>NC_073253.2:65587500-68547500 GCF_029289425.2 Pan paniscus | reverse complement strand
GACGCAGTCAGAAAGCCAGAGTCAGGAACGTACCATCTACTACATAAAATACAATACTACACTGCTCACATTTTAAGGGAAAAATTAAATATTTTATCATGATAAAAAGAAAAATAAGGTTGGGCGCTTTATGCAACAACTCAGATTTCACTATGTGGGACGGATCCACTAAAATCTCAGGTTTCAGCATTATACAATTTATCCATGTAACCAAAAATCACTTGCACCCTAAAAGCTATTGAAATAAAAAAATTTAATAAAAAATTTCACAACATGAAATATCTCATTCTTCATTAAGACTGGATTTTAGAAAACAAATTTTCATCTTACCAAACCCAGAACTCCATTTTCACTTTGAAGATGAACAGTTATATTTGGGCTGATAAAATTGCTGGCCAGGAGAGGGATTCCTATGCCCAAATTAGCTGGAAAAAAAAGATGTTAAGGTCCAGCATATAAAAGGTAGAGAAGTTATACCATAAATCTTCTACATATACAGATCTGAACAGAAGCTTTATTTAAAGGTGGCTTACTCTGAATGTAATAAATGACTATATTCTCCAATCACCCATGGCGCATTATTTTGTAATTTTTCAAAAAAAAAAGTCTCTAAGTCAGCTTTTTCAGTAACATTAATATCAAAGTAGTGGCCTCAGAAGCTAGCCATTTGTCACATTTTAACAAAAATGTAAGCACATTTTCATTAATGTGCTCCGCAAATTTGGGTTGATATATTATAACTGATTTATTAAACACAGCTTGACTTTTAAAGAATGATTTTCACTATTCAAAACTCCTGCCAAAAGTAAAGATCGTTTTTTATCGTCTTTATTGATAAATGGAGTTACCGTTTTTAAATTTTAGAAAAGTTTTCTGACAATACCAAAATTTCTGCCTAAAAGTATATCAGATCCTTTGGGTCTCTATGGTAACATTCATTGGTAACTGAATTTTCTATGTGACATAAAAAGAAAAGTGGGGAGGAAATTAAATTTCAGCAAATACAATTGAGCTCATCGATAAAGCAGCTGTTGTTAAGGCATCAAAGAGTTAAATGAGGTTGTTGAATTGTCTTCCTTAAATGATCAAAACAGGAGTGATGATGATTACTACTCAATGGTGTGGGTTCAATCCTGCCTATCAACATAGGCAGGCTGATCAGATCAAAGATACTCACACTGCCTGGAACTACTGCCCACTACTGTCCACTACCACTGCACAACAAATACCTCACCAGAACTAGTACAAAGAATGATGGCACTCTGATGAGATTCTAACAGTGAAATCTTCATAAATCAAGGCCAGAGGAGGTTTATATATGGTGCCATATTATAAACTACAAAAGCCAGCAGTACAACTCAATGACCCAGGTCACTTCTTGTGGATAGAGTAAATCTATGAAGCTATGATTATAGCTACTGGGTTTACCTCTAGTGTTCTATCACAGTCTAGTATAGTGTTATTTGTAATTTATTTCTCAATAATGCACAGAACACATTAGGATACTAATTCCATTATGAGCAGGTGTTTTTAGGACAGAGCAACCCAAATTACAAGTCTGGTACCTCAACTCTTTCATCATATTATAGCATTCTCTCGGTTCTTTAATATTTTAAAGTCAAACACCAGGGAGGAAAAAAGTCTATGTATTTTGGGTTGAAAAAAAGTAGGAGATATGGAAAGACCACTTGCATAAACTGACTTGCAAATATTTTTCACAGGCAATACAATAACTGAATAAAGAACACCTAAAATCAGTATTATAGTCAGTGTTTAAATATCAATGGTAAGTCAGGGTAAGACGGGTTGAGAAGTCCAGTGACCAACTTTTACCTACTAACTCAACTTGGTTGACACCACACCTTGCTGATACAAGAACTGGAAGAGCAGCAACATGCTATTCTTTTCCCCTATGTGAGTTTGCACCATAACACAAGGTATAAACTGAAAAATGAACAAAAATGAGGTAGAGGTAAAAAGAAAGGGAAAAAAGAAAAGTTCTCCCAGTCAAGATCACAGTCTGGAAGACTGACATTCATGGACCAGGGAAGCTCACAGAATGGAGACATTTGTCATGTCTCTCATTCTTTCTGTCCTAGGTCTTTTAAGTATGGCTTCACTGTATCCACCATTCAACAAACATTCATTTTATCATATGCGATCTGTATTTGTATGTGTTATTTGTATTATATAATTCAATGTCTACTGTAGTGAAAACTAGCAAAATGGTGAACAGATTTGTTATTTAAATGCATTCAAAATCCAAATATTAATTGCATTAATTATGTCTACTCTACCTCTTTTTTTGACAAAGTATCTAAAGCAGAATTTGAATCATTTGTTGAATACCCTCATAAAATATTAGATATAACAGGGTAATCACAGGATCTTTGTCAAGAGAATAAAAGGGTTGTTAAGAAGTTGGATCTTTCAAGGAGTATGCAAATGTCAGGATAGACAGAAAGTAAATAGCACTGGTTATCACTAGGAATTCTGAGATTTGAAAACACTCATCTTGGGTAATCTCTTTTCCCAATAATCTCCCATTAAATGCAAGTTGTACTGAAATCTAATGGGTATTAGAAAATAGCTAAGCAAATTATTGATTGCCATTTTGTTTCAAGAAGGCAAAGAGATATCTGTCATGTATCTTGACACCTTTGGATTATATGCCACATTTTGTAAAAAAAAAAAAAAAAATTGATTAATTACCTTAAAAGTTACCATAGACTAGAGATGACTCACTATGCAAGAGGTCTAATAGCCTGATCAATATGGGAAAAGCAAAGGCTATGTCTTTGCCCGGGCTCAGAAGGATAAAGGATACCATACATGCCATCCTCAAACTCAAGAGCGGCCCTCTTGATGATTCGTTCCCTTACGTCATCTCCAGGTTTAGCAGATTTGGCTTCCCCATCTCCCTCTTTCCGGATTGATAAACGCTTTAAATTAAACAGAAATAAATTATTCGTGGTTGAGGTATGCTTTGTATTTTATCACTGCTGAAATAAATTTTACTGGAAAAAAAGATGAGCTCTCTCCCATTGTTATGAGACAAATCTGCAATATACCAGATATTTAAAAAATACTATGGGTGATATTTGATGGTAGAAATAATTCTTTAGGAACTAAATGAAAGTGGTCAGATTTGTTTAAAGAGGAAGATACGCTGTTCAGTCTGTTTGAAGCAAATAATCTGTTACTATCACACTGTCTGCTACTTCTGTTATTCTTCCAACTAAATTCTCCTCTGGTGCTCAGGGATTGGCCAGAAGAATGAAGGAGGAACAGACTTTGGGAATGTGTTTTTCAGGGCTGTCAGAATGTGTTTACCAGGTGTTGCTGCTGCCAATTGCCTGTTTCCACCTGCAAAGTCCAGAATATTTTTACCACAAATGCATCACAGGAATCATAGAAATACCCAGAAACCAGCCAGGAAACTATTTCCTCTATGAAGTCTCTTTGACACAAACTCTGGCTCGTGTTTGCCAAAGTCTCATCCTTTCTTCCTGGGCCCCTGACACTGGTTTTGTATTATAAAATGTCTTCCTGTTTGATATCTACAAGGTAGTGGGTATCTCTAGCACCCTACTGTATGTCTATTCTGTTGCTGATCCCTAGACACTTCTGAATCATGACAGTAATTCTGGTAGGGTGGCCATTGTCTACTCTCACAGGCTGATGATTTAGATATGTGTCCCCTCCAAATCTCAGGTTGAAATGTACTTTCCAATGTTGGAGATGCGGCCTAGTGGGAAGTGTTGGATCATGGATGCAGATCCCTTATGAATTGGCTTAGTGCCATCCCCTTGGAAATGCAGGAGTTCTCCCTCTGTTAGTTTACACACGAGCTGGTTGTCTAAAGGAGCCTGGCATCTTCTCTCTCTCTCGCCTTGTGACATGCCTGCTTCCCCTTTTCCTTCTGCTCTGAGTAAAAGCTTCCTGAGGTCCTGACCAGAAGCAGATGCTGGTGCCATGCTTCACGTATAGCCCACAGAAGTGTGAGCCAAACAAACTTCTTTATAAATTACCCAGTCTCAGGTATTCTTTTACAGCAATGCAAAAGGGACTAACACACTGGCCTTAGAATACCTTCAATGCTCCTGGTACCTACACTCCTTGCCACAATCTCATACTCACCAGCTACCCACAGCCTGAAGCTAATTAGAATGACATTCTACACTCTAGAAAAGTGCAAAGCACCTTCAAGACAGACAATTCTGAACAATCAAACATTAAGATAAGACTACAGCAGGGATAAAACCACCAAAGACATGATTATTCTTATCTCCCCTCTAAGACAGCCAGAAAAACTACAGATCATAAATTAGGACAGTAGAAGCCTAGTAGACACAGCCTAGAGAATCTCATGGCATGGTGATACATATCTTGTGATGACAAGGCACTGTCAGCCTGCACAGAGGCATAGACCATCATATCCCCATGATGATAGACACATGAGAAGCTCTTACTAAGATCCAAGACCAGACTTTCTGCTCAGCTCTAGTTCCCCATCATCTCGAATGGCCCCAGGGATGCACTATCTCTGTAACTGGATCCATGAATACTGACAAAGCAGCTAAGTCAATTACCTCAATTCTTTTCTCATATTTTTCTCCCTTTATAAGGCGATGTACATAAATCTGAGGAATATGGATGTCTTCTGGAGCAAATGCTCCAATATCCACAATTTCTTCAACCTAGACAAAGAGAAATTTCTTTCAAAGTTAGCGAAAGCTTAAAGTGAACATTTTTAATTTTTAAAAAAGTATACACAACTTCACATACAACTTAGGCTGCAAACATGATGTAAATATATATGACGGAATATGGACATGTATCTATGTATGTATATGTATACATATAGGTAATGTCTATCACACCTCCTGGACCCACAAAAGAGAAGAAATTAAAGTGTATGCGTCTGAACAGAAAATACAGACCATTAGGCTCCAGAAGTTAGTCTTTGCTTAAAAGAGTCTCAGTTACAAATTTGTCAAATGGTTTGTCAGTACAGCTGCTTGAACTTTCACAAATTGCAGCTCAACTATGCAATGATAGCACATTCCTTAAACACAGATTTTCTAAATTAATGGGAAATTTATCATATCAAAGACAAAAATCTGTAATAACATCTGCTTGGTCAATTGAAGAGCTTTTTAAATATAGATACAAATGCTATTTGTAACAGTTGTAAATTATTCTTGTTAGCTTCCTAGGATCGTGATACAACTGCAATTGCTGAAATAATTTACTTAAAGACAGATAATTAATTCCAATATGGAAACTTCAAAACTGAAATATTAATTAGTATCAATTTAATTAGAATCAAAGTCATTCACCAAGAATAAGGTCATATAGCAATATGAAATGCCTCCACGTTAGTCTGTTATTTTAGAATTAATTTAAAAGACAATTTTTCTATCAACATAAAACAGTTCAAAAGAACAAGGATCAAGAAAAACTAAACTCAACATTGTTGTGGTGAAAGAATTAGCTTTCTGGTGACACGCACGCATACAAACATACACACCTTTAAGTTGTGAGTACTCAGCTTAACAGATACAGTGTCCAAAACAAACAACTGTTTGCTTCCATGAACTGACTTATACAAGGATAGTAGTATTGATTTTTGTTTCCTAAACTAATCACTGAAATCTGGAAATCTGTGAGGTTAAGTAGCCCTTCTTATGCTGTTCTACTACTATATGCCTTCACTAGGCTCCTCCTACAGTGCAAGAATACCAGGGCTTACAGAAGACATTTTACTTATCGTGCAATGCTCACAAATAGCTGAAAAAGGCAAGGACATGGTGGATAAAAGCTATCTTCTTTGATAAACAGAAAAGTCAAACAAAAATTCCAAGGAAAGGTCAGAAAATATGTCGGCATCCAAGTTGAACTACTGGGTAGAGAGGCATCTGGGGATGAGTGAGGAGACAGGGAAAGTGGGGCCGAAGACCCCTTGCCACTGCACTCTATGTCCTCCCCTTGAAAACTCTGTATGCTCCAGTATTTTCTATTCAAGGTGGAGGTGGGGAATGCAGAGCAGCTAAGCACTACTGCTACCTCTTCAACTGGTTGGAACTTTCAGCCATTAGGGCTCATTCACATCTTTCCATATTCAGTTTTAGCCTTCAAAGAAGTTCTTGACTTTAAAAATGTGTTTATACATTAATCCAGTATCCTGAGGATAGACATGAAGATTTATTATTCATGAAAACACTAATCACAAAATTTATTATAATAATGAATTGAAAACAACTTTAATGGTCAGCAATAGGGAAATGGTCAAATAAACATGGTGTAGCCATGTGATTAATCAATATTATGCACTCATAATATTTAATGATATCTCATAATTTCATGTTTCATAAAATGCAAGATTTTGTATAAGTAAATAAAAATTTATAGAAATGCACTTTGGGATAGACAATTATTTATATACCTACAGAAAATAAAAGGAAACACACGGAAATGCTAAGAATTGTTATCTCTGGGTAATAGTACAAGTGGTTTTTGTTTTCCTTTTACTTTTATAATCAAAACTGAAACCCACAATGTTATTTTTTCAAAAGATGTGATAAACACTAAGTTTCTAAAACTAGAAAATCATAAGTGGAGCATGTGATAAATCTCACAATTAGTTTGACATGTACCAAAGAGGGCATGTTAAAAAGAAAATAGAGAGTCTAAGAAAAACTGAAGTTTCTAAACCCTAAAAGCAGTCACATTATGAACTAAACTAAGCAAACCCTTCTTGCCTGCACATTTGAAAATAATAATGTGAATTATTTTTCATGCCTAATATTGCTCCACAAGGTCAGACCCTCAAATCTCTTGCTATGATTGTGACAGCAGCTTCCTTTGGTCTTCCTGCCTCACCCTCTAGCAGGGGCAAAGAACATAATAAAAAAGGAAGAAAAAAAAGTATTGCTCACTTAAACTGAAAATGCTGATGGAAACCTGCCACTATTTTCTTTTGGTTCCATCAAAGAATGTTTCAACAGAAAACACCAAATCAAGACAAAGCTTCATTACCAAGGACAATTATATCATAACTCTCAGAACTAACAGAATGAATATGTCCTGGTAAAACAACTCCGATAAGCAAGAATCTAGCTAAACATAAACAATTCCATGTTTTGTCATCCTAATATAAATGGCTTTCAGACTGTAGAAAATGCATGTGCAGCATTTGTCAAAATAACAACACTCAACAGTATTGAAAATGTCTATACAAAAATCAAAGCTTTTTCAGAGTTGGTTAGCGGAGTTAATAGCTAAGAAAGAAAATATTTGAAGTACAAACCAAAAGAAGAAAACATGTTTTCAGACAATCTATGAAAAGAGTTTTAAAAAAAAAATGAAGAGGCAGAACTATCTTAATGCTAGCTATTGAAGGGACTGACTTCAGTGCCAGTTTCGTGTGATCTTGAGAACAATAAGGAAGAAGCAATGGGAGGATTAAAAAGTCTAGTGAGATCAGGCGATTTAAACATAAGCGTTAATGGAAAACCTGATGAGAAAATGATGACTAAAATGAGCTGGTTAGGACAAACATAAAAATAAAAGATCCCTTACTAAAGATGGCAGAGTTTTCCTCCTGAAGTTAGAAATGGGTAATAAAGAATAAAGGACAAAGGAAAAGCCTCAGGGCAAAGCAATGGGCAGATCTAAGTATCCTCAGGCAAGATTAAGATGGAAGAAAGGTAGCTAAGAACAACCCGGACTTCTCCATGGCACTATGAATAGTTCTCATGCCCCACCACTTGCTACAACCAGAAATCCAGACGTTTGAGACTTCTCTAATTGGTACTTGTCTTTAGTCATTAACAGAAAAATAGACACTAGGAAATGTTGTTATTGATCTGAACTTTGTTTTAAAAGATTGCTTTCTCTGCACTGCACTCTTCCTACTTTATAACTGAAAACTTATTTTAAAGCTTAGAGAAGGATAAGAATTCATCCCTTGGTGACAATGTGTTTGTGATTGCTTGGCAAACATTATTTATATCTCAGGTAAGGGAAAAGAGGAGCTGCAAGGCAATAACGTCCTCATTTTTTATTTTATTTTAGTGACAACCTCAATCTGTTATAGACACAAAAATGGACCCAACCCTAAATGGTGTTAGCGAAAAATTATACACACCTGCAAAACTCTGTGTACGATACAAAGTAAGGGCTGTTGAGGGGGAGGAAGAGGAAGACTCACATTCCAGGCTTTCTTCCTGACTCATTTTAAGTTTCAAAAAAGTTTAGGAGGAACATGCTTCTTTTGCCAAAAAGAAAAGAAAAAAACCAGACAACAAGTAATAATGTCTAGAATCATGAGAAACATTAACTCCAAAAGAGAGGGGGAAAAAAAAGCAGCTGTGGAAGGCTAGAAAAATAGAAGGGGGAGACAATAAGCAATAAGAGAAGTTACAAGTTAAATGCAGAGGTGCTCTGGATGTTAAAATGAAGTAAAATGAGTAAAATGAAGAGGAAATGTGAGTAAGACCTCACGTTCAATAGATAAATAGGATAACTATAGTTAAAAATCTATTGTACCTCTCAAAGTTGCTAGAAGAGAATAATTTGAATGTGCTTAGCATAAAGAATAGATAAATATGGTAATGAATATCTCACTTACCCTGATTTTACCTTTATGTTATACGAATATGTCAAATTATCACAGGTACCCTGAAAACATACAGGTCTATCATGTATCAAAAAAGAAATAATTTTTTAAACAAGAGGCAATGTAGAGAAAGAGGAGGTCAGCATGTAAGGCATCTTTCTCAAAGATTCAGATGAAGAGAAAAAATCCAAAGGAGCAAGAAAGTGAATATATTCTTAGGCTTCATGCTAAGGAATGATAGGACCAGTACAAAAACACAGAAAAAAATGGTATGAAAGCTAAAAGGGCCAGAGACAGATACATATGGTCTTAGATGTCTATAAGGAAATGCACAAAGACTGAAAAGTTGAGGGGCTACCAATGAATTTGCAACCTTTAAAATGGTGGTACATATGATTGCATAGTCATTGAAACCGAGTAGATGGGAGCTCATGCCAACAGACATTCCACAATGTCCGATGAAAACAAACCTAACAAAAAAGCATGTTCTGTCAAGAAAATATGCATAACACCTGGGATGCCACAGACCTAGGCATGAAGTGTGGTGAGAAATATTTAAAGTGAGTTTAAAAGGAGAAAGAATATCACACTTATGGTCATATAATGCCCAAAGATATAGATGTTATATTTGTAACAGAAGTGACAAAAATTGGCTCAAATAAGAGATGCCAATTATTTGAACATCTTCTATTCATCACAGTCTGCTGATAACTCTGTATTGCCTTCTGGTCATTTCTATCTTGCAGAATAAAAACACTGAGAGAAACCAAGATTCAGGACCCCTAACGAATAAGAATAAATTGCTTGGTAAAGTAGAAATGACAGAAATTTTGAGGAAAAAAATGACAACGTAAAATTGGAATTGGAAATAGACCAGGAAGTGAATCTTAAACGTACACAGAAATATATCCTGGTCTTTGAAGAAAAAAATTCAGTAAGTTCCGAGAAAAGAGAAGCAGGATCAAGAGGTCAGAAACTCAAAATCACAAATGGGCTTATGAAAGATGAGGATTGCAAAACTTCCATTCTGACAATATGAAAAAGGGTTATATTGATGAGGAAGAGAATTGCATATAAAGAAATGAGTGTAACAACATGGATAGCTTTGTGTTTCTTCGTATTTTATCAGGGCTCCCACAAAAGCGACACGTATGACCTAGGACAAATGGAAGTCAAGAGACCTTAAGAGGTCTATCAAAAGATACAAAATCAGAATGAGATGAGCACTCCTCAAAATGCTCAAGATGAGGAAAGGGTGGCTCCTGGGGTGATTTTGTTTTTGCTGCCACTGCTGGAGAATTTGAAAATGATAATCACTACTGCTTGGGCAGAAGACAGGAAAAAACAGAGCAGTTCAATTTTATTTTGTTTCTGACTTCACCAGGGAGAAAGAAAGTAGAACTAGTATGATTATGAAGAAATTCAATTCCAAGAAGAGCTACCCAGATTCTCTGTACTAATACTAGGCTGTAGACCCACAACATCTATATCCCAGGACCCTTAAAGAGCCTGAAGATACGATCACAGAATTACAGTCAAGCGAAAAATGGTAGAAGTGTCAACTGAGAGGCAAATATACTCCTTTCCAAAAGGGGGGCTCAATCTACAACAGTATTCTAAAATGGATTATTATATACATGGTCTAGATGGCCATAAAGAGAGAAAAGAATTGGACAGCAGTCTAAGTCTTCCACCCAATTAAATCATGTCATATGATCTTCATTAATTTGTGATCAGGCTAGAACATAAGTGGGCCAGGAAAAAAGCACAGTGTGTAGTTTCACAGAGCCTCTGACCAAGCCCTTCACATAAGAGTCTTATAGACATAGCAGGAAAATGTGACTTGAGCTCATTCACTTAAAATCAACAAATACAAACTAAGCACCTACTAGATTTGGCAAGGAAGAAAACAGAAAAGGTGTATGCTCTGGTGTACAGATAGGTAGACAAATACTTGAAGAACCATAAGTATATGGTGGCTTGATAAAGCCTTAGGGGGAAGTCTTCAGTGCTGTGGTTTTTATCTTTTGAGGGCAAATTTACTACTTTAAGAATCTCATGGGTCAATTCACATACACAAAGGTTTCTTTAGGTATAAAATCCTTTGAAAGATTCCATGGAATTATTCCACAGACATCTGTCCTCTCCCATCCCCTAGCTCCAGCCTAGACCCCTGCTCTAATGGTTTGATGTCTTTGTCCTACGCTGTTCAGTCAACATATTTACAAGGCTTTAAATGAAGATAAGGAAGTCAGCATTATAGTTAAGGGGCAAGGGTTTGGGTGCATCCCTTTCTCTAACAGAGAAGACAATCTGACGCTCATGCCTCCAAGTATTTACTAAAAGAGGTGACAAAAACCATATTCAGGGAGTTGAACCACTCTTTTAAATGCCCCAAGAATGGTATGCCCCTAGAACAAACCAATTACCTTTATGCCACAGTCATAAAGAGTCAGTTTTTCTTTCTTGCAATCAAGTGAGTTATTTCTTACCATTAAAACATAGTGCCTGACATAAAACTGTCTGGTTGTAGTAGCAAGAATAGTTGTATTTCATCTGATCATTAGCTTTCTTTTATATGTACTATTAACTATATAAATACTTTGATTTTTATTTGGCATCCCAGGCCTCACTCATGTTTGTCATTATAGTATCAATTTTTAGTCCAATCCTAGGGTCACTGTACAGTTCTACCACTCCTTTTCATTCTTATAGCTCTGTTCCTAATTGATGCTATCATGTATATTTATGTCTTATAAGCTATTTTAAATCATCTTTGGGGAAAAAAACAGGTAAAAACTAAACAGCACATTTATCCAATTGGAAACTGATCCAAGGCCAGAAAGAACAGCTAATTCAATGAAGACAGAAAATGATCTCTACTGGTTAGGGAAATAAAATGGGTCAGTGTCAACTGAATGAACTTCAGCAGGGATCAAAGTTCATATCATAAAATACCTGGCCTAATAGTTTTTTGAAATGCAAATAGAAAGGTTTAGCTAACCACCAGCACAAAAACTATTAAACATGACAGAAATATTCCAAACACCATGCTGCTATAAAGACACATGCACACGTATGTTTATTGCGGTTCTATTCACAATAGCAAAGACTTAGAACCAACCCAAATGTCCAACAATGATAGACTGGATTAAGAAAATGTAGCACATATACACCATGGAATACTACGCAGCCATAAAAAAGGATGAGTTCATGTCCTTTGTAGGGACATGGATGAAATTGGAAATCATCATTCTCAGTAAACTATCGCAAGAACAAAAAACCAAACACCGCATATTCTCACTCATAGGTGGGAATTGAACAATGAGAACACATGGACACAGGAAGGGGAACATCACACTCTGAGGACTGTTGTGGGGTCGGGGGAGGGGGGAGGGATAGCATTGGGAGATATACCTAATGCTAGATGACGAGTTAGTGGGTGCAGCGCACCAGCATGTCACATGTATACATATGTAACTAACCTGCACATTGTGCACATGTACCCTAAAACTTAAAGTATAATAATAAAAATAAATAAATAAATAAAAAGAGTCTTCCTTTCTCTGTTTGCTGTCCAGCCTCAAAGTTGGTGATAGCACCTTCAACCTAATGTATCTCATTACAAAACAAAAACAGTCCTTCCTCTCTACAATGTCTCATTGTAAAACGCAGGATGTGAAAAATGGATAAAACACTCTGAACTCTAGAGGAAAAGCTTTATCTGAAATAACTCAATTTGTTAAAATTGACTAGCAGCAAAATTAATAGCTTATATATTAAATCTTTATATTATACAACATCTGACCCATATTGATCTGAAAAAAGTAGAACTGTTACTTCATATACCATCCCAATTGTTTTTGTAATGTGGAAGAATTGTTTTAAAAAAATATTTTAAAAAAGCAGTTTAAGACAAGTATTTTCATTTCCACTGACTCAAACCAAGCTAAAATAGCAAAATACCAGCATTGATTAGACTAACACTTTATTTTTATTTTATTTTACTTTTTGAGATGAGATCTCATTATGTTGCCCAGGCTTGTCTCAAATTCCTGGGCTCAAGAGATTCTCCAGCCTCAGCCTCCTGAGCAGCTGGGATTACAGGCATGCACCACTATGCCCAGCTGCTAACATTTTTTGTTTGCCCAGAAATGCCAATCTTCTCTTTATGTGTGACTTAATAACATTCAGGCAATATTCTAAATATCTATATTTCATTTGTCATATCTCTTTTAGAAAAGAAATTTTATTAGGACTGTGGCAAATCCAGAGAAATAATTAAAATGAATACATCTACCCAAAGGAATTAAAATACATCTAACATGTTCATTCAAAGCACCAGTCTTATCTATAATAGTTTTTAAAAATTACACCATTATCATATACCCCAAGGAAAACAGGGAGACATAATATAATTAATAGAATTAAACAAGGAACATTTTTCAGTGAAGAGAGTCATTGAGAAACAGGAAGAGAAAAAGTTCGTGTTGGGTTTTTACAGCTACAGAAAGGCTGCCTATTGGTAATGCCAACTAAAATTTAAAATGTTACTCTAAGACTATTTCCAAATGTTACTCTAAGACTATTTGAGGCTGTTAATCATCCCTGAAGCACTTCATAGTGCAGGAACACAATACTTAATACATAAAATGCAAAATGGGATTGGGTTAAACCCTAGCATTTCCAGAACACAGTTAATGGCTGCTAAATCTAACAGATTTGATTTGAATTCAGCATGAGGATGACTCAACAGTCCCTAAATTTAAAATTATTTAGCACGTGCATTAGAAGAGCTTTACTTTATTCATTTCATCTTTTAAATGTTCTCCACGTTTTCATTTCTCTAGAGCAGTAAGCAGAGTAGAATCCTACATATTTCATTAAGAAAATTAAGATGCCATGTTTGTTTTCCCTGATTTATATGAGGTAGATATAAAGTGGAAAAATAAACTTTAAAACAAAATATTTCTTCCTCTCTGTGGTTCAGTTTTCAAAACTAGATCTTTAAGTCCTAAAGAAATTCAAACATGTTTATCACATTTCAACTATGACTTTAGCATGATGATCAAATGGCTCTTAGTACAAGTAGGGAGATGCACAATCAGTTTTACTGCTGGCAACACTTGGTTCCAGGATTTTCTAACTCACTGAATTTCAGCATCTAGTCATCATGGGAAAGCAAGGCAAGTCTTAATTCTGGTGTTAAGTTAAATAATTCAAACTTAAAGCTCGTGGAATTTTAAATCATTCTGACCCTTGAGAGGAGTGTGGCTATGCAGCCGGGGTCACTTGGCATGCCGCTGCAACTTCTGCCTTTTTTTCCTATAAATAATTAGAAAGACCAAACAGCACTAGAGATAAGACCCCCTTAAGATCACTATCTCTCCTTATGAAGTAATAAACTAATCTTCCTTGAGTCATATCACTACAACATATGATCTGGTCTCATATGAAAAATGTTGTAGTACTGCTGGAATTTCTGTTCCTCTATGAGTGAAAACTTAACTTTTCAATGTTGGAATGCTAACCCCATTTGTTTACAGTGTCTCCTCCGTGGCTACCCTCAGACTGTACTCAAACTCTATACTTAATCATATCTTCTGAATCTCATTATTTATAGTTGACAATAGCCATCATTTGGACAATGACTGAAATCTACCATGAGTAAAGCTGATCAAGGTCCCAAATCCAAAATATCTTCCTGGCATATAAACTCATTCCCAAAACTCAACACCATATTTGAAAACTTAAGTATGATGATTAAAAGAAGAGTAGGAATGGTTGATAAAGAACAGCAATTTATTGATGTCAATATTTAGTAAGGGACATTTTAGTCCATATGATTCTAATGCCATGTATTTCACTGAGCTTTCCTATAGTTTAAAAAAAAAGACAGTATGATATAAAGAAAGTACTGGATTTGAAGTCAGAAGACATCGATTTGTGGTTTCGGCCCTAACATCATCTAATACTATGTTCTTACATGAATCACCTAAAGTCATTTCACCTTTAAAATGAAAAAGTTGAACTGTAAATGAAGCCTAATATTCTTCCCAGCACTTGCATGACCGTTAAGTCTATACTAGTTCCTAGACATTCTATTACAAGACCATAAAGTTTGCACATTATTGTGTAGTATCTTTCTAATTATTCTGGATATTGAACACTCTAGATTAATGTCATCTTACTGGACATATCTGTTAAATGCAAAACATGATTTTAATTCCATGCCACGCAGCATATCTTCAATACCCCTCTGTACTTGTGTACTTGCTATATCCATCCTTTCCTGACCAAACAGGCTGTTGAATTTACAAGGCCAGTTTATTTGCCAATTCATTACTTTATAACCCTTTGTATAACTAGGTAACTACCATATGGCTTGTTCTGCTTTTGCAGAGTAATAAAAGCTTACTGAATGAGACACACTATACCAGGCAGTATTAAAAGGCACACCTTGAGATAAAATGATCCCAGAGAACTCAGAGGAAACTAGGCACAGTAATAAGGAAGGCAGTTACAGAACAGCTGGTGGCACATTATCAAGTCTCTCAATGCAGGACTGACAATGGCCTCAAATATAAAGCCATCAGGAAGAACCACTGAACATAAGGCATTTTTGCTTTCTTAGACCATGGCAGGATAATGATGTCAATCAAGTAAAATACGTAGAACATTTCTAAGCCTGCAAAGTGTTGTGTATGTTTTGAACCTGCTGACTCAGTGACTCAAATATCATTTAATGAGCAGCTATTATGTCCCAAGCATTGTGTTACATGCTGGGACTACAGAGATGAGTAAGACAAGGTCCTACAAGGTGCTCACAGTTTCATGGAGAAGACAGGTAACCAGAGTATCACAATAAAACATGAAAATAAGTGCAATAATAGAGGGAACATTCCACTAACCAGGCAGAAAATTAGCCACAAAAAGAGGGAGAACATTCTAGGCAGTAGGAATGTCAAGGGCAAAGGGTAGGGAAGGATGTGATCTCATGAGAGAATGTGAGGATGTGTTACTTGTCAAAGGACCTAGGGTACACAGGAAATAAAAGCATTGCATCAGAAGTTCAAAATTTTTATTCTGTGGAATGAGGAACCTAATTTTGGAAAAGCTATCAGAAATGATAATAGCTAACTGAACAAAAAAGGAAATATGACGTCCTTCACACTTCAAAAAATTCACAAGAGAGTTCACTTTAGCTAATGATGCTGGGACAGTTTCTTCTGATTATTGTGGCTTCTCACAAGAAAAAAATTAAACATATTGGCAATTACCTTTTCTCGCTTTTATTAATTTTTGGTTGTGTACCTGGATTTTCAAGAGGCCTAGTAAAAGGCCAGATATTTGCATATGTTCTAATATTAGGAGGCTGCCATATGCTGCATGCTCATACTACACTAATACATGGAAAAATGTGTTTATAAGACAAAAATTAATAAAAGGGGTCAATGAATCATATTTATCACTTTTTCCCACATTTCTTACTTAAATCATTTATATAAGCCATGACTTTAAGATGCCTTCTTTTAGCTTTGTCCTTGAACCAGAAAGATTTGAAAAGTGACTCGTTTAAAAAAAAAAAAAAAAAGAAAAAGAAAAAAAGCAACTAATTTTTCAAATGAAGCAATCTTGCATAAGCCCTAATTATCACTTCAGTATTTGTAGACTTGATCTATATTTGAAGTTGGAAAAAATACCATTTTTTGACAAGGTCTCTGGAAGGAGTGAGGAAAGCCACTATTATTCTTAATCAGAGTGACTTTAAAATCATAAGTTATATTCTTAACACAAACATGAAATAAATCGATAAGTAGGTCAAAAGTTGTTAAACCAAAAGAGAGCAAAATTAGGAAAAGGAATCCATGTCATTCTTCGTATTAAGATAATTTTTTTTTTAGGAGAACATCCCCTCAGTTTGTATCAGTGACAGTGTACCTTATTTAATAATCTTTCAGGAGGGAGTATCATGAACATTCTAAAACCATTAATATGCTAGTAATGCCCTCTGGCTCTTCCTTTTGTGGGAGGGATTGGGGGGGGGGGCGGGGGGATGGAGTTTCACTCTTGTTGCCCAGGCTGGAGTGCAGCGGCAGGATCTCAGCTCCCTGCAACCTCCGCCTCCCAGGTTCAAGCGATTCTCCTGCCTCAGCCTCCTGAGTAGCTGGGATTACAGGCATGTGCCACCACACCAACTAATTTTTGTATTTTTAGTAGAGACAGGGTTTCGCCACATTTGCCAGGCTGGTCTCGAACTCCTTACCTCAGGTGATCTGCCTGCCTCAGCCTCCCAAAGTGCTGAGATAACAGGCGTGAGCCACCTTCTTTTTTTTTTTTTTTAAACACAATCTATGTCCTCATTTGCAACAAAATTGTTAATTATTTTGTGAGAAATCATGACTGTAAGTTTTAGAGAGCTATCTCAAAACAATGAATCAACAGCACTTGACTCACACCTTATTTTATGAAGGGGCTCTGTGGGTATAGCTGCTGGCCATGGTTACCTTCTCTCTGGGAATCTTACCCACATTTACTTCCATAACTGGTTACTGCTCTGGGTTCAAAATGTTCTTCTTTTTCTAGTCTACTAACTACAGGCAATCAAGTTCTTATCCTGGGTCAAGCAGCCAGGAGGATTCTCCAGGAAGCTGGGTTCTAATCTAGAGTGCCTGGCTCCAGAGCACACATTTTAACCATACCCTGTACCTTTTCTTCCCTCACACAACTCCTCAACTAAGTGGGAGGTTTAAGAACACCTGGGAATAAAATAATAGTGACATTCCCATTAAAATAAGACACAAAATCACAAAAGAAATAGAGTCAATAAATATATGAAAAATATCCAATGTCTCTTGTCAAAGATATCGAGTTAAAACTATAGGGTGGCATTTTTCACCTAGCAAGTTATCAAGTGTTTAAAGTATAACATCCATGTTGTTGAGAGTAGTTCCAAATGATACTTTTATATATCACTGAGGGGTTATAATTGAAATTATCTTTCTAGAGAATGATTTCACAATACTTTCCAAAACCTTAAAATGTTGATACTCATATAAAGAAAATCTACTTCTAGAAATGTGGTCAAATAATCAGACATGCACAAAAATAATAATCACTAAAGCATTAATAGTGAAAGATGGAAAACATGAAAGTCCAACAATAGAATTGTTGATATGTTTTACTATAACTTAAAATATCTTTCTTTAGGGATTAGTGAACTGCAAAAACATGCTTAATGTTCTATGTAATGAAATATATATTATAACTAAAATGGTCCCTATTTTATAAAAAGAAACATTAGGTATGGACAGTAATTAAAGAAAATCAAGCCAAGACATTTCCATGTTTTCTCTCAAGTCTCTTTGTTCCATGCAGAAAGTGTCTCCCCATCCCATTATGGCCCATCCTGACCCAAATGTTCCTAGACCTGTCAATCAAGATGGCAAGCATAAAATGCCTTAAGTCTTCTCCTTCCTTCACAATTGACCTTACTTTCCTTGTTTATCTGCATAAACAAGGCCAAGAAGTGGAGAGGGATTGGGTGGGGTTAGTGCCATACACTCGCAGCAAACCACCACCATCAAGATCCCACAGCAATTACTATCTTTATCACTAAATTGGGCACTCACTGCTCTATGCACAACTTATTTTCAGGTTAGTCCTACCTCAACTAGATTGTAAGATGATCTAAAACAATCACAGTGTCTTATGTAGCAAATCCTTAACATTTGTATACCTAACAGCCATGTTGTTGACTACATCCCCAAGCAACTCTGAAAGTAGCAATTTGTAGTTTTGGTAAGCTAGAAACTTCACTCAATATGCAGCTGAAATGGACTTCAAAGCCAATTACCTGTCTCCCACATTTAACCAAAGTATTGTTTTTATCTACACAGGGACACACATGCAGTCACTTCCTGAAGAAAACATTGCCTCTTTATGAAAGTCAGTACACAGTGCCAATAAAGTGGTTCTTAGATGTTTAGGAAAAATATGAGAAATGAAATATAAAATTCAACAATGGCTCAGAATCAGAGCATGAACAAGTCTATCATATATTCTACATGGAAACAAAAATAGGCAATTTATTAATCTTTCAGGAAGCATTCCAACCAACATAGTGATTTAATTCCAAGGAGTGTAATTGCTGGATTATTTGGTAAGAGTTTGTTTATTTGTATAAGAAAACACCAAACTGCGAAAGAAGCTGTAGCATTTTGCATTCTCACCAGCAATGATTGAGTGCCTGTGATTTTACATCCTCATCAGCATTTGGTTGTTAGTGTTCTGACTTTTAGCCATTCTAATAGGTGTGTAATGGCATTTCATTTAGGTCTGCAATTCCCTAATGATATGATGTTGAGCATCTTCTCATATGCTTATTTGCCATTTGTGTATCTTCTCTGGTAAGGTGCCTGTTCAGATTTTACCTATTTTGTGATAGGGTGATTTTCTTGTTGTTGAGTTTTAATTGTTTTTGCATATATCTTTTATAAGATACATGTTTCAAATATCTTCTCCCAAACCAGAGTTTGTCATTTTTTTCCCTGTACAGCGTCTTCCACAGAGTAGTAGTTTTTAATTTTAACGAAGTCCAACCTATCAAGTGTTTTTCTCTCAGGGATCATGTTTTTATCTAAAAAAGCATGGCCACTTTTTTCTTATTTCCGATGAGTTTTCTATTTTACACTTTACATTTAGTTCTTTACTCCTTCTTGAGTTAGTTTTGTCAGTTATTTTAATAGAATTTAAATAAGAAATTGAGAACCAAAAAGGCAAAAAAGCACGCAGGTGACACGGATCTAGTAACTGCAGGAGGAACAAAGAGAAGTAAATGGAACTGGTGATGGGGCCAGGGGTTTCTCAGAGCTGGGATTCAGACCCCTACTGGGAGTGACAGGAGGCAGCCAGTACTGGTACTTCTGAAGCTCATGAGGCTAGTTCTGCGGTAGTGGTTTGGTGGTGGGAGGAGACCAGAAATAAGAACTGCCACACCATAAACACTAAGAATTTTTCTGTTTTTGTGGAGAACTGACCTCTTTATCATTATGGACTAGCCCTCTTTATCCCTAATAATTTTCCTTGCTCTGAAGTCTACTTTGTCTGAAATTAATACAACTGCTCCAACTTTTTTTGCTTTGTTGTGTTTTGAGACCATTTCACTCTTTTGCCCAGGCTGGAGTTCAATGATCTCAGCTCACTGCAACCTCCAACTCCCGGGTTCAAGTGATTTCCCTGACTCAGCCTCCCAAGTAGCCAGAATTACAGGCGTGTGCCACCATGCCTGGCTAATTTTTGTATTTTTAGTAGAGACGGCGTTTCACCATGTTCATCAGGCTGCTCTTGAACTCCAATCCACCTGCCTTAGCCTCCCAAAGTGCTGGGATTACAGGTCTGAGCCACCGTGCCCAGCCTAATCGCTCCAGCTTTCTTTTGATTGTTAGAATAATTTTTTACATTTATCTTTTTACTTGTAATTTGTGTCTGTATATTAAAGTGGATTTCTTATAGACAACATACAGCTGAGTCTTGTTTTTAATCCACTGTGAGTCTTAATTGTTCGGTATGTTTAGACCAGTAATGTTCAAATTATTTAGTCGGATTAATATCTACCATATTTGCTACTATTCTCATCATTGTCCTTGTTCTTTATTCTTTTTGCTCTCCACACTTTTCTGCATTCTGTAGTTTTAATTAATCTTTTTCATACAATTCTTTTTCTGCTTTTTTTGTTACACTTGAGTTTGCAATATACATTTACAATTAATCCAAGTACTCTTTCAAATAACACTATATCACTTCACAGGTAGTGCAAATATCTTAAAACATGGTATCCCCAGTACTTGTCTCTTATAACATTACTATCATTCATTTCACTTGAAGGCAGGCCTTGTTAAAAAGAGAACGCTCTGGGTATATTTCAAAATGTCCACTTTTTCCCCCTCCCCTTGCCAGAAGCACAAGGGAATTTTCCTTTGGTCTTCACCAAAACGCTGGTAGGGATCCTAGACATAAAACTCACAGAAATATGAAGCCCCTCCCAAGACCAGACCACTCTGGAGTCTAACTCTCAAACTTGTCCACATGAGCCTCCAACAATTCATCAATTACAGTTTGAGCTTTTCTACCCCAGGACTGGTTCCCATGGAGATTTCTGCTACTAGGCTTCTGCTCCAGTAAGTTGTGATTCTCCGTATTAGCCTGTCTCTCTCCAGTTTGGGTGGCAGTGGTTTGCCCTGTGACTTTAATCCTCTGACGGATCTAAGAATAATTGTTGATTTTTCAGTTTATTCATCTTTTTTCTTATTGTGAGAATGGGTGTGGCAACTTCCAACCTCCTTGCACGTTAGGCCTGAAATTGGAAGTGGCTATTTTTTAAATAATCATTACCAGTAGTTACTATATAGAATCCTAAAGTTTCTATCTTGAATTCAAACAACTATATAATACTATCTACCTCATTTTCAATTGGGGGGAAAAAACATTCTGTCTTCCTAAATGTGAAGGTTCTCATTTTACAGCTTTTAGGAGATTATCCTATTTCATATTTTCTAAAAGGTTAACATTACTGAACAATTCTTAATTTTGCATTTATGAAAGTATTAACATTATCCTGGGGCTACACTAAGTTAACTGAAAAATTCAGTCAGCTAAAGGTCTATGAGCCTGCAAGTAAGGAGACTGTAAATTAGATAAAAATGTTAACATTGCAAAGCATAATGTAAAATGCACCTCAAAATATACCAACCATCATTTGTTTTTGCTTCAGAACATAAGCTTTAGAGGCACAAAGAAATGTTTAGATCTTAACTCTTCCCCCTACCAATTTTGTTATCTTAAAGTCTTTCCTTATCCTCATTTGTTCTTCTATAAAATATACACAATAAAACCTACCTCACTGGGTTACTATAAAGTGCTTTGCATGTAAGTGCATGGTATAAACAGAAGTTGTTGCTATTGTTGTTTTCATAATTATTAGGCTATATATCTCCTTCAACTTATATTACCATTATTGAAAATATTTCAAGTATAGCATCTACCACACTCTGTGTAAAGCACACCTTAGCTGTATAGAGTCTACTTGGACCATTTCACTGCCCCTATTTCCTGGGAATGAATTTCATTAAGAAAGTTTTCCATTCCATTTTCCTATCTCCTTATAAAACCTAGTCCTCAATTTACATATAAATTACCTTGTACATTAAAAACATAAACCAAAGAGGAAAAATAAGTGAAAACATTTTGAGTGCAAACATGTTCAGATGCCAAGAGCACTGAACAAAAAACTATAAATAAAACAGCAGCTAAAATACTTTTTATAGCAGAAGCTGAGTTATAAAAATGTCTTTCAGATTCTACTTAATGCTACTTTTATTTCTAAAGGTCTAATTCCAATTCTAAGAAGCCAATTCAAGATGAATGAGTTTTGTAAATTCCTCAGAGAAAGTTAAATTACACCAAAACTTCCAAACTCATTCTTAATCTCATAGCTTTTTATAGTTAACCTGTATTCGCCTGAGTTTGGTAATAATGATGAAATTTTCTTCTGAGTTTTGTCTGTGCCAGCAAAGCTTTTCCAAAATTTAAAGTGAAATTCAAAACTGAACAGAACTTTTTCACAATACATGGCAAAACTTGTATCCTTTTCTGCAATTATTAAGGAAACTAAAATAGATTCTTTAAATGAATCACCCAGATCCTTTTCACAGAAGGCACAGAAAAGGCAGCAGGGTTCTTCACATTCCAGTTTAACTTTCCTCAGGTAGGATTTGTATTTAGAATTCTCTTCGAAGAACCCAAATATGTTCTCAGTGGCAGAAACACTGTATATTATCATTAAACTTCAAAGGCTGAATCAGAGAGAAGGTGACCTATACTTTTGGACATGAGTGGTTGAAGAATCTGAATGTGGACTTTGTTACTCAGTGGCAGAAACACTGTGTATTATCATTAAACTTGAAAAAGCTGAACCAGAGAAGGTAAACTCTAGTCTTAGACATGAGTGGACTTGATTTCTTCATGGAATAAACCACAGAGTAGAAGACCATTACATTCTAACAGTTAAGTAATTCTTGGTTCCTAGTCTTAGGAACTGTTAACTGTTTTAAAATATTCCATCCAAAAACAAAAAGATATTTTCATAATTCTATAAAAATTCAATAAGGCAAAGCTATCATAAGGAAGAAAAGAAAACACTTCCTTCCACATAACTTACATTTTGGACCTTAAGTCCCTCTGTGTTCAGGGAGTTGTATGCCCACAGGTGAACAGAAAGCATCAGTATCTGAGGCCCTCTTTATTTATGTCCCCAAAAGAACAACGTATGTGACTTTCATTCAAAAGAAGTCAAATGGCTCTTGCCTCCTCTCTCATCACATGATCTCTTTGTGCACACCCACTCCTCCTCCAATTTAGGCCATGAGTGGAAGCAGCATGAGGCCCTCACCAGACACAGCTACCCAGTCTTGGACTTTGTACCCACTAAAATCATGAGCTAAGTAAACTTTTCTTTATTAAAGAATAAAAAAGTCAAAGTGGTTATTCAGCACGAGCAAGTTTTAAGCAGGAAATAACTTTAATCTTCATCCCAAACCAAAATATTTGAATCTTTTGAGCCAAAGTATAAAAAGAGATAAAATGGGTCATTAACTAATGCTCCATATTTCAAATACAAAGGCAGAGAGAGGTCATCAATTTGAGGGTGTACAACTCAAGCTATGAAGTGACAGATTTATAAGAACCTTGCTCTCGTGAAGGTGTCCATAATATTCCCCTCAAGAGTCATCACAGTTTTTGCTTGATGTAAGGTATCAGCATGTTTAAGTTGATTTTATGGACTTCAAATATTGGTTAGTTTTCTGAAGGATTTAAGCTAACAATATTTTTAAAACAAAATTTAGTTTTTTGATCATGCACTAAGATTTTAGGAATCGGAGGCATTATGGAATTTTTATTTTCTCAGATAAAGAACTTTGGAAGACAGGGAAAGGATACAGAGGATGTGCCTTGCCAGCTGCCATTTACAATGTAGTTCAATAGTCATCATCACTGGGTCAATGAGAACAACAGTCATCTAAGGTTCATTAATCAAAGCAGCGGGAGGGATTAAGGTGAGAATGTAGCATTTTCAAGCTTTAGAAAACACACTGGAATGCTCTATCCCACTGATGCTCAAAATAAACCCATGAAATAAGCAAACAACAGAGGCTGTAAGGAAGACGAGATTCTAAAGTCATTTGTCTAAGGTTGCAAAAGTAGTGAGAAACAAATCTTAATCTCATATTCTGTTCAAAAAAAAATGAAAAGAAAAAAGATAAGCCTCCTCAGGATTAGTCCCAGAGCTTCTTTCCCTAAGTGATCTTTTCCATTCCATAACCCTAACTCAAGTATTTGTGAATTATTCCCAATTGTATAACTACCTTTCCGACCTCCCCTCTAAGCACTACAATAATATATCCATCTGCACCTGCGTCACCACCATTTGAATGCCTAAGAAGCCAATCAATCCTAAGCGAGCTCTTGATTCACTCCAACAGGATCATCCCAGGTTTCCCCGTCTCAGTAAGTGATATATCATTGCTCGAGCCAAGTGTAGGAGTGAATCTCTACCTTTCCTCTATCCAAGCTCTCCACATCTAAGGCCTGGGCATGTTGGATAGATTCCTCTTCCAACATACCGTATCTCTTAATGCTATCCTCCTCTCCACCACTCAAGTCCAAGCCACCATTCAAGCTCTCACCCAGATCACATCAGTCTCCTCATTGGTCTGCCCCTTTATGCCTCTAAAGTCTGTTCTACAAACAACACGCAAGCTAAAATTATGACCTTTCCAAATGCACTTAAAATCCAAGCTCCTACAAATGCCTATATACCTACCTACATTCAGATTTTTATAATTCCTATTTACACGTATCCAGAAATAAAGCCTCGATATTGTCAGAGCAACCAGAAAGTCATAGAGAGACTCAGGACTTAATCCAAGTCTTCCAAGTGTCCTTTACATGCCATTCAACTGCCCAGTCATCTAGTCCAGGAAATTTATCTATGTCAGTTTTCTCATTTACAATATTGTAATAAAGCTGCTTCTCCTCCAACTTCACCTGGTGATTAGAGGATCCGATGAGATACTGTATGTGAAAGTGATTTGAAAAGCCCAAAGCATTATGCAAAGTAATATCAAACACAAGATACTGCGGAAATGGTGCTCAAGTGTGAAGTTCTGAACAATGTTTATAAGAAAGGGGAGTTAAATGAATCTAGCTAAAATAATTGACTTGCCATTCATCACTAACCTTGGCTGTTTCAATCCTTTTCTGCTGCTTAAGAGGATCGGTGCAAGACAAGAAAGCACATTGCTACCCTGGGTAAACTTCCTGATTTGAGGCTTTACCTTACCAACAAATAAGAAATAAATAAGTCTTACAAAAGTTTTTCTGACCAAAAAGAAAAGAGAGAGCTACAAGGCAGTTTAGAAAACTGGTGGGGGAAAAAAAGAGTAATCAGCCTCACCATCCTCAAAGTCTCTCCAACACTGTTCTTCCGCCTCCTAAGGTGCTGATGATACAGATGAAAAATCAGAGACATAGGGCCCTCCCAAACCCCAAGAACACAGCATGACTTCAGCCCTGGACTATTTCTGTAGCTCTTGGAAACTCTGCCAGCCAGCAGGAGCTACAGCCACATGCTGGACACTAGTCAGGCTGGAGAAGATTCCACCCATCATCCTGGTTACTGACATTCATCTGGCTGTGCAATTTTTTTTTTTGTTTTGTTTTGTTTTTGAGATGGAGTTTTGCTCTTGTTGCCTAGGCTGGAGTGCACTGGCAAAATCTCCTCTCACTGCAACCTCCGCCTCCCAGGTTCAAGCAATTCTCCTGCCTCAGCCTCCCGAGTAGCTGGGATTACAGGCACTTGCCACCATGCCTGGCTAATTTTTTTTTTTTTTTTGCATTTTTAGTAGAGATGGGGTTTCACCATGTTGGCCAGGCTGGCCAACTGGTCTCGAACTCCTGACCTCAGGGGATCCACCCTCCTAGGCCTCCAAAGTGCTGGGATTACAGGCATGAGCCACTGCACATGGCCAGGCTACACCTTTCTATACATGAGAAACTGGCCCTCAGTATAAGTCAAATAACCAAGAAAAAGGCAAGTGCTTCTAATAAAATGAGTCCATCAATATGTAATTATATCATATTAATGTCAGATCTATTGACAGAGGCATCGTGCTTTTAAAAGATGGTAGCAACTACAGCTGGATACACAAATTTTTTGCACAAGATCTTCCCTTCATAGAAGCCCCAAAACCAGTCCCACAAAATTGCAGTCATTTCTCGACATCTATACAAATTCACATTATTCTAATTAATTTTCTATTCATTGTCTTCAAATCAGTTATTTCAGTTCTATGTTGATCCTTTAAGAAATACTGAGTAATTTAATATATTCAGACTACAGAAATAGAAGTTATGCTGTAAATGAAGGGTCTGCACACTTTTTTCTGTGAAGGATTAAATAATATTTTAGGCTTTGCAGGGTACACACTGTTACATTTTTAAAAAATGGTCTTTTCAAAATTTAAAAATATTCTTAGCTCTCAGACTGTATAAAAACAGGCCGTGGGCTGTATTTTCTCAGTCCTTGTAAGTAATAACTGTGAACCAATATTACAGAGAAAAAAAATGTTCTATACAACATGAATCAGCCTCTCTTTAATACAAGCCACATTAGTTCAACAGGCTCTCCTGATGTCCTGAATTAGGAAGTTCTATATTAGAGAAGGATGAGGAATATGCCCTATTCTTCATGAGGCAAAAAAATTCCACCCAGATATTTCTCTCTTCTTTAAGTGGTCAAGGATAAAAGATGTTCAATAAGGATTATGAAGTATCACTTATAATGTGCATATTTATAACATTGAAAAGCCTGGATTTACATAATACAGGTTAATAAAAACACAAATTTGAGGCCTGAAAAATTATAAAGACAAAAAGCCAAAAATAGCTAGGATAAAATTCACCAATCCATCAAGAAAGGGGGATATATTATTAAAATGACTTTCTTTTAGGATCTCTATACAAACTATAAAAAATAGCTCCAAAATTTTGTGAGGATAATGGCATACAAATGACTTGCTGTAATTGGTATTTTTACCCCACAATGCAATGAAGTCCATTGTACCTGAGATAATGGAACTCTCTCGCATTACTGCAGCATTGTTACCAAGCAACAAGAAATAAAATGTCAAGATTAACACTTTGTTTAATATATTTTTATCACCAATAAACTATTTCTATTCTGCTATTCTTCTGGGTGTAAATGGTCATTAAGCTAAGAATTATATTTGTTAATATACAAGCGTATGTAAAATAATGCAGTAAGTTAATACTAGGCATTCACCAAGTCCATATTTTTATATTTATTACTTCCTTGGTAGAAATAGCAAATATTAACATAACAGTAATTCTATTAGGTTATTTTGCCAAACTACTCAACTACAATATGTCTTCATTGAGTACATCTTCATTAGCATCCAAATATTTTCAAACCAATCTAGCATTTCATGAAAATTCAAGGAAACGAATGAATTGTCTTTAAATACTTCAAAACTCTTGAAACAAGTATGATCAGTCAGTTCATTCAGTATGCTTATGTTAGGACATTACTTTTCAAAGCACTCTATACCTGGCTAAATATGTGGCACAGAATTTACAGATCTCTTTAAGAATGATTTAGTAATCAATTTTAAAAAGTCCAAAAGCACAAGTAAAATATTATAACTGAAAAACAATAAGGAAAATAAATGTAAGTTGAAGATTTTATATAATTTACCATGTCTAAAAAATCAAACTGTGTGAATGATATCCATCACTAACTACATCCATGCCAAAAGTTAACACTTAGGAAGGTGATATTATTCTGCCGAAGGACTAAGGATTCTTCAGGAAGGGTTGGTGGAAGGAAGGTATTTCTTTTTTCCATATTGTATCAAACAGACACCTTTTTCTTTCTCTTAAAAGAACTTGTGTCAAGTGTTCAACTCAACTGGCTGATGTGAGTAGATTCAAGAAGATTAGGAACAGTTTTTTGCTAATCTCATTCTACGTAGCTAACTGAAATAGAGAGCTTTAACCAGGTAAATTCTAAAGTGCAGCAAAGAGCATGTAGCATAGTAAGTTCACATAGTGAATGCCAAATTTGACATTTCAGCCAAGTTCTTATAAATATGCCTCCATATGTCAGAGATGTTTGTGTGTGAATGAATTTCACACAGGAATGAGCCTGCATATGGATGTGTGTGTTCTTGAAATGGGATCTAATGAAGTTTTTCAACATGGTGAGAAGTCTTTGTCTTATCTGGACAGAAGCTTCATTTTTCTTCCTATCCCAACATTCTTTTTATTGCCTCTTGAAAAATTATGAGTTCCACTGCTTTTAAAACTGTATCATTAGGCATTAGCAGTCTAAAGAATAAGAAAAATTTAAGAGAGAAGGAATTATGCTTACTCTTTAGGCATTTTCATTTCTCTAAAGCAAGAAGCATGATGCCCCAAATCTCTAAAACACTGATACATTAATTGGCCTGCTTAATAATGAAAATTAAATGTTCATAGGATCCACTTCAGTGCTTAAGTCACCTGGTTAAAATCTACTGCGTTCCCACCTTCTATTGTAAAGTAAAACAACCAGCTTGATCACTTCTAAGATAATGTATGAGGAATTATTAACACAAAGCTCTCCAAACAGGGCCAGAGTCACAAATACCAGGAGGCTCCAATGTCAAAAGTCACATAGTCTTTGAAAAACATATTGCCATTATTCTCAAGAAAGTTAATTCTCATAAGACTCCACACCCTACGACCATGCAATGAAAAAAGTTTGTCATCCCTGTTCTCCAAACCACCAGGGAAGCTCTTGCCTCAGGCCTCTGCACGCACTACTCATTTGGCCCTAAAAGGCTCCACCATTAGTTAGCTGCAAATCTAGCTTCCTCTCTTTCTTGAGGCCTTTACTCAGAAGTCATCTCACCAAGGCCTTTCACTGTACCACCCTAAGTTTCAGTTTCTTTCCCTGACATATCAGGTCCCTTTTCATGCTTTGTTTTTCCTCCCTTAACACAGCAATATCAAATATACTACATATTTTACTTATTATTCATCCTATTATCAAGATAGACCATCAGAATGTAAACTCCATGAGGGCATTTTGTTCACTGCTGTATTTCTAGAACCTGTAAAAATACCTAGTACACTAGAATTTGAGTATCAGTGAACTTTCCTTAAACTATCTTTGCACTGTAATATCTGGTACTTGCTTCAAATCAATTAGAGGAGGGAGAAGGCAAAGAGATGGGGATGTGAATGGGGCAGGAGTGACCATGGGTTGATAGTCATTGGACCTAAGGTGTTGGGCTCAGGAAGGTACATTATACTCCTCTGCTTACTATTATATATGTTCATTATCCTCAAAAATAGACATTTAAAATGAAAATTTGTATTATCAGTTACACTGCAATCTTTACCTTTCCTCACTCACCAACCAGAAACACTACATGTCTGCTTGGCAGGATGGCAGACATACCCATGATCTTTTCCTCTGATTAACCTCCTAAAAAGAGATGGAGAGGTGGTGGAGCAAGATGGTGGAATTGAAGCCATTTGTCCACACCTCAGGAGCACCAAATTTTAACAACGATCTGTAAACAGAAAAGCACCATCACAAGAACCAAAAATCAGACAGCATTTGGGGAACTCACAGCACTGAAGGTAAGAATGCAGACCTGGCTGGCTTCGCCACCTGTTTATTGTAGAGCCCTAGGGCCTTGAGTTAAAATAGGTGGTAGTCAGGTAGTAGTTAACAGCAGGCCTTGGGCAAAACCCAGTGCTGTGCTGGCTTTAGGCCTGACCCACCACAGTCCCAGTGGTGGTGGCCATAGGGATGTGTTTGTATCACCACACCCCCAGTTCCAGGCGGTTCAGCACAGAGAGAGAGAGAGAGAGAGAGAGATTCCACTTGTTTGGAGGAAAGTAAGGGAAAAGAACAGCAGTCTCTACCTGGTAACCCAGAAAATTCTTCTGGATATTATCTAAGACCATCAAGACAATACCTCCTACAAGTTTACAAAAACCACAGCAATTATGGTTGGAGCCCAAGTCCCTTTGAATACCTAGAAAGCGTTCCCAAGGAAAGGCACTAACAAGACAAGACCACAAAGACTACAATAAATACCTAACCCTTTAATGCCCAGACACCAACAAACATCTACAGGCCTTGAGACAATCTAGGGAAGCATGATCTCACCAAACAAAATAAGGCACCGGGGACCAATCCTGGGGAAACAGAGATATGTGACCTTTCAGACAGAATTCAAAACAGCTGTTTTGAGGAAACACAAAGAAATCCAAGATAACAAAGAAGGAATTCAGAATTCTATCAGATAAATTTAACAGATTGAAATAATTTAAAAGAATCAAGCAGAAATTCTACATTTGAAAAATGCAACTGACATACTACTGAATGCATCAGTCTCTTAAATAGCAGAACTGATCAAGCAGAAGAAAATCACTAAGCTTGAAGACAGGCTTATTGAAAATACAGTCAGAGGAGACAAAAGAAAAATAAAGAACAATGAAGCACACCTACAATATCTAGAAAATAGCCTCGAAAGGGCCAATACTAAGAGTTACTGGCCTTAAAGAAGAGGTAGAGAAAGAGATAGGAGTAGAAAAGTTTATTCAAAGGGATAACAAAATGTCCCAAACCTAGAGAAAGATAAACATTCAAGTACAAGAAGGTTATAGAACACCAAGCAAATTTAACCCAAGGAAGACTACCTCCAAAGCTACCTTTTGCGAGTTAATCAAATTCCCAAAAAATCAATGATAAAGAATTCCAAAAGCAGTAAGACAAAAGAAACAACAGACAACAGAGCTCCAACAGGTCTGGCAACAGACTTTTCAGTGGAAACATTACAAGCCAGGAGAGAGTAGCATGACATATTTAAAGGACTGAAGGAAAGAAACTTTTGCCCTAGAATAGTATATATGGCAAAATATCTTTCAAGCATGGAGGAGAAATAAAGAACTTCCAAGACAACCAAAATCAGAGGGATTTCATCAACACCAGACCTGTCCTACAAGAAGTGATAGAGGGAGTTCTTTGATCTGAAAAAAAAAAAAAGAATGTTAATGAGCAAACAAGAAATCATCTGAAGATACAAAACTCACTGGTAATAATAAGCACACATAGAAACACAGGATATTATTAATATAACATTGGAACTGTGGTGTGTAAACACTCTTAAGCATAAAGACTAAAGAACCAATTAGAATAACTACAATAACTTTAAGACATAGCACAATAAGAAATTAAGAGAAACAAAAAGTTAAAAAGCATAGGGGTGAAGTAAAAGTGTAGAGTTTTGGCTGGATGCAGTGGCTCATGCCTGTAATCCCTGCACTTTTGGGAGGCCGAGGTGGGTAGATCACCTGAGGTCAGGAGTTCGAGACCAACTTGGCCAACGTGATGAAACCCTGTCTCTACTAAAAATACAAAAAATTAGTTGGGCGTGGTGGTGCGCACCTTTAATCCCAGCTACTTACGAGGCTGAGGCAGGAAAATTGCTTGAACCCGGGAGGCAGAGGTTGCAGTGAGCCGAGATCATGCCACTGTACTCCAGCCTGGGCAACAAGAGCAAAATTCCGTCTCAAAAAAAAAAAAGCATAGAGTTTGTATTAGTTTTCTTTTTGCTTATTTGTTTATGCAATTAGTGTTAAGTTTTCATCAGTTTAAAATAATGAGTTATAAGACAGTCTTTTCAAGCCTCATGCTAACATCAAATACAAAAAAAAAACAGATTCATAAAAAATAAAAAGCAAGAAATCAAAGCACCCCGGAGAAAAATCACCTTCACTAGAAGGAAGACAGGAAGGAAGGAAAGAAGAAAGACCACAAAACAACCAGAAAACAAAAAACAAAATGGCAAGAATAAGTCCCTACTTATCAATAATAACATTGACTGTAAATGGACTAAACTCTCCAATAAGACACAGTAGCTGAATGGATGAAAAAAGTTAAGACCCAGTGATCTGTTGTCTACAAGAGACATGGTTCACCTATAAAGCTACACAGAGACCAAAATTAAAGGGATGGAAAAATATATCCCATGCCAATGGAAACCCACAAAAAAAAAAAAAAAACAAAACAGAACAGGAGTAGCTATACTTACATCAGACAAAATAGATTTCAAGAGAAAAACTGTAAGAAGAGACAAAGAAGCTTATCATATAATGATAAAGGGGTCAATTCAGCAAGAGGATACAATGATTATAAATATATACGCACCCAACACTGGGGCAGCCGGATACATAGAGCAAATATTATTAGAGCTAAAGAGAGACAGATTAAAATACAACAGCTGGAGACTTCCACACCCCATTTTCAGCACTGACAGATTTCTCAGGAAGAAAAGTCAGAGACATAGGACTTAATCTGCACTACAGAATGAACCTAATAGAGATCTACAGAACATTTCATCAGATAAAAATTACTAAGAGGAAAATTTACAGCTATAAGTGCCTACATCAAAAAAGAAAAAGAAATAACCTAATGATGTAACTTAAAGAACTAGGAAAGAGCAAACCAAACCCAAAACTAGTAAAAGAAATATAGATCAGAGCAGAAATAAATTTGAAATGAAGAAAACACAAAAGAACAATGAAACAAAAAGTTGGTATTTTGAGAAGATAAACAAAATTGACAAACCTTTAGCCAGACTAACAACGGTGGGGGTGGGGGTAGGGATGAAGACCCAAATAAAATCAGAGATGAAAAAGGGGACATTAAAACTCGTAAGAAATTCAAAGAGTCGTTAGTGGCTACTAGGAGCAACTATATGCCAATAAATTGGAAAATCTAGAAGAAATGAATAAATTCCTAGACATATATAACCTATCAAGATTGAACCAGAAAGAAATTAAGAATCTGAACAGCCCAATAATCATAAATATATACACCTACTATGTATCCACAAAAATTTAAAAAATTTAAAACAATGGCACGTGCCAGGCACCAGTATAGAACACAGAAGATATGGCTCCCTGAAGCCTGGCTCTTATAAATAAGTCTTAGGATATCACTTTTGAAAATAATTTTCTATATGTCCATTAACCTCTAATTCTTATATTACATGGGTTCACCGATATTCAATTTATATTGTGATTCATAAACCACACAGGCTACAGTAAATATTTGTGTGCACCAAATATCATATCATCTAAGCAATTCTTTTACAGGCAAACATACCACAATATAAATACAGTAAAAGTAATTATATTTATGTCATGATAAATGTACTTGTTTTGACTGAAAGCTGAAGTTAACTAAAATAGTTGAAAGGGCCTTGGGTAAACCTTTGCTGTCTCGTAAACTAGCCATGGCACAAGCCTGACAGCACAAAGAAATCCACAGCAGTGAGGTTATTTCAGTCACAGGCAGCCTCAGCAGCTTCAGTGGCTGAGTCAGACGACCTTTTCTGACAGCACGTGCATGCCAGGCTGCTTGCAGGAGACAAAGCATCAACAGTCTCCTGAGTGAAGCACTCTCATCCCTCCCCATAGGTTTTCTATTACAGGCTCCTTCAAAAAAAACAGAAATAGGCCATTTCCAGAGAAACTTAGATGGTAGGTTATGCACATAGAAGACTAGCAGAGGGGCTCATAGGGAGTTGAGAGCTTAACACAATAACAGGATTCCTCCTGAGAAACAGCCAAATTAGTTCCCTTTGGAAGACTCAAGAGTCCTTGCTACTCCTTGTCATACACATGGAAGGCAACACCCAAGAGTCATTCCCTGGCTGGTTTTGCACTTGAACTTGTAAAGTTTATCAGGGAAGACTTCACCCTCACTCAAAGAGAGGGAGGTCCAGAAATAACACTGTCTGGACTGAAAAGAGAAACATCTCTCTGGCATGTGTGGCAATATGCGCCCATGTGCACTATTTTTCCCAAGTAGCTACCTAGGTCCATAAGAGGGGTAGGAAGATACAGCCAGCATCAACTGTGTCACAACTTTGTGGGGAAGCATGCAAATGGCTGCACATTTTAAGAAATATGAATGTAATGTTCATATTGGTTTTGTTAAAAACAGACATAAGTGATCACCTCTATGGTTTTACACAACTCATAAGTTTATCTAGAAAAGTGGTCCCCAGCTTTTTTGGCTGGTACTAGGGATCAGTTTTGTGGAAGACACTTTTTCCACAGATGGGGGTTGGGTGGGGACGTGGTTTTGGGATGAAACTGTTCCACCTCAGATCATCAGGCGTTAGTTAGATTCTCATAAGGAGCGAGCAACCTAGATCCCTCACATGCAGAGTTCATAATAGGGTTCCCACTCCTATGAGAATATAATGCCAGGGCTGATCTAACAGGAGGCAGAGCTCAGGCAGTAACGCTCACTCACCCACCACTCATCTCCCACTGTGCGGCCCAGTTCCTAACAGACCATGGGCCAGTACAGGTCCATGGCCTGAGGGTTGGGGCCCTTGGTCTAGAACACATCTGAAAACAAAACTTTGCCAAAAAGGACTAATGTTTCCCTTTTGCAGAGTCTAGAAATAAGTAACATCAAGGACAATTTGATTTTCTTTTAAATTCACAATAAACATACTCATTTACTTCTTGATGTAAAACATTTGCTGTAAATTATATAATTTAAAAATTATAAACAAAAAAGCAAGAGGTATGTTCCTTTGCCACCCTGCTTCTAAATCCAAAACAAATTTAAGATGCCTAAGGGAATCTTAGTACTTTAAATATTTATAGTTCTATCCTCTTTAAAACTCAAGTCAAAACTCAAATCACCAGGGAGAAGAAAGGTTGAGAAGATGCAGCATTGTGGAGTGGGAAGATGCTGGCACAGAGCTTTAGGAGACAAGCTCTAATCCAGATTCCACAATTCAAAAGAAAGGAGATGAGCTAAGAGTTCTTTATTTAAGAAAAAAAAAAAAAAAGACGCCGTTGACTATGTTATATAGCGTGTAGTCACACTGTTATGCCTCCCACTGCTTAAGATACTATAGTACTAGAACAGACATTCAGTCACCACATTTAGAGAAATATGTAAAAAGCTTAAAGGTCAAAGAGGCTAGACAATCAAATGAAAAGAGTCCAAGAGAAAGACTGAATGAATGCACGGGGCCACTGAACACAGGATGATGCCTTTCTCAAAGACATCTCTAAGGTAGATGGTACTAGAACAACAACAAAAAAAGACTACAATTGAAATAATTGTCAAGGAAGGTCTGGGATAGAAAAATAAGCTGGGCAAAAAAAAAAAACTCCTTATTTGCTTGTATCTAATAGCAATGAAATGGACTACTTCTGGAGATTCAATATCTTCCAAGAGTTTAAAGCATCCATTGATAGATAACATGGAAGCATTTCATAACATAATGGAAAAGAGTAGACAGCCTGGAATCAGTTTCTCTGTGGGTCTCTCCTGGTTCCACCTAAGCTGTGTGACATTGGGTATATAACTTAACCTCTCTATGCCTTAAAGTCATCGTCTCTAAAATAAAGATAATTATTATTCCTATCTCATAGGACTATTGTGAGAATTTAAAATAATGCACATAAGGAATACGGTAGTGACTGATATATCATAAATGCCTGAATAGTAGCTAACATTATTAGCATTTTGCATGCAGAAGAATATGCAGTTAACTTAATGATCCCTGAAGATTCCTCTTAAATGTTGCACTTCAGAGACCAGCTTATAATCATCCATCCCACTATGACCCCCATCAAAGAAAGCAAGATAGGGCTTGAAAAGTCATAGCAACCTGGAGGCCAGCGCAGGTAACGGAGTGCATAGGGTATAGCACAGAACAGGGGGCTGGAGGTCCAGGGTACTCACTGGACTCAAAATACAAGTCACAAAGCCAAAACAGAGTTTCACATCAGAAAATGCCCAATCTAGGCACTAACCCCAATTCCAAATTATTTTCCACTTTTGAGAGCACAGTTCTTACAATTCAATCTATGGTCATGTTTCTACTATGTATACTGTATGTTTCTACTATGAACAGGTGTCAGGGGTAGGCTTACAATAATCCTATAGTCCAAAGAGCTGTTTTGCTTATGTTCCTGAACTAGTATAACAGATTATTCTTGATCCTTCTAATCCAGCTTTGTCCAATAAAACTTCCTGCAATGATAATGTTTACTTGTGCTGATCAATACAGTAATCACTAGCCACATGTAGCTTTGCTTGATATGGGACTAGTATAAAGGTAAATTCAATTTCTCAGTCAATTTTTTTTTTTTTTTTTTTGAGACAGGGTCTCACTGTGTGGCCCAGGCTGGAGCACAGTGACACAGTCACAGCTCACTGCAGCCTTGACCTCCTGGACTCAGGCGATCCTCAGACCTCAGCTCCTGGGTAGCTGGGACTTAGGCACATGCCACCATGTCTGGCTAATTTTTTGTAATTTTTTGTAGACACAGGGTTTCACCATGTTGCCCTTGAACATCTAGGCTCAAGCGATCCACCTGCCTCAGCCTTCCAAAGTGCTGGGATAAATTAGGCCTGAGCCACTGTGCCATAATTTTAATTTTATAAGTCACATGTGGCTAGTGGCTACCATACTGGAGAGTGTAGTGAATTAGGAGTGGTTGCGCACATTACTGTATTGAAAGAGACCCTAATGTGTGTCTCAGCCTACCAGGAAAGCATTCTGTGATCCATCAGAGATGTCTGTTCCGGGACACAGGAGGGCAGCCTTTATTACATTTGCAGGCTTAGTTAAAGGATTTTCTCTCCTTAGGCCAAAAGAGAGCCTCTCTTTCCTAATACCTGCAATAATTCTTCAACACAAGGTTATTTTCTGCTCTTGTAAGAAATGAGATGAACTGAAAAGAACCAGATTATAACAGGAAAAATTTTAAAGAGAACTTCACCCAGGATAATGCATAACGCCCCTCTGTACTCTGGAAAGAAATACTGGTTTCTGACAGTTTTACAGAAATACAGGAAGTCAACAGGGTGTAAAACTATTGATTATTTTAAGCTATGCTGTAGGCCTTTTTTCAGTAATGCTATAGTTGTGTGCCATGGACAGGTCATTAAGATGGATGAATAAATTAAAGACAGGTTACACAGAAAGTGTAAGCCACACTATACATTTTAAATTCAGAAAATGTAAAGCCATTGCAAAAGAAACCACCATGCCTCGGTTGAAAGTAACATATACTTCAGCAATTTAAAAATAGCACACTTCATTTTCCAACAAAGGAACAAAACTCTAACATTTGATTGTTTCAAAATACACTGTACTGACTTCATGAAACATTATCTTGGCCTTGTAAAAATGAATCAAAAGATACCACATACAACACCTGCCATCATGAGAAAAATCAATCAGGAACCTATGTATTTTCAATTCCAGATCCCAATAGGGGTCCTATAAAGCCCTCCCAAGGAAAAACTACCTCAAACTCCCACGAAAATTGAGTTCCAAGTTGATCCTCAAAGCCTCAAGTTAAGAACCATTTGAAGTCTTCTTTGAGGTTCAATATGTTACAACCAAAATGGCACGGTTTTGGTATAAGCCCCTGTTTCTGCCCTGGGTCCTTAAGCCTGGAAAGGCTGCAGAATTATCCAAGCCCCTTCCAAAGACTGAGATACCCAAAGGACAGTCAGTGCCTGAATTTGCTCTGAATTGAACCACATCAAAGTAGTTATATGTGCAATGCTCTTCCCTTAAAGAAATCACAAAATCTATCACAGTAAGATCATGAACTTCTTCTGACACATTTACTGTTTTCCAGGGATTCCACATACATAAATTCATCTTGGGATTTCATTCAAGGAGATCTATTTCATTTAAGGATCAAAAGACTTTTATAAGCTGGTCCCATTGCTTGATTCCCAAAGAGAGCATTCTAGTGAGACCCTATCTAACCAGAAAGCTGAAGTTACAGCAAAATTTTAACTATTATATATTTAGATAGAATGGATCCATTTCCAAAACAAAAAAAAAAGCTGTCATTGTTATCCAGAAAACAAATGAACTGTGGTACTTTTTCTTGAATTAATACTTAACATCAAGTTAAATAATTAACACCAAGAATTCAAAAATAACCTCTTACCTCTACCACTGTGGTTTCTGCAGCTTTGCACATTGGCAAGTTGAAATTCCTTGCACTTTTCCTACAGGGGTGGAGGAGATAAGAAAGTGGGGAGGAAAAGACGAAAAATAAGCATCTCTGTCACCTTTAAGGTTTTATAGATTAGAATTTCTATGAACTAAGAATCTAAGAATCTTTCCAAAAAGAGTGTATCATATTTTCCATTAATAAAGTTTCACAAATATCTCATAAATTTTAAAAATCATAACTACTTTATTCAATGTATATAGTTTTGTTTTGAACAGGATTGAGGGAAAGAGGAACTATTTTTCACATTCAACATATAGCTACAACAAAAAAAGGAATATTAATAAATCTATCTTATTTGAAGTTAATTTCCCTTAATCTTTTAACAAGTATGCTTTGTCCCTATTAGTTAAATATTTCATTCAACCACTTGCTTTCATTAAAATATTAAGAAAGGAAAAGTAGCAAATGCTTCACATGAGAAGGTACAGTAATTACATTCTCTATTGAAGAGAAGCCTATTGCTGAAACTAAATGAAACATTCATTGATAATCTGTGAGTCACCTATAAAGATCATTCTGGAGAATCATTTTCTGATGAAGTTTTTGGAAGTATAACACCCACATCAGACCCCGAGGTGTAAAAATTTCTAGCAGGTGCCAATTTTGCCGATGGTTTTGCACTCTGATGTTCCTCAATACAGTTCCCCTAATGGTAAAAATTAAAACATATTTTTTGTCTCTGGGAATATACGTTGATGGCAGAATTTCTTTGGTAAAAGGAAGTAAGTCACAGCTATGTTTTACTAGCTCTTTTGAGCCACCAATATTTCTTTTGCTCAGATTGAAGAATGAGTACAGGAATAGGAGCATCCTTGAGAAAGGAGCCCTCGTGAACTTTCACAAGTTGCTGGGTTAGATTCCACCAGACATCCAGGCATCAAAAGCTCCAAGGGCAGAATGGTCAGAGGCAAAGGAGTCCCAAGTCCCCCACTTGAATAACCTAGACAGACTTCTGTTCCAGCTGTCCCACTAAATATGAAGTTAGTCCTAAGGTCACTTGACCATTGGTGATGCAAGCTTTCATTTCACACCCGAATTCATTAACCACCAGCATAAAGTCAGTGCCCAGAATAGCCCTTGTGCAGCCTTCAAATACCAGAGCCAGGCACTGCAGTGCAGAATAAACATGGGAATATTTTCAATAATTCCTTTCTGTTTGGTAGTATACAATTTTGTTAATCTTTTTTAAAAAGCAACTAAACGTGTAAATATTACACAAACGTGTCAAATAAGGTAAAGATGATGTAAAATTACTCCTGTTATTGCCAAAATTAGTTGTACTTTAAAAAACTGGCTAAATTAAAGAAATCAAAGAGCATTAATATCACATAAGTCCTTCAGAAATAAAAAGTGATATGAGAGTATCACTGAGAACTTAATTGTAATTGCACCAAAGCTGCATTTGCTAAAGATTTAAAAATTGTTAATCGAAAGCAGCAAATGATAAATGAGCAAAAACAATGATTTCTGTAACCTGATAGGTAAAGTCTTCAAGATCAAACAGTTTGGAAAACTCTTAAGTATACACTCAAAGGTTTCATAATCCTCAAAAAACAACTATATAAATCTATAAATCCAAGATATAAATACTTAGTATGCTTAGAATAACCAAAAGATTTTAAAATCTATAAAGTCTGTGGCTGAGAGGATTGAAAATTCAGTATTATAAAGGTTAATCCATTTTTCAGATAGAACCTTTGTAAGCATTTCCTAGAAGACACCAAAAGGACTGAAGGACTGACCCCAATGATTATTAGCAGTATCTTTCCAGAGTATCAAATTAGCTTTGACATTTTAAGACAATACATGTAAATTACAACATCAATTAAATAAAATTGTATGATGTCACATTTTCTAAGCATGTAACTGGTCTTGGCAACTAAAATACACAAGGAGAAAAACAACTGCATGTGCCTATATAAAAGGGCATATAGATCCAAATATTTAACAAGCAGTGCAACATAGATATCAACCAGTCTAAACAGACTCCCACAAGTGGACATACCAGCAGCCCTGCACACACCTATATATGTGCAATACACATGGGCATGTATGATTTTGGGCCATTTCAAAAATACATTTTTAAATTCCAAATTCACTCTGATGTCCATTTTTAGAGTTGCTGATATGCATGAGTGTTTTTAAAACTATCACAATACCTGAAAATCACGTTTCCTGCTCGGTCCGCCTTCCAGGCTTTCACCAAAGCAAAATCCCCTGTAATTGCTTCCTCCAAAATAAAGTGCTGACCATTGAACTCCCTCACCTGCAGAAGAGGGAGAAGGCATCGTCAGGTATTTGCATAGGTCTTGATTGTGATAGAGGCACTCTGATAGAGGTAGATAATAAGGATACAAGCCTACTGAGGGAAAATTTCTCAGAGGGAAAAGCATCCCAGAGACTTCAAAGATAAGCAGTGTTAGGCAAGCAGGACTTAGTCAAAGTGGTCTAAGGGGAGCTAAGGAAACAGACAAGCAAAGGTCCAGTGACAAAAGAAAATTTGTGCATTTGAGGAACTGAAAGTTCTATGGCCTGAGGGATAGACTATTTTCATTTTACTATTCGTATGTACAGGTTGTATATTGAATGTGAAAAATAGTCCTTCTTTCCCTCTCCCCTGAAAAAACAGTTTGCATAAAATGGTCTATGTATTGTTTTCCTACATAAAATAGTTACAAAAATCTGTCATTCAGCTATCCTCAATAACCTATATCACCTGTTGAGATTTTAAATGGGATTCACAGAATCAGTAAATTTGGAGAAAACCAACATGCCCTATCTTCCCACCCATGAGCATAGTATATGTCTCCATTTACTGAGGTTTTCTTCGACCTCCTTCAATAGTTTTATTATTTTCTCCATAAAAGCTTTATATTTTTTTCTTAGGTTTATTTATAGGTACTTAGTGGTTTCTCTTGCTACTGTGAATGTTACATTTGCTCCTATCTACTCTTCTGACATTACTGGTCTAGGGAATGCTATTGATTTTTATTTATGTTTATTGCCTTTTAATTATACTACCAATTTTGGAGGGAAGAACATAAAGCAAAACTGTCTTGCCATCATGTTCTTTTATTCTTGACGGTTTATTTCCGGGAATTAAAACAAGCATCCATTGCCACACTCCATCACTGCACAAAATGGAGCCATGTGAATGTAGAACTCCATTCTCATCCCTACTGCACCCCCTAGTGGAAAAACAGACTAAGTGCGTTTTACAAAAAGCTGCTATAGAAAATTTTGGTACCTTTATTTCAACTATGGTTTGAAACAAAACCTTTCTTAAATAAAGGCTACTTTAAAGACATTAACCAAGTTGCCTGCTAGAAAAAAGATTAATGCACTTAGGGAATAACTGATGAATGAGGATCTTACTATAGGAACTAAGATAAATTATATGAAAGATATTTCTGAGCCACATATCAATATACAAAGTTATTTTGGAACGGCTTATGTATTTCAAAAATCACTGTAAATACCAACAATGATAGTTGAGTGTTTTACATACAGATCTAGAAAACTGGGGTAAATATATGCAAATGCAAGGCAAAGTCAATAAATAGGCTTCTTTTATATTCTAGTTACATAATTTTCTGATGTGTCTACATACCAGCTGTTGCTGAGTGTTAGTTTTACTGAAATTTAAAAATGGGGAAGGAGTTGGTTTTGTCAAACTAGCTATTATACTCTCTTGAAAGAATTCTACATTTCATAGTCACCACTTCCTCACTTTTTGGTTCTTTCTCGAATCTAATGAGATTTTCATCCCCTCTATTCCAAAAAGGAATAATCCTTAAAGTTGTCAATGACCTCTGTTTTTGCAAATCCAATGATTCAATTCCAGGCCCTGTATTACCAACCTCTTCACACTCAGTTGATCATTCCTTTCTTTTTAAAATTTCCCTTCTCTTTCAAATTGCCAGATGCCCCTGGGTTTCTTCTTTACTTAATAATCACTCTTTCCCATTTCTCTTTGCTGCTCCTTCTCTTCCCAATTTCTAAATGTCAACGAGGTGCTCTGCACTCAGCCCCTAGACACTCACCTAGTATACAGATTTAAATACTATATGCTGATGCCTCCAAAGTCTCTATCCTGGCTCTAGACTCTCCCCTGATATGACGTTCACTAAGCACCTCCTCTTGGAGTCTAATGAACATCTCCAATGTACCATGTTCCAAACAGAGCTCGTTGATAAGGCCTGTGCTTCACTCATCTTACACAGTATGCTTGACTCCTCTTACACCCCTTACCTATCTACCAGTAAATCCTGTTGGCTCTACCATGAACATAACACCAATTTCAACCACTTCTCTCAAACTCCACTGTTACCACCTTGGTCTAGCCACCTTCCATTCCCTCCTAAATTAACACAACAGCCTCCTAAACCCTCTCTCGCTGCTTCTGCTCTTGGCTTCCTAGCAAAAAAAAAAAAAAAAAAAAAAGAATCACCACCCCAGCAGCCACAGTGATAGTTACAAAAGACAACTCAAATTACATCACTCTCACCCTTATTCAAAACTCCATAGGCTTCCCATTGCGTTCCGTAAAATTCAAACTTTGCATGAATTTGGCTCCTGCCTCTCTTCAGTCTCCATCCCTATCACTCTCTGCCTCATGTGCTGTTCCAGCCTCACCACCCTCCTGTTCCCCAAACACGGCAAGCCTGTAGCTGCCTCAGCACCTTGTACTTACTCTTCCTTCTGAACAGAGCACAAACCCTCTTATCTCCACTTGCCTCGTTCTCCTACCTTATTCAGGTCTCTACCAAGTGTCACCTCCCCAAAGAAGCTCTCCCTGGCCACCAGTCTGGAATATCAGCTGCCTGGCCAATGATAATTAATTCTCTTTGCCGTTAATCTACTTGATTTGTCTTCACAGTACTTCCACTATAGACATTATGCATTTATTCATTCATTGTCAGTTCCTCCACTAGCAGGAGAACTTGATCTGATCATTTTACCACAGTGCTTAGACCAGGGCTTGGCAAAGAGTAGGACCTCAATAAATAACACTAATTTAGAAATTAACTCACTTTTTCCTGCTTTAAAAAAAAAAGTACTAAGAATTAAGAAATAAATTATCTGTCATATTCCTAGGGAATTCAGACAAAATTTAAAAACTACGAGTTTGAGGCACCTAATTCCAGGCAGAAATGAACCTAAGAAATATTTTCGTCTCATATTTTCCCGAGGTGAATTAATTTTTCAACTTCTAGCAAGCTATCAAAGTATTTATCGCAAGTTTTCTGGGAACCTTTATGAGATACTACTACAGTTCATTTTAATAATTAGGCTCCTGTCTTTTACTTTGTCAAGAAGCCTTTTAAACTTATTTAGACAGTAAAGGAAAAAGATCAACCATAAAAAACACATTTTTTATCTTAAAATATTTTAATGTAAAATTTATCATATAAAAATGTGCAAAATATGTTTATGTAGCATTTTAAAAATATATAGAGTACTTATACATTTTTATAACACCAGCTTAAGAAATAGAACATTAATATTCAGTTTAAATCCCCCTGCATTCCCTCCCTAATTGCACTCATTTTCTGCCTTCCAATCCAGAAGTCTTCTCTTTATTTATTTATTTATGTATGTATTTATTTATTTATTATTATTATACTTTAAGTTTTAGGGTACATGTGCACAATGTGCAGGTTAGTTACATATGTATACATGTGCCATGCTGGTGTGCTGCACCCACTAACTCGTCATCTAACATTAGGTATATCTCCCAATGCTATCCCTCCCCCCTTCCCCCACGCCACAACAGTCCCCAGAGTGTGATGTTCCCCTTCCTGTGTCCATGTGTTCTCATTTGTTCAATTCCCACCTATGAGTGAGAATATGCAGTGTTTGGTTTTTTGTTCTTGCGATAGTTTACTGAGAATGATGATTTCCAATTTCATCCATGTCCCTACAAAGGACATGAACTCATCATTTTTTATGGCTACATAGTATTCCGTGGTGTATATGTGCCACATTTTCTTAATCCAGTCTATCATTGTTGGACATTTGGGTTGGTTCCAAGTCTTTGCTATTGTGAATAATGCTGCAATAAACATACGTGTGCACGTGTCTTTAAAGCAGCATGATTTATAGTCCTTTGGGTATATACCCAGTAATGGGATGGCTGGGTCAAATGGTATTTCTAGTTCTAGATCCCTGAGGAATCGCCACACTGACTTCCACAAGGGTTGAACTAGTTTGCAGTCCCACCAACAGTGTAAAAGTGTTCCTATTTCTCCACATCCTCTCCAGCACTGGTTGTTTCCCGACTTTTTAATGATTGCCATTCTAACTGGTGTGAGATGGTATCTCATTGTGGTTTTGATTTGCATTTCTCTGATGGCCAGTGATGGTGAGCATTTTTTCATGTTTTTTGGTTGCATAAATGTCTTCTTTTGCGAAGTGTCTGTTCATGTCCTTCGCCCACTTTTTGATGGGGTTGTTTGTTTTTTTCTTGTAAATTTGTTTTTGAAAGGATCAACAAAACTGATAGACCGCTAGCAAGACTAATAAAGAAAACAAGAGAGAAGAATCAAATAGACGCAATAAAAAATGATAAAGGGGATATCACCACCGATCCCACAGAAATACAAACTACCATCAGAGAATACTACAAACACCTCTACGCAAATAAACTAGAAAATCTAGAAGAAATGGATAAATTCCTCGACACATACACTCTCCCAAGACTAAACCAGGAAGAAGTTGAATCTCTGAATAGACCAATAACACGATCTGAAATTGTGGCAATAATCAATAGCTTACCAACCAAAAACAGTCCAGGACCAGATGGATTCACAGCTGAATCCTACCAGAGGTACAAGGAGGAACTGGTACCATTCCTTCTGAAACTATTCCAATCAATAGAAAAAGAGGGAATCCTCCCTAACTCATTTTATGAGGTCAGCATCATCCTGATACCAAAGCCTGGCAGAGACACAACAAAAAAAGAGAATTTTAGACCAATATCCTTGATGAACATTGATGCAAAAATCCTCAATAAAATACTGGCAAACCGAATCCAGCAGCGCATCAAAAAGCTTATCCACCATGATCAAGTGGGCTTCATCCCTGGGATGCAAGGCTGGTTCAATATACACAAATCAATAAATGTAATCCAGCATATAAACAGAACCAAAGACAAAAACCACATGATTATCTCAATAGATGCAGAAAAGACCTTTGACAAAATTCAACAACACTTCATGCTAAAAACTCTCAATAAATTAGGTATTGATGGGACGTATTTCAAAATAATAAGAGCTAACTATGACAAACCCACAGCCAATATCATACTGGATGGGCAAAAACTGGAAGCATTCCCTTTGAAAACTGGCACAAGACAGGGATGCCCTCTCTCACCACTCCTATTCAACATAGTGTTGGAAGTTCTGGCCAGGGCAATTAGGCAGGAGAAGGAAATAAAGGGTATTCAATTAGGAAAAGAGGAAGTCAAATTGTCCCTATTTGCAGACAACATGATTGTATATCTAGAAAACCCCACTGTCTCAGCCCAAAATCTCCTTAAGCTGATAAGCAACTTCAGCAAAGTCTCAGGATACAAAATCAATGTACAAAAATCACAAGCATTCTTATACACCAACAACAGACAAACAGAGAGCCAAATCATGAGTGAACTCCCATTCACAATTGCTTCAAAGAGAATAACATACCTAGGAATCCAACTTTTACAAGGGATGTGAAGGACCTCTTCAAGGAGAACTGCAAACCACTGCTCAAGGAAATAAAAGAGGATACAAACAAATGGAAGAATATTCCATGCTCATGGGTAGGAAGAATCAATATCATGAAAATGGCCATACTGCCCAAGGTAATTTACAGATTCAATGCCATCCCCATCAAGCTACCAATGACTTTCTTCACAGAATTGGAACAAACTACTTTAAAGTTCATATGGAACAAAAAAAGAGCCCGCATCGCCAAGTCAATCCTAAGCCAAAAGAACAAAGCCAGAGGCATCACACTACCTGACTTCAAACTATACTACAAGGCTACAGTAACCAAAACAGCATGGTACTGGTACCAAAACAGAGATATAGATCAATGGAACAGAACAGAGCCCTCAGAAATAACGCCGCATATCTACAACTATCTGATTTTTGACAAACCTGAGAAAAACAAGCAATGGGGAAAGGATTCCTTATTTAATAAATGGTGCTGGGAAAACTGGCTAGCCATATGTACAAAGCTGAAACTGGATCCCTTCCTTACACCTTATACAAAAATCAATTCAAGATGGATTAAAGACTTAAATGTTAGACCTAAAACCATAAAAACTCTAGAAGAAAACCTAGGCATTACCATTCAGGACATAGGCATGGGCAAGGACTTCATGTTTAAAACACCAAAAGCAATGGCAACAAAAGCCAAAATTGACAAATGGGATCTAATTAAACTCAAGAGCTTCTGCACAGCAAAAGAAACTACCATCAGAGTGAACAGGCAACCTACAAAATGGGAGAAAATTTTCGCAACCTACTCATCGGACGAAGGGCTAATAACCAGAATCTAAAAAACACATTAATAAAAGCTTTGAATCCACATAGATCACTCTCAACAGAAAGATGTCTCCAGATGGAAGATGCAGCTGGAGACCAACACTGAACAGCAAAGGACATATTCGGTGACATCCAATCTTCCCTCTGATCGTTCCTAGGAATGGGAGGGGCACAGCCAGCATCCCCACATGCAGAAAAGTGATAAGAGATCCCCTGATTTACTACGTTCACTTCCCCAGAGATGACTACAGCATTTCTGCAACCTGTGTTAACTTTCTTCGGCCATCTGGACAGGAAAATGGAAAGATACTAAAAAATACCGTAATGAAATACTGGCCAGTGTAATTTTGAAATTTTCTCCAATCTGAGCATCTCAAATACCTTTATCTGAAATTCTACTCTTCTATAATATGGCTACGATAAATGTACCCCATCCTACTCAGCACTTTAAATAGAAGTAGGTTATTCCATCAAAAGCTCAAATGTGTCCAAGATACAAAATAAATAGTGATCATATGAACTCTCTATTCTATCATAACAGTTCCTTTCAAGGTTTCAGACAAACATATTATTTCCTTGTTTTTTCTCCCTACAGTCACTTTAGGAAGGGCCTGAGCATAAAGAGTTTGCTAGCATGCATACCACAACTACTTTATTTTCCATATAAGCATAATCAGCAAGTATAACTGTTTCTCAATTTGTTAAAGCCTACCATAAAATCAGTTCAAGTAACTAACCTTGACTAGTACACCATATGTGGATTACACCACTTTTTCCTTCTTTTTATTCTAGTTTCTCTATGTGATTTTAAATGCTAGTGGATGCCCAGATTTAGCTAGAAATTTCACCTATTTATGAAAATGAATGAGTGCTTTTTCTCACATAGAGGTGATTTTACACTTATTTGCCCAATGATCCACCCAAAATGCCACGTGGAAAGAGGGATCCTGGTATAATCTGGTTAAGAGTGTTTCTTACCTCTCTTGGCTTACTGGCAATGGCAACACTGCCATCTTTGTTGTATTTGATGGGCGATCCTCCTTCTTGTACCAGGGTCCCATACCCTGTTGGGGTGTAAAATGCAGGAACTCCAGCCCCACCTGCACGGATCCTCTCTGCAAGTGTGCCCTGCAAGTGAGCAACCAACACCCCATAAGTTCACTAAGCACACTTCTCTATGTGGATACAAACATTTAGACGTGGTTCCTACTCTCTAGAGGCTTATAATTCTAAAAAGTAGCTAGCATTGTACATTAGCGTATTTCACTCATATTGTATGCTAGAAGATCAATTTTAAGAAGTTACTGCCCCTCTAGATCCATTCTAAATCCACATTCAAAATGTAACCGCTTATTTGTATAGTCATGCTTTGAGCTTCCATACCTCCCAATGATCTCTTGACACATTTAAATGTGTCTATTTTTGATATTCTAAGTCAATTTTAAAATCTGAATTATGAAACTTTAGTTATATATATTAAGTAATGCAGTTAAATTTTGTTTTATTTTATGATCTATGTTGGTATGGCCTAAATTTTATTCAAGTTAATAATGTAAAGTGTTTAAATTTTAGAGCTTATTTTAAACCATTTTCATAAATATTTTTATCTACAAATTGTCTAAGAAAAAAAACAAAGTGAAAAATACAGCATACTGGTAAATTGGTTTTTAAAAGCCAAGAGTATGTCAAATTGTTTCAGAGTAGAAACAGCTGCAAGAAAAGTTACTTTGTATCTTCTTTTGATCATCATCTTTCCGATGGGTGACTCTTCTTCCTAGGTACCAGTGATTTCAAGACTAGTTTCCCTAACTCTCTCACTCTCAACTGTTTTTCTACCCAGGTTTTCCCTAAGGAATCAACTCTGGCCCTGAACCTTGACACCCTTCCTAACTTTGACGCCTACTGTGACAGACTTGTTACGACAGTCTTACTAGAAAACTGACTGGCTAGTCAGTAGTTAAAAATTGGGGCTGGACACCATGGCTCATGCCTGTAAATCCCAGTGCTTTGGGAGGTGAAGGATCACTTGAGGCCAGGAGTTTGAGTCCAGCCTGGGCAACATAATGAGATCTGCCTCTTTAAGAAAACAAAGAATTGGTTCATGGTATTAATGATGATGTGTTCATATTGTCCCAACCTTAAAAAGTATTTTCTACTTTAACAGGACTCTAAGTATTCAACTCAAAAAAGAAACTAACAGTTGGGACTTGAGACACTGAGTCATTCAAGTAGGTGGAATATTCTGGGGAAACAGAGACTTGGGGTATAACTGAAAATCTTCCAGATAACTGATTATCTAGCCAATGGAAAGAGATGACTCTACCTTGTGTTGTGAAGTTAGTAACATTTACAAAAAATTAAATCATCAAAATTACCATAACACTACCCCTTGCCTTAAAATATGTTTTATATATACCCTCCCTGAATACTCTCCTTCTATGATACCAGGTAAGGGCCTGAAAGTGGACTATTTCTGCAGATAGGCCTTCTGTAGGTGCCACCAGCTCCTTACCCTCACCCACCAAAGAACTCCTGATCCCCACCATCGATACTCCTCCCCCTAGCCTTCAGGCTGCAAAATAAGCTGCCAGAGCCAGTGTTTACTAATGGGCCACTAAGTTGGGGAAGGAGACACTGACCTCTCTTAGCCTGAGGAAAAACTGTAAAAAAAAAATGATATATTAACGATGTACGTACTTTCTGACGAAATAAGGAGTAACATAAAAGATACCAAGGGTAATCAAAAGGTTAATTTTCAATAGTTCCACAACCCAAAGAATACTGTATCTCAACCTACCATGTGAAAAATACTGCTATGGACTGACCTGTGTTCTCCCCAAAATTCATATGTTGAATTCCTAGTCACCAATGTGACTGTATTGAGATAGGGCCTATAAGGAGGTCATCAAGGTTGAAGGAAGTCAAAAAGGTTGGGCCCTGATCTGGTATGATTAGTGTTCCTACAAGAAGAGACACCCAGAGAGTGAGCATGCATGCTCTCCGCCATGCAAGAACCGTGAGAAGTCGGCCATCTGCAAGCCAAGGAGGACTTCCAAGCCTTCAGAACTGTGAGAAACTTCTGTTGTTTAAGCCACCAGTCTGTGATATTTTGTTATAGCAGCCTGAGCAGACTAAGACATCTTTGTTTTTTTTGTTTTTGTTTTTTCAAAAAACTGAGAAAATTGAGTAAATACCAAGCCCAGTGCAATGCTATGGTATGTACAGGTAACGGTGCTATAGAGTGACCAGGTGTGACGGTAACACAAGCCTCAGAATAGTTCCCATGTGTGCTTTCTAGACAAACACACCATGATTTCATTACTAATTTTTAAAAATCTGCTAAATTATGTTATTACCAACTTGGCAAAGTCAGTGGCAATATTTTCTGTTGACTAAAATAAAGCGGAGTGGCTCAGTTCAAGAGCTGAGAGCAGAGCATGTCAAAATGAAAGAAGAGCAAACTGTAGACCCTCGTTTTACTTAAAGATTTCAGAAAGTTTTCCTTTCTTTATGAATAACTCCAATTAGTTAAGAGATGACATAGAAAATGAGTGAAAAGTTGCTAGATTAATTATAGTAACTGCTTGCTTTGTAGTAACATCAGTTCCCCGGGAATCTAGGTTCTGATCCCAGCACTTACTCAGATATAGTCACATGCACCTTTCAAGGGCTTCACTCTGAAGTGTCTCAGCAAGACCAGATCACCCATAAATTTCTAGTTCTAAAATTCATAGAAATTGGAGAGGCATGGTGGCTTACACCTGTGAGGCCAAGGCAGGCGGCTCATTTGAGGTCAGGAGTTCGAGACCAGCCTGGCCAACATGGTGAAATCCCGTCTCTACTAAAAATACAGAAAACAAAAGTAGCTGGGCGTGGTGGCAAATGCCTGTAATCTCAAATCTCAGCTTCTCAGGAGGCTAAGGCAGGAGAATTGCTTGAACTTGGGAGGTGGAGTTTGCAGTGAGCCGAGATCACACCGCCGCACTCCACCCTGGGTGACACAGTGAGACTCCTCCTCAAAAAATAAAAATAAAAATAAATTCCTATAAATTAACTTTTTAGGATGATTCTCAAACATTCCAGCAAATCCTTTTGTATGCTTCTGGCACAATACACATTACAGTGCCAAACTTAAAATCTTATCTTGCAGCCTGGATATCTTTTAGAAATATCTCCTTTTTCAGTACACAGTAGAAGAAAATATTAATCCTCCAGCAATCAACAGGTGTGAGTTAGAAACAAAATTCCCTGGTTTGGCAAAGTAGTATTCCTTCTGCCTTACCTCTTTTGCACAAAGAAATTTCCACGGAGAAAAAAGGAATTTTTAAAGTAAGTTAGTATTATAAAAGAAAAGCAAATTTTCTCACCTGTGGTGTCAGCTCCACTTCTAATTCACCAGATAAGTACTGTCGTTCAAATTCTGCATTTTCTCCCACATATGAAGAGACCATGCGTTTTATCTGCTTGGACCGAAGCAAAAGCCCCAAACCAAAATTGTCAACCCTAGAAGGAAAATGAAGGGAGCTTACCAAAGAGCATCTAACAGAACACTACTACATCTTTTTAAAGAGATAAAACTTTGTTAATTTAAAGAAAAATAAATCCTTTCTTATAGGCATTTGATCCACATTCTTAGTCTCCCATAACCCCAAAACTTTTGCAAGGTAGCTATCCTTTTATTTTACAGTTGAGGAAACTAAAAGTCAAGAAGTTTAAGTTATTTTTTTGTGGGAGCGGGGCATGCACAGGGCAAGGTCTTGGGCAGTAAGGGACATACAGCCAATATTCCCACCCATGTCAACCCTACAGTTTTACCCCGCACCTTTTGTTATTTTCACGGCTGCAGAGTGATTCTGAGTTAGAAGATAAGCAAAGAGATGAATTGGTTCTTGTCCTATGCTTTGAAGGAACACATAAACGCAGTGGCAATATACTGACCCAAAACGAAGATTTGGATGGAGAAGCTCTTTCTCTTCTAAAAAGGAGAGAGGGGCATTCTGGTATTTAAAAGAGAGATTAACATGCTCATTGAAATGTGGACCCAAATTATAAATAGCTATGAACATTTTCCCTATATCATAAATCTTTTGCTCAAGAAGATTTACACATTCTTAACAAAAACAAGCAAAAAAAAATTAATCACAAGCCAGTGAAGAGTATAAGTGGAAACAATAATCCTGTATCTGTTAAATTATATATACTATAGTTTAATATCTTTATTATTTTAAAGCTGGCACTCAATTTATTCTTAGAAATGGTATACACAGTGTTGACTTTATTTTTTCATTGGGTGAAGGTCTCCAGGTTTATGCCTTTCTTTATTTCTATTATTTTTCGAAGCAAAATATGCCTAGAATTTAAAGCAAAGTCAATGTAACAAGATAGATAACTGAATGATTTTTCCATTTCAGTCACCTTAAAGACTGAAGATCATCTTCCATTCAAGAGTCAGAAATATTGTAACCAACTAGAGAAATAAAACATTTCTAAGATAAGAATACTTGACCTTAAGCTTTTTTTAATGGTGAAATTTTTTAATGGTGAAATATTTTTAATGGTGAAATATCTTTTAATGGTGAAATATTTTTTAATGGTGAAATATTTTTAACGGCGAAATATCTTTTAATGGTGAAATATTTTTTAATGGTGAAATTGTTTTAATGGGGAAGTATTTTTCGTAGCAAAACACTTTTAATGGCAAAAAGTATGATGAGACACCACCACAAACATGAAGGGATGGCTAAAAAAGAAGAAAATACCAAGTCTCGACAAAGATGTGAAACAATCAGAACTCTCATATGTGCCAAGGGGAATGTAAACTGAAATGACCACCTTGGAAAAACTGTTAGTACCTACTAATGTTCAATATATCCGTATGCTATGGGTCAGCAATTCCATTCTGGGTCTATAACCAACAGAAATGCATACTTAGGTTCATCACAAGACATGTGCAAGAAAATTCATAGCAGCACTGTTCATTATGGCCAAAATTGGAGCCTCCCAAATGCTCATCAGCAAAATAGATAATTGTGGCATACTACATAATGAAGTGGGGTATAGCAGTGAGAATGACTCATCTATAACCATTAGTAACAATGGTTGAATCTCACAGAATAATGTTGAGCTAAAGCCAGACACAAGATTATACTCTGAAATATTCCTTTAATATGATGTTCAAAATTAGACAAAACAAATCTATGAGGATCAAAAGTAAGGCTAACGATTAATATTGGTAGTGGGAGAAGAGAACAGCGACTGGAAGGAGCAGGAAGAGGGCTTCCTGGGGTACTGGTCATGTTCCATTTATCTATCTGGGCATTGATGACATGGGTGTGCAGCTTGTAAAACTCCATCAAACTGTATTTATGAGATGTTCACTTTTCTATATTACTCCATACTATGCTTCAAGAAAGCCTTTTAAGCGACAGAAATGTAGTGATAAGGACCAGAGTGCTTCCTAGAAACAGAAGTTTTTATTTACAATCTCTCCCTCCTAATTCCTTTAGTGCTCTGATGGTTCCTTCCCTACAGAGCTTGTGTCATCTACACAGTTCATTCATCTGAAACTCCATTACTGAGTGCTTATTCTACCACAGGTTTGTTAATTCATCTAAAACTCCCTGACTGAGTGCTTATTCTATCCCTGTGTCAGGCTCTGGAGCTACAATCATGAATAAGACCTGGTCCTGGGCAGCTTTGAAACTGAGAAAATAAACACGTAACCTATAATTACAACAGAGGGAGAGACATGCTAAGGGAATTAGGCACAAATAGTGATAATTCTGAAAATGGAGAACCCAACTTTTGGGGAGGAGAAAGATAGCAGAAAAAATCTTACAGGAGGTGGCACTTACACAGACATAGGAAAAAAGAAAACATCTTGAGAACAGTGTGTGGGGTGGAGGTGTAGAGAAAAACAGACAGATAGACAGCTTTGCAAAGATGCACTCAGGAAACTACATGTTGAGTGTTCCTGGAGTATGGACTGAGGGCAACAGCATGTGGGAGGGGAGAAGGCAGGACCAGTTGTGATCAGCCTTGTGGGATTTCATCCTGAAAGACAGGAAGTCCCTGTAAAAAGTTTTAAGCGGAAATATAACAGTATGATTAGCTGGAAAGGTTGAAAGATGAAAGGCCGGGATATCAGTGAAGAGGCTCGAAGTAGTCCAAACAAGCAACAGTGAGAGTCTGAGCTAAAGCAGTGGGAATGGGAATGGAGAAGGGAGAAATCAAGAGGGTCTTTGGGGGAAATAATTCATAAGACTTGTTGCCCATCCTGATGAAGCTGCAGACCCACTCCAGAATTCTGGCTTTGGTGATGGAATATAAAGAAAGTTGGTTGGGGGAAATTAACGAGCACTAGTGACGCCTACTTACTTGATCTGGAAAGGTGTTAAGTATGTGACAAACCACTGACATTTCTCCTGATGCCACCTGTTCTCCCAACTTCATTCCACTCTCCACTCTCATACTCCTCACACCGACAAGTGACCATTCCAGCTCAGCTGATTCCTTCCCAATTCTCAGAATTTCATTTCCAAACCTCTTTCCTACCCCCGGCACTCCTGACACAATGAACACTTCAAAGTGTCTAGGTAACAGGTAACTGTCAACCTCCTACTCAACTTGTTTTGCACCCCTAGCCATCAAATGCTGAATCTGATAAGATTTCCCATCCACCATGGGTAGAAAAGAAATAGCTGCATGACTTACTCTCACTTGGTTCAAAAGAAAACTAATGCCTAAGTAGCATAAGCATTTTCAAGAGTGTACTTTTGAGCTAGAATGACCTGCAAGTTAAGAATACATTTGTCCGCTAGAGGTCACCAGATGCCTAAGGATTCCGTTGTTCAAGGGCTGTCTCCCCATTACTCTCAATGCACACAATGCCTTCTGAGTTTTTAACCTACTCCTAGTACCTGGCTAGGTCCCCACAATTCTATTCCCCCAAATTCAACTCCACTGCAGCCTTCCCATCTCACCTCATGGCAGGCTCACCTTACAGATCCTCAGCCCAAAACTAACGCAGCGATCTTTGACTTCTCACAAACTCCACATTGAATCTATCAGGAAATCCTGATTCCACCTTCAAAGCCTATTCAAAATCTGGCCATTTCTCACTCTCTCCTTGGTACTCTGCACTATCTTGCCAGGGTACTGCAAACCCTCCCTGCTTCCCCTCCCTCACAACATGGCAGCCAAAGCAAGCCATATAAAATGTAAGTCAGAATATATCACTGCTCTTGCTCACACCCTTGTGATGGTACTTTCATTCAGAGTAAAATTAAAGGTCTCCAGAGTGGCCTGCAAGGTCCCATGTGATCAGTTGCCCTTTGATGTCCCCAACCTCACTCCAACCATTCTCCTTTTGGCTCACTTCTCTTCCTCTCTTGGCCTCACCATCCCTCCAACATCTGGACCTCAGATGGCTGCCCTGTAGACTAAATTGAGGGGTCCCCTTGCCCTCTGGCTTCTGATCGGGTTCAGCCACTCTGACTGGGTTCACCCAATGGGAGGCACCATCAAGAGGATGTGGGTGAGGGGAAAATGTTGGGATTTATATTCCTCTGGCTCTCTCCCTGAGAAGTTACAGCCTATTGGATAACCCCCTCCATAAAGCTTTCTTCCAGGTCCTAGTAACAGCTCCCTCCCTTCACTCCTTCAGACCTGGGGCTGGTAACAGCACCCCTCCAATACAAATTCCAGTGTTCTTTATTACTCATTTTTCCCTCAGCCCTGACCATTCCACTGAAAAGGCTCCCTTTGGTAAACTCCTCAACCACTCGGAAAATTCAATTACGTTTGATATCATCTACGGCCCAGACTAATAAAGTTGTAATAAAATAATTCATGAAGGTAGATATGATCCATTTTACTTTCTGTAGTTTAAAATATCTGAAACTCCTACAGGCCCATAGTAAAGCCAGAATATAGTTGGACATTGATTGACTTGGGAATTTTTCTAACTACTGTCTTCTGGATCTCTTTGGCTTTTCAACCCATTACCCATTTTAAGTTGGCTCTATTTGGAGATCACATCTCTTTATTCATTTGTTAGCTCTGAGAATCATTGTTTATACGGGCTTTGCTTTGTTTTTAGACTAGTATCCTGGCATAGCAGTCAAGCAGTGCATAAGACGCTAGCCCCAGGTGCACTACCTGACCAGTTCTTCAGGTCTTGAAAATGCTGTCAGCTTACAATGAGAGTGTTTCTTGCCACATACTTTACAACCCAAATTTGGCAAGTGTATATCTTACCTATTATCAGACATTGATGATAAAAAATTAGTAAGACAAGTCCCTTACCTATAAAGGCTTACAAGATAAAGAAAAATAGATGTGATCTTTTGCAAATGGGGAACATATCATTTCTAATAGAGACATGTATATTAAACCATCTTATAGCTCTTTAATACTAAAGACAATGCTGATAAGACCTTCAGAAAGATGGGTGCTTTCCTTTAGTAGCCAACATTTTTTAGCATACTAAAGAGAGATGTGATCTTTTTCCTGCATCATAACAAACCTGGGTTTCAAACATTGTGGTGACTAGAAAAAGTCTAAGGCCAAGAATTCATTAATGAGACACATTATTATAAAGCAAAAAGATACTGCATCAGAGACAATGTTCTGGAAATATTTTCATGCTCTGAATCTGAAATTTAATTTGCTGATTTTCTGAAATCTCATTAATTGGCAATTCTTGTCAAAATAAGATAAACAAAAATAAAGTTGGGATCACTTACCAAGTTGTATTTCTTTTGTTTACTTTTCATTTTAGACATACTTAAATCTGGATTAGATAATTATATTTAATATATCAAGAGTACCAAAAACAAAATGCTTCATTTAAATATAAGGCTAATTTATGACGTACAGTAATTTCCCCACCCCCCACCCAATCTGCAGTTTCATTTTCTGTGTGGTTTCAATTACCCAGTCAACTGCAGTCCACAAATATTAAATGGAAAATTCCAGACATATAAAATTCATAAGTTTTAAGTTTTGCACCATTCTGAGTAACGAGATGAGCTATCATCATCCTACTCCATCCTGCCCGGGGTGTGAATCCTCCCTTTGTCCAGCATATCTACACTGTATATACTACTCTCCTGTTCTTCACTTAGTAGCCATGATGGTGATCAGATAGATTGCTGCAGTATTTGCTGTGCTTGTGTTCAAGTAGTCCCTATCTTACTTAATAATGGCCCCAAAGCACAAGAGTAGTGGTGCAGCCAACTTGGATATGCCAGAAAGAGGTCATAAAGTGCTTCCTTTAGGTGAAAGATCTAAGTAAGAATGAATCTTTTATCCATTAAATTTCAAAGAAAGAGAAAAATATCTGCTAGTTTTGCTGTCATATCTCTAACTGCAAAAGTTATAGCCACAGAGCATAATAAGAGCTTAGTTAAGATGGAAAAGACATTAAATTTGTGGGTGGAAGACAAACAGAAATACATTCCCATTGACAGCAATTGGGTTGAGTATTAGCCATGATTTCAGAACACAGGCCCCTCGAATAAGGGAGGACTTCTGTAGTTACATGAGACAAATGAAATCTTTCATGAGCTGAGCACAGAAGTTCAAGTATACATCCCAGGAATTGGTTAGCCCTTCCCAGACAAAATAACTAAATCCTAGGGAATGTCCATAATCAGCTCATGGCCTACATCTGATTATTAACTCCTTCAGAGCTGCAGCTTCCTCAACAAAGAACAAGGGCACAGCAGAGGGGTCACTGCCTTTATCTTGAGGTTCAAAGTCATTGGTACAGAACCAGACATTTTAGAGTGATAGACTGACCATTGGGCTCTCAAAAAACTATTATACCTGACTAGTATAGTAATATATATATATATATATATATATATATATATACACACACACACAAGTAATTATAGGTGTAGGTACATATGTATAATCAGATTTCTCAGCCTTTGACATAACAGCATCTATTCTGCATCAAGAATTTTATATTGATCTGTAGTATCCCTTATAAGCATAAAGCTATCTGGAAAACTGAAAGTGCTGATAATCAAAAGTATGTATAATCAAGTCAAATTAAAGGGCATAAGATATGTTTAAGAATTATCGAGTTGTCATAAACAAGTTACTTCTCTATTTTCAGATGATCTGAAAAGTCAGTTAAACAAGGGACAGATGATTTCTACAATCCCATTCCCCTCCAACACACAGTAACTCTGAGACTCAGACTTACAGGCTCAGGACAGTAGGGAATACATAACTACTGTAAATAAAGGAGATTGGTAATGTAATATACATATATATCAAAGATAAGTAAAATTCAGCATACAAAGAAAGGCTAAAAGTCTCTAAAGGAACTCAAAAAGGGGCAAGATCAATAAAGACTAGAAAAGTTTCTATAATTGGATAAGGATACTTTGAGGATATATAACTTAAGTCTAATCCTGAGAGATGTGGATAGACAGGAAAGAGGAGGGACAGTCTCCCAGAAGGAAACAGATTCAGAAAAGGAAAAATGGGCACAAAAAAGTAGCATCAGTTTTATTTCCCATATAACCTACACTATTTATTCTAAACTGCTTTTATAATTGGCTAAAATGCCAATTGGGTGATTAAAAATGTAAAATCCTTAAAGTCTTTAATTGTTGAGAGCTGATGACTTACCATTTTGTAAAAATAAAAATATGGCTTTTCCTAACATAGCTAAATGTACCTTAATGTGCATGCCATTATTAAAATGATGGCTTATTTCTGACCACCGTAATATGCAATCCTATTATCTTAAGTGCTGGCTGCATATCCACCTTCCAAGACCAGCCATGTTTTTGTGATTAATGGTATCCCTTTATTTATGATCTAGAATGATGGCATTGCTAAAAGAAAGGGCTTTAAACAGATTTCAAATTGATGCCCACCTTGCTTTATAAATGATCTAATAAATAACATAAAACAATACGTTTAAATTTTAAAATGCAAGACTTAATTTGAAGATATATATTCTAACTTCAATAAATTTTAAGTTTAGAAAAATAAAAGCACATCACATTAAGATATAAAGTCTTAATTTATATCTTTATACTAGATGAAGCAAGTCTGCTTTACTTATGAAGGATGTTACCAAAAACATTTGGATAAATGTAACCACCCCTCTTGACCTTGTTAAACACTAGATTTTGATGCTTGGATATATTGCTCATGTGAATAGGAGAAAACTTCATTTCATTGATAAACTCTGTTTAAATATTGAGAATTGGCATTTCTCTCCAGCCAATTGTTTTTAAAATGCACACTTACCCTGCATTGTTGCTGACTGCAGTTAGTCCTTTTACTCCAGTTTTCAGTAAAGCATCTATAAGATTCTCTGGAATTCCACATAGCCCAAAACCTATATTAAGTCCAAAAAATAAACAATTTGTAAAGGGGGTAACAATGTTCTTTCAGAGAAGTGTGTGTTATTCTTTTTAAAAGGGAAATAAAACAAAGCACAGTATTAGATCTACTAAGCAAAATACACAGATATATCTCAGCAGCTAAGTAAATGGTCATATAGCTGTATCCAAATGTTTTGCACCATTATATCACATATCACTGCCCAGTCTTTGAACCACAAGTATAAGCCAAGTGCAACCAGTTTATATGGCTACTCATTCCTCAGTTTGCACTTAACTATATATCTATTGTTTTCCTGCTTTGTAAATCAGTTTTTCTACAACTTTTTCAAGAATGTTAATATGTCTGAGTAGATTTTGCATAGTTGGAAGCCTAAGCCCAAAACTGTCATTTCTTTATATTTTCCATGATTACTCAAATTGTATTGGGTTTAAAATGAACATTCAATGACTTACTTGAATGAGTGGGGATCAATGCTAAAAATAATCCTTGATATTATTTATCAGAAGCAGGCAGCAAGTTGGGTGTGGGTGGCTCACGCCTGTAATCCCAGCGCTTTGGGAGGCCAAGGTGGGCAGATGACTAGAGGTCAGGAGTTTGAAACCAGACTGGCCAACATGGTGAAACCCCATCTCTACTAAAAATACAAAAATTAGCCAGGAGTGATGGTGGGTGCCTGTTATCCCAGCTACTTGGGAGGCTAAGGCAGGAGAATGGCTTGAACCCGAGAGGCAGAGGTTGCAGTAAACTGAGATCGCACCACTGTACTCTAGCCTGGGTGACAAAGTGAAACTCCCTCTTGAGAGTCCAAACAAGAAGCAGCAATAGAATTGGCAGTGGGGGAGGTCAATACATGTCTACGGGGTCTCTGAAGGTGTAAGCTTATGAGATTAATGCAAACATTTTAAGTTAAAAAATTGGGATCTAGGGATTTTTTTCAAAGCTATTAATAAAACATGACTACTTTGAAGCTTCAGTTTTTCAAAACAGAAACACACAAATACACATACACACACACACGCACGCACACAGAGAAAGTAAAATATTAAATGCTAAACCTTGCTAAACTTTTAGGAAGGAGACACTAATAAAATAGATGATACTATAATATGTACAATAAATAATGCATAATAAAATAATTATCATTTTTATACATCTTTGTCATTGTGATTTGCCTGCTTCATTTAAAAACATAAGGACATTACCATAACATGAAAACAGTGTTAGTACTCACCACCAACCAAAACCGTGGCACCATCAGGGATGTCTTTTACAGCTTCTACTGGATCTGTATAAAACTTGGTATGGCGATGAGCACTGGTGGAAAAGGAACAAACACATCCCTGAAATATTAAAAAAAAAAAAATTGATAATCATTTGGAGATACATCTTTACTTTGTGTGTGTAGCAATTTATTCAATTGATAGACAAATGATAATTTCATTATCTCCTTTATATATACACGTTTTTAATTGCCAGGTAATAACTGTATATAATGTATATATTTATACAGGTAATACATGTATATGTTTATGGCATACATGGTGTTTTTATATGGATAGTAGACCCCCCTTATCCACAGTTTCCCTTTCTGAGGTCTGTCACCCCAGGAAAGTATAGTACAATAAGATTTGAGAGATAGAATGCATTCTTATAACTTTTATTACAGTATATTGTTATAACTGTTCTATTATTAGTTATTGTGACTAATGTCTCATAGTCTAATTTGTAAATTAAAATGAATGATACACATATGTAGGAAAAACAACTTATATAGGGTTTGGTACTACCCACAGGTCAGGCATCCACTGGGGTTTTGGAACATATTCCCCTTGGATAAGGGAGGATACTATATACATTGTTGAATGGCTAAATCAAGCTATTTATAAATGCACACACTTTTTTGTGGTAAAAACACTTAAAAATCTCTCAGCAATTTTCTAGTATACAATATATTATTAACCATAGTCGCCATGGTGTTCAACAGATCTCTTGAATTTATTCCTCCTAAATAAAATTATGTATCCTTTGACCAACATCTCACCAACCCCTCACCCCCAGCCTCCATAACCACCATTTCACCTTTCTGTCTGTGATACTATCCCCCTCTTTAAAAGCCTGGCGCTTTAAGTGACTCATACTTAAAAGTAGGATGGATATTTTATCCACAGATTATCACTGAAGTCCCCTTGTAACAGATGTCTTCTATTACATAAGGGAAAGTTCTAACTCCATCATTTGTGGCCACCCAAAAGAATGAAAGTAGAAAGAAAAGTCCATATACTGGAATTCAAATTCATAGCAATGGTGTCATCAAGCATCAGTTTCTGGTAACCCAATCTTCCATTAATCAACAAGTATTTACTGTAAACCCACCATGTGTCAAGTCCTGTACTATTTATTCCAACACAGTTAAGTATTAAGACATGAGCACTGCTCTCTAAGAAATTAAAGCCAATATGAACAAAACACGTACCTACAGAGTTGGGCCCCAGGTTCAATCTTAAATGTCAAAGAATGCCTCCTAGAGGGACAAGAACACCTTACAAAACAACTCATCCTCCTATGGGGCTTAAGGTTTATGGAGGCTACATAAAAGGAACAAACCATTATCTACAAGGAAGGTAAGTCTAGCCTTACCACTGTGTACTATTTGGTCCCAAATGAGTCACCTAGTGAATATTCATGAGCAATCAGTTGTAAACTTTTCCCTTTCCCCTACTTCATCCACACTATGCACAAAAGAAAACAAGAAAGCAGATTCTGTAGCAATCATTCATACTCAATATCACTTCTCCTTTATTCTCACTATACAGCCAGCCTAAAAAGAAAGAATAACATCTGAATCCTGGTATACTGCTACCTTTACATGCCAGTTATGAGCTCACATCCACTGCCTAACAGTCTCCCAGACAGACACAACCTGAAGTGGTCAAGGTGACAGCATAAATGTCTATCATTCTTTTCTTCCCCTAAAAATATGCCAGCACACTGCTCAAACCCTGAGAAATAAGTCTAGGCAGAGACAGAAAGGGCTTGAGCCACAAAGAGTTTTCCCTCTTTTCTATTCATCTGCTTCTGTTTTAAACATATATTTTTTAATATATTGGAAATTACAAGTGTGATAGCCTGAATAAACAGGCCAACAGAAGGATCGTAAGATAAAGTTGAGGATATCTCCTAGACACACTTAAAAAGTGCATTTATCTAATCCAACCAATTCATTTCACAGGTCAAATTTTTGAAGCTTAGAAGGATCTTGTACTTTACCCAAAACTGTATTAAAGCAAGAACAGATCCAAGGTTTTATTTGGCCTTCTACCTCAGGGCCTTTCTACTACAATATGCTTCTCTCCATGTTTTTTGAAACCTCTCATACTCCACTTCTCATTTATTGATATAAAATAAATCTTTGTGAGTGTTCTATTTCTTCCTGTATAACTCTGCTGTCATTACCTCCACCCAAAAGTGAAGAGTCAGGCCCTTATAGCTGGAAGGGGAAGAAAATTAAAGAGTTCATCCACAGCTCAACAGTCTGTGCAGTAAGATCACCCTAACTATTTCAATATGCTGAGAAACACAAATCCCACATAGAGAGGAAGTTGGAAGAAAACTCATTTCCCCTATATACCTATAGAGGCTTTTTACATTAAGGTATCCATTCCCTCAAGCATTTATCCTTTGAGTTACAATCCGAATACACTTGAAGCTATTTTTAAATGTACAATTAAGTTGCTATTGACTATAGTCACCCTATTGTGCTATCAAACAGAAGGTCTTACTCATTCTTTCTATTTTTTGGTACGCATTAACCCTCACTACCTCTCCCCTGCCCACAAATAAAAGCATATAACTATAGGCTTGTCAAGAATTCTATTTTTTTGTTTCATCTGATAGTTTTCACTACAGTTAGAAATTACCAAAGAGCTTGCCACACTCTCTGCAAAAAAATATACTTCAAAAGTATTTTAGAGAAGACATGTTTACCCAGATAATCAAAAGTTAAAAGCATAAAGTGAAGATGTTTTCCAGGTAATCTGAGAAGGGCTCAAGACAATGAAGAACCTGCAGGTACTTGTTTTTTTCATTATTCATATATTCAGTTAACAATATTTGTTGACATTTGATATCTATTTACTAAGAGGTCAATTTATACTACAACAGATTGTATCCTAAGAAACCCAACATCTAGTTTAGGAGATAGTGTGCCATAATAGATCATGCTCTTGGGATCAAAAAATACCCTTGCTTCAAATTCCAATTCTGCCACAGTTGTATGAATCTAGGAAAATTACTTAACCACTGCATCTCTTTTTCATGGGGGGAGAAGGTATTTTAAGTTTACAAAAAGATGATAATTGTTTTCTAGGAATGTAGTAAGGATCACATGATGTTATATACAGAAGCCCTGTTGCAGGACTATAGAAGATATCCAGGGGATACTAGCTTCCTTTGGAAAATGCAAACTTTTCTTCATTCTCCACTAGGGCAGTAAGATCAATTTGTCATTTATTGGAGTTTAGTTTTAATTTTAATTGTATATAAATGTATATATTTGTGCAGGTAATAAATGTATATATTTATGGCATACATGGTGTTTTTATATGTACAGTAGACCACCCCCCCCCACCACTTATCCACAGTTTCCCTGAGGTTATGTATGTATATAACATATTCTGATGTTATATACAGAAGCCCTGTGCCTGGACTATAGAAGATACTCAGGGTTGTTAGCTTCCTTTGGAAAATGCAAACTTTTCTTCATTCCCTACCAGGGCAGTAAGACCAACTTGTCATTTATTGGAGTTTAGTTTTAATTTTTAACCACCTCACTCTACCCTATACACACACTCCACTGATTTTACAAAGAATGTTTTTAAACACAATTCATACTGTAGCAAATTAACCCAGGTGATCTTTGTTGAAGGTTTTCAAAAAGACATAGGCCTTAGCTTTAAGATTACTTTCACATGAGGTGATATTTATTTTGTCACCTTACAGTTAAATAAATGACAAGGAACAGCTGATATTGTCCAAGTAAGTATCAGAGTTTGAGAAACAAAAGTGGGGAGAAGTTATATGGAGAGAAGTAAAGAGATACACGTTATAAAGAAAAGGCAGTAATATGTGAGTGGATACACTCACAGACCTGCAGAGCATGGCATCACTCCCAAGAGGTAGTGATGTGTGTGAAAACACTTTAGCTGTCCAGAAGAGGACCGGTGTCTACCAAAGGTAGAATTTTCACCTTGAACTAAACACTGCCAATTATGCACATGTGACAAGAATAAATCTCAAGGAGCTCACAGAGAGTTACAACACTAGGCAATTCTCTACAGCAGTGGTGTGCATTGTTATTGAGGGAACATACATGTTCTTCTCCAATGCTGGAGGGATACTCAGTGCTCCGAAGGAGCACAGATGAAGGAGTAATTCATTCTACCTGGTGGACTAGAAAACCAAAGTTTGCCAGGTGTTAAATACTTGTCAGGACAGTGATTCCAAACAAGGGAGCCACATGAGTAAGAGTTCAGCGATATGAAAAGGCTGTGTGGTTACAGACATGCGGGATCAGGTCTCATGGAGAGAGGTTCATGAAGATGAGGCTGGAGAAGCAGACTGAGGCAGTTTGTAAAAAGCCTTACAGACCACACTGCAGAGTTTCTTTTTTCTTTTCTTTTTAATTTTTTTATTTCCATAGGTTTTTGGGGAACAAGTAGTATTTGGTTACATGAGTAAGTTCTTTAGTGTTGATTTGTGACTTGATCATTCAATGACGAAGGGACAGCAAAGCTTTTGAAACAGATGTCACAACTCAAAGGAAGCCTGAATTAAGAAAGTGGTATGGAAACTCATTATTTCTTTCCTTCACCCATTTGTACCAACTATACAAAATACTGGGGCTACAAAGTTAAAATATTAAAAATAAAACCCAGACATAGTCCCTGCTATAATGAAACTTACAAACTAGCAAAGATAGTAGTCATTAAATAATTACAAAATTTTAAACACAATCATAGTATTTAATTGGGGAGCTATAAGGAAGAAACAGTTGCTGAGAAAGAATGCCAGGGACAGCACTGAGGAACATTTCAGAAAGAGGCACACATATGACACTTGGTGATCAATTGGAAGTGCAGCAAGGAGAAGAGAAGATGGTTCCAGGATTTCCAGCTTATATACTGGATGGATACTGGTGCTGTTAAGCACAGTGATAGAAGAACAAAACAAGGAATGGGAAAGCCACTTCATGGCTAGTTTGCTTTGGATCAGAAAGAGCTTTAAGCACCAACTGACATCCAAGTGAAGTTCACCAGTTGCACCAGAAGGACTGCAGCTCAGGAGAGTCTGAGGTTGGAAAGAGATTTGGGAAAAGACAGTGTCAAGGATGAATGGTGGGTAAAGTGTTAGTGGTACTCTTATAACCTTTTTCCCACTAATAATTTTCTACAGTGAAAATAGTATTAAATGCTCCCCACTGCCCCTCAGTAATAATGAAGAAAAGAAGACACCTCCCAATAGTCTATTTTCACCTAAGTCCATGCCAGATAACTCTGAAAGGGGCAGTCAGTCCCCAGACCAGCAGCATCAACATCACCTGGAACTTATCAATGCAAAGTTTAGGGCCCCACCCAGGACCTATTAAATTAGAAATTCTGGGGGTGGGTACAGCAATCTGTTTTAGAAAACCTCCAGGTAATGCTGATGCACTCTCAGGTCTGAGAGACACTGGGCTTGCCCATTATAAAAATGTTAAACATTTAAGAAAATAACTATCTCGTTTTAGCTGTTAGTTATGTTTAGTGGAAAAACTCAAGGTTTCTGTTTGCCTGGAGGGTTCTCTCATCCGTACTTTAAACATGTGTAGAATATCTGATCTATGCAGAGTAGTGTGTTTGTTGAGGGAGACTAAGTGTAAGGCATAAATATGGTCTCTGCCATCGGGGAACTGTCATCTGGTTGAGGAGACAATATACACATCTGAAAAGTTAAACAAGTAGATAAGTGGTACAGTTCAACAGAAGCAGCAGGTGAGGATTTAAAGTGCTAAACAATAACGGCACTAAGAGCCACAAGCTAGGGGAATAGTGGAAGGCAGGAGTTAGACCTATGATAATCAAGCCTGACAGGGCTAAGTTTGAACTCTGTATGAACTTTTAATGAGATATAGCAGAACCCCTTATTTGCATCTCGTCCCTCTAAGAAGAGGTTTGCTGAGCTTCGGAAATGGTTTAATGATATACTCAAGATGGAAAAGACTTGAAGTGAGTAAATTACAGTTGGGCAAATCAGTAACTGTCAAAAGAAGGAACATTCTTGACCTCGGCCCAAGGGTATCGCTGTGCTCTGGTTTGCATTAGCTTCAGCACCGCTGCAATCTCACTGAAGGTCAAGTTCCCTTTTAATAATGCTTTATATATCCAAGTCTATCTGCAGTTATAAAAATGCTTCCTAAGAGGCATTTAAGAGTAAAATGGTCCGGTTCTGAACCATTCCCTAGCACCTACCGAAGGAGCTCAGTGGCTCCTCTGTGTTCTCAGCGGTCAGGGATTGGATGCAGGAAAGAGCAATGGGGCCAGGCAGACACGCTTCAGGAGTAAGCACCGTGTGCATGGCACGCTGTCAAGCTCAGACCTATTACTGAATACCAAGGAAGAGGCTCCCGCGATTGAGACGGCGGGGATAAAGCCACCCTCCTGGACCTGGCGCTCTGGTCCTGTAATTCGCTCCTAGGGCTCCAGACAGGGATGGGCTTACAAGCGAGGACGGTGCATAAGGCAAAACCACAAGTCAGTCCACGGTGGGAATGCCTCCGGATACCACTCGGTGGAGAGTTGGCAGTGGGGCACAAAAAGGATTTCAAAGGGCTCTGAAAACCGAAAGCCCCTAACCCGGATACGAGGGGCCTCGAAAGAAAGGTTTGTCCGCCCCTGCAGCCCAGGCGCGGGCCAGGGACACACCTCGGATGGTTTCCCAGCTTGGCCGGCAAGACGCCCTGGCGAGCGCTCCAGTCTACGGGGCAGCAGAGCCAAATAGGGAGGAGAGGATGGGAGCGGCATTCCACACCCGCCGCACCCGGCATCCAGCCCCGGTGAACTCGAGCAGAGCCATGGCTAACCCAGCCTCAGGTTCTGGGCCTCTAGAGGTTCCTCTTCCCAGAGATCCAACATCGGGGGCGCAAACCTACCCGCTGTTGCCTCACTCCTAAACCTCCATATACTGGCGCCCTCCTCCCCCCGTTCAGACCCTCAGAGTCCCTATCCAAGGGCGGGTGCCAGGAGGGAAGCCGACGAGCGCCAAAGGGCTCGGGAGCGCTGCCAGGAGTCCTCCCGCCCCTTCTCAGCCTCTCCGCGCGCTTCTTTACCGTGTCTCGCTCCATCAGGGAAGCGACTGCAGAACCAAGCAAAGGCGGTCATCCGAGGGGCCGGCGAGGCCAGGAACGCGTCGCCGCGTGTCCGTGACCAGGGCACCGCGCCACGGATGCCAGATCCCAGGCTGGAGAGAGCGGGTAGGGGCAGAGGAGAAAACGCAGGCACCACTCAGGGTTTGGTCCACGTTCTTCCTGCCCATGGCCTTCCTCCTCCCCCGCACTTTACCTTGTACCAGGTTCCCCTAGATCCGCGGGCAGAGGCGCAGAGCCGAAGCCCGGAGGAGAGGAGTTTGAGAGCCGCCATCTTCGGGCGGTGAGGCAGGAGGAGGCTGCGGGTTGGAGCGCGCGTTTGAGCGTCGGTGCGCGACTGCGAAGGAAACCCGGGCGGGCTGGAGGTTCGACAGCGCGTCGATGACGTCCTCCCGGCCTTTCGAGCCGCACGCCACCGGCGCGCTGCTGGCTGCTGCTTTTAAAAGAAGTGAGGCTGGGCGGGGCCCCGGCGGGGAGAAGAGGCTCTGCGCAGCCGGGGCGGATCGCGGGGAAGTTCCTCTCAGCCCCTCAGGTGTCTGGGCGTGTGCAGCTGTGTTGGCGCGCACTTGCCGCTACAGCCCTTCTGTCAGCCCTTTAGCTTCGATGGGGCGCTGGTGGCCGCCTCCCCCTAGGTTGTGGATGAGTCTTGGCCTAGGGTTCAGGGCCCTCCGGCCGCGGGAGGATCTCCCGCCAAGCTTGTTGCTTTTCCAAGTTAGTGCCTGGCGTGTGTGTGGGCTGCATAGGGGCACCCCTCGAGGCCCCCTTCTCTTCTCCCGCCTGGACTGCGTTCACGTTTCTAACATTTCTCAGCCCCTTCTCCCCACATCTGGCCTTGGCTTACATAGAGTAAGTTTGCTGTGAGCACTTGCCTCGAACTGTCGGTCAAGAGGTGTGAGCAACAAGGCTTGCAGAGGAACAAGATTAAGACTGGACCTCTGTGACCTGAGTTTAGCACACCTTTTCTTCCCCATCATCCAAGTTTGCGAATTTCGGGCTCTTTCTCGCACTGGAGTCCCAGCAACCCCAGAGATTACTAAAGATGCAACCATAAAAGCAGTATATTGCTTTAACCTTAGGCAAGTTAGATAACTTCCCTAAGCCTCAGTGTCCTCATCTGCAAATTAGGATTGCTTATAATACAACGTCATAACGTTTCTATGAGTTAATTCATGCAAAGTTTATGGCCTTATTATGAGGAGTCAATAAATGTTAGGCATTATTATAAGTTTATTCCATTGTAGCAGTTCATTGACATGGCACGTACATATTCGCCAAGCCTTGTCTTTTGACCAACTCCTTGAGGACATGAGCCACGACTGATTTCTCCAGAACTGTCTTTGCACTTAGCAGAGTGGAAAGACCAAGTGGAAGCTCAATAGCATTTTATTTGATTAAGGCCTGACCAAGTTCTGAGAATGTGATGTTAGTTTTGAACCAAAGCAAAGCACACAAAAATTAAATGAGATCTTAGCTTCCTTAGCAAATACAGTAAGGTAATGAACAGTGAAGATGCAGTTCAAAGTTTGTCCATAAAACCATTTGCCCTTTCATGGTATTCTTTTAACTCTGAACTTTTTTTTTCCTGTAAATATTATATTTTTAGTCAAAATCAGTTAAGGAGTAAGATACCAAGTTAGACTATTCAATTACACTGGAGAAATTAACTTATTGCTAGTTGGTATTTCAACACATTTTAAGAAGTTGGATTGGGGGGAAATTCAAGTACTGTAACTAAAGTCCCATAACTAGTGATAATTTAGCACATAGCAGCTGTTGTACCTTTAACTTACACAATGTGAAAAAAACTAGCATTCCAATTGAGTCTGCTTTTCCACTTTTGCCCATTCCAATTGGGTCTGCTTTTCCACTTTTGCCCTTCCACAGGGCACATGAAATGGAAAAACTGCATTGGCAACTTTGCCGGTGGTCATATGACTGACTCTTGGCTGGTCTCACTTTGTTGCTCTTGGCTGAGGAAGACACATTTTAAATGTTGCATGCTATGTGACTAAGTCTCCTGAGAAAATCACCCTAATTACTGTATGGTCAAAACACACTGTACTGTATTTTTGATGACTGTGACTTCATTTTATACTTTTTAAATAATGTGCAAGTCTCTTCAACTTGAATAAATTAGATTACAAATTACAAAAAAAGTTCTTATGTGCTGATTTCACTTCTAGTTACACAAAGGCACTTCAATTTTAATTGGTGTGCAAAATTTTACTTCTTTTAAATATCTGAACTTTTCCGAACTAGTAAGGATATTTCCCAGTTGCTTTGAAAGGCAGTTTCTGGCAAATATGTTATATTCTGGAAACCTTTCTTTGTGGAATCTTACAATTTAACTTCCACACTTTTAAAAACTGGGAGAATTGGATTCAAAGCCTTTAAACAAAAGGTCTGATTCCAGTCATGCAATGAGGAAAGCTTTTTTTGTTTGTTTTTTTGTATTTTTTTTTTGTTTTTTTGTATTATGTTATGATACATATGTGTATGTGTGGGTGTGGGTGTACATACACAGAGTCATGTGCTACATAACATTTTGGTCAATAATGGACAGCATATATGATGGTGGTCCCATAAGATTATAATAACATATTTTACTGTAGCTTTTTTATGTTTAGAAATGTTTAGCCATGTGCAGTGGCCCACGCCTGCAATCCCAGCACTTTGGGTGGCCAAGGCAAGTGGATCACTTGAGCCCAGGAGTTCGAGACCAGCCTAGGCAACATGGTGAAACCCCGTCTCTACAAAAACAGACAAACAAAAAAATTAGCCTGTGTGATGGAGCACACCTGTAGCCAGCTACTGGGGTGGGGTGGGCAGTGGGGACTGAGTCAGGAAGATTGCTTGAGCCTGGGAGGCAGAGGTTGCAGTGAGCCGAGATTGCTCCTCTGCATGCCAGAGCAAGACTCTGTCTCAAAATAAAAGAAAGAACAGAAAAATTTAAATACACAAATAACTACCATTATGTTACAATTGCCTACTAAATATTGTACAGTAACATGCTGTACAAGTTTGTAGTCTAGGAGCATAAGCCATACCATATAGCCTAGGTGTGTAGTAGGTTAGACCATCCACGTTTATGTCAGTATATTCTATATTAGCACAATGACAAAATAGCCTAGCATCTCATTTCTCAGAACCTGTCTTTGTCATTAAGCAAGGCATGACTGTGTGGCACCATTTTATCAGATACATGCAGGTAATGTGTCAGAGTTTATTAGATTGTAAATTATTCTCTGTTTTAAGGAGTTTCATTTTAATTCTCCTAAAATATGATGCATTAGCATATCTCATTAGTGCAAGATACGACATCCTGTTCTCACAGTTGATGGTGTACTCCCCAGGATGATAACCAGGGGCATCTGAAGACTTGTTTTTCAAATGTTGATTAACTGGTTTCACTAGAAATAGCAGTTTTTAAGTAGGTCATTTGAGTCACTTATAAAAGTGCATGCGTGCTTCATTTTATCACAATAGTCCTTTAATATATGGAGAACATAGTCCTTCAAACAATTTGCCTCTAGTAGGTTTGAAGAACATAAATCTGAAATTTCACATAAATCTGTAAATCTAAGTATTGTTTTATAGTGCAAGACACCCATTAATTTGCATATTTTGCAAGCTTATTTTCATAGATCCTTTAAAGGAGTCCCTTGTATTAACTAGTGTGTATTTAATATTTGTTCAATGATTAAAGAAGAAATAGATTGATTTTTCTAAAGTGTAGTTTTCTCAGAAAAAAAGTAAAATAAATGCATGAGATACTTGGAGAGGGCTTAAGGCCTGGAATGAAATTGAAAATTATGATAAGGTACTAAGGAAACCTAAAAGAGTAAAATGCACCAGAGTGATCTTGTATACATTCAAGACTGATCACTTTATTTCTGCTTAAAACCTGTCATTGGTTTTCCCCACTGCCTTTGAGATCCAAAGTTCATACTTAATAACATGACATAGAAGAGGATCATCTCTTCTGGTCTTCCTTTCCCCCACACGTCTGCTTTATATTTCAAACTATATGTGCCTCTTGATTTTTACACAGTGAATTTGCACAACCTCAGAATCAAGTGTTGACAGCAAAATAATAAAGAGCAGGAATTCTGTGGTTAGGCTTCTAGGGTTCAAGTCTCAGCTCTGCAGTCTCTAGCTATACGGCCTTCTGTGGTGCAGTAGTTAAGCAGGGCTTACAGAATATCAAGATGTAAGGTAATCTCTAGATCAATATTTGCATTATTCAGGTGTTAAAAGATTATACATTATTAATTATTTCCCAGATGCTATCTTAGTCCATTCTTGCTGCTACAACAAAATATCTTAGGCTGGGTAAGTTACAAAAAGAAATGTATTTCTCACAGTTCTGGAGGCTGGAAAGTCCAAGATCAAGGCACCAGCATACTGAATATGTTAAATTAAATTAAATTTGGCCAAAAGCTGCTTCCATACTTTGAAATTCTGCATAGCAAACTGCACCTAAGTTAGTGTTTAAATAAACCTTACTTAAGAGTATATTCTTGTAACAGATAGCTGAGTCTCAGCTAATTACAGCAGCCAGGTTTCATCCAATCACATACTACCAACTAATAAGACCATGTCCACATAAGGCAAATGCCACGTTGCATTGTGCCCAAATAAGGCAAATGCTGGGCCATAATCAATCAAGCTGTTTCTGTACCTCAATTCCTCTTTCTGCCTATAAATACTGCCTGCTCACATTGCTGAGTGGGGCTTTCTGAACCTCTACTGGTTCAGAATGCTGCCTGATTCATGAATTGTTCTTTGCTCAAATAAACTCTGCTAAAGTTAATTTGTCTAAAGTTTTTCTTTTAACAAGGGTCTGATGAGAGCCTGTTCCTCATAGATTATACCTTCTCTGTGTCCTCACATAATGGAAGGGGCAGAAGACAAACAGTTCCCTTGTACCTCTTCTATAAGGGCACTAGTCACATTCATGAGCTCTGATGATTTAATCACCTCTGAAAAGCCCCATATCTTAATACTATCACACTGGCAATTAAGTGTCAACATATGAATTTGGGGAGGACACATTCAAACCATAGCAGGTGCTTTGGTTACTGAAAACGTAAAGTAAACTGAAAAATTTACTTAATAAACTGAAAAACATAAGGCAAGATTCAAACCCTGGACCATATGTTATTAAAAGCTGCTATTTCTTTATACCTCCCTCTTTCTGAGATATCTTTGAATCTTACCCCAACTCTCCAGTTTCACTCATTCTGCATTACTTCAGGGCCTCAATTTCAGTTTCTCTCATCTGAATTATTTCAGTTTCCTTACAAATGAATTTCCATTCTCCCTCAATTTAAACATACTTAAAATTATTATTTCAAATACAGGATCTGGTCTTCTCACATCTTTTTCTAAAATATTTCAAGAAATCCTCAAAGGCTGCAAGTGAAGTCCAACATTCGATTATAGGCAAGATTTTGTTTAATCTAGCCTCAACAAATCATGTGCCCTTAAGGGCTCTGCAGAGGTACTTCAGGGGCTACGCAAACATTATATTTTGAAATTAAATTTTAGATTACATTTTTACTGTTCTATCAACACTAACAAAAGGAGCATGCACACTCAATTGTGATCTATCTTTGATTTAAAAGTATTAAAAATTACCAGATTGTGTCTGGGCATGGTGGCTCACACCTGTAATCCCAGCACATTGGGAAGCAAAGGCGGGCAGATCACCTGAGGTTAGGAGTTCCAGACCAGCCTGGCCAACATGGTGAAACCCCATCACTACTAAAAATAAAAAATTAGCCTGGCATATGGCACAGGTACTCCAAGCTACTCTGGAGGCTGAGGCAGGAGAATCACTTGAACCTGGGAGATGAAGGTTGCAGCGAGCTGAGATTGCACCATGTACTCCAGCCTGGGTGACAGAGCGAGATTCCATCTCAAAAAATAAAAATAAAAATAAAAACAGACCAGATTGTGCAGTTGGGAGACAAACCTTAGATTAAAGGTTCCTCATCATCGAATTTCCTATATTTGAATATATAAAATATGTCATTGATAAAGAAGTTTCTAGCTCTGTATTTATCTTTTTATCATTTAGACCTCTGCATTTTGACTCACTTAAATTTATGTAAGTATATAATACTGTGAGGCTCTGGTCAGAGACATGTACTGCCTAGAATTATTTCTTATCACAGCATAGTAGTTGTTCAAAAAGAGCATATAAAACACTTCATAATAATATTATACTATAAATAGTTTTAGAGATTATTTTCCATTTTGGCTACATCTTGTCTGACATTTACATATGTGAACAAGAGGTAATTGACATTATTAGTTATTGACCACTGAAGCAAACATTTCCTGCTACTTTTCTTTCAAGCTTCTGATCTACTTTAATTGAAGCATATACTGAAATTCTGGGACAAGCTGCAGTGTGAATCAGAATTTTCTTATTATTGTGCAGCCAAACAGAAATAAAATAAGCAAAGTATCAGATATAACTCCATGGCTGCAATATTTAGCTTCTCCGAAGAGCTTTATTATTCTCATTTTTTCCATGTATAACAGAAAATATTTCACAATTAAAATGATAAAATACATTTAAACTGTAAAGTACCACTTTTACACATTGTATATGTTGGGTTCTAAATACAATTTTATTTGAAAGGGTGACTCATATTAAATATGTTTGAAAATTATGGCTTTAGCTAAATTGGACTACTTTCTGCTCCCTGCACATACCAAGCACCTTCTGACAGGGAGCCTTTGCTAAAGCCTTTTTTTCTGTGCCGGCTGAGCAAACTCCTACTCTTCTTTCAAGACTCAGATCAAATGTCACTCCTCTGTGTACTTTGACTGTTCACACTCCGAATTCCACCTCTTAAAAAACTATATTCTTTTACTTTGTGCTCTCAGGGCCCTTGGTCACCTGGATTATGAGCTTATCAAGTTTTGTTCATTTTTGTATCTATAGTGTCCTAGGATTTCTTTTAAGCATAGAGCAGTTCAACAAATATCAGTTGTGTTGACTTGACTTGGGTAACCCTTTTTTGCTGCCTTAATACAAACCATGAACTTAACCTGTGTCTCTCAGCTCAGCTCTTTAAATTGAATACTTTCAGCTCTTTAAATTGAATACTTTCTTTCTAATCATGATGTGATAGTAGTAATTATTTACATTTTCATTCTCTTTTACAGCTTACTTTGTGCTCACCATCATCCTTTGGCCTTTCTTCTCTAACACAGTTCCTGTATCCAGCCTCATGCTTTGCTGTGCCTGTAACTGTCTTCTCCCCACAGACAACCTGTCATTGAAGTACATGAAGAAAATAGTCAAATAGTGAGTTACAAATTGTACTTCCCTCTTTCAAATGGTCCCTGTTTCTCTCATTATTATTTTCTTCCCTTCTTGTGGATATTCCATTTGGTTAAATCTTTTTCACAATAAAGTAACCCAAACCAAGTATGATATTTTGGCTACATGATCGCACTGTTTATGTTCCCAGACAACCAGTAACACCTGCAATAATACATTTCAAAAAAAATACTGCCAAGAGATTGTGACACCCTGGCTCAGTAGAATACATCAGGGTCACTTATAAATATCCAACCACAGAGAAATGATTCATTACATTATACTGCATCATCTTGAAAAACTATTATGCCACTATTAAAAAGTAAAAATTTTTAATTGTATGTGGAAATGGTTAGGATAAGTGTAAAAGTCAGAATTCAAATTGTATTATATAAGGATTACAACCATGTATTATATATTTTTGCAAAATAAATGAAAAGACCATCTAAAAGTGAGGAAAAAAATCAATACGGTGAGGGCAAGAATTTACATACTTTTATTTAAACTATTGTACAGCTTTTATTTAACTTTTAAAAGCACTGGACATATAGTTTTAGTATGAGAGTTCTAAATATACATGTCAGATGTATATTTGGTTGCTTGAAAGAGGTATTTGCATACCAATGTTCATTGCACTATTCACAATAGTCAGAATGTGGAAACAACCTAAATGTTGATAAATGGATGAATAGATAAAGAAAATGTGGTATATACATACAACGGAATACTGTTTAGCCTTAAAACAGAAGAAAATCTTGCCATGTGTGACAACATGGATGAACATTGAGGATATTATGCTAATTGAAATAAGCTAGTCACAGAGGAACAAATACTGTATGATTCCAATAACAAGGTATCCAGGAGTTCTAGTCAAACTCCTAGAAACAGAGCAGAATGGTGGTTGCCAGGGGCTATAGGGAGGAGGAACTCGGGAGTTCCTACACAGATTTCAGTTACAGAAGGTGAGTAAGTTCTAGAGACCTATACAGCACTATGCCTGTAGTTAGTAATACTGTATCATATAGTTAAAAACATGTTAAGAGGTTAGATCCCATGTTTAGTGTTCTTACCACAATAATATATATATTATTTGGTTGCCAACTTTTGCCTTCTCTAGTCTGAACCTGTGAACCCAGGGGAATGTTTCAGGATAATAGATGCTGTGTTTCACATCACATACTAATATTTCCTTTGGCTGCCAATTCAGAAAATGGAATAACAGGATAATCTTTCAATATGCACTTCTCTGTAGGCGAATGAGGGTGGTAGCCTTCAGTGAAATAAAGCCATTAAGTTGGAAAACCAAAGAATCAACGATATAGAAATCCTTCCTCACTTGTAAATCATTAATGAACATTAACCAGTTACTAGTGGCTTTGAGCTGTGACTTGAAACACCGCTACTCTCTAGCCAGATCTATATCTGTGGGTTTTCTATCTATCTCAGATTTACTCTACAGTCATTTGTTGATGTCTAGGAAAAACCTCCTGAGTGTTAAAATGATAAAACTGATTATTTCACTGGCTACTCCTAAAACATAATCAGTACAAAAGTATTGAACTGCTATTCACCGGAATGCAGCCAGGAAAGTACTGGGAGAAAAGTAAGTGCTATGGTCTGAATGTTTATGTTTCCCTTTCAAAATTCACATGTTAAAATCCTCACCCCTAAAGCAATGGTGTTAGGAAATGGGGCCTTTGAAAGGTGATTAGATCATGGGAGTGGAGTTCTCATGAATGGGATCAGTGCCTTTATCTGTGTCTTTATCACCAAATCTGCTGGTGCCTTGATCTTGGGCTCCCCAGCCTCCAGAATTGTGAGAAATAAAATTGCTGCTGTTCATAACAGCACACTGCTGAGTTTATGGTATTTTATTACAGTAACCAAAACAGACTAAGATAACAAGGGTCACAGAATTTGTAATGAGCTTTTAATGACCAGATGTGGAAAAAAGGCAAAGCAAATTTTAACAGCACTCAGACTTCATTCCCCATTTTCAATAATAAACTTGGATGAAAAATTGGTTTTATATCAATATCTTATGACAATTATGAATCTTCACTATTTTTATTCTCTGCACGTTTTAGAGCAGTGATGTAAAAACTTTTGTTTGTGTCATCAATGTAAATGTATGTGGAAGTTGTATCCTACATGTACATATATATGTGTAAAGTATGTATATGTTTATTTTTTATAAATTAAATACATTTACTACAGTACATTTTAAACACAATTTTGAAAGATTAGTTAAAAACAAATATAAACAGACCTTGTTTTATTTTTTTCCAGTGTGCCCATGGGTTTTCCTGAGTACTTCCTACAGGGTATGCAGTCCACTCTGAAGATCACAGCCTAGGACCATAAGTATGCGGTGAATATCTTAAAGACAATAAAGCTCTATCCACAGAATTCTGAGGATGGAGCTGATGCTGGAAAATCAGTATTCTCTTAGGCAATATTACATCATCTCCTTATAACTATGCTACATGCTCTCAGTATTATTTATATCATCTTTCCTTCCCTTCCACCCAGCAGTCTCATTTCAAGAGATTTAACCTAAAAAGATACAAGAACAGGTGCACATATATATATGGACAAGGTTATGCATCACAGCAATTTTTAAAACAGCAACAAAAATAATAACAATATGGTTAAATGTGTCAATCATGTATTGGTCTATAAAAGTATGCTATATCATTAGTCTATAGACTAATTGGGCTACAGACTAACCATTAAATGCTTTCCTTCATGTGGCACTATACTAAGTGTTAGGAATTCAACTGTGAATAAGACAACAGACATGGTCCCACGTCTCCGGGAGTTTATGTCTTATGAGGAGATGAAGACTGAACAAGGATACACGCATTCTTATGCAGGGTATTGTCAATGAGAAATACAGAGTGTTAAGAATCTGTGTGACAGGCTGACCCAAGTTGAGGAGGGGTGGTCAAGGAAGACTTACTGTAGGAATCATCTTTAAATTAGAATCTTAAGAATCAGAAGAAATACTAGGTGAAGGGAGAGTGGGAAACATTGCAGTTAGGACAATATATACAAATCATTGACATTGAAAAAAAGTATGGTGGGTATAAGAAATAAAATCCAGAATGAGTAATGGTGGACAGGGTACAGGTTTTGTAGGACTTTGTAAAGTATGTTAAGGATCTGTTGACAAAAGGAGTCAAACTCTAAAATATTTGAAGATAATAATTTTGAGCCAAATATGAGTGACCAATGGCCCATGACACAGTGCTCAGGAGATCCTGAGAACATGTGCCCAAGGAGATCAGGCTACAGCTGGACTTTATACATTTTAGGGAGACATTAGATATTAGTCAATACATAAAAGATGTACATAGGTTTGGTCCAGAAAGACCAAAAGTGGGGGTTTCCAGATCATCAGTAAATTCAAAGATCTGATTGGCACTTGGTTATTGTCTAAAAACTTTGAACCAATAGAAAGGAATGTCTGGGTCTTCAAGATTAGGGGCTGTGGAGACCAAGGTTTTATCATGCAGATAAAGTCTCCAGGTAGCAGGCCTCTGAGATAATAGATTGTAAATATTTCTTACCAGACTTAAAGAATCTGTTCTATGAGTAATTCCAAAAGGGTAGAGGATATAATGATGCATGTCTGGCTCTCCCTTCACATCATGGCCTGAACTAGTTTTTTCAGGTTAACTTTGGAATGCCCTTGGCTGAGAGAAAGGATCCATTCAGATGATTGCATGGCTTAGAATTTTATTTTTGGTTTACATTCTCTCCCTTCTGGCCAATATTTGCCAGAGACAACATCAGTGGCCACCAAACTTTTATTTTGTCCCATAGCATTGCCAGGGTGGCATGGCTGCCTGCCCCAGGTCCATCCTGCTCCTCAGTTGAACCCCAGTGGCCAAGAGACTTAGTGCCAAAAGACTTATAGCTAGATTAAATGTTCTAGACTAGACAGGAATGGACGTGGACAGGCATTTATTAACTCTTACATTTTTTAAAGTAATATAACAGCCAACAAACAAAAAGCCTAAAGCAAGGATACAAAATTGACTTACCTTTAACTTCTGTGCATTGAACTATTGTAATCTCAGCTTTAGTTACAGACTTGTAGCGATTAGCATAAAAACATAGCATAATAAAACATAAGCATTGGTAAAACCTTTTAAGCTAAGGAATTTAAGGATTTTGTTATGTCACAATGCTTTTTGCAGTCTTTTAGTAATTTGTTCTAAGATGGCTAATAAAATTTTTTAAATAAATATATACATATATATATGCATGAATCACACAACTGGGAGTATTATACCCAGGAGACTTTGTCATGAGGTATCTTTATAGCCTTTCAGTAATAATTTTATTTTAATTCTATAGGAAGCAGTAAATTGTTTATAGTTGGGATGGATGAAAAGGTGCCACATAGTAGCTCAGAAAGCAAAGTTCCTTATTTTCCAGCTGTTTAGGCATTTGTGTACCCATCCTTGATTTGCAGGGTCTGAACAAATTCTATTCCTCAAAACCGGCCCTTAAAATCTCACACGCCCACCACTTTTGCAGTAGTTTCTGGACCTGGAGGGAGAGTGCTTGTATAGTTTTAGCAGCAGGAGATTTGTAGTGAAAAACAGATTGGGCCCAGTGGGATTCCAAATAAGGGTAATTCAAAGGCTTTGTCAAATCATCTCTGGTCTTCAGAATACCACAATTCTGGTTTTCTTGGAAGGAGTAAAGCTGTGAGAGATAAATATCATTAATAATTTGACAATTAAAAAGAGAATGTATGTGTCAGAACAGAAAAAGTGACCTATTCAATTAGGGTGCTAACAAAAAACATGGAGAAAAATTATAACCTGGTTCATCTTTAGAGGATTATTATAGCTAAAGAATAACTCATGATTTAATCTGCAATCAAAAGAAAAGTCAGGGCTACAATCTAGTAACAGGGGTTATAGTTTTCTTTTAAAATAATTTTTCTTTCCAGCCTTCCTTTTCTACTAAGGAAAAGTTATAGTAAGACCAATTTGTGTGTAAAATAAGTTTTAAGATTATTACACTTGGCCTGACTTTTCACATAAAGTGCAGGAGGAATTGATTGGTCATATAGGCTCTTTTCAAGTTGGCTTTGCTGGAACCTTACCTAAAAATACTTATTCTAGCCAAAACCTTGGTAAAATAACTAGTGTCTCCAATTGTCTTATTTTAAAAGAAAATACTCTTACTAAATTTATGCAAATAACTATTGTCATAAAATCACAAGCAGTTTTTAAATTTTGGAGAACTCATAGAGAGAAAGGTACATTTGTTCACAGAAACATACTTTACCCAATTGCTTTAAACTATAACTAACTCGCTAAATACCACATGTTCTTACTTATAAGTGGGAGCTGAATAATGATAATATTAGTAACAATGAGCCATACGGGTCTAGAGCAACCTCAATTCTTGCCTTCTCAGAAGAAAGAATTCTACCGAGGAGGCATAAGGCAGAAGGAGAGATCAAGGCAAGTTTTAGAGCACGAATGAAAGATGACTAAAAAGCTTTAGAGCAGGGACAAAAGAAAGTACACTTGGGAGAGGGCCAAGCCAGCAACATGAAGAACAGGTGCGTGGTTTGACCTTTTGACTTGGGGTTTTATATGATGGCATGCTTCCGGGGTCTTGCATCCCTTCTCCCCTGATTCTTCCCTTGGGGTGGGCTGTCTGCATGCTCAGTGGCCTGCCAAAACTTGGGAGGTGAGCATGCAGAGTGTATTTACCGGAATTGTTTGCATGTTCTCTTGAGGCATTATTCCCTTACCAGTGAAATGTCCCTAAAAATTCATATAGAATGTCATATACCAGTTAAGCTCCACAATTTTTGCCTCTTACTGTGCATGCTTGAGCTCACTAGCCCAACTACTGAGATCTTATCAGGAAGCTGCTGATGGCCAGTTTCAGGCGTTTTTATCTATTGGGAGACTGCCTTTCCCTGGCCCTGGCTGTGACCAATTACTATTGTTGAGACACAGTTTAATAACCTCCTGACCATCACCTGATAGTTGCCAGACAATCCTGGTGGTGGGGGGAGCTCGCCTAGCCTGCTCGTGTCAGACTAGCTACTTACTATAACAAGAACACATGGACACATAGAGGGAAGCAACACACACTGGGGCCTATCAAAGGGTGGAGAGTGGGAGGAGGGAGATGATCAGGAAAAATAACTAATGGGTACTAGTCTGGGTGATGAAATAATCTATATAACAAACCCCCATGACACAAATTTCCCTATGTAACAAACCTGCACATGTACCCCTGAACTTAAATTGAAAGTTAAAAAAAAAATTTACTCATGTCTGTAATCCCAGCACTTTGGGAGGCCGAGGCAGGCAGATCACTTGAGCTCAGGAGTTCAAGACCACCCTGGAAAACATGGCAAAACCCTTTCTTTACAAAAAAATACAAAAATTCACCAGATGCAGTGGTGTGGGCCTGTAGTCCTGGCTACTTGGGAGGCTGAGGTGGGAGAATTGCTTGAGCCTGGGAGGCAGAGGTTGCAGTGAGCCAGGATTGTGCCACTGCACTCCAGCCTGAAGTGCCAGAACCTGTCTCAAAAAATTTATAAGTAAATAAAAATACATGACTCAGAAGGAAAAGATTTCCTTGATTCTTATTTAACCAGAGCTGCAGCCTTCCAAAGAAAAGATCTCTTTGGTCACCTGGGCACTGCCATTCCCAAGCCAAGCAGCTTTACATGTCTTTAGTTTTATAGTACTAGATGGGGAAACATCCCCCAGTCAGATACAATACCCATTTTCATAAGATGTTTAGGCAAAGGAGTCACAACCAGTTTACATAAAGGCTGTTTAAACATCTCAAATTTCATAATTTCATAATCCTTTCAACCTTTACATTTTTATGTTCTGGTCCCAGGAAATTATCTTCTCTACTGCCAGATCATTTTACTTTTTCTGGTGAAAAAAATTTGGGCTCCTAGCAGGGAGTTGAGCCAAGGAACTCAGGCCCTTTTTAGCAGTCTATAGCTATCTTAATTTGCCTCAACATTGCCCCAGGCAATGTCAGCTTTCTCATTATAACCTTCGCCTTTTGATTTTTTTTAAAATTTCTTCAATCCAGGGCAAATGCAGACAACTAGTTTGAGGTCCCATAAATGTTGGAGAACCAGCAGGGGTTCCCCATTGGTCCACCCAACCTTTGATTGTTATTAACCCCATCCATTTTTATTTTATTAATTTCATTTCTTAATAATCATCTAAATCTTTAGATGATTATTAAGTCAAAGGATTCATCCCTTCTGGGACGTCCCCTTCTGGGACTAGTCCTTCGACTCCCTTTCTCCTGTCTCCTTTTTTGTTTTGTTTTGTTAATTATCCTAATGTTTTATTAGCATCTGTAAGAATTTGATAAGGCTTCTCAAACAGTTGTTTGATTCAGTAGTAGTAATGTCACCCACGGTGCCCATGTAGAAGGGGCCCTCTTAACCCCAGCATTTATCATGACCTGGGTAATAGGCATATGAAGTGGGAGAATATCCCACTCATCATAAAGCCAGTCCCACAGGGCTTGCATTTGAAGCATATAAGCCGCTTCATCTGGGGTGTTCCACTTGGCAATTTATAGGGATAGTTAGGAATTCCCCTTCTCAGGGTAAACAGAAATTAAGGTGGTGTTTATTCTGTCCAATAGGCTGGTCATTCTCTCAGGAATAATCTCCTGTGCACCTGGATCATATGTACTCATCAGCAATTGTTTAATAGTGAGCTGTGGGTAATGCATCAACCCAAACATGCTCTTTTATTCTGTTGCAGTTAAAACTAAAGATACTGTCCATAAAGTAGTATTTTTACAGTCCATTATAGTAAAGGTTTCTCAGGAAGCTGAGGATACCAATCTACAAAATGAAACAATTCCTTTGCATTATACACTGTGGTTTTAATAGTTACTTGGTTTTTGCCCTTTTCACACATTGATTATCTTTTTAGTAACTACAGGTCTCAGAGGTAACTTTTGTTACCCTGGCTTAATTTTTCCTTATGTGGGTAGCTTTGAGGCTGGTGGCCTGAGCTGAGACAGACTCTCATCTGAGCTTCCTCCAGCCTTAGGGCCCAACCCAGCACTCTCTTACTTTCATTTTAGCTATTACAGATAACAATAAATAAGAGATTGAATGTTTTGCTTTTTTTTAATTAGTTTTCATTTCCTTATGCATTCAGTAAACTAACTCCCTGGGAGTATGAGTATAATCCATCTCTAAATTCCACTGGGAACTTTTACTCTTTTGTAATTGAATGCAGCCCAGCTGCAGCTCCTTAAGATGTGTGACCATGTGGCTACCCACGGGTCAGGGTTTCTTATTCCCCACCTTTCAATTTTTCTCTTTATCCATTTAGTTTTATTTATATAATTTTTTTCTTTATTTTAAAATGACAGCCTCTAAACTAGAAAAATTACATTTCTTTTAGCAAAAATCACATCCTTGTGTTTTTATGAACTTCATCAAAAACACTTTTAACTCATCTGCTATTTTAACTCTTAGTATAACTCAAATTCCCAGTGGAAAAAAATTGAGGTAACTTAATTTAACATGACTCTAAGATTTCAAACCACTGGAGAGAATTTCGAGATTAAATTTATCAAATTAATCTTTTCAAGTATAACTATAGTCATACAAACTAAAAGTCATCAGAGGTAGATTGCTTTTATTAGTCTGATAAGCATTTACTTTTCTTCAAGCCAGTTGATTAGGGCTATCATAGAATTTGATAGTGAAGTATCACTTCCACATGACACATATAAACATGTAGACATAAGGCAGATCCTATGAGATTTTTCATTTTCCTGTTTTTAAAAATTCTTGCCCTTACTTTAGACTATTAATTTTTTTAAAAAATTAAAAACAAACATTGAAGAAGAGAATTACCACCACAGGCCTCCTCAAAAGGGAGCTGAAGCAGCAGTATACAGCAGAAGTTAAACTGAAATATCAATATGAAGAATTTCAAAAAGAAACAGATTATATAGTTTAAAACTTAAAAACTTCTTGTATTATGAGTAAGACAATTTTAATAAAATATTGTTCTAACCAATCCTTTAGTTTTGTATTAGTGTATTTTTAATATCAAAGTTGAGTTTCTAGAAAGACTTAAAATTTCCCTTTATTATAGCCAACTTAATTATATAACTTTTTTAAATAAATTTTTTAACTAACCTATTAAAATGTACACAGACCATTTACAACATGTTTGGACTTTCCGGTTTATCCTAAAAACCCCTCTTTCTTTAACAACTAGTCATTTTATTTTAGGATAAAAATTTATCATACAAGATTCTTTCTCATAGACTTTTCTACCAAAAATACTTCTTTATATTTATAAGTTTCTTTACATCCATCTCCTAGTTCCTTCTACCTTGTTTTATATATAACCTTTAAATAGTTTTTGAATTAGATAAAAAGTATTTACCTTTTAATAAGAACACTGTTTCAGAAAAATATTTTTCTATAATTTTTAATTGAAAATTACCCAAACATTTAATGAATATTTATTATTTAAAATAACTTTAGATTCTAAATTTGTATGACAAGTTTGTTTGCAAGTATTTATTCCATTACATTTACCCAATTATTTATTTTTAATAGCTTACCTAGATTATTCATGAAAACTGTGATAGTCATCATTTAGTGTTATTTCCCTGTTAACCATTTTTATAGCCTATGAATTTCAGGTGTTTACCTATGTGAGAAACTTAAGGTTAAATATATGGGTATTTTACCAATAACTTAGGATTTAGCTATTTTCATTAAACCAACAATATTAAAAGTCTCCTATATCAAAAAATACACAAGCAAAGATCATTCTGTTTTGAGCTGGGTTTATACTTTTTTAATTCATTTGGCAAGTTTTGACACCTTATAGTATCTGTCAGGGTACATATGAAACTGCTTAATCAATAAATGCAAACAAAAATGCTGACAATTCTTAAGACATCTCTAATATTACTTTACCAATAATTTTAAAGCCAGGTTATTTATTAAAGATTTTAGTTAAGTCACATGAACTTAAAAAACATTTGGGCTTATTATTCACTTAATTTATGACTACTCCTTAACTTTAATCCAATTTGGTACCTTGTGGTAACAACACATAAAATACAGTATGTAAACATAAATACATACATAGGCACTCATAAAAAGATCATATAGCTTTTACTTCAGAACTCCAGCCATGAGATGCTAATACAAACTCATCAGTTTAAAAAAAAAAAAAGTGATTGGATCCAAACAGTCGTTTTTATCTCAATAGAAGAGTAACAGCAGAAAAGAAAATAGAGAACTTAGGAACTCTATAGTTAGCTGAAGGTCAGCCTCTGGACTCCAGATTTTCCCTTGATGTAATTTGTCCATGAGTTTAAAGTGTGCACAACAGACCATGATATGCACAGAGCTAGAAAAACTGGCATGCCCTGGAGCCTTTCCATTTTACACAAACACTTGCAAGTAGAGGTGCCATAGAACCAATGAGGTGCCTGAAAGGGGGTCGTTCTCATTATCTTTCTTCATTCTTAGATTTTCTCTTTCCTACCTTTTTTTCCCTAAAAGAAGTATCTGAGTTGTGGCTTAGGGTTTAGTGTGGCGGATCAATATGTGCTGATTGTGGGCAGGATTCCAGTGTTTCACCACTGAATCATTTTTGCCCTCTTACATATTTCAGTTTCTCTCTCTTGAGGTCTAGCACCTTTGAGATGGTCCAAAACACATAGTGATCAGGTCTTACATGTGTTTCCTAGATAAGGCTTTTTGAACTAAGTTTTTGGGGAGGTTCTCTGTAGGGCCACCATATGTCATGGGGGTCAATCCCCCAGATACTCCCATTCAGCCTGTGGTCACCCAGGGGTGCCTTTCCGCTGAGAGGAACAAAATGCTCCTTTTCTTCAGAGCTGAGGAGCTCAGTGTCTTATTTATCTGTGAAAATAACACTTCAGTTTCTCATGCCAATGCACAGACAGGTCAACTGAGTTTAATTTGGGGAGAAAAAACAATGGAGAAGACCCTTTAGAATGCACCTGCAAACTGGAAACCAAGTAGGGGTTCTCAAAAGGGGGTCATTCTCCTTATCTTTAGAAAAGGGCAATTAAGAAATCCCTTTAGAATGTACCTCTAAACTAGAAATTAGGATCTTACACAACAACTTCCTTGGGGAAAATAAAACGCAGCTCAGAATAAACCAAGGACCATCAACCAGAGAGAGGTCCAGGGCTCAGGAGGACGTACCTGTTCCACTGGAGAAGATTAAAGTCAGGACTTCGAATGAAATTTGCTTTCTTCTTTGCACATTTCTGAATGATTTTATTCTGTGTACAAATCATTTTACAGGGGCAAAATATATTTTCTATAAATGTTTACCTCTATTTAAATACTTTTAAAATGGCAGGAATATGTCTTTTTGTGCCTTTCTAATGCCCTCTGACCTCTTACCTAGTATTTAGGCTTACCTAAGCAGGCCAACTTTTCAGGTAAGAAAGTAGAATCAATTTGACAAAAAAAAGTGCTTCTGAAGATGTTTGTGCTAAGACAGTAGTCTAATAGTTTAGGTCATGCTTAACTTTACATCCTCTAAACTAAAGTTTGGGAAGACAAACATTCTTTCTTGCCAGATCACTCATAAGTAAATGCACGTACCCATCAAATCATTGAGGTATAAAGAAACAAGATACACTCCGTCTATTACCCTGCTGGATATTATCATCTAATCCAGAGGTCAACAAGATTTTTCTGCAAAGGACCAGATAGCAAATATTTGTACTATTATGTGCCATACAGTCTCTGTCTCAAGTATTCAACTCTGCCTTTGTAGGACAAAAATAACCATAAATTATATGTTACAAATTATGCAAGGTTGTGTTCTTAGAAAATTTTATTTACAAAAACAGTTTGGCTGGATTTTGTCAGCAGGCCATACTTTACCACACTTAAATTATAATCCATCAAAATAAACTTTTTTAGAATGTGGAATATTAAGGTTCAGTCTCTGCATAAAAATCAACAACCAGAGAAGAGACTTGTGCACAACAGTATGAGGATCTCATGGACCCACTCCCTAGGGAAATGGGTTAAAATTATTTTTTGAAAGACTCAACTGTGTAGAGTTTCTGAAAATGGCCTAAAAGACATGTGGCAAATAAGAAATGTTTATTCCAGAAAATCTGTAAAAATCTGGCAGAGCAAAACCAAACACTGACATTGGCATTTGCAGCCAGAGAAAGTGAGGCATTTATTTCAGGACTCCAAGCAAGGAGAATCAGGTAGGATGCTTAAGATCAGAACTCCTCAGTGGCCTACATGTAGGGGTTTTAAAGGCAAGGAGGCAGAGTTACAGGCAAAGCCATAACTCAATACATGGAGGCTATACATTGATTTGGTCTAAAGAGGTGGGGCATCTTGCAGCAAGGGGTCACACGTTATTGGGAGATTTAAAGATTCTCAGATTTGTGATTGGTTAAAGAAGCGAAGGTTTGTCTAAAAACTTGAGGTCAGCAGAAAGGAATGTTATGCTCTGTACTTTGGGCATGACTGTCCAGGCTCCGCAAGAAGAAATTTAGAACAAAGAACAGTGCTCTAAGTTCAGTCTTCAGTTCTCACTTATCTGAAGTCTGTATGCCAACAGATAGCATTTTCCATTTTGTGGAGGTCTAGGTTTTTGAAAAACAATTCAGGAACATATGTTAAGGTGTTATCTTTAGTTTCTATAGGGAAGCAAACATTTTGTGACTCTAATTTCCTTCACTGTTGTTTTAAGCTACCTTCTTGTTTATCAAGTTGCTCATTTACTACTCAAGTCTAGCTAGGTCCTTGGAATTTTCCTTGAAGGAACTCAAGATTTTCCTTTATTACCATGCTTGTGGGGGTGTGGAAGGCCCCTAAAAAGGGTCTTTGCTCCATTTCAGGTTCATTGATGATAAAAGCTGTAAACCAAAAATAAAATTTTAAGTCCCACAACTAACTTAATGGACCTCCCTTTCAACTAAGGGGATTCCAAAGAAACATGAAAAACTATTAATAGTTGAGGCCAAGATGGCAAGAGAGGGAGTCAGACATGCTTCATTATACCCTCTCCCTTTTGGAGTTTAGACACAACTGAACAGCGTTAGCATTAAAAATAGAGATCCTAAGACTGACAGAGCAGACTCTTTGTAGCAATGTGTTACCAACTCAAACCTGATTGTGGTATAACATCATATGATAGATAAGAGGCCCTAAAAGAAATAAAAGTATTTTACTCCAAAATGTATTTCTTTTTTTGTTTTTTTCTTTGTCTTTTGCTCTGCCACCCAGGCTGGAGTGCAGTGGCACGATCTTGGCTCACTCTAACCTCTCCCTCCCAGGTTCAAGCAATTCTCATGCCTCAGCTTCCCAAGTAGCTGGAATTACAGGCCAAACCACCACGCCTGGCTAATTTTTGTATTTTTAGTAGAGATGGGGTTTCACCATGTTGGTCAGGCTGCTCTCACACTCCTGACCTCAAGTGATCTGCCCACCTCAGCCTCCCAAAGTGCTGGGATTACAGGCATGCCACCACACCTAACCCCAAAATACGTTTCTTTAACATATTTTGGAATAGTCCTGCAAGTCTGCCTCATGTGGGGAAAACATACATTCTATAGAAAATCCCCTTCCCTTTCCAGGTATTTTCCTGATCTACAAGTGATTTAACAAGGAGTCTGAAAACTTTTAAGGCCCAATTAGAGACATTTACCATCTATTCCCTCTGAAGCCCAGTACCCGGAAGCTTTATCTACATAACAAGAACCTTGGCTTCTATAACCTCCTTTATCTTAACCACAAGCATTTCTTTCTGCTGACTTCAACTCTATAGGCAAAGCTTAACTCTTTGAACCAATTGTCAATCAAGAAACCTTCAAATCTACCTATCACCTGGAAGCCACCCCCATCCCTTGGAGATATCCTGCCTTTATGGGCTGAACCAATGTATTCTTTACATATATTAGTTTATGTCTTTGCCTGTAACTTCTGTCTCCCTAAAATGTATAAAATCAAACTGTAACTCAGTCACCTTGGGCACATGTTCTCAGGACCAGAGGTAGTGTTATGACTCAGAATAAACCTCATCAAATATTTTTCTGAGTTTGACCTTCTCTGTCAACAAAGCAAAAGGCAACTGGAAGGTGATTAGTAGTTTCATTGGAGATATAAGGTAAACTGTAGGTCTGCTAGTTTGTTGGAGAGAACGAGAGGAAGAGGCAGCTGTGGGGAGATCACAAGGGGTCAGAATAAATCTCAATAACTGACGACAGGAACTATTCCTTCAAAGGAGCCCTTGATTTGGTCTGTGGAGCTATTTATGCCCTCAAGGCATTGCTGAAAACAACAGAACACTAACTAGAAGTTACTAGTGCTTGATAGTTAAGATGTGGTCAGGGAAAGACATAATCAAAAAGTAACCTAACCACAGCAACTGTCATCTAAAAGTGACTCTGAGAGCATCACAAAGGCTGGGCCCTGATGGGCATCAGAGGCTTCACACTGGGGCTTGGGGGTTGTGGGGATGGATATAAATTCTGTTAAAACAATGCAGCTGGTCACTAAGCAAATAGCAATAACAAGTATGGGCAGGGGGTGAGAACAGCACTCAGAGTTGCTACAGTTTATTACCTAAAATGTTGAGTTTTCAACAAAAAAATTATGAGACATGCAAAGACACAGAAAATTATGACGCTTATAGCAGGAAAAAAAAATCAGGCAACAAAACTGCCTGTGAGAGTAACCACATGTGAGATTTCAATAGTAGCTATTATAAATATGTTCAAACAACTAAAGGAAATCATGATTTAAAAAGTAACATGAGATGACCATGTCACATCAAACAGAGGTTACAAATAAATAGAAACAGGCCAAGTGCAGTGGCCCATGACTATAATCTCCCAGCACTTGGAGAGGCCAAGGCAGGAGGATTGCTTGAGCCCAGTTGTTCAAAACCAGCCTGGAGGGTCCAACAAAGTGAGACCGTATCTCTACAAAAATTTTAAAAATTAGCCAGACATGGTGGCATGCATCTGTAGTCCCAGCTACTCAGGAGGCTGAGGCAGGAGGATCACTTGAGCCAGGGAGGTTGAGGCTGCAGTGTGCTATGATCTCACCACTGCTTTCTCGCCTGGGTGACAGAGCAAGACCTTGCCTCTAGGGAAAAAAAAAAAATAGAAATAGAAATAATAAAAGAGAACCCAATGAAAATAATGGAATTTTCAATACAGTATAATTTACATGAAAAATTCATATAGGGGCTCAACAGTAGATTTCAACTGACAGAAGAAAGAATTTACAAACTCAAGCATAGATCAATAGATTCTACAATCCAAAAAATAGAAAGAAAAATAAACCAGGAAGAATGAACAGAGCCTCAGAGAAATGTGAAAAACATAGGGCAATGACGTATGTATAGTGGAGGTACTAGAAAGAGAAGAGAGAGAAAAAGAAGCAAAAAATATTCAAAGAAACAAGGGCTGAAGCTGGGCGTGGTGGCTCACACCTGTAATCCAAGCAGGTTGGGAGCCCAAGGTGGGCAGATCACTTGAGGCCAGGAGTTCAAGACCAGCCTGGCCAACCTGGTGAAACCCAATCTCTACTAAAAATACAAAAACTAATTGTGCATGGTGGCATGCGCCTGTAATTCCAGCTACTTGGGAGGCTGAGGCACGAGAGTCGCTTGAGCCTGGGAGGCTGAGATTGCAGTGAGCCAAGATCACACCCATTGTACTCCAGCCTGGAGGACAGAGTGAAAATGTCTGAAAAAAAAAAAAAGGAAAGGAAAGGAAATGAAGGGGAGGGGAAGGGAGGGGAAGGAAGAAGGGAAGGGAAGGGAGGTGAAAGAGAGAGAGAGAGAGAGAGAAAAAGGAAAAGAAAAGAAAACAAAAGAAAGAAAAGGTTGAACACTGAAGAAATTTATTTATTGAAAGGCAATCTGGACAACCAGGAAGCTCAATAACTCTAAGCAGGAATAATGTAAAGAAATCCACACAAAGACACATCGTGATAAAAATAATGAAAGTCAAAGATCAAGAGACAATCTTCAAAATATCAAGAGAAAAATGACTTGTCACTTACAAGGGAAGCTTAATGATATTAAGAGCTTACTTGTCAGCAGAAATAGTGGAAAACATAAGATAGTGATATAACATATTCAAAGTATTCAAAAAATAAGGTCAATCACGAATCCTACACCCAACAAAGCTGTCTTTCAAAAATGAAAGCAAAATAAAGACAGACCTTCCCCAAGAAACAAAACTGAAAATGTTTACTGTTGTCAGACTTGCTATATAAGAAATAATAAAGGGAGTTCTTCAGGCTGGAACTAAATTACCCAGACAGTAATTGTCAGAAAATATTTGTAAAACATACCTCTCATAAGGTACTTGTATCTAGAATATATAAAGAACTATTATAAGTTGGTTATTAAAATATTAATAACCTAATTTAAAGTGGGCAAAAGATCTGAATGGACATTTTTCCGAAGAAGATATGTAAATGACCAATGAGCACATACAAAGATATTCAACATAATTATTCATCAGGGAAATTCACATCAAAACCAAAGAGATACCACTTCATGTGGACAAGAATGGCTTGTGAGAATGGCCACTAATCAAAAAATGACATAATAACAAATGTTGGCAAAGATGTGGAGAAATTAGAACCTTCATATACTGCTGGTGGGGATGCAGAATGACGTAGCCACTTTGAAAAACAGTCTGTCAGTACCTCAAAAATTAAACATAGAGTTGCCATATGGCATGCAATTCAACTGGTATGTATATATCCAACAAAAGTGAAAACATGTGTCTTCACAAAAATGTGTATGGGAATGTTCTAGCAGCATTATTCATAATAACTAAAGCTGAAGGCAACTCAAATGCTCATCAGCTGGTGACTAGATGAACAAAACATGGTATATCCAAACAATGGAATCTAATTCAGCCACAAAAAGAAATTCAGTACCAATATGAGGTACAAAATAGATGAACTTCAAAAACATTATACTAAATGAAAAAAGCCTGCCACAAATGGCCATTTATTATATGATTCCATTTACATGAAATGCAGTGCAAATACAGACCATTTCCTTTATTGTGGAAAGTTGTATTGGACAGAGCTGTTCTGCCTGATAGTAAGGGAAAAGGTGGTTATCTTTTAGGCTTAAATAGTTTCTAAAATTAAATCTTGTAAGAGCTGGCATCAAATCAGTAGACATTAAATTCTTAGGCAAGAAGCTAGGATATAGATTTTTTGGTACAGATTAGAGACAGATCTGCATAACTGAAAAGTCAACTGAGGAGATGGGTATGTTAGTTTTCTATTGCTTCAGTGACATACTACCACACCTTTAATAGCTTAAAACAACACAGATTTATTATCTTATTAGTTCTATAGGTTGGAAGTCCAGCCTAGGGCTCATTGGGCTACAATTTAAATATTGGGCTTCTTTGAGAAAATACCAAATGATAGATGTTCCTAGTGCTGCCAGAGGGTCCCCCCACACCTGGATGTCCTGGAAAAAGAAGCCTTGGTTTCCACAGAGGTTTCTGCGGCAGCATTTGGTCCAAGTCTCAGAGCTTGTGAAGGAATTAAAGACAAGGGATGCCTTCCTATCACCAAGCTGTGCCACCTGGATCAAGGCCACAAAGGAGATCTTTCTGTTTTCCCTACCCATTCAGTAGTCTGAGATCATCTACTATTTCCTGGGAATATTCCTCAAAGACAAGGTTTTAAAGATTACACCCCTGCAAAAGCAGATTCATGCTGTCCAGCTGACCAGGAACAATGCATTTTTCACTATCTTGGACTATAAGCAACATATCATCTGTGTGTGAAGTGCTCCAAGGAAGTAGCCACTGCCATCAATGAGACCGTCATCCTCGCAAAGCTCTCTGTAAGTCCCATGCAGTGAAGCTACTGGAGGAACAAGATTGGCAAACTCCACATTGTCCCTTGAAAGGTAATAGGCAGCTGTAGCTCTGTGCTGGTACTCCTCACCCCTGCCACCAAAGAAGCTGCTAATAATGGCCGGTATCCTCAACTACTACATTTTAGCCACGGGATTGCACTACCACCCTGGGCAACTTCACCAAAGCCACCTTTGATGCCATCTACAAGACCTATAGTTATCTCACTCCAATCTCTGGAAAGCCTCTGTCTGCTTAACAAGAATTCACTGACCCACACCAGAGTGTCCATGCAGAGGATTCAGTCTCTGGCTGTGACCACCACACTAATGTCTTTATACAAGAAAAATAAGGTGATTTAATTAAGCCATTAAAAATTGCTGGTAGTGCTTTATTTTTTCTGGAGTATATAGGTTAAGATATCCAGATCCTAATACTGAAAACCCTTGAATGTTACTTTGTATGACGAAAGGAACTTTGCAAATGTTATTAAGTTAAGGATCTTGAGATGGGAATATTATCAATAATAATCAGAGACAGGAGACAGTGTAGACTGTACTTCTGTAGTGTTTGGATGTTGGGACTTACATAGAGAATAGAAAGGAGCCAGAGAGAAATTCAGGGACAAGAGATTGGAGAGATTTGAAGATTTTTAAGGTGGACTCACTCATTTAATATAAATGTTAATGAATTAACTCATTAGCATTTAATAATTTGACAAATATTTAAGTGTTCACTATAGGCAAGTCAGTGGTATGTGCAAGAGATGCAACCATGCATGAGGTATTCACTCTGCCCTCAAGGAGTTTACTATCTGAGGAGAATGCACCAGAAGAAACTGACTAGGGACAAGTAAGAGAACTGTTAGGCAGCATCAATGATCCATCTCAATTTATAGTGGCAGCAATCTGTGTGCAAATGAGGCTGTTGTGCTGCAGAGTTCACCACCTGAATGGCAGGGCAAAGAAACATTGATTGAAGATTTGTTGGATTTTATGGGTTAAAAGGATATGGAACTGAGAGTGCTGAAAAGATAAGGAACTGAGGGTTTTGGCTTAAGTGATCAATCATGTGACTCAAGCTACAAAAAGAGGGAACAGAGGCCAGAAGGGAGTTAAAAAGATTGGGAGAAAATGTTGCCAAAAGGTTTTCTAGATGAAAGATCTCTTATGGTATGAGATCATGAGAGAAGATGCAGTCAGAGATCGGGCTTTAGAGTTTAAGATTTCTGAGATCCACAACATGGCTTGCTGGCTACAAGGACATTGGACTGTCTTAGGATTATGGCAGGATTTAGGGTAAAGATAAATAATTTAACCCCAGATTCACTGGCTTTACTGGATATGAGCAAGGAATCCAGAAGTATAGTCAGGGAGCTTGACCTCACAGCAGATGAAGCATGGATTAATAGGTGTTCGCTGGACCAAATTTCCATCTAATTTTGAAAATATGGAGGCATCTTTTAATGTTGGAGCAAAAGTTACAGGAAGTAGAGTGGAAGGTGGGAGGAGGGTGGTTGTTGGAAAGAATCTTGGGAGAGGGAGTTCAGGATAGTAAGGAGATGACGGCATGAAAGCAGGTTGGAGACTGTAAAGCTTCCATTGTATGAAGACTGTAGGGCTAAGAAATATGCTTAGAATTGACAGACTTCAAAGGATTTAACCTGGGCATAAGTTGTGTTTTTTGTTGCTGTTGTTGTTTTTGAGACAAGGTGTCACTCTGTGTGTAGGCTAAGGTGCAGTGGTACCATCTTAGCTCACTGCAGCCTCAAACTTCTGGGATCAAGCAATCCTACCACCTTAGCTTCCCAGGTAGCTAGGTCTACAGGCATGCACCACCACACTGGCTAATTTTTTAATTTTCTGTTTTGACAAATTCTTGCTATGTTGCCCAGGCTGGTCTAGAACTCTAGGGCTCAAGCAATTATCTCACCTCGTCCTGCCAAAATGCTGGGATTACAGGCAGGAGCCACCATGCCCATTCATAAATTGTTTTAAGCCAGAGACAATTATATTATTAAAGCCAATAAAGTAAAAGGAGGAAACTTTCTAGTTTGAATACAAGAAAGAGTATTTAATTCAGGCAGTTCTCTGATATTGTATTATATGACCTCTTTATTTTTATCAATTAATTGAAGATACAAACTAAAATTTATAAATGTTGTGCATGGCCAAACTACATTAATGGTGTCTTTAAATCTCCAAAGTTAATATGATCAACATTGTGCAATGGAATGGAGAGAACTTTGACTTCAACAGATTAAGAATTTAGAAGGTAGGTGATGGATTTTTCTTGTTAATAGGCACAAAGCAGTGTTCTTGGGCTTTAACTTTGTGCTAAATTAATGGCCAATTCCTACTGATTTTACCTCTTAATAATATTTATTTTATCATGTCCCTCTTGCCCTTCTATGCTGATACTATCCTTGTTTAGGCCATCATCCTCTCTCTCCCGGATTACTTTAAAAGCCTCCCCACTGGTCTCCCTCTCTTTAGACTTAAACCTACTAGTTCATCTTCCTTACCACCAGTGTATCTTTCAGACATCTAACTTTGTCATTATCCTACTGAAAGCCATTCCAGTCTCTCCACTGTCTACAGCTGAGAGTACAAACTCTTTATCATGGCATCACATCGGCTCTATAATGTGTCCCCTATCAACTTTTTCAATTTAATTTTTTTTCCTTGCTGCCAGTAGGTTCCCATCTAATCAAATGCAGTATATCCTAGTTTTTAAAACAGGAATCCTCCATTAAAAAAATTACTAGATATCCATCTAAAGTATATGCCTGTTCTGTGCTTGACAAATTAGTTTCAGAGTAATTAATCTTAAATGGGTTGGTATTTAGACATGGTTATTCCACTATTGACAACTGGATTATTTTAGGAATTACATACAACTATATTGGAGCTACAACCTTTGAATTTGTGCATAGGAATTGCTATGGATGAAGTTTCAGATGCTCAGTATGGGACACATTTTTTAACAGCTTTATTGAGATATAATTCACATACCATATAAGTCATTCATTTAAAGTATACATTTCAATGGTTTTAGGATATTCACATATATTGCAACAATCACCACAATTTTGTTTTATTTTGTATTATTTTTTAATTTTTCACATCCTCATGAGGCATCTGACATCACCACAATTTCAGAATATCTTAACCCTCTCCTTAAAAAAACCCTGTGTCCTTTAGCTATCATCTTCGTATACCCCATCTACCTTAACTCTGAGCAAGCATTAATCTACTCTCTGTCTCTATGGAATTTGCATATCATGGGCATCTAATATAAATGGAATCATATGACATGGTCTCTTGTGTATGGCTTTTTCACATACCATAATGTATTTAATATTTAGATTCTAGCATGTGTCAGTACTTCATTTGTATTACAATAATATTTTATTGTATGGTTATATCACATTTTGCTTCTCAGTTCATTGACATTGAGGTTGTTTCCAACTTTTGGCTATTATGAATAATACTGCCATGAACATTTGTGTTAAAATTTTTGTGTGGCTATATATTTGAATATCTCTTCAGTATATAGCTAGGAATGGAATTGCTGCCTGTCTGAGTCTGGGTTGCTATAACAAAACACAATAAACTGGGTGGTTTACAAAAAGCCCAGAAATTTGTTTCTCACGGTTTTGGAGGCTGGAAAGCCTAAGATCAAGGCATTGGCAGATTCCGTGTCTGGTTAGGGCCCTCTTATTAGACAATCGTCTTTTATCTGTGTCCTCACATAGTGGAGAGTTTGAGAGATCTCTCTGAGGCCTCTTTTATAATCCTATTCATGGGGGCTCCACCCTGGTGACCTAGTCACCTCCAAATGCCACGCTTCTTAACACTATCATCTTGGGGATTAGGATTTCAACATATGAATCTGCTTCAGGGCCAGTGGGGGCACATAAACATTCAACCCATTGCACTGGGTCATATGATTTCTCTATAATTAACGTTTTGAGGAACTTCCAGCTGTTTTTCAAAGTGGCTGCACCATTTTACCCCACCAGCAGTGTATTAGAGTTCCAGTTTCTCCACATTGTTGTCAACATGTTTTTTTACCTGAGTTTTTTATTATAGCCATCCTAGTGGATATGAAGTGGTATCTCATTGTGGTCTTGATTTGCATTTCCCTAACGCCTAATGATGTTAAACGTCGTTCCATGTGCAAATTGGCTATTTTATTTTTTTCTATGGAGAACTACTTATTCAAGTCCTCTGCATATTTTTAATTGGATTATTAACATTTCTACTATTTCATTGTAAGAATTCCTTGCATATTCTGGATCCTAGTCTCTTATCATGTATATGTTTTGCAAATATTTTCTCCTATTCTGCAAGTTGTCTTTTTACTTTCTTGATAGTGTCCTTTGAAGCACTGAAGTTCTTAATTTTTAGTAAGTTTAATTTATCTATGTTTTCTTTTGTTGCTGCTTTTTTTTCTTGGTGTCATATCTAGGAAACCATTTATGCTATTATTTCTTCAAATATTCTTTTGACTTAGCTGCCACTTTGATTTCAGAATTCTTACTGCCAGAGCTGTGAGCAAATAAATTTCTGTTGTTTTTAAGCAACATAGTTTGTGGTATTTTTTTTTTTCTTACAGCAGCCACAAGAAACTACCTCTGTTGGCCTCATCACCTTCTCTTTCTCATTTTTCCCCAAGGAAGAAATAGGTCATCTGATTGAGTGTGGCTCTAGGGAGTATCCCTTCATTCCCCTCCCCTAGCTGCCAGTGGCTGTCATCAATCTGTGGTATTCCTTGGTGCATCACTCTAATCATTGCCTCCATCTTATATCTGTGTCTTCTCTTCTGTCCCTTCTAAAGATATTTGCCATTGGATTTAGGACTCACCTAGATAATCCAGGATGATCTTATTTCAAGATAATTAAATTAGTTACATCTGCAAAGACCCTTTTCCTATATAAGGCCACATCCACAGGTTCTGGGGTTTAGGACATGGACATATCTTTTTGGAGGCCACCATTCAACCACCGCAATTACTCTCATGGTGGTCTCTCCATATGGAAACATGGGGGAAGGGAGAAAAGTTCTACTTTAACTTATGCTCAGTGTAGCATTTGTAAAAAATAAAAGAAAATTAAAAAATTAAAAGTCATCTATATGTGCACCCATTGTATGAGTTTATTATTCATAATTGATATTCTCTCAAATTTTGGATTCATAAACCCAGATTAAAACAAGCTTGTCTGGCACCGTGGCTCACACCTGTAATCCCAACACTTTTGTAGGCTGAGGCAGGTGGAACTCTTGAGCTCAGGAGTTTGAGACCAGCCTGGGCAACATGTCGAAACCCCATATCTACAAAAAAAACACAAAAATTAGCCAGGCATTGTGGCATGCACCTGTAGTCCCAACAACTTAGGAGCTGAGTTGGGGGGATCACTTGAACCTGGGAGGCAGAGCCAAGATCACGCCAGTGCACTCCATCTTGGGTGACAGAGTGAGACTCTGTCTCAACAAAAACAAAAACAAAAATAAAAACCAAAACTAAAGCTCTACTCTGTGTACTGTTATACTTATTTTTATTTAATAAGAAATTATGATAATCTTAATCTGTCAATAGATATAGAGATAAAACATAATTTTTAATGCCTACAGCATATCCTGTTGCATAAATATACCAAAACTTATTGAATCAATCTCCTATGAAAGATATCTGTGTTATTTCCAAATGTTCACAATTATGAACAAAATTGTGGTGAACCTCCTTGTTTTATTGAGCTTTACACATTTCTCCAGTTGTTGTCTTAGGATAAAAAACTGGATCAGTTATTTTTAAAGGCTTTAATACACAATTCATCCTTCAGTAGTTTGTATAAAAGTATATTCCTAACAACAGTGTATGAGACTGAGTGCTTATGATTTTGGGTATTACCCATCTTTTAAATTGAGTATATTCTAATTAGGATTTTTGCAAATATATTCATGATATTTGTTAGTTGTGTCTCCTTTTGTACCATTTTTGTCACAAAGCTTGGTGTTTACCATAGAGGCCTAAAAATTAGAATCACACTCATAGCTAGAGAGAAATACTTTATTAGGAGCCTGGTAAATATGAAAGAGTCTTAACGTCAGGACTCAATGCTCCTTGGTAGTTTAACCAGACAAGACTGGCTCAGCCTGATAGAGCCAGAAGAAATGTAGCAGAGTCTGGAGAGATTGAGCAAAGATGGCAAGGAAGAAGTTATGGGGGTAAGGGTGATTTTATTATGTTTCAATATTTTACAGTTTACTTAAACTTTGAACTAAATAAAATGCATTAACAAACATGAAGTTTCTACATTTGACCACGGCATTAACTAGGGAAAGAGAACATAAAGGAAAACAAGAAAAAGACTTTGAAGTATTGGAAACACACTCCACTAAAATGTTCTTATTTTTTATTTTTATTTATTTATTTTTTGGGACAGAGTCTCTCCCTGTAACCCAGACAGGAGTGCAGTGGTGCGATCTCGGTTCACTGAAACAGCCACCTCCTGGGTTCAAGCAATTCTCCTGCCTCAGCCTCCTGAGCAGCTGTCACCGCAGTCATGTGCCACCATGCCTGGCTATTTTTTTTGTATTTTTAGTAGAGAAGGGGTTTCACTATGTTGGCCAGGCTGGTTTTGAACCCCTGACCTCAGGTGATCTGCCTGCCTACATCTCCCAAAGTGCTGGGATTACAGGCATGAGCCATTATACCTGGCCTAAAATGTTTTCAATAGCCACATTTATGGAGAGGGAACAGATAAGCTGTGGTTGTAATGAAAGAGCCTTTTGAATATTTGACTCTAAATGTTTATTTTAAAAAGGAACCCTTGATTCAAATGGCGATCCAAGATCACTTCGAAATAATGAGCAAGATCTCCCAGACCCAAATCTCATGGCTAGAAAATGGATGACCTGATTACATAGACCCTAAGATGTCTTTTATAAAAACCTGAGAAGAACAGTGGACCTGAGAGTAAAACACTTCTGCAGAGATAATTTGTAGATCCACAGTCAAAATATTTCAGCTGTGCCTTTGTCTGTTGCCCACATGTCCAGGTAATTCTTTTAAGTAGTTTAAGAATGGTAAATTACACATTTTCTAGGAGATTGAAAATTCCTAATCAAAGGTTAATTATTTTTTGAAAATTATTTTTTGCAAAGTTTAGTAAAATCTTCTGAAGGCTTCATTTAGTTCTACATCTTGTAGAAGATTCAGAAGGCATCAGGTGTAACCTTCTGCTCTTTTCTCTATCCATTGCTGGCTCCCTACTTTCATTTTGAATTTTTCCCTATTTCCCTATTTTTCCCCCTTTGCTACAGATACGATCATTCTCCACCCTACCTTCCAGCACTTGCCCCTCTTCAACTACCACCTTCTCCACCCCTTATTGAGAAAGCCTTCTCTCAACTTCTTGTTTATACTTAGATTCTTTTTTTCCTCACCTACAATTCCCAAACTATTGAATAATTGTCTACTCCCACAGACCACATCATATCTCCTTGCCATCTTGCTTGTTGACAAGAGTGCATATGTGCCAGGCACTGTATGAGGCACCAAGGACACAAAATACATGATTCCTGTCCTCTATATTTAGGGTGAATTGTCAGAAGAAACTGCTATTACAAAGGTCAGTTAGAGAGTCATTGTGGTCAATCACTTATAAATCACAATACACTTTTTCTCTATTTTTAGTATTTTTCTATTACATATAAAAAAACTACCTTCCATAAGAAACAATAGGATGGAGATTATTCAAGATATAGTGTGTCAAACTGAGAAATGAATACACAGAGTTAACAATTTGTTTGACCAGAGGCAAGAAATCAGTCACAGAATGCAAAGTGAAGTTAGACTTGCTGACTGAGTGCTTTGAAACTCCCGGTTGGGAGGATGAACCTCATGCACAATTAGCGCCTTAAGGGAAGGTCTTGAGATGAAAGAAAAATGAAAATAGTTTTGTGGCCGCAGAATTTAGTACCACTGGACGCAAGATGTCTAAAGTACTTTAAATGTGAACTCCAAGGGCGGTCAGAGATAAATTCGACTGCTAAAAATCAGATTTAGAAAAGCAATATTCAACCATGTAGACTGGCAACTCCACTAGTGTTTGGAGCTCCCCATCCAGATGTACAACAAACTCTTGGAGACTTGGATGTGTTACACAGGGGGCCGGTCGGGTTTCCATTTCGGACCAGGAGATTATAATCACTTTATTTTAGCAACCTCCTTACTACAAGGCCAAAACTGACAGTCCTCTCTCCAGACCCTCGCGTCCGCCCTCCAGACTGTGGTTCCCGCGCTGGACAGGGAAGTGGGAGTGCGGACGACAATCCGCATCCTGCTAGCCAGACGTCACCAAGCTGTCTTCCAAGAGGCAGGCGGAGAGAGCTGACTTCCGATTGGGTCAGCCGAGGGGCACGGCTGGCTCTCTATTGGCTTACAGGAGGGGGCTAGAGAGAGGCGTGTCTCAACGTCACACCCGCCCCTAGTCTCCTTGCTGCTCAGGATTATGGGAGGGAAGGGAAGTCCAGGAGGGAAAAATGACCCGGAAAGACCTTTGCCGGCCTGGGCCAGCCCTCTTCCGGAGCTGATGTCTCCTCCCACCAACCAGGAGAGGTCCGCCCTAGGCCCCGCCCGTGCCGGGGGATCAGGTGATTGCGGGCCAACACGGTCACGTGACCGGGGCGCACCCGCCGATTGTGGCCATGGCGGCCGCAGTCTCTAGTGTGGTGAGACGAGTGGAAGAGCTCGGGGATCTGGCTCAGGCCCACATACAGCAACTTAGCGAAGCTGCCGGTGAAGATGGTGAGGGAGCGGAGGAGAGGGAGGCGGGCGGGGCAGACGGCGCTAAGGTACTGGCGCTCGATGGCTGTGAGGGCTAGAGGCTGAGGCCTGTGTTCCTTTGGGTCCCAGGCCGCAGGTGGTTACCCGAGGTCTGTCGCTTCTGATCCCCGCTGCGCCATCGATTGCCCACTTCCCAGAACTCACATTGCCAAGGCGTTGTCTTCGAAAACCGCATTATTCAGAACCCATGGAAAATCTGTCTAGATCCGTGCTGGTGTAAACTGTCTGGGTAGCGATTGGAAGAAGGGCAGAATCTAAATAAAATACAGAAGTTTAAATAAATGGCTAAGATGAATGATAACACTCAAATTAGTAATGGTGGTTTGCATCCTGTAAAGATAAAAAGGCATGTATAACAGTTCCACTTTTTCATTGCTGCGTTGTAATTTGCGTTTTACGTTTTGGATTCAAAACAACATTCTATAGAAGAGCTTTACATTGGTGTGTAGACTATTCTGCCCCATACATCATGCCAGTTCTCAAAAGGGCTCTGTTAAGTATTGGCATACTTGTTTTGGAAAGGTCTAAGCTGTTAGGAAAAACTGGACTAGGGAATTGCCTCAACCTTCTGAATTTAAGTCCAATTCTTTTCATTACGTCTCAGCTGCCTTTAGGTTCTACATTATTCCTTTTTGAGTTTGAGCAATTACTACAGATAGTTTTTAAAATTCTGTGGACTGACTCATATCATCGGACTCATAGGAAAACAGTGGTGGAACATTTTCTTAAGCGATTGAATAGTTGGTGAATTTGTTATTAAATAGGGTCTATGATGAAATGCCTTAGTTTCAGTGAATATTTTTTGCCGGATTATCATTTATCAGGAGTGTTTTGTTTTGTTTTGTTTTTAGAGGCAGAGTATCATTCTGTCGCTCAGGCTGGAGCCCCTCTAGTAGTGGGACAACAGGCGCACACCATCACGCCCGGCTAACTTTGGCATATTTTGTAGAAACGGGGTTCACCATGTCGTCCAGGTTGGTCCTGAACTCCTGGGCTCAGGCATTCCATCCGCTTTGGCTTCCCAAAGTGCTGGGATTACAGGCGTGAGCCACTGTGCCAGGCCAGGAGTGTGTTCTTTAAAGACCTACAGACCACCCTGAAGCCGACTTATATTTTGGTCTGTGGATTCACATGAATAATTCTTGGGTAGTAGGAGCTATTAACTTGAAAGTGTATCTATGTTACCTCTAATTCCAGATTCACTTGAACCAGTCCAAAGAGACCAAAGAATGTTTTTTATTCACTTATCACTGAACTAAAAAGCCATTCTCATTTCCCTTGGAAGAGTTCTTTAATCTGGAATGAATCAGAGCTGGAAATAAAAGTCATGTGCTATATATAGAATTCTTGTTTGAAGGCTTTACACTTCTGAAAATTTACTAAAATAAAATGACAATGTTAGTGGTCCACATTATGAGCCGTTGATCAGCATGGAAATCAGTTCAATCTTAAAAATATTACAAGATTTATGAACTTTAATTAAAACAAGATTTCATGTACTTGAATTGAATTTGGCATTATTTTTCCACGCAACAAGAATAATATACATTCAAACTTTGTTATTTAATGTAATGAGTATATATTTATACTAGGATATAGGGGTTTGATGATTTCCATTGTCTTCTTCAGATTAGATGAGATACAGCCAGACATTATTTCATCTAAGAATGCGTTTTTAAATTTCTAGCCAATTTTTGTTAATTTATTTCTCATCATACAAGCACAATCTGTTTACTCTATGGAAGTACGTCATGAGGGAGTTTTTCCAGAGATTATATAAGAATCAGTTTCATCTTTTGCTTTGCCAGTCATTACTTTGACTAAATAGTTCTAGTCAAAATACTGCATTTTATGGGCTTTTCCAAAATGTGAGCTATGCCACCACCACACCCCTGCCACAGTAATTATGTCATCAATTTATGTGACATACTCTTTCAGCAATGGTTTAGTGAGTTCAATGCAAATCTTTACATTGAAAATAATCCTGCAAGTTAAACAAAATATCAACACACTCTCTAAAGAAGCACCTAAGGCGTGTCATATTCCATGTAATTTCAGTTTATAGTAGAATCTTTTTCTATATTGTGTGGATGTCACTTCTGGGCTAATGAGAGGTGGAAGGACAGAGCTAAGAAGTAGATTTCAACTCAAGTGAAAGTGGATCTTACAGCAGTCAAAATGCAATCTCAGGCTTTACCTGAGAAGACTTAAGACAGCAGTCACATGATTGCCAACAGACATAACTTGATGGTGCTTTTGCTCCAACAATGAACAGCTTATCTGTGTAACTCCTGAGGCTGGATCAGGTAGGCCTACACCAAATGCTACACTATCTGTTCATTGGCCCGTGAAGAAGAAAGGGATATATTTTAGAATATCAGACTATGTTTCAGAAGGGAAGCACAGAGAGGTAAACTCAGAGAGTTTAGTGTCTTGATTATGGGTGTATCTAAATTTGACTTCATGAAGTGCTGCAGAAGGGTGGATAGTACCTTGAAGTGGACACATAAGAAAAGGTGAAATCACAGAAGCAACAAAGGGATTATGACATTAGAGAAAGGGAAAAAAAATCAGGAGATGGTGAAGGCGGAGGGAGGGTGAATTGTGATTAGAGGACTTATTAGAAGTATTTAGTTCCTTTTCTTCCAGGTTTTGAGGAAATGAGGTAATTTGTTTCTAAGTTTTTAAAGGAATTAAATACACAGATGTATTAGGTAATTTTAATTGTAGTAGATATAAACAATTATAAAATTGCTCATAATGTTGGCATTTTATAAGGAATTTGATTTGGTCAATCATGGTCTTTTGAATAACATTTGCAACTACATTTATGAAATCTTAAGTTTTCAGTGGAAGCCCTTTCTGTATATTTATGTATATTATTTGTATATTCCAGTAAGTTTTAAATTTGTTTAACTATTTTGAGTGCATTATCATAAAAGAAGCATAATGAGAATACAGACTGCATTTAAGAAATGGCAAGAGTGACTCTAGAAAGTTTTCAGTATTTTGCTTTGTAGAAAAAATTTTCATGATAAATTTACTTAATTAGGATTAGGCATTATGAGATATTTCATGTTTTAGATAAGATATTATTACTATAATGCTGTTTCTCCATATGTCATAATATTATTTCATCTTGTCATTTCATCTTCATACATAATGTGTTTTTTGTTTAAATAACACTCTGACACTAGGTGAAGTAATCCTCATGTTTTTATTTCTTATAGATCACTTTTTAATTCGGGCCTCTGCAGCGTTAGAAAAATTGAAACTCCTGTGTGGAGAAGAGAAAGAATGTTCAAATCCATCAAATCTTCTAGAACTTTACACACAGGTACTGAAAGAGTGGTGGACTCTGGCATTTTATGAGGGCAGGTTGTTTATTTAGATGATTGACTCCAACTTTAGGTAAAATGAAATCAGTTTATTCCATATTTCAAGTGTTTAATTTTGTCCAAAAAACTATGAATAAAACACAAAAACTTAAAACTTTGAGGTAGTATGAAAAGAAGTAAGATTTATTAGATGTGTTAATAAGAAAAGTCAGGAAGAAAATCTTACAGATAACGGAATTGTTTTCCTTTAGAGATAATTGAACAGGACACTAGTGTGTGCAATGTCCAATCTCTTGAAAGTTTCAGAGGGAACAGGGGAGTATATAAGGGCCCTGACTTTTTTTTTTCCCTGAAATTTACCTTCCCTAGGATTCTCAATATTATTCTCCCTGCTAATGTCATGCATATCTATGTGATTTTTCTGTTCACCCACTTTTTTTTAACTTTCCTTTCCAAATCAGGCTGCTGTGTGGACAATACCTTTTTTTCTTGGTTTTCTGAAACACTGCTGAGGCATGCTAACATCAAGAAATGTAATTTTATTATAGTAACTAACATTTATATAGCACTTTGTAGTTGATTGAGTGTTTTCATGTGCCCTTTTTGGATTGCTAAGGGATAATAAAACTGAAGTGGTTACAGAAAGTACAGTACACTTAGTTAGGCTTCCAAAGTGCCCATTTATAGCATTTAAATGCTTGGTGCTGTTCTTCCTGTTAGGAAATTTCTAAAGATAGCTTCTGCCTTCAAACACCATGGCTGAGTAAGCCTAACAGCTACTCACAAACCACAGAGAACTGTTTTAAGTTTGGCAGGTATTTTGCTTGGCTTTCTTTCTGTTCAGAAGACTCTGTGCTTGTCTGTATGTGTTTTATGTCATCTCATTTTTTTCACATGAGAGTGTTCCAAACATTTTAACGTACTTACTGGAATAAGGCAAAAGACCTAGAGATACAGATTTCAATTTTAAGATCCTCTTAAACCCTATTTATGGTTCTGAATCAACAGATCACCTTTCATATGATGATGAAATCATATATGATGATCTCTCCTTACTGGCTTAGGCTTTCGCACGATAACATTTACTCCTCATGTTCACAGAAAGTAAAAGCACTAACTGGGTGCTAGGTAACGTTTCTAGTACCTTACATATGTTAATTAATTTTATACTCCAACAAGGAACTTTGAAAGGTATTTTAGTCCAATTTATCATTTAGCCAATTAAGAAACTGAGGCTCAAAAAAGGTACAATTGACTTGTCTTTGGTTAGTTAAGTGATTAGTGGTAGAACTGACACTAGAACCCAGTTTCCTTAGTCTTAGTTCAATAGATTAAAAAAGGAAAAAGGATTGGGGAGTTTTAATATGCTTTAACAGCATCTATAATAATTAGGAATACTGGGGGCTTAGTGTTTGAGTTGCATATGTTGATGGTACGCTTCCTCTATTGGGTGGCAGGATACATACGCCCTTCATGCTGGCTCTGTATTTGGGAAAACAAATCCTTTGAAGGTTCAAAACTGGAAGTAGTGACCTTAACTTGATACAGCAGGCATTTGGAAAATTTTCAGGGGTTATATAAATAGTAGAATATAATAATTACCTTTTTCATAATTATATATGATTAAATTCTGTAAATTAAAACAAAGCTCTATTTTCTTTTTTGAGGGAAAGAAAGATTATCATTAATTCAGCACTTTAGTAAAATACCTATGAAGTTTTCTTTAAAATCTTTCTCAAATTATATTTACATCTAGACATTTTGCCTACTTCTCAAATTTACATACTGAGCTAGAAGATTTAAATGTGTAATAAAGCACTTATATGTGCAAGGTTAAACTGTAAGAATTGTTTTTTTTCAATTTTAAATCATTGATAGATACCTTTCTTTTTTTTTTTTTTTTTAGGCTATTTTGGACATGACATATTTTGAGGAGAACAAGCTAGTAGATGAAGATTTTCCTGAAGACTCTTCTTCACAGAAAGTAAAAGAGCTGATTAGTTTTCTTTCAGAACCAGAAATTTTAGTAAAGGAAAATAATACGCATCCAAAAGTAAGTTTTACATTCCTGTTAATTATGATGGAATATTGCTGGTACTTGCTGTCCTTTTTGGAGTCTATATTTTTTTTCTTCTTGATTGTATCTTTGTTTCTTAAATTAAGATTGGAAGAGGGAGATAAAAGAGCTTAACACTTCAGACCAATGTTGCAACAAAAGTATCATATTTTACTAAATGTATTTCAGAATATTTGCATAATAGAATTGTAATAGCTGTGCCTAATCATTTTTTTTTAATATAGATATTCCCATTTCGACCCCCTTTACTTTTGCAGATGCTGTTTTCTTGAAGGTCACTATTAATCTAATTACCACGTCTGTTCTTACAGTCCTTATTCTCTCGAACATTTGCTCCCCTTCTTAATGTTGATCACCCCCTCCCTCTGAGACCCTGCATGCTTCTTTTCCACTTCTTCATCTCTGAAATGTCTTCTCTTGCTAGCAACTGTCCTGCCTTCCATTCTAGAAACACAGGTACTAGCCAGGGATGTCTCTTTCATCACCGATAGTCTCTATTCTGTCTTTGCTTGATAACCTGTTCACAGGCTTTGTACTGTCATCTCTATTTGGATAATCCTATGATTTGTATATCTAGTCCTGGATACTCTTTCAAGCAAATAATTTCTCATCTTTAACTGCCTGCTGACTGTTTACTTAGATATATTTTTTTTCTCTATTTATTTATCAGGGGAGGCTGTGGAAACATCTCCAAATTTCAATGACAAGCCACTTTAAAAATTTTGATTTATTAAAATTATTTTTGGGTGTAAATTTTCATTATTTTATTCCAGCGGTAGTAGAAATAGATATGATCTCACTTCAAGTAATGTATTTGTGAAAAGTTACCTTTTTAATGAGATGATGACTGCTTATATTGCAAACCTGTTAGGGGAATTTGCTAGTAAAAATATTTTTTAAATTATTTTGTAAAACTACTAGTAAATTGAAGTTATTTTAATTTTCATGTATTAATAGAATTGCATATTTATAATTGATTGAAAGTAAGGCCTCCCTGTGTAAGCAGCTAAACAAAGGGAACATTTTGTGACTTGAGAATGTTTTTAATTGATGAGTTTTTGAAATTTAACTTCAACTTTTATAGACATCCAGTTTCCGTTTTTAGCTATGTCTTTTTTTGTGTGTTTCAGCACTGCAATTTGCTTGGGGATGAGCTACTGGAATGTCTCTCTTGGAGACGAGGAGCCCTGCTGTATATGTATTGTCATTCTCTTACCAAAAGAAGAGAGTGGCTCTTAAGAAAATCCAGTTTGCTTAAAAAGGTAAGAAGACATTCCTTACACATTTTTCATTGTTGACATTTAGAGGTTTCAAAAAGCTGTCTTTGTTGTACTACTAAGAGTAGTGGATCAAAGGGTCTGAGTCTGTGTCTTTTATTTACTAGCTGGGTAATCATAAATAAATTGGGCTTGTTGTGAAGACTAAATCAGATAACATGTGAAAGCACTTTGTAATCTGCAAAGTTCTTTTTTTTAAGGATTTGTATTGTTTTAAATATAAGATAAACTATATTAATTTCTAAACTTTTAAAAAATTTTTGTCCTGAAAGAAACACTTGACTGTGAGCCTGTCAGCAGATCACTTCTAAGGAACTCACATGACCCTGCTTCTAGAAAATTGTGGCCCTCTGATTCACTTGACCATTATGACTGAATCATTAAATCCAAAATATGAGTCTTGGTATTGTATCACTAAGGATTCTAACTTGGGTTAAATGTACACACAATTTAGGTGGGCTTGAAATGGGAGGCCACACTTGCAGATATAAAAGTTTGATCATAATATTTCTAAATTATAAGCACATACATACATGTTTTTAATACATTGTTGTTGAGCACATCTTTATTATCTTTATTCTTTTCTTCCTCTGATAACATCTTTAACAAGTATATTACTGAAATGTGTTTCTGGTTAATGTGTTCTTTTTTTTTAGTACTCTTTTTTGCTACTAGAGCATTTCAAGGGGTATATTTATATTAGCAGAGTCTTGGGATGGTGGGTCTTTATACCATTGAAATAGAATAGCTGTAAGCTATGCCTATATATTAACCAATTTTCTCTTTAGTAAAGAATGGAAAATATTAGTATTTGAAGTTTATATATCTCTGCATATAATACTTTCAATTCTTTGGCTCTGACTTTTATTTAGTACCTTCTTGATGGAATCAGTTACTTGCTACAGATGCTAAATTATCGATGTCCTATCCAGTTAAATGAAGGAGTTTCTTTCCAAGACCTAGACACAGCTAAATTACTGAGTGCAGGTAATGTGATCTCTCATTAAATTTTCTAAGTGATTTAAAGCTTCTTAAGATTTTAGGAAGTTTGTTAGATTTCACTCTGATTTAAATAAATGACAAGGTAGATTATAGACAAAAAAGTAATAAGTAATAAAGGGTTTATATAAAATTCAAAGATAAAATCTTTTGATGTAATACAGAAAAATATTTCTAATCCCTTGTGTTTAGTAATTTTGGAAGTTATGTCTTGTGTTCCTTCTGCTCATTTTGCATCCTCACACAGCCCTGTAATTAGTTTGTTTTCACACTGCTATAAAGATACACCTGAGACTGGGTAATTTGTAAACAAAAGAGGTTTAATTGACTCTCAGTTCCACATGGCTGGGAAGGTGTCAGGAAACTTACAATCATGGTGGAAGGGGAAGCAGGCATGTCTTAAATGGCAGCAGGTGAGACAGAGCATGTGTGAGTGCAAGAAAAACTATCATTTATAAAACCATCAGATCTCATGAGAATTCACTCACTATCACGAGAACAGAATGAGGGAAACCACCCACATGATCCCGTCACCTCCCACCAGCTTCCTCCCTCAACACCTGGGGATTATGATTCAAGATGAGATTTGGGTGGGGACACAGAGCCAAACATATCAAGCCTGTCAGCATATTATCAGTACTAGATTTGGCTACCTGTAACCGAATGGAAGTAACTTTTCAACAAGGTAGACATTTAGTGATCTTTCGCACAGTAAAGGTCCAGAGCTGGTACAGTGGCTCCATCTCATCATGTTCTTACCTTTTTCCTCCATTCTTCTTTAAAACAGACTTCCTCTTCATGGGGAGGCACTTTATATAGAACATAATATAAATGATATTTTCCAGACTGTGCAGCATGCATCTCTGTTTAGGACATTGCTTTTATTCTCAGTATCCCAAGATGTTCCTGGAGCTCCTTCAATCTCACCTGTGTTTCAGGCTACAGGAATGGCAAAAGGGAATTTCAGCCAAGTCTGTTCCTTTAGACCATCATTCTCAGAAGTTTCTTACAACCTCCATTTCACTGGCCAGAATTTAATCAGATTACTTTACTTAGCTATAAGGAAACCTGGGAAGTATAGTCCTTAACCTGATACATTGCCATCCCAAATAAAATTAAGATTCTTTACTAAGAAGGGGGTATTGGGGAGAATGAATACTGGTTGGCAACTATAAATTTCTGCCACAAGCGTCTGTGTACTTGAAAATTCTAGGAACTGAATATAGAGCATCATCTGGGTTTTAGACTTGTGTGTGAGGAGAGAAGAACCACTTACTTTTACCATCTCCTTATAAATGGAAGAACTGAGATCCACGTAAATGCAAGTGAATTGTTCAAGGTCATATAGCTGCAAGTAACATTAGATCACATGTGTAAACCTTTTTATACTTCATCTGAAGTTTTGATGGGAAAAAAATGAAATGTGAAGAATAATTAGAGTACCTCTTTGGAAATATTCTAGTATATTAAATATGTTTTAATTCTTCCTGTTTCTTTGTTAGCCTCTCCTGGATTGTTCTATTTGAAAGCATTTCATAGAAAAAAATAGTGATTTAAGTGACCTGATGGCCAAAAATTATTACTTTCTGCTCATTTAGAGAAATATTTTATTCTAAAACAACTTATTGTGAATACAAAAAGCTCCCTCAGTGGGCATGACATTTTGACAAACATAGGATATTTGATGTAATTATGGCAAGTATATACTAGTTATTAGTTATTTCAGATAACTAGGAACCAATTAGAGGCATTGAAAATGGCTTTTAAAAAATTTCTATTTATACACATGGACTGATTACATTGAATTCTTAATGTGGGACACTTTAAAAGAAAAAGGTGGGGGTAGGCACTACAGCTCATTTAGAACCAAAGGGAGTGGCACAAATCACCTGTTTTCCTAATTCTCCCATTTCCAGTTATAAAGTAAGACATTCTCATAACCTGGAGTTTTTTCTTCAGGAAGCACGTAATATTGGTGGCGTCTCTTTGTCGTACTTTGAATTTACTAGCTCCTAGTTTCAGTTGGTTCTTCAACAAGGGAATTAAAAGGGTCAGATAGGGTAGCATTTTCCAGGCAAAAAGACACAGTATAGGCACCATAGCAGTTTGCTACATACTGTCCTAAGTCCTCTTAGGGTGTCGGCCTTTTGTTCTCATCTAAAGAAGTTTGCACTTGAACCTAGGAGGCGGAGGTTGCAGTGAACCAAGATCTCACCACTGCATTCCAGCCTGGGGGATAGAGCCAGACTCTGTCTCAAACAAAACAAAACAAAACAAAACAAACATAAGTTTGCCTCCTTTAGGAGGCCAAGGCAGGATGATCACTTGAGAAAACTGGCGCCAGGAGTTCAAGACATAGTGAGACATCATCTCTGCAAAAACTAAAAAAAAAAAAAAAATTAGCCAGGCATGGTGGCGCATGACTGTAGTTCCAGCTACATGGCAGGCTGAGGTTGGAGGATCAGTTGAGCCCAGGAGTTTGAGGCTGCAGTGAGCCCTGATCGCACAGCTGCACTCTAGCCTGGGTAACAGAGTGAGACCCTGTCTGAGAAAAAAGAAAAAAAGGCTGCTTTGCCCAAATGTATCTATCTGAACATGATTAGATTAGAAGCCAGGAAACCTACTTTTCATAGGCTGAATTACTCCTAAGTCCTAATTTGAGAGGCTCAAATTATTTTTTGTTAGTCCATATAAAATACAATTCTGAGTAATTCTTAGCATTTAGGGAGAAAAGTTCTATATGAGACATCAAATTTTCTGTGGCTAGATCTTGGTGATAATTTACCTAATTTTAGATAAAACTCAAAACTGTGTATGGTTTTTGTTACTTTTTCTAAGGTAAGATAATCATATTGTTGTTTAGACATTATCTGTATATCATTAAATTTTATGCAGTAAGCCCTTGTATCTCACCTCTGAGTCTCATTCTTCTGTGAAATGGGGCCAGATAATTTTAATCTTTGGACATGGCCTTATCAGATAAAAGGGTTATAAAAATTGCATTGTCAGAATAAACCTGGAATCACATGGGGGTAAATAAAAAACTGTCCAACTTTTACACCCTTTGTTTATGCCCTTAATACCACTGAGGAGCCTCCCACCCCTACAAATCAGAGCTGGTATCACAAAAGGTTGTATGAGTGGGAGGAGGGTGATGAAGAGAGGTTGGGTTAATGGGTACAAACATACAGTTAGAAAGAAGGAATAAGTTCTGAAGGCAAAAGTTTGAGAACCACTATTTATCATATAGCCATTTGTATTAGTCCGTTTTCACGCTGCCAATAAAGACATACCCAAGACTGGGAAGAAAAAATAGGTTTAATGGACTCACAGTTCCACATTGCTGGGAGGCCTCATAATCATGGCAGAAGGCAGAAGGCACTTCTTACATGGCGGTGGCAAGAGAGAAGGAGAGAGAAGTGAAAGCGGAAACCCCTTATAAAACTATTAGATCTCTTGAGACTTATTCATTACCACAAGAACGGTATGGGGGAAACCGCCTCCGTGATTCAGTTATCTCCCACTGGGTCCCTCCCACAACACATGGGAATTATGAGGGTACAATTCAAGATGAGATTTGGATGGGGACACAGAGCCAAACCATATCACCATTCATTCAGCTATTCTGCTGAGCCTGTTGTTTCTCTTGCTACTCTTTATAAGCAGAAATTGAGGTGAAGTGAAGGTGAAAACTGTAGGAACAAATTTTGATACTTTAAAAAGCTTGCAATAGATTCAAACAGAAACTACCACTATTTTGAAAGTTGAATTTTTCATATCCAGTGCCATCATAGTCACTTTTGTTGAATCATATTAGGTGAACAACAGACATTGTGATGCTCATTTATTTGAAGTAATCTTTTCTAATCACAGAAGCACATTAGAATCCATCATTTATTTTTTCTTCAATGGCTTTAAGAAGTTACATTTTTATTTCTTATGTTCTTTAGGAAAATTCAGGAATTAAGTAGGGGATGCAAACTCCTTATTTTTCAGATTTAAAACCTGAGATTCAAAGAGCTTTGGTGACTTGCCCAAAGACACAAAGCCAGTAATTTATACCCAGATCTTTTTTATTCTAGGTTTATTTGTCTTTCTGCCAAATTAATATACTTTATGCACCATAAATGTTTAATTATATAATTGCCTACTGGAAAAACTACCCATAAGAAGAAAGAGTTCAACTTTTGATGAAAATTCTGCAGCATACTCTCTTTTTTTCTGGTAATACAAAGCATCTTGGAAATAACACCTTTAATAATTTAAAATTGTATGGACTCTCAGGCATGATTATGCATGATAATTTCTTAGACTTTTAGAGAATATAGGAGGTCTAGGATACTTGACTTTAGCTATATGAATGATCCTAGAGCATACCCCAAAATAAAGGGTGTGTCCATGGATGTAATTCAGGGAGTTTATAAGTACTCTGAAATTGACTGCAGAATTTGGGGTGTATATTCTGGGAGAAGTTCTATTCCTTAAATTAGATTCTCAAAGAAGTTATAGAGTGGACCCCAAAAAGGTCAAAAACACCTAAATGGTTCTCTAAAAAAATTCTCTGGTACTCTGTTTTTCTTTTTGTAATGGGCCTCCTTTATCAGTAAAATCGATATTAAAAAATGCTAATTAAATGAAGATTGTATTAGTCATATTTGGCTTTTGTGTTACTGTTAAAGTGAGAATAGAAAATGCTTAATGACAAAAGGAACTTTAATTAGAGTTTAGTTAATAACTACGGTTTCTTTTTAAGCTTTTAATTCTAATCTGTCAACCTAAATTACTTTCCCAGGAATATTTAGTGACATTCATCTGCTGGCTATGATGTACAGTGGAGAAATGTGTTACTGGGGATCGAAGTATTGTGCTGATCAGCAACCAGAAAATCATGAAGTGGATACTAGTGTTTCTGGAGCAGGCTGCACTACATACAAGGAACCCTTGGATTTCCGAGAAGTAGGAGAAAAAATCTTGAAAAAGTATGTATCTGTGTGTGAAGGACCCCTGAAAGAACAAGAATGGAATACAACGAATGCAAAACAAATTTTAAACTTCTTTCATCATCGCTGTAACTAGTAAGTTCATCTAGTCCTTTTCAAATAGAAAAACAACAAAACCCATGAAATGGAAAAGAGAGTTCCAAAAAAGAAGACCTGTTGATACTGAATATGAGAACATTACACTGCATAAAGATATCCAGCTTGGGTACCCTACTAAAACAACATCACCATCTTTTTCATTATATATTAGTAAACCTATGAAGGGATGATTCTTTAATTTCTAAAGTGTTGTTCAAACTCACCTTAAAATACAGATGTTATGTCACTAATAATGAGTAGTAACCCAATTTAGCTTTACAAAGATTTTTTCTTTATTTTTTTTATTGTGGTATATGTAACACAAGTTTACCATTTTTATCATCTTTAGATTATTTTTTAATCTCACTACCTTGAAGTTTGCCATGCTTCAGAAATTAAAGTCAAGTTACTTCACTGCTTTGAATACATACTATGGATATAAATGTAGGCAAAATGAAAAATTATGACTAATATTCAGATTCCATTTTCAATAAGGTAAATAATGAAAGATCTCACAAAGGAATCATTGTGTTTAATTATTTTGCCATGTATTACTAATTGTATTTAAAATTTCTACTTCCCTTAGGCATTTTATAAAAATTTAAAAATTATTTTTCTATTTTGTTTAAAAGAAAATGCATGGCTTTTCAAGTGAGTAATGAAGATAAAAACCAAGCTAGGTTAGTCTACCATTAGTTTATATGTTTTTGTAGCACATCTTTTCATAACATACTGAAATTTTAATGTTTTTTGCCTTTAATAATAGGGGTGAGTGTTAAAGGCCAGAGAGCCTAACTTGATATCTTGCTCATGGTCTTTCTGTCTACCTCAACTCCTGTTATCATCTTTGGATGATCTTTCTGATACCTTGCTGATACCTTGGACTTCTGCCCAGTGACTTTATTACATTCCAGCAGCTTACTCCCGTGGCCGCACTTTGAATGTCACCATCTTGAGTTTCTCTTTCTGGTAAAATTTCAGTAACTGATAACTTCCCTCTTTTCAGTTTTTTCACTTCCTTATTTTATTGACTTTTCTCTCCTTTATGTTCATTCCACATTCTTCAGTTCCTTCTTACCCCCTTTTCTTGACTGCTCCCCTTCCTCCTAAACTGTCAGCCCCTTTCAGGCTTTCTTCCCTATCCACCTTCAGCTTTGTGGGACACTATATGAACTAATCTCACCAGTTATTCTTCTTTCCCTGGTCTTTTAGTCTAGTCCTTCGGCAAGCCCTCAACCTCAGATTAATCCTATTTATTATCTACCTTTTCTGGGATGCTGAGTTCTTTGTGATGGGTAGTCCTTCAAAGTAGAATCACTACAAGTGTCTCACTTCAGCCTTAGAAAAGCCCTCAATGTAAACCTTATGTTTGTTACTAGGGTGGCCTGTCTCCCATTTCCCGCTGTGGCTGAGCCAAACTTCATTACTTTCCTTAGGCCCTCTGCCCCTCCCCTAGCATATGGCTCTTTCTCCTATTGAACAGAAAATTGAGACTATGAAGAGGTCAACTTGTATTTACCAAATTTACTCATTTTCCCGTTTTAGAGGAAAAGAGGTTGCCTGCTTCCTATCAAAGGCGACTCTGTGCTACATGTTGGTTTCATCTTCGCTGTCTCCCTCATTTCCCCACGAAGTGTTGTCTCACTTTCTGCCTACCTTTTAGGTATTGATCTTCACTATATTTTTTTCTCTCTCTCTCTCTTTTTTTTTACTTTACATATTTTATACAATGTCATTCATAACTATGGCTTCTTTTACCACCTGTAATAACAGACTGAGTCTCAAACCTGTAACTTGTATCCTGACTTATCTCTTGCTTTCTAAACCTTGTTTCTAACTGTCTTATCAAATATCTTCATTAGACATCCCACAGTAATTTTAAACTCAGTGTTTCCAAACATCAAGTCCTCATCTGTTATATAAAATCCTTTCTGCTTTGTAAGTTTTCTCTTTTTGGGATTTTCCGCAGATCAGGGCAACACAGAATGGCTACCTTCCCAGCCATGTCTCTGCAGTCATCCTGTGTAATCATGTTCTATTCCAGTGTTGCTCAAACAGTTAAAATCCAGGCTGCTTTTGGTAAACATACAAATTCTGATATAGAGCCTCTGTGGCAAAGGGAATCTCTCAGTTCCTGTCCCAGCCCCCTTGTTTATCGTTACACAGCTAAGATTTTTATTTAACTTAGCATTTTAGCAAGTTTTCTTATGAAAATACCTTTGTGCTTTCTAAGTATAAAGATTTAAATTATTTTTAATAGGTTTTTAGAACCACAGACTATCCCTCTTTTTAGAGCATCCTGATCAATTGCAAGTACTTCCACTTCTTCCCTAAATGTGCTTTGTGTGTTTTCCACCTCAGTAGCCTTGCACACATCATTACTTCTACATCCTTCTTTGTGACCAAGTGAATACCTACCTACCTCTTAGGACTCAGCTTCAGTGATTCTGTTTTCATAGGCTTTTTAAAGCCCTTTTCAGTCAAATTAGATGCTCCTTTGTTCTGGTCATTTACTCTTCCCCTCCCATGTTGTCGCACTGATCACACTGCTTTGTAATTATTTTCTTTATTGTTGGTAAACTCCATATTTTAAAAATTTACCTGTATACACAGTGCTTAATGCATGGTAGGCCCTTAGTAATGTTTTTGAATTAATGAGGCATGATTCTAAATGCCAAACTTTGCACAAAAAGTTGTTGCTATTGGATTCCAAACTGCTATGCCCTCTATACCAGTGGCTGACAAGGCATATAGGGATATATGCCATCCTGAGAGGAGTAAAGTGTTTAGATTCTGAACCTGAGAAAAGAGAACTTTCTCTTAAGAAGTTGGAAACTTCATTTTACCTTCATGACCCTGGTAGACCACTTGGTCTCACTGGTTGGTACAATTATGAGGGTAGTACTGGGTGCTTTTTATACAACTTTCCATCCCCCACACAGTTGGAGAATAATTTGTAGACCATAGCAGTTAAAATGCTTTTTACTCGGGTGTATTATAGAATAATGAACACATTTTTATATATGTTAAAGCCTGCTAAATCATTCACTTAGAATGAAGTAACCTCAAGGTACCAAATACCCCACATAAGGAAAGTACTACACTAAATTCACTCAACTATTGTATGCCTACCATATGCCAGATTTTATCCTAGACCCTGAGGATATAGCTTTTTAAAACCCCCTCCTGTTTCAGAGCTTATATTCTAGTGGAGGAAGTTAGACAAAGCATTTTAAGTAATAAATGTATAGAGAGTGTCAAGTGATGAGTACCATGAAGAAGAATAAATGAGGGTAAGGGGCTAGTGTGATAGGGAGAGGGGTGAGATGCCATCATATTTAGGGGTGGTTGGGAACTGACTACTGCTTTAGCATTTGTGTCTTCAAATTTCTCTCCTTTGGTTATATACCTTGCATATTCCGCACATTCATAAAGTTTCTTTCTTACAGAAGTTCTGATATTGAATTAAGGAATGGGTCACTACTTAAGACTTTATCATTTCAGCTACACATAAAAGGTTTCTCTCCCCTATGGATTTTGCTAATGGTTGAGTGATACCTAAAGGCCTTGTTGCATTTTTTACACTTGGGGTTTCTCTTCGGTTTGAATTCTCTCATGGTTATCAAAACTCTGTTAAAGGACTTTTCACAGTTGTTAAATGTGTATGGCTCTTTATGTTAACTAGGCTTTTAGACTTAGTTAAAGACCTGTGTGCTCTGCTGCATTTATAGGGTTTTGGGCTACTGAGAATAATTGATGCTGAGTAAGGTGCAAATCATGACTAAAGACTTTTCTTTCTTCTTTTGCATATAGTAGAGTGAGGTGAGGGTCGTGGCTAAAACCCCACAATAACTTTACATTCCTAGCTTTACAGTCTTGCTGTGAATTCTCTGGTGTTCATTAAAGTGTGAGCTGTGTTAAAAGGCATTCTTAGATTCATTTTAACCACATTTTTAAAAACTCACAGTTGGTTAACATGATGGTTTCAGATTGCTTGCCTCTTTTCTCTTTCTACCTTACAGGGCTCCTTTTCTAGCTTAAATAAGGGTACTCCATCTGCCACAGAATCCAGGATTCTATAGTTTTTTAGTTTCACTTCCCTATGTTCTTTTTTTTTTTTAATTTTTAACAATGAGATGATACCATGTTACAGCGGTATTACATTAAGATACATTTAATATAGCCACAATTAAAGTATGTATTATGTATTTATGCTGGTGTTCTTTCATGTTATTTCTTCTAGTGAAAATTTCCAAGTAAACTGTTATTGAGCATATACATTTTTAAAAAAATAAAACCATACACCCCTACTTGTTGCTTGTTTTCTTTTATATTTGGCTGTTGCATCAGAATTAAAACTTTTATCATCTCAGTTTACTATTTTAACTTCTGAATGTTATTTCTTCTGGTCCTAATAACTTTTAAAGATGGGGTAATATAGTGGTTAGGATTCTGAGCTCTGGAGCCAGAAGGCCTGAGTTTAATCATAGCCCTGCCATTTATAATACTAACTGTGACTCTCTTTAAGTTATTTAATCTTCCTGTGCTGCCTTATCTTATTTTTAAGGCAGTAATAGTACCTACCTCAAGGATATTGAAGATAAATAAGTTAATATTCAGAGTGCTTTAGTTCAGTGTGTAGTATATAAGAGCACAAGAGAATTAGCTATTTCTAGACTGTTTCCCTTAATGTCTAGTTCTGTATATAGGCATACCTCATTTAGCATGCTGACTCATTAGCCAGACAATTGAATGACAAACTTGTTGGCCAGGAAAGCACTGCCTTTTCCTTAGTTCAAGTCATGCCGGTCTTTCTAGGTGGGAAGCAGATTTCAGAGAAGAAATCAGGACTTGGATAGGCATCTCAAATGTTTTTTGTGGATATGACTGGAAGAAAACATCCAATTAATTTTCAAAACATTTTCAGCCCTCCCTCAAAATATATATAAAACCCACTGTATTGAGATGTACTAGTCATCTAAATATGTTATACATATCCTATTTAAAACTGGATTTTTTAATCAGCCTGATCGCCTTGGCTTCTGATACCTTTTGGTCTAATTCTTAACTCACAAATCAGAAGCATTCAATGAAATACTGGTTATTTAAATTTAAATACTATACTTAAAAATAGATTATTCTAAATCCTTGTATAGCCACATGATTGAGTAGTATGTAGCTGTAAAAATCCATGAGGTATATTTCTGTATAACGCTACAGAGTGGTCTTATTAAGTAAAAACAAAATGGAGAAGGTATATATATATATGTGTGTGTGTGTGTGTGTACATATATATGTATCATATTTAAGAAAGGGAATATAAAAGTGCGTGTGTGTGTGTAGTTAAAAAAAAGAAACAATGGACCCATAACCAAAACTTTAAAAAATGGTTACTTATGGTGGAGGCAGGAGGAGAGGAACCAGATGGAAAGGACCAGGATGGAAGCTAGATTTCTCAGAATATATCTTGAATTTTCAACATTTGACTTTGGTACATACGTTATTCTAAAACGAGATTTAAGCAAAGTTAAGAAAAGCCCTACAAGTACAAAGCAAAATGAAACAGACGACCTGCATTGCATATCAAGTTGATGGCTTGAATACACAGGTATGTTTCAGTTATCTTTAAAGCATAGTAATTTGTATGTCCATTCTTAATGGGATATATCCAAGGGCAAAAAGAAATGTGAAGAAATCTTAAACTCTTCAGTAATTAAATTGTTAATCATAACTATGTTAATATAATTAGAAATGAGGATTTTTAGTGTATGAGAAAAGATACATACAAAAAGAGTAAAAAAAATCTGTAATCCTAAATTTGGGAAATAACACGAAGTTATGTTTTCTCTGTATAAAAGACACTAGAAAGGCCTGGAAACCATGTTCAAATACCATTCCCGTCAAAATGAGCCAGGGTTTTCTGGAAATATAGCTAATTCTGGCTTGAGCAGGACAATCAAATGACTGACGGAAAATTTTTCTTTAATTCAGCTAATAAAAGGAATTATAGAACTAGAATACTAACATTTTATAACTTGTAAGCAAATAATATTCATTGATAAATGCTGTATCTTTGAGGTGAAAAACTTACAGGAAATTTGAATGGATCAGCCCAGTGAAACCACTGATCACTCCGAACATTAGAAAATGAGAATGACTTGTAGCTTTCAGTCTCAGTATATAATACCATTTACGAATGTGTTAAAGACACTATTGAGATGCCATCAATAGTGTGCAGGCCGGGTTCAGTGGGTCACACTTGTAATCCTAGCACTTTGGAAGGCCACAGCAGGAGGATCACTTGAGCCTGGGAGGTCGAGACCAGCCTGGAAAACATGGTGAAACTCCATCTCTACCAATAAAAAAAAGAAGAAGAAGAAGAATATAGAAAAAAGAAAGTCCAGAGTGGTCCAGAAAGACCAACCTGCTTTCTTTAACAAATATCAAGGGAAAATAAAGGAGGGGGAGCTATACAATGAAACTTAAGCTTTAAGAGTATCTGTAATGTGTGACCCTTGTTGGGCCATGATTCAAACAAATCAAATGTGAAAAATTATTTTCAAAGCAGATGGGGAAGTTAAACACTGACTCGGTATTTGGTGATTTTAATGAATTAAAATTGCTTAGGTACAGTGGTCTGTTTCTTAAAATCTGTTTTTTTTAGGGACGGATACTGAGATATTTACAGATGATAGGTCTGGGATTTGTTTCAAAAGAATCCAGAATTGGGGGTGTAGTATTAGGTGAATATAGCAACAGCACAAGATTAACCAGGTGTTGGTAATGGAATCTTGGATACTGGGCACACAGGAGCATATTATTCACTCTCCGTTTATAAATGTTCGAAATTTTCCGTAATAAAAATAAAGTTTTTCTCATTCATTTAACAGATATCATTTTAATACTTTATACTTGAACTGATTTTTTTTCTTGCTCTAGTTCCAGTTTTTTGCTCTCAAAGTAAATCGTGTCCTAGAAAGTGATGAGAAATGCCATATGGTTAATCCGTGGTCCTTGTCCAGATTGCCTCCCAAAAACGAGGCTGCAATTTTATTGGTTATTGGCCCCTACCAACAACATGCAAATAATAAAATGTAATGAAACTTAAACTTGTATGTTACAGAGCCTTGCAGAACCTTAGTTATCAGGCTTTCTTGGATTCTGTTGACATTTGATCCTCAGAGATTTACTTTTTGAATGTATACATACCCAGTTCTATGTAACAGATTCACTTGTAATACGTTCTCTTAAAGCACTTTTAAAGTAAGCCCAAAGTAGAATGGGCATCTGTTTTGAGAATTAAAAAACTCACTAGTGGGATTTCAATACCACCACATCTGGGTTCTTCTAGCCGTTTTTTGCCGCCCTTTTATGAGATACATAGGTTAAGCAAATTTTAAATGTACTTATATTTTTGCATAGTGGGTCCAGACTTCTCATTTTGGCAAAAGGTTCTTTGTAATTGGCCCGCGGACTGCCTCTCTAGTCTGTTTTTGCTGATACTCAAGAAAATAAATGGTAACTTGGTGATTGAGGAAACAACACACACAAAAAACACCCCATACGTAGTATGGTAGTGCTGAAAAGGAAGCAAGTGGTTATTAAGCCCAAGACAGTGGCAGAGGGCTATCGAACAAGCGGAGTCGCCTAGGACCAGGCATAGTGGAAATGATCCCGGAGAGAACATCTTGAATGAAGCCAGGAAGTCAGCGGGCCAGTGATTGTACCGGGGCTCTGCGGTTGGCGTGGCTGAGGTTGACGCCACAAGTTACTGAGGAAGTTAATTGTTGACAGGAGCTTCGTACTCGGCTCACAACCACGCACAGTGGGCTTCCTCCCAGTACCCCCCCCCTTGCCCCTGGGCCTAACCCTGCCCTGGAGGCGGACTCGCGGGAGAGGCGGGAGGCGGAACGCCCGAGGGCGCCCTCGGCTGGCGCGGAGCTGCGCAGGAGGCTGACGCGCTAGCGTGGCTCTGAGACGCGTCACCCACGCTGCGGGCAAGCCATGGCGGGAAGCGAGCCGCGCAGCGGAACTAACTCGCCGCCGCCGCCCTTCAGCGAATGGGGCCGCCTGGAGGCGGCCATCCTCAGCGGCTGGAAGACCTTCTGGCAGTCAGTGAGCAAGGAGAGAGTGGCGCGTACGACCTCGCGGGAGGAGGTGGATGAGGCGGCCAGCACCCTGACGCGGCTGCCGGTGAGCGTCGGCCGCAGGCCGCGGAGGACAGTGGGGCCGGCCCGGGCCGGAGGGACCTCCCCTGGAGCCCCCCGGGGCCTGGGGAACTCTCGCACCCCGGCCTGGGTCTGGCTCCGTCCATGCAGCCATTCCTGGCAGTGTAGTCACCGAGAAGCTACAGTTGATCAGAAGCGTCTTGGCGTGGACCCTGGTGCTCCGCAGGGGGCCGGAACATCTCAGGGAAGCACCTTCACGGGGCCCCTGGGGACCCTCCCTATCGCCCTCAGGTTTTCCACCCCCCAAAACAGGCACATATGACTAGGACACCCTGAATGTCCGGTTACGGAAATGAGACAGTTCCCAACTTGCTGATTAGCTTGGGAAAGCATTCCAGCGTCCGTGTTCCCAGCGTCTTTGATTCCGGATCATTGTACCAAAACACTTGGAGGGCCAAGGTTTTTACCCTCTCAAGAGGACATTGTGCCTGTGGCTGTTATTATATATTTGAAGAAACAAAACGGCCCCTCAGTTGAAAATAAATGACTTAAGTTACAAGTGCCTCAAGTTACATCAAGGCCACGAGAATGACACACATAATTTATTGTTAAACTTTGGGGTAGATAGGTAAATGAAGAGAACAAAAATTATTGAAAATTATTACAATTCTTTGTCTCATTTGGACTATTGACACCTCCCTCCAATGTGTATATCAACGTGAAAACTGCAGGTTTAGAATGCCTCCAAGTTTCTCCTCCTTGCAGAGGTTTTTCATAACATTTTAATAGATTCTGTAGAGGAACTAAGATGACAAATTTACGGCCGGGCGCGGTGGCTCACGCCTGTAATCCCAGCACTTTGGGAGACCCAGGTGGGCGGATCACGAGGTCAGGAGATCAAGACTATCCTGGCTAACACGGTGAAACCCCGTCTCTACTAAAAATATAAAAAATTAGCCGGGCTTGGTGGCAGGCGCCTGTAGTCCCAGCTACTTGGGAGGCTGAGGCAGGAGCATGGCGTTAACCTGGGAGACGGAGCTTGCAGTGAGCCGAGATCTTGCCACTGCACTCCAGCCTGGGCGACAGAGCGAGACTGTGTCTCAAAAAAGAAAAAGACAAATGTACACTCTTTGATTTGGTCTGATGATAAAATCAGATAAAGGTTGATATAGGTTTTATTTTGAAGGACAAATTATTTCCTTAACTAATTTATGTAACTAACTGGTATATCCAAATATCTCTGAGGAAAAATTAAAGGAACTGGTGATTTTGCTGGAAAAATAGCAAGACAGTGGTTGCTTTTTCAGGAATGTTTCAGTGTTTCAGAAATTAAATGTTTAACAACTACGAAACTAAAATGTTCAGTTATGATCCTTTGCTGATGGCAGGAAAATAATAGATTTAATTATTAATGGTAGATTTAATTATTAAAAATACTAGTCAGTTGACCTTTTGTTATTTATTTGTTGATTATGTGATTTATCACTCAAAAACTATTTTCTTCATTCCTTTTTCCTACCTGCTGCTTTCTTCTGTTTCAGATTGATGTGCAGCTATATATTTTGTCCTTTCTTTCACCTCATGATCTGTGTCAGTTGGGAAGTACAAATCATTATTGGAATGAAACTGTAAGAGATCCAATTCTGTGGAGATACTTTCTGTTGAGGGATCTTCCTTCTTGGTCTTCTGTTGACTGGAAGTCTCTTCCAGATCTAGAAATCTTAAAAAAGCCTATATCTGAGGTCACTGATGGTGCATTTTTTGATTACATGGCAGTGTAAGTATCTAGTTTTATGAATTAAAAAGAAGATATTAAATTTTCCTGTATTACTAGTCAATATCCAAGTTAGTCCTGACCCTGCTACTGATTTGTTGCGTGGATTTGGGGTCTAATTGTTCTCGTCAAAACTGGGAGTTAAATGACTTCCTTCATAGGACCCTTTCAGCTTTAATATTTTATTATTTCCCTGTGGTGCCTAACCAGTATTTGAATAATTATAAGTAGTATAGATGGCAAGAAGTAAAAGACTTCTTAAAAGTCTCATGATCTTTAGAACAATCGTCATTTTGTTAAATAAGTAAATACTTTTCCGTATTCAGAAAAAGGATGATCAGAGACCCCTGTCGTTTGGCAGGGAAGAAGAAAACCATTCTAAAGGCTCTGAGAAATAAGATTATATTAGCACCCAAAAGCACTGACATTTTTTAATATCGCGTAGGTGAGATAATTAATGTTACTGAGCAACTGCAGTGTACTGGATTCTACGAGGGATGCTTTATATATGTTTTACTCATTTAATCCTCATGCAACAAGGTGTTATCTTTGTATCCCAGATGTGGAATTAAGGTTCATGGAGGTTATGTGATTTGCCTAAAGTCATATAGCTTGTAAGGGACTATTCAGACTGGAACCCCATTATGCTACCTCAAAGATATATAATGACATTGGATCTGGATATAGCCTGTTTTTCTGAGAAACTCAAATTTAACGCATTATTTTAAAAATTTCAAAATATTCTTTAAAAATTGTTGTGCTTGACTCAGTAGCAAAATACAGAATTTTTTTTTCAAATTTTGAGTTATTCAGAGCCTTTCCTTATTCTAATACAGATGCCATTATGTCAAGTGTTGTGATACTATTGGATTCAAAGGTGTATTGTCTGTTATAGATAATCTCAGCAAGTGCTGCTGTATCTCACTTGCTAGGCAATACCTGTACAATAGCTAACCATTGCATCAAGTGTATATGAGGCTGTGGAATTAGATTTTGCCCAGGGAATAGTAATAATAGTAACTACCATTTATGGTCATATAAATTACTTATCATTTTTACAACCCTGAGTTATTTCTTTCTTTCTTTTCTTTTTTTTTTTTTGAGACGGAGTCTCGCTCTGTCGCCCAGGCTGGAGTGCAGTGGAGCGATCTCGGCTCACTGCAAGCTCCGCCTCCTGGGTTCACGCCATTCTCCTGCCTTATCCTCCCGAGTAGCTGGGACTACAGGCGCCCGCCACCATGCCCGGCTAATTTTTTGTATTTTTAGTAGAGACAGGGTTTCACCGTGTTAGCCAGGATGGTCTTGATCTCCTGACCTCGTGATCCACCCACCTTGGCCTCCCAAAGTGCTGGGATTACAGGCGTGAGCCACTGCGCCCGGCCAACCCTGAGTTATTTCTGTTGCTCACATAATACAGATGAAGAAACTGAAATTCAGACTGTAAGTGGCTCATATAACTAAAAGTAGTGAGGCTTGGTCAGGTCTATCTAGCTTCAAAGTTGTTTTTTGTTTGTTTTTTCCCCTTCATGAGTTACAAGGTTTCTAATAAAAGGATTTTGTTAGGTTAGTGATTTTGTTAACCAGCTTGACTTATTTGAAGGACTTTAGGTTTTATTTTGATTTGGGCAACTTTTAATTTTTGATAAAATGCATAATTGGTACTTTAGAGATTTATAGCTATTGCAAGAAACGGAATTGTTTTACGTCATTCTTAGTTTGCTAGGTTTGCTGCAAGGATCATTTGAGCCTCCCTCATTTAACTCTTACTAAACTGTTATATTTGAGGCTATTAATAGAAGTACCCAAGACATTTGAAATTTGGTTATATTGGTAGTGTTAGCAATTTTTTTGGTTTGTTTGTTTTTTACCTGTAGGGATATTGTGCTAACTGTCTGTGTGTAGCTTATCTTTAGTGCTGAGTTTCTGAATCTTGGCACTATTGACATTTTGAGACAAAGAATTATTTGTTCTGGGGCCTGCCCTATGCATTGTAGGATTAATGTTTAACAGCATCCTTGGCCTCTGCTAACTCCTTCTCCCCTCCCCAGTTGTGACAATAAACATGTTGTTCAGACATTGCCAAATGTTCCAGGGGGGCAGGGATAAACCTCCTAGGGTTGAGAACCTTTATGTAGTAAAATTTCACCATTCAAATGTTCCATGAGAGAATCTAAATTAAAGATTAGAAAGTAAGTAACCACTTCATGGGGGAAGAGTTCCTTAGCTTCTGGGCCACTCCCACCCCCATGGCACCTTGTGCTTTTCCCTGTCAGAGCACTCCACATACATATTATAAAGGTGTCTGTCTATTGTCCTCCTGGAGGACTGGGAGTATATAATCATTGTATCCCTTGTGTCTAGCAAGTACTCAATAAATTATATATTTTTGAATGAATAACTGGCTGTTTTCTGTGTTAATGTTCTAATTGTGACAATTTTTTACAGCTATAGAATGTGCTGTCCATACACAAGAAGAGCTTCAAAATCCAGCCGTCCTATGTATGGAGCTGTCACTTCTTTTTTACACTCGCTGATCATTCAGAATGAACCACGATTTGCTATGTTTGGACCAGGTTTGGAAGAATTGAATACCTCTTTGGTGTTGAGCTTGATGTCTTCAGAGGAACTTTGCCCAACAGCTGGTTTGCCTCAGAGGCAGATTGATGGTAATTTTCATGTTAATCTACAGTTAATTCAAACACTTTGAGCTTGACATTCTTGTTAAAAAGAAAGAAATTCATTTTAAATTAATTATTTGCTATAATGAAGTATAGTACTTTGGTTGTTGGGAGCCCTACCAGGTTCCACTGAACTGACAGAATTAATTTACTTACTGTAAGAAAGCTTCCTCTTAATTCCTCAAATTTGTACAATCCAGCCTTTAAGATTATGTGAAAATAAATTATTTGTTGTCAAGATGTTGCATTTGTACAGTGGGATATCATATTTATCATGTTTGAAAAAGCAGAAAAAATTGAGCATCTGTGTGGAGAGTATTTTGATATGTATTGGAATTCAAAAGATTTAAATCATCACCTTCCCCTCTTTCTATTAAAAAATGCATAAATATTTGGCAAGGCAGGATAAATAGTAATTGTAAGTAATAATAAAATTTAGCCTTTGCTTTACTTATTTATTGAGAGCCAGCCCCTATAAGTGAGATGATAGGGATGCAGATTTAGAACAATGTCTCTGTCTGCCTTCAAGATAGGTGTAGGTGAGGACATAGACAAGTGTATACAGATAACTAGAATATGATGTATTTAGTTCCTGGGTAGAAAGGTAATGGTCAAAGAAGGCTCCATATTGATGATGTCTCATATGAGTCACTAGGGTGAATAGTTGTAGGCCATCACAAAAAGACAGTAAAGGTGTTCCAGGCAGCGAGAACTACATTTCTTTTTTTCTTTCTTTCTTTCTTTTTTTTTTTTTTTTTTGAGATGGAGTCTTGCTCAGTTGCCCAGGCTGGAGTGCAGTGGCGCGATCTCGGCTCACTGCCAGCTCCACCTCCCGGGTTCACACCATTCTCCCAAGTAGCTGGGACTACAGGTGCCCACCACTATGCCTGGCTAATTTTTTTGGTATTTTTAGTAGAGACGGGGTTTCACTGTGTTAGCTAGGATGGTCTCGATCTCATGACCTCGTGATCCGCCCACCTGGGTCTCCCAAAGTGCTGGGATTACAGGCGTGAGCCACCGCGCCCGGCGGAGAACTACATTTCTAAAAGCACAAAGCTCTGGATGTAGAGGACACATTTGAAGTATCACTGTGTATCTAGAAAGAGTGGAGCTATGTGAAAAGACACATATGTACCGTGCTTAAGCATTTGGGAGCTGCTGGAAGATTTTAAGTAGAGGATTGAGATGATCAAGGTTGCATGTTAGAAAGGTTACTCAGGCTCTTGAGTGAAGAATTGATTAGAAGGGGCTAAAGATATGGAGACCCATTAAGAAGCCACTGTAATGTTATGATTAAAATATGAAGAGGATCTGAACTCTAAGTCAACTGTTAGTGAAGATGAGAGAAGAGAATCAATAGTAAGGATATAAAATTGACAGAATAAATGTATTAGCAGTAATAAGGATGGCTCCAGGTTTCTGACTTGAGTTTTGTGTTGGATGATAGAGGATTCACTAGGGTAATAAATCACTGGAGAAGTAAGAAAAATTTGGAAGGGGCAGGTAACAGTAAGATCTGTATAGGGAGAATGGCAGCTATTCTTTGGAATATGTTGACTTTGATAACTCCATGGAAGATCCAAGTAGAGATACCTACTATAAGCAAATCTGCTAGAATGGAAGCTCCATGAAGGTAAGAGTCTTGTCCACTTTATTTTTAGCTATATCTATGGTGCCAGGCACATAACAGGCACTCTCTGTATATTTGGTGAATGAGTGAATGACTTTATGGATTACTGTATGCATCCAGCTCTCAAGAGCAAGATCTGGGCTAGAAAATCGAGATTTGGGAGTCATATGGAGTCCACATGGACTTGGAAGTTTTTGAGGATGGAGAGGAAGATTGGAGACAGGTGCTGAAATGTTCAGTTTATGTTTGGGGGAAGTGACTATTAAATGGAGATTCATAAGTAATAACGACAAAGAAGGAAAGAGTGCTACAGCTGAATGATGTGTTTCTCAAGTAGAAGGATTTTTTTCAGAGGGTTGGTGAGTAATTGTTTAGCTATGGCATTGGGAGTTAAGAGAACATGAATCCCACCTCTTTACCTTGAGTTTTGAGAAAATAAGCATCTTTGCTACTTGAGAGTTCACTGCAGGAGAAGCCTCACCTAGGGGTAGGCCAATTTCAAGTGTGGCTATTAGGTCAAAGGAACACCTCAAGAAGAGGTTGAGGAAATGGGGAAGTTTGATGGTTATAAAATGTCAATTCCATTTTCCAGAGAGCAGCTGAAGTGATTGTTTTAAAATTTCAATTTATGCCTCACACTCAGCAAGACGAGAGAATATGGGGTTACATAATTGGCAGAGAAGGGCAGAACAGCATGGCGACTATATTGGACTGAAGTTAGACGTGTTGAGAGGATAATCTCTGGGAGTGCAGCTGATGAAAACAAAGATCAGAAACATGGTAAAGTTTGATTCTGTGGTCTCTGTGAAACATGCACCAGACCTGGTGGCTGGAGGACTAGGATCACGTGGCCTGGCATGGTTGCAGTCCTAGTACTTAAGAGCCCTGTGTGTGTGTTGCCTAGAATGATGACATGAGATGGTATGGCATAGCTTATTTAAACAAATAAATTAGTTATAATGCAGGAATTAAGAGTATGAACGGCTGGAGTTGTCTCTAATGAGGTTAGTAGGGACCAGATATTATGGTTTTATTTCTTCATCTGAAGGGCAATGGCTTTGTAGAGAAGACACTTAATTAGATACCATTATTAAAAAATTCTTCCAACTGATGTCAGAGGAAAGGATAATAGGAGGCAAGAAGATATAGGAGACTGGTTAGAAGTGATTGCAGAGGCCCGGGTGAGTGATGATGACAATGTGAACTAAAGTGTGGTCATGGGGATACAGAGAACTGAACAGATCTAGAAGAACATTTATATAACAGGATGAAGTAGAGCCATGGAAGCCCAGAAGGGTCTTTTGAGGAGGCAAAAGGAGAACCAGCCACTTAGTGTTAACACAGTCCAAGGAGGGAAGAGGTTAAGAAAGAAGGACAAATAACAGTGGCTAATGATTCAGATACAAAGCAGTAAGAAGCTAATATTTAGCACTTGTGGTTTACTAGTCACCCTACTAGGAGTTTTACATGTATGATCTCACTTAATCTTCCCAGTAAACCTAAGAAGAATATATTAGTTCAACTTCTTTTTGGTGTCAAACTGAGGGATACAAATACATGGCTATAAGTGAGAAATTCAGAATTATAATCCAACTCTGACAAATTCTAAATTTCAGTATCTTCAGTACTTTCTCAATTTACTAATGTTCTCTTGGCAACTCCTCATTAATTTATTATTATTTTTTGAGACAAGGTCTCTGTTACCCAGGCTGGAGTACAGTGGCATGATCATGGCTCACTACAGCTTTGAACTCCTTGGCTCAAGTGATCCTCCTACCTCAGCCTCCCAAGTACCTGGGAAACAGGCATGGACCACCATGCCTGGCTAATTGTTTTGTATTTTTTGTAGAGATGAGGTTCTCACTATGTTGTCTAGGTTGGTCTTGAACTCTTAGCCTCAAGTGATTTTTCCACCTCAGCCTCCCAAATTGTTGGGATTACAGATGTGAGCCACTGTGCCTGCCCCCCCATCAATTTAAAAACAGCTTTTCAGAGGGGGAGAAAGACACTTAATTGAATGTATACATTGATTATTAGACTAATGAAAAACATAAAAATATGAAAATGAGTCTTACTCTTGAGGATACATAGTAGTAGCTGTGATTATGCAGCTGCTACTGATAAGATGATAAAGTTGATGATAGTGATGATGATATAAGGACTGTTGCAGTTTTTTTCTTTCTGTGTATTTTTGTTGTCATGTGAATGAAAGTTACATACGGTATCTTTTCTTCAACGTATACATTTTATTTTATTTCAACTCTATGTATAAGTTGTTATAGAATTTTTTTCTTTGCTCTTTTTGCTTTCACTGGGTAATTTTCAGTGTGATCTTTTGCTATTTTTATTAATGATTTGTTTTGGTAACTGTGATTTTCTTTCTTAGGTATTGGATCAGGAGTCAATTTTCAGTTGAACAACCAACATAAATTCAACATTCTAATCTTATATTCAACTACCAGGTAAGGCTACATACTTGGTGGCTTAACTGAAACATCAGAACTAAAACATTTCAGGTGAGTGGAGCCTGTTCAGTGTCTTTTTATATTCTGTCTTTACAATTTTTTTTCTAGAAAGGAAAGAGATAGAGCAAGGGAAGAGCATACAAGTGCAGTTAACAAGATGTTCAGTCGACACAAGGAAGGTGATGATCAACAAGGAAGCCGGTACAGTGTGATTCCACAGATTCAAAAAGTGTGTGAAGTTGTAGATGGGTTCATCTATGTTGCAAATGCTGAAGCTCATAAAAGTAAGTACTCATATGTACATTTTTAAGCACATTGTTCTTTTCAAAGCAAATGGAAAATACCCTTTTAGACTTTACTGTGGCTTCTTCAGAATATGATGGCTTATTTTATCAATGTGATTTTCTGACCCTTACTATTAATAGTGTGTTCTCACACTTTGGTGTGTATTAGGATCACCTGGGGAGCTTGTTAAACATGTTAACAAGCTGATTCCTACCCTGGTGGATTTTATTCCTAGATTTGGGTTGTGTGAATCAGATTTGGGCATCTGTTTTTTCCAAGCACCCAGGGAATTCTGATGCATTCCAAAGTTTGGTGCTAGAGCTATACAATATTTTTTTGCTTTATGCTTCTGCATTTTTTTGATACTGACATTTTGTCTGCTTCTGGCTTTATTCAAATAATCTATGCAAATAACTATGAAAAATTTTACCTTTGTTTTATCCAAATAGTAGAGAGATGTGATGGTAGGGTGTTAAGTAGATTCGTTGAGAACACTATTCATATATTCTGAATAATTGCCATTCAGAATGCTATTTTTGTGTGAAATCAAAATATCATTGGGCCATGAGCTAGTATTATAATATCTTTCCCAAATCCTTTGTGAACAAGGTAGAATATAAATACATAATATTTTGTATATATATTATAGTTCTCTAATACACTGGTTTGAATTTCTATTCAATTTATTTTCCCTATGATCTGTTAGGCATGAAAGCAGTTGCAATTACTTTCTGTTATTACAGGGCTATCTATAAAAAGAAAACTTAGAAGCAAAATAAAAGATAAGTTCATTTAACAAATAGTTTTTTAGTTCCTACAGGCATGTTGCAGTTACAATTGGGAACTAAAACAGATATAGCCCCTATTTTTATCTAGTTTTCCAATCTGCTTCTATAAAACAGGCACACAAAAAATAAATTAAAAAAAATTACAAGACACAAAGAGACTATACTCACTTATCAGCTTTTTCCCACTGGCCTCTACTAGGTGCTCATGTAAAAGGTTAGTGGTAAGGCAGGAGACCTATGAGTGCCCTCCTTGGTGGTACAGGCATGCATGTGATGACCAGCTGGTGCTTGAAGACAGGTATATCCTCCTGCTTTCTATATCCTCTTCTCAATGAAGCCAAAGCTGTTTTCCACAGACAAAAGTTGACTGCTGCTGTCTCAAGGGAGATAGAAACAAAAGCTGTCTTAGGGGAGGAGCAGGAATTCCACTTGTACCAAGGATCTTGCACTGATACAAATTAAATGTTTGCTGACTCTGGAGGAGAGGCAGGAAATTTGCAGTGGAGACCTTTCTACCAATACAGGGCAGAATTCAGCAGTCATGCTGGAACACTGAGAAAGCCTGCAGCACTGAGGCTGTGGTGCACAGGGCCTACCTAAGGCCTGAGGCTGGGATGAGAAAACTGAGAAATCTCCATGTCCCTACCAATTAAGGAGCAACAGCAGACTACTGCAGGGGTGGGGGAAGGGTGTGGAGAGGCTCTCCTTGCCTCTTCCCCATAACCCCCATGGCACAGTTAAAAAGATAGGCTGAAAGCTGAGAACAAGTAGAAACTCTGAGAAAGAAACTCTGGTACTCCAGTGCTGTTACTGAGAACAAGATAGGCAGCAGCATGCTGCTGGAAGAATTTAAAGTCTGTGTGTTACAAAGTTAACTATAGCAATAAAAGCCAAATCCGGCTCAACTACAGACTAGTTTGATTCAGCCTACTGCATTAATACCCTGACCGAAGTATGATGCCTATTTTTAGGAGTAAATCCTTTTTACCTTAGTCTTTACTGCTCTTCTACATAAAACACCTAACATTAAATCTAAAAATTATGAGACACTCACAAAATCAAAGTGAAATGATACATTGTCATGAGATAAGGCAGTCAGTTGAACTGGACCAGAGATGGTCAGCATGTTGGTATTCTTAGAAAGGGACATTAAAATAACTGATTAAGAGATCTAGGTCAGGTGCAGTGGCTCTGGGAGGCCAAGGCGGGCAGATTGCTTGAGCCCAGGAGTTTGAGACCAGCCTGGGCAACATGGCAAAATTTTGCCTCTACCAAGAATACAAAAAATTAGCCAGGCATGGTGGCACGTGCCTGTAGTCCCAACTACTTGGGAGGCTGAGGCGGGAGAATCGCTTGAGCCTGGGAGGCAGAGGTTACGTGAGCTGAAATCACACCACTGTACTCCAGCCTGGTTGACAGAGCCAGACCCTGTCCCCAACCCACAAAAAAATGAGAGATTGAGAGAGACCTAGTGGAAAAGGTGGACAATATGTGTGAACAGATAGATCTTTCAGCAGAGAAAAGGAAGCTGTTTTGAAAAAGTAAAACAAGCATGCTAGATATGAAAATATGACAACAGATGAATAGTTCCTTCAGTGGGCATATTAGCAAAGGAAAGAATCATTGAAAGTGAAGTTAAGTCATTCAGAATTATCCAAATTAAAACACAAAGAGAAAAAAAAGTAAGAGCAAGGAACAGAGTGAGAGTTGGGGGAATCTATCCAGTGATCTAACTCAGGGGTCAGGAAACTTTCTTAAAGGGACAAATAGTAAATATTGTAGGCTTATGAACCATACAGTTTTTTTTTTTTTTTTTTTACAATCACTTAGCTCTGCTATTGCAGTGCAAAAGCAGCAGAGACAATACATAAATGAATGGACAGACTGTTTTCCAATAAAAATTTATTTAGAAAAATTGACCCACAGAATGTAGTAGGCTGACCCCTGATTTAACTTATCTGTAATTGGAGTCCCAAAACATGAAGGGAGAGAGAAAAGGGGAAAAGGAATTTTTGAACAGATAATGGCCAGAATTATCTCAAAATTATGGAAAGACAACAAATCACAGATTGAAGATGCTCAGAGAATGCCAAGCATAAATACAAAGAAAAATGCATCTAGGCACATCATAGTCAAACTGATAAAAATCAGAGATAAAGAGAACATCTTTAACGCAGCCAGAAAAAATGAAAACATACATATAGAAGGCCAAGATAATAGTGACGGCAAATTTCCTGTCAGAATTGCCGCGGGATAGAAACCAATGAAGAGAAATCTTTATAGTACTGCAAGGGGGAAAAAAATCCTATATCTAGCAAAAATATTTTTTTGAAAATAAAGGCAATGTTAAGACTTTTTCAGACAAACAAAAGTCCAATGTCTTAGTTCATTTGTGCCACTGTAACAGAATACCCCAGACCTGTATATCAGTCCATTTCTGTTTTTAGATTATGGAGACATCTGAATGGTACTGTGATTTTTTTCCCTCTGGCTTCACCTAAATTCCTATTCTCCCAAGACTACTTAGTCTAATTTTATTACAGATCAATACATGAATTTTTAAAGAACAGAAATTTATTTCTCACAGTTTTGGACACTAGGGAGTCCAAGATTAAGGCACCAGCATCTGGTGTCTGGTGAGTGCCTTCCTTGCTGATTTCTTACTTGGCAGAAGGCAGAAAGGGAAGCGGGAGACAAACATTGCATTCTCACATGACAGAAGAGGGAAAGACAGGGCTGCAAGCCGTTTTTAATGGCAATATTAATCTACTTATAAAAGTAAAGCCCTTATGACCTAAACAACTCCCAAAGACACCCCTTCCTGCAACACTGTTGCATTGGGGTTTAAATGTCCAACACATGAATTTTGAGAAACACATTTGAACATAGCACTGAGAAAATTGATTGTTAACAGATCTTCACTATAAGAAATCTTAAAGGAAGCTCTTTAGGCAGAAGACTATGATAACAGATGGAAATTTGCATCTACTGAAAAAGATGAAGACTCCTGGGATGGAAACAATGGAGCTATATATAAAAGGTTTTTTTCTAATTTTAATAAAAAAACTAATAGTGTATTATACATGTATGACATTTTAAAGAAAAATATGTGATAATAGAACACATCATGGAAGAGAGAACATTTAAGTATATTATACTGTAAGTTTCTTCTATATGTGAAATGGCATAATATTTAAAGGTAGACTTATAAATTAAAAATGTGTATTACATATACTTGAACAACTACTAAAAAATGTATAATGAAGTTGTAACTAAGCCAGTAGTGGATATAAAATGGAACCATTAAAAAACTCAGTCCAAAAGAAGGGAGGCAAAGAGAGAAGAAGGAACAAAGAACAGATGGACAAGTCAAAATCTGAGACGTATAGGATACATTTAAATGCACCTTGTTGATAAGTACATTAAATGTTTATTAATTTTCAATTTCTATTAACAAATTACCTCAAATTTAATAGTTTAAAACAACTATTTTTTTAGCTCACAGTTCTCTATGTCAGAAGTCTGGAAATGGTAGTACTGAGTTCTCTGGATAGGGCCTCTTGGGCTGAAATTTGTGTATCATATGGTTGCATCCTTTTCTGGAGGCTCTGGGAAAGAATTTGCTTCCGAGATCATTCAAGTTATTAGCTGAATTCAGTTCCTTATTGTTGTAGGACTGACCTTCCTGTTTTCTTGCTAGCTGTCAGCTGGGGGCTGTTATCAGCTTCTAGAGGTCACCTATATTCCTTCCCATGTGACTCCCTCCATCTTCCAATCCAGCAATGGAGAATCTCCCCTGCATTGAATCTTTCAAAAAGAAGAGCCGCTTTTAAGGTCTCACCTGATTAGGTCAGGCTCAATGAAGATTACCTGTCTTTCTTAAAGTCAACTGTGTCTTAAAGCCTAATCATGGGAGTGATGCCCCATCTTATTTGTAGGTTCTTCAGACACTAAAGGGGAAAGGGATTATGCAAGGGTTTGGAACATTGAGGCTATCTTAAAATTCTGCCTACCACAAAATGCAGATGGTCCAAACACTCCAATAGAAGGTTGAGATTGTTGGTATTCATTAAAAAAGCTAAACTCTACTATATGCCTACATTTTGAAAGTAAGCCCTTTGAATGAAAGGGTAGTGACATCTACAGAATTTGTGAAAGGAACTACCTGTATCAAGCATTTTTGCTTTTAAACTGTGGAGACATCTGAAGAGTACTGTGATTTTTTTCCCTCAGTTTATGTTTGGATCCTGGTAAATTTTTGTTCCCTCGCTTTGTTAGTTTTTTATTTTATTATTTTCAAAACTATTAAAAGTAATGCAAATTAAGGGTTTTGACTTACATTCCTTAGGACATGAATGGCAAGATGAATTTTCTCATATTATGGCAATGACAGATCCAGCCTTTGGGTCTTCGGGAAGACCATTGTTGGTTTTATCTTGTATTTCTCAAGGGGATGTAAAAAGAATGCCCTGTTTTTATTTGGCTCATGAGCTGCATCTGAATCTTCTAAATCACCCATGGCTGGTAAGATCACTTATACTCTAGTGACAAAAATTTTATTTTGCACTCTATTTTCTATTTGATTTTATTTTTTAAATTCATCTTCTTTAATGAAATGGCATTCTAAAGTCAATTTTAATAGCTTAATCTATGGAAGCTATTTGATTGGTGATAATAAATGTTAGCTGATCAATTGTTTCTTACTTGCCTCTTCTCTCATACAGTGAGATAACAATTGGGGATTTTTTTTTTTTTTTTTTTTTTGTTGAGACAGGGTCTCACTTTGTTGCTCAGGCTGGAGTGCAGTGGCACGATCACAGCTTGCTGCAACCTCAACCTCTTGGGCTCAGGTGATCCCTCCACCTCAGCCTCCCAGGTACCTGGGACTACAGGTGTGTGCCAGCACACCCAGATAATTTTTTGTATTTTTTGTAGAGATGGGGTTTCTCCATGTTGCCCAGGCTGATCTTGAACTCCTAGGCTCAAACCATCTGCCTGCCTCGGCCTCCCAAAGTGCTGGGATTACAGGTGTGAGCCATCATGCTCAGCCAGGTTGTTTTTTTTAGATGCCACTATTATGTTTTTTATAACATCAATGTATTATGCTTTATGGACCATCAAAGTTATATGTTCCATCTTATAGTTTATTGCTTTCTAAAATATATTTTATTTATTTTTTTGTGACAGGGTCTCGCTCTCACCCAGGCTGTAGTGCAGTGGTGCAATTTTGGCTCACTCCAACCTCTGCCTCCTGGGTTCAAGTGATTCTCGTGCCTCAGCCTCCCAAGTAGCTGGGATTACAGGCATGTGCCACCACACCTGGCTAATTTTTGTATTTTTAGTAGAGACAGGGTTTCACCATGTTGGCCAGGCTGGTCCCGGATTCCTGGCTTCAAGTGATCCACCCGCCTTGGCTTCCCAAAGTGCTGGGATTACAGGCATGAGCCACCGTGCCCAGCCCTAAAATACATTTTAATTATGGCATTCTTTCTTCAAACAAAACCTGACATAATAACCCCTGAGTAAAACAGATAAAGAAAAATTAAAGTTGGAAACCTTTTGCAGAGAAAGTAAGAGAATTTTCTTTGTTCCCCTTCCATCTCTTCCCTGGAGCTCCAAAGACTCTTTGGAATGAAGTTTGAAAACCACTAATAAAGTTTCCCCTTCTGAATGGTGGCAATTTTAGCTTTACTATTAGGAGGAGTGGCAGTCTTCAAGACACATTTTTGCAACAGGATGTCACACATATGACTAACTGGGTCACTAAAAAATGTTTTAGTTTTCAAAGTGGATCCTTTGGAGGATTTTCCCCTCATACCTGGAAGCAAGTCATGGAAATGGTAGTTCTTTCCATTTCCAAAGCTGAATTCCAAGGCAAATAAACTTTATATTGATAATAGTTACAAGAGAGATGATCATATTTTTATCTAAGTGCCCTACAAAACAAAACTTGAGCAACTTATCCAAAGTTTGTTGGGATTTTTAAAAGTTCTGTTATCTTTTTAGTGTCTAGAAAAATGTCCCTCCTACTCATAAGATTTTGGACTTAGTTTCTTACTAACAACATTCTCTCTTATGTATTCCGAGGTCCAGGATACAGAGGCTGAAACTCTGACTGGTTTTTTGAATGGCATTGAGTGGATTCTTGAAGAAGTGGAATCTAAGCGTGCAAGATGATTCTCTTTTCAGATCTTGGGAACTGAAACCATTTGAAATTTATTACTAAGGTCGTGATGTGAATATTTGCTCAGTCAGCCCACCTTGTCCTGCCTTTTTGCAGATGGGCTTTCATTTGGACAGCTGTAACTGCTGTGTTTTTTATATTATTTTTACTCTTTACCATAAATCAATTACAAGAAAAGAGTTTCAGTCCTAGTATTTAGCCCCAAAATGAACCTTTAAACATTTTTTTGGTAATTTTTATATTTTCTGTCTTTTTAAAAATATTAAATTCTGGAAAAAACAAGTTTGTGCCTCTCATTCCCTGAGTTTCTATTCTTTTGTGTATAAAGATTGCCTTAGTGAGAAATAGCAAATTTGCTAAACTTTCCATTCAGTCTTTTCAAGGGTTCATCAGTGGTTATCAGAAAAGAAATTTTTATCTATTCTTAATAAATACACTGCTTAAAGACTGAAAAATGTACTGGAATTGCATTTAATATTATGGCCATACAATCCGTCTTTTATTATGAAACAGTACAAAGCAAGCTTATATCATATTTAATACTGCTTTAGTGAAAAATAACTTTTCCTGATAGTTCTTACTATTTTCAGATAACTTCGCAAGTTCATAAGATACTAAAGCCAAATTCTATTCTATACTCAGAGTGAAAACTTCCCAGAGACTTGTATGTATCATATTACTTCCTTCCACAAATGGCTTATACTCGGCAGAAGAAACACCCTAATATCTCACTGGAACTCAGCAATTTTAAGATTATAGTAAAAGCCATAAATATCTATATATAGTTTATATAAGTTCCATATTTAAATCTATTTCTGTTTTGGACAGAAAGTTTGTAACATATACATATAATTGTATTTAGTCTCTTTTAGGTCAGTGCTATTACTATTTTAACCTTTTTGTTGAGGGGGCAGAATTTTGCCTAATGGACTATTGGGTTTAGGAGACCTTCGAGAAAGACCTACGAACATATGGTTTCGCATTTGTCAGAATGTTTACTTAGATATTTGTAGTTTTACTATGGTGAGGCATTATTAATATTTCTAATAATAATCCAAAGTTATGATAGAAGAGTGGTTTAATTTATTAAGTACCAATGGAAGCAGAACAATGCTTTTATATCAGCTATCTTTTTTTAAAATGGCATTTTAGTTCTATAATTAAGATATTATATCTGATGAATGGAGAAAATGAAATAGTGTAGTATCAAATTCTAGGTCACTCACCAGATTTAAACTAGTACCTTATGCTCTTTTTTACTTATAGCACACTCCAGTATTTATAATCTAGATTTTTGTTAAAGCAAGATACATTTATGTTTCTAGTTTTAATTTAATTTTCCAGAGTCCCAATCAAATCTTTTTTTCCTCCTCTACACACTATGAAATTTGTCTCTCTTATATTAACTCATTTTTATATGGTCTTTTCCTAGTCCTAATTATCTTTGGATAGGACTTGCTGCATGTCTTGGGGTTCTCCCCACTCTATTTGCAGCATGAGATATAATTTATTATATTTGATCCTTGATGATTTCGACAAGTACATGAGCCATTTGCATTTTAGATGTTTTTCTCCATATAATTATGGGTAACAAAAGAGATTTTTAAAATTACTAATTATGAGGATACTGTAAAATTTACAAAATCTTCAAATGTTGGAGCTAAGACTAAATGCTAGCCTTTATGACAGCTGTGTCAGGCAATGTGTATAATACTTTGTATACATAAACTTTAAATCTTAGAAAAACCTTATAAAGCCACTAGTATTATCCTCATTTTTTAGGTAAAGAAATTGAGACCCAGAGAAAAGAATTCTATTATAATTCAAGTCCATATCATGGTATAGGTAGCAAAGAAGACATTAGACTTGGAGTCCAAAAATCCTCTTATCCAAGTTAAAAAGAGCTACAAGCTATTTTGATGTTTAATTAAAAAATCAATTTCCTGGACTCTACGGTGGTTCACTAAATTCTCATCAGTGCTATATTAGCATTATCCAGGGATGAACAAACCAAAATTGTTGTGCATGCAACCTCTGGAGTTGAGAATGACCTAACGCAAATTTCCACTCTGCCAATTTTTATTGACATGGCCACAAGTAAGTCCCTTAAATTCTGAATCTCAGTTTTCTCATGTACAAAATGAGAACAATAATACCTACCTTGGACATAAGTTTTGCTTTATCAAAAACCGATGTAAGCATCTGCATAAGTACTTCTCTGTGGGAAGGCCTCAACTTCAGTACTAACGTTCTAAGAGTTTTTATGGGTTTTTCAATGTCACTCTCTGAAATGATTATCCTGACATAAAACAACTATTTTATAGGTATGTTTAGATGGTCATATAAAAAGTGTCAGTGTTTAATCATATAAACTCTATCGCCACTATTGAAAATTACTTGAAAATTGTGCCTCTATATAGTTTGTGAACTGCATGTGCATATTAATAACTGTTAATGGACTGAATTTTGTTTCCCCAAATTCATATATTGCAGTCCTAACTCCCAGTACACCTCACAATGTGACTGTATTTGGAGACAGGGCCTTCAAAGAGAGAATTAAGGTTAAATGAGGTCATATAGGTGGCCCTAATCCAACAGAAGAGGAAAAGACACAAGGGATGTTTATAGACAAACAAAAGACCACATGAGGACATAGTGAGAAGGTGGCCATCTGCAAGCCAAGGAGAAAAGCCTCAGGAGAAACCAAACCTGTTGACACTTTCATCTTAAACTTCTAGAGTCCAGAATTGTGAGAAAATAAATTTCTGTTGTTTAAGACACTCGGTCTATGGTATTTCATCATGGCAGCCCTAGCACACTAAAATGGGAACCCAATGCTATTTTGCACTAAAATGGTAACCGAATGCTATTTTGTAACGATCTCAGGCTGTCATTTTGTAGAAATCAAATGGAAGTTCTTATTTAACATATTGAAGCATCCAGTTCTACAACTGCAATTAAAATAAGCATATACTAAAAGAATATTTGTTTTACTTATACCTAGAGAAAGTACAATTCTCCATATTGTCAAAATAATTTTTCTAAATCATGACAGATGTGTAGTTCCTCTGTTGAGAAACGTTCAATGGTTCACTATTACCTCTAGGATAAGGCCTAAAATTTCTAGCCTGATAGCACTATAGAAGAGAGAAACTTTCTCAGCCCGTTTGTTATTTTTAGTGACACAGGAAAACCTAGTGTTTGTGAAATTATGATTCTTTGCCATCATGATGAATTACAATATCAAACATTACTCATAAATTATTCCTAAATAAGTCAGATAAAAAATGAGACTACATAAATGTTAGAAGTCTTTTCCTTTTACCAAATATTCCATATTTAGCAGTCATAGGAAATGTGAAAATAATAAAGTTCAATTTTTAGTGCATTCCCACTATATATATGCCAGGTCTTGTGCAGTTTCAGGATAACCAAAACAAATAACAGCAATTTAGAGCCATTAGCACAAATTGCTTCTTCAGCAATTTGCTCTTTTAGCTAAGGTTAAGATTGTACTCATGCAGTATTTTGCAATGGTACATAAGTTGATGAAATGTAGTCCACAACCAAGTAGATACTTCACTGGACAGGAAACGAAAGAAGCAAGGGTCTTAACTCCAATTAGCAAAGTTTCTATCTGAAACATTTAAAATGATAGCAGAAGTGATGAGAGTCTGGGGGAGATCTAAGCTTTCTAGGAAGGACTTGACAATTTGTGTCAAGAGCCTTAGAGCTATTAAATGTTCTAGCCTAATAATTTTATTTCTAAGATCTTATCTTCAGGAAACTGTCATTAACATGCACAAAGCTACAGCTAAAAAGATAGTCAATGAAGCACAATTTCTAATTTATGGTAGCAACATTTTTTTTAAAAAAGTGTAAGAGACCAATCTAATTAAGAAACTTTCAATACAACTATGTAAAGGAATACTATGTGAGCTTTATGAAAGTGATTGTTTATTCTATTTTGTTCCTTGCTTAGTATATATCATTAAGAACAGTGGTTGGAACATAGTAGATGCTTGGTAAATATTTTTAGAATGAATAATGAATAAATGGCTAAATGTGGACATTAAAAATAATGCTTTTAATTACTTAAATACATAAAATATTCACAATCTATTTTTGTAGGGAGACCCCCTGAAACTATTGCTATGGAATAAAGATGAAATGCTCCTGATTATTGTAAATACAAAATTGCATGCAGGGTTGGGTAAAGACAATGCCAGGTTGGACTGCCAGAATGAGACAACAGCACGTGATGTGCTTCCCCCTGCAGAGAGCCTATGAATGGACGTGCAGTCAGGGAGGTTTCACATCACCAAGATTCCTATCCCAGAAAAGCCGACGTTCATAGCTCTGGGAATGGAATGTGACCCTTGTGGAGAGCCTATAAATGGATATGTGGGGGACGCCTGTCCATATGGATAAGATAGGGCTATATCTCATCTTGCCACGGCTCTTCTAGGCCTCTTTAGGGTTAAGGCATACTCCCTTCTGAGAATTTCTGGTCTAACCAGTTGTCTAGCTTCACAACCTATGGATTTTTTGTAACCAGCTTTTGCTGCAGCTGTTACCGCTGATTAATATCTTGCTAATCATAGGTTATGGAAAGACTGTGTTTCTGTTTTAAGGCTGTGTTAGAAATTACTGATGTACACACTATATTGTAAATTTTTATCCCTGTATACTGTGCTTCTGCATACAGATGTTATGTTACAGAATTACTTCATCCCCATGTGACCATCTCACCTCATAATCAAATGACCTTAAATCCCTCACTAACCTACCCTGCCCTCACTAAGCTTAATAGTAAATGCTGGCATATCCAGTGCACTGTTGGCACCGTGGGACCAAAAGGTGGTGACCCCCCTGGACCCAGCTTTCACTGTCTTGTGTGTGTCTATTATTTCCCGACCTGCCGATCTGCCTGGGAACAAAGAGAGAGCCCCGTTGCATTGCAGGCTGCTGGCCAGATCCCGCAATATATTTTTAAGTAAAAAGCAGATTATAGAATTGTGTTTATAATGTGGCCACTGTCATGTCTATTCACCTGTTATTGTGTTCTCCAGATAAAAGGGCATAAATCACAATTGAAAAATGCATTTGCCTGTTGAGAATCAACATATTAAAACTTTTGTAGCTGGTCGAATAATATGCATCAGCAGAAATCCTTCAAATATGTCAATAGAAAAAGTAGGGCACTCTGCTTGCTGAAAAGCACTTGCCTTGAGTAATTTTCCATTGCAGAAATGATCTATCTCAAGACTTTTCAAGACTCCTAGTCAATTAGAAACAAGTAAGCAAGCTTAAACAATTTTACATGCCAAGTGATACCTAAAAATACTCCCCTTGGATCAACTACCATTATGACAAATAACTTCACATAGTTTTTGACTAGCTTTCTTTTACCAAAAAAACAAAAACAAGAAGTCAAGCCTTCCCCCAAACATCCCCACCAAGAATTTCTATCCATAGCATTAAAATTCAAAAATATTTGTTTTGATCAGAAGGTTCAATAGAAGACCCCACACTGTCTCTTCTGCTTTCTTCATTTACTGTCAAACATTGAAATGCAATGGTACAAAAGCATATGGCTTCTTCAAGATTTCAAGTATAGCCACAATGCACCCATAATTTCAATCCCTAAATAAGTCAGAATCAAAAGTTAATAGACATCATTGCTCACAAGTTTCCAAATAAAGGACCATTTATATTCTGATTTCATCAGGAGACCTTGGATTCACTGTCTAAGCTAATACTATTGTATTGAATAAATAGGTGATACATAATATATTCCAACAGAACACAAAGAGCCCTAGAAAAAAATTGAAATCTTATTGTGTAAGACAGGGATATTTCCTCCTTAGAGACAATAACAAATGAGACTAGGACAAATGAAAGTACCTGGAATATTTGAGGTACAAAGGAAATGAAAAAAGATCATGATGTATGTTCTTAACTACCTTCATCAATTAAGAGATAAAATCACCTACCTGTCAAAGATGAGAAGGCAGGATTGGGTTTAGGCTGACAGAGGAAGGATTAAAATGAGGCATAGAACAGCTGTTGTGAGAAATATACCAGTATCCAAAGGAGATGAATAGATTGTTAGGAATGAAGAACCATTTGAATTTGAATAGCAGGAAGCTGAGCAGGTTAGCATGGTTTAGAAATTTCTCAACTAATATTCAGGAGTCCAGAAGTGGAAGCCAAGAGTGTATTTTGTGGAAGTTAATCAGGCTTAAGCTTTCACAAGAGGAGCCCAGAGGATTGTCCAGAAGGGAAAGACTGGGGAGTAGTGGGAAAATATCATCAGCCTAGTATAGGCTAGAAGTACATTCAAGCATTAATGGGAGGAGGCAGGAAATTGGGAGAACATGGATAGTAACTAAGCTGCCACTTCTGTAAGATAAAATGAGAGAGGTAGTCATATGTAGGTTGTGGTCAAAGTGAAAAAGCTTATAGTTTAAGGTATTGGAGGATGAGAGTTTTGAGTGATGATAGTTTCTACAGTGTAACCATGGGAGGCTGACATCAATATGATCAGTGCTTTCTTTGAGGCTCAAGAAGTAGGGATCAGGTATCACAAGGGACCCTAACATAAGTGTTGACTCACCCAAGACGGTGATGGGGCAGAGAGAGGCGAGCTACTCAATTAAGTTAATGTTATTCAATAGAACTCTCTACAGCAATAAAAAAGTTCTGTAGCTGCAATGTCCGATCTGATTAGTCTCTAGCTATTAAGATTTTAAAAGTACTTAGTGCAACTGAGGAACTAAATTTTACATTTTATTTAATTTTAAATGACCTTATTGTTAGCCACATGTGGCTAGTGGCTACGATCTTTTTTTTTTTTTTTTTTTTTTGAGATGGAGTCTCGCTCATCGCCCAGGCTGGAGTGCAGTGGCGCAAACTCAGCTCACTGCAAGCTCTGCCTCCCAGGTTCACACCATTCTCCTGCCTCAGCCTCCCAAGTAGCTGAGACTACAGGCGGCTGCCACCACGCCCGGCTAATTTTTTGTATTTTTAGTAGAGACGGGGTTTCACCCTGTTAGCCAGGATGGTGTTGAGCTCCTGACCTCGTGATCTGCCCATCTCGGCCTCCCAAAGTACCGAGATTACAGGCATGACCCACCGCGCCTGGATGCTAGTGGCTACTATCTTAAACAGTGCAGCATCCAGGGAATGTAATATATTTTCTTTGTTTATCATAGTCTATCTTTTAATATTATACTACTTTACATATAACGAATGAACGTTACAGCAGTAGAATTTCCCCTCTCCTCCCTTTGGTGATACCATTGTCATACAGTTTAATTCTTCATGTATTATAAACACTATGATATATTATTTTGCTTTTATCAGTCAATAATCTTTAAAAGAAATTAAGATAGTCTTTCATATATACTCGTATTTTTGCCATTTTTAGCATTCTCTATTTTCTAAGTAGATACAATTTTTTTCTGCTATAATTTCCCTTCAGTGAGAAGAATGCTTCATTTGTATTCCTTTTAGTGCAGTTCTGCTGGTAACAAAATCTCGCTGTTTCTGTATGCCTCCAAAAAGCTTATCCACCACTATCAGGTCGGCTTCATCCTGGGGTTGCAAGGCTGGTTCAACATAGGCAAATCAATAAACGTAATCCATCACATAAACAGAACCAATGACAAAAACGACATGATTATCTCAATAGAGGCAGAAAAATCCTTTGACAAAATTCAACAACTCTTCATGCTAAAACCTCTCGATAAACTAGGTATTGATGGAACATATCTCAAAATAATAAGAGCTATTTATGACAAACGCACAGCCTATATCATACTGAATGGGCAAAAACTGGAAGCATTCCCTTTGCAAACTGGCACAAGACAAGGATGCCCTCTCTCACCACTCCTATTCAACATAGTAATGGAAGTTCTGGCCAGGGCAATCAGGCAAGAGAAAGAAATAAAGGGTATTCAATTAGAAAAGAGGAAGTCAAATTGTCTCTATTTGCAGATGACATGATTGTATGTATGAGTTAGAAAACCTCATCGTCTCAGCCCAAAATCTCCTTAAGCTGATAAGCAAATTCAGCAAAGTCTCAGGATACAAAATCAATGTGCAAAAATCACAAGCATTCTTATACACCAGTAACAGACAAACAGAGAGCCAAATCATGAGTGAACTCCCATTCACAATTGCTTCAAAGAGAATAAAATACCTAGGAATCCAACTTACAAGGGATGTGAAGGACCTCTTCAAGGAGAACTACAAACCACGGCTCAAGGAAATAAGAGAGGACACAAACAAATGGAAAAATATTCCATGCTCATGGATAGGAAGAATCAATATCATGAAAATGGCCACACTACCCAAAGTAATTTATAGATTCAATGCTATCCCAATCAAGCTACCATCGACTTTCTTCACAGATTTGGAAAAAACTACTTTAAAGTTCATATGGAACCAAAAAAGAGCTCACATAGCTAAGACAATCCCAAGCAAAAAGAACAAACCTGGAAGCATCATGCTACCTGACTTCAAACTATACTACAAGGCTACAGTAACCAAAACAGCATGGTACTGGTACCAAAACAGATAAATAGACCAATGGAACAGAACAGAGCCCTCAGAAATAATGCCACTTATCTACAACCATCTGATCTTTGACAAACCTGACAAAAACAAGCAATAGGGAAAGGATTCCCTATTTAATAAATGGTGTCGGGAAAACTGGCTAGCTGTAGGTAGAAAGCTGAAACTGGATCCCTTCCTTACACCTTATACAAAAATTAACTCAAGATGGATTAAAAACTTAAATGTAAGACCTAAAACCATAAAAACCCTAGAAGAAAACCTAGGCAATACCATTCAGGACATAGGCATGGGTAAAGACTTCATGACGAAAACACCAAAAGCAATGGCAACAAAAGCCAAAATAGACAAATGGGATCTAGTTAAACTAAAGAGCTTCTGCACAGGAAAAGAAACTATCATCAGAGCGAACAGGCCACCTACAGAATGGGACAAAAATTTTGCAATCTATTCATCTGACAAGGGCTAATACCCAGAATCTACAAGACCTTAGACAAATTTATGAGAAAAAAACAAACAACCCCATCAAAAAGTGGGCAAAGGATAAGATCAGACACTTCTCAAAAGAAGACATTTATGCAGCCAACAAACATGAAAAAAAGCTCATCATCACTGGTCATTAGAGAAATGCAAATCAAAACCACAATGAGATACCATCTCACACCAGTTAGAACAGCAATCATTACAGAGTCAGGAAACAACAGATTCTAGAGAGGACGTGGAGAAATAGGAATGCATTTACACTGTTGGTGGGAGTGTAAATTAGTTCAACCATTGTGGAAGACAGTGTGGTGATTTCTCAAGGATCTAGAACTAGAAATACTATTTGACCCAGCAATCCCATTACTGAGTATATACCCAAAGGATTATAAATCATTCTACTATAAAGACACATGCACACATATGTTTATTGCAGCACTGTTCACAATAGCAAATGCTTGGAACCAACCCAAATGCCCATCAATGATAGAATGGATAAAGAAAATGTGCCACATATACACCATGGAATACTCTGCAGCCATAAAAAAGGAAGAGTTCATGTCCTTTGCAGGGGCATGGATGAAGCTGGAAACCATCATTCTCAGCAAACTAACACAAGAACAGAAAACCAAACACCACATGCTCTCACTCATAAGTGGGAGTTGAGCAATGAGAACACATGGACACAGGGAGGTGAACATCACACACCGGGGCCTGTTGGGGGGTAGGGGGCTAAGGGAGGGATAGCATTAGGAGAAATACCTAATGTAGATGACTGGTTGACGGGTGCAGCAAATCACCATGGCAAGTGTATACCTATGTAAGAAACCTGCACGTTCTGCACTTGTACCCCAGAACTTAAAGTATAATGATAAAAATAAAAATGCTGTAAAAAAGGAGAAACTGATGATTTTTTTTTTTCATCAACCCTATTTCCATCTTGCTTAAATGCATGTGGAAGAACGGCTTTAACACTATTCAGCGGTTCTTCCTACCCATTCAGTGGCCTGAGCAGTGGGAGGGCAAACCAGCCTTCGGTGGCAGGCTGAGTGCTCCAGTGTTCAGTAGGTAACTGCTGAATAGGCACAAAGCACACATGCAACCTGCACACCTTCAGGCCATTCTGAAACCTCACACTAAGTAGCAGTGAACTCAGGTGCTGAAGAAGTCTGTTCACCCTGAAATTCCTCCTTGGTCACAGCTTTTTCAGCAGCAACCTGCTGTTTCTTTTCAATCTTTTCAGGATGTTTGTAGAAGTAGAGATAAGTCATAATCTCCCATGGGTGTTCACAGGAGATGGCGCCAAGCACGTGCATAACTTCTTGGCCACCATCCACCACATCAGGCCCACTGAGTGAGCTGCTGTTGCATGGGATGGCAATGTCCACATAGCATGGAGGAAAACCTGTGTGACCTAGAGCAATGGTAGACAGGTTAGCATAACATGCCTCTATGAGAGGCTTGTGGTCAGCCCTGGAATCAGTAACCACCAGCAATGTAACTCCTGTAAGGCTGCCTGGATCTGGTTAATGAAGTTTCCAGGAGGAAATGATCATCAACAGGAGTAGCTCTAATGGCAGCAGTAAACTTCAGCACAGCCTGGTGGTCAGTATTCCTGGAGGATATGACACGGACATCAGCAGGGTTTCCAATCACAGCAATGACACGAGCTGCCAGCAGAAGCCTCTAGGTCCTCTTCAGATTTATGATGCAGATGCTATCACTTTTTCTTTTGTAGAGGTACTGTTCCATTTGGAAGTCAAGGATGGTGCCACCTGAGTGGGTTCAAACTACAAGAAATTTGAGGACATTTTCTGTCCTCCTTCATTTTCAGGACATCAAGGGCTCTGAACATTGTGAAAATTTCCCTTTAAGTTATGCCACAAATCTAGAAAAACTCCATATGGATCTCTCCACAGTGCAAAGCTGTGGGAAGGTTTTAAACTGAAAATTTAGTATATTTAATAAAGATAGGAGAATTCAGATGATATATTGATCTATTTCCTCTTGAGTAGGAATTTGTTGTTCGTGCCTTTCAAATAATGTGTCCATTTATAAAAATTGACTAATTTATATAATATATTGGCATGAAGTTGTTTGTAATACCCTTATTACCTTTTTAACAATAGTATAACCCAGTGATTAATATATTTACAATTCAGTAGTTAGTACCATTCAGTTTTTATATATGGGTAACCATCAACACAGTCAATTTGAGAACACTTACATCACCTCAAAAAGGAACGCTGTGCCTTTTAGCTGTAAATACCCTATCTTCCCATGTCCTGTCCACTCTCCTAGCCCGAGGCAACCACTAATATAGTTTCTGTCTCTATAGACTTACCCATTGTGGACATTTACTGTAAATGAAATCATAAAATATGTAATATTTTATCTGTGTTTTAGTTTAAGTATTTTCTGTTGGCCTCTCTTTGAGTTTACTATTCTTTTCTTCTTTGTCTAGTCTCCTATTATACCTGTCAATTTTAAACAATTTTAGGTGTATTTTTGAGTTCTAAAATTTTCATTTTGTTATTTTTAGTTTCCCTTTCTCTGCTAAAGTTTTTCCTCTCATTAATCATTCTATCTTTCAACTCTATTCTATCAGTTTTTTTCTTTTTTTATGTAATTTGTGTGAATGCTTTCATTGATTATTTTTTCTTTTTCTTCTTATTATACTTTAAGTTTTAGGGTACATGTGCACAATGTGCCGGTTAGTTACATATGTATACATGTGCCATGCTGGTGTGCTGCACCCATTAACTCGTCACTTAGCATTAGGTATATCTCCTAATGCTATCCCTCCCCCCTCCCCCCAACCCACAACAGTCCCCAGAGTGTGATATTCCCCTTCCTGCGTCCATGTGTTCTCATTGTTCAGTTCCCATCTATGAGTGAGAACATGTGGTGTTTGGTTTTTTGTCCTTGCGATAGTTTACTGAGAATGATGATTTCCAATTTCATCCATGTCCCTACAAAGGACATGAACTCATCATTTTTTATGGCTGCATAGTATTCCATGGTGTATATGTGCCACATTTTCTTAATCCAGTCTATCATTGTTGGACATTTGGGTTGGTTCCAAGTCTTTGCTATTGTGAATAGTGCCACAATAAACATATGTGTGCACCTGTCTTTATAGCAGCATGATTTATAGTCCTTTGGGTGTATACCCAGTAATGGGATGGCTGGGTCAAATGGTATTTCCAGTTCTAGATCCCTGAGGAATCGCCACACTGACTTCCACAATGGTTGAACTAGTTTACAGTCCCACCAACAGTGTAAAAGTGTTACTATTTCTCCACATCCTCTCCAGCACCTGTTGTTTCCTGACTTTTGAATGATTGCCATTCTAACTGGTGTGAGATGGTATCTCCTTGTGGTTTTGATTTGCATTTGTCTGATGGCCAGTGATGATGAGCATTTTTCATGTGTCTTTTGGCTGCATAAATGTCTTCTTTTGAGAAGTGTCTGTTCATATCCTTTGCCCACTTTTTGATGGGGTTGTTTGTTTTTTTCTTGTAAATTTGTTTGAGTTCATTGTAGATTCTGGATATTAGCCCTTTGTCAGATGAGTAGGTTGTGAAAATTTTCTCCCATTTTGTAGGTTGCCTGTTCACTCTGATGGTAGTTTCTTTTGCTGTGCAGAAGCTCTTGAGTTTAATTAGATCCCATTTGTCAATTTTGTCTTTTGTTGCCATTGCTTTTGGTGTTTTAGACATGAAGTCCTTGCCCATGCCTATGTCCTGAATGGTAATGCCTAGGTTTTCTTCTAGGGTTTTTATGGTTTTAGGTCTAACGTTTAAGTCTTTTATCCATCTTGAATTAATTTTTGTATAAGGTGTAAGGAAGGGATCCAGTTTCAGCTTTCTACATATGGCTAGCCAGTTTTCCCAGCACCATTTATGAAATAGGGAATCCTTTCCCCATTGCTTGTTTTTCTCAGGTTTGTCAAAAATCGGATAGTTGTAGGTATGCAGCATTATTTCTGAGGGCTCTGTTCTGTTCCATTGATCTATACCTCTGTTTTGGTACCAGTACCATGCTGTTTTGGTTACTGTAGTCTTGTAGTATAGTTTGAAGTCAGGTAGCGTGATGCCTCCAGCTTTGTTCTTTTGGCTTAGGATTGACTTGGCGATGCAGGCTATTTTTTGGTTCCATATGAACTTTAAAGTAGTTTGTTCCAATTCTGTGAAGAAAGTCATTGGTAGCTTGATGGGGATGGCATTGAATCTATAAATTACCTTGGGCAGTATGGCCATTTTCACGGGATTGATTCTTCCTACCCATGAGGATGGAATGTTCTTCCATTTGTTTGTATCCTCTTTTATTTCCTTGAGCAGTGGTTTGTAGTTCTCCTTGAAGAGGTCCTTCACGTCCCTTGTAAGTTGGATTCCTAAGTATTTTATTCTCTTTGAAGCAATTGTGAATGGGAGTTCACTCATGATTTGGCTCTCTGTTTGTCTGTTATTGGTGTATAAGAATGCTTGTGATTTTTGCACATTGATTTTGTATCCTGAGACTTTGCTGAAGTTGCTTATCAGCTTAAGGAGATTTTGGGCTGAGACAATGGGGTTTTCTAGATATAAAATCATGTCATCTGCAAACAGGGACAATTTGACTTCCTCTTTTCCTAATTGAATACCTTTTATTTTCTTCTCCTGCCTAATTGCCCTGGCCAGAACTTCCAACACTATGTTGAATAGGAGTGGTGAGAGAGGGCATCCCTGTCTTGTGCCAGTTTGCAAAGGGAATGCTTCCAGTTTTTGCCCATCCAGTATGATATTGGCTGTGGGTTTGTCATAGATAGCTCTTATTATTTTGAGATATGTCCCATCAATACCTAATTTATTAAGAGTTTTTAACATGAAGGATTGTTGAATTTTGTCAAAGGCCTTTTCTGCGTCTATTGAGATAATCATGCGGTTTTTGTCTTTGGTTCTGTTTATATGCTGCATTACATTTATTGATTTGCATATATTGAACCAGCCTTGCATCCCAGGGATGAAGCCCACTTGATCATGATGGATAAGCTTTTTGATGTGCTGCTGGATTCGGTTTGCCAGTATTTTATTGAGGATTTTTGCCAACGAGAACAAAGACACAACATACCAGAATCTCTGGGATACATTCAAAGCAGTGTGTAGAGGGAAATTTATAGCACTAAATGCCCACAAGAGAAAGCAGGAAAGATACAAAATTGACACCCTAGCATCACAACTAAAAGAACTAGAAAAGCAAGAGCAAATACGTTCAAAAGCTAGCAGAAGGCAAGAAATAACTAAAATCAGAGCAGAACTGTAGGAGATAGAGACACAAAAAACCCTTCAAAAAATTAATGAGTCCAGGAGCTGGTTTTTTGAAAGGATCAACAAAATTGATTGACCACTAGCAAGACTAATAAAGAAAAAAAGAGAGAAGAATCAAATAGATGCAATAAAAAATGATAAAGGGGATATCACCACCGATCCCACAGAAATACAAACTACCATCAGAGAATACTACCAACACCTCTACGCAAATAAACTAGAAAATCTAGAAGAAGTGGATAAATTCCTTGACACATACACTCTCCCAAGACTAAACCAGGGAGAAGTTGAATCTCTGAATAGACCAATAACAAGATCTGAAATTGTGGCAATAATCAATAGCTTACTAATGAAAAAGAGTCCAGGACCAGATGGATTCACAGCCGAATTCTACCAGAGATACAAGGAGGAACTGGTACCATTCCTTCTGAAACTATTCCAATCAATAGAAGAAGAGGGAATCCTCCCTAACTCATTTTATGAGGCCAGCATCATCCTGATACCAAAGCTGGGCAGAGACACAACCAAAAAAGAAAATTTTAGACCAATATCCTTGATGATCATTGATTATTTTTTCAATTCATTTGGGGCTGTATTTTTCCTGTTTCTTTACATGTGCCCAATTGTTTAAATGATATATATGAAATTTTTAAAAAAGAATGATATATTCTGAACTAGAAAATACATGTTTTATAATATTCTCCTTTTTTTGTCAGTTGCGTAAGAGGCTGATTATTCAGATTCTACCATGCATCCAGCTCACTTGGAGCTGGACCACATCTTTATTTCTAGTTAAAATCAGACTGTAGCTCTAATTTCCTTTTATGCTTATCCCAAATAAGCTGTGCTGCTACCAAGTAGTTGACCTTTTTGATCTTATTGGTTCAAAAGGCATTTGGTTGCTTATGTAGTCAGTTTCAGATCATATGCAATTCTAGCAGGGCCCTGAAACCCAAGCATAGAATGAAACAGATATTTTCCTGCTTTTCAGGTTTGTCCTTTCTGTTTCTTACCAGAATTCCTGTGTGGGAGAATTGTTGGGCTAAATTTTTTTTTTCACTGGAGTTCTTCCATTTGTAATCCACTGCAGCAGCCATATTATCAATAAAAGCTTCAGTAGTACATTTTTTTAATTCTAGCAGAGTCTCCCTGCTTATTCCAAAGATGTGCTATTCCACCCATCAATACCCAGAACAGGCAATTTGTCCCAAGAAAGCAGTATAGGACTTTGATCACCAAGAAAAGTGTTTTTCTAGTTAGAATTTAGTTTTATTTAGATCTCTTTGCATCTACTGCTATTTGGTGGTTTAAAGTCTATCCTATGGTTTACCTACTACCCTTTGATGGATTAAAGAAAAGTGTAAACTTCAGTTTATCCTGTGTTTTCTAGTTGCAGGAACAATCTTTTGTGACCTTCTACATTCTATCTGAAAGTAAACCCTTGGTGGCTTTTACACTGTTTCTTAAATACCTTATAATCTCCCAGATTTGCTGATGTATTAAAACACTTCCTAGCATTATGTCTGTACATGGTGGCTGTACTAAACTTATTTAATTATTGATCATAATTATATATTGTGAAAAATTATGTAGTGTCATATTCTCCATGATTACCATCATCGTTTCATTTTAATATATAGTATGATGACATTTTGCTGTTTTTATTTTTGTGATGGAGCTTCTTGACTTTTGGAATAAGCAAGTTTATATAACATATGAGATCTGATTCTTGCTACAGCCTCAACAAATTAAATTTCCTATATTTTAATTTTCACATCCTAGCAGGTATTTTTTTCTACGCATTTGTAAAAGAAGTTTGTAGCATATACTCTATTCATAGAGTATACAAATACAAATTGTAAGAATTATACAAATTTAACCCAACAATTCTCCCCTACAGGAATTCTGGTAAGAAGCAGAATGGACAAAACTGAAAATCAGGAAAACATCTCAGTTTTGTTCTATGCTTGGGTTTCAGGGCCCTGTTAGACTTTAAAACCAAAGTAGTTGGAGTTCAAATCTTAACTTTATCACTGGGTGATCTTAGGCAAGTTTCTTATTTTCCATGGGCCTAAGTTTCTTGAATTGTAAAATGAAGATAAACAGTAATTATACCTTATAGGGTTCTTAAGAGGTTTAAATAAATAAATATTTTAAAGTACTCAGGATAGTGGCTGATATAAAAAAAAAAAGTACTCTAAGCCTAGGCAACATAATGATACCCTGTCTCTGTAAAAAAATAAAAATTATCCAGGTGTAGTGGTATTTGCCTGTGGTCCCCGCTACTTGGGAGGCTGAGGTGGAAGGGTCTCTTGAGGCCAGGAGTTCAAGTTCATCCTGGGCAACATAGTGATACCCTGTCTCTGCCCACCCACCCCCAAACTAATTAATTAATTTAATTAAAATTTTTGAGAAATACTCTGAGTCTGTTCAATAAATAAGATGTTTTTGATCTTTAGAGCAATATCATTATCAAAATGAGTTTTTATTCTTAGTCTCATAAAAACCTCACAAGACAAGGATGCCCTCTCTCACCACTCCTATTCAACATAGTATTGGACGTCCTGGCCAGGGCAATCAGGCAATACAGAAGTAAAAGGTATTCAAATAGGAAGAGAGGAAGTCAAATTATCTTTGTTTGCAGATGGCATGATTGCATATCTAGAAAACCCCCTCATCTCAGCCCAAAAGCTTCTTAAGCTGATAGGCAACTTCAGCAAAGTCTCAGGATACAAAATCAATGTGCAAAAATTGCTAGCATTCTTATACACCGACAACAGGCAAGCAGAGAACCAAATCACGAGTGAGCTCCCATTCACAATTGCCACAAAAAGAATAAAATACCTAAGAATACACCTAACAAGGGAAGTGAAGGACCTCTTCAAGAAGAACTACAAACCACTACTGAGAGAAGTCAAAAAGGATACAAACAAATGGAGAAACATTCTATACTCATGGATAGGAAGAATCAATATCATGAAAATGGCCACACTACCCAAAGTAATTTATAGATTCAATGCTATTCTCATTAAACCACCATTGACATTCTTCACAGAATTAGAAAAAACTATTTTAAAATTCACATGGAACCAAAACAAGAGCCCAAATACTAAGTCAATCCTAAGCAAAAAGAACAAAGCTGGAGGCATCATACTACCTGACTTCTAACTATACTACAGGGCTACAGTAACCAAAACAGCATGACTTCAAACTATACTACAAGGCTACAGTAACCAAAACAGCATTGGTACATGAACAGACACATAGACCAATGGAACAGAGTAGAGAACTCAGAAATATGACTGAATGCACACAGCCATCTGATCTTTGACAAACCTGACAAAAACAAGCATGGGGAAAGGATTCCCTAATTAATAAATGGTGCTGGAAAAACTGGCAAGCCATATGCAGGAAATTGAAACTGGACCCCTTCCTTACACCATATACCAAAATGAACTCACGATGGATTAAAGACTTAAATGTAAACCCCAAAACTATAAAAACCATAGAAGAAAATCTAGGCAATACCATTCAGGACATAGGCATGGGCAAAGATTTCATAATGAAGATGTCAGAAGCAATTGCAACAAAAATGAAAATTGTCAAATGGGATCGAATTAAACTAAAGAGCTTCTGCACAGCCAAAGAAACAATCATCAGAGTAAACAGACAACCTACAGAATGGGAGAAAATTTTTGCAATCTATCCATCTGACAGAGGTCTGATATCCAAAATCTATGAGGAACTTAAATAAATTTATGAGAAAAAAACAAGCAGCTCCATTAAAAAGTGAGCAAAAATATATGAACAGACACTTCTCAAAAGAAGACATACAAGTGACCAACAAACATGAAAAAAATCTCAATATCACTGATCATTAGAGAAATGCAAATGAAAACCACAATGAGATACCATCTCATGCCAATCAGAATTGCTATTATTAAAAAGTCAAAAAGCAAAAGATACTGCCGAAGTTGTGGAGAAAAGGGAACACTTTTACACTGTTGGTGAGAGTGTAATGTTCAACCATTGCAGAAGACAGTGTAGCAATATCTCAAAGATCTAGAAACAGAAATAGCATTTGACCCAGCAAGTCCATTACTGGGTATATACCCAAAGGAATATAAATCATTCTGTTATCAAGATACATGTACGGGTTTGTTAGTGTAGCACTATTTACAATAGTAAAGTCGTGGAATCAACCTACATTCTCTTTAATGATAGACTGGTTAAAGAAAATATGGTACATATCCACCATGGAATACTATGTAGCCATAAAAAGAATTAGATCATGTCCTTCATGGATGTAGTTGGAAGCCATTATCCTCAGCAAACTAAGGCAGGAACAGAAAACCAAACACCACATGTTCTCACTTATTATTTTTTTATTTTGAGATGGAGTCTTGCTCTGTTGCCAGGCTAGAGTGCAGTGGTACAATCTCGGCTCACTGCAACCTCTGCCTCCTGGGTTCAAGTGATTCCCCTGCCTCAGCCTCCTGAGTAGCTGGGACTACAGGCATACACCACCACGCCCGGCTATTTTTTGTATTTTAGTAGAGACGGGGTTTCACCATGTTGGCCAGGATGGTCTCGATCTCCTGACCTCGTGATCCGCCCGCCTCGGCCTCCCAAAGTGCTGGGATTACAGGCATGAGCCACCGTGCCCGGCCTTGTTCTCACTTTTAAGTGGGAGCTGATTGATGAAAACACATGGACACAGGTCAGGGGAACAACACACATTGGGCATCTGTTGGGGACGGGAGAGCATCAGAAAGAATAGCTAATGGATGCTGGGCTTGATACCTAGGTGATGGGATTATCTGTGCAGTAAACCACCATGGCACACATTCACCTATGTAGCAAACCTGCATATCCCGCACATGTACCCCTGAACTTAAAATCAACGTTGAAAAAAAAAAAAGAAAAAGAAAATCTCTAAGAGATATGAAGGTGGCGGTGCCAGGGAACTGGTGGTGGGAACTGCCTGACCAAACCAAGCAGCATGTAGGCCATGGTGGGACACCCGAGGGAGAATGCTACACAGATGAGGTTTATTAGAACCAGATCTTGTGGAACTACACTTCAAAGTGCTAGGAACCCACGAACTCTACACAGTATCACATGAATGCCCTCTGCAAGGGTGAGGGGCCTGGTCGGATGGAAGGATGGAGACAAGGCCAGAGGGGAGAGATTCCTCTCTGGGAAAAAGGAGAGAGCCCTGGGGGCTGTGGAATGAGGGTTGTGTGAAGCAGAAGATGCCTTCTCACACCCCACCTCCTTTCATAGACTTCAGGAGCTATGTCTTTGGAGAGGGCCTTGCCACACCACATCAGATATATTAAATATATTAAAATGCATCCACATCACTATGAAACATTTTCATTATAGAAATAAGAGGTTGAATAGCTTTTTCTAATTTTGCTTCTGAAATATAACTGTATTTTGCAGGAAAAAATAGAAAAACACGATGTATTTATTTAAGAAGGGATATAAAAATCTAACAGTAGGTAAGTCTGATAAAGTCATTCAGGGGGACTATCAGGGTTCTTACTGTTCACAAAGCTATAGTAAATTTTAATTAAAAATAGAAATTTGCCAGAATATTATTTAAGTTTTCTCCTTGCCATGAGTAGCTCTGTCAGTTTTACACAAAAGTACATTGTAGGTCATCTTCTAAACTCTATCTTCTTCATACTGCTTTTCTGTATCTTATTTAAGGACAATGCAAGAGTGAGAGATAAAATAAGTTGTCTATCTGACTAATTTATCAAGGGCAGTCCCATGATTTTGTTCTCTAAAATATTTTTAATAGAAAAAAAATTTTATGCCAATCCATTTGCCAATAGTTACATTGTTCCTATGCTATTTGTTTCTAGAAAATATATATTAATGATGGCAAAAGGTCAGGGCTTTTTATGTGTTTTGTCTTGTTTTGATTTAAGAGAATGTAAAAACACAAAGTCTTAGCTCATTTGTTAAATGATGCCATAATTAATGAAGACTATTCTTAAATTCTGAAAAATATGGTAGTGCTATCTTTAGACTTCCAGAAGGTGGTACTATTGCTACATACAAGAAGACAGAATGTATGACCTGAAAAACAGTTATTTTAACTTATATATATATATTTTAATCAGATTTGACTTTCAGTAGCATTTTCTAAAGTGTATTCTAAAGTATAGGGACTTCCTTGAATACTAAATCAAAACATTAATCCTTAGTGACTTAAAGTTAAGACAGGTTACACAGGACTTCTTAGAACCTTTAATATCCTGATATAAAATATAAATCAAAGAAGATTTAGTGTGAGGCATTTCTCATAATTATTTTACCCTGAAATTCCCTTTTCACAGAATATATTTAAGGATTTGTTTTTAATGGAATGAACTTAGGGAAATCTTTTTAGAGGAATTCAAACCCAGTAGAATACGTCATGACAATCCACAGAAGGGGAGAATTTTTTTTGCAAATGATATCAGTAATAAGATAATCATATCTAACTATATCAAGAACTACTATATACCAAAAATAAAACACAAATAATCCAATTAAAAATGGACAAATAATCTGAACAGACATTTCTTCAAAGAAGATATACAAATGGCCAGTAAGCACATAGAAAGATTCAACATCATAGTCATTAAACAAAGCAAATCAAAACCACAACAAGATACCATTTTACACCCACTGGAATGACTATAATAAACAGAAGATAATAACACATGTTAGCGAAGATGTGCTGCTGGAAGTGTAATTGACGCAGTCACTTTGAAGAACAATTTAGCAGTTCCTCAAAATGTTAAACATAGGGTTACCATATGACCCAGCAATTCCACTCCTAGCTATATACCTAAGAGAAATGAAAACATATATGCATATAAAAATTTGTATATGAATGTTCATAGCAGCATTATTCATAATAGCTAAAAAAGAAACAACCCAAATGTCCATCATCTGATAAATGGATAAATACAACTATTGTATATTTATTCACTGGAATATTATTTGGCAAGAAAAAAGACTACTGACATATGCTACAACATGGACGAGTCTTGAAAACATTATGCTAAGAAGCCAGTCACAAAGGACCACATACTGTTTAGTTTTACATAGGAAATGTCCGGTATAGGCAAGTTTATAGAAACAGGAAGTAGATCATTGGCTGCCTAGGGTGTGGATGGGTGGTAATAAGATATTCTATATATGTACATATATATATATATATATATAATTATACTTTAAATTCTGGGATACATGTAGAGAACATGCAGGTTTGTTACATAGGTATACATGTGCCATGGTGTTTTGCTGAACCTATCAACCCATCATCTACATCAGATATTTCTTCTAATGCTATCCCTCCCCTACCTCCGACCCCCTTACAGGCCCCAGTGTGTCATGTTCCCCTCCCTGTGTCCATACGTTCTCATTGTTCAACTCCCATTGATAAGTGAGAACATGTGGTGTCTGGTTTTCTGTTCCTGTGTTAGTTTACTGAGAATGATGGTTTCCAGCTTCATCCATGTCCCTCAAAGGACATGACCTCATCCTTTTTTATGGCTGCATAGTATTCCATGGTATATATGTGCCTCATTTTCTTTATCCAGTCTATCATTGGTAAGCATTTGGGTTGGTTCCAAGTCTTTGCTATTGTGAATAGTGCCACAATAAACATACGTGTGCAAGTGTCTTTATAGTAGAATGACTCATATATTATTAAATTAGAAATCAATCTAATTATTTACTAAAAAAGGTGGAAAGTAGTCATTAGTAATAAGTTGATAGATTGTAACTGTGTAGACTAGTATTTTTCTTTGTTTTCTTGATCTTTGAATTAGAGTGAAGTATTAAGTACCTAATTGTTAGTGATATTCCTATTTCTTATTGTGCTTTCTGTAGCTTATGCTTTATAAAGATACTGTACTATTTGGTGAATATGTATTTAAAATTATCTTCCTCTTTCAAGTTGCAAGTTCCTTCCTTATGATTTCTACATAGCAATACTAATTGTGTCTTTTGAGACAACATAGAGTAAATCACATTTCTCTTCTATGTTCTAACAAAAGCTGATTCCAAGCCATATAATCTTTTCTTTGGAAGAATTATCCATAAATCCTTTAACCATTACTCATATGATGAAGCTTTGGGTTGCATCTTTCTCCACGTGATCACTGTTTTTATCAAAGATGCTAACTCATCAGGTACATTGTTTTCCATAATGTATTTACCTGCATAATCTAAGGACATTATTGCCGTTGGAATAGGTTAACAATAGCAATTAAAAAGTTCACTCTTAGAACAATTACTTTTCTTTGTCTCAATATAATGGCTTACATAAAAACATAAGAAAAATTGAAGATGGAACAAAACATATTTTTATATTTTGCTTTCAACAAAGGATAATCATCTGTTGGCTTATCCACAAACCGTGAGTATTTTTTCCGACTGGAAAAACAGCTAATGTAGCTAAATGTTTCTAATCAAATGTAATAAATAATTGTAGAATAGCTTGAATGAATATGAGTACTTATAACTCTCTTAATTTGAAGTCTAGTGCTGCAAAATAAATGCTAATAGAGCAAAATAGTACTTCTTTGCTTGTCCTCATTTATGTGGCAATAACAGGGTTATGCCATTTTATGTAATGAAAGCAAACCCTAAGGTGGCTAAAAACCTTCAACACTGGGCACAATATACTAAGGGGGTTTAAGTGGGAAGATGATAGGAGAATGTGGGGAAATTGGGCAAGGCAATAGAAGTTGAGAAGATAAAGTGAATATAAGGTTGATAAGAATTTTTCTTCTAACTTTGGTGGTGGCTATTGGTATAAAACAAAAGTGGGACTTAATGAAGCTAAATGATGCATTTTTCCTTATGTGACTTTCCCCACCCTCACTTCCATATGATCTCATATTTTTATTGAAGAGCAAATAAACCAACCTGTAGCTTTGGGTACAGAAAGATATATAAACTTAAGCCCAGACAATAAAGTGAAAAGTTTAAAAGTCTATTAATTTACTAGTTTGAAGCCATGGGAACATTCAGTGACAAAAGTATATAAGTATCACTACTGCTTCCTTCACAAATGGGGTAATAATATAGAAACTCCTTTATATTTGTGCATAATTTTCTAGTTTACCCATTCCTCATATTATCTTATTAAATCTTCAGAGCAACTGTATACACAACATGTGACTTGTCCATAGACACACAAGTAGTGGCAGAGCCAGTGCTCAAACTCATGTATTCTATTGCCACTGGAACACAACACGTTAGAAAAATACAATTTAATACATCATTAGCTTCAATACTGAAATACTTCTAGACCTCAGACTTGTGGTTTTGTAGTAGCAAGGCAAGGCTAATTAAATATTTAAGTATGTGCAACACACACACTCTTACATATACGCCATTCACACATACACATATGTGTATATATATGCACATGTCCATACCTATGCACACACAAACTGAATAAGTATTTCTTAACTATGTTGCTCTTACTAAAATGTAAGCTTCGAGAGGGTAAGTGTGTTAGTTTTTTTATTCATTGCCGTATCTCCAACACCTGAAGGAATTACTGGTACATAATAGGTGGTCAAGAAACATTTTTGAAATAAAAGTACCAGTGAGGTGTTAATAATTATGGTTATTTTGCAAATGATGTTTATGTATATTTTCTGTATTATTTAAGAATAATCTTTCTTAGACAAAACTAAACAGAGAGAATAAGCACATAGTTAGACAGACAGGCATAGATAAAGCCAGTGGTACATATGTGTGCTGAACAAATATAGGAATGGATGAAAGAAGCAAGTAGGCACTCAACATTCATGAGGCATAAAATATTCAAGACAGTTATGATATTCTTAAATAGGTTATTCATTGTTGACATTCATTCTGACCCCATGTGTCTTTGGCTGAAGCTGTTTGGGAGGTTATTAGCAAGCTACTGGCTCATAATACTTGCTCCTACATGGAACACAGTCTGCATGTGTTGGCTCCAGGTATCTTCCATCTGCTTAGTCCTCTTTCTCACCTTCAACCCTAGTCTTTGTAACCACACTGTAAGCAGGAAGGGTTGATGTGTCAGAGAGTGAAATCAAGCGAGAGTAAGAGAACAAATGAACATTATGTAACACAGAACATGTATCATGGTACCCTTATCCTGCTTGAACTCTAGACTAGGTATATTAAACTCCCTCGTTTCTTTCCTCTTGTTTCTTGCAGTATTTTATTTTTTAATTGATTTAACGAACTGCAATTATCTTCTGTTCTAATGACCTCTGGGAGAGCCTACTTTGTATACGGAATACTTACAGACTACCATATATCAAGTTATTTCCTACCACTGTGATGATTTATTTTAAATAAGTTGGAGAATGATTAAGTTTAATTTTATAATAAAGTCACTTTATTTTACTGGCCTGTCAATTGGAATTATATCTGGCAAGCCTAGATAATGCAGATGCCTTGTCTTACATGTCACATTTCAGGTGTCAAAGCTGAAGAAAAGTTTAAAATCTCTGAATAAGTAAACTAGCATTCTGGATTCAAGGTTATTAAATTCTAATCTGAAACGTTTACTGACAGACCAGTTGGCCCTTCAAAGTGTTGAGGTTAATTACAGAATATGGCTAAAAAGAAAATAAAGCATAGAATTTCAGAGTTGTAACATTCTATCAGGTTCTTCAATATAAAAGTCAAATATTTTTCAGTTCCTACAATTTTTTTTTCGAATACTACAGAGGAAGAAATGCCTAAATTTACCCAAATAGTCTTCTCATTTGAATAAAAAATATTTAAGGAAATATTTAAAACTTACGTTATTATTTTTACTTTGAAAGTAAATGGCAAACTTGAAATATTTTAAAGAGTAAAAACTTTATGAGATGCTACTATTAACATTTGTTGTTTAATGTGATAGAAACAATAACAATTCTATTAGGAATGTTATGCAATTCTCCTTTTTCTACTTCATTGTTATGCAATTTGAAATATGAATTTTCAATTAAGTTGCTTTGCCATCAGACCTGTATAACCATTCTCCTCAAAGCAGCACCCCTGACTGTAGCACTGAATCATATAATCATAATGCATCATCTACAGCTGGCCAATCCCTCCATTCTGAATTTATAGTAAAATAACTTACAGCTATTTGAACACCAGCTAGTGGTCTGGCTTCAAATTTGCAATCAGAAAAGTTTGTAAATTACTCGTGTTGCCTTTTGTTACATATTTTTTCAGTGTGCTTTTCAGGAAAACAGGATATTACTTTTTATTTAAATCTCTTCATAATTATTGATTGTGACGTATATGTTTGGCTGAAGTGAAGGGGGTATATCAAAAAGGGAGATGTCAGAAATTAATTACAGTTGTTAATTAAGTTGCTAACATTTTCTGCTGAAAGATAAAACATAGACACTAACTTAATATGAAACTGATAGATAATGTGTGTGTCTGTTTCTTCACTTCTAGAGGAATTCTAGAGAAAGTAGGTAAAGCTACGGTACTTAGAAAAACTATAATTCAAAAATTTCCAAAATATTTGGCATCTAAAAGAGTTTTTAGTTGCTCTATGACACTCCCTCTCCAGAGTAGAAGGTGATCACAGGGAATGCAGGAATGTCTGGTCCTAAAGGAAAGTAGTGTCAGAGAAGAATTTTACAAAGGGCTAAAGAAAGTAGGTGAATGGATAAGTACATGTGTACAGTCAATGTTCTTTCACACATCTCTAAGCTTCTGCTTATAGTTTTGCCTATTCACAAAATTCATACCTTTTATTTATATTATATTCTAAATTCAATATATCATATAGAATCTGGAAAGATATTGGAACTGGCCTAAAGGGAAACATCAGGATTTCAATCATTATGTACAGGTTACATAGATTTAGTATATTTAAAAAAGAACGATACAAAGATTTCTGTTTCCAGTGAAGATGAAGGGTAAATTTGGAGGGAGCAGATTTACCTTACACATAAACAACAAAAAAATGAGCAATATTTATGAAACGATTTTCAAGACTTCAAACATCAAGTAATAAAAGGTAGTGATTCCTTAAGAGATGTGAAACATGTGATGAGACCTATGAATACCCTAGAGTTTCTAGGTCATAGCAAAAGGAGATAAAACACAGACAAAGCCTGGCAGTCACTCTAAAGTTGAGAAGATAAAACTGGGGATCTGACGAGGCCACAGGAGTTAAAGTTCATAGGGCAGAGTAGACAGAGTATTACAAAAGAGAGTGCTGCCTAGCGAGTGAGCCAGTTCCAGAAATCTTCAGTCTCCCTTGCATTCTCAGCTGACTGCTGATCAGTGCATGAGTAGTAGAAAACTACCCAAGGATGAAGAAAGAACCACCAGAAAGAATGAAAGGAAATAATACCTGGGGCTTACACACGGCGCCAACCAGCATGGGAAATTTCATAATTCATGTTGAAAGTTCTCAGAAGTGGTTGGCCTCGGTAGTAGAAAAATCAACTCTAGACTCAATACTGCTCTGCTTCTTCCTAGTGACACCTACAAGGAAGACCAGAATGGATTAAAGTTTTTCTAATTAACTTAGCATCCCAGATCAAAGTTTAAGAATATTTATAGGATTACAAAAATATTAAGATCTAACAAGATAAAATTCATAGTGTCATCCATTCAGTTAAAAATCACTGTCATACAAAGAAAGATTATAATCTATAAGCAGGAGAAAACCTATCAATAATAAAAACCAATCCAGATGTAATACAGAAGATATAATTATTAGACAAGGACTATAACTATACACCCTATGTTCAAGAAGCTGGAGTAAGGATTGGACACATTAAATAGAAACATAGAAGACAGCAAAAAGGCCCAAATTGGGCTTCTGGACATATAAATTACAATGCTTGAAATGAAAAACACACTGGATGTGATTAATGACAGATTAGAGGTTGTAGAAATAAATGATAGTTGAACTTGAAGATGCAACAAATATATTTTATATCCCAATGAAACACAGAGAGAAATTGACTGAAAACATTAAAGAGCATTAGTGAGTTTGAAATTTCTTATAATGCAGGTCTGCTGGAGATGAAGTAAATTCTTTCAGTTTTCATCTGCTTCCAAAATGCCTTTATTTTGACTGCATTTTTATAGATTTTTTTTTGGTTGGATATAGATTTACAGACTAACAGTTTTTCCCCCAGCAATTTAAAGATGATATTTCATTGTTCTGTTTCTTACAATTTTTTTTCTGATAAGAAGTCAGCTGTCATTATTTTTCCTTGTATGGAATATTTTTTTTTCTTTCTTCTTCTTCTTTTTTTTTTTTTTAAAGATGGTATTTTGCTCTGTCACCCAGGCTGGAGTGCAGTGGCGAGATCTCAGCCCATTGCAACTTCCACCTCTCTGGTCCAAGTGATTCTCCTGCCTCAGCCTCCCAAGTAACTGGGATTACAGGCACACACCACTGCAAATGGCTAATTTTTGTATTTTAGTAGAGACTGGGTTTCACCATGTTGGCCAGGCTGGTCTCAAACTCCTGACCTTAGGTGATCCACCTGCCTCAGCCTCCCAAAGTGCTGGGATTACAGGCTTAAGCCCCTGTGCCTGGCCTTTTTTTCTTTGATTTCAATATTTTCTAATGATTTCTATATTGTAGGGCTCTCACCATGATGGAGTGAGGTGTGGTTTTCTTTGTATTTACTATTACTAGATTTCATTCAACTTCTAAGATCTGTGGTTGATGTCTTTCATCAGTTTTGGAAAATTGCCATCCATTATTTCTTTCAATATTTATTCTGGTCTATTCTATCTTCTTGTTCTGGGACTCCAACTATACATATGATAACTTATTTGATAATCTATAACAGTTTGGATGTCCTTATTCTTTTCCTTTATAGTTTTTTCTCTTTGTGTTTTAGTCTGAATAATTTATGTTTTCTACAAATTCACTGATTCCTTCCTCTGATTATTAGCATGCTGAATAATTATAATTATTTAATTATGATTATATTATACTTATATAATAAGATTTCTATAATTATATAATTATATTATATTATAATTATATTAACTATATTAATAACAATAATTATAATAATCCTTGCTCTGATTATTAGTACGCTGAATATTTAGCATAATGAATCCATCAACATAATTATGTATCTATTATTTCATCTTTCATTTCTAGGATCTTCATCTGGTTCTTTTTCATAGGTTTCAATTCTATGATAAAATTCCCTATGTGTACACCTTTTCCACGAGATCCTTTAATATATTTATCATATTTTAAAGTCTCTCTTTGATAATTTTAACACTTGGGCCATCTTTGGATTGAGATTTGTTGACTTTTTCCTCTCTTGACAATGTATCACATTTTCTTCTTTCTTCCATACCTCATATTTTATATTGGAAATTTGATATTGTATATAATAGAACAATACACTGAAGCAAATACATTTACACTCAGAAAAAGGCACATCATTTCTTTTTCAGACAACTAATGTGGAGATATGAGTTAATCTAGTCCATAATTTAGTTGGGTCTGGGCTTGTTTCTTTTTAAAATTTTATGTACTTTTAAATCGATGAGTAAAATTATATATGCTTATGGGGCACAATAAGATGTTTTAATATATATATGCATTGTAGAATGGCTAAATCAAGCTATTTAACATATACGTTATCTCACATACTTATTTTTTATGTTAAGAATTCTCAAATCTAGTCTGTTAACAAATTTTTTTTTTTTTTTTTTTTTTTTTTTGAGACGGAGTCTCGCTCTGTCACCCAGGCTGGAGTGCAGTGGCTCAATCTCAGCTCACTGCAAGCTCCGCCTCCCGGGTTCACGCCATTCTCCTGCCTCAGCCTCCTGAGTAGCTGGGACTACAGGCGCCCGCTGCCACACCTGGCTAATTTTTTTGTACTTTTAGTAGAGACAGGGTTTCACCGTGTTAGCCAGGATGGTCTCGATCTCCTGACCTCGTGATCGCCCACCTTGTCCTCCCAAAGTGCTGGGATTATAGGCGTGAGCCGCCCTGCCAGCCAGCAATTTTTAGGTATACAATAAGTTGTTATTAATTGTAGTAAACATGAGTACAATAGAGCTCTTGAATTCATTCCTCTTGTCTAACCGAAATTTTGTGTCCTATGACCAACATCTCCCCAATCTCACCATCCCCCTTCTTCTGGTAACCACCATTTAACTCTGTTTTTATAAATTTGGCTTTTTTACATTCCACATGTAAGTGAGATCATGCAGTATTTGTCTTTCTGCATTTGGCTTATTTCACTTAATATAATGTACTCCAGGTTCATCCATGTTATCACAAATAACAAGATTTCCTTCTTTTCAAAGAATGGAACAGTATTCCATTGTATATACACATAGAATTTTTTAAAATTCGTTTATCTGTTGATGGACTTAGGATGATTTCACATTTTGGCTGTTGTAAATAATGCTGTGACAAATAAGGGAGTGCAAATATCTCTTTGACATACTGATTTCATATCCTTTGGATACAGATCCAGTAGCAGGATTGCTGGATCATATGGTAGTTCTATTTTTATATTTTTAAGGAAATGCCATACCGGTTTTCATAATGACTGTACTAATTTACATTCCAACCAACAACATACAAAAGTTCTTTTCTCTGCATCCTCACCTACATTTGTTATCTTTTTTCTTCTTGATAGTAGCCATTCTAACAGATGTGAGGTGATCTCTCACTGTAGTTCTATTTGCATTTCTCTGATTAGTGGTGTTGAGCGTTTTTTATACACCCATTAGCCATCTGTATATCTTCTTTTGAGAAATGTCAGTTCAAGTTTTTTGCTCAGTTTCAAGTCAGGTTATTTGTTTTCTTACTATTGAATTGTTTGAGTTTCTTATATCTTTTGGGTATTAACTCCTTATGAGATCTATGGTGTTCAGATATTTTCTCCCATCCCATAGGTTGTCTCTTTACTCTGTTGACTTTTTTTCTTTGTTTTGCGAAAGTTTTTCACTTTGGTAGAATTCTATTTATCTTCTTGTTGCCTGTGCTTTTAGGGCCGTATTTTAAAAAGTCCTTGCCTAGATAAATGCCATGGAGCTTTCCCTCCATTTTTTTCTAGTAGTGTTATAGTTTTTGGTATTATATTTGTCTTTAATCCATTTTAGATCAATTTTTGCATGTGCTTTGAGATGATGGTCTATTTTCATTTTTCTGCATGTGAAAATTCAGTCTTTATTGAAGAAACTCTTCCCTATTGTGAGTTCTTGACATCTTTGCCAAAAATTGACAATAAATATGCGGATTTATTCCTGGACTCTCTATTCTGCTTCATTGGTCAAGGTGTCTATTTTTATGCCAGTACCATGCTGTTTTAATTACTATAATTTTCTAGTAGATTTTGAAATAAGGTAGTGTGATGCCTCCTGCTTTGTTCTTTTTGCTCAATATTGCTTTGGCTATTCAGTCTTTTGTGGTTTCATATAAATTTTAGGATTTTTTTTTCTATTTCTATGAAAAATGTCATTGGAATTTGTATAGGGATTTTTTTGAATGTGTAGATCTCTTTGGGTAGAATGGGCATTTTAAAAACATTAATTCTTCCAATCCATTAACATGGGATATCTTTTTATTTATTTGTGCATTGTTCAATTTTCTTCATTAGCGTATTATAGTTTTCTGTGTACAGATCTTTCACCTTCTTAGGTGAATATATCCCTAAGTATTTTATTTATTTGGTGGCTATAATTAATGGAATTGTTTTCTTGATTTTTTTATTTACAGCTTTTTGTTAACGTATAGAAATACTACTGATTTCTGTATGTTGATTTTGTATTCTGCAACTTTATTGAATTTATTAGTTTTAACAGTTTTTTTTGGCAGAGTCCTTAGGGTTTTCTATATATAATGTAATCTATGAACAGAAATAATTTAACTTTTTTCTTTCTGATTTGGATGCCTTTATTTTTCTTTTGTCTAGCTTGCTCTGTCTATAAATTCCAGTATTATATTGAACAGAAATGTCAATAATGAACATTCTTGTCTTACTTCTGATCTTAGAGGAAAAACTTTCAACTTTTCACCATTGAGTACGATATTAGCTGTGGGCTTCTCATATATGGTCTTTATTGTGTTGAGGTACATTTCTTCTATATATCTCATTTGTTGGGAGTTTTATGATGAAAGGATGTTGAATTTTGTTTGTGCCTTTTCTGCACTAATTGAGATGATTATATGGTTTTTGTCCTTTATTCTGTTAATGTATTATATCACATTTATTGTTTGATCATGGTGAATTATTCTGGTGTTGATGTTCTCTATTGCATTTTTCATTTCATTCATTGTGATATTCAGCTCCAGAATTTCTGTTTGTTTTTGTTTACAATTTTAATCTCTTTGAAAAATTTTTTATTTTGGTCTTTTTTTAAATTTTATTGTATTATTTCTCTGTATTTTCTTGAAGTTTATGGAATTTCCTTAAAATAATAATTTTGAATTATTTATTAGGCAAATTTGAATATTTACATTTGGAGTTCATATATCTTCATTGGGGTAGTTACTGAAAAATTGTGTTCTTTTGATGGTGTTATGTCTCCTTGGTTGTTTTGTTTCTTCTTGCCTTCTATTGATGTCTGCAGATTTGGTGGAGTATTCTCCTCTTCCTTACTTTACGTGCTAATTTTCTGTGGAAAGATCTCTCCCTATAGGGAGGTCAGAGGCCGTTTCTGCGTGGGGTGCAGTGATTTGTCACCAATGGGGTCAAAGCTGTGTATTCACCTCAACATCCCTGTCTGCTGAGGTCAATGTTGATGAAGGTTACAGGCATCTTCAGTGGCCAATGGTGTGGATATCCATAGTGGCAGTGAAAGTCATTGCAGTGTTTGATGGTGATGGCTGCTAAGGTCCTCCCAATCTTTTTTTCTCTCACTGGGGAAGTTGTGGCTGAAGAGATTCCTCTTCACACTGGGTCTACTTTGCAGTCCCACTCAAGTTGGCAGTGGCACTGGTGTCTGATCATGGTGCTCATGGAGTAGTCACGAAGTTGAGGCCTAAAGCATGAGCATGCCTGGAGGGACTATGGTTCTGGAATCCAGAATGATAATGGCACAGGTGTCTAGGGCTCAGGGACCCCTGCTCCCCTGTCAGTAACAGCATGTGATGTGCAGGTGCTTGTGCAGAAGCCACAGAGTTAAGCATGGGAGCACAGGCTTATGCAGAGTTAAAGTGGCTCTGAAGTCAAGGTAGAGACAAGATCTCTATGGTATCTAAGTCAGTACCTGGAATGAAACTATGTGCAGAAAGAGTTTGGCTCTGGGTCCCAGAGTGCTAACTAGTTCAATATGGCTTATGGGCAGGGCACTTGTATGGTTGGGAGAGGTGTCAGCTTCTTGGGTGGTGGAGAAGTGTGCAGACACATCTCCTTTTCTGGCGTTCCTGGACAAGAACAGCTGTTTGTTGCCTTGGTGGCAAAAGTAGCCAGTGTCCCCTATGGAGCGGACTGCTAGGAAACTCAATGGTTCCTGCCGTGCAACTGATAGCAACAGCCTTTGTCTTTCTTCTTTGTTCCTTGCTCTCTCCTGGCATCTCAAGTATGCTAATTTCACCAGCAATCTTTTCTATGTGCATATTCCCAGTATTTTTGCTCCACTCTGTTGCCACAGACTCTTTAGTGGGCCTTTCAGACTTCTCTGGGATATTTTGGTTTGTGGCTAGCTGTCTGTATTTGTTTATTTGTAGGTGAATGAAGGCTGGTACCTCCTACTCTGCCATTTTGATTATGTTTTGATATATGCATATGAAAGTTTCTTTAGACTTATTTTACCACAGGCTGCAAATAATTTGGGAATGGGATCTGTGCCTTCGTTTTAGCTAGATTTGGGACCTGAGCATCTGAAGAATTTGTTTCCATTTTTTTGTTTTGCTTTCAGTCTTTCTCAGTCCCTGCTTGTCTGCATCTCAGAGGGATTCTTATTAGCTATCCTGCCTTAGCTTCCACCAAAATCAACCAATGCATCAGTGGGGTCCCTGAGTGCCTAGAGAATTTTGTTCAGGTTTTTGTGTTGCCTGAAGACTCCAGCAATCCCCCTACACTTGCATTTCAGAGGAGAGTTTATCTTAGCTTTCCTGCTCTTCTCTTAGCCACAGGTCATCACTGTCTTTTACTCAGTGTAAAGCCCAGAGGGTTTATCTTCGTTCTTATGCCTTGCCCTTAGATTTCATGAGGTCCTGCACACTGTGTGTCAGTGCGGCAAGTCTCTTCCAGTATTCCTGACCCTCTTCCACCAAAGGTAAGTGCCTCCTACCTTGTACTCGGTGTGAAGTTCAAACACTTGAAAGTTTCTCTTAGCATTCCTACCCCGGCCCAATATTTCTCATGAGTACTCTGTGAATGCCTCTGAAAAGTGTTGGCAAGTGGCATACTCTCTGTTCTGGGGACTCCAAATCATCATGCCATCCCACACTTGGTCAATAAAAATTCCTTAAACGTTCATCAGTTTTCTCATTTCCCATTTATCTGACAGCTTTCTCCCTTTTCCACGGATTCACCAAAAATGACAGAAACTGTTAGATTTCTTCACTCCAAAGAGAGGTGTGTAACTTTTTGGATTTTAAGTCATTAGGTTTTATCCCTCATTCTTAGCACTCTGATAAATTTTTTTCAAACCATGACTTTACGTATTATCTGGCTGGTTACTGTTGTTAGGTTGGGAATGACATTTTCTTGTGACTTTTTACATTCTAAGCAGAAGGTAATACCTGATAGTTTACATATAAATGATCATTTTTCTCTTTCAACATATATACACACACATATATAATATATATACTATATATACACACACTACACATAATATATATGCTATATATGTTGATTAAAAATGTTTTTGAAATTATCCTTTTAGAATATATTGGAGGTATTAATCTTTTTTTAAATATCTTCGGTGGTAGGAAATCTTTCACTAATTCCAAAATTACATCTGCTCTAAAATAAGAGTGACATTCAAAACCAAGTTTGTAAATAATGGTGGTGATTAATTATGTTTTTTGTACAGTTGACTCTTGAACAACGTGAGGGTTAGGGCTGATCCCCCACATTGTCAAACATCTTTCCCAAAACTTAGCTACTAATAACCTACTTTGACCAGAAGTCTTACTGATAATGTAAACAGTCAATTAACATATATTTTGTATATGTATTTTGTCTTGTATTCTTACAATTAAAAAACTAGAGAAAATAAAATGTTATCAAGAAAATCACAAGAAAGGGAAAATATATTTACTATCCATTAAGTGGAAGTGAATCATCATAAAATTCTTCATCTTCATTGTCTTCATATTGAGTAGGCCAAGGAGGAGCAGGAAGAGGAAGGGTTGGTCTTGATGTCTTGGGGTAGCAGAGATGGAATAAAATCCATGTATAAGTGGACCTGTGCAGTTTAAACCTACATGGTTCACAGGTCAACTGTAATGAAATAATTGGAATTTTTTTTTAAAGGCTAGTCAACTGAAGCAGTGGGTGTGGAAAAAGAACAAATAAATCTGCAACTGGTTGTGATCGGTTAGTTATACACACCATTGCACTCAGACCAGTCAGGATGATTTTTTATGCTTCTTCTAGGTACCTTTTGAAGGCAATATTACACAAGCAATTCAAAATTGATTTTGAGTGATGGCAGCATCATTGAAATAAGGAAATTCCTCTGATGTTGACTCTTTAATTATGAGTAGTAAACAAAAGCAAATATCTAGAAAGATGTAATTTTCAAATATATTTTCATTGCTCATGTATCCAGCCTTGAACATTTGTTGTTAAAATTACTTTAAAATATTTCAGATTTTAGTCTTTCTTGTACTCTGAATAATCCAATGCCAATTGATAATATATGGTTTGCCATTTTATTGCTTTCTTTGTAAATGCAAAAAGAGATTGATTTTTTTTACTTTACTTGAAAGAATATCATAGGCATCTTCACCTTATTAACAACTTAGAGTGATTTCTCTTTTTTTCATACCACAGCAGACAGATGTGTTTTAATAAAAAAAAACCTTTAATCAGAAAGTCTGATTAAATTCAATATTAACTCAAACTCTTAAAAATATTTTGGAAAAGTCAACAGGATACATCACAGAAAAGCAGGCAGCTGCTGAAAATTCTTTGGTGGAAAAGTAACTTGCATATTTATCCAAGCCACAAAATGATTTTCAAGCCAAGTGTTTTTTTTTTTTCAAAAATAGATTTTAAGATACATCAAAGATGATGAGCATTTTTTCATGTGTCTGTTGGCTGCATAAATGTCTTCTTTTGAGAAGTGTCTGTTCATATCCTTTGCCCACTTGTTGATGGGGTTGTTTTTTTTTTCTTGTAAATTTGTTGGAGTTCATTGTAGGTTCTGGATATTAGCCCTTTGTCAGATGAGTAGATTGCAAAAATTTTCTCCCATTCTGTAGGTTGCCTGTGCACTCTGATGGTAGTTTCTTTTGCTGTGCAGAAGCTCTTTAGTTTAACTAGATCCCATTTGTCAATTTTGGCTTTTGTTGCCATTGCTTTTGGTGTTTTAGACATGAAGTCCTTGCCCATGCCTATGTCCTGAATGGTATTGCCTAAGTTTTCTTCTAGGGTTTTTATGGTTTTAGGTCTAACATTTAAGTCTTTTATCCATCCTGAATTAATTTTTGTATAAGGTGTAAGGAAGGGATCCAGTTTCAGCTTTCTACATATGGCTAGCCAGTTTTCCCAGCACCATTTATGAAATAGGGAATCCTTTCCCCATTTCTTGTTTTTCTCAGGTTTGTCAAAGATCAGATGGTTGTAGACATGCAGCATTATTTCTGAGGGCTCTGTTCTGTTCCATTGATCTATATCTCTGTTTTGGTACCAGTACCATGCTGTTTTTGTTACTGTAGCCTTGCAGTATAGTTTGAAGTCAGGTAGCATGATGCCTCCAGCTTTGTTCTTTTGGCTTAGGATTTACTTGGCAATGTGGGCTCTTTTTTGGTTCCATATGAACTTTAAAGTATTTTTTTCCAGTTCTGTGAAGAAAGTCATTGGTAGCTTGATGGGGATGGCATTGAATCTATAAATTACCTCGGGCAGTATGGCCACTTTAACTATATTGATTCTTCCTACCCATGAGCATGGAATGTTCTTCCATTTGTTTGTATCTTCTTTTATTTCATGAAAAAATGCTCATCATCACTGGACATCAGAGAAATGCAAATCAAAACCACAATGAGATACCATCTCACACCAGTTAGACTGGCAATCATTAAAAAGTCAGTAAACAACAGATACTGGAGAGGATGTGGAGAAATAGGAACAATTTTACACTGTTGGTGGGACTGTAAACTAGTTCAACCATTGTGGAAGTCAGTGTGGCGATTCCTCAGGGATCTAGAATTAGAAATACCATTACTGGGTATACACCCAAAGGATTATAAATCGTGCTGCTATAAAGACACATGAACACGTATGTTTATTGTGGCACTATTCACAATAGCAAAGACTTGGAACCAACCCAAATGTCCAACCATGATAGACTGGATTAAGAAAATGTGGGACACACACCATGGAATACTATGCAGCCATTAAAAATGATGAGTTCGTGTCCTTTGTAGGGACATGGATGAAGCTGGAAACCATCACTCTCAGCAAACTATCACAAGGACAAAAAACCAAACACTGCATATTCTCGCTCATAGGTGGGAATTGAACAATGAGAACACATGGACACAGGAAGGGGAACATCACACACCAGGGCCTGTTGTGGGGTGGGGGCAGGGGGGAGGATAGCATTTGGAGATATACCTAATGTTAAATGATGAGTTACTGGGTGCAGCACACCAACATGGCACATATATACATATGTAACTAACCTGCACGTTGTGCACACGTACCCTAAAACTTAAAGTATAATAAAAAATAAAAATAATCCTACTTATAATTTAAAAAAAGTTACACCAAAGAAACTATACAGATATTCCCTAACAATACAAAACTTTAACAATGAAGTTAAACTGTATAGCAAAAGCCAAGTATGACAATACACATGAATAATTTATAAAATAAGCCTTTAAATCCTAGAAAACTAAAGTGGGCAGATCTTACTAAGGGGTAACATACATAAAATGAGGACTAAAAGCAAGGAACAATCCTTAACACTTTCCCAATGACTGACTAAACCTCAAAAAGACAACTTAGGAAAATGATTAACATGTAGTTTTTATTTTTTTCCTAGCCGTCAGTTCTACTTAGACAGACCTGGTTACCAATCGATACGTATATAGATTATTTTTTTCTTTCTACTCAGTTACTACCATTTTTTTCTTTTTCATCTTTTCCCTAATTTTTCCTCTGGTTTGACGAGTTGAACTCAAAAGGTTTGGTACCTAAAATGATTATCAATGCTTATAGGAATAGCACTAGAGAAGTGCAATCCTAGAAAAGGCAAATTTTTAACAGAGGTGGCTTGACAAAGTTAAGCATTCATTCTCAATATGACAATGTCTCCCACGTTAGTCACAAGGTTAATGGCTGCTCTTGGGTAGATCCCTTGACCCTGCATGATACTGTAATGCTTCCTGGTGAGGTACTGCAGAGCTATGTCACACACACCCATGAAAGCTTTCAATAAATGCAAAGCATCGTTTTAAACCATTTCAGTGGAAAAAATAAAAAAAAAATCACATTTCTCTCGGCTTGCTTTGTTTCTTGAGCTGGCTTGAAGTGCTTTTGGTGATATAGAAGACACAAGAGTTAGTTAGTGGCTACTCCAAGCTCTTTAGACTTCAGCACTTTCCGTTCTTCAAGCCTTAGCACTTTTTTTTGCAGCAATTATGGTATTCTTCATTAGCATTGCCACTGTCATAGGGCCAACACCTCCAGAAACTGGAGTGATATAACTGGCTTTTTGCCTAACTCCTTTAAAATCCACATTTCCAACCAACTTAGGTTTAGCAGTTACAGGATCTTGAACTGTATCTATTCCCACATCAATGCTATTGCTTCTTCCTTGGTCATATTTGCTGTGATCAGATTTGGAACACCTGCAACAGATATTACAATATCTACAAGAATTGTATGTTTCCTCAACTGCTCTTTGGGGGTATATCAATGAGATATTATAACAGTGGCATCACCTCCGTGACGTTCATGCACCCCATCTGTGTGCAGTGACATTGCAATAGGCATTACAACATTTTTTGACCTTCCAGCCACAACCACATTCTTCCCTAGGGTTGGAATGCCAGTTTGCTTAATTATTTCCCACACACTGCATGGAGTAGCTGGTATACGGAATACTGGTCCAGATACATTCGCCCTACATTAATTACATGAAAGCCATCAACATCCTTATCTGGAAAAACAGAATTGCAGATCTTTCTCTCATCAATGTGCTCTGGAAGAGGCAGGTGGAGAAGGAGGCCATCTACATTACCATCATTATTCAATTTATTGATTAAATTCAACAATTCTTCCTCTGAAATTGAAGCTGGTTTCACAATTATCTCACTGTTGATTCCCACATCTGCAGCTGCCCTGGTTTTGTTGAGGATATGGCAGTGACTTGCAGGAGTTTTGCTGACCAGAGCCACGCTCAGGCATGGCCCTTTGTTGCCAGAGGCCACCTACTCCTCCACCTCCTGCCGCACTTCCTGCTTGATCCACTGGGCCAGTTTCCTGACAACAGCTTCATTTAGTTGGCAATGGGTTCTTCCCAAGAACCCCACTGCTTCATCCAAAGCTGACAGACCAAGAGTGAGTATCTGACTGCAAAGGCAACAATTTTTAGGTTGGCCAGCTGTTCAGTTGGTGCAAAAGCTTAGCTCATAAGAGCAGTGAGAGTTATCGGAACCAGTAAGAGCTCGTCCGAGGGAGTTCAAAGGAACTGCCGCGAGGTGGAAAGGGCGAGGACAGAGGCGGCAGCTCTGAGCGGGCTGGATCAGCCAGCGGCCAACGCTGACATGAGGGAAGTCGCAGCCATAGCCCGCGCCGGTGCCCGCGCTGGGCTGACAGTGATTTTAAATAAAGTTTTGTTGAAGGAAGATAGATACGTTTCATTTATGGAAATGAAGGTGGAATTTTTTACAAAAATTAAGTTCCGCAGAAAAGTAGTATTAATGGGATTAGCTGTGACACAGTCTCCCAGCAGGGGGCAACACGTTGGGAATCAGAAGTAGCTGGGCAAATGCTTTTCAACTTTTTTGCCTTTGTGTCCCAGCCTTGTTAAAGTTCTGAAAAACATTCATTTTAAACTAAATTTCAACTAGTTATGAAATGATTAAACACCTTTTTTAAAAATATTCTGTCTTGGTGCCTAAGTATTCGATTTTTTTTCTGTTACATACCGAAATTTAAGAATACGTAATAATAATACATTACTGCAAAGTTATTACCCTCTATGTAAATTTTTTTTAATTGTTGAAAATGATTTCTTTTGAATTTCATTGACATCCTCATGTTTTGAAAATTGCAGGCTTTGTTGCACAAACCCTCAGTTCATGGTATTCTTACATTTTATGATTTTATGAATGCCCATTCTGTTCCCATGGAAACTTTCAGTTTTTATCTTCTAGATATTTTTAAAGCGTGTTATTTACATTGAAGGTTTTCTTATCTATAAAGTTCCAATCCAACAAATGTATTGTTTTTCTAAGTGCAAGATCTTCTGCAAATGGTTTTGTCCCTGTCTTATTTTGGGTAACCTTCTTTTTATACTCTACAGTTGTCATATATTTGTTGACATACGGTCAGATAGAGCAGCCAAGGGTTGGTGCCCCTTAGCAGCATCCTGCAATCCTATCTCCTTTATTAATACCTAAGCATACTTTTTCCACTCACTTTTTCCTTTTCTTACTCTGAAACATATACATTTCCAGAAGAGTTCATGAAAATATATTGTAGTTTAATGAGTGCTTATAAAACAAACACTTGTGTAACCTAAGTCAAAAAGTAAAACTGGCAGCATTCCAAAACACATATCCAGTCTATTCATGCCGTTCTCCCTAATTACAGTTCTATCCCTCCACCCTGGAGGTATCCCTATGTCTTAATCAATTTTGTGCTGATAGAACATCTCAGACTAGATAATTTAAAATGAACAGGAATGTATTGGTTCATGTTTCTGGAGGTAATCCATACTATAATATTTGGCTATATCATTTTCTTTTTAATATACTCTCCCATTATATGAATATTTCATAATTCATGCATGCTACTATAAGTGAACATTGAGGATGTTGACAGTTTTTCATTACTGTAAACAATGCTGCTACAAATGCATGTGTGTGGATGTATTTAGGATAAATGGTGAGTTGCACACCTTAACATTTTCCTGGTGAAACACCTCTTGGATTTTAAAATCCAAACTTCAGAATGTAGGTGTCTTTGCAATATATTACTTGCTGATGTCTTACACACACACAAAAATGTGCATTCATGCCTCCAAAGCTCAATACTACATTTTAAACAAAACAATGTGTGTGTGTTGTGAAAAAAAGGTGGGGATAAGAGTGAAATCTTGAGTTCTATTTTAAATAGCATTAAGTGTAAATGCTGTGAAAGGTATAGCTGAGAATCAATAAAGGCCATAGTACTGTGGTTACTGTATACAAAGCAACCATTTAATGAACATTTAAATCTTTTTACATCCAAACATGATTGGTTGTTATATATAGGCATTTTACTGTGAATTAGTTCTGTTTTAGAAAATTGGTTGAAGTTTTGAGTTGATATATAAAACATTATCATTTTTCTCATTTAAAATATTGAGAATTTGGTTCTCAATTAGCACTTATAGATGCCTAATTTACAGCAGTAGATATCTGATTTTAAGTGGAGTATCCTGAAATTGAAAAATGCTAAACGTAAAATGGAAATGCTGGGTCATAGATTTGTATATATCTTTACCTTGGCTAGATAATGGCAGATTGTTTTCCAAAGAGGTGGTACAAATATCCCCATCAGGTGTGTATGAGAATTCCATTTATTATATCTTCACCTGTTAACCAATTTTCCTAATATTTGAGAAAAAGTTCTGTATAACAGAAGAAAACCAGTTATAAAATATGCAAGAAATTATAGAAAATGTAATTTTACAGGCCCAAATGATATTATTAGATTAAGGGGAAAATATTAATTGGTGTCAAAACCATTAAGTAAATGATTGATGATAAACTGGTCATTGGTTAATTGTTAAAAAAAACCCTAATAGATTAGTTTTTAATCACAAGGAAAAAAGCTTATCTGTATAGTGGATGGGAAAAACAAAATAACTTAGTGTAAGAATTTATCAGTCATAGTGCCACCAATGATGGTTAACCAGATATTATGTGACATTGGGTATGATGCTACATGAAGTATACACCATCACTTTAATTGTTATTGGCAAAAATAATTTAAATTTATTAAGCTTCTAACATAATATACAATACAGAATATAGACTATAGACAGGAAATATAGGATATGGGCTAACAAGTTCAATAATAGTACGGCAAAGCAACTAGACAAATTCAGGAATATTCTACAGAATGTAATTGGCTTGGGATTTTTAAAAAGTTAGTATTATGAAAAACAGATTGTAATCAATTATAAGAAATTTAACAAATATAAAACCAAATGCAAGATTGGATCCTACATTTGATATTTGAATGGACAAATAAACTGTATGTAATATTTTTTGGGTCAACTGGGGGAATTTTGAACATAGTCTCAGCAGTAGATGAGATAAAATGTACTGAAAGAGAAAGTTACTAAAAAAACAAAATCAGATTGAGGAATGGTATGTACAATAAAATTTTATATTGATGTAAAACTAGAGAGGTGTGTGTGTGTGTGTGTGTGTGTGTGTATGTGTATAAAGACCTGGAAAGGTAAACATTAAGGTGATGAGCATTGGTGGACACTGATGGTAATTAAATTGATTCAATTAAATTCAAAAATTTCCTATAGTGCACATGTGCTGCTTCTGTAACTATACTTTTTAAAAGTACAAACAAGATAATAAAAAGTTAACCAATTTAACAGATTACTTTTTGTCAACTGATTACTTTTTAATGGAGTGTATTTCCTGCTAAGAATTAAGATATAAAAGAAAAATATTTTTGGCCTAATAATAATTCTATGCATGACTAGCATTTCATATGCTAGATAATCTTCCTGGAAATAATGATTGCCTTGATTGTTATTATAAAGACCACTCCATAGGGTCATAAATCATCTAGTGTCCTCATCTTCTTTCCTGATTATGTGCATTTTAGTATGAATCTTAAAATAGGTAAAATGTTTCTTTCTCTATTCTAGCATTTTACAGTTTTGGTTCTATCATTTTCTTCTCTGTTACATTATGTTTAGTTTATTGAAGAAATAGATTGATTAAAATAAATTACAAAGAATTTATGTACAGATGGCTGTCAATAATTGTGAATAGGTTCTTTACACTCTTACTTATTTCATTTTATAAATATGTATTTTCAAAAACATGCACATCTTCTTTCTACTCTCTTTTCAAAGCCTGGATCACAATTTCTCAGTTCTATACCCCAAAGTGATAAGAGCCTTTTATGACAAACCCACAGCTAACATCATACTAAACAGGCAAAATCTGGAAGCATTTCCCTTGAGAACATATACAAGACAAGGATGCCCACTCTCATCACTTCTATTCAACATAGTATGGAAGTCCTAGCCAGAGCAATCAGTCAAGAGAAAGAAATGAAAGGCATCCAAATAGGAAGAGAGGAGGTAAAATTATTTCCCTTTACAGAAGATATATAATTCTATACCTAAAAAACCCCATCCCATAGTCTCTGCCCAAAGGCTCTTAGAACTGACAAATCACATCAGTAATGTTTCAGGGTACAAAAATCAATGTATAAAAATTAGTAGCATTGCTATACACCAGTAGTGTCCAAACTGAGAGCCAAACCAAGAACATAATGCCATTCACAGTAGCCACGAAATAGATAAAGTACCTAGGAATATAGCTAACAAGGGAGGTGAAAGATTTCCACAATGCAAATTAAGAAACACTGCTGAAAGAAACCAGAGATAATACAAACAAATGGAAAATCAATATTGTTAAAATGACCATACTGTCCAAAGCAATGTACAAGTTCAATGTTATTCTTATCAAACCACCCATGACATTTTTCACAGAATTAAAGAAAAAACTATTCTAAAATTCATATGGAACCAAAAAAATAAGCCTGAATAGCCAAAGCAATCCTAAGCAGAAAGAACAAAGCCAGAGGCATCACATTACCCAACTTCAAACTATACTACAAGACTACAGTAACCAAAACAGCATGGTACTGGTAAGAAAATAGACACATAAAACCAATGGAACGGGCTAGAAAACCCAGAAATAAAGCCACACACATACAACCATCTGATCCTCAACAAAACTGACAACAAGCAATGGGAAAAGGACTCCTTATTCAATAAATAGTGCTGGATAACTGGCTAGCCATAAATAGAAGATGAAACTGGACCCCTTTCTTTCACCATATACAAAAATCAACTCAAAATGCATTAAAGACTTAAATGTAAGACCCAAAACTATAAAAACCCCAAGAAGAAAACCTAGGAAATCTCATTCTGGTCATATGCCTTGGCAAAGATTTCATGATGAAGACTCCAAAAGCAGTTTCAACAAAACCAAAAGTTGACAAGTGGGACTTAATTAATCTAAAGAGTTACTGCACAGCAAAAGAAACTATCAGCAAAGTAAACAGACAACCTACAAAGTGGGAAAAAATATTTTTGAAATATACATCTGACAAAGATCTAATATCTCATATTTATTAGGAACTTAAACAATAAGCAAAAACCAAACCAAACTCTTTGAAAAATGGGCAAAGGACATGAACAGACACTTCTCAAAAGACAGCATACAAGCACCCAACACGCATATTTAAAATGTTCCTCCTTACTAATCATTACAGAAATGCAAATCAAAACCACAATGAGATATTATCTCACAACAATCAGAATGGCTATTATTAAAATAGGCTCATGCCTATAATCCCAATACTTTGGAATGGTGAGGCGAGAGGATTACTTGAGCCCAGGGGTTTGAGACCAGTCTGGGCAACATGGTGAGATCCTGTTTCTACAAAAAATAATAAAAAAAACTAGCCAGATATCATGGTGCATGTCTGAGGTCCCAGCTACTCAGGAGGCTGAGTGAGGAAGATTGCTTGAACCCATGAGGTTGAGGCTGCAGTGAGTTGTGTTCATGCCGCTGCACTCCAGCCTGGGTGAGACAGTGAGATGCTGTCAAAAAAAAAAAAAAAAAAAAAAAGAAAAAGAAAAGAAAAAAGTAAAAATAACAGATGTTGTCAAGATTTCAGAGAAAAGAAAGAGAACCCTTATACACTGTTGGTGGGAATGTAAATTAGTTCAACCACTGTGGAAAGCAGTTTGGCAATTTCTCAAGGAACTTAAAACAGGACTATCATTTGATCCAGCAATCCCATTACTTTTTACACATTCAATCTTTTGTTGCTATTGTCATTCTTTTTACTTTTACATATGCTATTAATACATAACGGGTTGATAATGGGTTAAAGCTAATATTTTTGCTTTAAATAGCTGATTATCTTTTAGACCCATTAAAATTCTGCCTGAAAAATTTTCTTTAACATTTATGTAGTATATAAACCTGGTGGCAATGAATTCTCCTAGTTTTTGTTTGTTTTAGAAAGTCTTTATTTTTCTATTTGAAAGATATTATTACTAGGGATAGAATTCTGGGTTGAGAATTTTTCTTTTTCAGCACTGTAAAGCTAGACTAGTGTCTTCTGGCTTGCATCATCCCTCTAATTGTTATCTTTCTTTCTCTGTATGTATGTATCCTCCTTTTTCTTTTGTTGTCTCAACACTTCTTCTTTGTCTTTTGCTTTCAGCAGTTTGAAGATGGTATCTTTGGTCTGGGGTGTGTACGTTTGTGTAATTATCTTTCCTGGTGTTCTCTGAGCTTCTTGAAACTGTGGTTTGGTGTCTGTCATCAATTTTGGAGAATTCTTGGCCTTTTTCCTTCAAGTATTTCTGTTGCCTTTTTCTCTACTTCTGTTTCTAGAATTTCAATTACATGTATGTTAGATGGTTTGATATTGTTCCACAGCTCTTGGATGCTCTCTTCTTGTTTTTTGTTTGTTTATTTGTTTGTTTTTTTTTTGGGATGTTTTTTTCCCAAGTATGTTTTTCTCTTTGTGTTTCAGTCGAGTAATATCTGTCAATCTATTTTTAAGTTTACTAATTCTTTTGCTAGATTCTTGTAAGTCTACTAATGACTCAGTTGAAGGCATGCTTTGTCACTGTTATTGTGCTATTTGTTTCTAACATTTCCATTTGATTCATTCTTGTTGTTTCCATCCTTCTGCTGAAATTAGCTGCCTGATCCTGCATGTTGTTCACCTTCTCTCTTAGAACTTTAAAACATATTAATCAAATTTATTTTAAATTTCCTGTCATTTAGTTTCAACATCTGCATCATATCTGAATCTGGTTCTGGTGATTGCTTTTTTGCTTGGTAGTGTGTGTATGCATGTGTGTTTTATTTTCCTTACTTTTTGTATTCCTCATCATTTTTTGTTAAATACTAGTCATGTTACGTAGGAAAGAATGGTTTTTATTTCTGGAAGTGGGTGTATCCTTTTATACTGTTAGGCCTTTAGTGTCAGGGATTGAGTTAATCTATTTAGGAGGCAGGCTGAGTTTGAAGTGTGTTTCTGCTATGGCCCCAGTGCCATTCTGCAGTAGCTGCAGTTCCTACCTTCAGGCCAGTGCCATAAAAGTTGATTCTTAGGACTCTTGCCAGGCTTTTTCATGAGTGCTGGTGGGGTCTATGGAGAAAAGGTGAGAACTTTACTTTCATCTGCAATCCCTAGCACTCTATGGTCTCTCACTAACCCACACTTAGCTTCTATTAATTTATTAACAATTCTAGCTGAATTATTCTTAATGACATCTGGCTGTGTCTGCCCCAGGGAAGCAAGTGCTTACATCTCAGCTCTTTCTGCTAGAATTGTCTTTCTATAGAGTTAAGACTAATTAATTGATGTATGAGCTCAGCTCTCTGATTTAAGAATTTGCCCAGCATATGTTGTTAGAATGAGATCTCTCTAATCTACAGTAGAAGCCAGAATTTATTAGACTCCATTGTTGCTTTGTTATACTGAAGCAAGAGATCTAAAGTAAGTTTGCTCAATAGAAAGAATATTGTGTGTATTAATGAGAGACTGGTTAACTATATTAGAGTATATATGGTATATAGTTCTATTACTAATCTTATCTTACAGAGGAGAAAATAAGGCTCTGAAGGGCTAAAAATTGTACAGAACCATTCAATAGTAAGTGATAAGCTGGTACCTCACTATACTAAACTACGTTTCTTATTATTAGCTTTTAAAAACTTGTGGCAAAATATTCATAATATAAAATTTAACATCTTAACCATTGTTAAGTATATAGTTTAGTAGTGTTACCTACATTCACATTTTATAAACTTTTTTGATCTGGACACTACAATTAAACTTAGTGTGTTAGGCTGTTTTTGCATTGTTATAAAAAAATACCTGAATCTGGGTAATTTATAAAGAAAGGAGATTTAAATGGATCATGGTTCTGCAGGCTGTATGAGAAGCATGGTGCCAGCATCTGCTTGGCTTCTAGTGAGGCCTCAAGAAGCTTACAATCGTGGTGGAAGGAGACAAAGACACAGCATGTCACATGGTGAGAGTGGGAGCAAGAAAGAGTGAGGGGAGAGGTTCCATGCTCTTTGAAATAACCAGATCTCACATGAACTACCAGAATGAGAACTCACTCATCACCAAGGGGACAGTGCTAAGCCATTCATGAAGGATTTGTTTCTATGATCGAAACATCTCCCACCAGGCCCCACGTCCAACTTTGGGGATTACTTTTCAACTTGAGATTTGGAGGGGAAAAATGTCCAAACTATATCATTCATCCCCTGACCCACCAAATCTCATGTCCTGCTCACATTTCAAAATAGAATCATGCCTTTGCAATAGTTTCCCAAAGTCTTAACTTGTTCCAGACTTAACTTAAAAGTTCCAAAGTTCAAATCCAAAGTTTCATCTGAGACTCAAGGCCAAGTTCCTTCCACTGATGAACCTATAAAATCAAATACAAATCAAAGAAATCACTTTCTTCTAAGATAAGATGGTATTATAGGCATTGAGTAAACATTTCCATTCCAAAAGGGAGAAATTGGCGAAAAAGAAAGGGGTAATAGGCCCCATGCAAGTCTGGAACCCAGCAGGGCAGGTGTTAAATCTTAAAGCTCCAAAATAATCTCCTTTGATCCCATGTCCTGCATCCAGAGCACACTGGTGCAAGGGGTGGGTTCCCAAGGCCTTGGGCAGCTCTGCTTCTGTGGCTTTGCAGGGTGAAGCCCCTGTGGATGCTGTCATGAATTGGAGGTGTGTACCTGCAGGTTTTCCAGGCTCAGGATGCAAGCTGCCCATGACTAACATTCTGGAGTCTAAAGGGCAGTGGCCTCCTTTCCACAGCTCCAGTAGGCCATGTCTGTGTGGGGGCTCTAGCTCCACATTTCCTCTTCACACTGCCCTAGTAGAAATTCTCAGTGAGGGATACAGCCCTGTTAACAGGATTCACATCCTGTGAAATCTAGGAGAAAGCTGTCAAGCCTCCTTCATGCCTGCATTCTGTGTGCCTGCCACTTAACACTATATGGAAGCTAGTAAATCTTGTGGCTTGTGACCTTCAAAGCTGTGGCTCAAGCTGTACCTGGGTCCTGTTGAGCTAGAGCTGCTGGGATGTGGGGAGCAGTGTTCTGAGACTGAGCAGGGCAATGGGGCCCTGGATCTGGCCCCCCAAACCATTCTTTCCTCCTAGGCCTATAAACCTGTGATGTGAGGGGCTGCCTTGAAGACTTCTGCAATGCCTTTGAAGTCTTTTTCCCATTGGTCTTAGATATGAGCACTTGGCTCCCTTTTAGTCATACTAATATCTCTAGCAAGTGGTTCCTCCACAGCCTGCTTGTATTCCTCTCCTGAAAATGCTTTTTTTTCTCTGCCACATGGCTAGCTTGCAAATTTTCCAGAGTTTTACACTCTGCTTCCCTTTTAAATATAAGTTTCAACTTTAAGTCATTTATTTGTTCCCATATCTGATTGCAGGCTGTTAGAAGCAGCCAGACTAACTCTTGAACATTTTGCTGCTTAAAAATTTCTTCTGCCAGTTACTCTGTCATCACTGTTAAGTTCAAACTGCCACAGATCCCTAGACTCTGGACACAAGGCAACCAAGATCTTTGCTAATGCATAACAAGTGTGACCTTTGCTCAAATTCCTAATAAATTTCTCTTTTCCATCTGAGACCTCCTTAGCCTGGCCTTCACTGTCCATATTTCTCAAAAAACTCCTGACCTCAGGTGATCTGCCTACCTCAGCCTCCCAAAGTGCTGGGATTACAGGCATGAACCACCACGCCTGGTCGCTGTCCATATTTCTATCAGAATTTTGGTTACAATGATTTAATCATTCTCTAAAATATTCCAAACTTTTCCTCATCTTCTTTTCTTCTTCAGTGCCCTCCAAACTCTTCCAACCTCTGCCCATTGCTCAGCTCCAAAGCTGCTTCCACATTTTCTGGTATCTTTATAGTAATGCCCCACTTCTGGCACTAAGTTTCTATATTAGTCCATTCTTGTGTCTCTATAAAGGAATAGTTAAAACTGGGTCATTTATAAAGAAAACAGGCTTAATTAGCACACAGTTCTGCAGTCTGAATGGGAAACATTGTGCCAACATCTGCTTGGCTTCTGGTGAGGGCCTCAGGAAGCTTACTATCATGGCCTAAGTTGATGGGAAGCCAGCATGTCACATGGTGAGAGTGGAAGCAAGATACAGATGGGGAGATGCCATGCTCTTTTAAACAACCACATCTCTTTTGAACTATAAGAGCAAGAGCTCACTCATCACCACTTTGTAAAGGGGATGGCGTAAAACCATTTATGAGGGATCTACCCCTGTGAAAAAAACATCTTGCACCAGGTCACACCTCCAACATTGGAGATTATATTTCAACATGAGGTTTGGAGGGAACAAACATTCAAACTCTATTACTTAGAAAATTATAAAAGTACTAAAAACACAATAACAAACACATTGTTTAAAAAAGTGTGAAATGAAGAAAATATAGAAAGAAGAAAACAGAAAAGCATTTATAATATCTAAACCCAGATAGAACCACTTTAAACATTTTGGTAAGTGGTTTTTTTAGGGTTCTTTCTAAATATTTAAGTTTGTATGTATTTCTTAAGTAGTATTCTGAAAATAACTTTTGAATGACACTTTGTTCAACCTACTAAACTTCAACTGATACTGTGTTAGATGGTGTTGGCTTTATTTAGTGGCCAAGTTTTTCTCATATATAATCTGTAGACACCTAACTTTCCCCAATTTTTTCTTTCAAAATGAAATAAACATATATTTTTATTCATTAAAAAAACTTAAGCTCAAGTCTTTTACATTTATTTTTATTTGATTTAAATTTGTGGACTTTGACCAAGATTCCAAACTCCTGAGTTTACTTTTAATCTTCACTCCATCATACATCATGCTTCTATTCTTGGAACTTGGTGTTGAGGGCAAAGCCCTCTTGACACATTCCATGAGAGCCTTAATTCTATTGGGATAAAGGTATTGATCCTCTTAAGCAGGCATCAGCAATTTTTGTTTTTTTTGTAAAACGCTAGATGGTAAATTTTTTCAGCCTTGTAGACTGTGTAGTCTTTTTACAGGCAATGCATAAATGAGCATTAATGTTTTGCAATAAAGCTTTATTTCAAAAAGTTTAAGCAGTGCCTGGATTTTGCCTCTATATCTTAGTTTGTGGCCCACTACTCTCAAGGTAAGATTGGTTAATTGGTGTGAATCTGCATAATACTGTTGCCATCCAGACAACCATAAGTCATAGAACTCTCTCAAGTTGTTGGATTAAAGTCTTCAGTTAGGATTGTGTTCTTCAGTACTCCAGAGGTCTTGTTGCCTCTCATTATTAAAAGGTGACAAGCTATCCACATTTCTTATGTCTCTGCCTTTATCACTTATTTCTACCCAGTGTTAATTATGTTGCTTGAAGTAGTACAGCTATAGTGCACAATCATATCTACCACTAATTATGTTATTAAAATTCTCAAAACTATACCCCCTCATTAACTGTGTGTTAGCAAATGTTTAACAATCACCTCTCAGGAAAAGACAAACAAACCTTAATTTGTGGTGTTTGATGATATCTGTGGTTCAACCACTCCCAACATGGCCAGTTTCAAACTACCAACATGACATCACTCAATGTGGAGGTAGGAAGGGATGAACACAATGGCTTTCCTGAGCCAGTGCAAGTTGGTGCCAGCATACCACTGTTAAGCTCAGCAAGTCCCCTGGCATGGCTAGAACGTGTCCTTGGTTTTTGGTTACTATTTCTATTTCCAGAAACTACAACCTTAAATTCTGAGGCTTTCTATTATCCAGGAAGTCTGCAACAACAACATGCTTCACCCTTCTGCTAAAGTGTATCCTATCTTATTGCTAAAGACTTCAGGTACATTTAAAATGATCCTATGCCCTTCACAGACTTTCTTTCTGCTTTCAAAAATACCACCAGAGGCTTAATTATAACAATTTGTGATAAGCCTACATGAATCAATCTAAAGACAAAACAAAACAAAGAGATGCATCAATCTATTTTGCAGTTAAAACTTGTTTGTAATAGCCAGGAGGTCAGTCTGTCCTAACCTGGGGGCTTAGTGCAAACTTAATATAGGCATAGTCTTAAGAGTCTTAAGAGTTATTAATTCCAGTCTTTTTAGGGAACGAAGAGACTGAGCCACTCATGGTAACGTTAAAGTAAAAAGCTTTGGGGGGTATGTGTTAAATAAAAAAATTACAGAATCTATTCATCAAGACTTTTGACTGAGAACTAAAATACTAAGAGACAAGGAAGTTTCATAGAAAGTCTCCAGTATATATTCAGGATAACATTTGGAATAATGAATTTTAGTGAGCAAACGTATAGGTTAATACTTTCTTGTGTTATCATTTCTCCATATTCCAGGATGAAATGAATAAAAAAGGATAGAAAGAATCTTGAAGTTAATTAATTTCTCATTCCTTACTCAGTTTTCTTTAATCTCCATATAGCACACTATCACCAATTTATCAACATTCTTCTAAAGGAGGAAATTGGAACATAAAACACATCCTTATGATAAATAAAAGCATACAGGCAGGAGTTGTAAATTATTTAAACTTTCTTAGTGATTGTGATTCCAAAACATTCCTAAGTGAACTGTTATTGCTATTAATCACCTTTATAGCCAATAAATTACGTTTTATGTTTTTTTGTGCCAAATGTATGCATCCCTTTCTCTGTGAATTAAAGAGCATTTACTTAGATTTATCCAATAGCATCTTAAATATATGAGAACCATTTTAGGTTACACTTTAGCTACCTGTGTATTTTTTTTTGTTTCTTTTAACCCAAGTATTTTTTTTTCTGAGATAAAAAGAATATATGCTCATTATTAAACAATTGGAAAATATAGACAAGATTTATAAATAAAACTGAACAATCAGCTGTAACCCTAACACTTGTAGAGAACTACTGCTAACATTCATAGTATGTCATTTAGACATTTTCTATACACATAAATATTATTAAAAATTGGAAATACGCTCTCTATACAGTTTCAAATACTAACATCCTCACTAGATATATATGAGCCTTTCCCTGTACTGTAAAATATTTCAATTCTGTAATTTTTATCTGCTGAGTCATAGTCTATCATATGGATATCATTACAATTCCTTAATCCTGTATATATAATTTAAAATCCAAATAGCTATGAAAAGTATCTTTGTAACTCATTTGGTGGCACCTGAGCTGGTTTGATTTAATTTGGTGGCAAGATTCAACTGAACTGATTTGAGGCTATTAATTAATTTATCCCAGTTAGAGTGAGATATTTCACAACCAAAATATTAACAAGATTGATTATGAAGTATTGCCTGAAACCTTCAGGGGTTCAGTATATGCATTCTAAAGTTTTTTTTTTTAATGGTAAATTTAAAAAAAAACCTTCCAACAGTCCAAAATAGAAGATTATGGATTTTTTGTGTTTGGATTTTTTTCTTTTTATTGCTAATATTTCAAGGAACATTTATATGGAGAAATCTTTTGCACACTTTGTATTATTTCTATAACGTATACTCTACTGAATAAAAAGAAAATATGTGAACATTGTTAAGGCTATAGTTTTTCAATTATTTGCCAGAAATCTTTTCTACCAGTGGTGTATGAAACTGCTCAGCCTATGACATCCTCTCTTGGTTTAATAATTAAAAAATTTATTTGGTAGGTGTCCTCTAATTTCTTTTTTTTTGTTTTTTGGGGTTTTTTTTTTTTTGCTTTTTTAATATATATATTTTTATTGTACTTTAAGTTCTAGGGTACATGTGCACAATGTGCAGGTTTGTTACTTATGTATACATGTGCCATGTTGGTGTGCTGCACCCATTAACTCGTCATTTAGCATTAGGCATATCTCCTAATGCTATCCCTCCCCCCTCCCCTCACCCCACAACAGTCCCTGGTGTGTGATGTTCCCCTTCCTGTGCCCAAGTGTTCTCATTGTTCAATTCCCACCTATGAGTGAGAACATGCGGTGCTTGGTTTTTTGTCCTTGCAATAATTTGCTGAGAATGATGGTTTCCAGCTTCATCTACGTCCCTACAAAGGACATGAACTCATCATTTTTTATGGCTGCATAGTATTCCATGGTGTATATATGCCACATTTTCTTAATCCAGTCTATCATTGTTGGACATTTGGGTTGGTTCCAAGTCTTTGCTATTGGGAATAGTGCTGCAATAAACATACGTGCTCATGTGTCTTTATAGCAGCATGATTTATAATCCTTTGGGTATATACCCAGTAATGGGATGGCTGGGTCAAATGGTATTTCTAGTTCTAGATCCCTGAGGAATCGCCACACTGTCTTCCACAATGGTTGAACTAGTTTACAGTCCCACCAACAGTGTAAAAGTATTCCTATTTCTCCACATCCTTTCCAGCACCTGTTGTTTCCTGACTTTTTAATGATCGCCATTCTAATTTCATTGCTGTTTTAATTTGCATCTATTTGATGAATAATGAGCTTAAAATTTATTTATTTTTTGTTATATATCTGTATCACTTCTGTTGGTAGTCAGTCCTTTGCTCATTTTTCTATTGGGTTGCTAACATTGAAAAAAATTATTTATATAAATATTTATTTACAAAATCATATCTATCTGTATTGTTGATGCCAAATAGTCTAATTTGCCTACTAATTCTGTTTGTGATAATTGATGTAGTCAAATTTATTGATTTTGCAATTATGTATTTTTTTATTATTATTATACTTTAAATTCTGGAGTACCTGTGCAGTATGCACTGTTTTGTTACATAGGTATACACGTGCCATGGTGTTTTGCTGCACCCATCAACCCGTTATCTACATTAGGTAATTCTCCTAACGCTATCCTTCCCCTAGTCCCCCACCCCCTCAACAAGCCCTGGTGTGTGATGTTCCCCTCTCTGTGTCCATCTGTTCTCATTGTTCAACTCCCATTTATGAGTGAGAACATGTGGTGTTTGGTTTTCTGTTCTTGTGTTAGTTTGCTGAGAATGATGGTTTCCAGCTTCATCCATTTCCCTGCAAAGGACGTGAACTCATCCTTTTTTATGGCTGCATAGTACTCCATGGTGTATATGTGCCTAATTTTCTTTATCCATTCTATCATTGATGGGCATTTGGGTTGGTTCCAAGTCTTTGCTATTGTGAATAGTACCACAATAAACATACGTGTGCATGTGTCTTTATAGTAAAATGATATATAATCCTGTATTTTATTTTTAAAGGAGTGATACCTATATTGTATAACATACTCTGTATCGTCTATATGATACAAATTAAATGAGTGTATAATTAATGTCCTTTATATGCTAATTTTTGCCTACCAAATTTGCTAAAATATGAAGGAGGGGTTATTATGCACTTCTAATACTGTCAACTTTATTTCTGTCAACTTTAGCATTTTCTGTCAACTTTATCATTTCTGTCAACTTTAGCATTTTCTAATTTTCATATTTGCTATTGTGAGAGCATTATTCAGTAAACAAGTTTTGTGATAGTCATCATTTTATTATGAATTGAAATGTTTTTCAACATAAATTGATTTTCCTTATATAACTTAATTATTTGCCTGAATTTTTTCTTGGTCTTTTCCTAAATGTCTTGGCCCATCACTTTTCTTTTAACTTATCTGTGCTATTTTGTTTAATTTTTTTTAGGCAAACTGATTTTGTGTTGAATTTAAGCCATTGCAATTGCTATGTCTGCTCATTATATTTCTCTTTGATTCTTTTGTTAATAATTATGTGATACTTCTCCTTTTCAGTTTTTAAAAATATGTCATATGTTGCTCCAGTATTTGTGATAGTAAATGACCTATTTGAAAATTTTACTAGTGTTATATTTAAATTATATATTTTTTAGTTTTTAATTGTCAGACTCAATACTTAAATATTATCATTTGAGTCCCCATGGTGTAAATCTCATTATTTGGCCACACTTTATTTCCCTTCTGTTTATCATACCTCTGCCTATCATCATTGCTAATATAATTTCATATGTTCTTCTCATAATACAGCCTATCAGGACAGAGATAGTGAATAAAACTATCTAGTATATAAAAAATAGTAAATCAAATAGTAAATAAATATAGTAACCCCCATTAGATAATATGAGGTTACTATTCATTTTAATTAGCAAATTTTATCCATGGCATTTGTAATAGTTTCTAACAATCAGCTTCCTGTCAATTTTAGTTTTTAGTGTTGCTATTATTTTATATTTTGTGTTTTTATAAGTATTTTACTTGGAAAATGAAAAAAGAGAACTTAGTCAATCTGATAATGTTAGCTAGATGCAAAGTAAAATCTTTCAAATTTACTTTATGCAGACTAAATAATTCACCTCCACTTCTTTAAATTAACTCTCTAGAGCTCAAAAAGTGATGTTAAATGTGGCAAGAGTTAGAGGGGTAGCTCAGCTAGGGTTGTAGTTATTTGTGGTAGTTGGTCATGTGTTATATTACAGGGACATAAGGGCTCACTCTCTGACGTCTCACTTATACTCTTGGGCTTTGGATCATCTTTCTTTCTGAGGAGGTGTCAGGACATTTTCCTTTATGTCAGAAACAATTAGCTCCATACTTTTCTTCCCTTGTTTTCTCTGCTCTACAGAGCAACAGATCTCATTCCTCATTTGGCCAGGAGTGTATGAAGATAAGCCCCGCAAATTTTTGTATTTTTGGCAGAGATGGGGTTTTACCATCTTGGCCAGGCTGGTCTCAAAATCCTGACCTCGAGTGATTCGCCCACCTCGGCCTCCCAAAGTGCTGGGGTTACAGGTGTGAGCCACCCTGCCCAGCCCAGCTTTCCTTCTATGCATGAAAACTCCAGGGTTGATGTGTTTCTGTCTCTGTTGACACCCTGAGCTGCATGGAGGGACTTTTTATTCTCAAATGTATTCGGTATTTTTCCTTCTTGCTGTCAGTACACAACTTCAGTCTGATTCTCTCCAAGTTGGGTTCTCTGCAATAGAGAGCTTCTATCTACCCTACTTCTCAATTTCTCATATTGTGATAGATCCAACCTTCATTATTTCTTGCCTAGATTGGACAACAAAATCCTCTTTACAAATATCCCTGCATTCAGTCTCACACACTTTTTTCCAAGCTCTTCTCCAAACATCCAGCCTTGTGATTTTTCTATCGTCAAATCAGAGTATACCATTATCCTACTAAATATTCTAAATGTTTCCCATTGCCTTCAAGGGGATGGTTTAGCCAAATGCATAATTCCCTTCACATTCTCATACTAAACCATCTCTTTATTAACTTATTCAACAGAGCCTAGAACATTATATTTGCTAAATGAATATTTTCAGGCAATATGAGTAAATATTTGTGGATTTGCTGATGGTAAATATTCTGTTCAGGTGCAACATTGAAAGAAATAGGATTACAAGGCACAGGTAAACAAAGCTAGTAATAGAAAAGCAGCAATGTCAGAAAGTAGTTTCCAATTTACTTCCTGGAATCTTTATAATTACTAAGGGATGGTTCCTATTTAAAATAAAGTTTAAAGAATGAAAAGAAAATTTTCAGGTTTGGTGAGGTAGTAGAAAGGAAGAATATAGGCTTAGTGTTAGAGTCTGTGCAGGAGAGAGGTGAAGTGTGCTTTTAAGGAAGTCAGCCTGCGTTATAATTTTGACTTTTTCACTTACTAACTTGGGAGAATTACCTAACTTCCTTGAGATTTGGTTTTCTTGGCTAAATGGTTATTACTAGAATCTACCTTATAAGCTGAAAACTAACCCAGCTCATTTAAGAGCTTAACATCATAAGCTTTCAGTAAAATATAAACTGTTAGCTTTTTGCTAACTTTGTAAAAGACAGTTGAATGACATAAGCCATTAGCTGTTCCTTAGTCTACAGGAAAACTGTAGAGAAAATAAGCCATTTTATACTCATTGATTTCAAATTTTCTATTTAAAATTTCCGACTCTTGTCTTTTTTCCCTTAGAGTGAAAGATTAGAAATTTGACTCATAAAATACACTTCAAACTCAGAATTCACTTGTGGTAGTAATAATCATTGAAACTGTAACTTAAAAAATAAATTTAGAAAGTATTGCATAAGGCTAGATAAGAGCAGTCCCCATCCTTGAGGTAGTTCAAAGATAATTTAAAGGCAGGTTCCACCTCCATTGTGATATAAAAGCCCTCATTTCACTTAAAATTTTTTTCTGGTCCTACTCTCTATTTTCCTTGCCTCTAGGCTCCACTGTTTGGCCCCATTCAAAGCAAGATTTACCATCTTTTTGACTGAGAGAGAGAGGAAAAAAAACAAATCCAAGCCCCACAACAACTATTGACTGTAAAATTGCTTTCACTTGGAGGCACAGGTGGAGCAGGTGGAGAAAAGATATAAAAACAAAGAAGGATTGAGTTATTTTCAGAGAATTTATTGGTTTAAGGACACATCTAGCCTACTATTCACTTTCTTCCGTTCTGAAACATAATTGAATTTCAATGAGCTTTAGGACAAAGAACAAAATGTGATGCTACCGTTTGTATTTATGTACTAAACACAGAGGGCACTTCAAAGGAGTGTTCCCTTTCTCCAAATCATTTGTTTGGGATGTTTATGTGAACTTTTGAACTTTGTTCTTTCACTCAAGTGCTAACCTGAGGCAAGATAGCACAAAGACCCCAAATTATGATATTATTACCTCTCAGAATGCATAACACCACAAAAATGCAAACATGTTCTAAATACAAGGAGAAGGTTTGTGAATTCTCAAAAAACTTCTGTTATTCCTTTTCTCATGCAAAAAAATAAGACAGGTTTTAGGTGGATAAAACAACAGAATTCTAGAATTTATATAAATTGTTGTGATTTGTTTTTATTTTCATTGTTGTTGCCTTAATGTGGAAATGTTACAGTCATCCTGCTGTTTATAGAGAACAAAATGTCCTCTAGTTTAAATCCATTTAGCTTTAATGCCTGAGTTCAGATTCATGCAAGTAAATGCTACATTCTGACTAACTAGAAAATGATGAAACAAATAACACACAGGAGTTTGTTTATGAATATGCTATTATCTAAGAATAAACAGTGTTTTTACAGAAAAATCAGACCTTTAAGATTGCAATCTTAATGAGAGGCAATTAGACTTGGTTTTCTTAGAGATTATAACATTATGTTCATTTAGAAAGCTTTATCTTAAGTAAAATGGAAATAATAAATATTAATTTCATTGTAATATAATGCAACCATCTCTCTTCTGAACTTGACTTCTCAGTTTCTGGCCCTTCTCAAATTTCTTTAACCACCAATGTTGAACTGACCTCCCCTAACCTGGGAAGTTAAATAATTTTTCAAAGGATATGATCAAATCTCTGTTCCTGCATGCCTACATATATCTATTTTCAGTTGGGGTGTTCTCAAATTTCTAAGTTCAGTTTAGGCACTGAAATACCTTAGAAATGAAAAACCATAGAGAAGGGTAATTGTAATAAGCTCCTTGTGAGGAATATTACTGTAGAGAAATGATCTTAACATTTTCCTGAAATTTACACAAGCCTGCGTGGCATCTCATTACAATGCCTTTTTGCAGCATGAATGTATTGAAAACTAGGGTATATGCTAAGAATATTCAAGTTTCAAATTAACTAATGAAACATTTGCTTGTGTGCATTTTTCCATCTTCCTGTAATTGAAAGTAATGGCAAAATTCACAATTACTTTTTTACCAACCTGATAATAAGCTCATCAAAGGCATTCTTCATTTCTATTACAGTATTTTTAATCTTCAGCATTTCATTTTGGTTCTTTCTTAGGATTTCCATCTCTCTCCATACATTACTTGTCTGTTCTTGTATGCTGTCCACTTTATCCACTAGAGCTTTACCATATTAATCATAGTGGTTTTAAATTCCTGGTTTGATAATGCCAATGGCCCTGCCATATCTGATTCTGGCTTTGATGCTTACTCTGGCTCTTCAACTTGTGTTTTTTGCTTCTAGTATGTCTTGTAATTTTTTCTTGACAGTGAGAAAAGATGTAATAGGTAAAATGAACTGTAACACACGGCTTTTAGTAATATGGTGGTAACGTGGGGGGATAGAAAATGTTGTATAGACCTATGTTTAGGTCTTAGTCTTTAGTGAGCCAGTACCTCTGGATTGTGAACTTCACATGTCCTTCTCATTCCCCAACCACCTTGTGTGGCACAGGATAGCTAAAGTGGGCTAGAGTTGGGTATTTTCCTTTCCCTAGGTCAGTTAGATTGTGGGAAATAGCAGGTTAGGCTCTGGTTAAATAGTTTCTACTGAGGCCATATCTTTTTAGGAAGAAGGGAATGCTCTTCATCTTTCTTGAAGGGTATACTTAAAAATGATTCATTTTTCCTTTCCCCTGCTCAAAGTATGAGGATGTTTTTCTATGATATTCACTGTGAGAACATGGTAGAGCTCCAGGAAGTAGAACTCACAAAAGTGTTGGGGCGTTGATGACTGGGACCCATGGATGTTTTAAATTCTCAGGCTTGTCTGCATTGAGACTCCAGCAATTATTCATCAACTACAGTTTAGGTTTTCCTACCCTGGCACTGGGTTTCATGGAGGTTGCGGCTCCTGAGTTTCTGGTTTGATGAGCTCTGTGATTCTCTTTATTCACCTGTCAGTCTTTCCAGTTGGGGTGTAGCAGTTTGCTCTATGATCTCACTTCTCTTAGGATCTAATAAGAGTTGTTGACATTTTGGTTTATTCAGCTTTTACCTGTGTTCAGGACAGAGTGATGACTTTCAAGCTTCTTACACTGCTTCACCAAAACTCAGAAATAATTTTGATTTTAAAATATATTTATCCAAAAGACCAAAAAAGATATAGAAGATCTGAAAACAAAATTATCAAGCTGACTTAACAAAGCTGTGGAAAGCACTTAACCACAAATGACAGAATTCACTTTCCTTCTAAGGCACATAAATGCTTAGCAAAATTTAGATCATAATGTAAGCTGAACAAATTTCAAATAATTGAAGTCATTTGGGGCATGGTTTCTGATCACAGTTGAATAAGTTCAATATTTAAGAAAAAAACGGCCACAATGATGTTAATATTGAACACAATACCAGTGAACCTGATATATCCCTTTTACCCTAAAGAATTTCCAGTTTGCCTTAGCAGGGTAGCTTGTAAATTAATTAGATATTATCATTGATATACTTAATAAGAAATGCTTATGAAAAAGTAGATTCAAATGTCAGCAGTCAAGGGGTGACTAATTTCTGTGTAAGTAAACATATATGTATAATTAATGTAATTAAGTTTACAGTGGCATTTTAAAGCCAAAATAACTATTAATTCAGAACTTAGCATAGAACTTGGCAATCTAAATTATTTTATGATAAAAATAATAAATATATTCCTTTACGATCTTAGCAAGTTACTGTAGAGAAAGATGAGAAAAAGCATTCAGTTGCAAAAGTTATTACTGTAATCTAGGTAATTTACTTTAAAGCTCCCTTTGTATACATGAAAATATATTTGCCTTGGAATATTATTGCAGATCCAATTAAACAGTTTGAAGATCAGAGTGTGCACCCAATTAAAAGATCAGCAGTAGTCAGTTGCTCTATATGCTTACTGTTATTTCTTTATTATATTTATCGAATTGCTCCAGTCAAAGATGTCTACCCTGTAATGATTTGCTAATTCAAGAAGTATCATCCCAAAATAGCTCCCCATTGCTTCCCCTATCATCTGCTCCTTATTCATCCTAGTTCAAACATTCCACCTTAGATTCAGACCAAAGATTACTAATCAAATGCTTATAATTATGAAGCATATTATTGGCTACATGACTGCTGGGTCTATTTAGCAGTTTAAGATTTTGCATAAATTTCACCAAAACTAGGGCAGGGGAAATACGGCAGGGACCGAATATATGCCTGGTGGATGCACATTGATTTTAGAGGGACCTAGTGGATTCTGACAGTTATCTGTGAAGTAGGATTTAGACCTGGGGTGCATCTTGAGTCCTTCCTTTAATTCGTACAATAATACCATCATCATAAAGCTACATTCATAATTTTAATATATTACTAAATAATTTACATCTCACACAGATAAGTTTCCAATTTCAATGAATCTCTTTTGATCTTTTGACTCATTCAATGATTGCATTTTTGAGATCCTATGTATCCCATGCACTAAAACTGAATGTTAAAATTTTGGAATACTGCCTGGTTTAGAATCCCAAGGAAATTTAGACACATGCAATTCATTAATTCACTCAAAAAATAGTTCAGTGTGGTGGGCAATCTATCAGACATTCAGCCTATATAGAATAAAGGATTCATAGTCATTGCTTTATGGAATTTACAGTCTATTGTGTATTCATGTGGATGGGGAGACACATTCATCAAAGTTCAAACAATGTAATAGAACAACAGTGATGACTGCTATGAAAATATATTGGTAGTGGGAATTTCAGAAAAGACTTCTCTGAGAAAATAATGTTTGAGCTAAGATCTAAAAAGTAGGAGTTAACCAGGGAACTTTCTCAATGTCTGACTAATGCTCCAGGAATAATACCAATTCCCTAAAACTCTTAAAATTACAAATTTTAGTTATTATCATTTTGGACAGCATTGTAGATAGTTTTCTATTTTCTATCTAAGTTGGGAAATAACATTAATAGCATTTTTATTAGACCATGGAAAGAGAAGCAGAGGGGAAAAGTAAAGCAAAAATAAAAAAATGTATTAATGGCCACTATTTATTTTCTTGGCTTTGGACTTACTAATTTTAATATTAGGCCAGGCAACTTCTTTGACATTTTATGGAAGAAGTTCTTGCTCCTCACTACCAAAGAATATGCATTTTCTGCCCCCACCGCTGAATAAAACTCCTTCCCTTTTGTAGTCTACATTTATATTGCCTTTTCTCATCTTCATTGTCATGAACTTTATTCTACCACATCTTAAGGACAAAAGCCAAAGTCTAGATGAATTAAATATGATGGGTTGCTTAGAATGTCAGGGTCTGCCTCATCACCATCCTGGGTGAGTCAACATTCACATTAACGTCCCTTTCTATATCTCACTCTTATATCCATATCCCCAGCCTCTACTAACCTGCTGACCATTTTATCAAAATAAGCCTCCCGTGATGATACCCTGGGGCTTAGCATCACTAAAACTCTTCTTCAGAATTTTAAACCATAACCTTTGTAATGTCAACCACAAACTATTTACTGTCCACCAACTTTCTTATTCCTACCAAAGTGGCAGTTTATTATCCAATTATGTTCTCCCAATTTCCTGGCTGTCTTCTGTTAAATCTTGAATCTACTCCTAACCTAAAACTAGGCTGATGATATCGTCCTCAGAAATTCCTGCTCTTTTCTCTGCTTAATCCTGTGAGGTCTTTTTGTGAAAGCATAAGCCTGATTAACTTACCCCACATACATTCCTGGGTTTCCTTTCTGGGCTCCTAAACATTGGTTGAGAAATAACCAAGCCATGCTGATTTGTCTCTTCAGAGTCCTGCTATCAAACTCAAATGGGTCTTCAATGCTACTCAATAATTCTGGTGTAAATTTCTGTTGGATTCTGGTATATTTCCACTATTGTAAAATTTTTTGCTCTCTCCTAAAATCCTTAACTGTAACTCCAGCTCTGCCTTTTAACTCACAGAAGGTGATTTTATCTCCTAATCTGTAGAGGCATTTAAGAACTTACATGCTTGATCTTCCTCAATTTTTTGTGTCTTAAGTATTTATATACCTTCCGGCCGGGCACAGTGGCTCACGCCTGTAATGCCAGCACTTTTGGGAGGCCGAGGAGGGCGGATCACCCCAGGTCGGGATTTCGAGACCAGACTGACCAACATGGAGAAACCCCGTCTCTACTAAAAATACAAAATTAGCCAGGCGTGGTGGGGCATGCCTGTAATCCCAGCTACTCGGGAGGCTGAGGCAGGAGAATCGCTTGAACCCGGGAGGCAGAGGTTGCGGTGAGCCGAGATGGCGCCATTGCACTCCAGCCTCAGCAACAGGAGCAAAAATCGGTCTCATAAAAAAAAAAAAATACATATACCTTCATCTTCTATTTCCTCTTAGGAAGAAACATCTGTCCTCCTATATAATAAATAACACACTGGTTTATTTAGATTTTCTCTAGCTCTTTATATACTATTGGAATATAGTACACATTACTAGTTGGTTTATTAAAACTAATAATGGTGTAAGCAGTCAATCCAAATGCTACATATGAAATTAAGTATAAAGTCTTTGTTTATTTGAGGTACATGAACATGATGGTTTACAAACATTTAGTGGATCAGAGGACTTTGGTGCTAAAATCAAGGGTCTGGTGTGGCTTATAAAAATATGTTTTTTCTATTGGGAATCTTCATGGACCCATACAATTTTTTACCCTTACCTTCCATTGCTAAAAGGAAAAATGGAGAAGCACAGAAGAAGAAGAGTGGGGTCCCTTATCCAAACTTATAATCCCAGAGCTAACATTTCTGAGTTCTATTGTGGAAGGCAAATGGTAGACTGCTTGGGGACAGCAGTGGTCTCTAGGAAACTATTTTCTTGATAAGACAGTCAATCAAAAAGTTTACACGTAGAAATTAATTACAATGGCCGGTTATTTCACTGGGGAGATATTTTTAGATTTGAATTGTTATGTAAAAGTGTTTTGGAATTTTTCTTTTTTTAAAATTTGCTTGCAATTGATTGGAAATCTTGAAGAGCCTTCATCAAATAAGTGATTTCTAGAATAAAAACAAATTTTGAGTTAAAATATTTTCAGCAAGTATGCTGCCTTATTCTTTCTACTGCCAGATTTGAAGACTTCTAGTTATAGTATTCTATTAGCTTCTAAATGTTTTGTATGCTGATTTTTAAGAACTAAATGCATTCTTCAACTGTAAGTCATGCTCTTTTAAGTGGAGAATGATAAAATTGAGAAGAGAAAATTGTGATCACATTATAAACACACTATTTTTTAATTTGCTTTTAAATGTAAAAACATATTGTAAACCCTTTTTAATAGACTGAAGTATTACTTAGTAGCATTAGTTTTCGTGACCACAGTACCTTCTATCCTTCATAAATTCATTTAACAAATATTTGTTGAGCATCTGCTATTTATCAGGTGACAAGGATAAAGCAATGAACAAAATATACAAAACTCTTCTTCATGAAGCTTGATAATATTTTCTTACAGAGCTGTGTTGCAACTTTTAATTCCCTTTTTATATTTCTGCATGAAGTACTTAAAATTTTTCCCAGATTTATTGATATATATTTGACAAATAAGAGTTACATGTATTTAAAGTGTAGAAGATAGTGTTTTGATATACAAAAACTTTGTGGAATGATTACTGAAATCAAGCTATTAAGCATATGCATCATCTCACGTAGTTACAATTTTTTTTGTGGTAAGAAAACTTATGATCAACTTTCTTAGCAAATTTCAACTATATAATTCAGTGTTAATTATAGTTACCTTGCTTACATCAGATCTTCAGGACTATTCATCCCATATAACTGAAACTTTTTACCCATATTAGTCAGGGTTCTCAAGAGAGACAGACCTAATAGGATATATATATATATATATCGTTTTATGTATGTGTATATGCATATAAAGGGATGTTTATTAAGTATTAATTCACATGATCACAAGGTTCCACAATAGGCCATGTGCAAGCTGAGGAGCAAGGAGAGCCAGTTCGAGTTCCAAAACTGAGGAACTTGGAGTCTGATGTTCAAGGGCAAGAAGCATCTAGCATGGGAGAAAGGTGTAGGCTAGGAGGCTAAGCCAGTCTAGTGTTTTTGCATTTCTCTGGCTGCTTTATATTTGCTGGCAGCTGATAAGATGGTGCCCACACAGATTAAGGGTGGGTCTGACTTCCCCAGCCCATTGACTCAAATGTTAATGTCCTTTGGCAACATCCTCACAGACATACCAAGGATCAGTATTTTGTATCCTTCAATCCAATCAAGTTGACGCTCAGAATTAACCATCACAAGTCCACTCCTAGACAACTTGAACCCATACGCATCTCCTGAGATCATACATAGTCTTCAAGTAAGGACAATAATAAGGTCATAATTATGCCTAACATAATACAACTATCCTTCGTACAACCAGAAATGCACCAATCCCCAAACAAAATGCTATTACAAAAAGTTAACAATACTTAAATGCTAATAGGAACTCAAAAAGTCTTATGTCACATGATAAAGAAGAAAATGAAATAAAATGAAGATATTTCCTTAGTACAAGTGTATACATGCACAAACATGTTTTTAACAAAAGAAGGAGGAAATACTCATGACAATTACAGTCCTTGTGTTCTGCAGTTGGTACATGGTGGTAGCTTGTATTGATGACTACCTTCTTCTACTACCCATTCTGTATTCCCTTTGCCTTCAGCAAGCACCTCAGCAGGTCGTGGTTTTTTTCCTGATGGAGTGACCCCAACCTTCATTCCTGAAGGGTCTGGGCCATTTCTAGCCCTGCCGGATTGGACTGTTGTAGTTTCCCTTTGACCTTAATCATAGGGCATGGTAATACTAAGAGACATTATAACACCCTTACCTGTGTTGTGGAGTAGTAGACTGATTTCATCTGGATAGTCCAGATCAATCACCCCAGCCAACACTGTAACTCCCTTCTTATCCTGTTGACTTAAAGGTGGGAGGAGCCCAAAATGTCCAGGTGGCAATCTTAACTTCCAGTTCAGAATCATTGTTGTGTTTCCTGGTGGCAGCATTCCTCCCTCTGGAACTAAGACCTCTAGGCCGTCAGAATGTAATGTCGTGGGAACAGGAAGCAAAAATTTTGCACCATCACTAGGGGTGATGGTGAGTGTTGTCACTTCCACTTCCAACCCTTGATTCCTGGGCCCATGAATCCTGGCCATGGAAGAAACACTACCATATACTGGGTGCTGATTCAGAGCATACATGGCCTCCTGGAGAACTTTTCCCAAGCCCTGCAAAGTACTATCACCTAGTTGGCGTTGTAATTGTAACTTCAAAAGGGAATTTCACCATTCTATTAGTCTAGCTGCTTCAGGATGATGGGGAACATGGTAAGACCAGTGAATTCCATGAGCATAAGCCCACTGCCACACTTCTTTAGCTGTAAAGTGAGTGCCTTAGTCAGAGGCAATGCTGTGTGGAATACTGTGACAGTGAATAAGGCATTCCGTGAGTCCATTGGTGGTAGTCTTGGCAGAAGCACTGCATGCAGGATAGGCAAACCCATCCCTGGAGTAAGTGTTCATTCCAATGAGGATAAACCTCTGCCCTTTCTATGATGGAAGAGGTCCAATATAATCAAGCTGCCACTAGGTAGTTGGCTGATCACCCTGAGAAGTGGTGCAATATCAAGGACTAAGTGTTCTTCTCTGCTGCTGGCAAATCGGGCACTCAGCAGTGGCCATAGCCAGGTCAGCCTTGGTGAGTGGAAATCCTTGTTGCTGAGCCCATGCGCAACCTCTATCCCTGTCACCATGGCCACTTTGTTCATGGGCCCATTGGGTGATGACAGGGATGTCTGGGGAAAGAGGCTGAGTGGTGTCCACAGAACTAGTCATCCCATCCACTTGATTATTAAAATCCTCCTCTGCTGAGGTCACCCATTGATGAGTACTCACATGGGATACAAATATCTTCACAGTTTTTGACCACTCAGAGAGGTCTATCCACATACCTCTTCCCCAAATTTCTTTGTCACCAATTTTCCAATCATGCTTCTTCCAATTCCCTCACCATCCAGCCAAACCATTCTCTACAGCCCATGAATCAGCATATAATCGCACATTTGCCCATTTCTCTTTCTATGCAAAGTGCACAACCAGTTGCACTGCTTGAAGCTCTGCCCACAGGGAAGATTTCCCTTCACTACTGTCCTTCAGGGATGTCCTAGAAAGGTGCTGTAGTGCTGCAGCTGTTCACTTTTGGGTGGTGCCTGCATATCATGCAGAACCATCTGTGAACCAGGCCCTAGTCTTCTCTTCCCCTGTCAGCTGATCACAGGGAACTCCCCATGAGGCCATCAGTGCAGGCTGGGGGAGAGAAGGCAGGGTGGCAGGAGTGGAGACCATGGGCATTTGAGCCACTTCCTCATGTAACTTACTTGTGCCTTCAGGACCTGCTCGAGCCTGATCACATATATACCACTTCCATTTGATGATGGAATGCTGCTGTGCACGACCCACTTTATGGCTAGATGGGTCAGAAAGCACCCAGTTCATGACAGGCAGTTCAGGTCACATGGTGACTTGATGATCCATAGTCAAACATTCAGTTTCCACCAAAGCCCAGTAACAGGCCAAGAGCTGTCATTCAAAAGGAGAGTAGTTATCTGCAAAAGATGGCAGGGCCTTGCTTCAAAATCCTAGAGGCCTCCACTATGATTCACCTATGGGGTCCTGCAAAGGCTCCAAACAGCATCTCTATTTGCCACTGAGACCTCAAGCACCATTGGATCTGCTGGGTCAGATGGCCCAAGTGCCAGAGCAGCTTGCACAGCAGCCTGGACCTATTGCAGAGCCTTCTCCTGTTTTGGACCCCACTCAAAACTGGCAGCCTTTTGGGTCACTTGATAAATGCGACAGAATAACACACACCACATGAGGAATGTGTTGCCTCCAAAATCCAAATAGACCCACTAGGCATTGTGCATCTTTCTTGGTTTTCTCTTGGTTGTAGGGGAGGCCACATGCAGCAACTTATCCTTCACCCTAGAAAGAATACCTCAGCAGGCCCCACACCACTGGACCCCTAGATATTTTACTGAGGTAAAAGGCCCCTGAATTTTAGTCAGATTTATTTCCCATCCTCTGGCACACAAATGTCTCAGCAATAAGTCCAGTGTGTTTGCTACTTCTTGCTCACTGGATCCAATCAGCATAACGTCATCAATGTAATGGACCAGTGTGACATCTTGTGGAAACGAAAAGTGATCAAGTTCTCTCTGAATAAGATTATGACACAAAGCTGGAGAGTTGATAAACACCTGAGATAGGACAGTAAATGTGTATTGCTGGCCTTGCCAGTGGGAGGCAAACTGCTTCTGGTGGGCCTTACAGACAAGAATGGAGAAAAAGTCATTTGCCAAGTTAATGGCTGCATACCAGCTACCAGGAGATGTGTTAATTAGCTCAAGCAATGAAACCATATCAGGTACAGCAGCTGCAATTGGAGTCACCACTTGATTAAGCTTATGATAATCCATTGTCATTCTCCATGATCCATCTCTTTTCTGCACAGGCCAAATGAGAGAATTGAATGAGATGTGGTGAGAATCACTATCCCTGTGCCTTTCAAGTTCTTGATGGTGGCACTAATCTCCACAATCCCTCCAGGGATGGGATATTGTTTCTGAGTTACTATTTTTCTAGGTAGAGGCAGCTGTAATAGCTTCCATTCATCCTTTCCCACGATAATAGCCCTCACCCTACCAGTCAGGGAGCCAGTGTGGGGGTTCTGTCAACTGCTAAGTATGTCTATGCCAATTATGCATTCTGGCACTGGGGTAAAAACCACAGGATGAGTCCAGGGACACACTGGACCCACTGTAAGTTGGACCTGAGCTAAAACTTCATTAATTACCTGACCTCCATAAGCACCTACTTTAACTGGAGGACCACAATGACTTTTAGGGTCTCCTGGAATGAATGTCAGCTCAGAGCCAGTGTCCAGTACTCCCCAAAATGTTGGATCATTTCCCTTTCCCCAGTGTGCAATTACTCTGGTAAAAGGCTGGGAGGTCTACTTGGGGAAGAATGGGAAAAAGATTAACAACATAAATTGTTGGTAGTGTAGTGGGGTCCTTCCTCAAGGGTACCCAGCCTCCCCTTCATTCAAAGGGTTCTAGGCCTATAAACTGGCTCAAGTCTAGAAATTAATTGAGGGGCCATGATTCTTTGTTTTTATAATTCGAATTTGTCTTTCATCCATTTGACCTGTAAATTTTCTGCTTATACGACTTAGGTAGGGATGCAGCAGGCTCCCTATCAATTTCACTTCTAGGAACACTGTAATTAATTAGCTAATGCCAAAGCGCTACATGAGTCAGACTATTCTGATTGCCACTTTGCCTCTGGTGTCCATTATGATAGCTATGTCTACCTTTCCTTTGACGATTGAGTGCCACCACTTGGTCCCTGACATCTCAGGATCCAGTTATTCCCATTATATTTAAATTTTGTAGTTGAGTGACTGTGGTTCCCACCATTAGATCTGATATACAGAGAAGAGCAATTACAGGTGCCTTCAAAGATGCAGGTGCTGCCCTCACAAATCTATTTCAAAAGGCATTGGTTAAGGGTGTATCTCCTGAACCCTCCCAGCGGGGATGAGTAGGTCTAAAGTCACTAATCCACTCCACCATCCAATCTCCCTAAGCCTTAGGATCCCTTCCTCTACATTAAACCAAGGGAGATCAGGCATTTCCAGCTAGCTCACAGTGGGCCATATTTTAATCCATCTTTCAGTTAACCCAGCAAATAAATTATTAGAACCTTTTGTAACTCCATGAGTTGAAACATTAAATGCAGAGTCCCTACTTAGTGGGCCCAAATCAGTAAATTCAGCCTGATCCAACAATATGTTCCTCCACAATTATCCCATACCCTTAATATGAGAGGGGATGTTGTCACTACTGGGGATGGAGAAGCTATTTCTTCTGCCAAAAATGTTCATCACAGTTTACAAACTCAGTGACACCTGGTGAAACTATGCATGCACCTTTGGTTGCAGGTCAGCCACTCACATGATAAGAGCTTGTGTCTATTTTCCCACTATTTCAGCTCTTTCTCTACAGGAGATAAGACTCTCACTCAGGTAAATCTTAGCACATTTGAGGCTCGGTATCTGCTTCTGAAGCCGGGAGTTAGAATCCGTGAGTTCATAGTTTTCTTTCATCACTTTCTCCACTGAACTTAGGAGCAGCCAACCAGCTTCATTACGTTCCTTGGTTCACATATGGTCCATATATGGACCACATATGGTTCACATATGGTCAAAGGTATTATATATAGAGTTGCTAAACTCCTTGCCTCTCACAGGTGGTGAATCAAGAGTGTCAAATGCATTTATTTTGCATAACTCTGTAAACAGTTAATACCAAGGACTCTCAGTGTTCTCCATACTATTAGAAGTAGAGACCTTAGCATTTTGGGGTCTAATCATATTAAGCAGCCAACTCCAGAAACCCCACAACCAAGGAAAGAACTCCATCCTTAATATTCTGTTCCTCTAGAACCACTCCTGGTACCAAAATATGTATTAGTTAGGGTTCTCTAGAGGGACAGAACTAATGGGTGATATATATATATTTATATATATGTATATATAAATATATATATAAAATATATATGTGAGTGTGTGTGTGTATATATATATATTTATATATATAGTAGTTTATTAAATATTAGGCCACATGCTCACAAGGTCCCACAATAGGCTGTCTGCAAGCTTGAGGAGCAAAGGGAGCCAGTCTGAGTTCCAAAACTGAAGAACTCAGAGTCCAATGTTAGAGGGCAGGAAGCATCCAGCATGGAAGAAAGATGTAGGCTGGGAGGCTAAGCCAGTCTCATCTTTTCACGTTTTTCTGCCTGCTTTATATTCACTGGCAGCTGATTAGATGCTGCCCACACAGATTAAGAGTGTGTCTGCCTTCACCATCCCACTGACTCAAATGTTAATCTCCTTTGGCAACACCCTCACAGACATACCCAGGATCAATACTTTGCAACCTTCAAGTCAATCAAGTTGGCACTCACTATAACCATCATAGTACCCAACATTTCCCCATTTCCCTCATCTCCCCAGGCCCTAGCAACCATCATTATACTCTCTGCTTTTACGAATTTGACTATTTTAGATTATATATATAAGTGATATCATGCAGCATTTATCTTTCTGTTTCTGGCTTATTTCATTTAGCAAAATGTCTCTAGGTTCATACATGTTGTCACAAATGGCAGAATTTATTTCTTTTTAAAGGCTGAATAACATTTCATTAAATAATAATAGTTTACACTTGCTTTATCCACTTATTTGTTGATGGGCACCTATGTTGATTCCATATCTTGGCTATTGTTAATTATGCTCCAATGAACATGGGGAAGGGATAAGGCACAGACATCTCTTTAAGATACTGATTGCATTTCATTTGGATATAAACCTGCACATGTACCCCTTGTATCTAACATAAAAGTTGAAATTTTAAAAAAGAAAAATATCTTTTCAGTTCCTGAGTTCAGTTTTCATTGTGTCACTTGTTTTTGAGATATTGAAATATTTGTTTTATATATTTTGAATATCCCTTGTTGAATATATGGTTTGCAAATATTTTCTCTCATTCCATAGGTTGCCTTTCATTTTATTGATTGTTTTCCTTGCTCTGCATAAGATTTTTAGTTTGATGCAATCTAATTTTCCTGTTTTGCTTTTGTTGCTTGTGTTTTTGTGTCATATCCAAAAAATCATTGCCAAGACCAACGACAAAAAATGACAAAAAGCTTTTCCCTTATGTGTTCTTCTACTTGTTTTATCATTAAGTATTTACTCTATTTCAAGTTAATTTTTGTACATAGTGTCATAAAGATTTGGTTTCATTCTTCTGCATGTGGATATTGAGTTTTCCCATAACAATTTATTGAAGAGACCATCTTCCCCCCATTGTGTGTTCTTGGCATCTTTGTCAATAATCAATTGACTGTAAATGTGTGTTCTTATTTCTGGGGTCTCCGTTCTGTTTCAGTGATTTATGTCTGATTTTATGCCATAGCATATATTGTTTTGGTTACCATAGGTTTGCAACACATTTAGAAATCAGAAAGTGTGATGATTTCAGCTTTGCTCTTCCTGTTAAAAATTGTTTTGGTTATTAAGGCTCTTTTGTGTTTCCATATTGGTTTTAGGATTATTTTTGTGTTTCTGTAAACAACGTCATTGGAATTTTTGGTAGGAACTGCATTGGCTCTCTAGATCAATTTGGGTAGTATGAAAATTTTAACAATATAAATTCTTCAAATCCATGAAAACATTGTCATTCATTCATTCATTCATTCATTTATTGAGATGGAGTCTTGCTCTGTCACCCAGAGTGGAGTGCAGTGGTATGATCTCGGCTCACTGCAAGCTCCACCTCCCAGGTTCAAGTGATTCTCCTCTCACCTTCCTGAGTAGCTAGGGATACAGGCATACGCCACCATGCGCAGCTCATTTTGTTGTACTTTTAGTAGAGATGGGGTTTCGCCATGTTGGCCAGGCTGGTCTTGAACTCTTGACCTCAAGTGATCCACCCCTTTCGGCCTCCCAAAGTGCTGGGATTACAGGTGAGGGCCACCATGCCTGGCCAATGTCTTTCATTTATGTCTGTCTTATTTCTTTCACAGTGTTTTATAATTTTCAAAGTACAAGTCTTTCACCTCTTTGGTTAAGTTTATTCCTAAGTATTTTATTGTTTTTGTTGCTATTGTGAATGGGATTGTTACCTTATTTTTTATTTTATAAATTTTCTATGTATATACTTTTGAGACGGAGTCTCACTCTGTCACCTAGGCTGGAGTGCAGTGGTATGAGATCAGCTCACTACAAACTCTGCCTCCTGGGTTCAAGCGATTCTCCTGCTCAGCCTCCCTAGTAGTTGGGACTACAGCGCCACCTTGGCTGGCTAATTTTTTTTTTGTATTTTTATTAGAGGTGAAGTTTCACTATGTTGGCCAGGCTGCTCTCGAACTTGACCTCCTGACCTTGGGCGATCTGCTCGCTTCAGTCTCCCAAAGTGCTGATAACAGGCGTGAGCCACTGTGTCCAGCCACCTTAATTTTTTAAAAAATAGTTTGTTGTTTATGTTTAGAAACATGACTAAATGTGTATGTTGATTTTGTATCCTGCAATTTTACTGAATTTATTTATTCATCAAAATAGGTTCCTTTTTTGTCTAGTCTGTAGGGTTTTCTACATAAATGATCATGTCATCTGTAAACAGGCCACCCAAAGTACTGGTTAAAAACAAGAATGCTATGGAATGACGATGTCTATGGTTACTCAAAGTATGAAGAATAATCATAGTACCTCTTTCCCAGAGGGTCGTTGTGTACACAAAAAGAGTTATAGTAGTGCAAGGCTTAAATAAGTGCCTGCCGCACAATGAGCACCATTACAGAGTGGCTCTCACTATGATGATCCTAACCTAACCTTGCTATATCTTCAAATTCTTTAAAATATTTTGATCAACAAAGAGATGTCTCTTGAAGACTCAATCATATACCAGTAAAAACCATCAATAGGAACTTTGAAATTAAGACATTTCCTTTTATGATTGCCCAACTAAGATTTTTATTGAAGGATTTCTTTCCCTAATATAATTTTCTGTGGAAGGTAGAAGTAGCTATAGCCTTTTAGATCCTGTTTACTTTTGCATATGTGTGATAAGAGAGATGTGTCTGTGTTAAATAACGTTTTTCCCTTTTTGCTGCTCTGTATCTATGTCATCTATCTATACCATCTGTCTCTATATCTATCTATATTATCTATATCTATCTATATTATCTATGTCTTCAATGTTGCCTTCACTTGTACCCCAATAAGTGCGTGAGACATAGTGGTGTTCAACAAATCCTTGAAAAACTAAATAAATGAATAGGCTCAGATAATATAAATTTTTCTTCAATTTCAGTATACTCATGCCCTGGTGCTTAGAAGCAAACTTGCTGAGATGTTATCACCATCACCTTTTGTTTATATTTTGCATTTTGGCTTATAAAGCACATTTAGATTGTATTTCTATAATGGCACAATATATGTTGGGCATGTATTTTGTGATTCCAGTTTTACATATTATAATTGGGTATGTTTTTGTAACGTAACCTGCTTAGAAACATTTTCATAAGTTGTGTATTTACCCATTTTATCCTCAGAACGATTTAACGAGATAGATTATACAATCATAAAGTCTTTTCAAAGGAGAAAAAATGAACTAAGTAACTTTAAGCAACTCAGACAATAATAGAATTAGATAAGTTGTGGAGCTGAGGCAAAAATAGAGATTTAACACTTCACTGTCTTGAGTTACATGCTTATCTTGGGATCACCTCTTGTGTGATGAAGGATGCAGTGTTGTAATTGGCCAGACCTGACACATAAGACTTACCATGGAATTTTTTAACTACAGACACTAAGAATGAAGGAGGGAAGAGCTATTCAAATGAAAATGTGGTACTGTTTTCAGAAGAGGAATTGAATGTTGGCTTGGTAAAAATGATAGATGAACATCGTACCATCTAGCTAGCTTATTACCACAGATGCCTGTAATTTGGCGTTCTGTATCTATTTATTTATTTATTTTTTAAATTACACTTTAAGTTCTAGGGTACCTGTGCACAACATGCAGGTATGTTACATATGTATACATGTGCCATGTTGGTGTGCTGCACCCATTAATTATTCATTTACATTAGGTATTTCTCCTAATGCTATCCCTCCCCCTCCCCCCACCCCACAACAGGCCCCAGTGTGTGATGTTCCCCACCCTGTGTCCAAGTGTTCTCATTGTTCAATTCCCACCTATGAGTGAGAACATGTTGTGTTTGGTTTTCTGTCCTTGCTAGTTCAACCATTGTGGAAGACAGTGTGGTGATTCCTCAAGGATCTAGAACTAGAAATACCATTTGACCCAGCGATCCCATTACTGGGTATATACCCAAAGAATTATAAATCATGCTGTTATAAAGACACATGTGCACGTATATTTATTGCGGCAATATTCACAATAGGAAAGACTTGGAACTAACCCAAATGTCCATCAATGATAGACTGGATTAAGAAAATGTGGCACATATACACCATGGAATATTATGCAGCCATGAAAAAGGATGAGTTCATGTCCTTTGTAGGGACATGGATGAAGCTGAAAACCATCATTCTGAGCAAACTATCACAAGGTTTTCTGTATTTCTGTAGACACCTCCTTGTAAAATCATTTATTCCACGTTATTTTATCACCCATTTCCTTCCTCCAATGTCCCATACACATACTTCTGCACTTGGAAACAGTCTTACCTATTGAAACTTTTTTTAACTTAAGAATTATATTGTAATATCTTTGGCAAATTTAACTTTCACAACCATTAAATTTGTTGATTTTAAATTAAGAAACAAAAGATCAAAATAATATGTGTGAGAGAAAGTGGGTAATTTTCTTAAGGTGAAGAGTAGAAGTACAAAGGTGGGTATATTTGAGAGGTAAAAAAAGTCTATTTAAGAGATCTAGAATCCTAAAATAATGTATGTAATACTCAATCGATTAATGAACAAAAATAGCAGAAATGTTTAAATACATAGGACCATAGAATAATACATGTAAGTTTAAAAATCATTAGGACTGGAAAAAAATTATTTGGTTTTGAAAAGTTGGTCACTTGTGCAGATTCAAAGCTCTTGCCTCTCTGACATATAGGCTGTCTTTTCTATTTCAGATAAAAATGAATTAGAATTGAGTAGGAATAACCATAAGCACACAGTCTTGATTCCAGTTCAATTTCTGCTACAAGGATAAAAAAAACAAACCACAAGAAGTTTCTACGCTTCAAATTCTTCTTCTGTAGAATGGGTGGTGGTGAGGTAGGGTGGTGAGTTAGGGTCAACTTACATTCGACTCTACAATTCTTAGTGATGCTTTTGAATTTACAGTTGGAATGGACACTAAAACCATGTTTTTCATCCTCTTTATCTTATAGATGTGGAAACTGAGGGACGGAGGCATTGATTGATTGATCTAAATGAACACATAGCTGGTTATTTTCAACACTGGTTAGCAAATTGCCTAAAACAATTGATGAAAACTTGCTGCAGGGGGGTGGGTAATATAATGCTTCTCTCTTACCTCATCATCGCCAAACTTTCAGCCATTCCTGTTCCATGTCATTTTATTCTAAATAAAACATCTTGGAAGAGGAAGGCAAAGTAGAGAAGAGAAGATACAGCCGGAGAACCTGAGGGTTGCTGGAGAGGATTCATCTTCTGATGTAATATAACAGTGAAGCTCTTTCTAAGAAATTGAAACAGAGTTTTACCTTGTTCTCCCTTGTTCAAAGTTCAAATTATAAACTTTATTTGCTTCATAAGTATACTTTGTGATGGCTATACGTGCACAGTTCTTAGGAGGGATTTTGAACTGCACTCTAATGCAGTGCTTCCAACTTGGCTTATCTTGAAAGCTAATTGAAGTGAAAGACTATAAAAACATTTACAAACCATTTTCAGATTTCTGAAGGTGTTTAAAATGAAGATTTATATTTTTCCTTTCTCCACAAGTTCCTAACTCAGCTGATATTCTCTAATCACTGAAGAAATCTCTCTTCTCATTCTGAGTCCTCCATCTGAACTTTTATTGCATATTGGCTACTTTTCAGAGAATAATGCTCTTAACTGTTGGGATAATTTTGCTTGAATATATTTTTGGCATTATTTCATTCTGAGGAAGAGGGTTTCCTCCATGCTTTATTCCAGCTGCACAGGAGTTGATCAAATCTGTGTTGTATCACCCCTTCCTTACCAGTAGGGGGCAACTGAGAATTTTTAACCAAGTCTTTTAAACTCATTTCTATTTAAAAGAAGCCACAATGGTCAAGTTCTATTTGTTTTTGACCTCCTCTTCTATCACCCAAGCAAACTTTTTAGATTTCCTCTTTAAAAAAACCAGTGACCCGCTATTGCCTATCAGTAACTTTTCAACCCCTTAGCCTGGATCCTAAGGCCCCCTGTGACCTAACATTTACTGATGAAGCCCTGCCTCTCTTCCCCTCTTTCCATATTGAGTGCTATCATGTAACTAGTGTTCCCAAATGTTTGGCTCTTTTGTATTTATGCACCTCAAAAACATATTGACATATGTTGACATATTTTTGAGGTGCACAGATACAAAAGCTTAGCTTAGCCTAAGCTGAAAGCACTGCCTGAGTTTTCATAAAATCAGTTTCATGAAATTACAGTTCAATTACTACATTTCTATCATCTCACTAGTCAAGAAATACTGACATTTCCTCTTAATATCAGTAAACAATTTTTAAAAACCAGAAGTTCTTCATGGAAATGCTAACCAAAAGTTTATTTTCTATTATCTTAAAGGAGAAAAACTGTAATGTGTTTTATATCATGCCAAGGACCCCTAATTAATTTCTAAAATGCTGCTACAATATATCAAAGTACCTACCTATAAGCAAGAATTATGTTAGGCTACAAATAGTTAAACCAAACAGCAGTTACTTTACATAAAATAATATATGTAACATACTATGATCTAAACACCTTGGCAACATGGAGTGGGAAATAGTATATAGCAATAAGTAAATTTCCTTTAATAATACAGCGAAAAATTACATTTAAAAAGTCAATTTTTTGTCTAAACTGTTACTCATCAAGTAATGTGTAAATATGAAGTTTGAAGAAAGTTGAGAAGGAAGAAAGGAAGAAGGGTCTTAATAGCCTTTGTTTGACACTGGTTGTGGAAAGTATTGCTGGGGGCAAATTGGGTAGTAATAGAGAAATTTTAGGCAAACCATCAGTTTCAGAGTAATTAATTGTGATTCTCCTTCACTTTGGTTCTGTTGAAGATACACAAAGAAATGCTTTGCAGAATATAGCCAAGGCTTTAAGATAAAACATTTGCAAAATGGAGCTTTGCCTACATTCCTAAGGTTCATGCTGATATATATATATATGTATATACACACACACATACATACATATATATACATGACATGTATACATAAACATGATATATATCAATATTATATATATTATATCTATATATTTTTTGGGAGGGATACAATACTTATTATGTGTTGAACTGCCTCCCTTCACCCAAATTCTTATGTTGAAGTCCTAAGCCTCACTACTACCTCAGGATGTGATCTTATTTGGAAATTTACTTGTAGATCTTTACAGAAGTAATCAAGTTAAAGTGAGGTCATTAGGGTGGGCCCTAATCTGATGTTACTGATGTCTTTATAAAAAAAGGACATTTGGACACAGAGTGAGGCCCTGTCTCTAAAAAAATAGTATGAAACAATGTATATTGTACTTTTTATGAATGATTTATGATATTTTCATTTTTATCATATTTTTACTGCCTATGAATTGACTTTAGATTCTTAACCTCTTTTGAGATGTAAAGATCTGCAAATAATTTGTATTAAAAGTAATTTAAAAAGTATTAGCCATTTTCTAAGACGTGTAAATTTGCAAACTACTTAGGGGCAGAAATACATACTCTTTCTATTTCTCAGACACAGTATTTAATAACTGCTAACTACGTATTATCCGTAGATAAGTGTTACTCCTGAGGGAGAAAACTTTTCTATTGCAAACACTCCTTGATTAATCTGAGTACCCAGTCCCTTGCTTAATCTCTGTAGCTTTCACAGGTGGACAATTCCAATAGTTCTAATGCAACATTCACTTTCACCTAGAGCTAATAAACGTTTGATTCTTAGGTGATCCAACTCATTGGGCATCAATAGTTTTTTAAATATATTCAGGCATTATTGCAAAACTATAAAATATTATGTCTTTTTGTACTTGAACAGTAAGAGTATCCTACTGGTGGAGTGGTGCCAACATATAGTAGACTAATCCCAATTATTTCTAGAATTGGGTGGTAGTAGGGGCTGCTCCCTAGTTAGTATTCGCATAGGAAAAGATCTACTCAAGCAAAACTTTTTTTCTAGTCATTTGTTTTCATTTGGGATCATGAGACAGTTAATAATTTGGAGTAGGTACAGAGAAGGGAAAGAACAGCCACAAGAAAAGAAAAAGAATTAATAATGGACTCAGGAAGAATCACATGAAGATGACTCTCATTAAAAATCAATGAGACATCGTGATGTTACCATTAAGTTATTGCTAAGAAAGTTGGAATCCAGAGAAAGTTGAGTCTACTGGGTAACATGCCAATAATAGGAAATACATTGGACACATATTTGCCCAGGGATAATTTCAGTTAATGATGCAACAAAATCAATAGGTGAAGGGTGTTCCATTATCTTACATTAAGCTAACCTGTTTTAATGAGGAGCAAAGTATTGAGGTACCAAGGCTGCATGACTCTGACCCTTGTTTTGAGTTTTAGGGAGCTAGACATACCAGCCTGATTGCTTTCTGTTTTTCCTCCTGATTCCAGAAAAGGAAATTCTGTGACCAGAGCTCCTAAGGGTAAATTTGGGCAGGCTGGTTGAAAATGTTTCAGGGGATTTGTTTTGATATGCACCATGGATCCTTGTCCGGATTTCTGTACTGATTTCTTCCAACTGACTATGGTCCTAACTGTGACCCCTGCTCCTCTGTGCCCTAAGACTTTGTGCCTACAGACATGTCTGACTAAGTAAGAGTCATAGGAATCACACCCATGATCTTGGTTATATTGCCTCTTTGTGTGTGGGGGAATCTCTTTTAATCCTCCTGTCCAGAAGTGCCTTAACATGGATTTAATTATTTAATCATTAATATTATCATGTTTTTCTAAACTCCATAAAATTTTGGCTTGAATTTTTAATGTGTGATTCTTGGATTTTTAGTATTTGACACTTTAGATTTCTAATTACATTTTATTGACTGTAAAAGTAAGCTGATCTCTGTTCCAACACTGTCCCAGGTTGATGGGAGAGCATGAGCTGGATCCACCTATTGTGTCTTAGGCCAGGCAAGGGTTTTCATTCCTTTCTAGATCACCATCTATTGCCCAGAGGTCTGCCATTTTCTCTTTTCTAGAGAGATACAAGTGTTCTGGACCATTGAAAGGGAGATTATTCTATGTATGGTAGATAGGATGGAGGTTAAGTAAGTTTTTAAAGCACATAGGCATCATTCCCGCTAGACTTTCAATAGGTAATCTCCTATCTACTGTCAATGAGAAGGGCAACAGAGGCAGTGCTTCAGGGCAGGTGCTGTGCAGTTATCATTTAATGAAGACTGCAGTATTTCTAAGCACTAACACCTGATCTGGCCACTGACTTAGCTCTTATTTGCTCCCTGTTTCTCCCTAACCTGTTTAACTATCCATGTCTGACAAAGTCAGGCCAATTCTTCAGTGTCTAGACTTTAACTCTTGCGTTCCTTTGGCTTCCCTTCTCTTCATCCCCTACTCTGTGAAAGCTTTACCTACTCTGGGAATTGGAGTGTGTGTGTGTGTGTGTGTGTGTGTGTGTGTGTGTGTGTGTTGCAGAGGGGACTTCAATCTTCTAAATATTTTCTGTCCTTCTTTTAGACTGTGGCTTTGGAAAATTTTTCTACTTTTGTTATCTGATTTTGAACTGCTAGGGCTCAGGGGTACAAGTGACTGAATCACAATGGGCTAAGTGGAGCTTATTTCAAAATGATTTTTTAATTTTCTGACTTTAAATAAAATGACTACTTGTGGAACATGTTTAGCACAGGCAGTCTGTGGATGTGGGGTGCAGCAATGATGCTGCACATCTCTGTCTCATCAGTCACTGGACTGTTACATAATTGCTTGTTCATAAGTCTTTCTCCCATAGAAGACTAAATGTTCCTTTTAGTTTAAATTTTTAAATTAAATAACATCAATTTATCATTTCAACCATTTCTAAGTGTGCAGATTAGTGGCACTAAGAACATATATGTTGTTATGCAATTATTACCACCATGTATGTATCTCCACAACTTTTAAATCTTCCCAAACTAAAACTCTATACATATTAAATGACAACTCCCACTTCCCTCTCCTTTCATTATCTGGCAACCACTGTTGTACTTCATGTCTCTATAAATTTGATTACTCTAGGTACCTTAGGTAAGTAGAATCATACAGTATTTGTTATTTTGTGACTGTTTTATTTCACTTAGCATAATGTCACTTAGCATAATCATAAGGTACCTTGATTACTCTAGGTACATTAGGTAAATAGAATCATACAGTATTTGTTCTTTTTTGAATCTTTTATTTCACTTAGCATAATGTCCTCAAGGTTCATCTATGCTGTACCATGTCAGAATTTTCTTCTTTTCTGGCCAGGTGCGGTGGCTCACGCCTGTAATCCCAGCACTTTGGGAGGCCAAGGTGGGTGGATCACTAGGTCAGGAGTACAAGACCAGCCTGGTCAAGATGGTGAAACCCCATCTCTACTAAAGCTACAAAAGAAAAAAAAAATTAGCCGGGCATGGTAGCACGTGCCTGTAATCCTAGCTACTTGGGAGGCTGAGGCAGGAGAATAACTTGAACCTGGGCAGCAGAGGTTGTAGTGAGCTGAGATTGCGCCACTGGACTCCAGCCTGGGTGACAGTGTGAGCCTCCGTCTCAAAAAAAAAAAAAGAATTTACTTCTTTTCTGAGACTGAAAAATATTTCACTTTAGGTATATATCACATTTGTTTACCCATTCTTCCATTGATGGACACTTGCACTGCTTCTACCTTTTGGTTATTGTAAATAATGGTGCTATGAACAATGGGGTTATGAAATATTTGTTTGAGTTCTTTTCAATTATCTTAGGTATATACCCTGAAGTAAAAGTGCTGCACTTTATGATAATTCTGTTTAATATTTTGAGGAACTACCATACTGTTTTTCATAGGGGCTGCATCATTATACATTTCTACCAGCAATCCATGAGTTTTAATTTTCCCATTTCCTGGCTCAAGATTTGTTATTTTCTGCTCTTTCTTTTTCTTTTTTTTAAATTATACTTTAAGTTCTGGGATACATGTGCAGAACCTGCAGGTTTGTAACATAGGTATACACGTGCCATGGTGGTTTGCTGCACCCATCAACCCGTTATCTACATTAGGTATTTCTCCTAATGCCATCCCTCCCCTAGCCCCCCACCCAGTGACAGGCCTCAGTGTGTGATGTTCCCTTTCCTGTGTCCATGTGTTCTATCCTGATGGGTATGAATACATTTTTCCTGATGGGCTAGAATAATGTCTTCATCTGCAAACTTGCTGTGATTGGGATGCAATTTGTCCCTGTTAAAATTCATGTTGAAATTTGATCTCTAATGTGGCAGTGTTGAGAGGCGGGGCCTAGTGGGAGGTGTTTTGGTAATGGAGACAGATTCCTCAAGAATGGATTAATGCCATATCATGGGAGTGAGTTCTAGCTCTCTCGGGACTGCATTGGTTATTGTGAGAGTGGGCTGTTCCTTCTCATGTTTGGTCTCTTCTCTTGGCACATGCCCACTACCAGAAAGCAGTGAGGCCCTCACCAGATGTGGCTGCTCATCCGGGACTTTCCAACCACCAGAATTGGGAGCCAAATAAATGTCTTTTCTTTATAAAATACCCAGCTTCAGGTATTCTGTTATAGCAACACCAAACAGACTAAGACAATACTCCCATCATTGCATGCATGTGCCTGGCTCTTACGGATATTTTATATATATTTACTGAACTGTTATTAGATGGCTCTAGCTGAGGCTCTATTGTTTCTCATTATTATAAGAAACTATATTATTCATAGGTTTAGGATAACTCTAAGGAAGGGTTTCCTAATAAACTGTGGTGGCATAATCTCATACCTTGTTTAAGTTCCATTCCTATGTAGAGTGAGTGCAGTAAGAGAAAGTTTAAGAATTATTTGCTAATTGTACAAATAACCATGCCAAATTTGCCAATGGCTTCTATCATTTATAGATGGACATTCCTTGTTTTGGGAAGGATTTCTTGAATGTGTTTTGTTGTTGTTGTTTTTGTGGGTTTTATTTTTTCTTATGTGGATGTGAAGCAATTAGATACCTTTTTGTTCTGGGAAACAAATACCATCTTCAAATTCCTTAATTAACTAAGCTCCAAATACGTTGGTGGGAAGGTCAGCAAGGTGAGAACATTTATATAGGAATTGAGTAGGTTTCAGAAGAAAAGTTATGGAGATGTTAGATTGTATTTTCCTTGAGGTTCAATATTAGTAGGAACTCTGATGGGTTCAGGAAACCCTAACTAAGAGTAATTGTCAGTAATTAGACATGAGCGTCCTCAGGGATTATTCATCATGGTGGCGTGCTTACCAGGTGGTCTGCACAACACCAGGGCCTCTATAGAATGCCCTGAGAGAGGGCTAGAAACCCTAGTTCTGTAGATGTACCTTGAGAAAATCTCCAAACCTATACATGTGAACATGTGTGTGTGTGTGTGTCTGTGTGTGTGTACACTGAAAGATCTATGTTGCTAAAGATCTGTAACATTGGGTGATTGGGTGCCCAGTCCTCCTGATGCAGAAACACACTCTGAGAAACCTGTGCTGTTCTACTGAATCTGGAGAGTGGGGTCTTTTACTGGGCACTGTCTCCCGTAAATTGGAGCTCCTAGATTTTGTTGGCAATAATAGCCACAATCATTATAAAGTTTTTGATAGCAAATTAGGACTGTGTTTGGCTTCTAGAATGCTAAGTTGGGGGTCAAGCAAGCCTTATGTCACCACTGAACTTCCAGCAGGGAACAAGAATTGTCTTGGGTGGCTGGGCTGCTTGTTCCTGACAACATCTCCAGAAGTCAGTGCTGTCTGTGAAGGCAAAGGCAGTATGTGCAAGGGTTAAGAACAAGGTCTCTAGATCAAAATGGCCTGCATATAACTTCTGGCTCTGGGCTTCAGTTTTTTCCCAAGAAAAACAGGTATGATTATTGCTCCTGTATTAGATGTTTGTTGTAAGATTTACAATGATGCCTGTTACAAAGCAGCACTCAGTAACGTTAGGTAGCAGAAGAGAAGAACAGCAATCCTATAAAGAATTGCCTAAAATTTCCACTTGTTCTCTATTAGTACCTACAATCACACCTATTACTGAGTGGCTTATCATGGGATTCAAGACTGTGGGGGAAGGCTGGGCACAGTGGCTCACACATAATTCCAACACTTTGAAAGGCCAAGGAAGGAGGATCACTTGAGGCCAGGAGTTTGAGACCAGGCTGGGCAACATGGGGAGACTCTATCTCTACAAAAAATAAAAAATTAGCCAGGCATGGTGGTGCGCACCTCTGGTCCCAGCTACTAGGGAGGCTGGGAGGTCAAGGCTGCAGTGAGCCACAATTGCACTACTGCACTCCAGCCTGGGCAACAGAGTGAGGCCCCATCTCAAAAAGAAAGATTGCTAGGAAAGAAAGGTTTCTATAGCCATTCAAATTAAAAAGAGGATAAATGCCACCTTCCACTCTAATTGGCAAAGTTGAACATATTTCTTTTCATATTTCCATGTAGGCATCCTTGTCAGATTAAAGTACCACTCAAATGGTCTTATTGGCTAATATTTTTATCAAGTTATAACCATTCCCAAACCACTCAGGAGAAAACCTGGATTCTATTTTGAACCTTGTTTCTTCCTTGAATTCCACATTTAGTCAGTCGCTACATACTCTGTTTTTCCTTCATTATGACCCTTGCATCCCTTTCTCCCTCTCCATTCTCACTTCTATTTCTCCAATCCAATCATCCAATCCGGACAGATTCTTAATAAATTACACACGCTTAAGTGCTGCAGGACAGAAATAGGTTTTATGAGCTTGTGTTCATTTGGAAGCAAACAGAGCTGTACCCTGGCAACACTTGAAGTAGGCAAAGTTAGACTTTGGTGTCTCATTCTTTGCCAGCTTTTTCTCAGAGGTGAGAAAAGCTTGCTGTGGCTTCTGGCCAGTAGTGTACATCAGCAAGTACGTTCTCCATGAATTGAGTATTAATTAATGATTTCCCACTCAGCTGCCGAGAGGAGACAAGATCTGAGAATGGTCTCTTAGCTTCCCTGAAAGATCATATGCTCCATGAAGATAGAGCTATCTTTTTATTGCTGTAGCATAACCATATGATAGGACAACCACATGCAATTGCAAGAAAGGCAGAAATACCAAGACTGCCAACATTTTAGAAAGACAGACGCTTGACTTGCTTGGCTGAGGCAGGTGTGGTTTCTCTCTGAGGAAAGACATTCAATGAGGAGTCTTCCCCATATCACTCCTACCTTGCTTCTGTACTCTCACTTCTTCGTACTCAGGGCTAGAAAATTTTGGTCTATTCATTGTGATTTTTAAAAATCTGCAGAAAATTAAACATCCCCTACCCCCATCTTCTGATTTTTTTATTAATTAATTAATTTATTTATTTATTTTAATTATACTTTAAGTTTTAGGGTAGTCTTCTGATTTTATTTAGATTGATTATCTCCTTTCGTGTGAATATTAACAATGAGAACCGTTTTCAGGAATTTATACTATAAGAACAAATATATGTGGGAAATGTGAGTAAATATTAATTTAATAACATTGAATATGCTTTAGGAAAACTCCGCTCTTTCACTGTGCATATTCTGACATGCATCCCTAATTGAGAACAATTGCTTCAAACTATATAAGCATTTTAGGTTAAATATGTGTCAGAAAATGTGGCACATATACACCATGGAATACTAGGCAGCCATAAAAAAGGATGAGTTCATATCCTTTGTAGGGACATGGATGAAATTGGAAATCATCATTCTCAGTAAACTATCGCAAGAACAAAAAACCAAACACCGCATATTCTCACTCATAGGTGGGAATTGAACAATGAGATCACATGGACACAGGAAGGGGAATATCACACTCTGGGGACTGTGGTGGGGAGGGGGGAGGGGGGAGGGATAGCATTGGGAGATATATCTAATGCTAGATGACGAGTTAGTGGGTGCAGCGCACCAGCATGGCACATGTATACATATGTAACTAACCTGCACAATGTGCACATGTACCCTAAAACTTAAAGTATAATTAAAAAAAAAAAATGTGTCCTCATGAGTCAGACAGGTTTGACTTTAAATCCCAGTCCTGCCATTTGCCAATACTAGAGTTTCTTCTGCATGTTATTTACCCTCTTATTATCTTAGTTTCCTCACCTACTTCACTAGTTTTTTTTAACACAGAAAATATAAGGCAAATTACTTAGCTCAATGTCTGGCCCTTAGAGAGCACACAATACAAGAAAGCTCAATTGTTTAGCTAAGAAGTCCTTTAGGTATCAATTCACTCTAGCCTGCCCTTTTTGAGATCAGGTATATAAGCTTTGAGACTGGAATCCAAGTCTCTTTACATCCTCCTATAAGCTAGATGGCATCCACCAGAAAGCATGGGTTTTGGAACCTGATGGATCTAAATTTAATTATATTTGTTTTTCCAATTACCTCACAAGCTTTGTTTCATTACCCTCAGCCCAAGTTTTTCATCATAATGAAAAATACAAAAATATTATTAGAATATAATCTATATTAATAAAGCACTGAGGCAATTCTTGGCACAAGGTGAATGTACCAAAAATATTTGTTTTTCCCAGTGGCATTCCAAGAGTAAAGCAGTAGGTATGATCTGCTCCAAGTACAGGCAATAAGCAGAGGGGGCATTATTTGCAGAGAATTTAGAAATGAGAATAAAAGCAACTCTTTCTTTAATTATTGCTATGCACAACAATTATAAACAATTTCACAAATTCAGCAATAAATACTATTCTTTGAAAAAGTGTTTTGTTGGTCTAAGTTCCTAATTATTATTGGGCATACTGTTGAGATTTTGTGTGTGTGTGAGTGTGTGTGTGCACACGCACATGCGCTTCAAACTGACACATTTCTATTACTTTTCCTTTAGGAGACGTTGTATTCTACATGGAAGTTAATTCAGGGAGGAGTTGGCCCCTGGCACATACAGACTGTTATAATCGTTCATTTTGAGTGTGATTTTGTAATAGAGGGGACTTTGCCTTCTTCCCCATCCTCAGATCACATGCCTTCAGGCTAGTGCTATTACCAGTTCATCAGATACACCCACCTATGTCTAAATCCAAATTTAGTTTCAATCAGAATCTCTTTTATGTAAGAATAAATGTGCTAATATGACACCTTCCAAATGTCAACTCTACCACAGTCAGAGGCTGAGAAGAAGATTTAACCCTTGACTCTTTCTTTCTGCTCTGGTGGGGGAATGGTCAAAGGGAATTTGATTAATCTGATATTGCCAGGATTGAAAAAAAAAAGTATCCATAGAAAAATGAGGATTTAAGTGTGTTTTTAGAAAGAAAATGAGAATAGAGAGTCTGATCTCAAGTGATACTATTTTTAACTAAGTGATTCAAGATATCTATGTAATAAACCATTTGGAATGTAGTGGTCAGCTGTGGTTAATACTAGAAATAGAGACTGAGATTTTCCCTCAAAGTAATGGCACAAAATAAAGCCAAGCAAGCTAAAAGGGAATGGCTGGGATGTGCTTAGGGAGTCAGGGATGTCCTCAGTAGGAAAACATTAAAAGTGCATTTAGGTAGAAATGTTAAGTCTTGTGAAGGGAGAACGGACATTAACATTGGGAAGCACAAAGAAAAGATGGAAAAGATACATATATTAATTGATTAAAAGAAAAATAGAGTAGCGAGCTAGAAAACTGTTAATTTTCAATCATTAGCCATTCCCAATTCCCTTTTCCATGCTCATCTCCAAGTATAGAGGCTGAAAAAGTTACTTTCTTTACTTGTCCTGCAGACAGAGGTGGCATGTTGCTCTGTTCTGAGTAATGAGATACAAACAGAAAACTGTTGGGGATGCTGCAAAGGATTATTCTCTCTTGTAAAAGGAGAAAGATGCAGAAGGAAAGCTTTATTCCCCCTCCCTCTTTTTTTTTTCCTTAGGATGTTATTATATGATGACATGATGATTGGAACTTCAATAACCATTCTGCCACCATGGTAAGAGGCATAGCTAAAGCACAAAGGATAGCAGACTAGAAAAACAAAAAAAGCCTGGGTCCTTCTCGGCATAATTCAACCACAAAGCAACCTTGCAACCTCCTGTAAACAGATTTCTTTTTTATAATTTTAAATAAACAATTTTTTTATTTATTAGTGGTATAAAAACTATGTTCTCACCAACTTGTTAAAATGTTACTAATATATAATATTTTAAGTGAGAAAAATTGAATATAGGTCCTTTTTTGAAATTTAAAAAAAACTTTATAACAAAGAATGTAGTGATCTGGTTGTAAAATTGGATTATTTTAATAGTCTGTTGTAATTACTGTTGAATTTGAAAAAGATAATAAAAGAAAGATATGATTGGCTGTGGTTACTCAATTATGATACTTAGTTTTCAATTTTATCCACCAGTGGGCAAACTTTGTTTTTTAACCTAACTCTTTTTGTTGAAATAAAAGACTTTATATTTCAGTAGTGTTAGCCAGATAATCTATTACTTGTAGCCAAAAGTATTCTAACTGTTAAAGCAGGATATCGATTAATTAGCAATATTTAGACAGTGTTTTAGATGATATTAGTCTTTTCCTAGACATTCTAGGCAATTGCAAGAAAAAAAGAAAATGTTTCTTTTATTATAGTATATCGTATGTAGTATAGATATAACATATGTATCTGAGGAAAACTGAGGCAATCGATTGAGAAGAACACAGCTTGTCATCATACTAAGAATAAATAAATAGTAACAACAAAATGTATCTATAAAAGCTGTTTATGAGACAAATCTAAAACAAATGCAAGACAGAAAAAACTTAAAAAGATTTGGCAAATTGTAAGAAAAAAGTCATGAAAATATTGATATCAAACGGAAGAGAAATATAACCAAAAATCATTACATGGAAAATGAACAGTATCTTGAAGAAAGGTACAATTCTCCAGGAAGACTTTTTTAAGGTAGTTTATTTTATTTTATTTTATTTTCAAAAAATTTCTTTTTTTTTCTCTTTTTCAACCTTTATTTTAGCTTTGGAGGTACATGTGCAGGTTTGTTACTTGGGTATATTGCATAATACTAAGGTTTGGGACATGAATTATCCTGTTACTTAGGAATCAAGCATAATATCCAACACTTTTTCAACCCTTGTCCCCCTCTTTTCTGCCCCCCTCTAGTAGTCCCCAGTGTCATTGTTGCCACCTTTATGTCCATAAGTACCTGATGTTTAACTCCCACTTATAAGTGAGAACATGTGATAATTTCGTTTTCTGTTCCTGCATCAATTCACTTAGGGTAATGGCCTCCAGGGCCATCCATGTTGCTGCAAAGAACATGATTTCCTGCCTTTTTTTTTTATTGCTGCATGGTATTCCATGCTATGCACCGCATTTTCTTTATCTAATCTACCGTCTCTGGGCACCTATATTGATTCCATCATGTTGCTATTGTGAATAGTGCTGCAGTGAACATGTGAGTGCATGTGTCTTTTTGGTAGATGATTTGTTTTCTTTTGGATATATACTCAGTAATTAGATTTCTGGTTCAAATAGTAGTTTTAAAAAGATTTAGAATCTAAGAATTGATGGCAAAAATTGTTAAAACCAGAACCTCAATGGGAGACTCTAAGGTATTTATCTCTGAAATGATTGATTAAAATGATAAAAAGGAACATAAACAATGAATAATTTCATTATTATTATAATTAACAAACTATATATATAAAATTATATATATCGAATAAACTAAAATATATATGTAATATTATATGTATTACATTTTTATCCCATGATAAACTCTAGGTTGAGAAAAAATCAGAGCAAATGTTTCAGATTAGCAGTGAAAAATAATGAGAACACCAAACATAAAAATTGATTATTGAAAGCCTAGCATAATCCTAATGTCAAAACCAGTCATGAATGGCACAGAAAAATAAAACTACAAACAAGTGCAAAAATGCTGATAAAATATTTCCAAATTAAATTCAGCATTGTACTTAGGGAATAACATGAAGAAATAAAAGTAAAACATAAGTGAAACTCTTGACACAATTAATTAGGTTAACAGTTAAATGAAAGAAGATTATGTGATTATCTCAATAGATGCCAAAAAATTGCTTATTGTTTCAAGTTTCTGTTTTTTATAAAGTGTAGAAAGTACTTAAAGAAATTTACCAAGCAAAAGTACAGATTATTTCATATTTTTACATGCTTTCTCAAATATTTACAATAATCTTGTTTGTCCCTAAGTCAATAGAATTTTTCTTTTGGTGATTTACCTTTTTCCCCCAAAAGCACTGAGTTTAACAGAGAAAGAAGTTTTTCTCTTTATTCTCATCTTTCATCAATATTTTGTACTGTTGATCGATGGCACAATTATAATGACAATAACAAAGAGATCAAGCAGATTTTGTAATAAATGTAACTTCATCTTTGTCAATGCAAAACTCAACTAGGGAGAGAAATGCTGCTAGGGCTACTAATGGGTAGCAGCCTCCTAGCAGCAAATGTCAGCATCTTGTCATTCAGTGTGGTGAACAGAGCGAAGGGAACACTGGTTAATTTATAATTATACTGTCCAATACTATAGCCATATGTGGCTATAGAGCACTTAAAATGAGATTAGTTTAACTGAAGAATTGAATTTTTAATTTAATTTAATTTCAGTACATTTGAAGTTAAGTTTAATAACCTAAGTATATTTGGGGCAACTTATATGCAATCTAAATTTTATAAAATTTAAGTATAATCAAGCATTTCCAACAAAAATATGGCTTTGCAATTAAAATGTGCTGTAAATATAAAATACATACTGAATTTGGCTGACTTGGTATGAAAGGAGGAATGTAAAATATCTTAATAATTTTTATATAGATTACATGATGAAATAATAATGAGTTAAATAAGTTAGATGCTCAAATTAATTTTACTTGTTTCTGTTACTTTTTAAATGTGTCTACTAGAAAATGTAAAATTAGGCCAGGTGCAGTGGCTCACGCCTGTAATCCCAGCACTTTGGGAGTCCGAGGCGGGTGGATCACCTCAGGTCAAGAGTTCGAGACCAGCCTGGCCAACATGGTGAAACCCCATCTCTACTAAAAATACAAAATTAGTTGGGTGTGGTGGCACACGCCTGTAGTCCTAGCTACTCAGGAAGTTGAGACAGCAGAATTGCTTGAACCCAAGAGGCAAAGGCTGCAGTGCAATGATTCAAGATCACACCATGGCACTCCAGCCTGGGTGAGACAGAGCAAGACTCCGTCTCAAAAAAAAAAAAAAAAAAAAAAAAAAACAAGAAAGAAAGAAAAAAGAAAATGTAAAGTTACATATTTGGATTACATTTCCATTAATTAAAACCTTATTAAAATAATATGTAATTTTTTTCTACCTAGTGTTCTATATTCTTTCATGTTTTTGAAAAGTATATGTTACACTTATTTTAAATAATTGAGTGACAAGGTTAGAGATATACAAAATTTGTTTGCCACATTTTGATTTACGCAACTCTGTTTTAGAATGAAAAATAGCTATAAAATAATAATTTTCAAAATTATTGCTGATTTTTTAATTTGTAAATCAATCCATAGGCAAAGCATGAACAACTTAATTTTAGATACAGAAAAGATTATGAATATTCTAAATCCTGCCAAAATAAAAATTGTGGAATTAGGAAATAGTGGGAAGAGAATGCACAATTGTTGATTCTCTCATCTCAGATAATGGAATCAAGAAATAGTGCCCCCAATATTTCAGTTTAAATACTATTTAAGGTCAAAAGGTAGCCACAAGAAATTAAATATAACAGCAAAATTATTTACGGGATAGTAATCTAAACTTTCATCCTTCCTATTAAGGAGTAAAATGAAATGATCTAATATCAATCAAGTAACAATTATTGATATTCCTGTATTTAACATTTATTCAACAATTATTTGTTGACTGGGATAAACATAACAAACTAGTAAAATTAGAAAACAAAATAATTTCTGATCTAGATAAATACAGAGTGAATCAAGAGGGTAACATGATAGAAACTGCTGTGAGTGTTGTATCACTTAGGATTATGTTTATCTGTGATTACCAGAAAACTTAATAAATAGTGGTTTAAACAATTTTTATTTGTCTCATGAAATAAGAAGTTTGATTTTTCAGTTCACAGTCAGTGTGGTGTTATTAATAACGCCAGCAAGGAACGAGGCTCTTTTCTCTCTGTTCTGCCCTGCTTATCAGGAATTGCTGTACATCCAGCTTTCTGTTTGCATTCCGGGGAGGAAGAATGAAATAGAAGAAACCACAGCCAACTTCAGCTTATGTCTCATGGGCCAGAACCGGCAGTATGGCCTCCACTAGCCATAAGGAGGCTGAGAAATGAAGCCTTTATCTTTCCAATACCCACTTGAAAAAGCAAAGGGAAAGGGGGTTAGAATGGGTTAGACACAGGTTGCTCCTTTAGGAAGCGATATTTAAACTAAGACCTTAAAGATGAGAAGGAATCCAGGTAAACACTAGGAAATTAGCATTCCAGGCATGCTCAAAGGACAGGAATGGAGCCTAATGCAACTGGAGTATAGGGTGCAAATAGAAGCATGACATAAAGTGAGGTAAGAGAGGAAGGCAAGAATCAGATCACACAGGGTCCTGTAGGTCACAACTAGGCATTATGATTTTTATTCTAAGTGGAGTATAAGAGTTTTTAAACAGAAAACGATTAGGATCTGATAACATTTTAAAGACTTCTCTGGCTGCTATATAGAAAATAGATTAAAATGGGATAAGAGTTGAAGGAAGGAAATCAGTTAACTGTTCCAGTTGTTCAGTTAGCAACCAGTAGTGGCTTGGATTAAGTGGAACAGACATGGATACAAGGGAAAGATTCAAGATATATTTTGGTTAGAGAGCATTCCTGTGGCTTGGTGATTAATTGACTAGAGAGGGAGAAGGAAATGGAAGAATCAGAGATGACTCCTAGGTCTTGATTTGAGCGCCCTTTTAGATCATATTGTCATTGAAATTGGAGAGACTCATGGTGAACTAAATTTGGGACAGATAATGGTATGGAATCTACAATTCTGTTTTAGGGGTGTTAAGTTTGCAATGCTCATTGAACATACAAGCTGGCGGCTGCCTCTACGAGACTGGTGTTCAGTCAAGAAGTCATGGTTACGATTAAAAAATTTACAGTCATCAACCTAACAGCCATTTTTCCAATCTATAGGTTAAACATATCACTTAGAATTTAGGTGATGATTACCAGAAGAGTAAGAGCAGAATTAGTTAAAAGTTATTTTTCCCTTTACAAAGGGACTGGAATTTGTGGGATTGGGTAGGAGACTTTCGCTTCTCATTTGGTATTGTGTAATTTTTTAAAGTGTGCATTTTAATTCATGTACATATTTTTAAAGAGACAGAATGTTGAAGAACAGCAACAGAGAAAGAATAAAAGCATGAATCAAATAGCAGGAAAAATATATGCTTTAGTATGTTTACTTCACACTTTTCTTACATTGATCTAATTACTCCTGTTGATGGTGAGAGCAAGGACAAACTAGATTAAGTTTTAAGAAAAGCTAACAAAAACTCAGATTTGGTTTCTTTCATGGTCTGGGTTAATTTTGGAAACACTTTGGGTACGTCATTCTGAACGAGAACATTTGGTTTAGCCTTCAGATGATCTCATTCATAAGAAGGGCTTAAATGAGTTGTGTGGGACTCTAGGTCCACTGTGTGCAGCAGACTGTGTCCATTCACTCTTCTGACATGTCCTTCCTTTACCTTCTTAAAGTGGCTTCCCCACAAACCCACTGGAATTTCTAAGCAAATAGATGCAGACATTGGAGAAAAAGAGAAAAGCCCTGAAGGAACATGCCAATTCATATGCACTGAATAAGCCAATTTTATTATTGGGCAAAGCAAATACCCTAAATGAATTGTAAGTACCCAGCCAGTGGCTGCAAAGCTGTAGTGAATTTTCAGCTTTATTTATATGAAAGTAAAGCTACAGTTGTTATACATCATTCTGCTTGTATTAAATAGCCAGAAAATATTCAATTTGCAACAATAGTTACACTGAGTTTATTCTGATGTCCTGTTTTTCTTAATTCTTTACCACTTTTACTCTGATGCTATTTTACCACAATTCTTTTTCAGGCTCATCATTGAAGTTCTGATTTTAGTAATTCTTTATGAGTACCTCCTAAAGGTGTCTCTGACAGACGGCATTATCTTATAGACATAATTAGTTACATGCTTCAGTATTCCAAAGTGAGGTTGGATATTTTTGTTTACTCACACAGTAGAAGTGTATAGTGGGTGGAGAAGTTGGGAAATAAAATCACATGGTCTTTTGACACTCTCCAGACTGTTTTGGTTTGTAGATATATGACAGCTGACGTGTGCAGGGTATGAGAGTGTGGAGATGAGGGAGAAAAGAGAAGCTCAGATTATGTGGATACTCTTGTCTTAGTTTTCTCCATGAGAACATAAGCAAGCAAGAAAGGCTCAGATTATTTTGTGAATAGATAATTTGAACAAATACAGGATTTTAAAAAAATGAAATACAAATGTCAATTTCTACAATGATGTCTAGGTAACAATGCCAATATCAAATATAAACATAATAAAGAACAATGTTCTTATCTAACACTTGATGCACTCCATTGTCTGACTACGATAATGATTTGGGACTGTGGTGAAAAGAGAAGTGAACCCACTTTCTAGGACCGAATACGTGGGCAACCTGGGGAATGTTTTGTAAATTCCAGACATTATTTAAAAAACTGTTATAATAGAATTGAGATTCATAGTTCATAGATAGCACATAGTATGAAGATATATTATACATCTCTAACATATTGCTTGGAGAAACCTACCAAGAGGGTTGAGATCTGTTGTTATTGTGGAATCTGCTAATTTTTTCCTGTTTAGCATCTCTGTTACCTTTGGGGAATGCACCTCCTTCAATGCCTGTGCACCTGATGATTCCTCACAACCATCACAGGGTTTGGGCAAACGATGAACTCTGAGACAATCCTAGTAGCTTTATTCCTCTCTAGCTACAATAGGTATTCTATTTGGGTACATGGTCTATAATAAGCCAGTCATTCTTTCCTAAATTGTTATACAGTTGCTGTGAGAAAGTTATTTTTTTCCCATCCAGTTTCTAAGCTAAGTGGATATGAAAGCAGAAATATCCATGGCCATTTTCCCCATCATGTGCAGACACCAATTTGCAAATTGAAGTCACATCACAAACAAGGGCAAAGCAGAGAGATGGAGAATCATAGCACACCCTGAAATAATAATATGAGCCCCCATCTGCTTGTATTAAATAGCCAGAAAATATTCAATTTGCAACAATAGTTACATTGAGCTTACTCTGATGTCCTGTTTTTCTTAATTCTGAAGGAAGTTCTGCACTGAGGTTTTAAGTTACAAGAATTTATCAGTTCCCATTTGAGCCAACTATCTGCACCTTGCAACAAAGAAAATTGTGGGCAACATTGCTGTTCTCCACACCCAAACCTTCCCCTTTGATCAGGTTTGCTGGCTGTTGGCTGTATATATACATGCACCCTTTGCTCTGAACTTTGGCTTAGGTTGTGACCTTACTGGTCCCTCACATTTATTGTAAAACTATTTATCTAAATTCTATTTATCCTTTATGTCCCAGGTAAAATTCTTTCTTCATCAGCCTTCACTAATAGCCTTCATAGCCTTCTGAGCTCATTGTATTTATTTTCTGTACTGCTAAATGAAAATTTAATCTAATATTGCCTCAAGCTACTTCTTGAATTATTGTTATTTAATTTACATGTGTGTGTCACCAATTAATTTATAAGCTCATTCAAGACAAAGAATATGTACTATACTGCCTATATCTTTCTAAAAGGTAATCATAATGATAAACACATTATAAGAACTTGAAAAATATTTGTTGTCTGTGTAACAGAATGAACTGAAAACAATGCCATACTCTTTTTTAAAATTTTATGTGTTCTTTTTAATTTTTGTGGGTACCTAATAGAGGTATATGTTTATATAGGGGTACATGAGATATTTTGATACAGGCATGCAATGTATAATAATCACATCATGGAAAATGGGGTATCCATCCCCTCAAGCATTTATCCTTTGTGTTACAAACAATCCGGTTAATTCTTTTAGTTATTTTACAATGTACAATTAAGTTAGTGACTACAGTCACCCTGTTGTGCTAATAGGAGATTTCATTCATTCTTTATAAATATTTTGGACCCACCAACAATCTCTGCCTCTCCACCACCCACTCACTCCTGTTCCTAGCCTCTGGTAACCATCCTTCTACTCTCTATGTCCATGAGTTCAATTGTTTTGATTTTTAGATCCCACAAATGAGTGAGAACAAATGATGTCTTTCTGTTCCTGGCTTATTTCACTTAACATAATGACCTCCAGTTCCATCCATATTGTTGCAAATGACAGGATCTCATTCTTTTTTATGGCTGAATAGTACTCCATTGTGTATATGTACCACATTTTCTTTATCCATCCATCTGCTGATAGACACTTATGTTGCTTCCAAATCTTAGCTATTGTGAACAGTGCCGCAACAAATATGGGAGTGCAGATATCTCTTCAATATATTGATATTCTTTCTTTTGGGTATATACTCAGCAATGGGATTGCTGGATCATATGGTAGCTCTATTTTTTGTTTTTTTTTTTTTAGAAGCCTCCAAACTGTTCTCCATAGTGGTTGTACTAATTTATATTCCTGCTAATAGTGGATAGGGTTCCCTTTTCTTCACATCATTACCAACATTTATTATTGCCTGTCTTTTGGATATAAGCCATTTTAACTGGGGTGAGATGATATCTCATTGTAGTTTTGATTTGCATTCCTCCGATGATCAATAATGTTGAGCACCTTTTCATATGCCTGTTTGCCATTTATATGTCTTTTTTTGAGAAATGCCTATTCAGATCTTTTGCCCATTTTGATTTTTTTCCTGTAGAGTTGTCTGAGCTCATTATATATTCTGGTTATTAATCCCTTGTCGGATGGGTAATTTGCAAATACTTTTTCCATTGTTTGGGTTGTCTCTTCACTTTATTGATTGTTTCCTTTGCTGTGCAGAAGCTTTTTAACTTGATGCGATCCCATTTATTCATTTTTGCTTTGGTTGCCTGTGCTCATGGGGTATTAATCAAGAATTTTTTTCCCAGACAAATGTCCTGGAGATTTTCCCCAGCATTTTATTGTAGTAGTTTCATAGTGTGAGGTGTTAGATTTAAGTCTTTAATTCATTTTGATTTGATTTTTGTGAATGGAGAGAGAGAGGAGTCTAGTTACATTCTTCTGAATATGGACATCCAGTTTTCTGTGAACTATTTATTGAAGAGACTGTCTTTTTCCCCAGTATTTGTTCTTGGCACCTGGGTTGAAAGTGAGTTACTGTAGGTGTGCAGGGGGTTGAAAGTGAGTTACTGTAGGTGTGCAGGTTTATTTCTGGCTTCTCTTTTCTATTCCATTGGCCTCTGTGTTTGTTTTTATGCCAGTATCAAACTGTTTTAGCTACTATACTTCTGTAGTATAATTTGAAGTCAGGTAATGTGATTCCTTCAGTTTTGTTTTTTGCTTATGATAGCTTTGGCTATTCTGGGTCTTTTGTGGTTCCATATAAATCTTAGTATTGTTTTGTCTATTTCTGAGAAGAATGTCACTGATATTTTGATAGGAATTGCATTGATTCTGTAGATTGATTTGGGTTTTATAGGCATTTTAAGATTATTGATTCTTTAATCCATAATCATGGAATATTTTTCCATTTTTTGGTGTCCTCTTCAATTTCTTTTATCAATGTTTTATAGTTTGCATTATAGAGATCTTTCACTTCTCTGGTTAATTCCTAGGTGATTAACTTCACTTGTGGCTATTGTAAATGACATTACTTTTTTATTTCATTTTCACATTTTTCACTGTTGGCATATAGAAATGCCACACTGATTTTTATATATAGAAATCAGCATACTGATTTTTGTATGCTGATTTTGCATCCTGCAACTTCCTGAATTTATTTACCAGTTCTAGGTTTGTTTGTGTAGTATTTAGGTTTTTACAAATAGAAGATTATATCATCTGCAAGGAAGGATAATTTGACTTCTGCCTTGCCAATTTGGATGCCCTTTATTTCTTCCTCTTTTCTGACTCCTTTAGCTAGGACTTCCTGTACTATGTTGAATAACAGTGGTGACAATGAGCCTTCTTGTTGTGCTCTGGATCTTAGATGAAAGGATTTCCATTTTTCCCCATTCAGCATGATACTAGCTGAGGGTTTGTCACATATGGCTTCAATATGATGAGGTATATTCCTTCTACACCCAGTTTTTTATAAAAGGATGTTGAATTGTATCAAATGCTTTTTCACCATCACTTGAAATAATCATATGGTTTTTATCCTTCATTCCGTTGATATGATATATTACACCGATTGACTTGCATATATTGAACCATTCTTGAATCTCAGGAATTAATTCCACTTGGTCATGATGAAAAATCTTTCTAATGTATTTTCCAATTCAGCTTGCTAGCATTTTGTTGAGGACTTTTGCATCAATATTCCTCAGAGATATTGGCCTGTAGTTTTCTTTGTCTGATGTGTCTTTGACTGGTTTTGGGATCGGGGTAATGCTGGCCTCATAGGATGAGTTTGAAAGCACTCCCTCCTCCTATGTTTTTTGGAACAGATTGAGTAGGATTGGTATTAGTTATTCTTAAAATGTTTGGTAGAATTCAACAGTGAAACCATTAGGTTCTGGGCTTTTCTTTACTGGAAGACTTTTTATTACAGCTTTGATCTCATTACTTGTTATTGCTCTGTTCAGGTTTTGGATTTCTTCCTAGTTCAATTGGTAGGTTGTATGTATCTAAGAATTTGTCCATTTCTTCTAGATTTCCCAATTAATTGGCATATAGTTGCTCATAGTAGTCTCTACTGATCCTTTGAATTTCTGCAGTATCAGTTGTAATGTCTCCTATTTTGTTTCTGATTTTATTTAGATCTTCTCTTTTTTCTTCTTAGTCTGGCTAAGGGTTTGTCAATTTTGTTTAACTTTTTTGAAAAACAGCTTTTTGTTTCATTGATCTTTTGTATTTTTTTATTTCAATTTCATTTATTTCTGCTCTGCTCTTTATTCTTTATTATTTTCTTCTACCAATTTTGGGTTTGATTTGCTCTTGCTTTTCTAGTTCTTTAACATGCATCCTTAGGTTCTTTATTTGAAGTTTTTCCTGTTTTTTGATGTAGGCACTGATAAGCTACAAACTTCCCCCATAGTACTGGTTTTGCTGTATCCCATAAGTTTTGGTATGTTGTGTTTCCATTATCATTTGTTTCAAAGCATTTTCTAATTTATTCGTTGACCCACTGGTCACTCAGGAGCCTATTCTTTAATTTCCATGTGTTTGTATAGTTTCCAAAATTCCTCTTGTTATTGACGTTTGGTTACATTCCATTGTGGCCAGAGAAGATGCTTGGCATTATTTCAATATGTTCAGTGTTTTAAGACTTGCTTTGTGAACTAACATATGGTCTATCATTGAGAATGACCCATGTGCTAAAGAAAAGAATGTGTATTCTATAGTCACTGGGTGAAATATTCTGTAAATACTTATTAGATCCATTTGGTATACAGAGCACATTGAGTCTAATATTTCTTTTTTGATGTTCTGTCTGGAAGATCTGTCTGGAAGAAATGCTGAAATGGGGTGTTGAAGTCTCCAGCTATTATTGTATTGGAGTAGCTCTAATAATATTTGCTTTATACATCTCGGTGCTCAAGTGTGGGTGCATATATATTTAAAATTGTTATATTCTTTTGCTGAACTGACGTCTTCATCATTATATATTGACCTTCTTTGTTTCTTCTTATGGTTTTTGTCTTGAAATCTGTTTTGTCTGAAAGAAGTATAGCAACTTCTGCTCTTTTTTGGTTTCCATTGGCATAGAATATCTTTTTCCATCCCTTTATTTTCAGTTTTTGTGTGTTTTTATAGGTGAAGTGTGTTTCTTACAGACAACAGATCAATCGGTCTTTTTTTTTTCATCCATTCAGCTGCTCTATGACCTCTTATTGGAGAGTTTAGTCCATTTATAGTCAATGTTACTATTGAGAAGTAAAGACTTCCTCCTGCCATTTTGCTATGTGTTTTCTGGTTGTCCTGTGCTCATCTCTTCCTTTTTTCTTTCATTTCCTTTCTTCCTTTAGTGAGCATGATTTTCTCTGGTGATATGATTTATATTCTTGCTTTTAATTTTTTGTGTATCCAATGTATCTTTTTTGGCTTGAGGTTACCATGAAGGTTGCAAATACTATCTTATAACCCATTATTTTAACCTGATAACAACTTAACATAGCTTGCATAAACAAACAAACAAAAAGAAAACTAAAAAAAAATCAACTCTATGCCTTAACTTTGTCTCCCGCTTTTTACCTTTTTTTGTTTTAATTTTTATCTTATTGTACTTTACTATCTATGTCTTGAAAAGTTGTTGTAGTCATTTATTTATTTGGTTCAATGTTTAGTCTTTATATAGAGGATGAGTAGTTTACACATCACAGTTAGTGTTATAACAGTTTGTGTTTTTCTGCATGGTTACTATTACCAGTGGGTTTTATATCTTCAGATATTTCTTTTTGCTCATTACATTCCTGTTCTTTCTTATTGAAGTACTCCCTTTGGCTTTTCCTGTAAGACAGGTCTGGTATTGACGAAATCCCTCAGCTTATGTTTGCCTCAGAAAGTCTTTATTTCTCCTTCACATTTGAAGAATATTTTCACTGGATATACTATTCTAGGATAAAACTTTTTCTCATTCAGCACTTTATATACGTCATGCCACTCTCTCCTGGCCTGTAATGTTTTTACTGAAAAATCTGCTGCCAGACGTATTGCAGCTCCATTGTATATTATCTGTTTCCTTTCTTTTGCTACTTTAGGATCCTTCCTTTATCCTTGATCTTTGGAAATTTTATTATTAAATTCGTTGAGGTGGTATTCTTTGAGTTAAATCTGCTTGGTGTTTCATAACCTTCTTGTAATTGGATGTTGCTATCTTTCCCTAGGTTTGGGAAATTCTGTTATTATCCCTTTAAATACATTTCCTACTCCTATCTCTTTTCCTACCACGTATTTGAGGCCAATAACTCAGATTTGCCATCTTGAGGCTATTTTATAGATTCTGTAGGTGTGTTTTATTGTTTTTATTTATTTATTTATTTTTTCTTTTATCTCCTCTCACCATGTATTTTCAAATATCCTGTCTCCAAGCTCACTAATTCTTTCTTCTGTTTGATTCATTCTGCTATTAAATGACTCTGATACATTCTTCAGTATGCCAATTGCATTTTTTTCCACTCCAGAATTTCTGCTTGATTCTTTTAAATTATTTTAATCTCTTTGTTAAATTTATCCAATAGAATTCTGAATTCCTTCTCTGTGTTATCTTGAATTTTTTGGAGTTTCCTCAACACAGATATTTCTAATTCTCTGAAAGGAGAACTACAAACCACTGCTCAATGAAATAAAAGAGGATACAAACAAATGGAAGAACATTCCATGCTCATGGGTGGGAAGAATCAATATTGTGAAAATGGCCATATTGCCCAAGGTAATTTATAGATTCAATGCCATCCCCATCAAGCTGCCAATGACTTTCTTCACAGAATTGGAAAAAACTACTTTAAAGTTCATATGGAACCAAAAAAGACCCCACATCGCCAAGTCAATCCTAAGCCAAAAGAACAAAACTGGAGGCATCATGCTACCTGACTTCAAACTATACTACAAGGCTACAGTAACCAAAACAGCATGGTACTGGTACCAAAACAGAGATATAGACCAATGGAACAGAACAGAGCCCTCAGAAATAATGCTGCACATCTACAACCATCTGATCTTTGACAAACCTGACAAAAACAAGCAATGGGGAAAGGATTCCCTATTTAATAAATGGTGCTGGGAAAACTGGCTAGCCATATGTAGAAAGCTGAAACTGGATCCCTTCCTTACACCTTACACAAAAATTAATTCAAGATGGATTAAAGACTTAAATGTTAGACCTAAAACCATAAAAACCCTAGAAGAAAACCTAGGCAATACCATTCAGGACATAGGCATGGGCAAGGACTTCATGTCTAAAACACCAAAAGCAGTGGCAACAAAAGCCAAAATTGACAAATGGGATCTAATTAAACTAAAGAGCTTCTGCACAGCAAAAGAAACCACCATCAGAGTGAACAGGCAACCAACAAAATGGGAGAACATTTTCGCAACCTACTCATCTGACAAAGGGCTAATATCCAGAATCTACAATGAACTCCAACAAATTTACAAGAAAAAAACAAACAACCCCATCAAAAAGTGGGTGAGGGATATGAACAGACACTTCTCAAAAGAAGACATTTATGCAGCCAAAAAATACATGAAAAAATCCTCATCGTCACTGGCCATCAGAGAAATGCAAATCAAAACCACAATGAGATACCATCTCACACCAGTTAGAATGGCAATCATTAAAAAGTCAGGAAACAACAGGTGCTGGAGAGGATGTGGAGAAATAGGAACACTTTTGCACTGTTGGTGGGACTGTAAACTAGTTCAACCATTGTGGAAGTCAGTGTGGCAATTCCTCAGGGATCTAGAACTAGAAATACCATTTGACCCAGCCATCCCATTACTGGGTAGATACCGAAAGGATTATAAATCATGCTGCTATAAAGACACATGCACACGTATGTTTATAGTGGCACTATTCACAATAGCAAAGACTTGGAACCAACCTAAATTTCCAACAACAATAGAATGGATTAAGAAAATGTGGCACATATACACCATGGAATACTATGCAGCCATAAAACATGATGAGTTCATGTCCTTTGTAGGGACATGGATGAAACTGGAAATCATCATTCTCAGCAAACTATCACAAGGACAAAAAACGAAACACCACATGTTCTCACTCATAGGTGGGAATTGAACAATGAGAACACATGGACACAGGAAGGGGAACATCACACACCGGGGACTGTTGTGGGGTGGGGGGAAGGGGGAGGGATAGCATTAGGAGATATACCTAATGCTAAATGACGAGTTAATGGGTGCAGCACACCAACATGGCACATGTATACATATGTAACAAACCTGCACATTGTGCACATGTACCCTAAAACTTAAAGTATAATAATAATAAAATTTAAAAAACAAACAAACAAAAAAAGAAAGGTCACATATCTGTGTTTCTCCAGGATTTGTCGTGAATGCCTTATTTAGTTCATTGGTGAGGTTATGTTTACCTGGATGGTCTTGATGCTAGTAGATGTTCTTCAGTGTCTGGCATTGAAGAGGTAGATATTTATTGTAGTCTTCATCGTCTGGGCTTATTTGCACATGTCCTTATTGGGAGAGCATTCTAGATATTCGGTAAGACTTGAGTGCTGTGATTTAACCTGTATCTGCATTAGGAAGCATCGTAAGTTCAGTAACACTGTGGTTCTTGCAGACTTGTAGAGGTACCACCTTGGAAAAGATTCAGGAGAATTCTCTGGATTACTAGGCAGAGACTCTTGTTCTCTTCCCTTACTTTCTCCCAAACAGCTGTAGTCTCTCTCTCACTCTCTCTGTCTTTCTTTCTGTGTGTGTGTGTGTGTGTTCTGGGTCATGTAAAGCTGGGGGTGGAGTGACACAATCACCCCTGTGCCCACTACCACTGTGTCTGTGCTGGATCAGACCTGAAGCCAGCACAGCACTATTTCTCACCCAAGGCCTGCAGTGACGGCCCTCTGGCTACTGCCTATGTTTTTCAAGGCCCTGGGGCTCTACAATAAGCAGATCACAAAGCCAGGAAGGCCTATGTCCTCCCCTGCAGTCTAGGGAGTTCCCCCAGGTCTTGGGTGGGTCCAGAGATGCCATATGGGAGTCAGGCACTAGAATAAAAACCTCAGAAGTCTACTTGGTGTTCTATTGCACTGCAGCTGAGCTGGCACTCAATTCACAAGGCATAGTCCTTCCCACTCTTCCCTCCCACTTCCCAAGGCAGAGAAGCCTTACCTCTTAGCCCCCACCACTATAGACAATGGGAACTACTGCCAGACTACTGCCAACATTCCCTTAAGGCTAAGGTCTCTTAAGTCAGCTTATGGTGAATGCTGCCTGATGTGAGACTCACCCTTCAGGACAGTGGGCTCCCCTCTGGCCCAGGGCAGGTCTAGAAATGCCATCCAACGTTCAATTCCTGGAATCAAGAATCCCAAGGGCCCACTTGGTGCTCTACCCCCCTGTGGCTGTGCTAGTACCTAAGGTGCAAGAAAAAGTCCCCTTTTACTTTTCCCTCTGATTGTTTCAAGCAACAGGAGTTTTACACCATAGCCACTACAGCTGGCACTGTGCTGAGTCTCACCTGAAGACAGCAGGTCTCAGAGGCTCACCCAAAGCCCTCAACATAGTGCCTGGGTATCGCTGCTGGTTATTCAGGGTCCAAGGGCTCTTCAGTTAGCAAATGATGAATGCTCTCAGACCTAGGTCCTTCCCTTCAAGGCAGCCAGTTCCCTTCTGGCCTAGGTTGTGCTAGAAATGCCTGGAATGGGGCCTGATGACTTTGACTGGTGCCATATCATGCTGTGGCTGAGCTGGTATCCAAAATTCAAAACAAATTCCTCCCCACTGTTCCCTCTCCTCTACTTAAGTGGAAGGAAGAAGTCTGTTTTGAAGTTGTGAGCTGTGCAGCCTGGGGTTGGGGGAGGGGTGATGTCAGCACTCCTTTAGCTTCCCCAGCTGGCATCCTAGCAGGTTGCATCTTCCCACAACTCCAGTCCACTGTCTCTTGTCCCAGTTCAACACTAGGAGTCACCTAGGAGTTGCAGTCTTCATGGCCTAGACTGCTTTTCATGTCCACTTAGACACACAGAACACTGTAGCCCTCAGTGGTGATGTTTTTTTAAAATTTTACTTTAAGCTCTGGGATACAAGTGCAGAACGTGTAGGTTTGTTACACAGATATACGTGTGTCATGGTGGTTTTCTGCACCTATCAACCCGTCATCTGGGTTTTAAGCCCCGTATGCATTAGCTATTTGTCCTAATGCTCTTCCTCCCCTCGCCTCCCACCCCTCAACTGGCCCTGGTTTGTGTTGTTCCCCTTCCTGTGTTCATATGTCCTCACTTATGACTGAGAACATGCAGTGTTTTGTTTTCTGTTCCTATGTTAGTTTGCTGAGGATGATGGCTTACAGCTTCATCCATGTGCCCGCAAAGGATATTATCTCATTCTTTTTATGGCTGCATAGCATTCCGTGGTGTATATGTATGACATTTTCTTCATCCAGTCTATCATTGATGGGCATTTGGATTGGTCATTTCTTTGCTATTGTAAATACTGCTGCATGTGTCTTTATAGTAGAATGATTTATATTCCTTTGGGTATATACCCAGTAATGGGATTGCTGAGTAAAATGGTGTTTCTGGTTCTAGATCCTTGAGGAATCACCACACTGTATTCAGCAATGGTTGAATTAATTTACATTCATTACCACCAATAGTGTAAAAGCATTCCTAGTTATCCACAGCTTCATCAGCATCTATTGTTTTTGACTTTTTAATAATTGCCATTCTGACTGGTATAAGATGGTATCTCATTGTGGTTTTGATTTGCATTTCTCTAATGATCAGTGATGTTGAGCTTTTTTTTCATGTTTGTTGGCTGCATAAATGTCTTCTTTTGAGAAGTGTCTGTTCATATCCTTTGCCTGCTTTGTGATGGGTTTGTTTGTTTTTACTTGTAAATTTGTTTAAGTTCCTTATAGATTCTGGATATTAGACCTTTGTCAGATGAGTGGATTGCAAAAATTTTCTCCCATTCTGTAGGCTGCCTGTTCATTCTGATGATAGCTTCTTTTGCTGTGCAAAAGCTCTTTAGTTTAATTAGGTCCTATTTCTCAATTTAGGCTTTTGTTGCAATTGCTTTTGACATTTTCGTCATGAAGTCTCTGTCCATGCCTGTGTCCTGAATGGTATTACTTAGGTTTTCTTCTAGGGTTTTTATGGTTTTGGGTTTTACATTTAAGTCTTTTATCCATCTTGAGTTCATTTTTGTATAAGGTGTAAGGAAGGGGTCCTGTTTCAGTTTTCTGCATATGGCTAGATTGTTTTCCCAGCACCATTTATTAAATAGGGAATCCTTTCCCCATTGATTGTTTTTGTCAGGTTTGTTGAAAATCAGATGGTTGTAGATGTATGGTGTTATTTCTGACATCTCTGTTCTGTTCTATTGATCTATGTATCTATTTTGGTACCAGCACCATGCTGTTTTGGTTACTATATCCTTGTAGTATAGTTTGAAGTCAGGTAACACAATGCCTCTTAGCTTTGTTCCTCTTGGTTAGGATTGTGTTGTCTATACAGGCTCTTTTTTTTCCATGTGAAATTTAAAATAGTTTTTTTCTAATGCTGTGAAGAATGTCAATCGTAGTTTAATGGGAATAGCATGGAATCTATAAATTACTTTGGGCAGAATGGCCATTTTCTTGATATTTATTCTAAAGATGGTATGTTTTTCCATTTGTTTGTGTCCTCTCTTATTCCTCCTTCCCATCCCTTTTTAGCTGTATTCCTAGGTATTTTATTCTCTTTGTAACAATTGTGACTGGGAGTTTATTCATGGTTTGGGTCTCTGCTTGTCTGTTGTTGGTTTATAGGAATGCTTGTGATTTTTGCACATTGATTTTGTATCCTGAGACTTTGCTGAAGTTGCTTATCAGCTTAAAGAGTTTTGGGGTTGAGATGATGGGGTTTTCTAAATGTAGAAGGGGAATTTGACTGCAAACAGAGGCAATTTGACTTTTTCTCTTCCTATTTGAATACGCTTTATTTCTTTCTCTAGCCTGATTGCCCTAGCCAGAACTTCCAATAGTATGTTGCATAGGAGTGGTGAGAGAGGGCAACCTTGTCTTGTGCCAGTTTTCAAAGGGAATGCTTCCAGCATTGGTTAATATTATGACCAATCTTATCAGAAGCATTTTTAAATATTGTGAAACTGTTAATCTCATAGTTGCAGGTACAAGCTTTCTATAATTCTGATTTTCTCTCTAAAGGTCATATATTGTCATTGGCATTGGATTACTATATATGTTTTCCTTTAAATGACAGGCTTATTTCATTTTTGAGAAAATGCCTGCCAGATACTCAAGTTTGAAGAACCATGGTTTGTCTGCCAGCATTCCTACAAATAAAAATCGTGTTCCATGAGAAAAGAGGCTTGTTCAGCTTGCAGCTCAAACTGTCATGCAAGAGCTTTTTCCAGAGGCAATTTTTGTACTTTGGTATGCAGTGAAAGTCCTTTATGTGCACTTTCCATTTTTTCACACAGGCTATTAAAGAGAGAAGTACTGAATGGTTAAGATTTAATAAAATTAATATTTTTTATTGGCTCATTAAGGACATTTTTAACTGAAACTTGCCTTTAAAAAAATACAAACTGAGTTTAAACTGACCCTGCCTTGATTTGTGGTAAGGTGACAGCAGTTCTACCCACTATTAATTTTGTGCCATCAGTGCAAATGTCAACACAGTGAAAAAGGCAAGTAATATCCTAGTATAATTATCAAAATAGTTTTGACATTGCAGACTGCTTAAAACAGTCTCATATACTCCTAGTGTTTTTCAGATATTACTTTGAGAACCACTGGGGTAGAAATTAGAATTTTGGAAGATAAAAACCATAAATTTAAATGGTGGTTTGGGATGGGAGCCTAATCTGTAAAATAATCAAATTCTTCTCTTCATTTTTTTTTTTGCATGTTTAGTGGATGGGTATGTGAGGAAAATGGACAAAAGTAAAGTTATGTCTACAGAAGAAGTAGCATATTAGAATATGAGATTAGTCTTGTTACTAAGAAAAAAAAATGGCTTACATAGGTATCACCAAACTAGTACCCTCCTGCTACCTGTTTTGATAAAACGTTTGATTGGAAAACAGCACATAGACCACATGACCTGCAAGGCAAAAATGTTTACTCTATGGCCCTTTAAAATAAAACGGGTTGTTAGCTCTTGTCTTAGATAAATGTATTTACCTCTTAATTAAAACAGAGAGAAAATCAGCCGCTAGTGAAATTCAAACATTTACCAAAAGGCTTTGAGTAGCGTTGTTTGCATCCAGCCTTATCTTGGGGAATTAAAGTTTATAATATACACAAAGGGCCTGAGGGGGCAGAGTCACCTTTGATGGGGAAAGTTGGAATTTCCAGAGGATAAGTGGCGAGATGCTGGACTGGATTGGAAGGGTTAGAGAAGAGACAGAGATAGGAGCAAAATATATGATACAAACTTGTAAATGACTTCCTTTCTACCACAGGTAGACAGTTACAAGCTTTTTTTTTCTTCACATACCATATGCATTTTGAAAGCTAACTAATCCTTGAGTAAAGAACTTTATCATCTTAATATGATGGTCTGAGATGTCTAGGGAATACTTGGTGGGGAGGGTACTAAAGAAAGGCTAATCCCACTCCTCAGTCATCAGTTGTTTCTTGGGTGTATTGAGAAGCTCCACCCAAATTTCCCTTTCCTCACAGAAAAGGGAGTGCTCTCCAGCACTTGGTTCAGAGATTTGTTTTTTTAAAAGGAAAACCTAAAGACTTTATTTTTGCATGGCTTCTATGAATTGGAGATATTATTTATCCTCACTACAGTTGGAGTTCACTAATCAGTTTATTTAAGCTCATAGTATCTGTGTCAACAGAAGTATGCAAAAACAGAGCTCTTTATTTTGTAGGAGTTACCTTGGCAACATTATTTGAGGGGATTATTTGAGTACTCACTTGCAGGATGAGAGGCAAGGTTATGAGCAGGTATGTTTCTAGCTAAGCACTCCCCGTCCCCCACCTTCTTTTTAGCCCTGATAGAAAGAATCCTAAAATTGGAATGCGCTTCATAAAATCTAAGCATATTACACTGCCAAATTAGAGGAACTGAAACCATCCCTACAAATTTTATAAAGTTAATCAGGGAAGAAGGGAGGGGAAAAACAAAAATAAATTAAGTTTGCAGTGCATTCAGCATTAATCATTAGGTCAGCTTGTTCTCTGACCCACGTCCTCATAGTTGTTTGCCTATTGCCTCAGAATCACGTAGACTCTGTTAGAAGATTATAATTCCTCTTAACTGCTCTATAGAAAACAACTTGAACATTTTAAAATGTTAAGTTTTCCCTTTGAGACATTCTTTCATGTCCTGCATAACAGTGGAACTACTGACATCCACTGGTCTGAAGGGCCACAGGGGAAGCTGACTCAGCAAAGAATGTAGTTTTCAAGACCCGATGCTTTCATCCTCCTAACCCCAACTAATCAATGACCTCAATTTTTCATCCCCTTAAAAATCCACAATCCCCTTAGAAATATCAGCCCAGAACTCCTTGGGGAGATTTATTTGACGGTCTCCTCTCATTTTCTTGCTCAGTACCCTGCCATCATTAAACTCCTCTTCTGCTGTAAACCCTGCAGTCTTGGTGTGTTGGTATGTTACTGCACAGCAGGCAAACAAAGCAGTTGGTCCTATGACAGAAGCATGGGCAGCCCTTTCAGAATTCAAACAGTAAGGAAATGAGGTGGTATCTCCTTGACGGCGTGCCCGTTAAAAGAGAGTGTTGTGACCTTTCCAGGAGCATTTTGCTGCCTTACCTTCTCAGGTAGAGCATGCCATCAATTCCCCTCTCCCAGTGGAGAAAATAGATGGGTGGGATTTGGGACATGTGCCTTATCTGGTGAGGGATAACTCATATTCTGTTCACCATGAAGCAAGACGACACCTTTTAATTAAAAATATTAAAGTGGAAAAGCAGTTATGGATAGATTTGCAAGTGCCAATCTGTACTATAGTCATTGCTTAATCTTGTTTTCATTAAACGATTGTTTCCAATAAAGGGGAAAGGACAGTTGAAGCAGAGAACTTGACAGAGAACGATATTCTACTACCAGCCATTCCAGGAACTGGTTTTATTTTCTATTTTGTTTTTAAAATTTTTATGTTAATTATTATGGGTACATGATAGTTGTATATGTTTATGGTGTACATGTGATGTTGTCATACAAGCATACAATGTGTAATGATCAAATCAGAGTAATTGTGGTATCTATCACCTGAAGCATTTATCATTTCTTTGTATTAAAAACATTCCAATTCTACACTTTTAGTTATTTTAAAGCATACAATAAATTACTGTTAACTATAGTCACCCTGTTGTGTTACTAAGTACTAGGTCTTATTCATTCTGATTGTTATTTTTGCACCCATTAACTAACCCATTTTTATGCTCTCCTCCCCACTACCCTTCCCAGCCTCTGGCAATCATCATTGCACTCTCTACTTCCATGAATTCATTTTTTAAAGCTCCCACATTATAAGTGAGAACATGCAATATTTGTTTCTCTGTACCTGGATTATTTCACTTAACGTGATGTCTTCTGGAACTGGTTTATTTTTGCCTCTACTTTGTTTACTTCAGCTATACATCTTCCTTTTCATTTTCTATAAGATGTAGAACCCAATGCTTTGCCTCTTCCCTTGAATTAAATGATTATCCATAGTTACATATTATTCCCATGGCTTTATTCAAGAGAGAGTTTCATTTTATTCTAACTGTAATGACAAAGTTGAGAGCCCCGGTATAGTAAAGTGACCTTGTTCTTTGCAAAAAAGTAACATGCAGCTATGTTAAAATTGAGCTCAAATTCTCTAAGGTGAGAACAAATAATCACAACTTGTGCTTTTTTGTGACACCTGATAGTGTCACAAAATACATAAGTACCTTTCATTTCTTGTTATTTGTCCTCTAGATTTGCTGAAAGAGTGAGACTTCATGAAAATGTTAAAAATGTAATATGTAGAATATCTTGACAATATTCCTCACAGCTCTGTAAAATCGGGCAACCTGTTCCCACTCTGGACCACCTCCCCACTATCCTTGTGCATTGCTGCTCCAATCACACTGGACTCCTTGCTTGATGTTAAACTTCCCAGACATGTTCCTACCTGTGGAACTATGCACTTCTTTCTCCTCTGTCAGTAATGTTCTTCCCTTAAATATCCACTTGCTCTCTCTCCTTATTTTGCTGAAGACTCCTATAACCTCTGGTGACAGATGTACTCTGGGCTGGCCTCAAATGAATCACAGCCTTTTGTAAAACCCTCCTATTGAGTGTGGGCACACCTGTGACTTGCATCTAACTGAAAGAATATGGCAAAAGAGATGGGATAGTACTTCCGTGATAATGTTACCTTATATGGCAAAGGTGAAAATAATTTTTCAGATATAATTAAGTGCCCAAATCAATTTGACTTTAAATTAATAAAAATGGAGATTATACTAGTGGGGCTAATCTAATCAGGTGACTCATTTAAAAGAATGCCTAGATTTTTCCGGAACTCAGAGACTGTAAACTACAGAGAATCTTATCTTCTGGCTGTGTAGAAGCATCCTGCCCTGAGTTCCACAGTTGGGAGGAAATGCATTCTGCTAACAACTACATGAGCTTGGAAGAGAAAACTGAGCCTCAGATGAAACCAGCTCTGGCTGACTCCTTGACTGCAGCTTTGTAAGATCCTGAGCACAGCACACATTGAAGCTGAGGCTGGACAGTGGGTGTTGTTTTAAGCCACTAAGTTTGTGATAATTTGATACCTAGCAGCAGAAAACTAATACACCTCCCTTTTGCAAGATGTATCCCATCTACCCTCTCTGTCCCTTTTCGCCACTTTGTTTTTCTTCATAGCCCATATGCCTTTCATATTTCAAATAATTTAATATGTGTGTGTGTTTTTATTTTCTTTCCCCACTATGGTATAAGCTTCATAAGTGCAACTATTTTGGTTTCGTTTGTTTACTGTTCTGTCCGCACTGTTTAGAAGAGAACCTGGAATGTAATAAACACTTAATATGTATTTGTTCAACAAATGAATAATAATATTCTTCTGACTTCTTTGTTTTCTCTGTCACTCAACTGACTTCTGTGTTTCCAAGTTTCCCACAAAAGGATTTTTTTTTATTTCTTCAATTTTTATCTTAAGAGGAACTTACCTCTCAGCAAAAGAGAAAATTATGTCAGTCAATACCTTAACAATGGAGGTTTACAAGCAATCTCACTTCCCAAAGGACAGAAAATAAGAAACAGGTTGTCAGATTAATTACAACCGATGGCACAGAATGCTTATTAGAGAAAAATCACCGTAAATAAATTCTACAGTTTTAATATTTTTTAGGCTTTTCCAAAATCAACTGAAGATATATAAAGTTTCTTTACACATACAATCCCCAACACACTATGATCATTGATCTAGAAATATCTAGAGTTTTAGATTGGAAAGCAACTTTTGAGAGTTGTTTGGAACTCCCTTAGCTACTTTTATTTGCTTCTAATAAACACTCATGTTCGTAGCCGGACTCAGGTCAGTTTGGTGGAGTATTCTCACCTGGTTCCTCTGCCTGGGACACTGCTGGCACAGAGACTCAAGGCTGTTAATACAAACTGTTCGATTTTAATCACTGAATTTAATTGGCTTCTATCTTTGAACTTGGAGGAGGAAATAGACAAACTCATGAGAAGCCCTCTTGTGTCCTTCTCAGAGCTGTGTCTCAGAGAGATTTGCTAAATATCTATCGTGTCTCACAATTGTCTCGACTCCTTGAATGTGGAAAAGAGTACATGCAAATTAGAGGACCCTGGGCAGCCCTTTCAGAAATCAAGTCTTCAGGACTAAGAAGCTTTTGTTTTTCCCTGAAAGCATACCTTTGAAAAAGAATGTTTTAACCATACTTTGAGCATGTGGCTTCTGTATGTTCAGAATACCTCCATGACATTGGGAATGAGTGTGAGTAATATATGAGACACACACAAAAGCATTTCACAGATGTGAAGATCCATCTCTAATTTTCCTTTAAATTGATTGATTCCTCTACAGGCCTTTCATTCATTTTTGCCTTTTTCTGTTTGCAATTACTCTCAGATTTCACTGAGGGTAGAACAATTACATATTCCTGGACCTGTGCTTGTGGCTAGGAGTAGGAACCCTACAAGACAGTAGGGCTTTTGACACGATCCCTGAATACAAGTCTACCCAAGTAAGCAAAGACTGACCCCAATTTGGGGTGAGAATTGGTCTTGCTAATCTTTAAAAACTTTCTATTTTAAAATTTCTATTTTAAAATTTAAAAATAGCATGCCTTCAAATCATTCCAACTATAACTATGGCAATATATTAATTTGTGAGAGGAATGATTCTTCTGCTTATTTTAAATAAGAAAATTACGCCTAAGCGATTTATTTTATTTAGCAAGACAATGACAGTTACAAAATTATAATTAAAAACTCTTGTGTGGAGATGCCAGTCTTAGATTTTCTCAAAGAAATGTGTAAAAGAAACTGATTACTTCTTTTGTGTTGCTAAAAATATATTTGTTGATAAATCAAATATTGTTTTAAAATGTTAATATCCATTTTGTTCCTTATTAATTTGATTTTCTTTTTGTATATCAAGCCCTTTGAATAATAAAGCAATATTAATAAATTATATTTTTTTGTTAGGGACCATAATGCAATACTTAGATTTATAAAATGTAGAAACAAAAAATATAAAAAACAGAAGAAAAACTTTTTTAAAGCTCCATAATTATTTTTATTATAATGTGTGTGGAGAGACTATTGTCTGCTCAGCTTTATCATGGTTACAAAGATAGTTTTCCTCTAATCCTTGCTGTTTAAGAAAACAGTTAACTGCTTTACCAGACCCTCTGAAGAACTGAATTCTAGGTTTCTCTTCTTTAGACGCAGTCTGAATGGTTTATGAATTTCTTTTAAAAAATAAAATTATCAGAAATTTAAAAATTTGCTTTTGCATCTAATTTGATAAATCATTAGATATATCTTATAGAAGAAAAGTAAAAGCTAAATATTATTTAGTGTTTCCACCAATATGGGTTATAACTCAGTGGGTTATAAAATCAATTTAGTGAATGGATAATATTTAAAAAACACTAGATTGGACTAGACTAGAATAATATCAAAACTATCAGAGTTCATTGTATACCCTAAGACAGTAAGGTTGACATTGGTTTGTGAAACTTTTGTTTTAGTTTTGTGTATAATATGTGTTTCTTATATTGCAAGTCACTACACTATCATATTAATTTTAAATATTGATGTTAGTAATATAATTGATGCAATCAATGAACAAGTTCTAATAAAATGATTTTAGTACACCAGATAATCATAGTGAAGGGTACAGGTTTTTAGTTAGACTGACAGTATTCACATACAGCCTTGTCACTTACTGGCAGTGTAGCCATGCTCAAGGAACTGGGTCATACTTTCCTAACAAATAAGATGGGTAAAAATTGTATCTATACCAGAGAATTGTTATATTTATATGAGAAAATACACATAAAAGGCTCAGTATATGCCTCACACGAAGCTCATAGCAACCAGCTACTATAACCATCAAACTTTTAGTTTTCAGTTACTATTTCCTAATGAGAAGAACAGAAAAGATACTCTCTTTGTTTCAAGCAACAGATGACTTAGGTAAGAAAAACCTACGAAAAAGGAAAAAACAAGCCAAAGAGAAAGAGAGAGTTGGGATACCAGGATGGTAATGACAAAAATTTTGCAGTTATTCTCAGATCAATATTCAAAAATATAGTCCAATTGTTTATCAAATAATAAATTGTAGGCAACCAACAACTTTACTGTTGTCCAATGTCAACAGAAAATTTTATATATGAAATGTGGAATTAATTTCTTACACTATTAGCAATTTTCACACATGAAGTAGTTTTGCCCAGATATCATAAATGGCATACCTGAACAACATCATGAGTAAGGATAAGGGCATCAATTATTCAAGAAGATATAGCAATCCTTTATGTGTATGTACCTAACATAGCATAAGAATATGTGAGGCAAAAACTGAACTGCAAGGGGGAATATCCACTATTATAATTGCACTTCAACACTCTCTCTATCAGAAATGGATAGATCTAGCCAGCAGAAAACCTGAAAGGACATAGTTGAATTCAAAAACACAAATCAACCAACTGAATATAATTAACATCTAAGACTGCTTCATCCAACAACAGCAGAATACACATTCTTCTGAAGCTCACATGACATATTCACCAAGATAGACCACATTATGGGCCATAAAGCACACATTTACATATTCAAAAGAACAGAAATCTTACAATGTCTGGTCTCAGACCACAATAGAATTAAACTAAAATTCAATAACAGAAAGATAGCTAGAAAATCCTCAAACATTTGGAGATTAGACAACGCATTTCTACACAGCACATCAATCAAAGAAGAAATCTTAGAAATTTTAAAATATTTTGAGCTAAATAAAGATGAAACCACAATTTATCAAAGTTTTGAGGATGCAGTGAAAGCAATGCTTAGAGGAATATTTAGACACAATGCATACATTAGAAAAGAAAGATCTAAATCAATCATCTAAGCTTCCACCTTCGTAAACTTAAAAAACAGCAAATAATAAATTCAAAGAAAGCAGAAGAAAAAATAGTGAGAATTAGAGCAGAAATCAGTGAAATTGAAAATGGGAAAATAATAGAGAAAAATTAACAAAGTCAAAACCAAGGCTAATAAAAATAAAGGACATAAAGAAAGAAATGAACATCATTACAACAGAAGACATTAGGTAGATAATAAAAAATAATATAGACAACTCTATGCTCACACATTCGATAACCTAGATAAAACAGAATGGACAAGTTTCTTGAAGAGCACAATATGCCAAAACTCAGGTAAGAAAAATAATCTGGATACACTTGTCTTTTAAAGAAATTGAATCAATTATTAATAACCTTCTAAAATAGAAAGCATCGGCACAGATGGGTTCACAAGTGAATTTTACCAAACATTTAAGGAAGAAATCATATCAAATCTCCATAATCTCTTTCAGAGATAGAAGTAGGACTACTTTCCAACTCATTCTATGAGACCATAGCTGCCCAAATACAAAAACCTCAAGAAGACATTACAAGAAAAGAAAACTACAGACCAATATCCTTATGAACATATATATGAACATCTTCAACAAAATATGAGTAAATAGAATTCAACCACATATAAAAAATATGCTTCAAAATCAAATGGGATTTATCCCAGGTATCCAAGGCTGTTTCAACATTTGAAAACCAATTAATATAATCCATCATATCAACAAGCTCAAGAAGAAAAATCACATGATTATATCAACAGATGCAGAAACAGCCTTTGAGAAAATCAAATATCCATGCATGATAAAACTCTCAGTAAATTACGAATAGAGGGAAGCTTCTTCAACTTTATAAAGAATATCTACCAAATAACCCCACAGCTAACATCATACTTAATAGTAAGAAACTTAGATTTTCCACTAAGATCAGGAACAAGGCAAGGATGGTCCCTCTCCCTACTGCTTTTCAATATTATATTGGAAGTCCTAGCTGCTGTGAAAGACAAGAAAAGAAAATGTATATAGATTGAGATGGAAGAAATAAAACTGTGTGCAGATGGCATAATTGTCTATTTGGAAATTGGAAAGAATCAACAAAAAAATGTTGGAACTGATAAGTCATTATAGCAAGGTTGCAAGACGCAAGGCTATCATAAAAGGTCAATTGCTTTTCTTTGTACCAACAATGAACAGGTGGAATTTGAGATTAAAAAGAATACAATTTCATTAGTATCTTCCAAAAATAAAATACTTAGATATAATTCTAATAAATATGTATAAGATCTATATGAGGAAAACTATAAAACTCTAATAAGAGAATCAAAGAACTAAGTAAATAGATACTCTATGTTCATGAATAATAAGACTCAATATTGTCAAAATGTCAGTTCTTGCCAACTTGATCTATAAATTTAATGCAATACTAGTCAAAATCCCCCAAATTTTCTAGTGACTATCAATGAACTGATTATAAAGGTTATAATGGAGAGGCATACATTCCAGAATAGCTAACACATTATTAAAGGAGAAGAGAAAGATAGACAGACATTACCTGATGTCAAGATTCACTATAAAGCCACTGTAATTAAGACAGTGTGGTATTGGTGAAAGAGTAGACAAATGCATCAATGTAATAGAATAGAGAGTCCAGAAATAGACTCACATAAATATAGTCAAATGATCTTTGACAAGAAAACAAACACAACACAATGGAGAAAAGAGGAAACTTTTTAACAAATGGTGCTGGAACAACTTGATATCAACATGCAAAAAAAATGAGACTAGACAAAGAACTCACACTCTTCACAATAATGAATCAAATGGATCAAAAACGTAAATGTAAATCAAACAACTATAAAACTCCTAGAATATAACACAGGAAAAAAAATCTAGATGAACTGAGTTTGGTGATGACTTCTTAGACCCAATACCAAAGGCATAATCGATGAAAAAAAACCAAATTGAACATCATTAAAATTTAAAATTTCTGCTTGTAAAAATCACTGTCAAGACAATGAAAAAGCAAGGCACAGACTGGAAGAAAATATTCACAAAAGATATATTTGGTAAAGAAAAACAAACAAAAAACCTCTCAGGTATTATACTTATTAGTAAAAGTGCCACTAAGTACTGGAGTAATCAGTTCTTCAGATTTTATGAAACAGCAGGAATGCTTTGGCCATTCAGAAATATCACCAGCAAAAAAAACACCTGAATTCAACGTGGATCTAGAATGACAGTTGAACTTGTGAGCTTCCTAGTCCAGGTTGAGGATATGAGACAGCACTATAGAAATTCTCATTCACATACTAGAAGGAAAAAGAAACGTGATTGTGGTTTTAATATTTTAATAGCTACCTTAGATCTAGCATGTTGTATAATGATGTTCTTATCTGAAAAAATTGGTCAACTCTGTACCCTAAATCACAGAATCTATGCCTGTTAAATTCTGATTGAGTTGAAAAAATCCAGCATTTAAAAGCCATGCATTCTAGAATGTCAAATTCAAATGATTTCATTTTCTGTGAGTCTTAGAACCTGTGTGGCTATACATCACATGCATAATCTTTCATTCCTAGATGACAACATCGTATGTTGTAATACACACGCACCCTCATTTTAAAGCTCCTTTACATATTCATTCAACAATACAGTTAAGTCTGGGCAAATCGGGTATATAGTTTTGCTGATCTCAGTTAAATTCAGAGAATATTTCCTGAATTTTCTGCACACATAGTAATGAGAACAAAGGTCCAGAGATATTAATTTAAGGAAAAGAGATTCAAATAGGTCTTTCACTTCTATGTTACTCCACTTTGCAACAGTTCACTGAGTATAAGCCAAGGTGCAGCAGAAGACCACCAGGCACTTGACAAGGGAAGAGAAGAAAGGAGAAGGGAGGAGAAGTAACTAAACAAGAAAAGGAGTTAATGCATGGAGGAAAAGAAAACAGTGCAGCGTGGAGGGCAATAAGATAGAGTTTTTTTTCATATGCTAAAGTTTCATTCATACTTGTATACACAAGTTTACATCTACTGGGAGTTTAGAAATGGGTTTGTTATTGGCATACATTCATTCAATAAATAACTACATTCAGTAACTACTATGTGCCAGGCAGTGTACTGGGTGCTGGAGATATACCATGAACTAAAGAGAAAAAGATGGTGCCCTTAAGAAACGTATATCCTGGGGAGTGGGGATGGGAGATGCGATACAAAATAAATAGGGAAATCAAATAGTAGGTTATAAAAGTGCTGTGGGCAAAAAAGGTAGAGCAGGAACAGTAAGGAGGATTAGGGTGTCTAGGTGCCTACGGTTAGAGAGAGAAGCAGGTAACAGTATAAATAGAGCAGTCAAGGCAGGATTCATTGAAATGGTAATATTTGAGCAAAGACTGTAGGAGATGAATTTAGCCAATCAGTTTTCTGGGGGAGTGTTGCAGCAGAGGGAAGAGACAGAGCAAAGGCTCTGTGGGGGAGGGGTAGGAGTTTAGTTTGGACATGCTGAGTTGGCATACTATTGGACATCCAAGTGCAGAAGGCAAGTCAGCAGTTGGATGTATGAGTCTGGAGTTTGGGAGCAAGGTCAGGACTAGAGATAAGTATTTGGGAGCATTAGCAGAGAGATGGAGGATCAAAGCTCAAGCCTGGGCGAAATCACCGAGAAGTGAGGATACCGAAAGAAGAGGACCAAGTCTGTTATGAGATGCTCAAAAATTGAAAGGTTGGGGAGAATTTGAAAAAAAAAGTGAAGGAAATTGAGGGGAGGTTTACTGAAGGATGGAAGAAGAGCACAATTACTCCCTCCATTTTCAAAACTGGTTAATGTTGGTAAGTTTCAAAGAGTGTTTGCTCTACCTAATGAAAGTCATCTCCTCCCCTGTAGGAGGCAATAGAAATTATGCAACACTGGCAAAAAAAAAATAGTAATAACCTTGGTCTCAAAACATGTACCAAAGGTGGGGGGTGCCAAGATGGCTAAATAGAAGCAGCTAGTGCATGCTGCTCTCATGGAGAGAATAAGTGGGGCATAAACACTATCTCTTCAACTGGATCATCCAGGTAGACACACTGAGATTAACTGAGGAAGAAAATGACCTATGGAGAACAGAGAACAGCTAGACAGGATAGCCACCCACACGGGATTGACACAGAGCCAGGGCAGGATTCCCACCCTGGAAAACAGTGAGTGAGTGAGAGCCCCCGTGGACTCATATTTCTGCCACAGACCTTAGCAACCCTGGGCTCAGGAGATCCCCACTGACACCCCCCAACCCAGGGCCTCCAGACTGGCAAGAGAGCTGCATGGGGTCTGGGCAGACCCATAGCTCAGATACATGCAGAGACCCAGGGACCTTGGATCTCCGGCAACAGTGGCTGTAACTCCAGCAACTGGGGAGGCCAGGCAACCTACAGAGTAGGAGAAAATATTTGCAAACTATACACCTGACAAAGGTGTAATATTCAGAACCTATAAGGAACTCAAACAGATCGACAGGCAGAAAACAAATAACACAATGAAAAATGGGCAAAGGACATAAACAGACACTTCTCAAAAGAAGACATACACACAGCAAACAAACATGAAAAAATGCTCAATATCACTAATCATTAGGGAAATGCAAATCAAAATGATAAGATACCAGTCAGAATGACTATTATTAAAAAGTCAAAACATAATAGATGCTGGAGAGGTTGCAGAGAAAAGAGAATGGTTATACACTGCTGGTGGGAATGTAAATTAATTCAGCCAGTGTAGAGAACAGTTTAGGGATTTCTCAAAGAATGTAAAATAGAACTACCATTTGACCCAGAAATTCTATGATTGGTTATATACCAAAATGGACATAAATTTTTCTACCTTAAGACACATGCATGTGTATATTCACTGCAGCACTATCCACAATAGCAAAGACATGGAATCCACCTAGATATTCATCAATAGTGGACTGGAGAAAGAAAATGTGGTGACCAAGCATGGTGGCTCATGGCTGTAATCCCAACATCTTGGGAGGCCAAGGCAGGCCTATTGCTTAAACCCAGGAGTTTGAGATCAGCCTGGGCAACATGATGAAACCCTGTCTCGAGAAAAAAAAAATTAGCCAGGCAAGATGGCATGTACCTGTAGACGCTGAGGCAGGAGAGTGGCTTGAGCCCAAGAGGTTAAGGCTGACATGAGCTGTGATTGTACCTCTGTACTCCAGCCTGTGTGCCAGAGTAAGACCCTGTCTCAAGAAAAAAAAAAAGGGAGAGAAATGTGATACATACCCACCTTGGAATACTATGCAGCTATTTAAAAATGACATCATGGCCTTTGCAGCAATATGGATAGAACTGGAGGTCATAATCCCAAGCAAATTAATGCAGGAACAGAAAACCAAATATCACATGTTCTCATTTATAAGTGAGAGCTAATCACTGAGTATGTATGGACGCAAAAAGGGAACAATAGACACAGGGGCCTGGTTGAGGTTGGAGGGTTGGAGGAGGATTAACAACCTTCCTATTGAGTATTATTTTGATTACTTGGGTGACCAAATTATCTGTACACCAAACTCCCATGACACACAACTTACCCAATTAACAAACCTGCATATGTACCCCTTGATCCTAAAAGAAAAGTTGGAAAGTGGAAAAAAATGTACCAAAGAGAAGACATGTTTTAAGCATATGTAGAAATTAAAGAAAAAAAATCTTTTAGTTTAATGCTAGGAAAACTACTATAATGAGAGCTTTTTACCTGAAAAGCCCATTAAAAATTTTCACTAGGCAGTAATCCAATTCCTAACACTTTTAGTAACAGCAGTACTCTGGCAGCAGATCTTCTCCACCTCCTCAACTCAAATTTACACACTAATCTCCTCTAGAAACACCCTGCCAGATACACCCAAAATAATGCTGTACCAGCTTTTTAGGTATTCCTTAATCAGTCCACAAGTCCAACCCTTCTCAACTTGGCACTCATATGTACCTCCTCAAATCATACTTAATTTCCAAATAAAGATAATAGCAAGGAAATATTCCCACCTAACATGATGCAACTAATATGAACCATCCTGCCTATAACTGAAAACACGTTAATCCATTACCCAGAATCTGGTTTTCAGGATTTCAATATTTGGGACTTTAATCTTTTGGAATTTCAATTTTTGGAATTTTAGACTTTAGAAATTTTAGATTTTAGTCATTTTAGACTTTAGGGATTTTGATCTTTAGAGATGTTGATCTTTCTGTATTTCAACATTCAGGATTGTGGCATTCAAGACTGTGTCTTTTGGAATTATGATCAGCACCAGACTCTGGCACCGAATTTTTCTTGAATTCTCTGACTCTGGGATGATAAAAGGCATCTGTCATCAAAAGACTGCGTTAGATTAACTAGAAATGAAGGTTAACAACTTTTCTTATGCCTGATAGAAATGTGCACATAAAATTAGTAGTAACTTGATTTCATCTAATGGTTAAAAGTGGCTAATAATTCATAAATACATGTACTTTAAATTAAAAAGACTGAGATGTGCATAAGTGCAAATCCAGTTATTTTATTACTCTAAGTATAAAAACTTAGATTAAAGATATAACTAGAATAAACTAGAAAATGAAAATTACCTAGATTTACCATTATCCAAAAAAAGTATCTCCGTTTTCTTGATTTATTCCCAAACTTTAAGAAGTCTACAGATTTATTCGATAAACAGCTTTTTATGGTTATAAAACTAAAGGAGGTGGGAGCAATTCCTGTACATAGTTTTAGAAATTTATAGCAAATATATCAACATACTGAAGGCCTGTCCTTTGATCCCAGTCAAAATAAGCATATTTACTCTTTGCTGTGAAGAATTCGTGACCTAACGTTCCTAGCTGGTTGAGTGTAATTTGGAAGAAGGCTTAACATAGATCAGGGAAGCTGACCTCATAAAACACAGTAATGTCTTGTGGAATTTAACTTAGGTTTAACAGTTACTCTATGTATAAATGTTATAGGAACTCATAGAACTTTGCAATAAGCAATTTCTAGAGGAAAATGTAAAATAAATTATAAAAAGATGTTCTTCACTTTATATTACTACTAAAAAATTATTTGACCTGTCGGTCAATACAGTCAAACAGTCATGAATGACCAACACTTTCCGAGAGGTTCCCAGTGACTGTCAGTGAATGATATCCTTGGTTGATTTGAATAGTTCTTCATGTTTATGAACATTGAGAAGCTAATATTCATAGCCAAAAGCACTGGGAATGTTTTTTCAAAGTGTTTTCTGGCTTGCACTGTAGATGGCTTTGCCTAGGATGATATTTCCCTTGTTATTTGTCAAAATGCAAAGATAACTCTTTCATAGATAATTGCCCTATGTTTATTTATATTGTATGTTTCCATGTTTGATCACTATTGAAGTGTTTGCTTGCTGTGAGTTGATTTTCATTCAGATTTTTAATGCTAAATAAAATACCAAAAATAAAATAAGTAAAATAAGGGATGGTTTAAATTTTGGACCTTAAATAAACCAATTTAAGGACAAAAAGTTTTGTTCTGTTTTTATCTATACATATGAACAAGACCAGGACAAGGGCAAGGTGAGTAAGACACTCGCTCAGGTGCAAATTCAAGGTGGCCTGGACCAGGTAATGAAGGATCTTCTGTGCAGTTTGAATACTATTCTCTAGATAAGGAATTCGCTGGGCTATCTGAAGCAAAGGAGTGATGTGATTAAGTCTTTCTTTCAGAACTGTTCTTTTCCCCAATCCTGATTGAAATCATAAGTGAACAGTAGGGAGTAGTAGCAGTGGCATAGTATGAATACAACATCAATGGATTTCTAGTAGATATAGCACAGAGGGTACCAGATAAATGCAGTCATCAAAGATTCCATTATCTTCTAAGAAGGTAATGAAGTGCTGCAGACTTTGTAGGAAACAAGGTAGTCCTGGCCTTTAATACCTTCTAATTTGGAGGAGTTTGAGTTAGTAGTGAAGATGAGTATGACAAGATAGGAACCATTTTTCTTGGAGTCCCTAACAATAAGCATTACTTGAAGGCATAGTCAGTTATATGAAAGTTACCTCAGAATAAAAACTCATAATCTATGTCATGATAGGAAAGCACTGATGTTGAGCACTGAAATCATTCAAAGAAAGTATGAACAACTATTGTGTGTTGAAAAAAACACAATTTTTGAAAGTGATAATATACTTAAAATGATCTCAGATTATAATTGAAACAGAATTAAACATAACAGATCATAATTGAAACACAAAACAACATCAAAAAAAGGTTATGGGTGTTGAGGAAGGCACAGATATACTAATTATTTCAGCACTGAAAAAGCAAACACTTGCTGTTTCGTTCTTGACATTGATAATTAGAGGCTAATGGCTTGATTTTAAGACTTACAAGTAAAACAGCACACGTACCTTCCAAACTTCTAGAGGTAAAAGATATCAATGAATATATGCACCATATAGCAGAAGACTAAAAACAAAAGAAACAGCAAGGAGGCAAAGCAAAAAATGATATCTCTTATGATATTACATGTAAGTGGGCCCCATCAATGCGGTAGGATGGGAAAGATGCAGTGATCAGCGAATTCTGCTTCAGGCTTGCCCCAGATCTCAGGTACCATGCTCGGTGAAATGTCACAGCTTCCTTTAGTTTCTCTGTGGCTGCTTACCCATTTATGCAGGTAATGTGAAGGATGCTCTGAAAAATACTTTTCTTCTCATCATTTGGTTTCTCAAGCCCCAAATCCCACCAATAGAATACACTCCCTTTTTCTTCTAGGTGAAAAATTCTAGCATCCCTAGACATTTTCCAGTTTTATCTTGAATCAATCACACAACTTCTTCTTTAGCATTCAAATATATTTTAATGCTTTTATCCAGTTATTAGCTACTGATGTCTTAGCAGAGGCAGATTTTCAGATCATTTCTCAAGGATAAGTGAGAATAAGTTAGCATTGTGGTGTGGCCCAGATAAGGGTTGACAGCCAATGTATCTGGAGCAGTGATTTCCTTGCTGAAATATTTACTAGCATGAAAGAAAATACGAAAAATACATTGAATTTCTGGAACAGCTAAATATATGTATTTGCTTCTGATATAATAGATTCTTGATGGTTTTTAGTGTTAAAGATTTCTTTGATTTAGAAAATCAGTCATTATTAGTTAGCAATTTTTAAAATGCTCATACTTGGCAAAATAGGTTATGATTAATCCTGTGCTTGTTTGCATCTTTTTTTCCCTGTAATATATGACTGTTAATTGAGGTCAGAAAGACTCTCATTCATTCATTTACTTATGTATCAAATATCTATTGAGATCCTGTTCTTTGCACTGGTTTGGATCTTGGGGATACAATAGGAAACAACAAAATATTTGCTCTCATGGATCTTAAATGCTGGTGAGAGTAGAGTCAAGCTATAAGGAAATAAATATACATCAGGTGAACATAATGCGAACAAGGCACAGTAAAAAAGACAGTGAACAGTGTGTTGCTATATTTGATTAGGTGATAACTGAGTAGAAGTCTTTATGAAATGAGGGATTATTTCCTGATAGGGTAGAAGGTGCCTGCTTGGTAAGGAACAGTGAAGAGACCTATCACACTACAACAGAGTGAACTAGGAGAAGGTCAATCAATTGAGAGACAAGGAATAGCTTAGCACAATGTCTTGCCAATAATATTGTCTCAAATTTTTGTTTTTCTCCCATACTCCATAGCTATATTTGTTCACCAAAGAGGATACAGGTTGACAGAAAATCCAAAGTATAGAAATTTTTAGCAGTCAAAGAAGGAAGCAGTATGGTGACTGCTAATTAGGCTACATGACAGACATTTTCCATAATTTGAAAGAGTTAAATCTATAGTGCCATGTTTTTGCAAAAATATATTTAAAACACATGATAAAATAAAAATGTATGATCAAAAATTATATCGGCTAAAGTGTATTGAAATTAGCATTTAAAAATTTTTTTCCAACTCTTTTTGAGTGTGTCAATTCAAATAATTTGCTTCTACGTAAAAAAGTAAAAGTACAATTAAGAGTCATTTTATAGTCTTGATAAGTCCATATGAGCATACTTTACAGAATTGGAAAATGTATATTGCTGTCATGGTGTGTAACTATTTCATTTGCAACTCAAGTGGCTTCTAATTCTTCTTTTTTAATGATACTGTTAAAAATAATTTTTGTTGATAGATCAGTGTGATAGTTAACTAATACAATTAGTATGTGACTTTTACCATGTAACTTGAAAGCAGTTCAAATAATTGAGTGACATTGGTACACAAAATTCCTTTCATTTCCATCTATATAATTTCTCAGCACTTATGTCTATAAAAATGAATAATAGAAATGAAATGTCTGTTCAACTCTAGCTCATTCTAGAAATGGCTAATATTTAACTATAATGAACCAATTGTAAAAAACAGCCACATCCACAGACTTACGTTTTTAAATAAAATTTTACTTTTCTATGTTTAAAATTATCAGTATTTATAATTTTGTTATATAACTAATTTTTTACTAATAATTAAAATGGTAATTGAATCTAGAGGAAATATTTTAACACAGCCTTATAGTCTAAAATTAAAAAAAATTTTGATATATATAATATGTGTGTGTGTGTGTATGTCTGTGTGTAGATTTTTGTGCCAAAGAAGATAGATTAACAAAAGAATTTCAAATATGAAAGTAGATTTGATTTGGGTAAAATTCTACAGGCAAAGTTAATAGAAATACAAGGTACAAGCAGAAAAGGGAGCATTGTAAAATTTTTGGCTCTTATAAAAGAGCTAATTCAAATATTAAAACTGACAATGATATTTATATCTTTTTTGGATATATTTAAAAGAAAGATTTAACAGTTTTATTTACATGTCAATATTTGAACATACCAGAAATTATACTGTTTGCAATTATTTAAGCTTATGATAAAACATCTTAGTTGGTAAGTTAAAAATGTGCAGAGGTACAGTTTGCCAAAATTCTTTGTGCTAGTATAGGAGTAAGAAAAATACTGGAGACCATTCTCCTGTGATATTTCTTAGTATAGCCTTTATATGTAAATACATGCTAAACTCCCTTAACTTCACTGCAGTAAGAAAACTGAAATAAAATAAAATCTTAAGAAAACCTCACTGGTTACAATAAACCTGAAAAGGATTTCCATTTCTTATCATTGACCATGAAACCAAGCAAGAGCAGTCTGGTATTCTGTAATTTGAAACAAAATGTTCTGAGGCTAAAATTGAATGATACGAATTTTCTCATTGTTTCATAAATAATATGATAATCAACAGAGTTAAAACTTAAAAGTAGCAAAAGAGTAAATACAGAAAAACTTGAAAATGATTCAACACATTAATTTGATAATTCATTTTTCTTTTCAAAGGGTGTGTGTACTAATGATTATGACTATCTATTACATATATAATATAATTTTAGTGTTTGTTTTTGTTTCTTTTGCTAAGAAATTAGTTCCTGGTTTGTGTTAAGGAATTAAATATAAAAATTTCAAAGTGCTGTACAAAGATTATAATATTTTTAAGAGTCTCATGATGTCGCTGCCATTTGAATACATTTGAGAACCATTAAGATGGATCATTGTTTGTAAACTACTAAATAATCTGAAGAAACCAGCTAGTTTTATTTGGCACATAAAAATGACTGGGCTATTTTTTATATGCGCAATACATTTAATTTCTAAAGTAACGCACATTTCTTTATAAAAATTATTATATAATATATGCTACTTCTCCAGAAGGACTTAATCTCCAAATATGGTTCTTATTTTCTTAAGTAATTACAAAGACCACGCAGGATGAAAGGTTGGATTTTCAAGGACCTCAATAAACAGTGGTATATGGAATAAAGATTTCATAATAAGGAAGAATTATTAAGAATATTTCCCACTTATTAATAAAATAACAGAACTTTATGTCCCCTTAACATGTGCATTTTAGTCCTGCATATGAATCAATAATTTTGTTTAAAACTTTATGTCTATTGACAAGGGTTCCTGACAAGCTGGCTTTTTCTATTAGCCTATTCCAGGAAGCATCTCTTTTCAACTACATTAGAGTATCTTTAGAGTTGATTAAATGTATTGGCTGGATATAGCTTTCTATTGAAGATGACAGTGATTTGAAATCACTTAAGAAAAAGATTGCTTATAGAATTTATGGAAACATCCCAAGTACACCAATTTTTACTTTCTTATATTAATTCTTGTTGAAGAGTTTTCTTCTTTGAGCTACCAATTCAGTGTTTTTTTTTTCCTTAACAATATGTTAGACAAGAGATGGATTCACGTGGATCTCTTATTTCTTCTCAGTCCAAGTTCTACACATGAGAAAATTTTGAAACCCCCTTTTTATTTTGAAACGGAGTCTTGCTGTCACCCAGGCTGGAGTGCAGTGGCGCTAATTCAGCTCACTGCAACCTCCTCCTCCCAGATTCAAGTTATTCTCCTGCGTCAGCCTCTCAAGTAGCTGTAAATGCCTTTATTTTAAGGAAGAACATGTTTAAAGGTCCAATCTTAAAGGGGTTGATCAATTTTTATGTATGTATATACCCATGTAACTACCACTAAGATCAAGAGACAGGACTTTCTTAGCTCCTCACGAGGTGTTCTTCCCAGTCAGCCCTGCGCCTGAGCTGCCCACCTCTCTGTGTTCTATGACCATCCATGAGGTTTACATCTTGCTCAACTTCATAAATGTTATCATGCAGAATGTCATCCTTGTGTCTGTCTTCTTTCACTTTACATATTGGCTGTATGCAGAGGCTATTTCATCTCTTTAAGGCAAATACAGGCTATTTAACACGAGAAATTAAAAAGAAGGTTTTTGTTTTTTTATTTCGTCTCTAATAAAAAAAAATGATCTCCTATTTCTCACCCCCCTTGCCTCTGGCAACAACCATTCTACTCCCTGCTTCTATGAGTTTGACTATTTTAGATACTTCATATAAGAGGAATCATGCAGTATTTGTCTCTATGACTGGCTTACTTTACACAGTGTAATGTCCTCAAAGTTCATTCATGCTGCTGTGTATTATAGAATTTCCTTCTTTTTAAAGGCTGAAGATTATTTCACTGCGTATATATACCACATTTTCTTTATTCATTCATCTGTTGATGGACATGTAGGTTGTTTTCACATCTTGATTATTGCGAATAATGGTGCCGCAATGAACAAAGGACAGGCATAAAATTTTAGTTATGCAAGATGAATAAGCTCAAGACGTTTACTGTGAAACATTGTACCTATAGTCAACAATAATGTACACTTAAATATTTGCTAAGAGAGTATATCTCATGTTAAGTGTTCTTACTAAGAAATTAATCAATGTGATAATCCCCTTGACAAGATTCTGGTGATTCCTTTAAGGCCTACCTCCCGGAGGAGTTTACCTGCAGTGTGGGAGTTTGTGCCAAATTCAACCCCTTCTGGGCACAGGGTAGCATGTCCATGTCTGCCACCTTGTGGTTAGGTGGGGCCACTGACAGCGGAAATTAACCTGTCATTTTTGAGCTGGAGCATTTAGTTGATGGTGGGTGACCATCCAGAGCTCTCTTGCTCTCTGCCAGGGTGACAAGCATGTTCTAGAAAGGCGCTGCTGCACTAGCCTGAGGGCGGAATAAATGGATGGTACATAGCAAAACTACCAGTTGACAGATGTTCATGTGAAAAGAAAGAAACCATTGTTGTTTTAAGCTGCTAGGATTTGGTGGTCCTTTGTTATCAAAGCATAACAGTGTATGCTGATAGATTCTGAGGGTGAGATGTAAAATTTGAGTAGGAATCACAGGAAGTGATGAACTTATTATTTTTAACTGTGGTGGTGTGGATGTCAGGAAAAGCTTCACAGAGTTTCTGGTTTTTAAGCTAAATCTTGAGGTTGTGAGCAGTTTTGTACTATTTTTTTAAGGAAAACAAGCGTTAAGTTTGACATGTGCTTTAATATTAGCAATATAACACATTTAAGTTTCCAAAAATTTTCCTATATTGAGTAAGATAATAGACTCTTTTTCAAAGAAAACATCCATGAGAACTCCTAGCTTTGACTTAAATTATTTTTATTGTAATAATGCTAAAATATATATTAATTTTTTATATCTATTATGGCTATAGCTCACATATTGCTTTAAATTTGAAGCAAATTTAACATGTCATACTTTAATAAAAAGTTTTCAAAAATTTCTAACAAACTTGGGGGGTTCTAATGAGAGTTCCTTAAGATATAATAAATAATAATTTTTTTTTTTGAGACAGAGTCTCACACGGTCACCCAGGCTGTAGTGCAGTGGCACGATCTCTGCTCACTGCAACCTCCGCCTCCTGGGTTCAAGCAATTCTCCTGCCTCAGCCTCCCGAGTAGCTGAGATTAGTAGCCACCATGTCTGGCTAATTTTTTGTATTTTTATTAGAGACGGGGTTTCACCATGTTGACCAGGCTGATCTCGAACTCCTGACTTCGTGATCTGCCTGCCTCAGCCTCCCAAAGTGCTGGAATTATAGGCGTGAGCCACCATGCCCAGCCATAAATAATAATATTCTATATTCTGGTTAAATTTAAAGTTATTTTTACTAAAAGTCTTTAACAAAGTACTTTGGTAAATTGATACCAATGGAAACTCCAAAATTAACAACATTCAAATTAATTTGGCATGACAAATGATGTTTTAACTAATTGCTAAAATTTAGTTTAATGTTATAAAAATATGCTTGGATAGTTTCTATTTTACTTGTGGTTAACTTGAATCCTTAAATTTGATTATTATGGACCATCATCTGAGTCACTGTCATTAACACCGTTGATATTTTTTTCTTTTAAACACTACACCATTTTAAAATGACTCTAGCATCATTTCAATGAGCCAGTCAATTCAATGCTGTACTCCATATTATAATGTCAAAATAATTTAACAATCTATAACAAAATATTCTTCATATTCTCATTACTACACTTGCTGCTACTGAATGCTTCAAGTTCATACCTGCAGAGCTAGAATCAGTGTGGTATATCTGTTCTCAATGAGTATATGGATTGATTACCATAATGTCAGTCTTTCTGAGTAGAGCTTGCTTATGCTACTGTGTGCCCTCTCATCACTCAATTCCCCTTTGCTCAGTTCTACTCATGTCTCCTTGAAGTACTCTGAAAACATTGTTTTCACATTTGTCAAATATTTATTAACACATGAAGGTTGCCTCTGTTTTTTACCCATTAACTCAAGATAATTAAAATAAAAACAACACATGATCCTGATACATTTTATTGTTTTAAAATGGAAAATTAAAGCCTAAATTTATTCAATAATAAGCAAAAATTTTATTTTATGAAAATACCTTCCAAATAACTTAATACTGCGAAAGCGTAGTGTAGCCTTTATATGTAGGAACATATTTCAATATGAGTGCAAAGTCAAATTTGGAATGTTTATTACCATTTTCACAATTAGGACAATGTCTACTATTGAAAAACTTCTAAGGTCTGAAATTCCAATCATATGAATTACGTATTTAGTCACACTGGTAGCTTTGTTTTTTTGTCCTTCATTGCTAAGCAACCAAAAAAAGTGGTTAGATAACCTGAAGAGTATAGTATAAACCTGTTTGGGTTTGTTTTGTTGAAATCATGCCTAGAAAATTGCATTTGTGAACAAAATAATTATATTTGCAACTTAATTAGTACTTCACATATGTCAGGAACTTTATGTGTATTATTTTATTTAACCCTCACAACAGTTCAGACAACCTCACTTTAATATATTAAAGTCAGATTATAGATCAACTACTTAAAGTCAGATTATAGATCAACTACTTATAAGATAATTTATATTTAGAAGTATTTAACAAGTCTTTGAAAAATTGGTTGAGCAATCAAGAGGTTGCTATATTGTGCTACCATGCTTTCTTTCTAAACTCAGGCACTCATTTTGATATGAGAGCAGGCCAGGGAAGTGCTGGATACAGAAGGGCCGAATCCCTGGAGAGGGCTCCACCCTTGGGCCTGTGCCCACAGACCTAAGTGAGAACAGGCACTTCTCTTTTCACACCCGAATGTTGCGTTTTCCAAGACCACTCTGGCCTGTGACACCCCCCATCCAGTGCCCATGTAAACCTGAGACCTTATCAGGCACACACACAAGCAGTTGAACATCGAGACCAGTAGACCAGCATACCAGAGGCAGCAGAACGATTTGGCAGAGAAAGAGAGAAAAGGAGGGATGTTAGGACACTGAGGGGAGTTTGGCCAGGGGTGGTCGGGGCCGTTGGGCGATTCAACTCCAGGGGGAGACCACCTTCCCACTCCATCCTCCATTCTGGCTCCCACCCGTCTCGCAGAGCTCTACCTCCACCATTCAGCAAAACCTTGCACTCATCCTTCAAGCCTGTGTGTTCCAATTCTTTTGGGACACTGGGCAAAAGATCGGGATACAGAAGCCTGTCACACTGGCCCTCTGCCCTCCCGATAAGGCGGAGGGTCAATTGAGCTGATTAATACACAAGCCGTCAGCAGATGGCAAAACTGAAAGATCTTGGTAACACATGCCCACTTGAGCTGTGGGAGTTGCAGACACCCATCCCTAGACTCTGCTATGGGGCTGCAGCCCAAAAGCATTCGCCCTGGCCTCTGTACCTGCCCATCTGCATGCTTCCCCTAGGGGTTTGAGCTGTGGGGTGACCAAGCAGGCGAGTCACACCCCTGTTGCACATCCTGCAGTGGGAATCAGGGAACTCTTCCATTTCAATTTTCCCTGCTGCTGGGGCTGTAAAGCTCCTGAGAGCTCGCTGTTGAGCCCATAAAAAAGAATGAGTTCACATCTTTTGTTGGAACGTAGGTGGAGTTGGAGGCCATTATCCTTAGCAAACTAATGCAGGAATGGAAAAGCAAATACTGCATGTTCTCACTTATAAGTGGGAGCTAAATGATGAGAACTCATGAACACAAAGAAGGGAACAGCAGACACTGGGATCTACTTGAGCGTAGAGGGTGGAAGGAAGGAGAGGAGCAGAAAAATAGCCATCAGGTACTAGGCTTAGCAGTGGTGATTAAATAATCTGCACAACAAACCCCCATGACACAAGTGTACCCATGTAATAAATCTGCACATATACCCCGAACCTAAAATAAAAGCTTTAAAAATTATAAATAAGTTATAACATCTTATATTTGTAAAAAATACTTAGCCTTACAAAATGCATTTACAAATACTTCATTATTGCATACTCATAACTAACCCTGCAAGATAGAACACATTTTGTTGTTTTTATCTTATAATGAGAAAATGAAAGCTTCCATAGAAGAACCCATGATCACTTTCACAGCTGTCGGAAACCAAGTCCAACATTCTTTCCACTAATTCTTTCATCTTTACTGATACCATAATGATGCAGACATGCTTTTCCACATGTTCTGGTTGATATCCCAGATGTGGAGACGCAAGACAAATAAATTTGAACACTGGTAGTTGTGGCAGAAATAAGCCTTGTGTAATTTGGAGCAAAACAAAGTCACTGAGCCACAGAAGGCATGTTGAGGCAGCAAAGTGCTTGCGAATCTGTTCCTGAGGTGGTGTAAAACTGAAAACAGAGGGGTAAAAAACACCAAAGGTATAATTCACTGATTTGACATGAATCAAGCTAAACAGCATCAGCAATTTTATTTTGGCAACTTGAAATGTGCCTTGACTTTTGTAAATGTATACTTCTCAAGTGAATGACCCTGGAAATAACTATTTAAGTGAGCTAGAAAAGTCACTTATAACCATAGTAAAATATAAATAATATTGAAATTCCTTGTCAAAAAGCCCTTAGTATTTTAATAAATTAATCTCTATTTGTCACATTTAAAAGCCACTTCTTTGTCTCTCAACAGTTTCATTCATATAATTTTTTATTTATATTGATGTCAGGCAAAATATTGATCATAACAAAGAAAATTTCTACTTACGTTATACAAATGTCTTGGTGTGGCAAACTAGGAAGTAAATACTTTCACTTTTGAAATTTTAGAGACTATTTATAAAGGTGCTTGAAGGCATAACAAATTTTCAAAGGATATTATTTAAAACATTGGTAAGAGAGATTAGAGAAGACACAAACAAAATGACACCCTGTGCTACTGGATTGTAAAACATTGTTGTCAAAATCTCCATAATACCCCAAGTTGTCTAAGATTCTATGCAATCCCTATAAAAATACCAATGGCAGGCTGCGTGCAGTGGCTCACGCCTGTAATCCTAGCATTTCGGGAGGCCAAGGCAGGTGGATCATGAGGTCAGGAGTTCAAGACCAGCCTGGCCAACATAGTGAAACCCCACCTGTATTAAAAAAAAACAAAAATTAGCTGGGTATGGTGGCATGCACCTGTAGTACCAGCTACTCAGGAGGCTGAGGCGGGAGAATCACTTGACCCTGGGAGGCGGAGGTTGCAGTGAGCTGAGACCACGCCATTGCACTCCAGCCTGGGTGACAGAGTGAGACTCCATCTCAAAAAAAGAAAAAAAATACCAATGGCACTTTTAAATAGAAATAAAAAAATCTTAAACTTCATATGAAAGCACACAAGACCCCAATTAGCCAAAACAATCTTGAAAAAGAACAAAGCTGAAGGCATCATACTTCCTGATTTTAATATATCTTGCAAAGTTACAGTAATTAAAACAGTATGGTGCTGGCATAAAGAGACACATATAGACCAATGGAACAGAATAAAATCCACACCCATATGGTCAACTGGTCTTTGACAAGGGTGCCAAGAATATACAACAGGGAAAAGATGGCCTTTTCAAGAAATGGTGCTGGGAAAATTGTATATACACGTGCAAAATAATAAAATTGGGCTCTTATACTGTATACTATATACACATCACACACAAAAGTAAACCCAAAATGGATTAAAGACTTAAATGTCATGACTTGAAACTAAAACTCTTAGAAGAAAATAGGAAAAGCTTCCTGACGGTTTTGGCAATGATTTCATGAATATGACACCAAAAGCACAGGCAACAAAAACAAAAATAGACAAATGTGATTGTGTTATACTAAAATGCTGCTGCACAGTAAGGGAAACAATCAACAGAATGAAAAGGCAACTTACAGGCTCTCTCTTCAAAATAAGGGGTTAAAAAAGGGCAGAGGACTCGAACAGACATTTCTCCAACAAAAAACATAAATGGCCAATAGGTATATAAAAAGATGTCCAATGTGACTCATCAGCAGGGAAATGCAAATGAAAACTACAATGAGGTATCATCTCAAACCTATTAGGGAGGCTATTATCAAAAAGTCAAAAGATAACAAGTGTTGAGGTTGTGGAAAAACTCGAACCCTTGCACACTGTTCATGGGCAACAGTTATGGTGCAATCACTACGGGAAATAGTATGGAAGTTTATCAGAAAACGAATAATAGGACTACCATATAATCCACTGATTCCATTTCTGGGTATTTATCTGAAAGAAATGAAATCATGATCTGAAAGAGATATTAGCACTTACATGTCTATTGAGGCACCCTTTACAATAGCCAAAATGTAAAAGCAACAAAAATGTCCATCCAATAAATAGATTTTAAAAATGTGATATATATATATATATATATATTCACACACACAGACACAATGCAATGTTATCTAGCCTTTAAAAGAAAGAAATCCTGCAATATGTGACCACAAGGATGAACCTGGAAGACGTTATGCTAAGTAAATTAAGTCAGTTTCAGAAGACAAATGCTACATGATTCCACTTACATGAAGTATATTTGTTTAATTATCTGTTTTCTATACATATATATGTCTATGTGTTTGTATGTACAACCATACAAATAATGTACATATAACAATATTGAAAATATTCCCCTGAGATTTTTGAATCCTGCTTTTCATTTAACATTCTATCATGAGAATTGTCTTATGTCTACATAATCTTTATAACCATGCTTCTTAATGGTAGAATAGTATTCCAATATTGGGTTATAGTCTTTTAAATCCATGATTACCCCTTTTTTGGCCATTTATGGTCCTTCTTTTTCTACTGTTTTGATGAGGGAAGATAGCAAAGCCCAACAGTTAGTAGTACCACATATTGACAGAGCACTTACTTCATGCCAGACACAGATTAAGCACTCTCTCTATATATATATTAACTTTTTAATACTCCAAAAATTATATGATAGAAGTACTATTATTATACCTATTTATAGAGGGATAAACTAAGGTACAGTGTTTTCAAGAAAAAGCGAAGTGAACAAGCTGTCAAGTACATAGTGAATAGTTTGCATTCTTAGCTACTATAGCTAAATGAATAATTGCTTATGTTCATACAGGACCAGACAGTGCTGTAGGCATTTTGTGTCTAATAATTCTATTAATCTTGTTAAAAACAAACACACAAACAAACCTTAAGTGGTGATGAGGCTCGATTTAGAGGTATACAGCTCTCATTTCAAACTGCAACTAACATCTAGTTGGTTCTGTGGCCTTCCCACATGGCCTTCCTATAGAGATGCTAATTCTTGCTGCCACATGTAATTTGGTATTATAATATCTGTAAATTGCTTTGCATAATACTTTGGCACATGGTAATCATTCAATAGATGACAGTTGTGGATACAATAATTATTACTACTATCATCTTAAAAATTAGGTTAAAGGTCACCAATACAGTCTTCTAATTATTTTTTTTAATGATTTTGATATTTTTGTTTAGCTCTTCAATCCATTTGGAATGTACTTTCATCTATCATGTGGAGTAAATATCTAGCATAATTTTTCACCATGTAGCCAATTTTTAAGCATTATAGATTAAATAATCTATATGTTACTTTGCTACTTTCCACTTTCCAACCAGAGTAACTTCTGTGTGCATAGGTATATGTACACAAACACATATAGTAGTCATTCCTTATCTACTGTTTCATTTTCCACAATTTCAGTTACCTGTGGTCAACTGTGGTCCAAAAATATTAAATGGAAAATTCCAGAAATAAACTATTCATAAGCTTTAAACTGCTTGCTGGTCTGAGTAACATGATAAAATATTGTGCCATCCCACTCAGGACCTGAATCATTCATTTGTGCAGCAGTATCCATGCTGTATACACCACCTGCAGGTTAGTCACTTAGTCATCTCAGTTGTCAGGGTATCACAGTGCTTGTATTCAAATAAACCTTATTTTACTCACTAATGCTGCCAACATGCAAGAGTACTGATGTTGCCATATTGTCCTATTTTATTATTAGTTATTGTTGTTAGTCTCTTACTGTGGATAATTTATTTAAGTTAAACTTTATCCTAAGTATCTATGTTTAAGAAAAAACATAGTACATATAGGGTTTGGATAATCTATGGTTTCAGGCATCTACTGGGAGTCTTGGAAGGGGAATACTCTGTGTGTGTGTGTGTGTGTGTGTGTGTGTGTGTGTGTGTGCATACATATGACTGTTGGACTGTTTTCAGGGCTGGATATTGGATATTCTGGTCCATTTATTTGACTATTAATTATTGTGCCAAGTTATAACCTTCCAATTATTTTATTTTTTAAAACAATTTAATTTTAAATTGATAAATAATAATTTTGCATATTCATAGGGTATACAGTGATGTTGCAATACATATATAGTGATCAGATCAGAGTAGCTGGCATATCCATCATCTCAAACATTTATCATTTTTTGTGTGCTGGGGACATTTGCTATCCTCTTTATAGCTATTTGAAACAATATAATTTATTATTAACTATAGTCATCCTACAGTGATATAGAACACTATAATTTTATATTTTGGCTTTTACTGAGGAAACTCTTCACATATTTCTTTTCTTCTTGAAACTATGCTTAGCTATTCTTATGAATTTTTATTCCAAATATCTTTAGAATCATTTTGTAAAGGCCTATAGGCCTTGATAGGACTATGGAAAGGCTAGAAATTTATTTAGAGAAGGTCTGATATATTATAATATTTAGTCTTCCTATGAGGAAGTATACCTGCCACGTATTAAAACAATTTACAACCGTTAGAAAGCTTTTCTTTAATAAAGTCCTACATATGTCTTGATAGATGTATTCCTATATTATTTGTATTTTTGTTACTATTGTGAAGCAAATATTATCCTGCCTGTCATTTATTATAACTAGTTATTATTGGGAAAGAAGGAAATGATCGACTTTTAAACTTTTATCTTGATAGTAGACACTTCACTAAACTTTTAAATAAATTTCAACAGTTTTGTAGTTGACTATTTTGAGTTCTGGGCATGTAATACTAAGTTAAATAGTAATGATGGCTGCAAGCTCCTTCTTTTATAAACGATATTAATAGGACTGGCTCCAGTATTCTACTAGTAGGCATGATGCAGCTGCTGCATTTAAATTGATGTTCTTAGCTTTCTAAGCACTTTAATTAGGTGTCAAATGCTGTAGAACATCTTTTGTCTTCTTATCATCATACGATTTTTTTGGTGGATATATTTTCAGTAGCAACATAACGAATAGGAGGCAGGGCTTAATATCCTAGCTTTCATTCTCATTAGCTACATTTTCCCCCATTCTTTGATATAAACAATTGAGATATTCTGAATCTTTGGTAAAAAATTTAGATCTCTATCTCACTTTTGTTTTTTCATAATGTCGTGCTCTATATTTCCTATGTAGTTTCTTTCCGTAGCCACTTTTGAACCAAGTAATATATTTATAATCTATATTTTAATATTTCTTTTAATTCATAAAAAAATCCATTTTCAAAGTTGGAATAAGAACTTAAAAGGTACATTCGAAACAAACTATCCTCTTTTAAGTCATGATAAAATGGATGTAAACAAATACTATCCTGGAAAAATGGGACATAAAATCACTTAATCTAGAAAGATCCAGAAATGCCATTGAGCCTTGTTTTTTCTTATGACTCATTAAATTTATACTGATTTTAGGGGAAATTGAAATCTAGAAAATTAGTCTTGAATGCTTACTTAAGGAGTATATTATTGAATACGTCTTGAGAGGCTGGCTTGGAATAGAGTTGATTAATAAGGCCCAGTAGCTCATAGCAAAGAATTTATTCTTTATGCTGAGAATAAAGGGTAGCATAATTAGATTAAAATTTTTTTATGTTTATGGGTATACAGTTGGTGTATATACTTATAGGATATATGAGATATTTTGACACAGGCATATAATACATGATAATTACCTCAGGATAAATGGGATATCCATCACATCACAAATTTATTTCTTTATGCTGGAAGCATATCAATTATATTCTTTTAGATTTTTTAACATGTAAAAAATTATTATTAACTGTAATCACCCTGTTGCAGTATCAAATATTAAATGTTATTCCTTCTATTTAATTACATTTTTGTACCCATTAACTATCTCACTTTTCCCTATCCCCCACTCACTACCCTTCTCAGACTCTGGTAACCATCATTCTACTCTCTATCTCCATGAAATCAATTGCTATAATTTTTAGCTCACACAAATAAATGAGAACATGTAAAATTTATCTTTACGTGCCTGGCTTATTTCACTCAACATAATGTCCTCCAATTCCATTCGTGTTGTTGCAAATGATTGAATCTCATTCTTTTTTATGGCTAAATAGTACTCCACTGGGTATATATACATTTTCTTTATCCATTTGTCTGTCGATGGACACTTAACGTTGCTTCCAAATTTTGGCTATTGTGAATAGTGCTACAATAAACAAGGGAGTACAGATATCTTTTCAATATACTGATTTCCTTTCTTAGGGGTGTGCAGCTGGCAGTGGAATGGCTGGATCATAAGATAGTTCAATTTTTAGTTTTTTTAAGGAAACTCCATACTGTTCTCTATTATGACTGTACTAATTTACATCCCCAGCAACAGTGTACACGGTTGCCTTTTCTCCACATCATGACCAGCATTTGGTATTACCTATCTTGTGGCTAACAGCTATTTTAACAGGTGTGAGATGATATCTCATTGTAGTTTAGACTTGCATTTGTCTGATGATCAAGGATGTTGAGAACTTTTTAATATACCTGTTTGCCATTTGTATGTCTTTTTTTTTCAGAAATGCCTATTCAGATCTTTTGTCCATTTTTAATCAGATTATTAGATTTTTTTCCTATAGAGTTTTTGAGCTCCTTTTATATCATTATTAGATGGTTTGCAAATATTTTCTCCCATTTTGTGGGTTGTCTCTCCACTTTGCTCACTGCTTGTTTTGCTGTGCAGAGACTTTCTAACTTGATGTGATCCCATTTGTCCATTTTTGCTTTGGTTGCCTGTGGTCTTGGGGTATTACTGAAGAAATATTTGCCCAGACATGTTTCCTGGAGAGCTTCCTCAATATTTTATTTTAGAAGTTTCATAGTTTCAGGTCTCAGACTTAAGTATTTAATCCATTTTAATTTGATTTTTGTCTATGGTGAGAAAGAGATAGGGATATAGTTTCAATCTTCTGCTTATGGATATCCATTTTCCTCAGCATCATTTAGTGAAGAGACTGTCCCTTCCCCAATGTATGTTCTTTGCACCTTTGTCAAAAATGAGTTTGCTGTAGATGTATGGATGTATTTCTGGGTTCTCTATTCTGTTTCATTGGTCTATGTGTCTGCTTTTATGACAGCATCATGCTATTTTGTTATTTGGGTTATAATAGCTCTGCAGTATAATTTGAAGTCTGGTAATGTGATTCCTCCAGTTTTGCTCTTTTTGATTAGGATGGCTTTGGCTATTCTGGATCTTTTCTGGGTCCATATCAATTTTAGGAGATTTTTTTTCTATTTCTATAAAGAATGTCATTGGTATTTTGATGAGAATTGCACTGAATATGTAGATTTCTTTGGGTAGTATGGATATTTAATGATATTAATCCTTCCAACCCATGGATATAAAATATCTGTCAACTTTTTGTGTCCTCTTCAATTTCTTGCATCAATGTTTAATAGTTTTCATTATAAAGGTCTTTCACTTCTTTTGTTAAGTTTATTTCTAGGTATTTTATTTGTTGCTGTTGTAAATGGGATTACTTTCTTGATTTCTTTTTCAGATTGTTGATTTTTGGCATATAGAAATCCTACTGATTTTTGTATGTTGATTTTGTGTTCTGCAAATTTACTGAATTTGTTTACCAATTTTAGTAAGTTTTGGAGGAGTCTTTAGGTTTTCCCAAACATAAGATCATACCTTTTCCACACAGGGACAATTTGACTTCTTCCTTTCCAATTTTTATGCCCTTTCTTTCTTTCTTTCTTTCTTCTTTCTTTCTTTCTTTCTCTTTCTCTTTCTTTCTTTCTTTCATCTTTCTTTCTTCTTTCTTTTGTCTTTCTTTCTTTTGTCTGATTGCTCTTGTTAGGACTTCTAGTACTATGTTGAATAACAATGGTGAAAGTGGGCATCCTTCTCTTCTTCCAGATTTTAGCTGAAAGGCTTTCAGTTTTTCCCTGTTCATTATGATACCAGCTGTGTTGTATATGGTTATTGTACTTAGGTATGCTTCTTCTATACTCCGTTTTTTTGAGTATTTTATCATGAAGGAATGTTAAATTTTATCAAACCCAGAAATACACCCAATAATTTTCAGCAGCAATCAAAATAATTATATAGTTTTTGTCCTTCCTTCTGTTAATATGATGTGTCATGTTGGTTTGCATATGTTAAATCATCCTTGCATCCCTAGGATAGATCCCACTTGATCATGATGGATGATCTTTTTAATGGATTGTTGAATTCAGTTTGCCAGTATTTTGTTGAGGATTTTTGCATCAATGTTTAGCAGGGATATTGGTCTGTAGTTTTCTTTTCTGAATGTGTCTCTGTCTAGTTTTGGTATCAGGGTAATTCCAGCCTTATAAATTGTGTTTGGAAGTATTCTCTGATCCTCTATTTTTGGAAATGTTTGAGTATTATTAGTTCTTCTTTAAATGCTTGATAAAATTCATCAGTGAAGCCATTGGGTCCTGGGCTTTCCTTTGCTGGAAGAATTTTTTTTATTACTTCTTTAATCTTATTATTTGTTATTGCTCTATTCATGTTTTGGATTTCTTCATAGTTCGATCTTGGTAAGTTGGATGTGTCTAGGGGTTTATTTATTTCTTCTAGGTTTTCCAATTTATTGACATATCATTGCTCTTAGTAGTGTCTATTGACTCTTTGAATTTTGATGGTATCAATTGTAATGTCTCCCTTTTGATTTATCATTTTATTTATTTGGATCTTCTCTTATTTTTAGCCCATTAGTCTGATGAAATAATTGTGGGTTTTGTTTCTCTCCAAGAAGGCAAATTTTTGTTTTGTTGACTTTTTGTATTTTTTTGTTTCAGTTCCACTTATTTCTGTTCTCATCTTTATTATTTCTTTTCTTCTACTAATTTTGGGTCTGCTTTGCTCTTGCTTTTCTGATTCTTTCAGATACATCATTAGGTTGTTTATTTTACATTTTCCTACTTTTTTGATGTAGGTGCTGATTGCTATACACGTTCCTCTTAGCATGGCTTTTGCCATATCTCATAAGTTTTGGTATGTTATATTTCCATTTTTGTTTTCATTTATTTCAAGAAATTTTTAAATTGATTTGAAAAGTGTTATTGGCTTCTAGTTTTATTCCAATGTGGTCAGAAAGGATACTTAATATGATTTCAATTTTCTTGAAATTTTTAAGCCTTTTATTGTGGCTCAACGTATGGTCTATCCCTGAGAATGATTCCTGTGCTGAGGAGAATAATGTGTATTCTGCAGCTGTTGGATGAAACGTTTTGTAAATGTCTGTTAGGCACCTTTGGTCTATAGTGCAAATTGAGTCCAATGATTTTTTATAGGTTACCTGAGGCAAGATCATAAAGGCTCTTGAATGCTTTCTGTGGGTCTTATTCTAAAGGCATTAGGTATCATGAAAGTTTTTAAGAGGAGTGTGATATAATTGGGTTTTCACTTTGGAAAGATTACCCTTACTTAGTGGAGAAAATAAATCAGGGATAGAGATGACCTCAAGACCAGAGACGGAATAAACCTTTCAGAGTCTATAGCAATCATTTCTGCTAGAAATGTCGGTAGCCTGAACTAAGGTAGTAGATGTAAAACTAGACAGAAGTGGATTGAATGGAGAGTTATTAGGGAAATTACATCAATAACAATTATTGACATGAGAAGGGAGAGTTGGGAATTACACAGGAGAAGAATAGGCTTAGAAGCAAGATGTTATACCAACTGTGAACAGATTGAGTTTGAGTTAACTCTAGGGCATCCATGTGGTGATGTTCAAGATAAAGTTATGTATATGAGTCTGGAACTCAGGAAAGGAGTCTGGATTAAAGAGATAAATTCATGAGTCTAGCATTTAGTTGGTAACTGATGCCTGGATATAAATATGGATGAGCTTGCCCAGGGAGTTAGTGATTATCACAAAACTCTGTGGAACACCAAAAGGTAAAGCATGGTCAAGAAACAAACATGTATTTTCAAAGAATATTGAAAATAGCTATAAGTAGGAGGAAAACCAGAAGAGTGTGATTTCAGGGAATCCAAATAAAGAAGAGAGGAGAGGTTGAGAGTCACATGGTGCACACTGGTAAAATAAGGTAAATACTGGAAATTAAAACAAGGAGGTAATTGGTGACTTTGGAATGTATTCATTCCTCTAAATGCTAAATGACACTGAGAGCGTCAGTCAGTAGCATCAAGATTCCAGTAGAATAAGAAATGTTCAAGAAGTAAGAAAATGACATGGTTCCTGTTTGCAAAAGGGCAATTATCCTGTGTAGGTGGATGCTATGAATTAGCATAAGACAAAACTCACAAGATCTAGAGGAAGAGCACATTGGTCAGGCAAGGGTGTCAATAGCATTCACCTTGGTTATGAAAGGCAAAAGAGGAATACATCAGTAGTTTAAGAGAGATTTGGGCTAATTTTTGTTTGTTTGCTATTGTTGTCACTTTTGTTGATAATAGTGGTGTGGGTGTGTGTGTGTGTGTGTAAAGAGTAATTCTTCAGTAATTATTCTAGACCCTAGATGTATATTATAATCACTTGAGGGGCTTTTTAAACAATCTCAGATATTCTATTTAAACTGTCCTGGATATGGCTGAACATGTGGTGATTTGGGTGTATAACCAAATGTTAACAATTACTGCTCTGAGCATATGTAAACACTGATGGGAAACAGCCAGAATGCGGGGGGCAGGGAAGTGTTGCAGATAATTGAGAGGGGTAATTAATTGATAGCTATCCCTGGGAGTGAACTGAAATCCACATTACAAGTGGGGAGATTGTACATACACAAGAAGAGGTAAGGCAAGGAACAATGGAGAGCAGAAAGGACAGATGACTATTCTGGTAACTGAAAGTTTGGTATCGAAAGATACACTGAATTCCTTTCTTATGTGATCCGTTTTCTCTATGAAGTAGCAAGGGTAAGTTATGAGGTAGAGATTTTGAAAAGAATCCTTAAAAAATAAAAAACAAAACCCCCAAACAAACAGATGAATAAATTTAAGGGTGGTAAGTGACAACTTATGTTTGCTTTGAGACCATCCACTTTCTTCTACAAAAACACTTGTTCAAAGATGACTGACAGGAGAATGGCTGTGAAAAAAGTGACCATAAATAACATAAGACCTCCAACTTCAAAGCATTAACCCATATAAGAACCTTTCTGAACAAATTTTCTGAACTAGAAAGCCACAGCCATTTTTTCTCTGAATTTTATTAGAATTGATAGTTGTCTATAACTCCCATAGATATGTAAGAAACAAAACATTTTTCACATTGCACTATAATAATTTGGGAACAAATTTATAATGAATTATCTCTTCGGCAGTTAAGGAAGAAAAGTGAATTAAGTTAAGGCACAAAAGTGAATTACAAAGAATGGAGCTTCTGAAATGGTAAAATAAGGCGGTTGGCTGACCCTCTAATCAGCAAAACAATTTAACTGGCGAAAATTACAAAATATGATTATTTAAAGTCTCTGAAAGTCATTCGAAGGACATATAGCAAATGGAAAAATATTCATTCAAGAAAACTTATTAACCCTTGGTAAGAATAGCAAGATTTTATGGAACTTGAGCCATGACCCACTCCTTTATAACCTTCCCCCCAGCTCTTTGTTAGCTCTACTTCGATGAGGTACTCCAGCTGTGGCCAAGAAGATGGGGGCTCTTCTCTCCCAGGTCCTAGTCTTGGATTATGGTTTCACCCTAGGAGGAGGAGTCTTCCAAATGTTTTTCACCCCTGCAGCTCTGTGTTGCAGAAACCCTATTTCAAGTCAGCATGATGAAAAAGATCCCACCTCCCTCCAACGCAGCCCCTATTTATAGGGTGAAAGCTCTACCCCAGGCATGACAGGCCAAAAATACTGGGGTCCCAATTATCCCAATTTACTCATAGGGTAGGGGTTCCATGCCAGGACAGTCAATCCAGGAAGACTAGGGACACCACCCCCAATACCTTCTTGTAGAGAAGGGCTCTCACTTTGGGAATAGTGGGTCTTTCCCCCAGCTCTGGTACATAGGAGTTCTGCCCAGAGGAAAGGCAGGTGTAAGTACAGATGAAGAAGTTTCGTAACTCTGCCTGAGAAGAATGACTTTATTAGGAACAGAGCTCAGAGAACTTAATACCTAAAAGTGTTGTCAAAAGCAATAAAGAGGTTGGTGAAGACCAGTTAAGAGGAGGTTAGCAGCACCATGATAAGAGCAAAATGGCTCAGCAGCCAGAAGTTTAATAGAATCAGAGAAAGATACAGCCCCCTACTATCACTACTATATTAGTCTGCCATTACAAAATACACAGACTGGGCAGCTTAAACAACGAAAACTATTTTCTCACAGTTTAGGAAGCTAAAAGTCCAAGATCAAGGTGTTGGTGGGATTGGTTCCTTATTAGGGTTGAGTTTCAGATAGACAACTTTTTGCTGTGTCTTCAAAGGATCATCCCTTTGTCTGTGTTGTCTGCTTACTAATTTCCTGTTCTTATAAAGGCACCAGTCATATTGTATTAAGGCCAACCCTAATGATCTCATTTAAACTTAATTACCTCTTTAAAGGTCATATCTACAAATATAGTCACATTCTGAGGTACTTGGGATTAGGACCTCAAATATTAATTTGTCGGGGACATAATTGCCCATGACAGCTGCTAACCTTGGGGATTTGAGAGGCTATGTACTATGTCCCGGGCTTCACCCACTGGGGAGAAATTACAGCATGATGTGGGGCAGCCAAGACAGCATTTCCAAAGCCACATGTAGATTCGTCCACAAAGGGGAAAAACCTCACTGACAAAAGGGGTTAAACACAACCTCTGACAAAACATTGAATAACAATAAGATACTCAAATGCAGGGACAACTCCTAAGAAGCCAGGCCTAAAATTAAAATTTCATGCATCCCTGGGAGTCTGGAAGACTGTTTGCATGTCCGAGACTGTTTCCTCTCTGGAGCAATCAGAGAGGGGACATCCAAACTAATAGTCCCTGGATGACATTGGGCAAACAAAGTAAACTCAACTGCAATAGCAGCCTCAAAGGAACACACATATCCAATGTTAAAAGGGTAAAAATACAATTAGGTAATGAGGCCTAAACACAACCTTTAACCTAGAAATAACTCTTAGATACCCAAGATAAAGGATAAAACAAGGGGGAAAATATCTGAGTAAGGACAACAGAGACTCCACGTGACAGAGAAAATAGACTTTGCAGAAGGAGTTCAAGAGTTCAGCACAGTCACTAAGCAAATAAACAAATGACCAAACCATCAACAACAGTATCCTTCCCCTTTACTGAAGAGAGACATTGTATTCAGAGTTGCTAAATTTTATCTAAATACCCAGTCTTAAACAAAAAATTAAAACACATATAGAAATAGAAAAACGTGATCCATATACAATTCAACAATAATAGTTGAAGACTTCATTATCTTCTTTTACTTAAAAATAAAACTAGGCATAAATCAACAAGCAAACAGAAGACACGAACATTATAAACCAACTAGACCTAACAGACATCTATAGAATACTTCATCCAACAGCAGCAAAGTAGACATTCTTCTCACATTCTCCAGGATAGATCATATGCGAGGCTGTAAAAGAACCCTCAACAAATATAAAAGGATTAAAATTATACAAAATTTGTTCTCAGAGCATGGTAACAATTAAAATAGACAAAAATAACAGAATAAAATTCAGAAAATCTATAAATATGTGAGAATTAAACAAGACATTCTAAACAACTAAAGGGTCAAGAAAAAATCACAGTGGAAGTCCCTTCAGAAGAATAAAAACACAATCCATAAAAACCTATGGGATGCAGACAATCACTGCTTAGAAAGAAATTTGTATTTGGAAATGTCTATATCAAAAAAGAGGGCAAATCTCAAATCAATAAGCCAATCTTTTACCATAAGAAATTAGAAAAAGAAGAGCAAACCAAACCCAATGCAGATAAAGGGAAAGAAGATAATAAAAATTAGAGCAGAGATAAGTAAAAATATAAAATAGAAAAACAATAGAAAAAAATAATAAAATTAAAAGTGTTTTGGGAAAACTTCAAAACTGATAAACTTTTTGCATAACAGACCAAGAAAATTAGAAAAAAATACTTATGATATAAAATGTGTTATAGGAAAATACTGTTAACAATTATATGCCAGCAAATTTGATAACCCAGATGAAATTGAGACATTACTAGAAAGACACAAACTACTAAACTGACTCAAAAAGAATAGAAATCTGATAAAATAAGAAATACAAAACGTGATATTTAGTTAGTAATTTTAAACAAATTTTCTCTTCCCAACACACACACACAAAACCCAGGACCAGAGAGATTTAATAGTGAATTCTATCAGACATTTACAGAAGAGTTAATATCAATTACTCACAAACTATTAAAAAAGAAGAAGAAGAGAACACTGTTTGACTCATTCTACAAGGCCATTAGTACCCTTAGGCCAAAATTCAACAAAGAATACTATGGACTGATATTCTTATAAACATAGAAGCAAAAATCTGCAACAAAACATAAGCAAATTGAATCTAGCAACATATAAAAATGATTTACACAATGACAAAGGAGATTTATCCCCAGAATTCAAAGTTGGTTTAAAATCTGAAAATTAATTAGTGTGATCCATCATATTAATAAAAGAAAAATGTTTCATGATGATCTCAATAGATTTGGAAAAGTACAGTCAGTCCTCATTAATATAATTGATAAGTTCTTGGAAGCTGTAAGTTTAAGTGAAATGACATATAACAAAATCAATTTTACCATAGGCCAATTGATGTACACAAGATTTAAGTTCTTACATCATATTTTTGGTAAAAAAAAATCATCACCAAACTTCTAAATAAAGACCCAAAACACTTCTAATGTTAAACATTGAAATAGGAGGGGGGTCAAGATGGCCGATAAGAAGCAGCTGCAGTCCATGGTACTCATGGAGAGGAAAGAAATGGGCAAGAGGATACAGTACCTTCAACTGAAATATCGAGGTTCTCGCATTGCGACTGATTAGCCAAACAACTTGACCCATGACCTATGAAGAAGGAAGAAAAGCAGGGTGGGGCTGTGGCACACCCAGGAGCAACACAGAGCCAAGGCAACCGGCACCCCCAGCCAAGGGAAATGGTGAGTGATTGTGCAACCCCACCTGGGAAACCACACTCCTTCCACGAATCTTTGCAACCCATGGATCAGGAGATCCCCTCATGATCCTGTGCCACCAGGGCCTTGGGTCTTACACACAGAGTTGTGTGGAGTCTCGGCAGAGCAGCTGACTAGGCACACACAGAGACACAGGAGCTTTACACACTCCATCCCCAGGATCCCCAACAATGGTGTCTGCAACTCAGGCAAGGCAGGAGGTCTGTGCATACCCCTAGGAAGGGGGCTGAATTCAGGGAGCCAAGCAACATCATCCTGTGGTTCCCACTTCCATGTCACCTCACAAGATAAGACTCACTCACTGGCTTGAAATTCTAGCCAGCCAATGGCAACAGGGTGGAATTTGCCTGAGGCTGGTAGGAGCTCCCAATGGGAGGTGTGGCCGTCATCTCTGTGGTTTGGTCCATTCAGCCGTTCCAGCGTGCAGGCTTTGAAGAGTCCAAATGGCCCAGATGAGGAAGGGTCTCCCCCAACACAGCACAGTTGCTTTTCCATATCGTGGCCAGACTGCTTCTTTAAGTGAGACACTGATTCACTCCTCATCACTGGACAAGACCTCCCAGCCAGGGCTTCAGCCATTCCAGCCAGTTTTCCATGAACAGAGCTCTAATTTCCCCCTGGGAAAAAGTGCCTGGGGGTGGGGCAGGCCACCACTTTGGCTGTTCAGGTTTCCCAGTCAGTTCAGCCTGTGGGCCCATAGAAATACAAACCACCACCAGAGAATACTATAAACTACCTCTATGCACATAAACTAGAAAATCTAGAAGAAATGCACAAATTCCTGGACACATACAGCATCCCAAGACTGAACTAGGAGAAGCTGAAGTCTTGAATAGACCAATAATGAGTTCTAAAATTGAGGCAGAAATAAATAGAATACCAACCAAAAAAAAAAAAAAAAAAAAGCCCAGGACCAGATGGATTCACAAGCTGATTTCTGCCAGAGTTACAAAGAAGAGCTGGTATCATTTCTACTGAAATTATTTCAAAAAATTGAAAATTGAATGATGCTGGCCTCATTCTATACCAAAACCTGGCAGAGATACAACAAAAAAACAAAACTTCAGGCCAATATCCTTGATAAGCATCAATGCAAAAATCTTCAGTAAAATATTGGCAAACTGAATCCAGCAGCACATCAAACTGCTTATGCATCACTATCAAGTAGGTATCATCCCCAGGATGCAAGGTTGTTTCAAAATACACAAATCAATAAATATGATTCATCACATAAACAGAACTAAAGACAAAAACACATGATTATCTCAATAGATGCAGAAAAGGCCTTTGATAAAATTCAACATCCCTTCATGTTAAAAACTCTTAATAAACTAGGTATTAAAGGAACATACCTCAAATAATAAGAGTCATATATGACAAACCCAAAGCCAATATTATACTGAATGGGAAAAAGCTAGAAGCTTCCCCCTTGAAAACCAGCACAAGAGAAGGATACCCTGTCTCACCACTCTTATTCAACACAGTATTGGAAGTTCTGGCCAGGGCAATCAGGCAAGAGAAACAAATAAATAGTTTTCAGATAAGAAGAGAGGCAGTCAAACTCTTTGTTTCAGATGACATAATCTTATATCTAGAATATTCCATCATCCCAACCCAAAAGGTACTTAAGCAGATAAGCAACTTCAGTAAAGTCTCAGGATAAAAAATCAAAGTGGGAAAATGATCTGAAGATGGAGGAATAGGAACAGCTCGGGTCTACAGCTCCCAGCGTGAGCAACGCAGAAGACGGGTGATTTCCGCATTTCCATCTGAGGTACCGGGTTCATCTCACTAGGGAGTGCCAGATAGTGGGCGCAGGTCAGTGGGTGTGCGCACGGTGCATGAGCTGAAAGAGGGCAAGGCATTGCCTCACTCGGGAAGTGCAAGGAGTCAGGGAGTTCCCTCTCCTAGTCAAAGAAAGTGGTGACAGACAGCACCTGGAAAATCGGGTCACTCCCACACCAATACTGCGCTTTTCCCACAGGCTTAAAAAAAACGACGCACCAGGAGATTATATCCTGCACATGGCTCAGAGGGTCCTACACCCACGGAGTCTCGCTGATTGCTAGCACAGCAGTCTGAGATCAAACTGCAAGGCGGCAGCGAGGCTAGGGGAGGGGCGCCTGCAATTGCCCAGGCTTGCTTAGGTAAACAAAGCAGCCCAGAAGCTCAAACTGGGTGGAGCCCACCACAGCTCAAAGAGGCCTGCCTGCCTCTGTAGGCTCCACCTCTGGGGGCAGGGCACAGACAAACAAAAAGACAGCAGCAACCTCTGTAGACTTAAATGTCCCTGTCTGACAGATTTGAAGAGAGCAGTGGTTCTCCCAGCAGGCAGCTGGAGATCTGAGAATGGGCAGACTGCCTCCTCAAGTGGGTCCCTGACCCCTGACCCCCGAGCAGCCTAACTGGGAGGCACCCCCCAGCAGGGGCAGACTGACATCTCACACGGCCAGGTACTCCAACAGACTTGCAGCTGAGGGTCCTGTCTGTTAGAAGGAAAACTAACAGACAGAAAGGACATCCACAACAAAAACCCATCTGTACATCACCATCATCAAAGACCAAAAGTAGATAAAACCACAAAGATGGGGAAAAAACAGCAGAAAAACTGGAAACTCTAAAAAGCAGAGTGCCTCTCCTCCTCCAAAGGAACGCAGTTCCTCACCAGCAATGGAACAAAGCTGGATGGAGAATGACTTTGACAAGCTGAGAGAAGAAGGCTTCAGACAATCAAATTACTCCGAGCTATGGGAGGACATTCAAAGCAAAGGCAAAGAAGTTGAAAACTTTGAAAAAAGTTTAGAAGAATGTATAACTAGAATAACCAATATAGAGAAGTGCTTAAAGGAGCTGATGGAGCTGAAAACCAAGGCTCGAGAACTACGTGAAGAATGCAGAAGCCTCAGGAGATGATGCAATCAACTGGAAGAAAGGGTATCAGCGATGGAAGATGAAATGAATGAAATGAAGCAAGAAGGGAAGTTTAGAGAAAAAAGAATAATAAGAAATGAACAAAGCCTCCAAGAAATATGGGACTATGTGAAAAGACCAAATCTACGACGGATTGGTGTACCTGAAAGTGAAGGGGAGAATGGAACCAAGTTGGAAAACACTCTGCAGGATATTATCCAGGAGAACTTCCCCAATCTAGCAAGGCAGGCCAACATTCAGATTCAGGAAATACAGAGAACGCCACAAAGATACTCCTTGAGAAGAGCAACACCAAGACACATAATTGTCAGATTCACCAAAGTTGAAATGAAGGAAAAAATGTTAAGGGCAGCCAGAGAGAAAGGTCAGGTTACCCTCAAAGGGAAGCCCATCAGACTAACAGCTGATCTCTCGGCAGAAACTCTACAAGCCAGAAGAGAGTGGGGGCCAATATTCAACATTCTTAAAGAAAATAGTTTTCAACCCAGAATTTCATATCCAGCCAAACTAAGCTTCATAAGTGAAGGAGAAATAAAACACTTTACAGACAAGCAAATGCTGAGAGATTTTGTCAGCACCAGGCCTGCCCTAAAAGAGCTCCTGAAGGAAGCACTAAACATGGAAAGGAACAACCAGTACCAGCCGCTGCAAAATCATGCCAAAATGTAAAGACCATCGAGACTAGGAAGAAACTGCATCAACTAACGAGCAGAATAACCAGCTAACATCATAATGACAGGATCAAATTCACACATAACAATATTAACTTTAAATGTAAATGGACTAAATGCTCCAATTAAAAGACACAGACTGGCAAATTGGATAAAGACTCAAGACCCATCAGTGTGCTGTATTCAGGAAACCCACCTCACGTGCACAGACACACATAGGCTCAAAATAAAAGGATGGAGGAAGATCTACCAAGCAAATGGAAAACAAAAAAAGGCAGGGGTTGCAATCCTAGTCTCTGATAAAAGAGACTTTAAACCAACAAAGATCAAAAGAGACAAAGAAGGCCATTACATAATGGTAAAGGGATCAATTCAACAAGAAGAGCTAACTATCCTAAATATATATGCACCCAATACAGGAGCACCCACATTCATAAAGCAAGTCCTGAGTGACCTACAAAGAGACTTAGACTCCCACACATTAATAATGGGAGACTTTAACACCCCACTGTCAACATTAGACAGATCAACGAGACAGAAAGTCAACAAGGATACCCAGGAATTGAACTCAGCTCTGCACCAAGCGGACCTAATAGACATCTACAGAACTCTCCACCCCAAATCAACAGAATATACTTTTTTTCAGCACCACACCACACCTATTCCAAAATTGACCACATAGTTGGAAGTAAAGCTCTCCTCAGCAAATGTAAAAGAACAGAAATTATAACAAACTATCTCTCAGACCACAGTGCAATCAAACTAGAACTCAGGATTAAGAATCTCACTCAAAACCGCTCAACTACATGGAAACTGAACAACCTGCTCCTGAATGACTACTGGGTACATAACGTAATGAAGGCAGAAATAAAGATGTTCTTTGAAACCAACGAGAACAAAGACACAACCTACCAGAATCTCTGGGACACATTCAAAGCAGTGTGTAGAGGGAAATTTATAGCACAAAATGCCCACAAGAGAAAGCAGAAAAGATCTAAAATTGACACCCTAACATCACAATTAAAAAAACTAGAAAAACAAGAGCAAACACATTCAAAAGTTAGCAGAAGGCAAGAAATAACTAAAATCAGAGCAGAACTGAAGGAAATAGAGACACAAAAATCCCTTCAAAAAATTAACGAATCCAGGAGCTGGTTTTTTGAAAGGATCAACAAAATTGATAGACTGCTAGCAAGACTAATAAAGAAGAAAAGAGATAAGAATCAAATAGATGTAATAAAAAATGATAAAGGGGATATCACCACCAATCCCACAGAAATACAAACTACCATCAGAGAATACTACAAACAGCTCTACGCAAATAAACTAGAGAATCTAGAAGAAATGGATAAATTCCTCGACACATACACTCTCCCAAGACTAAACCAGGAAGAAGTTGAATCTCTGAATAGACCAATAACAGGAGCAGAAATTGTGGCAATAATCAATAGCTTACCAACGAAAAAGAGTCCAGGACCAGATGGATTCACAGCCGAATTCTACCAGAGGTACAAGGAGGAACTGGTACCATTCCTTCTGAAACTATTCCAATCAATAGAAAAAGAAGGAATCCTCCCTAACTCATTTTATGAGGCCAGCATCATCCTGATACCAAAGCCTGGCAGAGACACAACCAAAAAAGAGAATTTTAGACCAATATCCTTGATGAACATTGATGCAAAAATCCTCAATAAAATACTGGCAAACCGAATCCAGCAGCACATCAAAAAGCTTATCCACCATGATCAAGTTGGCTTCATCCCTGGGATGCAAGGCTGGTTCAATATACACAAATCAATAAATGTAATCCAGCATATAAACAGAACCAAGGACCACATGATTATCTCAATAGATGCAGAAAAGGCCTTTGACAAAATTCAACAGCACTTCATGCTAAAAACTCTCAATAAATTAGGTATTGATGGGATGTATCTCAAAATAATAAGAGCTATCTATGACAAACCCACAGCCAATATCATACTGAATGGGCAAAAACTGGAAGCATTCCCTTTGCAAACTGGCACAAGACAGGGATGCCCTCTCTCACCACTCCTATTCAACATAGTGTTGGAAGTTCTGGCCAGGGCAATTAGGCAGGAGAAGGAAATAAAGGGTATTCAATTAGGAAAAGAGGAAGTCAAATTGTCCCTGTTTGCAGACAACATGATTGTATATCTAGAAAACCCCATTGTCTCAGCCCAAAATCTCCTTAAGCTGATAAGCAACTTCAGCAAAGTCTCAGGATACAAAATCAATGTACAAAAATCACAAGCATTCTTATACACCAACAACAGACAAACAGAGGGCCAAATCATGAGTGAACTCCCATTCACAATTGCTTCAAAGAGAATAAAATACCCAGGAATCCAACTTACAAGGGACGTGAAGGACCTCTTCAAGGAGAACTACAAACCACTGCTCAAGGAAATAAAAGAGGATACAAACAAATGGAAGAACATTCCATGCTCATAGGTAGGAAGAATCAATATCATGAAAATGGCCATACTGCCCAAGGTAATTAACAGATTCAATGTCATCCCCATCAAGCTACCAATGACTTTCTTCACAGAATTGGAACAAACTACTTTAAAGTTCATATGGAACCAAAAAAGAGTCCACATCGCCAAGTCAATCCTCAGCCAAAAGAACAAAGCTGGAGGCATCACACTACCTGACTTCAAACTATACTACAAGGCTACAGTAACCAAAACAGCATGGTACTGGTACCAAAACAGATATATAGATCAATGGAACAGAACAGAGCCCTCAGAAGTAATGCTGCATATCTATAACTATCTGATCTTTGACAAACCTGACAAAAACAAGCAATGGGGAAAGGATTCCCTATTTAATAAATGGTGCTGGGAAAACTGGCTAGCCATATGTAGAAAGCTGAAACTGGATCCCTTCCTTACATCGTATACAAAAATCAATTCAAGATGGATTAAAGACTTAAACGTTAGACCTAAAACCATAAAAACCCTAGAAGAAAACCTAGGCAACACCATTCAGGACATAGGCATGGGCAAGGACTTCATGTCTAAAACACCAAAAGCAATGGCAACAAAAGCCAAAATTGACAAATGGGATCTAATTAAACTCAAGAGCTTCTGCACAGCAAAAGAAACTACCATCAGAGTGAACAGGCAACCTACAAAATGGGCGAAAATTTTTGCAACCTACTCATCTGACAAAGGGCTAATATCTAGAATCGACAATGAACTCCAACAAATATACAAGAAAAAAATAAACAACCCCATCAAAAAGTGGGCAAAGGACATGAACAGACACTTCTCAAAAGAAGACATTTATGCAGCCAAAAAACACATGAAAAAATGCTCACCATCACTGGCCATCAGAGAAATGCAAATCAAAACCACAATGAGATACCATTTCACACCAGTTAGAATGGCAAGCATTAAAAAGTCAGGAAACAACAGGTGCTGGAGAGGATGTGGAGAAATAGGAACACTTTTACATTGTTGGTGGGACTGTAAACTAGTTCAACCATTGTGGAAGTCAGTCTGGCGATTCCTCAGGGATCTAGAACTAGAAATACCATTTGACCCAGCCATCCCATTACTGGGTATATACCCAAAGGACTATAAATCATGCTGCTATAAAGACACATGCACACGTATGTTTATTGCGGCATTATTCACAATAGCAAAGACTTGGAACCAACCCAAATGTCCAACAATGATAGACTGGATTAAGAAAATGTGGCACATATACACCATGGAATACTATGCAGCCGTTAAAAATAATGAGTTCACGTCCTTTGTAGGGACATGGATGAAATTGGAAATCATCATTCTCAGTCAACTATCACAAGAACAAAAAAACCAAACACTGCATATTGTCACTCACAGGTGGGAATTGAACAATGAGAACACATGGACACAGGAAGGGGAATATCACACTCTGGGGACTGTTGTGGGGTGGGGGGAGGGGGGAGGGATAGCATTGGGAGATATACCTAATGCTAGATGACGAGTTAGTGGGTGCAGCGCACCAGCATGTCACATGTATACATTTGTAACTAACCTGCACATTGTGCACATGTACCCTATAACTTAAAGTATAATAATAATAATAAATAAAAATCAACGTGCAAAAATTGCTAACATTCCCATACTCCAATAACAGGGAAGCAGAGGGCCAAAGCATGAATGAACTCCCATTTACAATTGCCACAAAGATAATAAAATACCTAGAAATACAGCTAACAAGGGAAGTGAAGGACCTCTTCAAGGGGAACTAGAGACCACTGCTCAAAGAAATCAGAGATAACACAAACAAATGGAAAAACATTCCATATAGTTTGTGTTCATGGATTAGGAGTCTTGATATTGAATTCTTAGCTATGACATGAGAAGCACAAGCAAAAAAAAGAAAAGTTAGTAAATTGGACTGCATCAAAATTAAAAATCTTTATGCATCAAAGGACACTCTCAAGAAAATAAAAAAAATAGAATGGGAGAAAATATTACACATCATATATTTGATAAAGGCCTTGTATCCAGAATATATAGAGAACGCTTAAAATTCAACAACAAAAAGAAAAACAGCTCAGTTAGACAAATGATCAAAGAACTTGAATAGACACTCATTCTAAGAAGATACACAAATGGCTAATAAGTACATGAAAAGATAATATGCTTAGTCATTAGGAAAATGCAAAACAAAAATTCATTGTGGTAATACTTCATAACTACTGAAATGCCTATAATTTAAAAGATACATAATAATATGTGTTGGTAAGAATGTGGAGAAACTGGAATTATCTTATAATGCAGTGAGAATGTAAAATGGCACAGCCACATTGGAAAACTGCCAGTTCCCCAAAATGTTAAGAATATAGAGATACCTTATTACCCAGTCATTACACACCTAGGTATATAACCAGGAGATTTGAAAACAAATATCCACACAAAAAAATTTACAAACTTTTACAGCTATTCTTAGTGGTATTATTCATGATAGCCAGAACGTAAAAATAATGCAAGTTTCCATCAACTAATGAATGGGTAAACAAAATGTATTCGATCTTTACAATGGAATACTATTTAGCAATAAAGAGAATTGAATTAATGCTTCATGCTGCAGCATAGATGGACCTTGAAAACATGCTAAATGAAAGCCAGTTACAAAACACCACATATTGTGTGATTTAATCTACATGAATTATCCAGAATAGGCAGAATTTGTGGAGATGGAAAGAGGATTAGTGGTTGGTAGGGACTGAGGGAAGGAGGAAATGGGGAGTGATTGCTAATGAGTATGAGTTTTCTTTCATGGGGGAGATGGAATGTTCTAAATTTACATCGTGTTGATGTTTGCACAACCTTGTGTATATATACAATACATTGAATTGTATATTTTAAATGAATAAATTTTACGTTATATGAATTATGTCTTCATAACACTATCAAATGCTAATTACAAAATAGCCTGCCAAATATTTTAGTATTAGAAGTCATCTCAAGACCTTAACTCCTTTTAAATCTTCCTTATGCATTTTAATTTTGTTTTGAATATAAGAATACCTTAGCTGTATTTTAAATATTATACTAAATGCTCTCAACTTAAGTAAATTTGTTTCTTATTTGAAAATCTTGCCATTTTCACTCTCTCAATGGGTAGAAATAATTCTGTGAGTTGACTATTTTAACGTCATAAACAGAATGCTAATTATTATTGAATTCATCCTTAAGCAAGCTATTCCAGTATGGTAACACTATTGAAGCTTATCCACATCACAATTCTATTGCTTATGTAGTTTTAGTCAAATAATGGCAAAGACGCTCTAAACCTGTGTCCTAGTCACAGTAAGCCAGGTTATCTTCAGAGTAGGCTCAACATTATGGTTTCCTTGTGTATTAGGTCACATGGGCACCTCTTTTCTTACCATGTTCATTTTAAAAGCCCACCATTCTATACAAATTTACTTCCAGCATTTCCGTGACTGAAGGTTTAAAACAAATCCAACCTTGAAAACAGCCATTAGTGTTAAGTGGTCTCTCAGTTCAACAAACAAGATGTACCAACCCATAAATGTCTAAAATCGGAGTGATGTTGACCAGTCATTTGTTCTGTTTCCTGGTAAGTTAACTACCAATGTTCTGTGTTTTAAAATCTAGGACAAATAATAATGATCTTAATTTTGAGTTCTACCCGGGATCATTTTGCACAAATAAAATTTAGCTTTCTTAGCTATTAGCACAAAACTCTTCTACCACATTGTATTCATCTTAATAAATAAAGTTGGTCAGAATCTAAGCAACTAAAAAAATTACATAAAAAGCAAAGGTTTAGTTTGCTACCAAAACCAATGAAAGATATAGATGTTACAGTCTTTCTGTGGGAAATGGATAAAATACAAAAGCAAAACAAATGGAACCAGGAACTGGTAATGACCTTGCTAGAATGGAAAGTCATGTCAGTATTATCTAAATTGATACATAAGCACAGAAAAGGAATAAAAATTTATTCAGAAAATAAAGTGCTGATGCTGAGGGAAGTGATGTGAACAAACGATAAATTAAAAGGAATATTTGTTCCCGTTTTTACTCAGATGTAATTTGTGAATCCCATAAAAAGCATAGGGTGCTTGTTTGATGTTCTTGCCTTATGAATCTTAAATTTCTCTGCAACAAAGTGATCTTCTTTGAGGGTCTACACAAATCAAGTTGATAAAAGATTTGTGTGGCCAAACCTTGGCCACCCTATGAAGAACTTGTGATTTGTCTTTCCTCTCCCCCTTCCTTCTTATTCTTGTCTTCTGGTGAAACCTTTTCATTGCCCTAAAGATCTGTCCTAGAGACTCTCTAATGTGCTCTTATCACAGTCAGAAGTATTGCTTTACCTTCATCAAGATGCACATCGCTTTAGAGCCTAACAGTATCTGGAAGTTGGAAGTAATTTTTGGATACAATGCTTCAGAGTATACCTAAGAGAGCCTACATTTGAAAAGGATAAATTGTCAATAGGAAATGATGACTATCTAGTGATTTTCACATCAAAAATTGAAACAGGGTAAAGGACTGATGACTACCTTGGAAGACAAAAGCCCACTTTTACCTCAAGTCAGCACACTAGAAGTGAATGTGGGCATCAACTCTCTTGAAGTTTAGCTTTTGCATCTCTCTCTGCCTAGACATTATTACATCAAATTAAAGGAAGTACTTTAGAGATCATCTAGTCTCATGTATTTTCATACTTTTCTCTATGGACAGAGGCATAGAATTTCAGAATTGTTTCTTAGGATTTCACTTTGGATAGTGAGAAACAGAGAGGCCCAGTAAGTGAGGTGAGGGTTTTAAAGGTTTACCTGTGCTTCAGGAAATTTGATCAATTAAAAATGTATTTAATATACTCACAACTTGAATAAGATTTTATTTGAGCAATTTCTGATTTAAAACAAAAGTTAAAACCCAATGTTTCAGCCTCTCTGTTGTCTGCTGAGGGTCACACATGAATGTGGTAGCAGGGCTGGAATCCAAGTCCACTGGTTTTCAACCCAGTGCACATACATACCATCATGCCTCCATATTGGCATCTCTGCATTCCATCTTCATTTTTGCCCAGATTATTAACTGAAAACCAATTTTGATAGGTACCTCATCATATATGGATTCTACATTATCTCTTCAATAATGTGGGCAAAACAAAATGAGGCAATGTAGTAGCAATTGCATGTTATTTAGTTAACATCCTAATGTTGGACAAAATAAAACGAGGCAATGCAACAATAATTGCAAGTTATTTAGTTAACATCCCAATCACTCTTCCAAGCATCCCTCCTTACATTGCCATTGAAACAAAATTAATGTATTCTAAATCTCCTAACATAACCGTAAACATAATAAATAAAATCCTCTTTATCTTCTGATTTTAAGCCCATAAGCAACCTACATATATCCTATGATAGCAGATGTTTACTGAATATGGTTCTACACCCCAGCACTACCTGAATAAATCTGTGTATAACATCCAGGGTTTTCCTTTCTGCATAATGTTGCTCCCTGTTGGTGTTGCGCCAAAATTATTTCCAAAATGAGCTGATTTGTGGAAAAGGGAGCTATGATGTTGGAGGCTATTGGGGTCTTGAAGTTCTGTCTTCTGGTTCTAAACTTGGCAGAACATTTCTACTTCTTGAGAACCACTCTATCGTTTTTAGCTGAAAATAAATATACCAGGAATGCTTTCTCCTCCAAAATTACACTCCATATTTTATAGAAAGAAGATTTAAAGAAAGAGTTTTTATTCTGTCTATGAAACAGGCCCCACCTTGAACATAGAAGACAAAATCTTATGCCTGATAGGAATAGTGATTAAATGACCATTCAGATAATGCCTTCTATGAATAATGCAGAGCACACCTGGTACTGTGTGGACACAAAGCAGAGTCTAGCAGTTGAGAGGTTTGGACCTAGCAATGATCAACATATGTTCACTTTCCATATTGAGTAGTTATTAGCTATTTCACTTTGGCAAGTTCAGCTTTTTATGTCCCAGTTTCCTTATGTGTGAAATACAAATAATACTAGTTCCAGCTTCAGAAGGATTTTTTTAAAAATCGTATGTAAATGATTTAAAATAGCAATTTAAATAATTTACTTTATAAATAATACATATAGCACTTTGGGAGGCCGAGGCAGGCAGTTGCCTGAGTTCAGGAGATCGAGACAAGCCTGGGCAACACGGTGAAACCCCGTCTCTACTGAAAAATACGAAAGAAATTAGCTGGGCGTGGTGGCCTGCACCTGTAGTCCCAGCTCCTCAGGAGGCTAAGGCAGGAGAATTGCTTGAACCTGGGAGGCGAAGGTTGCAGTTAGCTGAGATCATGTGACTGCACTCCAGCCTGGGCAACAGAGTGAGACTCCGTCTCTAAAAAATAATAAAAATAACACAAAAAGAATTATTATTGACTTTATTAGGTTGTAATAATGGCATTGTGGCTTTGTTTAAAAATAAATCTTTGTTAAATATCCATTCTAAAGCATTAGTTAAATAATATGATACTTAAGTTGTGCTTTAAAATACTTCAGCAAAATTCCCCAGGGAAATAGATGAAATGTGAATAGTATAGTAGTGACAATCCTTGAAGTTGAGTGGTGGTACATGACTGTTAATTATGCTATCATATTGACCTTGTGTACGTTTGAAAGTTTCCGTAATAAAAAGTCACTGAAGGCCAGGCGCGGTGGCTCATGCCTGTAATCCCAGCACTTTGGGAGGCCGAGGTGGGGGAATCAAGGTTGGTCAGGAGTTTGAGACCAGGCTGGCCAACACGGTGAAACCCTGTCTCTACTAAAGATACAAAAAAAAAAAAAAAAAAAAAACACAAACAAACAAAAAAACAAATTAGCTGGGTGTGGTGGCACGTGCCTGTAATTCCAGCTATTAGAGAGGCTGAGGCAGGAGAATCACTTGAATCCGGGAGGCAGAGGTTGCAGTGAGCCGAGATGGCACCATTGCACTCAGACTGGGTGAAAGGGCAAGACTTTGTCTCAAAAAAAAAAAAAAAGTTACTGAAAGAAAAGGTACTATTGTGCAAGGAACAGGTCTGAGGATTATTTGTCCTAGTTGACAGAAAAAAAATGTATGTTGGCTTTGTTACTCCAGTACTTTGGTTTTAAGCATCTATTTAAAAAATTATAGAAGTTAAATAAATATTTGGAAGGATCTTGCTTTTTTCTTATTATTTTAATTGTTTATAACTATAAACTTAGAAGCATTTTAATCACAGTGTTTCTACATGTACTATTTGTAATATTTGTAGTACTGCTTACTATTTCAATTTATTTCAGATTGTGAGACTAACTTGGCAGTATGTAAAATAAAAATCACTCTTTTACTGAAACTTAAACCTACCAATTGAATTTGTTGTTGTCGTTTTTTTTAAAGAATAAAAAGGGGGTAACAATGTCGAACTTTATCTGAGCCCTGTGCTTCCACTATATTCTGTTCTAAGAAATGGCAAACCTAAAAAGGCCACTCTATTGCCCTTACATAATCCAAGATAAGAGTCACCTGTACCCTTCCTCAATGACTCAGATGAAACAACCCTACACTTCCTCAGGGACTCATAGGGCATATTTCCATCCTTTGTCAGTGACTCAGATGGTACCCATCTCCATCATTTGCAGGAGCTCAGATAGAACTCATCTCTACCCTTTATCAACCACTCAGATGGGACCTATTTCCATCCTTCCTCAGCGACAGATGGAACACAACTCCATCTTTTTTAAATGACTCAGATAGGACACATTTCCAACCTTCCTCAACGTCTAAGCTAAGACCCATCTCCATGTTTCCTCAGTGATTCAAATAGGACCCATTTCTATTGTTCCTCAATGACTGAGATAGTATTCATTTCCGCCCTTCCCCTAGGACCCGATAGGACTCATCTTCACCCTTACTCAATGACATAGAGAGAGCCCATCTCCACAGTTCCTCAGTGACTAAGATAGAACCTATCTCCATCCTTCTTCAATGAATCAGAAGTAACAGACTCAATCCTTCCTCAGTGATTCAATTGGGACCTATCTTCATCATTTCTCAGTGACTAAGATATTACCCATCTCTATTCTTTTGCAGTGTCATAGATAGAAGCCAACTCCACCCTTTCTTGAAGACTCAGATAGGACCCATTTTCACTCGTTCTCAGTGACTCAGATAGAACTTATCTTCACATTTCTTTCATGACTCAGATACAATCTATCTTCATTTTTTCCTTAGTGGCTCAGATATAACCCATCTTTATTATTTTTCAAAGACTCATATGGCACAAATCTTCACCCTTCCTCAGTGACTCAGATGGAACCTATCTCCATTCTTCCTCAGTCACTCCAGTAGGACTCATCTCCATTCTTTCTCAATAAAACTGATAGGATCCATCTCTACCTTTCCTCTATGGCTCACATAAGACCTATTTCCATTTTTCCTCAGTAACTCAGATAGGACCCATATCTATTCTTCCTCAATGACTCAGGTAGGAATCATCTTCACCCTACCTGAATGACTGAGATGAGATCCATTTCCATCCTTCCTCAGTGACTCAGATAGAAACAATTTCACTCTTCCTCATTGACTCAGATGGGACCCTTCTGTCTTTCCTCAGTGACTCAGATTGGACCTATTTCCATCCTTCCTCAGTGACACATAAGACACTACTCCAGTCTTCTTCAGTGACCCAGATAGGACATGGTCCTATTTTTCCTTAGGGGCTTATATAGAACCAATATGGGCTCAAGAAATCCTCCCACCTCAGCCTCTCAAGTAGCTGGGACTACAGGTGTGTGCCACCACACCTGGCTATTTTTTAATTTTTATTTTTAGTAGAGATGAGGTCTCGCTATGTTACCCAGGCTGGTCTCAAACTCCTGGGCTCAAGAAATCCTCCTGCTTTGACCTCCCAAAGTGCTGGGATTACAGGCATAAGCCATCTCACCCAGCCTGAGACCCACCTTTGTCCTTCCTCAATATCTTGGAGAGGACCCATCTTCATTCTTCCTCAGTAGCTCCAACAATAGGACAAATCTCCAACCTTAATCACGACTCACAGAGAACCCGTTTTCATCCTTCTTTACTCAGATAGGACCAATAACTTTTCTTTCTCATGTATAAGATAGGACCCATGTAAACCCTTCCTCAGTGACTCAGATAGGACCCATCTCCATCCCTTTTTAATGACTGATATATAACCTATCTCCATTCTTTCTCAGTTGACTGAGGTCAGACTCATCTCCATCCTTCTTCATGACCCTCATTAACTAACTGATGACTTCCTTGTTTATCTGCCTTCATAAAATCCCTGCCACCCATCACCACCACCTTTTTAGATATTTCTCATTATGGAACATTCTTACTATTGCAACAGCCTAAACAAACATTTATTTAATTGTCCTGTGCATTTTGTCTCTTTCAGGGGCCATCATCTCTTTGATACACCTTTATTATTCTGGAGGATTGCAGGATATTTACACCTCCATTCTGATTATTATCAAATGTATGAAAGGATGCAAAACAAATTCTGTTTGTGACTTCAACAGCAGCAGCATTAGTATAAAAAATATTCAGATCCTTCCCCTCTTCCCCAGTCTCATACCCTGCTAGTAAGTTATAATGGATTAGACTTATTCGAGCAAACCAAGATAACAATGCAGAACAGTTTTCTATTTATAGAATAAGGACCACTTTCTTTTATTTAAAGCAAATCAATTGGGACATAATGCAAGTTTCAGAAACCTTTTCTTTCAGTGTATCTGAAGTGTAGTTTTAAGGCAATTGTTTTGATGGGCTATGTTTGAACAACAGACAGGATTTCTTAAAGCCAAACTAATCCCTTTAATTCTTTTGGTTGACTAAGGGAGCTTGTGAAAGTTTTTCCAAGAAGGAAAATTTAGAAGTATCTACATGGTCTGTATTTACTTGATCCTTTTTCCATGTCAATTTAATTCTGTTCCTTCTTCTAGGAGCTCCCAAAAGCCCAAAATTGCATTTGTTGAGTGATTTCTTTTTTGAGAAAGGTTTTTCTTGATATGATAGGATCAACTTCACTGGGATTATTTCCAATTCTAATTGCTTTTCTGCATTATTAGAATAATATAAACTTATATGAATCTGTTTCCATTTTAAGCAATAGATGATAGATAGATAAATAGATAAGAATATGGTTAATAGTAAAATATTTTACTTTTATTAATACTGGTCTGCGTATACCATGTTGAAATCTTGTATTTCTGAGAGACAAAGTGCTATGCATTTATTCTAGGTTTTTGTTATGAATTTCTGTTCATTTACAATTGCCATACAGATCAACTTCAGCCTTCAAAGGGTAATTTTTTGGGACCAATCTTTTAAATTTGTGATAATGAGTAAGAGAGAAACATTTTTCAGGAACCTAAATCTAGAACTGTTTAGCATCTTACCCCCTGAGGTCCTCATTTACTGTTTTCAGCTGAAGCTGAACTGATCTAATACATTTATTTTATAAAGTATCAATGTCATTTCTGTCCTCAGAACAGTTCTTAAGTAGCATTGTCTTAGATGTGACATTCTCCTTCTTGGAGAGACTCTCCCTGAAAACTTGAGACCTTCAGAAAAAGGCTTCATCTCTTACATCCATAGAAATTTACATTATTTTGACCAGAACTATGTCAAGTTATATTTTGTTCCAATTTAGACTTTGGAACTCTCACATAAGAATTGTCAGTCCTTGCTGAGAGTCCCCTCCGTCTGTGAGTTCGTGGTAACCACTCATTGCTAACCACATTCAATAACAGACTTTTTATTTGTAGCCCAGGTTTATTACCACCCAGCTGTTTATTTTTCAGTCTAATTTGATCCCAGTGGCACACCCTCACTGGAAGCCTTGTCCGCCACTATTGAACCCTTGTTAAATGACAAAGATGTACATACAATGGATCTAAGTGACCTGAAGTATCTTCCACTTGGAACTTTCTGTGCTTCTTTTTGACTTTCTTCAGTGTCTCTATACCTTGAAGCTTTGCACTACTGATGTTTGTGTCTTACTTCTGAGTTTTTAGGAGGCATCTTAGTATGTTAACTATTCTATACAACACGCATTTGTATTTCCTTGATTTTTACATTTATAATCTCTAACTGAGATGAAAACTTTACCAATTAGGGATGTGCTGATGGGTTCCTGAACATGACATACTCAAGTTCTGCTGTAATAATATTTCTTAGAAACGTATCAGGAGGAAACTTCAGTTACCATCAGCTATAAATTAATGTGAAACAAGTTTCTCATGCAGTGGAGTCCTCAACAATTGTGTGTTCTCATCTGTGAACTATTAAAGAATAATAATAGCAGCTAACGATTACTGAGCACTTACAAAGGCACTATGTACTACATTGTCATGTTTGAATTCTGCTACAGCCCTATGAACCAGACATTATTATCCTCATTTGACACATAAGGAAACTAAGGATCAGTTCGTTACATAACATGCCCATGGCTACCCAGAAGCTGTGGGACTCAAATATGGAATCTGGCTGATACCAAGTCCATTCTCTTAATGCCATATTCTTCAAAAGAATATAGCAAAGATGAATATTTCAGCATGTGCATATACAAATAAATCCCCAGTCAGTGTTTACCGTGATGCCTGGTACAAGCAGTTACCAAAGGACTGAGAATTAATTGAAATACAACTGGACTAGATTATAAAACCCTCTAAGCTGTGGGAGGTTCATTCTCACAATAAACATTGAAACTGTAGTCTGTTACTCTAATCACTACCTTAGAATATGCTCAGGTCTTTAGATTGCAACTGTTGTCATCTAAATGTTCCTAATAGAATTTGCTGCAATTAAGTTTTTGGTTACCTGGAATTGGAAACTAGGGTATGCCTTCCCCTTGTATCATTGACCGGCCCCTGAGCTTACACATTCTATCTACCCAAAAAGTGTTGGCCATTTTCTCCAGAATCAGTATAATTGAAGCACTACTTTAAGCTTTTTCAGCATCAAGTCCTGTTTCTCTGCGTCAGGCAAGTCTACTGTCTAATTGGATCTGTGCAATTCTATAGTGTTACCTTTATACCTTAAGCTCTGCCTGTTTTAGGTCAGCAACCCTCAATTATTAATTAGAGCTTCAGACCTAAAAAAACTCCCGTAGAATCTCTCAAACCACTTGATTAGCTTATAACTCCCAGCTCTGACCTGGACTGCCTCAAGTTTCCAACAATCTGAAGTTCTTGCCACCACCCCCACACCACTGCACCTCCTGCCCCAATAACCTAATGTCTTAGTTCATTCTGGCTGCTATAACAGAATACCATAAACTGGGTGGCTCATAAACAAGAGAAATTTATATCTCACAGTTCTAGAGGCTGGGAAGTTCAAGATCAAGATGATAACAGATTTGCTGTCTAGTGAAGGCCTGTTTCCTGGTTCATAGATGGTGACTTCTTGCTGTGTCCTCACACAATGAAAGAGACTAGTTAGCTCTCTGCAGTCTGTCTTTATAAGACCACCAGTATCAATCATACAAGTCCACCCTCATCATTTAATCACCTCTCAAAAAGCCTCGGCTCCTAATAACATCACCTGGAGGGGTAGGATTTCAATATATAAATTTTGGGGGATATACAAACATTCAGACCATAGCACCTAATAACTCTTTCTGTGGGTTTTTGTTTTATGTATTTGCTTTCTTTTCTGCCCTCCTGAGCTTTGTATCCATACTAAAAGCCTTTAGTTCTTTTAAGGATGACCCAAGGCAAAAATACACAAGTAAATGAAATATATCACTTCCATGGATGGGTTATGTATTGCACAAATAGTTTCATTATAGCCTAAGTACCTAGCAGAGTTCCTGACATATACTAAACATTTGAAAAATGTTTGAAAAGTAAATGAATAAATACCAGATTTCTATCCAATAATAATCCTATCTATTTTAAATGCAGAGGAATGAAGCACAGTTTGATACAGTCAGCAATGGTCAACTTTGGTGTTATTTCAATGTATTACCGAGATTTTTCTTCCCCTTTCTTTCTATTGGTGTTGACAAAATTTTTGAAAACTTAAAATACACATCTTCTCTTTTACTTGTTAATGTCTGAAATGTCCTTATATCAGATATGGCTACAAATAATATTCCATTATTGTATAGGTACCACATTTTCTTTATTCATCTGTTGATGGAAACCTAGGTTGATTCAATATTTTGGTATTGTGAACAGTGCTGCAATAAACATGGGTGTGCAGATATCTCTTCCATATACTGATTTCATTTCTTTTGGCTATATATCCAGCAGTGGGAGTGTTGAATCATATCTGTGGTTTTTTGATGAACCTCAACAACTATTTTTCTTAATGGCTGTACTAGTTTACATTCCCATCAACAATGTATGAGAATTCCCCATTCTCTGCATCCTTACCAGCATTTATTATTTTTTGTATTTTTGATAACAGCCATTCCAGTGAAGGTAGGATGATGTCTAATTGTGGTTTTGATTTTCTCTTCCCTGATGATTTGTGGTATTGAGCATTTTTTTTCCCTATGCTTATTGGCCATTTATATGTCTTCTTTGGAGAAACGTCTATTCAAATATTTTGCCTAATTTTAAATCAGATTATTTATATATTTGCTATTGAGTTGTTTGAGTTATATATTCTGGTTATTAATCCCTTCTCAGATGGAGAAATTCAACTATGTTCTACAATTACATAGGCTGTATCTTCATTTCATAGTTTGTTTCCTTGCTGTGCAGAAGAGTTTTATTTTTATATAATCCCGTTTATTTATTTTTGCTTTTGTTACTTATGCATTTGAGGTCTTACCTAAAACCCTTTGCCCAGACCAATGTCCTGAAGCATTTCACCAATGCTTTTTAAAGTATTAGTTTCACAGTTTCAGGTCTTATATTTAAGTCTTTAATCTATTTAAAATTGATTTTTATATACATCGAATGACGAGAATCTAGTTTCATTCTTCTGTATGTGGATATCCATTTTTCCCAGCACCATTTATTGAAGAGACTGTCCTTTACACAATGTATGTTCTTAGTGCCTTTGTTGAAGATCAGTTGGCTGTAGATATGAAACAGCATAGAAAACCCATTAATGAATGGGTTCACTGGTCTCATTGGTCTATGTGTCTGTTTTTATGCCAATACTACACTCTTTTGGTTACTATAGCTTTGTAGTGTATTTTAAAATCAGGTAGTGTGCTGCCTTCAGCTTTGTTCTTTATGCTCAGGAATGCTTTGACTCTTTGGGCTCTTTTGTGGTTCCATACGAAAGTTAGAATTGTCTTTCTGTTTCTGTGAAGTTATTGACATTTTGATAGGAATTGCATTGAATCTTTAGACTGCTTTGAGTAGTATAGACATTTTAGCAATAATATTTTTTCTGATCCTTGAGCAGGAGATATTTTTTCATTTTTTGTGTTCCCTTAAATTTCTTACATCAGTGTGTTAATAGTTTACCTTGTAGAACTCTTTACTACCTTGGTTAAATTTATTTCTAGGTATTTTGGGGGGTAGCTATGGTAAACAAGATTGCCTTCCTGATTCCTTTTTCAGCGATTGCTGTTAATGTGTATAAAGGGTAGTAAGTTTTGCATGTTTATTTTGTACCTTGCCACTTAAATAAATTGGTTTATCTGTTCTAAGAGTTTTTTTTGTGAAGTCTTTCAGTTTTTCTAAATATAGGACCATGTCACCTGCAAGCAATGATAATTTGCCGTCTTTCTTTTCCATTTGGACACCTTTCATTTCTCTTTTGTCTAATTCCTCTGCCTAGAACTTTCAGTACTATGTTGAAAAAAAAGTGGTAAAAGTGGATATCTGTGTTTTCTTCCAGTCTTAGCAGAAAGGCTTTTAATTTTTCCTCATTCAGTATATTAACTGTGGGTTTGTCATACATGGCCTTTATCATGTTGAAATATCTATCCCCAGTTTGTTGAAAGTTTTATCATGAAGGGATGTTAAATTTTTTCAAATGCTTTTTCAGCATCTATTTAAATAATTCTCTTGTTTTTGTTTTTGATTCTGTTGATTTGATGTGTCACGTTTATTGATTTACATATATTGAACCATCCTTCCATCACTGGGATGAATCTCACTTGATCATGGTGAATCATCTATTTAATGTGTTGTTAAATTTGATTTGTTAGTATTTTATTGTAAATTTTTGCATCTCTGTTCATTGGGGATATTAAGCTGTAGTTTTCTTTTTTTGTTGTGTCCTTGTCTAGTTTTGGCCTCAGCGTAATACTGGCTGCATAGAATGAGTTAGGGAAAATTCCTTCATTTTCAGTTTTTGAACTAGTTGAAGAGGATTGGCATCAGTTGTTTTTTAAACGTTTGGCAGACTTCAGGAGCTAATTTATCAGGTCCTGGGCTTTTCTTTGATGGGAGACTTTTTTTTACTGCTTTGATCTCATTACTTCTTATTGGTTTGTTCAGGTTTTCTATTTCTTCATGGTTCAATCTTGAGTAGGTTGTATGTACCCAGGAATTTATTTGCTTTTTCTGGTTATTCCAATTAGTTATTGTATAATTGTTCACAGTAGTCGCTAATGATTCCTTGTATTTCTGTAGTATGAGTTGTATTTTTTTCATCTTTTATTCTATTTATTTGGTTTTTCTCTCTTTTTTCTTAGTTAATTTAGCCAAAAGTTTGCTAATTTTTTTACATTTTTAAAGAATCAACCGTTTGTTTTATTGATCTTGGTACTTTTTTTAAGTCTCAAGTTTATTTATTCTGCTCTGATCTTTATTATTTATTTTCTTCTAATAATTTGGGTTTGGTTTGTTCTTCCTTCTCTAGTTCCTTGAGATACATTGTTTGGTTGTTTATCTGAAGTCTTTCTATTTTTAAAGTAGGTATTTATTGCTATAAACTTTCCTTTTTTTTCTTTTTTTTTGAGACAGAGTCTCACTCTGTTGCCCAGACTGGAGTGCAGTGGCTGGATCTCAGCTCACTGCAACCTCCATCTCCTGGGCTCAAGCGATTCTCATGCCTTAGCCTCCAGGGTAGCTAGGATTACAGACTTTCACCACCCAAACCAGATAATCTTTTTCTTTTTCTTTTTTTTCTTTTTTGTATTTTTAGTACAAACAGAATTTCCCCATGTTGGCCAAGCTGGTCTTGAACTTGTGGCCTCAAGTGATCCACCTGCCTTGGCTTCCCAAAGTGCTGGGATTGCAGATGTGAGCCACTGTGCCCAGCCAACTTCCTTCTTTTTACTGCTTTTGCTATATTATGTAGGTTCTTGTATGTTGTATTTTCATTTTAATTTGTTTCAAGAAATTTTGAAAATTTCTTTTTAATTTCTTCATTGACTCGTTGGTTATTCTGAAGCATATTGTTCAATTTCCATGTATTTGTAGTTTCCAAAATTTGTCTTCTTATTGATTTCTAGTTTTTTTTTTTTCCGTTGGAGTCACTAAAGATACTGGATATAATTTCAACTTTTAAAAATTTGTTGAGATTTGTTTTGTGGCCTAACATATGGTCTATTCTGAAAAACATTCTATGTGTTGATGAGCAAATTTGCATTCTGCAGCTGTTGGATGGAATATTCTGTAATAGTTTGTTAGGTCCATTTGGTCTAGGCTAGTTTAACTTTAACTCCAGTGTTTGCTGATTTTCTGAAAGTGAGGTATTGATATCCTCTATTATTATTATTATCTCACAGTCTTTCTCCTTAGATCTATTAATATTTGCTTCATATATTTTGGTGCTTTGGTGTTGGATGTATATATTATAATATCTTCTCGATGAGTGAACCCCTTTGTCATTATATAATGGCCTTCTTCATCTCCTGCTAAAATTTTTGACTTAACATGTATTTTATCTGATATGAGTAAGTGACCCTTACTCTTTTTTGGTTTCCATTTTCATGAAATATCTTTTTCCATCTATTCAGTTTCAGTCCATCTATAGCTTCATAGGCAAAGTGAGTTTCTTGTAGGGAGCATTTAATTTGGTCTTGTTTCTTAATCCATTCATCCACTGCATCTTTTTTAATTGAAGAATTTAGTGTATTTACATACATATTATTATTGATAGGTAAGAACTTACTATTGCCATTTTGTTGCCTTCTTTTTTAGTTGTTTTGTAACTGTTCTCTTTCGTTTTTTCCGTTTCTTACTGTCTCCCTTTCTGGTTAAGTGATTTTATTGATAGGTAAGAACTTACTATTGCCATTTTGTTACCTTCTTTTTTAGTTGTTTTGTAACTGTTGTCTTTCATTTTTTCCATTTCTTACTGTCTCCCTTTCTGGTTAAGTGATTTTCTTTGTTACCGTGTTTTGATTCATTGCTTTCCGTTTTTAGCATATCTATTATAGGTTTTTGTATTGTGGTTACCATGAGGCTTACAAAAATATATCCTATAGTTAAAACAAGTTATTTAAAACAGATGCAAACTTAACTTTGATTGTGAAAAAAAGGAGAAAATAAATAACCAAAAATAACCTGTACAAATTAACTCCCTTCTCCACCTACATTTTGAATTTGTAATATCACAGTTTGATTTTTTTTCTTTCTAAGTTTTAGGTTCAAGGGGTACATGTGCAGGATTGTTGGGTAAACTTCATTTTGTGGGGGTTTGGAATACATATAATGTTGTCACCTAGGTAATCAGAATAATAGCCGATAGGGAGATTTTTCAGTCCTTACCTTCCTCCCACCCTCCACCATCAAGCAGGCCCCAGTGTCCATTGCCCCACTCTTCCTGTCTATGTGTACTCAGTGTTTAGCTCCCAGTTATAAGTGAGAACATGAAGTATTTGGTTTTCTGTTCCTGTGTTAATTCACTTAGAATAATGGCCTCCAGCTCTATCCATGTTGCTGCAAAGGACATTATCTCATTATTTGTTACGGCTGCCTAGTATTCCACAGTGTATATATATGTACAACAGTTTCTTTATCCAATATACCATTGATCAGCATCTGGGTTGATTCCATGCCTTTGCTTTTGTGACTAGTGCTGCAATGAACATATGCATGTGTCTTTATGGAAGAATGGTTTATATTCCTTTGGGTATATACTTAGTAATGGGATTCCTGTGTAAAAATGTAGTTCTGTTTTTAAGTTCTTTAAGAAATCTCCAAATTTCTTTCCACAGGGGCTGAACTAATTTATATTCACAATAGCAGTCCATAAATGTTCCCTATTTTCTGCAACCTTGCCAACATCTGTTATTTTTAAACTTTTTACTAATAGTCACTCTGACTGGCGTAAGATGGTATCTCATTGTGGTTTTGAAGCATTTACCTAAATGATTCGTGATATTGAGCATTTTTTTTCATATGTTTCTTGGACCCATTTTTTTTTTTTTTTTTTTTTTTTTTTAGTGAACTGTCTGTACATATCCTTTGCTCAGCTTTTCAATAGGATTGTTTGTTTGGGGCTTGTTGATTTGTTTAAGTTCCTTATTTGTACTCAATATTAGACCTTTGGTGGATGCATAGTTTAGAAATTTTTTCTCACATTTTGTAGGTTGTCTGTTTATTCTGTTGATAGTTTCTTTTGCTCTGCAGAAGCTCTTAAGTTTAATTAGGTACCACTTATCAGTTTTGTTTTTATTGTAATTGCTTTGGGAGTCTTCATCACAAAGTTTTTGCCAGGGCCGATGTCCAGAATAAAATTTCCTAGGTTTATTCTGTCGGGGAAAAGCTGAGTGTTGGGAAAAAAGCTGAGGCAGGGCTTGCATGTCTGACATAATGTAAAAGAGTCTTGGAACATGTCCGGGGTCCAGGGTCAAAACCCCTCATGGGTTTAGACCCATGGCAAGCTCTGTGCCAAAGGGTGGAAGGTTGCCCTGCCACACCACAATCTAAGCCCAGGGCATAAAATCCCTCGTGGCTTGGATGGAATCCAGGGCTCAGGGCATAAAACCCCTCATGGCCTCTGGAATGTGTATAGACTTGCTGGCTCCTTGCTTCTAGCACTCCCAGGTTCATAAAACGATTGTATCTTAAACTAGAAGAACATGTTTCCCATTATCTCAAGTAGCAGAACGTGCTCCCTATGCTCCAAAGAAAATGGTGAAATGACACTGCTGTAGATCATGCGCTTGATACACTGCTTTCTTTCAACCCCCACATCCTCACCACCTGCTTCTTTATTTCATCACCAATAAATAGTGTGGCTTCCAGAGCTTGGGGTCTTTACAGCCTCCATACTAGTGTTAGCCCCCTGGTCCCACTTTTACTCTTACCTTGTCTTTTCTCATTCCTTTGACTCCGCTGGACTTCATAGCCCCCATGGCCTGGTGTTGGGTCTGATCACCCCAACATTCTTCTAGGGTTTTTATAGTTTTAGACTTTACATTTAAATCTTTAATTCATCTTGAGTTTTTTTTTTTTTTTTTGCACACAGTGAAAGGAAGGGGTCAAGTTTCAATCTTCTGCTTATGGCTAGCCAGTAATCCCAGTATTTTTTAAATAGAGTCCTTTAATCTTTTTGTCAGCATTATCAAAGATCATATGGTTGTAGGTATGTGGCTTTAGTTCTGAGTTCTAATCTTTACCACTGGTCTATGTGTCTATTTTTTCACCAGTTCCATGCTGTTGTAGTTACTGTAGCCTTGTAGTAGTGGGTAATGTGATGCCTCCATCTTTGTTCCTTCTTCTTAGAATTGCTTTGGCTATTCAGGCTTTTTTTTTGTTTCCAAATGAATTTTAGAATAGTTTTTCTAATTTGGTTTAAAAAACTGTTGGTAGTTTGATACGTAATATGATTTGGCTCTGTCCCCACCCAAATCTCATCTTGAACTGTAGTTCCCATAATCCCCACATGTGGTGGGAGGGACCTGGTGGGAGGTAATTGAATCATGGGGGCAGTTTCCCCAGTGCTATTCTCGTGATAGTGAGTAAGTTCTCACAAGACCTTATGGTTTTATAAGGGGCTTCCCACTTCGCTTGACTCTCATTCTTCCTGCTGTCATGTAAAGAAGTACATGTTTATTTCCCTTTCCCCCATGATTGTAAGCTTTCTGAGGCCTGTCCAGCCCTGCAGAACTGTGAGTCAATTAAACCTGTTTCCTTTATAAATTACCCAGTCTCAGGCAGTTCTTTATAACAGTGTGAGAATGGACTAACCCAGTAAATTAGTACTGCACAGAGTGGGGCACTGCTGTAAAGATACCCCAAAATGTGAAGGCGGTTTTGGAACTGTGTAACAGGCAGAGGTTAGAACAGTTTGGAGGGCTCAGAAGGCAGGAAAATATGGGAAAGTTTGGAATTTCCTAGAGACTTGGAGGGCTTAGAAGACAAGAAGATGTGGGAAAGTTTGGAACCTCCTAGAGACTTGTTGAATGGCTTTGACCAAAATGCTGATAGTGATACAGACAATAAAGTCCAGGCTGAGGTGGTCTCAGATGGAGATGAGCAACTTGTTATGAAATGGAGTAGAGGTCACTTTTGCTATGCAAACAGACTGGTGGCATTTTTCCCCTGCCCTAGAGATCTGTGGATCTTTGAATATGAGAGAGATGATTTAGGGTATCTGGCAGAAGAAATATGTAAGCAGCAAAGTGTTCAAGGAGAAGCAGAGCATAAGTTTGGAAAATTTGCAGCCTGATTATGAAATAGAAAAGAAAAACCCATCTTTCTGGGGAGAAATTCAAGCTGGCTGCAGAAATTTCTATAAGTAACAAGGAGCCAAATGTTAATTACCAAGACAATGAGGAAAATGTCACCAGGGCATGTCAGAGACCTTCATGCCAGTCCCTCCCATCACAGGCTTAGAGCCCTAGGAGGGAAAAAATGGTTTCATTGTCTGGGCCCAGGGCACCCCTGCCCTATGCAGCCCCAGGACATGGTGCCCTGTGTCCCAGCTGCTTCAGCTCCAGCCATGGCTAAAAAGAGCCAAATTACAGCTCAGGCCATTGCTTCATAGGGTACAAGCCAAAAGCCTTGGCAGCTTACATGTGGTGTTGGGCCTGTGGGTGCACAGAAGTCAATAATTGAGGTTGGGTAACCTCCACCTAGTTTCAGAGGATGTGTGCAAATGCCTGGATATCCAGGCAGAAGTGTGCTGCAGGGGCAGAGCTCTCATGGAGAACCTCTGTCAGGGCAGTGCAGAAAGTAAATGTGGGGGTCAAAGCCCCCACACAGAGTCCCCACTGTGGCACTGCCTAGTAGAGCTGTGAGAAGAGATCCACTGTCTTTCAGATCCAAGAATGGTAGATCCACCTACAGCTTTTACTATGCACCTGAAAAAGCTGCAGCTACTCAATGCCTGTCCATGAAAGCAGCCAGGATGGGGGCTGTGCCCTACAAAGCCACAAGAGCAGAGCTGCCCAAGGCCATGGAGCCCACCTCTTGCTTCAGTGTGACCTGGAAGTGACACATGGAATTAAAGGAGATTATTTTGAGCTTTAAGATTTAATTACTGCCTCGTTAGATTTTGGACTTGCGTGGGGCCTGTAGCCCCTTCATTTTGGCCAATTTCCCCCATTTGGAATGGGTGTATTTATCAAACGCCTGTACCTCCATTGTATCTAGGAAGTAACTAACTTGCTTTTGGCTTTAAAGGCTCGTAGGCTGAAGGGACTTGCCTTGTTTCAGATGAGACTTTGGACTTTGGGTTAATGCTGCAATGAGCTAAGACTTTGGGGAACTGCTGGGAAGGCATGATTGTGTTTTGAAATGTAAAGACATGAGGTTTGGGAGGGGCCAGGAGTGGAATGATATGGTTTGGATACGTCCCCACCCAAATCTCATTCTGAATTGTAGTTCCCATAATCTCCAGGTGTCATGGGAGGTAATTGAATCATGGGGGTGCTTTCCCCCATGGTGTTCTCATGATAGTGAGTAAGTTCTCATGTGATCTGATGGTTTTAAAAAGCGTTTTCCCTTTTGCTAGCTCACTCTTCTCCTTCCTCCCATCATGTAAATTAGGATGTTTGCTACTCCTTCTGCCATGATTTTAGGTTTCCTGAGGCCTCCACAGCCCTGTGGAACTGTGAGTCAATTAAACCTCTTTCTTATAGAAATTACCCACTCATCGGCAATAAGGACGGACTAATACAATCAGAATCACATTGAATCTGTAAATTACTTCAGGCAGTATGGCCATTTTAACATTATTGATTCTTCCTATTCATGAGCATGGAAGATTTTTTCATTTGTGTTGTCTCTGATTTCTCTCAGCAGCGATCTGTAAGATCGCTGTGTAGAGATCTTCCACCTCCTTGGTTTGTTGTATTCTTAGAGATTTCATTTTCTTTGTTGCTATTGTTAATGAGATTGTGTTCTTGATTTGACTGTCAGCCTGAACATTATTAGTATGGAAACACTAACAATTTTTATACATTAATTTTGTAGCCCGAAACTGTGCCGAGGTTGCTTATCAGCTCTAGGAGCCTTTGAGCAGAGGCTATGGCATTTTCTAAGTACAGAATCACATCATCTGAGAACAGAGATAATTTGACTTCCTTGGTTTCTCTTTGGATGCTCTTTAAGTTCTTTTTATTGCCAGATTGCTCTGGCTAGGACTTCCAGTACTATGTTGAATAGAAGTAATGGGAGTGGGTATCCATCTCTTGTTACAGTTCTCAAAGGGAATGCTTCCAGCTTTTGCTCATTCAATCTGATATTGGCTGTGGGTTTGTCATATATGGCTCTTATTATTTTGAGTAATGTTCCTTCAATATCTAGTTTTTTGAAGGTTTTTGACATGAAGGGATGTTGAATTTTATGAAAGGACTTTCTGCATCTATTGAGATGATCATGTAGCTTTTGTTTTTAGTTTTGTTTAACTGATGAGTCATATTTATTGATTTATGTATGTTGAACCAACTTTGCTTCCCAGGAATAAAGCCACTTGGTTGTGGTGGATTATCTTTTTGATATGCTGCTGGATTCAGTTTGCTAGTATTTTGTGGAGTACTTTTGCATCTATAGTCATCAGGGATATTGGCTTGACATGTTCTTCCTTTGTTGTGTCTCTGCCAGGTTTTGGTATCAGAATGATGCTTTCCTTGTAGAATGACTCATGGAGGAGTTCCTCTCCTTCAATTTTTTGAAACAGTTTTACTAGATTTGGTTCTTTTTCTTCTTCATATGTCTGGTACAATTTGGCTGTGAATCCATTTGGTCCAGGGATTTTTCTGGTTGGTAAGTTTTCAAAATTGCTGATTCAACTTCAGACCACATTGTGTTCCATATTTCAATTTCTTTCTGGTTCAACACTGAGCGGTTGTATATTTCCAGGAATTTATCTGTTTCTTCTGGGTTTTCTAGTTTATGTGCTTAGAAGTGTTCCTAATAGTCTACGTTCATCTGAGTGTTTTTTGTATTTCTGTAGGGTTAATGGTAATGACCCCTTTGTCATTTATGATTGTGTTTATTTTTATCTTCTTTTTTTCCCTTTGTTAGTCTAGTTAGTAAGCTATCAATCTTATTCATTCTTTTGGAGAACCACTTTTCAGTTTGGTTGATCTTTTGTAGATTCTTTTCTCATCTTCATTTCAGTCAGCTCAGCTTTGATTTTGGTTATTTATTTTCTTCTGCTAGCATTGGAGTTGGTTTGCTCTTATTCTTCATATCTCTCTAGGTGTGAGGTTTGGTTGTTAATTTGAGATGTTTCTCACTTCTTGATGTGACCATTTAGCACTATAAACTTCCCTTTGAACACTTCTCTGTGTTCCAGGGATTCTGGTATATTGCATATTTGTTTCCATTAGTTTCAAATAATTTCTTGATTTCTGCCTTAATTTCATTGTTTAGCTAAAAGTCATTCAGGAATAGGTTGTTTAATTTTCATGTAATTTTATGGTTTTGCGAGAGTTTCTTTGTATTGATTTTTATTTTTATTATACTGTGGTTTGAGAATGTGGTTGGTATAATTTTAAGTTTTTTTGTATTTTCTGAAAATTGCTTTATGACCACATATATGGTCACTTTTAGAGTACGTGCCATGTGGAGATGAGAAAAATGTATATTCTATTGTTGTTGGGTGGAATGTTTTGTAGATATATGTTACGTCCATTTGGTCAGATGTCAAGTTTAGGTCCCAAATATCTTCATTAGATGATCTGTCTGATACTGTAGTGGGATGTTGAAGTCTCCCACTATTATTGTGTGGGTGATCCAGTATTAGGTGCATAATTTTTTTTTTTTTTTTTTGGAGACGGAGTCTCATTCTGTTGCTCAGGCTGGAGTGCAATGGTGCAATCTAGGCTCACCACAACCTCCGCCTCCCAGGTTCAAGCGATTCTCCTGTCTCAGCCTCCTGAGTAGCTGGAATTACAGGCATGGGCCGCCACGCCTGGCTAATTTTTTTTTTTAGTAGAGGTGGAGTTTCACCATGTTGGCCAGGCTGGTCTCGAACTCCTGACCTCATGATCCACCCACCTTGGCCTCCCAAAGTGCTGGGATTACAGCCATGAGCCACCGCACCTGGCCAAAAATATTTAGGACAGTTAATTCTTCTTGTTGAATTGGATGCTTTATCAAGTAATGTCATTATCAAATAATGACATTCTTTGTTCTTTTAGATCATTGTTGGTTTAAGTTTTGTTTTGTCTGAAATGAGAATAGCAACCCCTGCTCTTTTTTGTTTTCCATTTGTTTGACAGATCTTTTTCCATCCCTTTACCTTTAACCTGTAAGAATCATTGCACGTGAGATGAGTACCTTGAAGACAACATGCAATTGGGTCTTACAATGTGATTTTTTATATTGCCTATCTGTTAATAAATTGTTGGAGTTATTTTTATTCTTAATCGTTTTGCCTTTTAGTTTTCTTAGGAAAGATACAAGTGGTTAACACATCACAATTACAATATTAGTGTCACCCTCATTTTAGTGTCCTTTCCTTTTAATTAAAAAAACTGCCTTTAGCATTTCCTGCAGAACAGGTCTGGTAGAGATAAATTCCCTCAGATTTTGTTTGTCTGGGAGTTTTAATTTCTCCTCCATTTTCTAAGTATAGTATTCTTTATTGGTAATTTTTTACTTTAGCACTCAATATATTTTCCCACTGCCCCCAGGCCATAACATTTCTGCTGAGATGTCTGCTGCTAGGTGTATCAGATTTCCTTTATATATTATTTGCTTCTTTTTCTACTTTCAGGATTATCTCCTTGTCTTTGATCTTTGAGAGTTTGATTATAAAATATCTTGGGAAATTTTTATTTGGGTTGCATCTGATTGTAACTTTTGACCTTCCTGAATGTGGATGCTTACATCTTTCTGTATGGTTTAAAAGTTTTCTGTTATTTTTTTTAAATAAACTTTCTACTACATTGTCTTTCTCAGTTCTGTATTTCACTCCAATAACACAAATGTTTGTTCTTTTAATGTCCCATAGATCTTGTAAGCTTTGTTTACTCCTTTGTGTTATTTTTCTGTTCTCTCCTCTGACTGCATTTTCAAATAGTCTGCCTTTGAGCTCACTAATTTTTCTGTCTGATAAATTTTGCTGCTGATTCTCTGTTTCATTTTCTATTTTATTAATTGTCTTTTGCAGTTCAGGGATTTCTGCCTGTTGTTTTGAAATTATTTCAATCTCTCTCCTAAATTTCTTAATTGGTTATTTGTATTTTCTTGAACTTTGTTGAACTTTCTTAAAACAGCTGTTTAGAATTCTTTCTTTCAGAGATCACACATCTCCATTACTTTAGGTTCAGTCTCTCATACTTTATTGGTCCATTTGAAGTCATATTTCCCTGAATGTTCTTGATGCTTCTGGACATGTGACATTGTTTATGTATTGAAGGATTAAATATTTATTTTAGTCTTCACAGTCTGGCTTTGTTTGTGACTATCCTTCTTCAGACATCCTTCCAGTGATCCTAAGCAGACTGACTGTTGAGTTCTCTTAACCTATGAACACTGCAGCTATCTCAGCACTGAAGGACCCTCTAAGTCCACGCTTACCATGTGTCTTATGAGAAGCCTGAGGTTGACATGGCTTTCCAGCCAGATGAACCTGGGAAAGATCCAAGGCTGTGAGCAAACACTGGACAAATACCTGAGTCCAGAAGACTGCCTCAGTGGCTCCTACTGGCATACCTCCCAGCAGGTATCTGCATGGGTGGGATAGATTCCTGACTGCAATGAGACGGGTTGGGGTTGAGACTGAGACCCCTCAGAATATGCTGTGGAAATGAGGTTGGTGGGACTGTTTTATTGGCCCAGATTGTTAGGTACCACCCAGAAGGTTCCTGCAAAAGCTGGATAGGTAGATTCTTGATTGCAACAGGGGAGGCCAGAGCTGGGACAGGTGCCTCTTGGAATCTGCTGTGAGATGGAGATTGGTGAGCCTATCAGGGTGGCTCAGATTCCCGGGCTGCAAGATATAGGTGAGACTCCCTTTGGATGCTTGTGCAAGTAGCTATGAGCAGGGAGCTCAGCTGAGGGCACACTGGAGCTGAGTCACAAGGCAACTTTCAAGTTTTTTCCTGTGACTGCTACCAATGGACAAAGAAGCCTTTCTGCCAAGGCACTAGTGTGTGTGATTCTTTCTGGACTCTTTGGCAGATGGTTTTGGTTGCAGGTTCAAGGCAAACAGGCTTCTAGCCATTCCCCTTAGAGAACTAGGCTGCTTCTGAGCTTCAGCCTGGGAGCAAGTTTGGAGGATTAGTGACTCAAGTATTGGTCTACATTCTCAAAATGACCCTTCAAGGACTTGGATTCCAGTAGGATTTCACAAACTTCTATCTGAATCCTGATAGAGAGACTTTTGTCTGTGGATGTATACAGAATTTTTTTTCTTATGGGGGTATATGAGCAGGTTACCTTCCATCATCTTGGTAACCTATGTGCAGTATTGTATATATGATCACAAATATTTTCCTCTGCCCAAACAAGGACCAAAAAAGACAAGTTACCTTTTTATCTCCCTAAGAAGGAAGCTTTTTTTTTTTAATCTTTCACTGAGGTATGGTCTTTCAATGTGTCCAGCTTTAGGTTGAGAACTCAGTTCCAACTGTACAATCTTTATGGGAATTTTTTCCTCCAGCCAACAAAACCAAGTCTCTAGGTTCCTCTTATCAGATAATGTCCTCGAGGCATAGATTCAGGTATAGAACTTCTTTTTTTTAATCTCTGAAGAGTTCCTTAACTTTTAAAAACTCAGTTATAGAAATAAAAAGAAATCTTCTGACATTTTATTCAGCATTCCTAGGTATTTTTTCTTGGGAGTTTTTTCAGGAAATCTAGTTTGCTATTTTTTCTCCCAGTTTCTTATGTAATTCTCTCTCATTCTTTAAGTTATAGATTAAAATTCACCTCCTCAGTGAGGCTTTTGTAAATAGCTCAAGCAACCAACCTCCTCTATCCCATATACTTCATTTTCTGTCACTTGCTGAATTTAAATTATTTACATATTAATTCATTAATTTCTTAAATTTAATATAAAATATATATGCATAAATATGGAAATTTGTTTAATTTATTTATTTACTAACATGGCCATTTTTTGGTTGCCATATGCTAGTCAGAATGGTGAAAAGTACTGGGACTTTGACTCATTCATAGCAGTATCCTTAGGACTTATAAAACTGTCTGATATATGTTGCTATCCATTAAGTACTTGTTTAATGAATGACTCATCCAATAAGTAAGTGAGCACACAGATGGTTGTTTACCAAAGGGCTTTTTATTTGATATCTCTTAAATAAACAGATCCTTATCTGTTTGACAAACATTAGGGTTAAAGCAAGGGTTAGGATTAAAGCCAAATTCTTAGGAATAGCTTTATTTATAATTTAGAAATAAATGTGCTAATTAGCTTTAAGGAGCCAAGCTGAAAATCATGTGAAAGAATTACCATGCAAACCACTTACCAATAAATTTATATTCAAATTTAGAAGAATTTTGTAAAAAAAAATGTTAAGTCACTATGGAATTAGGTAACAGGAAGAGTTTGGAGGGCTCAGAAGAAGACAAAATGATGGGGAAACTTTGGAACTTCTTAGAGATTAGTTAAGTGGTTGTGACTAAAATGCTGATAGAAATATAGACCATAATGGTCATACTGAGGTCTCAGATAGTGTGGGCGTTCAGTCAGGCTGGTGGGAAAAATTTTAGTTATAATAGCCACAAACCCTCTTGGAAGGCCTGAGAGTTTGTATAACTTCTGTAATACATCTGGCTGAAGGCAGCCTGATCCCCTTACCTTTAGTTAAATAAATTAGAGTAGAAACAAAGGAATGTGGGGAATTTATCTAACTTGTTTACACATGTGGTCTTAAGACTAACGTTTGTTCTACAGTGGGTGCTTAATTGCTTTCTACTCGGGAAGTCTATAATGTCAATTACCCTCTAGCAGTGTTGGCTCAAGCCTTTGTCAATTAATCTTTACTGAATAAATGCAAGTCTCACTGGCTGGTCAGGGCCCTGTCACAACTGTTTACAGCACTCTGTGTGGAGTCTGTAAGTGGCCCAGAAACTCAACTGGACTGGCAAAGCAGAATATCTGTGTGTCAGTGTACTTTATTCATCCATCGTTGGGTCAGGTTCTACAGGACAGACCCCCACAAAATAGAAATGAACTGACTGGGACTTGGAGCAAAGGTCACCCTTGTTATGCTGTAGCAAAGAACTTAGCTCCATTGTGTCCATGCCCTAGGGCTTTGTGGAAGGCCAAACTTAAGAGTAATAACCTATAGTACCTGGTGGAAGAAATTTCCAAGCAGCAAAGTCTTCAAGAAGTGCAATGGCTACTTTTAACAGCTTACAATTAGATACTGCAGCAAAAAAAAAAAAAAATGACCTAAAGGTGGAATTTTTAATTAAGAGGGGAGCAGAGTGTAAACATTTGGAAAATGCACAGACTGGTAGAGAATGAAAGAGGATTTCAGGAGAAAAATCCAAGGATGCAGCTGAGACCTTTTGCTAGAGATTGGCATGGCTAAAATAGAGCCACGTGCTAATAGTCAAGACAATGGAGTAAAAAAAGCCCTGAAAGCTTTTCAGAAATCTTTGAGGCAGCCCCTCCCATCACAGGTACAGAGGCCTAGGAAGACAGAATGGTTTCAGGGGACAGGCCCAGGGCGTCACTTCCCTGTACCACCTCAGAATGCTGTGTACCACCTTGGGATGCTGCTCCTTGCATCCTAGCTGATCCAGCTCCAGCCACAGCTCAAAAGGCCCCAACTATTGCTTGGGCCACCACACTGGAGAGCTCAAGTAGTAAGTCTTAGTGATGTTAAGTGGTGTTAAGTCTATAGGCTTGCAAAATGCAAGAATGGTGAAAATGTGGCAGTTTCCACCTAGATTTCAGAGGATATATCAGAAAGTCTGTGTGCCTAGGCAGAAACGTGACATGGGTGCTTTGCATGTAGCCTGTAGAACCATGAGCCAAATAAACCTCTTTGTTTAAAAAATAAAAGCTTGATTAAGTTTGTGTACTATTTCTGACACCAGTATTAAATTTTTACTTTTACTTTTTAAAGCCCAAAATCGTATCCAACTTGGTAGATTAAAAAAAATTCTAAAAAAGTGATGCAGTCTATTTTTAATTCATTATTTTTAAGCTGTAGTATTATTTTCAGGTGAACCTTTCTCTGCTCTGATTAAAGAATGCTCCATTTGCTACCATTTCATTTCTTCCAATTTGAAATTTAGAGCATGATGTTCAAGATGCATGGTGCTGTCTGTAATTTTGTAAGCTCTTCTTCCCCCTTTCAGTGCTTTTGTGCTTGCAACTCTCTCTGCCTGCTTTATTTCATAACAGCTACTCATCTCTAAGAATCCAGATTACAAGACACCCTGTTTAAGATTCTTTACCTCTCTGTTCAAGTGTCTTCTTTGTGTGCTTCACAACTCCCTTTTACTCATCTCTATCACAACATTTATGACAATGTATTGTAATGTCTATGTGCTTACCTGTGTCCTTCACTGCGACCTCTTACAAAACTCCAGAAGGGTCTCTGATTTCTGGATGCCCAGCACCTAGTAAAAGGCCCTGCACAGACCAGATATTCAACAAATATTTGTTGAATCAATAATGGCCAATCTATGTTCTTAAGAATAATTTCACTAATAAGAAATAGAGAACTCTCCAAATTTCATATATTAATGAGATGTGAAGCCAGCTGGGCTTCTGGGCCACATGGGGACTTGGAGAACTTTTCTGTCTAGCCAAAGGATTGTAAATGCACCAATCAGCACTCTGTGTCTAGCTAAAGGTTTGTAAATGCACCAATCAACACTCTGTCAAAATGGACCAATTAGCACTCCGTAAAATGGACCAATCAGCACTCTGTAAAATGAGCCAATCAGCTCTCTGTAAAATGGACCAATGAGCAGGATGTGGGTGGGGCCAAATAAGGGAATAAAAGCAGGCCACCCAAGCCAGCAGCAGCAACCCACTCATGTCCCCTTCCACGCTATGGAAGCTTTGTTCTTTCGCTTTTTGCAATAAATCTTGCTGCACCACCCAATAAATCTTGGGTCTGCACCACCTTTATGAGCTGTAACACTCACTGTGAAGGTCTGCAGCTTCACTCCTGAAGCCAGTGAGACCATGAACCCACCGGGAGGAACGAACAACTCTGGACGTGCCACCTTTAAGAGCTGTAAAACACTCACTGTGAAAGTCTGCAGCTTCACTCCTGAAGTCAGGGAGACCATGAACCCACCAGAAAGAAGAAACTCCAGACATGTCCGAACATCAGAAAGAACACACTCCGGACACACCATCTTTAAGAACTGTACCACTCACCACGAGGGTCCGTGGCTTCATTCTTGAAGTCAGTGAGGCCGAGAACCCACCAATTCTGGACACATTTTCGTGACCCCAAAGGGACCATCACCTATCGCCAAGTGGTAAGACTATTGCCTATCACCAAGTGGTGAGTACCGTGGGACCCCTTTCGCTTGCTATTCTGTCCTATTTTTCCTTAGAATTCAGGGGCTAAATACCGGGCACCTGTCAGCCAGTTAAAAGTGACTAGCACGGCAGCCGGATAAAGACATGGGTGTCAGGCTTTCTGGGAAAGGGCTCTCTAACAAACAACCCCTGACTCTTCGGAGTTGGGAGCATTGGTTTGCCTGGAACCAGCTTCCACTTTTCCTGTACTTCTGGGCTGGGCCAAGGGTCAACAGAGAGTAAAGCCATTCAGCTCCAGGTTCCCAACAACAAGTTGGTCGACCTTGCGGCCATGAGCAGAACTCTCAAAGGCATGTCGCCCAAGTGAGACTCACGCATCTATTCTACCTACTCTGACCCTTGCCTCCTGGGTCCTGATGCCTGCCAGACAAACTTCCTCTAGCCTCTCTTCTCCGAGGCTAGTCCCACTTCTAAGGATCACTCCCTGTCTCTGGTGCCTTTCTAGTTTCTCCTATAAGAATGATTTCTATTATAAACTTCAGGTCTCTGTTACCTTCTTTTGGCACATGGGTTCACCAATCAGAAATAAATAATTTTTGCCCAAAGCCCCATCATAGTGGGGACTATCTGGAATTTTAGGATACCTCCTCAGACTAGCAGGCCCAGCAAAAGCTATTCCTGAAGCTGGGATATGAGGAGCCTCAGAAATTGTATCCTTCCTATTCATATAAGTGAGGACAAAAGGTGTCACTCTTCCAACCCTGGAGATCCCCTCCCTCCTCAAGGTATGGCCCTCCACTTTTTTGGGGCATAACATCTTTATAAGACACAGGTAAGGTCCCAAAACTAACAGGAGAATGCTTAGGATTCTAACATGTTTTGAGAATGCGTTGGTAAGGGGCACTAAATCCAATTTTTCTCGGTCCTCTTTGTGGTCTAGGAGGACAGGCAAGGGTATAGGTTTTTGAGAATGCATTGGTAAGGGCCACTAAATCTGACCTTCCTTGGTCCTCCTTGTGGTCTGGGAGGAAAACTAGTGTTTCTGCTGCTGCGTCAGTGAGCACAATTATTCCAATCAGCAGGGTCCTGGAACCATTGCAGGTTCTTGGGTGGGGGAGAAACAAAACAAAAAAAACCACAGGTGATTTTGTCTTTCAGATGAGAAACACTCAGGCATCAACAGGCTCACCCTTGAAATGCATCCTAAACCATTGGGACCAATTTGACCCACAAACCCTGAAAAAGAGACAGCTCATTTTTTTCTGCACTATGGCCTGGCCCCAGTATTCTCTCTCTGATAGGGAAAAATGGCCAACTGAGGAAGAATAAATTACAATACTATCCTGCCGCTTGACACAAATAATGCAAAGCTTGCAATTTACATCCCACAGGAGGACCTCTCAGCTTACCCCCATATCCTAGCCTCCCTATAGCTCCCCTTCCTATTAATGATAAGCCTCCTCTAATCTCCCCTGCCCAGAAGGAAGTAAGCAAAGAAATCTCCAAAGGCCCAAAAAAACACCTGGGCTATCGGTTATGTCCCCTTCAAGCTGTAGGGGGAGAGGAATTTGGCCCAATCTGGGTACATATCCCTTTCTCTCTGTCTGATTTAAAGCAGATCAAGGCAGACCTGGGGAAATTTTCAGATGATCCTGATAGGTACATAGATGTCCTAAAGGGTCTAGGGCAAACCTTCGACCTCACTTGGAGAGATGTCATGCTACTGTTAGATCAAACCATGGCCTTTAATGAAAAGAATGCGGCTTTAGCTGCAGCCCAAGAGTTTGGAGATACCTGGCATCTTAGTCAAGTAAATGATAGAATGACAGCCAAAGAAAGGGACAAATTCCTTACCAGTCAGCAAGCCATCCCCAGTATGGATCCCCACTGGGACCTTGACTCAGATCATGGGGACTGGAGTTGCAAACATCTGTTGATTTGCATTCTAGAAGGACTAAGGAGAATTAGGGAAAAGCCCATGAATTATTCAATGATGTCCACCATAACTCAGGCAAAGGAAGAAAATCCTTCTGCCTTCCTCGAGCGGCTATGGGAGGCCTTAAGGAAATATACTTCCCTGTGACCCAACTCCCTCAAGGGGCAAGTGCCAGCTCATGTCATCACCCTCACTGAGTCCTGGGTTTGCTTAACCATTGAGGGCCAGGAAATTGACTTCCTCCTGGACAATGGCGTGGCCTTCTCACTGTTAATCTCCTGTCCTGGACTACTGTCCTCAAGATCCGTTACCATCCAAGGAATCCTGGGACAGCCTGTAACCAGGTATTTCTCCCACCTCCTCTGTTGTAATTGGGAGACTTTTCTCTTTTCACATGCCTTTCTTGTTATGCCTGAAAGTCCCATACCCTTATTAGGTAAGGATATATTGGCCAAAGCTGAAGCTATTATCTACATGAATATGGGGAACAAGTTACCCATTTGTTGTCCCCTACTTGAAGAGGGAATCAACCCTGAAGTCTGGGCACTGGAAGGACAATTTGGAAGGGCAAAAAATGCCTGCCCAGTCCAAATCAGGCTAAAAGACACCATCGCTTTTCCTTATCAAAGGCAATATCCCTTAAGGCCTAAAGCTCATAAAGGATTGCAGGATACTTTAAACATTTAAAAGCTCAAGGCTTAGTAAGGAAATGCAGCAGTCCCTGCAACACCCCAATTCTAGGAGTACAAAAACCGAATGGTCAGGGGAGACTAGTGCAAGATCTTAGACTCATCAATGAGGCAGTAATTCCTCTAAATCCAGTTGTACCCAACCCCTATACCCTGCTCTGTCAAATACCGGAGAAAGTAGAATGGTTCATGGTTCTGGACCTCAAGGATGCCTTCTTCTGTATTCCCCTGCACTCTGACTCCCAGTTTCTCTTTGCCTTTGAGGATCCCACAGACCGCATGCCCCAACTTACATGGATGGTCTTACCCCAAGGGTTTAGGGATAGCCCTCACCTGTTTGGTCAGGCACTGGACCAGGATCTAGGCCACTTCTCAAGTCCAGGCACTCTGGTCCTTCAGTATGTGGATGATTTACTTTTGGCTACCAGTTCAGAAGCCTCATGCCAGCAGGCTACTCTAGATTTCTTGAACTTTCTAGCTAATCAAGGGTACAAGGTGTCTAGGTTGAAGGCCCAGCTTGGCCTATAGCAGGTCAAATATATAGGCCTAATATTAGCCAGAGGGACCAGGGCCCTCAGCAAGGAATGAATACAGCCTATACTGGCTTATCCTCACCCTAAGACATTAAAACAGTTGCAGGGGTTCCTTGGAATCACCGGCTTTTGCCGACTATGGATCCCCGGATACAGCAAGAGAGTCAGGCCCCTCTATATTTGAATCAAGGAAACCAAGAGGGCAAATACTCATCTAGTAGAATGGGAACCAGAGGCGGAAACAGCCTTCAAAACATTAAAGCAGGCCCTAGTACAAGCTCCAGCTTTAAGCCTTCCGACAGGACAAAACTTCTCTGTATACATCACAGAGAGAGCAGGGATAGCTCTTGGAGTCCTTATACAGACTCGTGGGACAACCCTACAATCAGTGGCATACCTAAGTAAGTAAATTGATGTAGTAGCAAAAGGCTGGCCTCACTGTTTAAGGGTAGTTGCAGCAGTGGCCATCTTAGTGTCAGAGGCTATCAAAATAATACAAGAAAAGGATCTCACTGTCTGGACTACTCTATAAATGGCTTACTAGCTGCCAAAGGAAGTTTATGGCTATCAGACAACCACCTGCTTGGATACCAGGTGCTACTCCTTGAGGGACTGGTGCTTCAAATACACACATGTGTGGCCCTCAGCCCTGCCACTTTTCTCCCAGAGGATGGGGAACCAATCGAGCATGACTGCCAATAAATTATAGTCCAGACTTATGCCGCCCAAGATGATCTCTTAGAAGTCCCCTTAGCTAATCCTGACCTTAATCCTGACCTTTCACCAATGGAAATTCATTTGTGAAACATGGGATACAAAGGGCAGGTTATGCCATAGTTAGTGATGTAACCGTACTTGAAAGTAAGCTTCTTCCTCCAGGGACCAGTGCCCAGTTAGCAGAACTAATGGCACTTAGCCGAGCCTCAGAACTGAGAAATGGAAGAAGAATAAATGTGTATACAGATAGCAAGTATGCTTATCTAATCCTACATGCCCATGCTGCAATATGGAAAGAAAGGGAGTTCCTAACCTCTGGGGGAACCCCCATTGAGTATCACAAGGAAACCATGGAGTTATTGCATGCAATGCAAAAACCCAAGGAGGTGGCAGTCATACACTGCTGAAGCCATCAAAAGGAGAGCGAGAGGGGAGAACAGCAGCATAAGTGGCTGGCAGAGGCAGGGAAAGATCAGCAGAAAGGAAAGAGAGAAAGAGACAGAAAGAGAAAGAGAGAGAGAGGAAGAAACGGAGACAAAGAGAAGGAGACAGAGGAAGAGACAGAGAGACAGAAAGTCAGAAGGAAAGAGAGGAAGAGAAAAAAGGGGAGTCAGAGAAAGTCAGAGAGAAAGAGAGAGACAGACAAACAAGGAGTCAAAGAAAGAGAGAAAGAGAAGCAGTAAAGAAAAAAGTGTACCCTATTCCTTTAAAAGTCAGGGTAAATTTCTGTCTACCTCGCCAAGGCATATTCTTCTTACATGGAATCTCAACCGATATCTGTCTCTCAGACAGTTTACAAGAAATAACGAGATCTATCCTTACTCTACAATCCCAAATAGATTCTTTGGCAGCAGCAACTATCCAAAACCGCCTAGGCCTAGACTTCCTCACAGCTGAGAAAGGAGGACTCTGCACCTTCTTAGGGGAAGAGTGTTGTTTTTACACTGACCAGTCAGGGATACTATGAGACGCTGCCCGGCATTTACAGGAAAAGGCTTCTGAAATCAGACAACGCCTTTCAAACTCTTATACCAACCTCTGGAGTTGGGCAACATGGCTTCTCCCCTTTCTAGGTCCCGTGGCAGCCATCTTGCTGTTACTCACCTTTGGGCCTTGTATCTTTAACCTTCTTGTTAAATTCATTTCCTCTAGAATCAAGGCCATCAAGCTACAGATGGTCTTACAAATGGAACCCCAAATGAGTTCAACTAACAACTTATACCGAGGACCCCTGGACCAACCCATGTGCCCTTCCACTGGCTTAAAGAGTTGCTCTCTGGAGGACATTACTACTGCAGGGCCCCTTCTTTGCCCTTATCCAGCAGGAAGTAGTTAAGTAGTCATTGGCCAAATTCCCAACAGCAGTTGGGGTGTCCTGTTTAGAGGGGCGATTGAGACGTGAAGCTGGCTGAGCTTCTGGGTCAGGTGGGGACTTGGAGAACTTTTCTGTCTAGCTAAAGAATTGTAAATGCACCAATCAGCACTCTGTGTCTAGCTAAAGGTTTGTAAACACACCAATCAGCACCCTGTCAAAATGAACCAATCAGCACTCTGTAAAACGGACCTATCAACTCTCTGTAAAATGTACCAATCAGCAGGATGTGGGTGGGGCTAAATAAGGGAATAAAAGCAAGCCACCCAAGCCAGCAGCAGCAACCCGCTGGGGTCCCCTTCCATGCTGTGGAAGCGTTGTTCTTTCACTCTTCACAATAACTCTTGCTGCTGCTCACTCTTTGGGTCCGTTCACCTTTATGAGCTGTAACACTCACTGCAAAGGTCTGCAGCTTCACTCCTGAAGCCAGTGAGACCATGAACCCACCACGAGGAATGAACAACTCCAGACGTGCCACCTTGAAGAGTTGTAACACTCACTGCAAAGGTCTGCAGCTTCACTCCTGAAGTCAGCCCGAGACCACAAACCCACCAGAAGGAATAAACTCCAGACACGTCCAAACATCAGAAGGAACAAACTCCACACACGCCATCTTTAAGAACTGTACCACTCATCACGAGGGTCCGCGGCTTCATTCTTGAAGTCAGTGAGACTAAGAACCCACCAATTCCTGACACATTAATAGGACAAATAACTTTGAAATATGAAATAGAGATTTATAAGCCTAGAGGTTGAATGGATTAGCTTGAAATTTATTTTTTTCTGTCATTGACATGGAACCATTTCTATGAAAAATAGATACTTGAAGCTTATGGATAGGACAGGAATATAAAAATTTATATTTCTAGCTTCTGGAGTATGTATTAGATTTTAAAGCTGAGAGGCTTAGTGCAACGGGAAGAGTGCCACACTCTTCAGGTAAATGTAGCTTGAAGATGTGGCCCCTGGGGCATAGTCCTTGCAAAAAAAGATGCCTCTTTCACATCTTGAAAAGACGTTCTAAATATTCAGAGAGGCCAAAGATGTGAAAAGAACAGAAACAAAATAGATTATCTGTGCCACCATCATATCTACTGCTCTTAGTAACTTGAAACACAAATTTTGTCTAACTGCAAAACACATAGCTGAGCAAGTCTTGCTTTTCTTTTTCTGACTTTCTTTAAAATTGTGTTAGAAGAGAACATCTCTTACTATGTAACAGAATGTCCTCTAATGGAGCCTGGTGGAAAAATGAAACCTGGTGGAAAGATGCTGAAGAATATAAATAGTATTTATTTGACTTAGAAAAATTAATATATGGTCCCCAATAAGTTTAAAAGTAATAGAGCATAAATAGGAGAAGAAAATGTCAGTGCCTTCTTTATTTTGCAAGTGAGGATACATATTAAGTATGTATTGAGATCTCAAAAAACTTGATTTCCTGAGAACATCAGAAGTGTAAACAAATAATGTAAAGCATGATGAAAATACATGATGTAATTGATTGAAAATAAATCAGTGTTGTAATTTGCTAACATTCCACTTGTATTTTATAGGGAAAATATCTCTTTATCCATGATGGCAATCATCAAATGTCCTTACTCATTAATGATAAAGTATATATTGGCGTATGTATACATGGAAAGCAGGCTCTTGATGAATTGCATGTTCAATATATTGAAAGTAGATAAATACAGTGATTTTAAAAAATGAAAAAATTTTCTAGATTACCAAACTGTAAGTTCTAAGGAACACTGAGAAGTCATTATATAACCCCTGCCTTTGGATTGGATGATACTTAAAATAGTCTTAGAGAGTGACAATCCTGTTATAGTTCCACAATTACTGAAGCAGATATCATAATTCCCATCAATCAGAAAATCCTCCATGTTCTAATGAGTTATGAACAGGACATGTGCATAAAGCCATTTCTTCTTAAAGATAATCATATAATTTCTGTCCCAAAGTAAAATAATATTAATGAATAATGATAATAAAATTTTATTTCTTATAAAATTCTTCCATATACTTGTTAGGTTTATTTTATCCTCATAAAAGCCCAGCATGGCAATTACACTTTCCTTGTTTTACATTTGGAATGCCCAACAGTTGGTGAGGGCTTAAGTCATTGGCTTTGGAGACAAAGGGAGAATAGGTTAATCACATACTTGCCCATGAGAAATAATAAGGAGTCTTCTATTCCAGTTGTGGAATGGTGTTTGGCAACACTGGTTCCTAATTCTCCTAGGATGAATTATTTTAAGAAAGAAAATATAATTTTTGTTTTTAAGTAGGTAGCCCGTTATGTAACTGACATTATCCTAGGTATTTTACATGTTACGCTATTCCTTTACGCAGTGATCCTTCCCTGTGATTAAAGCAAGTTGATATAATTTCAATAATACTTGTGCCCCTGAAATCGCAAATGAGAGGTTAGATACAGCCAATGCCTAAAACACATAGGTTTGAGGCATAGATAATTTGATGAACAAAAGCTTTTAAAGAGATTGCAAATCCAGTGGCTTGCAGCTGTGCACAAGTTTACTATGAGACTATGTAAAAACACCAAAATAATTCATTTCCACAATGTTCTCTTTATCTGAATTTGCTTTCATGTTTCAGAGAAGGCAATTAACACAGAGATACAGAAATTGCCTGTGAGTTGGCAGCTATCCTATCCTTTGAGCCAATTAATTGTTGCTGTTTTCTTTAAGGCATTTTTTTTAAGATTCATCCTTCACAAACATCAAGTTGGAACAGCCACTTTATTTGTATCCAAGTCATCCATTCAAAGAGGCGCTTGAGATGGAGAGGATTTATTCTTTATTTTTTTATTGTTAGTTAACATGAATTGGTGTCATTGATGTTTAGCTCAAAAGAGATATTTTTTCTTAAATAAAGAAATGTTATTTTATCACTTTAAATCATGAGTAGGTTTCATTCATAAAATTTTACTACTTAAAAAAAAAAGAAAACCTTAAAGTCCAATGGATAATAAGCCTCCTAAAGTAGGGGCTGAACTATGAGAGAAAACCAGTAATTGTTTTAATTTGCTGATTAAGCAAAGGCAGTGTATTCCAGTGGGAAAAAGTTAATTGTTGAGCAATTTTTAAAAAATTTTTGAGATAAACCACCACAACTATGGCAATCTCTGAAACTGACAAAATGTATATAATTTTACAATAGAAATAATTTCAGAATCCTTTTAGTGCAACTCCTCCCAAATATAGTATATAAACTGAGGGAGCTAGTGTGTTTAGTATAACATCATAGGGTATATGAATTTTCCAAAAGAAATTTAAAACTATTTTCATTTTGTTGATCACATCTAGTGTAATATAAGCATATTGGGGACTATGAGAGGGCCTTCTATAAAGATCCCTAGTTTCAGTGGTCATATTTGCATTTCTGTTTTTGATAGTATGCTCAGCCAAGAAATCTTAAATGATATCACAGTGCATGCCATTAATAAATGTACCATGGAAGATTAAACTGATAAAATTAGTAGGAGCACTGAATCTTCATGAGGCACACAAAACAGATATACCACACTAAGCCCATATTTCCAGTGCAAACAGGTACCTTGCATGAATTTGGTTTTGCACGTTATTAACTTGCAACAATTAATTAGCAGTTAAGTATGGAGATGGAAGATACCTCTGACGAAAAATACTTCTGAGTTCAGTAAAATATCAGCTAGATACCATTTAATACATATTTCAATAAATCTACAATGCTTATTACCAAGTAACAGAGAAAAATATTATCAAGTGAAAACTTACTATTACTGCCATTAGAGAATTGTTTGCTAGCTGAGTTTTAGTTAAGAATGAGAGCTGATAGTCCTATACTAGCCAAAAAAAGCCTTGAAGTTGTTAATGACATTTTGTATATAACACTTAAACAATTCCAACAGTGTGCTCTGAATTTGTATAGTTGAAGATAAAATACAGTAACAGACTAAATACAGAAACAAGCCTTGGGCTGTAGCTTTTTGTTTTTGAATTTAACATCAGTCATCTAGCTCCAGAAATAAAACAAATGTATCACATTAATGTTGTAAATTTAAATTTTATTTTGGCATTGGTTAATTTAGTTGATAAGTTTGCTTTGCTTTTATAGTTTTATTAGAGCTAATCACATAACGAATCTACAAACAATTTTAAATGGAGTATCTTTCATTAATATTAAAATACAAGTGATTTTGGTCAACAGCAAGAGTCTGGAAGAAATGTTTTCCTTTTAAAGGCATCTGTAGCTGAGAAAGGCTTGTCTACCAACGATTCATTTGCTCCCTGTTGTAGAAGGGCTTTCCTACAAACAGAAACATAAAACTGGATTCTTGTGCAGATGATTTAGTGAGGGAGTGAATTCAGGAGAGGGGGAGTGAAAAGAGAATGATGGAGCGGGGAGGGGAGAGGTAAGCAAGGATGTGGTCTCAGCTGGAGACCAGCTGGAACCAATCTGGTCCACCAGAAGCTATGGAACATGAATTCCACCATAGTTTTCCCAATGTCAGCAGGGGTTGCAGGCTGGGGTGATTATAGAGGTTCCCATTAAAAGAAGGGAAATGACTGTGAGCCTCTTACAGCTGCTAAGGCATGGGAACTGGGGATAGGTGTTCCCGTTTAGTATGGTGAATCTGGGCAGAGCAACAATTAGGCCTCTTGTAGTATCCACCTTACAATTCTCAGATCCACTTGCCTCTCAAATTGTTAACTCCATCTAGGCACAGATTTTCCAGGTTTATGAAAGGTAAATTTTCTGGGAAAACTTACAAGGAGATTATTTAGATAAACTACATCTCTTGCTGCAGCAATTGACTGGTTCTCAGAGAGTCATCATCTATCTCCTCTACCTCCCGTTCTCGACTGCCCTCTCCCTTGGCTAGCACCGCTGCTGGACTAATTGGCTTCCCCTATGGCATCTGAGGCTCTGGTTATCATGCCTTTACCAGTTTATGGTTACTAGAGCTGCTCATTATAGTAAAATTGGTCATGGAACTACAAAGAATAGTCCAGCGAATTACCTTGCTTGCATTAGATGGCAGTAGCTCTACCTCTTCCTACTGAGCAGGGTCAATTGAGACCCCGTGCCAGTTGAGAAACTATTTTTTGTCTGATGGCCTACTGTTTTGAGGAGCCCAAAGTAATAAGGAATCAGCCAGAGCTTTATTGGGATTTTCCATGTCTCCTGATAGAATAATCCACTCTTAGAAAACCAGGACAAGCAGAGCCTGAAAGCAGGAGCAAGGAAACAAAAATTTCCTGAGTGGGTGTCTGGGAGGAATGATGAGTGGAACCACTCTTACTTTCACCCTTTGGATTTCTTGCATTCTACTTACTGTAGATAGCACCACTTAGTGTCTTTGGTTTAGGGTAAATACTTCATCCTGAAGGATAAGGCATATACTGCATCCTTGCAAAGTGACTTCTTTGAGATGGAGCTTCAATTAAGCACTAAAGACTTCCCACTACCCTATCAAGGCATAAGCTGCTGAGTGATTTAATATATGGTGGGATCAATAAATAGATCCCATGGCTATATGCTGCCACTGAACATCTTTTGCCATAAATTTTATCTTTATGGCAATGCTATTTGTGTGAAATCATAGATCAGAAACTCTGAGCCCTTGGAGTGGTGATAGTTGGGCAGTGTGGTCAGGGACTGGCAGTTGATTGACAGTCTGGATGAAGTATTGCTCCTTGCAATGAAGAAGAGGTTCTGGGTAATCAACTTGCCACCAAATGACTTATGGGTCTCTTTGAAGAATGATACTGTGTTCTCACTGTTGCTATCTGTTGCTAGCATATTGGACATTCAATGATGACAGCAGTTGGTCAGCTGTCATGAGAGGGAACCCATGCTGTTTGGGTCCTTACATGGCTCTTACCTCAACTAGAATTGCTTCTCTGTTCTAGAGCCCATTGCACAAGCAGAGTTGGCAAGAACAGATGCTGGCTGCCATCTACTGGCCAAGTCATTTTGTCAACTTTATAATTTAGTTTCTCTTCCATGATGAATTCCCTCTTGTGAGCAATGACTTATGACACAAAGATCATTATGTATTGTATTCACTTTCACAGTTCCATCCCAATGCTTCTTTCTCAGACGTCCTTGTCCCTAACCTAATATTTTTCCTTTCAGGTCTCTAACCAACCATACAAACTATTTATAATGTTCATGAGTCAATTTTTACCCTTACTATAAAATACTTTGTCTTCTCAAAGTAAATGACAAGATGCACTACTTAAGTTCCTTCCAGTGGAAGATTTTTCACTCATCACTGTCTTCAGCACCATCCCTGAGTGGAATGTGGCATAATAGCAGTTCATTTTCAGCTTGTACCCACATACCAAGACAACTCACCTTTGAACCAACCTCAGGCTTTTTTTCTGTACTACCAGATCTAAATAAAATCTGTTTGGGATCTTTTTTCTTTTATTCTGGTAGGTATGGAAAAGAATGCTTTCTCAGATCAGCGGGCATATACTACATAATAAGAATTTGTGTTAATGTGGTCTGGTAAATATATCACAACTGGCATAGCAACTGCAGTTGGGGCTACAGTTGGTTAAACTCCAGTAGTCCTTTGTTACGTTTTGATCTATAGAATTTTTGCAGGAACTACACTGGTGAAGTAAGTGACGGAAATGATGGGGATCATCACCCCTGCATGTTGGCCTTTCCCACTGTATAAGTTCACTCTCGCATTGTTTTAAAGAAATATCTGAGACTGAGTAATTTATAAAGAAATGAATTTTAATTGGCTCAAGGTTCTGAAGGATGTACAGGAAGCATGAGGCTGGCATCTGCTCAGCTTCTAGGGAGGCCTCAGGAAACTTGCAATTATGTTGGAAGGTAAAGAGTGATGAGGCATGTCACATGGCCAGAGCAGGAAAAAAAGCCTGGGGAGGTGCTAAAAGTGAAGGTGAAGGTAGACCAGCTGAGACTGGATCCATGATTAGCTTTTTCCCCTCCCCACCACCCTTTTTGCTTCACTTTTAAACAACCAGATCTCATGAGACCTCTCTCACCATCACGAGGACAACACCAATGAGATAGTGCTAAACCATTCATGAGAAATCTGTCCCCATTATCAAATCACCTCCCACCAGGCCCCCCTCCAACATTGGGAATTACATTTCAACATGAGATTTAGGTAGGGATACACATCAAAACTATGTCACCCATGATAAATGCGATTACTCTATAGGTTATGGCACCAGTACGGGAATTCTGCCAATGGTTAAGGGTATTTATTCTGATTATATGTTCAGAAACCAGAAAAATAACAGCTGGGTAGAAATATGAAATGGACCTGAACAAGGGCTCTATTGATTATCAGAGAATTACCTGAGACTGGGTAATTTATAAAGAAAAGAAGTTGAATTGATGTTACAGTTCCACAGGCTATATGGAAAGCATGGCTGGGAGGCCTCAGAAAAATTACAATCGTGGCAGAAGGCAAAGGGGAAACAAGCACATCTTACCATGGCAGAGCAGGAGAGAGAGAACCAAGAGGGAAGTGCTACACACTTTTAAACAACCATATCTCATGAGAACTCACTCACTATCATGGGAACAGCAAGGGGAAAATCCACCTCCATCATCCAATCACCTCCCACAAAGTCCCTCCCCCAATATTGGGAATTACAATTCAACATGAAATTTGGGTACAGAGCCAAACCATATCACAGAGTAACACATGTTCTTACCACAGTGGGGGCCATAGTAGTTCCTTGGGCCTTCTGGTTTCAATGTCAAAGTAAATGCTGTATTCAACAGATTTCTAAAGATCTTAGTATTTGCCTTTCCTAGTACAACTATTCAAGTAAATGATCTTAGGTACCTTTAAATCTCTGCCTTGTCACATAATGTGGAAATTTCATCCTACTTATGGGTCTTGTGGTCACTAGGAAAGGTGGGAGCAGATGTTGAGAAGGGCAAGCATTGTCTTATGAGGCACATACCTCAGGTAAAGTCTCTGGAATGTCTTCAAACAAGATGAAGGCTTGTATTTTCTAGCAAAAAATTAGTGCACACATTCTACGAGCCTAGAGGTTTCAAAAAATCTGAAGGTTCAAGATTTTGGTGCGTCTATCCAGGTATTCCTACCTCAGGTTTCAACTTCTTCCTTATCAGAGCCCAGAATGCTGCATAGGAGACTTGCATAGCCTGAGAATTCAGCCATCTTTGATATTCTGACATTCTTATGAGAAGTATTGTGCCTAGTGTTTAGCTCTGTCTTCCCTTGGCTGAAAGAGATGGAATTATCTTTAAATGCTGCCAAAGAGGCCTCCAATTCTCACATTTTATTTTATATAAATAATTAATTAATAGATCTGAGCTGGCCATTTCCTCTCTTTAATCTGTCAGTGGCACTTAGCAGCATTGAAATGTTTCCAAAAGTCTTTATAGCTACTATTTCCTCAGTATATCTCAAAAGCCAGATACACCCATAGGTGAATGCTATTGTACCTGCATTCCACTCCAATTCACCACAGGTGGAAGCCTTAGTGATTGGATCACTGCAGATGCCAGGGTCTGGCAATTCTCCACCTGCCATTGAGGCTAGGGTGTTAATTACTATACAGCTGTCAATGATCTTATCCCCTGATATGGTTTGGCTGTGTCCCCACCCAAATCTCATCTTGAATTACAGCTCTTACAATTCTCACATGTTGTGGTGGAGGGTTGTGGGGAGGGTGGTGGCGAACCCCAGTGGGAGGTAATTGCATCATGGGGGTGAGTTTTTCCTGTGCTGTTCTCTTGATAGTAAATAAGTCTCAAGAGATCTGATGGTTTCATGGGGGGAGTTTCCCTGCACAAGCTGTCTCTTTGCCTGCTGTCATCCATGTAAGATGTGACTTGCTCTTCCTTGCATTCTGCCATGATTGTGAGGCCTCCCCAGCCATGTGGAACTGTGAGTCCGTTAAACCTCTTTCCTGTATAATTACCCAGTCTCAGGTATGTCTTTATTAGCAGCGTGAGAACAGACTAATACACCCCCAGAAGCGCATCCTTAAAGTAAGCTTCCTAGGACCAATTATGGTACACACTCTTTTAGGTTGGGTTCTCCAGATTGAGTTTCCTAGAAGCAGAGCCTGAGGTAAAGATTTGTGTGCAAGTGATTTACTGATGGAGTACTTCCAGGAAAAACTGGAACGAGAAAAGCTGACAAGGGTAGGTGGGGAAAGGTAATCAGGGATCCAGTCTCAGCTGGAGTCTACCTTCAGCTTGATTCCACGGGGAACTTGAGCATGACTTTCACCATAGAGTTGGTCTCACTTTGAATCAAAGGGCCTGACTTCTGTATGCCAATGTCAGTCAGTCATTGTGTGTTGTCCCTGGGCAATGGGGAAAACCTGCCAGGCAAATCATTTCCATTTAGCTGCAGGCAATTCTGAAAAAAGGGGGACAGCTATGAGCTCTTGCAACCAACATCTACAGCAGCCAAGGGATGAGCTCACCAGCCTCATAGTGAAATTTAGGACAGCAACAGATTCCACCACTTATCCTTATTTTTTTTCTCCCTTTAGTTAGGCTGAGATATGTGACTATTTCTAGCCTATGAAATGCACATATTTCCAATCTTTCTATTTCTGCTGCAATAATTAGGAATGTACAGGTTACAGTTTTATCTATGAGGTGATGGAACCTCCATCATCCTGGGTCCTTAAGTGACTATATGGAGCTCAGACCCATAGAAATCACCGATGGACATGAAACATAAATGAGAAACAAAATCTTGTGTTAATGTTCTAAAGTTTGTAAATAAATTTACTATTGCATTATAACTCAGCCTATAATGTCTAACACATGGTTTATCTATTAATTAGATTCAAGAAAGATTACCCTGGAACCACCTCTACTTTGCAGATGAGGAAACTGAGGCCCAAGGATGTCGTGTGATTAGCCTGAGAATGAACTAATGGAAGAACCAAGATTCAAATTCAGGCTTCCTAAATCTTCCTTACACCAGATCATAGGCACCAGGATTCCTCCATTACAATTTTTTAACCACTGTGTGGATGGCAGAAGGAGTTTCAGCATAATTAAAACTTATTAATTCACTTACTCAACAGATACATATCAAGCACTTACTGTTTGTTAAATATAGTTGTAAGTGCTGGGGATATGGCCACCAACGAGACCAAGTCTCTAATCTCATGGAGCATACCTTTTAATAGATGCTGAATCAGAACCCATTGATAGGTGTTTTCCAAAATGAGTGGTAAACTTTACTTTTAACACACTGTAAAAGTGTTGTTCATATAAAATAAATTACCATTGTTGTTTTAAAGCAAAATCTCATGGATATGACTCAAACTCTCAAATCTATTTTAGATGCTATCACACTTAAAAATTGTGTTTCTATTTACTTTTCATTTATGCTTTCATCCCCAGTGAGGGCAAATTTTAAAGAAGATTTACCTTGATAAGTCATTGATATAAATTTAACCTAGAGCTTTACAGTATTTAATACATTTATCTGGTTTATGAATTTTTCTATCTCAAATTTACTTAAAATTTTTTTACCATTACAGATTATCAGTGGCTTTATTGGATATAACCTTGGCATTCTAGAGAATACATGTCACAAATTGACTGAAGGAAAAGATCTACCTGCTAAAGTCTCATTTAAAAATTACCCAGGCTGCTCTTATATATGTGGCTGGGACTTCTTACACCTCATCATCATTATCATTCCCTTATCACTTCCATCAATAGGCAATTAACATTTACAGAACTCTAACTCAGCTACAAGCTGAGGAAAATGATATGAAAAGCAGATATAGTTACCGTTCTTATGGAGCTTACAGTCAAGTTATATAGATGGACATTAGTTGAATAGCCACACACCTAATGGAAAATGTAACTGGAGTGATCGTTTTGGTGATGATTTTGAATATAATCATCACCATTGTTAGGAGAAGCTGTAAATATGAGAGGTGTTAAACACAATCTCTCATTTTCTGTAGAGTCTAAAGGTACATCTTTTCCAGATTTTAGCATTTCTGAAATAAAGATGCACCTTCCAGTTTATGTCATCTGGATGTTAAGATGTTTTAGAAATCATTTAGCCAACTTCATCTGATACGAGCAATGAATGAAAAATCTAAGTCTCATGCAGCCCTTATACTAGGATGAAATCATTTGTTTAATTGGTAGTATGTTTTTTCTTTCCTAGTGGTATATAAGAGTACATTTTTAAACAATGGTATCTTAGACTATATACAGTAGATGGAGGCCACTGATATGTGCTCAGAATACATAGGTACATCTCACAGCCTCTGTTCTAAAAAAGACCTCAAACTTTAACTAAATTTAAAGACTATGTTGTAGGCATCATTGAGTGATCTTAGCTTAGAGCTCCAAAATAGAAAATGGATAATAGCACTGTTTCATGGGCTGAACATCGGGATTATTTGCACTTACATTTTCAGCCCATGTTCACTTGCTAAAAGTGTTCATCTCCATCTCCCTTCTGCCCAGTTTTCCTAACAATTTGCCTCTGTAACCAATAATGCTTTGAAACAGCAAATGCCACAGGCTGATTGACTTTATAATAGTGTCACAGTAGTTTCATATAATTAAGGGACACTGTTGGATTTTAAAAACCAAATGGGGGATGAGGGAAAGAAAGGACACTAGGTGAAAATATTGCTGTAAGAACATGAATCAATTTGGTCAGAAGCACATTTAGCCAAATATTTGATAATACCACATTCAGGAAGAACAGGTGAAGGCTTGATTCAGACTGGAAATGATACTGATCAAGAGGGGAAGAGTGTTTAGCCTGGTGGACAAGTTTACTTGTCAGATGTGAGGATGAGGAAAAATTGTGTGTGTGTGTGTGTGTGTGTGTGTGTGTGTGTAGAGAGGGAGCATGTTTGAATGTTACATTTCAAGACTTTAAATTAGCTTTTATAACATAATAGATCTTCCATATAGTTTTTATTTAGTGTGTGAATGTTTAGAAAAGTCTGTGGCATCCTTCTGAAATCCAGATTATCCCTTACTGTTTACCAGTCTAGAAAGGATACCTGGTAATAGTTGCAAGCACAGCTAAGTTTTAGGGTCAGAGAAATCCTAAATGATTTCATTTTTCTCACTTTCATGGAAGGTTTTACCCTATTACTTCATTATATCTTTTTAAAATCCTTTTGAATTCACATTATGAGAAAGCTTAATAGCTAAAGCTAGTTAGTGATAAGGTACTTCTGGCATATCAACAAACTTGAAACCAAGCCAAAATGGAATTTTCTATTGCTGTCTTTAACATTTGAATAATGTTTGAGAATATGTTCATGTATTTCTGTTAGGTTAATGTGGTGGTCTTCTGAACACACAGTTCCTGGTAGTAAGGTTTGTCTAACCCACCCACATTTGTTTAAAAAGTGCTAATTTAATGAATTTGATAAGCAATTGATTTCTGGGTGTCCTCCTATTTTGTCACAATTTAGGAAGCTTGAATGTATTTCTTAGCTTTTTAGAGAAGATTCTCCTTATGAAATAAACATCTTTCTTTGAGCTAAAAACAAAACAAAACCCATAGGTTATTAAAGGGAAGTAAAAAGTATTTGGTGTTTAAGAATTTCACTATGGTAAGAGAGAAACATTGTGATGTTAGCAATGCTTCCTCTGAGACTGAAAATTGTTCCTGAACTAGCATCACACTCTTCAACACAAATAAACAAAAATATAATGCAAACATATTAAGCCCAAATTCTTAAGGTCCAATCTGCCATTTCTCTAAGGCAAAGAAAAATTTCAGTGAAAAAGGGCAGCGGAACTACTAGAAGAACACGGTAAAAACTCAATTATTTTTCTTAATAATATGTTGTGTAACCTAATACATCTAAAGTGTTTCAAGTTGTAATCAATATAAAAATTAGATATTATAAATAAAAATATATACACATACACATATTTAGTAATTCTTTTTTAAATTAAGTTTAGGCGCAAAGTTGTACAGCCAATCTCTAAATGGATTAAAGATGTAAACATAAAACCTGAAATTGTAAAACTCTTGAAATAAAACATAGGGGTAAAGTTTTATGACATTGGCCTTGACAATGATTTCTTGGCTATGACACCAAAAGTGCAGAAAACCATAGCAAAAATAGACAAGAGGGGACACATGAAACTATAAAGCCTCTGCATTACAAAGGAAACAGTCGATAGGTGAAAAGGCAATCTACAGAATAGGAGAAAATATTTCCAGCACTTTGGGAGGCTGAGGGGAGCGAATCACGAGGTCAGGAGTTCGAGACCAGCCTGGCCAACATGGTGAAACCCTGTCTCTACTACAAATACAAAACATTAGCTGGGCATGGTGGCAGGCACCTGTAATCCCAGCTGCTTGGGAGGCTGAGGCAGGAGAATCACTTGAACCTGGGAGGCGAAGGTTGCAGTAAGCCGAGATTGCGCCACTGCACTCTAGCCCAGGTGACAGTGTGAGGCTCCATCTAAAAAAAAAAAAACAAAAAAAACTACATATTGTATTAGGAGTTAGGAGTTAGTATCCAAAATATATGAGGAACTACTATATCTCAATAGCAAAATATAAATAATCTGATTTAAAAATGGTCAAAACAAGTAAATAGACATTTCTTTGAAGGAGATGTCAGGTGTATGAAAAGATGTTCAACATCACTAATCATCAGAGGAAAGTAAGTCACAACCACAATAAGATATCACCTCACACGTGTTAGGCTGGCAATGATCTAAAAACAAAAGATAACAAGTATTGACAAGGACATGGAAAAATTGGAATTCTTGTGTTCTATTGGTAGGAATGTAAATTGATAAAGTCATTATGGAAACAATATGAGGGTTCTTCAAAAAACTAAAAATGCATTGTGGTCAGTGCTGCCACAGGGAGAGAAGCATGCATTCCCCTGAGCCTGAGAGCTGCCTGCCTGAGACTGCTTATAGCAACCCCACCTCCACCATCAGCATGGCCTCAGTGCTCTAGCATGCATCCTGAGTTCAGGCTCTCCCTGCACACTGTGGCTGCTGCTACTGATGCTGTCACTGAGGGCTGAAACACTTAATCCCCTGAGCCTGAGAACTTCCTGCCTGCCTGGGAGAGTTGACAGCAACCCTACTTCCACCAGCAGTAGGGCCACTTTTCCCCTGTGTTAGCGCAAGCCCTGAAGACAGGCTGTAATCTAAAGGAACACCTGAGACAGGGTAATTTCTAAAGAAATGGAGTTTATTTGGCTCATGGTTCTACAGGCTTAACAAGAAGCATGGTGCTGACATCTGCATCTGGTAAGAGCTTCAGACTGCTTCCAGGGGAGCAGGCAAAATAAGAGGGACAAAGAAAAGAGAGGAGGAAGCACCAGACTCCTTTCAACAACCAGTTCTTGCAGGAACTAAATGTAAGAATTTACTCACTTCCTCAAGAATGGCACCAAGCCCTTCATGAGTTCAACCCTATGACCCAAGCACCTCCCAGTAGGCCCCACCTCCAACATTGGGATGAAATTTCAACAGGCGCTTTTGGGGGCAAATATCCAAGCCATAGCACCGGCTCTTCTCAAATATCACCAGGGATCACCCTGCCCCGCCTACTACAGCTTGCACTTGTGTGGATCACTGGGAGGTCTGACGCCAGGCATGCAAAGCCTGACACTACCTCTCCCCTCCCCAGGCCTGAGCACACTGCTTGTGAAACTGGGAATCACTCTGCTTAGTCTACTGCCTCTGGCATTTGTGCACTCCTCTGAAAGACCTGAAGATGTGTCAATCCAGCCTGCCTCCAACAGCACCACTGGAACTCCCTGCACATGCCACCCAGGTGCCTGAAGCCTGGCTCGCCTAGCCCATTTTGGCCACTGTTAACATTAAGCAGTGCTACCTGGGAGCCCAAGGATTGTCCTGCCACCACTATTCCCATTGTCTCTACCACATGTACTGCCAGGGCTCTGAGGAGCTGCTCAATCATCTGGTCAACCACTGCCACTACTGGCACCTGAGCAAGCCATGTAGGGGACCATGAATCAGCCCACCTGGACCTGCTATCATGGGTGCCCACATATACTGCTTGGGGGTCCAAGGACAACACTTAGCCCATCTACTACTGTCACCACCAGGGCCCAGGACTGGCTGATGAGGCATCCCTGTCTATGCCAAAGCCTCATCTCAGCCTCCACTTACAACTATAGTCAAGCCACTGAGGAAATCAGGCACCACTGATGCTGTTCACAGCTGAAGAAATCATATGGAGCCTACACTATTGCATGCACCCAGAATCAAAGTGAAAGTATCCTTCTCAATCATTGCCATAGACACATCTTCAGGAAAAAGTCTTCCCCTACAAAAGTTAGTCCAAAAATTGGAAGAGGCAACTGTTACACCAGATGTACAGATACCAATGTAAGGACACCAGAAACACAAAGCAAGGACAGCTCCATAGCATCACAACAATTCTTCAATAACAGATTCCAATTGGAAAAAAAAGTTATAAAATGCTGCAAAAATTTTGAAATAATGATAGTGAAGTTCAGTAAGATATAAGACAACAAAGATAAGCAATACAAAGAAATTAGAAAGGTAATTCAGGATATGAATGAGAAATTCACCAAAATGATGGGATATAATGAAAAAGAACCAAACATAAATCCTGGAACTGAAGAATTCAATATGTAAAGTAAAAATATATTTGAGGGCTTCTACAATAGACTAGATCAAGAAGAAGAAAGAATTTCATAACTTGAAGAGAAGTCTTTTGAAACAAGCCAGGCAGACAAAGAAAAAAGAAAAAAAAAGAACAAATTCTACATGACATATAAGACACCAGAAAGCAATCAAATATTTGAATTTTGGGTGTTCTAGTAAATGAAGAGAAGGCCAACAACATAGAAAACTTATTTAACAAAATAATAGCTGAAGTCTTCCCAAGTCAAGTGAGATTTACACATTTAATACAGGAAGCTCAGAGATCCCCAAATAGATACAACCCAAAAAGATCTTCTTGGCATATCACGGTCAAACTATCAAAAATCAAAGTCATAGAATTCTAAAAACGGAATGAGGAGAACATTTAGTTACATATAAGAAAACTCCTATCAGAATAAGAATAGATTTCTCAGTAGAAACTTTACAGACCAGAAGAGAGTGGGAAGATGTATTCAAAGTACTAAAAAACAAACAAACAAACAAACAAACAAACAAACAAACTGGAAGGCAAGAATTCTATAGCCAGCAAAGTTATTCTACATAAGTTGAGAGAAATAAAGTATTTCCCAGATAAGCAAAAACTGAAGGAATTCATCACTACCACTAGACCAACCCTATAAAAAATGCTTAAGGCAGCCCTAAACCTGGAAGTGAAAGGGTAATATTTTACACCATGAAAACACACAAAAGAATAAAACTAATTGGTAAAGCAAACACACAAATGAGGAAGAGAAAGGACTCAAATGTTATTACAATAGAAAACCACCAAACTGCAATGATAACAATAAAAGAGAGAGAGAGAAAAAAAACCCCAAAGGATATTAAAAAAAAATTCAGAAAACAATGAACAATATGACAGGAACTAATCCTCACATATAAACAACCTTGAATGTAAATACGTTAAATTTTTCAATTAAAATATAGAATGTCTAAATGGATTTTCAAAAATGATTCACCTGTATGCTGCTTGAGAGAAACTCCCTTCACCTGTGAAGACACATATAGATTGAAAGTTAAGGAATAGAAAAAGATATTCCATGCAAATGGAAACCAAACGTGAGCAGGAGTTGTTATATTTATGTGAGGTACAACAGAGTCTAAGTCAACAAACAGTGAAAGGAGACAAAGAGGGTTGTTATATAATGATAAAGTAATCTAAATAATCTAGTTAGCAAGAGGATAGAACAATTCTAAATATACATGCGCCTACAACTGGAGAACCCAAATACACAAAGCAAATATTACTAGATTTAAAGAGAGAGAGATTAAACTGTAATACAATAACAGTTGAGGGCTTCAACACCCCCTCTCAGCACTAGATAGATAATTTAGACAGAAAACCAAAGAAACGTTGGATTAAAACTGGACTTTAGAACAGAGGACATTAACAGACATCTACAGAACACTTTATCCAACAGCTACAGAATATACATTCTTCTCATCAGCACGTGAAACATTCTGCAAGATAGACCACCACATTTTAGCTACAAAACAAGTTTCAAATTTGTAAAACATTTAAATTATATTTCCCAATGTTTAGCTCCCACTTATAAATGAGAATAAGCCGTATTTAGTTAGACACTGGGGACTAACTAGAGGGAGGAGATTGGGAGGAGCAAGGGCTGAAAAACTACCTATTGGGTACTATGCTCACTGCTTGGGTGATGGAATAATTTGTACCCCAAACTTCAATGTCATGTAATGTACCCATGTAACAAATCTTCACATGTATCCCCTGAATTTAAAATAAAAGTTGAAATTATTAAAAAAGAAAGAAGCAAATAAATTGAAATGTTTATTCCAGACCCATTTTTGGTGATAACTGAAGAATTATGAATAATTTGAAAGATTAAAAGAAAGTTGTCCATACTTCTTTTCTTATAAAATGTTGTTCTCTAAAAACTTATGCAAGTGAGTGTGGCAATAACCTCAACCAAATTAAACAAAAATCATGTTCGGACTTAAAGTGAGTATCTGAAGGGCCCTGATTATTCACTGGGAATCAAAAGAATTGTTTCTCTTGAAAAACAGTTGAAGTCAGGTCAAGTACTTTCTCAGACCACAATGGAATAAAAGTAGAAATTATTACCAAAGGGAAATATAGAAACTATACAAAAGCATTAAAATTAAACATGCTCCTGAATGACCAATGGGTTAATGAAGAAGTTAGGATGAAAATTTAAAAAATTTGCTTGAAACAAACGAAAATGAAAGCACAATATAACAAAATTTGTGGAATACCACAGCAGAAACAGTGCTAAGAGGAAAGTTTATAGCAATAAACACCTACATTAAAAAGTAGAAAGATTTCAAATAAGCAATCTAATGGTACACCTCAAGGAACTAGAAAAGCAAGAACTAATCAAACTCAAAATTAGCAGCAGAAAAGAAAAGATAAAAATCGAGTAGAACTGAATGAAATAGCATATAAGGAAACAATACAAAGGATCAGTGAAACAAAAAGTTGCTATTTTTAAAAAGATAAGCAAAACTGATAAACCACTGGCTAGATTAATCACGAAAAAAAGGCAACCCAAATAAAATCAGAAACGAAAAAGGTGACATTACAACTAATACTACAGAAATTCAAGAGATCATTATAGATTATTATGAACAACTATATGCCAACAAACTGGAAAACCCAGGGGAAATAAATAAATTCCTGGCCACATACAACCTACCTAGATTGAATCTTAAACAGAAATCCTGCACAGATTAGTAATGAGTAACGGGATTCAGTCAGGAATAAAGTCTCCCAACAAACAAAAGTCCAGGACTTGATGACTTTAGTGCCAAATTCTATCAAACTTTCAAAGAAGAATAAACATCAATTCTCATCAAACTATTCCTAAAAAAATGAAGAGTAAGGAATTCTCCCTAACTTCTTCTATGAGCCCAACATTACCCTGATACCAAAAGCTGACAAAAAAATGCAACAACAAAGAAAACTAGGGTCGATATTCCTGATGATCATGGACTCAAAATTCTCAACAAAATACTAGCAAACTGAATCCAACAGCATGTCAAAAAACATACCCTCTGACCAAGTGATATATATCCTAGAGATGCAAGGATGACTCAAAATGTGAAAATCAATAAACATGATACATCACATCAACAGAATGAAGGATAAAACCATATGATTATCTCAATAGACACAGACAAAGCATTTGATAAAATTCAACATTCCTTCATGATAAATCTCTCATCAAACTAGGTATAGAAGAAATGTACCTCAACATAGCAAAGGCCAAATATGACCAACACAGAGCTAACATTATACTGAATGAAGAAAAACTGAAAGTCTTTTCTCTAAGAACTGGAACAAGACAAGGATTCCACTTTTAGCATGTCTATTCAACATAGTACTGGAAGTTCTAGCCTGAGTAATTACGTAAGAGAAAGAGGTAAAAGGAATCTAAATTAAGTAAGTCAAATTATCTCTCTTTGCAGATGATAAGATTTTTTTTTTTTTTTTTTTTTTTTTTTTTTTTTTTGAGAGGGAGTCTTGCTCTGTCCCCCAGGCTGGAGTGCAGTGGCTCGATATAGGCTCACTGCAAGCTCCGCCTCCCGGGTTCACGTCGTTCTCCTGCCTCAGCCTACCGAGTAGCTGGAACTACAGGCATGTGCCACCATGCCCAGCTAATTTTTTGTATTTTTAGTAGAGACGGGGTTTCACCGTGTTAGCCAGGATGGTCTCAATCTCCTGACCTTGTGATCCGCCCGCCTCGGCCTTCCAAAGTGCTGGGATTACAGGTGTGAGCCACCGTGCCCGGCATGATAAGATCTTATATTTAGAGAATCCAAGAGTCCACCAAAAGCCTCTTAGAGCTGATAAGTAAATTCAGTAAAGCAGCTGGCTACAAAATCAACATGCAACAATGAGTAGTGTTTCTATACACCAAAAATGAACTAGCTGAAAAGAAAATCAAGAAAGCAGTTCCATTTATAATAGCTACAAAAAAAACCCCAAAATAACTAGGAATAAATTTAACCAGGACGTAAAAGGGCTGTACAAGAAAACTACAAAACACTGAAGAAAGAAATTGAAGAGGACACAAACAAGTGGAATAACATTCTGGGCTCACGGAGCAGAATTAAAATTATTAAAATGACCATGCAACTCAAAACAACCTACAGATTTAATGTAATCTCTATGAAAATGCTGATGTCATTCTTCACTGAAATGAAAAAAAAAAACCTCCTAAAATTTGTATGGAATCAAAAAGAGCTCAAATAACCAAAGCAATCCAGAGCAAAAAGAACAAAACTGGAGGCATTACACAACCTGACTTCAAAATATATTACGAGGCTGTTATAACCAAGAAGCATGGAATTGGCATAAAAACAGACACACAGACCAATGGAACAGAACAGAGAACCCAGACATAAATCCACATATTTACCACCAACTGACATTAGATAAAGTCACCAAGAACATACATTTAGGAAAGAACAACATCTTCAATAAATGATGCTGGTAAAACTGGATATCCACATGCAGATGAGTGAACCTAGACTCTTATCTCTCACCATATACAAAAATCAACTCAAGATGGATTAAAGTCTTAAATGTAAGCCCCCAATCTATGCTAGATAAAAACATAGGGAAACACTTCAGGACATTGTTCTATGCAAATACTTTATGGCTAAGAATTCAAAAACATAGGCAACAAAACCAAAAATAGACAAATATGACTCTATTAAACCAAGCTTCTGCACAGCACAGGAAACAACCAACACAGCAGAGACAAGCTGTTGAATGGGAAAAAATATTTCCAAGCTATTTATTCAACAAAGGAAGCATACCCAGAATATACACAGAACTCAAACAACTCAACAGTAAAAAAGCAAAATTTTTTAATCATTAAAAATTTGTCAAAGGACACAAAATAGACATTCCTCAAAAGAAGACATGCTCACAGGTATATGAAAAATGCTCAACATTCCCAATCATCAGAAAAATGCAAATTAAAACCACAATGAGATATTATCTTACCTTAGATGGAGTGATTATCATCAAAAGGACAAAAAAAAAAAAAAAACAGCTGCTGATGAAGGCGCAGAGAAGGGGGAATTCTTATACACTGTTGGTAAAAAATGTAAATTAGTATAGCAGTATGGAAGACAGTATAGCAGTATGGAAGAGTCCAGAATGCCGGACTCTTCTCTGACCACCCCTGATCGAATTTCTGTCAGCATCTGCATCGTTCCACCATTGATGGCCTACCGGCATCTGTCAGTGTATTCTTCTGCTGGTGTGCTCCTCTCCACATCCAGTCACTTGTGTGTGTGTTTGCCCACTAGGGTCTCAGGGTTTTGATGGGCACAGGATGGGGGGCATGGCAGGCCAAAAGGCAACTTTTGGGGTGTGAAAAACAGGAGTGCCTGTTCTCACTTAGGTCCTTGGACACAGGCCCAAGGGTGGAGCCCTTGCCAGGGACACTGCCCTTCTCGACCCAGCACTTCCCTGCCCCCTTCCCATATCAAAACCAGAAAAAGTTAACCAAAGCCACTGTTCTTTTTAGGAAGCAGGGAAGAAAAAAGGTAAAGAGAATATGCACCTGTTAGAGAATATGCTACTTTTTGAAACAATTTCCTAAATGTGTTTGTAATGCAGGAGCTTAAGTGTTGTGCTGCAGATTTCTGAAAGTTTCACAATATAAACATTTTGTTTGGGACATAGAACCTAGGTGATAATCATGTTGTTTTATTTCCACTTGATAACCTTCGTAGTAAAATGTGCTCACCTTTTTATTTATTCCAACCATAGGTCTCTCTTTTTTGTATTTTAGACTTTAGGGAGAAGGGAAAAGAAAATATTCCTTGTGAGAAAAAGGAACATGACCACAGCTTCAGCTCTGAGTCCATTACATTGCAATACTGTTTCCCAAAACACTGTAAGGTCCCAGAAGTCCTATATTTTACTTCATCTTTTATGTATATTACAGGATCTGCCAATAATAAGCACTCAGCTCAAATGGAGTCTATCTATAAACTAGATTCATATTTTAAACAAAAAATGCAAATAAAAACTGGGAATAAATAGCCATGTACCTAAGATAAAATAATTCAGTAGCTGAGCATAGAACTTAAAATTATGAATTACACAAAGATTAACATAAAATTAAATTATGTATGTTTGCATTTTATATAGAGGACACATATGAAAACATATGTAACTATATGTAAACTTCTGATACGGAAATATATGTAACCATATGGAAACATGTGAAAACCAATGTTAGTATCTGGAATTTTCAGGCAGGCTCTAGCTTATTTGACATTGCCCAGCCAGTAGTAATCAACACTGAGCATCCCCACAAATTGCCAGGGTTGTATTCCCCATTTGAAGGCAAGAATAGCTGCCAAGTTACTTTCTTGTCTCATATTTCGAAAAGAGACCAGACCAGCTGCACAGGAGTGTTGGGTGTCTGCATGGTTCCTCTCTTGAGTGATGCTTCATTTACTTATGTTTGTTCCTGTTTTTATACAATTGTCAGTAATTTTCCTTGGCTCTTCTAATTGTCTACACTTTCCTGGCTCTTCTATTCAAATTATTTCATGCTCTTTTTCAGTTGTATTTAGTATTAACTGCACTGGCTTGTACAATTGGTCAAAGGTGAGTAAAGAGTTCATAAAGCAAACAGCAGATGCACTTCCTAATTATACTCTTGCCGTTATGAACAATGTGAAATATTCTATGTAATAAGTTCTGAGATGATATATTCCAAATTTTCTTTTTAATTTGTGTTCTTTTCATGTCAACAACACAGTGTTCTTCAAGGGAATTGTTTACTTTATTTCTTCTTTTCCTACATTAGATTATATTTATGCCTGCAGGAAATACCTCTTCCTCTTCCCTATCAGCGCTGTCATGCGTGTTGTAAATTATCAACACATAAAAGATGTAGAGTCCTTTTTATTTTTAGCTATTTGAATTGTAGATTAGGGTAAATTTACTATTGTGTTAATTTGAAGAAAAGCCATTATTAATTAATCATACAAGGGTTTAGAAACTAATCAATTGAGGTATATACTTACTGGTCTCCATCCTATCCACATATTAATGATCTCCTCCCGTTTTCCTTAGAGCCTAAGATTCTTTCTATACTAAGAGAAGTTACAACTTTCACCAAACCGTTTCTACCAAATTCAAATCCCAGTTGACACACGGGTCACAGCCCTTTGATAACAACACTAGTTTCAAAAAAAGACCCAAGAGCCGGGCACAGTGGCTCACGCCTGTAATCCCAGCACTTTGGGAGGCCGAGGCGGGCAGATCACAAGGTCAGGAGATGGAGACCATCCTGGCTAACACGGTGAAACCCTGTCTCTGCTAAAAATACAAAAAATTAGCTGGGCGTAGTGGCAGGCGCCTGTAGTCCCAGCTACTCGGGAGGCTGAGGCAGGAGAATGGCGTGAACCCAGGAGGCGGAGCTTGCAGTGAGCCGATATCGCACCACTGCGCTACAGCCTGAGCTACAGAGCAACTCCGTCTCAAAAAAAAAAAAAAACAAAAACAGACCAAAGAGTCCATGGCTGATCATGCAGACATGTAAATAGAGAACTGCTATGATTAATTTTTGAAAGGCTTATTATTGAAACTAGGAGAGACTGTAAACCATATTAGATGTGTTGGATTAAACATTTTTTCAAGTTGCATATAAAATTGACCATGCTTGGCAATTAAGGTACATATGCTTTATGTACTGAAGACAGGTCTTCTTTGGCATCATACTAAAAAGTTATCTTCTCTATAAGCTATAAATTCTATTTACAAGTAGGGAAAGGAACTATTCTCACTTATCTGGGCTCTCTCATCAATCCCAGCACTTTGGGAGGCTGAGGTGGGCGGATCACCTAAGGTCGGGAGTTCGAGACCAGCCTGACCAACATGGAGAAATTCTGTCTCTACGAAAAACACAAAATTAGCTGGGTGTGGTGACACATGCCTGTAATCTCAGTTACTCGGGAGGCTGAGGCAGGAGGATCACTGGAACCTGGGAGGTGGAGGTTCGGTGAGCCAAGACTGTGCCATTGCATTCCAGCCTGGACAACAAGAGCGAAACTCCATCTCAAACAACAACAACAACAACAACAACAACAACCAGAAACAAAATAAATCTTCAAGAAGCGTTTGAGGAATGAATGAGTTAGCCAGAAGGGAATCTGTGTATAACCTGAACTTTTTTCTTATAGAAGAAAAGGGAGCCAAACATATATGAAGTGCGCTTTTGGAATTAATAAAACTGTATGCATAGCTGCTGATATAGTAGAGGTGTTCTAAAATCAGCAAGCTCACATGCAGAACTTTGATTGCTATGTGTTTTAAAGTCACAATTATACATTCTCCTTTTAAATGGTGAAAAGCCACTGTGAATATAATGTATTATATCGCATTATATTATAATATAGGTTATAAATATCTTTATGAGTCAATCCTATCTATATGAATATAAATATCTATTTGGCTATTTATGCAAATAAAAAAATAATTTAATTTATGGAGCATCCAACTAACATGGGCCAAACGGCCAAAGTTTTAATTTCATGGTTAAGTTGCATCAACATGAAGAGCTATGAATATGTTAGCAGTTAGACGTGTGCAATGTAGAAGGTATTAGGAAATTTGTCCAAGTATGCCATAAATTTCTGAATCATACTTTCAACCACCAGTGCCTCACCTCAAGGTGAAAAGAAGTAGCAAGAAAAATGTTATGTTTTATTGCTACCAGGGCCTCAGTTCTAAATGCCAGCAGAGAGCTCCGGAAAATTACATTAATTTTTGTAAAAAAATGTTTTATGAGTCTTGACTGGCTTCAAATGCTGAGAGTGAAAGTAGCAGAGAGTCCTGCTTAGCTTTTTGAAACTCTAAGCAAAGTCTCTGATGTTACTACTTGAAATTTCTTAAATAAGCAGAAAAGAGTTCAAGAGCCTAAGAGAGGCATGGCACGGTGGCTCACGCCTGTAATCCCAGCACTTTGGGAGGCAGAGAAGGGTGGATCACGAGGTCAGGAGATCGAGACCATCCTGGCTAACACGGTGAAACCCCGTCTCTACTAAAAAGTACAAAAAATTAGCCAGGCGTGGTGGTGGGCGCCTGTAGTCCCAGCTACTCGGGAGGCTGAGGCAGGAGAATGGCATGAACCCGGGAGGCGGAGCTTGTAGTGAGCCGAGATGGCACCACTGCACTTCAGCCTGGGCGACAGAGCGTGACTCCGTCTGAAAAAAAAAAAAAAGAGCCTAAGAGTTTGTCTGAATGCTTGGGTGGTGTGGAAGTATGTATCCAAAATGAGAATAACACTCATTTGGTCTGCCTCTAATGAATATGAGAAGAAGGTATCTCAGTATTGGAGAAAAGAGAGTACAAATGACACATCACACTTTTTAATTCTCTATTTTTGGCTTGACCTGTAACTCAACCTACTTGATGACTAATTAATTGTTTTTAATCCAAAACAATCATAGCTCATTCCTTCTGGATACAGAAAGAGAAAGAGGAAAGAAATACCTAAAGGTACCCAAGAGACCAACACTAAGTAGAAACAATTGCCTTCTGCAGTACATAAAATGTTATATAAGAAGAATAATCACCTTGTAAACAAATAATATCTGCTCAGTATAAAAAGGTATTCTCATTCCCTGCTGCAAAGGACATTGTAAAGACTATAAAACTTCTAGAAGATAACATAGGAGAAAATCTAGGTGGCTTGGGTTTGGTGATAACTTTTTAGATTTAATATTAAAAGCCAATCCATGAACAAATTGACAAATAGGATTTTATTAAAATTAAAGACTACCGCCCTGAGAGGATACTGTTATGAAAATGAAAAGACAAACAATAAGTTGGAAGAAAATACCTTCAGAAGATATTTGATAAAGGACTATTATCCAAAATATGCCAGGGATTCTTAAAACTCAATAATAAAGCAAATAATCTAATTACAAAATGGATAAAAGATCTGAATGGACACCTTATCAAAGAAGATATATAGCTAGCAAAGAAGAATATGCTCAACTCCATATGTCATTAGGGAATTGCAAATTACATTGACAATGAGATACCACTAAATATCAATTAGAATGGCTAAAATTCCAAACATTGACAACATCAAATACTGATGAGGAATGCAGAGCACAAGAACACTTATGTACTGCTAGCTGGAAGGCAACATGGTATAATTGCTTGAGAAACAATTTGGCAGTTTCTGAAAAGCTCAACTCAGGCTTACCATATAATCCAGCAATCATGCTCCTTGGCATTTATCCAAATGAATTGAAAATATACCTACACAAAAACCTGCACATAGATGTTGATAGCAGCTTTATACATCAATACCAAAAATTAGGTGCAACCAAGATGTCCTTCAATAAATGAATGCATAAACAATCTGTAGTACATCCAGACAATGGAGTATTATTCAGAGAAAAGGAAATGATCTATCAAGTCATGAAAAGACACATAGGAACTTTAACTGCATACTGCTAAGTGAAAAAAGCCAGTCTGAGCAAGCTACATACAACATTATTCCAGCAATATTACCTTATGAAAAGGGCAAAACAATAGAGGCAGTGAATGATTGGTGCTAGCTAAGGGCCTCGGGGTAAGGAAGGAGGGATGAATAGATTGAACAAAGGGCACTTGGGGCAGTTAAACTATTGTATATGATATTGTAATGATTTGTAGAACATTACTAATTTGCCAGAACCCAAAGAACTACATAAGACAGAGTGAATCATGATACTATGGACATTAGTTAACATTAAAGTATTCACATTGGCTCATCAACTGTAAAAAATGTAGCACACTAATGCAAGATGCTAATAATAGAAAAAGCCATGGGAAGATGGCGGAGGCAGAAGAGTGGCATATGGGAACTCTGTATTTTACACTCATTTTTCTGGAAGCCTAAAATGGCTGTAAAAGAAAAGTCTATTTAAAAATTATATTTAAAAAATATATGTTGCACCAGCCCCTACAATGAAGGTATCAGCTTCACTATCATATTTATCACTTGCTTAGCACTAAAACAATACACTGCTGAGGAAAGAGAAGGAAAGATAATCAGACAGACCTGTTTTTCAGTTCCAGCTATGCTGCTTACTGTTCAGGTGATATTGGGAAAATTATATGACTTATCTGAGCCAGTTTCTTCATGTGAAAAATAAACATTGTATACATGTATAACTTATAGAATTATTATAGATATTATATGGGATAATATTTAAGTACCTAGTAGAGAACATGACACGTATTACTAGTTACTCCATAAACATTAGATCTGTTGTTGTTTGTTGATGTTGTTGTTTGAGACGGAGTCTTGCTCTGCTGCCCAGGCTGGAGTGCACTGGCACAATTTCGGCTCACTGCAACCTCCGCCTCCTGGGTTCAAGTGATTCTCCTGCCTCAGCCTCCTGAGTAGCTGGGATTATAGGCACCCACCACCATGCCTGGCTAATTTTTTTTGTATTTTTAGTAGAGATGGGGCTTCACCACGTTGGCCAGGCTGATCTTGATCTCCGAACCTCAGACAATCGGTCCACCTCGGCCTCCCAAAGTGTTTAGATTACAGGCTTAACCACCATGCCTGGCCAACATTAATGCTTTTATCTAGGCTAAATTGTTTCAGGACCTGTCCTAAGATTTTATGTCCTACAGAAGGTTGCTTTGACAATTTTTCAAAGTTGACAAAGGCAAAAAAAGCACTTAATTAATTTAAAATGTTATATTTTTGTGGAATGAATGAAATTAAAAGAACCTTCATTTTCAAAGAAACAGGAATTGACAATTTCAGGGTGGAGAGTATGGTGACTCTTACAGCCAGCAGGAGAAAGTGGTAAGAAAAGGAGAGTTATTAAACCAGCACCTCTGAACACAGTGAAGCTGGTAGGCAAGGGAGAGAATAGAATCTCAGCTAGTTCTTCACATAGAAATAAGCAACAGAATAAGAAGTTAAATCTATAAATGCTATCTTCCTTTATATAAAGCCTCAGGAGACTTATACTTCGTCAAAACTCAACTATTGCTAAGAGATTTTGAATGCCATGAACACAGTCAAAACAGGTTCTCTTCATAGCCAATGCTGGAAGCTGAACTTTCTCCTGATTGGGCATATTTTTTATTCTATATCCTGCTTTCCTCTCAGATATCCAGAGCACCTAATGTTACAAGCCCAGATTTGAGCATTACTCCCTGCCAAAAAGCTGAATCCCTTTAAGTGCTCCAGATTTCTTTCTTTTTATCTCATCGTTATTGTCATTGTCTATCTACTCCAAGAGAGTTATGTAAAGCAATCTTTAGATATTAGGAGCAATTAAAAAGAAACAAGGAAAAAAATCTGAAAGCTCCTCTCCATTTGAGAAAAACTCAGGTTAATTTTTTAATTAAATAATTATTTTTTTCTGAAAGGGAAATGGCAAAAAAGATGTAAATATCTAGATGAATGTATTAGTTTCCTATCGCTGCTGTAACAACACATTACCACATAATTGGTTAATACAATGCAAATTTGTTATTTTAAAGTTCTGTAGATCAGAAGTCTAAATAGGTCACACTGGTTAAAATCAAGGTATTGGCAGGGTGTTGCATTCTGGAGGCACTAAAGATGAATTTGTTTCCTTGCTTTTTCCAGCCTCTAGAGACTGGTGATATTGCATGGCTCATAGCAATGGAAAGCTGAGTTCTTTTCATATGGCATCACTGACACTGACTCTTTGGCCTCCTTCTTCCTCTTTTAAGTTCCTTTCTGATCACATTGGTCTTGCTTGGCTAATTCAGAATAATCCTTTCTTTAGGTCCGCCGATTAGCAATCTTAATTGGAGTAAACCTGCTATCTTTACTCTTTGCTATGTAAAATAACATATTCACAGGTTCTTGAGATTAGGAGATGGGCGTCTTTTGGGGACTACTATTCTGCCTACCACAGTAATGACAAGTTAGGGGTTGCTGCCTATATTATCAGAGATGAGTTAGCACATGTATTATACTCTAATACCTCAGTCTTTTGGGGAGAAGAATAAATAAGCCCATTAACTTGATGGAGAGACTAGTAAAAGGTCTTTCAGCACATACTGCTCTGAAACTATTGCCGCAGAAGTTTGTGGCTGCAGGCAGGTGCACGTGACTCTTTGACATCAGTTTATAGCTATTGAATCTGTTTTGTGTTCCGGTGGATATACTGCCTTGCTTTGACAATCTTTTTTATTTTTTTTTTAAATGAAGCAAATGTTAAACAACAAGTTTATTTCCAGGAGGCAGGTCTCTGCTTTGCATAGTCATTTGGAGGGAGTGAAAATAGACAAGAAGTCATAGCAAACAATCTCAGCGAATCATCTGATGACAAGTGAATTATGTTATTTATGGGTGTGGATATATTCGCAACTTCCTTAAAAATGCTTTGGTGTGAAAACATTGACCATCTGAGAAACATCTGAACCCGAGCTCTGGGCACTGACAATATCAGAGACTAATAAAAGGAAAGGAATGAAAAACAGAAATGTTTTGTTTCCCTTAAGACTGACCAACTCAGAATGGATTCTCTGGTATCACAGACACATCATTCTGAAAATAGTAAACCATAATTCTTGGAGTTTCCACCCCTCCCAAAGCCTGTCTAAAGACCAGGGGATGAACTGATTCACTTCGGAATATCCCTCATCAATCAGAAAGCCTTAGAGATGGAATTTAAACTGCCATATAATTTTGAGATTTATTCATTCACACCTAGGTTGGGCTCTTTGTTTGCAAGAATGAGAAATTAATTGCGATGTCTCAAATGTAGGATAATGAAGTTTAAAATATCCACTACTTGTAAAGGTGTAATATGTTTCCTAATTGTGTCCAAAATGGAATTTTTATGATTGCAGAGTCATTCTTCAATTCTCAGCCTTCTGAAATAAACATCTGAATATGACTATAAATTCCCCATGGGTAAGACTAGGTCTTCTATTGTTAGTTATCTATAAGCTAGGTTCTGGGCTCAATAGCATTGCCTTCTCTATTGCATAACCTTTATCATTATATAATGATGACTCAGAAGAAGTGTTGTCCTCAAAACTGGCAAACTCCAGAATGTTTCACAGAAATTAATTTTCTGGGTGTTTGTTCTAACTTGCTGAATCTCTGACCCCATCACCAGCAATTCTGATTCTTAAGGACTGGTTGGGTATAGGGAATTGGCATTTTTAACAGATTTCCCAAGATAGTCTAGTCATAGAGTTTTCTAAGCACACTTTTTTTGAGAAGTACAACCCATGTCCTCTGAACCATTCTGGATATGCGTTTGTGTGCATCCACTCTGCGCAGCCATCTTCATTAAAGAACACACTCTCACATCACACTCTGAGCCAATTAATCTCATTTCTCTAATCATGAGTGTTATAATTGTTCACTCTTCAAAGTGGGAAGAGATTTCTCAGAAACCACTTTGGTTTTTGCAGAAGCAGAATGACTGCCTCAACACTGATTTTGCTTTTGTAATGTGAGCAGAGGATAAAATTAACCTTTTGTTTTCTGGTTTGAGGCAATCATTTACCTCAAAAAGGAAAGCCATTAATATATACACTGAATCATTTGGATTGCTTACAAACTAAATAGATTTAGTAATTCAGATTTTCATGAGTCTTGACATTTTTGATGTCCAGTTCAGAGGTTGGATGGTTGCTGCAGGGGAGAAGAAATGGAATAAGAGTAGGTGAGGAGGTTTTTCAAGATATTTTATTTTAGGAAAGCTGCCTCTATTCCTGATATCAACTTGAGCATTCCAAGAACAAATGGTTCTTAACATTCTGTGGGGAGTCAAGATTTCATTTAGGAGCCAGGTATGGTGGCTCAAACCTGTAATCCCAGGACTTTGGGAGGCCGAAGCAGGTGGATCATGAGTTCAGGAGTTCAAGACCAGCCTGCTCAACATAGCGAAACCCCGTCTCCAGTAAAAATACAAAAAAATTTAGCTGGACATTGTGGAGGGTGCCTATAGTCCCAGCTGCTTGGGAGGCTGACGCAGGAGAATCACTTGATCCCAGGATTTGGAGTTTGTAGTGAGCCGAGATTGTGCCACTGCACTGCAGCCTGGGTAACACAGCAAGACTCTTCTTAAAAAAAAAAAAAAAAAAAAAGAATTCATTTAGGGATCTGATTAAAGATTTAAACTAGGTTACTGGAAAAATGAATGTAGGCACACATACAAACAAAGATTTTCCAGAAACTTCAGTCCATCATAGGCCACCCAAAAGCTCTTCTAAATTTAGAATGTATGCCTTCTCATATGGTTTGGCTTTGGGTCCCCCACCAAATCCCATCTCAAATTGTAATCCCACATGTCGGGGAAGGGGTCTTGTGGGAGGTGAATGAATCATGGGGTTGACTTCCCCTTGCTATTCTCGTGATAGTGAGTGAGTTCTCATGAGATCTGGTTGTTTGAAAGTGTGTGACGCTTCCACTTCACTCTCTCTTTCCTGCTCTACCATGGTAAGATGTGCTTGTTTCCCCATCACCTTCTGCCATGATAGTAAGTTTTCTGAGGCCTCCTAGTCATGTTTCTGTAAGTGTGGAACTGTGAGTCAATTAAACTTATTTGCTTCATAAATTACCCAGTCTCAGGTAGTTCTTTATAGCAGTGTAAGAATGGACTAATACAGAAAATTGGTACCAGTAGAGTGGAGTACTGCTATAAAGATACCTGAAAATGTGGAAGCAACTTTGGAACTGTATAATGGGCAGAAGTTGGAACAGTTTGGAGTGCTCAGAAGAAGATAGGGAGATGAGGGAAAGTTTGGAATTTCCTAGAGACTTGTTGAATGGTTGTGACCAAAATGCTGATAGTGATATGGAAAGTGAAGCCCAGGCTGAGGTGGTCTCAGACAGAGATGAGGAACTTATTAGGAACTGAAACAAAGATCACCCTTGCTATGCTTTAGTAAAGAGGTTGGTGTCATTGTGCCCCTACTCTAAGGATCTGTGGAAATTTGAACTCAAGATAAATTATTTCAGATATCTGGTGGAAGAAATTTCTAAGCAGCAAAGCTTTTAAGATGTGACCTGGCTGCTCCTAACAGCATACAGTCTTATGAATTCACAAAGAGATGGTCTGAAATTGGAAATTATGTTTAAGAGGGAAGCAAAACATAAAAGCTTGTAAAATTTGCAGCCTGAACATGTGATAGAAAAGAACAAGCCATTTTCTGGGGAGAAATTCAAGCCAGCTGGAGAAATTTGCATAAGTAAACAGGAGCTGTGTGTTAATAGCCAAGACCACGGGGAAAATGTCTCCAGGTCATATCAGAGACCTTCACAACAGCCCCTCCCATCACAGACCCAGAGGTCTAGGAGGGAAAAATGGTTTCATGGTCCAGGCCCAGGGCTCTGCTACTCTGTGCAGCCTCAGGACATGGTGCCCTGTGTCCCAGCTGCTCCACTTCCAGCTGTGGCTAAAAGGGCCCAAGATACATCTCAGGCCATGGCTTCAGAAAGTAAAAGCCCCAAACCTTGGCAGCTTCCATGTGGTGTTGGGCCTGTGGGTGTGCAGAAGGCAAGAGTTTGGGAGTCTTCACCTGGACTTCAGAGGATGTATGGAAATGCCTGGATGTCCAGGCAGAAGTCTGCTGCTGGGGTGGAGCCCTCATGGTGACCCTCTACTAGGGCAGTGCAGAGGGGAAATGTGGGTTTGGAGTCCCCACGCAGATGCCCAGTGGGGTACTGCCTAGTCGAGTAGTGAGAAGAGGGCCTGGTTCTCCAGACCCCAGAATGGTAGATCTACTGTAAGCTTGCAACTTATACCTGGAAAAGCTGCAAACACTCAACACCAGCCTGTGAAAGCAGATGGTGGGGTTATGCCGAGCAGAACCACAGGGGAAGAGCTGCCCAAGGCCTTGGGAGACCACCCCCTTTATCAGTATATTTGTGAGACATGGAGTCAAAGGAGATTATTTTTGAGCTTTAAGATTTAATGATTGCCCTGCTGGGTTTCAGATGTGTATGGGGCCCCTATTCCCTTTGTTTTGGGAAATTTCTCCCTTTCTGAATAGGAGCATTTACCCAATGCCTCTACCCCCATTTTATCTTGGAAGTAACTAACTTGTTTTGGATTTTTACAGGCTCATAGGTGGAAGGAGCTTACCTTGTCTCAGATGAGACTTTGGATTTGGACTTTTGAGTTAATGCTGGAATGAGTTAAGACTTTTGGAGACTACTGTGGAGGCATGATTGGTTTGGAAATGTGAAAAGGACATGAGATTTGGGAGGGCCTGGGGGGGGGAATGATATGATTTGGCTGTGTGTCCCCACACAAATCTCATCTTGAATTGTAATCCCCACATGTGGAGGAGGGGCCTGGTGGGAGGTGATTGAATCGTGGGGGTGGACTTCCCCCTTGCTCTTCTCATAATAATGAGTGGGTTCTCATGAGATCTGGTTGTTCGAAAGTGTGTGGCAATTCCGCTTCATTCTCTCTCTTCTGCTCCACCATAGTAAGATATGCTTACTTCCCCTTCATCTTCCACCATGATTGTAAGTTTTCTGAGTCCTCCCAGTCATGCTTTTTATTAAGCCTGTGCAATTTGAGTCAATTAAACCTATTTTTGTTTTAAAATTATTTTATTTTATTTTATTTTAAGTTCTGGGATACATGTGCAAGATGCATAGGTAAATGTTTGCCATGGTGGTTTCCTGCACCTATCAACCCATCACCTAGGTACTAAGCCCTACAAGCATTAGCTATTTATTCTGATGCTTTTCCTCCCTCTACCCCCCTGACAGCCCCCAGTGTGTGTTGTTCCCCTCCCTGTGTCCATGTGTTCTCATTGTTCAGCTCCCATTTATAAGTGAGAAAATGCAATGTTTGGTTTTCTGTTCCTGTGTTAGTCTGCTGAGAATAATGGCTTCAGGCTTCATCCATGTCCCTGCAAAGGACATGATCTCATTTTTTTTGGCTGCATAGTATTCCATGCTGTATATGTACCACATTTTCTTTATCCAGTCTATCACTGATGGGCATCTGAGTTGATTCCATGTATTTGCTATTGTGAATATAGCTGCAATGAATATACACATGCATGTATCTTTATAATAGAATGATTTATATTCCTTTGGGTATATACCCAGTAATAAGATTGCTGGGTGGAATGGTATTAGGTCTTTAGGTCTTTGAGGAATCACCACACTGTCTTACATAATGGTTGAACTAATTTACACTCCTACCAACAGTGTAAAAGTGTTTCTATTTCTCCACAGCCTTGCCAGCATCTATTGATTCATGACTGTTTAATAATCGCCTTTCTGACTGGTGTGAGATGGTATCACATTGTGGTTTTGATTTGCATTTCTCTAATGATCAATGATGTTGAGCTTTTTTTCATAAGTTTGTTGGCCACACAAATGTCTTCTTTTGAGAAGTATCTGTTCATATCCTTTGCCCACTTTTTGATAAGGTTGTTTGTTTTTTTCTTGTAAATCCATTTAAGTTCCCTGTAGATTCTGAATATTAGGCCTTTGTCAGATGGATAGATTGCAAAAATTTTCTCCCATTCTAAAGGTTGTCTATTCACTCTGATGATAGTTTCTTTGGCTGTGCAGAAGCTCTTTAGTTTAATTCGATCTCATTTGTCAATTTTTGCTTTTGTTGCAATTGCTTTTGATGAATTAAACCTATTTTCTTCATAAATTGCCCAGTCTCAGGTAGTTTGTTATAGCAGTGTGAGAATGGACTAATACATCTCCCTTCAGGGTTTTTTTTGCTACCACAGGCACTCTTACATTAGACCTTACACATTATAAAAACAAAATCATCTGTGGATAATTATTAACTATGTAGATCCCTGGCCTCCACCTAGATCACTGCAATTATTTTAGGATCCTCAGGTAATGCTAATGTAGGTGATGCATGATCATAATTTGAGAAACAAGGCAGTGACACAGAGAGGAGGTAGCTCACTGATATAAACATTTAGTGAATTCCCACCTAATATGTACCTACAAAAATTAAAAATTAAAAAAAATAGTTGATGCAATCAACCCATTTTCCTTCACCAGGTGGAAACTCAGGCATGAAAAGCAAGGCTGGTTTTTTTCATTCCAGACCTTGCTCTGTTCTTCTGTTCAGCTTTGCCATCCTGGGACAGGATTTTTATATTTCTCAATTATAATTGTCCCCAGTGCTCATTTTACAAATTTTCTATGTAAAAGGTTAAGGATGAAGTTGGGTAGACAGAGAAGTTTCTTTTTCATCCCAAACTCTCACAAAGTGGGCCTTGGGCCTATTGTTTTTCTGCAAAGGACCTTCTTTTCCTCCGTGTGTTCATGGACTGTACTGCCTCTAACTCAAAAGAGATAAAGGGAGAGAGTGTTGAAAAGAAGGGCTGCAGATACTCCTCCTCACCAGCCTCTAATTGTTTCCAGACAGCAAGTTGCTGGGATATTTTGAAACAGCACAGAGGATTTTTCCATAGGTTGGCAGTAGCCATGGGTAAGCAATTCTCTACAGTTCTTGAGAGTTATGCTTGTGCCAGTGGATGAGAATAGTATAGAAACATACAAAGGAAATTTGGAGTCCAACCTGCCTGAGAGGCAGGCTCATAATTTGCTTCATTGATATATCAAGATACTAGTTAGAATACAATACAAACCCATTTACTCTACCTCGATCAAATCAGACATGTGGCCAAAGAATTCTATGAACATATTTCAATATCAAATTAAAATTTTTTGTTTCAAAGAGCAAATGCACATTGCTTCAATGGCATTGACCTCACGAAACTTTCCCAACTCTGGCTTGTTAAACTCTCCTCTTTCATTTCTTACTATAAATAAAGATTGCTTTCAGATTGCTTGAGAAGAAATGGGAGAAAAGGGTAGTGCTAGGGCTCTGATGCAAAAGGACATTTTAGTGGTTCTCATCAAGGGAAAAAAATCGAATTTAACTATTCTTTATTTTTGACCTAAGGAGATGGTTCCTTAACAACTAACATGTGAGGTGGTAGAGCTAGAAGATCTGAGCACTCCTATTCAACTTCACCCACAGCGAATTAAAAGGCTTTCAGACAAACAACAGTGATGGCACAGGAACAGCAGCCTATTGGATGCTGAGGAGTGGTGGGGTGGCAGATAGGTAAGGCAAGGCAACTTCTCAATTGTCATCAAAGTTTAAGTGAAACAAAACATACTGGAGGCACTGTTTCATGAACATTCAAATCAATTGCATTCAATGAAATCTAATTATTGTGCCCTGCTATTTGTATTCTAAGTGATTTATTGAGGCGAAAAGAACAGAACCTTCTCAATTAGAAAAGAACTAACAAATATTTTATTAAACACCGAATGAGAATTGCACTGTTGTAGGCCACAAAGTTCCAAAGAACAAATAAGATGGCTTAGGGTTTTGAGAAACTTGGATACTATGAGCTGCCAATGAAAGAGAAGGTTGGCATCCCCAACCTGTCATTGGGAAACTTGATTACACTGCAGGCCTCTTATTAAGACATTTCTGAGAAGAAAAAAAAATAAAATGTAGATGTTCTGAGATGCTGTAGAGATGGAAAATAAAATGCTCAGATGCCTCCATTCCCTTCTGTGCCTACAGTAGACATGAGGTTTCAAGCAAGACTTTTTTTCTTGCTTTTCCAGAACTCTTTCCATTTCGTAAACTCAGCACTGTCCGTTCTATGGAGGCATTAGCTGCATCCAGACAACTTCATCCCTGGAAATCTGTACTAACAACTCCCTTTGTTGGCTTTCTGTTGTAGAAATACAAAATTTATTGAATTTAGTGAGTTAAGATAGGAGCTTCCCATGTACAAAAATAAAATAAATTAAAATGTACATAATTTTTATAGAATTGAATGTCATATCTGTGGATATATAATAACCTAAAGAAATGAACTGAAATATGGTTAGTTATGTACAAAAATGTTCATCATAGTGTGACTTATAAGAGTGTAAAATTGGACATTATACACATGTCCTAATGTATAAAATTAGATAATAAATTTGGCCCCTCCATTTCCAGCTACTGAAAATCAGGTTTGCAGATATCAAAGGATATAGAAAAATGTTCAATATTGTATATTACTGTTGAATAAATAGAAAGCAAATTGTAAGATAATATAAATTAAAATATAAATAATATATGTATTCATTGAAAATCTGGAAGACTTGCCCTTTACATTTTTATTTAAAAGTAATTAACTGTATTATGGGTGAATTATGTCTGTGATTTCCAAATGTTTGACAATAGGAATGTTCTATTTTTTCCTCACTTAAAAATACTGTTGGCCAGGTGTGGTTGCTCATGCCTGTAATCCCAGCACTTTGGGAGGCCGAGGCAGGCAGATCACTTGAGTCCAGGAGTTTAAGACTAGCCTGGGCAATATGGTAAAACTCCATCTCTACAAAAACAACAACAACAACAACAAAATTAGCCAGGCAAGGTGATGTAGTCCCAACTACTTGGGAGGCTGAAGTGGGAGGATTGCTTGAGCCCAGGAGGTCAAGACAGCAGTGAGCCATGATCACGCCAGTGCACTCCAGCCTGGGCCACAAAGTGAGAGACCTCTTCCAAAAAAAAAAAAAATTGTTTTCTTATTATTGACGTCTTTACTTATCATAGACACAAGTCTTATCAAATATGTGTTTTGTAAATATTTCCTCCCTTCTATGGCTCGTGCTTTCATTTTCATTTTTGTAATATTGTCTTTTGAATAGTAGAAATTTTTAATTTCAATAAAGTAGAATTTATAAACATTTTCTTTTAAAGGTTATGCTTTCAATGTCATATCTAAGAAATCCTAGCCAAAGGTTACAAATAATTTCCCCTGTATTTTTATAAAAGTCTTATAATTTTAAGTTTTATGTTTAGTTCTATGATGCATTTGAGTAAATTTTTGTATATTTTTCTTTAATTTCCTTTAATTTATAGTAGTCTCCTTGGTTTTTAGTTTTGCTTTTTATGATATTGACTTTTTTTTAGAAGTGAACAGACCACTTGTCTTGTATAATATCCAACATGTTGGATGTGTCTAACTTGTTTCTCATGCTTAGCTTCAGGTTAAACATTTCTGGCAAGATTAATTTACAGAAGTTTTGTACTTAATGCACAACAACAAAGGACATTTAAAAGAACTCACACTGATATTTTTAATTCAAATTTAATATTACATGGTTTCTTCTTTAGCTATTCAAATGTTATATTTATATTTCTTTATCTCTCACAGTGAAACACTTGGTTCCTCTTAGTAATATACTTATTTCACATACTATAAATCAAACAGTTTCAGAATTAAAACAACATTACAGCCTGCAATAAACTGTTATGTAAAGCTTAATATTTCTTTACAGTTCTTTTTTCTTTTATAATGGACCCTATTAAGATAAAACAAATGTTTTCAAAAGTATGTGAATTAATTCCTCTCCTTGCATACCTATATTTAATATTCAATTTAATATGAATATTCAATTTAATGAATTTAATATTCAATTTAATATTCAATTTAATGAATTTAATATTCAATTTAATATTCAATTTAATATGAAGTCAGATTCATTTTTTATCTTCATATTCAATTTTAGAGTTTGCTTTTCTAACCTTAGTTTTATTTTTAATAATTCAGTTTTATTGTTTCAATATGTACAGCATTTGCATAACTCAAATTACAAATAATATGTGAAACATTTTAGCTTTTCACCCATTCCCATTTCTACCCAATGGATAACCATTTTCATTAGTTTCTATCTGTCCTTTCTACTTTCGTATTTGTTTTTTGTTTTCACAAAAGTAAGCAAATTTGTGATATCTATTCTCATTCCTCCTTCTTTCTTATGCACATGTAGCATAGCATATACACCCTTTTGCACTTTGATTTTTTTTTTTCAGTTAAAAATACGTTCTGGAAATCACTCCATGACGGTTCATGGACATGTCCCTCATTCTTTTTTACAACTTCATAAAAATTCATTTTGTGGATAAACCACAGTTTATCATTTCACATAAATAGACATTTATTTGAAAGATAGAAAAATAGGCAGTAACTTGTTATTACTAACAATGCAACATTGAATAGCTTCCATTTTGCCTACATATAGAGAGATATGTCTTCAAGATGAATTCCTAGAAGTGAGGTTGCTAGGTCAAAGGGTGATTGCATATATGGTTCTAACAGTTATTGTTACATTAATCTCTTTAGAGGCTATACCATTTTGCACTCTCACCAGCACATAATAGAGCACCTTTTGCTTTTCAGAAAAAAATATTTAAATTAGATGCCCATGGAAGACTCATCAATATGGGAGAGGATTTCTGATACAATGTATGCATTTATTTATTTATTTATTTATTTGTTTGTTTGTTTGTTTGAGATGGAGTCTCTTTCTGTTGCCCAGACTGGAGTACAGTGGTGTGATCTCACCTCACTGCAACCTCTGCCTCCTGGGTTCAAGCCATTCTCCTGCCTCAGCCCCCCGACTAGCTGGGATTACAGCTGTGCACCACCAAGACTGGCTAATTTTTGTATTTTTAGTAGAGATGGGGTTTCGCCCTGTTGGCCAGACTGATCTTGAACTCCTGACCTCAAGTGATCCACCCACCTCAGCCTCCCAAAGCTCTGGGATTACAGGCATGAGTCACCACACCCAACCTGAAATGTATGCATTTAAAGCAGCTGTAAATTGCTAGTAGGTCATACATAACTGAATATAGAGGTGTGGAAAGATAAGAAAGAAAAGCTGTAAATATGTGAAAGGAGACAATGCCTGTGGATGTGGTTATTATCCTAGGAGCTGACTTCCCACTCTTTTCCTGCCTTTTCACCTTCCCAGGCCAACTGCCTCTTATCCTTTCATCATAACAATGGATTTGTGAGATGGGGAGGTGCATTTTACTCCTGAGCACCCCTTAGCTTGCCTGGCTTATGAGTGCTGTCTTTGATGTTCCCAAAGGTTATAAATCATTTATAAGATCCCTTAATCAGAACCAGTGTCTGAATTCTTTACTTACCAATTCATCCCATGAACAACTTTCTGGAAATAGCTAGAGGAGCAGAGAGGAATCAGGCTGCATTCTTTTTTAAGTGAGTGCCAACTATTCAGATTAAAGAGTATGGAACTCTCTCTTTCTAGTACAATGCCATAGAGGAAAGAAGGTCTGGGTACACAGCTGCCCTCTTAGGCAAGTGCTGCGAAGTTTGTTTCCACATTATCTCTTAACCCTTCTCAGTTTTGTTCCCAGGGGAAGAGGACCAAGTTAGCTGATAAATGAGACAGAAAAATCTCATTGACCGGGCTGGGCATTCAGGATGTAGGGGTTTTGCTTTGTAACTCTAGTTTCCATCACTCTTAGTCTTCCCAGAAGTTGCTTGATTTCAGACAGAGTATTTTCTTGTTGCTGAGAAAAGAAACTGAAATCTTGCTCTGCCCCCAATAGGAATAAACATTATAGTCTGCAGTCAGAAACAAAGCACATTGCACCTGGAAAGAACAAAAATCAAAATGAGGCATTCTGTCTGGCACAGGTCCCCCACAGATGAAACCTTGATTCCTGTTTTTCAAGGTGCTGATTTTCTAACACAAATAACTCTATCCCTGTCATTTGCAGTACTGATATGTAACAACTTTGCAGATTTAGTAATTATTTGATTATATACCATTTTCTTCACCATCGACATATTATTATAACCTTGGGAAATTGGTGGTTTTATAACTTAAACATCTTATTTTTTTATTTGATAAGTCAATTCTTCCAACATCTGAAGTCTCTTGTAAAATTTTATTTGTAAAATAATGTTTTACTTGTCTTTTCATATGGCCTACTTCTCCCTTGCAGTAAATGCCTCAAGTTGCAAATTTCCAGGTTCTACATTCACGATTCAGGGTGGGCAGGGTAACAAAAGTCTCTGCACAGTTAGAGACTCTGCAAGGCTACCCAAACAAACTTGACTAATGATAAAGTTGATACCTTATCTCCTTTGATTCACTACCTTGTATGAGCTGTTGGCCATAAACTGTAAGAGTCCCAGCACCAAATCCCGCTTAGAACCTTTATGAGGGTGAAGAGAAGGTCCATTTGCTTTTTAATATTTCTCACTTTTCTATTCCTATAGAAATTTCTTCATAGTATGTTAGTGGCTAATTCATTTTAGATAAATATTTTTTTCTCCAAACTTCTCTTTTAAAATAAACTGGGCCTGAAAACAAATTGAGTGAATGAAACATTTCTGTTTGACCAAATTCTCCTTCCATTATGGAAGGGACAGCATAAGAGCCCTGGGTACCTAGGAAAACAGGGACAAGGGAAACTGGGGGCACAACATCACCTATCTTCCAATTTTGCAAGACTTGGTGTCTGTACCAACTGAATCTGACAATGTGCATGGTGGGTTAGAAGGCCCTTTTGCTGGTAGGTTTTCCAACTCTGACACCATGGAGTTATTCTGGGATTTTGAAGTAAAAAGGAAGCTAAAGCACCCAATCAATTGATTGAAGAACTGCAATAATGAAAGGCATGATCTAGGCCCCAGTAGTTTTCCCAGTGAATATAGTAAGGCCACAGCCCTGTTGTTCTGCTCTAGCTGTAAACAGTTATTGAAACAGAAGTTTTCCTGAGCACTGCAGACTGTCTTTCTGCTGAGTGTTGCTCTTTGCTGGCCTTCCTAAGGAACTGGTGATGTGTGAGAATGAGATTGTGTTTCATCACCTCTCATTATTTTTTCCATGTTCTAAAAACAGTTGTCTAGACTTTTAGTTTCTGCCATGCCTGGCCACATTCTCCCAGCCCGAGAGAGCTCCTTGGGAGCACAGAATGAACATGACAATTTTATATTTTACTTTTACAAGCCATCTGCTCTTGCATTTGTGTGAAGACCATTGGAATCAATGGGGAAGTCAGTGCTTTGCTTTATAGGTTCAGTCTTAACAGAAAAAAAGGGAAGAAAGAAAATTCTTCCCAGTGGGAATATGTGGCCTAATTAGACACTGAATTAACCAGAGTCAATTAATTTGGGGGTATAATCTGATAAATCATTTAATACTGAACATATTGCTTGAATAGCTTGAAGTCAGTTAAGTGAAATAGATAGAGCTTACCATTAATTCCTTGGTCCTGAGATAACACTAAGGAAAATAAAAAGAAACATGACACTTCAAACTCTATAATCTCCAAACCGAACTCATCATTTTTGCCATATGACCTTTTCCACCTCCCAGGTTCCTAGCTCAAGAAACAGCACTATCATTTACTCAGTTTGCTGAAGCCAGAACCTGGGCACCATCACTTCCTTCTCTCATCCCGACGTATAATCTCAATTAATTGACTTTCTTAGAATCTCTCAGATTCATTCCCTGCTCTTCATCGTTCTTTGCTATATCCCTTATGGAAGCCACCATCATGTCTTACCTGGATATTGCAATAGTCTTAAGAGTAGTTTCTTTCTATTCTCATTCTTGTTTAGCTATCCACATTCTTCCTCCAAACCATCCATTCATAATGCAGCCAGAATGATGTCTCTAAAATAAAGTATGATCACATTTCTCTTTTAAAATCTTTTAATACTTCCAATCATTCAGTGAATGAACTCTAAAATGCCTTAGCATCTCTAATGATTCTCTCCTATATCTACATCATGGTCCTATATGGCCACTATTTGCACACGTACTGCGCTCTTCATGTTCCTTTATCACACCCCACACTCTCTCACATCCAGGATTTAACTTGCCCTTGTTTGTCTTAAGCTACATCTTAATCATTCTCTCAGTCTCAGCTAAAACTTCACCTCACCTGGGCATCATTTTCTGATTCTAGACTGAGTTAGGTGCTCTGAATTTCCTTATTAAATACTCATCACTTCTATTTGTGATCAGAGAACTTCAATTGTTGTCTTTGCCGGACTGAAAGCTTTGGAAAGAGCCTGTATCTGTCTTGTTTATAAAAAATACGAAATAATTATGAGAATAAATAAGTAAATGAACAATGCCTGGAGATTTTGCATGAATAATGGCCCAAAGTCACCATTTTAAGATAACATGAACAAAGTACAATTTACACAACAATGCACATTTTATGTGTGCAGTTCAATGAGCGTTTAAAAATATATAGACTCAGGGCTGGGCATAGTGGCTCATCCTGTAATCCCAGAACTTTGGGAGGCTGAGATGGGAGGTATGACTTGAGGCCAGGAGTTCAAGACCAGTCTGGGCAACATAGTGAGACCCCATCTGTACAGACACTTAAAAAAATAGCTAGCTGTGGTCATGTGCACCTGTAATTCAAACTACTCAGGAGGCTGAGGAGAGATGATTCCTTAAGCCCAAGAGTTTGAGGCTGCAGTGAGCTATGATAGCACCACTGTGCTCCAGCCTGGGTGACAGAGCAAGACCTTGTCTCTAATATGTATATCTAGATCTGTCTGTCTATCTATCTATCTATCTATCTATCTATCTATCTATCTATCTATCTATCTATCTATCTGTCCAGAACATGTCTATCACTACAGATAATTCCCTTATGCTCCTCTGCAATAAGTTCACCCTTCCTGCCCCCACTTTTGGTAACCACTGATATATTTTTATCACTAGAGATTGATTTTGCACATTCTTGAATATAATATAGGTGGAAAACAGGGAGTGTACTCTTGTATATTTTTTTCACACAATAAAATTTTTGAGAATCACCCATGTTTTTGCATTTATCACTAGTTTGTGCCTTTAAATTGCTGAATAAAATGTTGTTGAATGGATATGTCATGTTTTGTTTTCCATTCTCCTACTAATAAACATTTGAGTGGTTTCCAAGTTTTAGCTATTATGAATAAAGCTGCTATGAACATTTAGGTACCAATTGTTTTGTAAGGATGTATTTTTATTTCTTTTGATTTCTAATTACTCCACATGCTCACAAACATTTGATATTTTCAGTCTTTTAAATGTTATGTATTCTAATGGGCATGAAATGGTATCTCATTATGGTTTTAATTTTCATTTCTTAGGTGATGATGATGATGATGATTATTATTATTATTATTTGAGACGGAGTCTCACTCTGTCACCAGGCTGGAGTGCACTGGCTTGATCTTGGCTCACTGCAACCTCTGTCTCCCAGGTTCAAACGATTCTCCTGCCTCAGCCTCCCAAGTAGCTGGGACTACAGGCATGCACCACCATGCCCAGCTAAATTTTTTTGTATTTTTAGTAGAGACGGGGTTTCACCATGTTGGCCAGGATGGCCTCAATCTCCTGACCTCGTGATCCACTCGCCTTGGCCTCCCAAAGTGCTGGGATTGCAGGAGTAAGCCAGCACACCTGGCCCACATTATTAATGATGCTGAGCACGTTTTTATGTGCTTATTACCAATCCAAGTATCTTAATTTGTGAAACGTCTATTCATGCCTTTGCACATTTTGAGATTGTTTTTTGTCTAATTATTGAGTTGAGAAAGAGAGTTACTTAAATGTTTTTCCTCAGTTGAAGGCTTGCCTTTTCATTCTTCATTTTTTTTTTTTTACGGTGTCTGGAAGAGGATAAGGTTTTAATTTTAAATAAGTCCAATTTATCAATGCTTTTTAAAAAAGGTTCATGCATTTTTGTGTCCTAAGAATATTTTTCTACTCAAAGGTTAGAAATATTTTCTCTGAACCTTTTTTTCAGAATTTTCACAATTCTAGCTTTCATTTTTAGATACATGATATTTATCAAATTACTTTCATGTGTGGCATGAGAAAAAAAGTAAAGATTTTTTTATTTTTTTAATATTTTTTTTTTGAGATGGAGTTTCACTGTTGTGGCCCAGGCTGGAGTGCAATAGCATGAACTCGGCTCACTCCAACCTCCACCTCCCAGGTTCAAGCAATTCTCCAGCCTCAGCCTCCCAAGTAGCTCGGATTACAGGCACCCACCACCATGCCCAGCTAATTTTTTTATTATTATTTTTAGTAGAGATGGGGCTTCACCATGTTGGCCAGGCTGGTCTCGAACTCCTGACCTCAGGTGATCCAACCATCTTGGCCTCCCAAAGTGCTGGGATTACAGGCGTGAGACACCACATCTGGCCGAGAGTAAAGATTTATTATTTCCACATGCATATTCAGTTTTTCTAGTGCTATTTATTGTATTGTGTGTGCCTTCGTCAAAAACCAAATGATTATATGTGGGTTTGTCGATTTCTAAATTATATTCTATTCCATTGAATTATATTTCTACTCTGAACAGAAGCTTTTAAGTTTAATATAGTCCAATACCATACTGTTCTTTTAAGCTTTATAGTTAATTATTGAAATCCAGTTGGATAAATTCTTCAACTTTTTTCTTTTTTTTCAACATTGTTTTGACTATTTAACGTCTTTTGCATTTTCACACACATTTTAGGATGAGCATGTCAATTTCTACCTCAAAAGCCTCTTAAATTTTGATTGGTATTATAGAAATCTATAAATCAATTTGGGGAAATGTATATCTTAACAGTGTTAAGGGATCTAGTCTATCAATAAGATATATCATTTCATTTATCTAGATAGATATTCAATAATTCAGTAATATTTTATAGATTTAATGTGGAAGTCTTGTACACTATTTTTTTCTTGGTACATAATATTATACTTATTTATGGGGTACCTGTGATATTTTATTACAGGCATAAAATGTATAATGATCAAGTCAGGGTATTTGAAATACCCTTCACCTTGAATATTTATCATATCTATGTATTGAGAATATTTCAAGTCCTCTCTTCCAGCTATTTTGAAATATACAACACATTGTTGTTAACTTAAGTCAGCTTACTCTGCTATCAAACATTAGAACTTATTTCTTCTATCCGACTCTATGTTTGTACCCATTAACCAATGTCTCTTAACACTCTCTCTCCTACTGACACGCTCCTCTCAGTTGCTGCAGGTGACATAATTTCTTTCTACTCTATGACATGATTTCATTCTCCATATTATTCTTTATAATGATAACATAGTATTCTATTGTGTATATATATCCCATTTCCTTTATCCATTCATCTATTGATGAACATTTCGCTCACTTGATTCCACATATTTTCTTTTGTCAATAGTGCTGCAGAAATCATGAAGATGCAGGTATCCCTTTGATATACTATTTTCCTTTGGATAAGTAACCAGTAGAGGGACTGCTGGACCATATAGTAGTTCTATTTTTAGTTTTTTTAAGAAAAATCTGTATTGTTTTGTATTCTGGCTGTACTAATTTACATTCCCACCAAAGTGTATGAGTTCCCTTTTCATCGCATCATCACCAGCATGTTTTTAAAAATATTTTTGATGATAGTTATTCTAACTGGAATAAGAGAATATCTCTGTGGTTTTGATTTGCATTTTCATGATGACTAGCTATGTTGATCATTTTTACATATATCTGTGGGCCATTTGTATCTCTTCTTTTGAGAAATGTCTATTCATTTTCTTTGTCCACTTTTTAATAGGTTTTTTTTTTTACTGTTGAGTTTCTTGCATATTCTTTTTATTAGTCCCTTGTCAGGTGAATACTTTGCAAGTATTTTCTCCCATTCAACAATAGGTTTTCTCTCCATTCCATTAACTGTTTCCATTGTGAAGAAGATTTTTAGTTTAATACAGTTCAATTTGTCTACATTTGTTTTTGTGGCCTGTGTTTTTGAGGCCTTAACATAATATTTTTGCCTAGACCAATGTACTGAAGTGTTTCCCTATGTTTTCTTCCAGTAGTTTAATGGTTTTGAGTTTTTTTGCTTAAGTCTTTATCTATCTTTAGTTGCTTTTGTACATGGTGAAATGTAGGGGTCTAGTTTCTTTCTTCTGCATGTAGATATCCAGTTACTATAGCATTGCAATATATTTTGAAGTCAGGTAGTGTGATGCCCCCAGCTTTATTCTTTTTGCTTTAGATAGTTGAGTTCTTTTTTGTTTCATACAAATTTTAGGATTTTTAAAAATTTCTGTAAAATATAACATTGATATTTTGATAGCAATTGCACAGAATATGTACGTTGCTTTGGGTAATATAGTCATTTTAATGATTCTAATTTTTCTGATTCATGAGCATAGGATGTCTTTTCACTTATTTGTGTACTATTCAATTTCTTTCTTCAGTGTTTTGTAGTTTTCCTTGTATAGGTCTTTCACTTCCTTGGTTAAATTTATTCCTACCTATTTTATTTTATTTATCTATTATAAATTAGATTATAAATGAGATTTCCCTCTTAATTTCCTTCCCAGCTACTTCATTATTTCCACATTGAAAGACCACTCATTTTTGTATGTTGATATTGTATCTTGCAACTTTACTAATTTAGTAGCTATAAGAGTTTACTAAATTTATGTATTAGATATAAGAGTTTTTTGGTGGAGTCTTTTGTTTTTTCTAGATATAAGATCATATCAACAACAAAGAGGGACAATTTGACTTCTTTTGCAATTTGGATGCCTTTTATTTTTCTTGCCTGATTTCTCTGGCTAGGACTTCCAGTACTAGGTTGAACAGGAGTGGTGAATCAGGCATCCTTGTCTTGTTCCAATTCTTAGGGAAACAGCTTTAAGCTTTTCCCTGTTCAGTTAAATGCTGACTGTGGGCTTAACATATATAGCCTTTATTATGTTGAGGTATATTCCTTATATGCCTACTTGTTGAGACATTTTGGATTTGTACATGCTGAACTATCTTTGCCTCCCTGGGATAAACCCTACTACATTGTGGTGTATTATTCTTCTGATGTGCTATTGGATTTGGTTCACTACTATTTTGTTGAGAATTTTTTGCATTTATGTTCATTAGGGATATTAACCCATAGGTTTCTTTTTTTTTCCTTGCATCCTTGTCTGATTTGGAATCGGTAATGCTGACCTCATAAAATAAGTTAAGGAGAATTCCCTCCTATTTAACTTTTGGGAATAATTTGGGGAGGACTAGTATTAGTTTTTCTCCGTAAGTTTGGTAGAATTTGCTAGTGAATCCATCTGGTCCTGGACTTTTCTTTGTTGGAGACTTTTAATTGCCAATTCATTCTTACTACTTGTGATAAATTTATTCAAGTTTTCTATCACTTCCTGATTCAATCTTGGCAGGTTTTATGTTTCCAGGTATTTATCCATTTCCTCTGTTTTCCAGTTTGTTGTCATATAATTGTTCAGAATAGTATCTGCTGATCTTTCTTATTTCTGTGGTATCAGTTGTCATGTTGCTTTTTTCATTTCTAATTTCCTATATTTTATCTTCTCTCTTATTTTCTTGATTAGGCAGTTTCTCTGACTCTTGAGTCAGGTGCCTGTGCAGCTTCATGAAGAAGCCTGTCAGCTTCCTCAGCAGGTCATCAGTGTCAACGAGCTTATAGGCAGAGGTAGATGTGGCTTCTGATTTCTCTTGATGGACTCCAGATTGTACTGTAGCTTTAGCTGCGTCCTACAAATTTTGACATATTGTATTTTCATAATCAGTTAGAAATCATAATTCCTTATGATTTTCTCTTTGACCCATAAATGTATATCATTTTATTTGAAAATATTTGGGAATTTAAAGAAAATATATTTAATAAGACTTTATTTCTTATTTAATTATGATGTAGTCAGAGAATATCAATCTTTTAAAATTTATTGAGATATGTTTTTCATCTAAGATATTGTCTTTCTTGGTTAACATTGTATGCGTACTTTAAAAGACTGTGTTCTGGAGCTGTTAGGTATATGTTCTATAAACATCAATTAAGTGAAATTGTCTCATAGTGTTATTCAGATCTACTGTATCCATAATCATGTCTTTGGTCTAGTCATTTTATCAATTATTGAGAGGGGCTTATTAAAATTCCCAATTATGGCAGTAGATTTTTCTATTTCTCTCTTAAGATCTATAAATTTTTTATTCATAAGTTTTAAAATTTTGTTGATTGGAGCATCCATATTTAAGATTGTTGAATCTTCCTGATGATTTTATTTTACATTATTAAATGACCCTTTATCATTTTTAAAACTTTTGGTCTTGATGTTTAGTTTGTCTGATATTAATACAATTGCCCAACTTCCTTATGTTTTCAATCTATTCATGTCTTTAAATTTTGAGTGTGTCTCTTTTAGGCAGAATGTAGTTTGGTTTTACTTTTTCATCCAGCCTGACAATCTCTGCCTTTGAATTGGAGTGCTTAGGCCACTAATATTTGCTATAATTATTGATATGATTTGGTTTATATGTACCATCTAGCTATTTATTTTCAATTTGTCCTATCTTTATGTCTCTCTCTTGTTCCTTTTCTGTCTTCTTTTGCTTTTATCAGTTTATTATTATTTTGTTTTTTGCTGTTATTATCTATACATATTTTTATTATTTTTAGTGGTTTCTCTAGGGTTAATAATATATTTCTTAACTTATTCAAGTCTATTAACAGTGAATATTGTGCCATTTTACACTTCACACTTTCCAGTTCAGACATAGAATAACCTTGCAATACTCTACCATGGTTTTTCTGGTGTCTCAGTTGAATGCCTGACGTGTTACTAAGGTGTTGAACATGTCTTTCTAGTCTGGCTGGGCCAGCACTTCAATGTTCTCGGCACTTCTGGATCACTAGCATCTCTGTTCCATTCTCCACTCTTTGGTAAGCCTCACACAATTCATCTTGCTCATGTGAAGCCCTATCCTTGGTCAAAAACTTATGCAGAACTCCTCCTACCCCCACTGATGTGCAGACTCTGCAGCCCCCTCCTCTCTGGAGCTTCCAGCTGCTACAGCTTCCTCAAGTTAGCAAGACCATCTTGTTTTGCTGATTTCAGCTTGCTGGGTGTCAGTACAGATAGTCCTAGGCAGGGAGATGAGACAAATGTCAGATTCCCTTTGGTAGTTTCCATTCTTTCAAAGACTTCAGTCATGTATAGGCTGTTGTCTAGTTTTACATGTGTATAATGTAGATGGGCTAGTCCAGTACCCATTACAACATATTAATCAAAACCAAGAGGTGTTGGGCACTTTTTTGTAATGAATGTAATACGCTTTAGGGGAACAGGCTCACGACATATTTAAGTTAGAAATTTGTAGTTTAATTCCACTTTGCTTTCTATAGGACTCATCTAAGAGTCCCTATTGATGCAACTTGAATTTAAGAAGATCATAGAGGTTCTTGAAACATTCTGAAAGAATTTTATTTTTCAAATTCTGAACATTTTAGAATTTTCTCCACAGTTTCTCTAGGATTGCTTATCTTCTTTTGCCTTCTTTACTTTCTTTTTTACCTTCATGTTTTTCCTTGTCTTTTTAGTTAACAAATACTTGTGCAGCACATAGCATGGACCTGACATTATTCTAAATAAAGATCTATATCTTTATTTAATTTTCAAGTGCAATGGATGAAGTAAAAACTGGAGTGGTAGTTGCAAAGGAAATATTCCTTCTTTATCATTTGTTTTTCTTCTACAAAATAAAATAAATTATTTGTATTGTCCCCTTCCCCTGCTTCTTTTTAAGTCTATTTGAAAACGGTGAAAACAACCACCTGTAATCTTCTTTTGAAAAAATGTAGAACAATTAGTAGCAACTTCTTTTTGGTAAAAACATAGGCAATTAACTCCTTTTTATGCTTTACCTCATCCTTTGGAGACTTGGAAAAATTCTTCCTATTCCTCATATTATGTGACTAATTTCAATACAGGATAAAACCTTGTCATTTTTTTTGTTTCTTTTTAAAAACTTCCAAACTAGACAGATCTGGTCATCTAAGTTATAGTTCAAGTAGTGGTTACTTAGGGAAAAAAAAGATTTTTGAATATAGGACTAATTCAACTATTTATAAGAGCCTGCCTGGATTTTTTTTAATGTTACTTTTTTTTCTAGCTCTGGAATTGCAATCAAAATGCCCCAAGAGAAGTGTGAAAACATGACTGTCAATAACCAGATGATCTGGTCTAAAAAGTAGAATAAGTTGAGGGAAAACCAGACCAAACCAAAACATTGCCACCATTCTCTCTTATGTTCTACAGTTAAAACACCCAGTGTTTGCATGCTTTTTCTGTATCAGGACAATACTCCCTTCAGAATATATAGCATGTTAGTTCCCAAAGAACAAAGTGATAAAAAATCATTTTATCTATAGCAGCAAGGACACCAAAATGTAAGGGGACATTTCAGCCTCGACTTTGGCCTTTGCAGTGCAGATGTCTACAGATGGCAGTCCCAAAAGTAAGTTTTTACTGTGACCATAAAGCCTCCTTCCTGGTCCATGCATATAGCTGTGAGACATTTATAAATTAATTAATGGGCATATTGTTACCCTAAGTGAGATGGAAAATATTTCATATGGAAGACCTGCTCTAGAGGTGGTCTTCTTTCTTGGACTGGAATTTTTATATGCCTGCCAAAGCTAATATGCCTTTTTGAGAGTCAGAGATAGTCCTCACAGGGGAGTTGGGATCGTTGTTCACATACAGACACCACCTTAGGACCTACTCTCATGCTTTTCCCACTGCCTGAGACACTTGTCTTCCTTACTCCTTATGGCTCACATCCTCAGGTCTCCATTTAAAGGCCACCTCCTCATAGGTGCCTCCCTAAATCACCCCAATTCAAATGGATCCTCCAGATATATTCTCTCATAGCCCTGTGTTCTTGTCCTACAAAACATTTGTCACACTATGCAAATATGTCATTTTTGTTTGTTTATTTGCTTATTGCTTGTCTCTCTATGAAGCCAGGAACTATTTCTGTTTGACAAACCACAGCATCTATGATTTCTAGTATAGATACTGGCCCATAGTGGGCATTCAGTAAATACTTGTTTGCTGAATGAATGAATCACCTTTTCTCTACCTGCACCCCCACAGGGGGTATGGTAGCCATGCGGAGACAGCTTCAACAGCCAGACAGAGGAGAAGGCAAATTCATCTTATTCAAACCTATGTGGAAGACTTATAATAGCACCCCATGGAAAAGGTCACAAATATACAGGGCAAACAGTGAAAAGCATGGTTAACTTTGGCAACCAACTAAAGAAAGCAAAACCTCACACAAGCCACATTTACCAAGGCACCTGGTATAAAACCAGGGGAAAGGGCAGGACTTTTATTGCTCATTTTTTACAAACTGAGGTTTTAAAAAAGTGAGATTCTTATATGCTGGTATTAATATCTTCCTCCCTGTGAGTGGGATGATGAAAGTAACCAGTAGAGAGCAAAGTAATACCAAAGAAAGTCAGCTTACTGGGATAAGAGCTTCCAGAGTTAAGGCACAGAGGAAGGCATCTTGACACCTTCTCTCAGCTAAGTGGGGAAATACTTGCCTGAGTAAGTAGTCTCAACTGAAAATTGAGTATTCAATGAAAATATATGTATTAAACAAAAATATCTCACTATCTTTTCAGTGTAACAGGGAAATTTTGGAACAAATATGCCCAATTCTAATCCAGGGACAGCAAAGAAATTTTATTTGGTGGGCTAAGTCTGACCCATTAGCCATGGCTTCCCAAAGTGCTAGACTGTAAGAAATTCTAAAGGTGAGTCCTGGACTCAAGGAGGAAATGAGCCAGGACCAGCTATTGAAGACTAATGGACAGAGAGCAGGGAATTAAAATATTCATACCACACTGTTGCTATTACCAGTAAAACTAAAAAACAGATGGTTGTAAAAATAGAGATTTCAAATTAGACTTACCTGCTGGTACCATGAGGGCCAACTTAAGTGGGGAAGTATCACCATACAGGCAGAGTCTAGTGTTAACATAATCATTATTTTTTCCCTATCCCATTTTTCCTATCACATAAAGAACTCACTTCATTCACTCAGAATGCTTCCTTTTCTCTTTTTGGTGCTGCCTTTCATCTGTGTGATCCTTGCCCCCCACCTAGACCAACTAGATTATTGTAGGTCTTCTGCAAATTCCTAGTGTACTCGTACATGGAACATCATTGCTCTGGGCCTCAAATGCAATGGTCAAAAAAGAATATTGACTTAGATAACCTATATAGTCCTATCCTCAGAATCTAAATTCTTTGATTACTGGTATCTCTCATGATTGCATTTAGGAAATGTGGGACTCTTTCCATTTTTTTACTCAAGAAAACAGGACAACTCCAAAATCCAATTTTAACAGAAGCTGAGTCATAGACAGGCTACTGCTTTTCAGAACACTTAGTGAAAAATTGGCTTCAAGAACAGCGCTAAGTTCATAATTCCTAGTCCTGAGTCCAGGTAACTGGACCATTCATGTTTTTTAGGAAAATATGTTTTTGACTTATAAATAATTTTTAAATAACTAACAATAAAGCAATAAAAACGCAAAAACTTTGTATGTTTGTGTTTGTCTTCTTTCATAGTTTTTCTTTTTTAATTTTATTATTATTATAATTTAAGTTTTAGGGTACATGTGCACAACGTGCAGGTTTGTTACATATGTATACATGTGCCATGTTGGTGTGCTGCACTCATTAACTCATCATTTAGCATTAGGTATATCTCCTAATGCTATTCCTCCCCCCTCCCCCGACCCCACAACAGTCCCCGGTGTGTGATGTTCCCCTTCCTGTGTCCATGTGTTCTCATTGTTCAATTCCCACCTATGAGTGAGAACATGCGGTGTTTGGTTTTTCGTCCTTGTGATAGTTTGCTGAGAATGGTGGTTTCCAGTTTCATCCATGTCCCTACAAAGGACATGAACTCATCATTTTTTATGGCTGCATAGTATTCCATGGTGTATATGTGCCACATTTTCTTAATCCAGTCTATCATTGTTGGACATTTGGGTTGGTTCCAAGTCTTTGCTATTGTGAATAGTGCCGCTATAAACATACGTGTGCATGTGTCTTTATAGCAGCATGATTTATAATCCTTTGGGTATATACCCAGTAATGGGATGGCTGGGTCAAATGGTATTGCTAGTTCTAGATCCCTGAGGACTCACCAAACCGACTTCCACAATGGTTGAACTAGTTTACAGGCCCACCAACAGTGTAAAAGTGTTCCTATTTCTCCACATCCTCTCCAGCACCTGTTGTTTCTTGACTTTTTAATGGCCGCCATTCTAACTGGTGTGAGATGGTATCTCATTGTGGTTTTGATTTGCATTTCTCTGATGGCCAGTGATGATGAGCATTTTCTCATGTGTTTTTTTGGCTGCATAAATGTCTTCTTTTGCGAAGTGTCTGTTCATATCCTTCACCCACTTTTTGATGGGGTTCTTTGTTTTTTCTTGTAAATTTGTTTGAGTTCATTGTAGATTCTGGATATTAGCCCTTTGGATTAAAGACTTACATGTTAGACCTAAAACCATAAAAACCCTAGAAGAAAACCTAGGCAATACCATTCAGGACATAGGCATGGGCAAGGAATTCATGTCTAAAACACTAAAAGCAATGGCAACAAAAGCCAAAATTGACAAATGGGATCTAATTAAAGTAAAGAGCTTCTGCACAGCAAAAGAAACCACCATTAGAGTGAACAGGCAACCTACAGAATGGGAGTTTTTCTTTAAAGGAGTGTTTCATATAAGTTAAAAAACAGTTTATCCTCCTTAATTGGTTCTTGCTGCTGAGATATATTCATCCTTCCTTTTTTAGATAAACAGCTGAACCACATTCCATATAAACCTGTGCTGGGTTACAGTCCTCATGTGACATGAACAGGCTCTAAATCTTAGTGCAGGGCAAACAGGAATCACCTGTCATACTGAGTACATTTAATCAGGCTCTCCTAAATATTAATTTTCTGCTAATAAGATATAAGTTGAGGCATTGACAAAGGAATTTACATAAATTTCATCAGTTTCATATTGTTTATTTCTAAAAAATGAAAATGATTTTTCCATAAAATCTGAAACAATATTTTGGGTGTACTAGATAATGTATAGTATGTTGCAGCAATGATGTTACTAGTTACATTGTATGTAATTAGTAATTAACTAAGTTTTTGGTTTTTGTTCTTGTGGCTTATCAGGATTAATTAGTTGTTGTGTACAAATTTAGTTAATTAACTTATTAATTAACTAATTAGTTAATTCATTAATTACTAATTACATACAATGCCTCTGCTTTAAACTTGTTGGTGCTATCCCATTGTCTGTAAGATTAAAGCTCAATCAAGTTCCTTAAAATGGTTTACAAGACCTATTTTCACCTGCTAATTTCTACCTCCCTAACTTCATATCTCCTTTGCCTTGCATCATAATCACGAAAAATACCAAATTGCTAGTAATTCTCAGCTCATCAGCCATTCCTTTCTTTCTTAACTTTGGCTGTGTGCCCCTCTCTGCTTAGAATGGCTCCTTCTCCCTTCTTTGCCTGATAATTTCAATGTATCCTTAATCAGCCCCTCCTGATACCACATCTCCAATCATGCATGGTAGGTACTCCTCCTTTATGTCATTGCTGAGTTTCTATCTTTATCACTATGCAAATAAGTGTAAGTATTTAATATATGAATCTCTCTCTCTGCAACATAGGCACTTCTCAAGGTAGTGAGCAGTGTATTGTTACTCTTTGCATACTCAGTGCCATATCATTGCCAGTGTTTGGCTCATCAGAGGTGCACAGGAAATGTTAGCTGGTTGAATAAAGTATTGAATAGAGAAAAGTCATCATCTCAGATAATGAAGGTGAAAAGTACATGATAACTAATTCATGGTGATAAGCCACAAGAACAAAAAACAAAACATTATGTGATTACTTACTTATTACACAGCTTATAGTAGAAATAAGATGAGAAAATCTCTATGCAGATCATAGAAAAGAACTGAAGCTGGTTTGATATTACTTTGGTTCCTTGATTCACCCTCCTCTTCTCTACACGGCAGCCATGTCACTGTCCTTCTTTCCCTGATTCTTTCTCTGATAATCAGATCATCATTTCATGACCACCTTTTTTCACAGCTAACTTTCCTTCTTCTCAACATTTATACAATTTTCTGTTTATGCTACTGGCTTGATATTTAAGTATAACCTTGAACTCTTAGATATCTTTTCTGTGTCCTGTTTTTTCTGTTAGATCATAACCTCATGAAAACCAATGAAACCATGTTTCTGATACATTTGCTTTCTCTGTAATATCTGGCAGTGACTCTTATAGATGGAGAATATCTTGTAAACATGTAATATATTCATTATGTGACAACATTGGAGAAGAAAGAGCTAGAATTGAGAATCAAGAGATCTGAGGAAAAATACTAAGCTTTGGGACCTTGGGCAAATTATTTAACTTCTGTAATCCTCAGCTTTATGGTATGTAACAGAGTGGATGCAAGAAGAGCATGAGATCATATCTGTATAGAGCTTCATCAACTGTGAACTGCTCTTCAAATAATCAGTAATTCTCTTAGCTCATTTTCTGTTGCTGTAACTGAATACTTGAGACTGGATAATTTATAAAGAAAATAAAGTTATTTCTTTACCATTTTGGAGGCTAGAAAGTTCAAGGTCGAGAGGCTGCATCTGCTGAGGGCCTTTTTGCTGGTGAAAACATTCTGGAGAGTCCTGAGGCATTGCAGGGCATCAGTCTCTTCCCCGTGAGGACTTTGCATAAAAACTGTTGAATTGAGTAAGACTTCACCTTTTTTTGTAACACAGAGCTCTGACCCAAAGAGTCATTATCAAATCATCCCATGAACTTTAGGAAGTTTTTTAAATGAAAGCAGGACCAAAATCCAGCTGGATTTGAGTCTCAGAGCAGAGGGCATACAGGGAATAGTGATACTTTCAGAGAAACTGAGTTGAATCTTAAAGAGATAATACCAGTGGCCAAACTGTATCACTAAAATTGCTTCTTTATTAGGATTTTCTCCCTAATCTGGAAAATAATAAGGGCCCTGACATAACTTACCCAGAACATTATGTATAGTTATTTGTTTAATTAAAGATGAGGGAAAATCAATTCTACCACTACATGCAATATTTTGGTAGAGATTGTCTGCTTAAAAACAAAACACATGCACTTCATTTGGACTTACTTTCAAGAAAATATTCGGAAAGAAACTTACCAAAAGGGACATAATGTTTTCTTCCACTACTTCTAAAAATAGTAGAGCTCTAAACTTTCCTCTTTTCTTATTCCAAGATAAAAGTGTTAACAGATATATACAAGCCATAGGCAGGTTTTGAGATTTGTTGTGGTTGTTTCTGTTTGTTTGTTTTTTAAAATGAGAGATAGAAGGGGAAAGAAGAGAGAAATTTGGCACTTTTCTCAGCAGTGGTTTAGTGTTGTGCCTTCTTCCCATTCTTTGGCTTATGATTTGGGAAAGGCAAAAGCAGCTAGCCAGAAGGACTTGACACTCAATTCCATTCATAGCAGCAGCTGCTGCAGACCCCAGGTGAGAGAAATTTTCATTTCTATGCTGACTCTGTATTAGTCCATTTTCACACTGCTATAAGGAACTGCCTGAGGCCAGTGCAGTGGCTCACACCTCTAATCCCAGCACTTTGGGAGGCTGAGGCAGGCAGAACACACGAGGTCATGAGTTCGGGACCAGCCTGGCCAACATGATGAAACCCTGTCTGTACTGAAAATACAAAAAAAAAAATTAGCCAGGCGTGGTGCCACATGCCTGTAATCCCAGCTACTTGGGAGGCGGACGCAGCAGAATCACTTGAATTTTGCGGGAGGCAGAGGTTGCAGTGAGCTGAGATTGCACCACTGCACTCCAGCCTGGGTGACAAAGTGAGACGCCATCAAAAAAAAAAAAAATCCTGCCTGAGACTGGGTAATTTATAAAGGAAAGAGGTTTAATTGACTCACAGTTTCACAGGGCTGGGGAGGCCTCAGGAAACTTACCTTCATGGCAGAAAGAAAAGCAAACATGTCCTTCTCATGGCAGCAGAAAAGGGGAGTGCCGAGCAAAAGAGGGAAAAGCCCCTTTAAAAACCATCAGATCTCGTGAGAACTTACTCCCTGTCACAAATGAGCATGAGGGTAATTGTTCCCATGGTTAAATTACCTTCTACCAGGTCCCTCACGTGATATATGGGGACTACGGGAACTATAATTCAAGGTGAGATTTCAATGGGGACACAGAGCCAAACCGTATAATTCCACCCCTAGACCCTCCCAAATCTCATGCCCGCATATTTCAAAACACAATCATGCCCTTCCAATAGTCCCCCAAAGTTTTAATTCATTACAGCATTAACCCAAAAGACAAGGCAAGTCCTGTCCACCTCTGAGCCAGCAAAATCAAAAGCAAGTTAGTTACTTCCTTGATACAAGGGGCATACAGGCCTTGAGTAAATACACCCATTCCAAATGGGAGAAATTGGCCAAAACAAATAGGCTACAGGCCCCATACAAGTCCGAAATCCAATAGGGCAATTATTAAACATTAATGTTCCAAAACAATCTTTGACTCCATGTGAAAGGTTTCACATTCAGGTCATGCTGATGCAAGAGGTGGTCTCTCATGGCTTTGGGCAGCCCTGCCACTGTGGCTTTGCATGGTACAGCCCCCTTCCAGCTGCTTTCAAAGGCTGGAGTTGAGTGTGGCCCTCTTCTCACAGCTCCACTAGGCAGTGCCCCAGTGGGGACTCTGTGTGGGGGCTCCAACCCTGTATTTCCCTTCTGCACTGCCCTAGCAGAGGTTCTCCATGAGAGCTCCGTCCCTGCAGCAGACTTCTGCCTGGACATCCAGGCATTTCTCTACATCCTCTGAAATCTAGGCAGATGTCCCCCAACCTCAGTTATTGACTTATGTGCACCCAGAGGCCAAACACCACAGGTAAGCTGCCAAGGCTTGGGGCTTGCACCCTCTGAAGCCATGGGCTGAGCTGTAACTTGGCCCATTTAGCTACAGCTGGAGCAGTGGTTGGGATGCAAGGCACCAAGTCCCTAGGCTGTACACAGCAAGGAGGCCCTGGCCCTGGCCCAAGAAATCATTTTTCTCTCCTAGGCCTGTGGCCCTGTGATAGGAGGGGCTACCATGGAGGTCTCTGACATGCCCTGGAGATATTTTACCCATTGCCTTGGCAATTAGCATTTGGCTCCTCACTATTTATGCAAATTTCTGCAGCTGGCTTGAATTTCTCCTCAAAAAATAAAATTTTCTTTTGTACTGCATTGTCAGGCAGCAAATTTTCCAAACTTTTATGCTTTGCTTCCTCTTGAATGCTTTTCTGCTTAGAAATTTCTTCCGCCACATACCCCAAATCATCTCTCTCAAGTTCAAAGTTTCACAGATCTCTAGGGCACAGGCAAAATGCCACCAGTCACCTTGCTAAAGCACAGCAAGAGTCAACTTTGCTCCAGTTCCCAACAAGTTCCTCATCTTCCTCAGAGACCATCTCAGCCTGGACTTCGTTGTCCATATCACTATTAGCATTTCAGTTAAAATGATTCAACAAGTCTCTAAGAAGTTCCAAACTTTCCCATATCTTCCTGACTTCTGAGCCCTCCAAACTGTTATAACCTCTGCCTATTACCTGGTTTCACATTTGCTTCCACATTTTTGGGTATCTTTACAGCAGCACTCCACTACCTGGTACCAATTTACTGTATTAGTCCATACTCACACTGCTATAAAGAACTGCCTGAGACTGAGTAATTTATAAAGGAAAGAGGTTTAATTGACACAGTTCCGCAGGGCTGGGGAGGCCTGAAGAAACTTACATTCATGGTGAAAGGAGAGGCAAACACAACCTTCTTCTCATGGTGGCAGGAAGTGGAAGTGCCAAGCAAAAGGGAGAAAAGCCCCTTATAAAAACATCAGATCTCTTGGAACTCACTCGCTATCAGGAGAACAACATGAGGGTAATTGCCTCCATGATTAAATTACCTTTCACCAGCTCCTTCCCACAACATGTGGGGATTATGGGAATTACAATTCCAGGTAAGATTTGGGTGGAGACACAGAGCCAAACCATATCACTCTTTATTCTAGGAAAAGCTAAACCACATTGCAACATTGGATATCTGTGTGAGGTCATAGTTAGGTTAAAATTTTTTTAGATTATATTCTGTGAAGTATGCAAGAGTATTCAAGTATTTAGTTCAATATGAATAAAACTGTGTTATTGTTTCTTTAGTCAATAATTGGTTAGGACTAATCAGGAACTAGTAAAACCTTTTATTTGATTTCCTCTGCCATGTTTTTCTATACTCAGTGGGGCATCAAAAGATTTCCCATGCTTCAGCTATGAGAAGTCGGTTTGGTTGGTTGAGGGCTCAGGTGATAAGCTGAGTAGGAGACTCACTGTATAATACATAAATCTTTTTCTGGAATCTATTTTTAAATTATTATTTCCTCTTCTAAATCTTGCTAATGTGATTTGGTTTTCTCGCTGTTTACTTTCTTTTTTTGTGATGTCCTCATTTTGACAATACCTGACAACCAAAGTAAGAAGCAAATAAGAAGTCACATTTGACAAGAGTAAGGTTTTCTGCTATTGGTTTCTTGTAATGCATGTTTTTTCTCTTGTCATTATGGCAGTTTTTTTGTTGGTTTTTTTTTTTTTTGAGATGGAGTCTCGCTCTGTCCCCCAGGCTGGAGTGCAGTGGCGTGATCTCTGCTCACTGCAAGCTCCGCCTCTCGGGTTCATGCCATTCTCCTGTTCAGCCTCCTGAGTAGCTGGGACTACAGGCTCCCACCAACATGCCCGGCTAATTTTTTGCATTTTTAGTAGAGACGGGGTCTCACTGGGTTAGCCAGGATGGTCTCGATCTCCTGAGCTTGTGATCTGCCCTCCTTGGTCTCCCAAAGTGCTGGGATTACAGGCATAAGCCACTGCGCCTGGCTGGCAGTTTTGTTTTTTAACCTATTTGAAAGCTAAAAATGATTGTATGCACATGGAAAAAAATTTACTTAGTATAGAAAGTTATAAAATGAAGTCTTTCTGTTGCATTCCTCTACCTGGGTTTCTGATTTCAAAGATAAAATTGTTTCTGGCCTTTGTTTTCTTAAAAGACAAAGAATTGAAGAGATTATTCTCTTTGAGAATAATTATTATCTTTGAGAGACAATTGAAAGAGAAGGAAAATCATTGAAAGCAGCAAAATGAAGGCAGTGTGAATAATGGATAATTATCCCAGGAACCATCACACAGAAAACTTGGAAGATTTGGTTGAAATGCAAGGAGATCTTTGAGGGTAGAGAGGAAAGAGGGGCATGGAGGTGACTGGGTGGCTGCAGGTGCACCTTCCTAGGGAAAAAAATTATGTCACTATTTACAATAGCAAAGACTTGGAATCAACCCAAATGCCCATCAATGACAGTCTGGATAAAGAAAATGTGGCATATATACACCATGGAATACTATGCAGTCATGAAAAAGAATGAGTTCATGTCTTTTGCAGGGACATGGATGAAGCTAGAAACCATCATCCTCAATAAACTAACACAGGAACAGAAACCAAACACTGCATTTTCTCACTCATAGGTGGGAGTTGAACAATAAGAACACATGGACACAGGGTGAGGAACATCACACACTGTGGCCTGTAGGGGGTGGTGGTCAAGGGGAGGAAGAGCATTAGGACAAATACCTAACGCATGAGGGGCTTAAAACCTAGATGATGGGTTGATAGTACAGCAAACCACCATGGCACATGTATACCTATTTAACAAACCTGCATATTCTGCACATTTGTCCCAGAACTTAAAGTAAAATAAAATATTTTTAAAAATATGATTGTGAAAAAGCAAAAAAAAAAAAAAATTCTCTGTGCCAGGAGCCCAGTCTTGGTAAAGGTTCAATGCACCATATGTGACACCATAACAGCAAACTACTGATAGCAAGAGGCCATCAATGCAACAATTAAAAAAAAACTATCCAATTAAAAGTAGGCTAAATGCCTGAAGAGATATGTCATCAAGAAGATACTAGGTTGGTGCAAAAATAATTGTGGTTTTTGCAATTACTTTTAATGGCAAAAACCTCAATTATTTTTGCACCAACCTGATATAAAGATGTCAAACATGATATGAAAAGATGCTCAACCTCATGTGTCATTAGGGAAGTGCAAATTAAAATGACAATGAGATACCACTACACACTTATTAGAATGGTCAAACTCCAAAACACTGACAATGCCAAATACTGGTGAGGATGCGGAGCAACAAGAACTCTCATTGATTGCTAATAGGAATGCAAAATGATACAACTGCTTTGGAAGACAGTTTTGTGGTTTCTTACAAAACTAAAATACTATTACCATATGATCCAGCAATAGTGCTTCTTGGTATTTATCCAGATTAGTTGAAAACTTATGTCCTCACAGAACCTACACACCAATGTTTATAGAAGCTTTACTTATAACTGCCAGTAATTAAAAGAAATCAAGATGTCCTTCAACAAGGAAATGAATAGTGTGGTACATTCTGACAATGAAATATTATTCAATGCTGAAATGAAATGAGCTATCAAGCCATACACACACAAAAAATGGAATAAAGTAAAATGCATATTACAAAGTAAAGAAATCAATCTGACTTCAATTACATGACATTCTGGAAAAAGCAAAACTATATAGACAGTAAAAAATTAGTAGTTGCCAGGGACTAGGGGTTGGAGGAGATGGGGCAGGGTGAATAGGTGGAGCACAGGGGATTTTTAAGGCAATGAAAATATTCTGTATCCTATTTTAATGATGGATACATGACATTATGCATTTGTCAAAACCTATAAAATGATACAACACAAAAAATGAACCCTAATGTAAACTATATTCTTTAATAATAATATATTAACATTGGTTCATCAATTGTAAGAAATGCACCACACTAATGCAAGATGCTAAAAATAGAGAAAACTAGTGTTAGTATTGGAGGGTTGAGAGTAAATGGGAACTATCTGTATTTTCCACTCATTTTTTTGTAAGCCTGAAACTGTTCTAAAAATAAAGTCTATTAATAACAGATTTTTTAAAAGACCAGGGCTTGAAAAATTATAATGGGGCATAATTAGGAGACTTCTCCTCCCACTTTTGAGGATCACATAAATGTTCCAGATGCTAGTGGAAAGGGAAGGGGCCCAGCAACAATAAACATTCACTTTCCTACCCATCTCTCACAATAAAGGCTTTACCAGATTCAACTATGCAGAAAGAAAAGACATGTAAACTCTTTTGAGTTTATGATACATTCATACCTACTACAGATGAGTTTAGGTTTTCCATCCCTTTTGTCATTTATTCTTGGACATTGGGGTTTTCATATGTATTTTTAAAAGTATTCTTTCTGATTCATTTATTTTTTAATATATTATTGGTTATTTCCACTTTTTATTTATAATTGTGTAAATGTATACTTTCTCTTTTTTCTGGAATAGAGTAGCCATTTTATTTTCCTTTTAAAGCAATATAATACCTTGGGTTTATTTATTTTACTATTTTCTTTTTAAATTTAATCTATGTTTTCTTTTCTTTTATTATTTGCTCTCCTATGCTTTTCTTAATACATGTGAGTTTAATATTTAAATCGTTGAATATTATTTTTTCTTTGGTAATATACATGTCTAATACTAAATATTTTCTTTTGAGCTCAAGGAGTGCGATATTTATTATTTTCTTTTGCCAATATTTTCTAGTTATACTATAAATTCTGGTTTTTTTTATTTGATTTAGAAGTTATTTAAAAACATTTTTGTGGTTAATTTCCTCAGTAACATTCTGGTCTCTATATTATTTTCTACTTTTGATGCATAATACACTGAAAAAATGTTTCATATAATTTCTATTTTGTGGGGAAAGGCCGTTTAAAATGTTCACTGTTATCAGAATATAGATTTTGGAGAGGACGCAAGGTAAGATGACCATATGGAAGCCTCCACTGATCATCCTCCCTGCAGGAACACCACATTTAACAACAATCCACAAAAAAAACAAAACAACAACAACAAAAAAAACACCTTCACGAGAACCAAAAATCAGGTGAGTGATCACAGTGCCTGTTTTTAATTTCATAGCACTGAAAGAGGCACTAGAGAGAGTAGGAAAGAAAGTCTTGGATTGCCACCACAACCCTCCCTCATCCCCTGGCAGCAGCCATGTGGCATGGAGAGAGAATCCGTGCATGTGAAGGAGGCAGAGCACAGTGATTGTACAACTTTGCATTGTAACTCAGTGCTGCCCTGTTACAGCGGAAACCAGCACTTGTGGAACTCATCCAGTGCCCATGGAGGGAGCTTTTAGACCAGTCCTGACATATTTTTGCTCTTTGTTTTCTTGGCTTTTTATTCTCCCTTTTTATTGTATTTTGTTGTTTTATCATCTCATTTTTGATGTACACTTTATTAAATTCACATTTTCTATCAGTCTTCTTTAGAAAAATAACTATAGGGATGGTTTTTCTTTCTCTGAGATTAAATTGTCTTGTTTTGCTTTCCTTTCCTTTCCTTTCCTTTGTTTTTGCAGAATTGATTTTCTTTCATTCTTTGTTTCTTTTTTTTTTTGGTTTTTGCTGTAATATTTTGCATACAGTCATGCTGTTTCTTTTTCAAGTTATTCATATGTAAATTAAGTAGCCCTGTCAAAACTTTGATTTGCTTTGATATAATATGGGTCAATTCTTCCAGACAATTTTAGTTTTAGAAAGATACATCACAATTATCTATGTCAGAAACCCATGCATCTTTGGAACTCAAAAGACCTATAGAGCTAACGTTTTAAAAAACTCAAGCCCAAGAAAGCAAATGTCACACTACTCTGAATGGCAGAGCTGAAACAAATACTATGTCTGCTGACTGTAATACAATTTTCCCTTTAGGTTAGGTCTATACTTCATTGGATTAAGTCCTGCCATCAGTTGTTTAATTTTGATGTCTCCAGCTGTGACACTTTCTTAACATTGTTACACTATATCAACATGCTGAGAGGTGAATTGTACAAAATTTTGCTTGTCTAAAAGAAGACATTGTTCTCAGGTGATGTGTTGATCAATTCAATCCCTGAGCCTTAATTTTCCTGTGCCTAACATCATCTATCTGAATCCAAACCAGACTTACCTGTCTGAATCCAAACCAAACCAGACCTGTAAAATGACATGCATTTCAAGTAAATCTTTTACAACTCTGATCAATCATTAAAAAAAAAAAACTTACTCAAACCCAACTGCCCTCTTGCCCATATTTGGCTCTTGGATACCCTGATTATTTCTCCCATTTGTTTGACATTTACTTAAGGAGTGATGATATTAATAAAATTTATTATGATAGACTTCATTTATTGAGCACTTGCTGCATGTCAAGAACTGGCTGTATATTTTACAAGTATTATTTCATTTAATATTTGTGATAACTCCAAAAGTATACTTACCACTTTACAGAAGAGAAAATTGTGATTCAGAGAGTGTAAATACATTTTATAAAGGCATCTGCTAGAAAGTGTTGGAGCTGGAATTCAAGTATGCATGTGTGTATTCCTAGCCACAGTGCTACTGGCTTCTATGTAATTATATATGGAAATAAGGTCTGTTGACCTATATGTAGGAGGGTTATTTCATATATCTCTATATTATTCTCATTGAAATTCTCCTTCCCTCTTTCTTTTTCTCTTTGTGGTCAAAAGACTGTGAACAGTCCTTCAAACACTTCAAATTAATCAACTTATCAGCAGCCTTTGTATTTTTACATGAAATCCAGGTAGTGCCATACTCAGCTGCCCACAAATCTCTACTTATTTTCCATTGTCCACAGCTCAATCTCCAAACTTAAGGCATCATCCTCCAGCCAATATCATTTCTCATTATTCTTTAATATGAAGATTTCTTTCTATCAGAGTCTCCTCAGTTATCCTAAACACACCCCACACAATTTCACCCGAAAACCTTTGCCCATGTTCTTTCTCCAGACTGGAAACTCCATTTTTCCCTCTCCTCTCAAAATGTTCATTATATTTATCTTTCAATTCCGATATCTATTCATATTTATTGCTCATAAAAATTTTCTGACTACTTGACTTCTTAAAATGTTTAAGATTCACTTTTGTTTTAATACAAATAAATGGAATGTCTATAAAAGAATTACAGGATTTTGGAGCCAAAAAGACCTTAGAAATTATTTTGTCCAATATCTTCATTTTATGGATGAGGAAATGAGTCTTAACGATGTTAATTGATTTATTCAAGTTTGCATAGATAATTTTTATCATAGTAATAAACTTGGGATCCAGACCCTAAATTCTTTTAATTTTAAGTAAAAGAAATACCTTGAAATCTATTTACCTTAAAATCCACAAACCATCTTACATTTAAAAAATATTTTAATATTGTTTACTATTTTGTATTGGTACTCCATGAATGGACTGCCTAATAGCTAATGTTTGTCAAAAGAATAACCAGATGAGTTAATGCACAGATGAATATATGAGTGCAGAAACTCCACGTACTTCGTGAAGGTATGTGATCATCTTGAGACTTTTAATAACTATTTTCTTTCAATGTGTGTCCTTATAAATATAATCTCTGCATAAACCACTTTTTACTCCAAATGTTATATGTATAATGTGTACACTATACATTTAATGAAAACTTAATATTCTTTAAAATGCCTTATTATATTTGCATTTCTCAGGAAACAACAAATTTTAGATAAGTTCAAAAATTATGATTTCACTAACAACTTCAAGTTCTTCAAACCTAACACAACGGTTCTTTTTCTAAGTAAATATCCAACTACCCTGTCATTTATGTTTTCCCCTTTCTTACTTTTACTTCCAGCTTGGTGATGGTTACCTTCAAATGAAACAATAGCTACCAAGTGTCCTAGATAATAAAGTCATTGATTCTTGCTGACTTCCTGGCAGTCTAGGAGGCCCAGATGTATTCCATGTTGAGGTTTTACCTTTCATTTGAGACAAGACATTTGTTAGATTGATGGGATTACTATAATTATACTCATTAACACCATCAACACTGTTCACAGATTTAAATGTTACAGGTGGAAGGTAGGACAGCCATTGGAATATGGAGGGCCTTGCTCCTTATAATACAGCACTATGGTACCATCTTTCTATACACTGTACCATGAGGGTTTCATTTTGTCGGTGGAAGTTATGATTACACTTTAATACTGCCTCTTGAAAAAACCAGAAGGCAGTAGAGCAGCACGGTAGTTAAGGATACGAACCTTGCACTCTGATAGATCTGGATTTAGTCCTGGCTTTTTCACTTCCTATTGGCAATTCCTTGAGCAAACTTTAAGCTTCCATTTTATCATTTGTAAAATGAAGATAATTAAGAGTCCTTGCCTCTTAGGGAAGCTGTGAAGAATAAATGAAATGATGCATGTAAGATGCTTAGTGCACTGACCTATTCCCAGTAAGCACTAATTAATAATAATCAAATCATTGTGGCTACAGAAAAGGACCCATTTCATTATCCTACAGTAATTCTTTCCTCAGACTTTAAAGGCGTGGCTTCTATGAAATGTTAAGCTCCTGCCATTGAGATCAACCAAGCACTAGATTGTCTGCCTCCACTGAATTGAAGAGAGGTCCATAAGTATGAGCATCTCTCCAGCTAAGAGTAATATCCTGCACTGTCTTCAGATTCCCAGACGGGATAGCAGGTTTTTCAAAACAAATATTTAGACAAATGAGTTGATGTACAAAATGTCCTACAATGCAGTCTGAGAACTGCACTTAGCTTACATTGCTTGCCATCCAAGGAGACCGATTATTTAAACCAAATTTTGGTCAGTTCAGAGGCATCATGGCAAGGTGTATTTCTTCTGATAGTGCTGTGCTCATGTCTCTGCTAGGACTGAGAATGTGCTTCATAAATGCTGATTTACTAAGATTATAAAAGACGGATTCCAGTTATAGTATTTTAATACTCCCTAGATAATTTCCAGGATGCTGCTTTTTTTTATACTGACTTTGCCAATATGATAGAGGCTTCCAAGGACATATAATCAAGGAAAGAGGTCTTCACGGACAGATAGAGCACATGGTTCAAATTCTGTAGGGTGTGATTTCCAATATGCATAACTCCCTTGCCCCACACCTTAAAAGGGTAATGTAGTATGGCAGTGGGAGCATGACCTCAGAACCAGCCTACCTGGGTTCAAATTCTGTCTTTGCCACTTGCCAGCCTATTACTTCAGCAAGTCATTTAGCACCTCTGTGCCTTAGATTTTTTATTTCCAAAATAGAAATAATTGTAGCTATGTTAATAGAATTATTGAAAGAAACAAATGAGTTAATACACATAAAATGCTTACATTATTGCATATAATGTAGTAAGTACTATATGTAGTTCATTGCTAATATTATTTAACAGTAATAAGTTCATAATGCTGACCATAAGATACTAAAACAGGTAATCAGCTTTCTGAATGATTAAAAGAGCACTAAGTGATAGTTATAATCATAGCTGAAAGAATTTATTTGCCTCATTTTGTGCCTGTAGTATACTCTGTACCTTATTGTATTCTATTTCCTTATAAACCAACCATTCATGCAGCTTTTATATTAATTAAACTCAGTTAATCCAATACCCTATTCAACCATTAGGATAACTCCTTGTTTCACATAATTAGTATTTTTGGGTATATTAAGACAGATGATAATTTCACACTAAATGGTAAATTTTAGATGCTCTTCAGCTACTGGATAATAGAGTTAGATGATACAAATAAACAAAATACATTTTACAAGTTATGTGCTTAATCCAGATAACAACATAGGTTGGCTGTGGAAATAAAAATGCAATGTTATTATTCCAGTTTCCATATTAGTGCTGGCTCCCTTGTGCCCATTTAGTGAAGTTCAAGGAAAATATTAAATCCATTTGTTTGCTTAAAATGTCTAATATGAGTGCTCAGTCTTGCAAGCAAAATATTCTACAAATATATGCACTCCATATAAGAAAATTTGGAAGTTAACATCCATATTTTGACTAACAGGTTTCTTAGTTGTAGTAGAAAGAAATTGAAAAAGTAAATTTAAAAAGGAAAAAGTAAATTTAAAAAGGAAAAAGCTCCCCTCAGAGGGAAGGTTGCATGACACAATAGTGAATACAACAGGAAGAAGGCTGTGTGACTTAGTATCTTTTGCATTCTGTGTGCCAACCAGGTCATTTCCCCCAAAATATCAACTATGTGATCAATAAGCCTTATGTCTTTTTTCAGTACTGTGACTAGATAGGACTACTAGCTCTCTCATTTGGTTGATCAATTGATCTATTGGTAAATAGTCAGGTGAAAGGGACCCAATCTACAATAACACCCAACTTTTCTGAAGGTTAGTCTTTTTCTAGGCTCAAATTTTTCCAGTCCAGAAAAGAGAACTCCTCACAGCCTTGGAAAGACTTACCTATAGCCATTATAAAGGTGACAGATTCTTACTATAATTTGACAAACTTAGTTGCTATAGTGGGTTGAATAGTACAGCCACAAATTCATGTCTTCCCAGAATCTATGAATGTGGCCTTATTTGGAAACAGAATCTTTGAGATGTCATCAAGTTAAGAAGAGGTTACACTGGATTCAGGCAGGCCCTAAATCCATTATGACCTGTGTCCTTGTAAGAAAAATTCAGACACAGAGATTCAGACACACAGAAAGATTGTTATGTGGTGGCAGAGGCAGATATTGTAGTGATGCATTTCCATGCTGGGAAATGCTAAGGATGGCTATTAATAACCAGAAGCTGGGAGACAGGCATGGAGCAGATTCCCACTCTGGATGCCCAAGAAGGAATCAACCCTGCTATCCTCCTGACTTTAGACTTCTAGACTCCTGAACTGTGAAAGAACATCTTTGTATTGCCTTAAATCACCCAGTTTGTGGTAGTTTGTTATGGTAACAATAGGAAATAATATAGTAACTAATATAGATGCTTAGTAACCATTTTCCCATCCCAAAATTGACTAAGGAAGCTAATAAGAAGGGGTAGAAAAGTGGATTTCGAAATAGCATTTAATGTTCAATAGGTGTTCCACTTCAGCACAAATGGAAATTTCCTTCCTGTTTCTTGTGACTGCTCTAGTATTTATTTACAAATTGATATGAGAACTTTTGCTTTTGATGGATGGAGGGATCCAATCAAGGCAAAGATATGCAGGGAGAAAGGAGAGGTGGACAATAGAAGGGAATGACATGGAAATTCTCCTCATCTCCTGGTCTGCTGGATTGTCCTTTAAAAGCAGAACTCAAGTTATTGTTTCATAAGCAATTTCATGAAACACTCGTGCTTTAAGGACCAGTAAAGCAAAAATCAAGGTGGAGGAAAATTTCTTCTTTCACAATTTGCTCTGTAGATCTTGTCCTATAGTTGTTGTGAGGACAATAGTGAATTAATGTAAGCCAGGCATGGTGGTTCATGCCTGTAATCCCAGCACTTTGGGAGGCTGAGGCAGACAGCACTTGAGGTCAAGAGTTCAAGACCTTCCTGGCCAACATGGTGAAACCCTGTCTCTACTAAAAATTCAAAAATTAGCTGGGCATTTTGGCGGGCACCTGTAATCCCAGCTACTTAGGAGTCTGAGGGAGGAGAATCACTTGATCCCAGGAGGTAGAGGTTGCAGTGAGCCGAGATCACGCCACTGCACTCCAGCCTGGGCCACAGAAGGAGACTCTGTCTCAAAACAAAAAAAAAGTGAATTAATATATGTTAAGTGCTTAGAACACGTCTGACATATAGTAAGTATAGTGTTTTCTATAATTATAAAAAGGGAAGAACATAAACAGATCTATTTCTAAGCACAAAAAAAGACTTCCTTGGGGACACCCCAAAACAACTGGGAGAATTGCTGCTCATATATCTGTAACTACAGACAAGCCTAAGGAATTTGTCTTACTAATTTGTATTCATTAATTTAATGAATATGTGTTGAATACCTTCTAAATGCATAAACTCAATGAAGGGAGAAATCATTTAGGCACTGCTACCGCGGTGACAGAGCAGACAGTAAGTGGTGACTGACTGAGTGTTCCTTGTACAGCACTGAGTGCCAAGAATACTCGGGGGAACAAGACATCATTGTCTCACAATCAGCAGAGCCAAGAGGTGCAGGTTAGAATGATGAACTTGATCTGCGTGGAATGTTCTTAACAAAGTTTTAATTTTTTCCCAATGTCGCCAAAATAAATAGTTTTGACTAATTACCTGGAAAACTAACTGGTGTGGAATAGTTTATTTCTTCCAAACTTTCAGATAAATTATATGAGAATGAAATTAGGAGGAAGAACAGAAAAATCAGTCATTTCAAGCAACTGCATGGAAAAGAATGTATTTCCTTTGAAAACTCTGGTAATGTAAATTCTTAACCATTTATGGGGATTTTAGTAAATGCAGGCAAGGCATTTCATTCTTACAGCTTTCTTTGAAGACAGAAATACATAATATCCTACTCCGTAACAACATTTCAGTAGTCTTTGAGATTTATTTTTTCTATAACTTATAGAAGAAATAGGATCATTTCCGAAGCAGTATGATTAGGAATATTACTTTGAAAAAGTCCAATAACCATTTCTGATCTTTTTCAAACAGAAAAAGTAGAAAACGTCACCTAGTGTACTATCCTTTAGGCTTTTGGTTGAACTCAAGCTATTCTGGAAAACTCTTGTTTATCCCCCAACCTTGTAAATATTTAGTGTTTCCAGTTTCCCATAATGTAAATGCAGCATTACAGACAACATGACAACTGTGTATACAACAAATTTTGACAGGACTGCTGAAGATAGAAGTACAATTCTTTGAAGACAAATGAAGTCCCTTATAGAGTTTTAATGATAAATAGAAGGGTACTTAGTCTTCCAACTCCCATGTCAATCAGTGATAAATTTTCCTCCAAGCTTACCATAAAACAGCCAGGTTCTGAGGTCTGGGAAGGGTGTACTCAGTGCCAAACCTTATCTTAAAGAAGGGAAGTCCAATGTCATAATGCAGAGTGTGATTCAAACTGATTTCACTGTCTGTTTCATAATGGAGATATAATCTTAGGCCTGGTGCAGTGGCTCACGCCTGTAATCTCAGTACTGCGGGAGGCCAAAGTGGGCAGATCGCTTGAGCTCAGGAGTTCAAGACCAGCCTAGGCAACATGATGAAACCCCGTCTCTACTAAAAATACAAAAATAAGCTGGGCATGGTGGCAGGTGCCTGTAGTCCCAGCTATTTGGGAGGCTGTGGCAGGAGCATTGCTTGAGACTGGGAGGCAGAGGGTGCAGTGAACCAAGACTGCATCACTGCATTTCAGCCTGGGCAACACAGCCAGACCATGTCTCAATAATAATAATAATAGATATATAATCTTGTTAAGAATATATGTTACTATACTGAAGCAATGCAGTGCAATGTACCTCAACATTGCTCAGAATTCAGAGGGTCATCATATAGTTCCAAATAAAAAACCTTAATTGCAAAAGAGAGAAAAAAGATGTTAAGCGTCTAGCATAGTTGCCTAACTAAAGTACTTGGTATATATTGTTCCTTTTCTTCTTTTTCTCTTTTGTCTAACTTACAAAACATGAATATTTATTTCCAAGCTTTTTTAAAAAAACTTTTTAATTCTGTTTTGTATCTGAGAAGTAAAGAGATGGTGAAGTGAGCACAATTGTAAGTAATACTGGATAATTACTTTGGAGGAGATTGCTAGGTAGTGAGACAAGTGGATAATATCATAAGTGCTAGGGCTGACCATGAAGTTCCGTGGGAACACAAAGGAGGAAATAGCTATGAATCTTAAGAATAGATTGTTATTTAAACTAAATTCTTTCATGGAAAAAAATAGCCTTTTAACACATTATCTCTTACAGAAAACCAATTAATAAAAACAAAACAAAATGAACATTTTCCCTTTTGTTGGTTTCCCTTAATTCTACTGACATTTCTGTAAACAGACATTTTATTAAATTATCTGCAATTACCCTGTTTAGGTGTGCCATCTGTTTTCTACCAGGACTCTGGTTCATTCTCCATTTTTTCTTCCTTTAGTTCAATTCTATTTTAGGAAGTTGGAGGGTGCTCACTATATCTATATATGATATACCTGTCATATATAACATATATCTTAAAGTTTTATGAACTGACAGTGGTCAACATTCCCCATTGATAAGATATGAAGAGTGAAGTAGGGAACAGAGAAAATATCTGATTTCTAATTCAAGTTTTTATTAAACATCAATACTTTATAGAGAAATGCAGCATGACCACAATTAATTTCTATTTTCCACAAATTTAGTGGGATCACCTGCTGATCTTGCTTTCCTTTTTGCTCCCCATTTGTGAACAATCCAATATCACCTCTTTGGCCAAGCTGGAGGGTTTAGATGAAGGCCTAGTGCTGACTGTGACTGAATATAGTACTGTGTTAGTCCATTCTCACACTGCTGTAACTACCTGATACTGGGCAATTTATGAAGAAAAGAGGTATAATTCACTCATGGTTCCACAGGTTTAACAGAAAGCATGACTGGGAGGCCTCAGGAACCTACAATCATGATGGAAGGGTGAAGGGGAAGCAATCATCTTCTTCACATGGCAGCAGAATAGAGACAGTAAATGGGGAAGTGCCACACACTTTTAAACCATCAGATCTCATGAGAACTCACTCACTATCACGCGAACAGCAATGGGGAAAACTGCTCCTATGATCCAGTCACATTCCATCAGGTCTCTCCCCCAACATTGGGAATTATAATTCAACACGAGATTTGGGTGGGGACACAGAGCCAAACCATATCAAGCACATTATGAGAAAAAAGAGTACTGGTAAAGTCCAGGATGCCTCTGGCCCTGGGAGGAAGAAACACATCTTGGGAAATAGAAAAATAAAAGGCAGTGGCATGCAAATCTCACTTATCCATTCAGGAGGCATGTTGTTTTTCTGAAATGAATATTCAGAATGCTTCAAAAGGCCTGCCAAGAGGAACTCATTTGATGATAGCTATCTACTTCCCTTGATTCACATGGGACTTAGTAATATAAGAAGGGAAGAAAGAAGGAAGTCCCTTCTGCACTGGGAAATTTTGGGCAGAAAAGTGAGGGTCTCCTGGGTACACAAGAGTGGTGTTTTACTCTTTCTTCCAATCAAAGAATGAATCTACTTCATAGTTATTATAATCTTTAACAATGATTGAGGATCATAGTGTACGCTTGGAGTTAGAGCAATTGCTTTAAATATATTGCCTCATGATCCACCACACTCCATTTATGAAATAGAAACTCTGATTATCCCCTTTCTACATGAGGAACCTAAAAGACCTCATGTTTAAGTATATTATATGAAGCTGGACTGAGTATGCCGAGAATCCAGGATTTAAATCCAGCCACCTTGATTCTAAAATTATGCTCCTAACCAGTATGCTATAGTACTCCCAAAAAGTAAGAAGATCTATGAAGGGACAAGCCAGAGGATAAAAGTCAATAGAATTTAGGGAATTTATAACTATGCCTATATTAGCAAAAACAGTCTAGTTGATTCATATTTTAATGATGCATATATGACTTAAAGCCTGGTTGTTAGAAAAGTGTTAGCTAATATATTGTCACTAAATTTATTGCACTACACTCTGGGATTATTCAAACAGCCCACAGAAAACAAAATGGGCAATCATAACACTAATCTGATAGTATTTTCATTTAAAAATTTTAATTACTAAAATATTAGTCTTTTGTCAACTGCAAGAACAACGATTTATCTTCTCACTCAGAATAATGAAGCATCACAATAGCATTTTTTCCTGTTCAGAAACTCCAGGAATTCACCCTGTGCAAGAATGTGATCTTGCCCAAAATATGAGTTTAATTTGAAAACTTCTGATCTCTCTTTCTAAAGAGAGGGATGACTACTGTCTTAGCTTTATACATTCATAAAATTTAATTCCCATAGAATTGTGTCTCATTTTCTTGTAAGACCTTGAGAAAGCATTAACTTATATGATCACTTCTCAGTTAGCTCCCCAGGAGGCATCTGATTTCTCCTGATTTTGACAAATGCTCTTATGACTTAAAAATCAGATATTATGACCAACATCTTCTAAAACATGAAAAAGAAGCATAAGGTAGAGGACATTATATGAGAAGATGAATATGTGAAAGCATTGACATATTTGGAAGTCATGGATCCTGAGAAATATACATGCTGCACTACAGGATAGGAGAAATAAATATAATTCATTGGAATATCAGTCATAACAGAGTAGAAAACAAGATATTATTACTATTATTATGTATTATATAGAGTTGGCTGGCTAAAATAAAATAGAAATATGACAAATGAAGGTGTACATTATTCAAAATAATTGTCTATTAGAAATAAAGATGAAATAGCACTATATGTCAAGAAGATATTGGCCGGGCGTGGTGGCTCATGCCTGTAATCCCAGCACTTTGGGAGGATCATGAGGTCAGGAGATCGAGACCATCCTGGCTAACATGGTGAAACCCCGTCTCTACTAAAAATACAAAAAAAATAGCCAGGCGTGGTGGCGGGCGCCTGTAGTCCCAGCTACTCGGGAGGCTGAGGCAAGACAATGGTGTGAACCCAGGAGGTGGAGCTTGCAGTGAACGGAGATCGCACCACTGCACTCCAGCCTGGGCGACAGAGTGAGACTCTGTCTCAAAAAGAAAAAAAAAAAAGATATAATTAAAACAGCTTTATTATTTTTTGTTATTTTTTGTTTATTAAAGTAATATGTTGGTTTTGCTCAACCCCCTCCAACATCCAAAAATTAAGAACAAAAAATAAAAATACCACCAATGTCACTATCATATATTCATTTATGTCCTAAAAGATGACATACACATTCACATAAACCTCTATATTTGACAAAAATGAAAGTAGTTTAATAGAGAAAAAACAAGAGGCCCAAAAAGGAAACTGCTGTCAGAGGTGGCTAGCTACTGCTTAATTGAAGAAACTGGATATGAAAGCTGACAGATCACAAGCTGGTTGAAGCAAGATACAGTATTAATGGAAATAGCCATAGAATCACTAATAGAAATGTAACAACAGCAATAATAATAGCTGCCACTTATTACAGTCTAACCCTGAGCTAGGCACCATGCAAAGTGAATATCTCTTCTAATGAATTATCTCTAGTAATCCCATGTATCTATAAGCTAGATACTATTATTTCCCTCAGTTTACAGATGAGAAACTAAGTCTCTGAGATACTAGGTAATTTGCCACTGTATGCACAGCAAGCCCTTTAAGGACTCCAAATCCTGATATTTAGAAGAAGTTTTATTCAGCACAGCACATTAAATGCTCACTAGACTGCTGACAGTCTCATGACCCTTATTGACAGGGAAATCATCAGGAAGCTTCTGACCAGGAAAGAATTTGTTGTTCAGATGATAAGAGAATTAGCAGCCATGGGGAAATGGCATATCTGAACTGTTCTTGCCTTCACTGTATGGCTTCTTCTGCTTCTCTGGGTCATGAGAATCTTACATCTTGCTCTGAATTGGAAAGAGCACATCTAGCTGCTCCCAGAACCACACTCCGGTGGAAGATGGCATCTGACTTGTTTGACTGTTAGGTCAGTGGCCATCTATGCCTTCCACAACCGTGGCACAGAGTGAGGACTCCCTAACACCAGAAGGAGGCCAGACTCTAGGCTATCAAAAACCAACAAAGCAGGGAGTGATTTACAGATTTAGGATTACAATACAGCTTGAATTGTCAGCTCATATTATAGCCATTAACATGTCTAAAAGTTATTAATTTTTTAACTAGACAAGCTGAGTTTATATTTCACTCAAGTCATATCTAGTTATTTTGAGGTAGAGTAAAAAGATGTGTATTCTATGAAAGATTTGAAATAGTCTTCATAACTGACTAAAACCTAATTCACTGTTTTGTTCCTTCTCATCATAGGAATGTATATGGTATTTGTTTTCTCCCTCATTCTCCATGTAAACCTATCATGCTGTCAAACAATTTTGTACAGCAGTGCCAGCTGAAAGAATAGGCATATAATGAAATGCCGTAACACTAGGAAATAACTTTTCCAATGTAAATAACTTTTCCAATGGAAATAGTTCTATGTCTATCTTTTATAGACTACTGAATTTTCCAGTGTTTTGTTGTTTTGCTTTTCCAGATAACAGAGCATTAATGCAGCTGCAGACCATTCTACACAGAAAATCTTTAGATTTGTCTCCCTCACTGGGCATAATTCACATGTTCTATTTTATTTCCCATATAATAGTATCATACCTTCACAGTTTATTTGATTGGTGCCAAGCACCCTTATGTATATCACTTAGTCTCTATGGAAAATACCTTCAGTGACAGCAGAATTTAATGTCATGTTTCTTGCCACAGCTTTACTCCCTGTAGCAAAAGCCTTCTTTTATGAGTATGTCAACATTATTGAAGCATTTTTGGGATTTCTGCAGTAGATTTTTATCTGAAGAATGTAAAAGCAAGCATTAGACTGGTTTATTTTTCATATGCACAAATAATTTAGTCCCTTAAAATATGGTAGTTTACACTGAGTCTCAAACTAAATTCTTATTTCTTCCTATTTCTATGAGGCTCAAGGTTAGTAGACTTGTGGGATAATAGACTGACATATAGTATTGGTAAATTCAAGTTCATTGATGAGATATTTTATTCTTCCACTCATTCAAAAAGGCATTTTTTCCAGTGGAACCACGAGAAGCAACTGAAAATATCTAAATAAATTCCAAATAATTGCTACAACAGCCATTTTTATGTGGGAGGACAAATCATTTAATATAAAAGAGTGACCATCCATGTATCACCAAACTAGCCATCTATGTAGTTTGGTGATGGTGATAATACAGAAGATTAACTGTAAGCAATTAAAAATTTTGCATTACAAGTTAATATGGCAAGTTTCCAGAAAGATTAAACCTCTGTTCCTCCCTATATTTCTGGATGTTTTAGGAAATGAAACACAGTAGGATATTTTTATTTGGAAAGTCTGATCTTAAGGTAAGAATTGAAATGAAATGAAATTTTATTTAGAAGTAAGCCAACTCCTAACCAAATAAACAACACACACAGACACACACACACAGAGAGAGAGAGAGAATATAAAAATTGTAACACTACATAGAGATACACAGTGAAAACTTTTTTGAGGAAAAGATCCACCAACTAAGCTCCTTAAATCATCCGTAGGTTTTGCCAGCCGCCACCTGTTAGTACATATAGATTGCTGCTTATGTTTGATTCACTCTATTTCTCTCCACTTACAGTAGCCTAGTTACATATGCATTGTCTTTCTGTTTCACACTCAAAAGGACTAGATAAAGCTCATACTCAGCATTGAATATCAAGTTACATGATCTAGTGGAGAGAGTCCTCAAATAATCTGATACATATCTTATGCCATGCCATGACATTTACATTGATGTATAATATAGTTTGGCTCTGTATCCCCACCCAAATCTCATGTTGAATTTTAATCCCCAGTGTTGAAGGTGAGGCCTGGTGGGAAGTGATTTGATCATGGGGGTGGTTTCTAATGGGTTAGCACTATACCTGTAAAGCTGTCTCGTGACAGAGTTCTCATGAGTTCTCGTTGTAAAAAAGTGTGCACCTCCTTCTTCACTCTCTTCCTCTGCTTCGGCCATGTAAGATGTGCTTGCTTCCCCTTCACATTCTGCCATGATTGTAAGTTTTCTGAGGCCTCTCCAGAAGCAGAAACCTGTACAGCCTGCAGAACCATGAGTCAATTAAACCTCTTTTTTTTGATAAATTACCCAGTCTTGTGTACCTCTTTATAGCAGTGGGAGCATGAACTAATATAATGTATCTACTTTTTTTATATCAGAACTTTTGCATAAATGGTAGAACATTTGAAATTTCTCTTTCTAAAACTATTGAAATTTCAAACTCTCAGGAAAAAAAGTCATCTTTTTATATTGCACAGAGCATTATAGGGTCTCTCATCCAATATGCTTTGTGAATGACTGCCACCGAGAATGTTTCTTCTGAAATGGTTGTTCTTCCTCTGAATTCTCATCCTTTCAAAGAAAACAAAGCTTGATTTTGGCTCCCAATTTATAATCAACTTTCTGTAAGATATTAAACAAGCCATTTTGGTTATATTTGTTGTGGTTATATTTGGTTATATTTGTTTGGTTATTGTTGTGTTTCTTAAATAGCAAATGACTTGGAAAGATATAATGAAAAAGTGTTAAACTTTCGAAAGCAAAATAATATTATCTTATAATTTTATAATACATCTACATCTAAAAAGATTTCCTCAAGTATTTTTAATTTCATATCTTTTTGTAATAAATGGGTACTTAAAAGGTTTGTTTAATCTTCTAAAAATTATAGCACAAATGTTTTATCTTTTGTTGACTGTGGACTGGTCTCCTTAAGTAGAATATCAGGAAGTTTCCAGATAGTCTTTGCCAGTTTATCACTTACATGGCATTGAGTGGATAAAAAGTTAAAAAAATTCTGTATAACCAAATTTGGCTTACAGAAGAATGTAATTTTCATTCTTGGCTCTGTCTATAATTATGTCATCTTCACCAAGTCAAATCTTCTCTGAATCTCTGTTTCCTCATTTAATTAAAAGATTTGACCACATAATTTTTAAGATCTATCCAGTTTTTTTTCTTGAGACAGGATCTCACTTTGTGGCCCAGGCTGGAGTGCAGTGGTGATACCAAGGTTCACTGAAGTTCAGTTTCTGGACTCAGATGACCCTCCTACCTCAGCCTCCCAGGTAACTGGGACTACAGGCATGCATCACCACACCCAGCTAGTTTTTTATAGAGATGAAATTTCGCCATGTTGCTTAGGCTGGTCTTGAGCTCCTGAGCCCAAGCTGTCTGCTCACTTTGGCCTCCCAAAGTGGTGGGATTACAGGTGTGAGCCATACCCGGCCTCCATCTGATGTTTAAATTGCTTTTTAAAAAAATTTCACCTCTTCATTGATGATTTAAAAATATTTTCAGTCCACACTCAGTAAGTCTATGAGGAAACTACAGTAAAATGTTCTAAAATTACTGTTTTCCTTATAATATATTAGATTCTTGCCATATTTTGTCGGATGTTCATAATACATTAACCAGACTGGAAATCAAATGTTCATCATCAATGGGATGAATGAATCAGTTGTGATATAGTCATACCAAAGAATACTAATAGCTATGCAAAACAATATGGCTGAATCTCACAGTGATGTTCAATAAAAAAAAATAGGGCACAAAAGAATACTTACAGCTATATTCCTTTTGTGTAAATTTAAAAACCAGGAAGAACTAAACTCTATTATTTAGGGATGCACATATAGGTTATAAAACTACACACCCACACCCACACCCCTCCGTATACATACATGTTATACACACACATATATACATACATATATGTGTATGTATATACATATAGATATGTATATATACACTTATATGTGTATATGCATACACGTGTGTGTGTATGTATGTGTGTCTGTGTGTATTTAGGGAAGCTATTATTCTAAAGGTCAGAATAGTGTTTATCTCCAAGGTTCAAGGAAGGGAGGGTCCCCAAGTAGCTTTTAAGGTACTAGCAATGTTCTATAGGCAGTGATTAAATGAGATTTTTGCATTACTTATTATGTATATGGTTCATAAATTTTTCTGTGTATGAGTATTATAATAAAAAATACTAATGCCAGAACCTATAAGTGTAGGAAATTGTCTTCTATTAAGACTTTTGATTTTGTCTGTATGGTATCTGTGAGTTATGTCCATACCTTAGATAATGTTTATTTTTCTGTAAACACTGTGGCGCCTCACCTAGGGGTATATCAAATTGACTGGTACCTGAGTGAAATAAACAGAAAGGAATAATTCAGTAATATTAGCATAGCCATGACTATTAGATTCTGTCCTTACTTGTAAAAGACAGACAATGACTTAGATAAGTCCGTATTGTTTCCAATTTTAATTTGATGGTTCATTTAGAACATATAAAAATGTAAGTTGTGTTTGATTGGTAGGGACAACTCAAAAAACAAATTTAACTTACCAAGATTTTAGGCATTGTCTGACAAAACAGACTATAGTGAATTTTCCTACAAGATATATAGTCAACCTCAGTGATCTCATATTGTATAATGTGAAAAGGGAATTCATAATATAATTCAGCCTTTCTTTCCTCTCTTCTTTCTAAAATGTAAAGATAGGGATTAGAAAATGTAGAAAAAAATAAAGACAGCTAAGAAACTGTGTGAAACACATATATGGGGCCTGGCTAACGTAATTTTTACAAAATGAATGATGACAAAATCTTCACCTTCCTTCATGACTTCATGATTTTAAGAAGTTATTACGTGATAGTCCAGAGTCTCTACTTTGATGTCCTATCTGTCCAGGTCGGCCCATATTCCTGCTCCCACTCCATTAAAAATCCCACTCCATCAGGAACGTGATGTCTGACAAGACTATATGGTAAGTTAATTTGCACTAAGGTGTTAGTAGATAAATAGTTACATCATTCTATTTTTCCCAGGTTGCATTTATATTTTAAGTACCTTTAATAGCCAAATCAAACTATATACTAATTTTGGGAATTTCAACCTCTGAGGCTAGTTGATAGGAGATTTTTTTTCCCAAAGACCCTATGTTGAACATTGCAGAGGTAAAGATTAAGACATGATCTCTATATTCCAAGATTTCACTGTGCAGTGGAATTCAGAAATAACTTCAGTGAAGTATAAGTGCAACTGTACAGATTGAGAGCACTGATGGCATGAAGTGTTGGGAAATGAGATCATATATAAAGAGCATTTATTATGCCCACTTAGCACCTAGTAGACTTCTCAGACTACCTGCAATCTATTTTCTTTCTGTCATTAATTAGTTTATAGGTCTTAAGCAAGCAGCTCAACACCTCGAGGCTTTAAAAGACATATACATAGAATAAAGGACATAGGAAAGCCGTCTCTGAGATCTTTATAAGCTTTAATACACAGCATAAGTTTTAAGAGGAAGGATTATATAAATCATAATATTTTTATTTTGCTGAATCTGAACCCTGACTGTTGTTATCCATAATGTCTCTGAGAGGTGTTCAAGGTAGACCTGCAGGTGTCTGATGAATGCATTTTGTTGCCTACTGTTTGGTATCTAACATTTTCTTCCCTTCTGTTGACATAGTCTCTTGATAGTAGTCAGAATAAGAGAAGTTATGCTATAGTAACAAACCCTGAAATGTTAGTAGCCTTGTACATGAAATTTTATTCTTCCTCAAAAATCATGCATAGTTCACTGAGGATCTGAAAGCCCGCCTGGGAAGGTCTCCTGCAAGTTGTCACTTAGAGACCAAATCTAACAGGGATTCCACCATCTAATGTTTACAACTAAACAACTGATCTGAAGGGTCATCAATACAGGGGAAAAAATATCTAGAAGATCTTGCATTGGCTCTTGAATGCTTTGGCCTGAAAGTAAACAGACCACTTCTATTTACAGAGCATTAACCAGAAGTAGTCATATTGTTTCACTTAATTGCAATGGGACTGGATAAATGTGAGTAGTATATGAATATTTTGCAAGAAGTTATTGCTTCTGGTTCATTCTCCGTGATAGCTTCCATGACCATTGCTGCCACGGATTCTTTGCAGCCTCGAAATATCAGAGTGGTGCTATGTTTTCTGCACACTCAAAGCACGAGACCCAGTGTTCCATCCTACAGTGTGGAAGAGCTTTCTGCCCCTTTTATGTTATACATTATCCCTGGACACCAAACAATGCCACTTGTGAACTAAAGACAAAAAGCATTTAATGTGAACTTTTTTCAGCTTCTGCTTATAAGCCCACACAAGTGGTATTAATTGCCGATTATCCAGAAGACAGAGATAATATTCTCCTTTCGAGGTGATACATTTTCCTTCCTGTCTTTCAATCATTCTCATCTTTCTAGAGTTCATATTCGGGGCATATGACAAAAGGCTTGTGTTTCTCTGCAGAGCTCAGGCCATAGAAATATATCAAGCCATGTTTGTTTATTCTTTCTCTTTCTCCTAACTTTTAGATCATTATCTTTTTGAGGACAGAACAGAACTTTTTAATACTAGGTATGCAATCTATCCTGATGTGATTACTTAATAAATTAATATATAATTAGGCCAAAATTGACATTATAGTTTAAAAATGAGAAGCAGTCTGTATTAGTCAGTGTTGTCCAGAGAGACAGAACCAATAGAAGATAGATAGATGATTAGATAGATAGATAGATAGATAGACAGACAGATACATGGTAGATGAGAGGGAATTTCTCAGATAAATTGGCTCATGCAATTGATCAAACCATAAAGTCCCGTAACAGGCCATCTACAAGCTAGAGAACCAGAGAAGCCAAACTCTCAGTCTGAGGCCAAAGGTCTGAGAACCCAGGAAGGCCACTGGTGCAAGTTCCAAACAAATTATTTACTGTAACCTTGTGTTTCTAAAGGTTTCTGTATCAAGCCCAAAGCTAAAACAATGAAAAACATAGTCACTCTTCATAGAATTAAAATCATAGTAGTTGGTGGAAATGCTGGTAGCACCAGGTTCTCTGTTAGCTATGTCCAAGTTCAGTCTTCACAACACCACAGAAGTGAAGTAATTGGCTGTCAAAGGTTGACTGGCAGTTTTCATATCATCCATTCATACCAATAAGCAACATTGTCAATATGTTCTACCTTCTAAAATTAAATAAACATAACAGTATTACCCTTAATTTTATTGTAAGTGATATATTTGTAAGATTTTAATTAAAGAATAAATCCTCAAGGAGTTAAGAGTGTTTCTAACGCTTCAGAAGATAAAGAAAAATCTCTCTCATGGCCTAATAAAGAGAGGTTTTTATTGTTCAGGAAAAGAAGAGAGGAGATGAGATAACAGTGAAGATAGAAGGTGAAAGGAAGGAAAAAGAACTTGTGGTATCAGTGAAAGCAGGTGCTTGCTTAGAGAAGGGGCAAGGGAAATCCTCAATGCAAAGGTAAAGAATAGTCCTTTTGACAAGAAGACTGTTTTTTTTTATATGTTTGGTTTCTTCTTCTTCTTCTTCTTCTTCTTCTTCTTCTTATTATTATTATTATTATTATTATTATTTTACTTTAAGTTCTAGGGTACAGGTGCACAACATGCAGGCTCGTTACATAGGTATACATGCGCCATGCTGGCCCACTGCACCCATCAACCCATCATTTACATTAGGTATTTCTCCCCATGCTATCCCTCCCCCTACCCCTACCCCACGACAGGCCCTGGTGTGTGATGTTCCCCACCCTGTGTCCAAGTGTTCTCATTGTTCAGTTCCCACCTATGAGTGAGAACATGTGGTGTTTGGTTTTCTGTCCTTGTGATAAAAGAATGACTTGTATTTAGAAATGCTTTGTGTCAGTGTCATTTGTGAAAAATGGTGAAAAAGATGAACAGAAGTAGGAGTCTGGAAGCAGAAGGAACTCTGGGTATGTAAGTGACAAGATGTTGCAAAAATTGTAGCAGAGCTGTGGTTTCCTCAAGCTGTGGTTTGGGGGGTGGGTGATTAATGCAATTGTATCTATAATTTAAGGGCCAGAGAAACCCCACCTGACATCTGGGTTACATGTCAAGTGTCTTAATTCACTATTTTGTAAATTATAGGCTGATAAAAATAATTTAGGGTTTGCTATTGTCTGATTATTTATGTCCTCCCAAAATTATATGTTGAAACCTAATCTCTAGTGTAATAGTATTAGGAGATAGGGATTTTCGAAGTTGATTAAGACATAAGGGATCTATCCTCATAAATGGGATTAGTGCTCTTACAAATGAGGCCCAAGAGAGTTTGTTTTCCCCTTCTACCATGTGAGGACACAGCAAGAAGTTACTATTAGGCAGAAGGTGAGATCCCATCAAACACCAAATCTACTGGACTTCCCAGCCTCCAGAACATTTCTATTACTTATAAATACTAAAGTATTTTGTTTTTGTTAGCCTACATGAACTAAAGACAAAGTGCTTATACTCTCCCACATCCATCCCCTGAAGATTTTATTCTGTAAGTCTCTGATGGGAGGCAAGTATGGCAGACACTGTTCTTCCCTTCTTTCTGATTTATCTGGTCTAATATAATTAAAATGCAGTCAAGAAAAAAAAATGGCAAGTAGAACACCATAAGAAGATAAAATAATGAACAAAAATTCCAATCACTGGGCTGATACTTTTAGACTTTCAGCAGTAGTTTTTGAGCATTCAGTTATAATGATTTTTAAGTTTTCCTATTTCGGTTCCAAGACCATGACAAAGTGAGATGAAAAATGAATCACTCAAAAAAGTGGGAAAGAAATAAGAACTCCCAAACCAGCATCAGAGGAGAAAACAAAATAACTATTCAAATCAGATATAACCATATAAGCCAATTGAATTTCCAGCTATGACAGATTAATTAGGGTCAGATTATCCTTCCTTCTATAAATAACTAGAAAATGGGATGGCATACCTTTTAAAACATTTTTAGACATTGGTCAAAAGGCAACACTGGCTGTAATTTCTGAAAAGGAAATCCAATTAAGAATATCCTTTTATTTCAGCTTTTGCCCAGAGGTACCTTCTGAACTGTAGCTCTGGAAAGATAAACTAAAGCAGAGTTTGGCAGTCTTTCTGAGTTCAAGAAACAAAGATTAGAGTTGGGTCAGAGGGATGAAAGGAGAGAGTTATTTAAAAAAAAAAAAAAAAGCATTCCAGAAATCTTTATGGGATTTTCCTTTAATCTATTGGTGAATACAAAGGTGTGTGTGTGTGTATATATATATATATATACATATATATATATATATATGTATATATATATATATATATGGTGAATCTCAACATGGTTTTAAGAAATGAACTACAGGGATCTATAAATTGAACAATTCCAAGAACTTATGTGTGGTTGAGAGACATTTGACTTCTAAATAGCCAGATTGGGAAGACCTTACCGAACTCCTAGGATATTTAGTGGTGACCTCATTAGAATCATAACTTAGTAGTAGGACTAAATTAGACCTAATCTTAAAAGGCTCAAAACTAGCCTTAAAAAATGAAATTCCTTCATAAGTAACTTTAACACATGCCTCAAAACCTCAAAACTCTTTAAATGAAGACAAATCTAGAAACTCAAAAATGTCACACATTAAAATGTACAAAATAAAACATAATACAACAGTAACACAAAGAGCTGGAGGGAAAAATGGACGTATATATTTGCAAGGGTCTTATATTATACAAAAGTTATACAATATTATTTGAAAATAGGCTTCAATAAGTTAAAGAGACTTAACATAAACCCAATACCATCAAAAAATATAAAACAAATCAGTCAATAGTAAAGGTAGAGTCCCAAAATGTAAATACATAATCCCAAGGAAGACAAGAAAGAGGAAAATTGAACAAAGTACAGAGAAAACAAATGGTACATGAACAGAAAATGATAGATTTAATAGCAACAATCATAGTGGTAATTACATTAACTATAAATGATCTAAACATGCTTTTTAAAAGGCACAGATTATTAAATGGGAACTGCAAAAAAAGACTTGTATAATGTCTATTTTAAAAATCAGATAGATTAAAGTGAAAAGTAAAAGAAAGGAAATAAATATACCCTTCACTCAGTAATGTAAGCATAAGAAAGTTGGCATGGCTATATTAATATTAGACAAAGCCGACTTTAAAATGAGAAAAATTACCTGGTATACATATCAGCAAAATCTGACAGAACTTTAAAAACAAGTAGGTAAATCCAGCATTACAGTTTGATATTTCAATATTCATCTATTGTTGATAAATAGAACAAGTAAAATTGAAATCTGTTGAAATCAGATGACAGATATAACCTGAACAATACTATCAACCAACATGACCTCATTAACATATATAGGTAAAGAAACATAGCCAAGAACATTTCTTCCAAGTGCATGTGAAACTTTCACCCAGCTAGATAATATGCCGAATGGTAAGAAGGCTTGATAAATATAAAAGGACTGTAGTAATACAGAGCATGTTCTCTGACCAAAATTAAATTAAGTTAATCAAATAAAATTGAGTTAGATATCATAACTAAAACATATTTTTAAATTTTCAAATACTGTAAAAGTAAACAACATACTTCTAAATAGTGTATGGGTCAAAGAAGGAATTACAAAAGAAATTGCAAAATATTTTGAAGCAAATGATAATAAAAGCAAAACATATCAAAACCCATACACAGATAAAGCAGTGTTTAGAGGTAAGTTAATGTTTATATTAAAACAATGAGAAGAATAAAAAATACAAACAAAACCCAAAGTAAAAGAAAGAAGGAAATGATCTATCAATAAAGAAAATTAATAAAATAGAAAATGTACAAATAAAAGAGGAAAATAAATTTAACCAAAACTGTTTCTTTGAAAAGAAGGATTAAATTGATAAATCTCTAAAAATGTTGATCAAGGAGAAAAATACACAAATTATGAATATTCAAAATAAAAGAGATCCTATAGATATTAAGTGAATAAGGAAATATAATGAACAACTATATGCAAATAAATTGAAGCAACATGGAGAAAAATGGACAAATTTCTTATACAAAACAAATTACCAAAACATACACAAGAATAAATAGAAAATTTAAATAATCCTAGTTGATGTAAAAAATGAATTTGTAATGTAAAACCTTTGAACCATGAAAACTTCAGGCCTGGAGAACTTTACTAGTGAATTCTGCTAGACATTTAAGCAAGACTTATCAATCTTACACAAACTCTTTTGGAAAATAAGGAAAGAAATGAATATTTTCTAAAGCATTGAATGAGGCTGACACCACCTGATAAAAAGCAAAAACAGGAAAAGATATTTTAAGAGAATAAAACTACGAACCAAACATGTCTCATGAATAAGAATACAAAAATCCTCAGAAAATTTTCTTGGCAAATTGAAGGCAGGAATACAGGATAATACATCATGGCTAAGTAGTTAATACAGAAATTGAAATTTGGTGTAACATTTGATAACCAATTTTGTAATTGACTATTTTATCAGAATAATTATTTTTAAAAATACGGTTAACTCAATAGATGCAGAAACCGCATTCTACAAAATTTAACACATGTTCATAATTACCTAAGAACTAAGAAGAACTTTCTCCACTTGACAAAGTATGTCTACAAGAAAATTACAAAGCAAACATTTCGCTTATGATGAAAAACTGAATCCTTTTCCCCACTAAAATCAATAACAAGGTAAATATATTCATGTTCACCATGTCTATTTAACATTGTATTGAGGGTAGCCATTGTAATAAAATAAATAGAAGGGGAACAAAGATATATAATTTGGAACAAAATAAGTAAAATTGTTCGTGCTTACACATATGCTTGTGTATGCAGGAAATCCTTATGAAGCTGAAACTTAAAGCTCCTATAACTAATGAGTGAATTTAGAAAGATTGCAGGCTACAAAATTGATATACAAAATAACTACATGCTACAAGTGAACATTTGGAAAATAAACATTGAAAGCAATATCACTCAAAATAGCATCAAAAAAACAGACATACTTAGGGATAAATTTTTTAAAATATGTGCAAGTTCTGTAAATTAGAACCTGTAAAACTTTTTTAATTTAATTTAATTTAATTTTTATTATTTTTTAATTTTTACTTTTTGTGGATATATAGTAGGTGTATATATTTCTGAGGTACACAAGAAGTTTTAATACAGGCATGCAATGTGAAATAAGCACATCATAGAGAATAGGGTAATCATCCCCTCAAGCATTTATTCTTTGAGTTACAAACAATCCAATTACAGTCCTTAAATTATTCTAAAATGTATCATTAAGTTAGTATTGACTATAGTAACCCTACTGTGCTATCAAATGTAGATCTTATTCATTCTTTCTATTGTTTCGGACTCATTAACCATCACCACTTCTCCCCTGGCAGCCCCCTACTACTCTTCCCAGTCTCTGGTGCCCATCCTTCTACTCTCTATGTCCATGAGTTCCAACATTTTGATTTTTAGATCCCACAAATAAGTGAGAGCATGCAATGTTTGTCTTTCTGTGCCTGGCTTATTTTACTGAACATGATGATCTCTAGCGCTATCCATATTGTTGCAAATGACTGGATCTCTTTATTTTCATGGGAATAGTACTCCATTGTGTATATGTATCAAATTTTTTTATGCATTCATTTTTTGATGGACACTTAGGTTGCTTCCAAATCTTAGATATTGGGAACAGTGCTGCAACAAACATAAGAGAGTGCAGATATCTCTTCAATATACTGATTTTCTTTTTGGGGAGCTATATATCCAGCAATGGTATTGCTGGATAATATGGTAGCTCAATTTTTAGTTTTTTTGAGGAACCTCCAAATTTCTCTCCATAGTATTTTTACTAATTTACATTCCCACCAACAGTACAAATGTTCTTTTTTCTTCACATCCTTGCCAGAATTTCTTATTGCCTGTCTTTTGGACATAAGCCATTTTAACGGGGGTGAGATGATATCTCATTGTAGTTTTGGTGTGCATTTCCCTGATAATCAATGATGCTGACCACATTTTAATATACCTGTTTGCTATTTGTATGTCTTCTTATGATAAATGTCTACTCAAATCTTTTGCTATTTTTGGATCTGATTATTAGATTTTTTTTCCTGTAGAGTTGTTTCAGCTTCTTATATGTTTTGGTTATTAATCCCTTGTTGGATGGGTGCTTTGCAAATATTTTCTCCCATTCTGTGTATCTTTTCACTTTATTGATTGTATCCTTTTCTGTGCAGAAGATTTTAACTTGATGTGATCCCATTTGTCCATTTGTCCATTTTTGCTTTGATTGCCTGTGCTTGTGGGGTATTTCTCAAGAAATTTTTGCCCAGGTAAATGTCCTGGAGATTTTCCCCAATGTTTTCTTGTAAGTAGTTTTATAACTTGCGATCTTAGATTTATCTCTTAATCAATTTTTATTTTTGTGTATAGTAAGAGATGGTGTAGTTTCATTTCTCTGCATGGATATTCAGTTTTCCTAGCACCATCTATCAAAGAGATTCTCTTTTGCCCAGTGTATGTTCTTGGTACCTTTTTCAAAAATGAGTTCACTGTAGATGTGTGAATTTGTTTCTTGGTTCTTCATTTTGTTCCATTGTTCGATTTGTCTGTCTTTATGCCACTACAATGCTGTTTTGGTTACTATAGCTCTTTAGTATAATTTGAAGTCAGGTAATGTGATTCTTCCACTATTTTTTTTAAGGGAACATGTTTTTTCTTTTTGCAGGTTTGTTACATATGTATACATGATACATGTGCCATGTTAGTGTGCTGCACTCATTAACTCATCATTTAGCATTAGGTATATCTCCTAATGCTATCCCTCCCCCTCCCCCCACCCCACAACAGTCCCCAGTGTGTGATGTTCCCCTTCCTGTGTCCATGTGTTCTCATTGTTCAGTTCCCACCTATGAGTGAGAACATGCAGTGTTTGGTTTTTTGTCCTTGTGATAGTTTGCTGAGAATGATGGCTTCCAGTTTCATCCATGTCCCTACAAAGGACATGAACTCATCAATTTTTATGGTTGCATAGTATTCCATGGTGTATATGTGCCACATTTTCTTAATCCGGTCTATCATTGCTGGACATTTGGGTTGGTTCCAAGTCTTTGCTATTGTGAACAGCACTGCAATAAACATATGTGTGCATGTGTCTTTATGGCATCATGATTTATAATCCTTTGGGTATATACCCAGTAATGGGATGGCTGGGTCAAATGGTATTTCTAGTTCCAGATCCCTGAGGAATAGCCACACTGACTTCCACAATGGTTGAACTAGTTTACAGTCCCACCAACAGTGTAAAAGTGTTCCTATTTCTCCACATCCTTTCCAGCACCTGTTATTTCCTGACTTTTTAATGATCGCCATTCAGCTGGAGGCATCAGGCTACCTGACTTCAAACTACACTACAAGGCTACAGTAACCAAAACAGCATGGTACTGGTACCAAAACAGAGATATAGACTAATGGAACAGAACAGAGCCCTCAGAAATAATGCCGCATATCTGCAACTATCTGATCTTTGACAAACCTGAGAAAAACAAGCATTGGGGAAAGGATTCCCTATTTAATAAATGGTGCTGGGAAAACTGGCTGACCATATGTAGAAAGCTGAAACTGGATTCCTTCCTTACACCTTATACAAAAATTAATTCAAGATGGATTAAAGACTTACATGTTAGACCTAAAACCATAAAAACCCTAGAAGAAAACCTAGGCAATACCATTCAGGACATAGGCACGGGCAAGGACTTCATATCTAAAACACCAAAAGCAATGGCAACAAAAGACAAAATTGACAAATGGGATCTAATTAAACTAAAGAGCTTCTGCACAGCAAAAGAAACTACCATCAGAGTGAACAGGCAACCTACAGAATGGGAGAAAATTTTGGCAACCTACTCATCTGACAAAGGGCTAATATCCAGAATCTACAATGAACTCAAACAAATTTACAAGAAAAAAACAAACAACCCTATCAAAAAGTGGGTGAAGGATATGAACAGACACTTCTCAAAGGAAGACATTTATGCAGCCAAAAAACACATGAAAAAATGCTCATCATCACTGGCCATCAGAGATTCTTCCACTTTTGCTGTGGATAGCTTTGGCTATTTTGGGTCTTTTTTGGTTCCGTATAAATTTTAGGATTTTGTTTTTCTATTTCTGTGAAGAATGTCATTGGTATTTTGATGGGGATTACATCTAATATGTAGATTTCTTTGGGTAGTTTGGACACTTTAACAATATTGATTCTTCCAATCCTTGAACACAGAACATTTTCCCATTTTCGGTGTCCTCTTCAATTTCTTTCATCAGTGTTTTATAGTTTTCATTATAGAGATCTTTCACTTCTTTGGTTATTTCCTAGATATTTAATTTTATGTGTTACTACTGTAAATGATATTACTTTTTTGTTTTCTTTTTTCAAATTGTTCACTGTTGGCATATAGAAATGCTAGTGATTTTTGTATGTTGATTTTGTATCCTGTAACATTGCTTATTTTGTTTATCAGTTCTAATAGTTTTTTTTTTTGGAGTCTTTAGATTTTTCTAAATTTAAGACAATATCATCTGCAAGCAAGGATAATTTGACTTCTTCCTTTCCAATTTGGATGCTTTTAATGTCTTTCCCTTGTCTGATTGCCCTAGCTTAGGCTTCCAGTAGTATGTTGAGTACCAGTGGTGATGGTGGGCATCCTTGTTTTTTCCAGATCTTACTGAAAAGTCTTTTAGTTTTTCCCCATTCAATATGACACTAGCTGTAGGTCTGTCATTTATGGCCTTTATTAGGTTGAGTTATGTTCCTTCTATCCCCAGTTTTTTTAGGGTTTTATCATGGAGGGGTGTTGAATTTTATCAAATGCTTTTTCACCATCAATTGAAATGATCATATGATTTTTATCATTCATTCAGTTGATGTAATGTGTCCCATTGATTGATTTGTGTATGTTGAACCATACTTGCATCCCAGGGATAAATCTCACTTGGTCATGATGAATGGTCTTTCTAATGTATTGTTTAATTATATTTGCTAGTATTTTGTTAAGGATTTTTACATCAATATTCACCAGAGATATTAGCTTGTAGTTTTTTTTTTGATGTGTCTTTGTTTGGTTTTAGTAATCAGGGTAATAATGTCTTTGTAGAATGAGTTTGGAACTATTTCTTCCTCTTTTTTTGTATATTTTAGAATAGTATGAATAGGATCAGTATTAATTCTCCTTTAAATATTTGGTAGAATTCAGCAGTGAAGCCATTGGATCTCAGGCTTTTCTTTGCTGGGAGACTTTTTATTACAGCTTCAATTTGTTACTTCTTATTTTCTATTTAGATTTTGTATTTCTTCCTGGAGCAGTCTTGGTAGGTTTTATATATCTAGAGATTTGTCATTTTCTTCCTTTTTTTAACTTTTATTTTAAGTTCAGGGGTATATGTGCAGGTTTGTCACATAGGTAAACTTGCCTCTTGGGGGTTTGTTGTACAGATTATTACAGGTATTAAGCCTAGTATCTATTATTTTTCCTGATCCTTTCCTTCTTCCCACCCTTCACCCTCCAACAGGCCCCAGTGTGTTTTTCTCCTCTTTGTGTCCACATGTTCTCATCATTTAGCTTCTACTTATTAGTGAGAGCATGTGGTATTTGGTTTTCTGTTCCCACTTTAGTTTGCTGAGGATAATGGCCTCTTTCAGATTTTCCAACTTATTGGCATATAGTTGCTGGTAGTAGCCACTGATTATCCTTTGAATTTCTGAAGTATGAGTTGTAATGTCTCCTCAGTTCTGATTTTATTTATTTGGATATTCTCTTTTTTCTTAGTCTGGCTAAATATTTGTCCATTTTGTTTAACTTCTCAAAAAACCAACTTTTTGTTTCATTGGTCCTTTGTATTGTTTTGTTCATTTCAGTTTCATTTATTTCTGCTCTGATTTTTATTTCTTTTCTTCTACTAATGTTGGATTTGGCTTGTTTTTGCTTTTCTAGCTCTTTAAGATTCATCATTAGATTATTTATTTGAAGTATTTTCTTCTATTTTTTGATGTAGGTACTTATAGGTATAAACTTGCCTTCTAGTATTCCTTTTGCTGTATCCCACAGGTTTTGCTATATTGTGTTTCCACTGTCACTTGTTTCAAGAAAGTTTTCAATTTCCCTTTTAATTTCTTCATTGAACCACTGGTCATTCAGAAGCACATTGTTTAATTGTCATGTATAATTTCCAAAATTTCTGTTGTTATTAATTGCTAGTTTTATTTTATGTGGTCAGAAAAGATGCTTGATATTATTTCAATTTGTTTGGAATGTTTTAATATTTTTTGTAACATAACATATGGTTTATTCTTGAGAATAATTCATGTGCTGAGGAAAAGTGTGTATTCTGCATCCATTGGATGAAATGTTCTGTAAATATTTATTAGATCCCTTTGGTCTTTAGTGGAGATTAAATTTGATGCTTTTTTGATGATTTTCTGTCTGGAATATTTGTCCCATGTGGAAAGTAAGGTGTTAAAGTCTCCAACTTTTCTTGTATTGGGGTCTCTCTCTTTACCTCTAATAATATTTCCTTTATACATCTGTGTGCTCCAGTGTTGGGTGAATATATATTTAAAATTGTTATATACACTTGACGAATTGACCCCTCTATCATTATATGGTAATCTCCTTTGTTTTTTCTTATAGTTTTTATCTTGAAGTCTATTTTGTCTGATCTTAGCATAGTGACTTCTGCTCTTTTCTGGTTTCTGTTAGCATGGAATATCTTTTTCCATCCCTTTGTGTTTAGTCTATGTATGTATGTCTTAATAGGTGAAGTGTGTTTCTTGTAGGCAACAGATTAATGTGTCATGTTTTTTCATCCATTTAGCCACTCTGTCTTTTAAATGGAGAATTTAGTCAGTTACATTCAATGTTACTATTAATAAACAAGGACTTACTCCTGCCATTTTGTTAGTTGCTTATTAATTGTTTTTGTTGTCTTCTTTCCCTTCTTTTTTTCTCCCTGTCTTCTTTTAGTAAAGGTGATTTTCTCTGGTGATATAATTTAATTTCTCACTTTTTACTTATTGTGTGTCCATTGTACGTTTTTGGTTTGAAAGTATCATGAGGCTTTAAAATACTATCTTATAACCCATTACTTTAACCTGATACCAACTTAACACTGCATAAACAAAGAAGCAAAAAGAAAACTAATAAGAACTACATGCCTTTACTTCATCTACCCCAGTTTTAATCTTTTTGTTGTTTCTATTTATTTATATCTTGTTGTACTGACTGTGTCTTGAAAAGTCGTTGTAGTTAACTGTTTGTAATTGGTTCATTGCTTAGTGTTTCGGCTTAGGATAAGAATACTTTACACACCACAATTACAACGTTATAATATTCTGTGTATTTCTATATACTATCAGCATTGAGTTTTGTACCTTAAGGCGATTACTTATTACTCACTAATGTACTTTTTTTCTGATTGAAGTACTCCCTTTAGCACTTCTTATAGTTCTGATATTGATGAAGTTCCTCAGCTTTTGTTTGTCTGGAAATGGCTTTATTTCTCCTTCATGTTTGAAGGATATTTTTGCCTGGTATACTATTGTAAGGTAATTTTTTTTTCTTCCACACTTTAAATATGTCATGCCACTCTCTCCTGGCCTATAAGGTTTCCACTGAGAAGTCTCTGCCAGATGTATTGGAGCTCCATTATATGTTATCTGTTTCTTTTATGTCGCTACTGTTAGGATCCTTTCTTTATCCTTGATCTTTGGGAATTTGATGATTAACTCCCTTGAGGTAGTCTTCTTTGTGAAAATCTTCTTGGTGTTCTATCACCTTCTTATACTTAGATATTGATATCTTTCTTTAGGTTTGGGATGTTTTCTGTTATCATTGCTTTGAATAAACTTTCTACCCCTATTTCTTTCTCTATCTCCTCCGTAGGGCCAATAACTTTTAGATTTGCCCTTCGAAGCTATTTTTTAGATCCTATAGGTGTGCTTCATTGTGTTTTATTTTTTTTCTTCTATCTTCTGTGATTGTGTATTTTCAAGTAGCCTATCTTCACGCTCACTGATTCTTTCTTCTGCTTGATCAATTCTGCTATTAAAGGACTCTGATGAATTCTTCAGTATGCCAATTGCATTTTTCACTCAGAGTTTCTGCTTGATTCTTTTTAATTATTCCAATCTCTTTCTTAAATTTATCTCATAGGATTCTGAATTCCTTTTCTGTGTTATACTAAATTTCTTTGAATTTCCTCAATACAGCTATTTTGAATTCTCTGTCTGAAAGCTCACATGTCTCTGTTTATGCCAGGTTGGTCCCTGATGCCTTTTCAGTTCATTTTGTGAGGTCACGATTTCCTAAATAGTGTTGGTTCTAGTAGATGTTCCTCCATGACTAGACATTAAAGGGTTAGTTATTTATTATGGTCTTCACTGGACTTATTTGTAGCTATCCTTCTTGGGATGGCTTTCCAGATATTTGAAAGGACTGCTTTAGATACCCCAAGAACCTCTATGAGTACCTCTATGAGACTGCAAGAACACCCCAAGCCCAGTTGTTCTTGCAGACTCATAAAAGTACCACTTTGATGATCTTGGATAAGATTCAGGAGAATTCTCTGGATTACCAGGCAAAGACTCTTGTTCTATTCCCTTACTTTTACCCAAACATACAGAGTCTCTCTTTGTTCTAAGCCATCTAAGGCTAGGGGTGGAGTGACAAAACCACCCTTTTGTCCATCACCACTGTGACTGTGCTGAGTGAGACCTGAAGCTAGAATAGCTCTGGGTCTTGTCCAAGGTCTACTGTAACCACTCTCTGGCTACTGCTTATGTTCACTCGGAGCCCTGGAGCTCTACAGTTAGCAGGTGGCAAAGCCATGCAAGCCTGTTTCCTTCCCTTCAGGATAGTGAAGTCTCCCAGGACCCAGATGGGTCCAGAGGTGCCATCTAGGAATCAGGGACTAGAATAAAAACTGTAGAAGCCTACCTGGTATTCTATCGTATTGCAGCCGAGCTGGCACTCAAACCATAAGATGCAGTCCTTCTCACTCTTCCCTCCACTTTCCAAAGGCAGAGGAACCTCGCTTCATAGCCACCACCACTCCAGGCCACAGGGAATACTACAAGACTACCTCTAATGTTCCTTTAAGTCCCAGTGGCTCTTAAGCCAGCTTGTCATGAATGGTAGCTGGCCTGGGACTCACCCTTCAGGGCAGTGGGCTCCCCTCTGGCTCAGGGCAGGTCCAGAAATGCAATCCAAAAGTCAAATCCTAGAGTCAGGGACTCCCTTCCTGTGGCCATGCTGGTACCAGAAGCAAGTAAGTCTCATAGGCTCACCCAAGGCCCTCAGCATGGTATCTGGGTATTACTGCTGGTTATTCAGTGTCCAAGGGCTCTTCAGTTAGCAGTTGATAAATGCTGCCAGGACTGGATCCTTTTCCTTGAAGATAGTGGGTTCCCTTCTGGCCCAGAACATGTCTAGATATGCCATCCAGGATCTAGGAAACATGGGCCTCACAACTATGGCTGATGCCCTATCCAGATGATAGCTGGTATCAAAGTGGATAATCTGGTATCCAAGTATTCCCCACTCTTCCCTCCTTTCTCATGTGAAAGGAAGGGATGGAGGTGTGAGCTGTGCAGCCTTGGGTTAGGGGAGGAAGGGTGATGTCAGTACTTCCTTAGCCACCCCAGCTGGTGTCTCAGTAGGTCACATGCCCCCACAAACTACTGTCTCTGAGCCTAGTTCTGCACTAGGACCTGTCTAAATGTTGCAGTCTCTATGGTCTAGACTGACTTTCAAGTTTATTTGGAGACACAGAGCACTGTAGCCCATGGTGATGAGGTTTTTTGGGATTGGCAATTTCCCTCTGGCCAGAGCTGTTTTAAATGCTCCCTCTCTGGGTGGGCATCAGCTGAGTTTGATCTGGTTTTCCTTTCTGCTTTAACAGAACAGCACTGAGTTTAGTGCCTCACAATTGCTGTGTTCTCCTTCCCCCTGCACCCAGAGAGGCTCTCTGCACTACACAGCTGCACTGCTGTGGAAGGTCGGGGAGCAGGAAGGGGAGGCATCCACAATTTAGAACTGTTTTTTCTATTTCTTCAGTGCTTCTTTCAGTGATGTTGAGATAAAGCCAGGTACTATGAGGGCTTATCTGATTTTTGGTTCTTCTAAAGGTGTTTTTTTGTGTAGATAGTTGTTAAATTGGTGTCCTTGAGAGCGGGGGCAGAGAAGATAAGTGGAACCTTCTATTCCATCATCTTGCTGCACTTCTCCAAGAAGCTGTGAAACTTTGCTGCAAGAAATTTTAAAAAGCATAAATAAATGTAGAGATATAGCATATTCATGTGTGGGATGACCCAATATTGTTAAGCTGTCGTCTTTTCACAAATTAGTCTATCGTTTCAATATTATCCTAATCAAAATCCCAGTAGTCTTTTTTTTTTTGTAAAAATTGACAAGTAGACTCTAAAATTTATATGGCAGTACAAAATATCTAAAGTAGCTCGAATAATTTTTAATAGAAGAAAAAGAAAATTTACTCTAAAGCTATGGTAATTAAGACTATGGCACTGGCACAAAGACAGGACATATGTGTGTGTGTGTGTATGTATGTGTGTGTTTGTGTGTGTGTGTACCCACCTATATTTATGGTATCACTTTTGTTGAATTTAGTCTATGGTAGAGTTTTCTAAAAAAATATAAGAAAACAAAGCAAACACTCGCTCCAGGTTTCTGATTGCTTTCTACTAGAGCACTTTCTAACAATATGTTAATTAACATTACTTCCTAAAGTTACCAAATATAAGAGAGGAGAAATTGCTCAGTTTGCAGAACTTTCCATTTTTGTAGAAGGCAAGGCCCACATCATGCCATTGTCACTGGGCTGACACTTTGCCCTGTATGGTATTGAAACTACTGAAATGGAGAGTTTCATAACTCCCCTCACAGGACATGTGACAGGGGTGTGGCTCATCTGTTTGGTTGCTGCATGCTCAAACCCCTTTTGGGAGGGGGAGCATGCAGACGGGCAGGTGCAGGAGCCGGGGTGGGCGTTTCTGGGCTCCCGCCTCACAGTAGTGTCTAGCGGTGGTTGACTGTGGGCCACAGTCAACCCAAAGCCCCAGTGGGCATGTTACAGTGCTCTTTTTGCTCTGCTGTCCGCAGACGGCTTAAGTGTTAACCAGCTCAGTGACTTCTTGATACCTGGGTTCTTGTCTAGCATCTAGGAAGAATCAGGTCACACAGACAAATTGAAGGATGGTAAATGTGGATATTTTATTGCCAAATGGAGATGGCTGTCAGCGGGATGGATGGGGAAGCTGGAAACGGGATGGAGTGGGAAGATGATTTTCCCCTGGAGTTCAGCTGTCCCGCGGTTGATCTCTCTGACCACCCCCAGCCGATCTCTCTGATCACCCCCAGCCAAACTCGTCTGTACGTTCAGATGCTCCTTCTCTTCTCTTTTTGTCTGCCGCACCACTCTTCTGCTCCTCTGCTCTTCTGATCATCTGCTCATCTGCTCTTCTGTTCTTGGAGCCTGGGGTTTGGGGTTTATATGGGTACAGGCTGGGGGGCATGGCAGGCCAAAAGGCTACATTTGGGGGTGAAAGCAGAAATGCCTGTTCCTATTTAGGGTCAAGGGTTTCCAGGCTTGAGGGTGAGGCCTTTGCCAGGGAACCGCCCTCTTCTATCCATTATTTCCCTCTCTCCTGTCTGTATCACCACTAATTAGAAAGTGGTGAACTGTATACATTCTGTAGGTTATTCTGTCATCCTTATGTGCCCTGATATGACTTCCTTCAGATCTTGCAATCCTTTCGGTTAGTCTGTTTTCACTTTCCCAAGGGTGACTTTCTATCCTGAGTCACACTGACTCTTGCCTTACCTGAAACAAAGAGGGGACCAGCTTTGTTGCTTGGGTTCTTGTGAACATGTGGAAGGAAATAGTGACATACTTCTCAGTGTCCAGTTTGCAGCCTCTTAGAAACATCTTTTATTCAGAAAAGGCCTCCCATCAATATCTTTGCACTATGTCTTTTTTTGCCCATCACTTTTATCCCACCAAAGGAAAGACAGTACAAATAAATGTTTCTTATGTAGAACCTGGGAGATCAGCAGGTTTCCTAATACTTCCTTTGACCTTTACAGTATGTGTCCTCTAGTTTAGGCTAAGAGTTCATGGCCTGACATCTGATCACATTCTTTATTCTATAGATCTAAAAAACAACTCCAGCATACTTTACCAAATATAAGTAACTTGTTATCTCATGTATTTGTGTCTCACTCTGCCTTAGACTTCTGAGAGATTTAGCCAGATCATCAGCAATTCCAACTATGCCGTCAAAACACCATGGCCTAAATAAACAAAGGCCTTTTTTCCCTTTAAAATATGGGGTTTTTTTTTGCGGGGTGGGCGGCAGGCAGGAGGAGATGGCAAGTAAATTCAGCTTAATCACTAAACTTGTTTCTTTATTCATCCCATATGTTTGAAAGAAGAAAAGGAAGTTGGTTTCAAGATATGAATTCACAAAATTATAACTGTTCTCTCATTTAATAAATGATTCCCTAACAAATTTCTACTGCCTTCTTCTGAAGGATCTTGCTTTAATTTGCACAGAGGCCAGCCAACAAGCAGTTGACAAGGAGGGACTTTTCTAAAAAAGCAATCTCTGCCCAGCTTACAAGAAACAGCCTGTGAAGTGTTTCCAAACCACAGCTGCCAAAGAAACACTTTGCCAGCCAGTTGTGGTTCCCTAGTGTCCAGGGTTCTCAAGATCTCTCCCTCACAGCTCACCAAATGCACGATGGACACCTCTGAATTTTCCAGGGGCAGGTTTTGGCAGATACAGGATGGGATATGGGATGAAAACAGGAAGGAAAGGGAAAGACATAAAGCAGTGTAAAAGCCCAGGGAATTTCAGATTAAGCTGAATGTATTACATAGATGTGAACGTTTATAGTAGGACATAAAATAAGACAATTTAGCTGTGTTTGAGACACATTTAGGTTGCAAATGGAGCATGTGTAAGGGGGTCCAAAGTTTAATCTTGAAAGTCAGCGTAGTCTGGAGAGCCTTTAGGTGAAGATTGTATGCTTATGGGTCTGAGATGAACCTGACAGGAAGGGAATGAATAAAAGAAACACTATGGAAAAAAAGATTGCAAAGTGCTTTGGGATTTATTTGGATAGAGAGTTTCAGACAGACGTCAATAAAGATTTAGATACTGAGCAAAGGAAACTGGTCATGCTGGTTTTATTGGACCTTACATTTTTTAAAACATAACTGAAAGTTTATAAATATTTGTCTAAAAACAGTATAACTGAGTTTCTACCAAATTAGTATCATTTTAATGTAGACTGTCATCATTTTAATACAGTATGATATGATGGTCGCATTCCTAAGAAAACTTGTGTTATGAAGCTAATAATAACATTGGAGAAAGGGAAATAAAGACTGTAGAATTTCAATGCTTGAACCAGCTGGTATCTCCAATCCATTCACTATTGACTTTTTCATTAATATGAATATATATTTATCTCTTTATCCAGTTTAGATCCCTTTATCTTACTATAATTACTCCTTTTCATGCACTCCTAATTCTGCTGCCTTTCTCTCCTGTCACCATATTCATTGGCAAGCTACAGCCTTGGTTAAATCCAACTGTCCACTTTTTCTGCGCCCATGTCTGAGAAAGTGGTTGGAAGAAAGAACAGAACCATGCTATGATTTCCCAGCACTATCTGGCAATACTGCAACTTCTTCTAGTCAGTTCATTCTCCCATTCTCCAAGACCACTATTTCACATCTCTTCCACAACTTCCCTTTCATTCAACTCACTCTGATGCCCTTTCTTCTCATTTAACTAATAAAATAATGACAAACAGAAGAGACCTTCTTCATTTTTCCCCACCAAAATTTACAAAACCACCTGTATCTATACTGGTGTACTCTGCCTTCTTTCATATTTTAGTAGCTGAATTATTCATGCTTCTAATTGTAACTGATATATCGCTTGTACACTTTGATGCTACTCTTCTACTCAAGGACTTTGCTCCTAGAGTTATTCCTCCTTACCACTATACTATCAGTTTTCTCTATTACATTATTCTCAACAGCATATGAACATGCTGCACTATATCTCATGTTTAACAACAAACACACACACACACACATTTAACTAAACAACAACAAAAAACACCCATAAAACCAAAACACTCAATCCCACATGCTCCTCCAGCTACTGTCCTTTTTCTCTTCTCCACTGTTTTTGCAGAGCTACTAGAATTGCTTGTTTATTCTCTGTCCCCAATTTCTCATTTGTCATATATTCTCGACTGATTTCAATTAGAATTTCATTTCCAACAGCAGTATCACTTTCCAGGATCATTAATAGATATAATGCTGCAAAACCCAACAGGCAAGGCTGTCATCTTACTTGAATTCTTAGTATCATTTGATAGAGTTGATCGTTATTTGGGGAACTTATCTTTAAATGCTTTCATCCCTTGGCTTCTGAGACACTACACTGTATTCCTGCTTCCCTGACTCCACCATCTCTCCATAGGATCCCCTTGACTCAGTGCTTCCAATTCTCAGTCCTCAGAAATCTCAATCTGAACTCTATCTAATGATCCCATCTAGTTCTCTGACACCCAGTTGACTTTCATATTTCTATCTCTGACTCTGCTCACTCTTCTTTCAGTCTAAGATGTATAACTGTCTATATGATATCTCCACTTGGATGAAATTTCCCCTTAAATTTAATATTTCCCAAGCCAAATTCTTTATTTCTGTTCCTTAAACCTACTCTTACTATTTTCCTCATCTCAGGAAGTGACTGCACATTTCACCCTGCTGCCCAGGCCTGAAGTTGGGATTTACCTTCTTTCTTTTACAAGTTCTCTTCCAATTCTACTTCCAAAATGTAACCTAAATCTAATATCTGTACCCATTTCCATGACTACTATTAGAATCTAGCTTTGTGTTAATTTGTAAACAGGAGATGAGTGAGAGCTGGATGATCTCTCTTGTAGAGTGTTAGGTTTGTAATTTTCTTTGCAAGACTGTGTCTACCCTTTAGGTTAGTCTCATTTCTCTTTCAGAGTTAAATAATACCTTCAAAGAGTATCATGGGTGAAAATTTGAAATTTAGGTGAAATTAAGAGCACATTTCAGCTAATCAAGGTTTTTAGTTATTAGGACAAAGAGGTAAGAAATGGTACCACACACACATTTTAAGGACCTAAATCAATCTAAGTGGTGATTGATGTTCACAAATGTATTAGTGACTTGTAGGTAATAATGTTTAGTAGAAAAATGGTCTTAGGCCGCATGGTGAAAGAGTCAAATGCCAAGTGACAGAAGTTCTAATTCTGTTCTTGCCAAGTAAGCAAGTCACTTAACCTTTGTATGTTTTCCCTTCTATGTGCTGAGAACAGTAACTGCCCATTATTACAGCGAACTGTTGTGCAGATGGATGATGAATATGTGTGGAAATGTTTTGCATGCTTTTAAGGAAAGAAGAAATTTTAAAACCTAAATTTCTTAAAACACAACTAAAGGTTGCCCATCTATTATTTATTTATCTATTGATTACTCTTTTCTTCCTTGTATTTTTTAAAAATTGTACTCATATAATAAATATGAAAAAAACTTTATAATAGAAAAAATAACTTGGGTTAAATATAAAGAAGTCTTCAATCACTTAGTCTTTCTGCATTTCACTTTACAATGGATGGACCAACCATGATATCAATAGTAATAGTAATTTTACATTAATAGAACATTTTTATTGTGGGTTAAGCATTGTGTTGAGTGTTTTGCAAAGGTGCCTGTAGCAAGAAAAAACATTTCTTTTCTTTTTTTTTTTTTTTTTTTTTTTTTTTTTTGAGACGAAGTTTCACTCTTGTTGCCCAGGCTGGAGTGCAATGGCGTGATCTCGGCTCACCAGAACCTCCACCTCCCAGGTTCAAGCAATTCTCCTTCCTCAGCCTCCCAAGTAGCTGGGATTACAGGCATGCACCACCAAGTCCAGCTTGTAAACTCAGTTAATATAAAAATATGAAAAGAACAAATGTAATTCCCTAAAAATTTTGATTAGCTAAGATTTGGGAAAGATTATAATTTTCCTTCTTTATTGGTCTATATAGATTATCTGGAAATTTCCAGACTTCAGGCACTCTTAGCTGAGGTTGCATATCATTGATGTTTCACATATTTCCAAGGAGAATATTTTAGAGTTCATAATTTCTGCACTAAGTGACAGAGTCCCAATATTGTCAAGTTGAATTTAATGTAATTAATTGGTTACTTTGCATTTACTCTTATCCTTTTATTTTTTACAATAGCTGGTTATATTAAAAGTTACATAATAGGAATTGTCACAACCAGTATGAACTTCTACCATCCTATTTCCTAATATCAAGCATTTTGCTTTTGCTATACAAGGAAATAGTTTCCTAGGCACTCTTGGCCTCATTTTAATAGGCTGTGTGGTTTTCTAAGTATGTAAATCATTCCACTGTCTCTATCACATGTTCTTACCCAATAATATTTTGTTTTATGTCTATTGCTTTACTTTGTCATATATTCTTACACCAAGATTTGATATAAAATAACACAATATCTATATCTCTCCCACATAGCTATTTGGAGTTTATACTGTGCATACTTTAAGAAACTTAAAATGTTAAACCCATATTAAAGCAGAACAATTAATGATAAAAAGAAGTGTCACATGCAACACTTTTATAGATATAATATTTTATTGGAATCCATGAATAAAATTGTTTCCACCCATAAAACTAAATTTAGTTTCATGCCTCCTAACAGCTAAGGTATAAAAGGAAACATGAATGATTATTTGGCCTCCTTATCTGATAAAATGAGACACCCAGGTCATCAGGTGGAATTTACCTTTTTTTTTCATTCAATTAGCAAAAAAGGGTAATATGTTGGTGAGGATTTAATATAATAAAAATATATTACAAGAACTAAAATATGATTTGGTGTGTCACAGCAAGACAAGTGTCCCAATAACAACCTTAGGCAGTCCCAGGCTAGTGACTCAGTTTACTTGCCAGTCCCTTTAGAATTCCTGCCCCACTCTATCTCCTGGCATAGGCTTATATATATATGTGTGATTCACCCTCTCCTTACCTTCTTTCTCTTTCCACCTTCCTCTGTTGCTCCTACTTCTGTTCTTCAAAGACCTGTTCATACTGGCTTTTGTGTGGAACTCTGAGAATCTGCTTCTGACTCTGTCCCATTTAAACATTATGACTTGATTGAGCAGTACTCAGCATAGAGTATCACTGGATAGATTTCTCATCCATTGCCTCTGATAGCTCACCTGCCTCCCTCATGTCCTTTCTGGAGATAGCTGCCTTTTCATCTGATGTTATCTCAATTCAATCAGTTGGAATTCAGGTTATAGCCCAACATCTGAACTGGCTGGGTTCAAATCTCCATCTGCTATTGTCTGTGCAACTTCACACTCTGAGCCTCAGCTTTTTCATCTGTAAAAATAAGGATAATAATAGCATCTCCATCATACGGTTGGTATAAGAATTAAAGTAGTTAACACATGCAAAACTCTTATGGGAAAAATATGACACATTTTAAGTTCCCACAGTATAATAATCATCATCATTATCATTCTCATCATTATCATTATGATTATCATAGCATTTAGATTGTGATAGACTGCACACTATGCTTTCCTTAGAACAAAATTGTAGGAGGACCTTAACCCATAGATACTTATATATGGGTATTGCAGAGGCTGTTGGAGTCCTGCCGAGATCTCAGGAATCATTTTCACTGGTTTGCATCCCCAAATCCAGCTGTTGTAGGTGTTGCTGGTAACAGTCTTTTCTGGAGGATTGCTCATGGACAATTGGATCCATTTCTCCAAGGTTACCTGAGAGTTACATGCCTCCCCGTCAAATAGCCTGTATCCAGTCACCGATGGATACAGCGTATAAAAGCCCAGGCTCCCTGCAACTCCTACAATGTGTCTAGGCAGGGCAAATTCTGTGGTATAGTTTATGCTTCAGATGGCCACATGGGTTCAAGCTGTGGCTAAGCTGTATCAGAAATCATCTCCTTACTAACTTGCTTTCCTTTACTATCCTTCTTCCCTCATTCCCATACAGAATTTTCCTGAGAGTATCCTTTTAATAGGCAACGGGCACACAAATCTCATCTCACACTCTGCTTCTGAACAACCTGACCTAAGAGAATGAAAAACATAAAAGACTCTATTTTCATTTGTGGTTTTATATAACCTTCTGTATTCAAATGTCATATCTGGTACAAATGTTAATACATATGTGCTTGTGACACTGGATTAATTCTTTTTTAACTTTTAGTTATCTATTTGATACATAGTTATGTTTCTTTCTATTTTATTTTTGCCTTTATTGTTGATTTTAACTTTTTCAAGTACCTAAAACAATAATATAATTCAGAATCCTAAACTTTATAAAGAGGAATATTTGAAGAAATTCCTTTCATATTTTTGTTTACATTATTTTAACTTTTATTTTAGTTTTGGGGTACACGTGCAGGTTGGTTCTATAGATAAATTGCATGTCACAGGGGTTTAGTGTACATATTATTTCATCACCCAAGTAATAAGCACAGTACTCAACAGGTAGTTTCTTTTTCCTTTCCCTCCTCCCAACCTACACCCTCAAGTTAGCCCCAGCATCCCTGTGTTCCCTTCTTTGTGTCCACGTGTACTCAATGTTTAGCTCCCACTTATGAGTGAGAACCTGCAGTGTTTGGTTTTCTGTTCCTGCATTAGTTCGCTTAGGATAATGGCCTTCAGCTCCACCCATGTTGCTGCAAAGGACATTATTTCATTCTTTTTTATAGCTGTGCAGTATTCCATTGTGTACTATGGAATTCACGTTTTCTAGGTATAAAATTATATCATCTGCAAACAGAGATAATTTGATTTTTTTCTCTTCCTATTTGGATGCCTTTTATTTCTTTCTCTTGCCTGATTGTTCTGGCTAGGACTTCCTTTACTGTATTGAATAGGCATAGTACAAGTGAGCATGCTTGTTTTGTTGTGGTTCTCAAGGGAAATGCTTCTAGCTTTTTCCCATTCAGTATGATGTTGGCTGTAGGTTTGTCACAAATGGGTCTTATTGTTTTGAGGTATGTTCCCTCAATGCCTAGTTTACTGAGGGTTTTTTACATGAAGAGATGCTGAATTCTATCAAAAGCCTTTTCTGCGTCTATTGAGATTATAATGTGGTTTTTGTTTTTAGCTCTTTATATGTGACAAATAACACATTGATTTGTGTATGTTAATCCAACCTTGCATCCTAGGGATAAAGCCTACTTGCTCATAGTGGATTAGCTTTTTGATGTCCTACTGGGTTGGGTTTGCTAGTATTTTGTTGAGGAATTTCGCATCTATATTCATCAAGGATATTGGCCTGAAGTTTTCCTTTTTTGTTGTGTTTTTGCCAGGTTTTGGTATCAGGATGATGCTGGCCTCATAAAATGGGTTATGGGGGAGTCAAACCTTCCTCAATTTTTTGGAATAGTTTCAGTAAGAATAGTACCAGCTTTCCCTTATTCATGTGGTAGAATTCAGCTGTAAATCCATCTGGACCTGGGATTTTTCTGGTTGGTAGGCTTTTTAGCTTTTTATTACTGATTCAACTTCAGAACTTATTATTGGTCTGTTCACTGAATTTCTTCCTGTTTCAGTATTGGGAGGTTGTATGTTTTCAGGAATTTATCCATTTCTTCTAAGTTTTCCAGTTTGTATGCACAGAAGTGTTCATAATAGTTTCTGATGATTTTTTGTATTTCTTTGGGGTCTGTGGTAATGTCCCCTTTTGTCATCTCTGATTGTGTTTATTTGGATCTTCTTTTTTAATTAGTGTATCTAGCAAGCCATCTATCTTATTTATTCTTTCAAATAATCAATTTCTGATTTTGTTAATCTTTTGTATGTTGTTTCACATCTTAATTTCCTTCAGTTTGGCTCTGATTTTGGTTATTTCTTGTCTTCTGCTAGCTCTGGGGTTGGTTTGTTGTTTCTCTAGTTCCTCTTGCTGTGATGTCAGGTTGTTAACTTGAGATCTTTCTGACTTTTTGATTTGGGCATTTAGCATTGTAAACTTTCCTATTAACACTGCTTTAGCTGTGTCACAGAGATTCTGGAATATTGTATCTTTGTTTATATTAGTTTAAAAAAATCTTGACTTCTGCCTTAATTTCATTGTTTACCCAAAAGTTATTGAAGAGCACATTGTTTAATTTCCATGTAATTGTATGGTTTTGGGTGATCTTCCTAGTATTGATTTCTATTTTTATCGCACATTTTATTGGTCTGAAAATGTGGTTGGTGTGATTTTTTCTTCCTGAGAATTCTTTTATAGCTGATCATATGGTTGATTTTAAAGTGTGTGCTATGTGCAGATGAGAATAATGTATATTCTGCTGTTTTTGGGTGCGGAGTTCTGTAGATATCTGTTAGTTTCATTTGGTGAAATGTTGAGTTCAGGTCTCGAATATCTTCATTAGTTTTCTGCTTTGATAATCTGTTTAATATTGTCAGTGGGGTGTTAAATACTCCCACTATTATTGCATGGTTATCTAAGTCTCTTTGTAGGTATCTAAGAACTTATTTTATGAATCTGGATTATTTTATGAGCTTATTTTATGCTCCTAGTTTGGTGCATATATATTTCGAATACTTAAGTCTTATTGAATTGAATACTTTACCATTATGTAATACCTTTTTTGTCTTTTTTTTATCATTGTTGGCTTAAAATTTAAAATCTCTTTTGTCTGAAATTCACATAGCAACTTCTGCTTTTTTTTCTTTTTTTTTCCATTTGTCTGATAGATTTTTCTCCATCCCTGTATTTTGAGCCTATGGATGTCATTGCATGTGAAATGGGCCTCTTGAAGAAAGCATAGAGTAGGGTTTTTGTTTTTTTTTTTTTAATCCAACTTGTCACTCTGTGCCTTTTAATATGGACATTTCTCCTGTTCACATTCAAGATTAATATTGATATGTGTAGATTTGATCTTGTCATTGTGTTGTCAGCTAGTTATCATGCTGACTTGATGGCGTAGTTGCCTTATAATGCCAATGGTCTATGTATTTAAATATGTTTTATTGGTGGCTGGTAATGGTCTTTTGTTTCCATATTTAGCACTCCATTAAGGACCTCTTATAAGGCAGATCTGCTGGTAACCAATTCCTTTAGTATTTGCTTACCTAAAAAGGTTCTTATTTCTCCTTTGCTTATGAAGCTTAGTTTGTCTGGGTATGAAATTCTTGGTTACAGTTTCTTTTCTTTATAATAATGCTGAATATATTAATAGGTCCCCAGTCTCTTCCGGCTTGTAAGGTTTCTGCTGAAAGGTCTGCTTCTGGCCTGATGGAGTTCCCTTTTTATGTGACCTGCCCCTTCTCTCTAGCTGCTTTTAATATTTTTTCTTTCATTTCAACCTTAGAGAATCTGATGACCATATGTCTTGGGGATGGTTATCTTGTATAGTATCTCACAGGGGTCCTCTGCATTTCCTAAATTTTAACATTGGTCTCTCTAGCAAGGTTGCAAAAATTTTCATGGACAGTATCCTCAAATATGATTTGCAAGTTGCTTGTTTTCTCCCCTCTCTTTCAGAGACAACAATGAGTGGTAGACTTGGTCTCTTTTCATCATCTCATATTTCTCAGGGATTTTTGTTAGTGTCTTTTATTCTTTCTTCTTTATTTTTGTCTGACTGAGTTAGTTAGGGGAACCACTCTTTGAGCTCTGATATTTTTTCCTTGACTTGGTCTATTCTGCTGTTAATATTTGTAATTGTATTATGAAATTCCTGTAGTGTGTTTTTCAGCTCTATCAGTTTAGTAGGTTATTTCTTAAAATGGTCATATCCTCTTTCAAATCCTGTATTATTTTACTGTAATCCTTAGATTCTTGGATTGGATTTTGACTTCCTCCTGAATCTTGAAGATCTTCATTCCTATCCAAATTCTATTTCTATTCTATTTCTGTCATTTCAGCCTGGTTAGAAACCATTGCTGGGGAACTAGTGCAGCTGTTTGGAAGAAAGAATGCACTCTGGCTTTTTGAGCTGCCAGAGTTCTGGTGCTTGTTCTTCCTCATCCATGTGGGTTGGTGTTTCTTTGTGATATTATTTCAGTATAGTAAGTTGGCTTCTTTTCTGGATGTTTTCAAGGGGTTAAGGCTTTGTGTTGGGTCTTTATTTGTAGCAAAATTCTTGTCCTTGGTTTCACAGTGGGGGACATATTAGCAGAGTATTTTTGGTGTTGATGTTTGACCTGTGATCCAATAGGTGGCACTTAAGCTTAACAGCCAGTAGGCTCTTGCTCAGCCTCATAACTCCTCTATATTTCCTTATGTATGCAGCTGTGCTCTCTCTCTCTCTCAGTGTTCTGAGTGTGTGGGCTCTTCTGCAACTCTAGTGCTAGCTGCAGGTCTCGGCTTAGCCCTCCTGGGCTGCACACCGCAGCCCTGAGGTGAGCTCACCCTTTATGTTCCCTCTCAAGCTTGAGAGCAGCTAGGGTAGGGACCTTTGCAGTGGCAATGGCAGAGGATCTTTCACTTGTCCCTTGGGGATCCACCCAAAGAAATGCAGAGCCACTACCAATTGGGGTGATCAGCCCGGGGTGGGGCAGCTGTGTTGTGGGCCCAAGTTAGGGGGCCCTGTCTAGTGATGAGCATGGGGGAAGGGGGCTCAGGGGGAAGATAGACTGTCCACTTCTCTTTAGGGAAGCTGTGGTGTGAGTAAAATTTTCAGGTTTCTTGTTCCTTTCCTAGTCTGAGGGCAACAAGGGCAGTACTGTTAGTGGTGGAAGGTATCCCAGTTACTGGCAGCAAATCCCTGTGGGTCTGCAGCAACCTCAATTCTTGCCTCCTCAGAAGAAAAAATTCAAACAAGGGGCATAAAGTAGAAAAAGAGACTGAGGCAAGTTTCAGAGCAGGAGTGGAAGTTTATTAAAAAGCTTTAGAGAAGGAGAGACAGGAAAGTGTACTCGTAAGAGATCCAAGTGGGTGACTTAAAGTACAAGTGTCCTGTTTGACTCTGTTCCTAGGACTTTATAGGCTGGCCCACCTGTGGCGTCTTGTACCTTTTCCTGGTGATTCTTCCCTTAGGCTGGGCTGCCCACATGTGCAGTTGCCTCCTTGCCCTTGAGAAGTCAGCACACACAGTGGGTTTAGGAAGTTGTATTCATGCCCATCTGAGGCTTTCTTCCCTTTTCTGGTGGAGTGCCCCTGGAAGGTCATACTCCACCATTTTGTCATAATGCTTACTTGCCTAATACCTGAGATTTTTTTGGAAGCCATTTTTGCTTCTCCCATGCGCCTGCTTTCAATTAACACTTTAATGTTAACAGCTGTGGATCAACAGGAGATTGTCTCTCCCTGGTACCAACTGCTGAATTATCATTTTTAGAGAGGCAACGTGATCATTGTTGAAACATCACCTGATGCCTGACATTCCTGATTAGTGGGGAGCCCTCTCCTGCCCCACTCATGCCTGTCTACATGTAACATTCCCCCCTCAAGAGCCCAAGACCCCAAATCTTTGGGGGAAAAATGGATGAAGGTCAATCTTCTGTAACTGCTTCCTGCTGACAGAGGAACAGTGGTGGTTCTGTGGGTCTTGGCCTCTTGCTAGCTCTCAGGGCAGGAGGTTGACTCCATGGGTTGGTAAAAGCTGTATCTAACCAGGTTCAAGGGAGTCGGGGCAGGATTTTGCCTCCTTCCTGTCACATTGATGGGCAGTCTAGGAGTCCCTTGTAGAAGGGTGCCTCTTCAATATTGAGAGGATGGTATCCCTCACTGAGGATCATCCAGAACTTGATGGCCTGAAGGTGAGAGGAGACACATCAGGTTATTAGATTTAGAAGACATGAATCAAAAAGGAGCAAAAGTCAGAGAGTAACAAGTGGTCCTAAAAAGGGAAGAACCCAGAGAACCATTTCCAGGTTGCTTCCCAATCTAACCAACCCTGAGAGGCTCATTCCTATAACCTGGAGGCATGATTTAAGAGGAGTTTGATGTTGTCTTGTACTTTTCTTGATTGATTTACCCAAAAGCAATACTTTTCATCCAAGGCTAAGCAAATTCCTCCCTGTGCTGCCATTAACATATCTTGTCCTCAATTAGTTTACTTATCTTAAAACCCACAGATCCTTTTATATTTGTGGCCAACCAGTTCACCAGTGCCTCCCCACTAACTGGACTAGAACTTGTACCATAGGCTATGTATCCCCTGACATCTTTATAGTCCCTGGCAACGTCTCTCTTCAATCCACAGGTAGCCCATCCTGCCCAGGGTGAAAAGGGCTATACAATTAATTCCTCTTGTGGAACTTGTGTTTCATCCCAGGGAAACACAGATCCACTACCCGTGGGAATGTTCAGTTGGGGATGAGGGTTGTTCTGGGGTCCTAAGCCAGAGGCACTGCCTGGTGATGAGCAGGGGGTCGGGGCTTATGGAGAGGACTCAGCTCCACTCCATAGGGTGGCTTCAGTGTGTTGCAGGTGCCAGCAATGCAACCAGGCCCTTTATTCCTTCCCTAGCTGGAGGCTAATACATGAAGTATCACTGCAGCTGCAATGGGGGAGGGGCTGTGGGTTGACTCTGGGATTTTGTCCCCAGAGAAACGGAGAGCTAACACTGACTGAAGTGTTCAGGGAGGGGCAGAGTGCTGGGGGACCCACCCAGTGAAGAGTAACAGGAGGAGGGATCTGCATGGAAAACTGGCCACTTTTCCATGAGGCAAATGTGGTGTGCTTGGGGCTCCTGTTAATCCTTAATCACTTTGCTCCTTCCTGAGGCTAAGGGCAGTAGGGGTGGATGCTGCAGAGCAGCAAAAATTGCTGACCCACCTGCTACCACAGGAAACCCTTCTCAGAGAAGTGCGGAGCTGCTACCAGCCAAGATCTGAGGCGGGGGTAGGGTGGCTGGCATCCCCGGTCAGAAAGCCCTGCTGAGTGAGGAATATCAGGGGCATGGGCCCACATGGAAAACAGCCTGGCCACTTTCTGTAAGGTAGCTGCACTGTGACAGGGGTCTGCTTTAAGTCCTTAATCACTTTGCTCCTTCCCAATCCTGAGAATAGTAGGGGTGGGAGCAAAGGAGCAACAAAGATGGCAAGCTCTGTCCCAGAGAAGCGCAGGGCTGCTACTGACTGGAGAACTCAGGTGGAGCTGAGGTAGCCATTTTAGGGTCCCAGGCCAGTGGGCCTTGCCCGGCAAAGTGTAGTGGAGGCGGGCCCTGCAGTACCTTCTCCCCTTGCCCTGTGCATTTAGCCCCTATCTTGGGTGCATGTGAGGAAACCTGGCCTACCCTATTGCTGGAGCTGCAGCAGCTGATGTTGGTGTGGAATCCAAGGACACCAGGACTCCATGTATGCCTGCGCAGCAGCTCTGCCCAGACTCCACGCATCTCTCTGTGTCAGTCTGCAGGCCCTGGTGAGGTGAAGATTGCACAGGAGCTCCTGAGCCCAGGGTTGCTGTGATCCATGGCAGGAGAGTGGGTTCTCAGGGGTTCTCACTCACTCACCATTTTCCCATGGTAGGGAGCCACCCCTCAATCTGCATGAATCCTGGGTGAGTAGCTGTCCTGTCTTGCTCCTCTCTGTTCTCCATGGGTCACATTACTTCCTTAATGAATCCCAGTGTGTCCACCTGGATGATCGAGTTGAGGAGCTAATGTTTACTTACTATACTTTCTTCTTTCCATGAGAGCAGCACACACTAGCTGCTTCTAGCATCTTGGCCCCAACCCGTGTTTACAATTTTGTGGAATTTATTTGTATAGAAGTATTATGTTTACAACAAAGTTGAGTGAAAGGTGCAGAGATTTCCAATATATTCCCTTCCTCCACACTTGCATAGCCTCCTCCATCCATCACAAGTGTGGTACATTTTTTACAACTGATGAACCTACATTGACACATCAGTATCACCTAGAGTCCATAGTTTACATTAGAGTTCATTGTTGTTGTACATTCTATGAGTTTGAAAAAATTTATGACATATATCAATTGTAGCATCATATAGAGCAGTTTCATGGCTCTAAAAATTCTCTATGCTCTATGCCTACTTATCTCTCCCCAAAACTCCTGGCAATCACTGATCTTTTCACTATCTCCACAGTTTTTTATTTTCTAGAATATCATATAGTTAGAATCAAACAATATGCAGCCTATTCATATTGCCTTCTTTGACAGAGTAATATGTATTTAAGCTTCCTCCATGTCTTGTTATGACTTAATAGCTCATTTCTTCTTACCTCTGAATACTATTCCATTTTCTGTATATTCCATAGTTTATTCCTCCATTCACCCACTGAAGGCCGTCTTGGTTGCTCCCAAGTTTTGGCAATTATCAATAAAACTGCTATAAACATTTGTGTGCAGGTTTTTGTGTGGACATACATTTTTAACTCTTTTTGTAAACACCAAAGACTGTAATTACTGGATCATAGAGTATGAACATTTTTACAAGAAAATGCCAAACTGTCCTCCAAAATTATTTTATCACTTAGCATTCTCACCAGCAATGAAAGAGTTCCTCTTGCTCCATGTCCTGAGCAGCATTTGCTGTGGCCATTGTTCAGGATTTTGGCCATTCTAATAGGTGTGTTGTGATATCTCATTGCTATTGGAATTTGCATTTCCCTGATGGAATATTATATGAAGCCACCTGGATCTGCCATCTGCATATCTTCTTTGATGAGGTGTTTGTTGAAGACTGATATAGTTTGGATATTTGTCCCCATGCAAATCTCATGTTGAAATGTAATCTCCAGTGTTGGAGGTGGGACCTAGTGGGAGGTGTTGGGATCATGGGGGCAGATTCTTCATGAATGATTTGTGCCATCTTCTTAGTGATGCTTAATATCTCTTGCTCTAAGTTCACATAAAATCTGGTCATTTAAAAGTTGGTATCACCTCCCCTACCAACTTTCTCTCTCTTGCTCCTGCTTTTGCCATGTAATGTGCCTGCTCCAGCTTCACCTTCAACCGTGAATAAAACCTTCCTGAGGCCTTCCCAAAAGCCAAGTAATGTTGGTACCATGTTTGAACAGCCTGCAGAAACATAAGCCAATTAAACTTCTTTTCTTTATAGATAACCCAGTCTCAGGTATTTCTTTATAGTAATGCAAGAACAGCTTAATATAAGATTTTGGGCCCATTTTTTAATCAGTGGTTTGTTTTCTTTTTGTTGAGTTTTAAGAGTTGCTTGCATATTTTGGATAACAGTCCTTTATCAGATATGTCTTTGCCAACATTTTCTCCCAGTCTACGACTTCTCTTTTATTCTCTTGACTGCATCTTTTGCAGAGTAGAACATTTTGATTTGAATAAAATTCAGCTTATCAATTCTTTCATGGATTGTGCATATATATAATTGAATAGATTGCTGCTATCATTATTTTGAATAAGCTCTTAGATTAAGGAAAATAAAAATTTTAATTTTACCTTTACTTATTCCTTCTCTTATGCTCTTTATCTATATAGATCTGAGTTTCTTTTCCTTCTCTCCATGGAACTTTATAAAAATTTATTGCAAGGGAGGCCTACTGGCAACAAATTTCCTTAACTTTTGTTTGTCTGAGAAAGTCTTTATTTCTCCTTCACTTTTGAAGGATAATTTTGCAAAATACAGAATTCTAGGGTTGGTGTTCTTTTTCTCCCAACACTTTCAATATTTTATTCCATTCTTCTGTTGCTTGAAATTTCTGAAGAGAAGTCAAATGTCATTCTTATCTTTGTTCTTCTGTAGGTAAAAGGGTTTTCTCCCTCTGACTTCCTTCAGTGTTTTCCTTTATTTTTGATTTCCTGTAGTTTGAAAATGATATGCCTAGATGTAGTTTTGTTGTTGTTGTTGGCAGAGAATACTATGAAATCAAATGTATCCACAAGAAATATATTTTTTCTTTTTTGTTTTAATATTTTATTGCATATATTTATGATATATAATATTGGTGTTTTGATATAAGTATACCATTACATGTAAGCTGCACCTTTTGTAGGTGTCTCATGGTTCTTGAATTGTTTGGGTTTTTTTTCTATTTTTTCAGTTTAGAGCCAATGATAGAAGTGCTCCAGTTGGCTGACCACACACAATCTAAAGCTAATCCCCACTTTCTTGAACCCACTCTAAAATTACCTATGGTGTGCTTTCTCCATTACTGCAGTGAGTAATTAAACCAAATTTATTTCAATGGCATCTGTGTTCATGGTGGTCTTTAGCTGGAGGTAACTGACAAACAAAACTTCAAAAGTACATAAAATACAATAATGTTCACTGTGGCAATGTTTAAATAACAAAATACTGTAAAGCAAACTAAAGGTCCATCCTTTGGGTACTGAAAATAAATTTTAGTCTCCCTTTTAAGGGAATACTATGTACCTTTTCAAAAGAATGAGGTATATCTGTGTGTGCTGATATGGAAAGATCTCTAAATTATGAAGCAACAAAGCCAAGTATAAAAAAATGTGGACATTATAACTCAATCTTTATGCATCTTTAAATGCTGCATAATACCTTTTGCTGTTCTCAACTGCCTTTTAGAAGAAGCAGAAGAAGGAGGCAGAGGAGTAGAAGAAGATCTTAGAAAGAAAACAAAGAAATATATTTGCCTTTTCATTTTCTACAGAGGCCCCATGTTAGCACAATTCAATAAGAATTTACTAGACACCTACTACACACGAGATATTTTGCTAGGTCACACAGGAAAAGAACAAGATAGGATCCCTGTCATTTAGGTACACATGATTTGCAAGCAGAAAAATATATGTTAAAAAATGAGAAAATCTGGAATATGATAAACTCAAATAAAAATGCACAGTTCATGGATATAGAGTAAGATTTATTCTGTTTGGGGCATCATTGAACATTTCATAGAGAAATGGAATTTGAGCAGGACATTGAAAACAGAATAAAATCAGGGGTGATTGTGATAGAGAAGAAAGTATAGGTGAAAATTAGTGGACATAGGAAAAGCATTGTGAGTGCTCTGGAAATGAGCACTTCAATTACACAGTACCTGGCACATTGCAAAACACAATGCATATGTGTTGAATAAACAAAATGTGGAAATGAATTAATGCTGTACAAAAAGAAGAAAAGCGGCCAAGGTGACAGTTTGCCCACTCCTACCAAAATGATATGAATAAGAACAACAACAAAATATTGTTCTGGAGTTGTGAATCCAGCTAAGTATTTTTCAAGGGTTTATATCTGTTTTCCAGTGTTCCCTTGAAGAATTCACATTTTGCAATTTTAAATTATTGCTACTGTCCAAGGAGTTTGAGTCAGATAATTAATGGGTACTATTGGGAAATAAAACCCTGTGGCATAAATTTAAAGTTTCACTTATTTTGAGGCAACTTTAGAATCACCTGACTTATGAGAACACACAGGTCAAGTCTTTCCCACCTATCCCCAAAGAGTGCAGGGCAGGCATAGCCTGGATGTTCAATATTTGTCAGATAGAAACAAATATAATCAAAATCCAGGTCCTTTGTCCACAGAATCACTTTTGTTGTGGTCTGTAAATTAATCATTTATGTGGTGACAGGATGAATAATCCAAAAGCTTAGTTCATTTCCTATCAAGTAGAGAAATAATGATATTTGAAAAATGAACACAATAATATTTGATGTTTCGATAATCAGTCTTATTTGATCAAATTTCCCATAGATTCTGGAACAACTAGTGATAGAGGAATTATTTCTAAAGGGGACAGAAATTGTGGCAGCTTTGTCTGCTTTATTGACATTAATGGTACCAGAAAAACCCATTGTATGTGCCCAGCCAAGCCACTTCCTCTCTATCATGTCTCTGGACTTCTGACCCAGCACACTCACACCGAAAGTCTCAGGACTGCATAACAAGCCATAGTGAACATCGAGTCCCCAGCTCAAGATATTTCTGGAGTTTGCCACTACACTGTAATATGTGCCAAGCAGAACCAGAAGCTTTTCACAAATAGTACATCCCATTTCTTCCTCCCACAGGAGCCCCTAGGCAACCCTTAGTTCATGACCTGCTTGCTCTTCACTGATCTCTTCCTGTCACCATCAGATTAGGTAACACTGCCTCTCAGCTATATGCTCTCTGAGTCCCCAGATGAGGTGCAGAACTTCTGCATGCAGCCCAGGCTTTGTTAGTCTGTTTATGCTGTTATAACAAAATACCTGAAACTGGGTAATTTACAAACAATAGGTATATAGATCTGGAGGTTAGGAAGCCCAAGATCAAGGCACCAGCAGTTGGGTGTCTAGTGAGGGCCAGGGATCTGGCTCCAAGATGCCACCTTGAATGCTGTGTCTTCACATGATGGAAGGGATAGAAGGGCAAAAGGGCCTAGCTGATTACCTCCAGTCCTTTTATGATCACATCCTGTTCATGAGGGCTGTGCTCTCCTAATTTAATCAGCTTTTAAAGGCTATACTTTTTAATACTATCATATTGGTGATTAAGTTTTAACATGTGAATTTTAGGGGACACACTTAGACCATAGCACCAGTATAATCCAAGATCTAGAAAAATATGATTAAAAGTGTCCTGGTTGGTCTATATACTAGGCTACCTAAAAAAAGAGGAGGGCCAGAGAGGCAGTCCTTATTCTTAAGAACCATTTGAATATGACATCCAAGAACATGAGAGAAACACCTGGGAACATCTAAGGCTGCATGTCCCCCGGATAGGAAACCAAATATTTTGAGAAAGAGTATCAAGGCAAGCATAGTGACCCATGTAGTACACCGGGGTTTCACCCAAGTGGTTTAGAGGCTTAAGCAGTGGCTTTGAAATGTAGTTATATATGTGCTAGCATGTTTTTTTCCAAATATGCATGCCTGGGCTTACCTAGAAAAGTAACCTGGATCTCTGATAGTGGAAGGTAAGTAATTTGTATTTTCAGAAAGCTTCTCAGATCTGATTGTTGTTCTTGCTTAAGCACTGGACTTGAGTAAACTAAAGGTATTGAATATAAACATCATGGTTAGTAGCTTTATCCATCCGCCTGGGGGAATGGTCTGGATTGTGTTTCCCAGTAGAGGGATCAGTACCTATATCATTTGGATTGCTTTGCAAGGGAGTAGGAAGAAAGGAGAAAAGTGGGGAGAAAAGTAGCTTACCACTGGGATGCCCTGCATAGAGCTAGGTATTGAAATTATAAGGCTCCAGGAAAGATCTTTATCTTGTGTGCTGGGGTTGAATTGAGTGGTCGGGGAGCAAGGGAATGGTTATTTGTGTAACCCCAGTTTACAATTCCCTCTGGATTACAACTGTAAAGAAAAGTTTCTTTCAGTGGTTTAGGTTAACAAAGGCTTTTTTTATGGTGGTGGTGGCAGGGATTCTGTAGCTACCACTAGTGACAATGATATTGTATAATAGAGCTTCTAATTTTTTTCCTATGTCCATTCCTGGGCCACAGATACTAAGGAAGCTGAAGTGACCATGAAAGCTATACCGGGTGATTTGCTTTGGGAAACATGGCTCCACATTGGTGTGGGAAAACTGATTCACAGAATTGTGGGGTTCTTACAAGGTGTTCCAGGCCATTCAGTTCTCTTATATCTTCTTGGTATAAAAAGTGCTTTCTTCTTTTTTTTTTTAAATTCATCGATAAAATTTGAGGCGGTAGCAGTTAGTTACTCGCCCACATTCAAGGTGGTAGCAGTTAGTTACTCATCCACATTCTTGCCACTTGGTTTTTGAAGAAAGTCAGTCTCAAATAAAATGTTTTCACACATATAAACATTTTTAGACAAATATTTATTAACAAAGATAATGGTTAAGAAATCCTTTCTGTAAGCTTGATGAAGTCCCATTTCTCTGTCCTTTAAGATGCTCCAAGTGTACCAGAGGTATCAGAGGTTCATGAGGCAATTCCCAAGTGTGTCTTCTAGTGGGCATGAGGCAAACAGATATTCTCAAACCAATGAATGGCTGGACACAAGATCTATTAAGGAGCAAGCCTTGGGTGTCATTCATAATGGGTTCAGGATACAAGCCTTCGTGGATCCTTACATTTACATAATGCAAAATTGAGAAAAATTCTAATTTCAGTAATGAGAGTTACATGTAACATCTATTGTTGAAAAAGCCATTATTTTTAGTAATAAAATCCATTTTTTTACTTTCAGTATGTTAAATAGATAAGTATGGGTTATCTCCATATGGATTAATCAACATATGGATTGCCATACCAACATATGGGTTAATCAATATATAATTGCCAACATGGGTTATGGTACTTGACACAATGCTGGCTGAGCACTGCCAGGCAGTGCATTCTTGACCACATGCTAACTGACTGCCTGCAGATGTGAAACTTAAACTAAGACCATATATATCATATTGTCTAAAACAAAGCATTTTAAAATAAATTGCCTATATTGATATAGAAGTCTTTTTTTTTTCCAGTGAAGCATACACCTACAGACCTAGGATGGAGGCTTGCTTTACTCAGGACACTGATAGACTCATAACTTCTCCTATAAAACCATGGACCTAAAACCATGTGACCTAAAAATAATCCACTAAAAATAATAATTATAATACTATTAACATTTATATGTATATTTATAATTATAATACTACTTAACATTTATCAAGAATATTATATTTCAAACACTGTGCTAAATATTTTACATCTACTTTCTAAATTATTACAGCAACCCATGAAGAGTACTTTTAATTCCATTTTGCAGAGGAAGAAATTGAACGAAAGGAAGAATACATAGTTTGACCAGGATCGCACAGAGAGTATTTCACAGAGGAGTCCAATGCCCAGACTCTTTTGTAGTACTCTGTTGCCCCAAGGAAGTGTGTGCTGTTTGCTTTTAAGGAAGCTCTACTTTCCTTTTCTAAAACAGTTATCAAATCTGGTCACCTCTCTGCATCTCTACTTCCATTATCCTGTCCAAGCCACCATGCTTTCTTCTGTATAAATTATTGTCATTTTAATTAAAGTCTTCGCAAGCTGAAGATTATTACTGACAATATTAAAACTTTTATTATTCTTGTGAATGGCACTTTTTCTGTAATATTTTCTGATTAGTTATTGATGATTGGTTATTTAAAAGCATTTCTTTTGGTATAATGTTTTATCTTACTAAACCCTGCTATCAATCTAGTGCTTTCTATTGATTCAGTTAGACTAAGTAGACAATAATATATATTTTTTCTATCAATTTTAACATCTTATTTCATTTAAAAAAATGTATTGTATTCGTTAAAACAAGGATTAGCAACCGCTTTCAGTAAAGGGCCAGACAGTACTATTTTAGGTTTCTGAGACATATTGCCTCTGTGTCAACTACTCAACTTTGCCATTATAGTGCAAAAGTAGCCACAGATAATGTGTTAATAGAAGACCATGGCTGTGTTTAAACAGAACTACTTACAAAAACAGGAAGGGACCAGATTTGGCCTACAAGATGTAGTTTGGCAACCCATGGACTAGAACCTCCAGAAAAGCATTGAATACTGTAGTGATTCAGTATAGTATTCAATCAGTATTCATTTGCATCATGAATCATTATCTTGTTTCAGACTACAGTGGCCATGCTCCAGTGTTTTCATATTAAGCATGATTTATGTTTTGATAAAAAGACTCATTATTACAGTAAGGAATTTTCTTCTTTTCCTGGCTTACTATTTTATCTTCATAAAACATTAACATTTTATAAGATATCAGTACAATTTATAAAGCTGAATAAAATGTTTTATTATTTTTACTTAATGTGGTGAATTTTATCAATAATATTCCAACAGTGATTTACATTTATATTTATGAAGTAAATCCAATTTGGTCAAGGTACATTGTACTTTCAATATACTGACACGTTTGGGTTGCTAAATTTTTAAAGACATTTGATTCTGTATTCCTAAGTGACATGACTCTATTTTCTTCCTTTTTTCCTCCTAGTCTTGTGGAGTTGTGGAATTATATTTTACTAGACTCAACAATTAATTAATACATTTTCTCTCCTTTTTCATCCTAAAAATTTTAGGTACAAAGAAGCTATAATCCAATCAAATAGTGGTTCAATTCTAAAGTTAGAACATAGTAAAATAAAAATATCTTATAAACAATTACCAAAATGGTTTACTCTTTAAAATATTTTAAATCATCCATAAAAATTATACATGGTTTGGCTATCTTCCAGTAATGGTGACTAAAATAATACTAAGCCTTCCAATGATGCTAGCTAAAAATCTAAATGAAACATTTAAAGCATATACTCATAGAAATTATAAATAATTAACAAAATTTAAAAAATGAAAAGATTTAGGAGTGGCAGAATTCTAGTTGATAGCTATAAAAACTTGTAATATGCATCATACTTAATTCTGAAACACTGTGCATACATATCCTTCAAGATAAGGAACAACCAAGGGTGCCTGTTATTCCCACTTTCAGTTCAGTGTTGTCTAGAGTTCCTAGCCAGCTTAGTAAGGTGGAAAAAGAATAAAAGTGTAAGAATGAAAAAGGAGGTAACAAATATTGTGTTTAATAAATGCTACGACTATAGCATATAGGAAAATTACACATGAATTCAAATTAACAAGACTAACAAGCAAAATTGCTAGATCCGAAGTTGATATCAAAATAAAAATTGCATTTCCATATACAAGCAATACATAAAAGATAAATTTTGAAACAGCCACCAATTTTAGCAGATAATTTAAAAAATTTAAGAATAAATCTAACCAAGGATGAATAAGACCTCTACTCAGAAACCTAAATACATAATTGAAGGAAATTAAAGGCAACTAAACAGAAGGGTATTCCATGCTCTTGAATTTGAAGACCCACTATTATAAAACTATGAATTGCCTCCAGATTAATCTACAGATTCAATGCAATATCAATTGAAATCTCAGCTGCTATTTTTGTGGAAATAGACACAATGATTATTAAACTTATGTGAAAATGTGGAGTGAAGACCAGTTCAGATAATCTCAAAGAAGGAAAATAGAAAACAGTGGAGGAAAGACTTATTTTACTAGATACTAAATACCACTTACAAAGCTACAGAAATTAAAACAATGTGGAACTAGTACCAGATTAGACAAATTAGCCAATGAGATAGAAGACCCGCCACCACCACCTCACAAAGACCTACAAACATACAGCCACTTGATATATGATAATGGAGGCACTACAGAGCAGAAAGAGCAAAACATGTTATTTTCTATAGACTGTACTGAGACAATTGGTTTTCTCTATGGGGAAAAATGAATCTAACCCTAACATATACCACATAAAAATAATTCCTAAGTGATAACTGAATGTGAGAAGTAGCGTGAACGTTGTATTAAAAGAGAAACAAGCTATACTAACAATAAAGGAAAAGCGTAGTACATTTGATTACAATAAATTTTAAAACTTCTTTTCATCAAAAGATAAGAGTAAGAGTGTGAAATGGTAAACCAGATAGTGGTAGAGAATATTTATGATGCATATACTTGACAGAAGGCTATCACACATAATATTCCTACAAATCAATAAGAACACAGAAACCTAGTAGAAATCTAGTAGAAAAATGGCAAAGGGACTTAAAAGGGATTTATTACAAAGAAAAGCAAAATCACTAAAAACATCATATGAAAAGGTGTTCATTCTCTTTAGACATCAGAGAAATTCAAAATAAAACCACAAGAAAATACTCTTCCCACCTCACCAGGATGACTCAACTCGGAAGACTAAATATCAAGGGTAAGCCAGGCTGTGGAACAAGATTTAATAAAAAAACAAAATGCATCTATGTGCTAAGAGACAAATGCAAGAAAATTCATAATGATATTATTCATAATAGTAAAAAACTGTAAACAACTCTAATGTCTATAAGAAGTATAATAAACTAATTGTGGCAACTTCATTTTATTTACTAGATAAACAAACTACATCTATATGGAGCAACATGAAAAAAATCTCATAAGCAACCTGAGAGAAATAAACCAAATAGAATATACATAAATCATGAGTCCATTTATCGGAAGTTCAAAATCAAGTGATACTAGACAATACAGTTTAAGGATAAATTACTTGAAGGGTAAATGTATAAAGAACAGCAAGCAACGTGAGATACCTGGTATACAATCCTTTCCTACTTATCCACTGGTCATGTCACTAAAATTATCATCATCATTTGTAAAATGAGTAATGTTATTTACCTCTCAAGATTGTTGTAACAGTAAAATGAGATACTGCATGTAAAACTCTGAGTATACAGCCTGGGGGTTTAGTTGGTGGTTTCAGTCTCTGAGGGGGCCATTTGACTGCTATCCTTCATAGTTCTGAATCAACTGATGTTGGAAAAGAATCAAAATATGAGCATAATGACTCCTAAATCTGATAAACATGGTTCAACCACACTAAAGCAGCATATTCCTAGCTCTTTGGGAAAGGGAGTTCCCAGCACCAAACTTAAAGTCCTTGGAGTTTTGTGAATGGGGAGAGAGAAAGTGCAGGCATAATACTTTGTTATTCCACCTCTAACGAAGAAACAGTGGCCAAAAGATATCAGAATCTTTCCATTCCAACCATCAGATAAACCGATCCCCCTCCCATAGAGGAAGTGTTATATCATTGAAGCCCACCCTCATGGAAGGAGAAGGGTAGTTTCCCCTGAACACCTGATACATACTAAAGACTTACTGCTAAGATGATGATGAGGTTAATGATAATTTAAAAAATTAAAATAACATGTACCCATTCAATAAAAGACCTATAAGCTATAGCTCTTCAGTTTAATTCCAAAACAATCTTAGGAGCCAATTGGCAGAATATTTCACAAACACAAATGTTCTAATCATACCTTAAGAAAGAGCTTTGCACAATCGGTGTAAACAGTCATCTGGTGGTGAGAGTTCCAAGAAGGGGCCCTACTGAAAATAGCATCTTAACTCCCAGTCCAACAGCCTGTTGCTGTGTGTGTGATTGCTTTGAGTTTGAAGATCACGGCACTAGAAAACTCTTGTTGAAAGGGTCACTATCAAGGTTCATTCTTTGCTGTACTCACTTCCACTTGAAAGTTTTGTTAGTATACTAAGAAATTAGCCATTAGAGTGTTTTAGAAAAAAAGGAGCCAAACCCAGGGGAGTGGTAAGCCTGAAGCTGAAAGCTGATGAAAGGAGAGAGTCGGAAAGTTTTGGAGCTTGGAAAGCTGCCTGTTGGGAAGTGTGAGGCCCAGGGGAGGACATCCTGCAGAGAATCCAGAGCAAAGGAGAAATGAAGGCGAACTTTATTTACTTCAATGTTTGGCCAAGGGCTATTCCCACTTTGGGTTATCGGTTTTTAATGCCCTGATGTTAATAATGATGTAACTTTACATAGACAATAAATCCCCTATGAACCCAAGGAGGCAGAGCTTATGGCATCCCTGGCTTATAATGCACTGCTGGGAAATATATAGAACACTTAAGACCAAATACCTAATCTTTCCCAGAGATGGGTAATGGAATAACTGACTGGGTTACAAATCTATTTATGGGACATTTTGAAACATACATAGTGGGTTTAAATCCAAAAGGCAAATATAAACAGTTACGATTGTGTGCGTTACATGTATTTTATTCAACCCATAGATTTGTAGGTACAAGAATGAAACAACAGCAACAAAGGAAAAAAGATCAGCAAACCAAAACAATAGTAGAATTTATTTATTTGCCTGGGAACAGGCATTGTGAAGAAATTCACTCCATAGTTCTCTAAGAGGAAAATGTCAGTGTTTTTTAAGTGCTAGCATATGGACAGGCATTCATGGCGCTTACACATCACGACATTAATTGAAACCAGTACTTTGGACAGAATAATGAGTCCCTACCTCTGTTCATAATTGGTTAAAATAAATCCCATTGTTTACTGGTCAGGAAAGGGTCTTCTGTTTGTTCCAGTGAAAATCTGGTGTGCTGGAGTAGCTCAACATTCACAGCCATTAATCAGCTTCTGCTGGTCAGAACCAGTTGCTTTGAAATGCAACATTGGTTTTGATATCTCATAGGAAAGCATGACTGTAAGTAGATAACTTTCCCTATTCACAGGTAATTGTGTCTTTCTGCTCCTTTTAATTTTTTTAGGAGAAGCCCCAATCTAGATGGACATGTCTGCTCTATTTGTTATCCAAGACGGAATTCCCCCAAGTCCATCACCCACTGAAGAGTCTTTCATTGTACCAAGGCCAGAACTTCATATTTTCCCTTGTTCCTGTCACTGTTACACCCCCAGGGGCTGTTCTCCTTCCCAGGAACTTCACCCTGTTTCTACTGCCTGTCTGGAGTTAAATGGAGACAAGCATGATTAAAACTACCAGTAAGACAAGTTTAGAAAATGAACTTTTTCTCGGTTTCAAGAACATGTACAAATGCTTTTGATATAATAGTAAGTTAAAGAATAAGAAAAATTTCCATGATGTGCTTATTTCACATTGCATGTCTGTATCAAAACATCTCATGTACCCCATAAGTATATACACCTACTAAGTACCCACAAAAATTAAAAATAAAAATAAGAAAAAAATTATCAATGGTATGGTGTCAACTACATGGTAAAAAGACTAGAAGGAATAAAGCCCTGTGGTTAACAAGGTAAACCATGGTCTCTTTGGGGTGGTAGAATAACATGTGACTTTCTTCCACTTTTTCATACTCCCCAATCCCGTCTCTTCTTTTAAACAGTATGTTTAGTACTCTAATAACCAGGAAGAGAAAAAGAATCGGATCCAAAAGACTGAAGTCAATTCAGTGAAAATATGTTGAAACATTATAATTCAGGATTTGGAATCTTATTTAATGATATACTACATAATAGTAAAAGTTAAAACAAAAGAAATTAATATTAATACTTATTTAACTTAAATACATTTATGTAGACATAAAGTTTTTTCATATTTTTTCAAATATATGAAAAGAGGAATTTGTAATGCTGATTTTTATAAGTATTCAAGGATCTCAAGAGTTTTATTAGTCTTGGTAATGTTTTCACAGCATGATTTGTCATTATCATAGTTGTGTAGACCCATCCTACTTCGGATATTTCACTCTGGGAAATAAATATGTTATTTTTATCAGCTCACCACAACCTCTTATGTGCTACCTATATTTGATATTGTAACACATATTTAGTTCCATTTTGGCCATTAAGGAGTCCCTCTTTTCCACACCATCTTCACTCCTCTGCAGGGGTCCACAGACTCCAGGAACTTAGGTCTTAGGCTTCAAAAAGTGGATTTGTCTTAAAGACATAAGCTGTTTGAATAGCTAAACCCAGTCTTTGGTCACAGGCAGGCCTTATTCCTACTGGACATTTAGTGGGTGATAGAATACTGTTGATCAACCGATGCCACTAGATGGGTGGTCTCTGGGTTCTGTTTTGCATCTATTTTGCTCCCTGCCTCAGGAGACTCTTGGTGTCTTCTTGGAATTTAAAGATTTCTCTGTCAACATGGTCTCTCTCCTCTCTCCTTTCCTTAGAAAATTATTTTTACTCAGACAAGGCATTCAGAAAACAAGATATTCAGAATACAAGACACTGTATTCTGTTTATATATATACACATCAGAATATTTCTGTTTTACACCTAGACCAGTGACTTTTAAGAACTAGGATTTGTCATCTATGTTTTCCTGGTTATTCAGTGATGACTTTTTTGCAACATCAACAAATGAAGGCTATACAGAAAGTGTATATGCAGCTGAATCCCTCATTGCTTTGACCTATTAGAAACTGCATAATGTATTGATCTGGCATCCCCTCGGCCCCCTGCCTTGTAGTCTCACTTCTATTATGCCATCACAATGAACCATTTGCAGCTGAGTATGCTGTGCCTTACATGCTTATATTCCTTCTTATTTGCTCTTCTCTTTACCAGAATGTTCTTCCCCTTTCTCATCTTGCAAACCCCTTGAAAGCTCAACTTCAATATCTTCCCCCAGAAAGCCTTCTCTGGATATACCCATGCCTTTCTCTGCGATTCAAGAGCAAAAAGAAGCAAGCTTAGATGGTCTATGAGGAGTTATCAGGGGAAGATACAGTCCCCTTGGTAGCTTGTCAAGTTGCTGGCCCAGCAAGTCTCAGTAGCTCAGCTACAAAACAGGCTGATCCAGAGCCTGACCTCTGTAAGCTTCTCTCTTCACCAGAATGCCTCAGTGTCATGCTCCCATGTCACCTAAAGGGCCCTGTCTTTCTCTATGAATATGAACAGTGTTTTAGGGACAGAGTCCCGTGGACTCTCCTATCCCACAATGACCAGCCTAGGTGTACCACTCCATGAAAGAACAAGAACTCAGGGGATCATGTAGGTTCTACTACTTCCCTGATTGATTGTTTACTAAATTTATCACAATAATCTCTATATTTCCATCACATGGTGGCTGTGGTGTATGCGCCTAGGTCTATTATGTGCACACCTAGCCTGTTGTAGTCATCACTTTATGCATTTGTGTCCCCCACTAGAATGTAAGCTTCTTGAAGAAAGATAACGCTTTGACTTTGCATCCTAAGAACCCAGCACAGTTCTTACATGTAATAGGTGCTCACAAGGTTATTGAATATCTCCTTTTATTTATTAAACTCAACATGTATTTCTCTCATTTGACTTAGCCAATGAATACCCAGTGCTTTTGAATATCATTTTTGAATGAGGGTTAGTTCCAGGAGATTAAGGTAATCTATGTGGATAAGGGATGCTTCTAAATCAAACTGGAAACTTCAGAGATGTCCCTAATTATATAGTTAATAATTTTTCATAAATTTGTGTCCAAGAGTCACTTTTCCTTAAAATTAATTACATGGTGCTGGTCCAGCCAAAATGACTTATTTGAACCTATAACTGTGTGGCAGGGGTTACAGGTGACAGGCTTGTTTTCTTTTTCTTAAGACTGAGACTACTAAAGCTCAGATGGTTTTATCTAAGACAAAATACAGCGTCAGATAGAGTGCGACACCAATTGGGAAAATGTCTAACTAGCTTTGCCCATAAAACCATTTTTCCCTCCTAGACCTCCAGGCCTGAGATGGGAGGGGTTGCTGCAAAGGTCTCTGAAATGCCCTGGAAGCATTTTCCCAGTTTTCTTGGCTATTAGGAATAGGCTCTTCTTTACTTATGCAAATTTCTGCAGCCTTGAATTCTTCCCCAGAAAATTGGTTTTACTTTCTACTGCATGGTCAGGCTGCAAATTTTCCACAGTTTTATGTTCTGCTTCCCTTTTATATATAAGTTCTAGTTTGAGGTCCGTTCTTTGTTTAGGCAAATGAGTTTAGGCTTTTAGAAGCAGCCATGCTACATCTTGAATGCTTTTCTGACAGATATCCTGAATCACTTCTCTCAAGTTCAAAGTTCCACAGATCTCTAGAGCAGGGGCACAATGCCATACGTTTCTTTGCTAAAGCATAGCAAGAGTGACCTTTATTCCAGTTTTCAATAAGTTCCTCATCTCCATCTGAGACCTCCTCAGTCTGGACTTCACTGTCCATATCACTATCAACATTTTGGTCACAACAATTCAACAAGTCTCTAGAAAGTTCCAAACTTTCCCACATCTTCTTGTCTTCTTCTGAGCCTTCCAAATTGTTCCATCCCTGCCCATTACCCAGTTCCAAAGTCACTTCCACATTTACAGATATATTTATAGCAATGCCCCACTTTTCTGGTACCAAATTTCTGTATTATTTACTTCTCACATTGCTATAAAGAACTACCTGAGACTGGGTAGTTTATAAAGAAAAGAGGTTTAATTGACTCATAGTTCTGCAGGCTGTATAGGAGGCATGGTGAGGGAGGCCTCAGGAAATTTACAATCATGGTGGAAAGTGAAGGGAAAGCAGACATGTCTTACATGGCTGGAGCAGAAGGAAGAGAGAGAAGAGGGAGGTGCTACATACTTTTTAATAACCAGATCTCATCAGATCTCACTCACTATCACAAGAAGAGCAAGGGAGAAATCAGCCCCCATGATCCAATCTCCTCCTACCAAGTCCCTTCCCCAACATTAGGAATTATAATTTGACGTGAGATTTGGGTGGGAACACAGAACCAAACCATATCACAGGTCTCAAAGAGATATTTGTACACTCATGTTCGTGATAGTACAGTATTATTTATAAGAGTTAAAATGTGGAAGCAACCCAAGAGTCCATTATCAGATAGATGGATAAGCAAAATGTGCTATATACATACAATCGAATATTATTACACCTTTAAAGAAAAATCTGACATATACTATAACATTAATAAACTGTGAGGACATTAGGCTAAGTGAAATAAGCCAGTCACAAAAACATGAATACTATACGATTCCACTTATCTGAGATACTTAGTCAAAACTATAGAGATAGGCTGGGCATGGTGGCTAACACCTATAATCCCAGCACTTTGGGAGGCTGAGACAGACGGATCACCTGAGGTCGGGAGTTCAAGACCAGCCTGACCAACATGGAGAAACCCCGTCTCTACTAAAAATACAAAAAATTAGCCATGTGTCGTAGCACATGCCTGTAATCCCAGCTACTCGGGAGGCTGAGGTAGGAGACTCGCTTGAACCTGGGAGGCAGAGGTTGTAGTGAGCTGAGATCGCACCATTGCACTCCAGCCAGGGCAACAAGAGTGAAACTCTGTCAAAAAAACAAAAAAACAAAATAAAACAAACAAACAAACAAACAAAAAACCACTGTAGAGATAGCAAATAATATGGTAGTTGCCAGGGGCTTGAGGGAGAAGAAAATGGGAAGATTTTAGATATAGAATTGCAGTATTAGAATATGAAAAGAGTTCTAGGGATGAATGGTGGTGATGACAGAACAACATCATGTATGTAATGTCACTGAACTGTACACTTAAAACTGGTTACAATGTTAAATTTTATGTGCATTTCACCTACTGGAAAAAATTGTAAAGAAAAAAAAGTAGATGGGAATGTCAGTGTGCAAGTAATGACCAGAGGCTTTAGAAGCATGAAAGTTCAGCTCATTTTCTTCTATAGCCTCCACTATGAGAATCACATGTTCTAGATGGTGGCTATTCCACTAACCTGGATTCCAGAATGAGAAAACACATGAAGCCAATTCAAGCCAAACCCATTCTAATCTATTTGACCGGCCTCCCTTATGTAATGAAAGCAAGACATCAGTGTTTGTGGTTGTGAACCAATGAATTTTTGAGATTGTTTGTTACTGCCACAAACTGGACTAATACACACATTTTCTGCTATAAGTGTTTCTGAGCCAGCTCTGTTTCTGTAGTAGACTTGGAATATCTTTCCACCCCTATGTATTCATTCAAGGTTTTCTTTAAAACCAAGCCTCTCACAAAAAACAGAAAAGGAGATAACTTCACCTTTCATAAAGCTTTGACTACTATTGAAACCAACAATTGCCAATCCACCACCAAATTCCCACTGATGACTTCACATACTATAAACATGTTATTTAATAACTGCCATATTCAATACCTGTACAATTGCTTTTCTATATATCTTTCTTCATCCACATTAATCTATTTCCATTTGTAAACCCTTGGGCTATGAGATTTCTTTTAATGAATTGGTGCCAAACTTTGCATACGGGTACTTAATGATTTATTTACTCAGAAGTGAATTTACCTCACCATCTATTTCCATCTACTTTTTTCTTCTATAAGAAAATATTCCTGGTGGAATTTCAGATGGGTTAGGCACTTCTGATTGTCCATGTCTAGGCATTTACCTTCACTCTAGTCTGGACTCAGTGAAGTATATTGGATCCCTGTTATATGTCAGAAATTTCATATTTTTCTCTGATATAATACTGTGTATAATGAGGCTTCCAATTCTCATTTCAAAAGAATGAGATCTCATAATTTGGATTAGAGAGCAGAATAGTTTGATTTTTAAAGAAAATTTAATTTTATCTTGTTTTGCCGGAGACACAGGAAACCACCAAATTAAAAAAAAAAAAAAAAAAAAACCTAATTAATCTTCCAGTGAGATTATTCCTCCCAATCAAAACATTCTTTTAGAATTTGGGCCAAATTTTGAAGGACCAATAATCCCAGACATAATCGGATGGTGACTATAAGTATAAAAGTGACTGGGTTGCTGACAGGCTTTTTTAAATGTGTATTTGATTCACAACAGAAATTATTTATGAATTCAGCTCTGGAATTGTACTCTATACATACTTTTTTTTTTCTTTCTTCATTTCCTTGTTTCTTTTCTTTTCTTTTTTGAATAAGCTTGTTTAAATACTTGTTGGCCTTTGAGTCCAGTAAATAAATCTTGTTCTCATTTGGAATGTATTCAGATATACTTTACTCTTTGCTTAGAATCACTTTAGACAATAGGAACATCATCTGTTTGGTATTTGAATAAAACCCAGACCATGATAAGCATATTCCTTTATATTGTCCCAAAATCTCACCAAATATGCAGTCCTGTGATTATGTTACCTTCTGTAGTGAATCTTCTAATTTTCCCTCAGAAAAACATTTTGCAACTGGGAAGTTTGCTTCCGCCTTAGAAAAATCAGTTTTAACTATTACGTTTCCTATTCTTTCCAATTACCATGAATGATAGAAACTTCACTTAATATCATCAAAATGGGGAAAACAACAGGAATAATTATAAATATTCTTATTATTTTAATGTGTAAAATATATAAAGATATTGTATATACGCTCCCAAAATAAAAAGATACCTGTTTAAACAATGACATTAGAAGAAATTAATTGCATCTTAGAAAAATCAACACAACAGTAGCGACCATTTCTATTAATGAAAAATGAAACTGTCTAGACAGAAGACCTTCTAGTGCTTTTAAAGGGCACCCTCTGTGAATGCAATGGGCCTGAGAAGGGAACACACTTCTGGGATGCCTGGGGGAGCCAGCTTCTATAACCTGGACCACAAAAAAAGGGGATTCAATCAATCAAGAGTAACTCACAATGAAGCTTCATGGCCCTGATCCACGTCACGGTGCTAATCTTTTAGGCACCATCAGTTTGTGCTTTAAAGAGTCGTTCCCTGTGCAGAGGTCACTGAGGTTGTCATGGGTATCCTATTAAAATGAGAGTTAACTGCTCTGGAAGCTCCATGGATGACTGAAGGGAACTCTTTTACCACAACGTTGGTTATAGCGGTTTTAAGGGGATGAAACCTCTGTCCCCTATGTAGCAGAGGACTCACAGATGGAGGATTTAAGTGGTGTACCACTGTGCACCACTTACTGGAAGTGTCCTGTCTTTTTTTTTTTTTCTTACTGGAATAGTTTCTTGTCTAGAAGGCGGTTTTTTTTCTGGCTTCACTATTTTGAGTTGGGTAGCATATAGACCTATTTCTCTAGTCTTCCTGGAGATTACATGAGCTAATTAATGTTCTGCAGTAAATTTCTCATTGCTTAAACCTGCTTAAATCAGGCAGAGTAGAGTTTATTGCTACTAGAACCTTGACCTATGCAATGCTCTCTATTATGCTGAATAGTCCTGAAGTAATAACAAGAGTTTCTTTAAAAAATGTGTTCCCTTTAAAGAGGGAAGATGAAAAGTGTCTGCAAAGAACTCAAAATTCAAGTAAGGAAACTAGTCAGACACAGCACTCTAGTACACACCACTCTAGTACACACAGCAGCAAGAGAATGCCAAGGATTGTAGCTTAGTCAACACGTCTGCAACAGTTATGTGCTGAACAAGGGCTAGTGTAAAAAGCATTGCACTATCTCAGGAAGCCAATAAGAAGAGAGAAGATAAAGAAAGCAGAGATACCAGTATCCGATGTAAGGTAAAGAACTCTGAATTGGGAGTCAAGAGTACTGAATCACCTCTCTTAGGAACTGACTCTACCTCTGAGCCTCACTTTCCTCATTAGTTCAATGTAGTGGCTGAATTAAATGACTGCAAAGACCGCTTTGAGCTATAAATCCCCATAATCTAAAAAGAAGGAGGTACAGCATATATCAAGGAAGACAGAGATGTAGAAGTAGATGTTTCTAAATTATTTCCACAAATATTGCTGTTTAATCATATACATGAAAATGTTGTGTGCCTACATATTGTAAATTTTTTCTCAATTTGAATTTTGAGAATCTGGCTAAGGAGAAAAATTGGAGGACAAGCAAAGTTGTTTTTACATCAATCATAAAATCTCACCTGTAAAGACTTCTTTTTTTTTTAGTTTTATTTTCCTTTTGACATGTAATCATTATATATATTTATGAGGTACGGTGTGATATTTCAATACATGTGTACATTGCATAATAATCAATCGGGGTAATCAGCACATGCATTACATCAAACACCTGTCATTTCTTTTTGGTGAGAACATTAAAAATCCTTTTCTAGCTATTTTGAAATATACATTATTAACTATCATCACCCTATTGTGCAATAGAACATCAGAATTTATTCCATCTAACTATAATTTTGTATTCATTGATCAATCTCTCACCATCCCTTCCTCCACCCTACCCTCCTCAGCCTCTGATAATTACTTTTCTACTCTCTACTTCTATGAGATCAACTTTTTTAGATTCCACATATGAGAGAGATCATTTGATATTTGTCCTGTGTTTGGCTTATTTCACTTAACATAATATCCTTTATCCATGCCATTGCAAATAAAAGGATTTCATTCTTTGTATGGCTGAATAGTATTCCATCATATATATATTTCACTTTTCAAAGTGCATTCAACTGTTGATAGACTCTTACATTGATTCCATATATTGGCTATTGTGAAAAGTGCTACAGTAAACATAGTAATGCAATGTCTCTTTGACGTGTTAATTCATCTCCTTTGGATATGTACCTAGTAGTGGAATTCTTGGATAACACAGTAGTTCTGTTTTTAACTTTTTGAGGGGCCTCAATACTGTTTCTAGTCTGCAATTGCTGTACTAATTTACATTCCCACCAATAGTATATAAGAGTCCCCCTTTCTCCACATTCTCACCAGCGTTTTTCATTTTTTGTCTTTTTGATAATAGCCATTCTAATCGGGGAAAAGTAATATCTCACTGTGGTTTTAATTTGAATTTCCCTGATGATTAGTGATGTTGAAAATTTTTTCAAATACTTGTTGACTATTTGTATGTCTTCTTTTAGAATGCACACTTTTTAATGAGTTTATTTTCTTGCTATTGAGGAGTTTGAGTTTCTTATATATTCTGGATATTGACTGTTTGTCAAAAGCCTAATTTGCAATGTTTTTAAATTTTGTAAGTTGTCTCTTCATTCTGTTCATTGTTTTTTGCTGTGCAGAAGCTTTTTAGTTTTATCTAATCTCATTTGTCTGTTTTTGTTTTGTTGCCTGTGCTTTTGAGGTCTTACCCGAAAAATCCTTACCCAGACCAATGTCATGATCCTTAAGGAAAAAAAAAATCTTAACACTGCCCTTTAAGGAAAATAACTGTTCCAAACATTTGCAATAATGAAGGTATTCAACAATTTTAAACAATTGCTTGTTGAAATACTGATGGTTCACACTTAGTTATGATTACCCAGTGTAGCATCAGTGTGGCTTAAGAATCGATTTATTTGAAAGAGAAAACACCACACTCATTATATTATCTCTGTTTTTTTCCAGACTTGAGTTTTAAAACTGATAAAATTTCAGAGACATATAGGTCATTCATTCTTATAACCTGCCTGAGGCTTGAATTCCTACCATAAAACACTCTTGCCAAAAGATTGACCAATTTAAGCTTAGACGCCTGTGGAAGAGAAGCCCTTCAGGAAGATTTTGTACAACCAAATCAAATTATTTCTCTCCATAGTTTTTGCCTGCTAATACATATTGAATTATTTGAAATCACAAAGAATGAGAATATTAGTTCTTTCATAAGTCTGTTTTCATGAACTTTCGTATATCCTAGAGACTCTTCCCTGAATGCTTTTGAATCTACATCCAAAAGTAAATTCAAAATTCCATTTGTAGTCTTTAGAGGTTGCTGAACAGAGACTTCTTAATTTTGACATTATTAATACAACCTAATATTTTATTAAGCTTTCAAAGTACACTCATTGAGCTCACTTTTAATTGTAATAAAATTTTTTTTCAGATTACTTAGTCTTCATTCCTCTATCTTGTAGTTATGAGATACATTTTTTTTACTTTATTACTATTATACTTTAAGTTTTAGGGTACATGTGCACAACGTGCAGGTTTGTTACATATGTATACACGTGCCATGTTGGTGTGCTGCACCCATTAACTCGTCATTTAGCATTAGGTATATCTCCTAATACTATCCCTCCCCCATCCCCCAACCCCACAACATTCCCTGGTGTGTGATGTTCCCCTTCCTGTATTCATGTGTTCTCATTATTCGATTCCCACCTATGAGTGAGAACATGCGGTGTTTGGTTTTTTGTCCTTGTGATAGTTTGCTGAGAATGATGGTTTCCAGTTTCATCCATGTCCCTACAAAGGACATGAACTCATCATTTTTTATGGCTGCATAGTATTCCATGGTGTATATGTGCCACATTTTCTTAATCCAGTCTATCGTTGTTGGACATTTAGGTTGGTTCCAAGTCTTTGCTATTGTGAAAGTGCCACTATAAACATACGTGTGCATGTGTCTTTATAGCAGCATGATTTATAATCCTTTGGGTATATACCCAGTAATGGGATGGCTGGGTCAAATGGTATTTCCAGTTCTAGATCCCTGAGGAATCGCCACACCGACTTCCACAATGGTTGAACTAGTTTACAGTCCCACCAACATTGTAAAAGTGTTCCTATTTCTCCACATCCTCTCCAGCACCTGTTGTTTCCTGACTTTTTAATGATCGCCATTCTAACTGGTGTGAGATGGTATCTCATTGTGGTTTTGATTTGCATTTCTCTGATGGCCAGTGATGATGAGAATTTTTTCATGTATTTTTTGGCTGCATAAATGTCTTCTTTTGAGAAGTGTCTGTTCATGTCCTTTGCCCACTTTTTGATGGGGTTGTTTGTTTTTTCTTGTAAATTTGTTTGAATTCATTGTAGATTCTGGATACTATCCCTTTGTCAGGTGAGTAGGTTACAAAAATTTTCTCCAATTCTGTAGGTTGCCTGTTCACTCTGATGGTAGTTTCTTTTGCTGTGTAGAAGCTCTTGAGTTTAATTAGATCCCATTTGTCAATTTTGGCTTTTGTTGCCATTGCTTTTGGTGTTTTAGACATGAAGTCCTTGCCCATGCCTATGTCCTGAATGGTATTGCCTAGGTTTTCTTCCAGGGTTTTTATGGTTTTAGGTCTAACATTTAAGTCTTTAATCCATCTTGATTTGATTTTTGTATAAGGTGTAAGGAAGGGATCCAGTTTTAGCTTTCTACATATGGCTAGCCAATGTTCCCAGCACCATTTATTAAATAGGGAATCCTTTCCCCATTGCTTGTTTTTGTCAGGTTTGTCAAAGATCAGATAGTTGTAGATATGCGGCATTATTTCTGAGGGCTCTGTTCTGTGCCATTGGTCTATATCTCTGTTTTGGTACCAGTACCATGCTGTTTTGGTTACTGTAGACTTGTAGTATACTTTGAAGTCAGGTAGCATGATGCCTCCAGCTTTGTTCTTTTGGCTTAGGATTGACTTGGCGATGCGGGCTCTTTTTTGGTTCCATATGTACTTTAAAGTAGTTTTTTCCAATTCTGTGAAGAAAGTCATTGGTAGCTTGATGAGGATGGCACTGAATCTATAAATTACCTTGGGCAGTATGGCCGTTTTCACAATATTGATTCTTCCTACCCATGAGCATGGAATGTTCTTCCATTTGTTTGTATCCTCTTTTATTTCACTGAGCAGTGGTTTGTAGTTCTGCTTGAAGAGGTCCTTCACGTCCCTTGTAAGTTAGATTCCTAGGTATTTTATTCTCTTTGAAGCAATTGTGAATGGGAGTTCACTCATGATTTGGCTCTCTGTTTGTCTGTTGTTGGTGTATAAGAATGCTTGTGATTTTTGACATTGATTTTGTATCCTGAGACTTTGCTGAAGATGCTTATCAGCTTGAGGAGATTTTGGACTGAGATGATGGGGTTTTCTAGATATATAATCATGTCATCTGCAAACAGGGACAATTTGACTTCCTCTTTTCCTAATTGAATACCCTTTATTTCCTTCTCCTGCCTGATAGCCCTGGCCAGAACTTCCAACACTATGTTGAATAGGAGTGGTGAGAAAGGGCATCCCTGTTTTGTGCCCATTTTCAAAGGGAATGCTTCCAGTTTTTGCCCATTCAGTATGATATTGGCTGTGGGTTTGTCATAGATACCCCTTATTATTTTGAGATATGTCCCATCATTACCTAATTTACTGAGAGTTTTTAACATGAAGCATTGTTGAATTTTTACAAAGGCCTTTTCTGCATCTACTGAGATAATCATGTAGTTTTTGTCTTTGGTTCTGTTCATATGCTGGATTACATTTATTGATTTGCATATGTTGAACCAGCCTTGCATCCCAGGAATGAAGCCCACTTGATCCTGGTGGATAAGCTTTTTGATGTGCTGCTGGATTCGGTTTGCCAGTATTTTATTGAGGATTTTTGCATCGATGTTCATCAAAGATATTGGTCTAAAATTCTTTTTGGTTGTGTCTCTGCCAGGCTTTGGTATCAGGATGATGCTGGCCTCATAAAATGAGTTAGGGAGGATTCTCTCTTTTTCTATTGATTGGAATAGTTTCAGAAGGAATGGTACCAGCTCCTCTTTGTACCTCTGGTAGAATTTGGCTGTGAATCCATCTGGTCCTGGACTTTTTTTGGTTGGTAAGCTATTGATTATTGCCTCAATCTTAGAGCCTGTTATTGGTCTATTCAGAGATTCAACTTCTTCCTGGTTTAATCTTGGGAGGTTGTATGTGTCGAGGAATTTATCCATTTCTCCTAGATTTTCCAGTTTATTTGCGTAGAGGTGTTGATAGTATTCTCTGATGGTAGTTTCTATTTCTGTGGGATCGGTGGTGATATCCCCTGTATCATTTTTTATTGTGTCTATTTGATTCTTCTCTCTTTTCTTCTTTATTAGTCTTGCAAGTGGTCTATCAATTTTGTTGATCTTTTCAAGAAACCAGCTCCTGGATTCATTAATTTTTTGAAGGGTTTTTTGTGTCTCTATTTCCTTCAGTTCTGCTCTGATCTTAGTTATTTCTTGCCTTCTGCTAGCTTTTGAATATGTTTGCTCTTGCTTTTCTAGTTCTTTTAATTGTGATGTTAGGGTGTCAATTTTGGATCTTTCCTGCTTTCTCTTGTGGGTATTTAGTGCTATAAATTTCCCTCTACACACTGCTTTGAATGTGTCCCAGAGATTCTGGTATGTTGTGTCTTTGTTCTCGTTGGTTTCAAAGAACATCTTTATTTCTGCCTTCATTTCGTTATGTACCCAGTAGTCATTCAGGAGCAGGTTGTTCAGTTTCCACGCAGTTGAGTGGTTTTGAGTGAGTTTCTCAATCCTGAGTTCTAGTTTGATTGCTCTGTGGTCTGAGAGACAATTTGTTATAATTTCTGTTCTTCTACATTTGCTGAGGAGTGCTTTACTTCCAACTGTGTGGTCAGTTTTGGAGTAGGTGTGGTGTGGTGCTGAAAAGAATGTATATTCTGTTGATTTGGGGTGGAGAGTTCTGTAGATGTCTATTAGGTCTGCTTGGTGCAGAGCTGAGTTCTATTCCTGAGTATCCTTGTTAACTTTCTGTCTCGTTGATCTGTCTAATGTTGACAGTGGGGTGTTAAAGTCTCCCATTATTATTGTGTGGGAGTCTAAGTCTTTTTGTAGGTCACTAAGGACTTGCTTTATGAATCTGGGTGCTCCTGTATTGGGTGCATATATATTTAGGATAGTTAGCTCTTCTTGTTGAATTGATCCCTTTACCATTATGTAATGGCCTTCTTTGTCTCTTTTGATCTTTGTTGGTTAAAAGTCTGTTTTATCAGAGACTAGGATTGCAACCCCTGCCTTTTTTTTTTTCCATTTGCTTGGTAGATCTTCCTCCATCCCTTTATTTTGAGCCTATGTGTGTCTCTGCATGTGAGATGGGTTTCCTGAATACAGCACACTGATGGGTCTTGACTCTTTATCCAATTTGCCGGTCTGTGTCTTTTAATTGGAGCATTTAGCCCATTTACATTTAAAGTTAATATTGTTATGTGTGAATTTGATCCTGTCATTATGATGTCAGCTGGTTATTTTGCTTGTTAGTTGATGCAGTTTCTTCCTAGCCTTGACGGTCTTTACAATTTGGCATGTTTTTGCAGTGGCTGGTACCAGTTGTTCCTTTCCATGTTTAGTGCTTCCTTCAGGATCTCTTTTAGGCCAGGCCTGGTGGTGACAAAATCTCTCACCATTTGCTTGTCTGTAAAGATTTTTATTTCTCCTTCACTTATGAAGCTCAGTTTGGCTGGATTTAAAATTCTAGTTTGAAAATTCTTTTCTTTAAGTATGTTGAATATTGGCTCCCACTCTCTTCTGGCTTGCAGAATTTCTGCTGAGAGATCAGCTGTTAGTCTGATGGGCTTCCCTTTCTGGGTAACCTGACTTTTCTCTCTGGCTGTCCTTAACATTTTTTTCCTCCATTTCAACTTTGGTGAATCTGACAATTATGTGTCTTGGAGTTGCTCTTCTCGAGGAGTATCTTTGTGGCATTCTCTGTATTTCCTGAATTTGAATGTTGGCCTGCCTTGCTAGATAGGGGAAGTTCTCCTGGATAATATCCTGCAGAGTGTTTTCCAACTTGGTTCCATTCTCCCTATCACTTTCAGGTAAACCAGTCAGATGTAGATTTGGTCTTTTCACATAGTCCCATGTTTCTTGGAGGCTTTGTTCATTTCTTTTTATTCTTTTTTCTCTAAACTTCTCTTCTCACTTCATTTCATTCATTTCATCTTCCATCACTGATATTCCTTCTTCCAGTTGATCGCATCAACTCCTGAGGCTTCTGCATTCATCATGTAGCTCTCATGCCTTGGTTTTCAGCTCCATCAGGTCCTTTAAGGACTTCTCTGCATTGGTTATTCTTGTTATCCATTCATCAAATTTTTTTTCAAAGCTTTTAACTTCTTTGTCATTGGTTCGAATTTCCTCCCATAGCTCAGAGTAGTTTGATCGTCTGAAGCCTTCTTCTCTCAACTCGTCAAAGTCATTCTCCATCTACCTTTGTTCTGTTGCTGGTGAGGAGCTGTGTTCCTTTGGAGGAGGAGAGGTGCTCTGATTTTTAGAGTTTCCAGTTTTTCTGCTCTGTTTTTTTCCCATCTTTGTGGTTTTATCTACCTTTGGTCTTTGATGATGGTTACGTACAGATGGGTTTTTGGTGTGGATGTCCCTTCTGTTTGTTAGTTTTCCTTCTAACAGACAGGACCCTCAGCTGCAGGTCTGTTGGAGTTTGCTGGAGGTCCACTCCAGACCCTGTTTGCCTGGGTATCAGCAGCAGTGGCTGCAGAACAGCAGATATTGGTGAACTGAAAATGCTGTTGCCTGATCGTTCCTCTGGAAGTTTTGTCTCAAAGGAGTACCCGGCTGTGTGAGGTGTCAGTCCGCCCCTACTGGGGGGTGCCTCCCAGTTAGGCTACTTGGGGGTCAGGGACCCACTTGGGGAGGCAGTCTGCCCATTCTCAGATATCAAGCTGCATGCTGGGAGAACCACTACTCTCTTCAAAGCTGTCAGAGAGGGACATTTAAGTCTGCAGAGGTTACTGCTGTCTTTTTGTTTGTCTGTGCCCTGCTCCCAGAGGTGGAGCCTACAGAGGCAGGCAGGCCTCCTTGAGCTGTGGTGGGCTCCACCCTGTTTGAGCTTCCCGGCCACTTTGTTTACCTAATCAAACAACTAACTGGGCAATGGCGGGCGCCCCTCCCCCAGCCTCACTGCCACCTTGCAGTTTGATCTCAGACTGCTGTGCTAGCAATGAGTGAGACTCCACAGGCGTAGGACCCTCTGAGCTAGGTGCGGGTTATAATCTCCTGCTGTGCCGTTTTTTAAGCCCATTGGGAAAGCGCAGTATTAGGGTGGGAGTGACCCGATTTTCCAGGTGCTGTCTGTCACCCCTTTCTTTAACTAGGAAAGGGAATTCCCTGACCCGTTGAGCTTCCCGGGTGAGGCGATGCCTTGCCCTGCTTTGGCTCATGCACAGCGTGCTGCACCCACTGTCCTGCACTTACTGTCTGGCACTCCCCAGTGAGATGAACCCGGTACCTCAATTGGAAAAGCAGAAATCACCCGTCTTCTGCATCGCTCACACTTGGAGCTGTAGACTGGAGCTGTTCCTATTCGGCCATCTTGGCTCCTCCCAAAATACATTTTTTAACCTAAATGAAAAACTGTATATTTAATCTTATATTTATTCTAATATATTTGATTTGCCTTTAAAATAATGTTTATACGAAGAGATACATATATAAGACATATACAAAGAAAATCACTACAAATCACCTAAAAACAGCTACAAGGAACCTACAGTCTTTATACCCACGAATGAGTTCATGATATATGCCAAACATTATTCCAGATATATCTCTATATATATGTTCAGTTGAGTAAATGAACAAGTAGATATAGTTAGGAAAAATTAATGGGAATATAATCATACTATGCATATGACTTTAAAATTAACAGTATAAAACACATTTTCTTGAACTTTAAAAAGGAAAGAAAAAATTAAAACTGAATTGTAAACTTTAAATAAATATTATTTATACAGGATATTTTTTAAATTAAGAAAAATAAAAGCTATGAGGGATGAAAGCCATATAAACATTTTAATATGTGTTTTATGTAGTATCATTTAAATTATTTGCTTTAAAAGACTATGGAATAGTAAAAAGATTAGTGGTCTCCAGCAAAATGAGGAAGGGAGAGCAGGACAGATATATAGGTGGCGACAGGAGATATTTAAGACAGTAAAACTCTCATGAATGATACTATAATGGTGGATACATGTCATTATACGTTTGTCAAAACCCATATAATATATACAACACTGAGAATGAACACTAATTTAAACTATGGGCTTTAGTTAATAATTATTTATAAATATGGGTTTATCAGTTGTAACAAATGGACCACACTAATATGAGATGTTAATTATAGGGGAAACTGTATTTGAGGGAAGAGGTATGTGAAAACACTATTCTTCCTGCTCAATTTTTCTGTAAGCCTAAAACCTAAAGTTCATTTTTATTTGAAAAATATGTTAATTAAATAAAAGCTAACAAATAAATGAAAAGGCCTAAGGCATTTTAAAAATGAAAATAATTATGTGTTATTAAGAGGATCATGCACCGTGATCAAGAAGAATTCATCCCAGAGATGCAAGGCTGATTCAATATACACAAATTAATAAATGGACATAACACATTAACAGTAAAAATCATATAATCACATCAATAAATACAGAAAAAGCATTTGACAAAATTTGACATCCTTTCATGATAAAAAAAAACTCCCAACAAATTAGGTATAGAAGGAATGCAACTCAACATTATAACGATCATATATAACAAACTCGCAATCAAAGTCAAACTCAATGGTGAATAACTGAAGGCTTTTCCCCTAGGATCAGAAACAAGACAAGGATGACCACTTGCACCACTTCTATTTAACACAGTAGTGGAAGCCCTAGCCAGAGCAATTAAGTAATAAATAGAAATAAAAGACATCTAAATTAGAAAGGAAAAAGTGAAATTGTCTTTGCAGATTATATGATCTTATACACAGAAAACTCTAAAGGCTCCACCAAAAAGTTTTTACAACTGATAGATTCAATAAAGTTGCAGGATACAAAATCATAATACAAAAATCAGTAGCATTTCTAAACAATAATAAACTATTTAAGAAAGAAATTAAGAAAATAATCTCATTTACAATAGCATATTTAGGTTAAAATATTTAGAAATAAATTTAATCAAGGAAGTGAAAGATCTGTACATTGAAAAGTATAAAATGTTGACTAAAGAAATGAAAGAAGACACAAATAAATGGAAATATATTTCATGTTCATAGATTGGAAGATTTAATGTTAAAATATCCATACTATCCAAAGTGATCTGCAGATTTAATGGAATTTCTATTAAAATCCAAGGGCAGTTTTCATAGAAATAAAAAAAATTCTGAAATTTGTATGAAACCACAGAAGACCCTGCATAAGCAAAGCAATCTTGAGCAAGAAGAACAAAGCTAGAGGCATCACACTATCTGTCTTCAAAATATACTACAAAGTTATAGTAATAAAAACAGTATGGGACTGGCCCAAAGACAAACATACAAACCAGTGAAACACAATAGAGAGCCTAGAAATAGTCCATGTAAGGTCAATTGATCTTTAATGAAGGTGCCAACAAAACACATGGGGAAAGCACAATTTCTTCAATAAGTGGTGTTGGGAAAACTGGATATCCACATGCAAAAGAATGAGATTGGACCCTTACCTCATACCATATACAAAAATGAACTAAAAATTGATTAAAGACTTAAACATAAGACCTAAAACTGTAAAACTTCTAGTAAAAAAAAAAAAGGGAAAAAATTTCTTGATGTTGGCGTGGGCAATGATTTTTTTGGGTATGACCCCAAAAGCACAGGCACAAAAGCAAAAATGAACAAATGGATTTGCATCACACTAAAAGGCTTCTGCACAGCAAAAGAAAAAATCAACATAGTGAAGAGACAACCTATAAAATGAGAGAACATATTTGGAAACAATACATCTGATAAGGGGTTAATATCCAAAATATATAAGAAACTCAAATGACTCAGTAGCAAAAAATCAGTAACATATATATATATATATGCTAAAACTATATATATATAGTTTTAGTCCTTTTTGTGCTGCTATAAAGGAATAGCTGAGACTAGATAATTTATAAAGACGTGTATTTGGCTCATGGTTCTGCAGACTGTACAAGAAGCATGGTGCCAGCATCTGCTTCTGGTGAGGGCTTCAGAGAACCTCCAATCATGGCAGAAGACAAAGGGGACACAGGCATGTCACATGGCAATAGAGGGAGCAAGAGATGAGGTGAGGTGTCATGCTTTTTTAAACACCAACTCTCATGTGAACTAATGCAGCAAGAAGTCACTCATTACCCTGAAATGGCACCAAGCCTTTCATGAAGGATCCACTCTCCTAACACAAACACCTACCACTGGGCCTCACCTCCAACACTGGTGGTTGAATTTCAACATAAAATTTGGAGAGGACAAATATCCAGACTATCTATCTACCTGTCTATCTTTCTATCTATCTATGTAGAAATAATATTCCATTATATTTATATAAATTGTATGTGATCAGTCATTCCAAAATTTTTTGGGGGGATTAGTTCCGGTACTTACCATGGATACCAAAATCCATGGATGCTCAAGTACCTGATATGAAATAGTGTAGCATTTGGATATAATCTATGCACATCCTCCCATATCTTTAAATCATCTTTAGATTACTGAAAATATCTATCATAATGTATGTAGTTATTATACTGTATTTTTTAGGGAATAATGACAAGAAAAAAGTCTGTACATCTTCAATACAGATGCAACTGTTTTGCTCATTTGTTTGGTTTTTGGATGCATAGTATTTTTGATCTGTGGCTGAATCCATGCATATGCATATATACGTATATACATATAGATATACATATATGTATATCTATACATATCTACATACATATACATATGTATATATATATATCAAGTAATCACATTGCACAGATTATACAATCTTTTTTTAAATTATACTTTAAGTTCTGGGGTACATGTGCAGAACATGCATGTTTATTACATAGGTCTACATGTGTCATGCTGGTTTGCTGCACCCGTCAACCCGTCATCTACATTAGGTATTTCTCCTAATGCTATCCCTCCCCTAGCTCCCCAACCCTGACAGGTGTGTGATGTTCCCATCCCTGTGTCCATGTGTTCTCATTGTTCAACTCCCATTTATGAATGAGAACATGAGGTGTTTTGTTTTCTGTTCCTGTGTTAGTTTGCTGAGAATGATGGTTTCCAGTTTCATCCATGTCCCTGCAAACGACATGAACTCATCCTTTTCTATGGATGCATAGTATTCCATGGTGTATATGTGCCACCTTTTCTTTATCCAGTCTACCATTGATGAGTATTTGGGTTGGTTACAAGTCTTTGCTATTGTGAACAGTGCTGCATTAAACATACATGTGCATGTGTCTTTATAGTAGAATGATTTATAATCCTTTGGTTATATACCCAGTAATGGGATTGCTGGGTGAAATGGTATTTCTAGTCCTAGATCCTTGAGGAATTGCCACCCTGTCTCCCACAATGGTTGAACTAATTGACATTCCCACCAACAGTGTAAAAGCATTCTTATTTCTCCACATCCTCTCCAGCTCTGTTGTTTCCTGACTTTTTAATGACCGCCATTCTAACTGGCGTGAGATGGTATCTCATTGTGGTGTTAATTTGCATTTTCCTAATGACCAGTGATGATGAGCAATTTTTCATGTTTGTTGGCTGCATAAATGTCTTCTTTAGAGTAGTGTTTGGTCATACCCTTCGCCCACTTTTTGATGGGGTTGTTTTTTTCTTGTAAATTTGTTTAAGTTCTTTGTAGATTCTGGATATTAGCCCTTTGTCAGATGGATAGATTGCAAAAATTTTCTCCCACTCTGTAGGTTGCCTGTTCACTCTGATGATAGTTTGTTTTGCTGTGCAGAAGCTGTTTAGTTTAATTAGATCTCATTTGTCTATTTTGGCTTTTGTTGTCATTGCCTTTGGTGTTTTAGTCATGAAGTCTTTTCCCATGCCTATGTCCTGAATGGTATTGCCTAGGTTTTCTTCTAGGGTTTTTATGGTTTTAGGTCTTATGTTTAAGTCTTTAATCCATCTTGAGTTAATTTTTGTATAAGGTGTGAGGAAACAATCCAGTTTCAGTTTTCTGCATATGGCTAGCCCATTTTCCCAACACCATTTATTAAATAGGGAATCCTTTCCCCATTGCTTGTTTTTGTCAGGTTTGTCAAAGTCAGATGGTTGTAGATGTGTGGCATTATTTCTGTGGCCTCTGTTCTGTTCCATTGGTCTATGTATCTGTCTGTTATCTAAACCATGCTGTTTTGGTTACCGTAGCCTTGTAGTATAGCTTGAAGTCAGGTAGCGTGATGCCTTCAGCTTTGTTCTTTTTGCTTAGGATTGTCTTGGCTATGAGGGCTCTTTTTTGGTTTCACATGAACTTTGAAGTAGTTTTTTCCAAATCTGTGAAGAAAGTCAATGGTAGCTTGATGGGGATAGCATTGCATCTATAAATTACTTTGGGCAGTATATCCATTTTCACGATATTGATTCTTCCTATCCATGAGCATGGAATATTCTTCCATTTGTTTGTGTCCTCTCTTATTTCCTTGAGCAGTGGTTTGTAGTTCTCCTTGAAGAGGTCCTTCACATCCCTTGTAAGTTAGATTCCTAGGTATTTTATTCTCTCTGTAGCAATTGTGAATGGGATTTCACTCATGCTTTGGCTCTGTTTGTCTGTTACTGGTGTATAGGAATGCTTGTGATTTTTGTGCATTGATTTTGTATCCTGAGACTTTGTTGAAGTTGCTTATCAGCTTATGGAGATTTTGGGCTGAGATGATGGGGTTTTCTATATATACAATCATGTCATTGGCAAACAGAGACAATTTGATTCCTCATTTCCTAATTGAATACCCTTTATTTCTTTCTCTTTCCTGATTGCCCTGGCCAGAACTTCCAATACTATGTTGAATAGGAGTGGTGAGAGAGGGCATCCTTGTCTTGTGCTGGTTTTCAAAGGGAGTGTTTCCAGTTTTTGCCCATTCATTATGATGTTGGCTGTGGGTTTGTCATAAATAGCTCTTAAGTTTTTAGCATGAAGCGGTGTGGAATTTTGTCAAAGGCCTTTTCTGCATCTATTGAGATAATCATGTGGTTTTTGTCATTGGTTCTGTTTATGTGATGGATTACATTTATTGATATACGTATGTTGAAAGAGCCTTGCATCCCAAGGATGAAGCCAACTTGCTCGTGGTGGATAAGCTTTTTGATGTGCTGCTGGATTCTGTTTACCAGTATTTTATTGAGGATTTTCGCATAGATGTTCTTCAGGGATACTGGCCTAAAATTTTCTTTTTTTGTTGTGTCTCTGCCATGTTTTGGTATCAGGATGATGCTGGCCATATAAAATGAGTTAGGGAGGATTCCCTCTTTTTCTATTGTTTGGAATAGTTTCAGAAGAATGGTACTGGCTCCTCTTTGTACCTCTGGTACTGAAGGAGATAGAGACATGAAAAGCCCTTCAGAAAATCAATGAATCCAGGAGCTGGTTTTTTGAAAAATCAACAAAATAGATAGACCGGTAGCCAGATTAATAAAGAAGAAAAGAGACAACAATCAAATAGATGCAAAAAAAATGATAAAAGGGATACCACCACCAATCCCACGGAAATATAAACTACCATCAGAGAATACTATAAACACCTCTATGCAAATAAACTAAAAAATCTAGAAGAAATGCACAAATTCCTGGACACGTACACCCTCCCAAGACTAAACGAGGAAGAATCCGAATCCCTGAATAGACCAATAACAAGTTCTGAAATTGAAGCAGCAATTAATAGCTTACCTATCAAAAAAAATCCAAAAAAATCCAGGACCAGATGGATTCACAGCTGAATGCTACCAGAGGTATAACTTTTATTTGTCAATTATATATGTACCTCAATAAACTTCAGAAAAAAAGGTTATGTGATTAGTTTTACCACTTATAATTATGTATTCTCTCTCCTTAATTCCAAATTTTTATTTATTTTCTTATTTTTAAAGAATTTATTACATTTATAGTCTATTTGTTGACCATCAATGTATTAGTTCTGAGATTTCTGTTTAAATGAATTCAATGCTTTCTCTCAGGTCTTTTTCACACATTCCCAGATCGAGTTATTTATTTTAAGTTCTTTTAGTTTGTTAGATTTTATTTTCAGAAGAATTCACAGGTGTGAGTTTTCTTCATATCTTCCTTTTCTGAGAATGAAGTTTCTCTTCCTTTATACTCACTCAACAACTTGGCTGTAAGTAAAATTTCTGGGTCACTCTCTTCTTCAAATTTGAGAACAAGTCTTGTCTTTGGGAACTGAGTGTTCCTAGAGAGAAAACTGAGCCAGCCTGATTGGTCTCACTTGAAAAACAAGTGTCCAACTTTCTTCCTCAGTTTTTCCTGGCAAACATTGTAAAAAAAATTGTCTCTTCATTTTAGGAAAACAAATCATATACTACAACTCCACATATATTTCCTTTTACATTTATTAGAACATCTACTTTGAGGATAACATTATTCTTATGTTACATATTTTTTATCTGTCAGTTATAGCATCTTTTTTCTTATAGCTTTGATTTGTCTGTTTTCTTGTAGCCTGTGACAATCTTTGGAGCTTCTAATTTTATCTTTTAATACTCTATCTCTCCAGACTGGTTTTTTCAACCTCAAGTTAGACAAACATGCCTTCTATAATCTTCATCTAAGTTATGATAAATATTGACCAAAACAGAATCCTGTTGCAAGTTTAGATACTTTGATTTTTTAAAAAAATTGTTTCAATTACATAAATTGTACTTTAATAAATACCATATTTTTCTATCTGTTGTTTTGCACAATGTTGTAACAATAGATTTTGTCAAATGTCTTGTGAATTTAAATTTCCATTAATGGCTTTCTCTGTTCTATTAATTAAATAATCTTATCAAATAGGATTTAATTTATTTTTGGTGAGCCCCTAGTAATCTCTGCTTCCACTTCTAGGTGCTCACAAAACTTCAATAATGTTTCCTAAAAACCTACTTAACTTTGACATCACATGTACTAATTGATATTTTATGAGAATGACACCTAGTTTTTTAGATAATCTGAAGACATTTCCCTGTCTTCAGTCTCCTAATAATTCTCCCATTCTACAAGAAAAATGTAAAACTCAAAACTATAAAAACTCTGGAAGACAACCTAGGCAATATCATTCTGGACATAAGAACCGGCAAAGATTTCATGATGATGATGCCATTAGCAATTGCAACAAAAGAAAAAATTGACGAATTGCATCTAAATAACTAAAGAGCTTCTGCACAGCAAAAGAAACTATCAACAGAGTAAACAACCTACAGAATAAGAGAAAAAGCTCAGTATCACTGATCATTAGAGAAATGCAAATTAAAACCACAATGAGATACCATCTCTCACCAGTCAGAATGGCTACTATTAAAAAGTCAAAACAAAACAAAAAAACCAACAGATGCTGGTGAAGTTTTGGAGAAAAGGGAAGACTTATACACTGTTGTGGGGAGTGTAAATTAGTTCAACCATTGTAGAAAGCAGTGTGATGATTCCTCAAAGAGCTAAAAGCAGAACTACCATTTGACCCAGCAATTCCATTGCTGGTTATGTAAGCAAAGGAATATAAATTGTTCTATCACAAAGACACATGCGCACATATGTTCACTGTAGCACTATTCATAATAGCAAAGTCATGGGATCAACCTAGATGTCCATCAATGGTAGAACGGATAAGGAAAATGTGGTCCATATATACCATTGAATACTATACAGTTATAAAAAAGAATGAGATCATGCCTTTTGCAGAAACATGGACAGAGCTGGAGGTCATTATCCTTAGGAAACTAATCCATACCACATACCACATACCACAAGTAAACCACATACCACATACCACAAGTTCTCACTTACCACATACCACAAGTTCTCACTTATAAGTTGGAGCTAAATGATGAGAACACATGGACAGAAAGAGGGGAGGAACAGACACCAGGGCCTACCTGAGGGTGAAGGGTGGGAGGAAGGAGACGAGCAGAAAAAATAACTATTGGGTACTAGGCTCAGTATGTGGCTGATGAAATAATCTGTACAACAAATCCCCGTGACACAAGTTTACCTGTAAAAAAAAAACCTGCCCATGCATTCTAAAACCTAAAATAAAAGTTTTTAAAAAACAGTCTCATTTATAAGTTTGTTCTTTATTTTCTTTAAACACCAATGAGGCTGGGCCAGGAAATGAAGACTCCTTATTTCCCCCTCAGCCTAAATCGATCAAATTGAAAACTCATTTTTATTAGCCATGTCATAAAAGTAAGAAGATTCAGATTTTGAATTTTCCCCTTAAAAAACATTTATGTTAACGTCTCCCAGTTATCTGGTATTTCTTGTCTCCCCACTAAACTATAAGCTTTTTGATAGCAGGCATAGTTGTTTTTTTTTATTTGTGGTGGTATTCTCAGTGCTTATCACATCACAGTGCCTGACCCATCACAAATACTCAACAGATAGTTGTTGATTAAATGAATTACTCAAGAAGTTTGGGAATATATAATATAGGCTGTTTTGGATTAGGCCAGCTGCTGACTGAACAACCACTACTGACGGACCAACTATGTAAGTCATCATTACTTTAAATAAATTATTTTCAAAGCTCTAACCAACTAACTTTCAAAATATAACTAATTTGTCTTCTGAATATTTTCACAAATTTATTTGGGGACATTTGAATTCCCTGTTTTTTCATAATTTTTGCTTTATATTAGCCCAGGGATAAATCAGCAGTATAATAACAGAAGGGATGGACAAGTGGCAAAGGAGAAAATGAAGAGAATCAAGACTGACTGCATTGTTTGGTGAAAGAGCATTCTAACTGCACAGAACTCTATGCTAACTTTGAAGACAAACCAAAACATAAAACCAGGTTGCTAAATAGCCTCACTAGGCCATCAGACTACCTCAGATCATGGATCTTGGGTTGTGTGTGACTTTCCAACATCCACTGCTTTTTTACTTTCATGACCTTTAATCTTGGCATTGTAATACTATACAAAACATTATTGAAAAACAGGATGCTCAAACATGTATTATGAATTTGTCTCGAGAACATTCCAAATCTTTTCTTCTAGGTATTTTGAAATATACAATAAATTATTGGTAGTGTGTGAGGTAATAAATATCCCAATTACCCTGATTTGATCATTTCACATAATATGTATGTATCAAACTATCATATGCACCCCATAAATATGCATGATTATTATGTATCAATTTAAAAATAGAACCCTATATAGTATCCAGAAAATGTCTTTTGGCAAATACAAATTGTAGCAATTATTCTAAAGGGATGTAGCTGTGGGTACCACAGACATGTCTTTTTGAACTGTTGATTGAAGTCATTTGGAATCAGATTTCAGATAGACCTCACTTTGTCTAGAAACTAAGGTTGGCTTGCTGCAGACTGCCTTCCTTCTAAGAACAAGTCTTAATCTGAAACTTTCATCATTTGTAGTTTCTCAAATATTATCCACTTAATATGCAAGTTCTGAAGTGCTGTCTTGACAGGTAGGAAAGAAGAAATTAAACAACAGAAAATTGAGAGCAAGTTTCCAATTTATAATAGCCTTAGCTAGAAAAGATTGCTAACTGGTGGCTCAATAGAAAAGCTCCAGAACCTAACTTTTCAGTGCCATTCTAGAGTTCACTTACCTCTCAGTAGCAAATGGAAAATATGCTTCACACCCAATTTCAGACCACAGCTCCTTCTCGCACAGAAACAAGCTCTTCTGCTGATAATAAAACCAAATTGCTGCTGTAGATTGTTTGCTATGCAAAGTAATAAAGAAGATTTTTGGAGAGTTATGAGTCCAGTGTTAAAAGCAGATCTTGTAGCCAGCCATGGAGCCCCGGGAGGCCTCTTTCCAGCCCTGAAAAGCCACCTGTAGAACCTAGTGAATAGGATGGAAGTATTTGGAAATGCAGCTGCAAGGAAAAGAAATAAGCCTGATGACACAACAAGGGCTCTGTGTGGGAGTGTTAAATTAATTGGAAATGTGGAAAGCTGTAGACAGTTTGTTGAAAGGGGATGTCCACAAATCCTGCCAAAGCTGTATATTTTAAAAAGCACAGTTCAGAATAATGTTTATTTTAATGATTATTATTGCTATTTTGTGTTCTGAGTAAAAAAATAAAAGCCAAACTACGAGACAAATTTGGTGAATTATAGATTATTCTTAAAGAAATGAAGCATTGTTTCTTTCAGACCACTTAATTGCATAGCTGCCAGGCTTGCTTGTGTAAATAAATGAGGGCCATTTACCATTCCCACGTCAAGGCACCACTGGCTCCACAAGCCATTTTCTCCATAAGTAGGGACTTTTCACTGCCTGAATGATCACAAATTCCAAGTAAAAGAAGGCTAAAGCATGAAGTGGAACAGTAGCTACATAAGGTGACATGCTTGCCAAGCCTTGCATAGAAAGTGTTATCAGCCTGATGTTCTATAAATTTGACTTGGATTGGTTAAAGTTCAGATCTTAAAATAGGAAGAGGCCTTAATGTAATTTTAATTCAAACAGATACATGATGCAGGACGTAACACTCTATCCTTAAAAGTAGGTATCTCATTTCTGTTCAAACATCTATTTGTGCTAGAAAATTTACTCAACCATTTTTTTCTTTTTTAGACAAATTCTCTGTCACCCATGCTACAGCACAGTGACACGATCATAGCTCACTGCAGCCTTAAACACTGTAGCCTCCTGAGTAGCAGAGACTACGGGGGCACCACCACACCTGGTTACTTTTTTAAAATTATTTTTTATAGAGACAAGGTCCCACTATGTTTTCCATGTTGATCTCAAACTGCTTACCTCAAGCAGTTGAACCATCTTTGGCCTCCCAAAGTGCTGGGATTACAGCCATGAACCACTGGACCCGGCCTACTCTCTCTTTTTGATTGTTTGTGATTTTACAGACATTGAGCAAAAGTATTATTTTTATAAGCCAGGCATTCTTCCATATATTTTAGAGATAGCTCATTTGATCCTCACATCACTCTGAGGTAGATCGTAACATTATCTCCATTTTACTGAGGCACAGTGAAGTTAAGTAGCTTATCTGAGGATATGCAGCTAGTAAGGACCAGAACTGGGATTCAAAACAGGGTGGCCTACTGTTGGTATAGCAAAACAATATGAATAAATGCCACAATAAAGTATTGCACTCCTAGGGTTTCTCCAGGGGGTGTGTGCATCAGAATCACCCTAGAGAAGCTATTTCAGGAGGTGGCCTCCAGCATTTGCAGTTGTAAAAGATCCTCAGCTGATTCAAAAGTACATCCCTCATTGAAGTGTAGTGTAGATTCTCCAAAGAGCCAATTATATTTCTGTCTTAGTTTCAGCCCCTAGCAAATTAAAATGAAAAACAAAGCCAAACAAATTCTTCCAGATGATATACATCTTAATACCTATGGCTATTGAAATTTACAGACTGAGTAAATAATAACCAATTATAAGAAAGGTGAGCATGTAATTAATATTTGATTTAATAAATATTTGATTAATACTTTACAATCTTTTATGCATCAATGATTTCATGTGGTTCTCACAGCAACCCTATGAGGTAGCTTGTTGTTATCATGAATAAAGATGAAGAAAATAAGTATCAAAGACATGAAGACTTACTCATGGTTTCATAAGTAGAAGGAGAAAATGACAATTGTTTCATTATTTTAGGTAAAAATAATTTTTAATGTTTATTTCTTACAGCTTTTTAAAAATTTCTAATTACTATGTCACACTTCGTTTGTAAAAACACATCATCTCACTTATAATAAAATATTCATTGTGTTTAAGCAAACAAACAAAAAGCAGGGTGGCCTGGCCCTAGAGTCTGTGCTCCCAAGTACCAGGCATATTGTGAAAATGTATCACCCTATACCCTTGACATGTGTTGCCACGGTAGTCTTCATATCAATATCTGTTATTGCTTTTAATGAATTCTGCAATTACATCACTGTTACATGCGTATTAAACAATTCTGTAAGAAGTCTAAAAAGAAGGAACAAGCACAAAAGAACAGCTTTTATTTTTTCACACTTTTTATTTTCTTGTAGAGATTAAAGGATAGAAGCACAAAAATATTTTAGCTCAATATGATGAACAAATAAAATATGGCTTTTTAATATTTATCAATTTATTTTATTAATATTAATATTCTATGCTGTGCAAACATACAGTGAATCACTTGAGAAGTAAATGTGCCCTCCTTCACCAAAGTAACCTAAACAGAGGTTTGAATATTAATTCAAGAGATGCTGTTGAAGGCATTAAGTGTTTGGTCATAAGTTGGGCTCAGTGAACTCAGAGGTTCATATGACATAATTTTTGCTGCTATAATTTTCTGGCTATACCCTCATTGGGTATCAGGAAGCTTTCCCTCATTTATCATCTTGCTCCATATTTGTCAGTTTTGATATGTCCACTGTAACATTTTTTCATTCAGGGTGTGCTGGGATATCAGAATAAAAACAACAAACCAAAATAGATCACAAATTCCAAAAAGGTTATGGCAAATTAACAGTACAGTGTTTTGGTATTCTTTTGAACACAATAAACTAGACAGACTTCAACAATTCCTTAGATTTCTCACTTATAGCAAAACTGTTTTGCAACTCCATTTTTGGGACTTAACTGCTGTTGCTAATATGCACACCTAGATGTCTAGAAATTGTAGTGGTCTGTTTTGGAAATAGGCTCTAGTTTGGTAATTCTTCACTCGGAGTCTGAGAGACTTCAAGAGTCTTTTTAATTTGCTAAACTTTGGGCAAATTATTGTACAGTTGTGCGCTCTTATTTTTGCCACCATCAGACTCTCAGAGAGGAGGCTCAGAAAAGTTTGGGAATCACTGTAGTGTATTAGATTTATACAAGTATTTGATGTCAGGTTCAGCATGTTCCAGGGTAGAAAGAGCTGCTTCCAGTTACCATGGAACTTTATCTAGAAAGAGACAACTTCAGATGAATGTTTCAAGGTAGTCACATTTACGATGTAGTAGGAGTGCAAGTTCAGGCCCTACTCTATAAAATTCATGGGGAAATGTGGCAAGATGAGCAAATGAATGAAGAAAACATGTGGCCCTTGGGTCAGAAAGACTAAGTTGCCCTTAGAGGTGTCAGTAAATTAAAAAAGTTCAAGGGTAATTAGGCCAAAGGCTCAAATTCCCTTCTTTGATAGAAATATTTCTGTTAAGGAACACTAAAAATCCAACTTTCAGTTGAAATTAACCTTTGAAAAGAAGTACTTGAAAACGGGAGTCCTGGATTCCAGCAGTAGGTTTTGATTAGGTAGTAGTAGGTTCCAGTAACTTAATTTGATTAGGTCTTATTCAAATGCTAAGATTAACTTCTAATTGCTATCACTCTCAGGCTGCTCACAAATGTAATATTTTTGTATGCTGAGGAATTAAAGAGGGATTTCAAGTCATTTTTTCTGAAGAGTAACTGAATATAAAGGCTCATTTGTATTCTAAATGTTCTCTAAATAGTAAATTTTGTTACTTTTAGATTTGGAAAATATTTCTTTTTCTTGTATTTTTCACCTCTGAAAAGACTTCAGTTTGCTAGGTCTACAGTAATAATGAATGTAATTACGTTTCAAGATCTAATTTTACCTCAATGGTGTCACAGCATAGATAATGTTTCACAATCTGTTTTGATAACTAGAAACATCTTAGACTGCTTAGGACTCATGAAATGACTAAATTTTGCGTAAGTGCTCATTTTACTCTGTAATGTCTACCATTGTCCATAAGTCTAAAAGAGATAATTTTGTCTGACTAAAAAGAGACATCTAGGGAAATATTCATGGGTAATTTGGTGCAGCTTTTAAAACCCAACATGTATTTCATTTAACTTGGTCTCATAATTTGAGGCTTCCACTCTGTGCTTAAATCAAGATGACTAGATGGCATTTAAAGAAGGATCTGAGCCTATGATGATGCCAAAAGAATTGTGTACTGAGAGATCCAGGCATTAAGCACATCTATTCTACAATATATAGGCAACAATCATGAAACAGAGTGGCAGTGCTCAGTCCTTAAGATCCCCATGGCCACGTGACTGTAACTGGATACTAGCTGCAATAAAAATGACCTAAATGTTAAATGCCTTTACAAAGACAACCACAAGTAGCCTGGCTCAAATTTCTCTCCAGTTCCCTTGTGCCAGCTCATTCTAACATATGCTTCTTTCCTTGCCAGTTTCCCTTTGAAGTCCCATCATCCCTTGAGGATGAGGTTACAGGGTTCCCACAAATACAAAATCAACTAAAAATATTGGTCTATCCCTTACTATAATTTAAACCTAGGAAAAAGTTTGACTAGTCATGGGAAAAGGAAAATTAGATAGAATTACTTTTATTTCTAAATTGTCTTTACAAAATTTATATTTCAACTGGATGAGTATCCATGCCATCAGGGCATTTTCATATACTTAAAAGAGAAGAATGTCTTGAGACCAGAAGTCAGAAAACAGCCTGGGCAGCATAGTCAGACTGCATGTCTACAAAAATAAAAATACTATACTTAGCAGGCATGGTGATATGTGCCTGTAGTCACAGCTACTGAGGAGGCTGAGGCGGGAGGATTACTTGAGCCCAGTAGGTCAAGATTATAGTAAACTATGTTGTGCCACTACACTCCAGCCTGGGTGACAGAGTAAAACCCTATCTTTAAATAAATAAAATAAAATAAGAGACTTAGCTCTAAAGTGAGGGAGTAGAAGTCTTAGGAGAATATTGTCCTTGGAAATGCCACTCTGATGCACCATCTGCAATCTTTAACTTTTTTCTTCTTTTAACCTGCATGCACTCAGCATGCCAGAATATTTTTCCCAGTTCTTCCTTCTCTTCCTTCTTCTCTTCTTTCTCTTCTCTCTGTTGTTCTCCTTTGCTCAAACATGGTGAAGTTTGAACAAAAGGGAAATAAGGAAACATTCCTTTCTTCAAGTCTTTGGTTTCATCTTTTACAATAAGTCTTGGACAGAAGCTCTTCACAGGGCATGGATCATGTATTCCTAGAGAAGCTACTAGCATTTTTGTCTCTGAAGCGCATACATGTACAGGTTCATGGATTCATGCTTTCAAATACTTTCAAATTGAGTGCCCCTCTATTTCCAGGGATACATAAGGATACATGCTGCTGCCTAAGAGGTGCACTGCCTAATATCTCTTCCATAACATGAAAACCAGGTCTTAAAATAAGGAACAAAGAACAACAAATATAGAATTGGTATGATTGCTTATTTCCCCTCCCCTCAGATATCAAATCTCTCCATGTCAGCATCTACTACCTTGGAGTTTGGAGGACACTGAATGAATGGATGGATGGATGGATGGACGGATGGATGGATTAATGAACATTGTTGACTGAGATTCAACATCCTTGACAGTTAATCCTGCTTCTTCCAAAAGGGAGCCTAAGCTTGTGAGAAATCGGTATAGAAAACCTCAGAGCTTTCTGATGGCATTATAAATATATATATATATAACATTATAGATATAAATATAGATATGTATGATTATACATACCTGTACAAATATATAAACACATGTATTTTTTACATGCACATTTATGTATCCAGGTATATATAGGGATATATAATTGCATAATAATTTCTAATACTCTATAGTTTATGGAACCAGTTCTACTCCTTAATTTTTCAGGAGTTTTAGGTGACTTTGTCTAAGAAGACAGAGTTAATGTAAAAGTTGAGACTACAGTCTGATCTCTGGGCTTAATAACACAATGCTTTTACTTCTAGTTGTGTCACCTGCATCACTTTGGACATGTTTTCTCCTTTTTGAGAGAAAGGAGAACATTCCTGGGGTCTATCTCAGGCCCCCTTAAACATATTTGAGATAAGTTAATAATTATGATTCTTCTAATTTGGCCCCAGAAAGATAGCAGCTGATTTTTTCGAAGGCGATGATGTAGAATTAGAATTTCTCATGGTGGAAGAAATGGACAATTCTTTGTCACAAAGAGAGAATATTATGTCTGGGACATTTTCACATTTTCACAAGTCTAAATAAAGCTGGTCTTTCTCAAAAGGATGTGGTGTGGAATAGGAGGAGAATAAGTATTTGTCATATTGAGACATGAGAATTGTTGGTATCTCATAGGCTTTTTCTAACCAGCTACAAAACTTATGAAGGAAAAACTGTATAACTCTATTGAAATGTATCTATAAAGAAGTCATTTTAAAGTAAGCAAGATTTGAGGTCTTAAAGCCATCAGAGTGTTGCAATTGGCAGAAAGGTACTGAAACAGTTTGAAATCGCACACACTTACCCTGAATTCTACAGAACTAAATAAAAGCTATCAAGGGTTACTTGTGCAGATTTAATCCTGAGCTATACCAATTTATTGACATCTAGGCTAAAAATAATGGAATCTGACTGCCTCACTGAATCTCAGTCACTGGACAGTGTCCTGTCCAGATATCAGGGCTCTAGCTCCTTAATTCCTAGCCTGACTTCCTGTTTCTCCTATGTGCTACAGCATGAGAGGTCAAGCAATATCAAGTTCCCAGGTGAAAACTAATGCTGATGTAAGCAGTTACATTAAAAATAGAAAGGTGCAAACATGTTTACTCTGCCTGTCCCTTGTCCATCCTCCGTAGTGTAAAGAAATCTGTCTCTCCCAGTACCTTCCTTCCTAAGCAGCCATATTTTGAATCATGTTGCTGTCCTCCTTCCCATTCGGGTTCTCACCCACTCCCAACACAATTTATTAGACCAGAGATGGCAATCTGACCCACAGGATGGCCAACTTGGAAAAACACAAGCACTCAAACACGCAAACAAATGACTGACTTAGCTAGTCAGATTCCCAGTTTGGAAAACTGAATGGAAACCAAAGAAAGAAATAGCTATTTAAAAGCAGGAAAGCTAGACTATACAAGACAGGTGGAGCACTACTTTGTGTTACTAAAAAAAAAAATTGAAAACAAACAAACAAACAAACAAACAAACAAAAAACCCTTTTTATCTCCAATATCAAACACTGGCATTTTTGTAGGTCATCTACTTTTTACTCTGACTGTCCTTATAGTAAACTTTCCTTTTTTTGAGCTAGCCTGAATGGTTCCTTCTTTCCAATCCAAAGATCACTGATTAAGACAATGAGAAGGAAGTTATCTTCCAAAATGCATCTCATTATCCTGTGACTGAACTCTGACTCTAAGAGTGAACCTTGCAGTTTTTAAGTTCCTCCTTCTTAGATTGCAGCCCTTAGAACTCCCAGAGAGATATATGTCTTCTTGTGAATACCTCTCACTCATGCTCACCGTGTGCCCCTTACTCTTGCATGACACACTGTGGAGCAAGTCTGTCTCTCTTAGTATAAACCTGACATTCTATTGTCTTCATGCTCTGCCGGGCCTGAATCTTTAACATGCCTGATAGGGTAGCCAGTCCTATAAACGTTTTTGCTTTAACTTTGATTCTTTGTTGCTTTACTGGGAACAGAACTTAGTTTTCCAGGTTATTCTCAAACATCAGGGACAGAGCTAGTTAGAAATTGATTTTTATAGGTCTCATCCCACAGATTTTGAACCTATAAGCCTGACATGGACCCCAGAAATCTTTTTTTATCTTGTCTCCCGGTAGTGTTGACACAAGTGATTCTTGAATCAAACTTTGAGAAATACTGCTCTGGGACATTGAATCCCAAATCCAGCAGGAAACCAGTGGATTATTATAATACCCAGGAGAGTGTTTTAAGTGATCTCTTTCTGGGTCACACCATGGATGTTCTAACTAAATAGTTCTGAATACAAAGATGGAATCATGTTATAAGGTATAATTTCTCCTGTATGTCTCAGATTGTGGACAATTTTTCTGTGCCATGCTTATTGCACACAGTCTTGCTCTTCTCTGGACATAGCGGTCACTATTTCTGGCAGAAGGCAGAGAACTTGCTCATTTGAAAGGTTCCTCAGCCCAAGACTTATATGGTCCTGTCTTTCCCTTCTTGCAGTTGCTAATCATCATTCAAGCATGAACATTACTGCATTTATGGGTTGTTCCTGAATTTGAAAATGTCTCACTTGGCCACATGAAAACCATTAGAACTGAATTCAACTTTCTCATTTCATGAGGTATAATTTATGAAGTATCCATCTGGATCCTCAGAACAGTTTCTACTTAAATGCTCTTATCAACATGAATAATGTGTAATTAGTCCTGTCTGGCTTGAAAGGACACTTTAGTATTTCACAAGAATCTCTTGGAAGTGTATTAATTTATTGTGGCTTGCTCTTCTGCACAAACATCAACAGAGCAGAAAATGTCACTGGGCAGAGGTGGATATGAAGTAGTTCCTCAGAGAAGATTATATTTGTTCAAATATTGCCAATTTTTCCTTTCTTAAAGCTATTTTAAGGAAGTAACAGTACAGGTTGACTTTCAAGTTTACAAAATTACAAATGGTGACAACTTTCAAAGAACACATAATTTATATGCCACTAATTTCTTACCGTGTAGCCAGCTCTCAATTTTTTTTTCTATGTATCCTTCCCAAAGAAGCTCCAATATCTGGTTTCTTGAATTACAAAAGACGGAATCACCTTGGGGGTTCACGTATGCAGCCTAGGGCAGACAGGACTTCCGGTTTCCCAGGACAGAACCAGGAATTGGGTTTAATTTTTCATCAGACAGATCTTAAGACCTAGTTATACAGATCTTTCTTAATTTTCTTCCTTGAAATTAGAAACATTTTTCTCAACAATTAATGGTCAAAGGGAATGATCAAGAAATAGTGATTTGGGTAAAACATCTTAAATTAGTGATTCATGTTTAACAGCGGTGATGACTGAGAATTTAGTTTAGCTCACTGCAGGATTCAGCCAAATCTGAACAAGTCTGAAGAATCCAGTGACAGGTATGACCAGACTCTTGGGAATTTGAAATGAGATTCTGAGAATTGAGAACTTCTGCCCCAACAGAAGACTGTGGACCACTTTTATCAACATGACTGAGTTGTTTCAGAAAATCCTTTTTTCTGGGAAAGATAAGACTGTAAGCCAATAAATCCCTTTATTGTTTACTTTAGGACATTCCCACAGATCAATAACAGGAGACACTAATCTGTTCACCTTAGTTATAAAGATTTGCCTCAAGACCCTATGCTTATTTATTCTAAACTATTTTATTATTAATTTTTCCCCATCCTAATTAGTTCCTTGACTTGAAAGATCTACTGTAATCCATTTGAACCCAGATGCCATCTGACTTTCCCCTTCTGATATGCTGCTAAGACTCTGTCAAGGTACTTTTCACCCTTACTGCGGCATGTTATAATAAATGTAGCTGATTTAATGGGTTTCCTGGTGACATATTAGGTAATTTGACCATTCTTAATTCAGCATAGTTTCTATCATTTAGATAGTCCTTCCAGCATAGAACACATACTTTGACCCATAAGAGATGCTGGAAAATGAGATCTAGCTACGTTAGTAAAAGGAAACCCAGTTAGGTAAGTGCAGCATAACATTGTGAGAATACAGTGGTACATAATCCAGGTGATCAGTTGATTTAATAGCAAAGCACATCAATTATCCCTCCAAATGGAGATAAGAGCATGGTGTCAGACAAGTTCCCAGGTGGACAGCAAGCATAATCAACAGAAATCCACATGGTGACCAGTGAAAAGGAAAAGAGCAGGGGCTGTTGGTCTAGAATGCCTGCATCCAAATCCTAACTCTGTCATTTACTAACCATGTGACCTTACAAATTCAATTTCATGCAGATAATTGTTGTACCTGCCTCATAGGGTGGTTATGAGATGTGTGTGTGTGTGTGTGTGTGTGCATGCACATGTTCATTCACGTAATAAAAAGTACTATATAATGTTTGACAGTATTTTATATTGTTTATTGGCAAATATCAAATCTAAAGAAATCTTGTATTTGAACAAAATAAGGAAAAAAATTAAACATTTATAACGTATCTTGGGGTAGGGGACAACTGATGATAGTGAAGAGACACACCATCTTTATTATTTATAAGAAGAATGAAACTCTGAAAACAATTTTCTGTAGGAACCAGAACAAGTATCTAGAAGGCTATTAAGGATCCCTCTCATGAAATGCGGCACACAGCACCCTGCTGACTATAAGCAGCTCCTAGCAGAAAGCTACTGTCCCTACCTAGTTGAGAAGGATGGAGTAGCCACAGCATCACATGGCGTATTGTAAATACTGTAGAAATAAACACAGCATCTCTGGGGGATTCCAGAAGTACCTTGGAATGGGAACGATTAGGAATTCTTCAGGAAGTTGCAGACATATATTAGGGGTCAACGCCAGAAATATTTGGATACAGGTGCTTCTATAACATCATTTGTATCCAGACTGATAAGTCCCGAAAACATTTTGAGTATGCAAAGATTATCGACACGTTTATTTAGTACGTTTTAGTTTTAATTTGATGACTACTAACTTTCACATTTTTCATATTATATGTCATATAATTCTCACCCATTGAGGTAGTGATAATTATTATTAGAATTTACTACAGTTATTAAAATGAGAATATTGAAACTCAAAGATTGTGACAGATGTATTTTCTTAAAATGAACACAATGCTATTTCTTGCCCCATATGCTGTCTAGGCCCTTGCCCCACTTCCTGGGGCAAGAGGTGGTGATTAGTCTCTCCCCCTTCCAGAAACTGAGCTGGCCTTTGTGGCTGCCTGGACATATAGGATGAGACAGAGGTGAAACTGCATAACTCCCAAGGTGGGATCACAAAAAGCAATATGGCTTTTCTCTAGCTCTCTCTGTCTCAACACTCGTCCTTGAAATCCAGCCACCATGTCTCAGGGAAGCCTACACCACATGAAAAGTCCATATATAAGTGTTGTAGTCAACAGCCCCAATTAAATTCTCAGTCAATAATCATCAACTGCCAGACACATGTGTGAGAAAACCTTCAGATATTTCCAGCTTCTAGTTTTCAGGCTGCCTCAGTTTACACCAACTATAACTATCTCCACAAAGCCCAGCCCTAATTGCAGGTTCATGAACAAAATAAATGTTTAAGCACTGTTTTGAGGTAGTTTTCTATTTATCTTAAACACCTGGAACAGAGATCAAGCATTCGTATTTGGAAATCTGAGAACAATGTATTTGTAGGGGGAAAAGTATTTGTATTGAAATATAGGTCAACACAAAGTGCAGCATCTTTCTCTTATGGCTCTTCTAGCATATACTATGCATACCATTTATTGATACTTAGCCTATATGTGATGTGTGGTACTTGTTTATTTTTATTTTTAGGCATTTACATTTTATTTTTCCAGTTACATCATTAGTTCTTTGAGGAATAAACTGTTACTTTTTAATCACAAAATATCTGGATTAATATCTTAAATACAAAGCAGCCCTTACCCTATTTACTTTTCTTTCTTTCTCATAGCATACTTAAATACATTGTATAATTTACTTATTTATGTTTGTATTGTCTGTCTCATATCATGAGCTTCTTAAGTGCAGAAGTCTTTGTTTTGTTCACTGACATACTTCATTTAACTAAAATAGTGGCTGGAAAATAGTAGGCACTCAATATAGTTTTAATAAAAAAGTGAATAGATGAATTTTTTTTCAGAAGACCTCTCTGCATCAAAATAAAGTAATACCATGCTCATCCTTGGGAAATTACTGAAAGACCTTGAATTCTTTAACTCTCAAAACCTTTACTAATTGGCTGTCAGGAGCTTGTTATTAACACCTATCTGTGTAGTTTGCAAACATCTTTTGTTATTCTGTAAGGTGAGAGTTAAAGTTTTTCTAAAAATTTTCTTGGTCACGGCAATTTTTTTTTTCTACACGATTAAAATAAATGTAACCAAAAAGGTGAAGAATAAGGAAAGAATGTTGAAGAAATGTTTGGAGGAGGCAAGCCAAAAAACCGTGTGTATCATGCCATTTTTATTTAAAGTAAATGCACTAATTGTAAGTATGTATTTCATAGCTTTTTTCCCTCATTTTTCACATCATGCTAGAGATAACTCTGTTTACAAAACTTACCTGAGACACCACAGAAACTGAGTCATGATCTGCAAATAGACAAATGCAGAGACTGGGATAAATATGAAGAGAAAAGGGTGGGGGGAACTCAGCATGGATCATAGAGGGAGAGAACAAAGTAACATGGAAGTGCCCAGAACCCAAGAGGAAATGTGACTCAATGTAGAATTCCCACTTGTAGGATGGCAGAAGGACATTTAAAAATGGAAACACAATAACATTCATTCAAAGATGTTTGTATTTGTGAAAAGCACACCCCCTCATATGTCTCAAATCTTCATTAAAATCTGTCAGCATTTGCATAAGTCCCCAAAGGGTAAGCCAGGATATTAAAGAGAGAGAGCATTTGATTACAAAGCAAGAAAATTCTCAGACTTGGTTTATTTAACAGAAGCAGGAGCTGCACATTCCTTTTGGAGTCCACTGGACTTAGAGTCCACTGCATTTGGAGTCCACTGTATATGACTCCAAGAAATGCAGCCCTTGTCTCAAGGAATCCCTGGAGAGAATAGGAAAGGAGTTGAGTCTCATAAAGCACATATGATTGATTGAGCTAATTCCATTTGAATTTCAAATTATAAGGTAGTGTCAGGGGCTTAGTTTTCTCTAGGTATTATACGTTTCTTTCTATTTCCCTATGGCCCGTGTTTTAGAAACCTCATTTTTCTATTTCCATACCCTCTACCTAAAACATTTTATACAAAAGTAGCAAATCTGATATTTTTGGTAAATATCCCAACAATGGGCACAGTATTCAGTAAAATCTCATTTACCTAGGCCCCAGGTAACCATCAATTCACTTTGCTTTTCTACATTTAATAATAGAAGGAAGAGAATGCTCAAAATTAAAGCTGTAGAAGCCAGAGATTTTCTAAAAGTAATTTTTCCTGGCCGGGTGCAGTGGCTCATGCCTGTAATCCCAGCATTTTGGGAGGCCAAGGCGGGCAGATCACCTGAGGTCAGGAGTTCGAGACCAGCCTGGCCAATATGGTGAAACCCTGTCTCTACTAAAAATACAAAAAATTAGCCAGGTGTGGTGGCGGGTGCCTGTAATCCCAGCTACTCAGGAGGCTGAGGCAGGAAAATCGCTTGAACCCGGGAGGCGGAGGTTGCAGTGAGCAGAGTTTGCACCATTGCACTCCAGCCTGGGCAACAAGAGTGAAACTCCACCTCAGAAAAAAAAAAAAAGGGAAAAGAAAAAGAAAAATTCTTCCTGCTATATGCCAAGTCTTAGGGAAATAGTTGTAAATATGGTAATTGTGGATTCTAGACACATGAAGTTTACTAGCCATTGCAGAATTTGTCTATTTTGTACAACTTCAAACCTAGGATTGTACAAAATACATCCAAAATACTCCATCAATGGACCAATTAATTTTTATTTCTACTGAGACAGAAAGAAAAATCATTGAATGAATTTAATGCAGAAATAGTATTTTTAAAAGCTTTAGAGACCAAGTCTCAAGCCTAACATTTCAATTTTCATTTCACTGAAGAGTCACAAAAGACAAAAATAATAAGTTTAATTATTATTAGAATTGTGTAGAAAAGATAAGAATGTACCATTCTTTCAAGTTACCTCTAATTAGAAAGTTACCTTTCAAATTAAGTACTGGCTACTTAACTCGTGGACCAGTACAAAATAAAAATACAGGGATTTTGTTCAAAAAACCTTATTTAAAAATTTAAGACAGTGACAGCAGAGCATTTAAGAAAGCAAATAGTCCTTCTAAGCACAGAGCCCTAATGCAAATGCAGAGCTTGCACAACCATGAAGCCAGCTCTGTCTCTAAGCTCACAATTCATTTAATCTGTTCTAGCATTGTATTTGATGTTTAACAAAGCAAACACCTAATGGAGGGGAAAATCTAGCTGTAACCAAAAAGGCAAGTAAATAGTAACCAAAAAGGCAAGTAAATAGTAAGTAAGCTTAGGAATGCATTTCATGGACATGTAGAATCTTAAGGTTTAATGGGTAATCAGTCTGCAGATACTTACTCTAAAACAAGAAGGAATTATTAAGTATATCCCTAAATGCAAATGAACCTAACGTATTTTACTTTGTACTAAAAAAAGAAAAATTATTTCGGAAATAGAAGTTTGTCAGACAAATTCATAACACAAGAAGCCATCCTGTAAGAGAAGTTGATTGTTAACAAGCAAGGTTTCTTAATTAATTATGGGCAATTTACTGTGTAATTGGATTTAGGTAATTGCACAAAACAGACTGGAAATAAGTTGTACTTAAGTCTTTTTCATTTTAATTTGTGCACATTTTGTGGTTACTCCGTCTATAAATAATTCATTTCCTATCACTCAGGGCTTCAGTTTCTTCATCTGAAAGATGAGAAGTTTCAGCTAATAGAGTTCTGAATGCCTTCCCAGCCCTAATTAAATTCAGCATTATTTGTTAGTAACACACTGCCTACGAATTCCTGCACTGCAGAATGTATGAAGAGTAAGCCTCTGTTTCTTAGCACAGACAGTTTATAATCCAGAAGGCAAAGCAAGCAAGGCAGTCAGAATTATAATGCAAGACAGCTGCAAAATTCTTAATCTTTTATTTTAACAAAATAATCTTACCAAAGATACACAGAAACTTTCAAGGTTTGGGAATGAGGCAAAATTAATAGGCTGGAAGCATCTAACACAAATCAGTATCCTTAAAAAATGTAGATGTACATGCCAGAGGCTTGAATGAGGTTTTCATGCTAGTTTATAGACAGTGTTTGTGCTGTTGTGTTGTCATGCATACAAATACCCAGAGTCAATCTTACCTTACAAGTAAGCTTCCTATATATTAGGATGTGTTGATGAAATGCATAACATGGCCACTGTTTCAGAACACATTTATCACTGACTATTGCAGTAAAATGACCATAAGACAAAACGCTGACTTTCTTAATCCACTTGTTTTGTACCCTGGGAAATTTTATTTGGTTGGCAGCTTTTTCAACATACATTGCTTTCATCTCACATATTTGGTCCAGCTGATTGAATCAATGACATAGGATCATCATTCATCTTTTAATAAACAATGAAAATCAGTAAGATTAAAAAGTGACAGCTTGAAACAGAGCATTAAATAGATCTGAAGTAGCAGAAATTGAGTTATCATGGCTTTAACTCTTTAAAGATTTTCAAAGGTCTCCAGTCTGGCTTTGGGGCCCCATTTCCCGGCTTGATTAAAATGAAAGCAAGGATTTTAAATGATGTGCCAGAGAGGCCAAGAGTCAGTACCTGAACTAGCTGGGCCTGTGAGCAGAGAGAGAGCAAGAGACAGCAAAAGCAATATATGTTCTGAAGTTCAAAAGAATTAAGAGTAGAATTTTGATAAAAAATTAAATTCATAAAAATGTGCTTATTTGGTTTTAGGATTTGAAACGTTACGTCCCTAGTTATCAACTTGAAAAATGTTGTAATATTGAATATTCTAGTTTGAGAACCCATGAAAATAGACACTGGAATAGAGAATTGTAAGCTGGTGGCTTGTTGTAGAGTGTCTTAGAGAAGACAGAGAAGGAAGCAGGACTAGGCTAGGGGAGAAGTCAAACTGTGATGTCTTTGCAACAGAGGCCTCAGCCATTCCCACATGGAGTCCAGAGGCTGGTTTGGTTCTTCACATATGTCCCAACTTGAAGGAAAAGGCTAGGCCTTTCTGCCCCGGGAAGGCCTCAGCTGCAAGCAATCAGCAGGCAACACTACTGACAGGTGGGGGTATGGGTGCCTTGGTACTAAAGAGGGGATCTGGGCCATGCATCCCTGTATCCATGATATTGTTGGGCTCTGTGTCCCTACCCAAATCTCATCTCGAATTGTAATCCCAACATGTCAAGGGAGAGATGTGTAATCTCCACATGCCAAGTGAGGGAGGTGATTGGATCATGGGGGCAGTTTGCCCAGTGCTGTTCTCATGATAGTGAGCGAGTTCTCATGAGATCTGATGGTTTTATAAGCATCTGTCATTTCTCCTGCTTGCACTCACTCCTTCCTGCTACCTTGTGAAGAAGGTGCCTGCTTCCTTAGTCTTCTACCATGATTCTAAGTTTCCTGAGGCCTCCCCAGCCATGTGGAACTGTGAGTCAATTAAATCTCTTTCCTTTATAAATTATGCAGTCATGGGCATTTATTTATAGCAGTGTGAAAATGGACTAATACAATCCATTAGAGTTGTGAAAGAAAAATATCTTGGGTCCTTTCAAGCTGGGAACCGCTCAGGGCAAATCTGCCTCCTATTCTATTCAACTCAGCCCTTTGCTCACAGAGATAGATGCATTTTCTGATTGCCTTCTTTGCAAAGACTTATCAAAAACTCAAAAGAATGCAACCATCTGTCTCTTACCTACCTGTGACCTGGAAGCCCTCGGTGGGGGGGCCTTGCTTTGAGCTGTCTCTGCCTTTCTGGATGGAACTAGTAAACTTCTTACATACTGATTAATGGCTCATCTCCCTAAAATGTATAAAACCAAGCTATGCCCCAACCACCGTTAGGAAACATGTTGTCAGGACTTCCTAAGGCTGTGTCACGGGTGCGTCCTCAACCTTGGCAAGATAAAATTTCTAAATTAACTGAGACCTGTTTCAGATTTTCTTGTTTCAGAGTTCACCCATTGCATTGTTCAGATCCACTTGCTTCATCCCATCTGGGATTTGCTCCTCTAGGATTGAGGTCAATCTCTCTTCCTGGGAAAACTTATACAAGGAAGGTTAGTAGAATGAACTACAGCCTCCATTATTACAACTGGTCTCAGGGCTGTAAATAATACTCATCATTTTCTTGCTCAACTACCCACTTTAGATTACTCTCACCCTCGTCTAGCACCTCTGCTAGTCTGAAAGATTTACCTGAGGAGGTGACCCTGACTCTCATCCCTAAGTTTTATAGCCCCATGATCTTTTCAAAACATTGTTTTTGCCCTTGTCTATTTACTATCAAAATTAGAAAAGAAACAAGAGAAGCAATTAACTAGTTAATCCTGGTTAGAAGAGAAGCAATTAACTAGTTAATCCTAGTTAATCATATGCATGCCAAATATATATTTTTCCCTGCCCCCATTGATTAACAACAGCCCTGTCTCTTGATGATTACAGTCAATTATCACAATTAGGATGGTGCTTCTTCTCATCAGCTGGTGGTCTTGGTACAAGGGGGCCAAAGTGTCCAGGGAGTACACTAGCTGTGTTTTCTCACTGAAGCCTTTTCCCTCATAGAACCGGATCCTTTGGACCAGTAGAGACTTGCAAAGAAGAAAAGCACAATTATCCAAGTGCATCTCTGAAATTAATGGTAGCACAAAGAAGGAGTAAGAGGAAGGATTAGTACAGAGATTGTTTGTATATAATAATATGAGTATTAGTATAAAATAAAGTCAAAGATTGATAGAAAAGTTAAAATGATTATTTTAGCAATCCAGGCAAAAAAACTATGAAAGCCTAAAGTAGGGCAGCAGCAATGTGGAAGAATGGTTGGCATTTGAGAGTTTCACTCGCGTCCGTGTGAAGAGACCATGAAACAGGCTTTGTGTGAGCAATAAAGCTTTTTAATCACCTGGGTGCAGGCGGGCTGAGTCCAAAAAGAGAGTCAGTGAACGGAGATAGGGGTGTGGCCATTTTATAAGATTTGGGTAGGTAAAGGAAAATTATAGTCAAAGGGGGGTTGTTCTCTGGTGGGCAGGAGTGAGGATCACAAGATGCTCGGTGGGGGAGTTTTTGAGTCAGGAAAAGGAATTTCACAAGGTAATGTCATCACTTAAGGCAAGGACTGGCCATTTTCACTTCTTTTGTGGTGGAATATCATCAGTTAAGGCAGGAACAGGCCATTTTCACTTCTTTTGTGATTCTTCAGTTACTTCAGGCCATCTGGGCATATACGTGCAGGTCACAGGGGATGCGATGGCTTAGCTTGGGCTCAGAGGCCTGACAGAGACATTTTTAAAAATGGAATAAACCAGATTCATTCATAGAAGGAGGGTCCTAAGATAACTCCCATGATTCTAGCTTAGATTATCACAAACAAAGATGGAAGATACAGGATAAAGAGTAGATTTGGTCCTTTATTTGGTTTGTTTTCAAGGTGCCACAGGAGACTCTTGATATTTTAGTGTCCTATACTGATCAGTGAAAATGGGGAACCCCTTGATTCTTTGCTAGTTTCAAACTTCAGGCCTCCTTTACATGACCCACACATGAAAGTTAGCTGTGTCTGAATTTCAGAAACCGTAACAAGCATAACTTCATATTTTATATCTTTTAAATTTTCTATTTAGATTACATTCCTATAGAAATTAATTTAGAGTAAAACTAACATGTCAGCACTGTGATGACTACTCCAAAATTTATATCTCTATCCTGTTTTTTCTTCCAGCTCCAACTGCATATTCCAATCTGCCTGCTGGACATTTTCTCATGGGAAGCCTGCCGGAGTCTCAAACTCAGCACATCCAAATTCAGTTCAGCTTCACCTCTGCTACCTCTTCGCCTCATCAGCAAGCAGGCTGGAGCTCTTTTTCTGATAAAGAAATCACCATCCTCTGAGTCAGGTCAGCAAACTACAGCCCACAGGCCATGTTCAGCCCACTGCCAATTTTGTAAGTAGAGTTTTATTGCGATATAATCCCACTAATTCATTTACATATTATCTATGGCTGTTTTAAAACAACAGTGGCAGAGGTGAATAGATGTGACAGAGGCTACATGGCCCACAAAGCCAAAAATATTTATTATCTGAACCTTTACAGAACAAGGTTGCTGATACCCACTCAAAATCAACTAGGATTAATTTCTCAAAATTAAATTAAACTTACCACCCTCTTCTCATCTCATCAGCTCCCTGCCCCTTTCAGTGTTACTACTACCAGTGTTTCTCACAATTGTCTCCCTGATTTAACCAAGTCTAACATATTTCTGGACATTCTGAAGACTGTTAACATGGTTTCCCCCAGCTATACCCTTGCAAATCTGTCCAGCTTCCATCTCTATTCCTGGTGATGTTACAATTATCTTAAAAAAAAAAAAAGAGAGAGAGAGAGATAATGAGACTAGAGGCAGCTAGGACCATTCTAGAGGCTTTGTTCAAGCTATTTTTCTACCTATTATCAGCCCCAGCTTTTAATCACTATTCTATGCTCAGCTATGACACCCTCTCTGATTTCTTCCAGTCAAGTCTGCCCTCCTTCCGCTGGACTCCGATAATAATCCTAATCTCTCCCATAATCCTAACCTCTGCCATTTATCCCTTTCTAACTTGGGTGGCAATACTTCAGAATAAAGGTCCAAGATTTGTTATGAGTAGATTGAGTACAGGTAGTAATTCTCCTCCTTTACCGCCCAAGGGATGGTCAGCAGTCCCCTCCTTTTCCTAGGTCTCGGATTCTTCACATACAATTTGGTAACACCTTAGGAAGCAGATGAAGGTACTGTAAACTGTAAAGTGCTAAAGACATGAAAAATAACAGTGGTGTGGTATTTAGTAGAGATTTATAACTGGAAGAAACACTTCAGGTCCTATAAGTTTTCAGAGTGAAAACTTTGTTGTTTGTGTCCATTACTGGACTATGAGATAATAAGAGGGCAGACAGCAATTGTTCTTTGTGCATTTTTATATCTTCAGCACATAGAGTACTCAGTACATGGTTATTATATCAAATTGTCCCATTGAAATGAATACAAGATCTGATCATAATAGCACTGATTATTTGTAATACATGCACCAAAAATTATGGTTCAGCTCATATTATTTCTCTCTCAATAATGACTTTAGAATATTCAAGATACTCAAGGATATTCAAGTGGCATCTTAAATTATATTCTCATTGATCAAAATAATTTTGAAACTCCTCTTTTGAGTCCTTTGACAAGGATATGGCACATTTTTATAAGACTATCTTGAGTGTCAGAAAATATTCATTCTTTGAGGATGAATTTATTTTTAGGAAAATAACCAAAATGATTACAAGCCAAGTATGATTAATAAGGTGATTTATCACAATACATGATAATAAGTTAGTTAGAAATGACACTTTAGAATGAAATAATAAAAATGATATTATTTCTTGCAAGCCTGATTGAAAAGCAAGTCCAATACAGAAACATTTAAACGTTTGAAGCAACAGAAACAACATTGCAATAAGCACTTATTTTGAAGCATTCAGGATTTCTTTGGAAGGCTAAGAAGCATCTTTGTAAAATTCTAATCCACTCCTTTAGAGTCACTCATCTTTCTGCTAATGAATAATCCATGATAGCCTGCTCCAACTGGCAAAGTTGACTAGATGGAAATCATCGAGTACAGAAATTTTGGTAAGGAATCTGGTCTGGCCTAACATAGCAGAATTTTCAGATAATTTGATAGTAGGCAAATATTGACTTTGTTTTTAAGTGCATCTCTGGGCCTAATTCTCAGATCACAAACGCCTCCTCCATCATGATTCCTATTGGTTCTCATAACCCTCTCACAGTGCTAACATCATAATTTATATCTCTGTAACCAGGAATCTCTGACATATCTCTCTGTACCTTCGAGTCTTCCAGATATTTTTCTGCCCAGTCCTGACTTCTCTCTAGAGCCATACTGTCCAATACAGGAGTATAGTAGACATCCTCCCCTACAGGGATGTCTGCATCTTCATCCTCAGAATCTGTGACTACATTTTGTTACATGGCAAAAGGGACTTTGCAGATGTGATTAAGGACCTTAGGATGAGGGGGAAATTATTCTGGATTATTCAAGTGGGCTTACTGTAATCATAAGCATCTTTACAAAGGAAAAAAAAAAAAGAGGCAGGAGAATTAGAATCAGAGAAAAATAATTGGGACAATGAAATCAGACATTGCAGTGATGTGGCCATGAGCCAAGGAATGCGGGCAGCCTCCAGAAGCTGAACAGATTATCCCTGAAGTCTCTGAAAAGAGCACAGCTCTGCCAACACCTTGATTATAGCATCATAGGACTCATTTTGGACTTCTGACCTCAGAACTGTAAGATAATATATATGTGTTGTTTTGAGTCACTGCATCCATAATGATTTGTTATAGCAATAATGGGAAACTAATACAGGCAGCCATTGTTCTCATTGTGCTATTTAAATTTAAATAAATTATAAGTTTATAAAATTAAATCCCTCACTCTAGCTATATTTCAAGCCCTCAACAGCAACCTGTGACTGATGTCTACCATATTGGACAGCACATATCCAACAGCATTGAATTGTGCTGTTATAGAGGTCACTTCGATTTATCCCAGATATCTCACCACTACCGTAGATTTAATAAAGCTAAACCAAATGCCTCCCCTTTAATTTTAAACCTCCTTGTCAATAGTGGTATCCCAGAAGGCTATCCTAAGCAGTAGACACTATCTTGGCTCAAAAAGTTGTTTGTTTGTTTGTTTGTTTGTTTGTTTTTGAGACGGAGTCTCACTCTGTCACCCAGGCTGGAGTGCAATGGCGTGATCTCAGCTCACTGCAACCTCCGCCTCCCAGGTTCAAGCAATTCTTCTGCCTCAGCCTCCTGAGTAGCTGGGATTACAGGTGGCCGCCACCACGCCTGGCTAATTTTTTGTACTTTTAGTAAAGATGGGGTTTCACTATGTTGGCCAAGCTGGTCTCGAACTCCTGACCTCATGATCCACCCGCCTTGGCCTCCCAAAGTGTTGGGATTACAGGCATGAGCCACTGCGCCTGGCTTGAAAAGTTATTTAATGCAGTTTTTTCAGGAATCAAATGACAGCCTCAGATAAAAAAAGGAAGAGGTGGCTCAGTTTCACTGCAAGTTGTGCTCTTTATTATCATCAGCCACAGAAAAACACATTATAAAATCATAGAGAATGTTCAAGTGGGGTAGAACTTTAGAGATCTCATGAGGAACCTCTCCTAGCTTTAATTTCAAAGATTTTTCTTTTCCTTTCTATACTGCTGTAAGAGTTGGGTTGTTTGATTATTGATGTGCTGACACTGTTTTTAAAGCAGAACATGGGATCAATTTTATTTGTGATAATATATCTTGATAAAATATAAGGATACAATATTACAATATCTTGGTATCCTAAGACTAAAGGGAGACGTGATGGACTTTTGATTATCCAATTATGCTCTGAGTAGAATAAAAACTGGAATAACAATTTCTGGAATTATTTTCCACTGCATCCTACAAAAAAGGAACCTTTGATTAGAATTTCTTTGATGTGTGAGAACACTTTACATTTAAAAAAGTAGCTGAGAGCCATTAAGCAGTAGCTGAAACCAACTAAATTTTATTCTCATTTAATATGTTTCTGCCACAGGACACTTTCTCCCCAAAGTAAATACAAACTAGGAAGATTTGCTGTCTTAAGAGAAATAAGACAGTCAAATTCATTCACAAAAACTGAGTTGAACATGATGTGCTAAGCAATGGAAAATGTTCTTTGAAAGGTTATGAAATACCTAGTTAAGTAGGACAATTATATAAAAAGTTTATAGAAATCCATATTGTAAGCCTTATTAATACAAACATTTGTCAACACACATATGATTATGGAAAAAGACCATTACTGTAAGTACCTACTCCTAGTTCATCTATTTTTATATAGGTATAGCACTGTCTTGTGACCTTTAAAAATTTCTTTAGACTTTGTCACTTAAATAGTATTTTCAAATAGCATTTTCCAAACTATCGCCACATATTTATCTTACAATAAATTCATAGTTTTTTCTTTTAATGGAAATAAATGTCATTGCACCTTTGTCCTCAAATCTGTTCTCTGCACTCTCCTTGTTCCAATATGGACTATTGTATACTCTGTTCCCCAGGCTGTCTTACCTTCCACTTAAGTTTGGCCACTCAGAGGCTGTGGCAGGAGATTGGAGGGTTGGAGGAGGGGAGAAACCACACTATTTCTCTACTGCCCTCTGCTTCAGGTGACATACCTACCAGTGGCTGTGTCTTTTTCATTTCTAGTATCTAGCTACCCTGTGTTTTCCATGAGATACTCCTGAATCATTTAAATAAATGCCTACTGAAGTTTGAGTGTATTTTTATCACCAGTTATTACAATGACCTTGTCCTGGACACTTTCTTAATTTTTCCAACGCTTAACCATACTCCAATGTATCATCAGACACTCACCTTCTTCAGCAGGAAGTGATTTATCATTCTCTGGCCTTATAGTTAATGGCAAGAGGAAAAGTTGATTTACCCTATGAACGTCAGTTCATGTATTTTCATAACAAGCTTATTTTTCTAACTCTGAGCTAAAAAAAAATGGTTCCATCTTTCATGTGTTCCCATATCTTATAATTCCCCAATGACTCTTCATAGAAGACTATTGGAGAAAGCCTATTATAATTCATAATGGAGCTGAGGAAGAAAAATTGGAAGTCATTAAATAGCCTTAGTATAGGTCACATGAGTGGAGATGAATTTCTAAACTCTTAAAGAAAAGCATAAAACTAGTATTTTACATTATTTTTTGTTTATATGTTTCTAGGAGCTATTAGTGCCTGGACAGGATCAGTTGCCTTCAATAATTGTTTTACTACATCAGTCATAGGACTCTGCCAAAATGCTTTCACCTATAAAAAGTGATCACTAGTTGTAAGGATCCTTTTCTCAGGCCCAGGCAGGGGTGAGGCTTGAGGGACAGCATTATCTGAGTTGAAATACATATGCAGATTCCTAAGTATTTCAAGGCAAAGTAGAAGGCAAAGGTGATTCCTTTGAACTAGGTGTATATCTCCTGCGGATATGATAAAAGAGATAACTGGGAGGAGGGAGAAAAAGGAAAGTCTTATATGGAGCTGAAGAGTACTAACTAAAAGGACAGGAAAAAGGCTTCCGCTTCTGACTATTAGTGAGTTATCTCATTTTATATCAAGTCTCCCAATGAAAACAACTATAAAGCTAAATAAAATATTTTTAAGGAAATTTGCTTGAAGGCATAAAGACTTGGAAGGCCATGATTCCAGAAAGATGTTCAGAGAAACAAGTGCAACACCTAGCTCTGCTCTTCTTTTCTAGGTAGAGTATTTCCCCACTATTCAATGGAGATACGTTCTCAGTGGATGCCTGAAACCACAGGTAGTACTGAACTCTAAGCATACTATGTTTTTTCCTATACATACTTACCTATGACAAATTTAATTTATAAATTAGGCACAGTGAGAGATTAACAATTGAAACCAAGTGCTAGCCTGATTAAGCCTGTCCAACTTAACCCAGCTTGCCTGTTTTTAATTGCTTACTTCTAGTTGATCTTAAAACTTACAGCTAAAAGTCATATCGCCAAACAATATATAACTAAACTCCCACTAGCTTCCTTGTAGATAACATCTCTGACATACATGTATGGTAAAATTGCTTAAAGCTATTTTTCAGGACTTTGAGGGCTGCTCTTATTCAGTTCAAACTAGTTGGAACCACTGACCTGCCAAATGGCCTGTTAAGGTGACTGAGGAGTGACCTTTTGACATCAGAAGGCCCAGAAGCCCACCCTCATATTATGCTAATGCCACCGTTTTTTGAACAAGCATCAGGGTTCTGCAAGTGTAATCAAGCTACATGTGAAGAACCACATGGCTTGATTACACTTGCACAACCCTGATTTTCTTACCTTTCCTACCTGCCAATAACCTTCTCCATGCTTTAGACGGCCCCATTTTTTTGTCCCATAAGTATCCTTAAGGCCTATTTTCAGAGAGGTGGATTTGAGAGTTGTTCTCCAATCTCCTTGCTTGGCAGCCTCACCAATAAACCTCTTTCCTTTGCAAAATCTGTCATTACGGGGACTGGCTTGCTGTGTGCTGGCAGAATGAGCCTGGTTTGGCATCACAGTAACTAATAATAAAATAGAACAATTATAACCATATACTGTAATAAAAGTTACGTGAATGTCTCTCTTTCTCTCTCTCTCTCCCTCTCTCTCTCCCAAAATATCCTGTTGTATGTAATATTTTCAGACCATGGTTGACCATGGGTAACTGAAACTGCAAAGGGCAAAACCACAGATAAGGGGGGACTAATGTATTTGACAATTCATACATGGAGCTAACAGCCTGGGAAGCTGGTGAGGGTTTGGCAGTCTCGAGGGATAGAGAAGGAAAAAAAAAATTGAGGTCTGCTAAGGAGGAGAAACCCTAATAAATTATTTCAGGTTTTCAGTTGGGACTCCTAAATAACAAAACCCAAGTAATAAAGGAAATTGACCACCTCCCTGTTGTCTCAATTAAAAACAGATGAAGTGACCTGCCCTCATCTGACTTTCTTCAAGAAGCAAAAAAAAATTTTTTTTTAATTTTTCTGGCTGGGCCCGGTGGCTCACGCCTGTAATCCCAGCACTTTGGGAAGCCGAGGTGGGCATATCACAAGGTCAGGAGATCAAGACCATCCTGGCTAATACGGTGAAACCCTGTCTCTACTAAAAATACAAAAAAAATTAGCTGGATGTGGAGGCAGGCGCCTGTAGGAAGCTGAGGCAGGAGAATGGCGTGAACCCGTGAGGCGGAGCTTGCAGTGAGCCGGGACGGTGCCACTGCACTCCAGCCTGGGCCACAGAGCGAGACTCTGTCTCAAAAAAAAGAAAATTTCTGAAGAGAAAAATAATGTGATCCAGAACCTCTAATTATCTCTTCAATTTTCATACACAATGTTAAGCATACACTCAATTGCCAGGCACACAACAACACAAGGACAAATTATCTAAAACCTAGAGAAAAAAGAGATCATGAGAAAATGACTACCAATGAATAATTTCAGTAGAGAACTAGAACCTATTTTTTTAAAAGACTCAAATAGAAATACCAGAACTAAAAAAATATAATAACCCAATAGACAGTTTATAACAGAAGATCCGGCATGGCAGAAGAGAGTATTTTTCAAACTAAGATATAATCCCAGTTTGTTATATTCAGACTTAAGTACAGAAAGAAAAAATGATACAAATATAGAAAGCTATTAAGAGACATATAGGACACAGAGAGGTCTAAAATACACAATTTTAGTTCTAGTAAAAGAAGAGAGAGGATGAGTAGAAGCAATATTAGGTGATGATGGCCAAACATTTTCTGAAATTAATGAAAGACATCAAGCCACAGATTCAAGAAATGCTGCAAATAAACAAGATAAATATAAACAAAATCTACCTAGGCCTATCATAGTAAAATCACTTAAAATCAAAAGAAATATCACTGGGTCAATTGGATATTTAAATGCAAATAAAGGACAGAAAAGATGTTGAACCCTATTCAATAAAATGTATATAGAAAATATCTTCTCCCATAATCTTTTCACTCTTTTAATGATGTCTGAGTATGAGTTCTTACTTTTATGCAATTCAATTTACCAATCTTTTCCTTTTATAGTTAATGCTTTCTATATTCTGTTTAAGAAAACTTTGGTGATTATATGGTCATAAAAACATCCTCCGACCTTATGGAAGATTTGAAGAACTAAAGTTAAGTAGTTTTTAAAAAATTATATTATTATTATAATACATTAGAAAAGAAGGGTAAAGAGAAGTCACCAAGCCACTTTAATGAAAAGCTGCAGACCTGACCTAACTGAGATGGGGCTGGTGATAAAAAGACACTGCCAACTATGACACAATAACAAATTGTTTCTTTGATGCCCCTACCCAACCTGGTCAAGGGCAAAGAGCCTGGACTGACTACTTTCCTAGGTGTAAGTTTATTAATTTGCTCCCCAAAATGTAAAAGCAAAATTTGCTGGTCCCAGACTGCCCCTGAGAGTTTGGCAGAGGCTTCATTTGGATGGAATTGCTGCTAGACTTCTCTTTCTACTCAATTTGGCTTCATTTCCTTACTCTTCCCAGACATTGATCCCTGACAAACACTTTGTGCCTCAAAGCCCATCTCAGTGTCTACCTCAAGAGACTCTATGCTCTAACACTAGTTTGCCAGCTACCCCCACTTCAAAAAAAAAGAGGGCAAAAATAAAACTTACTATTCTTGGACTTTCTGCAGATTTCTCATTTTCTCTATTTTTATAAAACCATGCTTGTGTTATGCACATGTATATTCATTGCAGCACTATCACAATAGCAAAGACTTGGAACCAACCCAAATGTCCATCAATGATAGACTAGATTAAGAAAATGTGGCATATATACACCATGGAATACTATGCAGCCATAAAAAAGGATGAGTTCATGTCTTTTGTATAGACATGGATGAAGCTGGAAACCATCATTCTCAGCAAACTGTCACAAGGACAGAAAACCAAACACCGCATGTTCTCACTCATAGGTGGGAATTGAACAATGAGAACACTTGGACACAGGGTGGGGAACATCACACACCGGGGCCTGTCGTGGGGTGGGGGGAGTGGGGAGGGATAGCATTAGGAGATATACATAATGTAAAAGACGAGTTAATGGGTACAGCACACCAACATGGCACATGTATACATATGTAACAAACCTGCACATTGTGCACACGTACCCTAGAACTTAAAGTATAATACAAAATAAATAAATAAATAAATAAAATAAGACCATGCTTGTGTTTACTGATAACAGTCTAATGACAGATATCACTTGTACATATGTGAGTAAAATATTTTTATGCCAATACTAACTAAAAATCTAGCAATTGTTCTTTTACACTACAGATTTGGAGAAAGAAAAACAAAATATATACATGAGCCTTTACAAATCTATATAATAAATACATAATGCAAAAGAAAACAGGCAAAATATTAATTAGATACTTCACAAAGTAGTATACCAAAAGGACAACAGATGCGAAAAGGTGACCAAAATTATTAGTCATCAGTGTAAATTGAAACCACAATGTAATACCCCTAGACATCCAACAAAATGGCTAAAAGTTAAAAGCTCAAGTATAACTATGTTGGTAAGGATATGGAGCAACTAAAATACTCATACAATGTTAATGGAAATATAAATTGATTCAAACATTTTAGAACATTATTTGGCAATATCTACTAAAACATACCCCATGACCCAAGTATTCTACTACTGAGGATATACAAAACAGAAATGCGTGCATATGTTTACTAAATGACATGCACACGAATGTTCACAGTGGTTTCATTTAAAATAATGCAAAGCTGAAAAAAACTAAAATGTTCATTGACAAGAGAATGGCTAAATTCAGAAACAAAACAGTACATACTATATGTTATAAACTGAATTTTGTCTCCCCAAAATTCTTTTGTTGGAGCCATACTCTCCAATGTGACTATATTTGGAGATAGGAGGCAATTAAGGTTACATGAGATTATAATCTCCTAAACTAATGGGACTAGTGTCCCTGTAAGAAAAGGAAAAGATAACAGGAGTGCACATGCACAGAGTAAAGGTCATGTGGGGACATATTGAGAAGTTGGCTGTCTTCATTCAAGCTGCTATAACAGAATACCACACATTCGAAGGTTTAAACAGCAAACATTTATTTCTTACAATTCTGGAGGCCAAAAGCCTGAGATCAGGATGCCAGCATGGTCAGGTTCTAGTGAGGGTCCTCCTCTGGGCTGCGTACTGCCAACTTTTCCTTGTATCCCCACATAGCAGAGAGTGAGCCAGCACTCTGGCCTTTTCTTCTCATCAGGACACTAATTTCATTTATGAGAGCTCCACCTTCAGGACCTAATGATCCTCCAAAGGTACATCTCGAAATACCATCACGCTGGAAATTCTATTTTAACATATGAGTTTTCAGGACACAGACATTCAGACCATAACAATAGCCATCTGCAAGGTAGGAAGAGAGCACTCACCAGAAACCAGCCCTTCCAGCACTTGGATCTCCAGCCTCCAGAACTGTGTGAAAATAAATTTCTGTTGTGTAAGCCACCCAGTCTGTGGTATTCTGTTATGGCAACCCAAGCAGTCTAATATACTGTATGAGTCTATTCATATATCAAGTATTTTTTAAAGTAATATATGAAATTGGAAGTGAGGTTAACTCCCTTCAAGGAAGGAAATTTATAAAGACTGTGAAAAGTCATAGTGGACTTCTGGAGTGCTGCTAATACTTTATTTCTTGGTCTTGGTGGATACATGAGCACGTTTTTGTGAAAATTTTAAGGAACTTTAGATTTATGATATGTGGTGTCCATTCAATATTTAATTTAAATTTTATTTTAAAAATAAGAAAAGCAGACTCATTGGGTGAGGGTGGATGACAGACACCAGAAAGCTTCAGGGGGAGTGGATAAAATAAAGCACCCCAATCCCCATGGGAACTGACACAAAACAGTTTCCTATACTCCTTTACTCTTCCATCTCCTTATTTTTCTCTTACTCTTCCAAGTATATGTCCCTTTAGCGTAACCTATGCAAGCAGTTGTCAGTGATGTTGGTTATGAAAGGATGAGATGGGAAAAGGCAGTCACCCACCAAAGAGTGTAAGGCAAATTGGTATTTTTTAGCATAGTAACATTTCCAAAAACAATTTGCAAAAGTGGATGCTGTCCAGACTGATTTAATAAACAGGGACCTCTAAATAAGTTCTCAATAAAAAAGAATTATTTTAAGAAAATACCAACCAAGAATTGATCACCATTTTGGATTCTACGTGCCTTATAACGTATATGTTTTTTCTTTAGGTAAAGCTCTGGGGGGTGGCATGAGGAGCTGCTCTTTTTTCTTCTGAATGATTACAAGAAGTTTTGGCAAGAATTTTCATAGATCAGAAAAAACATGGCACACGTTGGGTGTGTAAATATAAACATATGCCAGCTTCAGGAGAGCATCTGTTCTTCACACACCTCTACTTGAAGCTGCATTCAGCTTCACAGTTATCTCTAGGAACCAATTCCTTTTGAAGGCATCACTCAGCAATGTATATTTTACTGAATATTTGGGAAAAAAATGGGAAAGCAACTTTGTGTTAAACGCCATAAGCAGGCATTCAATAAACATCCCATTCAATCCATCTTTTCTGCACTCAGGCCTCTCTTGGTTTCCTACCATCCTGACATCTTCCCACCCCAATTCTTTCCCCCATTTGCTGGATAAATATATTTTGTTCCATGTCCTTCCTAAAGCTCAACCTGAGACAGCTAACCCTCCTGACAGATACACAGCTTACTGGAAAATGTAGTCAAGTCTTTGCCCCACTCCCATTTATTTCTCCCCATTTTACTACTGGCTTGACTAGCCTTCCATACTCCACTGGAACTTTGGGTGACAAATTTTTGTCCAATGCATTACATGTATAAGCAGAAGGGTAGAAAACATCCTTTGCACACTTGGCCTGATTAACAAAAATTTAGCTTAGTATCAGGATTCCTTGGGCCTTAACTTCTCAGTGCTACACATTCCACACCAATTTGAATAACATCTGTGAAATATTTTGGGACACTTAAAAATTGTGGTTATATGAGAATACAAAGTGTCATTATTCTTCTCTCTTGCTCCCATAATTCTGGCCTAAATGCGGAAAAGCAATACAGAATTAGCTAATAACAACACTTGGCCATAGTTAACAGTACAACATGCATAGTGTGCAGGCAAAAGAATCTCCTTTTTTATATGACATGCATATGAGAAATATCACCGTCACAATTTGGCTCATATCCTTGTGATGACTCCCAAACATAGCAATGACTAAATTGATAAATGCTTTTCTTTTGGATAAATCAAAATGCCCTGTGACAATATTGCTCTGGCCTAATGCAGTGCAGAGGGATCTATTTACATTCTGTGTAAACTGCCATTCTCGGAGGAAAAGTGTTCATACTTGAGTTTCTGCCATTCATCCTGTTTTGAAAATTGGGGCTGATTGCTTTCTTTGGTCCCATCTATGTACTAATTCATTACGGCAGCCCCATGTACTTGCATGGGTTATATCAAAGGCACATTTGGCTTTGTCCTGTCATTTCAATCATCTGTCTATCCAGGCATTCATTCACAAAATGCTTGTTGGCTACCTATTATTTACAAGGCACCTCACAACAAGGCATCTTTGTACTTTCTTATAGGGGTTATAAAGATACATAAGGTAATTCCCCATCTTCATTAAGTGCACATTTAATCAAGGAAGGCATACATACACACCAAACAACAGCAACAACAAAACAGACAACTATGAACAGTAAAGACAAAATTGAAATAGAAGAGGAGGTTGTTTCTTGCCTGAGGCAAGTACGGCAGCCAGAATAATCTTTCCAAAAAAGCACATCCAATAATGTCTGCCTTCTACCTAAATCCCTCATATGATTCTCCATCATATTATGAAAAAAACAAAAACAAAAACACCTAAGCACTTCAAACCAGTATGCCACTTCTTAGCCAGCCTCAAGTTCTGCTCTTCTCTCTTATTGATTACACTTCAGCCACACCGGCCTTCAACTCAAAGAGGATGTTGAACATAGATTTTTGTAAAATTGCTCACCTCTTGCCTGTCTTATGTTTACTAAGTCAAAGGGGCCCCACCTGTAACATGTCAACACAGTGGAGTCACCATGAAAATACATTTGGTAAAGAGTTTAAATTCCTAACAGATGTCAGGGAAAGGAAGGAAGAATTTATGGCATGACTTTTGATCACACCCATATCATTGTACTTTGGTTTTAAAGTGGGGCCCACAATAGCCCCAGAACTCAAAATTAGGAAAGAACTGTCCTGGAAAAGCCTTCTCTGTTTATCTATATTTTAGAAGTTTAACATTTTAGAAATGAAATGGTGTTTTTTATAATAACAATAGCCGCTGATCTTTTTGAGCACTTTGCTATGTATATGTGTCAGTCTTTACACATATCATTTAGTTAGTTCCCCCAATACCTGTGAAGTAGTGCTACTATTATCATTGTCTTCCAAATGAGGCAGCACACTTAGAGAGATCAATACTTTGCTTAAAAAATAATTTGTTACCTGGAGTGAGTTTTAAAAACTATACATCATTTAATATTGATAAAATAAATTTTTGTTAAACAATAGAACAGCTGGATTAGCTAAATCCTTCTGGATTGTTTATAATTCCAAGCAGCATTTGCACCTGCGATGTATATTGAAAACCTAGAAATATAAAACTATTGCAAATGACAGTTCTTCTGTAGGCTTCGGCCTAGAGTTGAGCACACAAACAAACAAACATGTTGGCAAATTATTTGGATAGATAAAAACTATACCTCGGATGTTTTTTACAAATTTAATTAAATACAGGTGTATATTTTGATAATTTTTAGAAAGGCTTTAGAAATCAATACTGTTATTTTAAATAATAAATAACATGACAAAAATTTAATAGTCTCTCAATTCTATCAGATCTGAACATTTCCTCAGTGTCTCCACTTGTTGAGGCCACCATTACTCAAGGTAATATGATGCAGTGAGAAAGGACACTCACATCAGGCTTTAACTGAGGCACAGATACCCTAGGTCAGGAGTCCCCAACCCCCAGGCCATGGATTGGTACCCGTCTGTCTCCTGTTAGGTACAGAGCTGCACAGCAGGAGGTGAGCAGTGGGTAAGTGAGCAAAGCTTCGTCTGTATTTACAGCTGCTGCTTGTTGCTCACATTACCACCAGAGCTCTGCCTTCTGTCAGATCAGTGGTGGCATTAGATTCTCACAGGAGCGTGAACCCTATTTTGAAATGTATATGGGAGGGATCTAGGTTGTGCACTCCTTATGAGAATCTAATGCCTGATGATCTGTCACTCTCTCCCAGCACCCCCAGATGGAACTGTCTAGTTGCAGGAAAACAAGCTCAGCAATCCCACTGAGTCTATATTATGGTAAGTTGTATAATTATTGTATTATATATTGCAATGTAATAATAATAGAAATAAATTGCACAATACATGTGATGTGCTTGAATCATCCCCAAATCATACCCCCACCCAACAAGTCTGTGGAAAAATTGTCTATAAAACTGGTCCCTGGTGCCAAAAAGGTTGGGGACTGTTGCCCTAGATGTCATTTTTATCTCATATTTACAGTGTGTAAGACTTTTATGGGGTGCTTGAGAATCTTATTATTAAGCACGACTTAGGTAAGACCCATAAATTAGCATTTTAATCAGTATCCAGGTGATTTAATTTAGTGACCAGGGAGAGCATCTTGAAAAATATTGTTCTAGGACATACTCAAAGTACTTCTTTGCTAAGAAAAAGAAAAAAAAATAAACCAAGCAACATCTTCTCATTTGATTAGAGGAATAGAAAAACAGCGACAGAAAGAAAAAAATCCCATCTTTGGCAGAAAAGGGTTGCCAGATTGAGCAAACAAAAATACAGTACATCCAGTTAAATGTGAACTTCAGGTAAATAGCAGCAAATGTTTTTACTATGCATATGCCCTGTGCAATACTTGGGAGATACTTGTAGTAAAAAAAATTATTCGTTACTTAATTAAAATTCAAATTGAACTGGGTATCTAGTTTTTATCTGGCAACCCTACAACAGAGATTCCAATCAAGTTTTCATTCAGTGGATTTTTAAGGCTGTGCTCCTGTTTGTCTAGGTCTAATTGGACATTTAAAAGGAAATGATAGCATTGTTTCATTTTTTACAAAAAATATTCAAAAAGAAACACAGAAAAACAAAAACAAAAACAAAAATTCTGTGCCATTATAGGAGACATGTTGCTAGGTGCTTTCCTCCAGTTGAGTGTAGCTCAGTCTGATAAAGCATACTGAGATAGAATTCACCATCTTGCTTCATGTTACCTAGGAGATGATCTGTTTTACGAACCAAGCTGGGCTTTCCTCCTCATTACCAGGAAGATACCAAAATAAGCTCTCATGAGAGAAGACCTTGACGCTTTTCAAATGGTAAATTTGAAATAAATTTATTTTTTGATTAAAATAAAAATCCCACCTAAACTTGACACAAGACTTTCAGCCAGCTATTAAATAGTTGTAAATTCACAATTAAAGGAGAAAAGACTCAGAAGTAGAAAATAGCTGGCAAATGTTCTGTAGCTATTGGCATGTGAGTAAACTTACTCTCCCTGTCTTTAAAAATGGGGTCATGATTTGTTCTGGTCTGTGGCTCAGATACAGCAGAAAGGTTGCTGGTTGACTGTGAGAATCCAATACACTGAGACATTGTCAGGGTGGAAAAGTCTGCAAACCGAAGACCATCCCATGCTGGTTGGGGTGGGAGCATTAAGCTTTTTGCCCTTTAGTGACCCTGGAGGACTCTACCCACTTAGAGTAAGATAGAACTTCGGCAATGGGGAAATGGCTACCTGCACTTTCAGGTTTCCCAGAAGCTAACTCAGGCTTCATTTCCTGATTGAACCTCCTATTTCTCTCCTTGCCAGTATGAGCAGGGAGGTAAGTGGAGGTGTTGCATGAGCACCCAATCTGGGTCCCCTGACTTCGCCCTGGCAGCATCTCACTGCTCTCACCTTGCCTGGCCCTCAGCTACCTTGCCTGGCTCAGCTCTGTTGGAAGTAACCTTCAGACCCTAGCCAGTTTTGCAATCACCTCCTACTCCATTTGTCTCAGAGAATCTTTGTAGATGTATTAGTTTGCTAGGGCTGTGTAACAAAGTATAGAAAATGGAGTGGCTTACACAAAGTAAGTTTATTGTCTCACAGTTCTGGTGACCAGAAGCCTGATATCTAACAAAACTCTGAAGAATAGTCAGATAAACAGTGGTCAGAGCCTTGTACTCCTGGCATACTCAGTAAAAATGTGCAGCGACTCTCAGGACTCACAGCAGATTGCCTCCCTCAACAGTGGCAATAAGTCCTGATCTGCATGACACAGTCCTAGATTATCATTATTGCCCATGCATAATTATTAATGTGGCCCCCTTACATTTTCAAAAGCAGGGTGGACTCAGAATTTGTGAAACCTAAAGATTATATAATGGAGGAAACTGAGAAAATAAAATACAATTTTGAATACAAAATGATATGCAAAAGTGAATACATGTGGGAGCAAATGAAAATTGAAGCTAGATTGTATATCCTTCTCTTAAATGATAATTTATATATTCATTGTATTTGAGGACACTCACCATGTGTCTAACACTGTGCTAAGCATTTTGTGTATATTATTTTATCCTCATAACAACTTATGGGCAAGTATTATGATTCCCATTAAAAAAATAAAATGATGAAATTGAGGTTCAGGACTTGGAGATGAAAGCTACCCAGCTAGGCAGCACTGGAAATGGCAGCAGAAGTCTAGGTGGGCTACCATGGTCTTATCCACTATGCACTGAGGAGGGGTGAATGTGGGCAGGGTGAGTGGAAGATAGAAAGAAACAGCGACAGAGAAGGGGACAGCTGTAAAAGACATTGAAAAAGAGGAATTGAGAGAATTGGGAGCAAGCTAGGTTTAAGAGGGAAGAAAAGATTGGCAGGGTTTACTCTGAGGTTTTGAGCTTGTGGGACTGGAGAACGATAACTTTGACAGAAATAAAAAAAGTCCAGAGAGAGAGCAATTGGGGGCAGGAGGCGGGAGAAGAGGTTGAGCTCAATTTCAAACATGCCCAGTTTGGACCTCATAATCCCAGGAGTAATAGCCTGGGAGACCACAGTGCCAGCAGTCCAATAACCCACAGGCAGAGATGCAGAGGAAAAGTTAAGTGTTGCAACAGACAAAGGAGAAGTTGGAAGGAAGTGAGAAACATCAGGTTTAAATTTTCCCAGGCTTGAATTTTGAGAACTTTTTCTTACAATAAGCCATTTCAATCATGCTTACTGATGATTGATGAGAGGGTGGGGTGTGAATTATATTTCCTCACTGCTGCCTGGTTCAATTTATTCTTTGGAGATTAGATATTATCCCCCCACACTTTTTTCCCTCAAGAAATGCAAAACAAGGTAAATTACTAACTAGCCAAGAAAAATAAAATGCTATTCCTTATTAACTTCCCTTAATGTCTGCCTTATTCAGTAAGAATAAAGGGAACTTAACATTTTTCTTTGTCTTATTACTGGTTTGTTGTGAGATAGTGAGTGCTTACTATAATTTCTGTTCCTCATTTTTCTGGTTGTAAAAGAAGGCTGTAACCGTAAGAGGATTTTGTGGATTTATGAGCATAAAACCAATTGAGCTATTTAATGTACATTTTTGTGAAATAATTATTTAATGTGAATCCACATACATATGCTTTAAATTAACTCAGATGTGTATAAGAGGGAGAATATGGTACTAGATGATCTTGCACAACATAAATTCTCATGCTTACCTAGTGAATCTGGAACCTAAAATTACTGAGAACATATTGACATCTTGACACCTTGTAATATCTCCTGCCTGCTCTCCTACACTCACAAACACTCCTACCTTCTACTGTTGGTTGCCACAAACCCCCAGAATGAAAGCTTTCTGTATTATCTGTTCTTTATATCTGTCCTTGCTTCCTTCCAATAGTTTAATAACCAAGATTTAATCAATCTCATTTGTTCTTACTCTTCCTATCTGTTTTAATGGATACAGTGAAATACTGTAAAAGAATCACCTTGAAGAAGATTTTTTTCCAATTATTTCTTGATCACTGTTTTAATAAACCATGATCAGGTACTGATTATTTCAGCTTTAGAGTGAATTGCCTATACATGAGAAAGAAATACAGAAACTAATCAGTCCCAGTTGTATTCAAGCAATGGGTCTTAGTGTAATCTCTAAACCAGCAGTACCAGTTTCACCTGCAAAACTTATTAGAAATGCAAATTCTTGAGACCCATCTAGACCAACTGCATCAGAAATTTAAGGAGAGATTAATCCCAGAACTTTTCATTTTAACAAGCCCTCTAAGGTTAGGTAATTCTCATGCACACTAAAGTTTGAGAACCATTGTATTATAGTAACTGAATTTATTCAAGATAAAATGGAAGACTATTCTTGACAGAGCAAAATTAATGTTCTCTGCCTTTCATCAGAAGGGACTGGTTCTCAGAGGAAGGGCCTTCTCTGGGTTTTTCTTTAAAAAAAAAAAATAGTGCCTTGCCTCTGCCATGAGCTAAGTACTCTTGGGCAAATCTCTTTAATCTTTCTAGGTCTCATTTTCCTCATCTATAAAATTAGAACCTCAAACAATATAATCTCCATAATTTCCTAATAATTTATTTTCTAGATTTGAGTATATCAATCTCTTTTGTGGCTAACAGCATTTATTTGTAAGAGGGAAGACAAGAGTCAGCATTATATGGTTATATTAACATGTGCACATGGCAATGAAACCTGTATTCTTAGTCTCTAGACTACCATCAAGCATATTTTGTGCCCCAAACAAACAAACAAGCAAACAAAACATTGAATCACATCTCTATAGCAGAGGTGAGCAACATTTTTCTGTAAAAGACTAGATAAATCTGTAAATATTTTAGGTTTAGGGGGTGATTAGTCTCAGTTATTACTACTCAGCTCTGCCACTGTAACACAAAACAGCCATAAATAATATGTAAAGGAACATGGCAAAAGTCCCCAGGAGAATTTACTTATGAAAAGAGATGGTGGCTGAATGTGGCCCGTGGGCCATAGTTTTTCCAAAAGTTGCTTTATAAAGCCTCTATTTAAAAAAATAAAACTAAGGGATTTAACCACTTTGTAGTTGGTTACTTAGTCATTAATCAGATATTTAGTAACACATCCTCTAGTAATCCATTCACTGCTGCAATCTTCAAAAGCAACCAGACACGTCTAATGTCCCTCTTTGGCTTTGCTAATGGTTGATATGTAAACAATCAAAGTATAGTATTGACTAGATCCAGCTTTATGCCTAATTCTCCTCTTTAATGTCCAATGGAAGAGAGTGTTCTGCTTTCATAGACATACTTTTAAATAGTTTGGGTTTACCATTCCTATTGTAACAAATATATACCCAAAGAGAAATTAATTTACCTCTGCAGCTTTGGTTCCTTACAATGATCATTTTGATTGTACATTAGCCACTGGTTTACTGTACAATTCTTATCCAAAACTGCCTCTGCAGAATAGTGTGTAGGAAAAAAACAAAAACTCAATTTCTCCTATTATATTCTCACCTCACGGATTACTTCTGTGACATTTGGTCACCAAAATGTGCATGGAAATTTCTCCCCACTAGTAACCAATTCTGCAGCTGACACCAGATGAGTGTCCTGAAATTCAATTCAATTCTGACACTATCTATCTGGAGATAATGTCAGATCCTACAGGTTGAGGGCACAGTCTCCAAGACTCCCCCAATTTAGATGCCAGTTACTACTGCAAGCCTCTGGACCTTCTGGCCAACAGGCTACAAATCAGTTCTCACAACCCTCTCCTCAGGTTCCACTAATTGGCTAGAGCAGCTCACAGAACTCAGAGAAACACTTACCTGTGTCTACCAGCTCATATAAAGGCTATTACAAAGGATACAGACGAACAGTCAGACAGAAAAGATGCATAGGGTGAGCTACAGGGGAAGGGGTGCAGAGCTTCCATGACTTCTTCAGGTATACCACCCTCCAGGGATCTCATGTTCAGCTATCCAGAATCCTCTCAAACCCAGCCCTTTTGGGTTTTTGTGGAAGCTTCATTCTGTAGGCATGATTAAATAATTCGTTGGCCATTGGTGATCAACTTAACCTTTAGCCCCTCTGCCCTTTCTGGAGGTTGTGGGGTGTGGCTAAAAATCCCAATTCTCTAATTATGCCTTGATCTTTCCAGAAACCAGCCCCCAATCTAAAGCTACCAAGAGGGTATGCCTGCCACCAATCTTCTCATTAGCACACAGAAGACACACTTATCTAATGCTTTCAGGAGCTACATGTCAGGGAACAAAGCCCAAATATATATTTCACAACATCACAGTAGGTTATTGGTACTGTCTTATCAAACTTATTGAAGGACATCCTTTACAAGCCTGCTTTATTTTAAAACCTTCAATGAGAAAGTCAAAGATACTATTGCAAGTCATGACATGCATGTAAATTCAATACCTGCTATTAGTGTCTTTTTCTAATTACTAGGTTAGTAAATGTGGGTAGAGAAGGAGAAAGGCCCAAGATAGTGCTTTAATTCTTAACTGTGTGAAGCCATCCCAGAAACACAGCAATTGGGCTCATTTCATAAATGGAAAAGAAAAGAAAAGAAAAAAAAAAACACTAGACATCTTTCCAAGTACAATAAGAAAACATGTTGGGTAATTTTGAAATTTCCCACCCTTCACTCTGGTCCCAAGTGGAAGCATATGCCAGACTAACAGCTTGAACTTATTCTGAACTTTGAGTTAGATTCATTCTAACTTCCCTTATATTGTTATTCTCTCAATATTATTTATATTACCCTCTGTGCCCACTTATAATTAGTCCTCAGTTGAAATTTTGCAGAATACAATGCTTAAAAGAGAGCCAAGTCTTGGACTGTTGGGGTTTCTACCAACTTGATAAACATCTTGTCACTGTGTGCTGACTGAAAAACAGACACCACAAAGATAATGGTCCACTGTGTTTTAAATGGTTATAATAGGCCATATTTCCAAAAAGTATATAAAATGAGAAATGGAGATGAGATTAGAATGACGTGATCGTGGCTACATGCATCTTTATGTGCTAAAAGGGGCCTATGGTCCATCTTCCCCTGCATTTTATTTTCTTTACTTTCTCTTCTCTTTTTTTTTCTTTTCTTTTTCTTTTTTTTTTTTTTTTGAGACAGAGTCTCACTCTGCTGCTCAGGTTGGAGTGCAGTGGTGTGATCTTGGCTCACTGAAACCTCTGCCTCCAAGGCACAAGGGATCCTCCCACCTCAGCCTCCCAAGTAGCTGGGACTATAGGTGTGTGCCACTACGCCCAGCTAATTTTATAATTGTTTGCAGAGACTGGGTCTTGCCATGTTTCAGAGGCTGGTCTAGAACTCCTGGACTCAAGGAATCCTCCCACCTTGGCCTCCCAAAATGCTGGGACTACAGGCATGAGCTACCGTGCCTGACACCCCAGCATTTTCTGATGTAAAATAATCTATTTCTTAAAGAACATTTCATTAGATAAATATATCTTATCACATTAAGGCACCACTCTTATGACCTCCTTGAACCTTAATTACCTCCTAGGTATTTCTGATGAGAGCACAGGGAAGGTGATCCAAAAGATTGTTAGGGAACTCAAAAGATCATCCCAGACTGTAGCTGGTAGAAGGTTCTAAAAAGGAGCTGCTTTGGCAGAATGGCAATATTGCTTTGCCATCAGTTAATTTGCTGCTGTTGGTATTTATAGAACTTTGTTTCAAAACAAAAGTTAAATAGGATCCAGTTAAATTCCCTGCTCCTTGAAAATTCCAGTCTGTACCATACATGGGCTGAGAGAAAGCCATGTGGCAGGATATTGCAGTAGAATGCTGCCGATATGAACTTCATCAATGAGTTTGAAGGGAATATCAGTGATGCCCACTCTAGCATGCCTTAGGATAAAAATACTAACCACTGGAAAGCACCTGGCCCAAGAATGTGATTCATGGAACGGAGGCCACAGCTCTCCACTAGGCATGGCTGAAGCTGAAGGGTAATAGCTTCTTCATCTGTCAGAAGTGATGAATCGAGGTGTGACCTAGTTCCTCAGAGAGATAGAGCTCCAGTGCTCCCAGCAATAACATGTTTAATAATGTACTTCCTTTCCCTCCCTGTCTTGTTTTCTGCTCACCTACTGATTCCCTTTGAGATCACCCCTCAAATAAACTATTTGCTCTCAACTCTTTGTCTCTGCATCTGCTTCTGGGGGAACCCAACCTAAGACGCACACTTTGGAAATCTTTTATATATTCCTACAAGCATTCAGTAAATTTGAACTGGACTTTCTTCTCTTCTTGATGTTTTATTTTTGAGGCAAACTGAGAAGAAGATGGATTTTATAATCTAAAAATGGTTTTCACTAAAGGGGTCTTGAATCTCGAATCTCTACCCCTGAATTGTCACAAGTTGAGATAGATGTTTTGCTGCTTGAAATGGTTGTGATAAATGCTACCTGAAACTCTGGGAGAAGATTCAGATTTCCAATTTCTATGTCCTAGTCAGATTTGACAAATCAAAACATTAGGACCAGTCTGCTAGTCAGAATTAATTTTGGTCTTCCTACCATCTATTTACTGAATTCTATTGGCAGAAAATAAAGAGGTAATCAAAATTAGGGTTAGGGGATTATTCTGAAACACATTGAGTTTATATATGTGCCAGAGCCTCATTTGACCCTTATAGTGACCTGTAAATTTAGTGAGATTATGACTTCGATTTTACAGATGAGGAAACTGAGGCTAGGACAGGTTAAATAACTTGTCTAAAAATTACAGCCAGTAGAGCCACGTTTCTAAACCATCTTAGTCCAGGATGCAAACTCTTACCCACTAAGCTGTGCTGCTTCTGCAGAGGCTTCTTAACTATCAATAGTGATAAACTCTGTCAGTGATACATGATGAGAACAGTCTTATATGGAAGAACCATGACAAACAACTTTTGACCCAGAATAAAGAAATATAGATTTCAGGGCCAGTCCATTGTATGATAGACAAATTTTTCCATTCTTCTTAGTCTTTTTTCTTCTATGCAAAATGAAGAAGTTAGAATAAATAACTTCTAGTTATGAAATTGTATTGTTCTACTCTAAGAAGCTTCTTTTCAAATTGCTATGGTTTTATTAATATAGCATAATTGTAGTAGTCATAGATTCAGGAACCCCGCCTAAGATGTAGCACTAAGTTAGAGAGTTAAAGAACACTTCTGTTGGATTGAAATATTAGGATGACCATAGATCAATAAGAAAACTTCACGTATAAAAGGCAATTTAAATAGGCATTTAGATGGAGAAATTACCCCAATTGTCCCTAAATCAAAGAGAATTTTACATTTTAATTATTTCTATTAAACTACTCTACATTCACGTCACACTGTACTACCTACTTCAATTTTAATATGATTGAAGAGGAGTTAGCTAGCTGCAAATCTAGCTGAGGGACTGAGATACTGATAAAGAATTCAGAAGTCTCATCACTGGGTATTCTTACTGTGGCTTCCATGTATTTTAAGGTGTTAAGAGATGAAAAACAGAAGCAACAAAAAAAATCTGACAAATGCTGATGCCATCCCATTCTTGACCCTCCAGAGAGAAGGAAAATGCTGTCCCTAGTGAAAAAGTTAACCTGTTGTTTAAATCACATAATCCTTACCTGCACATTTCAGTTCTCTCAGAACTCAGATGTTTGAGGTTGGAATCTGGCAGCTCACAGGATTCATTAACATTAGAAATACATAGATGAGGCAGTAGGCCTGGTACAGAAAACCACATGGATAAACTCCTTTTGCTAAGAAGAATCGGGAGTACTCACATTTTTATCTTCATGTAACAATGTAGTCTTGATTTCATTTTATAGTCACAATGCCATGGCCATCTCTGAATATGGAGGAATCTTTAGATGATAGAATATTAGTATTTTAGTATTTTCAGGACCTCTGGCTCATTATACCTCTGAGGATACACCAGAATGGAAGCTTGGTATGCCAAACATTATAATCTTTTGAGAACAAGTTAAAGTAAGACAAGTAAGTTGAAAAAATCAGCTTTGAAACAAATTTAGTTATAATTTTTATTTTAAGTTCAGGGGTAAAAGTGCATGTTTGTTACATAGATAAAGTTTTGTCATGGCGGTTTGTTGTACAGATTTTTTCATCACTCAGGTATTAAACCTAGTATCCATTGGTTATTTTTCCTAATCCTCTCCTCCCTCCTACCCTCTACCCTCCAAAAGGCCCCAGTATGTGTTTTTCCACTCTATGTGTCCATGTGTTCTCATCATTTAGCTCCCACTTATAAGTGAGAATATGCAGTATTTGATTTTTCTGTTTCTGTGTGAGTTTGCTAAGAATAATGGCCTCCAGCTCCATCCATGTTCCTGCAAAGGCCACGATTTCATTCTTTTTTATTACTACATAGTATTCCATGGTATATATGTACTACATTTTCTTTATCCACTCCATCATTGATGGACATTTAGGTTGATTCCATGTCTTTGCTATTGTGAACAGTTGTGCAATGAATATACATATGCATGTATCTTTATAATAGAACGATTTATACTCCTTTGGTTATATACCCAGTAATGAGATTGCTGGGTGGAATGGTATTTCTGTCTTTAGGTCTTTGAGGAATCACTACACTGTCTTCCACAATTGCTGAACTAATTTACACTCTCACCAACAGTGTATAAGCATTACTTTTTCTCCACAACCTCACCAGCATCTGTTGTTTTTTGACTTTTTATTTTTAATAATAGCCATTCTGACTGGTGAGAAGTGATATCTCATTGTGGATTTGATTTGCAATTTTCTAATGATCAGTGATGTCGAGCTTTTTATATATGTTTGGCCACATGTATGTCTTCTTTTGAGAAGCATCTGTTTATGTCCTTTCCCCACTTTTTAATGGTTTTTTTCCTTGTAAATTTAAGTTCCTTATAGATGCTGGATATTAGACCTTCATTGGATGCATAGCTTGCAAAAATTTTCTCCCATTCTGTAGGTTGTCTCTTTACTCTGTTGATAGTTTCTTTTGCTGTCCAGAAGCTCTTTAGTTTAATTGGATCCCATTTAACTTTTGCTTTGAAACAAAGTTCTGTAAATACCAACAGCAGCAAATTAACTGATGGCAAAGCATTATTGCCATTCTGCCAAAGCAGCTCCATTTTAGAACCTTCTACCAGCTACAGTCTGGGATGATCTTTTGAGCTCCCTAACAATCCTTTGGATCACCTTTCCTGTGCTCTCGTCAGAAATACCTGCGAGGTAATTAGGGTTCAAGGAGGTCATAAGAGTGGTGCCTTAATGTGATAAGACTATGGCCTAATAAGAAGATGAGGGGAATAAGATCTCTTTCTCCCTTCCTGCCATGTGAGGACAGAGCAAGAAGGCACTGTCTACAAGCCAGGAAGAGGGCTCTCACCAGGAATCAAATTGGCTGGCACCTTGATCTGGGACTTCCAGCCTTCAAAACTGTAGGAAAATAAATTTCTGTTGCTTAAGGCTAAAAAAGAAAGAAATAACCTTGATACGTAAAGCACACTAGCACATCTTCAGGCACAAACAACCACAAGCAGCTTATAGCAGAAAAAATATCTGGCTTCAGCTCTCTGGTAGGTAGATCCCTCTGCTTCTCATTTCAATATGGTTTGTTCCCAATTAACCAACATATAAAACACCTTGAGAATTAAAACATCCTTTAGTAATTTATTTTCAGGACTGATTGGTATAAGCTACAATAAACAATAGACCACATATTATTTCAATGAAGAACCAATGTTATTTTTATGTAGATTGATTAGAAGTATTAGGTTCTATTAATAGTTACTATTAAATGAATGTTGTTTATTTTTATATTAGCAAATGAAGCTATTGCTTTTTCCAGGATTCTCACAACTCAAAATTGATTTGGCTTTTCTTATTTGGGCATCAGATTGCAGAATTCATTTTGTTTGCATACTCATGGGCTTGTTTGGCAATATTACTCACCAGGTGTACTTTTCCCATTAGAATATCTGTGGTGGGTATTTTTTTCAAATGTATTAGGTAATATTTTGCCAGATGCATTTCAATGTATTGTTTTTTGCCTAGGACACTTCTGTACGTCTGGGGCTCCAGCTACTTGCTGTTCTCACTTCAGACTGTGCTTTGGGACTATTACACCATTTTTCAGCAGCCCACTAATGAGCACATTCAGTGAATCTACCTTGCCTACTGCCCTCTTTAAAACCTGATAAACCCACACCACTAGACACACATGCTGCCTTTTCAAATTTTCTGTTGTTTGAGAAAATTTTCCTTTCCATATATTTAGATAGGCTCCTAGGGTGGTGAATTCATTCCTTGGATTTGGCATCTTCTAGAAAAAAAAAATCCTGATAAAAATCTGAAGACTAAACAAAGACTCAGCCTAGGACAAAATGATGGTAGAGGAAGTTTCTCTTCTCCCCCATTCCCTTCAGTGCCTTTCTCCATTCTCAATGTCTTTCTCTTCTTCTGATATCCTGGTTCCCACAGCATGGAAGGGAATGATCTATGAAAGGAAAATATCTTGGGCCCCCTAAATCACTAAGGAAAACTCAAGCTGGAAACTGCTTAGAGCAAATCTGCCTCCCATTCTATTCAGTTATCCCTTTGCTCACTGAGATAGATGCATATCAGACTGCCTCCTTTGGAAAGGCTAATCAGAAACTCAAAAGAATGCATGGATTCCTCTCTCACCCATCTGTGACCTGGAAGCTCCCTCCCCTTTCTGCCCTTGCTTCAAGATGTCCTGCCTTTCCAGACTGAACCAATGTACTTCTTACATATATTGATTGATGTCTCATGTCTCCCTAAAATGTATAAAACAAAGCTGTGCCCTGACCACCTTGGGCACATGTCATCAGGACTTCCTGAGGCTGTGTCATGGGCACATCCTCAACTTTGGCAAAATAAACTTTCTCAAGTAAATGAGACCTGTCTCAGATTTTCTAGGTTCACAGATCTAACCAACTCTACTTTACTGTAAGGGCAGTGGTTCTTACGTGGGGTGATCTTGCCCTTAAGGGGACATTTGACTGTGTCTGTAGACACTTTTGGTTGTCACAACTTGGAGGAGGGGTGCTATTGGCATCTAGTGAATACAGAGACCAGGGATGCTACTATGCATCCCACAGTCCTACAATGCAAAGAACAGAACCCCATAACAAACAAAAATCCTACTCAAAGACATTAGTGATTTACCTGATACTCTTTTTAGAGTTTCTTCATCTTTTAAAAGGGACCTGGAGAGAGACATTATTAACCTTATAACCCTGTCTCCTATAGTTTTAGATGTAAAATAGGACACAAGGCCCATCAGCTTTCAGAGATTCAAACATTTTCAGAGATCTTTATCACATATGCACCTGCTGGCCCCTGCAAAACACACACACACACACACACACACACACACACACACGTTTTAATCTCCAGAGAGGATAGGAGCAGAGTCCAACACTGGCACTTAGAACTCTTATTCTCCTCATAAGTTCCACCTTCCAATCCAGTACCTCCTTTTGCCATGGTGGGGAAATTTTCTCTTAAAACAAAGAATTCTTCCAGAATTTGTAGTTCTACATCTCTGCATAGGGCTATAGAAGCTTTTGAAAGTTCAAATAAGTTCAGAAATATAAAGATAACTATACACAGATAAATGGTTTTCTCTTAAATGCTTAGCTTTAGCAACATAAGTCAGTGATTTCAAAACTGTAGCTTCTGCTATAGGTTACAGATGGCTTTATAAAGAATCCAAAAATAAGGATTTGGATATTATTTTTGTGTGTCATTTCCATTCTAATGGTCACAACAATAGAACACCTTTACCACCATTATGTGGTGGGGGAAATGTAAAAGGAAAACCAATGTGGGAATATGTGTTTTAATAACAAGATTTACTCTATAAATTTTTCTTCTAGTTTGTCTATAAGCCACCACAAAGGATGCTTATCATCTAATTTCTTCCCTTCTAAGCAGGTGGAACTATGTTTCTTTCCAGAATCTGTTTCTTTAGAATGTAATGCTAAACTCACCAAGATTGTAGCAGCAAGTTCTAGATACTGGACAAAATGTTCACCTCCCTCCACTATGAGCCACTGCTGCTCGTTCCTCAGTGATTCTCACACCCGCCAGCTCCCCATCCCTCAGAGATCCTCAAGAGCCTCCACGTATGTGACTGTGACTTCACTGGCCTTCACTGACGGGGGTGAGCAAGTCACTGCTCAGATCCCAAGCCATGCCTGGTCTGACCCAGGACCAGGGCTGTATTGCCTAGTTTCCCTCAGGCTTCCAGAGACTTCCAGACACCCACTAGTTCCTGTTCAGTTGCCCATTCTCTTTATGATAAAACTGCTGTCAAAGTTTCATTTTCTCTTTAACAAACAAAAACTGAAAAGAAGGGCATACTACTGCTTGAAACTCTTAGTGGTCATCATAGAAAGTTTCCCCCTCAAAGTCCTTCTCTCTTTTTAGTTAACATCACTGAAATCAGCCTTTCCTCTTAAAGGAAACTTCAATTCTTCTTAAACTTCACAGTCCAAGATAGAAGACTTGTACTTCCCCCCACTTCCATACACACAGTTTCTTACTTCTGCTGATTATTCTTTGGAAAGCTAAAACATTCTGCAGTAGATTTTCAAGCTAAATATTAGTATGTCCACTCCTCTAAATCAAAATGTGGCTCCTCTCTGCATATACACACCATTTCTCTCCTAGAATTGAAGTCAGGGTCTCAAGCTGCCTTGTTCCAATTCTCATGCAGGGTTTGTGATAGTCCATGGCACCCAAGAAGCTTCAAAAAGCTGGAAGAAGCAGATGTGAAGTGGGGAAAAAGAGATTTAATCTTTTCCTATAATTGAATTAGACATAGCACAGAACTCTCAACCCCCTCCCCATGGGTCTGAAATTGTGAGAAAGGAAGGGTGCCCATAGGAAAATAAAATTTTTTGATGTTAAATGATATTAAATGATACTTTAGTGATGTTGATTCTAAATGACATGTTTTCTATTTCTTTTAAGTTTTTCTCCCATAATTATTTGATACTTCTCCCACCATTTAATTATCACTAATAGCTTTCTTCATTGTACTACCCACAAAAGGAGGGTGAGCACATCTGAAAACCAAGGGATAGACTGAATTTCTGAATGGACTACTGTTGAACACATGGTATGGAAACAAAAGTAAGAGAAGCTTTATGAGAAGAAAAGAGATTTTTGTTTGATTTGTTTGGTTTGGGAATTTTGTTTTCTGAAATTCAGAAGCGTGACTTTTCAAAGCAAGAAGAAAGCTAAAAGCTAGATTTTAGAATTTCAAAAATAAACAATAAAATGGAAGTGTTTACAGAATGATAATGTTTTCCAATCTTCACCCAAAAGAAAAGTTCAATTAGAAAGTAGGAAGAGGGAAATTGGAAGAGGTGTGGCTATGATTTGGATCCTAGTGAGAGTATCCCCAAGAAATAAGGCAGAAGGATTAAACTTTTAGTTTTTCCAAATAGTTTTAGTACAGATTTTGTAGGAAACAGATGTCAAAATGGAATTAGATGTGAAAGATGTTTATTGGGAAAAAAATCAGTGGTGAGGGAATATAAGGAGGAGGCCAGGAGAGTTGTCAGACCATGATGAAGCCCTGAGTCCTGTTGGGGAGAGGAAAGGCAGGCAGGCAGGCAGGCAGGCAGGAAGGAAGGAAGGAAGAGAGGGACGGAAGGAGGGAGGAAGGGAGGGGGAGAGGGAGAGAGGGAGGGAAGGAGGAAATTAGGGAGAAAAAGAGGGAGAAATGGAGAACATAGAGAGTAGTATGTTCTAAGATTTTGGTAAAGCGTGTACAGGGAGTCCTTGAGTCAAAATCACCCATCAGATGAGCACCGTGTCTCCCAGATGATATTCAGATATCAGGGAATCAGCCCCCAATATTTCAACATAGATTCTTTTCTATTTTCCCTAAGTGTTGGCCAGTCTGAGAAATAAAAGAAAAGAGTACAAAAGAGGGAAATTTTAAAGCTGGGTGTCCAGGGGAGACATCACATGTTGGCAGGTTCCATGATGCCCCCTGAGCCGCAAAACCAGCAAGTTTTTATTAGTGATTTTCCAAGGGGAGGGGTGTACTAATCGGGTGTATGTCACAGAGATCACATGCTTCAAAGGCAATAAAATATCACAAGGCAAATTGGCAGGACAAGGCCAAGGCAAAAATAGAATTGCTGATGAAGTTTCATGTCCCACTGTGCAAGCATTGTCATTCATAAACATCTTTACAGGAAACACGGTTCAAGAGCAGAGAACTGGTCTGACTAGAATTCACCAGGCTGGAATTTCCTAATCCTAGCAAGCCTCGGGGCGCTGCAGGAGACCAGGGCGTGTTTCATCCCTATCTACAACTGCATAAGGCAGACACTCCCAAAGCGGCCATTTTAGAGGCCTCCCCCTGGGAATGCATTCTTTTCCCAGGGCTGCTAATTATTAATATTCCTTACTGGGGAAAGAATTCAGTGATATTTCTCTTACCTGTTTTTGGCAATAAGAGAAATATGACTCTGTCCTGCCTGGCTCCCAGGCAGTCAGACCTAATGGTTATCTCCCTTGTTCCCTGAACATCGCTGTTATCCTGTTCTTTTTTCAAGGTGCCCAGATTTCATATTGTTCAAACACACATGCTTTAGGAACAATTTGTGCAGTTAATGCAATCATCACAGGGTCCTGAGGCAACATACATCCTCAGCTTATGAAGATGATGGGATTAAGAGATTAAAATAAAGACAAGCATAGGAAATTATAAGAGTATTGATTGGGGAAGTGATAAATGTCCATGAAATTGTCACAATTTACGTTCTTCTGCTGTGGCTTCAGCTGGTCCCTCCGTTCGGGGTCCCTGACTTCCTGCAACATTCAGACCTTAATATTTCTGCCATGGTCACTCATTGACTGGAAGGAGCTCCTGGGAAGTGTGGCCTCACTCAAACACAAGAATGCATTTCTGAACATGGCAGCTAGAGTTATCAGTCACTATATACCTCACAGTCAGATCTGAGAGGCACATTTACATGACCCACACAGAAACTCAGATGGGCTTAGTATAAATCTTACAATATAAAGGACTTGGGCCTTGCCTCTAGCCTGGGAGACTACAAGCCTAGGAGTAAAGCCTCAAGTCCAATACAGCACCTGGGTGGTAGAGTACCAATGACAAAGAAAGAGGTTAAGCTAGAGAGGCCTAGTTTGGTATAGTAGAGCATCCACAAAGCTGGCTAGGAATGAGTTAGGGACCCATAGGATTTTGGTGTCAATATAAGTATGACACCAAATGACCCTGTGAACATACACAATAGCAGAAACCACTGATATTAGTCAACAATGCCAGTACACAATGTCTGAAAATCCAGTGGCACTAATCACATCTTAGTTGATATCAGAGCTCATCACCCAATGTTCAGCTAAGAAGAGAAGCTACACCACAGCAAAGGTCAGTGCAGACAGGACACACCTCAGTACTTGCAATGGTAGATACTCCATTAAGTGTTAGAGACAAGTAATTAAGGATGGATGCAGATACAGATACCTGAATGTGGAAGGTAGGGAGGCTAAACAAATGTTCTCATTTGGTGTAGAACTATATTTGTGTGTTTATGGTTTTTCCTCCTTTGACCAAAATGAGTTTTATGCAATTGTTAGATGAGAATTTGATCCCATAATGTTTGGGAGGCTATTGTTAATCAGTGTCACATATGCAGTTAAACCTTCAGAGTACTAAGATAATTATGTTCATCTTAATTTCATTAATCAACAAACAGGGAATTTATTGCAATATTTATTTGTTTTTTCTTTTTTAATTTTATTTTAAGTTCAGGGGTACATTCTTTCTTATACTATATATGTTTTTAATTAGCTTGACGCTAATATAACTGAATTGTTTGTAAGTTGCTAATAGTAAACAGGTTTGATTTCAAGGAAAAAAATCTATTTCAATAAGAGTTGACTCAAGTGTTTTCAGAAGAAGCTCAGTCTTAGCTCTATTTAAACATGATAGTTTTCATCAACTGGGAAAGGATTCTGACGTTTCAGGAACTAGTATGACAACAGAAATGAATGGGAAATAGAGTGTCAGGGCTCTCTCTGGGAAACAGAGCTAGGAAGAAGTCAAGCCAGCATGCCCAACTGTAAGCATGTGTTTCCATGGGCCTCACCATTCTGGTGAGAACAAATGAGCCCAAAGAAAACTTCGCTTCTCCTGGTTCCATGCTATCCGCAATTTTGGGGCCTCCATTGTCTCCCATTCAAAGCACTGTTTCTTCTGGTAAGATTATGTCTTCTAAGATAAGCACTAATTCCTCAACTGTTATATGATACTAGTCAGTATCAGCCACCCTCTTCCTTACATGGAAGTGCTTTGTTTAATGCTCCTAATAAAAGTGGAGTGGCAGCTTCCACTCCTGCCTCCCTACCTTAGTTCCAAGGAGAAGCATAATGCTTCCACTTGAGCTCTGTTTCTCCTCTCCTCCTCATTCACATTATAAAAAAACAACATTTATGTTGATTCTTGAAGAAAAGAATGTTAAGAATCTGTCTCTGCTAAAGCCACTGTTGCCTAGCATTGAGAGCTTGACTCTGCCTGAGCAGAGGCTTGAGCGGGTCCCAATGCAGTGAAACAGTAGTTTGTTCCTTAAAGAAGCTGTGCATTCATTGTTCTCTCCAGATATTGGAGAATTACGTGGTACTCACTAGAACATGGGCCCCAGGATGGTCTGAACTGTGTTAACTATTCCCACAGGAACTTCCATAAAGCAGTGTTTTTTATTTTTATTATCTCTCCTTTCTTCTTAGGACTCAGGACTATCTGAGTGGCAGGAACCACCTTAAGCTCAATTGTTTCTCTCTCAAATTCATGGCAAACTCCTCACATCGGGGTGTATCTGTAGCTTCCCTTCCTTGGGGATGAGTTTTCTGCAGGTGGAAGCCTCTGAGCTCAGGCTTCCTGCATGGAACCCCCACACATGCCCCTGTGTTCCTGAGACTAAGTGTAAACATGAGCTCCAGATGGAAGTCTGCTCCAATTCCTTTATCCTTTCATTTGAACACATTTAGTGGGGTTCCTCTCTAATAAATACTAAACTGTGTACAATATAAGAAAAAATGAGTGCTTTCTTGCCTTCAAGAAATCTATGATCTTATCACACTGAAGAGCCCTGAACATAAATGACTTCTGATCATGTGCAATGGGAGATCAGAGGAAGAAAAGATAATTTTCCATTAGAGACATCTGAGGAGATTTGTGAAAAATTTGACATTCAGGGCAGGCCATGAAAGATAGGTAGAGTTTGGATAAATTGCAACATTGTTGATGTCACCATCATCATAACTTTTCTCAAAAATATTTGTCCATGTTTAACATGGAGAAGAAGAAAGCCACGTGGGGGTATGACAGTGTTCTTTAAATATTTGAAGAGTTGTCAACATTATAGAAGCATTCGATTCTTTGTAGCTGGAAAGAATGGAAAAACATCACTGGATGGGAGATATATGAAGACAGGATTCAAAAAGAACTTTTTTAAAAATCATATCTACTGTTTTTTAAAAGGCTGCCTTGGGAACTACCTTATTAAGCACATGCAACTTATTTAGGATATCACAGAGCAGTGGTTCTCAAAATGAGGTTTCGAGACCCAAAGGTCCCTGAGACGTTTTCAGGGCATCCAGGAGGTAAAATCAAATATAATAATAATATTGTAGTAGGCAGAATGATGCCCCTCACTCTAATGACTCTAGTTTCAATAATAAGTGAATATATTATAATACATTACATGGCAAGGGGAATTCAGCTTGTTAATCATCTGACTTTAAGATGGATTGTACAGGTGGGCCAATGTAATCATGAAGGTCCTTAAAAGTGAAAGAGGGAAGAGGGAAGGCGAGAGATGGTGGTATAAGAAGGATTGGGCCCAACGTTGCTGGCTTTGAAGATGCACAAAGGGATCATAAACCAAGGAATATTGAAGCCCTTTTGAAGCTGCAAAAAAACCAGGAAAACTGATTCTCCCCAAGTCAACAGAAGAAAACAGCCCTACCAAAACCTTTATTTTAGCTCAGTGAGACCAGTTTCATATTTCTGACTTCTAGAACTGTAAGATAATAAATTTGTGTTGTTTTTAAGCCACTTTGTGGTAATTTGTTGCAGCAGCAACAGAAAACTAATACAAATACTAAGATGTTAATTTGGCTTTTTCACTCTCGTTTTCTCAGGAGTGTACAATGGGATTTTACAGGGGCTATTTGAATGCGGTAATACACCAGACTGAATTCAGAAGCAGATGTAAGAATCCAGCTGTCTTTCATTAAAAAGACATTAAAACGTTTTGTAAATATGTAAAACAGTACCACTCCTCTAACAAATTTTTGAAAAACACAGTTATTTCCTATTAAAAATATTATTTATATTGACATGTGATGAGTCTAGAATTAAATTTCTAATATGGTAAATCTTCATAGTTGTAACCCACATAAACAAAAGCTCTTTGGGGATTTCAATAATTTTTAAGTGTATAAAGAGGATACTGAAACCAAAGAAGTGAGAACTACTATTATAATAGGAACGCCTAATTTTGATGGATAGTTGTGTCCTTTCTATTTCCAGGATTATAAAATTATACAACAGAGACACAGCACAATGGATTTTCATGTGAAAGATGAACAGGAAACGTCATAAATAAAAGTGTCATGTTGACACAAGAAGACTAGAGAGATGCACCACATGCATAATTCTGAAAGGATATTGGGGTTTGATGGGACCATGGGAAGCCCCAACACCAAGTTGTTTGAAATGAACAGTTGAGAGGTGAATGAACTGCAAATTACAGGTCACCCTTCTCGTACAAAATATAATCAACATCTTGAAGAAATGTTTTCTTGGGAACATTTAGGAGGTTCTAAATCTTTTATTCAGGAAAACTTAATCTTGAGAGCTGACCATTTATTTTCAATACTTCTTTACTCAGATATAAAAATGGGTGGCCTAGTGTGGAAGATTTCAATATTTCTAAGCCAAAACAGAATTACACTTTAATCTAAAACCATTCCAATGGATTGTTAAAGCTATAGTAATGTGTTACTTGGACATAGACCATTTACAGACTACTGTAATCAGCTGAGTACCAGGAAAAACACAAAAGAAGTTTTTCAGCAGCCTTTAACAACATCCAAGTCACCTCCTGAATGCTTTGCTGCTTAGAAATTTCTTTCACTAGATACCCTAAATCATCTCGCTCAAGTTCAAAGTTCCACAAATCTCTAGGGCGGGGCAAAATGCTACCAGTCTTTTTGCTAAAACATAGCAAGAGTCACCTTTGCTCCAGTGCCCAACAAGTTCCTCATCTCCATCTGAAATCACCTCAGCCTAGACCTTATTGTCCATATCGCTATCAGGCTTTTGGTCAAAGCCATTCAACAAGTCTCTAGGAAATTCCAAACTTTCCCATATTTTCATGTCTTCTTCTGAGCCTGCTAGACTGTACCAACTTTGGCCTGTTACCCAGTTTCAAAGTTGCTTCCACATTTTCTGATATCTTTTCAGCAATACACCACTCTTCTGGTTCCAACTTACTGTATTAGTCCACTTCCATGCTACTAATAAAGACATACCTGAGACTGGAAAATTTACAAAAGAAAGAGTTTTATTGGACTTACAGTTCCATGTGGCTGGGGAGGCCACACAATCATGGTGGAAGGTGAAAGGCACATCTCACAGGGCGGTGGCAAGAGAGAGAATGAGAGCCAAGCAAAACAGTTTCCCCTTATCAAACCATCAGATCTTGTGAGACTTACTACCAGGAGAACAGTATGGGGGAAACTGCCTCCATGATTTAATTATCTCCTACTGGTGCCTCCCACAACATGTGGGAATTATTGGAGTACAACTAAAGATGAGATTTGGGTGGGGAAAACAAGCCAAACCATATCATATCAAACAAGCCAAACCATATCAAAGTGCTGCTGATTTTTGTATGTTGATATTGTAACCTGCAAAATTCAGATTGATTACTGAATTTGTCAGTTCTAACAGTATTTTGTGAAGTCTTTAGGGTTATATATATATATATATGATCATGTTGTGAGCTAATAGAAACAAATTTACCTTTTTTTTTTTTGTAGATGCCTTTTATTTCTTTTCCTTGCCTAATTGCTCTGGGTAGAACTTCCAGAACTACTTTGAATAGAAGTTGAAAGTGAAGATTCCTGTTTGTTCATGATTTCAGAGGAAAAGGTTTTAACTTTTCACTAGTAAGTATGATGTTATCGGTAGGTTTGTCATATATGGTCTCTATTGTGTTGAACAAGTCATCCCTCCATATGAATGGGATCAACATTTGTGGATTTAACCAAACACAGATTGCAATATGTTTTTTAAAAGATGGTTATATTTATAATGAACATATACATATTTTTTCTTGTTATTGTTCCCTAAACTCTACAGTATAGAGTTTAGGGAATAAACTATTTTTCAGTATAGAGTTTAGGGAATAAAACTATTTACATAGCATTTAAATTGTATTAGATATTATAGGTGATCTAGAAATAATTTAAAGAATAAAAGAGAATGTGCATAGGTAAACGCAAATACAGCACCATTTTATATAAGGGACTTGAGCATCCATGGATTTTGATAACCTCAGGGTCTCTGGAACAAATCCTCCACGGATACCAAGGGACAACTCTATATTCCTTCTATACTTATTTTGTTGAGAGGTTCTAGTAAAATAATTGTAAACAAATATTGAATTTTCTCAAATGTCTTTTTTTGCATCTGTGGATTTTGTCCTTCATTTTATTAATATGGTGTATCACATTTATTGATTTATGTATGTTGACTTATCCTTGCATCCCTGGGATTAATCCCATTGATCATGGTGAATGATTTATTACATCTCCCTTTATAGAAGGAATTCAGAGAAAAACTATTTAAATAAGAAGCAGATTATTTTAATAAAGCTATGTTTTAAAATACTGTGTTTATTTTAACTAATTTGATCTCTTTTAGAGTTAGTTCAGAAATAATTTTCTTACCAAAGACTTACAAAGCCAAAATTTCTAGAGTTCATTGAAAAGAAGGGTAAAAGCCTCCAGTAAGATGCTTTGGAGAAAAGCCAAGTAAGTGGCCCAAAGAACGCAACCTGTAGTCCACTAGAAAATGCCTCCAAGAATGAGGATAGAGCTGGATAGGAAAATGAAAGAGGACTGCCTGGTTTCTTTCTGTAATTTTTTTTTTTCTCTTTTAGTGGCAGTTTTCTCCCCTTTGGTCTCAGAAAATCATTGGTTATTTCTGAATCCTCTTTCTCCCCGCCCCCCCAAACTTCTCTCCTTCTCTCTCTTCTCTTCCTCTCCCCTCCCATTCTTTTCCTTTTATCTTCGTTTCCTTCTAGAAGGCATTTCCTTTATTCTCATAAAGGAATATTATGAGAATATTATTTGTACTTTTTTTCACTTTTTTGTTTTTCTATTTTTTTTAGATGGACTCTCGCTCTGTCCGCCACGCTGGAGTGCAGTAGCACGATCTTGGCTCACTGCAAGCTCAGCCTCCCAGGTTCACGCCATTCTCCTGCCTCAGCCTCCCAAGTAGCGGGGACCACAGGTGCCCGCTACCATGCCCGGCTAATTTTTTGTATTTTTAGTAGAGACGGGGTTTCACCATGTAAGCCACGATGGTCTCGATCTCCTGACCTCGTGATCCACCCGCCTTGGCCTCGCAAAGTGCTGGGATTACAGGCGTGAACCACCGCGCCCGGCTTTTTCACTTACTTTTATGCCCTTTTTTTTTATTTGTATTTTTTGAGATGGAGTCTTGCTCTGTCACCTAGGCTAGAGTGGAGTGGCTTGATCTCGGCTCACTGCAACCTTTGCCTCACCGGTTCAAGCGATTCTCCTGTCTCAGCCTTCTGCGTAGCTGGGATTATAGCCACCCACCACCACACTCGGCTAAGTTTTGTGTTTTTAGTAGAGATGGGTTTTGCCATGTTAGCCAGGCTGGTCTCAAACTCCTGACCTCAGGTGATCCACTCGCCCCGGCCTCCCAAGGTGCTGGGATTACAGGCATGAGCCATCACGCCTCGGCCTTAGGCGCTTTCATTTTTTTCTTTTCTTTGTCAAATGTCTTTTCTGCATCTGTGGATTTTGTTATTCATTTTATTAATATGGTGTATCACATTTACTGATTTATGTATGTTGAATTATCCTTGCAAATTTCTATAATTTGGCCAACTACAATTTTTAATTTAGACCAAAACACTAAAGAAATTTTAAATTGAAAAGGCTTTAAATTGCATAATAGTTCAGAAAAGAAATTGATTCAATGTTTTATTTATGTCTTTGCTTTTTATTTTAATGGTTAAGAACCTAAATGGTAAAAAATTATATATTATACAACTTCTCTGAGCCAGATAACTAGAATACATAATTAATATGATTTTTAAATTGTACTTTTAGGAAAAAAGACACGTACAACACAAAATGCTAATAGGGAGATATTGAAGGAAACTATATCTGAATTCTAAGAATGTTTTGGTCAATATATACTGTGCGAACAAGTCTATTCTAAAGCATCAACATCCAAAGATCACTGCTAAATACACTGGGAAATAAAGGTCTCTACAGTTAATATGTCTGCCCTAAAATATCTCCCCATCTCTGTTGTGTGCACATATGCATGTGTAGTGACTTGCTCACTACAGGAATATGTGTCTCTTTGTCAAAATTACATTATAATCCTAACTTTTACACTATCCCTCTCTGTTTAAAAAGGATATTTCCCAACCTTACCTCTCTGAATCTACCCAGTAAAGTATTGAAATTTTTAAAAAGAAGGTGCTTCCTGGCTGGGTAATCCCCAAGTCAAAGAGAATAACGATTAATATAATTTTTCTTGTCCTCAGGGATGAACAGAAAACCAGCACACTGATGTAATACCTGTCTCATAGTTTTTGTAAAAACCAAATCACTGAGGGAAAAAGACACATTAATGAATCTGCCAGTGAGTGCACAAACAGCTGTAGGAAAAATTATCACAGGTACCAATATGAAGAGACAGGATAATTTGAGTAGGTAAGTATTTTTGTTTGTTTGTTTTTGAGATGGAGTCTCACTCTGTCACTCATGCGGGAGTGCACTGGCGCTATCTCGGCTCACTGCAACCTCCACCTTCCAGGTTCAAGCAACTCTCCTGCCTCAGCCTCCTGAGTAAGCTGGGACTACAGGCACACACCACCATGCCCTGCTAATTTTTGTATTTTTAGTAGAGACAGGGTTTCGCGATGTTGGCCAGGCTGGTCTCGAACCCCTGATCTAAGGTGTTCCACCCACCTCCGCCTCCCAAAGTGCTGGGATTACAGGTGTGAGCCACTGCACCCGGCCAGGAAGTAGTCTTTTTAAAGATAAAATATCAAAGTCTCTTGAGTTCGCAAATATATAACAATATATTCTTTTTTCTAATCATTTAAAATCATTTAAATTATTAAAGCTAAAGCATAGTATTATAAGTAAAACAGAGAACAAAGCTCTATTTAAAGTTGTTCTGACCCTGGGTCGTAGGATAAATTCATACTTTTAAAGCCCATGAAATATTTGAGAATTTCTGTTTTACTCTTTTTCTTTTCTTTTCTTTTCTTTTTTTTTTTTTAGACGGAGTCTGGCTCGTTGCCCAGGCTGGAGTGCAGTGGCGCAATCTCGGCTCACTGCAAGCTCCACCTCCCGGGTTCACACCATTCTCCTGCCTCAGCCTCCCGAGTAGCTGGGACTACAGGCGCCCGCCACCACGCCCGGCTAATTTTTTGTATTTTTTTAGTAGAGACGGGGTTTCACTGCGTTAGCCAGGATGGTCTCGATCTCCTGACCTCGTGATCCACCCGCCTTGGCCTCCCAAAGTGCTGGGATTACAAGCGTGAGCCACCGTGTCCAGCCTACTGTCTTTTTCTATAAATATAAATCATCATGCTACTAGTATACCTAGGTTAGTCCGGGTAAGCTCAGTTGACCCAAGGCCTGCGATAAGGAGCCTTGTGTTGTAAAGGATTGGATATGAGCCCTTTGAGGCCAGATTGCTCTTCTCTGTCCTTGCCACAGTCTGTACCATTTCCTGATACCAAAGTCAATATTCTTTTCAAAGCCTAATGATTCTGCTTTATTAACTTTGAAGGGAAAAAGGCCAAATGAGGATGAGCACTTAGCTTTTAAGAGAGTCACTGCAATCATCTTTATTAAAATTTAAACTGTAACCACCTTTATTAAAATTTGATTCCATTAGCCATTTATTGAGATTATGCCTTTTCTCTGAATAACCCAGGAACTATGAAAATGAGCTCCAGAAATGAAACACAAATTCAGTTAAAAACACAACAGAGGACAAGACAGGTGAAAATCCCAGAAAATGGAAAGGGGACTCAACAGTGGAATAGCAGCCTAGTGTCCACAAGACTCCATATACCCAGGATTAAAGGAATTCTGCAGCTCTGTCAAGTTTCTTCTCTGACATAAGACTCTGGATCCCAGAATAAAGTCTTCAGGGAGCCTTGTCCTTAGGATTTTAGGAATGGTACTCCTAGTATGCAGGAAATATATTCTGTTATTTGGCAGATTAGGGTAGTTCTACACCCAGGGAGTACCAATAATTTTTTTAAAAATCTCTAAACAGTAAAATGACACTACATAGGGGACATTGCAGCAGAGACTCCTGGCAGTTCCCCAGCCTAGTCTCTTTCTACTGAAGATTTATATTCCTATTTTTAACTTGGCAAATGACTATACTTAAAAATGACTACAGTTTTCAGCTACTCTTCTTTCTACCTAGGGAGGGAAATGCAGCAAAACATTTTGGTAAAATTCAACAATGTGAGGAAAAAAAGAATTCTCAGTAATTAAAAGTAGACATGAACTTCCTTAATCTGGTAAATGGTATCCGCAAAAAATATTTAGAATCCTACAAGAAGAATTATAATTAGTATTAAAAATTTTGACTCTTTCTCTTCGAGATGAGGAATGAGAAAAGAATTTATGTTGTCACCACTTCTAACCAACATTGCATTGGAAGGCCTAATGAGCACCATGCAATAAAAAATTTAAAAAGAAAACAAATTGGAAAGAAAGAAAACAAAACTGCCATTATTAGCAGATAATATGATGATGTGCACAGAAAATCCAAAGACGGTAGTAATAGAGTTGATCAAAGTACCAGAATGAAAAATCAATATACAAAATAAACTATTTCACACAACACAATCAAACAGAAAATGAAACCTTTAAAATACCATTTGTAAACATATGAACAAATATAAATTTCTTAGAATAAACCTGACAAAAGATATATGAGACTTTTACAGAGTAAATTATAAAAGGTTTCTTATTAAAAATATTAAAATAGTATTAAATAAATGGAGAGATATAATTTGTTTATGGAAAGGAAGACTCAATATTATAAAGGGATAAATTTCCTTCAAATTGAATTATAAATTCAATGCAATCTTAATCCAAATACCAACCACTTTGTATGTGTGTGTGTGTTTGTGTATGTGTGTCATTTCAAAAGTTGTTTCCAAAAATATGTATGAGAATGCAAAAGGCACTTCAAAATAAGGACAAAGGTGAAAAAATTTGAATTACCGTACAGCAAGATGTATTACAAAACTGTGATATTCAAGACAATGTTTATTAACAAAATACAGACAAAAAGATTAACAGAACAGAATGGATATCCAGAAACTGTGCCTTGCGCGTATTATTTATACTAAAAGTGGCACTTCAGAGAATGGGGGAAGACAGACTTTTTTGTAATTTAATAGAGTTTTTTTCTTAGCAGTTTTAGGTTTACACAAAAATTGAACAGAAAATACAGAGTTCCTACATGCTATTTCATCCAATCCCTGGTTTCCTCCATTATTTATATCTTGCAATTATAACATTTCTTACAATGCTGAGCTAATATTGATAGATTATTATTAACTGAAGTCTATAGTTTATATCAGGATTCAATCTTTTGTGTTGTACATCGTATAAGTTTTGACAAATATATAATGATACGTGTTCATCATTACCATATTATTCTGAACAATTTCATTGCCCTGTGCTCTACCTATCATCCTTCCCTCTTTTCCACTCACAACCACTGGAAACCTCTGGTCTTTTTACTAAAAGGCACATCTTTAAATAAACGGTCTCAAGATGCTTAGTTACTCATAAGTAAAAAAAAAATTTTAATTCAAAGCTTTTCTCATATCAAACACAAAATCAGTGACAAATGAATTAAAGGTCTAAATGTATAAGACAAAACTGTATGTTTAAAAAAGAATGTAAGAGAATATCTTCATGACTTTGTGGTACAGGTGAATTTCATAAACACAATACCAAAGTACCAACCATAGGAAAACATTGTTAATTAAAATCAAAACTACTGTTTATCAAATGACATTATTAAAAAAGTGAAAAGATAAGTCAGAAACCAGGGGAAGAAAAATATTTCCAGCAACATAACTGACAAAGAACTACCAATACGTTAACAAGATATAAAGGACTATAAATCTGTTGCAAAGATGGTAAAACCAGTATTTAACTCCAAGAGTTCAATCAGGTTCTCATGCTAAATATTAGAGAAAAATCCCCTCTTACTTCAGGCAGTGAGAGAAGAAAAAGAATCATTTTCAAATACACAAAAGCACTCTGTTTAACATGGTCTGCTCCTAGTAAAAACTCCTTAACCAGAGAATAACCTATCAAGGCATTGTAAGAGTCCAGGAAGAGAAATACCCAACTTCACTCAGCTCTAGTCTTCCACATAAGAGAAGGACAATACCCAAATACAGCCTACTCCAAGGAGAGAGAAAAAACTGAGAAACACTTATGAAGTCTACAGTCTAGAGGAATAGTCTCTCTAAAATTTAAGACCTAATCACAGGACTAGTGAATGCTTCCCCTCTCCCACACCTCACCACCACATTACTAAAGACTTCTTTACAGCAATTTCTTTTAGCAAAAATCACAATTTGAAAAGAGCAAGCAGCAGAACCAGACATGGCAGGGATGCTGTAATTATCAGAATGAGAATTTAAAATAATTGTGATTAATATGCTGAAGGACTAATGTTTAAACAGAAGAAGAGATGGGCAATGTAGGCAGAAAGATTAAGTGTTAAGAAAAAACTAAAGGAATACTATAAAGTACTATAACAGAAATGAAAAAATGCCTTTGATGGACTAATTAGTAGACAGAGCACAGCTGAGGAAACAATCTCTAATCTTGAGGATATTTTAATAGAAACCTCTAAAACCGAAAAGCAGAGAACAAACAGTAAAGGAAAACAAAGCAAAACAAAAAAGAGAAGACCCACAGACTGTGGGATAACTACAAAAGACATGAAACACAAGCAATGAAAAGATCAAAAGGAAAAGAGAGAGAAACAGAAGATGAAACAATAATAACAATTGCTTCCAAATTAATGTCAGATACTAACGCACAAATCCAGGAACCCCAGAGAACACCAAGCAGGTTAACAAAAACAAACAAACTAACAAAACACCCACAAAAAACATATACCAGAATGAGAATTTAAAATTAATTGTGATTAATATGTTAAAGTCTCCAATAGTTAAAGTAAACAGAAGAGATGGACACTTTAAGCAGAAAGATTAAAATTTTAAGAAAAAAAAACTAGAAATAGTACTATAAAAGAAATTAAAAATTCCTTCAATAGGCTCATTAGTAGACTAGGCATGACTGAAGAAACAATCTCATATAATTTTCAAACTACATTAAATCAAGGATAAAGAAAAGATTCTAAAAGAAGCCAGAAGAAAGAAAACACCTTATTTATCAAGGAGAAAAGATAAGAATCATATTCAACTTCTCCTCAGAAACCATGCAAGCAAGGAGAGTGAAGTAAAATATTTCAAGTGTTAAGAGAAAAAAAAAAACACCAACCGAGAATTCTATACCGCGAAAAGTTATCCTTCAAATGTTAAGGAAAAAAATACATTATTAGACAAATGACAATTGAAGAAATTGTTGCCAGTAGAACTGCCTTGCAAGAAATTTAACAGAAGTTCTTTAGAGAGAAGAAACAAAATATGTCAGAAACACAGGTTAATCATTTTAAAAGAGAATTAAAGAAGGAAGAAGTGGAGGTCAAATAAAAAACTTCTATTTCTTATCCTAAATCAATCTAACGTAATAGCTTATACAAAATACTGGCACCAATGTATTCAATTACATATGCTTATGCATATGCATATAGCATATATATACTTATGTACACATATATATACACACACACTTATGTATGCATAAATGTAACTGAAATGAATGAAAGTAATGATAGCAAGGATGAGAGGTAGAAAATACAATTATTTTATTGTTATAAGTTTTACTATTTATAAAGTGGTATAATGTTATTTGAAAGGGGACTTGGATTAGTTATAAATGTATATTGCAAACCATAGGCCAACAAGCAAGGAAGTAAAAAATAAGTTATAACTAACACATTGAGAAAGGACAGAAAAAATAAACATATAAAGTGCTAAATGACAATCAGAAAAAGAGTAGAAGACAAAAATAAGAGAATATAGGGACTGTTGGAAGGGCACGATTGTGTTTTGAAATGTGAGGACATGAGATTTCGGAGGGGCCAGGTGTGGAATGATATGGTTTGGCTGTGTCCCCACCCAAGTCTTATCTTGAATTGTAGTTCCCATAATACCCACGTGTCATGGGAGGAACCCAGTGGGAGGTGATTGAATCATGGGGTTGGTTTCCCCAGGCTATTCTCATGATAGTGAATAAGTATTCATGAGATCTGATGGTTTTATAAGGGGCTTCCCCCTTTGCTCAGCTCTCATTCTTCTCTTTCCTGCTGATCTGTGAAGAAGGATGTGTTTCCTTCTCTTTCTGCCATGATTGTAAGTTTTCTGAGACCTCCCCAGCCATGCTGAACTGTGAGTCAATTAAACCTCTTTCCTTTGTGAATTACCCAGTCTTGGGTATGTCCTTGCAGCAGTGTGAGAACAGACTAATACACGTATACATTATTTCATCTAACAACATCAGAATACACATTCTTCTCAAGCTCACATTTACCAAGATAGACCACATTCTGGGCCATAAAACACACTTTAACAAATTTAGCATAATGAAAATCTAACAATGTCTGCTCTCAGATAACAATGGAATTTAACTAGAAATTAGTAACAGCAGGATAACTGGAAATCCCAAAATGCATGGAGATTAAACAAAACACTTCTACATAACATTTGATCCAAAAAAAATCTCAAGTGAAATTTTAAAAATTTTGAATTAAACATAAATGAAAGCACAACATAGCAAAATGAATGGAAAGCAGTGCTTAGAGAGAAATTTATAGCATTAAACGCCTATGTTAGAAAATTTAGAAAAAATAAGATTTAAAATCAATTATCTAAAGTTTCCACCTTAAGAAACTAGGAAAGAAGAGCAAATGAAATCCAAAGTAACCACAAGAAAACAAATAATAGGAATTAGAGCAGAAATCAATCAAATTGAAAACAGGAAATCAGTGAAGAAAATAAAACTAAAAGCGGAAAATATCAATAAAAGCTATAAGTCTCTAGGCAGGGCTAATCAAGAAATAAAAAGAAAGGTTACAAATTACTAATATCAGAAATAAAAGAGCTGATATCACTGAAGATCCCATGGACATTAAAATGATAAAGGAATACTATGAACAATTTTAGTCCCCCAAATTTGATAACCTAGATGAAATGAACTAACTTTGAAAGATACAAACTTTTAAAATTTACACAAGAAATAGATAATCTGAATAGGCCTACGTCTACAGAAGAAATTAAATCAATAATTAATAGCCTCCCAAAATAGAAAGCCATAGGCCCAGATGCATTCACTGGTGAATGCTACCAAATATTTAAGGAAGAAATTATAACAATTCTTTATAATCTCCTTCAAAGGACAGAAGCAAGTGGTAAATCATTGTATGAGTTACCAAAACCAGATAGACATTACAAGAAGAGAAAACTATAGACCAATATCTCTCATGAACATACGTGCAAAAATCCTCAACAAAATATTAGCAAATTGAATCAAGGAATGCATAAAAATTATACACCACAACTCAGTGGAATTTATCCCAGGTGTACAAGGCTGGTTCAACATTCAAACATCTATTAATGTAAAACATATCAATAGCTAAAGAAGAAAAATTGTGTGCTCATTTTAATGGATGCAGAAGAAGGATTTGACAAAATCGAACACCCATTTATGATAAAAACTGTTAGTAAACTAAAAATAGAGGGGGAACTTTGTCAACCCGATAAAAAGTATCTACAAAACACCTACAGCCAACACCATGCTTAATGGTGAGAAATTTGAAGCTTTCCCACTAAGATTAGGTACAGACAATGATGTTCCCCCTAATTACTCCTTTTCAACATTATCCCAGAAATTCTAGCTAAAGCAATAAAACAAGAAAAGAAACTGAAAGGTATGCAGATTGAGGAGGAAGAAATACAACTTTGTGCACAGATAACATGATTTTCTACGTAAAAAATCTAAAGGAAACAACAAAAAACTTAACTAATCAACCATTATAGCAAGGTTTTAGAATACTAGATTAATATGCAAATGTCAATCACTTCTCTATATAATAGCATTGAACAATTGAAATTTAAAATAATAAACACACTACTATGTACATTAGCATGGCAAAATAAAAAATACTTAGCTAAAAATCAAACAGAACACATACAATATCTATATGAAGGAAACTACAAAATTATGATGAAAGAAATCAAGCAAAAATATAAACAGGTATTCCATGTTTATTATGGATAGGAAAATTCAATGTTGTCAAGATAGAAGTTCTTCCCAACTTAGTTTATAGATTTAATACAATCCCAATTAACATCTCAGCAGGTTGTTTTGTGGGTACTGACAAACCAATTCTAAAGTTAATATGAAAAGGCAGAAGACCCAGAATAGCCAATGGAGAGAGGAGAGGCTTCATGAAGACAGCTGACTAGTGGCATCTTGTACTGCCCTTTTCCACAATGAAAAGAAACAAAATAGTAAGTAGATAATCACACTTCAAATATATCATCTAAGAGAGAACACTGGAATTCTACAGAGAAGTGACAGGAAACTCCAAAGTAAGTAAGGAGTGGAAAGCTAGACAGCCTGCTCAGTGAGTACAAGCTGAGAGCCTGGATGAGCTCCCTAATGCAGGGAAGTGTTAAGTGAGTGACCCTCAGCAATCATCCAAGCCACAGGAAATCCTCTAGCCTCTCATGGGGTCCAATGCTGATACAGACAGCTGCCTGGAGATTGCACAAAAACATTTATTCAAAGAAGGAGCTCACACTGGGTCCTATATACTTCTTGAGCACTATACAGCTACAGCAAGGTGCCAGATTGAGAGCCCACCCTCCACCAGACTACTTCCTGCCTAGGGGCCCAACAGCCTCTGCAGCTCCACATCCCTGGAGCCCAATAAACATTCCCAACCCACAGCCACTGCTACAGCTGCCTGCCACCTCTAGGGCTAAAGTGTGAACCATTAGCAAAGACCCTGCTGCCCCCAGCAGCAAAGCCACTACATCATTTCAAGCACCCTAAGGACAGAGTTCTCCACCCACAGCAGCCACAACAGCAAGCTGCCACAACTGGGGCTGAAGCACAAGCAAAGTGAATGTTCTTCAGTCACCTGCATATAACTGCTGCCATTGAAAACTACCCCACCCTCCCCAGTAGCAAGGCTGCTGTGCAGCCACTGCTACTCCCACCCAAGCATTCTACCTTGGGCCTGGAGAATGTCCTGCTCCTGCTTCCACAGCCAGCACCCGCCAGCACCAACCGGAGGCTTGAGAACAGGTTCACCTGGCCCAGCTCTTTCCCCTACCCAACAGGCTATATGGGGGCCTGGGAACTATCCAGCCAAGCCCTTTACTGCTGGCACCTGAGCACTCTTCCTGGGGTCTGTAGGAACCACCAAACCAGGTGCTACCATCACAGGAGGTACCCATTAAAATGTACCACCTGTGAGCCTGATGACTGTCCCACCCAAGTATGTTGCAGCCACTGGCAACACCAGCACAGACCACTGGGACCCAAAAGTTAATTCTATCACTACTATAGTCATTACCCATTCCGGATCCACTGCCCAGGGATCCGGAAACCCACCAACTTCCCCAGCCTATCTCTGCCACTACCAGCCACCTGAGCAAATTGCCCAGAAGCTCAAATATAAGTCCCCCTGGACCCATTAACACCTGTGCATGTATACACTGACATGGGTCCCTAACACAGCCATGCATGGCTCGCCACTACCATACTGGGGCCCAAGGACAGGCCCACCTGTCATCTCCATCTCCAGCAAAACTTCAATACAGCTTCTACTAAAAACAGCACACTAAGCCACTGAGGAAACCACAGACACTACCAGTGCTCTTTACAGCCAAATAAAGCATACGAAATAATGCCTGTACTACTGAATGCACCCAAAACCACAGCCTAAGTACCCTACCCAACCAACATGATAGATACCTTTTCAGCAAAAAGACCTCTCCCACAAAAGCAAATTCAAAACAACTGTTACACCACGTATGCAGATATCAACATAATGACATCCGAGATTTGAAAAAAAAAAACAAAGAAAAATGACACTTACCAAAAAAAATTCTCCAGTAATACATTCCAGTAAAAAAATAAAATCCCAAATAAATAATTCAAAGTAATGATATTAAAGAAGTTCAATAAAACACAAGAGAAAACAGAAAAACAATACCAATAAATCAGAAAAACAATTTAGGGAGGATATACATCATAAAAAGAACCAAACAAATTCTGGAACTAAAAATTTCATTAAATGAAATACAGAATACATAGGAAAGTTTCAACAATGAACTAGATCAAGCAAAAGATATAATTTCAGGATGTGAAGACAGGTATATTGAAACAACTCAGACAAAATTAAATAAAAGACTAAATGGGAATGAGCAAAGCCTATATGACATATGGGGCACCATAAAACAACCATATGTTTAAATTTTCGGTGTCCCAGAAAGTAAAGAGAAAAATAAAAGACTTATAAAGCCTATTTAACAAAATAATATTTAAAAAATGCTCAAATCTAGCAAAAGATTTAGGCATTCAGATACAAGAATGTCAGAGATTCTCAAACAGATACAATGAAATTATATCTTCTCCATGGTACATTATAGTCAAGCTATCAAAAGTCAAAGACAAACATAGAATTCTAAAAACTGCAAAATAAAAGTGTCTGGTCACTTATACAGAAACCTCCATCAGACTTTTAGACTGGATTTCTCAGCAGAAACCTTACAGTCCAGAAGAGACTGAAATAATATATTCAAAGTACTGGAAGAAAAACTTGCCAGCTAAATATACTGTATTTGTCCATTTTCACACTGCTATAAAGAACAACCTGAGACTGGGTAATTTAAAACAAAAGAGGCTTCATTGACACACAGTTCAGCATAGCTGGGAAGACCTCAAGAAACTTATAATCATGGTGGAAGGTGAAGGGGAAGCAAGGTATATCTTCTCATAGTGGCAGGAGGGAGAGAGTGCAAGGGAGGAACTGCCAAACATGTTTAAACCATCAGATTTCATGAGAACTCACTCACTGTCACTAGAACAGCATGAGAGAAACCACCCCTATGATCCAATCACCTCCTCCTAGGTCCCTTCTCTGATACATGGGGATTACAATTCGAGATGAGATTTGGGTGGGGACACGGAGCCAAGCCATATCATTTCACCCATGGCCTCTCCCAAATCTCATGTCTTTTTTACATTTCAAACCAATCATGCCTTCTCAACAGCCCCCAAAGTCTTAACTCATTCTAGCATTAACTCAAAAGTCTAAATCCAAAGTCTCATCTGAGACAAGGCAAAGTCCCTTCTGCCCATGAGCCTGTAAAATCTAAAACAAGTTAGTTACTTCCAAGATACAATGGAAGTACAGGCATTGGGTAAATGTTTCTAAATAGGAGAAATTGGACAAAACAAAGGGGCCACAAGCCCCATGCAAGCCTAAAACCTGGCAGGCACTTATTTAATCTTAAAGCTCTAAAATAATCTTCTTTGACTCCATGTCTCACATCCAGAGCATGCTGATGCAAGAGGTGGGTTCCCACGGCCTTGGGCAGCTCCACCTCTGTGGTTCTATAGGGTACAGTGTTTCTGGCTGCTTTCATGAGCTGGTATTGAGTGCCTGGGGCTTCTCCAGGTGCATGGTGCAAGCTATCCGTGGATTAACCATTCTGGGGTCTGAAGGATGGAGATGCTCTTCTCTCAGCTCCACTAGGCAGTGCCCCAGTAGGTCTCTGTGTAGGGGCTCCAATCCCACATTTCCCCTTTGCATTGCTCTAGTAGAGGTTCTCCATGAGGGCTCTGCCCCTGCAGCAGATGTCTGCCTGGACATCCAGATGTTTTCATACATCTTCTAAAATCTAGGTGGAGCTCTCAAAGCTCAACTATTGTCTTCTTTGCACCTGCAGGCCTGACACCATGTGGAAGTTGTCAAGGCTTGGGCTTGCACCCTCTGAAGCGACAGCCTAAGCTTCACCTTGGCCCCTTACAGCCACAGCTGGAGCTGGAGCAGCTGGGATGCAGGGCACCAAGTCCTAAGACTGCACAGAGCAGTGGGGTTCTGGGCCAGCCCTGCCCATGGAACAATTTTTTCCTCCTAGGCCTCCAAGCCTGTGATGTGAGGGGCTGCTAGGAAGATCTCTGACATTCCCTAGACACATTTTCCTCATTGTCTTGGCTATTAACATTTGGCTCCTTATTACTTAAGCAAATCTCTGTAGCAGGCTGTAGCAGGCTTTAATTTCTTCCCAGGAAATGGGTTTTTCTTTTGTACCACATGGTTAGGCTACAAATTTTCCAAACTTTTATGCCCTGCTTCCCTTTAAAACATAAGTTCCCATGTCAGGTCATTTTTTTGTGAACTTATATAACCATACACTCTCAGAAAAAGGCAGGTTACCTCTTGCATGCTTTGCTGCTTAGAAATTTATTCTGCTAGATACCCTAAATCATCTCTCTCAAGTTCAAAGTTTCACAGATCTCCAGGGCATGGGCATAATACCACCAGTCTCTTTGCTAAAGCATAAGAAGAATCCCCTTTGCTCCACTTCCTTATAAGTTCCCCATCTTTATCTGAGACCAACTCAGCATGGACTTCATTGTCCATATCACTATCAGCATTTTGGTCAAAACCATTCAACAAGTTTCTAGGAAGTTCCAGACTTTCCCACATCTTCCTGTCTTCTTCTGAGTCCTCCAAACTTTTCCAACCTCTGCCTGTTACTCAGTTCCAAAGTCGCTTCCACATTTTTAGGTATCTTTATAGCAGTGCTCCAATCTCCCAGTATCAATTTTTTGTATTAGTCTGTTTTCACACTGCTATAAAGAATGACTTGAGACTGAGTAATTTATAAAGGAAAGAGGCTTTTTTGACTCAAGTCATTGCAGCAGGAGAGATAGAGCACAAGGGAGGAAATGCCAAACACTTTTAAACCATCAGATCTCATGGAAACTCACTATCATGAGAACAGCATGGAGGAAACCACCTCCATGATCCAATCACCTCCCACCAGGTACCTCTCCTGACATGTGAGAATTACAATTTGAGATGATATTTGGGTGGGGTCATGAAGCCAAATCATATCAGATACGTAGCTGGAAAATATTCTTCATAAATAAAAGAGAAATAAAGTTTTCCCCAGATAAGCAATAGCTAAGGGAATTAATCACCAATAAGCAGTTCTACAAGAAATGCTTAAGTGAATCCTACACCTGGAAGCTAAGGGACAATATCTACAATCATGAAAATGCATGTAAGTATAAAACCCATGGGAAGAGTACACATAAATAGCAGAGAAAAAAGATTCAACTGTTACCAATACAGAAAAGACACCAACTACAATGGTAAATAGTAAGAGAAAAAGAAGAAATAAAGAATATTGAAAACAATCGAAAAACAGCTAACAATATGATATAAACAAAGCCTCACATATCAACAATAAACTTGAATGTAAGCAGATTAGACTGTTCACTTAAAAGAAGTATAAAGAAACACTGAATAGATTTTTAAAATAAAAAGAAAAGAAAAAGGCTCTAATTATATGCCGCTCACAAGAAATTCACCTTAGTAGTAAAGACACTTATAGAATGAAAGTAAAGTGATAGAAAATGATATTTCAAACAGAAACCAAAAGTGAGCAGAAGTAGCTATACTTTGACAAACTGACTTTAAGTCAAAAACAAGGGAAGTTTGTAGTGATAAATGAATACAGTAGAAAAAGTAGAAAGATTTTAAATAAGCAATCTAGCTATGCATCTCAAGGAACTAGAAGAGCAAGAACAAATCAAACCCAAAGATAGCCAGCAAGGAATTATAAAGATCAGAGTAAAACTAAACAAAACAGAGACTGAAAAACAATACAAGTAATCATTGAAACAAAAGTTGGGTGTTTGAAAAGATAAACAAAATTGATGAACCACTAGCTAAAATAACCAAGAAAAAATGAGAGAAGATACAAACAAAAAAAACTTAGAAATGGAAGAGGAGACATTATAATATAAATATCGAAGATTATCAGAGAACTATTATAAACAACTATAAAATAAACTGGAAAGCCTAGAGAATAAATTTATGCACACATAAAACCTATGTAGATAAAATCAGGAGGCAATAGAAAATCTGGAAAGACCAATTATGAGTAATGATATTGAATTAGTAATAGGAAAATCTCATCTGCCCAACCCCCAAAAAAAGTCCGGGACCCAATGGCTTCACTACGGAATTCTCCCAAACTTTCAAAGAGCATATAACCTCAATTCTCCTCAAACTCTTTTAAAAAATTGAACAGAAAGGAATTCTCTCTAACTCATTCTACAAGGCCAGCATTATCCTGATACCAAAATCAGATAAAGACGCAACACCACCAACAAAACCTACAGGCCGATACCCTGATGAACACAGACACAAGAATCCTTAACATAATGCTAGCAAACCAAATTCAACAGCACATCAATAAACTAAAATACACCATGATCAAGTTGGATTTATCCTAGAAATTCGATGATTGTTCAACGTATGCAGATAAATAAATGTGTTATATTACATCAAAATAATGAAATACAAAAACTATATGATCATCTCAATAGATCAGAAAAATCATTTGATAAAATTCAACATCCCTTTATTATAAAAACTCTCAAAAACTAGGCATTGAAGAAACATACATCAACATAACAAAGGCCATGTATTATTACAAACCCACAGCTAACATCATACTGAATGGGGAAAAGCTGAGAGCCTTTCCTCTAACAATGAAACAAGACACGAATGCCCACTTTCAAAACTCCTGTTCAACATAGTGCTGGAAGCCCTTTACAGAGCAACCAGGCAAGAAAAAGAAATAAAAGACATTCAAATTGGATAAAAGGAAACTGTATTTTCTCTTTTTGCAGATAATATGATCTTATATCTAGAAAATTCTAAAGACTTCACAATAAATTATTAGATCTTATCAATGAATTCAGTATATTTGCAGTAAAAGCAACATACAAAAATCAGGAGCATTTGTGTACACCAATTATGAACTAGCTGAAAAATAAATTAAGAAGGCAATCACATTTACAATTGCTACAAAAAAGACAATAAAATATTTAGGAATAAACTGAATGAAGGAGATAAAAGATCTCTACAAGAAAAACTACAAAATGGAACCAAACAAATGGACAGACATCTCATGTTCATGGATCAGAAGTATTACTATCATGAAAATGACCATACTGCCCAAAGCAATCCACAGATCCAATGCAATCCCTATGAAAGTGCCAATGTCATTTTTTCTCAGAAATAGAAAAAAATTGTATCATTCCTATGAAATCAAAAGAGAGCCCCAGTAGCCAAAGCAATCCTGAACAAAAAGAACAAAGCTGAAGGCATCAAATTACATTACTTCAAAATATATTACAAAGCTATATTAACCAAAATTGCATGATATTTGTTTTAAAACAGACATATAGGCCAATGGAATGGAATAAGGAACTCAGAAGTAAATCTACATATTTATAGCCAACTGGTTTTCAACAAAGATACCTAGAACATACATTGGAGAAAGGATAATCTCTTCAGTAAGTGGTGCTGGAAAAAATGGATATCCATATGCAGAAGAAAGAAACTATATTCATATGTCTCATTATATACAAAAAGCAATCCAAGATAGATTAAAGACTTAAAAATAAGACCTCAAACTATTAAACCACTAGAAAAAAAAAGCACAGGAGGAAAACTTCAGGACATTGGTCTAAGCAAAGATTTTACAGCCAGATCTCAAAAGCACAGGCAACAAAACAAAAATAGACAAATAAGACTATATTAAACTAAGATGCTTCTGCTTAGCAAAGGAAATGATCAACAGAGTGAAGAGATAACCTGTCCAATGGGAGAAAATACTTGAAAACTATTCATCTGACAATGTAGTAGTATTCAGTATATAAAAAGAACTTAAACAACTCAACATTAAAAAAATAGATAATCTTATTAAAAATTGGGCAAAGTACATGTACAGACATTTCTAGTCAAATGACCCACAGGTATATGAAAAAAATGTTCAATATCATTAATCATTAGGGAAATGCAAATCAAAACCATCATGAAATATCATCTTACCCCAATTATAATGCCTATGATCAAAAAGACAAATGATAACAAGTACTAATGAGAATGTGAAGAAAATGAAATCATTGTACACTGTTGTTGGTGGACTTTGTTCACTCTCTTTTATTCTTTTATTAATAAAGTATAAATATATTTATATAAAAGTATATAAATGAAAGTATTAATCAGTACAGATGCTATGGAAAACAGTATGAATATTTCTCAAAAAAAAAACCCAAAAACAGAAATATCATATAATCCAGCAATCCCACTGCTGGGTATTTATCCAAGAGAAAAGAAATTAGTATATCAAAAGGATACCTTCACTATCAAAAGGATACCTTCACCCCAGTGTTTATTGAAACACTCTCCACATTTACAAAGATATTGAATCAACCTAAGTTCCAGAAAATGGATAAATGAATAAAGAATATGTGGTACATATACATAATGAAATACTATTTAGCCATGGAAAAGATTGTTACCAAGCCATTTGCAGCAATATGGATAGAACTAGAGGTCATTATGTTAAGTGAAATAAGCCAAGCATAGAAAGACAAATATCTCATGTTCTCACTCTTATGTGGGAGCTAAAAAAGTTGATCTCATGGTTGTAGAGAATAGGATGATAGTTACCAAAAGCTAGGAAGGATTTATGGGGAGGTGGTGGTAAAGAGAGGTTGGTTAATGGATACAAATATACAGTTAGATGAAAAGAATCTGTTCTAATGTTTGATGGTAACAATGTATTATACATTTCAAAGTAGCTAGAACAGAGGACTTGAAATGTACCCAACACATAGAAATAATGAGTGCTTGAGTTGGTAGGTCCCTCAGATACCCTGACTTAATCATTACACAATCTATGCATGTAATAAAATGTCACATGTACCCCATAAATATGTATAAATACTTATATCAATAAAAATAAAATAATTATAATAATAATAATATTAAAGGAGAACAAAGTTGAAAGAGTGATATAATTTGAATTCATGACTTATAAAGATATAAGATAATACTGGTGAAATCATAAATACATCAACGGGAAGCAAAAGAAATCCCAGAAATAGGCATTATATAAATATGAACTTATTTTTAACAAAGGAGCAAAGGCAATACAATGAGGCAAAGATAGTCTCTTCAACAAATGACTGAAATAACTGGATGTCCACATGCAAACAAAATAAATAAATCTAGACATAGATTTTATACCTTTCACAAAAATTTACTTAAGATAAATTATACACCTAAACGTAAAATGCAAAAATATAAAACTTCTAGGAAATAACAAAGGAGAAAAACTAGAAGACCTTGGATATTGTGATGAGTTTTTAGATACAACACCAAAGGTATAGTCCATGAAAGAAATATTTGATAAGCTGGACTTCATTAAAATTTAGAAAATTCTCTGTAAAAGACACTGTTGAGAGAATGAGAAGACAAGCCATAGACTTGGGGAAAATATTTGCAATAGACACATCTGTTAGAGAACTGTGATCCAAAATATATGAACAACTCTTAAATCTCAAGAAAACAAAAGCAACCCAATTCAAAATGGGCCAAAAACCATAAGAGATACATCACCAAAAAAATATAGAAATGATAAATAAGCCTATTAAAAGATGTCCCACATCATATGTCATCAGAGAAATGCAAATTAAAATAACAATGAGATACCACTACGTATATATCAGAATAGCCAAAATCCAGCACACTGACAACACCAAATTCTGACAAGAATGTGTACCAAAGAAACTCCTCTGTTGCTGGTGGAAATGCAAATTTGCACAGCCAATCTGGAAGACAATTTGGCAATTTCTCACTCAACTAAATGGGATATGACCCAGTAAGAATGCCCCTACGCATGATTTGAAAGGGGTTTAAAATTATATCTACATAAAAACCTGCACATAGATATTTAAAGCAGCTTTATTTATAATTTCCAAAACTTAGAAACAACCATGATGTCCTTCAGTAGCTGAATGGATAAATGAACTAAGATACATCCAGATGATAGAATATTATTCATCCCTAAAAGGAAATGAGCTGTGAACCCATGAAAAGATGTGGAGGATGCTTAAATATATATTGCTAAGTGAAACATTCCAATCTGAAAAGGATATATTACATAGGGTTCCAACTGTACGAAAATTTCCAAAGACAAAACAATGAAGACAATAAAAAGCTCAGTGGAGTGGGCAATGGGATAAATAGACAGAGCCCATAGAATTTTTGAGACAGTGAAAATACTCTGTATAATACTCAAAAAATGGATACATGTCATTACATTTTTGTCCAGTCTGTAGAAAGTACAACTCAGAGACTCATCTCTAACGTAAACTATGGACTTTGGGTGACTATGATGTGTCAATCTAGATTGTAAAAAATGTATCAATCTGGTGGAGAATGTTGATAACCAGAAGTCTATGCATGTGTGGGGGCAGGGAATACAAGGAAAATCTGTATCTTTCTATTTTGCTGTGAACCCAAAACACCTCTAAAAAAAGTCTTTTTATAAAGTAAAGAAAGTAATTGAAAAGTAAAAATAAGTAAATAAAGTGCAGAAAATACATAAAATCTCCCCAAGTGCTTTTAAGATGAGGCAAAGTTTGATGTGTAAAAACCACCAATATACTACTGCTATTCTAGTTTTATAAAATGAGTAAAAGAGCGTTTCTTCTTTCCTATTCTTGGAGCCTCTTTGCATAAAGAGAATACCTGTCCTGTGAATATTTGGTCACGCCTATAAGATCATTTGGGAGTACAAATCCCCACTGATATGGATTGCCTGTGTCCCCACCCAAATCTCATCTTGAATTGTACCTCCCATAATTCCCAAGTGTTGTGGGAGGGACTTGTGGGAGATAATTGAATCATAGTGGTGGTTTCCTCCATAATCTTCTCAGGGTAGTAAATAAGTCTCCCGAGACCTGATGGTTTTATAAGGGAAAATCTCTTTCACTTGATTTTCATTCCTTCTTTGCCTGCTGCCATGCTTTTTGACTTCTGCCATGATTGTGAGGCCTCCCCAGCCACGTGGAACCATGAGTCCATTAAACCTCTTTTTCTTTATAAATTACCCAGCCTGAGGTATGTCTTTATCAGCAGTTTGAAAATGGACTAATACAGTAAATTGGTACCAGTAGAGTGGGTGCTGCTGTAAAGATATCCAAAAATGTGAAGCAACTTTGGAACTGGGTAACAAGCAGAGTATGGAACAGTTTGGAGGGCTCAGGAGAAGACAGAAAAATGTGAGAGTTTGAAACTTCCTAGAAACTTGGAGGGCTCAGAAGACAGGAAGATGTGTAAAAGGTTGGAACTTCCTAGAGACTTGTTGAATGGCTTTGGCCAAAATACTGATAATGATATTGACAATAAAATCCAGGCTGAGGTAGTCTTGGATGGAGATGATGAATTTGTTGGGAACAGGAGTAAAGGTGACTCTTGCTTTGTTTTAGCAAAAAGACACATAATTTTGCCCCTACCCTAGAGATTTGTGAAACTTTGAACTTGAGAAAGATGATTTAGGGTATCTGGTGAAAGAAATTTCTAAACAGCAAAGCATTCAAGAGGTGACTTGGGTGGTGTTAAAAAGCATTGATCTTCAAAAGGGAAACAGAGCATAAAAGATCAGAAAATTTGTAGCCTGATGATGCAATAGAAAAGTAAAACTGATTTTCTGAGAAGAAATTCAAGCCAGCTGCAGAAATTTGCATAAGTAATAAGGAACCAAATGTTAATGCCAAGACAGTGGGGAAAATGTCTCCAGGGCATGTCAGAGACCTTTGTGGCAGTCCCTCCCATCACAGGCCCAGAGGCCTAGGAGGAAAAAATAGTTTTATAGGCCAGGCCTAGAAACCCCCTACTTTGTGCAACCTAGGGACTTGGTGCCCTGTGTCCCAGCAACTCTAGCCATGGCTAAAAGGGGCCAAGGTACAGCTTAAGCCATGGCTTCAAAGGGTGCAAGTCCCAAGCCTTGGCATTTTCCACATGGTGTTGAATGTGTGGGTACACAGAAGTCAAGAATTGAGGTTTAGGAAACTCTGTCTAGATTTCAGAGGATGGAAACATCTGGATGTCCAGGCAAAGCTATGTTTCATAAAGAACCTCTGCTAGGGCAGTGTGGAAGGGAAATGTGGGGTTGAAGCCCCCATGCAGAGTCCCCACTGGGGCAATGCCTTGTGGAGCTGGGAGAAAAGAGCCACCATCCTCCAGACCCCAGAATGGTAGATCCACCAATGGTAGACCCACAGTGCAGCTTGCAATGTGCACCTGGAAAAGCTGCAGACACTCAATGCCAGCCCATGAAGATAGCCAGGAGGGAAGCTGTACCCTGCCAAAGCACAAGGGTGGAGCTGTTCAGGGCCCTGGGAACCCACCTCTTGCATTGGTGTGACCTGGATGTGAGACACGGAGTCAAAGGAGATAATTTTGGAGCTTCACAATTTGACTGCATTGTTGGATTTCAAAATTGCATGGGGCGTTTAGCCCCTTTGTTTTGGCCTATTTCTCCCATTTGGAATGAGTGTATTTCTCCAATTTCTGTATCCCCATTGTATCTAGGAAGTAACTAACTTAATTTTGATTTTACAGCTCATAGGCAGAAGGGACTTGCCTTGTCTCAGATGAGACTTTGGACTGTGGGCTTTTGAGTTAATGCTGAAATGAATTAAGACTTTGAGGGACTGTTGGAAAGGCATGATTAGTATTGAAATGTGAACACATGATATTTGGGAGAGGTCAGGGGCAGAATGATATGGTTTGCCTGTGTCACCATCTAAATATCATCTTAAATTGTAGCTCCCATAATTCCCACATGTTGCAAGAGAGACCTGGTGGGAGATAATTGAATCATGGGGGTGGTTCCCCCATATTGTTCTCATGGTAGTAAATAAGTCTCATGAGATCTGATGGTTTTATAAGGCGAAACCCCTTTCACTTGGTTCTCAGTCCCTCTTTACCTGCCACCATGTAAGATGTGCCTTTTCCCTTCCAACATGATTGTGAGGCCTCCCCAGCCAAGTGGAACTGTGAGTCCATTAAATCTCTTTTTCTTTATAAATTACCCAGTCTCAGGTATGTCTTTATCAGCAGCATGGAAACGGATTATATACTCACCTTAAAAAATAATGCTGTAATCACATTCTTATGGGCTGGTAGCAGGTTTTCTTTGGAATATATGTGCAGTAGCAGAGATTCTGAGTCATGAGATATTCATACACTTAATATGACTAACTTCTGCCTGCCTACTCTTTGACATGACCACTCCAGCCCACATTTCACCAGCCAGGTATGAGGGCTAGAATAGTTCCCATGGCCCTACCAACACTTGACTGTAAAGGGCCTTCAAAATTTTACTACTCTAACAAAGTTATATCTCTATTGTTTTCACTTGCATTTATTAGACTACTAACAAAATTGAGCCGTCCCTAATATGCCTGTTAGTTTGTCAAGTTTCTCTTTTACAAATTCCTTTATTCATTTTTTTCTTTGGAGTGGCTTTCATTTTTGTTATTGTTGATCTGAAGATTGTATATTCATCTTCCAGATATTAATCCCATAGTCATTTTGATATTGCAAATATATTCATATTTTCTCCTTTCAATATCATTCTATGCCTTTGACTATTTTCCAAACCTTTTTAACAGAAAACATTGACTTTAATCAAGGTTATCAATCTTTTGCTTTAAATGTTGATTAAGAAGTTTTTTTGTCCCAATTCATTAACCACCTTTTCATTTTGTTGATTGTTTCCTTTGCTGTGCAGAAGCTCTTCAGTTTGACGTAGTTCCACTTACTTATTTTTGCTTTTGCTTGCTGTGCTTTTGGTAAAAATACTCAAAAAATCTTCCAAAGGCCAATATCACAGAGGTTTTTTCCTATGTTTCCTTTCAGGGGTTTTACAGTTTCAAATCTATGTTTAAGTCTGTAACCCATTTTGAGTTGATTTTTGTCTATGATGTAAGAGACCAGTCTCATTCTTCCGTGTGTGGATTTCCAATTTTCCCAACAGCATTTATTAAAGAGCCTGCTCTTTTTCTATAGTGTCTTCTTATCAGCCTTGTAGAAAAGTCAAAAATTAGTTGACTGTATATACTTGAGTTTATTTCTCATCTCTCTAGTGTTGCATTGGATTGTGCATCTGTTTTTATGCCAGTACCATACTGCTTTAATTACTATTGGTTTGTAATATAATTTGAGATCAGAAAGTATGATGCTTTCAACTTTGTTGCTTTTTGTTTCTTAAGTTTGTTTTGGCTACTTGAAGTTTTTTGTGGTTCCATACAAATTTTAGAATTATTTTTTCTATTTCTGTGAAAAATGTCATTGGAATTTTGATAAGGATTACATCAAATCTGTATATTACTTTGCATAGTACAAACATTTTAACAATATTAATTCTTCCAGTCAACAAACACAGGATATCTTTCCATTTATTTGTGTCTTCTTAAATTACTTTTATGAATATTTTATAGTTTTCAGTGTACATGTTTTTTACCTCTTTGGTTAAATTTGTTTCTAAGTATTTATTCTTTTTGTTGCCATGATACATAGGATTGTTTTCTTGATTTCTTTTGTATTGAAAGAAAATATTTGCAAACCATATGTCAGATAAGGGGATTCAGATAAGGGGATAATATGTAAATATATAAACAACTCATACAATTCAATAGTCTAAAATCAAATAACCTTATTAAAAAATTGGTAAAGACCTGAATAGAGATTTCTTCCAAAGAAGACATAAAAACATCACTAATCATTAGGGAAATGCGTATAGAAACCACAATGAGATATCACCTCATATGTGTTAGAATGGCTGTTACCAAAATGACAAGAGATTAAAAGAGTTGGCAAGGGTGAGGAAAAAAGATAACTGTTCTACAATGTTGGTGGGTATGTAGATTGGTGCAGTCACTGTGGAAAACAATATGAAGGTTCCTGAAGAAATTAAAAGTAGAACTACCATATTACCCAGCAATCTGTCTTCTGGGTATACACCCAAAGGGAGTTTACCATCTTGTAAAGATATCTGCACCCCCATTTCATTGCAGCATTATTAACAATAGGCAAGATATGGAAACAATTTAAGTATCTATTGATGGATGAATGATAAAAAATTGTGAGATATACACACAGACACACATATGACTGAATATTTTTCAGCCATAGAAAAAAAATAATGCCATTTGTGACAACATAGACCTGGAGAACATTATGCTAAGTGAAATAAGCCAGACACACAAAAATGTATGACATAATTTCACTTATATGAGGAATCTTAAAGAAAAAAAACTTAAGCCTTAGAAACAGAGAGTACAGCAGTGATTTTCAGGGGTGGGGTGATGGGAGTAGAATGAGGAGATGTAGGTCAAAGGGCACAGAGTTACAGTTACATAGGGTGAATAACTCTAGAGACCTAATGTACAGGATGAGGACTATGGATATTTCCTGAGAGTAGATTTTAGGTACTTTTCACTTATACACACACAGAGACACAAGGTAACTATGTGAGATGAGGGATATCTTAATTTCCTTGGCCATAGTAATTATTTCACTATGTATATCAAATCATCGTGTGGTACAATTTAAATAAATACAGTTTTTAAAAAGTTCTTTTTGATTCAGGGTTATAAGAATATTCTCCTATACCCTACACATAAGCTACTCATTCACCTCAGTGCCATTCAAGATGATTTTGAAATAAATCCAAAACATCACATTATGAAATCCACAAATATTTTAGTATATATTTCCAAAATTGATGACTCCTGAAAAATAAATTCACAATACTGTTATTAAGCCTTAAAAAGCAATTCATTAATATCATCAAAGCAGCTTATCTTTAAACAGGAAAGATTAGGAAGTTTAGACATAGAGAGTTACAACACAGGACTCAATGTGTTAATGGCGTACAAAAAGTAAAAAGGAGCTATGGGAGTTCAGGGAAAGGGGAAATGATTTTCAGCACTAAAGAACAACTCACCCAGGGGAAAGAATCAATGTTTAAGAAATTTAACAACTGTTTGCTTTTGGCTTTTCTCAGAAAACTGGTTCTGAAATAGTACACAGAAGGAAGTTTCTTTTCTAACAGAACACTTGCAGATTTTTGTGTTCTTTCTCTTTTCCCTAGTAAACAGGAAATAACAGGAAGAAGGATTCAGTTGAAGCAAAGAAGTTGTACCTTCTCACTTTTGAACAATTTCTAAGCATTCAAAGCCTCTGGATACTATATTAGAATCATCATCTTCCTAACTAAATGTACTTTCTTTTTCCTAGTTTTCAAAATTTTATCTCTAGCCATTGAGGGTATCTTTGAATTGCTTGCTTGAGCCAAGCTTCTCCAGAATTACGTATTACCAAAAGTTGGCCAATGTATTTCAGCTGCTCTAGCATTTCTGAAACATTCATTCAGGCCTTGCACTCAAATTTGGTATCTTGATATAGGTGAGAGGATCTACCTTTTTCTTATATAATTTTTGCCTTTTAGGAGCTCAGAATGCACGAGGTTAAAAAAATATAACCTGCTCCATCAAATGATGATAATATTGGACTATAACCTACAGAACAGGGGAAAAAAATCCATGAGTCCATGCTGACATAAATAAGTAAGTAAAACATATTGACACGATGCATTGGAAAAGGTACAACATCATTTCTATACTATTTTTGCACAAAATGCACAACTTCAAAGAGGAACAGTCTATAAAAATACTTACCAGTTCTCCCCAAAAATGTCAAAGTTATGAAAGACAAGGAAAGACTAAGGAACTGTCACAGGTTGGAAAAGACCAGAGACGGGACAATTAAAGGTAACATGGGATCCTGAATTGGATCTTGAAACAGAAAATGAACATCAGGGGAAACTAGGTGAATCTGAGAAAGGTCTGTATAGTTTCATTATGGTATTGTACCAATGTTAATTGTCTGGTTTGGCTAATTTTACTATGGCTGTTTAAAATATTAACATGGCAGGAAGCTGAATAAAAGGTACATGGGCACTTTCTGTGTTATTCTGCAACTTTTCTTTAAGTCAAAAATTATTTCAGGAGGGAGGCTTCCAAGGTGGCTGACTAGGAACAGCTCCAGTCTGCAGCTCCCAACAAGATGAACGCAGAAGATGGATGATTTCTGCATTTCCAACTGAGGTACCTGGTTCATCTCACTGGGACGTATTGTACAGTGTGTGCAGGCCACAGAGGGCGAGCTGAAGCAGGGCAGTGCATCGCTTCACCCGGGAAACACAAGGGAAGCCAAGGGAAGCCGTGACAGTCTGTACCTGGAGGAATGGTACACTCCTGCCCAAATACTGTGATTTTCCCTCAGTCTTCACAACAGGCAGTCCAGGAAATTCCCTCCCATGCCTCGCTTGGTGGGTTCCAAGCCCACAGAGCCTTGCTCACTGCTAGCGCAGCAGTCTGAGATCGACCTGTGATGCTGCAGCTTGGTGGAGGGAGGGGTGTCCAGCATTGCTGAGGCTTGATGAGGCGGTTTTGTGTTCACAGTGTAAACAAAGAGGCCAGAAAGCTCAAACTGGATAGAGCCTACCATAGCTCAGCAAGGCCTACTGCTTCTCTAGATTCCACCTCTGTGAGCAGGACATATCAGAACAACAGGTAGCAGACAGCTTCAGCAGACCTAAACATCCCTGTCTAACAGTTCTGAAGATAGCAGTGGTTCTCCTAGCATGGTGTTCAAGCTCTAAGAACAGATAAACTGCCTCCTCAAGTGGGTCCTTGACCCCGTGTAGCCTGACTGGGAGACACCTCCCAGTAGGGGCCGACAGACACCTCATACAGGCAGGTGCCCCTCTGGGATGAAGCTTCCAGAGGAAGGATCAGGCAGCAATATTTGCTGTTCTGCAGCCTCCGCTGGTGATACCCAGGCAAACAGGGTGTGGGGTGGACCTCCAGCAAACTTCAACAGACCTGAAGGTGAAGGCCCTGACTGTTAGAAGAAAAACTAACAAACAGGAAGGAATAGCATCAACATCAACAAAAAGCACATCCACACCAAAATCCCATCTGTAGGTCACCAACATCAAAGACCAAAGGTAGATAAAACCACAAAGATGGGAAGAAATCAGACCAGAAAAGCTGAAAATTCCAAAAACCAGAATGCCTCTTCTCCTCCAAAGGATCGCAGCTCCTCACCAGCAAAGGAACAAAACTGGACGGAGAATGAGTTTGATGAGTTGACAGAAGTAGGCTTCAGATGGTTGGTAATAACAAACTTCTCTGAGCTAAAGGAGCATGTTCTAACCCATTGCAAGGAAGTTAAAAACCTTGAAAAAATGTTAGACTAATGGCTAACTGGAATAAAGAGTGTAGAGAAGAGCTTAAATGACCTGATGGAGCTGAAAACCATGGCACGAGAACTTCATGACACATGCACAAGCTTCAATAGCTGATTCGATCAAGTGGAAGAAAGGATATCAGTGGCTAAAGATCAGACTAATGAAACAAAGTGAGAAGACAAGATTAGAGAAAAAAGAGTGAAAAGAAATGAACAAAGCCTCCAAGAAATATGGGACTATGTGAAAAGACCAAATCTATGTTTGGTTGGGGTTTCTGAAAGTGATGGGGAGAATGGATCGAAGTTAGAAAACACTCTTCAGGATATTATCCAGGAGAACTTCCTCAACCTAGCAAGGCAGGCCAACATTCAAATTCAGGAAATACAGAGAATGCCACAAAGATACTCCTTGAGAAGAGCAACCCCAAGACACATAATCATCAGATTCACCAAGGTTGAAATGAAGGAAAAAATGTTAAGGGCAGCCAGAGAGAAAGATGGGGTTACCCACAAAGGGAAGCCCATCAGACTAACAGCAAATCTCTCAGCAGAAACCCTACAAGCCAGAAGAGAGTGGGGGCCAATATTCAGCACTCTTAAAGAAAAGAATTTTCAACCCAGAATCTCATATCCAGCCAAACTAAGCTTCATAACTGAAGGAGAAATAAAATCCTTTACAAAAAAGCAAATGCTGAGAGATTTTGTCACCACCAGGCCTGCCTTAAAAGAGCTCCTGAAGGAAGCACTAAACATAGAAAGAAACAACCAGTACCAGCCACTGCAAAAACATGACAAATTGTAAAGACCATCAACACTATGAAGAAATTGCATCAATTAATGGGCAAAATAACCAGCTAACACCATAATGACAGGATCAAATTCACACATAACAATATCAACCTTAAATGTAAATGGGCTAAATGCCCCAATTAAAAGATACAGACTGGCAAATTGGATAAAGAGTCAGGACCCATTGATGTGCTGTATTCAGGACACCCATCTCATGTGCAAAAACACACATAGGCTCAAAATAAAGGGATGGAGGAAGAACTACCAAGCAAATGGAAAACAAAAAAAGCAGGGGTTACAATCTAGTCTCTGATAAAACAGACATTAAACCAACAAAGAACAAAAGAGACAAAGATGGCCATTACATAATGGTAAAGGGATCAATTCAACAAGAAGAGCTAACTATCCTAAATATGTATGCACCCAATACAGGAACACCCAGCTTCATAAAGCAAGTCCTTACAGACCTACAAAGAGACTTAGACTCCCACACAATAATAATGGGAGACTTTAACACCCCATGGTCAATATTAGACAGATCAAGAAGACAGAAGGTTAACAAGGATATCCAGGACTTGAACTCAGCTCTGCACCAAGTGGACCTAATAGACATCTACAGAACTCTCCACCCCAAATCAACAGAATATACATTCTTCTCAGCACCACATCACACTTATTCTAAAACTGACCACATAATTGGAAGTAAAACACTCCTCAGCAAATGCAAAATAACAGAAATCACAACAAACTGTCTCTCAGACCACAGTGCAAATCAAATTAGAATTCAGGATTAAGAAACTCACTCAAAACCGCACAACTGCATGGAAACCAAACAACCTGCTCCTGAGTGACTATTGGGTAAATAATGAAGTGAAGGCAGAAATAAAGATGTTCTTTGAAACCAATGAGAACAAAGACACAATGTACCAGAATCTCTGGGACACAATTAAGGCAGTGTGTAGAGGGAAATTTACAGCACTAAATGCCCAGAAGAGGAAGCAGGAGAGATCTAAAATTGACACCCTAACGTCACAATTAAAAGAACTTGAGAAACAAGAGCAAACAAAATCAAAAGCTACAGAAGGCAAGAAATAACTAAGATCAGAGCAGAACTGAAGGAGATAGAGACACAAAAAACCCTTTGAAAAATCAATGAATCCAAGAGCTAGTTGTTTGAAAAGATCAACAAAATAGATAGACTGCTAGCAAGTATAATAAAGCAGAAACAAGAGAAGAATGAAATAGAGGCAATAAAAAATGATAAAGGGGATATGACCACTGATCCCACAGAAATACAAACTACCATCAGAGAATACGATAAACACCTCTATGCAAATAAACTAGAAAATCTAGAAGAAGTGGAAAAATTCCTGGGCACATACACCCTCCCAAGACTAAACCAGGAAGAAGTTGAATCTCTGAATAGACCAATAACAGGCTCTGAAATTGAGGCAATAATTAATAGCCCAACAACAAAAGGAAGTCCAGGAGCAGACAGATTCACAGCCAAATTCTACCAGAGGTACAAAGAGGAGCTGCTACCATTCCTTCTGAAACTATTCCAATCAACAGAAAAAGAGGTAACCTCCCTAACTTATTTTATGAAGCCAGGATCATCCTGATACCAAATCCTGGCAGAGACACAACAACAACAAAAAAAAGAATTTTAGGCCAATATCCCTGATGAACATCGATGTGAAAATCCTCAATTAAATACTGGCAAACTGAATCTAGCAGCACATCAAAAAGTTTATCCACCATAATCAAGTCGGTTTCATCCCTGGGCTGCAAGGCTGGCTCAACATATGCAAATCAAAAAATGTAATCCATCACAGAAACAGAGCCAACGACAAAAACCACATGATTATCTCAATAGATGCAGAAAAGGCCTTCAACAAAATTCAACAGCCCTTCATGCTAAAAATTCTCAATAAATTAGATATTGATGGAATGTATCTCAAAATAATAAGAGCTCTTTATGACAAACCCACAGCCAATATCATACTGAATGGGCAAACACTGGAAGCATTCCCTTTGAAAACTGGCACAAGACAAGGATGCCATCTCTCACCACTCCTATTCAACATAATGTTGGAAGTTCTGGCCAGGGTAATCAGGCAAGAGAAAGAAATAAAGGGTATTCAAATAGGAAAAGAGGAAGAAAAATTGTCTCTGTTTGCAGATGACATGATTATATATTTAGAAAACCCCATCGTCACAGCCCAAAATCTCCTTAAGCTGATAAGCAAATTCGGCAGAGTCTCAGGATACAAAATCAAAGTGTAAAAATCACAAGAATTCCTATACACAAATAACAGACAAACAGAGAGCCAAATCATGAGTGAACTCCCATTCACAATTACTACAAAGAGAATAAAATGCCTAGGAATCCAACTTATAAGGGATGTGAAGGACCTCTTCAAGGAGAACTGGAAACCGCTGCTCAACAAAATAAAGGAGGACATGAACAAGTGGAAGATCATTCCATGCTCATGGATAGGAAGAATCCATATCATGAAAATGACCATACTGCCCAAAGTAATTTATAGATTCAATGACATCCCCATCAAGCTACCAATGACTTTCTTCATAGAATTGGAAAAGACTACTTTAAAGTTCATATGGAATCTAAAAAGAGCCTGCATTGCCAAGACAATCCTAAGCCAAAAGAACAAAGCTGGAAGCATCATGCTACCTGACTTCAAGCTATACTACAAGGCTACAGTAACCAAAACAGCATGGTACTGGTACCAAAACAGATATCTAGACCAATGGAACAGAACAGAGTCCCCAGAAATAATACCATACATCTACAACCATCTGATCTTTGACAAACCTGACAAAAACATGCAATGGGGAAAGGATTCCCTGTTTAATAAATGGCACTGGGAAAACTGGCTAGCCATATGTAGAAAGCTGAAACTGGATCCCTTCCTTACACACTATACAAAAAGTAACTCAAGATGGATTAAAGAGTTAAATGTAATACCTAAAACCATAAAAACCCTAGAAGAAAACCTAGGCAATACCATTCAGGACACAGGCATGGGCAAAGACTTCAAGACTAAAACACCAAAAGCAATGGCAACAAAAGCAAAATAGACAAATGGGATCTAATTAAAGTAAAGAGCTTCTGCACAGCAAAACAAACTATCATCAGAGTGAACAGGCAACCTACAGAATGGGAGAAAAATTTTGCAATCTACCCATCTGACAAAGGGCTAATATCCAGAATCTACAAAAAACTTAAACAAATTTACAAGAAAAAAATGAACAACCCCATCAAAAAGTGGGCAAAGGATATGAACAGACACTTCTGAAAAGAAGACATTTATGCCCCCAACAGACATATGAAAAAATGCTCATCATCCCTGGTCATCAGAGAAATGCAAATCAAAACCACAATCAGATACCATCTCACACCGGCTAGAATGGCGATCATTAAAAAGTCAGGAAACAACAGATGCTGGAGAAGATGTGGAGAAATAGGAATGCTTTTACACTGTTGGTGGGAGTGTAAATTAGTTCAACCACTGTGGAAGATAGTGTGGTGATTCCTCAAGGATCTAGAACTAGAAATACCACAAGACCCAGCAATCCCATTACTGGGTATATACCCAAAGGATTATAAATCATGTTACTATAAAGACGCATGCACACATATGTTCATTGAAGCACTATTCACAATAGCAAAGACTTGGAGCCAACACAAATGTCCAACAATGATAGACTGAATTAAGGAAATGTGGCACATATACACCATGGTATTCTATGCAGCCATAAAGAGGAGTTCATGTCCTTTGCAGGGACATGGATGAAGCTGGAAACCGTCATTCTCAGCAAACTATCACAAGGACAGAAAACGAAACACCACATCTTCTCACTTATAAGTGGGAGTTGAACAATGAGAACACATGGACGCAGGGCAGGGAACATCACACACAGGGGCCTGTCGTGGGGTGGGGGTCTGGGGGAGGGATAGCATTAGGAAAAATACCTACTGTAAATGACAAGTTGACGGGTGCAGCAAACCAACACGGCACATGTATACCTATGTAACAAACCTGCACGTTGAGCACAGGTACCCTAGAACTTAAAGTATAATTAAAAAAAAATTTTCAAAATAAAAAGTTAAACATAAAAAAAGTCTGTTCCAATAATACACAGGTATACTGTGGCTTGGGTCCTCCTTACAAACATGTTACCCTTTAAATAAATACTGGGCCAGATTGTGACAGAGCAGATTTGCTACACAGAGGCCTTTTTCTTGGAGGCCTCAAAGTCTCTCCCACTATGTACTGTGTATCCCTCAGGATCAGCAATAGAAGAATTACAGTTGGAAAAAATTTTTTATGCTTCATGAATGGCTTAGAGCACCTCAAATACCTCGTGGAATAATTTTTATTTGCTCTAGTTGGAGACAACAAATAATTGGAGACAACAAAAGATGGTTTTAGACATAACTATGGACTAGAGGGAGCTTTCTATGACACATGCAGACTTCTCTTTCTGGTTCCTTATGCCTTGAGCATCTCTCCTTTACTCTTCCCTCTGTCCATGTTCTGCCTTCAATTAACAACACCCTCAAGACTCTAATCTCTGAAGTGAAATTAAAGCCAGCAGTCGTCAGAAAATTCCACTGAACATGTGCACATGTGTGCATGCATGTGTGCATCTGTGTGTATGTGTGTCTCTGTGTGTGTGTGTGTAGTTTAGGAAGGTCTCATGGCACCAATCACCCAACTTCTATCTGTCCATTCACAGGAGAGCATGGCTGGACCTCAGCACAACTGCAATTAGGTGTTTGTACCTGCTGCTGTAGTCTCCCTTTCTGTCCCTTTTCTCCTTATATGACATCCCCCCATCTGCCTTTCCATTTTACATGACTAGCTCACCCTCTGCTACAGCAGAAGGAGATCCAATAACATTAATTATACTGACAGAGTGTCTGTCACATTAATATAATCATTCTTTCCATTCATGGACAGCATGAACAATTTAAGCGCTCGGGAAATTGTACATCCTGCCAAAATACTAAGTCTTACCCTGACCTCAGTGAGCAGGAAATGCTCCTGGCCAGACAATAATTTGGGGATGGGGATAAGTATGTTGAATCCACAGCCTCGAAACAAGATCTCTGACTTTGGAAGTTAATGAGTTACTTACTTTGAAAGTAATGAAAGTTAATGAAGTCTCCTTCCAAAGCTTGCTCCTAACTTGAACCTCTCACAGACATAGAGGAGTCTGGAAGACAATTTGGTCTGCGTCTGTGAACTGTTCAATTCAGATGTAGAAACATCCAAAGAAAGCTGTTTTGATGCTAATTGGGACTGCTTCTAGCCTTGCTCTGCTATCCCTGTTTCCAGAGATGGCAAATGTGGAAATAGTATCAGAAGATGTCCTTATGTTGTTAATTAATAAAAGAATGTTTGAGGAGAAAGGAAGATGGATATGTACATAATGATTTTTTAATAGTTCAGTTTTTTGTGTAGGCTTCTGACCTCCCTACGTTTCTTCCTTATCCCACCATTGTTACAATACTCTAACTAATCTACAGCCCTTATTCAAATTTCACCAGTTTTTTCTGCTTATGTCCTTTTTTTGCTCCAGGATCCCACAACGAATGTAGTTATCATGTCTCCTTGGATCTCTTCTGATCTCCAAATCCTTTGGGTTCTTTCTTTACCCCACTAAGATTGTATTTTCACTGTAGATTAAGCTGAGTTTCATTAATTGTCTTAGCCTGGCTGGGGTCAGTAGGGTCTCTTTAAAGAAGCTGCCATGCTGCAGGTAAACATGGGTCTGAAGTGCGGAACTGCTTTGTTTCTCACACATATCCACCTAGTTTGCCTAATAGGAAACTGGCTCATATATCAAGGAAGTATTGGGGCATCAAACTACAAGCACACAGATACTTTTTAAGTCTCATGCATTCTATTTAAAATTTTTAGAGATATTTTACTCAATAAATTATACATACTTATTTTAATTCAAAAAAATATTTTCCCAAATACTCTAAACAAAGTTGACATACCAGAAAGATGAACTATATTTAGTACATGGCTTGAAGTACTCATTGGCATACTTCTGCGTACTTCAGTTTGAGAAACTCTAACAGTGTTATTTTACTGTTTCAAATGCATGATACTGGATTACACAAGCCATTGTGACAAACTGCTGGTGTCCGGACATTACTTATAACACTGTTCCTATGAGTAAATGCTTTCCAAGTTACACACAACTGACTCACAAATAAACTTTTGGCCCACAATCCATTTATATGTTGGGGACTGTTTGTACTAATATAAGATCCTTGCCACAGGATTTTTAAAAGTCATTGCAACAAATAATTCTTTTAATTTCTAAGAAAACCCACCACTTCTGCAAGTTGTATGTTGTTTTTATCTCTAGATATCAAATTGCCTTAAAGCAAAACTTCCCAGTATGGATATATCTAGTTGGGAAAACAGTCTGACAACAACAAAGAGAAGATAAATGAGAAAGCAAGATTGAACATAACTCATTTACAAGAAAAGGCCTTTGATTCTGTACTTTGTCCTTCAGCTTCAGAATTCAATTTTCCTACTCAATTTTCTGCTGTTCAAATGCTGCAGTCGTTTTGTTGCTTGGATATAAATGGTGGACTCCAGCTCTGAAAGAAACAAAGTTGGTGAAAAATTCACAGGAAGCCAACTCCTTCTTTCAGTTCTTTGTCAAAGCCCTTTGTATTTTCAAAGTGATCAAAGGCACTTGCAGGTGAAAAGCCGAGAGCTGTCAGTGGTGCTAGGGAGGGCGTGCTGTGGAAATGCTATCCTTTTAGGAATACAGTTTTTTTCTGAAGGAGGAAGAGTGAGGGAATTGTATAAATAATCCTAGAGGCCATTGGAGTACAATTTTAACTTGTCAGCCCTATTTAAATTTGGGTCACTCTTGTTACTGGTTCTGGTTATAAAAAACCTCCCTCGGGGGTAAGAATCCTTTCCTCTCCTCACAAGATCTTTCCTAATTCTCCTACCTCCCCTTGTTCAGGCATCATGCTTGGAGGAGAGCAACATCATTTATGTAGCAGCCCATTTCAAGCTTCTTTTAGATGGAGATAATTACAGATGGAAAATGTGCCACAGAAAGAGACCACCTGTGGTCAGTGCCTCACAAATGGAAATGTAAAAGGTGACTTGTATGGATCACAATGCTCTGCAAAGCTAACTTCCTGAGTAATTTTAAATTCTTTTAAGATGGAATATCTCTCTTCAATTAAGATTTGGGATAATCAAATATTATAAGGGAGCCTTGGGACATAGCATATTTAAAGAGACTTGCCTGTGTGCACAACTCATGCTGAAATAGAAGTAGATTAAACTCCATGCCACTCATATAAAATCTCTGACCTGTGAGAGTTTATTATTTATAGTAGTGGGTCTGCAAACTACAGCCCTCAAGCTAAATCTGACTCATCGCCTGTTTCTTTGTTGTTGTTTTTTTCAGCTTACCGGTTAAGAATGGTTTTTATACTTTTATGTGGTTGGAAAAAAACAAAAGAAGATAATGTTTTGTGACACATGAAAAGTATTTGAAATTCAAATTTCAGTGTACAGGAATATAGTTTTGTTGGAACATGGTAATGCCCACTCATTTATGTGTTGCTTATGGCTGGTTTTATCCTACAACTGCAGACTTCAGTAGTTGCAAGGGATACTGTGTATGGTCTTCAAAGCTTAACATATTTACTATCCGGATCTTTCTGAAAAAAACTTGCCAATCCCTGTTTCATGTTCACTGAGAATTCACTTTTTCTAGTGATGTGCTGCAACGAGGTAGGGCATTCTTGGAGCAGGAGACAAATGTTATAAAGGAGAGGGGGAAATAATCCCAGAGAAGCATGAGGGCATCGGAAGGCACACCTGCCAGCATCACAGGTTGTCTCAGCTAGGGCTGTGATTTGCTTTTCTCTGAAGAACTTCATGCCTACAGCCTATATTTTTAATAGAGGGAACTAGGATACAGCAAAAGTTGCACAAATGAGGACACAGAAAAAGAGGATAGAATAGTGGCAGCTATAACACAGACATACATTATTTTCTGTCTCTGACTCCTCTTCTCTCCTTCACTATCTTTAGTGGTCGCACTTAAGATATGAAGAGGATGGGGGAAAAGAGGGAGGAAAGTAGGAGGGAGACAGAGGTCAGGATGGAAAGGTGGAAAGTAGGAGGAGGAGAGAGAGAATTGTAGAACGAAAACTGAATGTTAGAGTAACAGAGTAGAAAACAAAGCAGAAATCAAAGTGGGGAAGGTAGAGTAAAAGAGATTATGGAGTAGTGAAGAGGGCCTTCCAACTATCTATTCCTACCACAAGTTAAGCTTTCTAAAAGGAGGCCATAGAGGCTTTGTTAATTAATTGATTGACTGATGATTGATTGAAATGAAGATCAAGACACTAAAGACAGAGGATATAGAAAGGTGATAGAAGAGAGATGTGACATGAAAAATTAATTTTAAAAACTATAACGTGTTCAAAACCAGCTTTTGAATTTTTTGCAATTGCACTTTTAATTCGAATAAAAGCTTATACATGGGCTTAATATAGTTAGATAAGTTCTGGCCTGACCTCCAGTCATGCACCACCTCTCTCCCTTTACCAGGGGTTTCCACAGAGTACAGTTCAAGGACCCCCTACCCTACTTTGAAATAATAATCATCACTTCCTCACCTGGGGTTAGGGGGTCATTCTGATTTTACAGGAGGGAGTCGTTTTGAATCTAATTACCTGAAAGAGAGCGAACACAAACCCGTATTTGCAGTCTCTGTCCATATCGAACTTGTATAACAGTCATAAAATCGTTTACAGTTTGGTAATAACACAGATGAATTTGAAGCTCACACATTTTTAAGCTATATTGTAATTCTCACATGGAACCCGAAAACACTAAGTAAAGGGTTAGAGCATGACACATATGAAACTGTCATAGGTGTTTTTCCTGTGATGTGGGGCAATTTTTTAGGGCATCAGATATCTAGAAGAGAAGTAACATTAATTCTGAATTTTAAAACAACATTAGCAGCACGAGAACTAAGTGAATAGGATTCCTTATAGCCTTAATCCATTACAAATTTGGATTTATAAAGGTGTTTGCCATAATATTCCTTTTTTTCTTTCTTGTCTTTTTTTTTTTTTTTTTTTTTTTTTGCAGTGGCGCGATCTCGGCTCACTGCAACCTCCGCCTCCCGGGTTCACGCCATTCTCCTGCCTCAGTGTCTCTAGTAGCTGGGACTACAGGCACACGCGGCCTCGCCCGGCTAATTTTTTTTGTATTTTCGCAGAGACAGGGTTTCACCCTGTTTGCCCAAGCTGGTCGCGAACTCCTGAGCTCAGGCAATCCGCCAGTCTCGGCCTCCCAAAATGCTGGGATTACAGGCGGGAGCCACCGCACCCGGCCAACATTTGTTTTTCTTTGAAGAATTTTCCATCCTTGTCCACTCTGGCACACAGGTCAACTTGTTAGAAGACCAGGAGACATGGGATTTTCTACACTCACTTTTGCCACTGTGTGGTTTGGTTCAGACCACACAAAGCACATTAGAAAACACAAATGTGCCAAGTGTGCCTGCCTACCTCTCCATCACATTTGCAGCCCCCCTTTCCTATTTGAACATGGAATGCCATAACCTTAGGACAAATCAGGACTACTTAAAAGGGCACCTAAATGTTCTAATGAAAATAAATTTGAATGTCACTCATTATTTTGCATTGAGAAATGTACTAGAAATATTTGTGGTCAAAGAGGAAGTTTTACTACCCTGAAATGTTGCCTTGGAAATGCACAGTGAGGAACAGGTAAATGAAATCTTTTCCCTCTAGTTTCATCTCTCCTCTGTGGCTAAAGGAAGTGTTATATAGAAATATAATCATCAGCTCTATCCCAAAATCAACAGAAAAAATGTTAAGGACTGGATGCAGTGGCTCATGCCTAGAATTCCAACACTTTGGGAGGCTGAATGGGAGGATTGTTTGAGCACAGGAGTACAAGGCCAGCCTCAACAACATAGCAAGACCCCATCTGTACCAAAAAAAAAAAAAATTAAAAAATTAGCCGGCATGGTGGTGCAAGCTTGTAGTCCCAGCTACTTGGGAGGCTGGGGCAGGAGGATCTCTTGAGCCCAGGAGTTCAAGGCTGCAGTGATCTACGATTGTGCCACTGCATGTCAGCCTGGATGAAAAAGTGAGACCCTGATCTCTAAAAAAAAAATAATAATAAAGTTAAGCACAAATTACAAATTGTCTTCTATTTACATAAATAGAAGTGGATCCCACTACTGAAAATATGAGTTATTCTACAGCAAACCTTGCCCCTTCTGGGTAGGCAGGTTATCTTGGAAATCAACAGATGTCAGGTTAAAATAGAGAATCACAGCCTCACACTGAAACCGTCATGATAGGATTAGTCAGTTCCCTTATAAGAAGAGACACAAGAGAGCTTGCTTTTTCTGTCTCTGCTCTCCTTTATGTGAGTATACCAAGAGAAGACAGCCATCTGTAAATCAGGAGGAAGGCCCTCACCAGACACTGGATCTGCTGGATTTTTGATCTTGGACTTCCCAGACTCTGGAAGTGTGAGAGTAAATGTTTATTGTTTAAGCTGCCCATTATATGATAATTTGTTATCACTGCCTGAGCTAAGACAACCATCTTAACCATTTTTAAGTATACAAGTCAGTGGCATTTAAGTACATTCACATTGCTGTGCAACTATCACAGCCATCCATCGCCAAAAGTCTTTTCAACTTGTAAAACTGAAATTCTGCACCCATTACACAATAATTCCCCATCCTCTCCTCCCTCATTCCTTAGGAACCACCATTCTGACTTCTGTTTCTGTGAATTTGATTACCCCACATACTTCATGTAAGTGGAATCATACAGTATTTGTCTTTTTGTGACTTTATTTCCCTCAGCATAATGTCCTCAAGGTTCACCTATGTTGTAGCATCCATCAGACTTTACTTCCTTCTCAAAGCTGAATAATGTTCCATTGTATGTATACACCACATATTATGTATCTATTCATCCATCAATTGGTGCTTAGGTTGTCTCCAACTTTTGGCTATGGTGAATAATTCTGCTACGAAAAGATATTTATAAATGTATAAATACCTTTTTGAGATGTGGGATATTTTTTATTTTCATAATCAGTGTGAAGGTGAGGGGGCCATATGCCGAGGTAGGAGCAATAAGAAAATCATTTATTACCTTGGTGTCAAGGTGGAAAAAAATGTCCAGCAATGCAGAAGACAGTTTCCCACAATGAAGAACTTTCCTACCTAAAATGCCAATTGATACTCCCATTACAAAACACTGCAAGAAGAAGAAATATCAAGAAATAGGCCACTGCAGTAAATCAAGTACCAGGTGATGAAGCCCTGAACTATAGAGGAGATAGCAAAAAAGAGGAACAGGTAAGTATGAGGACCCTTTGACAAGATTCAAGGCCAACAGTCTGAGATAAGAGTTCTCTGCATGGTTTAAGACAGTTTATTGATCATTACTGGGCCCCGATTTCTTATTTATTTGCAAGATGAAAATATGAATTATTTCAAGTTTCTATGAGTTCTCATATTCTATGGTCTTTTGACATTAGTTTTTGACATTAAACATGACTGTCGCACACCTAAATGAGGACGTATAGATACTTGGCAATCCCTACTGAAAAACCTGATCTTTGGAGAGCTTGTGAAGTTGGTCAAGTTTGACTTGATAATCTCTCAGCTGTCCTTATGTCAGTACTTTCCCACTAAGCACCTGCCCATGAACATTCTTATAGGTTCCTGGCTGCCTAAAACTTCCTGAGGTGCTTTGAGAGGATTTGCCTTTCTAGAGCCGTACCCATGCCCACAAATATTTTTCATGTTTCTATCAATTGATAGAAATAATTAGCTACTGCCGCATAACAAACTATTCTAAAACCTAGTGGCTTATATTTTAAGACTTAAAATAATAATCAATTATTACTTCTCATGAGCCATGGGTGGGCTGGGCAAAATTATTGAACTAGAATGACATAAGCTGATCTCAACTAGGCTCACTCATAATTCTGTAATCAACTAGCTAATCAGCTAGGGTTGGCTGGTCTAGACTACCCTGAGCTGTTTTCATAGGTGTGGCAGGGTTTCACAAGAGCAGAAACAAAGCCTCTTTTAAGGGGTAAACTTGGAGCTTGCGTGCTGTCATTTCTGTTACATTATTAGCAAGTAACAAGGCCAGGCTCCATCTCTTAATGAGAGGCACTTTCAAAGTTACACTGCAAATACATGATCACAGAGAAGAATAGAAGAACTGGGTCATTTTTGCAACAAATATACTATCAAAACTTCATGTGTCCTCCAGTCTACTCTCAGGAAATAGCTAAGTGACAGCTAGTACTATCACACTAATCAAGACCATGAATTCCTCAAGAATTAGGATAAGTCTTTTATCTTGGTAATCTTGGTTATACAGTATAAGAGTTAAGGCAAGCCCTGAAGAAATATTTGTTGAAATGACATGAAACCCATTTACAAAGGCATTTTAATAGTTACCACAGAAAATGTTTTTCTGACCCTTTCTTCTCTAAAAATTAAGTAGGCAATTTAAGGATGTGCTTTATAGAACGCTATTGTGTTGATTTGGACTGTTACACATCATTGAAAGAACTAAGTCTGTGATTGTACTATACAGCATATTTTTTAAAATCTTATTTAGCTTGTAACTCTTTTATACCATGCAGAAGACTCAATATTTCTTCACTAATGAGCAACAGACTGCTGTCAGTTAATAGCTGGACAAAAGCAGCTAAACTGACATGACTAGGGAATTCTCAAAGCAAAGAGGTGGAACTACTCTAAATTAACATATCATGTGGCTTTAGATTTCTTTGGTTTCAACCCAAAACTGGTTTTTCTTTCCTCCCTTCCCTGAATATTTTTAGAATATTTTACTCAGTGATGAAATATCTGTTGCAGTTTACTCAACCTGCATCTTTTCTCCTCTTATGATAGAGCCACCTTTAAAATCTTATCCACCACTTGGCCCTTACTGCCAATGATTGGATTAATTAGGGCTTGCTATTTTGATTAAAAAAACAAAATGTCTAACAATGTGTCTTGTCTTTAACACACCAGAAATTATTCTTAAGGTCAGGTAAAACATTGAACTATTTGGAACAATTTAGTAATTCTTGGGTGATTACAGACACAATTACTATAAAAACCAAATAATTTAGGCAGACCATTTCCCATTAATTTTGCAAAAAGCACTTCTCTAAGTAACAGTGAAGACACTGGAACAAATAGGATGTTAAAACACTTGGCCATATATTTTTCATTGGTGTGGTTTTGGTCATGGTCAAAACTAACTGCTGAGACTAGTATTACGCCTCTTCTGTGTCCTCTGGAAAAGAGGATAATAATAGAACTTATCTCAAAGAATATTTGTGAGGGTTAAATTATCTAATTCAAGTAAAATATTAAGTAAGTATAATGCCTGGCACATAGTAACTAATCATCACTATCAGCTGGAGTTCCGTTAATTTGCTTCACTGATTAGTCATTGCTCTTTCACAAAATCAACGCTTGATTCTTATTCTGAACAAATGATGACTTTATTGCATTCCAGCTGAGCATAGAGCATGGCACTGTTATTAATAATAGTAATAATTATAATATCAATAATGGTATTGTGAAAAATAAAAAATCAATTTATCCAAAGTTTCTTTTTAGAAGGAACTTACCTTCTAAACAGGGATATGAAATATTACTACACCATGACCGCCCAAAAGTGAATATTTAATACCAATGAAAATTAATTATGAGTAAATATCAATATCCAAATGATGTTGATGATTCCCAAGGAGATCTAAAATTGATTGTTTACGTGGGAAAAAAAAGTTAAGTATCTATGTCACAGTGCACACAAATAAATGCCAGATGGAAAAATAAATCTGTATGACCTTGGGGTAGAAAAAATATCTTATTAAGAAACAAAAAGTGCCGGCCAAGCAGGAAAAGACTAATATATTGAATTCTTCTAAATTCAAGAACTAAAAAGAACATTTTGTGTGAAACGAACGGTGCCATAAATAAATTTTAAAAACAAATAATTGGCACAGAAAAGATAATTGTAACACAAATAACTGTCCAATAATTAGTATTCAAATATATATAAATAAATTTGCAAATGAATAAAAGAAAGTCAAACAACCTAATAGGAAAATATTGAAGAATATAAATATACAATTTACAAAACCAGAAAGCTGAATAGCCACTAAACATCAGGAAAAAAATGCTCTACTTCCGTGGCACAAATTAAAACAATGGCAATCCATAACACATCATCAGGGTAGCAAAAAATATTTAAGTCTGGCAAAATCAACAGTTGACAAGGAATTGAGAAAATGGGATTGCTCAGGCATTGCTAAAGGGAATAAAAATTGGCATCACCTTGAGAGTACTTTGCCCTATCTAGAGATTTCTATAGCCTATCTATACCACTACCTACTATACACCTTAGAGAAAATTTCCCACATGTATAATAAGACATACATAATGAGACAGGTTTAGGAATATTTATAGAAGCATTGTTTATAAAAGCAAAAAAAAACTCGTATTAATTATACTAGAGTCATATAATGAAATATTACATAGCATTTAAAATTAAGAACTATAACTGCATGTTTATGTATTTTTTATAAGTTACACAGACTGAATGAGCTGCTGTAACAAAATACCTTAGACTGGGTAACTTATAAACAATAGAAATTTATTATATACAGTTGGGGAGGCAAAAAATCTAATTTTCACATGTCAGTAATTCAGTGTCTAGTGGAGGATTGCTCTTTGTTTCAAACATTGCTCCTTCCCACTGCATCATCATGTGGAGGAAGGAAAAAACAAAACCCCTCAAGCCTGTTTCATAATGGCTCTAATCTCACACATGAGGGCAGAACCTTCATGACCTAATGGTGTCTTAAAGGCGCCACCTTTTAATACTATCACATTGGAGATTAGGTCGCATCATACGAATTTTAGGGGAGCACCAACATTAAGACCATAGCATGTATTGTATAGATCAACCTTGAAAAAATAATTCTAAATGAAAACAAATTACAAAATATTACATATAATGTGACATTCACATAAAATTTAAAAACATACAGCTATATTATATAAATGAACTGTGAATGCCTGCCAACTTTAGGCAAGTGGCTATATGTGGAAAAGAAGAAAGAGAAGGAAATCTGTGAGGAATTAAAAAAAACACTTTAGTTTCTGTAACTTTTTTTTTAATAAAAACCCTTAAGTAAATACAGTATGGGAGATATTAATATTTTACATAATCTGTTTTGGATATATACACATTAAAAATAATATTTGGGAGGAGCATTTCTGGCTTTTTTGAAATATTTCATAATAAAAGGAAAAGTAAACCTTACCAATCCTTTAGGAATACTCATAAAACCATTAATAAACCTAAGCCCATTATGATAACATCACACCTCTAGAGCTGTCATTCGTTGGATGATTTTGATCTTACAGAAGACAACCAAGACCAAGAAGCATCTAAGTTGTCAAACCAAGCTCCAAAACTATGTGTCCAAACTCTTAATTGTTATTCTTAACAGAGATTCTCAGTTCCTTATATAAAGCTACTAAATCTTACTTTATAAGCTTGGTTAAAAGTTGTAAAAAGCAAAATATTACTAGAAAGAAAAGGAGAAGAAATAAAAATATACTAAAGGGACATGAAATTATTAAAAGTTAAATGGTGGCTATTAAATATACATATGCATATATATATGTAAATCCATAAAGCCAATAGTAGTGTACAAAATGGCACAAGAATATACGCTGGTAATGATATCAAATAATTGATAACATTTGTTATCATGCTCTGTGTACTCTAAAAATAGAGGGACATCTGCAATACATTTTAGAAAAATGCCCATTAAAAATGCTAACATTTTTTGTTTTATGGGCTTCATTTCCACTGTGTACATGGTAATAAAAGATTTAACCCAAAAGTGTGACTCTAATCATGGCAATTTCAAACACAGTATAAAGTTGTCAGCTTTTTGGAGTTGTGGAACATATATTTCTTCTAGATGAGGTTTGCTTCTTTTACACATACAGCTTCCCTCAAAGTGTGACTGCAAGTAGACTATCTAAAGGACAGTGGAGGAGGATTGCTCTCAGAGAACAAAAAATAATTTTAAAATTCTTTATGTACAGAAAGGATTTGTCAGCATTTTAACCCCTGAATGTCATGCAATATATCTATGAATCTCAACAACAAAGATTAAACATAAATGCCATTAATGTTAATTTTATAAATTTGTTTTTTACCTCAAATTCTAGTTCTTAGTTTAACTGAAGTCATATATAATACACAGAGAAAATATTTTAATAAAGGAAAATGGATCCACAGATGATAATTTGCAAGAGATGGAAAGGAGATTATGATGATAACTTTGGTAGTGTTATAAATTATTTTTTTAAGTTAACAGGAGAAAGGCTTGCCCTCTAATTCTCATGGTTAAGAGTTTGAAGAAAGCTGTACCTCTATCAGATAATGTAAAATCTAATGAAAGATTCTAGGAAATCAATGGACTATTTTATTGATACAAAATCTCAATCTAAAACTTTTAAAAGTTTCTTCATTTTCTTTACTATAACACTCCATCGTTTGGCTATATAATCTTCAGTAATATTTGACTAAATTTTCATAAATTTTAAAAAATCTATTTTATAGTCCTTCAGAGTTAAATGCATAATCAACCAGTTTCCTTGCAACACGCATCTAAACCAGAATGAAGAGCCACATTCTTTGGTCTATCTCATGTTCTCTCCATCTTGATCTTAATTGCATTATTGCTAATATTAGTATATTAATTTTTTCATCTTACATTATTTTAAGTGGTGCAGAAATGTGTAATAAAACACTCAAATGTATCTGCAAACAAGTTCTATTTTTATATAATGATGGTTGCTTGACAGAGGCTGAAAACGTTGACTAGTAGGCAGAGAGGGATGACAGTGCTTGATATTCACTTGCTGGATGAAAGTCTAAAAGAAATAAGAAAAGTGATTTAAAGGTAGCAGAGTAAATGTTGAGGTCCCATAATACACATAGATGAGATGGGTTCTAGAAATAGCCTGCCTGTATATTTTGATTAAAGAGTAAGGTTTAAATATCCTGGCTGTTGAGAGAAGAAAATCTAAACACACACACACTTGTTGAAAGGTGTGGAAATCTCTGGTTTAGAATTTGATATCAGTTCCGAGAAAGTGGCATCTCTTATAGAATACTAGTAAGCTATACCACATAGTTTGATTCTGAACTTGGCATAGATATGTGACATGGGAATAAATGTACACCTGCAAACCAGCTCATTTGATGAGGTCAAAATGAAGCCTTTTGACTAAAACTACCAGCTTTTGACCAAAGGTAAGTTGTCCTTTCCCACTAGCTTTTTATCCAGTGCTACCACCTTATTTTGGTTCCTCATTCTGGTGGACTGTGGTCATTAGTAAAATACTGTCATCAAGCAGAAATCAATGAACCCCACTTCAAGCAGTTGAACGTGAAGGACCTCTTCAAGGAGAACTACAAACCACTTCTCAAGGAAATAAGAGAGGACACAAACAAATGGAAAAACATTCCATGCTCATAGATAGGAACAATCATATGAAAATGGCCATACTTCCCAAAGTAATTTATAGATTCAATGCTATTCTCAGAAAGCTACCACTGATTTTCTTCACTGAACTAAAGAAAACTACTTTAAATTTCATATGGAACCAAAAAAGAGCCCACATTGCCAAGACAACCCTAAGCAAAAAGTACAAAGCTGGAGGCATCATGCTACCTGACTTCAAACTATACCACAAGGCTACAGTAACCAAAACAGCATAGTACTGGTGCCAAAACAGATATATAGACCAATGAAACAGAACAGAGGCCTCAGAAATAATGCCAAACATCTACAACCATCTGATCTTTGAGAAACCTGACAAAAACAAGCAATGGGGAAAGGATTCCCTATTTAATAAATGGTGCTGGGAAAACTGGCTAGCCATATGCAGAAAACTGAAACTGGACCCCTTCCTTACACCTTACACAAAAATTCACTCAAGATGGATTAAAGACTTAAACATAAAACCATAAAAACCCTGCAAGAAAACCTAGGCAATACCATTCAAGACATAGGCATGGGCAAGGACTTCATGTCTAAAGCACCAAAAGCAATGGCAACAAAAGCCAAAATTGACAAATGGGATCTAATTAAACTAAAGAGCTTCTGCTCACCAAAAGAAACTATCATCAGAGTGAACAGGCAACCTACAGAATGGGAGAAAATTTTTGCAATCTATCCATCTAAGGTCCAGAGTATACAAAGAACTTAAACAAATTTACAAGAAAAACACAGCCCCATCAAAAAGTGGGCAAAGGATATGAACAGACACTTCTCAAAAGAAAACATTTATAGGGTCAACAAACGTGAAAAAAGCTCATCATCACTGGTCATTAGAGAAATGCAAATCAAAACCACAATGAGATACCGTCTCACGCCAGTTAGAATAACAATCATTAAAAAGTCTGTAAACAACAAATGTGGCAAGGATGTGGAGAAATAGGAATGCTTTTACACTGTTGGGAGTGCAAATTAGTTCAACCATTGTGGAAGACAGTGTGGTGTTTTCTCAAGGATCTAGAACCAGAAATACCATTTGACCCAGCAATCCCATTACTGGGTATATACCCAAAGGATTATAAATCATTCTACTCTAAAGACACATGCACACGTATGTTTATTGCAGCACTATTCACAACAGCAAAGACTTGCAACCAACTCAAATGCCTGTCAGTGATAAACTGGATAAAGAAAATGTGACACATATACACCATAGAATACTATTCAGCCATAAAAAAGGATGAGTTCATGTCCTTTGCAGGGACATGATGAAACTAGAAACCATCATTCTCAGCAAACTAACACAGGAACGGAAAACCAAACACTGCATGTTCTCATTCATAAGTGGGAGTTGAACAATGAGAACACATGGACACAAGGAGGGGAACATCACACACCAGGGCCTGTCAGGGGGTGGGGGGTAAGGGGAAGGAGAGCATTAGGACAAATACCTAATTCCATGAGGGGCTTAAAACCTAGATAATGGGTTGATGGGTGCAGCAAACCACCATGGCACATTGTATACCTACGTAACAAACCTGCACATTCTGCACATGTATCCCAGAACTTAAAGTATAATAATAATAAAAAAAATCTGAATAAAAGGATTAAAAAATGGTATTCTTAGTTACCAGATCTCAGACATAGTAAAAGGCATGAGCCGTCAGTGCAGTAAAAAGGAGACAAATAATAATCTAATAAGCTGGCTGATACTGACTCCACAGGTGAGGTCACAACAGGCATTTGGCACTAAAAAGAAATGAAGGAATAGAAATAGTGGGCAGATCTTAATATACTCTGTGCTAGAATGCTTTTGTAACTACACCTATCCGTTATGGTTTTCATAAATTCTTCTGCTTCCATTTTGGCAACTGTTCAAATATTACAATACCACCTTATCTGTCCCTCTTGTACAATTGTCCCTGCAACAGAATAATCACATTCAGGACCATATTAGCATCCCAGTAGCCAGAGCAACTAGTAGAAGAACTCTTACATCCAAGTCTCTCTTGCTATACTCTTTATTTTACAGCAATGTCCAAACAGTTGTCAATACCTGCTATGTGGTTTACAAAGGTCAGGCATGGATGTGCCTCTTATAGATCTATCTCTAGGCTATTGCATCTGTTCCCTTGGGTCATATGATACCACCTTATATGTCTGAGAGACAGGCTTTTCCTGTCTCATGGCCATAATCTCACATATATCATTTGGATAGAGCTCCTTGATAACAGGGACTATTTTTTTATTTTGATGACAAACACCCAAGTGCTCAGGACATAGTGTTACATACCAGATATGTGTTTCTGAACTGATTGAATGTAATTTCCTTCAATTACTTTAAATATTTATAAATCAGTGTTCAGTGGCTTTGTTGTCCAACCAGCTCCATTGACAGCCTTCATACTGAAATGATTAGCTATTGCTTTGGGTGTTGAATAGAAACAACACAACTTCTAGTCCCTGATTATTCATTTAAGAGGGCTTATATTAGATACAGTATTAGTGTCATGATTGATTCCGCCTTCATGTCATAAAAAAGTGTCTCAGACCACATATGGAAATTCAGAATGCAGCAGGAATTCTAGAGCTACTGAGAACCTTGGTCATGGCTTTTAGCAGAACAGAACACAAGAAGCACCTGATCTCTTGCTGGATGCTGTAAGGGTAGATGGATCTGGGAGAGTGCCACATGCAGCTCTTGAGATGTTAAGATGCTTACACTCAAGGAATAAGCTAGACATTCAAATATATCTGAAGTTTGAATAAGATTTTGAATTCCCCAAAACTTGACAGTTGACTGATCTATGTTGTGTAATATGACGGATTTTCAAAAAGTTCATGAAAAAAATGAAATTAAAAGATAAAAAGTAAAAGATATAAACTTTATTTCTCAACATAAGCTCCACAAAGTTCAAGGCACTTTAGTAAGAAATGATACCAGCCATTTGGTCCATCACTAAAGCATTGAGGGTCCTAGGAATTTACTCATATCAGTGCAGTCTTTTGTACATTATTAACTGAAGAAAATTGAATGTCCTTTATAGATTTTTTAAGATTAGGAAACAAAAAGAAATCAGAAGTAGGCAAATCAGGATTCTAAAGTGGTTGCCTAGTAATTTCCCATCAAAAATCTCATAAAATTATCCTTGCTTGATGAAAGGAATGAGCAGGAGCATTATTGAGGTGGAGAAAAACTCTGTTGAAAATGTAATGGGCATTTTCCTGCTAACGCTTCAACTAACTTACTCAAAACACTCTCATAATAAATAGATGTTATCATTATTTGGCCCTTGAGAAAGCCAACAAGTAAAATGCCTTGAGCATCCCACAAAACTGTTGCCATAATCTTTGCTCTTGACTGGCCCACTTTTTCTTTAACTGGACAACTTCCATCTCTTGGTAGCCATTGTTATGATTTTGCTTTCTCTTCAGGATTGTACTGGTAAGGCTATGTTTCATCAGCTTTTACAATTCTTTGAAGAAATGCTTCAGAAGCTTGATCCCACTTTTTAAAAATTTCCATGGAAAGTTCTGCTCTTGTCTGCAGCTGTTGTGGGTGCAATACTTTTTGCACCCATTGAGTGGAAAGTTTGCCCAGCCTTAATTTTTCAGTCAAAGTTGCGTAAGCTGAATACATTGAGATTTCTATAGTGTTGTCTATTGTTTATGCTGTTAATTGTCACTCCTCAGGGCACAAACGAGATTGTTTTTTTCCCTTACCAATCAATCTGGATGGACTGCAGCTGCAAGATTCAGTTTCAACATCATCTTGTCCCTTCTTAAATTACATTATCCACTTGTAAACTGCTGATTCCTTTGGGGTATTGTCCCTATAAACTTTTTGTAAAGCATCAATAATTTCATCATTCTTCCACCCAAACTTCACCATGAATTTTGATGTTTGTTCTTGCTTCAATGTTAGCAGAATTCATGTCGCTCTGACAGGGGCTTTTTAAAAATTGATGTATTATACTTAGTGCCTCAAACTAGATTCTGTCCAGACATGATATAACAAGTTAGTACAAGTTTATTTTGATGCAAAAATATTTTGAGATCCATGCAAAGTTTTTTAAAATATATAATAACTATTTTTCATTAACTTTTTGGAGACCCCTCATATGATAGGAACAAATATGCAGGTAAGAATGGGCTGGCCAGGGTTTATGGCTGCTCTTACTTCTTTCCCTCCTAGATTCTCAGTCTCTGTCTCATTCAGCTGCCTTAAATCATTTGAATATCACTCATGCTTCCCCTCAACACATCCTCTATCTCTCTCTTCTTGCTCTCTTTTTTCTAAATTACCTACCGATCTATTTTGAGTAAAGAGTAAAAAAAATTTTCTTCTTAATTCATCCAAACCAACATGAAAAGTTTTTAAAAGCAACTTTCCGGGAAAATAAAATCTAAGAAAACATAAAACAAAACAGTGTCCAAACATACGAGGTTCAGCATGGTACTTGCATAAAAACAGACATATAGACCAAAGGAAAAGAATAGAAAACCCAGAAACAAATCCACACACCTACAGTGAACTCATTTTTGACAAAGCTGCCAAGAACATACACTAGAAAAAAGGCAATCTCTTCAATAAATAGTGCTGGGAGAACTGGATATCCATATGCAGAAGAATGAAACTAGACCTGTATCTCTTGCCATATACAAAAATAAAATCAAAATGGATTAAATATTTAAATTTAAGACCTCAAACCATAAAACTACTAAAACTACTATAAGAAAACATTGGAGAAAATCTCCACAACATTGGACTGGGCAAAAATTTCTTGAACAATACCCCACCAAGCATAGGCAACCAAAGAAAACATGGACGACTGGGATCATATAAAGTTAAAAAGCTCCTGCACAACAAAGGAAATATCAACAAAGTGGAGACAACCCACAGAATGGGGTTAAATATTTGCAAACTACCCACTTGACAAGGGATTAATAACTAGGCTTTATAAGGAGTTCAAACACCTCTATAGGAAAAAAGCTAATAATCTGACCAAAAGATGGGCAAAATATTTGATTACTCATTTCTAAAAAGAAGACATGCAAATGGCAAACAGGCACATGAAAAGGTGCTCAATATCATTGATCATCAGAGGAATACAAATAAAACAATAATGATAAATCATCTCGCCCCAGTTAAAATGGCTTATATCCAAAAGACAGGCAATAACAAATGCAAATCTAGGAAGTGGAGAAAAGGGAACACTTCTAAACAGTTGGTGAGAATGTAGATTAGTACAACCACTATGGAGATCACTTTGGAGGTTCCTCAAAAAACTAAAAATTGAGCTACTATATGATCCATGATATAGTTTTACTGTGTCCCCACCCAAATTTCATCTTGAATTGTAACTCCCACAATTCCCATGTGTCATGGGAGGAACATGGTGGGAGGTGATTGAATTACGGTGGTGGGTCTTTCCTGCACTGTTTTCATGATAGTGAATGATTCATGAGATCTGATGGTTTTAAAAATGGGAGTTTCCCTACACAAGCTCTCTCGTTTTGCCTGCTGTCATCCATGTCAGACATGACTTGCTCCTCCTTGCCTTCTACCACGATTGTGAGGCCTCCGCAGCCACATGGAACTGTATAGTCCATTAAACCTCTTTCTTTTGTAAATTGCCCGGTTTCAGGTATGCCTTTATCAGCAGCATGAAAATGGACTAATCCAGCAATCCCACTCCTCTGTATATACCCAAAACAAAGAAAATCAGCATATTGAAGAGATATCTGCACTCCTATGTATTTTGCAGCACTGTTTACAGTAGCTAAGATTGAAGCAACATAAGTGTCTATCAACAGATGAATGGATAAAGAAAAAATGGGGTACTTACATGCAATGGAGTACTATTCAGCCATTAAGAAAGAATGAGATCCAGTCATTTGCAACAACATGGATGGAGATCATTATGCTAAGTGAAATAAGCCAGAAAGACAGACATCACATGTCCTCACTTATATGTAGGATCTAAAAATCAAAACAATTGAACTCATGGACATAGAGCATAGAAGGATGGTTATCAGAGGCTGGAAAGGGTAGTGAGGGACTTAAAGGGGAAAAGGTGGTGATGGTCAATGGGTCCAAAAAAATAGAAAGAATGAATAAGACCTACTATTTGATATCACAACAGGGTGACTATAGTCAATAATAACTGTACATTTTAAAATAACTTAAAGAGTGTAATTAGATGGTTTGCATCTCAATGGATAAATGCTTAAGGAGATGGATACTCCATTCTTCATGATGTGCTTATTTCACTTTGTATGCCTGTATCAAAACATCTCATGTATCCCATGAATATATATGCCTACTATGTACCTACAAAAATTAAAAACAAAAAAAAATTTTCAAAGGATGAGTTTCATAGGGCATATATTTATGAGCCAAATTTACTAAATTAAACAGGTCAGATTGGCTGGCACCACTTGCTTTCCTCCCCACACTCAGAACATTTACCATCAAAAGAAATAACTTTAAATATGACTTACAGTGGCTATATATCCACCAAAATGAAAACAAAACCAAAAGAGACAAAAAAGTCTTTTTGTAACTCCATTTACCACCAAACTTCCTGAGAGACAAGGCTAACCTCACTGCGTTCCTTCCACTTAACCACCTGCCACTCACTCCTCAACCCACTGGGTTTGGCATCTGCCTCCAGGGCTCCTCTAAAGCTGCTTCCAGGAAGGTCAGCAACAGCCTCCTGATTGCCAAATCCAATTCCCAGATCTCTTTAACTGGTTCTTTCACCCTGTTAACCAATTCTTCATTCTCAAACCTCTCTTTCCTTGGTTTCTGTAATCCTTTTTTTTGTTTGTTTCCATTCAATTTTTTAATTACTATACTTCAAAATAATGTCATTAATAAAACTAAATCACAAGCTGGAAAAGTATTTGAAACAACAATATTCTTTTTAAAAATTTTTTGAATTTTGCTAATTCTTCATTCTGGTCTGAAACAATATTCTTTTTTTTTTTTTCTTTCGGAAGACAAGGCCTTGGCTATGGTGCCCAAGCTGGTCTCCAACTCCTGGGCTTAAACGATCCTCCCACCTTGGCCTCCCAGTGTGCTGGGATTACAGGCATGAGCCACTGTGCCCAGCACTGAAACAATATATTTTTTCTTTTTATTATTATTATTATTATACTTTAAGTTTTAGGGTACATGCGCACGATGTGCCGGTTAGTTACATATGTATACATGTCTTACCAGTGAATGTTCACGTTTGTTAGTTTCAAAATATACTTGAAAAGACTAAAAAATAGTATGAGTTTCTACCACATGTCCTTCTCCTACCTCCCCCCAAACTCCTCTCTCTCTTGCTGGTAGTGATTACCACTTATTAAATCAATCTCTTTATTTTACTCTCATTTGTACTCACTTTCCCTCTTCTTACCCCAAATTTCTTCTACTTCCATACCTCCAATTTCACTTACTGAGAAGAAAGACTTTTTAATTGACTTAACAAATCCTGGTCTCTTGGCTCCCATTTCCCACTGTCTGCTGACCAACTCTGCATTTGCTGAACGGCATTATTCCTGCTACTATCTTGGCCTAGAGGAATAAATTGAAAGGGCAGTCTGCCCATCCCATCTGCAGCCATGGGTTTTTGCATTTTAAAAGTTTACTTACCCTTTAAGGTATAATTTGAATTGTAGGGCTTTGATCTCATCAGTCAGAATTCATCAGTCTTTCCTATGAACTGACGCTTGTATTTTCAGACCTCTCATGTTAGCATATCATGAAAACTAGCTCCTTTTTGCTCCCCAATATGACTGTTAGTAGATTTTAAACTCTCTGAGAACAGAAATCTATCCTGAACATGTGTTATGTAGCTTAGTACAATACCTTGCATTAATTCATTCACACATTCACTTATTTTTATCATGAAATATTTATTGAACACCTACCTGTGTTAGATACAGTTCTGGCCATTGGAAGCACAGTGGCATACAAGACAGATACAGTCCTTATCCTTAAGGGACTAGTCAGAGAAAATAGCCATATGAAAGGAAACAAGCTAATTACAGAGAGTGGCAAGTGCTATGAAGAAAACAGTGTAATGAGAGAGACACTAACATGTCAGGGGCCACTCTGTATATGAAGTTTAGGAGGCCTCTCTGACAGCTCAGCTGAGGTCTAAGTGATAAGGACAAGCAAACCACAAAAAAATCTTGAGGAATAACATTCCAGAAAAAGGGAATAACAAGAACAAGTGTCCAAGAAGAGAATGGAGAGGTAACCAGAAAGGAAGTTAAAGGGTTTTAGTTTTATTTTTAATGCATGCAATGGGAAAATATAGGAGGGTATTAACCAAGAACATTATGTGATCTGAATTCCAGTTTTAAAAATCCAGTTTTCAAAAACACTCTGGCTGCTATGTGAAAAAGAAACTGAAGAGCAGATGCAGGAGACTAGGAAAAAATGGTGCAGGAGCCTGGGCAAGTATAATGGTGGAAACTAGTATGAGCTAGGTTGGGACTGAGGAAATGGTGGAAAAGAGTTGTATTTGTGATAGATTTTAGAGTTGACATCAACAAGATTTGCACTGGATAAGGTGAGGTCTGAGAGAGAGTTATTACATAGTAGTTAATAAAGATTTGTTGATTCAATGATGACTTATGTGTTCAGGTACTTCCAAGCTAAGTGACCTTGTAAAATCCTCCAAATATGGTTTAAAAATAGAAAAAAAAAAGTTAAGCAGATGTGTATGTATGACTGCCACCAAGGGAAAAAATGGCATTTCAATTGCAGCCTAAGTCCAAATATCACACCCATCTTCCCTCCACACATACACACCACTCTCATATTTCTATATTTCTTGGAGAAAGATTTGTGCATTTTTAAGTAGACTTAAAAGGAATGTAGAATGAAATCTAAGGAGATATATATATATATGTAGAGGTGTCTGACTATCTTTGGAAGTGTGGGAGAAGGATCGTTTTATGTTCCTAACAACGCAAAGGACTCCAGACTTTTAAAATGATTTGACACTTTAGCCTGGAATCAATCAAAGGGTCAAACAACCATGATTACAAGAAACTCAGCTTTGACAAGTTCATAAATACACATTTTAGTAGTTCTTTAAAGTTATGAGAAAAAAAGTTTCTCTACAAATGAACAATTTTTATGTAAGTTATATCTAAAACATCCTAATTGTCCCCAGGCCATCTGTTTCCACAAGTAAAAAATAAAAATACTTAGAAGGAAAGATTTTAGTGATTTGGGGAAAAAAAACTCTGAATAATAGTTCAATTTATATTAGGTTTCAGAGTGCACCAGACCTATACATATACTTCTTGCCAAGTTTGCATTGACTGCTCTTATAGTAACTAATACTGCCTCCATGTATCTAAGAATACGTATACGTAGTAAGCTAATTGAGCTTTGAGAAGTCTTTTTAAAATAATTTTTGAGTTACACAAAAGTTGCAAAATAGTACAGTTTCTATATATCATTCCCCCACCTTTCTCTAATATATACATTTTTTATATAACCATAAAGAATTTATGAAAACTAAGAAATTAACCTTAATATAATACTATCAACTAAGGAACAGAACACATTCAGATTTTATCAGTTTCATCCACTAACTGTCCTTTTTCAGTTCCAGAATGCCACATTGCCTTTAGATCAGGGATCAGAAAACCGTGGTCCCAAAGGCCAAATTTGGCTCATTGTGTCTTTTTGTAAATGAAGCTTTATTGGAACATAGCTATGGTGACTTATTTACATGTTATTTCTGACAGATTTTGCACTAAAATAATAGGAGTGAATAATTGTAAGAAAGACTGTATGGCCTACAAAGCCTAAAATATTTACTATCTGGCCTTTTACAGAAATAGTTTACCCACACCTGATTTAGATGTAATGTCTCCTTGATCGCCTTCAGTCTGTGACCTTCCCCTAGCCTTCTCCCATATTGCATGACTTAGGTTTCTTTTGATGAAATTGTGGTTACCTAGTTTCACGAAGGCCACCATGGAGGGGATGTGCTCTCCTCATTCTATTACTGATTACAATAGCCTTGATCACTTGGCCAGGTTAGAAAGTTTCTATTTTTCCTTTTGTAATTAATAGATATTTTAACAAAGATAATTTGAGATTATGCAAATATCCTGTTTTGACTAAACTTTAGCAAATAAATGTAAGCATTCATAATGGACTTTGCCTGCAGTAGTTCTTACTATGATGCTCTGATGGCAATTTTTGTATTAGTTTCATTCCTTTTACATTTATTAATTGCAATTCTTCTATAAGGAAGAGTTGTCACTTTGTCTTTATTTTTAATTATATGGGTATGCATTCATATTCATTTTGCGTTATAATCTAGTACTATTATCATTTATTTTGTTGTTCAAGTTGTTCTAAATTTGGTCATTGAGAGCTTTTATAGATTAGTTCCTGTGCCCTTTTGATATGCCACAATTTTTTGAAGACTTTATTTTAAACACCACAAGATACTCAAGCTAATTTGTGTTTTCTCTGGCTCAGTTCTGGAATAAAACAGTTCTCCAAGGAGTCCAGGTTCCTCTTATTAGAGAATGGTATTTAGAAAACAAAATCTGCATGCTAATTGTGCCCGTTTCAACTGAGGTATGACTATTCTAGCCACTCTCAGTGGATAAAGCTAATATAGTAAGCTTACATGTGTATCTGTATACATATTTTTAAAAAGACTCCATATTGATACCTCTGATATCAGTCCACCTCTATAGGGTTTAATCTATTTTTTTCATTTTCTTATTTTCAAATTCTACTTCTGACAGTGAGAAATATGGCTCTTTTTAATCAATTTTATGTATATACACACACACACTTATTTATAAACTATAGTATAAAAATAAAGTAGTTTCAGAATTCCTAACCCATACCTCTGTGAGGGACAAAATTGCCAATTACAGTACAGTGTTTATGTACAGGTTTTTTTAATCATTAGCTTTATAGTTTGCAGTCAAAAAGCTGTTTCCCAAAGTTACTTGGGTCAGTCCTTTTCTTCTACCCCCTTTGGTTTGATTTTTTTGGTCTGTATTATATTGCTTAAAAGAAAGTCAAATTCCTACCTTTTCGGACACAAGACCCCAGGGCAGAGTTCTTATATATTCTATATTTCCCATCCAACCACTTAGGACTAACAACTTCACAAATTTGATTATTAGGTCATACTTGTGTTTCATTGATTAATCTTTAATTTTTTAACTTATTCAGCCAATAATGGAAAATTGAAATGACAGCACTATGGCACAGGCATCCAGTCACTTCAACTCTTTTTGAGTCACTTCAACTCTTTTGACTACTTAAACAACTGCCTTGACTCTGCTAGAACTAACTCAGGCACTTCTGTGCTGACAAAGCCCAAGAGCCCATAAATGACCTTTTATAGCAGATATATTCTTCTTCAGAATATATCTTTATATTCTCTTTAACATCAATTCCTGCTCAGGTCAAGCTCAGAGAGAAGAGAAGAGAGGACATCTAAGAGACACTCTCTGACTTTTACATTTTTTTTCCTGGCCCACATTCACTTCATTTATATATCGGATATGTTAACTAAAAGTAATTTTCATAATCATATAAGCTGGGGACCATGATAAATTTTAATACATATACATTCCACATTACATTTTAGATGGAAGGGCTGCCCTAAATTTGCTTACATTTCTTTCAATCCTTATGAGGCAACATACACAAAGCATTTGGGGATTATTGTCAAGCCTCTTAAGGTTGAGACTCTTCCAGAATAAAATGAAGAACAAATCCCCTTAGAGAAGGCACAGGTTCACCATAAGCTAAGAGAATCATGGAATGGTATCCTGCCTTAGGGCAGAGCAGAAAAGTTAGCAGGTTTAGTTCCCCATTAAACCTGAATTAGGGTTAAATGAGCTAGAAGAAGCTGTTGAATTGCAAGGCTGCTGTGAGATAAAGACAGCCACTGCTACATCTTATGGTGTAGAAACCTTGAAAGCATAATTCTGAGCTGTCCCCTCACTCACTTACTGATCTGGCAGCAGGCCCATAACTAGCTCTAGGCTCAGCCCTGTACTTTGAAGAGTTTGAAAGAAATATGAGAAAGCCTTGCTCTCCAAGGACCTTAGAGACTCACCTTTACTTCCTTCATGGTCTGCCACCCGATGATAGTAACCAGAATAACCTTGATAAGAAGGTTTAACTACTCTGAAATACCTGCTGAGAAGTTAACAGTAAGTTGAAGCTAAATCACTGCATATTTTTAAATTGAAATATGCATGAAAAGGAAGATAAGTCTGTGCTGCTTAGGATAGTGTAGATAGCCAGGATAAAGAAAGATGAGAAATTCAGATATATCACTCAATCATTAGCAGTGTTTCTGAAGACACAGAAATCAAATGGTATGTGAACCAAAGGGCACTAATGTTTCACCTTAAAGTGGAACCAAATCAGAGACTGAAGACGAGGCAGGCAAAAATTTTCTAAGACCACACAGCTAAGAAAGGGAAACTTGAATAACGAGCATTGTTTGAGTGTTTTAAATACATATTCAGTTGTTTGAATTATGATTGGAGCAAAACATATCAGGCTGAAGAGTCTTACAGCCACAAAAAGGCTAAAGGGAAAGGAGAGGATGAGTGTTTTTTCAGAACTGCAAACTGGAACATGGGTCATCCAAACCTGATGAAACTAGGGTAACCATAATGGGCAGAGCTATAAAGGAGCAGTTAAAAAATATAGTGGATGAAAGCCAGCAGAAACCAAGATCAAGAACTGAGTGCATGACAGGGCTACGTAAATGAGTAACTTCCCTGTTCTGGGTAACAATAAAGGTTAAAGCAGAGAAACTACTTTAAAAGCATACAGTAAAATTTCAGTCATCCTTCATATGCTTATAGTGAATTATGTTTTCCAAAGCACATTCACATCCCTTGACTGTGTTCTCATAAGTACAGTAAGGTGTATTATCCATGCTTTACAGATAAGGAAGTTAAAGGTCATGAACGCCAAGTAGTTTATACTGTGTCACACACCTAGTTAGCGGCAGAAGAGGGTGGGAAATCTCTTAATCTCTTTCTCCAGTACTCTGTCTAATATATCATGCTGCATCTTCCTAGCAAACAGAGTCATCATCCACAAGCCCATTTTTGCAATCTGGGAAAAAGTCTAAAAATGTTCCACAAGCCCCACATGGGCAGGCTCCTTCCCATTCTGTGCCAAATATCCCCACACCACTGTCTCAGGTGATGCCATGCACTGGACTTGCTGCAGGGCTTAGCACATGACATTCCTTCAGCCTAGAAAAGGGATCCCTCCGTATTTCTCCTAGTTCATGGTGACTCCTCTTTCAGCCTAAATGTAATTTCCTTCAAGAAAGTCTCCCCTGAACTCTAAGCTGCCTTAAATATTTCTATGTGATATGGTTTGCTTGTGTTCCCACCCAAATCTCATCTTGAATTCCCACATGTTGTGGGAGGGACCTGGTGGGAGGTAATTGAATCATGGGGGCAAGTGTTTCCTGTGCTGTTCTTGTGATAGTGAATAAATCTCACGAGGCCTGATGGTTTTAAAAAGAGGAATTCTCCCGCACAAGTTCTCTCTCTTTGACTGCTGCCAACCACGTAACACGTGACTTGCTCTTCCTTGCCTTCCACCATGATTGTGAGGCTTCCCCAGCCACTGAATTTAATTAAACTTCAGTTTAATTAACTGAAGTCCAATTAAACCTCTTTCTTTCGTAAATTGCCCAGTCTAGGGTATGTCTTTATCAGCATCATGAAAATGAACTAATACACTATATTATATTACTCTATAAACACTTCGTATCATAACATTGTTTTATTTTACATTTCTTTAGATCAATAATTGATCAATCATCTACTCTCCCATTAGTCTAAAAGTCTGCTCTGCTCACTTTTATATAGTAATTATTTACTAAAAATTTGTTGATTAAGAAAATGACTGCTGGACTTTCTTCTCATATGGAAAGAAATCACTAATTTTCTGAAATAATTTATTCATGTTGAATATTATGTCTAGGTCATGTATGTCCTCATGTGTGACAATTACCTGGTGTGCTTGCAAATATGTATCCCAATTCCCAGAGATTTAGATTTGGTTTATATCAAGTGGATCCCAGAAGTATTCATTTTTACATTAAGCCTCTCAGGTGTTTCTGCTATGCATAGTCCACAGACCATACTTTGAGACACACTTCCAGGGTAAAGATGTTTCCAAAGAAAATGAGTACAAAACTGTTCTATCTTTAGGCTAGATTCAATGAAAGACAATTGATATGAAGGATAAAGCATGGATATATACAGAGACAGAGACAGGGATAGAGACAAAGACAAAGATAGAGATAAAGAATAGAGACATAGAAAGATAAATAAGTGATCAAAATCTAAAAGGACTCAGAACAGCTCTAAAAAAAGAGGCAGTTAAATCACGAATTATAACAGTATATCTTCATTGTCTCTTCAGTACTATCTGGTTTTCATGAGAATCCATGTGTACATCTGCTTGTATATTTTTGAATGCCTCTTCTTTCTCTAGAAAATACAAAGAACAGGGGAAATGTAGTGGAAATTGACAAAAGGTGAGTTTTTCTGGGAGCAGTTCCAATTTGAAAGGTTTATAGTGTCTTCATAGGCCAGGTGGTCTTAAAAACAACAGCAACTGCATCAACAAAAATCCTATTTTTGTAGGAGAAACTGAATAATTCCCTATGGAAAAAAGTGGAGGTAGCATTCAAATTTAGTTAGTGCCTGGACATTTTGATACAGATTGCTGGGATGCATTATCCTTACTACCAGTAGCTTGACCTCAAGGTATTTCCCCAACCTATAACTTCCTGCCCAAATGGGGAAGACCCTGACTCCTATTTCCTCCTACAAGTTCTCTGACTTAGTATCAATGCAAGCCCTCTTTCATTCAAGAAAGCAAATAATAAGGAGATTAGAATCCTGCAAAACAATCTTCCCCACCTTCTTCTCACCTCCAAGAAATATTTTTCTGCAATTCATTTTTCAACTGATCTTAGTTATCCTAGGGTCTCACAAAAAAGACTAAAGAGACTTTACTAACACCTTAGTTAAATAAATAAGTTTTCTTATCTATTTTCTAAGTCCAGAAAAATTTCCCTAAGTAGAAACCCATAGGATCTCTATTTCCAAGAGGCAATCCTTCATTACCATTAAAATTTTTAGTAAAAGTACCTTATTTGCTATTCTGAGCCAGGCATATCTTCCCTAGAGAGTCTATGAAGTTGTTCCTGTTTGCTATCAAATACTTTTAGAATACTGGTGAGGTAAAACATGCCTCAAAGTGAAAAGATTCATTTTGAAATAATTGCTTCATACAAATGGCTAAGATTCATTTCCAAAGCTGATTTGAGCTGACTTCCCAATTGCTATTCTCTGTCAACTCCACTATAACTTCTTTATTCCTTTCCCATGATCAACAGCCATGGAATGAGTTTCACTGCTGTGGTTATAACTTTTAGACAGTGGAAATTGCTGAGCAAAGGTGTCCTTCAACAATCTCCAGTTAAAGAATTTGTTTGTTAGAACCGGTTAGGACAAACACTGTCAGTGCCAAGGTCTTATACAATGAAACTCCTTCCCATTTCCTCCCCGTGAATGGCATGCAAAGGTCAAGCATTTAACGACCTCTGGAATTCCAATTGTTGAACACCATCAAATATGTTGGCAATGATCACACCATTAGGTCTTCTTCCTCTCTTTCTCTTTAGCTATCTAGATGTATCTTCACAGAGTTTTGGCATTATGTTATTTAGAACAGATAAAATATGATTTAGCTAAGAAATTAGCGTTTGAAGTTTCAGAAAGGGATTGTCTTACCAGAGGAAAGTAAATGTATTGGAAAAAATAGTCAGTTGACAACTGAACTGTAGATTACTCTCACATGTAAGGGGTGGGATATTAGGAAGAGTCCCAACAGGAATTGGATGTCATATTTAAAGGAGTGACTGAAAAGACTATAAAAATGGGGGAAGGGTTAAGGAAAATTCCTAAGAGATGGTTTTCCTGAAGATTATACAGGAGGAAATAAATGAGTAGAGGGAAAACGCAGAGCCTAAAACCCAAGAAAAGCTGAAGCATGGGACAAGGGTCACCCTCCAGGAAGAATGGAGGGACACAGCCATTGTCAGTCCAATAGAGAAAGCCAGGGGAATAAATACCCAGGCCATTCTATCTTCATGGCCTCTAGTTTATCACCAACATCTCCCATTGGGTGAACCCAACTGGACGCCTGAGTACAAGATAACTTCGTTGATGCAGTCCATACAGGTCAGCTACCTGGTCTGAAAGTATGGCAGAGAAGAGTGGATACTGGTTCTGGAAGTAGAAACAAATTATCCAGGAGAAAGAAAACAATCTCTCTCTTTTTGTATTTAGTACCCCTCTTACTAAATCCTTTACTTTACAATTTCTGCAGTGTCATAACTAAATCTTTTTACTACACACACACAGCACAAACTTAGATACTATTGGCCTATTTGGGAAGGATGGAACTGGGCTTTTTTTTCAGAATTAAGTTTATTTTTAAAGAAAATGTATTTTATATTTAACTTCATGCACAAAATCTTGATTTTACAAGAAAATTTTCTCAAATAAGTACAAGACACTTTAGTATTTTGTTTAAAGTACATAAGTGGATGAATGATAAATTTGTATACTAAAAGCAGACATTAAAAGTTTGGAAATTTCAAACATTTTTATGTAGTAAAGCATGTAAAATATCCAGTTTTTATAAAGTCTGAAATTTATTTTAGATTCATTTCAAAAGTGAAAATTGTTACAAGAACAAAAAAAATGGAAATTATTAATAAGTTCCACTGCCACCTGCATTCTCTCATTCGCTATTTCTTGAAGTAACCAGTGATAACACCATGGTGTTTGTCCTTGCATGCATTACTTCATCCTCATTAAAATGCATATATATGTAATACATATTATCCCTCAAGTTGTTTTTTGTTTTTCTTTACTTAAAAAAAGCAGCAATTCTGCAAGGTCAATAAATGTGGATGTAGTTATGAGTCCTTTTTAATAGTAGCATTGTGTTTCATTGTTTCTTTGTTTGAGACAGAGTCTCATTTTGTCGCCCAGGCTGGAGTGCAGTGGGGCAATCTTGGCTCACTGCAACCTCCTCCTCTCGGATTTAAGCGATTCTCCCACCTCTGCCTCCTGAGTATCTGGGATTACCGGCTGCATCACCAGGCCTGGCTAATGTTTTGTATTTTTAGTAGAGATGGGGTTTCGTCATGTTTGCCAGGCTGGTCTTGAACTCCTGGCCTCAAGTGATCCACCCACCTCGGCCTCCCAAAGTGCTGGGATTACAGGCATAAGCTACTGTGCCCGGCCAAGTTTCATAACATTAATGCATTATAATTTGCTCCCCAGTTCTATTATTGATAAAGATTCAGGTGATCCCCACCTCTGGCCATATATACAGAATTCTAATCAAGTTAGACTGTTGTTGAAGAACCAGTTGTGTCAACACCAGAGTGTATTAGAATATTTAATCTGTCTCACTGATTTATTTGCTTTTAAGAGACTGCATAATATATTTATCAAGGCCATGTTTGAACCTAGACTTCACTATGTATCGGCTATGTGACCTTGGGCAAGCTTCGCAGTTTCTTCACATGTGAAATGGGAACAATAATAGTATCTCTCTCTAAGAGTTAAGAATTAAACGAGGCCGGGCGCAGTGGCTCACGCCTGTAATCCCAGCATTTTGGGAGGCCCAGGCGGGCGGATCACGAGGTCAGGAGATTGAGACCATCCTGGCTAACACGGTGAAACCCCATCTCCACTAAAAAATACAAAAAATTAGCCGGGTGTGGTGGCGGGTGCCTGCAGTCCCAGCTACTCGGGAGGCTGAGGCAGGAGAATGGCGTGAACCCAGGAGGTGGAGCTTGCAGTGAGCCAAGATAGCACCACTGCACTCCAGCCTGGGCGACAGAGCAAGACTCCATTTCAAAAAAAAAAAAAAAAAAAAAAAAAGAATTAAATGAGTTAATGTTTGCAAAGCATTTAGAATTATTAACATAATAAGAGTTACATATGGTTTGTTAAATAAATGTAAATAAATTCCAATGGCATACCTTTCTACTTCTGTTCTAGTAAATTTTTAATATCTGATAACACTAGTTTCCTTCACCACTACTCCTTATTCTAAATTGTCTTGGCTACTGTTAAGCAATTATGCTTCCTTTCATATGTACTTTAAAATACTTTTGTCTTAGCCAGTTGGAATTCTGATTGGAATTGTCTTAGAATATTATATTAATTTGGAAAGGATTAATATTTTGTTAAATTTTTAAAAATACTTTTGTCTTAACCCATTGGAATTCTGATTGGAATTGTCTTAGAATATCATATTAATTTGGAAAGGATTAATATTTTATGATATTAAATCTTCCATCCAAGAACACAAGTTTCATTTATTCAGGTCTGATTTTATGTTTTAAAGGTGTATTTTGTAACTTTCTTCATAAAAGTTCTGCTCCTTTCCTGCTAAATTTTCTTCCTAGGCATGTTATAATTTAGGGGACTTTTGTGAATAAGATGATTTTTCATTTCTGTGTTTTAAAATTTTTATTTATTTTGAAATAGATAATATATATACAGCTCAAAATTCAAAATGCACTCAAGAATATACAGTGAAAGACTTCCTCTAATCCCTTTCCCTAGTTTCCTTTCTCCTATGGTTTTTATTTCTTAATTTTTTAAATATTTATTTATTTATTTTGAAATGGAGTCTCACTCTGTCGCCCAGGCTGGAGTGCAGTGGCATGATCTTGGCTCACTGCAACCTCCACCTCCTGGGTTCAAGTGATTCTCCTGTGTCAGCCTCCTGAGTAGCTGGGACTACAGTATTTTTAGTAGAGAGAGGGTTCCACCATATTGGCCAGGCTAGTCTCGAACTCCTGACATAGTGATCTGCCAGCCTCAGCCTCCCAACGTGCTGGGATTACAGGCGTGAGCCACCAAACCCAGCACTTTCTGTGGTTTTTAAAAGGCCCTTTCACAACTTTAAAAGTAAATAGGTTTGATCTTCATATCATAGAAATGCATTACATGCAAAAACGGTATATAGGGCTTTCAACCTACTGCCCTTTAATTATACTTGGATTTCAACATAGCCATCATCTTTTGTGGTTCAACATTTTCTCTGATTTACTGAAAATATTTGTTACTTAATGTAGGATGTTTTCATAAACTTATCTTCATGAGCAAACATCTACTCTTTGATGAGTAAACAACAGCTTGCAATGTCATTATAAAATGTCAGTGAAGGTTAGAAAGAATATAAGGTAAATAAGCAATATTTGCATCAATGTCTAAAATGGCTTTAGTGAAATAACACTACTCAAAAACTGTCATACATTCTAACTAAGAAGTGTCATGCTAGAAGAATGCTTTTTTAGGTTCCTACCTCTGCAACTCTTTTCCATAAACAGATAGGATTATTTGGCCTCATTTACACAGAAACAGTCTTTTCCATCTTGGGACTATTCCTGTCTGAGGTTGGATATTGTATGCATTGCAGCCCCACATCTCTCTCTTCCCTAAAACAAAACTGTCCTTTCCCACCTCTCCTAGCTAGGTTAATACCTACACCATGTACCAGTTCCCCAGCTGGGAAACCCTGGTAGTGGACGTCCAGCTCACAGTGAGCCCAGAACCAATAGAGACCACCAAGCACTCTGCTTTCTTCTTTATGGCGGTGAAGGCATGTTACGGCAATTTGACTTCTATTTCGTATGAAGTATCATAGCATGCTGTTGACCATGGTCTCTTAAGATCTTCACTGAAAAGCAGGTACCTGAATCTTCAAAAGGTTTATATGCCACCCTTCACAACGTGTGTATCTTCCCAAGGCTTCCAGCATATTAGTCGCCTCTTGCTCATCTTGCCCAATTAGCATATATCATTGATAGGACAGATCTGTGTGAGGTTCTGTGGCATATCCAGGCCATCCAGATTACTTAGGTCATATGTGACAAAAATCAGACTTAACAGGGCCCTAAGGCAATACTGCAAATGAATATTACCATCTGCTTCACATAAATGTAAACAGTTTCTGATCCTCTCTTCTGATACAGACAGAAAAGAATGTGTTTTTTACATGAATGACTGCATATTACGTACCTGATGTCTTATTAACCTGTTCTAGCAACAATACCCTTCTTGCTACCCAAGCGCTGCACTGTACCAGGGCTATTACACAGTTTAGTTGCTGTAGTCTTTAGTTATTCCCCAGGATCCAACCAGTTTCTGCTGAGGCCAGACTGGCAAAGTTAATGAAAATAAGATAGGGAACACTATCTCTGCATCTCTAAGGTTTTTAACTGGAGACACCTAGCTCTGCTATCTCACCCAAGTGTCATGTTTTTGATTTACTCTTTTAACCACAGTGGGGGGCAGTTTCAGCATTTTCTGCTTGACTTTCTCCACTATGGTGACTCTTACTGCATAGGCAAAGGACCAAACTGTGTGTTGGGGTTTGGAGGAAGAAAAGTGTAACTCCAATGTGAAGTATAATAACCATAACTATACATTCAGGTAATGGGGGGATAATCGTAATATGCTCACTGGGAGTTGAACTTCAACCATAATTCCAGAATTCCTTCTTTCTATTGTTGTTGTACATGTTAAGCAGCACATTTGTTGGTTGTCCCTCTCCAGAGGGACATTCCGTATGCCTCTGGAATTAACACACTCTATCTACCAGCTCTGCAACTCCCTGTCAGTCAACCTTTCTTAGCTGCCTCTATAACTTTGCCTCTCATGATAATTTCATTATCATGGCTCCTATCAGGTAAGTGCTGCCAACTCGCTTTTATTGTTACAGGTCCCACCATTCCAATGATATTAAACCCAGCTCTGTGACCATCTCCACTACCACCAGGCCTGGCCTGCAAAAGAGAGCCATTACCCCCCTCACCTTCTTCTGGTAGTCTTGACTGGTGTCCTCACCAGTGCATTCTTGATGGTTTTGGTGAATGGTATGTCCTCTAGACCCTTGTGAAATATCAAATTCTGTTGGCTTTTCTGGCCTCATATAATATAATATATCCATTCTGGTATGCCCACTTTCTGGAACCTCTTCATTCCTTTATATGTTGTCTGACAGGGCATTTTGGGCAGTTCTATTTTGTTCAGCATTGGTTATTATTTCTTGCAGACTTATAAGAGCCACGCTAGCAATGACTGTGATCTATCACTTGAGGCTTTGCCAGGGTGATAAATCCTGTGTCTTGAGAAACTAACCCTAAGTCAATAAATTATTGCTTATCTAGTTTTACATTCTGGCCCCCTTGACCATGTACCCTCAACATCCCAGTGGTACTCCAATGGATTTTGCCAATACAACATAGCAAATTCCTGTAGCTCCTTCTATGGTAATCTTTTCTCTCCCTTTTCAGATCCAGCACTTCCCCAGGCAGACCTTGCCAGTTATTGACTTAGCAGCCAGGAAAGGAAGTGGGGGGCAATTCTTACCCCCTCTTACTTTCCCTCTTACCAGGGAAGTGTAGTCACCTTTTTAATCTGTGAGGGTTCAGAGGAGTCTGCAGAGCCAGCATCCTCAGGGTTATCCATCCAAATGTCCCCATCCAGTATTTCATAGTCTCAGGTTTGCCCAAACAGGGTCTGTTAGTGTAAGAGTTCTGCCTTGGTTGAACACCCAAACACATTTGTAGTTAAGCAACTCTAACTACCATTTACGGCTCAACTGTATCAGAAATCTCATAAGATATGGGGCTTTTTGTTATTTACCAATGAGGCACTCTGGCCCTCAAAATTAACCGGTGACTACATATTAATGGATCTCAGTTTCTCATTAGCTTTGTGCAAGGCAATTTAGTAGTAAGCAATTAGCTCTGCTATCCCCATCACCACCAATGTCTTTTAAATTTCTGAATTACTACACTTGCAAAGGCATTCCTCTCTACTAATGAGGTTTTTTCAGGTCATCACCAGTGAAATTTGTAGTGTTGTACCACTACCAAGTGCCAGGTCTATCTACATCCCACATTTCACTTAGGACAGCATCCTCTTTGCCTACCAGGCAGTGAGAAAACTAGTCCCAGATTCTCATCATACCACCTGTGTGGTCAAACCGCTTCTGGCACCAGTTGCGTTAGCTGAGGATTTCTAAGAAGCAAATGTCAAGATGGGACCAGATATAAAATAGATTTATTGGGGAAACCTATCTTTGACGGAAAATATAGAGAAAGCCTTAGGAGGCTGGGAGAACCATCAGACTAGGATGCATGTCTGGCCCCTATTAAGAAGAGAGGGAAGAAAAAAAAGCCAGACTGCAATGAATTTCCACAAAAGTTTCAGCAAGTCTCATAGAAAATCCTTGAGCCAAAGTCACCTGCAGAAAAGTCACACATTTCCCAGGAATAGGCCTGCCTTAGTATCTTCTCTGTGCTCAATCACTGGCTGAAAGAAGCCTGTGGGAAGTCAGACTTTAGCATGAAGGTGGTGGTTAATTCAGAGGGCAGCAACTGGAACCTTTTATGGCCATGATAGACATATTGTCTTATATTTTTATTACTATAAGCAATTCTGCAATTGATATCTTTATATATGTTTTCTTTTATACATGTATAAGATTTATATAAGTAGGTGCAGGTTACTGGAACACAAGTTATATGCCTTTTTCATTTTACTAAACCCTTAATGACGTTCTTCAAAATAGTTGTAATAATTTAAGCTCCCAGTAGCATGTAATGAAAACTTCCGTGTTTTGCCAACTCTTGATATAATACATTTCAAAACACTTAGCTGACTTTAATGGATAAATAGTGAAATCTAATTTTTGCTTTCATTTGTATTTATCTGATGTCTAATGAAGTTGAATATCTTTTTATGTGTCTATTGGTTATTTGAGTTTTTTCTTCTGTGAATTGCTTGTTCTTGTCTTTCTCCTATTTTTATTTGGGTAGTCTTTTCCTTTTTGATCTTTAAAATCTGTTTTAATATACTCTAGAGACTGGTCTTCTATCTGTTGTACATATTGAAAATATTTTTTCTTTAAGTTTAATGATTGTCTTTTCATTCTGTTTATGGGACTATTCATTATGCAGAAGGAGTAATTCTTGCTATACTCAAATCTTACTATTTTGATTTGTGCTCTTGGGATCCTGTTTTAAAAACCTTTCTCCACCAAAACATAAAGATTTGCAGCTATATTTTCTTGTACTAGCAGGTTAAAAACTTGCTTTTCATGCTTAGTTCTTTCTGTCCATGTGAAACTCATTTTTTATATATGTTGGGAGGTAGAAATATAATTTCGTTCTTTGATGTGTCCAAGGTTATGTTTATAATTCATGGCCATTTTCAGATTTTCAGTGAGTACTACTCTTTAAAGAGTAGTAGAAACAAGTTTGAAACAAGTGCACTACATGGGCACTCTGCAGAAAAGAATGAGTGAGAATATTTCAGATACATTTGCCTCATTTTGGAACTTCTTACATTTATAGTAAATTGTGGGGCTACAGGAGAATAAATGGGTAAATAAGCTTTAGAATATATTTATTGGCAAAACAACTTCCCACTGACCTGTTAAAAGGATATTTAGCTAAGATATTAATAGTGCTAACAGTATTTAGCTGTTACTTGAATTTGATTATACAGATAAAATTTGATATATAATTTGATTTATAAAGATAAAATTCAAAGTTACATTTATTTGACTTTAAATCAGTTGTTTTAGAATTGATTTCAGTGTGAAATGCTAAATTATGTAAAATGGAATATGTTCGAAATATTAAAGCAGTTTGTAAAAACTAAATAAACATGAAGGTTTCCATGTAAGATTATGATGAGTTCAGCTTTTAGTCTCTTTGTTAATCAATTAGGAACTCAGTTACAAGTAAAGGGAACTCAAGTCAAACTGTCTTGAGTCAAAAGAGGCCTTAATTGCCTCACATACCAGGACAGTCTATAGAATAGAACTTTCAGCGTTCCAAAACTCAAAAGCACCAGGCCTCTAGTTTGAGATTTTGCCGCGGACTATGTCAAGTCTACTCGTAGCCTCTCTCTTCATGATTGCAAGCAGCATTGATATAGCACCTCTAACACCATTTTCTCCCAGGAGCAGATTCTGTGGGAGAGGGCAAGGACTTCTTCCCAGAAGCTACAGCAAAAGTTTTGCAGTAACTTCCTTTTTGTTTCTGAAGTACAAGAACAAAGATTGGCTCCCCACAGAAAAGGTGGTTTATAGTTAGAATAAAAATGTGACTGGATGCAGGGCCTCCTGAACAAAAGGTGTTCACTATGTTCCCTCATGCTCAGATTCCCATCAAATAACCATCTCAAATAACAATAGAGAAAAAGTCCCCTTAACCCCAGAAATTGGAGAGCAGTAATATTCCCAAGTGAGAATATTTGCAGAATTTCTCTGAATATTGTGAAGACATGAACAGACTGAAAAAGAGCCCACCCTAAACCTTGTTTGGGAAGGGAATAACAGAACACCTGGCAGCAACCTGCTACCACTCCCTAAATCAATGAGTGAGGAGTGGAGGAGAAGCGAGAATCAGCCCAGAAGGACCCCTCCATAGTATCAGGAAGCATAATGAGTTCCAGAACCACAGAAAGTACAAAGCACACAGTTCTTACAGCCTGATTTACCCTCTCTATGGTCTGTCACAACTGATGAGGAGTGTCGACACCACTGCACTGGGCTCCTAATAAAGGAATCTTTTCAGGCAAAGAATGGAGATTCTGCTTTGATTAACCCCTGGACACCATAAAAATCATGACAGAAATCATTCCTTACATAAGTGGAGGTTCCTATAACAACTTCATCTAGTTCTTTCTCTCCCCACTCTCTGTGCACTTTTAGATTTCCAAAGTAGCAATTAGCTACAATAATCTCTACTTTTTCTTCTCTGTTTCTCCAGATCATAAAAAATGAACAGAGATTTACATGATCCCTGAAAGAACATATTTAATCTCCCATTTCTGACACTCATAGATCTCCCTCTATAAGCATTAGAAAAGAGTTATTAAAAAGCAACCTCTGAACAGACAACAGAACATATGCATTCAACAGAGGTTTGTTTTAATTTTCTTGAGGAATTAGCAGATGACCACCATTCCTCATAGAATTACTGCAAAAAAGAAAAGTATATCAAATTCTTTATTATGTGGCATAAAGGTTCAGTAAAGCATTGTGCTCATGGACTAAGAATAGGAAATCAAAATAATCATGCTATGAGACTAAGAAAGTTTTCATGGAAATCTGATTCCTGAATTTAAAATTGTAAAGGAGGCAATGAAAAGCAGATTGGATGGATGCTATACATTCCAGACTTCAAGCCTTGGATCAACCTAGCTACTTATTTTTTTTTCTGTATCAGCACCCAAGCAATCAGGAAAAATAAAATTGTCTAAGTAGTTACACTTCAAATTGATGATTGAAGAACTCCACTTGGACACTCAATAGCCTCTAACAATCCGACTACATATTCCAAATTAATGTTGTTTCCCACTAATTGAGCTATTTCACGCCTTCACTTAGAACATTCTACAACAGCAAGACTCATGCTAAAATCAATGTAGAACAGGAAATGAGGATGCCAGTATGTAATCTGATTCCAAAGTTTAAGAGGCTGTGCAGTGGCCAAAAAACAGCCATATCCCATTTGTGAGTAATTGTTATTGTTTAAGAATAAAAATTTTTTTATTTTAAAAACATTTTACATATTTTACTTAGTGAATAATCTCACCTTATCTTTATTGAGAATATCATGAACATCAGTTTGGAAACTCCCTCATACCTTCCCTTCAAACACACAAACCTGTCTGGGTTCTTACTTACACTTTCTTCTCTCTTTTTATAGTGAAGGACATGTTCCTCTCCACATCAAAGATCAGTCTCTCAATCCTTCCACCCATGCTCTGCCTTCTATTCCATCTAGTCAAATCAAGAACTTTACTTCCACAAATTTCCCCTTTCTCTCCTGCATCAATAACTTTTTTTCCTTCTGGAATATTCTCATAAGCCTAAAGACATTCTACACTTTCTTTTATTTTTAAAAATAATTAAATAAGGGGCTTCATTTTACCACAGCTTTCACACCATGTTTCTGATTTTTATAGCAAAATGTCTTGAGTTACTTAAGCTCATTTTCTCCAGTTTCTCACCAAATTTTCATGCTTCTGCCTATGTCATCTGGCTTCTGTCCCAACTTCTCCACTGTCAGTATTTTTATTGAAAATAATGATTATCTCCTTATTGTGAAACCAAAGGATACTTTTTTCTTCTTGCTTGACCTCGCAGCTATCCTTGATAACAGTTGTTCACTGCCTTCTTTATGACTCTTTCCATTCTCAGGTTTTTTACATTATATTCTTTTGGTTATTTTTCTTATAATATTGACCATTCTTCTCCAGCTCCTCCACTGTCAGCTCTTGTAGGAGACCTCTCAGTGCTGAAGTTCTTCAGCAATTGAACTTGAATCATTTTCCCTTTTCTATCGGCATTCTTCCTTCAGATCTTTTCTTGCTTTAAACATCATTTATGTGTTAACAGTGCTCAAATTATATTTCTAGAACTTGTCTAATATTCCATCTTCTCAACACCTCCATAAGGCATACCTGTTTTACCCCTATCTTTTCTGTCATTGTAAATTGTTCCATTTGCTCCAGCAAGAAGCTTTGAAGTCTTTTTCCCCTTCACCCTCACATCCAATAAGTCAGCACATCTATCTGAAAAAACATACTGTGCTACCCGAATCCAAACCAGATCTCTCACACAGATAGTTGCAATAGCCCACTAACTGGACTGCATTTTCTCTTTGGCCTTTCTACAATCCTTTCACCCTTTTTAGAGCATTCAGAACAACCCTATAAAAACATCCATCTCTTCCTGCTAACAACCCTGGAAATAGCTTTCCATTGCACTTTAAATTCTTATCTTTATACTTATCTCATGCCATGACCATCCTTTCTTACTATGTGTCAGTCATGCAGGATTTTTTTTTTCAGTCTCAGACTATCCAAAAGTCTTTGCTTTACAGTTCTCTTTACTTAGAATATTTGTTCTTCATCTGGCTGGTTCCTATTCATTGTATAGTGTAAAAGTCACCTCCAGAGGGAAGTTTTCCTTTGTTTGTGCTTTCTAAGTAGCTTACTGAAGGTATTCTCTATCACAGTACACCATTTATTGACTCATAGAAAATACTAAAGTTGGCCGGGCGTGGTGGCTCATGCCTGTAATCCCTGCACTTTGGGCAGCTGAGGTGGGCAGATCACAAGGTCAGGAGACAGAGACTATCTTGGCTAACACAGTGAAACCCTGACTCTACTAAAAATACAGAAGAATTAGCTGGGCGTGGTGGCAGTCACCTGTAGTCCCAGCTACTCGGGAGGCTAAGGCAGGAGAATGGTGTAAACCCAGGAGGCGGAGCTTACAGTGAGCTGAGATTGCACCACTGCACTCCAGCCTGAGTGAAAGACTGAGACTCTGTCTCAAAAAAAAAAAAAATTAAAGTTGCAATTATTTAATTTATATGTTGTTTATATTACATTGTTTATTTATTTTCTCCCACTAGCCAAGGAAAAGGTGCCACCCAAAAGGAGCTGTGATATTTGGTAGAGGAATGCCACCCTCTATTCCAACCAAGTTCTGTTAGGAAGAAAGCAGGGTGAATAAACACCTCAACCTCAATCCCCATCTCCTCTTATCTATTTCTGTTTCCTTTTGTCAATCAGACCCAAAGAGCAAAAGAAGCTAAGCTAGGTGCTGTAGACCATAGAGATCAGCATCCTAAGAAACATAACAGGACAGAGGAGGGCTGAGAAGGAATCTGAGAGGCAAATTGAGACTACCCAGGACATAGATTGAAGATAGAATGAGCTGAGTTTAATGGGAAGTCAAGAAGAAAAGCATAGTATGGGGGTTCAGTCATGGTGGTGGGAAAGATTTTAGAGGAAATAAACACAAACCTTCTTGGAAGGCCAAGAGGTTTGCATAGCTTTAGTAAAAGTCTTGGCTGAAGGCAGCTGAGTTCTCTTAAAAGCTCAGGGCATAGATACATAACAATGTAGAGGAGTTTATCTAAAGAGCTTGCTTACTCCTGTGGTCCTAAAATTGACCTTTGATCACTCATGGGCAAGATGGCTCTCCCGGGGCGGGGGTGACCAGATTAATTACCCACAGGTGTGTTGACTCAAAGTCAACCATGTTAAATAAATGCCTGCAGGGCCAGCTAGTCAGGGCCATTGCTTCTGACTCTTTACAGCACCTTCCTTGGTGTCTGTGAGTGGCTTGGACCACTAGCTGCTCTTTGACTGAATATTGGTGTTTGAGTACGTTATCCATCCGTCATGCAAGCTGGGGTCTGCAGAACAGACCCCCACAGTATAGAGCATTCTGTAGAAAGGGTGTGATCAAATCAACAATGGGAAAATAAAATCTTTCCTGAATTGAAGAAAGGGTTGAGTCTACCAGTCAAATAACAGAATTGCAAAGGTTTGAAAATATACTTTATAGATAATATTCCTTAAAGCACGAATCAAAGATTTACCAAAGCTCTCCAGGAAAAGAGACTAAATAAACAACTCAGTAATTAGCAAAATAAATGAACTGGAAATAAGCAATAAAACTAACAAACCAGAGACTCATATTTTAATTATTTATAAATGTTTAGAAAATTTAATGCAAATATTAAAAATAAACCCTTGAATCATAAGAATCTTATAAAATAGATTCTCAATTTCAATCATAGATGATGCTAATAAGATTGAGTAATAGAATAAGAAAAGAGCAAAATTATTTTACAGGGTTGTCAGTAGAAAGAATTTTATTTTTGGCATTTATAGGTAAGGAAAATAAGATCATTTTTAAAATAAAAATGATAATGCCAAAAAGCTATAAATAGAAAGAAAAAAGAAAACGTAATCAAGTATCAGAGTACATAAAAATAACCTCTAAGAAGTATTAACACAGAAAGATATAATAAGTATAACTGGGTTGACATTCTCTATTATAAAACAAAGACTAATATATTTATCACAACTGACTAAAATTAAAATTAAAGTTCAGTAAGAGAAAGTTTTAAAATATTCTCTTGATCTGTGTTTGGGTCTGTATTAGTCTGTTTTCACGCTGCTATAAAGAAATACCTGAGACTGGGTAATTTATGAAGGAAAGAGGTTTAATAGACTCACAGTTCCACATGGCTGGGGAGGACTCAGGAAACTTACAATCATGGCAGAAGGCAAAGGGGAAGCAGGCATCTTTTTTACAAGGTGGCAGGAGAGAAGAGTGAACAAAGGCAGAAGTGGTAAACACTTTTAAAACCATCAGCTCTCATGAGAACTCCCTCACTATCATGAGAACAGCATGAAGAAAACTGCCCCCATGATCCAGTTACCTCCCACCAGGTCCCTCCCTGAACACCTGAAAATTACAATTAGATTACAATTCAAGATGAGATTTGAGTGGGGACACAGGGCCAAAGTACATCATTCTGCTCCTGGCTGCTCATGAATCTCATGTCCTTACATTACTAAACACATCATGGTATTCCAGTAGTCCCTTAAAGTCTTAACTCACTCCAGCATTAACTCAAAATTCCAAGTCCAAGGTTTCATCTGAGACAAGCACAAGCCCCTTCCACCTATGAGCTTGTAAAATCAAAAATAAGTTGGTTACATCCAAGATACAATGGGGGTATGGGCATCAGTTAAATGTTCCCATTCCAAATGGGAGAAATTAGTCAAAACAAAGGGGCTACGGGGCCCATGCAAGTCTGAAATACAATAGGGAAGTCATTAAATCTTTTTTTTAAATTATACTTTAAGTTTTAGGGTACATGTGCACAATGTGTAGGCCTGTTAGACATGTATACATGTGCCATGTTCGTGTGCTGCACCCATTAACTCGTCATTTAACATTAGGTATATCTCCTAATGCTATCCCTCCCCACTCCCCCCACCCCATGACAGGCCCCACTGTGTGATGTTCCCCTTCCTGTGATCATGTGTTCTCATTGTTCAATTCCCACCTATGAGTGAGAACATGCGGTGTTTGGTTTTTTGTCCTTGTGATAGTTTGCTGAGAATGATGGTTTCCAGCTTCATCCATGTCCCTACAAAGGACATGAACTCATCATTTTTTATGGCTGCATATATTCCATGGTGTATATGTGCCACATTTTCTTAATCCAGTCTATCATTGTTGGACATTTGGGTTGGTTCCAAGTCTTTGCTATTGTGAATAGTGTCACAATAAACATGCGTGTGCATGTGTCTTTATAGCAGCATGATTTATAATCCTTTGGGTATATACCCAGTAATGGGATGACTGGGTCAAATTGTATTTCTAGTTCTAGATCCCTGAGGAATCGCCACACTGAGAAGTCATTAAATCTTAAATCTCCAAAATAATCTCCTTTGACTTCGTGTTTCACATTTGGGCACACTAATGAAAGGGGTGGGCTCCCACAGTCTTGAGAAGCTCCTTCACAGGCCGATGTTGAGTGTCTACAGCTTGCCCAGGCACATGGTGCAAGCTGTTGGTGGATCTACCATTCTGGGGCCCAGAGGCTCTTCTCACAGCTCCACTAGGCAGTGACCTACTGGGGACTCTGTGTGGGGGCTCTGACCCAACATTTCCCTTCTGCACTGCCCTAGCAGAGATTCTCCATGAGGGCTCCACCCGTGCAGCAGACTTCTGCCTGGAAATCCAGGTGTTTCCATACATCCTCTGAAATCTAGGCAGAGGCTCCCAAACCTCACTTCCTAACTTTCATGCACCTGCAGGCTCAACACCACATGGAAGCTGCCAAAGCTTGGGGCTTTCACCCTCTGAAACAATGACCTGAGCTGTACCCTGGTGCTTTTTAGCCAGGGATGGAGCTGGAGCAGCTGGGACGCAGGGCATCAAGTCCTGAGGCTGCAAAGAGCAGCAGGTCCCTAGGCCCGGCCCTTGAAACCATTTTTTCCTCCCAGGCCTCTGGGCCTGTGATGGGTGTGGCGGCCTTGAAGATTTCTGACATGCTCTGGAGATGTTTTCCTCATTGTCTTGGCTATTAACATTAGGCTCCTCATTACTTGTGCAAATTTCTGCAGAAGACTTGGATTCATTGCCAGAAATTTTTTTTTTTTTTTTTTTTTTTTTTTTTTTTGGCTACCACATGGTCAGGCTACAAAATTTCCAACCCTTTATCTTCTGCTTCCCTTTTAAATATAAGTTCCAATTTCAAACCATTTCTTTGTGCACACATAAAACTGAATGCTTTCAGAATAATCCAGGTCACCTCTTTAATGCTTTGCTGCTTAGAAATTTCTTCCACTGTATACCCTAGATCATTTCTCTCAAGTTCAAAGTTCCACAGATATCTAGGGCAGGGGCATAATGCCACCAGTCTCTTTGCTAAAGCATAGCAAAAGTCACCTTTACTCTAGTTCCCAACAAGTTCTTTATCTCCATCTGAGACTACCTCAGTGTGGATTTCATTGTCCCTATCACTATCAGCATTTTGCTCAAAACCACTCAACAAGTCTCTAGGAAGTTCCAAACTTTCCCACATCTTTCTGTATTATTCTAGGCTCTCCAAACTGTTCCAGCCTCTTCCAGTTACCCAGTTCCAAATTCGCTTCCACATTCTCCAGTATGTTACAGAAATGCCTCATTACCTCAGTACTAATTTTCTGTATTGGTTCATTTTTACACTGCTATAAAGAAACACCAGAGACTGGGTAATTTATTAAGGAAAGAAGTTTAATTGATTCACAGCTCCACATGGCTGGAGAGGCCTCAGGAAAATTACTATCATGGAAGAAAGCAAAGGGGAAACAGGCACTTTGCACAAGGAGGTGGGAGGGAGGAGTGAATGAAGGAGTAACTGCCAAACACTTTTAAAACCATCAGTTCTCATGAGAACTCTCTCACTATCATGAGAACAGCATGGGAAAACTGCCCTCATGATCCAATCACCTCCCAGCAGGTGCCTCCCTGGACACCTGGGGATTACAATTCAAAATGAGATGTGGGCGGGGAAACAGAACCAAACCATGTAAATGTCAAAAAAGAAAACCAAACAAACCAATTACATTGCAAACACTATATTAAAATAATATATGAGACTATCCCAAACCTTTACTTATGAGTACATTTGTAACCTAAACTTATTTTATTCTTAAAACGAAGAGAATAAAAATAAATGAATTATGCATTCAACTCCAGAATTTAGGAGAAGGAGGAGGAGAAGCATAAGGAGAGTGCAAAAACATAAAACAAACAAACCAACAAAACAAAACAAAACAAAGACATGTCTACAGAAAGCAAGAAGAACAAAAGCAAAAAATAATACATTGGAAAATATGTTGTTTTAAAGAGAGAATGGATATGTAAATGCAATTTCTACAAACACACAGATGCACACACACAGCTGTACTGAAAATATTCATGAAAAATGTTTAAATGTATCATGTAATACACTCTGATGTTATTATTGACAAATAAGCTGCATACATTTAATTTCCACAGTTTGATAAGTTTTGACATATGTATACACTCATGCAGCCATCAACACAATCAAGATGATGAAAATATCGAACGTACTCAAAAGTACCCTCATGTCTCTTTGCAATCTCTTTCCATCCCCTCTCCTTCCTCCCCCATCCACAGAGAAACACTGATCTTCTTTCTATCACTATGGATTAGTTTTAATTTCTAGATTTTTAAAAATACAGAATCATAAAGTATGTGCTTTTTTGTCTGGTTTCTATCACTGAGAGTAATTATTTTGAAATCTTTCCATGTGGTTTCCTGTATCAATAGCTCATTCTTTTTTATTGTTGAGTAATATTGCATTGTATGGATACACCACAATTTATTTGCTCAATTATATGTTGATGGATATTTGTGTTGTTTCCAGTTTGAAGCTATTAGAAATATTATATTCCTGTTTAGTTTTCTATTTTTAATGTGTCCATAACCTTCTTAAACTGATGGTACAGCCACTAATGAGACATAAGCCATAGATCTAAATAGTGTCTTAAGACATAAAATGTATATCAAGTATATCAAGGAGAAGAGAGGAAAATAATAAGAAGTTATTTCTACTATGACACAGTTTAAAGATACAGTTTAAAGATCCCCTTTAGATCCACCTCTTTCTTTAAAATCTAGCAGATAAACAATATTAACAGTTCACTTTTAACATTCCTGTTAATTGGCTATTAATTCTTAAGAGGGAATTAATAGAAGTCAACATAGAACAAGAATAGAACATAAGAAGATGGGGTTGGGAAGAAGAATAGGGACAGGAATGATAATAGGGATTACAGAAGGAGAGACACATTGATGAAGCCAATTGACAAGGTGCAAAGGACAAAATTCACCTATGTGCCAATTTCATTTAAATTGTCTCCCTTGACCCTTTGACATATATGATGCAGATACCATATCTTTTCCTAAATTTCCTCATTTCTTTTGCTTTCTCTATATAGACTGCATTCAAATAGCAGGCCTTCATTTTTGTTAATATTCCTCCCCCCAGATATCTTCACATGGTAAAAATTACCAATACAAAATGAAACGGTGGCAGCTGGTATTAGGTTGAATACATGTACAGTCAGCCCTCCATATCCACAGTTCTGCATCAATGGATCCAGTCAGTTGCACATTAAAAATATTCAGAAAGAAACTGAAATAATAGTAAAACAATAAAAAATACAAATAAAAAACAATACAGAATAACAGCTATTTACATAGCATTTACATTGTATTGGGTATTATAAGTAATCTAGACTAGAGATGATTTGAAGTATATGGGGAGGGTGTGCATAGGTTATATATAGATACTATGCCATTTTACATAAGGGACTTGAGCATGTATGTGATGGCAGCAGCAGCCCCCCTAGAGTGGCTGCTGCCATGACCCTGGCTGCAGGTGGGGAGGCTTGGCCCAGAGCAGGCAGGAGCCCCACCCTCCCAGGTGCAGCTTCAGCTATCAAAGCCATGGCTACAGACTCGGACATCTCTGCACTCTTGGGGGCACAGAAAGACCCCCCAGGCCCCACAGGCTTGGAGGTATCTGCTCCTGCTGCCTGGTCTCTCACCACTCCTGGCACCTGCTCTGGTCTCAGAGCAAGGTTTGGCCTGAGCCCAGGCACTGTCACAGCCTGACTGTGTGCGCACATGCTTGGGGCAGCACTGACATGCCAGCCCCCTGCTGCGTTGGCCCCCTCTCAACTTTGCATTGATATGCACAGGAGGGAGGCTGAGGGGGGCTGAGGGCAACTCGGTGCTGGCCTGCAGGCACCCCACAGTACAAACAGCCTGGGCACCATAAATGGCAGCAAGAGGCAGACAGGCTCCTGGGCTGAAGGGCACAGTCCCAGTGAGCCCCACCTACAAGCCAGGGGAGGCCTGAAGCCTGGGGGCCAGGCTGCTGGTCCAATGGACCAGAATGAGAGCTTGTGGTGCTTTCTCTGGGTGCGCCCATGGCTGCCCATGGACCAATTGCCACACACTTCCTCCCCTCTTAAGCTCATATAAACCCCAGACTCAGCCAGACTTGGGGAGATGACAGGATGACCAACTGTGGAGAGCAGCTATCCACCCTAGGGTCTCCTCTCTGCTGACAGCTGAACACTTAATGAGAAGACCTGCCTGCAGAGAGGAGCTACTCACTCCAGGGTCTCTTTTCTGCTGAGAACTGAATACTAGTTGGGACACCCTGCCTGCAGAGAGGAACTACCCAATGTTGGTCTCCTCTGAGCTGTTCTGTTGCTCCGTAAAAGTCCTCTTTGCCTTGCTCACCCTCCACTTGTCCATGTACCACATTCTCCCTGGACACAGGACAAGAACTTGGGAACTGCCATAGTGGGGCCAAAAGAGCTGTAACACAAACAGTGCTAACACATGCCCCTGGCTCACCACATTGGGGGCAACAAGAAAGAGAGAAGAAAAAAAGACAAGAAGAAAGAAGGAGAGAAGAGCTGTGGCCCTTCAGGGATCCCAGACCTAGGACCTCCTGGTGCCAGGGCTGTGACACCCTCTTTGGGGCTTTGTGGTTCCTGGCATCTCCAACCCTCCAGGTGCTACCATTTTTCCCAGTGCCAGCTGTGGAAGCTGCTTTTGGTATGCTTCGTCCAGCCACAGCCTCACAAAAAGCTGGCACCCGTGCTGACATTCCTGGCTGTGAGCAGTGTCCAGACCCCATACTTTCTAACACACCCTTCACCACTCTGTGCCTGGCTTGCCCTTGGCAGGTGCGGAGTCCAGGCCAGTAGCACGAGCTGAATGCAGCCTGCTAGGACGAGTAGGCCCTGCAGGCCTGAGCAAAACTAGGGCAAAGGCGCCACTGGCCACAGAGGTTTCTGACTGGCAAAGCGACACCCGAAGCATTCTGTAACACATGGATTTTGGTATTTGCAAGAGGTCTTGGAACCAATGCTTTGTAAATAACAAAGGATGACTGTGTATTGGCATACAATTTATAATATATGTATGATAACTAATAATAGCAATAGCTTAAACAAAATAGAGTATTATTTTTCTTGCACATGAAAATGTCTGGAGTAGGCAATCGAAAGCTGATACAGTATCAGCTTGGTATTAGGAAACCCTATCCCTTCTATTTTATGCCTTTCTAGCCTTAGCCTGAAATCTTTTGTTCAGAGGTAGTTTATTGGTTATCTGTGTATATGTAAGCCTATGAGGATCTGTCTGTATGTGCTCTCTCTCGCTCTCTTCCTCTCTCTCTCTTTCCCTCTCTCTGTCACACACACACACATACACACACACACGAGTATGGTGTAGTAATGTAACAGTGAAAGCACAAAAATAATTAATATAACTATTAATTTTTGTTTAAGGGTCTTTACCAATCTCTGCACATAGACTAGGATGATTTTAGAGCACCGAGGTAATATGCAAAAACAGTAAATGTGTAGTTTTAAAAACTAAGTCTGGGATTAAAGGAGAAGTATGTAAACCCATAAAAACTGATACGCTGTTCAGCATCTTTTTTACTGAGTGGTTCCAGTCATGCATGCACACACATATTTTTAAATTTTAATCAGATACATATTTAATGATCTACCACTTGATCACCTCCTTTCTAGAATCAGTGTTCCTTTGACCCCAAGATACCTGCAGGTATTGCCTCTTTTAATAATCACAGCATTCGTATGAAGTATACATTATCATTTCCATTTTGAAGATAAAACAACCTCTAGCACCACTTTTTGGGTAAGGTTTTATTGAAGGATAACATACATAGAGATATGTGAGCAAATGTGTATAATTCAATTTGTTCTTACATGCCTTTTAGCCATCATCTAGATCTGGATTTAGAACATCTTCAGCATCCCAGTAGCTTCATTTATGCCCTCTCATAGTCAATAGAGAGGTCTAGCCTACAGATGGAACCTATGAGATCTGGACAAAATCATTAAGGGAGTGCCATCATGGTAGGAGAAAAAAAACATTTGAGTGCAGAAGTTCTAGGAGACAATTGAGAATAAAGGAGTCTCATGCACATACTACTTGTGAGCACCATGTTACACACAGAATAGGTTTTATTGGGAAAAATCTCACAAATGGAGACATAGCAGAGCACACATGATCCCCTAAGCTCTCATCTCCACAGGCAGGACTCCAGGAGAAGAACACCACTCCCATAGCACTCTAGCATGTGTAAGAATAGGTAGGAACACTTAGATTCCTAGGTAACCATGGAAACTTCCTCCTTAAGGAAGTGACTCTCCTAGAAGCAGCTGGTATCTGCTAGTTCTTTCATTTAGTTAATTCAGCCTTGCTAAACTACCAAAAGAGAAGAAATAAGCCTCCAGAACCATCTAGATGTCTCTCCTTGCCTAAAGAAGAAGCAGTATCAAGGAGTTGAGAGCAATCAATTATTTCAAATGCTGCTGATAGGTCAAGTGAAAGAACTGAAGATTGGATTTAGTAACAGGTAGGTCATTGACCATGTAGACAAAGCCAGTTTTAATGGAGTGCTGGAGGAAATGCCTTAGTGGAATAAAATTAAGAGCAGTTGAAGAAGAGGAATTGGAAATAGTGACTATAAAGAACACTTGCAAGGAGTTTTGCTGCCAAAGGCAGAGAAAAAAATGGGTGACTTAGCTGGCAGGGGAAATGAGATCAAGCACAGTTTTTCTTCATGTTAAGTCAGCGTGCTTACAGGAATGATGCAGAAGAGAGCAAAAACTGATAGGAGGAGTAAAGGGAAACAGCAGTGTCCTGAGTGAGACAACTTGGGATCTTGTGCACAAGAAGGGTGTAGGACTTTAGAATGAATAGAAAGGTTGATCTATCATAACAAGTTTGAAGACAGATTGCAAGTGGAAAGATGCTGGAAGGAGGGGTAGATGTGGTGGTGGTGGTGGAGAGTGGGTCCATGAAAGTTCTCCTCTGATTTCTTCAATCTTCTTAGAGAACTAAGAAGCAAGGTCACCAGCTGAAAGTGAGGATGACAAGAAGGTGTTGGACATTTGAGGGGAGATGAGAGGCATGAAATAATCATCTGAAATTATATGCTATTGAAAATCATTGGTAAGCCATTCTCAGTGGGCTCACACTAGGAGTATAGTAGCATTTGTCAGAAAATTAAACAGCTAAAAAACCTAAGCATTATTCACCCAGAAAAAATATGAGCATGCCTGAACTCATCACTCCCACATAGCCCAAACCTGACAGTTTTCTTCCGTAACTTAACATTTAAGATGTTGAGTTACAACATGTTTGCTATGTTTGTCTTTCATTACAATATTTCACGTTGACTATTGACAACTATAAGCCAATTTCCTTTTAGACTCTTGATATTTTGCTATTAGTTACTGTTGAACAAGAGCCATATCAGCTGTGCAGCACCTCCAGGGAAAGGGTGGATAAGTGTGTCTCTGGCAAGATGGAAGAAAAGCTACTTGTTAGCTTGTTTCTTCTATTTCCTTTTGTTAATTCTTTGTTTCAACTAGGATGAAAAATCTAGACCTCTTTGCTTCATTTTGGTGACTGTATTAAAAGGAGACCATCTAAATCAACTGAGATAGCTCAGTGTTCCCTTACAGGCACATTTATCAAGTTAAAATCTGGGTCATCTCCCCTCATGCAGAAGACAAAAGGAAATCATATTTTCAGGTCTGTCTTGATGCATCCATAAAAAGAAGGAGTAATTTTTTTTCTGTTCCTGAAAAACATGAAAGAGCCTCTATTCCAGTTGTCACTGTGGAACAAAATAGGAAAGAAAGAGACTGAGCTTTTTGGATTTATTTCATTTTGATCATTCAATATGTTTTCAATAAGATGCTAGATTTGGTTTTAAAATAAATATGAAAAATGTAATGGCAGATACATCGGGCAAAAGGTTTGGCTTGAGTTCGCAGTGGATGATAACATGGGAATACCAGATGTAGAGGGAATACATGAGAAGAAGAGCAATTTTATAAGCTAAAAAATAGTGGGCTCAGCATTTTTTAGGACTCTTAGTGCTTTGAGTATTCATCTTTTAATAATAAGTAGAGGATGAGTAGATTATTCAGCAGTAACCTATTACAGCCAAAAATTCCAGAAAACCCATATAAGGCTTCTTGTAATCTACAACTATGCGAATGCATGCATAAAACTAAAGAGAACTCTGAGGAAGGAATGATATGATTGTGCCCCAGTGCCTCCTGGCTTATACAATAATACTTGGCCCATGTTGCATCAATTTGCTAATATAAACATGATATTGACTACATTTTATATGGTAATTATATATCTTCAAGAGGAAGATAAATTTGAGATGCCAATGATTTAAAGAGGAAAAACAATTTATATCATACTATACATAGGAGACTTTCCATCTGGATCATTCACTGATTTTTGAACAGTTTGAAGTGACTACTGAAAGATCCAAATGAACTTTATCTCCGATATAACTTGATAGAGTTATCAGACTAGAAACTTTAGAAAGAGTGCAAGTGAAGAAATGCACATATCAGAGAACTATCACCCCCAAAACTATTGCTTGAATTAGAATTTTTAATAGGGAACACTAATTAAAACCTTGTAGGATATTTAGCTTTATCAAACCTTTGTATAAATTCCATTGCATCTATATGCATAAAATATATATAATACATGTATAATTTCTAGTGATTTATTACTTTTAGATGATAATATCTTTTTTAAGATTTATTTGTGGCATTAAACTTAAATACACTTTCCAAAGGAGCCCAGGACACTCATCCCCTCATGAAACTTACAACATTTTTCTTTTCTTGCCATATATGCTCTATTTTAATGTAGAGAGAGAAATAGAAACTTAGAGTTTCAGAAGACTTGGCACACTCAAAAGCATACATGGAGGCTTGTATCCTACATTGCATATAATTACTATTTTTTCAAATTATGTTTTGGTAGGAGCTTATCCAGATTAGCTATAGAGCAAAGGAATGTTGGGGCAGGAAGTAACCCTAGAGAGGGTCAGGGCTCTAGGCCGATTAAAATTGTTTTATGAGTAAAGAAATTCTCTTGGGGAAGTTAAAGGTCATCACCAGTGTTACATTATTGTATAGCATGGTCTCTGTCTTCCGTTGTATAGTATATTTGGGAAAGTTATACCAAGTATATGTAAAGACAGACTTGGGGTCAGTCTAGTCCACATTAAAATCTCTGCTAAACTAATAGCTATGTAACTTTGAGTGTTATTCAGCTTTTCTGAAACCCAGCTCCTATATCTTAAATCAAAGATAATAAATAGCATAACACATACAATTGTAATGAGAATTAGTGGAGGTAATCAATGTAATAGGTCATAGCACATATAAAATATATAATAACACAGGAAGTGTATAAATCTACTATGCTAAAATTCCCAATGGTATTGTAATAGAGAATAAAATAGTCTTCTATAAATAGCTTAACAATTAAATTTGAGTGGAGTTTCATGAAAAAAATTCTTCAGACTCTTTATATTCATGACTTTCATTAGTTACAGAGGGTTTAATATTGAATATGAGGCACTTAGGTACTCTACGTGTCTATGCAAAATCAAACCGGTATGAAGGAGGTCTATGCAGATGAAACAATGGGTGATCTTATGCACCTATTTGCAATGCAAATGAACATGATATATATTCATATACACCTGACTGAAAAAACTTGAAGTAAACTGGCCCTCTTGATTTATCCTTTTTCATTAATTGAATCTGGTAATATTAAAATCAGATCTTAACATCTTCAATGCATAGATTATCATTTTAAGTACAGACAAAATATAAGAAAAACACTACATTGTACTCTTATTTGTTTGAATTTAGTCGATCCAGATGTTCATTCTCTGCATGTAAGAATTCTGAACCTGAACATCAAAGATTTTTGCAAAGTACACCCAGCGAGATGCCAACCAAGAGTCATGACCAACTGGCACCAAAACAACTCTTTTTGGCTGATAGGCAAATTGTACTTGGATCAGGGAGAAAGCCAAAGCACTGAAGATTCTCTCACAGCATTCTAAACAGCAAATAGTTTTATTCTTCAGAAAAGGGGCTCCTTCCTCAAAGCCTCCTTGTAAACAAATAACCCAAAACATATACAGACAGCAATGGCTCTTACTGGAGCAAGTTTTTAAGTAGTATTTAAAAGTTCTTCAGGCTGGGAACAGTGGCTTATGCCAGTAATCCCAGCACTTTGGGGGGCCAAGGTAGATGCATCACTTGAGGTCATGAGTTCAAGACCAGCCTCACCAACATGGTGAAACTCCATCTCTATTAAAAATACCAAAATTAGCCATGCATGGTGGCACATGCCTGTAATCCCAACTACTCGGGAGGCTGAGGCAAGAGAATTGCATGAACCCAGGAGGTGGAGGTTGTAGTGAGCTGAGATCTCACAACTGTACTCCAGCCCAGGCAAGAAAGTAAGACTCCATCTCAAAAAAAGAAAAAAAAATTCTTCAAAAAGGGGCTTAAAAGTTTTAGAGAACTATTACTGCTATTGCACATTGGGATCCATTTAATTTATTGTATCATTTCAAGTCCTTTGAGAAACAGATGCCAAAATGAATTAAATGTTTGAAGGATTTATGGGAGAAAACACCTGTGAAGGATATAGGAGAGAGAAGCAGGGGAGCCTTCAAACCAAGCTGCAGGTTTAGCATCTGACTAAGGAAGAAGGAAGAAAGGGTGATTGTGTACAAGGAGCCTCAGACTATAATGAAGCTCTGCGAGTATCTCAATGAGGTCAAGAGGGAGCGCTAGAGCAAAGATTCACCTGTAGAGGAGTCCAGTGTCAGGCAGAAATGGCTCAGCTCTAGTAGCCAGTTGTTGGCTGGGAGCAGCCTGCAAGAAACTGTGGCCTTGGCAAAAACATTATGAATCCAACATATTTTTGAAGTGTTGTCCACTGGAGACTGTCAGCCAACCCCAGTACTTGCAGAAAGTTCTCTCAAAGGGATATGGGAGCAGTGCATCTTCATAGCTACCACTGATGCCTCCCTAAAACACTACCCACAAGGATTCTCTAATCGGGCTACTTAGAAAGACAAGAGAGTTAAGAACAATTAAAACAGTTATATGCAGCTTTCCATATATAGTATTATATGCAATACATTATAGGCAATAGTTAGGGCTCTGATGTTAATTTCCAGTTCCTATGAAATAAATTGGTAAAACCTTTGGTCCGGCATGGCTTAAAAGATTATAATTGCTTCAGTTGTGGTACAGCTCAGGTTTCTTTCTTAGCCATTTGTGGTCCAGGTTTCCTTCACTTGTGTTTCATGCAGTTATAGGCTGAAATGGATTTTCCATTGAATAATTGACCATATTACTAATACTACTACAGAAATGATCAGTTCAACTGCATAAAGTTCTTATCTCATAAACGTTTCCATAACTATTTTCATAGTCTATTCATATAATTTTTCATACACTATTTCAATAACTTTGTGACTCCTTTATTTTGTAAAACTTAAAGATTATCCTTTGTTCTTTCTTGACAATTATTATTATGTGGGAATGGTGACTTCCTATAAAAGATCTTGTGAAGTTCATGACTATTTTTCTTCTAATAATAAGTGGAGGATGAGTAGGTCATTCAACAGTAATCTATTATAGTCAAAAATTCCAGAAAACCCATAGAAGGCTTCCTGTAGTCTACAACTATGAGAATGTATGCATAAAAGTAAAGAGTACTCTGAGGAGGAAATATGATTGTGTCATATGATGGGAATGATGACTTCCCATATAAGAGCCTGTGAAGTTCTCCTGTTACTTACTGAAGTGCTTCCGTTGTTCTGCACACAGAGAAGTGTAGAGCATTCAAGAAGAAACGTTATTATGTCTTCTTTGAAATTCGCTAGGGAGCAATAATTCTAGTATTTCCTCGGTAAATCCTGTATCTAGATGAATCAACAAAGTACAGACTGTCTCTTGAGCTAAACTTTTTACCATGATGGTATAATCTAACCTTAACCTAGAATGTGCCAAGAATTTTGACAACTCCTCCACAGGAAAGAATGCATTCTGTTACAAGATTCCTCCCTGACTTACGCTGAGATAATTCTCTGCCAAGCAAGCACAGAAATCAGGTGCCAGCCCTTATGAGAAATGAAAGAAATTAATCTATAATGGGAGTTGGAATAGTGACCAGCTTTATTCCACTTTGTATCCTTCCTTTCCCCAAAGTATGTGAATCAACTGGGTCTATGTGAACCTGAGAGAAGCCTTGTGAGGATTTTTAACACAACTACCATTCTCTCGGACTCATTTTTGCTTTAACCATATTAGGACATACCAAGAAAGTTGGATTAATAACAATGCCAAATTTTAATGTAAACAATTCCTATTGAAAAAAAGACTTAATCCTTTGCTTTGTGTGTTAATGAAAGTTATCTTTCAGTCTCAGATTGCTTCAAGGGTTTATCACCGTTCTTGGACTACACAGCTTGGTCACATTTCCTTATGCAGAGAAGAGGTAGAGAAAATGTCTAAAGCAGGCAGCCAGGTGCCTCTTTTAGTTTTTTCTTTTTGCAATACTCTCAATGACCTGTTTCTTAAACTAAAGCAGAAGTATTACTTTCATCTTTATACAAATCATTGCTTTTTAAAATATTACAAAGTTGTCCTTATCACTAAAAAATATAATAAAACTAATATAAAGAGTGAATTTATAAAGTTTTACATACTCACTGGGAAAAAAGTCAAACATTACAACCAAGTGTGTAAAAAAAAAAGAGAGAGAGTGAATATTCATCTTTTTCCACTTCCCTCTTCTCCCATTTCCACTCTGTTGGGGTAACTGGATCTTTTGCCATACATTTTTATAAAAGTTCATTCATATTTTAGTTATTTTTCTGCAACAATTTTTCTTTAACAACATATCACTGACAGCCAACTGTATTAGTGAATACTTGTCAATCTCATTCTTTTAAAAGTAGTACAACATTCTGTTGTACGAACTTTTAATTTAAGTGATCTATATTAAGGAGTATTTTAATTGTCACTAATTTTCCTCTATTACCGTTAAAATCAGAAGAAATATCTTTTTCCCTATGTCTTTGCACTTGGGTAAATGTTACTGTAGGATAATCCCAGCAGTGAAATTGATGGATCAAAGGGTAGACAGAATTTAAATTTTGATATATATTGCCAAATTGCCTTTTTAAAATGTTACTAACCATACATTTCCATAATCATATGCACATTTATCTTTCCCCATGCACTTGTCATAACTGGGTGTTATCAATCTTTTTGATGTGTTGCATTTCCCAATTGTAAATTACTGAAATCATTAATACCTTCAGGATATATTTTTAAAGATGGAAATGTGGTTTCACCTGCTTAAGCATTCTAAGGTTCAGCAATATTTTGATGCATATTTTATAAACCAAAAACTAAGAGGTAGAAAAGATGACTCCACTAAGTAGACGATGCCATCAGCAGCTAGGAGTAGTTTGCTATTGGGTGGTCCCCAAACTGGTAGGAATTCAAACAGTTAGTGGTGGTGATCGCAAAGTTACTTTCAATGTTACATTCTTTTCAACATTTCAAGATTGGGTTTGCTGAAGTGAAAATAGCACAGGCTTTGAAGTCAGTTAGAACTAAGATCAAATTCCTGCTCTCATTCTTAATGGGTGAACTCTCTGAGCCTTAGTTCCTCAAATGAAGGGTAGTTGTGCTCTGTCCTATCTCACAGCAGAGTTAAATATATAAACAGCTATGAGGAACAAATAGACAAATGTGCCATATAAAAATTAAATATTCATAAAAACAATGTACCATTTTAAAAAGTCAAAAGACAACAAACGTGGGAGCATTTTAAAATTTGCTTCCTTCATAATAAACATACACTTCTAAAAGTGGAATTTCTGTATAAAAGGATACATGCATTTAAGTTTATAAATATGCCAAACTGTTCTGAAAATAAGTTTTACCTATCTATATTCTCAATTGACATTGAATAAAAATGTCTTTGTCTCCACACCCTGACTGATCATGTGCACTATTGACACATTTTTCCCCAACTTGATAGGTTAAAAAAAAGTTCCTTGTTGTGATTTACATTTCTTTAACAGTGAATTAATTTGAATATCTTTTCATATGTTTATAATAATTTATTTTTGTTTTTCTATCAATTTTCTGTTCTTAACTATTTTTGAAATATTTATTTTCCTATTGAGCTGTTTCTAAATCAGTTTTTAAGATCTCTTATATGTTAACTAAATTTTTCTTGTTTTACCTGTTGCAAATAATTGTTCATTCTATATTCTTTGGTGTTTGATTTTTTTACCATGGTGATATATTATATTTAATATAAAGTAAAATTCTAGACTATGTAGACAAACATATATGACAAACCTATATCTGCATATAATTACTTTCTTCTAGTGCAAAGTATACATTACCCATGATAAATCCAGGTAGGAAGAATAAAACACTAAATTCCTTATCATTGGGTAAAACATGTTAATGTTGTTTTGAGGTGATCAGCGCCGCATTTTGTAATTATATAGATATATAGATTTTGACAAGACCATTCTGCAAAACAAGCCTCAGCCAAAAGAAGGAATTTTATAATTGCTTTTAAGATGCTCAGAAGGATACATTTAGGGTAGAGCAGCATGAGGTGAGAGTGGGGAATTTTACCAGGAAAATTTTGAAGACCCTGATTCTCGCCACAAAAAATTGAGCTGCTGATTCTACCAGTCTTTTTATAGCCACATTCAATTATTTAATTGTACTAATGCTATTTATTTCTGTAAATTTATTTTCAGAGAGTGATCTAAAGGGTAAAAATCAGGCTCTAAGTTATGTTTTGATAGCTTTCAGTTCGGAATCAACATTCATCATGCATAAGGCATGAAAGTATGGTTAAAATGGTTTATTAACTCTTGTGAATCATAAGCATAAAAGAATCAGTTGATATATTTCTAGTAAATGTAATAAACCCCAAGATAATGCAGTACTTGGGTCAATCTTTTACATCAAGTAATCCCAGGAAAACTGGAGATTGTAAATAAATCTCCGATATCTTGCTCATTTTAGTTTTTGTTTATCTGGATGCATTTTGCTCAATCCCTGAAACTCATAGTTTCACAGACTCATTGAGATTTTCATGAACTATAAAAGCAATTAAATATTTAAATACAAAATTCTCAAATTCAAGATATTACTAAACTGAAAATTGTAAAAAATAACTTTTGAACCAAAACTTTCTGTGGTAATCATGAAGTAAGCAATTTATGTTTCTTAAAATTAAATTTCACCAATGTCTTTGAAATAAGAAGAAGTTAAAGATGAGTATGAGATTGCCCCTACTTTCTAGTAGCATTTTTTCCATTCGGGAATCTCCATGAAAATTTTAGAGGGAGAGAGGGCCTCTGGGTCTTATCTTATATAACATCATTGCCACTACATTATCCAGCCCACTACCTCTGGCCCCTATTAAGATGATCTTGAGAAACAATTTCTATGGATTAGTTTCAGAAGGATATGCACTTCTAAAAATAACTGCTTGGCTTTCACTTTATGATTAACATACATGTTGTAAAGGATTATGATACTTTATTTGTTATAGCCACAAAGAAACTCAGAGCCAAGCTAAGAGCCCACTTCTAGCAAAAGAACAGGATGTTATGATACACATTACAAGAGCTAACTATCCCTGCTGGTTATCTCAGTTTTATATCCTATTTTTCTTACATTCTCATTTCCTCACCTGTTTTATTTATTTATCTTTTTGGCTTATATGTATTTCTAGAAGCCACCTCAAATCCTCTTTTAGAAGAAAGGGGTAGAGAAACATTAAATATATGAGTGAATAAGGTAAATAAATAACAACACAGATGATAAGGATATACACAGATTAAGAACTCTGACATATTGGTTTGGAAGATTATCTAAGTCTGCATAAATAAAGTGATTGTTATGCATCAACCACTTTGTTTTATCCAGGCTTTTTATCATGTTGAAATTACTAATAAATTGGTTCATACCTCATCTCATACTATATAATAAATGTTTCTTTAATGTTGCTTGTGAATCAAGTCATTGTAAAGTGAATCATATATTTAATCTACTAGAGAAACTTACCATTCAAGCACTTCGTAAAGCACAGAATTTTAATATTCTATTAAGATTCAACTTCTTATATAGATGAGGTTTCCTTTATGCAGATTCAGAATTTATGTTCCCTGATTTAAAAGAAAACTAGAGTGCAAAACAAGGTAGAAGTCCTTGTTCTCTCATATACCCAACCCCCTTACACTTTCCAAAATTTTCACTACCTACATTTTCCTAGAAAAAATCATTTAATAGTTTCATGTAATTTTTTCCAAATTAAAAAATAAATATTCATAAATAATGTGTGTAGCTATATGTGTGCAAAATATATACAGTTAGATAAAATAAGAAAGAACTAAACAGACACTTTTGAAAGAAAAGATCCAAAAAATCAGTAAACATGAAAAGGCATTCAAGTTCCTAAGAAATCAGGGGAATGCCAGTTTAAACCATGATGTAGTATGCTCCACAGGCACCAGAATGGCTAAAACAAAAAAAGATGAAAAATACCAAGTGTTGGTAAGAATGTAAGAAATGAAATCTTTCATACACTGCTGGCAGAAGCACAAATTCATACAACCACTTTTGAACATCATTTGGATATATATATATATATACTCAAGAAAAATGTGGACAGTCTCTAAAAGACATACAACAGAATGTCCATAGGAAAACTATTTGTAGTAACCAAAAATTGAAATCTACCCAAATACCCATAGATAGTAGTATTTTGCTATCAAGTTGTTGCTGTCTTCTGCATATATGTTTCCTACATATTTCACATTGTATTACTTTTCTTTTAGCTTTATTTTCAATAATGAGCATCAGATAGCCCGAAAAATGCAATTCAACTTTTTAAACAAGGATTTGATAAGTTCTTAATACACTGAATTCTATACTGGGCTCCTCAATTGAAAACCAACCCTGAACCTCTTTTCCAAGCTGCTCTTAGACGAATAACTGCCCCCTTCCAGCCCTGTTCCCACTAAAGAAATGTACAGAGGTCTCCAGGAGATCATACTGTAAATACTGCCCACTGGCCCATGCTAGAGAGTTCCCGAGCTGTCTTTCCTCCAGCAATGTCCCCATTCACCAGACAAGGAAACTTTGGATGAATGAGATGAGCCTGGCCATGGGCTGTGGTTCCTCTTCAGACCATTCTTTGTGATATCTCAGACTTTGGAGTTCCTAGCTGAAGTGTCCTGGAGTTCCAAGGTGGGGGAGGGAGAGGTTGGCTAGAGCTTGGACATGTATGCTCCTATACACACATATATAGGAGACCCTTGCTGAGCATAGTGGGAGCCAAGAGTGGGGAAAGTGGCAACGACTGGGGCCTAAGAATCAAACTGAGGACCAGATATCCCTGCATGACTAACTTCTGGTGCAAAATTCTGAGAGGTCTGAGAAATCTAAATTCAAACCTGTCCTTTCAGGTCAGTATGAAGGTATATTTCTGAAGGTAAGAGGATAGAACACATTGTAGCCAACAATTCATTAGACTGACAATACTTTAAAATATTAATATTTAGACTTATTGACTTATACTATGCGGGCTTCATTTGTCCTCTGGCTGTGGCTCCCACAAATGTTAGAAGTGGGCCTACATGTGATGGAACTAAAATGCAATAGACTTTCCTTATGTCCTTCCCTGCTACCACTACCATTAGTTTGGTTCCTAGATATTGAAAGATAATTTTAAAGTTTTTGCCAAAGACAGATGCTTGTAGGGTGGTGGCTTGAAAACACAAATTGAGCAAGATGGTAGCATGGCTACATGAAGAGGTATGGAGTTGTCCACAGAATGCTCTTGTTTCACTGGACTATATCAATCTCATTGTGTGACTTGGTCTAGTTGATTTTCTTCTCCAAGCCACTTTCCTACTAAAAAAGAAAGGACAATCACACCTTTTTCACAGGACTACTGTGAAAAAATCCTTACATAATTTATGTGATTTGTGCTTGGAATATTGCACAGTGTTAAAAAATATGGTAAACACATTTTAGGAAGCAAATAATATTTGGACAATCTGATTTATTTTTGTCTACAACAGCTGAAACCTATTTTACTTAGCTTTTAAGTTCTTTTATAGAGGTATCACTGTTTTTTATGTGGCTAGACATCTCAGCCTTACACCTGGTTCAGAAAGTGCTCCAGAGGGCCAGTGGCTGGGAGAAAAGTGCTATTACCTTGCTAGTCATCTTGTTCCTCAATATAGCCCTTACCCTACCTAAGGAGTTTTTCCAGCCAGAAATTCTCCAGTAGTTCACACCCTCACTTGACCTTTTCTGGCTTCACTGGGTAGACATTGAGTAGGCAGAGCTGGGTTTTTTTCAAGCTCAAAAGGGTTCCGTGTTATTTCTCTTGGGCATCCATGATGCCTTCAGTCAAGTCTGATTAGCAAGTTACATTGAGAGTTCATTTAGTAATTGGAAATGATCTGTGTGCCTTTTATGAAGGAAAGCGGTTATGAGAAACTTTCTCATACCTGGTCAGATTCCTTTCTCATTTATATCCTTTTTTTTGCTTTTATATTTTCACTTCTTTTAAAAATTAAGAAGATAGAGGTAAAGAAAAAAATCCTACAGTATGTGAAGATAGGCAGTAGGAAAGGATTGAAATGGAAAATGAAAGAAGGGATAGACATCCCTTTATCACACTGAGGTGCCTGAATTCACTTCCTGGGAGTGTAGGCTGAATAAGTAGCACAGGTTGTTTGGAACTGAGATCCCACCACATCTAACAGACTCCAGGGCTTCTGTCATTTCATTACTCTATGGCACCTAGCTGAAAGCTTATGGTCTTCCTCTATCTTGTGGTGACCACAATGGAATTGAATTTGATACCGGGAACAGCAATTTATGAAGGAGTTTGATAAACTGGAGCACACACCAAGGAGGTAGCCCAGGATGGTGTAGGGTCAGCAAGTCTCATTGACTTCTCATGTCAATGAGAAGTAGTGAAAACGCCTGTGTGTGTTTGGTCTGGAGAAGAGGTAACTGGCAGTATGACATGTAAGTGTGTCTCATGAAACAAACAAATTTAAATTGCTAATTTTTTCCCTATGAGAGATAGAATCAGGTTCAAATAATAGAATAGCAAATTCTTAGCAACATATTTTTAACAAATAATGCAGTCATGCTGCCCAGTGAGGGAATTAGTGGGTTACTCATCAGTACAATTATTCAGAAAGCAGAAATCATCTCAATGTTTCTAATTGTTTCATCATCTTTGATAGATGATTGTCTATCAGATGGGTTTTTTAAACAGGCTTTTGCATTTGGTGAGAAGGTAAAGAAAATAATGTCAATTTAAAAAAATCTCCACACTTAAATTATTTAAAGGGGAATGTTTATTCATGAGTCTCTTTTGAGACCTGTTTGATTTTGTTCCTCTCTACCAGGTGGCTGTACATAATCTGGCATATCCCTGGCCTGGAACTTTCCTGTGGGTGAATCCACTAAAGAGCATAAAGGAGATCAGTTTTATTTATTCCTTTGAGTTTTTATAAACTCTGAATTGAAATACCTACTTTTTGAAATTCATAAAATAAATGGTAATTTTTGTTCGTTTGTTTTTGCTTTTTTAATTATACTTTAAGTTCTAGGGTACATGTGCACAACGTGCAGGTTTGTTACATAGGTATACATGTACCATGTTGGTTTGCTGCACCCATTAACTCGTCATTTACGTTAGGTATTTCTCCTAATGCTATCCCTCCCCCATGCCCCTACCCCATGACAGGCACCAGTGTGTGATGTTCCCCACCCTGTGTCCAAGTGTTCTCATTGTTCAATTCCCACCTATGAGTGAGAACATGTGGTGTTTGGTTTTCTGTCATTGCTATAGTTTGCTCAGAATGGTTTCCAGCTTCATCCATGTTCCTTCAAAGGACATGAATTCATCCATTTTTATGGCTGCATAGTATTCCATGTTGTAGATGTGCCACATTTTCTTAATCCAGTCTATCACTGATGGACATTTGGATTGGTTCCAAGTCTTTGCTACTGTGAACAGTGCCGCAGTAAACATACGTGTGCATGTGTCTTTATAGCAGCATGATTTATAATCCTTTGGGTATATACCCAGTAATGGGATGGCTGGGTCAAATGGTATTTCTAGTTCTAGATCCTTGAGAAATCACCACACTGTCTTCCACAACAGTTGAACTAGTTTACACTCCCACCAACAGTATAACAGTGTTCCTATTTCTCTACATCCTCTCCAGCATCTGTTGTTTCGTGACTTTTTAATGATCACCATTCTAACTGGCGTGAGATGGTATCTCACTGTGGTTTTGATTTGCGTTTCTCTGATAACCAGTGGTGATGAGCATTTTCTCATGTGTCTGTTGGCTGCATAAATGTCTTCTTTTGAAAAGTGTCTGTTCTTATACTTTGCCCACTTTTTGATGGGGTTGTTTCATTTTTTCTTGTACATTTGTTTAAGTTCTTTGTAGATTCTGGATATTAGTCCTTTGTCAGATGGGTAGATTGCAAAATATTTCTCCCATTCATGTAGGTTGCCTAGTTAACTCTGATGGTAGTTTCTTTTGCTGTGCAGAAACTGTTTAGTTTAATTAGATCCCATTTGCTAATTTTGGCTTTTGTTGACATTGCTTTTGGTGTTTTAGTCATGAAGTCCTTGCCCATGCCTATGTCCTGAATGGTATTGCCTAGGTTTTCTTCTAGGGTTTTTATGGTTTTAGGTCTAACATTTAACTCTTTAATCCATCTTGATTTAATTTTTGTATAAGGTGTAAGAAAGGGATCCAGTTTCAGCTTTCTATATATGGCTAGCCAGTTTTCCCAGCACCATTTATTAAATAGGGAATCCTTTCCCCATTGCTTGTTTTTCTCAGGTTTGTCAAAGATCAGATGGTTGTAGATGTGTGGTGTTATTTCTGAGGGCTCTGTTCTGTTCCATTGGTCTATACACCTGTTTTGGTACCAATACCATGCTGTTTTGGTTACTGTAGCCTTGTAGTATAGTTTGAAGTCAGGTAATGTGATGCCTCCAGCTTTGTTCTTTTTGCTTAGGATTGTCTTGGCAATGAGGGCTCTTTTTTGGTTCCATATGAACTTTAAAGTAGTTTTTTCCAGTTCTATGAAGAAAGTCATTGGTAGCTCGATGGGGATGGCATTAAATCTATAAATTACCTTGGGCAGTGTGGCCATTTTCATGATATTGATTCTTCCTATCCATGGGCATGGAATGTTCTTCCATTTGTTTGTGTCTTCTTTTATTTCATTGAGCAGTGGTTTGTAGTTCTCCTTGAAGCAGTCCTTCACATCCCTTGTAAGTTGGATTCCTAGGTGTTTTATTCTCTTTGTAGTAATTGTGAATGGGAGTTCACTCATGATTTGGCTATCTGTTTGTCTGTTGTTGTTGTGTAGGAATGCTTGTGATTTTTGCACATTGATTTTATATCCTGAGGCTTTGCTGAAGTTGCTTATCAGCTTAAGGAGATTTTGGGCTGAGATGATGGGGTTTTCTAAATATACAATCATGTCATCTGCAAATGGGGACAATTTGACTTCCTCATTTCCTAACTGAATACCCTTTATTTCTTTCTCTTGCCTGATTGCCCTGGCCAGAACTTCCAACACTATGTTGAATAGGAGTGGTGAGAGAGGGCATCCCTGTCTTGTGCCAGTTTTCAAAGGGAATGCTTCCAGTTTTTGCCCATTCTTTATGATGTTGGCTGTGGTCTTGTCACAAATAGCTCTTATTATTTTGAGATACCTTCCATCAATACCTAGTTTATTGAGAGTTTTTAGCATGAAGGGCTGTTGAATTTTGTCAAAGGCCTTTTCTGCATCTATTGAGATAATCATGTGGTTTTTGTAGTTGGTTCTGTTTATATGCTAGATTATGTTTATTGATTTGCATATATTGAACCAGCCTTGCATCCCAGGGATGAAGCCAACTTGATCTTGGTGGATAAGCTTTTTGATGTGCTGCTGGATTCAGTTTGCCAGTATTTTATTGAGGATTGTTGCATCGATGTTCATCAGGGAGAATGGTCTAAAATTGTCTTTTTTTGTTGTGTCTCTGCCAGGCTTTGGTATCAGGATGATGCTGGCCTTATAAAATGAGTTAGGGAGGATTCCTTCTTTTTCTATTGATTGGAATAATTTCAGAAGGAATGATACCACCTCCTCTTTGTACCTCTGGTAGAAATCGGCTGTGAATCTATCTGGTCCTGGACTTTTTTTGGTTGTTGGGCTCTTAATTATTGCCTCCATTTCAGAGCCTGTTATTGGTTTATTCAGGGATTCAGCTTCTTCCTGGTTTAGTCTTGGGAGGGTGTATGTGCACAGGAATTTATGCATTTCTTCTAGATTTTCTAGTGTATTTGCATAGAGGAGTTTATAGTATTCTCTGATGTTAGTTTGTATTTCCGTGGGATCAGTGGTGATATCCCCTTTATCATTTTTTATTGTGTCTATTTGATTCTTCTCTCTTTTCTTCTTTATTATTCTTGCTAGCAGTCTATCAATTTTGTTATCTTTTCAAAAGAACCAGCTCCTGGATTCATTGATTTTTTGAAGAGTTTTTTGTGTCTCTATCTCCTTCAGTTCTGCTGTGATCTTAGTTATTTCTTGCCTTCTGCTAGCTTTTGAATTTGTTTGCTCTTGCTTCTCTAGTTCTTTTAATTGTGATGTTAGGGTATTGATTTTAGATCTTTCCTGCTTTCTCTTGTGGGCATTCAGTGCTTTAAATTTCCCTCTACACACTGCTTTAAATGTGTCCTAGAGATTCTGGTACATTGTGTCTTTGTTCTCATTGATTTCAAAGAACATCTTTATTTCTGCCTTCATTTTATTATTTACCCAGTAGTCATTCAGGGCCAGGTTGTTCAGTTCCCAGGTAGTTGTGCAGTTTTGACTGAGTTTCTTAATCCTGAGTTCTAATTTGATTGCTCTGTGGTCTGAGAAACAGTTTGTTGTGATTTTTGTTCTTTTACATTCACTGACAAGTGCTTTACTTCCAACTATGTAGTCAATTTTGGAATAAGTGTGATGTGGTGCTGAGAAGAATGTATATTCTGTTGATTTGGGGTGGAGAGTTCTGTAGATGTCTATTAGGTCTGCTTGGTACAGAGCTGAGTTCAATTCCTGGACATTCTTGTTAACCTTCTATCTTGTTGATCTGTCTAATATTGACCGTGGGATGTTAAAGTCTGCCATTATTATTGTGTGGGAGTCTAAGTCTCTTCGTAGGTCTCTAGGGACTTGCTTTATGAATCTGGGTGCTCCTGTATTGGGTGCATATATATTTAGGATAGTTAGCTCTTCTTGTTGAATTGATCCCTTTACCATTATGTAATGGCCTTCTTTGTCTCTTTTGATCTTTGTTGGTTTAATGTCTGTTTTATCAGAGACTAGGATTGCAACCCCTGCCTTTTTTTGTTTTCCATTTGCTTGGTAGATCTTCCTCCATCCCTTTATTTTGAGTCTATGTGAGCCTCTGCATGTGAGATGGGTCTCCTGAATGCAGTACACTGTTGGGTCTTGACTCTTTATCCAATTTGCCAGTCTATGTCTTTTAATTAGGGCATCTAGCCCATTTACATTTAAGGTTAATATTGTTATGTGTGAACTTGATCCCGTCATTATGATGTTAGCTGGTTATTTTGCCCGTTACTTGATGCAGTTTATTCTTCACGTTGATGGTCTTTACAATTTGGCATGTTTTTGCAGTGACTGGTATCAGTTGTTCCTTTCCATGTTTAGTGCTTCCTTCAGGAGCTCTTGTAAGACAGGCCTGGTGGTGGGTAAATCTCTCAGCCTTTGCTTGTCTGTAAAGGATTTTATTTCTCCTTCACTTATGAAGCTTAGTTTGGCTGGATATGAGATTCTGGTTTGAAAATTCTTTTCCTTAAGAATGTTGAATGTTGGCCCCCCTCTCTTCGGGCTTGTAGCTTGTAGAGAGGGATCTGTAAAGATCTCTTGTAGAGAGGGATCTGTAGAGATCTCTTGTAGAGAGAGATCTGTAGAGATCTCTTTCTGCCAAGACATCCACTGTTAGTCTGATGGGCTTCCCTTTGTGGATGACCCTACTTTTCTCTTTGGCTGCCCTTAACATTTTTTCCTTCATTTCAACCTTGGTGAATCTGATGATTATGTGTCTTGGGGTTGCTCTTCTTGAGGATTATCTTTGTGGTGTTCTCTGTATTTCCTGAATTTGAATGTTGGCCTGCCTTGCTAGGTTGGGGAAGTTCTCCTGGATAATATCCTGAAGAGAGTTTTCCAATTTGGCTCCATTCTCCCCATCAGTTTCAGGTACACCAATAAGACGTAGGTTTGGTCTTTTCACATAGTCCCATATTTCTTGGAGGCTTTGTTCATTTCTTTTTACTCTTTTTTCTCTAAACTTCTCTTCTCACTTCATTTCATTAATTTGATCTTCAATCACTGAAACCTTTTCTTCCACTTGATCAAATTGGCTACTGAAACTTATGCATGCATCATATAGTTCTCATGCGATGTTTTTCAGCTCCATGAGGTCATTTAAGGTCTTCTCTACACTGTTTATTCTAGTTAGCCATTCGTCTCATCTTTTTTCAAGGTTTTTAGTTTCCTCATGATGGGTTCAAACATCGTCCTTTAGCTCAGAGAAGTTTGTTATTACTGACCTTCTGAAGCCTACTTCTGTCAACTCATCAAAGTCATTCTCCGTCCAGCTTTGTTCTGTTGCTGGCAAGGAGCTGCAATCCTTTGGAGGAGAAGAGGCGCTCGGGTTTTTAGAATTTTCAGCTTCTCTGCTCTGGTTTCTCCCCATCTTTGTGGTTTTATCTACCTTTGGTCTTTGATGTTGGTGACTACAGATGGGGTTTTGGTGTGGATGTGCTTTTTGTTGATGTTGATGCTATTCCTTTCTGTTTGTTAGTTTTTCTTCTACCAGTCAGGTCCTTCAGCTGCAGGTCTGTTGGAATTTGCTGGAGGTCTACTCCAGAAACTCTTTGCCTGGGTATCACCAGCAGAGGCTGCAGAACAGCAAATATTGCTGCCTGATCCTTCCTCTGGAAGCTTCATCCCAGAGGGGCACCTGCCTGTATGAGGTGTCTGTCAGCCCCTACTGGGAGATGTCTCCCAGTTAGGCTACACGGGGGTCAGGGACCCACTTGAGGAGGCAGTCTGTCCGTTCTCAGAGTTCAAACACCATGCTGGGAGAACCACTGCTCTCTTCAGAGCTGTCAGACAGGGCCATTTAAGTCTGCAGAAGTTTCTGCAGCCTTTTGTTCAGCTATGCCCTGCCCCCAGAGTTGGAGTCTACAGAGGCAAGCAGGCCTCGTTGAGCTGCGGTGGGCTCCACCCAGTTCAAGCTTCCCAGCCACTTTCTTTACCTACTCAAGCCTCAGCAATGGCTGACGTCCCTCCCCCAGCCAGGCTGCCACCTCGTAGTTTGATGTTGGACTGCTGCACTAGCAGTGAGCAAGGCTCTGTGGGTGTGGGACCTGCTGAGCCAGGCACAGGAAGGAACTTCCTGGTCTGCTGGTTGTGAAAACTGAGGGAAAAGTGAAGTATTTGGGCAGAAGTGTACCATTCCTCCAGGTACAGACTGTCACTGCTTCCCTTGGCTAAGAAAGGGAAATTCCCCAACTCCTAGCTCTTCCCGGGTGAAGCGACGCCCCACCCTGCTTCAGCTTATTCTCTCTGGGCTGCACCCACTGTCCAACCAGTCCCAGTGAGATGAACCAGGTACCTCAGTTGGAAATGCAGAAATCACCCGTCTTCTGCATCAGTCACGCTGGGAGCTGCAGATGAGAGCTGTTCCTATTTGGCCATCTTAGGTTGTTTTCCAATAAATGGCAATTTTAAGCTTTCACCTGGCTCTGGGACCTCCTCATAAATTTTGGCTAAGAATACCCAGATCATGAAAGAACATTTTGCCTGTTACCTTCCAATATAGGGGGAAAGCAATAAATACTTCCCTAAGTCGTTTTTTTCTCTTCATGATTCCCTTGCCATCCTCACCCAAGGCAGTTGTGGGATGGAACTAGGGGACTAAGATAAAGAGAGTACCCTAGTCAAAGAGCTCTCACAGTGTGCTCACAAGCATCACATGCTCAATTCCATGATATGCTGAGTCCTGGGCAAGGAAGGAATTCTCAGCACTCTTGTACCTGCTACCTGACATTCTTGAGCCTCTTACCCTGCTATGGTTTTCTTTAATCAGCACTTCAGTGATTTACTTATTATGTTTATTGTTCATTGTCTCTCCTAACTGGAATACAAGCCCCATGAGGGCAGCATCTTTGTAGATATGTGGTATAAATTTTGTTCCCTGATGCATGCTAAGTTTTTAGAACGAAGTCTGTCATAGTGTAGGCTCACCAACATTTGTATGAATCAAAGAACATGGTGAATGGGAATTCAGTGTTAGTTTAAAAAAATTCATTAATGGGATAATATTTTATTAGAATCTTATGAATTTTACCAGTAAATATTGTATTAATCAGGGAAATATATATATATATATGTCATATTCATGAGATATATGTACAGAGACTTATTTTGAGAAATTTGCTCACATAATTGTGAAAACTGAAAAGTCAAAAATCTACAGGGTAAATTGATTGCAGATTTAGGGAATAGTTGATATGCAGTTTGAATCCAAAGGCTGCCTGCTGACAGAATTTTCTCTTCTTTGGGATAGGTCAGTTTTTTTCTCTTAATGCCTTCAACTGATCGATTGAGGCCCACCTACATTATGTAGAGCAATATGATTTACTCAAAGTCTATTGATTTAAATGTTAATCTTACCATAAAAATGCCTTTGCCAAAAAATCTAAAATAATATTTGACCAAATATCTGGGTACCATGGTCTAGCAAAATTGACACATAAAATTAACCATCTCAATGTGTCAACTTTGCTAGGGCATGGTACCCGGACATTTGGTCAAATATTATTCAAATAAATTTAGAATTTATCACAAATGTTTGATATCATAATTTGATTTACAAATATCAATCTAATACTTTATTTTACAGCTGAATGATCTCAGAGAGCAACCCCTTCCTTCTATAGGCCAAGAAATGGAGTCATTGTGAGATTAGTAACTAATTTACCCAAAATCACAGAGGACCCACACAGGATCCCAAGGCTCCTGACTAACAAGCCTATGTTCTTCAACTACAAATGCTATAAAACAAAACAGCTATAAAATGCTACTTTAAGTGTTTTGGCCTCTTTTGTTTTGTTTTGAGAAGAAGCTTTGGCATTTTATAGTACAACAGAGTGACTAAAGCCATGTTCTAACCTCAGATAACTGTAGATTTAGGAAGTTTATACTGTGGTGTTTTATGGTTTGGGGAGATGGTGATCTGACCTAGATATCTGCACTTGAATATATATAATCAGAATTATTTTCTAATTGTTTCTATTGTCTTCAAGGCAGTTTATATTTTTTGCTAAGCCCTACTGGGGATGTATAAAAGACTGGGGAAGGGTGGGCCATAATAAGGTAAAATAGGTTGGACAACATAAGTTGGCCAATATCTGAGTAAAGACTTCAAGGAACTGTAGGAGGAAGCAAATGAATATTTGTGGAAGTGTGTTTAAATCAGAGAGAAAAGCCAGCAAAAAGGCTTCAAGTTAGGAGTCTGCCTGGCCTGCTTAAGAAACAGCAGGGAGGCCGGTGTGCTGGGAGCAGAATGGATGACCCAGTGATGGGGAAATTCATGGCAGATGAGGTGTGGGGCAAAGGTACATAGCTCATGTAGGGTCTCATGGGCCATTTTGAATTTTATTCTGATTTGAATGGGGAACCATTGGAGGGTTTTGAGCTGAGGAATGACATGATATTAATTTTAAAAGGAATGACTATGGCAACTGAATTTATACTTTGGGTTGTTGTTGGTGTTGGTTGGGGGTTAGGGTTGGGGTTTGTCAAAGCAAGGAGACCAGTTGAGTTGAGAGACTACTGCAGTAATCTGAGAAATTCTGGTGGTTCAGACCAGGTGTCTCTGGACCTCTCCAAGAAATAGACAGAGTTTTGAATGTGGAATGTGATTGGCAGAGAAGAAGTAAGGATGATTTCAAAGGTTTGCGGCCTGGGTAACTGGCAGGAAGTAGCTGCCATCTACTGAGATGGAAATGTCACCCACTGTGATTGGAGTATGTTTAAGGAGAAAGAACCAGAGTTCAGATGTGGACATGTCAAGTTTCAGAGGTCTGTTAGACATCCAAATGGAGATACCCAGTTGTTAGCCTGGAGCTCTGTGGAGAGATCTGGGTTAGAGATATAAATCCAAGAGATACAACTTTTCATTCAATTTGATTATTTATTGGACGCTCTATAAACTCTGTAAATACTGGGCACTAACCTAGACATTGCAGGTACAGATATTAAGAATATATAGTTTCTCCCTCAGAAATCTCTTAATTAATGAGAAAAGCAGACATGTCAACAAAACTGCAATATTTAATAAAAGAAGATATAAAGGCCTATAAAGGTGCTGATACAGGGAGAATTAACTAATTCCACCCTGGGGAATAGTCAGGAAGACCTTCAGAGAGAAAGTAAACAATTGATTGGAACTTTAAGATTAAGAAGGATTTCTCTGGGTGGACAAAGTAGGATCTTCCAAGCAGAGTGGAAACCATGAGCAAATGCAGTTTCATTCTTCAGAAGGTAAATGTGCTCTGGCATGCCTTAACTTATAACAAATTAATCAACTCAATACCTGCTACATTTTCCCTCACAATTTGGAATATATAAAGAGGCACATGCTACTATAGACCAATACCTGATCATATATGAGACTGAAGGACCTTTACTTACGAGGCTTAAAAATAAAGACTGCCCTTCATGTCAGTTGCAGGTTTATATCTAGTTCTATAATATTAACCGAGGTGTCTTTTCCTATGTTTTCTGTGCATGATGACTTTTTAAAAATCAAAGACAGAGCAGCAGCCAGAGTAGTCTAGTTTCATGGCACACAGAATGGAGGATATTGCTGAACCCAGATTTAAAAAAAAAAAGAAGTCAATTCTTATTTTTTTAAGTATGGCCCTGAGCTCATCTCAGAGCATAAACAATAGAATTTAGAATATCTTTTATGACTCCGTCTGGCACCTCCTAAACTAGATCAAGGTTCTCTAGCTCAGGGAAGAAGGGCAAAGGATGAGAAGGCACAGAGAGGATATAAACAGAGAGGTTGGTAGTGCCAGGCTCTGAAGAAGGTCCAACTTGGAAGGTCATTTCAGACAGGCGTGGAGTCAGCATTTGAGGCCTGTCTGGTCTCTACTCCTGCCAGGACTACCCTGTCAGCCAGCTTGGCAGGTATGGACCACCCAGCAGGAGTTTTTCTTGACTGTGCCCTAATCTTTTACTTTCCCAAGTTTCTCTATATGGGTACCTCCCCTTTTAAAAGCTCCAGACACAGCCAAGCACCACTATTGCTCCAGTAAAGTATGAAACCCCAGAAATCAATGGTTTGGGGAAGAGTCTTAGGGGAACTAAATGCCTCCTTATTTTTAGATGCCATAGAACAAGAGCAGTTCAGGATCAATAACCATCCCACCCCATGATAAAACACGCCCCTTCCAGAATCTTTCCTTTTTCGTTCATTCTAGGTGTCTGTCTGGAACAGCTGTGGTATTTGAGCCACAGCTGAGCTTTTGAAAGCATTCTAAGGAACAGTTTTTCACTTATCTGATTCCTTTGAAAATAGGGGTATCTTATGTGATATCTGCTATCCCAGAGTCTTTGGTCCTCTGTTCCTTCTCAAGTCTTGGCTCCCGTGTACTACTTCAAAGCCCTATAGATATTTTATTCTGAAGAAAAGAAACTTGGTTCCTTTAAGTTGTTTAAACATTTCTTTCTGGGTATAAACGGGTTTGTGTCTGGGAGCTCTGTTAAAAAAAAAAAAAGTCTTTAGTAAGCCAAAGCTGTTAGAAGCTTATAAGTAAGTGACATTACAATTGACCGTCAGTAAGTAGTGGAAAGATTGCACGACTAGCTACTCCTTCAGATCTAAGAAAACCTGGAGCTAGATTTTTGTACTCTCTACTCAGAAAAGCATATAGTGACTCGGGGTTTGATGCTGTACAAAAATGACATGCTTATGCACAACTTTAACTTTCTGCAACACTTTTACAACTTCTTGTGAATGAAGTAGGCAGGGCTCGCATTTGACAGATGAGCTATGTCCAGCGTGAGGCAGAGTTAAAACCCTTTTCCTGGCTCAGGAACTTCAGGCTGGGGCCTGTGTCTGCTCTCCCTGCATCCCTGTCCTCTAGCAGATACCTCTCTGCTAACATGCTGAGTGTCCTTGGTAAATTACTCATTCTCTCTGTCTCCGTCTTCTAACCTCCACAGTAAAGTCCTTCGTAGTTTTAACTATCTTTTCACTGTGCCCCAGTGAGCAGGAGTTTGGAACTTGATTGCTGATGGAAAGGCAATATTTGGATGGCTAAACACGCTTTCCAAGGTATCTCGCTGATCTTCCTCTCATTCCTGGAGATAGCTAACCTTTTTGTAAGTGTTTCTTTGAGTCTGTGGACTGCATTTAACGCTCTTGTAGGTCCTGCTTTCATTTGGGAACGGGCAGGCGGAGAGGAAGGAAGTGTATTGCAACTACCAATATTTTCCTCTAGGAGGAGCCGCGCAGCTCAGTTGAGAGTGACACGCACCAACTCCAGCTCCTCGCCGGGAAGACTTCATCCCAGCAACTCGGAATGCTTGGCCCGGGCGGCACTCGGCCTCTCCGCAGCAGTTCTCGAACTGGCCTCCTTGAACGTCCGCTTCCCCTTCGCTTCTGCAGCCTGGATCTGGGGGACGGCGGGCCAGGCGCGGCGTGACCCCTGGTGAACGGTGGCCGCCTTTTCCCACCCCTGCCCTCCCATCCTCCCTTCCCGTTTCACCCCGCCCCCTCTCTCCTCCCCAAGCCTGACAGCCCGCGAGCTGCCAAGCAGGGCGCAGCCATGGGAAGAGGAGGAGGGCTAGGGAGCGGCGGCGGCGGCGGCAGCGGCAGCAGCGGCTGCTACAGTGGCGGTGGCGGCGGCGGCTGCTGCTGAGCCCGGGCGGCGGCGGGGACCCCGGGCTGGGGCCACGCGGGCCGGAGGCCCCGGCACCATTGGCCCCAGCGCAGACGCGAACCCGCGCTCTCTGATCAGAGGCGAAGCTCGGAGGTACTGGAGTGGGGCTCCGGGAGTCTGGCTTTATTTTCCTCCTGTTGTGCCAGGGGGCCTGAGAGTGAACCCTGGGACTCTAGTTGTTTATGAAAACGGGAGGATCTGTCTTATATATTTACACGGATAATTTTTTATTCCGGATGACTTGGCTGTGCTCCCCTCCTCCTTGCGAAGAAGTTGTTTTCTGCTGGTGGGTTGTTGTAACCCAATCTAGTGTGTGTGTGTGTGTGTGTGTATGTGTCTGGAAGTTGGTGAGGGCGGCAGGGAGTTGCGGGCGACAGACGAACCATCACACTCTGGCGTCTGCTCTGGCCCGCGAGTAGTGTACGTGTAGGGGTTTACTCCGGAGACAGTTTTGTTAAAGTCATAAAAGTTTTGCTAGTGTGTTTCTGTTTGCCATCATCTGCCTGGCTGAGGCAGGAACTGCCGAGGCTGCTGCTGCTGCGCGGGGAAGAATCCCCGGCAGCGCGACTGGAGAGACTGGGAAGGTCGAGCTGTGCGCGTGGACACAGCGCGCAGAGCGCGCGGTCTTTTGCGCGTTTGTGCGGGCCGCAGCCGCACATTGGCACCGATGGAACTGGGGTCAGTAGAGTGACAGCCACCAGTCCGCATGAACTGGGGTAAGTGGAAATTGTGGCGAGCCGACCTCCCCCAGCCTCTGACACACTAGTGGTTGTAAAATCAACCAGGCTTAAAGTTTTGACAGAACTGCCAGAGGCTGCGGGTCAATGGGGTGGCCGCGTGTCTAGGGAGAGGGCGCTGGCGGCGCAGAGGGTGCGGGGCAGGGTCACCCACTTGCGAGTGCGTGGGGAAGTCTATTTGGGGCGAGTGCTTTATATATAGCCCGAGGGGATGCCTGCTGAGATCGAGCTGCGGGGGCTCTCGGTCTGGCGCGGACTGTGTGTCCTGAATGAGTGTACGTGTGCGCTGTGTGTGCGCGCGCGAGTGTGCGCCTGGGGAGGCGTGTCGGCGCCTGAGCCAGTAGGGTGTGCAGGGTGGAAGAGGCCACAGAGGTGCCGCCTGCCTGTTTGTGCCACCAGGAGACCTTGGAAGGGACAGAGAAAGGTAACGGAAGGCCAAAGTGTTGGGAAGTCAGAGTAGTTTCTGCATAGGATTAAGTATTAAGGGCTTTAAAATAACTAAACGCATTGCCCTGAGTGGCTGAGGACTGGAAGTGAGGTTTTGGGGAGTTCTCAGGAGAACTGCATGGGAGGGCGTTTGGGAGGTCTAAGGGATGTGTAATATGTGTGAGTACAGAACTTCGGAGACAGACACAGGTTGGAGCTATGAATTTGAAATTTTCAGGGTGCTGCTGTCCACAGTCCAGGGACTGGCTGGTTTCAGAGGTGTTCAGGCTCCCTGGTGTGTGTGCCTGGGAAGACACTCATCTTTTCTTGCAGACATGGGATATTGTGGCAGGTCAGGCTCTGTTTCCTGAGCAACTGGTGTTCCAGGCTAGTTTCCACCTGAATCACCCTAGAAGTATCTTTTTTCTGATGATAAATGTTGAAACCTTTCCAGAAATTAAAATGCTGGATAGAAACAAAATTGATGCAGCAGACAGGATTGTTGATTCTATTTATTCAGTGATTGGGAGCTCTTTTTCCTTTTGAGAAAAGCAAAGCTCAGTGTTTCCAGATTAGATTTCAAGGAGTCTTCAGCTATCTACAGCTTCCCTTCAAATGGGCCTTTGGATGGAGCTGGAAGGATGTGTTTTGGCCTAAAGACCTTTGGAAGACATCATGTGTAGCTTAAAGGGGTTGTCCCGTCTCTCATCATCTTCTTCCACCCTTATAAACTTCTTGTTTTGCATTAATCTAAGGAAAGTTGGTGTGTCAACGTTTAGCTTTTTTTTATTGGAGTAAATATATCACAGTGAAATTATAGTTATGGTCTCCTGAAGCCCATGGAAAGCCAACACTTAATGGGCAAAGGTGTGAAATGAAAGTCTATAAATGCAATGACAAAGTGACGAGATGAGTGCATTCTTTTTTCAAAATGAACATAACTGTGCTCACAAAAATTTGTTTTAGCCAGGCTTTGGGCCCATGTTTTTTATTATTAGTTTTTAAACAGCAGACTCCACATCATAAACCACTTTAAAATGGATACTAGAGGCCTCCTCTATGCTATCTCTGGCGCCTGCTTAAACAGATGTTTACAGTGCTTGGTAACCTATGGGATTGTCATGTTGAGTATCTTCTTAGCTCAGGACATAATGTTTATAGCATAATATAATAAATGAAGCCACAGTTGCAGCGTGTTTCTTCCAAGTGCATGAAGCAAATCTTGCAGCAGGGAAACAAATCTTGCAGTTGGTCCAACTTGGCTGGCCTTCTTTGGCTATCTCCTGGTGAGCAATGTTAATGTAAAGATAAATGTGAGTGACATAGTGAGAAAGTGGGACAGTAAATTGTTTAGCTTAGTGAAAAAAGCATGGATTATGTTTTTTAAATCTGCTAACCTGAAGATTACACTTCTCAGGTCGTACCACTGGCAAATTGCACAACTATGGGAATTTGGTTTGCTTTTAAAGAGCAATTTTTAAAAAGTATGTCAGTAATGAAAATAACTTATATTTCTTAATGTGTTTATGTGTGTCCATACAAGCCAATACTTTTTCTTCTTTGAAAAGAACCCTATAATTTCTGTGGTAATTATTTAAATATTATGAGCATTCAAATCACCTAATCACCTTTTCAATCTTCAATTGATAAGAATCGAAGTTTGGTAAGACTGGAGTCATCCCTCAGCCAATTGTGTAAACAAGACAGTACAGAATGTCTTTCTGGCAGGTAATTTTTTTCAACCTGAAACAGATAATATAAATAATATGTCCCACAAAAGAATTACTTAAGATGATAATTACTTTAGAGGTAATTATCTGGTGCATGAACCTCTATCTGTGAAAATGGTCTAGTCTATCTCTTCTTGGAAATAATCAGTTGGAAATCTCCCTTTTTCATTGGTCAGTCCATTCTAGGAAAGATTCATTTCTAGAAAGTTCTTATACTGAATCAACATTTTCTTCCATCCACTTGCCTATCCTTCAGGAGCTGACCACAATGAATCTAGTCTCTTTTCCCTGTGTTTACCATACTTGAAAACAAATATTATCCTCCTTGCTGAATCCCCTTTTGCCTACTCTTGGAGCAGTTTTTCATCCACTATAGGGTTCCACCCTCCTCTGCCTTGAACAAGATGCCCTTGATTGTACATTATCATTGTATTAGTCTGTTCTCATGCTGCTAATAAAGACATACGTGAGACTGTGTAATTTATAAAGAAAAAGAGGTTTAATGGATTCACAGTTCCACATGGCTGGGGAGGCCTCACAATCATGGCGGAAGGTGAAGGAGGAGCAAAGGCATGTCTTACATGACAGCAGGCAAGAAAGCATGTGCAGGGGAACTGCCCTTTATAGAACCATCAGATCTCATTAGACTTATTCACTATCATGAGAACAACATGGGAAAAACCCACTTCCATGATTTAATCAACTCCTACTGGGTCCCTTCCACCACATGTGGGAATTATGGGAATTACAATTGAAGATGGCATTTGGGTGGAGACAAAGCCAAACCATATCATTCCGCTCCTAGCCCCTCCTAAATCTCATGTTCTCACATTTCAAAACCAATCATACCTTCCCAACAGTCCCCCAAAGTCTTAACTCATTTCAGCATTAACTCAAAAATCCACAGTCCAAAGTCTCACCTGAACCAAGGCAAGTCCCTTCCACCTATGAGCCTGTAAAATCAAAAGCAAGTTAGTTACTTTCTGGATACAATGGAGGTACAGGCATTGTGTAAATATGCCCATTCCAAATGGGAGAAATTGGCCAAAACAGAGGGGCTATAGGTGCAAGTCCAAAGTCTAATAGGGCAGTCATTAAACCTTAAAGTTCCGAAATGAACTCCTTTGACTTCATGTCTCACATCCAGGCTGTTTTCATGGCTGGCATTGACTGTGGCTTTTCCAGGCACATGGTGCTAACTGTCAGCCCCTACCATTGTGGGGGCTGGGGAATGGTGGCCCTCTTCTCTTAGCTCTACTAGGCAGTGACCCACTGGGGACTCTGTGTAGAGGATCCAACCCCACATTTCTTTTCCTCATTGCCCTAGCAAGGGTTGTTTATGAGGGCTCTGCCCCTGCAGGACAACTCTGCCTGGACATCCAGGCATTTCCATACATCCTCTGAAATCTAGGTGGAAGTTCTCAAACCTCAGTTCTTGTCTTCTGTGCACCTGCAGGACCAACACCACATGGAAGCTGCCAAGACTTGGGGCTTTCACCCTTTGCAGCCATGGCCTGAGCTGTACCTTGGCCCCTTTTAGACATGGCTAGAGGGGCTGGGACACAGGGTACCAAGTACCTAGGCTGCACCTAGCAGGCCCAGAAAACCATTTTTCCCTCGTAGGCCTCTGGGCCTGTGACGTGAGGGGCTGCCATAAAGGCCTCTGACATGTTCTGGAGACATTTTCCCTATTGTCTTGGTGACCAACATTTGGCATCTCATTACTTATGCAAATTTCTGCAGCAGTCTTGAATTTCTCCCCAGAAAATGGGTTTTTCTTTTCTATGGCATCATCAGCTTGCAAATTTTCCAAACTTTTATGCTCTTTTCACCTCTTGAATGCTTTGCTGCTTCGAAATTTCTTCTGCCAGATACCCTAAATAATCTCTCTCAAGTTTAAAGTTCCACAGATCTCTAGGACAGGGGAAAAATGCCACCAGTCTCTTTGCTAAAGCATTAACAAGAGTCACCTTTGCTCCAGTTCCCAACAAGTTCCTCATCTTCATCTGAGACCACATCAGCCTGGACTTTATTGTCCATATCACTATAAGCATTTTGGTCAAAGCCATTCAACAAGTCTCTAGGAAGTTCCAAACTTTCCCACATCTTCCTGTTTTCTGAGCCCTCCAAGTCTCTAGAAAGTTCCAAACTTTCCCACATTTTCCTGTCTTCTTTTGAGCCCTCCAAACTGTTCAAGCCTCTGCCTGTTACCCAGTTCTAAAGTTGCTTCCACATTTTTGGGTATCTTTACAGCAGCACCAACTCTACCATTACCAACTTACTATATTAGCCCATTCTCATGCTGCTAACAAAGACATACCCAAGACTGGGTAATTTATAAAGAAAATTAGGTTTAATGGACGCACAGTTCCACATGGCTGGGAGGCCTCTCAATCATGGCAGAAGGTGAAGGAGGAATAAGGCACTCTTACATGGTGGCAGACAATAAAGCATGTGCGGGGGAACTACCCTTTATAAAACCATCACATCTCATGAGACTTAATCACTATCGCAAGAACAGCATGGGAAAAACTCGCCCTCTTGGTTCAATGACCTCCCACTGGGTTCCTCCCATGACACATGGGGATTATGGTAGCTACAGTTCAAGATGAAATTGGAGTGGGGACACAGCAAAACCATATTACTGACTGTCCCTCCTAATGTGTGTTTTCTAAACAAAAGATTTATAATTTGTAGTTCTGAACATTCTATATCTATTAAGACAGTTTAATATTAATGAAATTCTTTAGCCATTTCATTACGCTCTTGATTAATTTCATACCTATAAACAAGATAACTTGTTCTTTTCAGATTATTAATCATCCATAGTCAAAGCATTTTTATAATAGCTTCAAAACATTTTTTCATGCCTGAATGTACTATAAATTTATGGAAAGTATAATACTGTGTGGGTAAATAAAATTCTATAAACAGTGCAAATAGTGACTTAATTTCTCCCTATCAAGGAATATCAACCCCAAATATACCGAAAGTAGAATGTTCCAAAGATAAACAAGTTGAAACTACATGTTATAGACAGGTAGGGACTATGATGTATTTTTTTCATAGGCCTCATTGTGTCTGCTTCCATGAACATGAGTCAGTACTAGCAATCAGGCATTTATTGAAGGCTTGTTCTGCCAAAGTCCCAGAGAGTATGCCATCTGGCCTTAAATGAAGTGAAAGTACATCAAATAAAGATACTTCCTTGGGCAACTGGGATTTGAGATGTGCATGCAGGACATGTCTAAGTCAGCCATCTACTTTTTCTCAGGAGGTAAATGGCTTGCCAATGCCACAGGAAGGTCTAAAGTGTTCACACTCCATAAGCAGGTCCCATGTCCTGTTGTAGGTCTGGACAGGAGCTGGACAAAGGCCCTGTTACTCTTAGCTTACCAAGTCTTAGCTGCCTTGGAAGAAGAGAGCAAATCTGGCTTATCCAGAGGAGAGGCCTGAAGTGTGCATTGGGCACCTACCTGGTGTGATTGATTTCTCTTTTATGTATCTGTCTTGGGCTTCCAGCTAAATTGTGAATTCCCCTTGCCACCAAGCTAAGAATCTGCCACAGCATTGTCTTCCTGCACACACACACACATACACACACACAAAAACATATATGTTGGATGATGAAGAGACAATGTCAGTTTTTCAGCAAGTCTGAATGTGAAACAAATGGCTATGTTTCTTGGTGCAGTGGGGTGGGAGGATGAGAGAGAAAAAACCAACCTGTGATATAAACTGACATCTGAGCCTACCAAAAGCCCTTTGAGAGACCTTTGATCAACACAAGGGGATAATCATAGTGTTGTGCACTTAGATAAAATTGTCCATGCTAGTCCTGTGTGTGTGTGTGTGTGTGTTTCTTCACTTTATCCCCAGCATTATGGTCTCAATTCATACACATTTGCTTTTTTGCTTTATTCTAGTCTGATATGAAGGGAAGAAATAAGCAATGATTCAGTTCCTTTTTTTACATTTCAAACATTTATTTCACTACTCCCCACCTCCCAGTCCTCACCCCCCAAAATTACAAGAGACCCATTGGCAAGTACTTGGACATGCAATTTTCAAACCAAAGGTTTACTTTGCTATAAGAAACGTCTAAGTTAGGATGATATAATATGAAATAATAGTAAATTAGATGTCAAGAAACTTGGGTCCTCTCCAAGCTCTGCCTTTAATGGGCTTTGCAGTTTTTGCCAACTATTTAACCTTCCTGGGCTTCATGTTTCTTGTATGTTAAAAACAAGCAAAAAGGAGAAGTAAACAAAATGACCCCTTAGAATTATCTTCAGGGCTATTGTTTGAATCCATTTAATTATCGAATTTCTCTCTTCTTTTAAATGTAAGCATCAAAAAATGTTTGCCTATTTTATTCTCTCATCATTAATTTTTAATCAATTAAATAAAATAGATAAAAATTTTATCAAAACCATGCTTCTTTCTTTCATTCTAAAACAATGCAATTCATCACTATCTGATGCAGAAAGTCTTTCTGAAATATTGTTTTTCTCTTTTGTTGTTGTTTTTTTCTTTGTGCTAAAGAAAATTCATTGATGAGTACCAGGTTCTTCAAAGAAGGATGGAAAAGTCATTGTTTTTTAGTCTCAACTTCTTTCTTCAGTGCTTCTTCCTACCTTTTAATATAGGCAAATAAAGCCTTAGGCCAGGCACTAATTTTACTTAGTAATGATTCATAAGAAGGTAGTGATTTTGTCAGAAATTGCTGGGCTGCATGCTTTTAATCAGCATCTAAACTTACCTTCAAATACTCCATTCCAAAATTAGCAGATAACTTCTTCTACAGAGTCTTTCAAACTTCCAGATGTGTTTACTGTTTTGATTAGGGCTTTCTTCTTTTGTTGTTGATAAGACTTCAGCCAGTTTTCTTTAGGCTAACATTATTATATTCCCAATGAATTATACTTCTTAGGTTGTGAATTTGTTTAAAGATAAATCTATCTCCAGCTGGCTGGCTTCTAAGTAAAAAGGGGTATCCTAGGGAAGAAGTGCACTTCACAGGGATTCAGTACAGGTGTAGAGAATTCCCTGATAGAGAATTGGAACACATCAAGAGTTTGCAAATTGAAAAGGTACTTTTATGTACTTATCCATGGTGGACAACCTGTGTCCTAGGGAAGAAGCGCATTTCGCAGGGATTCAGCACAGGTGTAGAGAATTCCCTGATAGGGAACTGAAACACATCAAGATTTTGCAAACTGAACAGGTACTTTTATGTACTTATCCATGGTTGACAACCTACTGTGCTAGACATTTGCTGTAGTAACTCCTTGATTTTTTCCTCGGTTGTTTATAAAATTAAACATTTGAAGTAGCCTATTGAAAAGTCTTAAAAGAGGCATCTCCTCTATTCCTTTAGAATACAGTATATTAAACAAGTGATAAAGTCCAAAGAAAAATCCTTATTCTTTTCTTGCTTTAAAAAATGCACTTTATTTTATTAAGCATTATATCTATCTTTTAAAACTTTGAATTGCCATATCAATGAAAGTAGAGTGTTATCATTACAAAACAGAATCGCAGATAGTTCTTTCCCTGTGCTTATTGAGAGAAAAGGTGCATAATTGATGCTGTAAATGATCATCTTGAATTTGATGATGGCTGGTGAGAAACCTCAGTCAGACATTCAATTTTGATTGCCATTGGTCAGAAAGGCAGTCTTTGTTCTTCGTCACTATGTGGCACATGATCCTAATTCAACCTATCAGCTGCTTCTCTGCACACTTTCAAGCTATGTGATTGTTATACTAGAAAGCCTCTAAGTTGGCCAAACTAATGAAGACTAATCTGACAAAGCATATGTGAATGATAAATTCTGTAAAGACCGTGAAGATAGAGTCTCTGCAGTGGCTTCTTCCCCTGGGGGTAGAAGAAGATACCAGAATCCCTGGGCAAGATGAAATAGATAAAGGAAAGGCATCATTTTTATACCTAGGAAATCAGAAAGATTAAAGAAAGAGAAGCAAGAATAAAGAAGAACTACTACTTTCATAGTTCATTCTTTCAATGTAGCACCTTATTTCCCATAGAGACATTGGTGAAACCATGCTTTTCTTTGCCATAGAATAGGTGTTCAGTAAATATTTTGCAGGTGGCCTTAATATGTAGTAAAACAGACAGAAATATGGAAGCATTGACAAGAAGTTTGTGGATAATTTGAGGGCAAAAGGATGTAGATAGGATCAGGTTCATAATGCAAATTTGCTATTATTCTCCTTAGATTAATGATGTCACTCAAACTTCATGACCTGCTTTCCAAGGTGTATGCTGTTCACAGCCTTGGAAACATTTAGAAGTTTTTAGTACTTGGAGCAAGATGGATATATGTTTCACATTTTATCTAGGACTTAGTAGGACTTGGGAGACATATCTACTTTGCCAGATCTTAGTATACTTATTATGGAGCATGACATTTTAATTCTCTTTGCTTTTGTCCTACAAAGTTTAGTGTTTTAATTTATTTTTCTCAGTGCATATAGGGAGAGAATTATTTATATAATCTGAAAAGTACTTTGAAAACTACTTGGGAAAATATGTTGAATAAATAAGTTTTTTTTAAAATTAGCCTACAGGATGTAAGTCTGGCCAGGCTAGTGGTATTTTTGGTATCATTGTGAAAAATCAAAAACAGAACATGTATTTATCAATCCATTAGTGTGTTCCCAGGAATGTGCTAGACACTAGGGAATACAAAAGTAGTATAAAACATGACTCTTGACTTTAGTACCAAGCATTCAAGCTAGAAGGCAACACTATTAATGTACATTCATGGTGTGATTATGGAACAGTCGATGACTGTACAACTTAATGAAAAGTTCATTACAGACTATAAATGCTACATTTATTTAGAGAGAAGGACAATCTGTTTGGACTGAGGGACTGGAAGAGTGGCCTTCATGGGCAACATGGCTCCTGAGCCAGGACTTAAGATATGTTTTTTTTTTTTTTTTTTTTTTTTTTTTGGTTAGGTAGAAGGGTTGGAGAGGTTTCATGCAAGGAGTTAGGAACTGAGGACCAGGAGGTGTATCTTGAGCTCACTGGGGTTACTGGTAACAGGGAGGAGGCAGAGAGTACCAGGCTGTGGATTTGTTATCCAGTGGAAGCTCTTCCCATTGCTTATTATGGTCGCTGCATATAGGCTCATCCCTTGGGTAGGGCTATTGGAGTGGCCACCCTGACCCTATTGCTGATTGGATAGTGGTGGCTGCTGTATGGTATTTCAGCACATTTATCTTTTCTGAACATTATGTAAATTCAGTCTGAAAACTTCTTTCTTAAACAATGTTCCAAGAGGCCTATTAAAGATGCCAACAATATGACTTCCATTCAAGAATATGATCTTGAATGGGCTTTACAATGGCAGAGCTGACCTGAGATTACCTCCTCTGCTCCTGCTCTCAAGCCATGTGCTGATGCTGACAGTCCTGGCCCAATAGAGCCATAGGGCCTCACAGAACTTGAGATCATCTACCAGTGGCTGTCAACCAAGCCACTCCTATCTGCTAGGTAGTGCATAGGGACATTGGGAAAGACAGTTATTATAAGAACTGGAAAGAGTTGTAGGCTTTTGGTGCCTGAAGTCAGAAATGCTAAATTTCTGTGATGCCAGGGGCAGTCCTATATAAGAAATTATTGTGCCTCCTCAAATGCCAGTAGATCCCTATTGAAATACTTGAGTCTCATATCCTCACTTTATTTATAGGTGGGGAAATGGGAGGCCCTGAGAAGTGACAAAACTTTCTTCTAGGATTAAACTTCACAGTCTCAGTGACAGATTTATAACTCAATTCTTTTAGTTTTCTTTCAAGAGCTCTTGTTGCAGCACCACAGTCCCTCCTATTAACATGGGCTATAACTATGGAATAGCATGTTGTTTATCTCTGCCATTTTTATAGAAGGATGATAGTTAGCTATGTTAACTATCTGAATGGGTGCAATGTGAATTGAGATAACTGGTACTTGACCAGCAGTTCTTTCCCCTGGGAACACACACAGATTCACCTGTAAATTAGGGTTGGCAGATGCCTGTTGAGAAGTCAACCATAGCCAAAGCTTACAAATTGGTTGACTTTTTGGAAAGGGCATGGAGTAGGCTTTGGATTCACACAAATCTGCTTGTCTGACAGGATTTGAATACAACCCTTCTTATCTTTACTATCTTTGTGACTCTCAGCCAATTAAACTCTCTGAGTTTTATCTGCAAAAAAACAGGTGATTATTCTTATTTCACAAGCAATGAGTCAAAATAGTGCCTGGCACATATTGGGCACTGCAGATATAGAGAATTCCCTACAGTATCTTTTTGAGCATAAAGACTTGAAACCTTCACTTATAAAAGACCCTCTTGATAACAGTCGCTATTTTTTTCTCCTCCTTTCCCCAAACAACAAAACTAGGGCTTCAGTGAGTCCCTGAAGTGTTTACTTTGTTTGAACTGTTGAGATTTCCCTCCTCCAGAAGAGTCCTGCTGGCCAGAGATGAGTTCCTTTTGACTTCTCTGTCAACGTGCCTGTATTATTGTCACATAGTAAAAATGGAAGATATATCTAGATGGTTATTAGCAGGTTGTGAAACTTAGATTTTAAAGTCAATAATAAAAGCCATTCCTGGGTAGAGAAGTTTTTCAGAGAGATTTCTACCTTGCCAGCGATGAGAGAGCCTCCTTAGGTGAGGTGAATACTTTAGGCAAGTTAAGGGATAACACAATATAATTTATTTAAGTAAGTTTTTTATCTGGGACTAATTTCAGGTTTGCAGAAAAGTTGCAAAAATTTTAGAGGTCCTGTATATTCCTCACCTAGTTTCCCATGTTGACATCCATAATCATGATATATTTGTCAACACTAAGAAACCAATGTTAGTACAGTACTATTAACTAAAATCCAGACTTCATCCTAATTCCCCCAGAGCTTCCACTCACATCTTTTCTGTTCCAGGATTCAATCCAGAAGCGTGCACTGCTTTTGATTTTATGATTTTTAAATACTGTGCATATGCTTTTTTAATTTGGGCCCTCTCATGTGTTAAACTTACCGGCCTTTGTAACCAGATAGCAAGTTCTGTAACAGAAAATACAATAATGTTGAATCCAACATCATGCTGGGCACAAAGTATGTTCTCCAAACTAATTAAATTTATCACAGCAACAAGAACAAAGTTTTACTCAGCGTACATATGTAGCTGAGTCCTCATTGGTAAGCTAAGAGGTACTCATAAGAGTGGGATAACTTGGAAGAAATTTGATTTTGAATGTGTGCCCTGAGCATTGGTATAAAACAGGACCCCCTAAATCATATATGAACTGAGTCTGTACAATGTGCCTAGCATTGTGTGTGCATATCACACTTACTCCTGATAACTGTAAGGCACATAGCCTTGAGTAACTTAGCTGAGGAAATGAGACCAAGGGAAGTTAAGTTACTTGGCCAGGGATTCACAGCTAGTAACAAAGCTGAGATTAAAACATATATTTTTCTGGCTTCAGAGCCTACACTCCTAATGCTGTATTCAATTACTCCCACACTTCTCCACTTGCTTAACCCCTATTCTTGGTGTCCTTTTTCTAGGTATACAGAATTTGAAAACTCTATATTGTCAAACTACAGCAGACCTGGATGCATGGTATATACTTCTTTGTGAGCTGGATTAAGTTTCAGCCTTGAATTTGTGGATTATTTTCAAAACCTGCCTAACATCTGTAAAACATGTTATTTTTTTAATATGTAGATATCCACATAAATTGACCACAATGCTCTTCAGAAAGTCCCATAATCCAATAATAAATAAATTTTTGATACATGGCTAATAACAGGCACAGAAGCATCTCCAAAGGGCAGGACATTGATATTGTGTAATAATTTAAAGTATTTTATGATTGTATAATGTGCCTGAGTTTTGGATAGTTGACCTCTATTTCTCAGTCTTTACATAGTTACTGCTTTTTTAAGTGTTACATGAGGGATGTGGAATATTCAGTGTAACATTTGACTAATCTTTATATTTTGAGTGGCCCAACTGAAAATTACCCTTGGTTGCCTTGGAACTCTGGGCATGATGTTCAAAACTAGAAATTCTTGCAAATTATTTGAGCTTTGGCTCTGGGAAGATAAACAACATGGATAACTAGGTTAACCAGGGCTGAAATTTCTCTAACCTATAATTCTAAATTCAGAAAAGAATGGGCTTTAGGGTTTTTTGTTTATTTTTGCTTTGATTACAAGTTGTTGGAAGCCTAGAGTTAGTATCTAATAACACAATCTATGTAAAACACAAATTATTGGCTCAGAATGATATCTAATTTCTAAGAAGATATGAGGAGGCAATCATGTAAAAACGTGCTTTTCTTCCTAGAAGGAATAAGCTGGGATTGGCCAAAAGGTAATCCCTTTAGAGTCTAATGTTTAGAGCATTGCATATTTTTAAAGAAGACATATTACCTTTTAGAACATATGTAGGAAACCATTTTCTTTGCTTCTATGGCTACATAAAGTTGTCATGGTTTTAAACCGTGACCTTAGATACCTTATAGAAGTAATTACAGGCACAATCTGTGAATGAAGATTTGCAAACTATGCTTCACCAAGCCTCAGGGACTATTGGATGTCCAGAGGACAGAGCCATGTTGGATGTCTTATGGGCCTTCAGTCCTGCAAAGTGGTGTGCTTTCATGTTTTATACACAGCAGTTCTGAGAAAATTTAAGTTGAAAAAACAGCCTCTCTTCTTATTATTTTTATTTTTATTTATTTATTTATTTATTTGAAACAGAATCTTGCTGTGTCACCAGGCTGGAGTGCAGTGGCGTGAACTTGGCTCACTGCAACCTCTGCCTCCCAAGTTCAAGCGATTCTCTTGCCTCTGCCTCCTGAGTAGGTGGGACTACAGGTGCAGGCCACCACGCCCAGCTAATTTTTGTATATATGTATTTTTAATAGAGACAGGGTTTAGCCAGGTTGCCCAGGCTGATCTTGAACTCCTGAGCTCAAGTGATCAGCCCACCTCAGCCTCTCCAAGTGCTGGGATTACAGGTGTGAGGCACCGTGCCGAGCCATCCTGTCTTCTGAAAAAAAAAAAAAAAAGTGAACAAAAATGTTTAAGCCTGGTATATATTTTCTTATATTGCATAAGCTACTTTTCTGACTGCCTCTCTTTAGAAATTCCTCTGATTTCTAGAGAAAAAAAAATCGCATTAGCTTTTTGGTTTATAAATTCAGGCTCACTTTAATAACTGCTAGATTATAAACTCTTAGAAGGCAAAGGGCTATGTATTCTCTACTTGTGGACACTCAATTAGTTTGCTTAAGCAATTACTTCTGTGTAAGCAACATTAATGAAGTGCTTACTATGATCAAGGGCTATACCAAGTCCTTTTTTATATTATTTAATCTCACACAAAACCCATGATCGACCTAATTGTACACTTGGTGAAACTATGATGTAGGGAGGTTAAATAATTTGTTCAAGAACCCACAGCTGGTAAGTCGCACAGTGTATTCAAACCCAGATCTTCCTAATTGCAAATGTGTCCAACTCCCATGCTTCTAACCACTGCCTATGTGATGGTTCTTTGAAATTCCTCCCTCCAAGAAGTGGAATTTAATTCCCCCCGTCCATTGAATGTGGGCCAAACTCAGGTGACTCATTTCTATTAAATGGAGTAAAGTGGAAGTGAAGATGTGTGGCTTTAGCGACTAGGTCATTCAAAGTGGCTCCTGTCTTGGTTGTTCTGTCTCTTATACCTATTGGGCATTTAATCTGGGGAAAACCAGCTGCCATGTTTTGAGCTGCTCTGTGGAAAGGCTAACATGAAAAGATACTGTGGATCCTACAGACAGCTTCAAATGAGGACCTGAGGCCCTCAGACCAGTAGCCAGTATGAAACTGAAGCCTCTTGACCACAGCCTCCATGAGAGTAATGGAATCTTGACCCCCTAGTGAACCACAGCCTCCATGAGAGTAAAATTCAAGATGGAGCCTTGACACCCAGTGGAGCCTCGAGATGACTGCAGTCTTCCACCAACAGCTTGATTCATGAAAGACCATCAGCCAGAGCCACCCAGATAAGGTGATTCTAGGCCCCTACTCCTAGAAAATAAATATTTGCTGTTTTGACTGCCAAGTGTTTGATTAATTTGTTAAGCAGCAATAGATAAATAATGCAGCCTAACACTGTCCTGGTCATTTTTAAAAAAGAAATTGTTTTAATTTTACTAAATCACAAATTTTAAAACATTGATACAGCAAGGAGAAACTTTCCAGAAAAAAAATGCTGCCAAATTTAAGTAGTAAAATATTAATGTCCAAAAAACATAATAGTTACAATGACATCTCTAGGATTGAGGATTTTGTAAGTCAAAGGTCAGCTGCTTAAAAAACCCATAATTTTAAAAGGAAGGATATTAATAATAACTGCATTATTGAACATAGATAGCATTTTGAACTTTTAAGAAATCCTCATGGGAAAACTCAGGAAATAATCTGTTTGGTAAGTTATCACTCATAATCTTAAATTGTTAGGTGCATGTTTGCACTTTCCATGATTTGAAGAGGAATATAAAGCAAAGTTGAATTTTAACCTCTTCCCTAGTGATTTTACTCAGCTTTTCAAAGGGGTCCTAAAAGCTCAGAGGTCAAGTCATTTCTTGGTTTGCTCTACCTGACAAATTGCATTAATAGCCACTTGCAGTTTAATAAATGACTTGGACTTTGATTAATATCTTTAGTGCTTAAGCCCAAGAATTTGTATAAGACTTTGGGATATAGTACTGTAAATTTATCTAAAGATGGACACTGGAAGGTAGAAGGAGATATGTTAGTGTTGGTTTGGGTACATGTCTAGGTACTGAATTTGGATCATCATAAGTCCTTACAGAAGATACTTGTTGACTTGTCTTTTAAAAAAATATGTGAAAGTGATTTTTTAACATATTTACAAAGTGATCTAAGTGATTTAAGGAATTCATTCATGAAGTGGATATGACTAGTTCTTGTTTAGTATTCAGAATGACTGTAAAATAGAAATGTTGATTTTCCTTGCCCAGATTGTAGAACACAGATCAAACCCTCCTAGTCCTTCCCTTAAATGTTTTTTCTCCATACAGCTTATGCCCTGAGTTCTCAAAACATTTTTTATATTGAACTGGACTGGATAGTATATGCCTGCCCCTGATTCATGGGATTATGCTGCAAGGGAATATAAAGATGAATATTGATAGCCTGAGTGTGAAAATTCATCATTACTCTCATCCTCATTCATTAATTCATGTGTTCATTAACTCATAAACACACTAATTGATTCAACAGATATTTATTGAACGTTTACACTTTGCCCAGTGGAGCACTGGACTAGGTGCTAGCATAGTATAATAAGCAACCCAGAAATAGCCTCTGCCTTGCTGCATTTCATAGTCTAGGACGGAGAAAGGCATTAACCAAGTATAATTTAAAATTGTTTTAAGTAATGTGAAATAAACATATATGAGAACTTGACTCAGGTTGGTATATTTGATGGTTAGGGAAAGCTTCAAAAACGGGATATTTGAGATCTAAGTAAGAGGGAAAAGAAAGAGCATAATGGGTAGAGAAAAAATAGGATCCAGGAAGATACTCAGTACTTCTGAGAACTAAAAACAATCAAGTCAGTGTAGTCAGAGTTCAAAGAAGGAGAAAGAACATGATCCAAGGAGAAGCCAGAAAAGTAAGCAGGGACTACATCTTACACGATGATGTAGGCTGTATTTTAGTTTTTACTTATCTTAAGAGCAATAGAAAACCATTGAAGGGTTTGAAGCAGGGGAGCGACATAATCAGGTCTGCATTTTAAGGAGGTCACCTGCTCTATTATGAAGCATGAATGGAGGAGGATGGAAAGTGATATTCAGGGAGCTGGTTTATGAGTCTGTTGTAGGCCAGAGGTATTGGTAGCTTGGACCAGGGTGATGATGCTGAAGATTGAAAGGAGTTAATAGATTTATAATATATTTGTGAAGTAAAGTTGACTGTACTTAGTGCTGACTTAGATAGTACTGGTGAGGGATGTCATGGTAAACTCCAAGGTACTGGGCTTCTTCAACTGAGTGGAAAACACTAGAGGGAGACCAGGTAAAGGTTGAAGGAAAGTGAGGAACAGTAGTTCAGTTTGGGGATATTTTGATTTGGAGGCCTTTTTAAGACTTCCTCAAAGAGACACAGTGCAGTCTTGAATCCTGGATCAGAGGAGATACCTCAATGTATAAATTTGTAAGACAATGGTTTATACACACTATGAAAGCCACTGAGGTAAGTGAGATCATGTACAGAGTGAAAATGAAGTGAGAGAAGAAAGCATAAGTCTGAGCCATGAGAACTCCAACATTTAAAGGCCAAGTGGAAAAGTTGACAAGAGTGGGAATTGTGACTGGGGTAGATGCTAGAGGGGCATCTCAGAGGCCAAGGAAAGAGAATCATTTAAGGTGCTGATGAGGGGTAAAGTAAGAAGGTCCTGTAAATGTCCTCTTGGATTAATAAATTTGATGTTTTGAAGGACTTTAGGGAGAATGAGTTTGTTGTAGTGATGGGGGCAGAAGCCAGAATGAAGTGTCATGGGAAATGGGTGGAAGTCTTGAAAGAGAGACAATGAATATAGATAACTCAAGATATGTGGTCAAGGGAAACAAAAAGTATAAGGCTTTAACTAGAGGAGGAAATTGGAGTTAAAGGAGGAGTTTTTTTTTTTTTTTTTTTTGAGACGGAGTCTCGCTATGTCGCCCAGGCTGGAGTGCAGTGGCACGATCTTGGCTCACTGCAAGCTCCGCCTCCTGGGTTCACGCCATTCTCCTGCCTCAGCCTCCTGAGTAGCTGGGACTACAGGTGCCCTCCACCACGCCCAGCCAATTTTTTATATTTTTAGTAGAGACGGGGTTTCACCGTGTTAGCCAGGATGGTCTCGATCTCCTGACCTCATGATTCGCCTGCCTCAGCCTCCCAAAGTGCTGGGATTACAGGTGTGAGCCACCACTCCCAGCCAGGAGGAGTATTTTTTAAAGATGGGAGACTTGAGCACATTTGAACACTAATGGGGAAGACCAGTGGGGAGGATCAGGGGTGGCCTGAAGATAGACAGAGGGTGGATAAATAATCATGTAGGATTCCTGAGAAGATAGAAGAAGTTGGATCCAGAGCACAGCAGGGGGAATTAGCTGGCCTTGGAGAGGAGAGATGATCTCTATCCTCTATTCTAGAAGGAAGCCAAAGGTGATGTGTGCAGATGCAGAGGTGTGTTTGATGTGGTGAAGCCAAGTCAAAGGAGTTTTTGTTCGATGCCTTATATCTGCTCCAGAAAGCAGTTGAGTCACCAACTGAGACAGGGAGAGAGAAAGGGGCTGGCATACTAGGAAGGAAAGGGGATCATTTCAGATATTTGAGGAGGACAGAGTAAGTTGGAATATGAAAGGGAATAAATGAGTAAAATTTAGTAGGACTGCTAGTCACTGCTTGAAGGCTCAGCTGAGGCTGATGATCATGAATTCATGGTACTACTGTTAGAATTATTATAAAATATATGAGCCTTTTTGGAGGTGCTCAGCAGTTTACCAGACACAGAAAAACAGGGTCATCTAGGCTTAGGATTTTGTCAGAGAGGTATGATGAAAAGATTGCAAAGGAATTTAGGATATTGGCATGGGCAAGGGAGCTTCTGGAGTGATAAACCAGGAATCTAAGCCTGCTAGGGAGGGACATATAGACAGGAGAAGGAGAGTATAGAGATCTTTCTGAAGGTTAGAGGAAATTTGTAATCAAAGTGGTTGATTAAACAAGACAGAAGTATAGCAGTCAGTGATCAGCCCAGGATGCTGCACCCCAGATCAATTAAATCTGTATTTCTGGGTGTAGGGCCCATCCCAGTTTCTCAGGAGATTCCAGTGCTTTCCTTAAGGGAGAATATTGATATAACTGTTATTAAGACTATTGTGAAAAAAGATATTAGCAATGTGAAATCAAGACAAAAACACAAACACAGAAAGAAGTTAGACAAAAACAAAAAACACTGAAATTACACATTTTCTTTTTCACAAATGAAAGTCAAATTCACGGGCCTTCTTCCCTGACTCATTCTCCCTGACATTAGAAGTCCAAAGGGAGCAAGTAAAGTCTTTATGGGGAAGATGGTATAATTAAGCACCAATTACCTAGGGACCAGATGCTTTGGGATTTGACTGATGAAAACAGATTAGAAGCATGGTGAATTTGTTCACTACAGTCTTTTTGGAGGGGCAACACTCTTGGCTCACTTGGCATGAGGTAATGTCAGTCTGGCTACAAAGATTTGAATGTGGGGCTTGAGTTTCTAAAAGGGGACTGATTGGACTTCTCTTAGCCAGGATACTCAGACTTGGTGGCTATATCATGGCTCACAGTGTCTTGGAATGGTCTTGAGCCTAGTTTAAATTTGTTGAAATTACATATGAATATTCATTAATGTATTACTTGGAACTCAGTGAGAAGGATCATCACTGCCAGATTTCCTAGTTAGGAAAACCTACCTTCATTCCTTCCAGTTAAATAGAAGACCATTGTATAGTTCATTTTGGGCTAAGTGGAGTGTTTATGAAATGTGTAGGGCTTATAGGCATAACTATTGCTAAAGAAAGCCCAGTAAAGCTTGACATCCCCTCTGTTGCCCTTGTCTGTCATTCCATAAATTTAATGTCAAGAGCATTTTTAGAGAAGATGATCACAGGATGATTCAGGTAGACATGGAGCAGGTTGTGAAAACACTGGCATGTTTCACCAATGTATTAGGGTTTCCAGAGAAACAGGACCAGTAGGGTGTGTGTGTGTGTGTGTGTGTGTGTGTGTAGATTTATTTTAAGAGATTGGCTCACACAATTATGGAGACTCGCAAGTTCAAAATGTGCAAAGTGGGCTAGTAGGTTGGAGACCCAGAGAAGAGCTCATGTTGCAAGTCAAGTCCAAGTCCGCTGCAGAATTTCCCTTTGCTTGGGAGGTCAGTCTTTGGCTCTATTAAGGCATTCAACTGATTGGAAGGCAGTTTACTTTACTCAGAGTACATCATTTAAAATTTTAATATCATCTAAGAACACTCTCATAGAAACATTTAGGGTAATGTTTGACAACATATCTGGGCACATGGCCCAGCCAAGGTGATATAGATATAGATAGATATAGATATAGATAGATATAGATATAGATATAGATATAGATATAGACATAGACATAGATAGATATAGATATAGATAATGGATATATATAATGGATATATAATGGTTATATAATTAAACATTACACCTGGGAAGTTACAGCACTATCTTCTCTGGATTAAACAACAACAACAAAAATACTCAGTCCAATTCATGATTTGTTGAGGGTCTGTGTAGAATATAGAAATTATACTACAAGTTTGGTTTTCTTTAGGATGGTGAGCATTTTATAAAATATGTATATATAAAGAGAGGCATTCTCTTGTAACACTTAGAATAGTCCTGTACACATAGAAGGCACACAGAATGTCCAGTGCCAGTGACATGAGACTTCATAATGATGTGTTTGAAGCCAAAGCTTTGTGTGGTAAAAAGCCATGAGCAGTTAATAAATTTCCATTTGATGGCAGCTATAAATATTAACCAGAAGACTCATAACTGTGTTTTCAACTCACATACCTGGGTTGGGGCAGAAGCAATAGTTTCAGCAGCCTTTATTTATCTGTTTTTAATTCCATCTCACCATTGTTAAATTTACCTGAAATAATTGCCATTTTGACAATGCCCTCAAAAATCATCTTATTGCCTGGGGACTGATTTTCAGATTCCTGAGCCCAGTATTCAGAATCCTATATATTCCCTCAACCTATCTTTCCATGTGTATTTTCTGTTGAGCTTCAAACTGAACTACCTCTTTGCTCTCAACATATTCTATTTGTTAACTTTTGTTCATGTTATTCCCTCTAAAATGACTTTTCTCTAATTTTTTTCATTCTCTCACTCTTCTTGTCTTTCGAGGTGGAACTCAAATGCCACAGTATCTGCTATGATCCTTCCCCTTTCCAGCTACAAATTCCTCTTTCCTCTACCACTTCTTTGGCACATTTATTAAGACTCGCGATTTCTCTCATCTAAGTCTCTTGTGCAATGTCTTACTGTATGTGGCCTGAATTCAGGATCTATGTCTACAGCCTCCCCTTTAGCCTCACTCCAGTATCTTGCAGGTGGGCAGTCCTCTGTAAACACTTGTTAAAAAAGTCAAAACACATTTTTCAAATCAGAAAGAACCTAACATACAAAGCCTCATTGTCATTTTTAAATTTCATCGAAGAGCTATACATTGAATTTTTTGTGTGTTCTCTATAGTACCTAGCCATGTGCTGGACAGTGGACCCACAGTGGACATTCAGTAATTAGTAATTGATGGATTTATTCTGTATTTAACAAAATTTTCTGGATGCTTTTAGACTGAAGGAGATTGGTTTGATGACACAAGTTTCAAAAGACAATGTTATTGCTAATGCACATTATGAGGGAACTATGATATATTTTGAAGTCCAACAAATAGAAAAATGAATCAATCACGAGTCAGATTTATTGATGGAATTGTGCCACCATCAAGTTCTAAAGTATTAGTAGTGATGTTATCAGAAAATATCCCACTCTGAGATCATCTGTAGCCAGCTTTATACTCTAAAAGAATAGTCTGAGTATGTTCTGCTAGGAAAAGGGCTCAGTGGTCTAGGAATTATTGTTTTTACTTTTTCAAAGTTTATAAACTTGGCATGACTGTGCTTTTCTGTGGCTTCCAATCTCTGGTGATAAGTTTTCTCAAAGTGTTCCTGATTTATCCTGATGTAAATCACAATTCATAAATATCAAGAGAGACTGCCTACAGTACCGTCTTCTGATTTAAAAACACATTTGAATCAATATTTACTTATATATAATGCATTCTGCTGAATAAGGAAGTTCTGACTTGTTAAGCTCAGTATGCTTCGATAAGAAAGCAAAATCTTTTTATTGGGTTTTTAAAATGTATTTTAAGGTCCTTATCTCTTGGTGATAGTTCTTTACATATTGAAGTGCCAGAGAATAACTGTCCAGTAGCTGGACAAGAGAGACTCATAATATGGCAGTTGAAGCCAAAGCATTAAGCAAAAACAGTTATTAATATTAACAGGCTCACTGTAGAGAGAAGCCATAGTTGTCAGGGGAGGCAGAACTGCCCAGGAAACCCATCTTTGTCCTTTTGTCTACACAGATTGGGGCAAAAGCAGCAGTTATTTGAACTCAGCAAACCTGTGTTCCATATTGAAGGCCTGCATAAGTCAGGGACCAGGGATGTGATGAAGACCAGACATGGACTTTAGGAGCACACAGTGTAGAGATAAAACTGCACTCATAATGTAAGCTAATGGGAAGCAGGAACGATGGAAGCAGCAAAGACTTGCTACAGTGGGAGGAGTTATGAGAGACTTCCCAGAAGATATGGCATCTGAGCTGATTCTTAAAAGTTCTGTAAGAGGCCAACAGGCAGAGAAAAAATGAAAAAATGCTATTAAACAGGATAGCCCATAACCGTGGGGATATACCAGAGGATGATGTGTTAGGGAAATGGTAAGTACTTTAAAGTGGCTAGATCAGAGAATGTTCGAGGGCAGGTGAAGGGAAAAGTAGGCAGGGTTCTTATATTTATATCAGTGATCTTGGACTTTGTCTGGGGACCAGCAGGTAGCTGCTACCAGAATTTCTTATGTCAGTGAGTAACATGATCAGATTTGTTATTTTAGCAAGACAACTTACACTATAAAGTATAGAGAGGGGTTTGGAGTGCACTGATTGAACAGTAGTGTGGAGATGTGTTTTTTAATAATAAACCAAATGAGTAATAACATGTCTTACTCTTACATAATTAGTAAGATCTTGCCAGCATCTTTGTTGGATGAAAGGAAGCCTAGTGTTTATCACCAAATCTTTTGAGATGTCAGTATAACACAACACTGTATTCCATTTTTGAAAACAGCCATCCCTATAGTGTGTGAAGAGAATACTTAAAGTGCAGACAGACAAGTGAACACAGCACTTCTTTGTCACATGCAGTCAAGAAACCAGACAAGATATTTAAGCTATGATTATTAGTGTTGGCAAGGGTTCAGCTCCAGGGAAAATAAATACACTGAGTTAGTGGTGGTGATGAGATTGACACGAATAGAGTTGTATTTTCCTTTTCATGCTGTTGCAAGGGAAATGAAGCTTTAAACATAATGAAATTGGTTCTTGTGAACAGCAAATCTGCTATTTCTTCACTTTTTATGGCTTTGTCAACAGTGATCTAAGTTTTGCTTTACTTATTTATTTTAAATTTTGTTTTATTTTAATAGTTTTTGGGGAAGAGGTGGTTTTTGGTTCCATGAATAAGTTCTTTAGCGGTGATGTCTAAGATTGTGGTTCACCCATCACCCAAGCAGTATACACTGTACCCAGTGTGTAGTCTTTTATCCTTCACCCCCTCCCACCCTTCTCCCTGAGTTGCCAAAGTCTATTATGTTATTCTTATGACTTTGCATCCTCAGAGCTTAGTTCCCACTTACAAGTGAGAACATACAATATTTGGTTTTCCATTCCTGAGTTACTTTCAACTCCATCCGGGTTGCTGCAAATGCCATTATTTTGTTCCTTTTTATGGCTGAGTAGTATTCCACGGTATATATATATATCACATTTTCTTTATCCACTCATTGGTTGATAGGCATTTAGGCTTGTTCCATATTTTTGCAATTGCAAACTGTGCTGCTGTACAAATGCATGTGCAAGTTGTGCAACTGCCTCCCTCCCTCCATCTCTCTCTCTTTCCTTTCTTCCTTCCTTCCTTCTTTTCTTCTTTCCTTGTTTTCTCCCTCCCTCCCTCCCTCCCTCTCTCTCTCCTTCCTTCCTTCCTTTCTTTCTTTCTTTCTTTCTTTCTTTCTTTCTTTCTTTCTTTCTTTCTTTCTTTCTTTCTTTCTTTCTTTCTTTCTTTCTTTCTTTCTTTCCTTTCTCTCTCTCTCTTTCTTTCCTCTTTCTCTAGCCCTGCCACCCAGGCTGGAGTGTGGTGCCGTGATCTCAGCTCACTGCAACGTCCAACCTCTGCCTCCTAGGTTCAAGCAATTCTCCTGTCTCAGCCTCTGGGATTACAGGTGCCCACAACCATGCCTAGCTACTTTTTCTATCTTTAGTAGAGATGGGGTTTCATCATGTTGGCCTGGCTGGTCTCAAACTCCTGACCTCCATTGATCCACCCACCTCAGTCTCCCAAAGTGTTGGGATTACAAGCATGAGTCACCATGCCCCGCACAAGTGTCTTTTTCATATAATGACTTCTTTTCCTTCGAGTAGATACCCAGTAGTGGGATTGCTGAATCAAATGGTATTTCTACTTTTAGTTCTTTAAGGAATCTCCCTACTGTTTTCCATAGCGGCTGTACTAGTTTATATTCCCACCAGTAGCGTAAAAGGGTTCCCTTTTCACTACCTTCATGCCAACATCTATTATTTTTTTATTTTTTAATAATGGCCATTCTTGCAGGTGTAAGGTGATATCACATTGTGGTTTTAATTTGCATTTTCCTGATAATTAGTGATGTCAAGCATTTTTTTCCATGTTTGTTGGGCATTTGTATATCTTCTTTTGAGAATTGTCTATTCATGTCCTTTGCCCACTTTTTGATGGGATTATTTGTTTTTTTCTTGCTAATTTGTTTGAGTTCCTTGTAGATTCTGGATATCTTGCCAATTCTGGATATTAGTACTTTGTCAGATGCATAGTTTGCGAAGATTTTCTCCCAATCGGTGGGTTATCTGTTTACTATTATTATTATTATTATTATTATTATTATTATTATTATTATTGCTGTGCAGAAGCTTTTTAATTAATTAGGTCCAATTTGTTTATTTTTATTTTTGTTGCATTTGCTTTGGGGTTTTTGCTCATGAGTTCTTTGCCTAAGCCAATGTTGAGAAGAGTTTTTTTGATGTTATCTTCTAGAATTTTAATGATTTCAGGTTCTAGATTTACATCTTTGGTCCATCCTGAATTGATTTTTATATAAGGTGAGGGATGAGTATCCAGTTTCATTCTTCTACATGGGGCTTGTCAATTATCCCAGCACCATTTGTTGACTAGGGTGTCCTTTCCCCACTTCATGTTTTTGTTTGCTTTGTTGAAGATCAGTTGGCTGTAAGCATTTGCCTTTATTTCTGGGTTCTCTATTCTGTTCCATTGGCCTATGTGACTATTTTTATACCAGTGCCACGCTGTTTTGGTGAATATGGCCTTATAGTGTAGTTTGAAATCAGGTAGTGTGATGCCTCCAGATTTGTTCTTTTTGCTTAGTCTTGTTTTGGCTATGTGGGCTCTTTTTTGGTTCCATATAAATTTTATGATTTTTGTCTCCAGTTCTGTGAAGAATGATGATGGTATTTTGATGGGAATTGCATTAAATTTGTAGATTGCTTTTGGCAGTATGTTCATTTTCACAATATTGATTCTACCCATCCACAAGTGTGGGATGTGTTTCCATTTGTTTGTGTCATCTATTATTTCTTTCAGCAATATTTTGTAGTTTTCCTTGTAGAGATCTTTCAACTCCTTCATTAAGTATATTCCTAACTATTTTATTTTTATTTTTGCAGCTGTTGTAAAAGGAAGTGAGTTCTTGATTTGACTCTCAGCTTGGTCATTGTTGGTGTATAGCAATGCTACTGATTTGTGTACATTGATTTTTGATCCTGAAACTTTACTGAATTCATTTATCAGATCTAGGAGCTTTTTGGAGGAGTCTTTAGGATTTTCTAGGTATACAATCATGTCATTGGTGAACAGTGACAGTTGGACTTCCTCTTTTCTGATTTGGATGCCTTTATTTCTTTCTCTTGTCTAATCACTCTGGCTAGGACTTCTAGAACTACGCTGAATAGAAGTGGTGACAGTGGGCATGCTTGTCTTGTTCCAGTTCTCAGGCAGAATGCTTTCAACTTTTCCCTATTCAGTACAATATTGGCTGTGGGTTTCTCCTAGATGGTTTTTATTACTTTGAGTTATGTCCCTTCTATGCCAATTTTGTTGAGGGTTTTTATCATAAAAGTATGCTGGATTTTGTCAAATGCTTTTTCTGTGTCTAGTGAGATGATCATATGATTTTTGTTTTTAATTCTGTTTATGTGGTGTATCACATTTATTGACTCGGGTATGGTAAACCTACATGCCTGGTATGAAACCACTACATCCCTAGTATGAAACCTGCTTGATCATGATGTGTTATCTTTTTTGAAATGCTGCTGGATTCAGTTAGCTACTACTTTGTTGAGGATTTTTGCATGTATATTCATTAGGGATATTTGTACTTTTAGTTTTCTGTTATGTCCTTTCCTGGTTTAGGTTTTAGGGTGATACTGGCTTCATAGAATGATTTCCTCTTTTTCTATCTTTTTGAATAGTTTCAGTATCCAATTCTTCTTTAAATGTCAGATAGAATTCAGCTGTGAATCCATCGCTCTTGGACTTTTTTTGTTGGCACTTGTTTTTTTATTACTGTTTCAGTCTCACTACTTGTTATTGGTCTGTTCAGAGTTCCTGTTTCTTCCTGATTTAATGTAGGAGGGTTGTATATTTGCAGGAATTTGTCCATCTCCTCTAGATTTTCTAGTTTGTGTGCATATAGGTGTTTATAATAGCCTTGAATGATCTTTTGTATTTCTGTGATATCGGTTGCAATATCTCTTGTTTCGTTTCTTATTGAGCGTATTCGGATCTTCTCTCTTCTTGGTTAATTTCACTAATGGTTTTTCAATCAATTTTGTTTATATTTTCAAAGAACCAGCTTTTTGTTTCACTTATCTTTTGCATTTTTTTTTGTTGTTGTTGTTTCAGTTTCATTTAGTTCTTCTCTTATTTGGTTATATATTTTCTTCTGCTTCGTTTGGGTTTGTTTTTTTCTTGTTTCCCTAGTTCCTTGAGGTGTGACCTTAGATTGTCTATTTGTGCTCTTTCAGACTTTTTGATTTAGGCATTTAAAACTATGAAATTTCCTCTTAGCATCACTTTTGTTGTATCCCATAGGTTTTGATAAGTTTTGTCATCATTATCATTTTGAAAGAATTTTTAATTTTCATCTTGATTTCATTGTTGACCCAAAGATCATTCAAGAGCAGATTATTTAATGTCCATGTATTTCTATAGTTTTGAAGGTTTCTTTTGGAGTTAATTTTCATTTTTATTCTGCAGTTGTCTGAGAGGATACTTAGTATGATTTTGATTTTCTTAAATTTATTGAGACTCGTTTAGTGGCCTATCATCTGGTCTGTCTTGGAGAATGTTCCATGTGCTGATGAAAAGAATGTATATTCTACATTTTTAGGTAGACTGTTCTGTAAGTACCTATTAAGTCAATTTGTTCCAGGGCATAGTTTAAGTCCATTGTTTCTTTGTTGACTTTCTGTCTTGATGACATGTCTAGTGTTGTCAATGGAGTACTGAAATCCCACACTATTATTATGTTACTGTCTATCTTGTTTCTTAGGTCTAGCAGTAATTGTTTTATTAATTTGGGAGCTCCACTGTTAGATGCATATATATTTATGATTGTGATATTTTCCTATTGGACTAATCCTTTTATCATTATATAATGTCCCTCTTTGTCTTTTTTTTTTTCCACTGTTGTTGCTTTAAAGTCTGTTTTGTCTGATGTAAGAATAGCTACTCCTAGACTGGCCGCAGTGGCGCACACCTGTAATCCCAGCACTTTGGGAGGCCAAGATGTGCAGATCACAAGGTCAGGAGTTCTACTAAAAATACAAAAAAATTAGCCAGGTGTGGTGGTGTGCGCCTGCAGTCCCAGCTACTCAAGAGGCTGTGGCAGGAGAGCCACTTGAACCCAGGAGGTGGAGGTCATAGTGAGCCAAGATTGCACCACTGACTCCAGCTTGGGCAACAGAGCGAGACTCTGTCAAAAAAAAAAAAAACCTACTCCTGCTCACTTTTAGTTTCCATTTGTGTGAAATATCTTTTTCCACTTCTTTACCTTAAGTTTATGTGAGTCCTTATGTGTTACGTGGGTCTCGTGACAACAGCGGATACTTGGTTGTCGGATTTCTCTCCATTCTGTCATTCTGTATCTTTTAAGTGGAGCATTTAGGCCATTTGCTTTCAATGTTAGTATTGACATATAAGGTACTGTTCTATTCATTATGTTAGCTGTTGCCTAATACTTTTTAAAATTATGTTATTGCTTTATAGGCCCTGTGAGATTTATGCTTTAAGAAGGTTCTGTTTGGGTGTATTTCAAGGTTTTGTTTCAAGATTTAGAACACCTTTAAGAAGTTCTTGTAGTGCTGATTTGGTAGTGGCAAATTCCCTCAACATTTGTTAGTCTGAAAAAGACTATCTCTTCTTCATATCTGAAGCTTAGTTTTGCTGGATGCAAAATTTTTTACTGACAATTATTTTGTTTAAGGGGGCTAAAGATAGGACCCTGCTCCCTTCTGGTTGGCAAGGTTTCTCTTGAGAAGTCTGCTGTTAATCTGATAGGTTTTTCTTTATAGGTTACCTGATGCTTTTGTCTCACAGCTCTTGATTTTTTCCTTTGTCTTGACTTTAGATAAACTGATGACTGAGTGTCTAGGTGATTATCTTTGCAATGAATTTTCCAGGAGTTCTTTGAGCTTCCTGTATTTGGATATCTAGGTCTCCAGCAAGGCCAGGGAAGTTTTCCTTAATTATTCCCTTAAATAAGTTTTTCTAACTTTTAGATTTCACTTCTTCCTCAGGAACACCATTTATTCTTAGGTTTGACTGTTTAATATAGTCCCAAATTTCGTGGAAACTTTGTTCATTTTTAAAAATTCTGTTTTCTTTGTCTGATTGGGTTAATTCAAAAGTCTTATCTTTGAGCTCTGAAGTTCTTTCTTCTTCTTCTTCTAGTTTGTTGCTGAAACTTTCCACTGAATTTTGTATTTCCCTAAGTGTATCTTTCATTTCCAGAAGTTGTGGATGTTTTTCTTTATGATATCTATTTCTCTGGAGAAAATTTCGTTCATATTTTGTACTAGTTTTTAAATTTATTTAAATTGTTTTTTGCCTTTTTCTGGTAACTCCTTGAGTAGCTTAATAATTGACCTTCTGAATTCTTTGTCTGGAAATTCAGAGATTTCTTCCTGGTTCGGATCCATTGTTGTGGAACTACAGTAATCCTTGGGGGTTTTATAGAACTCTGTTTTGTGATATTACCAGAATTACTTTTCTGGTTCCTTCTCATTTGGGTAGACTATTACTTAAAATTGCTTTTGTGGACTGTGTTTTTTTTTTAATTTCTTATTTTTTCTTTCTTAAGAATCAGACTCTAATGTTTATTTTAGCCTAATTGGAGTCTTGGTGCTTGTAGGGGTGAAGACTCTGTACGAGATCCTTAGTTACAGAATCTTCCTGCACTGGTTTTCCCCAATGCTGATTTTAGTAGTTACATTCTTGGTGTGTGGGTGAATTCACTGTCTCCTGTGAAGCTGGAATGGCAGGGATCCCTTGACGCTTATGTCCTCCTCTCATGGTATACAGTTTATTTACTGGTCTTTTATTTACTGAGTTGATGATTCAGGCTTCAGGACAATTGGGGAGGTATCCCCCGGCAGGCACCAGTTGTGGCTAAGGCAAGTGGGTAGATGTAATACCCAATGGTGAGCCGAGGTCACAGCCTTGATGAGGGTGGCTGGAGGAGCTCTCAATTAGGTGTGCTGAAATTTTATCAAGGTGAAGAGTGGGAGCTTCCTCAGCTCCCCTGCCAAGTCAGAAAGAAAACTATTCACCTCACAGCCTCACTCCTGTCCTAGCATTTCAGCTATTCAGATCAGACAGGCATCTCTTTTTATCTATAGGAATGTTGTTGTTCCAAGTAGGGAGGAACTGTGACTCTGCCTCTCATGCAGGCCTGAATCTGGGGTTTGCTCCTCTTGTGGGCGATACTCACCCTGGAGTGTTCCAGAAAGGCTGTCTACAGGTGTATCCATGCTGTGTTCCTGTGGGGGAAGCCCCAGCTGTGTCTGCAGTGGAGTGCCAGGGGGAACAAGGACTCCTTTTCCAAGGCCCTTCATGGTCACAGAGGCTGCTTGCCTATTGGGGTATAGGTGCAGACTTTCCCTACTACACCTGGCACTGCAATTGGGTCTCTGCTGTGAGAAACTACCCACTAGCAGAAAGATCTGAAACTCATACTATTCAGATTATTTTGTCTCACGTAGTGATTCCTTGATGTGGTGTTCTCCTCTTTCCCCTAGGGATGGGCTTCCTGAGAGCCAGATTGCAGTGACTGTTATTGTTCTTCTGGGTTTAGCCACCCAATGGAGTTACCAGGCTCTGGGCTGGTGCTGGCGAATGTCTGCAAAGAGACCGGTGATCTGATCAGTCTTCAGGTCTCCTAGCCATGTATACCAGCACCTGCTCTGGTGGAGGTGACAGGATAGGGATGTAGACTCTGTGAGAATCCCTGATTGTAGATAGGTGTAGTGTGCTGGCTTTCTCAAATGCTAGTTATGCTAGTATTGAAGTTGCCACGTGGACAGACTAAGGACCTCTGGTTAGCCAGGATGTTGCAGGCAGTGATATTAGCTGTTGTTTTCTCCTTCCTGGGAGCAGTATTATTGTCATGAGTATGGCCTGAGTTGGTTGGCCTCCAGCCAGGAGGTGGTGTCTTTTGTGTTCGGCTGCCAAGGCAGATAGAAAAATACCATCAAGTGGGGGCAGGATTAGGCGAGTCTGAGCTGAGACTCTTCTTGGGCTAGGCTTGCCACAGCCACTATGTAGGATGGGGAGGATGGTTTTCAGGCTGATGGGGTTATGTTCCAGAGGGGATTATGGCTGCCTCTGTGGCACAGAATAGTTCACCAGGGAAGTGGAGAATAGCCAGTAGTGAAAGGCTTCACCCAGCTCCCACACAGTTGGTGAGCCCAATCTCACTCCTGCCATGCTGTGTTAACAGCACCAAGTTTAGATCCACGCATCCTGCTTGTGGAACTCAGTTTTACTCCAGGCCATACACTTCCCCACTGAGAAAGCAAGCAAGGCTTTCAGGCCACACCCCTCCCTGTCTGCCCACAAGGTTCCTGTGCTCCTATCTGCTGCAGTTCCCATTCACCCACCAGATTCTGTTCACGCAGGTTCATGCCCCCTCAAAATTATCACAAAATTCATTTGGAAGCTTCTTTCACCTTGTGCCCCCTCCCTAATTCTGCTGGCTGCCTTCCCTGAGGGCCCCTGTGAGATATAGTCAGGCATGGCTTCCCTGGGTTTGAGCTGGAGACTGGGAGTGCCTACAAGACTCTTCCTGCTGCTGCTTCTACTTTTGTGTTTCACGTGGCTCCCTAAATCTGTTCCAGCTCTAGGTAAGGTTAAATCCTTCTCTCATGATCTGGATTTTCAGATTCCCCAGTGAGGATATGTGTTTGGAGGCAGGTTTTCCCCCATTCACACTTTGGGAACTCATTGCTTTTTGCCTGTCTCACAGAGTTTGCAGCAGCATGTCACTTCTTTCAAAGGATCGGTGAATTCTTTCCATTTTCCTGATATGATCCTGTGGTGGTTCTTGGAAAAAAGGTTCACAGTCTGAGTCTCCACACACTGTTCTGTCCATCTAAGCAGGAGATGTATGTTAGCCCTGCCTGCTATCTGCCATCTTTCTTCTGTCCCCAATCCTTCTCTTTAGATAGCTGAGATACCATCTTTTGTTTCTTCTGACTTGGTTCTATTCACTGACATTCCTCTTTATCAAGTAGATTTTTGAACTTTCATGGAAATTTATTCCCAATTTATATGGAAATAATTCCCAATTTATATGAAAAGCTTATAAAGTGATTCATTAACCAAGTATTTACTGAGGTGCTAAAAGTATACTCTGAAGCAGGAGTGGCAAGTCCTTTGCCTTCATGGAGATTGCATTCTCCTATAAATCTTACATGATGGTCACTAGATTTAGGAATAAAGGACTCCAGCATAAAACACTGACACTTCTGCTGGAGAAATATTTTACAAACTATATATATTGAAGCCCAAACTCTGGTTTATTGGTAAAGGAGTAGCACTGATACTAGAATTTTGTGATCAACATGTTGGAATAAGAAGTCAGAAGACTTAGATCTGTGTTCTTTTTCTCCCACTGGCTATAGGTTGCTTTAATCTCTGAGCTGCAGTTTCCTCATCTACAGAATAGGTTAGACCAGATTAGTGGTCTTCAACTTTGGCTGTATATTAGAATTATCTTACTCTTGACCAATTAGATTAGAAATTTCGGGCCACACACAGTGGCTTACGCCTGTAATCCCAGCATTTTGGGAGGCAGATATGGGCGGATCACAAGGTCAAGAGATGGAGAACATCCTGGCCAAGATGGTGAAACCCCATCTCTACTAAAAATACAAAAATTAGCTGGGCATGGTGGTACACACCTGTAGTCCCAGCTACTCAGGAGGCTGAGGCAGGAGAATCGCTTGAACCTGGGAGGCGGAGGTGGCAGTGAGCCGAGATCGTGCCACTGCACTGCAGCCTGGTGACAGAGCGAGACTCCGTCTCAAAATAAATAAATAAATAAAAATTAAAATTAGAAATTTCCTGGTGGAGAGGAAGGCAGAGGTATTTTTAAAGCTCTCAAGTGATGTATTTCTGTTTTAAGGTAGGACTAAAAATCATGGGACTACGTCAGAAGTTCTAATTATAAATCTATAGGTTAGTTTTCTCCAGGCATGGGTATAGTGCTTAAATGCCTTTTAAATTTGTTACCAACATAGGAAAAAAAAGGTTTCCGGCTTCTCTTGAAAAATGGAAATATTAGGCAACAGTTGGGCTTATGTTTCTGAGTGGTAAAAATTAAACAAAGTAAACGAGTCTCCGTTTCATTTGTTCCTGTTGCCTTCCTGGCTCTTGAAGGCATTGTCATTTGTGAAAACTAAACTAGATGGTCTTTAAAGTCTCCAATTATTTGAATTGCTTATTTCCACAGCCAGAAAAGAGACGGTAAACAAACTATACCTTTATCTGTAAGCTAGTTGGTTTGTGAAATCAAAGGGAACTTAATCTTTGAATATGGAAAAATCCCAGGGTCCAATGGAAGAGAAACTCCATCTCATTAATAGCAGGACTCCACAGACTGCTATGGAAAAGACACCCACCCGGGGCTAAGAGGGAGGGAGGCGGAAGAGGACTTAATTCATTTTCTGGGCGTTTTTAATGAAGCTTTCCCCTCTTTCATTATTTCTTATTTGGGAGCTGGATCATTAGTTGGGATGTGACTGGCTTTCCCTGGGGAGCAAAAAGGAGATTAACAGAGGTTTTGCTCGCTTCTTCCTGTGATTTACTGTGGGAAGTCTCCCAGGTTCTTACCTTCGCTTCTCTGTGGCCTTCATCTTCATGGTTTCTTGCTGTGTCTCTCTGAGAGCAAGTACCTGGGTGAAAAAGGCTGAGTGTGTGGTTTTTTGGCAACTGCCTGGCATTGGATTTAAGTGGGTATATTTGAATTACTAGAATTTTACATTTTATAGGTTCAAAATATGCACTTGAATTCTGTAGGACCTCTTACCCAAATTGAATAATCCTTTGTGCCTTGTTAAATTTTAAAAAGTCACACTATCAACATTATGACATATGGTATATATGATGGCAATAATAAAAATAACACACTTATTGTCCACTTTAATGTGCCAGCAGTGTTCCAAGTGATTTGCGTAAATATCAAATTTGTTCTACACAATTATCCTATGAACTAAATGTTATTATTTCCTGGTTTATAGGTGAGGAACACAGAGGCTCAAAGCAGCTATTTGATTTCTCTTATTTCAAAATTAGGGAAAGTGAGATACATTAACCTGTATAACCAGACCTTGTTAACTGTTTTTGGTAAATTCCAATGTGTATTGATTTTCACAAAGACAAATCACACCATTGTTATATTAAATATTAATTTTTTCATAGTCCCTCAAGGTGCTTACTGGCTATATTGTTACTGTCTTTTGATGTTGTTTATACATGGTGGATTACAGAATTCCATGAACATAAAAAATCTTGACTTTATCCTAGCCTATTTCCTATTCTTACCCCCTGCAAAGTAAAAAGCTCCAAATAGCGTTAGTAAGCCAAGCAAACTGCTTACTAGCCACATGAACCTACTAGCCTCTCTGCCTCAGTTTCTTTGTTGGGAAAATGGACAATACCTAACTCAACTCATAAGGATATTTCTAGAATCAGGTGTAATATCAAATAAAAATATATTTCCTTTTTCCTAGAAGATACCCATGTATATCTTAGGTACTGATGTATTCATAGTGATGCAGAACATAAAATGTTTATTCTTTTGCTTAGCAACAACTATCCATAGAGATTTTTCCACTTTAGAGATTTAATCCCATTAAAGGTTTTTAGATTGATTGGACAATGAGAATGTTTTTGTCTCTCTGAAACTGAGGCTGAAAGTTGATTTCATTCTCTCACTTGTTCCCAGTAAAAGCTCCTTCCGTGCTATCACCAGCTAACTGCTGCCAGGCTCTTTTCAGTGCAGATAGACAACATGATGGATTAACTTCTCTTGCTGAAGTCATTTCTACTCTTCATTGCTGAAAGATTGCTTATTTGTGTGCTCAGCTTCTTGAATAAGTTGGCACATTCAGTGAATCTCCCCTTGTATAGTTCATACCCACTTGTCAGTAAAAGATTTGTTGTGTGCAGAAAGGGAGTGGGGGGACAATAGCTCTTGCCTGCTAAGCAATCTAAATTATGAGTTGAGCCTTTCATTCATTGCTTTACATGTCGTTGTATGCTTGCTATTAACTAATTGTTGCTGTTTATGGGAAAAATAGTTGCCTTTTAAAAAGAAAAAAACTGAAAAGAGGCATCCATATTCTTCTCAGGTCTTAGTCCCTGGGTGAGTGGGTATGTGCATAAACATATCTATATACATATATATGTAAATATAAATTTATATACACGTGGTATATGTGCATACTTAGTGTAACTAACACTATATATAATTCATGTGGCAAAATTCAATAAGGACAACAGTAACAAAAAGGCCAGGGAATGTAATCTTCTCCCCTGAAGACTTCAGCTGCCCAAGAAACTTATTTGTCTTTCATATTGTGGAGTAAATAAAGTTTTATTTTAAAGCAACTTTCTCAGATCTTTAAAATTTTTTTTTTAGATACAGGGTCTTGCTCTGTTGCCCAGGCTAGAGTGCAGTGGCAAGATCATGACTCACTGCAGCCTGGAACTCTGGAGCTCAAGTGATCCTCCTGCCTCAGCCTCCTGAGTAGCTGGGACTACAGGTGCAGGCCACTGTGTCTGGCTAATTTTTTTTTCATATTTTTGGAGATGGGGTCTGGCTGTGTTGCCCAGGCTGGCCTTAAACTCTTGGGGTCAAACAATCCTTCTGCCTCTGCCTCCCAAGTACCTGGGATTACAGGCATGAGCCACTCAGATCCCTTTGTGTTGCATGTATAAAACCAATATTTTAAAATCTGAGCAATCTTTTTTAATCCTTGGAGTAACCTTATGAATGTAGTAAATAAATAATAAATGCTCTGAGATCTATAATCTCTACTATTTTAAAGATTTATAAAAAATTTATGAGTTTTTATTTTCATAATTAGTATTTTATATAGTTGTAGTAAATAGTATTTTATAAATTTATAAATATATTAATGCTTTTAAAATTTATTTTGGAGTTTTATGTTGACTTCAAGATAATGTTAAGTCTTTTAAGGGTTACTTATTAATACCATTTTCAGTTTTTATTTATTCAAACTCAAGTAATGAAAATTTCTGCTTAAAGGAGAAGGTTTTACTTCCAGCCTTTTCAGGATTAACTTGAAAGAAAATGTCGTTAAACTCAAAAAGCTATACATAGTACACCACCAAATACCTGCTTTCTGGCACTAATAAATTAGTTTTTTGAATACGTCCACCTTAGTAATGAATTATCTGCCTGTATATACTTCCATTTTAAAGGATAAATGCCATTTGTTACCTGTGTTTCAGTCACAGATTTTTACTAAACTTTGCTCCCTGGTATAAAACACAGAATGGGAATTTGCAGTATAGTTGTGAAAAAAATCAATTTGTTTCTTATATTAAGAGCCTATAAGCAAGGTAGAGATGGTTAACTGAGGAAATTCAATGATAACATCCAAGCTGAGAGCCAATTCAAGAATACAATCCCATTCTCAATAGCCACAGAAAGAATACAATACCTAGGAATACAGCTAATCAAGGAGGGGAAAGACATCTACAACAATAATTATAAAACGTTGCTCCAAGAAATCAGAAATGACACAAAAAAATAGAAAAACATTCCATGCTTAAGGGTAGGAAGAATCAATATTGTGAAAATAGCCATACTGCCTAAAGCAATTTACAGATTCAGTGTATATCAAACTACCAATGACATTCTCCACAGAGGTAGACAAAAACTATTTAAAAATTCATACTGAACCAAAGAAAAGCTCAAATAGCCAAGGAAATCCAAGGCAGAAAGAACAAAGCTGGAGGCATCATGTTATCTGACTTCAAATCATACTACAAGGCTACAGTAACCAAAACAGCATGTCACTGGCACAAAAACAGACACATAGACAAATGGAACAGATTAGAGAGCCCAGAAATAATGCCACACACCTACAACAATCTGATCTTTGATAAAGTTGACAAAAACAAGAAATGGGGAAAGGACTCTCTATTCAATAAATGGGGCTGGGAAGCTAGCTAGCCATATGCAGAAGATTGAAGCTGGACCCCTCCTTACACCATATAAAAAAATCAACTTGAGATAGATTAAAAACTTAAATGTAAAACCTAAAACTATAAAAAACCCTGGAAGATAACCTAGGAAATGGCATTCTCGACATAGGACCTGGCAAAGATTCCATGACAAAGATGTCAAAAGCAATTGCAACAAAAGCAAAAATTGAGAAATGGAAACAGATTAAACTAAAGAGCTTCTGCACAGCAAAAGAACTATCAACAGAGTAAACAGCCTACAGGATGGGAGAAAATATTTGCAAACTATACATCCGACAAAAGTCTGGTATTCAGAATCTATAACAAACTTGAACAAATCAACAAGCAAAAAACAACCCAATTAAAAAGTGAGCAAAGGACATTAACAGACATTTTTCAAAGGAAGACATACATGTGGCCAACAAGCATATGAAAAAATGCTCAATATCACTAATCATTATGGAAATGCAAATCAAAACCACAATGAGATACCATCTCACAAGTCAGAATGGCTATTATCAAAAAGTAAAAGAAAAACAGATGCCTGTGAGGTTGTAGAGAAAAGGTAATGCTTATACACTGAAAAGGGAATGCTTATACACTGCTGGTGGGAATGTAAATTAGTTCAGCAATGGTGGTAAGCAGTTTGGTAATTTCTCAAAGAACTCAAAGTAGAATTACCATTAGACCCAATAATCCCATTATTGGATATAAACCCAAAGGAATATAAATCGTTTTACCATAAAGACACATGCATATGTATTTTCACTGTGGCACTATAACAGAGACACAATAACAAAGACATGGAACCAAACTAAATGTCCTTCAATAGTAGCCTGGATAAAGAAAATGTGATACATATATACCATGGAATACCATGCAGCCATAAAAAGAAATGAGATCATGTCCTTTGCAGCAACATGGATGAAGCTGGAGGCCATTATCCTAAGTGGACTAACACAGGAACAGAAAACCAAATACCACATGTTCTCATTTATAAGTGGAAGCTAAACATTGGGTACATATGAACACAAAGAAGAGAGCAACAGACAGTGGGGCCTACTTGTGGGTAGAGGGAGGGAAGAGGATGAGGATTAACAAACTACCTATCAGATACTATGCTTATTACCTGAGTGGCAAAATAATCTGTACACCAAACCCCTCTGACATGCCATTTACCTATGTAACAAACCTGCATAGTACCCCTGAACTTAAAAGTTAAAAGAAAAAAAATGATTAATGAGCGTGATACTAGAACAATATTATGATGCAGGGCTATTTTTTGTGTGTTTGCTAGCTGGGCTTGAGATTTGATAAATAAGTCCCATTGTCCTAATCCGCTAGTGATGATGTTCTAGCCTTTGAAATTCAAACTACTACTACTCCACTTTGAGAGAGACTGCATGAGAATTGGACCCAGCCTGGGGCTTTAGACACCATGGTTCAAATCTTGGCTCTTATCATTTTTTAGCCACGTGTCGTGGACTCAATGTTTTTGTCTCCCAGCTCCCAGATTCACAGGTTGAAGCCCTAACCTCCAATGTGGCTGAATTTGAGATTAGGGCCTGTGAGGAGCTGGTAAAAGTTAAATGAATTCTTAAGGATAGGTCTCCAATCCTATAGAGTTGGTGCTCTTACAAGAAGAGGAACAGACACCCGAGTTCTCTCTCTTTGCTATATGAGGACATGGTGAGGAGTGGCCATCTGCAAGCTCAGAAGAGAGCCCTCACCAGGAACTTAAGTGTCTGGCACCTTGATCGTGGACTTCCCGACCTCCAGAACTGTGAGAAATAATTTTTTGTTGTTTAAATCACCCAAACTGTAGTATTTTGTTGTGGCAGCCCAAGCCAATTATTATACCATGTAAGCAGGTTACTTAAATTTACTAAATATGTAAATTACTTAAAATTTCAAATCCTGGTTCTAACTTTACTAGCTATCACTTTTACTAGCTAACACATTACATTTTCTTCAACTTGCCGCATGCTTTTGCTGTGAGTTTTAAATGAAATTGCTTAAGTACTTTGCTTATCATACTGCTGATCCATAGTAGGCACTTAAAGTTAGTTTCCAGGAAGTTTGGAATGGATCTCACTTATGCAAATGGTTGACTTTGACGGTGCTTGTTCCTCTCTGGAAAGGGTTCACCTCCCATTAGAATAGTCCTATGACTGCAGTAATTTTGTATGTTAAACTTACATGTATATCTGCAGAATGTTAAATCTGCAAACACCATCCATCAACCCAAAAGCAAAAAAAGAGTGTTTCCTAATAGTTAATAGTTGGTAGCTTAATAGGAAATCTAGAAAAAAAATGTTTAATAATGAAGGCTATATTAATACCAAGTCTCATTTGAGTGCCTGTCAGTAAGGAAATAGTTATCTTTCATTGTTAATCAATGAAGACCAGTTGCCATAATTAGGGCTCTGGTGTGTTTTCTTCACATGGTCTTCTAGGACCTAATGTAATATCATTTGAGAGGCTCAAAGAGGATCCCATATTCCCAAAGGTATCTTAGAGTCCTTAGCTGCCCAACATCCCACCATTAATCATGCTTTGCAGATGAAAAATTGAAGACTCCTTGTCTCTGAATATCTGGGATATGCTTTCATTCCTAGGATGGACATTTTTCTTCTTCACCAATAAGGAAGAAAAAGGGACAGAGGTGATTTATAAGAGCAGTTCTACGGAGTGAAATGTGGGTCCTAGCAAAGGAGGACACAGCTGCCCCTTGTAATAGTGGAGGGAAGGAAGGAGGCAGGCTGGCTGTACTTTGCCCTCCTCAACCCTAAACCCTATCTGTTTACCACAGTGGACCTTTTTTCTGAACTCTAACCTCATTATTTCATTCATTATCCACGTAATATTCATTAGTGTTCTCCAAGGCTCTTAGAATAAATCTTTAACATTTCCCCAAAAAGTCACAAGGTCTGACACCTGCCTTCCTTTTTCCAGCTTCCTATCATAATCCTCCTTTTTGGCAGTGGCCACGCTGATCTTCTTTCAGGTTCCCAAGCTCAGCATTTGCTTTTCATTGTGAGCCCCTTACATCATGACTGTCAGCCCGATTGTCATTTCTTTGGGGAGGCCTTCCCTGAACCCTGGAACTAGATCATATACCCCTATCATGTGCTTTCATAGCACCATGAATGTCTCCTTGGTGGCAGTCCCCAGTAGGAGAATTCTGTGTTTATCTGTATGGCTGTTTCATAAATGTTTATCTTCCTCCCAATAGTCTGTCAGCACTTTGGCAGCCAGTTGTGTTTTGCTGTTGATTCTACCTCCAGCACAGAATGTCTCTTAGTATTTATGGAAGGGGACATGAAAAAAGAAAAAGTCCACTGCATGAAAATTTAATCCAGCGAGACTGAGGCCTGAACATCTAGCTTTAGGGAAGCCAGCTTCTAGCAGGACAGACTGGTAGGGACTAGGTAAGGAGAATGGAAAAACACAGGGAATGAGCATCACTTTCTTTAAGACTTTGCCTCTGGCAGACCCCTCCAAGTAACAGATTCCAAAGAGATTGTGAATGTTCTCCCTCTGGTATGGAGTCTCCTGTCCTGTCAGAAACATGGTACCCAGAGGCCAAAGCTGCTGCATAAGCAAGTTATCATGAAACTATTCCAGGACAGGTTTCAGAAGCAGGGTCTTAAAAATGAGTGTTAAATCTGATGTTCACCTAGATACATTTCCAACCCACATATAGACACCGAATTTAACAATGAAAGTGGAAGTTACTCTGTTGAGGATTTATTTGAAATGTTGGTTTTCTCTTGTCCATCTGATACAGGTCATAGCTCTGTTTCTGTCATTAGATTGATTTTCATGTTTCTCAACACAGACTCTCTGTGAGTCAGAGATAAGTTTAATTTTTCAGCATGGCCATAGGAATGATGAAGTCATTCCTCATTAAAATGAAGCTAAGCAAAATTTAATAGTATTTGTTTAAGATTCCTTATTTACTTTTCTACACAAAAAGAGTTGCAAGGGGAAAACAAAAACTTTAGCTTTGAGTAATTTCCTTAATTCAAATATAGATTTAAACCACTTTGTCATAATATGTAAATGAACTATTGCTTTTTTCACCACAGGTCTGTTTTCAAATAGATAATGAAATTATATAAATAATTACCTTATATAAACATAAGGTTACTCATTATTGAAAGCAATTTTCTTTTTTTGTTTCTGGTTTATTATGGTTTAAGAGTGAGCCTTTGTTTTAGATATTTGAAAACAAAATGTGTGTGTGCATGTGCATGTGTGTGTATGTGTGTGGATATGTGTGTATCTAGGGAGGTCCTCAAATTCAAAAATTATAATACAAGGTTGTAATGTCAGCACTTCCTATTGCATAGTTTTATAATGGGGATATATAGCTATGCATTAAAATGCATTATTGAAATGGAAAATCAGGATGTGTTAAAAATGAATTAGTAATTATATTAAGATCTGAATGGGAACTAGCATACAATGTAACTTAAGCTTTTGAAAAATAAAAAAAATCCAGAAAATAATTAATGATAAGTTAGTTTCAGTATTACATTGATAAATATTTCAAGAATAAGCTACAAAAAATGAGGTAGATTTATTATTTTAAGGTTCATACTAAAAGATTGTAATATTTACTTAACCTTTCTTTATTTAATTTAGAATAAGATTACTGTCGTCTCTCTAAGCATCTATGTAATAGTGTTTTATTTACTTTTCCATTAAATATTACTGAGATAAATAAGGAGTCCTGGTGAATGAAATATAATTTAATAAGCAGGGTTTTCTTAGGTGAAAACTAATCATGTCCTGCTATAAATGTATATTGAGAGAGAAGCTGAATAGACAAGCTCCATGATTTAGTCAATGATACGACTTCAGGGAAAATGTTTTTATGCCTTATTGGCCATATCTTTTAATACTCGCACTGAAAATAAAATTACATCCCAAGATTATAAGGGTTGTGAAATTTTATAATTAGATATTTAAGTCCTGAATTGATTAGCAGCAGTATAAACATAGAAATGGATTTTGGGTTAAATCTGAGAACTATTTTTTTGTACTAAAATTTGCATGCAGATGACAATGGGAAAATCAAATGTTTTCCTGGAAAATTTTCAAATGGGACAAATAGTCATCTTTCTGGAAATATGAAATAAAGGGAGTGGTAGTGGTTGGACTATAAACCTCTCTGAAGGCCTTTTAATCTTTAGCTGTAATTCATGTTTTATCACTATTGAATTTTCAAAACGGAAAATACCTTAGAAATAATTTAGTGTTACCTTGTTGATATTACCAAAAAAAAAAAAAAGTGCTCAGAGTCACATAACTTGATTCAGTCAGAGCTGGTACTAGATGCTCAGTCTTCTGACTTCTAATTCAGTTTGCTTTCATTATCTACTACCTGCTGCTGACTCAGAGCTCCTCAGCTATCTGCAAGTGGATGTGTTTATTGAACATTTATGATGTAAATGAACTGCTCTCAATGCGAAGGATGCCATGGTGAATGGGAGCTTACTTTCTGAGTCAAAAATTAGTTTTCTGTCTTTGTGTTCTAAATGAAAGTGTCCTTTTGCTTTATCTGAAGCAGAAAGTTGTAAGTTTGTTTATTTTACTTTTGAAATTTTGGAGAATTGGCAGTGGGGTCATGCCATCAGAAACACATACATGCAATGCATGGATGCACGGTGTGAATGAGCTCTCTGGAAGATGGTAGATTATGGGAAAGAAGGAAGCTCAGAAAGAGAGTGGACCAAGTCAAGAGGAAAGAGAGAAGAAACAGGCAAGTGTGGAGCAGAGGAAAAGTAGGAGGGTCATGAATCCCTTCTGCAGGTGTGTGCTGAGTGACTGGAAGAAGGAAAAGAACCAAGGAAGTCTCCGCCATGTTATCTTAGTTTTGTTAAGGGTATAAAGAGATTAAGAGAGTTTAACTAGGCCATCCTTAACCCTAGGACATCCCTAGAGGCCCTGGCAGAACTAATAATCTAAATTATGAATGGCTGTGTGTGCACACACACAGGATGCACTTACTAATGTCTATCATTATGAGTATCTTCTGTCTTCTCCACTACAAAGAAAGGAAGGGAATGTGACCCTCTTTCCAGATTAGAAGTAACTAGGGCATAGTAACACAAATGGTTGAATTAAACTGTTTGAAATGGTGCACTGGAATATATTTATTTTGGGGCAAATCATGAAGAAATAAAAAAGGAAGATATTCTCTTTTGAGAAAAAGTTTGTTTCCTATTGTCAATTGAGCAACTCTGTGAACATTCTAAAGATAAAGAATGATTATTCTGTAAAGTGCTGGGATTTCTGGTGCTGTGTGACAAAGTCTGGTTCCTTTTGTCTAAGTTAGTTATAATAATCTTTAATGAAAAGCAGAGGGGTCCCATGGTTTGGAACAAGTATCTGAGTCAAGAGTTGACAAGTAGAATAGCTGGGCTCAGAGGCTGCTGTCGAGTTGACAAAGCCAGAACAGTACATTTGGACAGAAAGAATTTGATTTTCTTATACTGAATGTGATGATCTTGAAGAACAGATTTTTTTTTGCATGAAAATAAATCTTTATTTTCAATTATTACCCACCGGTAAGAGAAAGTTAGATTAAGGGTATAAAGGGATTGAAGAGGTTTCTACTTTTGCCAGGTCCTTATTTTGAATAGCCTTCCACTCATCCAAAGTCATCTCTTTTGGACCCTCCTCTTTTACCTCTTCAACTTCATTCTCCTTATTTTCAGTGTCTGCCACTGGATGATGTTCTTCACCTTCAGGTGTTTCCTCAGTCACATTTGATTGATCCAAGTCACTGCAATTATAAGATATTTGTTTCTGAATGTATTTGGGGGACTCTGTTAATTCATCTTTGACAATTCCCCAGTTGTGAGATCTGCTACCTCCATGTTACAGGTCCTCGTGCTTCAGGCCACTGTAATGTGAAAAAAAAGATCTATCACTTCCACTATACCTATCAAATTCACGTTTGCCACGAGAATCAAATCCATCTCCTTGGCCCATTTCACGTCCACTGCCCTCTCGACCTCTTCCAAGACCACCATGACCTCGAATAGGTAGGTCAATAATCAGTCTATCAACTGAAAATTCGCCTCCTTCACCCCTTTCATCAAGTGGCTTTTCAAGTCTTCGTTCACAAGGTGGTCTCCTTTCTGGTCTTCTATCAGTTATTTTCCCTTCACCGTGAAGTTGTTGAGCAGGTCTTCTTCCAACTCGTCTTATTCCTTCTTCTTTTTTTGTTTTTTTATTTTTCCTCTAGGCAAGCTTTATTCTTTGATTTCTCTATCCAGGAAGGGGGCTGTTGGTTGCATCTTACCCAAATGGAATGCAATGGGAATTGGGAGCTTGAGTTGTGTGGAGGAGGAGTTGTCAATCTTAACAAATGACTGTAGCTGGCGTGTGGTGTCCATCAATCCTTGAGGGCTTGGCCATGCAGACTAGGGAATGGTCAGAACAGACTCAACAGAGGTCTCTAGAGCTTTATAATATCAAGGTTCAGGGGGTATAGACAGTAAGGAAAAAGACCATTTCCTGTTTCTGTCCATTTTTGGTATAGTAGACAGTTAAGGTTTTTTCTTTTGACTAGCTTTTAAAAAATTACTTAGAAAATGGAAAGCTTATAAACATTCATAAGTGAATTGTTGAATTGCTACCCCAAGTGGTTTCCTTACCTAGTCACCACTTAACCAGAAATACTAGAATACACGGTTCAACCGGAATTCAACCAGGCAGATAACCTGCCTATTGCTCAAGCAATCATCAGAGTTTTTAAAAACAAAATTAAGCAAAAAAGACCTTTCCCCAAATACAATCATTACTTTGTATGACCCATTCCTAAGAAAGCCACATTCCATTTCAGAAAACATGACCGCTTAAGGTACAGTTAAAACAAAGTCCTTGCCTTCAGGTGCTTACTTTCTGTTTTCTTTAAATTAACTGCTGAAATGTTTATCTTGTGTTTTGTGCTGCATTCCTGAAAACTGTAACTTTTAAGGACATAGGCCTCATCTTTATAAAGGAAGAAGAAAACAGCAAAGAGGTGTCTCATTTGGGAGGCAGAAGGTTATGACCAATGCTGGAAGTCTTCCTCTTCCTTACTTGTTATTCAACAAGACGGGTTCTGTGGTGTCGCATGAGGTGTGAGTTGGAAATGAAAGCTGCACCACACTTCTTATATTCATAGGGCTTCTCCCCAGTGTGGGTTCTCTGGTGCACCGTGAGGCTCAACCTCTGTCTGAAGGCCTTCCCACACTCATTACACATGTAAGGTTTTTCTCCATTATGGATTATCTGATGAGTAAGTAGGTATGAGCTACATGTGAAGGCCTTCCCACATTCATTACACACAAAAGGAAGATCTCCACTGTGAATTCACTGGTGGACAAAAAGGCAAGAGAGCTGACTGAAGGCTTTCCCACATTCACTGCAGTCATAAGGTTTCTCTGCAGTGTGAATTATCTAGTGCATAATAAGGTGTGAAAAACAACTAAAGGTTTTCCCAAACTCTTTACACTCATATGGCTTCTCACCAGTATGGCTTCGCTGATGTACAATAAGATTTGCAATCTGCGTAAAGGCTTTGCCAGAATCGTTACAGGCAGAGGGCTTCTCCCCAGTGTGGATCCTCTGGTGGACAATATGGTTTGAGCTCCCAGTAAATGTTTTCCGACACTCATTACATTTACAGCATTTTTCTGTAATGTGGACTTTCTGGTGCCGAGCAAGTTGTGAGCTATAACTAAAGGCTTTCTCACATTTACTGCACCTAAAGGTTTTTTCTAAGGAGAGGTTTTTTTGATATACAGTCAGATTTGAACTCTGATTGAAGGCTTTCCCACATTTTGAGCAAACATAAGGTTTCTGTCCAGTGTGGATTCTCTGATGCACATCGAGCTTTGCACTCTGAATGAAGGCCTTCCCACACTCATGACATTCAAAAGGTTTCTCCCCGGTGTGGATTCTCTGATGCACAACGAGGTTTGCACTCTGACTAAATCCTTTCCCACACATGCTACAATGTAAAAGACTTTCGCCCAAGCTGGGTTTTTGGATTGTTAACAGTGTCAGAATTAAGGCTGTATTTTCCCACAGATTTCTTACATTTCTGGTCTTCCTCTTCTTTGAAGCTTTCAGGTAAGTGACAGTCATTCACTATCACTTATCTGAAATCTTTCCTTTCCCTCCTTATTCTCTGCCTCTTTAACATGTTTTCTTTTTCACAAGCCTCTCTTAACTCAAGTCCTTAAGGATCAGCTTTCTGAATTCTTCCTAATATGATGCGGGGGTTTTCAGCTTCCTCACGTATCTCAGTTTTTGGAACCAGTAACTGAAGGTTCTTGGTTTCAGCACCTTTTCTTCCTCTTCTGATCCATCAAGGCCTGTCTGACGAAACTCCCCTGGGGCCCAGACTTTGATGTTCTCAGAGTGCACTTGTTGGCTGGATGCCTGACCTGGGAAGTTTTCTTCTTCCTCCTCCTCCTTTTTCACCTTCACTGGGCGGCATGGGCCTAGGGCCATGGCTTCTCTCAATTCTGCAGTCATCTTCTCTGCTCAGCAGGGGAACGCCTATAGCTGGGAGCTGCCCAGCACAGGTCAAACCCCATCTAAGCTTTATGTTTCAAAAGCTTCTTCTTGAGTTTCCTCCCAGGGCCAAGATGAGTATTGCCTACGTGCGCAGCTGAGAGGCCCGACCAGAGTTCACTGGCTCTGCAGCAGGAGGCTGGGGGACCAGGACCTCAGCTCCTACTGGCACGAGAACAATGACCCTTATTCCTTCTTTCTTAAGCACCATGGACGACTGCGTCTCCTCTCTCCTGTCAACCACGCCAACGCTGAAGGGCAGCGGGTTCTTGCTGTCTTTCTGGGACTCCTTGCGCAGCTAGCTATTTGCCTGCCGCCTTGGAGTTGGTCTGGGTCGCAGCCTGAGCTGCCGCTCTTGGCCCCAGAGACGCCGCCCCCGCCAGCTTCTTTTTTCTTGTTCTTTCCTGCCTTCAGCACCTCGAAGGGGTCCGATTCGTTGTCAAATAACTGGTCGAATCGGTTGGTGACCAGGCAGCTGAAGCCTTCCTGTAACTGCCCAGGCATGATGGTTGCTCGGCGGCACATTCCTCCACGGATTGCAGCGGGCTGCGCCGAGCCAAGAGCGCGAGCTTCAGCTCTTCCCACAAGATCGAAGAACAATTTTTTTGAAATCCGCCTGTAAATGTCAGGCAAGGTAAATTTCAAAATGAATTTTTAAAGTCTCTAAAATGGAGTTATGTTTAATTATGACTTATGACAAATTAAAAGATAGTTCTAGATAATATTATTCTAGAAAGAAGCTTCTCTTGTTCTGGGAAAGAGAGACAGTTTGGAAACTTGAGACAAGACCCTTATTGTCTGTTTTATTATTTACTGCTAACAAACTGCATTCTCTCACTGTTCACTGGAATAGGTGGGTCCAGGGAACTTAGGAAAGCCTAATGGGAAGTGAGAAAAGTAAATTATTTCTTATATTTTTATGTATACAAATAGTTGATAAAGGAGGAAGTGTAGTGGTGGGGTGGATCATGCAGATTGGGATAGAAGAGATAGTATAATTATTCACAATTATAGATAAGGAGATCTAGGCTTCACATTTTCACTTCTGGAATATTCCACTTTGACAGAACAGTCTACTGTCTGCCTCAGCCTATCCTGGAGATGTCCTGGTGGTGGGAGAGGACCTGCTTTCTCCTTGCTGTGCTCCTACAGTTTGTCTCTGCCAGTCATGTCCAAGCCCCTTGTCTTAGTGTCTCACAAGACCTCTTCCTCTGACCAGGATTCAGGCACCTTCTCCGAACCTTCATTCCCCTGACAGCAGGACCAGCCAGTCTCCCAGACCCGGGGTAGTGCGAAGAGGAGAGCAGACTCCTTAGACCCAGAGTCCCAGGACACTTGGCCTCAATTCCCGTGACATCTATATCACCCAGACAACTGGGAAATGGAGGTGCTGGTGCCAGAACAAAAGCATAAGCTGTGTTTCTCAAGTTTGGACTTTACCTGGGCTGTTGCTTTATTTTCTAGCTGTTTACTGATTTTTAGAAGCATAAAGGTTTCTTTCTGTGAAGTTCCTAGGGACACTTAACGGAGTGGGGACAGGTATTCCTTTTGTCTTTCAGAAAGGCATGTTAAGAGTTAGTCTCACAGTAATTTAAGTCTCACCTCCTAAATGGGGTAAGAGTGGGGAGAAATATATGTGTGTATATTTGTGTGTGTATATAAATAATATATATACTACTAATATAATTAATAATAATATGTGTATAAATAATATGTAAATAACATATTATATATCAATAATAAAATATTATTATATTAATATATTATATGTTATTACATTAATATATTATATATTATCATAATATATAAGATATAATTATATATTATATACTATTTATTATATTATATCTATAACATATATATTTATATATCATTATATAATATATTACATGTATTAATATATAATATATTACCTATATAGTAAATATATGGGGTGTGTATTTGTGTATACACACACACACACGCACATATATATCCTGCATTGTTTGCTTAGAATCATGCTTTGCAATTATTAACTGCTTTTTCTTCCTTCCCTTCATCTAATACACCTGAAGAATATTTCAGTTAGCCAAAGGTGAGAATTCAAATTCATATTTGTATTCCCAATAGATTTCCCCCAGAATCTTGGGGTATCATTTCATCAATAACAGTTATGCAGATGTTCTATTGCTGTGTCCAATGCTTGCTTCGTTCATATGAAATCTGACTTTTGGCCATTCAAAAAGCAATCAGTGCCTTCTTGTTGATTAGCACTAATCACCACAAGATCCTTCCAGTAGTAAATTTTCAAGAGCAAAATTCTAAACTTACAGATTAGTTTGCCGCAGCCCCTAGCCCTACACTGTAAGGATCTTGCTTTCCATAAGGTCCATTGTTAAATGGAAATGTTCCCCTGGCTCTATGCAGTGCTCAGGTGTTTCTTACTCAGCTGAAGGACTAATGAATTTAGTTTGAATCTAAATTTGGAGTAAAAAATGCCACTAAGGAGAGCTGCTTCTGTGACTGCATTGCCTTCCAACCTGCTTTTCCATTTTTCCTTATTACTCCATGTCCTTGAGGAGTTTATTCCTTTATAGCTTTTGTGATCTGGCTGTAATTATTTTGAAAAAAATTTTCATTATACTGGACATTTTGGATTAAGTCCTCCAAATTTTCTTATTTGTGAGAGTACAAGTCACTATTTACACTATGGTAAACTGCATGCAAACATCTGAGTACCTTTCTGTTCCTGTCTTCAGCTGGGCCAGCAGTAAGCTGGAATAGCCTATAATTCGATGCTTTTCTGAGGAAGTACGTTTTCCTTTTCCCTCAGATTCCTGGTGCCTGGTATAGCACTTTTTTGATTTGCTCTTGTTCTGGCAATAGGTCAGCTGGCTTTCATGGTCCTTAACATTTCAGGTAAATAATTCCAACAGTTGTGACTGGAAGGAATTCAAATCAACTCAAGGCATCCACTCTATGTTCAAAATGCCATGTTTTGAGTGATTTGTCCTTTGGTTAGTAACTTTAAAAAATATGAGGACTGGAAGGAGAAGCTACTATTTGAGGAACTAATGGAAAATCAAGCAGTTTTTGATGTACTAACATATTCACTTATGATGCAAGGAGTGTGATCATTGACCTTCCTACTTATCTAAACATTATGCTCTCAGAGCATGTGGATAGGTAGCATAGCCTAGTGGTTAACACACATAGAAAAGTTAGACTGCCTAGTTCGAATCCCAGCTTCATCACTTGCTAGCTATATAATCTTTATTGAATTAGTTAACTTTCCTGTGCCTCAGTCTGGTTTTCCTGAGGATTAAATGATTTTATATTTGTTAAGTGCCTAGAACTGTAGCTGGTCTGCAACAAGTACTATACGTCTTTGTTTAAATAATAAATAAAATGACAGTATTGTTCATATGGAGAAACAGGGGTCTTAGGCAGCTTAGGAGTTTTTCTAAAGTAACAGAATCATTTAATGGCAGGAACAACAATATTATCACTGCCCAGAACCCTAATGGAGAACTATAGCTCTTAAGGGTGATGTGGGGAGAAATACACTGATGAAAAACAATCAACATTATTAAAGACAGGATGGGAGAGAGTGGGAACTCGTCATTCATTTATCTAATGGCTTAGTCAGCAAGTAACTAATGCCTACTTTGGGCCTTGACACTATACCAACATTGTGCAGAAAGTGATTAAAATGCAAAAGAACATTCACTTAGGCTGGGATAAACAAGAGGTCTTTTGCAAAATCTGATGATGAGCTTGTTGATGTTGAGTTGACCAACTATGCAGCAGGTCAGTGGGGGGGGTGATTATCATAAAATTCCATCCCTTAAACATCTACAGGAAGATGATTATTTTAAGATGCTTTACTTCTGGAGATGTATGCGTTACTTCTACTTAGAGAATCTGGCTTATGTTCTCATGTTCTGGTTTTATATGTAATTGGTCATGAGCTTAATTTGAGCCAAGCATTTGACACAGTTGCCCCCAGAAGTTAACTCATTTGTGGATTGTATAAATGCTATTGCACAAAAAAGAAGTATATATATACAAATAGTCATAGTAGACCACATCTCAATTAATGGCTTCAAGTCTAGATGAAATGTTTTAAGAGGGATATTGACAAATTAGAGAACATTAGAAGCATTTGCCAGAATACTGGCAGGGCAAGAAATTATGCCAAATAGTAGAAAGAGAATTAGATGCCTAAGTGGAACATGGTGTATAGCCCATAAGAATTTGAAGGATTGTCACTGGTAGAATAAGATGTTATTCTTGGCTGCTTCCAGCTGAGGAGTGGTGGATGGGTGACTAAGGCCTATAAGAGAGCAAATATAAGGAAGAGTTTCTAGATATTAAAATCAATTTCCAAAGAAACAGCCTGGCCTCTAAGGGAAAGAGCTTCTTGTGAGTAGATGTGTTTAGGTGGGGCCAGATGAACAAGCTCCTGAGCTCTAGGGATTAGACTCCTTCTGCTGGATAGGAGGTACAACCAGGTCATCCCTGAGGTTCCTTGTGTTCCAAGATTCTGTTACTCTATGATTTCATGACTTGGATGTCACCTCCCTTAGGTTGGTTACTCTAAATAATGTTAAAAGTCAGTGTATGCCTTAAGATTGGGTGAATTGCTATGACAGAATGAGATTTACCAGAGAAGCAGTTGAGTCTAAGAATGAAACTACTGTTTCTAAGTGAAAGAGGTATGAATAACCTAAAGATAATATTTTTCTCTGTAGATAGAAAGAATTTGTATTATAAGTCTGTGTTGGGTGTATAGTAGGGCATCACCAGAATTCGCCCTAACTGGGTGAATTCATGGCAGTGATCAGTAGAATATGTAGTTTAACAATGAGGCCTTATCACTTCTAAGTAGTTTCTTTTTGAGACAGAGTCTCACCCTGTCAACCAGAGCTTTGCCCTGGAACTCTTGGAGTGCAACAGCGCGATCTCGGGTCCCTGCAACCTCCGCCTCCCAAGTTCAAACAATTCTCTTGACTCAGCCTCCCGATTTCTAAGTGGAGAGTTATGAATGGCCCAAAGATAATATTTTTCTCTATAGATAGAAATAATTTGTATGCTAGGTATGTGTTGGATATATAGCAGGACATTACCAGAATTCAGCCTAACTCGGTGAATTCATGGCAGTGAACACTGCAATATGTGGTTTAATAATGAGGCCTTATTCTTAAGGCAAAGCTCAGAAAAGCTGATAAGCAAATTAGAAAGGTCTATTGAAAAGTGTCTGTTGGCCGGGCGCAGTGGCTCACGCCTGTAATCCCAGCACTTTGGGAGGCTGAGGCGGGTGGATCATGAGGTCAACAGATTGAGACCATCCTGGCCAACATGGTGAAACCCCATCTCTACTACAAATACAAAAATTAGCTGGGCATGGTGGCATGCGCCTGTAGTCCCAGCTACTCAGGAGGCTGAGGCAGGAGAATCGCTTGAACCATGGATGCAGAGGCTGCAATGAGCTGAGATTGTGCCACTGCATTCCAGCCTGGTGACAGCAAGACTTTGTCTCAAAAAAAAAAAAAAAAAGAAAAGTGTCTGTCTAGCCAGGCGTGGTGGTTCATGCCTGTAATCCTAGCACTTTGGGAGGCCAAGGTGAGTGGATCAGTTGAGGTCAGGAGTTCAAAACCAGCTTGGCTAACATGGCGAAACCTTATCTCTACTAAAAACACAAAAAATTAACAGGATGTGGTGGTGCACACCTATAATCCCAGCTACTTGGGAGGCTGAGGTAGAAGAATCGCTTGAACCCAGGAGGCAGAGGTAGTAGTGAGCCAAGATTGTGCCACAGCACTCCAACCTGAGCAGCAGAACAAGACTCCGTCTCTGAAAGAGAGAGAGAGACGAAAGAGAGAGAGAGAGAAAGAAAAGAAAGAAAGAGAAAGACAGACAGACAGATAGAAAGAAAGAAAGAAAGAGAAAGAGAAAGAAAGAAAAGAAAGAAAGAAAGAAAGAAAGTGTCTGTCTGCCAACCTGCTTCCACAAAGGCCCCTCTTCTGATTGTAGAAGTGCCTGGTTTAGGATGGCAGTGTGCTCTACCTGCTGTCTGGTGAGTAGTCAGGATTGGACTTCCATAAGACACCCTCTGAGAGGCTTGCAAATACCTTCAGAATCAGGCAGAGGTCTTTGGCCAGTTATTTCTGAATAAAGCATATCTGCGTGTCTGTCTGACCTAAGCCTGGGAACCACGATGGAAGATACTGTTTGAACAACAACAACAACAAAAAAAAGGCAGGGAACTTAAGAGAGAAATGGATTTTAGTCACTAAGAACACGAAGAGGAACATTTTGATAATATGTACTCTATACAAACAGAATGCTTATACAAGACAATCAAAGAGGAATGGGTAGTTTTCTAAAGAGTAAAACCTGTATTGTTAGAAACATATATTTGTTTACAATATATTTTTTCTTTTTTCACCCTTGATTTTTAACTATTTAATAATTTTCTACAATATTTTTTTCTTTTTTTTTTTTTTGCCCTTTTTTTTTTTTTTAAACAGAGTCTCGCTCTGTTGCCCAGGCTGGAGTGCAATGGTGCTATCTTGGCTCATTGCAACTTCTGCCTCCTGGGTTTAAGTGATTCTCCTGCCTCAGCCTCCCGAGTAGCTTGGATTATAGGCGCCTGCCAACACACCTGGCTAATTTTTGTATTTGTAGTAGTGATGGGGTTTCACCATGTTGGCCAGGCTTGTCTGGAACTCCTGACCTCAAGGCCCACCTTGGCCTCCCAAAGTGCTGGGATTACAGGCGTGAGCCACCGCGCCCAGCCTGCCCTTGATTTTTAACTATCCCTCCTGTGAAAATTTAAGTCTTTCTATGGGTTAAAGGGAACTGGTAAAGAGCACTGGATTTATGCTTGGGCTGGAATTTCCCTCTAGGTTTGGATGTAATGAAGGCAGTAGAGATTTGGGTTTATAACAGAGGCAGATTTGTGAAACTATAGGAGTTGAAGCCTGAGGGTCCCTCACTTGCAGAGACCCCTTCCAGGGTCCTGGAAGGAACCCTGCTAATGTGTTATTATGGTCATTTTTTTTATAAAAATTGCAAAACATAATGTGTTTCAGCCATGACTGGTTAAGATTATTGTCTTCTTCCAATTCAACTTTCCCTCCTTTCTCCTTCCCTTTCTAGTTGGGTGGCATTAAAGTGGTCATGCGCATTTTGTATTTGTAATTATGTATTTTTTTTTTTTTTCTTAAAAAGGACCCCCCCACCAAATTGTATAAGTTTCAGGCCCTAAAAACATGGATCTTCCACTGGGTGTAGGAATGGAATGAGTAACAATTTGGAAATTGCCTGTGTAGCAGAATCAGCGAAAAGTCAGAGTCAGCAGTCAAAATGTTGTGATAGGGTGAGTGAGAGTAAATTGGAATCCATAATCCCAACAGCATTTGACGGTGGGAAAATGGAGCTTTTTCCCCCCTCTTTAGGGTTCATTTTAAAGAATTCCATGCAAAGGATATCATGAATTGAGAAATATACATCAGATTCATCAGATTAAATTTTTTTTTTTTTTTTTTTTTTTTTTTGAGACGGAGTCTCGCTCTGTCGCCCAGGCTGGAGTGCAGTGGCGGGATCTCCGCTCACTGCAAGCTCCGCCTCCCAGGCTCACGCCGTTCTCCTGCCTCAGCCTCCCGAGTAGCTGGGACTACAGGCGCCAACCACCATGCCTGGCTAATTTTTTGTATTTTTAATAGAGACGCGGTTTCACTGTGTTAGCCAGGATGGTCTGATCTCCTGACCTCGTGATTTGCCCGCCTCAGCCTCCCAAAGTGCTGGGATTACAGGCGTGAGCCACCACGCCCGGCTTTTTGTTGTTTTTTTTGTTTTTGTTTTTGTTTTTTTTGAGATGGAGCCCTGCTCTGTCGCCCAGGCTGGAGTGCAGTGGCACACTCTCGGCTCACTGCAACCTCCGCTCCCAGGTTCAAGTGATTCCCCTGCCTCAGCCTCCCGAGTAGCTGGGATTACAGGCACGCGCCACCATGCCCAGCTAAATTTTTTGTTTTTTAATAGAGACAGGGTTTCACCATTTTGGCCAGGATGATCTCCATCTCCTGACCTCGTGATCTGCCTGCCTTGGCCTTCCAAAGTGCTGGGATTACAGGCATGAGCCACTGCACCTGGCCTAAATTCTTTTTAAAAATAGCAAATTCTTAAAAATAATGCAAATTGATGATGAATTATGAAAATCATGATGAGAAACTCCTGACTGAAGAGAGAAATTGTTGGAAAATGATTCTCCTTTTCCTCTACTACTTTATGTAATTATAAAGCCTTTTTCTAAAGTTCCTGTCTGACGCAGAAATACTGGCCAACAGAAATTCAAAGGAAAGTTGAGACTTTTGAAGTTCAGGCAATTTATATGGTGTTTCAGGTGTTACTACCTCTAATAGTCTATCAGTAAAACCCTGATAGGGGATGGTCTCTCTTTTTTGCCTTCTACTCCATCTCTTCTCACACACACTTGTGATTCTTTTTCTTTTTTTAAAAAAATTTTATTATTATAATACTTTAAGTTTTAGTGTACATGTGCACAACGTGCAGGTTTGTTACATATGTATACATGTGCCACGTTGGTGTGCTGCACCCATTAACTCGTCATTTAGCGTTAGGTGTATCTCCTAATGCTATCCCTCCCCCCTCCCCCCACCCCACAACAGTCCCCAGTGTGTGATGTTCCCCTTCCTGTGTCCATGTGTTCTCATTGTTCAATTCCCACCTATGAGTGAGAACATGCGGTGTTTGTTTTTTTTTCCTTGTGATAGTTTGCTGAGAATGATGGTTTCCAGTTTCATCCATGTCCCTACAAAGGACATGAACTCATCATTTTTATGGCTGCATAGTATTCCATGGTGTATATGTGCCACATTTGCTTAATCCAGTCTATCATTGTTGGACATTTGGGTTGGTTCCAAGTCTTTGCTATTGCGAATATTGCCACAATAAACATACCTGTGCATGTGTCTTTATAGCAGCATGATTTATAATCCTTTGGGTGTATACCCCAGTAATGGGATGGCAGGGACAAATGGTATTTTTAGGTCTAGATCCCTGAGGAATCGCCACACTGACTTCCACAATGGTTGAACTAGTTTACAGTCCCACCAACAGTGTAAAAGTGTTCCTATTTCTCCACATCCTCTCCAGCACCTGTTGTTTCCTGACTTTTTAATGATCGCCATTCTAACTGGTGTGAGATGGTATCTCATTGTGGTTTAGATTTGCATTTCTCTGATGGCCAGTGATGATGAGCATTTTTTCATGTGTTTTTTGGCTGCATAAATGTCTTCTTTTGAGAAGTGTCTGTTCATATCCCTCACCCACTTTTTGATGGGGTTGTTTGTTTTTTTCTTGTAAATTTGATTGAGTTCATTGTAGATTCTGCATATTACCCCTTTGTCAGATGAGTAGATTGCAAAAATTTTCTCCCATTCTGTAGGTTGCCTGTTCACTCTGATGGTAGTTTCTTTTGCTGTGCAGAAGCTCTTTAGTTTAATTAGATCCCATTTGTCAATTTTGGCTTTTGTTGCCATTGCTTTTGGTGTTTTAGACATGAAGTCCTTGCCCATGCCTATGTCCTGAATGGTATTGCCTCGGTTTTCTTCTAGGGTTTTTATGGTTTTAGGTCTAACGTGTAAGTCTTTAATCCACCTTGAATTAATTTTTGTATAAGGTGTAAGGAAGGGATCCAGTTTCAGCTTTCCACATATGGCTAGCCAGTGTTCCCAGCACCATTTATTAAATAGGGAATCCTTTCCCCATTTCTTGTTTTTGTCAGGTTTGTCAAAGATCAGATAGTTGTAGATATGCGGCATTATTTCTGAGGGCTCCGTTCAGTTCCATTGGTCTATATATCTGTTTTGGTACCAGTACCATGCTGTTTTGGTTACTGTAGCCTAGTAGTATAGTTTGAAGTCAGGTAGCATGATGCCTCCAGCTTTGTTCTTTTGGCTTAGGATTGACTTGGCAATGCAGGCTCTTTTTTGGTTCCATATGAACTTTAAAGTAGTTTTTTCCAATTCTGTGAAGAAAGTCATTGGTAGCTTGATGGGGATGGCATTGAATCTATAAATTACCTTGGGCAGTATGGCCATTTTCACGATATTGATTCTTCCTACCCATGAGCATGGAATGTTCTTCCATTTGTTTGTATCCTCTTTTATTTCCTTGAGCAGTGGTTTGTAGTTCTCCTTGAAGATGTCCTTCACATCCCCTGTAAGTTGGATTTCTAGGTATTTTATTTTCTTTGAAGCAATTGTGAATGGGAGTTCACTCATGATTTGGCTCTCTGTTTGTCTGTTGTTGGTGTATAAGAATGCTTGTGATTTTTGCACATTGATTTTGTATCCTGAGACTTTGCTGAAGTTGCTTATCAGCTTGAGGAGATTTTGGGCTGAGATGATGGGGTTTTCTAGATATATAATCACATCCTCTGCAAACAGGGACAGTTTGACTTCGTCTTTTCCTAATTGAATACCCTTTATTTCCTTCTCCTGCCTGATTGCCCTGGCCAGAACTTCCAACACTATGTTGAATAGGAGTGGTGAGAAAGGGCATCCCTGTTTTGTGCCCGTTTTCAAAGGGAATGTTTCCAGTTTTTGCCCATTCAGTATGATATTGGCTGTGAGTTTGTCATAGATAGCTCTTATTATTTTGAGATGTGTCCCATCATTACCTAATTTACTGAGAGTTTTTAGCATGAAGCATTGTTGAATTTTTACAAAGGCCTTTTCTGCGTCTATTGAGATAATCATGTGGTTTTTGTCTTTGGTTCTGTTTATATGCTGGATTACATTTATTGATTTGCATATGTTGAACCAGCCTTGCATCCCAGGGATGAAGCCAACTTGATCATGGTGGATAAGCTTTTTGATGTGCTGCTGGATTCGGTTTGCCAGTATTTTATTGAGAATTTTTGCATCAATGTTCATCAAGGATATTGGTCTAAAATTCTCTTTTTTCGTTGTGTCTCTGCCAGGCTTTGGTATCAGGATGATGCTAGCCTCATAAAATGAGTTAGGGAGGATTCCCTCTTTTTCTATTGATTGGAATAGTTTCAGAAGGAATGGTACCAGCTTCTCCTTGTACCTCTGGTAGAATTCGGCTGTGAATCCATCTGGTCCTGGACTTTTTTTGGTTCATAAGCTATTCATTATTGCCTCAATTTCAGAGCCTGTTATTGGTCTATTCAGAGATTCAACTTCTTCCTGGTTTAGTCTTGGGAGGATGTATGTGTCGAGGAATTTATCCATTTCTTCTAGATTTTCTAGTTTATTTGCATAGAGGTGTTTATAGTATTCTCTGATGGTAGTTTGTATTTCTGTGGGATTGGTGGTCATATCCCCTTTATCATTTTTTATTGCATCTATTTGATTCTTCTGTCTTTTCTTCTTTATTAGTCTTGCTAGCGTTCTATCAATTTTGTTGATCTTTTCAAACAACCAGCTCCTGGATTCATTAATTTTTTTGAATGGTTTTTTGTGTCTCTATTTCCTTCAGTTCTGCTTTGATCTTAGTTATTTCTTGCCTTCTGCTAGCTTTTGAATATGTTTGCTCTTGCTTTTCTAGTTCTTTTAATTGTGATGTTGGGGTGTCAATTTTGGATCTTTCCTGCTTTCTCTGGTGGGCATTTAGTGCTATAAATTTCCCTCTGCACACTGCTTTGAATGTGTCCCAGAGATTCTGGTATGTTGTGTCTTTGTTCTTGTTGCTTTCAAAGAACATCTTTATTTCTGCCTTCATTTCGTTATGTACCCAGTAGTCATTCAGGAGCAGGTTGTTCAGTTTCCATGTAGTAGAGCGGTTTTGAGTGAGTTTCTTAATCCTGAGTTCTACTTTGATTGCACTGTGGTCTGAGAGACAGTTTGTTATAATTTCTGTTCTTTTACATTTGCTGAGGAGTGCTTTACTTCAAACTATGTGGTCAATTTTGGAATAGGTGTGGTATGGTGCTGAAAAGAATGTATATTCTGTTGGTTTGGGGTGGACAGTTCTGTAGATGTCTATTAGGTCCACTTGGTGTAGAGCTGAGTTCAATTCCTGGGTATCCTTGTTAACTTTCTGGCTTGTTGATCTGTCTAATGTCGACAGTGGGGTGTTAAAGTCTCCCATTATTATTGTGTGGGAGTCTAAGTCTCTTAGTACGTCACTAAGGACTTGCTTTATGAATCTGGGTGCTCCTGTATTAGGTGCATATATATTTAGGATAGTTAGCTCTTCTTGTTGAATTAATCCCTTTACCACTATGTAATGGCCTTCTTTGTCTCATTTGATCTTTGTTGGTTTAAAGTCTGTTTTATCAGAGACTAGGATTGCAACCCCTGCCTTTTTCTGTTTTCCATTTGCTTGGTAGATCTTCATGCATCCCTTTAGTTTGAGCCTATGTGTGTCTCTGCATGTGAGATGGGTTTCCTTAATACAGCACGCTGATGGGTCTTGACTCTTTATCCAATTTGCCAGCCTGTGTCTTTTAATTGGAGCATTTAGCCCATTTACATTCAAAGTTAATATCATTATGTGTGAATTTGATCCTGTCATTATGATGTCAGCTGGTTATTTTGCTCATTAGTTGATGCAGTTTCTTCCTAGCCTTGATGGTCTTTACAATTTGGCATGTTTTTGCAGTGGCTGGTACCGGTTGTTCCTTTCCATGTTTAGTGCTTCCTTCAGGAGCTCTTTTAGGGCAGGCCTGGTGGTGACAAAATCTCTCAGCATTTGCTTGTCTGTAAAGTATTTTATTTCTCCTTCACTTATGAAGCTTAGTTTGGCTGGATATGAAATTCTGGGTTGAAAATTCTTTTCTTTAAGAGTGCTGAATATTGGCCCCCACTCTCTTCTGGCTTGTAGAGTTTCTGCCAAGAGATTAGCTGTTAGTCTGATGGGCTTCCCTTTCTGGGTAACCTGACCTTTCTCTCTGGCTGCCCTGAACATTTTTTCCTGCATTTCAACTTTGGTGAATCTGCCAATTATGTGTCTTGGAGTTGCTCTTCTCGAGGAGTATCTTTGTGGCATTTTCTGTATTTCCTGAGTTTGAATGTTGGCCTGCCTTGCTAGATTGGGGAAGTTCACCTGGATAATATCCTGCAGAGTGTTTTCCAACTTGGTTCCATTCTCCCCGTCACTTTCAGGTACACCAATCAGACGTAGATTTGGTCTTTTCACATAGTCCCATATTTCTTGGAGGCTTTGTTCATTTCTTTTTATTCTTTTTTCTCTAAACTTCTCTTCTCGCTTCATTTCATTCATCTTCCATCACTGATACCCTTTCTTCCAGTTGATCACATCGACTACTGAGGCTTCTGCATTTGTCACATAATTCTCATGCCTTGGTTTTCAGCTCCATCAGGTCCTTTAAGGACTTCTCTGCATTGGTTATTCTAGCTATACATTCATCTAATTTTTTTTCAAAGTTTTTAACTTCTTTGCCATTGGTTCAAACTTCCTCCTGTAGCTCGGATTAGTTTGATCGTCTGAAGCCTTCTTCTCTCAAGTCATCAAAGTCATTCTCCATCCATCTTTGTTCCATTGCTGGTGAGGAGCTGCTTTCCTTTGGAGGAGGAGAGGCACTCTGATTTTTAGAGTTTCCAGTTTTTCTGCTGTTTTTTCCCCATCTTGGTGGTTTTATCTACCTTTGGTCTTTGATGATGGTGACGTACAGATGGGTTTTTGGTGTGGATGTCCTTCCTGTTCATTAGTTTTCCTTCTAACAGACAGGACCCTCAGCTGCAGGTCCGTTGGAGTTTGCTAGAGGTCCACTCCAGATCCTGTTTGCCTGGGTATCAGCAGCGGTGGCTGAAGAACAGCGGATATTGGTGAACCGCAAATGCTGCTGCCTGATCGTTCCTCTGGAAGTTCTGTCTCAGAGGAGTACCCAGCCGTGTGAGGTGTCAGTCCACCCCTGCGGGGGGGTGCCTCCCAGTTAGGCTACTCAGGGGTCAGGGACCCACTTGAGGAGGCAGTCTGCCCGTTCTCAGATCTCAAGCTGTGTGCTGGGAGAACCACTACTTTCTTCAAAGCTGTCAGACAGGGACATTTAAGTCTGCAGAGGTTACTGCTGTCTTTTTGTTTGTGTGTGCCCTGCCCTCAGAGAGGGAGCCTACAGAGGCAGGCAGGCCTCCTTGAGCTGTGGTTGGCTCCACCCAGTTCGAGCTTCCTGGCCGCTTTGTTTACCTAATCAAGTCTCAGCAATGGTGGGCGCCCCTCCCCCAGCCTCGCTGCCGCCTTGCAGTTGGATCTTAGACTGCTGTGCTAGCAATGAGCGAGACTCCATGGGCATAGGACCCTCCGAGCCAGGTGCGGGATATAATCTCCTGGTGTGCCATTTTTTAAGCCCATTGGGAAAGTGCAGTATTAGGGTGGGAGTGACCCGATTTTCCAGGTGCCATCTGTCACCCCTTTCTTTGACTAGGAAAGGGAATTCCCTGACCCCTTGCGCTTCCCAGGTGAGGCGATGCCTCGCCCTGCTTTGGCTCGCACTCGGTGCGCTGCACCCACTGTCCTGCACCCACTGTCTGGCACACCCCAGTGAGATGAACCCGGTACCTCAATTGGAAATGCAGAAATCACCCATCTTCTGTGTCGCTCATGCTAGGAGCTGTAGACTGGAGCTATTCCTATTTGGCCATCTTGGCTCCTCCCCCAGATCACACACTTGTGATTCTTGCTGGCATTCACACTTACTCTCTCTTTATTTTTTGAGACAGGGTCTCACTTTGTCATCCAAGCTGGAGTGCAGTGGCGCCATCTCAGCTCACTGCAGCCTCCACCTCTGGAGCTCAAGGGATTCGAGTAGCTAGGACTACAGGCGTGTACCTCCACCCCTGGCTAATTTGTGTATTTTTTGTAGAGCTGGGGTTTTGCCATGTTGCCCAGGCTGGTCTCCAACACCTGGGATCAAGCAGTCTGCCCACCTTGGCCTCCCAAAGTGCTGAAATTACAGGTATGAGCCTCCATGGCTGGGCACTTACTGTCTTTTTAATTATCAGCTTGCAAATGAGAAATCTGCCCAAGGAGCCTGAGCTTGGTGAATACAAGTTCATTTCAGCCCCATTGGTGAGTTTATGATTCTATGAGACTTTAAAGATGTATTTTATTTGGACATGTTAAAAAAAAAAAAAAGAACTGTGTGTTTCTTCACAACATCCAAAATAATTATTTTATTGGTATTGATAATTATTATTGAGGAATAGGGAAGTCATGCATGTTATCAACCACTTCCTAAATGATACCTAGTTAACACGTTAGGGGAGGGAATTGAATCTGAAAGTGATGCCCATTTAGTGAAGCCAAGCAATGTAGCAAGAGTTGAGAAAAACTTATAAAGGGACCTCTTAGCCCATGTCCATAACATTGTCATTAACATAAAGATAGGTTGCCAGAGAAAGGGTAACCGTATGGTCAATTTAGCCGGGTCTGAACTCTCAAAAATCAAGCACTCTCATTCTGTTAGGGTGAAGTCAGAGAAAAGAACCTTCACAAGGTTTGAAAACACAGTTGTAACATACTGGGCTGTGTTCCAGGGCTAGCATTTGACTCAGATTTTTATCTTGTGCTTAGAACCAGCCTACTGTTGTCTCTGTGCAGAGAGAGTACTAAGTAGGTACTTAATAATACTTGCTGTCCAGCACATAGCTCTGTGCAGAACGAGCACTAAGTAAGTACTTAATAATGCTTGCTGGCCAGCACGTGGATGGATCATGTTTATAAGTGTGTATCAAAAACACTTTGCCTTGAGGAAATTGTTTTCTTTTTAGAGTTTTCATACTGTGGACATCCTTAAAAAGCCCAGAAAATGTATCTTTATGGATTGACATGTGACTCCTTACATATGAAGTTAGAACCCAATGAAATGCTGTTCTTTGGACTGAACTTTCAAGACTCATGTGTGTGGTGTCTAATTCATTAACTAAAAATATGATTCATATTTACCTTATGTAGGACTACAGGTCTCCACATATCCACCATTAGGATATTCTTTAAATCTGGTAGTTTGGAAGATTTCCAGACATTGTAAAGAGTAAATGCATCAGAAATAAGCATTTTCCAGAAGAAGGAGGTATGAAATTGTAATGATCAGCCTGTTGCTTAGTCCTGGAAATGTGAAATCAGATCAAAATGAAAAAGATGCTTTCCTTGCATTCTCTTCCAGAAATATGCAGCCTGCTGCTCTTTTGTCTTCAGTGTGACCATGCTGCCCTGAGGAGAGCCCAGAACTGTTTTTAAATTCAAAAGGACAACTGCTTTCTGCTCACTCAGGTCCACTGAGGCATGCTCCAAGACAGGAAAAAGGTGCTTAGCGGGGCTCTTTGATAGAGATTCAATATATGAATTTTATTTTGAGAATAAAAAGCTCACCCACTTTTAAAAGGTTAATCAAAAGCTCATTGTAGTGTATTCTTCCTTTCCTATGCAGTTTCCTATGGAATCAGTTTAAATTCTGGCCTCAGAACAGCAATATTTTTCACAGAGGCAGTCCTTCTGCCAAGTGGCTCTAGAAGTACCCGTAATATCCATGTCAGGAGTATGAAAAATGAAAGGGATGAACACTTCCTTCAGAAATTATACCTTTGATTCCTTTACTTTACGGCCAGGCAGGAAGAATCCTGAGAGAGGTCTTTACTGAAAGTTCAGTATTTATGAACTACATACTGAAAAATGAAAAACGATTCCTAGCACTGAGTTGCTTACCCTGTCAAGTTTACCCATTATTTTCAGGCTGTTGAGCATTGTTTGAAAAATCGATCTGAGAGCTAAATGAGACTCTGTCCCTTACCATGGTCTTGCTGTTATAAATTCACACTGGGCTATTTCCATTCCCTAAGTTTGCTTTGCCCTTTCCTACATTTTACCTCTATGGTCTTCCATGCGGTAAATTTTCTCTCACCCTTCCTGGTCTAGCTCTATTTCATCTTCACTTATGAAGGCTTCCTTGTTTTCCTTTTTTAGAATTAATTGCTAATTCCTCACTGCTCTCTAAGCATTAATACCCCCATCATAGCCTTCATCATAATATGTTTTGTGCTGTAGTTATTTATGTACTTACTTGTTTTTCCCCCTTCTTTGCTCTTTGATTAAATGCATGCCAGATCCAACTTTACAGATGAGAAAAATGAGCTCTGAAGTTCAATAACTTGCCCAAGGCTACCCAGTTAGAAGAGTTATGGACTTCACTCTGAATATGGTGACTTTTGTTCTAGTGTGTTGCCTTCTCTAGTCTTCTTAAGAAAAACCTTGTCTTCTTTTCTTTTTTCCTTAGGTTGACTTATTCTATACATTAGAAGTTTCTAAATTATAATCAAACTGTCATTCCAGGGTCATAGTCAGCCACATGTAAATCAGAATGCAGTTTTACATAGATTCATTATTACTGTGCATGGAGATTAGAAGCCAGCTCACAAGAAGACTTAATTTGGAAAGATATGTAACCAACTTCATGTAAGTGCTAGCCTTTCATTGATTTCTCACCTCCATTCTATATTCCTCCTGGCACTTGTTTTAAATCTGTTCTACTGAAGTCCATACTCTACCCCCTTGCTCTCAGCCGATGATCTGTTTACCTGCTCTGAGAAGATTTAGATCAGTAGTTCTCAAACTTTAATATGTATAAAAATCACATGCGGAGCTCTTTCTAACATAGTTTCCCGGGACTTTTCCCAAGAATTCTGATTTCAGCAGGTCAGGGTGGGGCTCATGAATGCTCCGTTCTAACAAGCTCCCAGGTGATGGCAACACAGCTGGTCTGAGGACTACACTTTGAGAACCTCTGATTTAGGCCATCCTCTGCAATAGGATGTCTTCTCCAATACATCTTCTCTGGATATTTATCCTTCCTCTCCTTCTATGAGAATTCAGTCGTTCTATTCTCAGGCTGAACCCTCTCACCACGAGCTTTTATCCCATCTCACTTCATCTATTTCAGGACCTTGCTTCAACTCGGCTCTCTTTGAATCTTTTATATCACCCTCTCAATTGCTTTTTATTCTCTACTGCTTGACTAATAAAACTGTTCCTTTCTCAGTTGTACTATTTAAGATACATCTAATGATTCTAAGCAAAATTATTTTCTCTAAGAATGGTTGACAATTTCAGATTCAACTCAGCTGGCTAGGAACTAAGTTTCTGTAATTTGGGAATTGGCTTGTAGAGAGCAAAATTAAGAAACCAAGTTTGGCCAGGCACGGTGGCTTACGCCTGTAATCCCAGCACTTTGGGAGTCCGAGGCAGGTGGATCACGAGGTCAGGAGATCGAGACCATCCTGGCTAACACGGTGAAACCCCGTCTCTACTAAAAATACAAAAAATTAGCCGGGCGTCGTGGCGGGCGCCTGTAGTCCCAGCTACTCGGGAGGCTGAGGCAGGAGAACGGCATGAACCCGGGAGGCGGAGCTTGCAGTGAGCCGAGATCGCGCCGCTGCACTCCAGCCTGGGCGACAGAGGGAGACTCCGTCTCAAAAAAAAAAAAAAGAAAGAAACCAAGTTTAACTTTTTTTAATGGATGTGAGTGGAAGAGACTAATGAGATACCACAAAAGAGTTAACTTCTTACATTTCTGTAGTCTAATACGAGATAGTTTCTCCAGGAATTAACACAGCACATCTGGTTCACTGACCTGAGTTTGTTTCCTGGTGAGGCATTGCAGTATCATCCATATCTCAGGCAAAGGTACTCCAGCATTTTGTAGTTAAGCAGTTGGAGGAGGAGTAGGGAGAACTTCTGTACTTTGAAACATTTCACAGTGGACTACTTTGCATTCTAATGATGTTCTCCTTACTTAAGGACTTTGTTATGTAAGGATACTTTGTCCTTCTGATAATCACTTACACTTTTCTTCTGTGTTCATGTCACTTCATTAATCCTGATTACTTGTAATGAATCATAATCTTACCCACTTATTCCTGTGTGACTCATTCCTACTTGTATTCTTAATAGTATTTTCTATGTCTGATAACACATTGTCAATTGACCATGCTATTTATAACGTAAGCGTTGGCAAAAAGGTTTACTTAGAGAAAAGCTCTACATTTAATTCCCCGGTGCCTCAGTTCCCAAATTTGCTAATAAAGATTATACTTAGCTGTCACTCCACGTTTCATCAGTAGGATTAAAATGAATAGAGATCATGAAATAAGACAATGAAAAAAGATAATTATAATGGACCAGATTGAGAAATCCCTACAAATCAACACAAGCGACCTGCCATGTCAGATTCCTAGATGCAGTTTATTTACTCAGTGGGCAATATTTCTTCCTTATTCTTTCTTTTTCCATGATGCCTTCCAAAACTATATTTTAACCAGGAGGGAAATACCATTTGTCTTCTGATATAGGAAGATCCTACTGAGAGATTATATTCATATATTTCATCCATCGGCCTGTAGGTGGAATTGTATTTAAAATACTAATAAAGGTTATTATTGCTTATATATCTAAAAATGCTCCAACTCTCCAAACAAAGCTTATACTGTTGATGATATTTATCAGTGGCTCTGAACGCTTGCATATCATAAAATTCTCCCTCAAAATTTAACCTTAAACTCTTTCAGGCTTGTCTTGGTCACAGTGGGAACTGAGGACAGCTGCTCATGTTTTTTGATAGAACAGCTCTTAACATGCTTTTGCTCTTGCCTCCCACTGCCCAACACCAGCTGCATACACACAGTCTACTTGCTGTGTGCATGCTCTGGCTCCTGTCTCCTTTTCCTTCAGCCTAGTTAGCCTGGTTTTATTTGGTTTCATCATACAAAGTATCTATTAGTAAAACTTTTATGAACTCTGATTATAGTACTAAACTCATAATAAAGTAATCAGAACTTCATTTATTAAAACACTGTCTTGAGCTTATTTTTTAATTTAGTACACATGACAATTTGGTAAGGTAGGAATTTTCATTCCCCTTTTATAGATGGGAAAACTGAGGTCCAGGATATAGGTAACATTTTCAAAGTTAACTCGTAAGTAAATGGCTTAGCTGGAATTTGAACCCAGGTTTCTGCAATTCTAAAGCCCACCCTTTTAACTGCTATGCGCACAATTACTGTATTCTTATTTGCTCTCTGAAATACAACACCTTATTCTCATTTCATCTGCTCTTTCTGCCCTATACACTTCAGTTTCTGCTCTATAGATACCTGCTCGTATTGTGACATCTCAATTTTTTTTGTACCTTGGCAGGGTTTTGATTGATGTATTGGTGTTCTGAACTCTTTAGCATATGTATTAATAGGGAAGACCTACCAAATATTTCATGTAATAGGGATTATTTTGTCTACCTATTTTATCTTTCTTTATAATGTAAGTTTGTAGAGGGCAGAAACTATAAATTGCTCAGTTAGGGACTCCACATTGAGCCAAGCACATACATACTTGACCCAGAGAAGTCATCACCATCTTTATCGCCACAGCTAACATATGGGTAGTGCTCACCATCTACCAAACATGTGCATGGATTATTTTATTTACTCTTCACAATAACCCTATAAAGTAGACTATGTTGCCATCCCCAAGGTTAAAAAACTAGCCCAAGTTCATCGAGTTACTGCATGATAGAGTTCGAGTCTAACCAACACCAATCTACACGTCTGTCAACACAGTTAACTATCCCACACTTCTCAGTGGAATCTAGAGTTCCACTTATTTCCTATTCCTTCCATCCTTCACTATATGTCCTCTTTGCCTTCTTATCCTGTTTCTCTACTTCTCACTTTCTGCCCTATACGTATCTGCTCAATCTTCAATCTTCTCTGCCTTACCCTCTCTTTTTCAATTTTGTTCTCGTTCTGTCCTATCCTGCCTCCCCACTCTTCTTACCTCATTTTCCTAGTCCCCTTTTCTTCTTTTTTTCACCTTTTTACCTCTTACATATTTCTTTTTTAAAAGTAACTTCAAGCTTGATAATAGATTCTTCAACTCTCTTAGCAATATCGTATCCTAACCATAATAAAATGATAGTGTGCTAGGTGTAAACAGAAGTAGAATATGAAATTGAAATGAAGAATCTCTTTACTTTTTCTATTAGAAACATAAATAATGAGTGACTGTAACATCTTGGTCTCCATAATTTCTAAGTGTTAAATAAAACACATTTTTTTTATTTAACACACACACATCTACACACACATAAACTTGTTTTATGCATTGATTGCCATTTATTGAGCAGCATATTTTTGGAAATGCAACAACTACAAAAGAATTTTTAAGTTATTATCATACAGCGACATTAATAGGCTCATCACTTTGCCTTCTTTCCTTTGTTCTATCATGTAGAGGGTTGCTTTAGAGTTCATTGTGTATTGATATGAATTATCATTGATATTTTATTAGTCTGGATGTCTCATCTTGGGCATTTTGATAAATTTCTTTTGCTCCAAATCCAGAAGTTATGGCCATTCATCTTTATAAATAAGATTTTTTTAAAAAGGTAAAGTCATAAAATAAATATTTCAAAGCAGTGTTGGATATAGCCAGCTGAATAAACTGCCCTTTCTATTTAACTTTGAACTCTAAACCTTATTTAAATATCCTCCCTTTTTTCTGTAAAGAAGACGAGAAAAAAAACAATTTCAGTAGATTCTAAAAGAAAATATAGCAAGAACATTTTCATAAGAGATATCTCACATAAAAAGCTGTAAAAATTGGGCAAGTATTTGCACCTAACCAGTAGAACTTAGAAGAGAAAACATGAAATGAACTTCTTAGCTTATGGAATGGTGTGGATAGGTTTGCATTACTTAGATGTTCACAGAGCTCTAGCATTTACTTACTGAAACACTGGAATGGTTCATATCCCTGTGGTTTCCACCTTATTTCTTCCAGAAGCATTAGGTTGTATGCTGCCAGAGACCACATTGACTCTTAGTAATGGGATCACCAAATTCTGGTTCACAATTTTGTGCATAGAGAGATTGCACTAATATCTCAAAATTGTAGCTATGATTATAACCCTGGCATAGAAATCTGAGCTATGCTGGCAGTGTCATGCTGTACAATCGAATCCACCTGATTATCTCTGCATTTGTGACAGCTGGGCTGGCCTTCATTGGCATATGCCTCTTTGCTGTGCCCAGGGCTTTGAATGCAAAATGAAAGATCAGCATGATATTAGGGGCCCATGATCCATAGATGTAGCTTCGCAAGTGAACAGTGTCTCAGCTTTAACATGGCCCCCAGTATCCTGCTTTATCTTTCTGGACTGAAGTTCCTATGACAGATTTGTTGCTTTAAAAAAGTAATTTTGCAGATTTGCCCTTTTTTAAAAGAAATAAAGATTGCCTTCCATTTCCTACTGAAAGTGATATGGTAGTATCCATCTTATAATTGCACAGATTCAAAAATAAGCCGCAAGTATGTTTGCTGAAGTATAACTGTGGACTATAAAATACAGATATCATAGCCTATAATATGGAGGGTAGTGTGATGTTATAAATCCATTTTTCTGTGTTTTACATTATCATAAAATTTAACTACTGAAGGGAAAGTGAAGGTTTTAATATTTAACTAAGCCTAGCACTTGAAGAGAAACACATATATTTTACTTGGAAAAAAAGGAAGTTCCATTTTGGACACTGCAAATGACAGTGCCAGCTGTTGTCATAATATTTCTAACATCCGCTGAGGATTAATTCCAGGCCCAGCAAATTCACTGGATGAGCAGAAACAGCCAAAGAAGTAAACACTGGTGCTTATGCTGTGATATTATTAAATTAGGCATGAGACTTCTACAGAGTTGGATATGTAGTGAACACTGGATTATCATGCCTGAGGATCATTTGCTTTGTGTATATCTGCAGAAAATTGAATCCTGAACTTGCTTTCTTCTGCCTCTTGGCCCTCTTCCTCTGTAGAGGTATACTCAGAAAATGTGATCTCATTTGAATATAAACTTTTCTATTAATATTCATTAAGTACTCATACAATATAAGCTGAGGAAACAAAGTGGTGGGTGTAAAACACAGGCCTCATGTAAAGAGCTTACTTTCACTACAGAGGCAATGTAGCATAATGAAGCAGAGATGGGTTTCAGAGGCAGGTAGACCAGAATTCAAATCCTACTTCTCCTAAGTATGGCCTTGGGCCCATCACTTAAATTTCTGAGACTCAGTTTCCTTTTCTATGAAAGGTAGATACTAATCATGCTACAGAGTTCTATTGAGAATTAGAAATATTTACAGATACTTAGACCACTACAAGGTAGCTATTTTTCTAGAACAGGCATACCTTATTGTATACATTCTATGTTTCTAGAACAGCCATACCTTATTGTATACATTCTATGAAACAGAATATGGAAAGTGCTAAATGAAAGGTACAATCAGATAATTCCCCAGGCCCTCAAGAAGGAAGGCGGAATGGATGAGGAAGTCTGCTGTCCAAGGGGTGGGCCAGAGCTAAGGCAAGATTTGTGGGTGGGCCTTCACTAATCAGGCACAGGGAGAGGGCATTCCAGGAGCAGATGTAGATCTGGCCAAGGAATTAAGGCAGGAATGCAAATGGCGTTTTCCAGGCAAAAGATTAGGAAGTTTTAGATCAGCCTGGATATGGAGACCTTGAATAGCAAGCCGACTGAGGAATGCATGAAAGAATGACTACTAGCTGGAATAAGAGATAAATCTCCAGGCCTCTTTTCTCTTTCACCTCTCCTCTTGCCCACATCATGGACAGATAGTTCTGGCTTTTCCTTATACTCTGTTTCTGTGAGCAATTTTAAGAAGGCAGAGTGCATAACGGTATTACTTTTATGTCTGCGTGTGTATTGCCACCATGAAGCCTATAGTTTTGCTTTTCAAACTACTAGATTGTGACCTTGTAATGATCTGGCAAAAGGCTGAATTTTTAAAAGCAGTAAATCCATATAGTGGATAATATTGGGAAAAAATTAGGGCTAATACTGAGGAATGAGAAGATTAGGAAAGAGATAAATAAAATATGGGTGGTATAAATAAAAATTAAAGTGAAAATGTGGGGAAAGGACTGCTTATGATTCACCTTACAAAATTTCTACCTTATGGGGTCTGTTTTCACTGTCAGTTCTTTCTGTGAATGCATGTTCATGAAGATACTGAAGGCTGTTTTTCTATAGGCAGCTGGTGGTTTTCTGCTGTAGGCAGAAGTGGTTGAGGTAATCCTAGGGAGGTGATGCTGAATGGGGCTGTGGTCCTACTTTATGTAAGATTATTATATGTGAAAGAAAGAGTAATTTTTAAAAGTAATTAACTAGTGGTAGATTCTGAACTAACATTAGCAAAGGTTGATTATAAATCAGATTTTATTTTTACTACTGATTTAGAAAAAATCTTTGGAGAAATAGATTTGGAATGGTTAAATATCACTTTAGGGAGCACATTTTGGTATCACAGCTTAAAGGTACTCTTAAGAGAAAGCTTTACAAATGGGGCAACCTGAAAAGACACATTTCATATGCATTCAAATTCAAGATAAGACCCAAAGCTCTGTTGCCAAGGTAAAGGTTTTGAGAGTTAAATGGGAATTTGGAAAACAATACGCAAAAATTGGCTTAAAATGTAGATAAGCCTACAAGTATTTACAGGGTGGAGACATCAAAGAATGTAAGAAATAGTTTGGATCACTAACAGGAATGTGTAATGGGAAGTCAAAATTTATGCTGTCAGGAAAAATTCATATTATTGGGTAGAAACTGTATTATTTGGTACATTTAAGATAAAATGAAAATTGTGTTTTCAAAGGGTTACGCCTCGCAGTGGATGAGTGATTGGGGCGCTTTCTGGTTTCAGTGATTCTGTAGGCAGAAAACAGTTTTTACTGCCAAGTGTGTCAGTGGAGGTGGGAAGACAGAGACCTTGCTGTGTTAAGTGAAATCTGTTGCTTAAGAATAAAGCTGGGATTTCTGTAGAATGGAGAAGGAGTTTGGTATTATCATATTATCAAAAATAACTGCTCTTTGAAAAGTAGATTTTTTAAAGTTTGATTATCAAGTATTTATTTAAAACTACTGCCTAAGTATTTAAACAGTTTCAGGCTCTGATTTTGTTTTTTTTACAAAGGAAACCTATGCCTAAAAATTATTTTAAGTAGTTATATGGATACATGAGCTACACAGTTTCAGACCTGTGTATATGACTTTCTAAGAGGTCTATGGTATCCAATAATAAATGATTTTATGCAGGGATTTAACACATAATGGGTCATGCATTATCTATACCTTGTTAATGGGATCTATATAGAGTGATAGCAGAAAAGAAAGTTAATTTTAGGATCCTTTAATGCCTATAAATTTAGAGCAAAAGAAATATTTCTAAAAGTTCAACTTTTATATACATATGCCCAATCACAAGTTTTACAGACATTTTTACACATTTAGGCCTGAAATATTTGATTCCGCTCTTATTTGTCAAGATACAATATAATTACATTAGTAAAATGCAAACAGGGCAGATAAGTTTTCCTTCTTTTTCCTATGCTATAGTCATGCTGCAAACCCTCCATTACAGTTTTTTGGCTGAGGTAGGTCTAGATGTCTAGAGGCCAACTAATACAGTTTTATATAATCAACATAGGGAAGTCATTTCAGAGACTGGCATTGAGCTCTTGGAGGGAAGAAAATGAACCTTAAAGCTTCTTGGGAATATCCCTCACTGCAGCAGAGTTTATGTGCTCTAATGGATGCTCCATAAATGCTTGAGAGAATATAAGTCCCATAGGTTAGCATATACTTAATTCTACCTATCATGGAAACCTCTCCATACATTCTATAGCTGAAATATTTTAGGAGCTCAAAAGGAGTAACAGAAACTAAAGGGAACACCAGCTCCAAGATTGGATTTTTAGGCTTTCTTTCTAGTGTAACACTTCCCTTCCTTTTGGGCCATCGGCAACCATATCCTGGCTAATTAGAAGTGATTTTCAGGGGAAAGGAAGAGGTCGTAAGTTCTTGCCTCCCTATTTTCCTTCTTCTTGGGTTCTAGTAACTTACCTTAAGAAGTAATGAAGTCCTAATAAAACTCCTAATATTCAGAAACCAACTCTCATTATTCAAACATGTTGAGGAAAAAATGTCTCCTTGCGTCCTCTTCAGCTTAAAACTCCCCCAGTACCATCAAGCATGGACGGATATATGATAGTGGCAGTATCCAGAAGACACACCATCTATGTAACAAACCCTGGAAATAAAGTATGGTATAATCCTAAGCATTCGCTCAGCACTCTTGCTTCTGGGAATTTGCTATGAGTCAGCCACAGGCATCTCTGTGTACCTTCAAGCCCAGATTAGCACGTATGGAGGATAAGAGAGAAAGTGTACTTCCTGAATACATCTTGGGTAGAGTAAACTAATCCTTAGCTAGGTTGATGACATCCTTATCCAGAATTTAAAAGTTCAGTAGAGACTCTTCTTGAAATGTCGAATTTTTATTTCTGCTTATTGCCCTCTATAGATGAGTGAAATGCAATGAAGATATTCATGGCTACTATAAAAATGCATTAGTTCTTTTTGGTGAGCTACTTGACTATCAGAGCCAAATATGTAGGTAGTTGGAATTAAATTTCCAATTTAGCATCCCCCTTAGAAGGGTGATGGAAGCTCCCATATCTTGGTATTTCTCTTTCTGAGTATCTGCTGTCTCACTGAGGCAACATGCTAGCCTCCATGTTGTATTATTTCACAGGTATAGAACTAAGTGACACATTGCCAATTCCCACCCCCCCCCCATTTTCTTTGATGGAGGTAGATTACATTTATAAGGTGTAGATATTGCTTGAAGGTACTTGTTGTTCTTTCTTATAAGTAAGCAAGAAAGAGAGCAGCAAATAATAGCTAGAAGGAAGATGTGCCCACACCACATTCAGGCCACTTAGTCTATCTAGTAAGATAGAGTGTTTCAGGCATCAAGCATGTACTGGGAGACATGCACACAGAAAAAGGACAATCAATAGACTCCTTTGAGAGTGACATGGTAGGTCTGAAGAGTGAATGTAACTTTTTGTCTCCATCCCCTCAGTGATTCATGAATTATTCATTAGCTGTTTTTTTCCACCAGGATTACAATCATTTTACCTTTGCTTGCCAGCCTAGTGGGTTATTAACAGTGGTTACTCTATTTATTTACACATTTTCCTTGTGTATGTTATTCATCCTGTATTAGTTCACCCCCACCCCTAGTCACCATTCTTTTTTCTTTCTTTTGTTTGGCCTTTCATGGCTACCATATTACCATGTGATCAGAAAAAAGATGCACTGGTGTCAGAATTAGGCCAACACAGACATATGGGATGGTAGGTTCATTTGGGTTGGATAGAGAGCTGTTTGAAACTTGTATACACATTTTTCAATTTCAAGAAGAAACATCTGCAGTAAAGGAAGCACTGCATAGTTTGCAGTGGTCTAATGGAGGTGAGCTCAGGAATCTCAGATGCATTTAGCTCTACAAGTCTCCATTATACAAATGATGTTGAATGTTTCATCTCTTGCTACAGATTAGTTTTGGGCCATCATAAAAAAACTTTCCTGAAGATTAAGTCAAACTTATCTATGCATGCCTTCTTTGGATACATAGATCCACCTTTGACAGCTACTCTGTCCACTAATTCTGTCAAGTAGGACTGAGCTTTCTTGAACACCTCTCCTTTTGTTAACAAGAAGGAGAAGAAGAAAATTAAACACTCCTGGCATCTGCCTGGCTGTGATTTAGCCCTTGGTAAAAAGTATTACAAATTGAGACGGTGCCAGACTGCTCCTGTGATTCATCTCTTCTCCTGTCAAGACCAGTTGAGGCAATGCAATTGGAAACCTCTCTAGTTTGTGAAGAGACACTTCATGTTGGAAGGAACAGCATAAGTACTGTTGAGTACTTAGGCATTCAAAGCAGAGAGAATTGGTCCCTCCTGATTGGGTGAACAATCACTGCAAATTAAGGTCAAAAGTATTGTCAACCAATTCAGTGTACTAGGCTTCTTCATCATTTCCCATGACTTGTTCTCTCTTAGAAGATGGTTTAGCAAATTGGAGCAATTTTTTTTTTTTAAATCTTGGTGCAGCGTTGGTGATAAAACACAAGAAAGTTTAAGGCTGGATATAGCATGTGCATCTATATCAAGATGCAGATCCATAGAGAGATGTGCTTGATCTTGGGATGCTGGATGAAAATCCAGGCACTGTGTTGTGGGAGCCTGATTTCTGAAAGCTGGGGCATCATTGTTTGGCTTATGACGTTTATAAGTGTCAGGTATGTCTTGTCCCACAGAATACTTGTTATAGCTGTTAAAGGACAGATTGTCTTCAAGACAATTGGTACCCATGCCGGAGTAGGGTATATTCTGACAGAAAATCCATTTACTCTCATCTGTAATTTATCCCCTTAGTTGAAACATGATCCCAGTGTAGGGCATTTACCTTTCAAACTCCATTTAAATCAGTGTGGTTTCTTCCCACCTTAATGAATTTTACCTCATTTCTTTGTCTTGCAAAAACCCAGGGCAGAATGGTAAAATTTCAAAACAAATCTTTCACAAGGCTGGAACTAGACACTCTGTTAGGTCACATGCAAGTTATTTGCAGAAGAGGAACACTTTGCATGTGAATAAGAGAAAGCAAAGCACTTACACCAGTATTCAGTGCTCTTGGGGCCAGGAGTGAGGGGCCTTCCATGTTTGCAGGACATCTGTTTGGGCCTTAAGTTCTGCTACAGCCCCAAGTCCTTATCTCATATCTGCCTGGTGTCCTATTTTTCTGCTTAAAGAGTCAAAGACTAAAATTCTTATCCTTGTTTCCCATTCATTCCTAAGTTACTTTAGCCTTCACATGGAGCCACCATGCTGTGGCCCACAGAGTGTGCTATTCGCTTAAACTTATTTATCTTAACCTTTTTGTGAAATATGGTTGCATTCTTAGACTTTCCTTGCTTGTCACAGTTTACATTAATCCTGGAACTTTTGAGTCTTAAGCACTACATGATAGTACTCTTTCTACTGGTTTCTAATGTTACACGAATGCCTCTCTTTCCCATTTTATCCCTTTCTCTCTGTTGGTTTTGACTTTAAGCTCTCTGGCTGTTTCATGGCAATGATTATTGGTGACAGTATTATCTATTACCAAGTGTTTCTTGTTCAGTTTTGCATAGTTTCAATGTCTTTTTAAGCAAGGATTGCCAAACTACAGGCCACCTGTTTTTGGAGATGCCATTTAATTGGAACACTGCCATACCCATTCATTTACATATCATCTATGGCTCCTTTCTCACTACAAGGGCATTGTTTAGTAGTTAAAACACAGACCTTATGTACTTTCACCTCAAAACCTAGAATATTTACTATCTGACTCTTTACAGAAAAAGTTTGCTGATCTCTGCTTTGAAGAAGAGAAAGTCATCAGATACATACAATGCCAAAGAACTGCTGGCTATGAAAGAGATATTGTAGAATTCTACAATTTTCTTAAAGAATGGAAAACATTGGAAAAGAGTCACCTGTTTACAGGTGATTTGCATTTCTATAGGTATCAGAATAATGTGGGTGCTTGTAGGTTGGGGAAGGAATGGCAGGCCTTCTCTCTCTGTCAGTATCTTCAGGCCCTGAAGTCATACAATCAATGGATTGCTTTTCCTCTTCACTTTTCCATTTTGCCATAATTTTGCCAAGGGGGAGGTTGGAAGTGGGTTAATATTTTGCGTTAGAAGAGCATTTGGATACATCCTGATAATTACTTTATCTCAGATATTCTTAGATTCTCTCTAGTGAATGCCACACCTTCTCTGTGCCTCAGCCTGGCATGGCCCAACTGTGCTACTTACCTTGGGTTCCTGCTGCTCCGCTTAAAGGGAATCTCTTTCATATGCCTAGAGCCTTGTTTACTCAGTTCAGGTCTGTGCCAGTTGACACCAAGTCAAAAAGCACTTTAGACAGAAGCCTGCTTTGAAAGTGCTAGCTAGCAGCAAATAAGTCTGGCTTAATTCCCCCTTGAGTCTGGAGATCTGATTGGAAGGGTAAAAGGGAGAAAGGGATGATTTATTTGTTGACTGGATTGACTACTTTATATTAGTAAATATGAGGCAATTCTACCCACATTATCTCATTTAACTCCCCATAAAAACCCTACAAGGGAGGTAATATACTTTGGAAAACTGAGACTCAGAGAAATTAAGTAAATTGCAAAGTCCCCATGCTATAAGCATTATAGTCTCATAAGCAAATGTCATGAGCTTCTTCTAGCTTTTTCTTCATGCTCACAAAATGGTTGAAGGAGATCCAAGCATCATGTTTCTAGTTAAAAAGAAGGTGCAGAGTAAAAGGCAAAAGGCAAACGGACAAGCCAACCCAGTTTGTTCTCTTTCCTAGATGTCCTACTTGGTGACTTCAGCTTATATCTCATTAGTGTGCATCATAGGATTATCTCTGCAAGGGAACCTGGAAAATATAGAAATTTGTTTGTGTTAAGCTGGGCACCTTGCCACCTCCATAAAAATGTGCTCTATAGGTACAGAGCAGAAGATAATCATTATTAATAGGCAACTTATAGTCTCTGTTTCAAGAGGTCATTCTGGACCTGAGAAAATTGACAATCTCTGGTCTAAACTCTTACAGGCCTCTCTTGCCTTCATTTAAGATGAACTTGATAGAATAAAGATTATTGTTGTTCTCTAATCTCCTGGGTATGAGACAGAGAGGTAACAGATGGAATGATTTCCTTCTGGCTTCCATAGCAAACCAAAGCATGTGCCAGTGAAGAGAGGCAACTGCTACAAATACTTAGCCAAACATGGGGAAGAGTGTTGATGCTGTAAGTCTCCTAGCTATGTCGAGGCAGCAGGTGTCTCTGTAGATCAGGGCAGCAATCCCTTTGGTAAGGGCATGAAGAGGGCACTTGGGACTACTGGATTGCATCAGCTTGGCAGAGAAAAATGTAGCATATACTGGAACTCTAGCTGGGTAGGGAATTGACAAGTTGAACCACAAGTTGACTACTGTTCAGTCAGCACTAGCTTTTATCTTCCAGTCACAATTCCCTGTGGCTCTTCATTGATCGTCCACAAGCTCCAGGCCTGGGTGGTGCCTGTTGTGATATAAGAAGGGAAGAGTGATGGTTTCCAAAATGTGAACACTCATGTGTACAGTTTTCATGTTGATAATGAAATGCTAGAAGGGGAACAGCTATCTGATGCCTATGTCTTTGTCCATACCTGGCTACCCATGACAAAGTTGTTGTTGTTGTGGTTGTTGTTTCACTCCAGGCACAGAGCCGCAAGAGTAGAAAAGAAGAATTCCATCCTGCAAAAGAAAACTGAATCCCCCTTGCTTGGTCACTTAGGGAATCAAGTTCAGGAGGGCTGGACATGTTTTCTGTTGCTCTGTAATAGGGGCTGAAACTTAGTTCAATTATGGTGCTTAGCTGAAGCACCATGACTGAATCTTTTTTTGAGAAGGAGAAAGGAGAAGATTTTAAAATGAAATGCCATAAGTGTAACATAGTACATATAGAGGTCACAAACTTGGAAAGCCTGTGGTGTCTTGGAAGGTCACATAAATGTGTGAAACACGCCAGTTGCACACAGACAAGCACATGTCCCTTCTAGAGAAATTATTGCCACTGAGGAATGCTGGTTCTAATCTCCACCCTCCCTTCCCCTCCCCTCCACTCCTGTAAAAACCAGAGGTTTGGAATTTTGCGTGAATAACTCAGTTTGTTAGTGTTGACAACCAAGCATGACAGTAGCTCATTTGGACCCTTTGTCCAAATCAGGAAACAGCAGCCCTTCCTTCATGGCAGCGCTGTAGCTACGCCAGTCGAGTGTGGGCTGGATTTCAGCCCTTACTCTCCTCCTTAGCTGAGACTTTGTGCCAGACACAAGCTGCCCAGCTGTAGACAGTGGGCCCAGAAGTTATCAGTGTTACATGAGCAAAACAAAACATATCTACGGGCCATACTCAGACCATGGATTATTATTTTGCAGCTTCTGTAGCTGCGGTTAAAGCAAAGCTCTGGGGCCAGATCACCTGGCTTTAAATCTGGGTTCTGCCCTTCAGGCAAATGACTCAGTATTTCTTGGCCTCAGCCTCCTCTATCTGTAAAACGAAGATAAATACTTGTACCTACTTAACAGGGTTGTTACAAGGATAAAATCAATACTGTGGGGCAAACACTTAGCTCTACAGAGGGTGGCATATAGCACTTAATGTTCTATAATACCAAAATCATGTGAAAATCTGATTTTTTCACACTTAGAGAATACACAGCATATAAAATGATAGGAGAGTGCATGTCAGACTTTCATGATTATTTTCTGCTTCTTGGGGAAATGCTTATGCCTCTTTGGTCACTGTGAAGACAGAGAACTCAAAATAGTAAGCATTACTTACTAGCTGGCCTACTAAGGCCACAAGAACAAATGAAGTAAACACTCTGCTTGAACCACTGATTTTGTTTGCCTGCATGAAACACTTGCACAGGTTGACAGCTGACATCCGTAACAATGACATCCTAAAACCATTAAGAAATGATTAAATTAAGTTCAGTATTATCTGTTGCAAAAGACAAAGATGTGTGAGGTACGTTTTAGAATAACTTACAATGAAAACAACTAAAAAGTGTGGAAGTTTAAAGTGGTGAGTATTCAATTGCTTGAGTTCATCTTCTACACTGGCTCATTATCTGGAAGCTGGGCCACAGAGTTAATACTCCATCTTTAAAGACTGTCACAGGTGTTTGCATCTAAGATGCATCAGGTTCTGCAGTAAAACTTTGGTTCCTGGCACTGAGACAATGCTAGGAGGAGGGTGTTAACTTAGTACTGACCATAATGAAATCTGTGGTTGACTGCAAGGACCTGGGTTGAAATAAGACTAAATCCAGTAGTGTTGCTCCGGTAGGTTCAATCATATTCAGGTGTTCAATAACGATTATAAAGAAGTGTCAACCTGTCATGCTTACTTTAAAACATATCCAGAAAAGAGAATCCAAGGAAGTTTATTTAGTTCTACCTGCATTTAAATTAGCTTTTTTTTTTATCATTACATCAATGTCATTAGGCCCTAAATGATATTAAGAGTGTCTATGAGACCCCAAAGACAAAGATTGTCCCCTAAACTTCTATTCTTATTTGTTTAACATGGACTTGGCCCAGCTACCTCCAATCTAAAGCTTCTTTCTCTAGAGTAAGGTATCTCAATCTATGCACTGTTGACATTTTGGGCCAGATAATTCTTTGTTCTTGGGGCTACCCTGCGCATTTTAGGATGTTTAGCAGCATCTCTGGTCCCTACCCACTAGATGCTAGTGACTTCCTTCCCCTCAACTCATGACAACCAAAAATATCTGTATACATTGCTGTAATGTCACCTGGGGAGAAAATCTTCCTGGTGAGAAGCACTACTCTAGACTAAGAAAAGTAGCCAGATTTTTAAACACAGAAGTGTTTTTCCTCCCAGAGGCAAAAAGTGCCCTAGAGATGGAAGAATTTTGAAAATAAGCTCTTCCACAAACTATACTGCCAAAATGGTTAGAGAAAGATCCTATAATCACCATGCTTGACAAATGGTGTTTTTGCTAAGCCTCACAGCAGTTTTGTTCATGTATTGTGTTAATTGCAATTAAATAAACTAGTCTAGAAGTGCTGGTCATCATCCAGCCCATTCATATCCCTCCTTTACAGTACACATCCAGACTTCTTTCAGAGTTTTGCTTGCCCATTGGTGCTCACATATAAAAACTCAGTGGGTGAGAGTTAGGGATTCATAGAGCAGAGAGGGACCTCAGCTCTTCATGTCCACTTTTCTTGTTTTAAAGGACAAGGCACTGAGGTCCAGAAAGTGGAATTTGCAGCACAAATTGCTATGATAAACCTCAGTGATTCCGCCCCTGGGATCTTCAATGATATAGGCACAGAACATATAACTATTACTGAGTAAAATGTTTAAAATTATGTTCTTATGGCAATGTCCAAGGTTTTAGGCATAAGTAAGACAAAGCAGAGACAAAATAAAAAATATTTTTCAAATTGAAGGCTTAAAAAATTAAGGATACCCTCTATGTGCCTTCTGCTTTAGGATCCAGAATCTTATGTTTGTTTGCTCTTTATAACACATGACTGTGTAATATCAGTCAATTGTGACTGGTAAATTTCCATTAATTTGCCTAATCATATTTAGAAATTATGCCTACTAAATAAATTATGGTTGGAACTTGAAAGGAATAATGGCTTAAATAAGTGATTTGTTCTTTAGTCAGAAAAATATTCTCACGCTCTCTCTCATACCCTCATGAAGCACTGTCATCTCCATCTAGTTTATAATTAAGGCAATGGGACCAAAGTCATCCTGTTGGCACAGGATGGCCATCTCTGCATCCAAATTTCTTTTACTAATTGGAGAAAACCACTAATTGTACATTTTAAACTCAAAATGTCTTTAAGTATATATATATTTAAAATATATTTTATTATTTTATTAATTTATTAATTATAATTATATTTATTAAAATAATTATTATTTTTATTAATTTATACATATGTATAATTTATGTTTTCTCCATGTGGTTAGCTGTTGATCTAAAGGAGAAGGAGCAAGGCAGGAAAATTATCAGGTTCAGTGTTTAACTGGGAGATGAGGACATCACTAAAAGAAAGGTACAGCATGTTCTACTGGTATGTACAAGTTTTGATTACAAGGTGTACTCTTGCCACCTGGTGTGGTGTCTCAGCTAACTTTAGTTTCTGATTACCGGGGTCTCTGAGACAACTCTCCAGGGTCAGGTATAGAGCTCCTTTTGCCCTTGGCATGTTCCAAATCGCTTCCTTATGCTCAACCTTCTGAGCAATACAAGGAAAAATTCCTTGTATTGGCATGTTATGAAGGTTATTGAAATACTTTAGGAAATGCCTTTGACCTTGTTTTGTACTTAGAGGATGATCTCATTCAGAAATGGGTAGTGTCAAAATATGGAATGTGCTAGTAAAATAAGCACACAATTCACTTAAAGAAACAAAAACAAGACAAAACAAAACAAAACAAAACTTGTTTGGGATGGGTGAAAGGCATGGGGCTGCAATTCATCCTGGATTTTAAGGTTAGAAGTGGTTGAAAGAAATGTGATATTTTTACCTAAACCGTGGTCGACTATACTTTTACTTTTTAGCAATGATGTGAATGAAGAATGGCTTTGAAGACTGTTGGTGGATTTGACAAATATTTATCAAGAGCCTGCTATGAGTGTCACCATTATAGGTGGTAGAGATTCCACAATGAACAAAACAGAGTCCTTTCTTACATTTTGTGAAGGGAGACCACCTCTAAACAAATATATACCATGTCAGGTAGAGATAAGTGCCATGGGGAAAAACAAAATAGGGTAAGGGGCTAGGTGGGGCAGGATCAGACCAAGGAATTTATATTTTATATAAGATTGTCAGGTAAAGATAAGTGCCATGGGGAAAAACAAAATAGGCTAAGGGGCTAGGTGGGGCAGGATCAGACCAAGGAATTTATATTTTATATAAGATTGTCAGGGAATGCCTCTCTAATTAGATGACTTTTTTTTTAATAGAACTGAAGGACATAAAAGGACGAGGCTTATGGATATCTGGGGGAAGATGTCAGAGGCTGTTATAAAAGTTGCAACAGGAAACTGATTAGGACTCTTAGCAGACTTATATGTGCTTAGAATGAAAGGGATTGGGATAAAAGAAAAGAGGGGAGCTTTGGGAAAGCATTAAACTGTGGCCACAGCACTGATTGGATAAACCATAACATTGGATTATGTGTCTGCAAATTTCTTACATTTTTTTTAAAGTGTCAGACCCATAGCCCTAGTAATAAGCAACATGGTCTTTTCTTTGAGCATAGTTGTAATGAACATGTTATTCTTTTGGAGTTATCCTTCAAAGCTTATCAAACTCAAGAAGCAATAGTTTATATGCATTGCCCAGGTTGAATATTATTAATTTGGGTTGGGAAGTGATATGACCACATTCTGACTGACTATAGGCCCTAGTTCAGTTTACCTGATTTTACGCCCAATTTTTAATGAGAAGGGAGCTTGCTAGGCCAGGCAGGAAGAAAGAAATGGGGACAGTGTCAAGCAGGAAATGCAGAAGAGTTGAGTGTAGGTAAATCCCATCTTTCCTGGCTTTACGTTGCCTTCACATCCCTCATAATGATCTTCTACCTCAGTCTTCAGTATAAGCAGTATATTGTTCTAAAGGTATGAAGTCTTGGCCAGGCACAGTGGCTCACGCCTGTAATCCCAGCACTTTGGGAGGCCGAGGTGGGTAGATCACGAGGTCAGGAGATTGAGATCATCCTGGCCAACATGATGAAACCCCATCTCTACTAAAAATACAAAAATTAGCTGGGAGTGGTGGTGCACACCTGTAGTCCCAGCTACTCAGGAGGCTGAGGCAGGAGAATCGCTTGAACCCAGGAGGCGGAGGTTGGAATGAGCCGAGATCGCACCACTGCACTCCAGCCTGGGAACAGAGCGAGATTCCGTCTCAAAATAAAATAAAATAAAATAAAAGTAAAGGTATGAAGTCTTTTACAAGCTAAGGCAAGAATGCTGAAACCTCAATCATAGCACTTTTCCAAAAGAGTCTTACCTTATATTCTGGATCTCTTCATTATCTCAAGAGGGGCTTCTTTCTCTTTAAATGTGAAAAGAAGAGAGGCATCAGCTAGCCCTGTTAGCCCAGGGCTAAGAATTGCTCCAGATTTTTGAATGCTTAACCTTAAACAAAGTCACATGTACCAGTGGAAAGTGGCTCCCCTGTTTTCAAGGACAGGTCAGATTTTAACTACGTGCCTCTTAGGCTTGCCCTGTCTTCGGAGTTGTTAAACATGCATGTTGGGAGCTGTTGACTGTTTTTTTTTTTCTTTCTTTCTTTCTTTTTTTTGCCTTATAATTTACTTTTATTTTAAATCTATTATACTTTGAACTGTTGACTGTTAGAGAAAGCAGTACTGGCTTAGGATCAGCAGAGAATATGCTTGAATTCTATTTCTTAAACTGAGGAGAATTTCTGTTTGTGCCCAGTCCAAGTCATTACTTGAGCAATTTTTTGCGCATTTTGCTGCTTAAGTGTTTTTTTTTTTTTGCTTTTACAAGTAATTTTTTTTAAAAAAAGTTATCATACACTCAGCAAACATTTTTTGAGCACGTACACAATGCCCAGCCCTGTGCCATGCATGTTCAAAACAAAAATAGGTAACATTATATCTGTGCTTGTGAAATTAATACATTTGTTAGAAAGATAAGACTTCAATCAGTAAAGCAATCCAAGAAGGAACAAGTACAAATCCAGGTAGGAGACATTAGCTTAGTGGAAAGAGTCCACTGAGGTAGGTAGACTTGGGTTTGAGTCAGAAGCAAGAGCGTGCTTTTGTGAGATTTCGCTTATCCTGTGTGGGCCTCAGCTTCCTGTTATGTAAAATGGGATAATAGTACCTATTACATTGTCACATTGGATTGCTGTGATGACTTGATAATATTTATATACAAAGCAACCAGTATAATGCATGCTCATAGTAAGCACTTATTATATTATTATTTATTGGACAAATAATTAGAAGGTCTGGGTTATAATCTTGATTCTACTATTATTTAGTTTTGGTAAGTCACTTAACTTTATCATACCATTCATGCATATTACCTATAAAGTGAAAGGAACAGAGGTTCTACAATTTATCTCCCAAATTCCATGGTATTTTGAACCAAAATGTATTGAATAAGTATTTGATGTTTGCTTCCCCTTCTTGTTAGTGATATTTACAATAGCAATAAAACATCAATATTTATTTAGGACTTGCTCTGGAGCCACGAGCCACGGTGTGTTCTTGACAATATGTTATTTACTCCATGCTGCATACTCAGTGAGACAGATAACCTTGTCTTGTTTCCTAGATCCTAGGCCATATTTTATCCAGTTTAATATTTCTGAAATCAGAATGTATTATGTAGTATTATGTAGTTAATAAATATATTTAATGTGGAAATTTTTTCCCAAAAGCCCTTTCTAAGTGAGATGGACCCTCTTATGATTGAGGATGTCTTCCAAGGGAAATAAATATTTTTTCTATATTTCTGATGGTAAAGTTGAAGCATAGAGAGGATAATTTACATCACCAAGATTAATGAACTAACAAAAGCAAATTCAGGACTTGAACTTAGGTTTGTTTTATTTAACAATGCTCACCCTACCATACTTCTTGGGAGCAAAAAATTTAAAAAGTTTCTAACATATATTCATTAGTTCTTTCCATTTTTTATAGCAAAATATATTTGATCTGTCTCTAGAATGAATGATAGATTCACTATTTGTTAACTTTTAACAGGAATATATTTCAGTCCCTCTAGCCTGACTTTATAGGCTATGTACCCAGTACATGAAAATATATAGTAGCCTCAATTTAATGTTGATGTTTATTTGATGTCGACATCACTAGTGACACTGGTCAAGCGTATCCTTTTAGATAAGAGCCTATTAGAATTATATATTCCCTGTAGAAATCTTACCTTGACCATAGTACATTTAACAGCAGATTTTTCTCAGACTTTCAAAATCCTGAAAGTCTGGGTCATTACAAGAAAACAAGGATGTGGTCATAAACAGTTGATTATTAAGCAAATTCATTGAAAATTAACAGCAGTATTCTTTGACCTCACTCTTTATAGCCAAACTGCTAATCTTGGGTAAATTATAAGATTATATTACTAAACCATTGACATTTAGCACAAATTAGCTATCAAATGGGTCAGTTGTTACTGTTGGAAACTTATGAAAATACATTAAATTTCTTCCCATTTCCTGTATGTTTCTTTCTCTGACACAGAATCTTAGAGGCTTTTTTTGGGCTGGGAGAACTTCCCAAATAATCTAATGACTAGTTGAATAATTGTTTATGATATAAAATCAGCTTTGTTGTCAGAATGATTACAGTTTCAGGGTCATAGTTAATAGAAAAATATTTCAGTGAAGATTACCATTAGTCGTTGTAAGTATCCCTTGATTCAAGAAGTGAAACTTTTATTGAAAAAACTATTTGCAGAGCTGGTGCCCTGATGGGCCTTTCTGAAGTTTTTAAAATTAAGAAATCCTATCTCTACTTTTAACAAGACATGAATGTTAGTATATTCACCCAGACTAAATGAATGAATGAATGATCACATTACACATGCTTGGGATTTGATTTCCTTCCTCTGGTGTTCCACTGGACTAGCAGCTTCAGTACTCAAGTGCAATTGTAAAATTACACATGGTGGAATTCAAAATGGTGTACATCAGTCAGGTCCTGGAAAGACACACAATCTAACTCAGAAGTTTCAAGAGACTTCAAGGGGAAATGTACAGAAGTATGGGTAGGATTAAAGTAGCTAGCAAGGAATGTTGAGTCACTTGGACCCTAGCTGCCATGAGAAGCTGTTATCTCCTCTGGACCTGGAGCTGCAGAAGAAGGAAACCGTGTTACTGTAGTCCTGAGAGGGCCGGAGCCATGGAGGAGGGGTCTTGTGACAGAAGCTAGAGTTCTGGAGAGACATAGGCTAGGCCAGAGCATAGGAATGTGGGGAAGACATCCCTGACCTCTCTGTCAACCTTCTAATCTCCATTGTTCAAACCCAGTAGGAAGTTATCCAGCATTGAGCCTGGAGAGTCAGCCCGCAGCAGTCAGCCTCCTGAGTGCAGAGCAGAGGAAGACCTGGAATGGATATGCTATAGGAGGAGGGCCAAACAGAGAGTAACTAGTCCAGATGGGAAATGCTATTTTAGACCTCATACACTGCCAAAAAAGAATGGCATATTCAAGGAATCCAGGACCTTGACCTCATTTGATCTTGGATTTGCATCCATTTTCTGATAATTTCTTCCAAATACTCTTGTAAGCATCTGACAGCAGCCAGGAGAATTGCTGGTCAGTTCAGCCTGTCCCAGCTTCATTTCTGAGGTACATATGTGGTTAAGGAGCTGAGAGAACTGGTCTGATAGCTCACCAAAGGGGGCCTTTCCATAGGAAAATAAAATAAAGAGAAAATTCATTGAGAATCTGTCCAGAAAGGACAGTAAGTAGGCATGGAATCATAGTAGTAAGGAAGCATGGAGGAGGCAGGTGCATAAAAATGACGTGATATTTTTGAAGCTATATGATAATGTTCTGACCCACACTCTTGCCAGCCTCTGCAATCTTCTGGAGGCTTCATATGAAAGCAGGATTGGTATGCTGTTTATTATAAATAGTGAGACCTAAGAGATGATTACTGTCAGCATAAATGGATATTACACATTGCACCTATCTCCCAGCAGGAAGTTTGTTTGTTTGTTTGTTTGTTTTAGACGGAGTCTTGCTCTGTCGCCCAGGCTGGAGTGCAGTGGCACGATCTCGGCTCACTGCAAGCTGCGCCTCCCGAGTTCACGCCATTCTCCTGCCTCAGCCTGCCAAGTAGCTAGGACTACAAGCGCCCGCCACCACGCCCGGCTAATTTTTTGTATTTTTTAGTAGAGACGGGGTTTCACTGTGTTGGTCAGGATGGTCTTGATCTCCTGACCTTGTGATCCACCCGGCTCGGCCTCCCAAAGTGCTGGGATTACAGGCGTGAGCCACCGCGCCCAACCAGAAGTTTGTGTTTGATGTCACTGTTGTTTCACCAATTTAAAAGAAAATGAATATTTTTAAAGGAAAAGAAAAAAGATATCACACTGTGTGATGAAATTTATATCTATGGGTGGTTATTTGCTACTTGGTAAATAATTAAAGCCTGTACTGGTTAACTTTCCTTTAGCAGCTGACAACAAATAAACATCCTCACCTCACACCTTATACACTTTACTCCATGGTTCATTTTCAGTATTATTTTGTACTTCTCTTGCTTCATCATACTATTGCCTGGCAAAATTCCAACCCAGATTTAATCCTGCTTTCCATCTATACCCTGCCTACACCTGAGAGTTCAATGTTACTGTGGAAAATGCACACTGTGGTGACTTGTTTCACTTTAAATGCATGGGCCCTAACCTCACTGAGCCATTTATTAGTAATGATTGGCAACTCTCCATATTTCTTGAATCCACTCACTTTCCTAGTCTCCTGGACAACTATGTGACAACTCCTCTATCCTCAAGCCTCCAACAATTACTTCTCATACCCTAACTCTGCGCAGATAACCTTTTTTCCTATTTCACTGCAAAAAGCACAGAAGTAATCAAAAGTGAATCTACAAGCTTCCACCACCACATCTACTCCTCCCAGTCTCAGTGACCATAGGGTTTGCCTTCCTTCTGTTAACAGAGAGCTTCTATCAAAGATGAACCTCTCCACTTGGCACTTTATTTCCCTCTTGCATATTCAAGGACATTAGCTCAGCAATTTTCTTTCTTTCTCCTTTCTTGTATTATTTATTTTCTCCCTCCACCAGAAGTTGTCACCCCAACTTCTATTAGAATGACTTAGGAAGCGCAGGCCTCAAACCTTTTTTTTTTTTTTTTTAACACGTCTACCTCTATTAGCACTCCCTGCTCCTATTTTAGGAATCCAGGCTTTAACGCTAACAGTTACAAATTAAGCCACAAGCTTTGTAAGTATTTGCCTGTGCTCTAGCTGCTAGTGGGTTTTTGGAAAATCAGTATCTGATGGGCATTTGAATACATTTGCTCTTGTGGCTTTAAACAATGTCTGTACAATAAAAACTTGAGAATTTATCTCCTCTGAATTCTAGACATTTCTATTCAACTACCTAGCTGGCATTTCCACTTGCATGCCTTAAAGGCCCTCAATCTTATCTGTACTGAATCGATCACCCCCCTAACTGCCTCATCCGTCAGTTATCCCCATTGCAGTTGGTGACATTCCATCCTTTGGTTGCTTCGGTTAAAAAATGTTGGAGTCCCCTTTGACTCCTTTCTTTCTCTCATTTCCCAAAGCCAATTCTTTGGCAAATAGTAACCATTTATCACATTTTCCACTGCTACTGTTCTGGTCCAAGCCACCATCCTCATTCACTTGGATTATTGCAAAGGCCTTTACCTATTCTATATGCTTTTATATTTGCTCATTTTTCTCCCTTCACCCCTATTTTGCTTTCAGCACAGTATATCATCTCATGCATCTACTCAAAGCCTTCTAATGCCTTCCCATTTCATGATGGCCTATAGAGCCCTTTGTGATCTGGTTCCCTGAAATCCTTGACTTCATTTGGGCAGATGTTTCTGCTATAACACTATTTATGTGTTCTGTAAAACTTTTTGGTCTGCAAGATGTACTTTGAAAAATAACAGGTCTTATGGTAAAATTACGATTGGAATAGAACACTCATATCTTATACAACATAAAAAACTGTAGCACTAACCAAAGCAATAATAGATACCTTGGGAGATAACAGGAAGGCAGGCAGCTCAGATTGACTGAAGGCGACTCAAGGAATATTAAAAATGCACAAAAACAGTAGCATGGAGATGCCGGCTGGGGAGCTGAGATGAGACAGATGAATGGAGCTCTGAGCCAGAGGGCCTACCACAAAAGTGGTCATAGGAAGAATGAGCAGATAGCTTTGCCTGGTGGGAGAGGGCGTATTTCTTGGGAGACACCTCTGGGTGCAGGCGCTCATCTTTAATTCCCTTAAGAGAGCCGAAATCACTGCAGTCTGTGCAGCAGCCAACTTCAGGGATTTTTCCTTTCCTGCTAAGGTTATAATTCTGTTCTTGCTATTCTTACTCCTCTTGCCTAAGAAAAATCTTGTTTCCATGTAATACCAATATTATCCCACTATTTACCAGTAGCATATGAGCTGCTTGCTGTTACAGAAACACATGCTGTAATAGAACAGACTGTACTCCTTGGGTCATCTTTGTTATTTCCCATGTGTCAGGTGAGCACCCACCTTGTGACTTTTGCTACTGGTCTTTCCCCGCCTGGAATGCTTTCCCTCCAGAAGTCCTCACGGATTTCTTCTTCTATTTCAGATCTTTATTTAAAAATATTTTTCATAGTTTGAACCTCTCTAACCAGCTGATTTAAAAGAACAACACCACCCCAACAACATTCTCTACTTTACATCATAGTTTAATTTTCTCCATAGTATTTATCATCATCTGATATATTATAATACTCATGTATTGGCTGAACCACATCCATAAGTATTAAGATCCGTGAGGGCAAGACTTGTGGGTTTTTAAACTTGTTTTCCTCCTTTGTTTTTCTCTATTATATCTTTAGTGTCTGGAATAAGGTCCAGCAGATACAAGGCATTTACTAAATGTTGGATGAATGAATGAATGAAGCTCAAGCTCCATCTACAAACAGTCCTCTGTTTTTTGTTTTTTGTTTGTTTGTTTGTTTTTTGTTTTTGTTAGCTGTTATCTGGCTTTTTTTGTTAGATAATAATTTGTCTTTCTTTACTTACTGATTTTGTTTATGTGTTTGCAGGTGTGTGTGTGTGTGTTTGTGTGAAAGAGGAGAATGACTTTTATCAAACCTGGTTTTATGTCTTCCTTAGGATGCATCAGAGTTTCATGCTGTTCACACTACCCTTCGGGGTATTCAGACATTTAAAGTCTTAATATTTCAGCAATAAAGTCTTAATATTTCTGGCCTGGAAAAATACTGTGATATGGGTTGAATTCATCTTTTTGCACCCCTCTGTCATCATAACCACTCTCTGCTCCCATTCTAGGAACCCAAGCTCTTATGCTAACAATTAAAAATTAAGTCCACAGACTGCAGATAGACCCTACGCTTGAGCTGCTGGTGGGTTGCTGAAAAATTAATATTTGATGGAAATTTGAATTAATTGCCTCTTTACCCCCTACCAATCCCTGTGTATGGTCAAAAAATAGGACATTCCAATACTCCACAGTGATGGCCACAGTGCTGGTTTGTGCTGATGTTATAAAGGAGCAGGAAGATGGTAATGAACTCCCTCTGGTGCTGGACAAGGCTTCACAAGGGTGGTGATGAAAACAATGTGAGAAAATGGACTCAGGGGATCTCAAGGCAGAGAATGGTAGGGGGATCCAGGAATCCGCATATTCAAAGACACAAAGAAGTACAGATTTCTGAGGTGTTCAGGGAATGGTGATTCATTAGGTATGGGGCTGGGGGTGGGGCACAGGGTAGGCAGAGGAGAGAGCAGTAGGTGTATATGCCATGAAGATTTTGGAATCGATCCAACTATACAGCTATCAAAGGTTTTTGGTGATACAACCAGATTCGTCTTCTCACTCCTTACCTTTCTCACCTGATCCCTCCCTGGCTTTTCCAAACTGTCAACTATAAGGCTGTGTGACCAGAGAGCATGCCCCTGTCCCCAGTACTCAGATAAGTGCCTGACATATATATATATATATATATATATATATATATATATAGACAACCTACTTGTTTATGTGTCTGAACAAACTATCAATATTCATTTCTGCATTTTCTTTTCAGCAATGCTTACACTGTCTTCAAATCCTTTAGGGCCCTACACTTGACTATCAGGCTGCCCATTGAAAACTAACTTTACAGGTTGTTCATTGGTTACCATGATGGCACAAGTAACCATTCAGTAACTTTTTTTTTTTTTTTAACTAGAATTGAAAGCTTTGATCCATTCTCTTTTTCTGTCTCATTTCCCTTCTACCAGATCTGATTCATGGTGCAACTTTTGGTGGCATCACCCCTTACTCCAGCAACATCTTTGTATACCCTGAGGTTATTACTTTGATGTCCTGAACTTATGGCTCTGGGGGATATTTTTTTAAAGGGGTCAGAGAAATAAGGTTGAATTAGAGAGATTCTTAGAAGTTTATGATTAAAACACTATCCCCTCTGATCTGAGTCCCAGCTCTGCCATTGACAGGTTGTGTATCATTAGCAATAGCAAGCTACTTCACATTTCTGAATCTCAGTTGATTGAGCAAAATTTAGGTAATCAAAGACTACTGGAGATGTGATGCTTTGACACAAAGAAATCTACCTCTTTGGTGAAATTTCAATTGTGTAGGAGCAGTTATTTGGGAGAAAAGTGCCCTCTCACCTTCTTAAATCATCTCCTAGGGCTATAATAGGAAATATGCAGCTTTTGCTGAGAACCCAAATGACATTGTGGATTATCCAGCTCTAGTCTTCTCTCTCCCATATAGAGGCCGGTTATCTTTGTCACTTCACAGCTCATTAGCAGCCCAACTCAGGGCCATGGAGAGGAAATAGATGAGATGAAGCTTAAATATGTCACATTGGTTATTTCTTAGCAGCTCTGATAAAAGGCTTAGCAGGGGCCAGGTGTGGTACTGTACGTCTGTAATCCCAGCACTTTGGGAGGCCGAGGTGGGCCGATCACCTGAGGAGTTCCAGCCCAGCCTGACCAACATGGAGAAACCTTGTCTCTACTGAAAATACAAAATTAGCCAGGCGTGGTGGTGCATGCCTGTAATCCCAGCTACTCGGGATGCTGAGGCAGGAGAATCGCTTGAACTCGGGAGGCGGAGGTTGTGGTGAGCCAAGATCGCGCCATTGCACTCCAGTCTGGGCAACAAAAGCAAAACTCCATCTCAAAAAAAAAAAAAAAAGCTTCAGCAGGGTGAGGTTAAAACTCAAATAAAGAGGTCTGAGGATTATCTGTGATGTTAGCTCATGTGTGTTACCCTCTTGTCTTCCCTTCTTTGTTCTTATTTCTAGGGATTAGTTGACTGCAAATATTAATGGGTTAAATATAAAAAATGACTGCAAACATTAATGGGTTAAATATAAAAAATCTTTTCTATCCTGAAGGTCTTTGAAAAAATGATTTTATTACTTACTGGAAAAGAAAAATAAAACAAAGCTTGCTTCACCCAGAATTTATTTTTTCTTCTAGTTAAAATGAGCAACTTCTTTAACCAGAACTGACCTTGAAGACAAATGGCTAAAATAAAACATTTGCTGAATTCACTGGGCGCATCTTACAAGTAATTTTTGGATTCTGCATTGACTGCCTACAAGAGCCTTCTGGGTGCAAGTCCACAGACAAGATTTGTTCTGCAAATCTTCCATGACCAAGGTCACCTCTTTGGATTGGCAGACCCAGGGAGTCCATATTGGGAAGATAAATTCACACTTCACCCCTTGTTGAGATCTCCAGCCTTGCTCCTCTGATAACCAGGTCTCTCTTCTGTCCTATTATAATTTATGACCTTTGAAAAGTGACTTATATCTGGGGCTATTCAAACTCCCAGCTATCTATGACCATATGCATACATGGTTCTAGATTAAAAAAAAAAAGAAGCTATTCAGAGATATTGGGATACCCTATAACCAATATAAATGGGTAATTCAGCAGAACTAGGTGCTGGGGTTGAGAAATAGACATGGACAATTGGGGCAGGGCCTAAGAAAGATTGGAGGCAAAGACAGTGACTAGATGGGGAGCTCTGATAAGGTAATGCCCAGGCCTGTGCTTGGAATTCTGCCACAGTGGGGACATTAGTGGGGGTCTGTAGTCATTGCAGGGTGAGAGGAGGATAGAAAGAAAAGATTGTGTGAAGGTCAGTGGAAGGTTCCCCATTTCATTGCTAAGAGAACTATGTATGCACGTTTTCCTGTGTTTAGTCTCACACATAATTGTACCTTTAAGAACTGATCACACACTGCATCTCCCTGGCAGTTTTTGGCATCTCAGATGAGGAAGAGTGATGGGCGACAGGTGATGGTGACAACTATTAATAAGATCTGAAAGTAAACAGTCTCATGAAAGGTGGCCAGGAGAGGGCAGTCACCTTTTATCAAGAGCACAGACTGAATTTGCAAAGGGTACTTAAGCTACAAGACTATAAAGCATGATGCAGGCTTAACCAAAATGCAGTGTCTTGAGCATAGTAGACTCTTAGTGTATGTTTGCTAAATATACCTTAGCTGCTGCTGTTCCCCAGAGCTCATCAGAGTTCCATAGAAACCTGGTCCCTTCCAGAAAACCAAAGAATGACTAAAGAAAAGTGATTGCAAATCCAGAAAGCAGCTTTGCCTTACTGGTTGGTAACAGCAGGATTTTCTTTTCCTTGTAGTTTATTTTGGCTTAGGCTAGTGTCTCTTTCATGAAGACAGCTACCATTTACAATTGTTGTTAACATGTTTTTCCTTTTTCATCTCCCAATATACTCTCTTCCTGTCGTTAAACACAGTCAATTTACCAATGGAATCTGCTTTATAAGCTCCTGCATTTTCTTTTTCCACAGATGGGATTAATGCCATTATGTTCTATGTCATCTAAATAGTCTTGGCTTCTAGGCACCAAGGTGTTGTTCTAGAGGAAAGAAGAGTAATGGTCGACACAGGCAGGCTGAGGGCTAACCTAATGATTTCATGCATTTAGTGGTAATTCTTAATTAAGATCCCAATTTTATTCTGTTGGATTTAGTCTATAACCCGCTGAAAATCATTCTTGAATTAACACTGGGTGGATATAAAAGCAGAAAGCCAAGGACTTTGCACTGTTCTCAGCTGTAGCTGTTTATTTAGCTGGAGAAAATTTAGTGGGTGGTCCAACCAGGAAGAATAAAATAGAGGTGTAAAGGCCTTGGTGGAAGGAGGGCAGTAGCAACCTTTCCATTTCTTCAGCTTTATCGCAGCCTATGAAATTAGTTCCTTAGGTATGTTGATCTTGTAGGAGCTAGTATTTTAACATTTGCTCCATCAAGTTGTTTGGTTTAAATCTAAGAATAAGCCCACTGAAAACGATTCCTAATTTGTGAAATGAATAACAATAATAGATGTTAATAGAAACAAAGACTTCATTTGGTTTGTTTTTAGAGGGGGCACAGAGAATGTAGTAACATAATAAGTTAGATTTTTGTTGTTTTCTTTTTCTTAGTTCTTTGTAGTCTTTATAATCTCTAATTGGCATTTGCTCCTGACTTTTCTCAGTGTACTTCCACATGGAAGAGAAAAAAGTCTCAAAGCTGGTGTAGAAAAACCCTTAATAAATTGCCCATTAATTAGCCACCTTGATTTCCACCTTTAAAGCAGTTAATTGAAGTAAGAATTTGTTAGATTTTTCTCAAGCATAGCAGAAATTAAGATTAATTTCTTAGGTGTCATTGCTACTTGCCTACTTAAACCACCAGTTCATCTTTATCATAAATACTTAAGCCAAAAGTCACATTAGAGGCAATATGGCACAGTGATTGTGGACCCCGGAGTCAGGTGAGCTGGTTGAAATCCTGGCTTGGCTACTTCCCAGCTATGTGATCCTGGGCTTCAGGGTTCCCTTTTGCAACATGACATGATTGCTGAGCTGCTTCTTAGGGTTGTGTGTGGCTCCGGTAAGATAATACAGGAAAAGAGCTGAAAGCAGTATCTGACCCTGGAGAGAAAGTAGGGAAGAGACAATAGAGGAAAGAGGACAAGGAAGTGGGAGATGAAGAGAAAGTTCAAGAAGGAAAGTGGAAGAATCTCAAATAGAAAGTTAATTTTCAGTTTTTCCTGAGAAGAGATATATAGACATCTTCATGTGGCTTTGGAGAGCCTTGGAGCCCATCAGCAAGACGGTTGGAAATTATACTGAAACAGAAGTGTAGACCTATGTGACTTATGTCCTGGCCAGTTGCCTCATGTCCTCTGTGGTCAGGTTGATCTCTACTGGCACTGTCAAAAGATTTTTTATGGACAGCTGGTTGGGGTAAACTTTGAAACCTGATTGTTTGCACTTAAGTGCCAGAGTGTGTAATTATTTACCGGTGTTCACTAAGGATGTCAGTGTAGCTTTTTAGGGGGAGAAAAAACTTAAATTTAAAATTTGGAGGCATCTTTTTCAGTCTGCCTGCCCTGGTGTTTGTTATAACACTTAGTTTGGCATGTAACAGCTGAAGCTACTGGTTAAATCATTAAGCATTTATTATTTTAAAACTCATCTTCTCAAAGCAAAAAATAACTATCATGTTGAAGTTCTTTCCTCTAAGAATGACATTTACTGTGAGTTTTATACCAATGGACTAATTGGAGGGTTGAGAAAATAAATTTTGGAAAGACAACAATAACTTCAGAATTTTCCTTGGATGGAGGTTTCCTTTTTAAAACCTGAACTGAGCTTTATCAAAACAGTAACTGAACTTTGAAACGAAACAAGAGTGCTGAATTGAAAGCTCCAGGAAGGCAGGGATGTGTCTGTGTTGTTTATGACTATAACCTCTGGGCCTAAATCAGTACCTATCCCATGGTGGGCACTCGGTAAATACTGAATGAATGAGTACAGTATGAAGATTAGCATGGCTGATCCTTGGAAAAAATATAAGTCAAAAGCAAATAGCATGCATATGTAACTAAAACATCAGTCCACATCCTTGAAATGTCATCACTTTTTTATGGTCAGGACCTGTTTTTTTCTGCTCCAATTAAAGAAGAAAATTGTAATGTAAAAGAAGCAAGAAGTGAAGTATTTGGTATTCATGTGTTTTGACATCTGCAGTAAGTTTAAAATAAATTTCTAAATCTTATTGTATTGAAATTGTATGAGTTTCTTAAGTGGTATTATTCATTCAGACTTAAAGTGAAGTTAGGTTGCTGTCACTCATAGTGGACTTTTTTTTTTTTTGGCATTGTTAAAACAACATGTCTTCTGGGTGTTGTCTTGTATTACAAAAGCGTGTGTGTTTTCTCTTGATGCTGTGCCCTGTCTGTTGCCATTGAGGGGTCTAAGGACCAAATGAGGTCTTGTTTCCTTCCTGATATTCTTTTGGCCAGTTTAGAATATGCCAGGTCCATTCGCACAACTAAGCGGCTCAGTTCTCTCAGTTCCCTGGTCTTCTCATATTAGATTGTTATCTATGAGCTTCAAGTTTAGACATGAAAAAGAATGGTTGTAATCCTCTTCCTTCTCTCGCCCTCTTCCCTTTTTTTCTTAAGTTAGCCTTTTGAATTCATTATTCTAATAATTAATATATATTATTATATAATATAGTATATATTCATAATAATGATTAATGATAGTATTAATAATTTTGTGTGTGTGTGGGCAGCTACTCATACAGAGGAAAACAGATTGATTGGTGGAAATTACATTAATTTCATAACCTCTTATTAAAAGAGTTTGTGTGTGTGTTGTTGGTTGTTTGTTCCCTTTGCAACTCAACATGGTCTTCTTGAGGTGTAGGGAAAACATATGCTTAGGAAACAGAGCCTCCTTTTCTCCTTTTGGTATGGAAGACATATGCAAAAAGAATGAAGGAACTCATTGTCTCTAGCCAGGGCTCTGCAAAAATAGTACTGGTAGAGAAAAAGCTCTAAAAGAAGTAAAAGTTTATAGTGCTTTCTCCTGGCAGAGTTAACCTCATCTTCATCAGCTTTTCCCCTGCCTCAGAGAGGCAGTTTTGGAATGACCAAAGCAGAGTGCCCAACCTCTCTGTTCAGAGTTAGCTAGCATTTGGATCACTGTCTCTCTCTGCCTCAGTATGAGTGGAATATTGCATGACCATTTCTGATTTCTGCCATGAGCACACTCGGCCTAGATGAATAAATCCTCCTTGAAGAAGGCGGGGCATTTTGGCATTCACAAGAAACCATGTTGATATCTGATCCTCCCACTGGAGAAATGTGGCAAAGTGAGAAAGACTCACTCTTTGGGACTCCAAAAATGTAAACACAAATAAAAATGCAAGCTGAAGAAGTCACTTGAAGTAGGAAAAAAAACGTGTTAAACTCTCTGTTAGTCATGTGACTTTTTCTTGGCATTCAAGGAGCCAGGAGGCTCTTGTGGTCTAATCTGGAAAGAGTCGCTAATCGCTGTGTCACCTTGGCAAATTGGTTGATCTCCCTGTGCTGGAGTGTTTAGTCCAGCTGCTGGATGGGATGAAAGCAAGACCTCACTGAAACCAGATGCTGTCTCTCTGAAAAGATTTCAGCAATAAATAAGATCGTATATACTTTGTTCCTGGCAGCAAATACTGAACTGCTATAACCCCCTGTTTTCACTTGCTTCTAAATTTCTGGAAATATCTCCTTTGGGCTTGAATTTTTCCATGCTTGTCTTCAGCCCAAAACTTTTTGGAAAGTTTGACCAAAATTTCACTTAGCTGTTTTTCCTGAATTATGGGAGAATAAGGGCAATGCATTGTTTTTCAGCTCATAAATTCTAATTTTTCCCATTATTCCTCAGAAAAATAGCTGCTACATTTAAAGTGTTTAGAACTAGTAAAAGAATCTTGGTATGGTAAAGAATACTGGCAGAAGACAAATTTAAGTCTCTCAGTATTTCCTTCTAACTTTAAACATGACCGCACACGATCAGGACACACATAAAAAGCTCTGGTGTAGTTTTATAGATGGCCAAAGAGAAGATTCTGCAAATTCTCTCAGTAACTCATCCCAAGTTACCAAGAGGCAACTTTAGCTACCATCAGTTGTTACCTTTCTCAACCATTTGCTCTGTCTGTGGATCTGATTTCTAAAAAGTTGTCACGGTTATATGTTGGCATTGACCCCTTGTCTACATTTTAAATAAAGTTGACCATTTCTTTTAGGTAGCCTTCATGTGTGATGACCTCAGTCATATCTGCTGACCTACTAGACTCAAAATTCCTTTACAACAGGGCCTAGGTCTGTCTACCTCACCATTGGCACTGTAGTGCTCAGCAGGGTATGACACATGTAGTAAAAACTGATTGTTGAATGAATTAAATGACCATAAGTACAGTTGTTTTTGCTGCAATTTGTTCATTGATTTGTCCACTAAGACAGGCATGCATGTATTCAGTGAGTATCACTGTGTCTCTACTTTATGCCAGGTATTGGTATGAATGTTGTGAATATTTCTTTGCTTTGATGGATAACACAGAAGTTTTGCTGATACACAACAAAATAATTTTATTATTTGAGTACAATTAGTATGCCTGTAGTTGGAATATTAGTCCAATGTAGCTAAAGGCAATCCCAGGGAATTTATCACTTACTGAGCGTCCATGATGTGCCTGGCCCTGTGTTAGGTACTGAGAAGAGATCAATTAGACCAGTTTCTGCAGGAAGTCACACATAGGTTAACAGTGCCAAGACAAATCCTGAAGTACCTATTATACAAGGGGAACTATAATAAAGAGCCAGGTGAGTTGAAAGCAGGAGAGGTATCATTGTACCACAAGATACCTTGTGATCTTGTGTAAATCCCCTGAACAATCAGGAAAAGCTTTATGGCATAGCTTTATGGTCAGAGATCTCATGGGGACAGGCAGTTAGTTGCAATGCCTTTTATAGCCGCATCCTTCACTCCTTAACCCTGCACTGTCTGCCATTCATTCTCTCTGTGCTTTCAGCCTTGAGAAGCTGGCCAAATTTCTCAGGACTGGAAAATAAACTGGAATGACACTCAGGCACTTGATATCAAGATTATTAGGGTCATGATTGTGTTTAAGACCCTAAGACCTCTTGATGCTTTTACAAGAATGGGTACTTTTTTTGTCCCTATGTTTTCTTCTTTTGCCCCAAGTTTCAAGAGCATGTTACAGCAGCAGTATAAGCATACACAATCAAAGGTGATTGAAGTGAGGACAACTGTCTCAATGAGCTCCAGCCACTTCAACTCTCCTTCTAGTCCCTATCCCCTTGCCCGGAATGCTTCACCCTCAGATTTTGACATAGCAGGCTTCTTTTTGTCATTCAGATCTCAGCTCAACTGCAAGGATTTCTCTGACCTGAATTTACATATGTGTCACCCCTTCTGGTCTCCGTTGCTCTCTATCACATCACCTATTGGGCTACCTTTATAGCATTTATCTCCACCTGATTGTGTCCTTTTCACTGTTTTTCTTTAAACTTTTTATTATCAATTTTCTTTCACTAGATGCCAGTTCCATGAAGTAGGAAACCTTTACCACTGGTCTTGAGTGCTCTTGAAAGTGTACGTGTGCAATAGGCACTCAAAAATGTTTATGGAATGATCAGCTGGATGCGTATATGGCAAGTGGCGAGAAGCCAAGGGAATAGGACAAGAGTCCTATTGTGCTCCTTGCCTGAAGAAAACCTCTTGCAAGAATCATAGGCTGTTCTTGAGGGTGCCTTTGCCTTGGATTCGCCAAAAATTCTTCTGTTTCTTTTGTGTGAAAATTTTCCCCTCATACACAGCAATGGGCACTAAGAATGCATATATCCAGACTTTTCAGGTTACAGGATGGCATCTCAGATATAGTCTTCCTTTGATCTATATACTATGAAGCCATAATTGCTTAAGCCAGTATCTTTTTCAGGATTTACTCCATATTTCTTATTCTAGGCCTTTCAGGTGGCAGCTGCACTGGCTTTCAGATATAATTTAGAATTTAGTTTCGGATTTGTAAAGCTACTCATGCTGCAGATCTTCTCTGAAACATTTCTGTCACATTTTAGAAAGCTTTACATTTTCGTCTGCTAATGATTTTCATCTGCCAAAGAGCTCATCTACTTAAAAAGCAGATCACTGAAGCCACACTTGGCACATATTACTTTGGCTTATTTTCTTTTGATTTTTTTGCTTTGCTGGGATTACTTATTTATGAAGAAAGAGAGAATATTGACTTCTTATTTTAGAAGAGAGGATATTACTTGGGTTGAGAGTTCTAGTTATATAAAATGTATTTATCTAAGTTGTTAACTATATCAAAAATGGAGCAGTCAATCTTTGGAAATAGTTCAGGGTGAAATGTTTTTAGCATGTTCACATATTCTCTTTGCTGTTTTTAAATAATTTGGCAAAGCTTATTTGCATTTCCCAAATTAACAATTTTGGCCAAGAGGAAAAGCTAAAGTGTTGGTTTTTCTCAGCTCAACTTTTTGGGTGTAATTAATTTATAGGCAAGATTTTATGAAGGGAGAACAGATAGGACCTTTCTACAAAGTCCCTGAGCCAAAATAAACACCCCATTGTTCCATCATTTTGTATTGCACATAGGAAAACATCCATCCCTATCATTATTCTGTTAAAGGGACACAGATTACCAGATTTGTAATTTTAAAAAAGGCCATTTGTTGATTGAGCCACTTTGCGTATAAAGGGTGGTATATGTTGCCTGCCAAATTTCTGTACAAGAAAAAAAATCATATATCAAAAAAAATTTTCTCATTCATCATATAAGAAATTTATGCATTTTAGTATGTACCAGAAGAAATGGCTTTGGCATTTTCTGTTTTTAGCAGTCTGTTGAAATTTCTTGATTAAAGACATTTTCTGTTTGAAGGTTAAAATGACCGTATAAATACAGATTAATTCAGTTTTAATAGGTGCATCTTCCTGTCATTTACCACTTTCTCTCCTCAATATCAGCTACAGTGATCAACATATATTTAGCAGTGAAACTGATATATTCTGTTTATCTTCAAATCATAAGCTTTTTGTTTAAATACAAAGGAAAATCTTATACCTCTGATTTTAATATGACAAATCAAAAAGTCCACACCAAACTCCCAACTCATCCCAAAAAAGAGATTGCTATCTACTCATCACTGTTCTCTGCTTCTAAGATTTGTTTCCCTTGGGGTTACTGTTTGAGCAACTTTTCTTACTTCCAAGATTGTTTTTGTGGTTTTAAGAAAGAATCTGAATTCCAAGATTATTTTTCTGGTTTTAAGAAAGAGTCTGAAAATCTAGAGATTACTTACCTTGTGGTGAGGTGGTTGTCTATGCTTCTGTTCAACAAAGGCCTCATATACTGAATGGAAAAAAAGCATCAGGACCTATAATTTTCTAGGCATTATGCAAGATAATAGAGGAGACAAAAATGATGTCTTGCTTCAAAGTCTTAGATCTATTTCCCTTTGGGGGTTGAGGAATGAGAAAGAGATTTTTAGATGAAAAACAGGAAGCCCAATGAGGACTGTGTGGCAATAGTTCCTAAAATGAGCAAAGAGATAAATTTACTCTTTTATATGATTACAACCAAATCACACACTGGTGAGTTTCAAAACAGTAGTTTTCATTTAGAAAGCAAATTAAGTGGAATAATTCAACTGAGTTTCACTGCAATGGGATTCATTCTAGATGGTTCAACTCTGGAATTAGAAACAATATCTAAGGATGTTGCTGATAGTAGTCAGCAGATAAATACCAGTAAGTCGTATACAGGTATACATCATTTTATTGTGATTTGCTTTATTGTGTTTTGTAGATAATTGTGTTTTTACAAATTGAAGGTTTGTTGCAACCCTGTAACAAGCAAGTCTTCTGGCTCCATTTTTCCAATGACTTGTGCTCATTTTGAGTCTCTGTGTTACATATTGGTAATCCTTGCAATGTTTCAAACTTTTTTATTATTATTATATCTGTTTTGGTGATCTGTGATGAGTGACGTTTGATGCTATTATTATATTGTTTTGGCACACCATGAATTGCACCCATATAAGGTGGGGAACTTAATCACTAAATGTTGTGTGTGTTCTGACTGCTTCACTGAATGGCTCTTCCCCTATCTCTCTCCCTCTCCTCTGGCTTCCCTATTCCCTGAAACACAACAATATTGAAATTAGGAGCGTTAATAATGCTACAATGACCTCTACGTGTCTGATATGGTTTGGTTGTGTCCCCAACCAAATCTCAACTTGAATTGTATTTCCCAGAATTTCCATGTGTTATGGGAGGCACCCAGGGGGTAGTAATTGAATCATGGGAGCCAGTCTTTCCCATGCTATTCTCATGATTGTGAGTCTCACTAGATCTGATGGGTTTATCAGGGGTTTCCACTTTTGCTTCTTCCTCATTTTTCTCTTGCCACCACCATGTAAAAAGGGCCTTTTGCCCCCAGCCATGATTCTGAGGCCTCCCAAGGCATGTGGAACTGTAAGTCCCATTAAAGCTATTTTTGTTCCCAGTTTCTGGTACGTCTTTATCAGCAGCATGAAAACAAACTAATACAGTAAATTGGTACCAGTAGAGTGGGGTATTGCTGAAAAGATACCCAAAAATGTGGAAGTGACTTTGGAACTGGGTAACTGGCAGAGTTTGGAAGAGTTTGGAGGGCTCAGAAGAAGACAGGAAAATGTGGGAAAGTTTGGATCTTCCTAAGGACTTATTGAATAACTTTGACCCAACAGCCTGATAACGATATGGACAATAAAGTCCAGGCTGAGGTGGTTTCAGATGGAGATGAGGAACTTTTTGGGAACTGGAGCAAATATGACTCTTGTTATGTTTTAGCAAAAAGACTGGCAGCATTTTGCCCTAGAGATTCATGGAACTTTGAAAGTGAGAGATGATTTAGGGTAACTGGCAGAAGAAATTTCTAAACAACAAAGCATACAAGAGGTGAATGCTTGGGTGCCATTAAAAGCATTTCATTGTGAAAGGGAAACAGAGCATAAAAGTTCAGAAAATTTGCAGCATGACGATGCAGTAGAAAAGGAAAACCCATTTTTTGAGGAGAAATTCAAGCCAGCTGCAGAAATTTGCATGAGTAGCAAGGAGCCTAATGTTAATCCCCTAGACCATGGGGAAAATGTCTCCAGGCCATGTCGGAGACCTTCATGGCAGACCTCCCATCACAGACCCAGAGGCCCAGGAGGAAAAAGTGGTTTTCTGGGCCAGGCCCAGGGTCCCTGTGCTGTATGCAGCCTAAGGACTTGGTGCTCTATGTCCCAGCTGCTCCAGCTGTGGCTGAAAAGGGCCAACACAGAGCTCGGGCTGTGGCTTCAGAGGGTGGAAGCCCCAAGCCTTGGCAGCTTCCATATGGTATTGAGCCTGTGGGTGCACAAAAGTCAAGAACTGAGGTTTGGGAACCTCCGCCTAGATTTCAGAAGACGTACGGAAATGCCTGGATGCCCAGGCAAAAGTTTGCTGCAGATTTGGGGCCCTCATGGAGAACCTGTGCTAGGGCAGTGCAGAAAGGAAATGTGGGATCAGAGCCCCCACACAGAGTCCCTGCTGGGGCACTGCCTAGTGGAGCTGTGAGAAGAGGGCCACTGTCCTCCAGACCCCAGAACAGTAGATCCACCAACAGCTTGCACTGTGCTGCTGGAAAAGCCGCAGTCACTCAATGCCAGCCCATGAAAGCAGACAGGAGGGAGGCTGTACTCTGCAAAGCTGCAGAGTAGAGCTGCCCAAGACCATGGGAACCCACCTCTTCCATCAGCGTGACCTGGATGTGAGACATGGAGTCAAAGGAGATCATTTTTGAGCTTTAAAGTTTGACTGCCCTGCGGGATTTCAGACTTGCATGGGCCCTGTAATCCTAATCCTGTTGTTTTGGCCAATTTCTTCCATTTGGAACAGCTGTATTTACCCAATACCTGTTGTATCTAGGAAGTAACTAGCTTGCTTCTGATTTTACAGGCTTATAGGCAGAAAAGATTTGCCTTGTCTAAGGTAAGACTTTGGACTGTGGACTTTTGGGTTAATGCTGAAATGAATTAAGACTTTGGGGGACTGCTGAGAAGGCATTATTGGTTTTAAAGTGTGAAGACATGAGATTTGGAGGGGCCAGGGCCAGAATGATGTGGTTTGGCTGTGTCCCCACCCAAATCTCAACTTGAATTGTATCTCCCAGAATTCCCACAGGTTGTGGGAGGGATCCAGGGGGAGGTAATTGAATCATAGGGGCCAGTCTTTCCTGTGCTGTTCTCATGATAGTGCATAAGTCTCCTGAGATCTGAGGGGTTTATCAGAGGTTTCTGCTTTCGCTTCTTCCTCATTTTTCTCTTGCCGCCACCATGTAAGAAGAGTCTTTTGCCTCCTGCCATGATTTGGAGGGCTCCCATACATGTGGAACTGTAAGTCCAATTAAACCTCTTTTTGTTTCCAGTTTCAGATATGTCTTTATCAGCAGCATGAAAACAAACTAATACAGTGTCCAAGTGAAAGGAAAAGTCACATGTCTCTCAGTTTAAATTAATTAAGCTTAGTGAGGAAGGCATGTTGAAAGCCAATATAGGCTAAAAGCTAGGCCTCTTGCACCAAAGAGTTATCCAAGTTGTGAATGCAAAGGAAAAGTTATTGAAGGAAATTAAAAGTCTACTCCAGTGAATACACAAATGATTAAAAAAAAAAGTGAAACAGCCTTAGTGCTGATATGGAGAAAGTTTGAGTGGTCTGGATAGAAAATCAAACCAGCCACAACATTTTCTTAAGCCAAAGCCTAATCCAGAGCAAGGCCCTGACTCTCTTCAGTTTTATGTAAGCTGAGAGAGAAAGCTACAGAAGAAATGTTGGAAGCTAGCAGAGGTTGGAAGTTTAAGAAGCCATCTGTGTAATAACATAAAAGTACAAGATGAACCAGCAGGTGCTAATTTAGAAGGTGCAGAAGGTTATCCAGAAGATATAGCTAAGATCAGTGATAAAGGTTACTAAACAACAGATTTTCAGTATAGACAAGATAGCCTTCTATTGGAAGAATAGGTCAATAGAAGATCTAAGACTTTCATAGTTAGAAAGGAAAAGTCAATGCTAGGCTTTAAGACTTCAAAACTTCAAAGGGAAGGCTGATCCTTTTTTTATGAGTTGATGAAGTTGGTGACTTTAAGTTGAAGCCATTCTCCCCAGCCTTGCTAGAGAGACCAAAAGTCAAATTCAGGAAATACAGAGAACCCCTGCAAGATTCTACACAAGAAGATCATACCCCAGACACATAATCATCAGATTTTCCAAGGTCAAAATAAAAGAAAGAATGTTAAAGTCAGCTAGAGAGCAAGGGCAGGTCACCTGCAAAAGGAACCCCATCGGGCTAACAACAGACCTCTGAGCTAAAACCCTATAAGCCAGAAGAGATTAGGGGCCTATATTCAACATTCTTAAAGAAACAAATCTTCAACCAAGAATTTCATATCCAGCTGAACTAAGTTTCCTATGTGAAGGAGAAAGAAGATTCAGAGAAGCAAATGTTGTGGGAGTTTGTTACTACCAGACCTCCCTTATAAGAGATCTTGAAAGGAGCACTAAATATAGAAAGGAAAGACAGCTACCATCTAATACTAAAACACACTTAAATACACAGACCAGTGACACTATAAAGCAACCACAAAAGCAAGCCAGCATAACCAGCTAACAACACAATGACACTATCAAGTTCACACATATCAATACTAACCCTGAATGTAAATGGGCTAAATGCCTCACTTAAAAGGCACAGAGTGGCAAGCTGGATAAAAAAGAAAGACCCAATGGTATCCTGTCTTCAACAGACCCATCTCACATAGCCTCAAAATAAAGGGGTGGAGGAAAATCTACCAGGCAAATGGAAAACAGGAAAATGCAGGGGTTGCAATCCTAATTTCAGACAAACAGACTTTAAACCAACAAAGATCAAAAAAGACAAAGAAGGGCATTACATAATGGTAAACGGTTCAATTCAACAAGAAGACCTAACTACCCTAAATATATATGTACCCAACACAAGAGCACTGTATTCATAAGGCAAGGTCTTAGATACCTACAAAGAGACATAGACTCCCACACAATAATAGTGGGAGACTTCAACACTCCACTGACAGTATTAGATCATCAAGGCAGAAAATTAACAAAGACATTTAGGACCTGAACTCAACATTGGACTAAATGGATCTGATAGACCTTTACAGAACTCTCCACCTAAAAATAACAGAATATATATTCTTCTCATCACCACATGGCACATACTCTAAGATTGATCACATAATTGGAAACAAAACAATCCTCAGCAAATGCAAAAGAACTGAAATCATACAATTTCAAAAATCAGAGGGCCCTTAAGAATTATGCTAAATCTACTCTGTCTATACTCTATAAATGGAACACAATACATGTGTAATAGTACACCTGTTTACAGTATGGCTTGCTGAATATTTTAAGGCCACAGTTGAGACCTCCTGCACAGAAAAAAAAGATTTTTTTCTAAATATTAGTCCTCATTGAGAAAGCACCCAGTGACCAAAGGGCTCTGATGGAGATGTACAAGGAGGTTAATGTTGTTTTCGTGCCTGTTAACACAATGTCCATTCTGCAGCCTATGTATCAAGGAGTAATTTTGGCCTTTAAGTCTTATTATTTAAGAAATACATCTTGTAAGGCTATAGCTGCCATAGATAGTGATTCTTCTGATGGATCTAAGAAAAATACATTAAAAACCTTATGGAAAGGATTTACCATCCTAGATACCATTAAAAACATTTATGATTCATAGGAGGAGGTCAAAATATCAACCTTAACAGCAGTTTAGAAGAAGTTGATTCCAATTCTCATAGATTACTTTGAATTGATTCAAGACTTCAGTGGAGAAAGCCGCTGCAAGTGTAGTGGAAATAGCAAGAAAACTTGAATTAGAAGTGGAGCCTGAAGATGTGACTGAATTGCTACAATCTCATGATAAAATTTGAACAGATGAGGAATCACTTCTTATGGATGAGCAAAAAAATAGTTTCTTGAGATGGAATCTACTCCTGGTGAAGATGCTGTGAACACTGTTGAAATGGCAAAAGATTTAGAATATGACATAAACTTAGTTGATAAAGCAGCAGCCAGATTTGAGAAGATTGACTCCAATTTTAAAAGAAGTTCTGTGGGTAAAATGCTGTCAAGGAGTATCACATGCTACACAGAAATCTTTTATGAAAGGAAGAATCAATCAGTGTGTCAAACTTTACTGTTGCCTTATTTTAAGGAATTACCACAGCCACCCCAGACTTCAGCAACCACCACCATGATCACTCAGAAGGTGTCAACATTGAGACAAGACTCTCCACCGGCAAAAAGATTATGGCTCACTAAAGGCTCAGATGATGATTAGCATTTTTAGCAATAAAATATTTTTAAATTAAAGTATATACATTGTGCTCTTTTTAGACATAATGCTCTTGCACACTTACTAGACTACAACAGATTATACACGTAACTTTTTTTTTTTTTTGAGACAGAGTCTTACTCTGTAGCCCAGTCTGGTGTGCAGTGGCGCAATCTTGGCTCACTGCAAGCTCTGCCTCCCGGGTTCACGCCATTCTCCTGCCTCAGCCTCCCGAGTAGCTGGAACTACAGGTGCCCACCACAATGCCCAGCTAATTTTTTGTATTTTCAGTAGAAACGGGGTTTCACCATATTAGCCAGGATGGTCTTCATCTCCTGACCTCATGATCCACCCTCCTCAGCCTCCCAAAGTGCTGGTATTACAGGTGTGAGCCACCGCGCCTGGCTAAACATAACTTTTATATACAGTAGGAAACCAAAAAATTGTGTGACTTGCTTTATTGAGATATTTGCTTCATTGCAGTGGTCCGGAACTGAACTGCAGTATCTTCAAGGTATGTCTGTATTCAAGTTTATATTTTGGCATACATTCTTCTTTACTTGTTAAAATCATGGTCACCTCATTATTATATGACTGATCAGAATTTGCAGGGTTGCTTTGACCATATACCATTGTTCTACAACTACACAGATGTCTGAGTCCTAAAGGTGAATCTGTCTGGCCAATTCTGGGTTTAACGGCCTATATAAAAAGTAGATGTTACACACCTTGTATAACTGAAGCGCCCTATCACGGACACAGCTTAACTCTTGGGTGGGTCACTTAGTCTGCTTGGTTGAGGTTTCAGTGCTTTTCACATCTACAGAAATGTCCTATTTGTCTAAGGCAATTTTATGAAGTAAATTCACTCTTGTCATCCTTTCCAACCTGAAAATAGAGGATATATAATTTTTAGCATTCCATTATTACCTAGGGGATGGTCTTCAGTCATTCTTCCCTGAATTTATTACACTGGCCCTATCTTCTTCACCTGAAATAAGTTAAATGTAGAATTAGCACTAAAGAGAAATAGAATGAACTTCTTCCGGAATGGGAATAGGAAATGTAAAAGAGTAAATCAGAAGTGAATCACTTCTTTTTTTTTTTTTTTTTTGCAAATCTATATTTTTTTCCAGCTTTATTTAGGTATGATCAGCAAATAAAAGTTGTATATATTCAAGGTGTATGACATGATGATTTGATATATGTGTACATTTTATAATGATCACCATGATCAAATTAATTAACACATCCTTCACCACACAGTTACCATTTGTGTGTGTGTGTGCAAGAGGAGGTAAGGGAGTTTAATCATTTTTGAACACTAGCTACAACATAATTCAATTAAAATTCTGAGAAAGAAGAAAAATTGTCATGCAGCTGTTTAATTTTAGAAGCATTAACTGACAAAATCCAAGTCTTATGATGAATACTCAGTCAAATTTTCATGAATGAATGGGAGCCTTTACCTCTGAAATTGTTGTCATGGAAGAAAACACTAACACTGTCTTACACAGTAATTCAAGTTACCAATTGAGTTAAAGTAGCAAGATGAGCCATGGTTGTAATTGAGAATGGCAACTATGGTGTTCTTATCTAATCTGCTACCTAGTTTGCCTTTTTGCTCTAAAATGGTGACTATGTTAGAATTCAAAGAATAAAAGGCCTTTATCCTTTCAGGGGAAATATAAGTAACAAGCTTAATTTTTTTTTTTTCTTAACACTGATGAAACTCATTTGGGGCTGTGGAAATTGCTGCTAGCATTGAACCTCTTATTAACATTCAAGGTGTGCCAGTTTTGCACAAGCTGTGTCATATTCAGAGATAGATTGTTGGCACAAACTAAGGCACTTATTCTCTTGTTTTTTCACTTCTTTCAATAAGAACAGATAAATATACTATTTCTAGATAAGCAGTTGAAACTGTTCTGCTCATCTCTTTGGAATAGGTTTGTGGGGGTATCACTGTATGACATGCCGAATAAATATACAAGGGAAATGCTCCCGCATACATTGAGATATAAATGGATGTCTATTTTAGAATATGTTATTTCTTAAAAGTAAAATAAGTTTTGGCTGGGCACAGTGGCTCACGCCTGTAATCCCAGCACTTTGGAGGCCAAGGTGGGTGGATCACCTGAGGTCAAGAGTTCAAGACCAGCCTCGCCAAAACAGTGAAACCCCGTCTCTACTAAAAGTACAAAAATTAGCCAGGCGTGGTGGCGTGCGCCTGTAATCCCAGCTACTCAGAGGATGAGGCAGGAGAATTGCTTGAACCCAGGCGGTGGAGGTTGCAGTGAGCTGAGATAGCACCATTGCACTCCAGCCTGGGCAACAGAGTGAGAGTCCATCTCCAAAAAAAAAAACAAAACAAAAAGTAAAATAAGTTTTTAAAGTCACTGATTCTGTTTCTAAGAAATTCTCAGCTGGGGCTTCTGAGTCAATTCTCGATGGTTAGCACTTATGAGTAGCAGAAAAGGAAAACTACTATGGATTTTCTCTACAATGATTTGAGACAGTGAATGGGGCTTTCTGGCAGGTTAGCAGTTAGGAACATAGATGACCATAGATTTTTTTTTTTTTTAGAGTGGGTCTCAGTCTCACTCTATCACCCAAGCTGGAGTGCCGTGGTGTGATCATAGCTCCCTGAAGCCTCGACCTGGGCTCAAGCAATCCACAGATTTTTGAAGTTCACCCTGGATTGTTGTGTTCTACACAGAGGTTCCACCTTTTGCTGCCTTTTATGGTTACTATATTATTATTTTGATGTTTCTTAACCAGCTGAATCACATTGTAGTATATGAAATATGTTTTGGCTCTTGTTTTAATGGTTATTTGCTAGCAGATTTCACAATGGCCCAATGAAACAACCCATTCATTGCTATTTGTTGCAATTCATGGTGACTAAACATGACTCCATGGTACGGCTCGCCAAAGTCTTGGTTTATGTGTGACTTCCAGGGGAGAGAGATTGAGAACCATCTGTTAATCATTTTGTCCCTAAACTAGAGTTTTTCAATGGAGTACTTGGGCAGTTGAATTAGTATGTTTCTCGTAGGCTAGTGAGAAAAATAGCTTTTTTTTTGGCATTAATCAGACTGCTGACCCACATCTCTGGGAATACTTGTGACAAGATCCAGCCTGTATAATATCACATATGATTTGCTTTTCTTCTTGGAAAGGACACATTGTGGCTTTTCTCTGGAATCTGTGAAGAAAATGCTCCTGAGCCTAGAAACTGGAACTGAGAAAGCTCTTCCTGGTCATATAACAATAAGTCTTGTGAGGGTCAACCCTTGAGCCATGAGGGCAGCTTGAAGGAACATGGGGTTGAGAGTCATGGATTCAGTGATTGGAACTCACTTGACTAACCAGTCTGGCTCAGCCACCCCTCTTAGGATTGTCACAGGGATATGTGCCTACATATAGAAAGTCATCAGAACTTCTGTTTATTTTTCTGTGTAATATTTATGGACTTGTTATGTTTAACTCTAGCCAAAGGTATAGATTTGGAGGTCTTTGATATAGATGATAGATAGATAGATAGATAGATAGATAGATAGATAGATAGATGAAATATATTTTAGCATACAAAGGAGGCTACAATGCACACTCATGTACCGGTCACTCTAATGAATTCATCAAATGTAAACATTTTCCCCAAATCTGCTTCTTAGCTATTATTTGTAAAGAAACAAATTATACAGAAAAATTTGAAGGCCCCCGTTTTACCTTCCCCAGTCTCATTATTTTCTCTGCCACCCCAGAGAAAACAACTGTCTTGCATAGGTATTTATATAATTCTGTTTTATACTTTGCCACTTTTACTACATATATGAAGCATGCTTGTTACATACATGAACATAAAATATACATGTTTTACTGTAAGTGTGGAATGTATTCTAGAATTTGCTACTTTTACTACAAATATTTTATTTTCAGAATTTACCCTTGTTATTATATAACCCTAGTTCATTTTTTTAATTGCCGTATATTACTCCATCTTATGAAAATACCACAATTTATTTATTCCCATACTAATCAGAATTTGAATTGATACAATTTTTAATTAAAATTAATGATGCTGAAAGAAATGTTCTTTTTATACATTTCCCTCAGGGTGCATGTGATAGTTCTTCTCGCATATATATCAGTGTACTTGCTGTGTCTTAGGATATGTACAATTGCATGTCTATTAGATATGCCAAATTGCTCTGCAAAGTACTCATACCAGTTTCCACTCCTACCAGCAATGAATGAGAACTTTGTTTCGCAAGTCATTGCCAACACTTGATTATTATCAGATTTAATTATTTGCCAGTTGATGGATGTGAATTGCTCTATCACTGTTTTAATATTCATTACTTTGATTATTTATAACATTAGGTATACTTTTCATAGGGCCATTTAAATTTCCTCTCCTCTGAATTGGCTATTTCTCCTCTTCGTTGATTCTTCTATTATCTTTTCTTCTCTTTATTAATTTATAGAAATGTGTGTATGTGTGATCCTAATATGTGTCATAATATCTATGTTCATATTTCACATATAAATATAATGAAATACTTGTCTCTGTTATATATAGGTTGAAAAGTTTGCTCCCTATCTGCTGATTACATTTTAATTTTGTTCATGACATCTTTTAACACACATGATGTTTAATTTTGATATAGTTAATATTTTTTATTACTCTACATTTTGAGAATTGCTCAAGAAATGACTTTATTTTGCATAGTCATATGCTCTAATTTTTTAAATCTACTTACAATAGTTTTATGTTAAATATGTCAACCTTTGTTTCACCCGGAATTTTTTATATGTATGGTATAAAGCATAAATCAATTTTTTTTATTATTGAGAATGCTTTTATTATATTATATCTTATTCTATTCTATTTTTATTTTTCCATAGGTTATTGGGGTACAGGTGGTATTTGGTTACTTTAGTGGTGATTTGTGAGATTCTAGTGCACCCATCACCCAAGCAGTATACACTGCACCATATTTGTTGTCTTTTATCCTTCATCCCCCTCCCACCCTTCCCCCAAAGTCCCCAAATTCCACTGTATCATTCTTATGCTTTTGCATCCTCATAGCTTAGCCCCCACATATCAGTGAGAACATACCATGTTTGGTTTTCCGTTCCTGAGTTACTTCACTTAGAATAATAGTCTCCAGTCTCATCCAAGTCACTGCCATTAATTCATTCCTTTCTATGGTTGAGTAGTATTCCATCATATATATATATAGTATATGTATGTATATATATGTACATATGTATATATGTATGTATATATGTACATATGTATATATGTATGTATATATGTACATATGTATATATGTATATATGTGTATATATGTACATATGTATATATGTGTATATATGTGTACATATGTATATATGTATATGTGTGTATATATGTACATATGTATATATGTATATATGTGTGTATATATGTACATATGTATATATGTATGTGTGTGTATATATGTACATATGTATATATGTATATGTGTGTGTATATATGTACATATGTATATATGTGTGTATATATACTATAGTTTCTTTATCCACTCGTTGATTGATGAGCATTTGGGTTGGTTCCATGATTTTTCAATTGCGAATTGTGCTGCTATAAACGTGTGCAAGTATCTTTTTCTTATAATGACTTCTTTCCTCTGGGTAGATACCCAGTAGTGAGATTGCTGAATCAAATGGTAGTTCTACTTTTAGTTCTTTAAGGAATCTCCACGCTCTTTTCCATAGTGGCTGTACTAGTTTACATTCCCACCAGCAGTGTAGAAGTGTTCCCTGATCACCGCATTCATGCCAACATCTACTGTTTTATTTTTTTTTATTATTATGGCCATTCTTGCAGGAGCAACATGGTATCACATTGTGGTTTTGATTGCATTTCCCTTATCATTAGTGATATTGAGCATTTTTTCACATATTTCTTGTCCATTAGTATATCTTCTTTTGAGAATTGCCTTAGCCCACTTTTTGATGAGATTGCTTGTTTTTTTATTTTCTTATTGATTTGTTTGAGTTTGTTATAGATTCCAGATATTAGTCCTTTGTCAGACGTATAGATTGTGAAGATTTTTCTCCTACTCTGTGGGTTGCCCATTTACTCTGCTGACTGTTCCTTTTGCTGTCCAAAATCTCTTTAGTTTAAGTCCCAACTATTTATCTTTTGTTTTTATGTCATTTGCTTTTGCGTTCTTGGTCATGAAATCCTTGCCTAAGCCAATGTCTAGAAGAGTTTTTCCAATGTTATCTTCTAGTATTTTTATAGTTTCATGTTTTAGATTTAAGTCCTTAATCCATCCTGAGTAGATTTTTTGTATGAGGTAAGAGATGAGGATCCAGTTTTATTCTCCTGTATGTGACTAGCCAATTATCCAAGCACCATTTGTTGAAAAGGTGTCCTTTCCCCACTTTATGTTTTTGTTTGCTTTGTCTAAAATCAGTTGGTTGTAATATTTGGATTTATTTCTGGGTTCAATATTCTGTTCCATTGGTCTATGTGCCTATTTTCATACCAGTACCATGCTGTTTTGGTGACTATGGCCTTATAGTTTGAAATCAGGCAGTGTGATTCCTCCAGATTTGTTCTTTTTCCTTATTTCTTGCTTTGGATATGCAGGCTCTTTTTTGGTTCCATAAGAATTTTAGAATTGTTTTTTCTAATTCTGTGAAGAATGATGGTGGTATTTTGAAGGGGAAGGTTTTGAATTTGTAGATTGCTTTTGGCAGTGTGATCGTTTTCACAATACTGATTCTACCTATCCATGAGCATGGGATGTGTTTCCACTTGTTTGGTCATCTACGATTTCTTTTAGCAGTGTTTTGTAGTTTTCCTTGTCAAGGTCTTTCAACTCTTTTGTTAGGTATATTCCTAAGTATTTTATTTTTTATTTTTTTGGCAGCAATTTTAAAAGGGGTTGAGTTCTTGATTTGATTCTCTGCTTGGTCGCTGCTGGTGTATAGAAGAGCTACTGATTTGTGTACATTAATCTTGTATCTGGACATGTTGCTGAATTCTTTTATCAGTTCTGGGAACTTTCTGGAGGATTCTTCAGGGTTTTCAAGTTAAATGATCATATCATCAGCAGACAGTGACAGTTTGACTTCCTTTTTACCAATTTGGATGCTCTTTATTTCTTTCTCTCATCTGATTGCTCTGGCTAGGACTTCCAGTACTATGTCGAAGAGGAGTGGCGAGAGTGGGCATCCTTGTCTTGTCCCAGTTTTCAGAGGGAATGCTTTCAACTCTTCCCCATTCAGTATTATGTTGGTTGTGGGTTTGTCATAAATGGCTTTTATTACATTGAGGTATGTCCCTTGTATGCCAATTTTGCTGAGAGTTTTAATCTTAAAGGATGCTGGATTTTGTCAAATGCTTTTTCTGCATCTTTTGAGATGATCATGTGATTTTTGTTTTTAATTCTGTTTATGTGGTGTATCACATTTATTGACTTGCATATGTTAAATGATCTCTGTGTCCCTGGTATGAAACCCACTTGGTCATGGTGGTTTATCTTTTTGATATGTTGTCAGATTCAGTTAGCTAGTATTTTGTTAAAGAGTTTAGCATCTATGTTTATCAAGGATATCGGTCTGTAGTTTTCTTTTTGGTTATGTCCTTTCCTGGTTTTGGTATTAGGGTGATGCTGGCTTCATAGAATGGATTAGGGAGGGTTCCCTCTTTCTCTATCTTGTGGAATAGCATCAAAAGGATTGGTATCAATTCTTCTTTGAATGTCTGGTCGAACTCTGCTGTGAATCCATCTGGTCCTGGGCCTTTTTTTGTCGGTAAGCCTTTAATTACCATTTCCATCTCACTGCTTGCTATTGGTCTGTTCAGGTTATCTAATTTTTCCTGATTTAAGCTAGGAGAGTTGTATTTTTCCAGGAATTTATCCATCTCTTTTAGGTTTTCTAGTTTATGTGCATAAAGGTGTTCATAGTACTCTTGAATGATCTTTTATATTTCAGTGGTGTCAGTTGTAGTATCCCCCATTTTGTTTCTTAATGAGGTTATTTGGATTTTCTCTCTTCTATTCTTGGTTAATCTTACTAACGGTCTATTGATTTTATTTATCTTTTAAAATAACCAGCTTTTTGTTTTATTTATCATTTGTATTTTTTCTTTTAATTTTATTTAGTTCTTCTCTGTTCTTGGTTATTTCCTTTCTTCTCCTCGGTTTGGGTTTGGTTTGTCCTTGTTTCTCTAGTTCCTTGAGGTTTGACCTTAGAAAGTCACTTTGTGTTCTTTCAATCTTTTTGACATAGGTGTTAGGGCTATGAACTTTCCTCTTAGCACTGCCTTTGCTGTATCCCAAAGGTTTTGATAGGTTGTGTCTTTACTGTTGTTCAGTTCAAAGAATTTTTTAACTTCCATCTTGACTTCATTTTTGACCCAATACTCACTCAGGAGTAGCTTATTTAGTTTCTGTGTATTTGCATGGTTTTGATGGTTCCTTCTGGAGTTGATTTCCAGGTTTATTCAATGTGGTCTGAGAGAGTACTTGATATAATTTCAATTTTCTTAAATTTATTGAGGCTTATTTTATGGTCTATCATATGGTCTATTCTTGGAGAAAGTTCCATGCACTGTTGAATAGAATATGTATTCTGCAGTTGTTGGATGAAATGTTCTGTATATATTTGTTAAGTCCATTTGCTCCAAGTACAGTTTAAATCCATTGTTTCTTTGTTGTCTTTCTGTCTGGATGACCTGTCTAGTGCTGTCAGTGGAATATTGAAGTCCCCACTGTTATTGTGTTGCTGTTTCTCTCATTTCTTAGGTCTATTAGTAATTGTTTTATAAATTTGGAACCTCCAGTGTTAGGCGCATATATGTTTAGGATTGTGATATTTTCCTGTTCACAAGGCTTTTTACCATTATATAGTGTCCCTGTTTGTCTCTTTTTTTTTTTTTTTTTTTTTTTTTTTTTTTGAGACGGAGTCTCGCTCTGTCGCCCAGGCTGGAGTGCAGTGGCGCGATCTCGGCTCACTGCAAGCTCCGCCTCCCGGGTTCACGCCATTCTCCTGCCTCAGCCTCCCGAGTAGCTGGGACTACAGGCGCCCGCCACCACGCCCGGCTAATTTTTTGTATTTTTAGTAGAGACGGGGTTTCACCGTGTTAGCCAGGATGGTCTCGATCTCCTGACCTCGTGATCCGCCCGCCTCGGCCTCCCAAAGTGCTGGGATTACAGGCGTGAGCCACCGCGCCCGGCCTGTTTGTCTCTTTTAACTGCTGTTGCTTCAAAGTTTGTTTTGTCTGATACAAGAATAGCTACCCCTGCTGGCTTTTGGTGTCCATTTGCATGAAATGCCTTTTTCCACCCCTTTACTTTAAGTTTATGTGAGTCCTTATGTGTTAGGTGAGTCTCCTGAAGGCAGCAGATACTTGGTTGGTGAGTTCTTATCTATTCTGCTGTTCTGTATCTTTTAAGTGGAGCATTTAGGGCATTTACATTCAATGTCAGTATGAGATGTGTGGTACTGTTGCATTCATCGTGCTGTTTGCTGCCTGTGTACCTTGGTTTTTTGTTTTTGGTTTTTAACTTGTATTTTTGTTTATAAGTCCTATGTGATTTAGGCTTTAAAGAGGTTCTGTTTTAATGTTTCCAGGATTTGTTTCAAGATTTAGAGCTCCTTTTAGCAGCTCTTGTAGTGCTGGCTTGGCAGGGGCCAATTCTCTCAGCATTTGTTTGTCTGAAAATGACTGTATCTTTCCTTCATATATGATGCTTAGCTTGCTGCATAGAAAATTTTCGACTAATAATTGTTTTGTTTGAGGAGGCTGAAGATAGGGGCCCAATCTTATCTAGCTTGCAGGGTTTCTGCTGAGAAATCTGCTGCTAATCTGATAGATTTTCCTTTATAGGTTACCCAGTGCTTTTGCCTCACAGCTCTTAGAATTCTTTCTTTTGTCTTAACTTTAGATAACCTGGTAACAATGTGCCTAGGTGATGATTTCTTTGTGATGAATTTCCCAGGTGTTCTTTGTGCTTCTTATATTTAGATATCTAGGTCTCTAGCAAGGCTGGGGAAGTTTTCCTCAATTATTCCCTCAAACATGTTTTCCCAAACTTTTAGATTTCTCTTCTTCCTCAGGAACACCAATTATTCTTAGGTTTGGTCGTTTAACATAATCCCAGACTTCTTGGAAACTTTGTTCATATTTTCTTATTTTTTTCTTTGTCTTTGTTGAATTGGGTTAACTCAAAGACCTTGTCTTCAAGTTCCACATTTCTTTCTTCTACTTGTTCAATTTTATTGCTGAGACTTTCCAGAGCGTTTTGCATTTCTATAAGCTTGTCCAATGTTTCCTGAAGTTTTAATTTTTTTCTTTATGCTACCTATTTCCTTAAATATTTCTCCTTTCCCTGCTTGTATCATTTCCTTGTATCAGATTTCTTGCGTTGGGCTTCGCCTTTCTCTAGTGCCTCCCTGATTAGCTTAATAACTAACCTCCTGAATTCTTTCTCAGGTAAATCAGAGATTTTTTTCTTGGTTTGGATCCATTGCTAGTGGACTAGTATTACTTTTGGGAGGTGTTAAAGAGCCTTGCTTTGTCATATTACCAGAGTTTGTTTTCTGGTTCCTTCTCATTTGGAAGCTCTGTCAGAGGGAAGGTCCAGTGCTGAAGGCTGTTGTTCAGATTCTTTTGTCCCACGGGGTGTTCCCTTAATGTAGTACTCTCCCTATTTTCCTATGGATGTGGTTTTCTGTAAGCTGAGCTGAAGTGATTGTTATCTCTCTTCTGGGTCTAGCCACACAACCAGTCTACCTGGCTCTGAGCTGGTACTGAGGGTTGTCTCCACAGAGTCCTGTGATGTGAACCATCTATGCGTCTCTCAGCCATGGATACCAGCACAGTGTTTGGGGTGTCTCCTGCATCCTGCAGGAGCAGTCCACTTCCTTCAGAGGGTCTGTGGGTCCTCTCAGGATTCCTGGTTCATTCTTGAAGTCTAGATCTATTTTTTAACAGTCTAATCCTAACACCATTTACTTAGGAACACTCTTTTTTTCATTGTTCTGTAATGCCTCCTCTGTTGTAAATTAAGATCCCATAAATGCCTTGGTATTTGCTAGACTTTCTTTTTCTTCTGTTGTTTTAAAATTTTCTCTCCCAACAAGATAAAATATTGTGTAAATATTATATGTTTATACTAAGCATTTTTATCTTGTACTGAATAATAGTGAGAATGCTTCAAAATTTCACTGTAAGTATGCTATTAAGTACTGTATAGGTTTTTGGCTGACTTATTTTTGTCAGGTTAAAACTGCTCTCTATTTCTAGTTTATTAAGACAGTTTATCACAAGTATTAGCCTATAAATAATGGTTTTTCTGCACATTAGAATAATCATTTGATTCCCACTTTTAAATTATTTATGCTGTAGATTATATTGATAGATCTGCCTGATATTAAACTATCCTTGCATTCTTGATCTAAATCTTACTTGAATGGGATGTGTTACTGTATTCTCTCTCTCTCTCTCTCTCTCTGTATCTCTCTTCCTCTCTTCATCTCTCTTCTGCAACATCTTAAAGCATATTTTGGTAAATTTGCTTTTTATAGTTATTGATTTTCAGAAATATTTCTCTGAGAAGTTAAAAATGCAAAGGTTTTATTTCACCTTGTTTCAAATATAGTAATTATCTAGGAATAAGAATTGTCCATTTTCTACCTATTGAGAATCAAAACATTCACAAACATAAACCTACTTGTTTCAAATATAGTAGTTATCTAGGAATAAGGATTGTCCATTTTCTACATATTGAGAAAAAAACATTCAAAGAACATAAGCCTAAAACCTCTCTTTCTTTTGTTTCTAACCTATGGGAAGCCTGTCACTTTTCTAAAAGTTATGATCAGGCTGAGCTTCACTCCCCCTTCCTGGGCTCTCTGGTAGAATATGCCCTCCCAAGTCCTCCCTAGTGTGAGTCCGCCCCTGTCCCCACCCATCCCCTCTATCCACCACCGCCCCCGCTCCCAGGCTGCCCTTCAGTTGTTTCTTAATGCAGCAGAAGGCTGCAACAACCACAAACTACATTGCCCATGCTCAACCCATGCCCATGTCCTCCTGCACCCCCTAGTCAGACTACCCACTCCCACAACAACCGATATCAGTGTTCCCATATTTCATGCATTATCTATCCTTCTCTCAAATAAAGCAGATCTAGCACATTTTAATTATCCTTTGCGACAGTCTCTACTATTTTCCTTGTTTTTTTTTTTTTGTCTAGAATTTACTTTCATCTTCTGATTCACAGGAAATTTGTTCCATGTTGTTTTTTTACAAGCAATATCTAGTTGAATTACCCACCATGTTTTACTTTTTTCCTCACCATTAGTTCATTCACCTAATAAATTCTTATTGCATGCCTTGTGTTGTCCTGCTGTTGTACATGCCTGGAAATATAGGAGTCAACCAAATCATCTCTGAGCTCATGTAGTTGACAATCTAGTTAGAGAACAGAGATGATAAACAAGTAAACAAGTAAATATATATCAAAAATAAGTGTTATGGAGAAAAATTAAGTAGTATAAGGATTGTTATTTATCTAGGTTGTCAGGCAAGAGCTTACAGATGGGTGACATTTGAATGCATACTTGAAAGAAGTCTGGAAGAAAAGTATCCCAGGTAGAGGGAATAGCATAGGCTATTTGGGATCTTCAAGGAACATCAAAGAGACCAGTTTGTTGGAGCAGGATGAGCAATAAGAACGTAGTGGTAAATGGAGGCAGAGATAGTGGGTGAGAGTGGGGTTAGGAAAAAATCAGATAGGACTATCAGACCACTGTAAATACTTGGTCATTTACTCTAAGTGAGATAGGACGCCATGACAGGGTCCTGGAAAAAAAAAAGGGACATGTTCTTATTTTAGTGAGACCAATTTGGGTGTTGGGAATAAGGAGATTCAAAAGCAAAAGCAGGTAGGCCATTAAGAAACTGTTATAATAATCCAGATAAATGTTGGTGCCTTGGTTAAGGGAGATAAAGATGGAGATGGTAAGAAGTGATCATATACTGGATGTAATTTGAAGGCATGTCTGAGAGGATTAGTTGATGGAGTGTTACTTATGGGGTATCAGTGAAAGAATAGAGGAATCTTTCCTGAGAATCTGGAAAGATGAAGGTGATATTTACTGAAATGGCCTACACTCTTGAATGAATAGATTAGGAAGTAAAATTGAAAGTCTGGTTATGGGTTTTATAAGTCTGAGATGACTATAAAACATTCAAAGAAATTATTAAATAGTGAACTGGATATATGAGCCTATAGTTCAAGAAAGAGGTCTAGATTAAAGTTATGATTTGGACAACATCATCATATATGTGGCATTAGTGTCATGATTCCAAATGAGATAATCCAGGGAATAACTATAGAGAAAAGAGGAGAGGAGGATAATTTCTGGTGATATTTCAATGCTAAGTGGTTGGGAAAATGAAGAAAACACAGTGAAGTTGACCAGGATGAAGTACTTACTGAGGTGGAAGAATCAATGGAGAAGGGTGTTCGAGATACAAAATTAAGATAGTGTGTCAAAGAAGGGGGAGTGATCCATTGTGGCAAGTGTTATTCATTGGTTAAATAAGATGATTAAGAATTTGCCACAATGTGGAAGTCATTGGTGACTACAGCAAAAGCTATTCCATTGATGTAGTGGAGATTAAAGCCTGATTTCAGTAAGTTTAAGAAATTGGGCAAGGAGGAATTAAAGAATGGAGAATAAGACAATTTCTTCAAGAAGTTTTGATTTAGAGGGGAGCAGAGAAATGGGTCAGTAACTTCATGAGCAGTAACTGAAATAGGAGAAAAGGTCTTTTCCTCTTTTTCTAAAAGGAGATAATTTTAGTGCACACTTAAGGTGATTCTTATCTTCCTGCAAAAATAGCTCCTTTAGGTATTTTTCAAAATTTTATACATGTATATTTCTATTGCAATCATTTTTGGGGTAAAAGTGATTTCTGGTTACAAGGTTGAATTGTATGGTGGTAGTGAGGTCTGAGATTTTAGTTCATCCATCACCCAAGTAATGTACATTGCACCCAATATACACCTTTTTTTATCCCTCAGCCACCCCACCCCCTCCTCAGTCTCCAGTGTCCATTATATCACTCTGTATGCCTTTGCATACCCATAGCTTAGCTCCCACTTATAAGCAAGAACTTCATGGTATTTGATTTTCCATTCCTGAGTTACTTCTTTTAGAATAATGGCCTCCAGCTCCATCCAAGTTGCTGCAAAAGACATTATTTCCTTCTTTTTTATGGCTGAGTAGTATTCCATGGTGTATATATACCACATTTTATTTATCCACTCATTGTTTGATGGGCATTTAAGTTGTTTCTACATCTTTGCGATTGTGAGCTGTGCTGTGATAAACATACATGAGCAGGTATCTTTTTGATATAATGACTTATTTTCCTTTAGGTCGATTCCCAGTAGTGAGATTGCTGGATTGAATGGTAGATCTACTTTTAGTTCTTTGAGAAATTTCCACATTGTTTTCCATAGAGGTTGTACTAATTGACATCACTACCAGCAGTGTATAAGTAATCCTTTTTCACTACCTCTACACCAGCATTTATTGTTTGTTTTTGGGGTTTTTTTTGTTTTTGTCTTTTTATAATGGTCATTCTGGCTAGGAAAAGGTGGCATATCATTATGGTTTTAATTTGCATTTCCCTCCTTTAGGTATTATTTAATGAGAGTCTTTTGGTGGTAAAGTATCTTAGTTTTCATGTGTGCTCACACACACATACACAGAGTTTTTAGTGACAGGCTAGTTGGGTATCAAATTCTGAATTGATGTTTTTTTCTCTAATACTTTTAAAGTTTATTTGTGTTCTGGCATCTGTTGTTACTAAATAAAAATCTTCCACCAGTCCATATGAGTTCATTAGCAGGTAATCTGCCTCTTATTTTAAGCACTTTTAAAGATTTTTCTGTATCTTGATGCCATATGATAGATCTAATTTTTATTTTTACTTTATTATATTTAGATTTACTTTACTCAGTAATTACTGTGGGCCTTTAATCTGCAAACTCAATCAATTATTCAATTTTATAAAATTATCAGTAATAACCTTTTCTATAACTGATTATTTGCAGTTGAATTAAATCCTCTCTTTCTGGAATTCCCATCATATGTGTGTTGGAGCTTCTCAATCTGCCCTCCAAGGCTCGTAACTGCTCTTTTAAATTTTTCAGTACTACTCTCTTAATTTTTTTTTTAAAAAAACAAACCTAATATTGCAGTGTTTGGCACAGAAGAAGAAGTTCAAAGTACAACTTTGCAGTGCCACGTTGACCAGCTATTCTGGCACTGGTTATTCTTTAAAGTTATTTTTAAGGTTAACGTACCTTATCAGGCAGCAGGTCTCAAAACCTAGGGAAGTTTAAAAGCCTAAAGGCAGCCTGGCAAAAATCAAGCTGATTAAAATGCTCTTTCCCATTTTCTTGTCCTCCTATGCCCTCATCCCTAAAGAATAGTGAGAGGGCCTTTCTTAAAAAGATATGTATAAAATAGCAGAAAGAAAAAGGGGATCCAGCAAACGTGAGAAGACATACTTAGATAATTCACAGTAAATGTTCCAAATAATATTCAGCCTCACTAATTCTCAAATAAATGTAAAACAATGGCAGATCATTTTTATCCATTAAATTAGTGAAAATAGGAGGAAAAGAACATTTTGCTGACAATTGTTAACAGTGAAACTGAAATTCTCTTCTTGTCTAGTTTGAGTCTAAATTAGGACAGTTTGAAAGCAATTGGGTGATATCTATGAGAAATCTCATAAACATTCTACCCTTCCATGTAGCAACATTGCTTCTGTGAATCAACCATTAGGCAAATAAATGGAAATAACAAACCAAATTTCCCCCCACCTCCCAAGAGATGTTTATTGTAACATTACCGATAATATTGAAAAACTAGAAGCAATCTATATCAGTGACCCACCCTTGTTTTGACTGTCACTCACCGTAAGAAAATATTAGGTATACAAAGTAACCCAACAGACACACCCATGCATCAAAAAGTTCCATATAAGGAAACCGTTCAATCCATTCCATTTATTTAAACAAGCCAATGAACAAAGCTGGCTTTGATCCACGAAATTGATCCTACAACCTAAGAGTAGGTTATGACTCAGTTTGAAGAGCACCAATCTGAATGTCCTATAAAAGACATATGATGGAATATGAATTAAATTTGATATTCACAATTTTTTATTTTTTTTGTTTGAGGGTAGTTGGAGGGGTACTGTGTTTCTTCAGCCAGCAAGGAAGATAATGTTTCCAGATAACTCCATATAATGGAGATTTACTGTAATGATACCAGATCTGTTCTACTATGCCCAGCCATTCTTATGTATCTGTCTCTCAATGCATCATGGGTCCTTTATGGATTCTTTTGTGATGTCCTCAAGCTTCCTGTCCACTCCCTAGCAACTTGCCCAAACTGATAGAACCCGCCTGAATCACTCAACATCTGATTTCAAGCATTTTCTCTCGGTCAGCCTTTGGTATTAGGACTTTATTCTCAGTCTAATCAATTAATATTAGCTGAGCTAGGTTGATTTCATTTGAATCAACAAAGAATTGCTAAAAGCTGCATTTCCTAGAAAATGTGGCAATATAATTGGCAGGTACTTGAGAGTCTTTAATGTTAAATGGAAAAAAATTAAAAATAATAAGAGACAACTTTTTATATGGAGCATGTTTTCGGTTTTCTTTAGATATTTTGTTAGAGACAAAAAAGGAATCCAGAATTTATTTTATACTATATTAGTACTTAACAGATTTCTACATAAGCAAGTATTATGCATTTGTAATCAGAAAAAAATATCAAAATTAGCTCTGTGGAAAATGATCATCTTGCAAGCAAGCATCATGTACCCCTACTTTTGATTTAGCTCATCTTCTTGATGTAAATATGAAGTGTCTGCGGTTGAAATTCTGTTTGAAGCGGAAATCTTCATGTTTGTCTTACAAATACCATCTAAGAGTACATTGCTCAGTATAAAACTTGTTTTGGGGGTTGGGTACAAAAACCTGCAAAGATATAGTCCAGGCTCCTTTTCCCAAAGTCCTTCACTTTCCTACTCTTAGTATAACCATTATTTTGTAAAATTTAATAAGGCCCCTAATAACTTGGGGTTTGGGAATTTGATTTGAGGTAACATGCCTCAGAGTATCACCTATTTTTTATTAAACCAAAAAATTTCTATCTGACAAAGATGTGCATTTATGTGGGCCTTAATAATTCCCCCAAATAAAACTATTCATAAGTTCTAACAGTTCCAAATACTTTTGGTTTCAGCACACTAATAGGATTTATAGGTGACTTAGATAAGGAGCAGTAACTTCTAAAGCTCATGAAAAAGCCATATCAGAATGCCATGTGTTCAGGTATATTTCCTTTTCTTTATGGTATCAAGAATAAAATCTCAGCTTATGTTTTCACACAAGTGTGGTGTGATTACTTTTTCCCATTACTCTTTCGATTGAGCCTGACAAATGAGGTGAAAAAATCTTTCTCTTTCAAGGATGAACTAGAAAGATCTAGGCTGGCTGGTCACAAAACCACTGACTAGTTGGCCCTTTGTCTTTTTATAACCCCTCATTGTCTGGGATCCGACATCATAGTGAGTCTCAGACATGTTCCACAAGTCTAGATAGCCCTCATCCATGTGTTCAGTGGTCCAGCCCATAAGCATCCAAGCCAGCAAGGGTGAGGAGGGGAAGTGTAGGGGATGCTCATTGCCCTGAAGGATGCATATGCCACTTCCATTCAGGTCCTGCTTGCCAGAACATAGTCATGTGACCACAGTTAGCTGCAAGGTTGGCTGAGAAATGCCTTTCACTGGGTTCTATTACTAACTGAAAATGGGAAGAGTGAAAGTTGGGGATAACTAGTAAATATTAGTTAGTCCAAGTCATGGATTGTGGTATTAATTCCATGTGCAAGGAAGGTCATTTAAATGTTTTATGCAGAAGGATGCCATGATGATAATTATGTTTCAAAGCATATTTCTGTGTGTGAGAGAGAGACTGAAAGAGAGAGTGAGATAAATGGATTGGAGAGAATTTGTCTGAGTGTTAAGTGGCCATTCTCAAACCCAAGTGGGAAATGGTGGCTAGTAACAGTAGTGAAGATAAAGGGGGATGGAATGGACTCAAAAGATACAGAAGAGATAACATCAAAAGATGAAACAGGGGCAGAGGAGGAAGAAAAGACATCCAGATAACTCCTAGGTTTCTGATTTATACTGCAAATTCTGGGGATCAGGTGTTTATGGACCACTGAGTTTAGTTTTAGAAACATGATTTAGAGGTATTTGTCAGATAGGTGGTTTCTACACATTCAAAATAAGATTTCAAAACATATTAGCCACAATTCACAATCAGCAAAATTCTCAAATCTAGTCATTGTCAACTAAACTATTAAAATGAATTTTCCCCTCTGAGTGTTTCTCATCTTAAAGGGTTTGTATGTATTACATGTCACAGAATGGCTTATTGCATATAAACATGGGAAAGCAAGCCAGGCAGAAGGAGTCTTGTAACCAGCTAAAGGCCCAGCTAATTCTTGAAGCAGTCATAAATCATGAACGGTCTTCTTGTGTTAATAGCGTGGACAGGACTGTTGGTCACACACAGGAAAATGAGTCACACAGTCTTGTGTGTACAGCAACTCACTCCACACTCAATGATGGGAATGGTCATGATTGTTCTAACTGTGTGAGCAGCTACAAGAATTATGGCAAAGCTCCAGAGCTAGAAAGCTGGTTTTATTTTTTATGTCACCTGAGTATGTAATTCACTAAATGTTTAGTATTTTATACCTTTTAGTTGACTTGTGAGCCCTTTCTAAAGGAGATCTATTTCCCTCTACTAGAAGGTAATCAGAAAAACCCTAAACTACGTTTTCTAAATGCTGTGTTCTTCTGCCCGATTGACCAAAATATACTTAGTTGATTAGGACTTTGAAGGGATGAGATGAGGGGACTAAATTAAGATGCAGGAATTTCAGTTTTCTAGGGGTTTTCTGTAAACTACTTTATACTGCTGACAAATGGTTAAATGTTTACAATGAAACTAAGTATGCTAGGATTTCTAATGAGCAATGAAATTTTAGAATTCATTTACTCATTAATTTCTTCATTTACAAGATGTACAATGTGCTGTCTTCTGGGCATTTGGGGTACTTTAATGAGGTAGCAGTGAGTACAACAGATGGTCACTTCTGCCTTTGTTCTTATACTCCTTGGAGAAGGGAAAGGACCAGATTCAGACACCCTATCACTGCTTTCTACCCATCCAGATCAGAGCCTTTGCTGAGTTCTAACGCTTAGCCCTCTTCTCAGCTGATTTGGCTGCCTCCATTGTAATAGGCCTCATGAGACTCCAGCCTAGGCCTGGCCTTCAGTTCAGCAGGCAGAGCCCAGAGATGTACTGGGCAAAGGTCAGGGGATTTATTATATGAGGCAATGGTCTGATGTGATTTAATTTACTCCTCTGGTACCAGATATGTGTGTGTGTGCATGAGAGAGAGAGATTGAGAATGACTGATTTGGGAGGGATTTTGTGAAGGTTTATATATCAAAGCAGAAAGACCAAGAATTTAGAGATTAATACATGCCAAGTGGTAACCAAGAAACTTCTGTGGGATCCCACCTCCAACCCCTCCCTCTCTGCCAGATTTTAACCAAATCAGTGTGATGTGATCTGCTTGCATATATGAGTGAAAGAAAAAGGAAATTTAAAAAGTTCTTGATATAAAGCCTGGAGGAAACAATACGAAAATCCAGCCTCTATTTCAGCAATATCTGCCGGACTATTGGTTAGTATTCCCTTACTGTTACTTATTGTTTGATTAAAAGGCTGATAGTCAGGGTTTTTTTTTCTAACTTTTGCATTTTTTAGATATAAATCTTTAATATATGGCTTTGGCCAGATGTTTTCCTTTCTCCTCCCACTTCGTTCTTCCCTCTTCTGGGTTAATTTCTCATTGTTCTCTCTTCCCTTTACTTCTCTGCCCTTTTCCTTTCTACTCTAAGCGAAACTTCTTTTTTTCTGTGCTGGAGTTTATAAAGTATTCTTTTAGGCAAAGAAAGCCTTTGGCTGCCTTCCTCCTTGTCTGGTCACCATCAAGATATAATTTTGGTTTTCAAAGGTTGTTCTCTGAAGGAAGGACTAGTTTTCTGAGCATTTAGAGAGCGGATACATTTTGAGAAAGTCAACAGAGATAGTAATTTGCACTCAGGAAATACTTAAGGGTTTTAATTCTGTTCCATGTGTTACATTTCAACAGTTTACATTAAGAAAAGTATTGTAAAGAGAAGTGATACCACAATTGCATGTTTATTTTGCATCTTTAGTCTGAGAGATGGTCAGTACTTTGAAGGAAAGAGAAATAGGGCTTTGTCTCCTTCTGCTTCTTGCGATACCTCTTTTCAGATTAACTCTGATGCTTTGGGTTTCTTACTGCATGCCTGATTAAAACCCATCCCATAATGCCTGATGTGATGGGAACCACCACTTATTCTATCTCAATGGAAAGTATTCACATGAACTTTCAACAGAAGGACATTCTCCCACCTCTTCCAAACCCCTCTTTTAAAACCGTGTCCATGGGCCTTTATTCATGTCTTCAACAATTTGTTTAAAACTGGTTGTGCTAGGTAGTGGGCAATATAAAGATGAGCCACAGGAGAGAGATGACAATATCACTGATTCCTTATAGTGCTGTAATAAGGGTTTATTAAGGCTGTGATAGAAGTAGAGAGGAGAGGCACCTGACTTCACTTGGGAGTGGGGTTGTTGCTAAGGTGTTTCTAAGTTGAAATGTCCTTGAGCTGAGGTTTAGGGGAATGAGTAGCAAAGATGGATTAAGTGAGAAGAGGATAGGAGGCAGCAGGCCCAGAGGTGTGAATAGCCCGGAACCTTCTGAGAAGATTCCTTTGTGGACGGAAGAAAGGGGAGGTTTGTGGAAATGGTGGAAGATAAGGTAGGAAGAGGCCACATCAGATCACACATGGCTGGATGTACCTCTCTAAAAGTACTGGGGGGTTTGAAACAGAGGCTATAAATTGGCAGTTTAAGAAAATCACTGTGGTGTCAGTGTGAAGAATACATTTTTGCAAGATTCTAACTAGGATTATTTTCAGAAATTTAGGCCCAATTTAGTCCAGATGTCAGGGCTAGTTTGGAGTAAATTTCTTTCTTTAATTACTCCAGGGCTCTTGTATTGCTTCAAAGAAAGTAGAAAGTGGAACTCACCCTCATTCAGGGAGGGTGGGCAAGCGACCAGCCAGCTGGGGAAGGCCAAAGAGCCAGGTCACCTTGTGCCCACACTTGTTATGATTTGTTTGTATTGTCTGCCTGATGATCAATGATATTAGCTATGACAGCACGTATGAGCCTGGGGTAAGTGTGTCTTCTTGCTACTTGAAGTGCTTCTTGAAAATAGTGGCAGGCTGAAGACAACAAGGAATACTGAAAAAGCCCATTGGACTGGGGACAGGAGACCTGGTGCTGCTCCCAGCTTGGCCGGCACCAGCTCCGGGGGCTTAGACACATTACTTCACCTCTCTGGGCTTAACTTACCCCATTTGTAAAATGCAACCTTTAGACTAACACTGTTCTCGGGGCCATGTTCAGCCTCTGGCTTCTGTCATTGTGATCCTGCCTCCCCAAGTTTCCCCTGGGCCCCATCACTACTAACCCTAGGCTTCTAGACATTCTGATTCATAGAGAAATAGGAAAGCCCATTTATCTTAAGTTAATGTCAGCCAGAAGTACAGTTGTGTCTTAAGGAATCTAATCTAGTGAACATGGAAAATAATTTTCTAAGGAAAAAAATTGATTGGTGTTCTGTCCTGAACTGATGGCAAAAGGGAAGCAGAACCACTTCACACATCTCAATCTCTCTGTTTTTTCCTTTTTATCCTCTTGAATTTTTCTGCCTGTTTGTCTTTCAAAAGTAGAGAGGAGTTTGAATGGGGATGCTGAGGAGACTGAGGGTAGCCACCGATGGGGGAAGCTGGACTGTGGGAAGCCGAGTTCTGCCACCTGACAAAGGGGCACGTGTTTAGTGTTTATTTGGCATAGCAGCTGTTCAGGTGGAGCCCAAGCAGAATTTTGATGTCGTTGGGACCTTCCATACCTTTCTGAAATTCTCTTGCACCAACACCCGGCACCCTCAGGTTATGTTCTGCTGCCCAAAGCCTGAGGCTCAACTTCTAGCCCTCTCTTTTCTCTTTTACCGGAACTAACTTCTAAAAATCCAGAAATGACAAGTAGATGGTGGTCTGGATGTTCCTGAGGTGGCAAGAGAACCTCTAGTGCCTCTGGCTGACATTATATCCACTGACAGGTCCCCTCCCGCACGCATACATGTCACATGTTTCTGCTTATTTATCAAATACAGCCCATGCTTTGGTGATTGAGAGCAGAGTGGGGATTATAAGTTGATGCAGTAGGTCTGTGTCTTGCCCTTAGAAGTTTACAAACAGCAACACAGGCACCAAGAGCTCATCTGTTCCACCCACAGGGATTTATCATCTTGTGACTTGGATATTGTGGAATATTTTATAGTAAAGGTTAAAAAAAAACAATGTAGGCACAGAGGAGTTAACAGCTAAGTTGCGGTGGGGAGTCTGGAAGGCTTCATGGACGTGGTGATATTTGAACGTGACTTTGAAGGGTAGGTAGAGTCCTGATTTGTCTAACAGTAGCCTTGAAAGTAAAGGAAACTTGACCATGAAGAAGGCTGTTGAAAGTCTGGAGAAAAGAGAAGGTAGGGGACTAAGACTCTAGGAGAAGGTACTACGTTCCAGGGAGAATGCAGAGGTAGAATCCTCCCTCATGGTGACAAGTTAAATGTGAGAAGGGATGGAGTAACCAACTGGGTGAACCCTGATCTCATTAAGCAAAATAAGAAATAGAAGAAATGAATCTGCATGCTCATAATGTAGGGATCAGAAGCAGGTAGGAAATGCTGACTTTATTTTAGACAGAGATTATTTTAGGTACTCCTGTGGACATCCAGGTGTATTATTTCCCTATGTCTGAAGCACATGTCCTTTGGTTCTTTAGCATTTTGATGATGATGCTCCGTGTAAACTGCCCCCTAGGATTTTCTATAAGTTTTCTTCCTCATTCGAGAGTAAAGTTTTAACTGGTAACATGATCACAAGTGGTTGAAAAGTTAAAATGTTATTCATATAGCTTTCCAATGAGGGGAGCATGAATGGTTTGGTACTGTTTTACAAGATGTGAAAACTGATTTCACTTAAGTAGACTGTAACATAAAGTTTATGTGTCTGTCCCTTTGGCTTCCTGGTAGGTGGACAGTCTCTCTGAATCAATAGTGGCTCAGCCTTCTGATTTCAAACCTCTTTGGCCAGCCAACTGGTTTAGGAGAAACATGCCCAGGTCATTGAATTATAATTTCCTGAGTTATGGTGTGGTGGTCCCGTAGGACAGTAAACATAAGCCTCCTGGGAACTGAACTTTTAATTCAGGAGGACTGAAAACAAGCTCTTCTGAGCCAAGATTTGCAAGGACATGTTACAAAGATAGACTGGCCTTCCTGCTTCCACACCATTTTTTCCTCCATAAATACATGCTCCTTTTCCGTATTTTTCTTCTACCCTAGTCTGTTGTAGATTTTGACCTTGGCTGTTACTTTCCTACCAACACATTGCCTATTTTTAAGTTTCCTGGTTTGACCTGATGTTAAGATGGAAAGCAAAGCTAGCAAACTGATGGAGATAGGGCCTTCCAGCCTTTCTAACTTTCCCTGGGATCATCTCATGTTGATTTACATGTTCAAAAAATTTTTTTAAATAAATAAATTGCATCAGTTGATCCAGAGGTGATTAGACTCTAGGGGCCTGATTTATCTTAGCCAAACTTAAGAGATGAGCCAATACACCAAAATGCCAATATATTTGTTTGTTCTCTATGGCACTGTCAAGCAATTTCATTTCATCTGATTATTGTGTTCATTTTCCTGAAAGATAGTGAACCCAGAAAACAAGAATCAGAAGGTCATTTGACAACTGTGGAGTTGGAATAGAGGGAACTGAATGACCCTCTATTGGGTCATGAGGGAGAGCATCATCAAGCTTTGAGAAATTATTGCACCTGTCTCTGTGTTGGGACATTTTTTTGGTCCCAGGTAGTTGGAGGAGACAAAGCTGTAAATTATTTACTAGTTTTTCAACATTTCCTTATCAGTTATCGTTAACTGATGGAACTAAGTTTTCTCTAAAGTCCCTTATGAATAAAATTGCTAGACATTGCAAAAATGCCCCTCTCAATATTGACATGCTTCAGTGGTGATTATCTTCCTGATTAATGTTTACAGTCAATCTCAAGCTCTATAATGGACTCTTAAAGGCTGTAGTAGTATTCTATTGCTTCCATAACATATCACCACAAACTTAGTGGCTTAAACAATACCCATTTATTGTCCCACAGTTCCATATGTGAGAAGTCTGGGCACACCATGGCCCAACTGGGCTCTTGCTTAGAGTTTGCAAGGCAGAAATCAGTGTTGTTAGGGCCTCTAGGGATGAATTTTCCTCCAAGCTCATTCCAGTTGTTTTCATGAACTGAGTTCCTTGTCATTGTTGGACCATGTTCCCCATTTCCTTGCTGGCTGTCAGCTGGGAGCCAGTTTTTGCTCCTAGAGGCTATCTGCATTGCATCTCATGGTTTCTGTGTGCCCCCTTCCAGCAACAAGATTCTATGTACCCCCTTCCAGCAACAATATTCTATGTACCCTCTTCCAGCAACAGAAGATCAAGTCCTTTTCAAGTTTCTAATCTCTCTGACTTCCCCTTCTGCCATATCTCATTCTGCTTTTACAGGCTCAGGTGATTACATCCGTTTGTGCAGATAATCCAAGATAACCTCCCTGTTTTAAAGCCAGTGGGTTAGCCATCTTAATTACATCTGCAAAATTCCTTCACAGCAGTACCTAGATTAGTGTTTGAATAACCCAGGATGGTAATCTTTCAGGGGATCTTTTAGCATTCCATCTACCCAGTCTCATCAGCAACACTTTGAAATATTGTCGTTGAGTGATCATTTCTGTGGCCAGCTGATTTCATCTATACATGTGTATTCTTTTTATTTGCCATTTTATAGGATAATATTTTCTGATCTTAATTCCATATTTCAGTATTAAAATTACTTGACATAGATCCATAAATCATCATCTGTTGCAAAAAAGCACATTAATTGATTGGTTGAATGGGGAGATTGATATTTCTTTTCTCTTCTTCTGCTCAGGTGGGGGCAACTTTTGGGGGCAGATGAGTTCCGTTGCCACAAAACTTATATAGCACATTTGGTTTGCACTGAATCAGCGATTCTCAATCCTGGCCATGTTTTAGAATTATACAAGAAAAATCTTCAAATATCAATACTCAGTCCCTACCCTACTGATCCAATTCATCTATGATAAAGCCAGAGCATTGATTTTTAAGTTCTGCAAGTGATTCTAATATACAGCCAAGGCTAAGAACTACTGATATGTTCCAAACACTCTATTTTGGAGATAAAGAAGTTGAGGCTGAGGATGATAACTTAGTCACATAAAGTTCCATAACTAGTAACAGACAGAAGTTCTGTCCTACAAAAAAAAAAATTTGATGCTTTAATTGTATGTAGAGTTCAATGCTCAGTAATTATGTACAAAGTGAGTGTTGAGACGATCTGGAACACCCTACTTCTTGCTTTAGTAGGAAGGCTATTTCTTTCTACTACTTTAAAAAATTATCAGATCTTGCAAAATAACTGTATGAAGGTCTCTTCTCAGCAGCTTTGGCCTGCCTTGTGAGTAATAATAAACACAGATCTATTCTACACTAGCTAGGGAGCTGGCCGCATGGATTTCTACTACCTCTCTGTGTTCCAGAGCTTCATGGTACAATGCAGTAGCCACTAGCCACATGTAGCTATTAAACACTTGAAATGGAACTAGTTTCAACTGAGATGTATGTGAGTGTAAAAGGCATACTAGAATCAAAGATTCAATATGAGAAAAAAAGGTGCAAAATATCTCATTAACACTTACATTGATTACATGATGAAATAATATTTGAATATATTGAGTTAAATAAGACACATTATTAAAATTAATATATCAATTTTTAACTTTTTTAATGCAGTTGCTAGAAAATTTACAACTATGTATGTGGTTGGCATTTGTGGCTCACATTATATTTCTGTTAGACAGCACTTTTCTAGGGAGTATTTTCTATTAAAGCTATTAACAATGAATGGTCCAAGTCCAAGCTATTATACCTCCTTTGATCCTGAAGAGTGAAGGGGTACACTGTAAACTTCCTGGAGATGAGACATGATATTGATCTGCCCTGTGTTTGCCATCTATCTGGCAGCCAGTCAGTCTGGCCAAATAGACTTCTATTTTTACATAGAAGCTTAAAGGAGGCAGGATAATGCCCCATGTCATGGAGAGAGCACACTGCATAGCTCTTGAGTAATGTACCCAAAAGTAGACCAGGTGCTTTTGGAGGTTCTAAGGCATAGCGATAAATATTACATCCCTTGAGCAATGTAATACAGCCCTTGAAGAAACTGCCATGTCAGCACTTATGAATTATCACTGTCTTTGACAGGCCCTATGCACTGAAAATATTATGGTGTCTACCTCTCTTTATAATTCACATCCAAATATTACTCTGTCTTTTTCTTGCTCCCTGTAGTTTGTTCTCATTCACTGCTACCCTGATTGTGTGTTTAGTGTGCCTAGTTCACAATTGAAGAAGCATGGGAAAGTAAAGGCAGGCCTTGGAAAGATCAAGCACAGTTCGAAACCCTACCCAGAAATATTCTGTCTGTGTGAGCTTGGGAGATTTACTTAACCTCTCTGAGCTCCTCTAAACTTCCATTTTCTCATTTGTGAAATGAGCCTTTCTCTTGCAAGGTCTGTCTGAAGGTTGAATGAAATAAGAAGGTACCTGGCACACTTATTTTCTGGGTAGATGTTGTGGTGAACATCTACTCTGTGGCAAGCCTATGGCTAATTGTTAGGATGTAATCGTGAGTGAGACACAGCTACTGCTTCCAGCTAAGAGAAGAGAAAGACAAGGAGCCTGGTAACATCGGGACATGAATAGCCGTCAATGAAAGGCAGCTATTATTACACTGCACAGTGCAGGATTTGGCTTATAACAAAATTTTAGAAGGGTGTTCAGGTGAGGGAATTGAGACCCATAGTGATTAAATGACTACCTGAGTCACCAGCTCGGGCAATGCTGGGCTGATATCAGGTTATGGGATTGCTGACTCCTCCTCTAGTAATGCCTTTCCTGGGAGATCACATTGCCTCACTCTTGGTTTCCCAACTTGTTTACCTTCAAAGAATAACTTTACCATGTTGGACTCGATAAAAGGAAAGAGGGGTTTCTTCCAATTTTTGCTCCATTTGTTATTAGGGCATGCTAGTAACTAACTGTCTTTGAAAACCTACGCTTCTGTTAACTCCAAAGAAGGCAGGAACACATGCACTTCTTTAAGATATAAAAAGTATTTAGTATACTATAAATTATTATAGTAATCATTGTTAGATTATATCTCACCAAGATAATGAATGTTTTTGTTTGAAGACTTCACTGTATGAGAAATTGTCTCCTATAACTTATTTATCTCCTTTTAGATTAGGTAAAACAAAATTTTCAAATTTGAGTCTGAAGAAAATTCCAACATCTTTAAATTTGTTTAAGGAACATTTTCCATGATCTATATGATCTATCATAGTAATTTAAAAAATCAGATTTTAGAATGAGCCACGTGTAGAAAGAGAAAAAAAAGTAGAAAGTCAATAAGAGGTTTCATTTTTCAAATTTTGTTTTGGAAAAAACTACTTGGTAGGGACAATGGTGTAAAGTAAGATATAAGAAGGAATATACTGTTCAAATAAGCGGCCATGCAATTGATTTTCTCTTTCATGTAACAATCACATCTGCATTGTGAATCCGTTAATGCACCAAGTGAATCAAGCTTAGTGAGTTGACAAACATCCACAGGGATAGTTGCGGGGAGGCATTATAAAGTGCAATGTGGTCCTAGTGAAACAGAATGCTTCGTTCTTTGAGAAAGTTCCACTCTGAATAGAATAAATATGCATACCAATATCGGAGTATGGCCAAGCATTTGGCTACTGACATGCCCCTTCTTCTTTCACTCCTCCATAAAGGAAGAGACAGAGACTCAGGTTCTTGTAACTCAGTTGCCTTTTTTGAGTTCTCCCAAGAAAAGTTCTAACTTCAAGCCAAGCGTCTTGTCACTGGGATTTCTAATTTTTAGTTCTAGAAATCCATGATTTCACAAAACAAATTATCCAAACCTAACGACAACCACATAGAACTTTCTTAAAGTAGACGAGGGAGGAATTAGCCCCTAAAGTATTTCCTGCACAATTGGAACTCACTATAGAAGATGTACAATTGCCTGTACACCCAAGCACAAATAGGCTGTATTATTGCCTTATCCTAGGAGATATACACTTTATATTATGATGGTCCTTCCCTTTCCTGGACCTTCATATGATGTAAGTGCTTGATTTAGGAATAGGGTCTTACATATTGTGGCTGGCGAAGAGCACATTTGCTGATTGCTCTACCACCTGCCTAGATGTCCTCTTCATGATATATAAATGAGGGTCCCTACTCTCAATATACCCCATAGGAACATAATAAAACATGAATAGTCTATTTGTTACTACTACCAGGAAGACTTCAGTAAGTGTAATAACTAACCCTTTTGGATAGATGCAGAGGGAATGCCAAATGCTTTAAATAAATTATCTCATCTAATCCTGATTTTTTTATTAAAAAGGGAAAATCTTATCATATCAACATTAGAGATGAGTAAACTGAGGTTTGGTAGAGCTGGGATTTGAACCTAGCCCTCTGTGACTCCAAAGCACATTCACTTAACCCCAAGCCCACCCTCTCTGTAAATGAAGATTAATGATAGCATCTGTGGTAGAAGCTAATGTCTCCTGACCTGGGAAAATATCTTTCAATGATTATTAACTAAATGTGATCAGCTGCCAGTGGATCAGATGTCATCAAATAAAATCGAGTGTCCAGGGTTTACTCAACAGTACTGTCTCTTACATTTTTTATCAATGTTAGTAGATTGCTTAATCTTTGTACCTGTTACCTCACATGAAGCCTAGATAGCATCAGTCCCTTCCCCAGCCAGTTTGTGCAGGGTTCAGCTTCTGGCTTGTGAATCCAGTCAGTGAATTAATGTTGGTAGCTTAAAAACAGCCCTGAGAGAGGTATTTACATCACAGAAATTGGCAAATGATACAAATCATGACCCTTTTTTTAAATTCCAGGGAGACAGGTGTTAAACATTTACCAGTACACCACTGTCTATGATTCAAATCAGGACATAATAATTGTATTTCTGAAGGTAAACAAACGCACACTGAGTACCCTTGAAAAAAAGCAACCTTCCACAGATACAGTCACACCTAAGTCACCTAAGTCTTTAGTGAATTTTTTGTCCCCATCATTCTGCATTTGGGAGGACCTTTTACAACATAACCATAATGATTTTATATGTCATTTGAAATTTTAAAAAATTACTTTATTTGTTCATTTTTGTTATGAAAGCAAATATGCCCATAGTAAGCATTTAATGTCTTTGAATGTAAGTGCAGACATATAAACCATAAAATGTATATATGAATGCTACCAGTAGAAATAAAATGCAAGCCACATATGTAATTTAAAACTTTCAACTACAGTCATGCACCACGTAATGACTTTTCAATGATGGACTGGTCCCATAAAATTATAAAATCATGTTTTTTTGACATCTTTTCTATGTTTAGATATGTCTAGATACATAAATACTTAATATTGTGGTAAAATTGCTTATACTATTCAGTAGAGTAGTAACCTGCTGCACAGGTCTGTAGCCCAGAGCAATAGGCTATCCCATATAGCCTAGGTGTGTAGTAGGCTATACCATCTAGGTTTGTGTAAATACACTCTGTGGTGTTCACAGAACCATGGAATTGCCTAATGATGCATTTTTCAGAATGTATTCCTGTCATTAAGTGATGCATGACTGTAATCACATTTAAAAAATAAGAAATATTTGTTTTAATAATGGATTTTATTTAATTCAGCAGTCAAAAATATGATTTCAACCTCTAGTCAATGTAAACATTATCAAGATATTTTGCATCTTTTCTTCTTGTACTAAGCTTTCAATTCTGTGTATATTTTATACTTACAGCACATATGAATTTAGATGCTAAATTTTAATCATAAATACTTGATCTGCATTTACATTTCATAAAATGTAAAGCTTAAAAAGTGGTTTCATATATCCAATCTGTTATAGACTTACATATTTAATTAAATTAAATTTAAATTGTCATTGAATTCCTCAATTGCATTAGCCACATTTTAAGTGCTCAATAGCCACATGTGACTTATTGTAACATAATTGGTCATTGCAGGTACATACCATATATCCTTATTTTATAAAATTGGAAACCTAGGCTGGATGTGGTGGCTTATGGCTGTAATCCCAGCACTTTGGGAGGCCGAGATGAAAGGATCAAGTGAGGCCAGGAATTAGAGACCAGCCTGGGCAACACACCAAGACCTTGTGTATAAAATAAATAAATAAATAAAAATAGCTAGGTGTGTTGGCACATGCCTATGGTACAAGCTATTTGGGAGGCTGACGAAGGAGGATCCCTTGAGCCCAAGAGTTGGAGACTGCAGTGAGCTATGATTATGCCACTGCACTCCCAACCTGGGTGGTAGAGTGAGACCCATGTCTCTTCAAAAAGTAAAAATACAAATAATATAACAAATAAATAAATAAAATTGGAGACCTACTATATATACAACTCCCAAAAGTCTTTTCCCCCCTCACACGTTACACATTTAAAATTCCCATCCTGCATTCCCTGCTGGATCTCCAATAGAAGAGAAATCTCAGCAAAAGTAGTTATATCAAAACTGTCTGTGAGCTTTTTCTTCCTCACTCATAAGAAGGAAATAAATTCACATAAGGCATTTTGGATCTGACCATTTTCCAAATTATCATCACCATAAAAAGTTGGTAACAACATGAACTCTGAAAGCAAGCTGTTTCAATGCATGCCTGGTGCTAATGAAAACCAGCAGTTTTAAATGCCCTTTTGGGTTAGCTTCTTCCTTTTTCTGTGCTGTATTATTAGAAAAGCTTCACCAGGGAGATCAACTAGATACAATTTCACAATATTTCTTAGTAATCGATGTTGGCATTTACTCTTCCCATATATTAATTTATTAACATCATGCTTCTAAGGATGTTTTAATCACTTTTTAAAAAAAAATACTTGATACAAATTAGAGGGTGTTAGTTATTTTAGGTGGTGATTTGTTTTGTTTCTGCAAAATTACAAACCAGATATGAGCATATTATTCCCTGTGTGGCTTAATAAACTTTTTTTTCTTTTTTGAGACAGAGTCTCGCTCTGTTGCCAGGCTGGAGTGCAAGGGCACAATCTCGGCTCACTGCAACCTCCGCCTCCTGGGTTCAAGCGATTCTCCTGCCTCAGTCTCCCGATCAGCTGGGACTACAGGTGTGCGCCACCACACCCAGCTAATTTTTGTATTTTTGGTAGAGACGGGGTTTCACCATGTTGGCCAGGATGGTCTCAATCTCTTGACCTTGTGATCCACCTGCCTCAGCCTCCCAAAATGCTGGGATTACAGGTGTAAGCCACCACGCCCGGCCAATACACTTTTAATATAATTTTTGATAAAGGTGTTATGGAGACTTGTCACCAAATAGTCTAGTCTTCACATTAAATTCACATGATACTCCTCATCTCTATTTAGCTCTCTCTCACCTCCAGTAATGACCTCCCTTGTCTCTCAGTCTTTGGTCTCTTACCTTCAACTTCCCACTAGCCGTTTCTCACATTTCCAAAAGTCTTGTAATTGCCTTAAAACAGCAAGTATCCAAAGCAGTCCTATGACCTTCTCCTCCTGCTAACCAACTCAGATCCCCAAATCCTGATTTCTTTCACTAGCACTATCTCTCATCCACACATACTCAGTTATTTGTGATAGACATGTCTCTATCATCTCTCATATCCAATCATCACCAAATCTTATCAATACTTCTCAGTGATATTAAGTTAAGAAGTCATGAAGGGCGGCTGTACCCTAAGGAAAACCCACTTTTGCACAAATCTGAGTTTCTGATCAATCTGAGTTCAGAATGCTGTTTTAATCTGGTCCTACCTCGCCAATCTAATTTTAGGCCCTTTTATTCGTGAATTTGAACCTTGTTCTCTATTCACCAGCTTCCTCAGAATATTGTCCAAAACATACTCAGAATTCATACTCGTATCCAGAACATTTGCTCTGAGCTTTTACCATACAAGTTCACCACAGTTTCTCTCCCTTTTCCATATCCACCAAAGCCTTATCTGTCATTTAGTTTTAATTTTAAGCCCTTCAGTTTGATAGCTGATTTTTCCCTAGTCTGACCTTCTATTTTCGGGTATGCTCCTTCTTTTCACAGTTTCATGTGTTTGTACTGCCTTATTCTTGAAGAACCATTATTTTGATTGCTTTTGCATTAATCTCCATAGTGCCTTGCTCAGTGTTAGCAGGAACTAGTAGTTTAACAAATACTTGCTAATTCTAAATTAAAGAGAATGAAACATATTGTTTTCTTTGCCTGGAGTTGGTTATAGCATGCTGGAAAAAGTATTATATCTAACCTTCATCTTTTCTCATGTGTTTATGAACTGTTTTATAGCCAAAGAATAAGTTAGTATATCATGGGCCTAATTATGTAATTTGGAGGCCTCCTCTGCTGGGCAGTCTACAGATTTAAAATTCATGCCAGCTGCATTACACTGGTTTTGAACTTGCTTTTTCTTGAGAAAGATGGGGAGCAGACAAAATGCCTCAGGCTTTGAGGGTAGAAATGGTGTGAGTTCCATTATGCAAGAATAGAACCCCATTTTTTAATCCCTCCTGCTGAAAATCTTGCCATGAGGCTATAGCCAAAGAATGTGTAAATATCAAAAGAAATTTAGAGAGAGATTTTCCCTAGGAAAATATTGCAAGCTTAAAAAACCCAGTGGGCTAAGGTCCAATTTAGTAGATTCCTCCGAACAATGCCATCCTCTACTTAGATTGTTACAGAACTTCTTATGACAGCATTTGAGTAGACTCCTGTACCTCTGGGTTAAAAGGTACATGTAATAAGTTTAGGTACCTGGGCAAAAAGGGCTTGGCAGAGGGGAATAGAGGGACTTTCTTTTTCTCACATCTAGTATATCATTACATTGTAATGTTAGATAACATTAAAGTTCCAAACTTCGTGTGTCAGCACTCTGACGTTTCCTAGGGACATTTTGTCTCAGCTAGAATCTAATAGAGAAGGATTCCCTCATCTAGAAGCTGCCATGTGGGGCTCTGTGAAGATGACGTGGACAGTGTACAATCCAATTGAATGTCACATCTCGTGGCCTGGCTTATGTGAGGGCACTAGAGAGAGTTCTCCAGAGGAGTGCAGATGGGGCTACTTTTGGAATCATTCCCACTGAGCCAACATCAGTGGAAGAGAAGGGGAGGAGTTAGATTCTAATAAAGCCCTTATCTTCTGCTGAATCCATCCACATTTTTTTATCCTCCTCCTGGCCCCTGCACTTAGTTAGAGTCGGGTCCCTATGCAGTGTTCCAGGCGGCAGTGAACTGCATTCACCTCCTGTTTGGGAGCATGGCAATTTTAAATACTCTTTTCTGCTGTAAGAGTATGCAAACAGATTTCTGGTTAATTTTGTGTTGAGGATTCTTGTTTGTTTTTTGTTTTGATAGAGCACATTCTATGGACATATGTTCAGCTTGTAAAGGAAGTGTTATAGTTCCTTTTTTTTTTTTTTTTTTTTTGGAGATGGAGTCTTGCTGTGTCACCAGGCTGGAGTGCAGTGGCGCGATCTCGACTCACTTCAACCTCCACCTCCCTGGTTCAAGCGATTCTCCTGTCTCAGCCTCCCGAGTAGCTGGGATTACAGGCATGCGCTGCCATGCCCAGCTAATTTTTGTATTTTTAGTAGAGACGGGGTTTCACCATGTTGGCCAGGATGGTCTCAATCTCCTGACCTCACGATCTGCCTGCCTCGGCCCCCCAAAGTGCTGGGATTACAGGCATGAGCCACCACGCCCCACCTAGTTCTTTATTTGGAAGAAGTGAAGTTCATTTGCAGGCAGCTGCTTTCAAAAGTTTGGGGATTGGAGGAAGGTCATCTTCTATTCAACTGAAGCAAATGCCACTTGTTTGTGGCATCTGCCAGGTATCCTTGAGACGTCTGAAGAGGTGACTTCCAAACCAGAGGATGCAGCCTTCCGAGAAATGCAAACCTGTTCACATTCTTGCTCAGATGGGAAGCAGAAAAGGCTGCGTGGGAATTGGGGATTTACTGTTACACTCTGACATCGGAATAGCAGGTGCTACTGGAAACTTCTTTACCTGACACTAAGTGTCTTGGGAGATAACAAGTAAAATTAACACAGCATCCAGTTCTTCAGTGCTTTCTCCACTTAAAAAGAATCAGGCTGGGCACGGTGGCTCATACCTGTAATCCCAGCACTTTGGAAGGCCAAGGCGGGTGGGTCACTTGAGGTCAGGAGTTTGAGACAAGCCTGGCCAACATGGTGAAACCCCATCTCTACTAAAAATACAAAAATTAGCTGGGCATGGTGGTGCACACCTATAGTCCCAGCTACTTGGAAGGCTCAGGCAGGAGAATCGCTTAAACCTGGGAGGCGGAAGTTGCATTGAGCTGAGATCATGCCACTGCACTCCAGGCTGGGCGACAGAGTGAAACAAAAAAGGAAAAGAGAAAGAATCAAATGCAAAGTAAATATTTAGTTACTAACAGGATGGCATTTTAGCTTATAACTTTTTTTCAGCCTTTTAATATATTTCTGCTGGAGGTTTCCAGCTTTGATTACATAGCCTGTTCACCTAGGAGTAAAGGACATTGGGAGGGAGAGATGCTCAGTGGTTCTCATTTGCAAAGTAGACGAGGATGATGAAAGGCCATCAGCTCAAGGCCTTCCAGGTTAGGAATTAAAAACATGAATGTTGTAAAAACCACAACTCATATTTATTTGAAATCTCACAAAGTGTGTTCATCTGCATGTTTCTCACGTGAAATCTCACAAAGTGCGTTCATCTGCATGTTTACACTCAATCCTATGAATGACTCGGTGAAGTAGTGTATGAAGGAGAGTTCCTCATGCATGTGGATTTGCACATGGGGATTCAGATACAAGAAGACAATTTAGTTTACATAGAGATGTGCTTTTTTAAAGAAATTTTTAAGAATATAAAATTATATGGAACAAAAAAGATAGGTCCTCTGCTGTCTAGAAATTAAAGTACGTCAAGAATTTTATCCCTATGTAGAATTACACAGCCATTGCCGGGGGCCACATCTGTAGGCCCATGAAAAAAAACATCTTTGCTCATTATTTCAGCCTGATTAGGGATACCATGAAGGGCTATTCCATTAGGTCAGGTTTGCACAGTAATAAAAATGAAGCCAGTAGAGGATCTCGTGGAGCTCCTGGTATGATGATAAGTCTCTGAGTAACTTGTAAATAGTGCAATTTTATGGAAATGTTGCAGCTAAGCTTTAAAGTAGTTGGCATTAGTTGTCAGACACAGCAACAGCTCTACAAAAGGCAATACGCTGAGTTCATTTTCAACCAGCCCAAACTTGCCTCAGAAGATCCGGGATGTGGACACCCTGGTATATTTTTTCTAGAAAAGCTTATTTCCTTCCTCCAGATAAAGGTGTATGGTCACTGAGGTGTTGTGCTGACAGATGTGTTGATCTACTCTCTCCGTTAGACTGAAGGGCTCCAGGTGTGGCCACACTGGGCTTCTAAATGGCTAGCAAAGCCACAGACGCATCCCTCTTGGTGTCTGAGGTGTTCACATTCCTGGGTCTTTCAGATCTGTATTCCTCATTAAAATAAAACCTCTCTACGACACACTGTGTCCTTGTGGGTTTTTAGTTTTACTAGGGAGTTTTTGTTTCCTTTTGCTTCCCGCCTTCTTTCTGCTTCCCTTCTAGTTAAACCTCTTTAGGATGGCTCATTAGCAACTCGTTTTGAGTGGTTTGAGCTCTTTTGTTCACTGGGAAACAGATTTATGAAATGTTACTATTACCACGATTGTTCTGTTTTTCCTTTTATGGCCCGTCCAGCTCAAGACCCCATGCTTTCTGATACTGCTGATAAGGTTTTCTATTTCCAGATCAAATTAAAGCAAACCTTACTGGCCCTGTTACTGAAGCTGTGCATGGGGGTCATTTGCTGTGAGGTGTTTCTATGGCTTTGAGCCAGGGTGTGAACATCTCTAGTGTTCATGTTATTTCCTGAGACGAGCACTCACGGGAAGTAGAATTTATTACAACCTGCTGTTTGAGTTCATGAAAAGTAGGACAATATGAGACTCTGGGGCAGTGAAAGACTTACTAGGATTCCTTCTGGAACTGACTCGTCAGCTCATTCATGTCTTACCCAGTCTTTAAACAGTATTTCGTGATAATGGTCTGCTTTTAATTGCTGGGCTTTACCTTACCCTTTTTGTGATTGCAGGTCCTACAGGTATGGATCTCTGGCAGCTGCTGTTGACCTTGGCACTGGCAGGATCAAGTGATGCTTTTTCTGGAAGTGAGGGTGAGTTCTGCTTTTCCATTTCCACCCTCAGTGTTTTGAAACAACACTGAACTGTATTTGCTACATCCAAGTTTTTTGGATGATTTTATTAAAAGATGCAAGTTTTACATAGCAGCAAATAGGAAACTTGACTTAGCTTTAAAATCAGAAACTAGTAGGACTTTTCTGTGGATGTTTAGGAGGAATGCAGTAGTCAGTCAACTTTGGCATCTGATGTTTTCATATCAAAAATTAATACTACAAATCATGCTGAGGACATTTATGTTGAAGACAAGCCAGGTCTCTTGTTCTCAGGCTCTGGGAGAGATATTGAAATTACACTGAAGGATTATTAGCTTACTGTTCACTCAGCTCATCTGTGACTAAGGATATCTAATCTATTTCCAGAGCTCAGAATTCAGGCTTGTTAATCATATTCTCGGAGAAAAGAAATTGCAGGTTTCAAATGAATTTCACTTCTCACTCTCTGGGTGATTACCATTTGGCTAAGTTGAGGAAAGAGACACCTGAAATAGTTGAATGATATACCCAGAAATTATGAGCTTCCTTCCCCATCTCTATAATTCTCCCTCCCTTTTTTATATCCCTCTCCTTGTAGAGAAGTCTCAATATGTTTAAACTATGTTTCATAGCAGACCTAACTAAAACAAGGAAGAGTAATAGAAGGGAAAGGGAAGAAGAACTTTTCTGTCAGAAAGAAAACTGTGCTCTCTAACGGGTGGGAGACTTTTTTTTTTTTTTTTAATGAGTACTTGATGTTTTTTCTTGCCTGGGCTTCTACAGAAAGAAAGAATATATTACTCCCATGCTATGACACTGAATTTAGTTGTTGCTTTAAGAGTGTCAGACTCCCCTTCTCACCATTCAGCTCATGTTGGAAAACACAGTTTAACAGCAGACTTAGCGCCTTAAGATGTCCTCCCTGACCTTCTAGCCAAAAATAAATCCGTAGTAGTGAGCTGCTGAGGGTGACCACAGTCACTTAGAAAATGAGAAGAGTAAAATATGTTATTTTATCTCTTAAAGCAATTTAAAAATATTTATAGAAAAGAGTCATAATTGTTGGAAATATTTTTTGGTCTCTCTGGCGTTATAATGTCAACATTATGCAAGTCAAACATGGAGAGAATTGCAGGCTCCATTTCAGCAGCTTTTCCCATGGCTGGTTTTAGACCCTGGTTCTGAGCCAAAGAATTGCAGCTGAGATCCTCTGCTGTTCCAAAGTCATGGTGGCTTAATCTCTCATTTCTTCATTAAGGTGACTTTCATTCCACTGGGCAAGATTTGAGGAATTTAAAAAACTTGTGAAATGAAAAGTATGGCATAGGAAATCTTTAAAGAAAATTAAAAATGCATCCCCAGCTGAGAGATTAGAGCTCAAATTACATTTTAGAACTAGAAAGTCTGCAAGGAGCATCTGTTTCAGCTGCTTCGACATTTTACTAAAACTTTGAGTTCCTGAGTGAAGAGAAAACATCATTAGTTGCTTTTAATGTTTGCTTTTTGTTTTTCTTTTTAATAGTTTTGTTTGATTCATTTATTTGTTCAGGGAGAGCAGAATATAAGCAAATGCAATAGTTTATACTAAACACAAATCACATATCCTACCAGTACTTACGCATAAGAAGTAATTTAACAAAGAAGAACATTTTTGTCTCTTTTTTTTTGTCTTATTGAACTAACCAATATTTCTTTTTCCTTTGGAATATGTGCATATTCCAGAATCCTTTCTTAAAATGGTCTAAGGATTAAGGATGGGGCATGATGTTTACGTAAGAAGGCATATGTAAGCACGTTCCAGCGTGTGTGTGCATGCTTGCCTCTGTGTGTGTGTGTGTGTGTGTGTGTGTGTGTGTGTGTATTCTAGTTCTGGCCACTTATCTAATGAATGGGTTCATGTGTTCATGGGTTCAGCCAAAGTTACTGCATAACATGACATGGGTCAGTCTCAGATAACATTTATGGACCATGTGTTTGTTTTTCTGCCAGGTCTGGATTGTAGCCAAATCATTTTATTTTTATTGTGTCTCCTAGTGAATAAGGCAGACTAAAAATATAGATTAAATTTTTAAAAAGAAAAGATACTACTATTGAATTCAGTTTGTTCAGTGAAAGATGTGGCATTGATGGGTAAGTGATCTTGGAAGCATCACCCGGAGAAAAGTCACCCAGGAGCTGGTAGAAGATGACAGACCTGTATGCGTAGGGAAGGGTAGCACTTGAGCAGGGATTTTCTTGCTTGGGCAGATGAGCAATTAGAAATATACTGGCCCTGAAAGGATTTTTTTAATTAAATCTAATTGCCCTGTGGGAAATTTAATGAGAACTAAATTTGAACAGTGCCATTATTGTGTTAGCTAAAGTGTTGTAATAGATGTTTTCTGTCTCTCATCCTTAATATGAAGTTCTCATCCTTAATATGAAGCTCTATATCTGCTCTTCAAAGCCAGTTACATAGTCTAGAGGAGAATTTTTTATTCCAAAATCAGGAATGATCCACAATGCCTTGTTTTCAAAGGGCTTCACATGGTTGACCTATCAACTGATTGTATCAAAATTGCTGCTGCTGGAATAATGCTGCTAATGAGAAATGTGCATAAAGATCTAATGGATATAAGTATTCTTCCAAGCAGTGCCTGTTATAAATTAGGTCATATATCTCTACTATTTCAATCAGTCTACCCTTGAATATACCCTTTGACCTCAGTAACCTAAGGTGGAAGTAAGCAAGCCCCTGCCTTGTAGTTCAGTCTAGCTGGGACATGAGGAATGTCTTGAAATTAATGAGAGACTGTATATCTTTAAAGTCTAGATTGTGTGATGAAGAGAAATGGTCAAGATGCCCTGAAAAAGAATAGATCAAGGTGGACTAGAATAGTTAATTCAACAAATTCAGTGTACTGATAATTCTTAAGAGCTTCCTATTTTCAAAGCCTGCACCTATGGCTATGAGGAATACATTGATTCTTCCCTCAAGGAACTTTTCATGGGTTAATAAATCAGGCATGTACACCAAGAATTACAATATCAGGCATTGTACATTAACTATCAAAATGGCTTGAATCACACTTTATAGAAGTGATGATGACGTGAGGGATACCTCAGCTGTGGTGAATTACAGCTTCATGAAGGAGGTTGACATTGTTTCTGTAGAGACTAGAATGTCAAGTTTAAGATTTTAAAAGGCTGAGAAGAACAGAAGGCTATCACAGGAATAACTTATGTGATAAAGCAACAACATAAACAGAAGTGTACAGATGTAGATATGAGATGTCTATGGACAACAATTCATTCACTTACTGTGCTAGTCAATGGATGGTTCTATTTTACGCATTTAACATTCAACAAGCATTTCTTGAGCACTTACTTCGTGGAAGGCATAGGATTAATTTGGCCAGGGTGTGTGGTACATAGGTGCTATATTTGTAATTATTCCCTTTGGAAGCAAACTTAGGTCAGTAGGTTTGAGTCAAATTATAGAAGGCCCAGAGATAGCAAAGGCATTATGGAAAAGGCAAGACTTGCTGGGCCCTTGAAGAATAGGTAGCATTTGGAGAGGAAGAAAAGAAAGAGGAAGTGTATGCCATATCCAGCAACTAATAGTCCTCAATATTGGAGGCCAGACAAAAGCGCTACCTGTATGATGGAATAGTGTGTGTGTGTGCATATGTGTGATATTTATATGTAACATATATAGTATCTACATGTAATATTGATATATAATATTTACATACAACATATTTATATTTGTATGTGTGTGATACATACACTATATATGTACACATATACATATACATGTATATATATGTACACTATATGTATATACTATATGTACATGCACACCAGTTAGGTGTGGCTTGCAGGCAAAGCACATAATTGACATCACTCAAATTCTGCAAAGGTGTTATATCATTCTGTACCATTCAGGGTAAGAGACTTAGGAATGAGATGCCACATCCTAAGGGAACCAAGAGCCCCAAAATAATTTTTTCTGTATATTTTGAACATTTTTCATAAACCTATGCACACTGACAAAACACTTACTTGAAAGGAAAGACACCCCTGTTCTCATTGCTATCAGACAGCAACAATTTATTTTTTAAAATAAACTCTATTCCACCACAGTTGAAGTTCCACAGAGCTCTGAGAGGATGTCAAGACATGTCAGATATATTTCACACAAGTATTAGAGTCATGGTTTCAGTTAGTAAACAGTAATGAATGCATCTGTTAAATGTGTTCAAGAATGAACACTTCAAGGCTTTCCATTCACAGTGAAGGTGGGGAAAAAAGCCACAGAGCTTTTGATTGCTGCTGTCTTCACCATAATCCAGAGGCAAGAAGAAATCGTATGGTGTGTTCTAGTGCAATGGCCTGCGTCCATGTACATCAGCAATCCTCTGTCCCCTTGTCCTCCTGATATTGCAGAATTTATTTGATGTTGGAGTTCAGCAGGTCACAGCAAGCTGGGTTAATCTAGATGGTGCCAATGTAGATAATGACACATAAAAAGTCTTTCAAGAAGCTTTTATTAAGTCATTTTACAGATTCAAGGAGGAATTTTATGTATTTATTTATTTATTCATTCAATTTTGCATGCATGCATTTATTCATTTTTTTGTTTTAGAGATAGGAACTTGCTATGTTGTGCAGGCGCCAAACAGTTCTACTAGCTTCAAACAATCCTTCTTCAGCCTGCAGAGTAGTTGGCATTATAAGTATGAGCCACTGTGCCCAGCCCAAGGAAGAATTTTGAATGTATATTCCTGCTTTTAAGGAGCTCACAGTCTTTAGAAGAGAAAACAGAGAAATAAACATAATTTAATTGTGATCCTCTTAGATTATTAAAGGGTTTTAATCTAGGTAATAATACTGTTAGATTTTTACTTTGTCAATAATACTAGTAATAGGATAAAAGTGAATTTGAAAGGGATGAATTAGAGGAGGAAGTTGATGACAGTAGGTCAGGAGAGAGATAATCTAAGTGTGACAGGGATGATAAAAAATAGATGGATCACAAACACGGGGATGTTAAGAAGACAGAATTACCAGTACTCAGAGTCTAATTAACCTGTGGATTTTTGACTCGGGGAACTATCAGTGCCTTCTTTTCCATCCATTTCTAAGTTTCTGCATTTTTAATTAATGTGATCATCAGCAATGACTCACGTTTAATGCAGTGAAGTCCTGGTGCACAGTTCAGCCTATTAGCACTAAAGTGGTACTTGCACAGAACAACTCTGTAGGGGAGGAAACATGCTGAGGCTGGATGACAGCAGAGTGTCTAAGCTACGCTTCTTTTGTACCATTTCTCTGAACTCCTCATGCCTGTGTCTACCCTGGGTCCTGCAGCTGTCTGCTCAGCTCTGCAGTATGGCTGTGGTATGGCTCAGGCTACTATGCAGTGAGGGTCTACAGAAAGGACAAAGGTCTGAACTCCCTCCTCATTGTAGTCTCTGGACATGTGTGACTCTATCCCAAAACCTTGACAATCCCCCAGATATTTTGTCATTGCTAGAGTATGTACTTACTCATGGGATACAATAAAATATATACAGGATGAGTTGAGAACAGCAGAGCCATGTGCTGGGCAGAGTCTGGGAGGTTGGTTAGGCTCCCACGGAAAATGAGTGACTCACCCCTACAAAGAAGCTGGCAGTGTGAGTGATTAGATTTGTGCCACAGCTAATTAGTAAATTGAAGGAGTGGGACCACCCAAGAATACTCAGAACCCTGAATGTTAGTTAAATTCACACATGCCAGTGATAGAGTATATTTCTGGTCTTCCGCCTTAGATGCCAGCTCTTACGGGAACAGAGCCAGTCCTGGTTATATAATAGAATGTTTCCACACCACTTTGGTTCAGTATCCTAAATTGTGGCTCTTGTTATGGGGTAGACAGGAATGAGGTTGACATAACGTATTTGGTGTTTGGTGATGGCAAAGAGTACCTGTTCATAGACACACCTGGTTGTCCACCTCTGGCTAGAGACCAACCCAAGTTCAACTGTGCAGAAGTCCATGTTGGCCTTTACTGGCCCAGCCAGCCTCTACCTGAGATCATTCCCTACAACAAGGGGCCCAGGATTCCTCAGTCACCCCAGCAGCTTTTCCCAAGGAAAACCATCTCATGAGGAATTTGCCATTGATGATTTTCTCCTCACTGTGCATCGAAGTCAATGGGTTTCTTACTGAGAGTTGGTTCCTTTTAAACCTTAACCTTACACTGTATATGATATAGAACTGTAGGCAGTCCAGGGTCATCAATAAAGACATTTTTGGGGCCTCTACTTGGCTTGTAACCACCTGCTTATCCACAGTACTGTGCACCTAGCTTGTCATCAGGCAGAGTCACCAGCAGCCACAACAAAAGGGTGCACCTTCGTCTTTTCCAAGCAACAGGCAATGTGGCTCCATTTTAACTTTTCTGGCAATACTCACATGGATTGTTAAATAATGCTGTCAACAGTGTCATCTTCAAACCCGAAGCAAACTTCCTCATCATCTGTAGTTAGCAGCATAAAGACGGTGATGATGTGTAACATAAACACACTTTGAAATCTGATGCAATTGACCCTACAAAGAGAGTATTCCTTAGTGCCCTGTCTGGCAACTTCTGGACAGACCAGGAGGCCTTGGGGCTTAGAGCACTTCTTCAGCCTCAGCTGCAAATCCATTTTTTCTAGTCCCTTGTTCCCAGGATGAAGCCACAGTGTTTTGTCAGGTACATTTATCAGGAACCTCAACCTTCACAGTGTACGCATCACATTTCCATGGAAGGATTGCAGGTATTAGAAGATGGTGGATCATGTCTTAACCACAGGGGAAATGTTTCAGGATGTTTTTATAGAAGCTTTCACTAACAAGCAGGACACAGGATTGGCAGAGAGGTGGGGGTAGGAGGCAGGTGAAGGGTGGCATTTGTTGTGTTTCCCTCTTCTAAATGAAGTTATAATGACATCTGTGTTTCAAGAGTGTGGCAAGTTTGGACTGAGCTTGAAATAAATATAGTTTAATTGGTTTCAAATAACTGAACAAAATGACCATTCCATGCCCTGTGTAATAAAATGTTATGGAATTAAAACTTACTAGACGTTAAAATCCATGAAGGATATTTTGCTGGATGCCCATCCTTCAGCATTCTGATGAGGATCTTCATGTATTTGTTCAATGAATAAGTGAATCAGCAGCTAAATCCTGACCTTTGATTTCCTCAGTTCTCTCCTGCAATTGTCACTGATGCTCTCATCTCCAGTCCTGAGCAAGGCAGGAGTTGAATTAGTATCCCCTTATAGTGGGAGGGGTCTAGAAATAGCTGTGCCACTTTAGAAGCTAGGCTTTGTGGGCTTTTCCGGAGGATGGAATGATTTTATTTTCCTGCTTTCTACTCCAGATATCACCAAGATCAGAATTCTGCCCTAAACACTAATGTGTGGGAGCCTGATGTCCTGCCTAAGTCTTGTCAACCTCTTTCCAGGTGACTGAACTCCGAACCCCATGCACCAGTCACTGGCCAACATTCTGCATTAAGTGACCCGGTCACCCAGCACCATCCCCCTGACACCACCTTTATCTCTACACCACCTGCCTCCTGCCTGATTAAATCTCCTCAAATATTGACAGACATAATGATACCTGCAGATCCCAAATCCAAATTTTCTTTGCCCCTTTGGACATTGAACTTTAGATTACAAAAGACCCTGACTAGGGATCCTGTGGATAGCTGAGTCAATTTTCTTAGCCCCATTCCTTAAATATCAAATCTTTCTAATTTTCCAATGAGAGCACATGAAACTCTCAAGGTTAAAAGTCAATTTATATTAATAAAATCTTTAATTTCTTGATTTCTGAATATGAAAAAATGATACTTTGTGTATCTTTTAATTTTTTGGCAAAACCTTCCAAATTTGTGGAAAGAGAAATAATATTGACTACTGGATAACCATGTGCTATGTGTAAATATTAACAGATTCACCTTAGTGGGCACTGACTTGATGATGTTTGCCACATTATATTTTCCAGAGCCTTGGCTCTCCCAAAAAATGAGAGGTCATTTTTCAGGGGAGGACCATTTTGTGTTTGGCTAACATTTACGACATATAATTTCTTCTCCTCTACATGCCACTGACCCACTGCATCCCTGGTTGGAGCAAGAAGAGCCATGCTTTCCTTAATAATAGCTAATGGTGAAAGGATGTGTTGTAACAAGAGCAGAGGAATAGGGAAACAGGAGAAAGACAGTCAGTTGAAGAGTCCTGCCCTGTGTCAGGGCACCATTTGGCCACCTGGGCTTGCTAGGAGTAGAATATAGAAAGTACATGAAGTGCCATACTCAGACAGCTCTGGCTACGTTGACAAACTGGTATATCATGGTGCCCAACTTTCTTTGTTAGCTGGGCCAGCATCATACCCTCTAGTATTTGCTCTGAACTTCATAAGCACGGTTGACTAGCTTTCTTTTCCTCTGCAGTTATCATTCAGACTGAATAGTTTCTAAGAGGCTCTTATTGAGAAATAGAAGGAGGTAAGTTAACTTCTGTGCATACCTTGGCCATATTTGCTTGACAAACTGATGTGTATACTAAAGCCATTATGGGTGTGAAAGGCAAAAGTATAAGTGCTCCCCAGTATGACCTGGCTATTTTGTCTTACTTCTATATTTGATTGCTAAAAATATATGTTCTTGGGTCAAAAAACTCACTTTAAGGGAAAAAAATGGAAGAATATTAATAACCAAAATAGAAGAATATTAAGAACTTTAACATGAGATGTATTTAGATTAAAACCATCTCTTTTTGGATTTTGGCGGGTGATTTCTCCAACATGTTTAGAACTGGGTTGCTATTCACCCAAAGGTGGAAACTTTTGATGTTGGGGAATACCACTGATGCCTTAAAGCAGAGGGTAAAAGGAAAAGACTGAAATTCCAGGCTAAAATGAGGAGAGCATGGCCACCACTGAGCCCAAGGTAGCATTCAATAAATACTATATAAATTACTGATTTATTTCTACAGTTGGTTGATAGAAGCTTACTATGATCTGCCTAAGGGTGCATCAAATTCCTCTGGTACTTTGATCCTATTCTTGACTATCACTTCCTTGGGGGCAGCAGTTAATCAGGTAGAGGCTTATCCTGTCAAGAGAGTAAAGGGAGCTATGGAGGAACTCGCTGGGAGGAGAAGCTGGTCCTCAGAGATGCTTAGGGTTTAGGACCAGTAAGAGGCAGTCTCTACACCACCCACATCTGATTCTTGTTTCCTTCTTCTCTGCTATGGTCAGGAGAAACAGTTTAGATTAGGGATTTCAGAGCAGTGGTGTTGGACTTTGTCAAAACTGCATTTGAATCCCATTTATGAATTGTGTGATTTTTTTAAGGTTGAGTTCCCCAGAAGTAGGATGCTGAGACAAGGATTCCTATGAAAGTGAATTATTAGAAAATGGTCCAGGGAGAAAGCGATAGGAGAGTAGGAAAATGAGACGGGGAAGGTAAAGAAACCAGACAAGGATACAATATCAAGTAGTATCCAACAGTGGTGTGGTTGGGTAGAAGTATCTATCTCAGCAGATTTTGAGTTGTCCAGATTATCCTCAGTTGGTGGTTAAGGTTAAATTTGCATCCTCACGAGGATGCAAATTTCTACACACTATCAGTTGTCCAAGTGCAGGTAAAGCTGGCTCCAGCAGCCTGAGGGCAGCCGACAGAGAGACACGGGTCCTGGGTGTGGGAGTGAAACCACACATGAAGCCTGCATGTAAAAAAAAAAAAAAGGTAAAGAGGGGCTGGGCGCGGTGGCTCATGCCTGTAATCCCAGCACTTTGGGAGGCCGAGGCGGGTGGATCAAGAGGTCAAGAGTTTGAGACCAGCCTGGCCAACATGGTGAAACCCTATCTCTACTAAGAATACAAAAATTAGCTGGGCGGGGTGGCGGGCACCTGTAGTCCCAGCTGCTCGGGAGGCTGAGGCAGGGGAATTGCTTGAACCCAGGAGGCAGAAGTTGCAGTGAGCTGAGGTGGTGCCACTGCACTCCAGCCTGGTCAACAGAGCAACACTCTGTCTCAAAAAATAAAATAAAATAAAATAAAATAAAATAAAATAAAATAAAAATCAATAAAATAAAATAAAGTAAAGTAAAATAAAATAAAGGCAAAGAGATCAATCTACATCACCAAAGCACTGACAGCATCTGCTACAGTGACTTTGGTAGTTTCTTACATTCTCTGAGCCTCAGTTTTCTTCTCTCTTAAGTCAGAGGAAAATGACTTGTTTAAAAAGGCTTCAATGAGGTAACACAAGTAAAGCACGTATTGAGATTACTACACAGGAAAAGCAGTTACTGAATACAATTAGTCAACTGGTAATTGGTAATAATTATGTAAAATTCCTATAATTATAGGGAGCGCTATACAATTATTATATATAATTCCTATAATTGGAATTACCAATAGGCTAATTGTATTCAGTAACTACTGTTATTGTCCTCAAGTTGAGTTATTATTGCAAACCCTGAGGCCTGAATAAACATGCAAACTAAACTGACATGTAGAATTTTATTTATAACAATATATGCCTAAAAGAAGCGGTTTATTTGCACAAGGAAATTTTGGAAGCTACAGATAATTTTAATAATGACTATCTTGAAGATGTTTCTAATGTTTAAGACATAATAGCATAAACCTTTATAAAATGGGATACTGTTATATAGTTATAGTTGTAAGAATCAGTGTTTAAAGGATGGGTTTGATGAAATTGTACTACTCTAGTTCCTGTGCTTCTAATAAAATTAAATCTGATTAATACAGCAAGTAGGTCTTTGGTGAGTTGATTCTGATGCTGGGAGTGATTTTCTTAATTCTTGCTCAGAAAGCCATCCATGAGAATTAAATGAGATAGCATGTACAATACCTGGTATAGTTACTGGTAAGAGGTTTTCAGTAGAGACCAATCTCCTCTTTGTTTACCTTCTCATCAAGAGAGGAAGAACAAGGAAAATTAGGTTGCTTTTTTGAGAAAATACTTTAGGCCAATTACAATCATCTGAAAGTAGAATGAATTTCTAGGTTAGGCAAGACTAGAGTTAAAGCGTGGGTGTGCAGGGCTGACCTGCCAGGGTACTCTGTATGGAAGTACATGGAAATGTATGCCCAAATACAGCTTCATATAATTGTTTTGATCATACACAGTTTCCACATGAGATTATATTTGAATGACTAATTCAGCAAATATAAAAAAGGAGAAAACCAGTGGACAAGATGATTCCTAAGGTTCCTTTCTTCCTGGTCTATGCCCTAGTGTATTATTTGAATTGATATTCACTGGAACACACAGTTACTGCTGGAGATTGAGTTATAAAAAGATTCAAATGGTTTACTCCATTATATCTACTTAGGAAATCTTTTTTTAAAATAACTGATAGATGTTCAGTTGTGCGAAACGAAAGGTATTTCTGGCTACCCCTTTATAGTTGTGTACATGACTGCAGAGCCATCATTTCATGCTTACTTCCCCACATTCATGTACCATTTTCTCAAAGGAAAATGATTGAATGAACTTGCTAGTTTTGATTCTGGGGTTTGTTTTAAACAACTGATATTTAAATCCACCTAGTCCTCTTTAGCTGTTCTCCTAGGAACTTTAATATTAACAAACAGCTGAACTTATACATTTTGTAAAAGAGTTCAGACAATGAATTCATTCTTCTTGAAATGCATGGAAGTACCCAGGTGCTAGCTACACCCAAGAGCCTTTTCTAAATACAAAAAGGATTGACAAACCAAGCATTCATCCTGTCTGCGTCCAACAGTTCGGAATCAAACCATGAACTTGCTGTTCCTCTGTTTGTGGTTAGCTTGTTTGTATATTTTTGAGGAAGATGATTCAATGCAAGAAGTAGTTTTATATAGTATGTTAAGTAAATTTCCTATATGATATACTTAATCAGAAAAATATTTTTGAACTAGAGCTCACAGAACATATGATTACAATAGTTTTCAGAAAGCAAGGGGCTAAATGAGGATTTCTCAACCTTGGCACTATTGAGATTTTAGGTTAGATAATTTTTCTATGGTGGGAGGCGTGTCCTGTGCATTGTAGCATATTTATCAGCATTTGTGACCTCGTACCCACTAGATACCAGTAGCCCCCCTTCTCAGTTGCAACAACCAAAACAACTATAGACATTGCTAAGTGTTCTCTAGGGGTCAAAATGGCTCCTGCTTGAGAACCACAGTCTAGATCTGGTAGTTGCATATTGAACTGACAGTCCCCAGGATTGTTGTGGGGATCAAATTAGATAAAACTTGTTTATATTTTTTAAAAAGTAAAACTCATACATATAGTTACATTACACCTCTTCTTTTCATTTGTTACTCATCTAAGATTTTTTGAGCCAGATGATGGAGACCCATAAATAAATTAACCTTAAGAGGCTCAAAGGTTTGCCAGGTAAACAAAGAGGTTAGAAGAAAAAGAGAGATCATGTCAGATGTGCCTTAATGAATGTGTGTATGTAACATGTACAAAAAGTTATGGGAACCCCAAGAAAGAAAAGACTCCTTTTGAATGAAATCAGAGAAAACCAACTGGACCATACAGTTGAAGCTCTATAATAGGAATTACCAATTAACTAATTGTAACTAAATACTCTTTTATACAATGTCATATATTCATGTAGTTTTTAAATCTAGAAGTAGTTAAGGTTCATAATTGTCATTTCTCAGGGACACTACTGAAGTGGTATCAAATCTAAATGAGCAACTTAAGAATTGAAGTTGTCAGACAGCTGTTAATTCCCCTTTTTCATACCTGCTCCAATGATAGCCAACAATCAAACAAAAATAATAAAATAAAAACGAAAGCAAAAAATACAACTCAGATTTCACTAAGTACAGCAATAAATATCAGAGACATTAGGGAATAATAATAGGTCAAAGCAGAAATTCATTCCTCAGTATGTTCTTCAAGTGGAAGAATTAGGTCTGTTTTAGTTCTGTTGATTCTAAAAGAAACATTCAGGCTATCAGGAAAACCTGTTTTAAACTCTAAATCTGACACTATAGATAGATAGATAGATAGATAGATAGATAGATAGATAGATAGATAGATAGATGATAGATAGATAGATAGATGATAGATAGATAGATAGATAGATAGATAGATAGATAGATAGATAGATAGATAGATATAATTCTGCCTAAGTAATTATCTGCTGGTACCAAAGAGATTGACAAAGAGATTCACTAACCTACCAGAATTTCCTAACCTTGTTCCAGGGTATTCTACATTAAATACTCATTACCACGGAAATTCCACATAAAAGCTGTCATGCTTGATGGAGCCATATTTACATGAAACGTTGCAGCATTTTCTTCTTTAAACCTCTTCTACAATTTGACCAATTCCATGCTCCAGGGAGCACTCAGAGGTTGATTAGGACATGAGTTGTTAGCATGTGCTGCACTAATGGTTATGAGTCACATTTGTTTTGGAAGATCACCCTTAAAGCCTGTCACTCATGCTTGTTTATGGGAAATGCAACAACTTAAACATCAGTTAACAAATCCCCATGAATGCATGGTCATATTTGAGTGCTTCTAACAAATGCTTCCTTTCATTTCTCCCTTGACAGCCCTAAGAATTAAAGGCTGGTAGAGCAAACTGGGAGACATCCATGAACATTTATTAAAGGAAGCATAGGAGAGTATGATAACTGCAAAGCCAGCTGTTCATATTATTGGTGTGAGATTAAATTTCATCAGTCTTAAAACCTGCTTTTTACCACTAGAGAAATCAATCTGCCATATTTAAGGTTACATTAATGTGGAACATTCCACATACTGAACTGTCACATGCCTTTAAAATAACCATGCCATGCTGTTTTTTTTTTTAAATCATTACAAGTGAAACAAACAGCTGACAGGTGGGGATCTATTGGTATATTCAAGTTTTTCATGTGAAAATTTCCCCCAATATTAGTTGTAATCACAACTTGATTATGAGAAACAAACATACCATATATAGGCAGAACTATATATCAGTAGCCTTTATATTTGACAGCTCACTATAAAATCCGTACTATGATTCAGTGAACATATTTATGTCTTATATCTGGGTTGATCTGGTTGCCTTCAGCTTTCCTCACTTGAAAAAACTATACTTAAAAAACTGTAATTTAATGTTAAAGTTAATTAACACAGCAAATATTTATTGATGACCTATTATTTACTGGGTACTATTCTCGGTGCTTGCAATGCCTCAATGAACAGAAGAGATAAAAATCTCTATGGTCATGCTGCTTGATTTAGTGAGATATATGTGTGTTTGTGGGGTGGAGGACATGCATGTGAGGCAGACAATAGGCTACAAAAATAATAAATTATCTAGTATTTTATAAGGTGGAAAGAGCTATGGAAAACTGCCCCATTTGTTCCTCATCTGAGTATACCCAAAAGTTGATCTTTAATATTTTATATGAGTCTCCTAGGTTCTAAATGTTAGAAACTAATTAAAAATAAGTTGAAACTAAACTAAATATCTTTGTGATCTCTCTGGCTAGAAGCCTCAGGACCAGTCCTCACTGTTTACTGATGAGGAAGCCGAGGCCCAGAGAATTAAACGATGTAGCCAAGATTTCAAGCAGTTACTGTCAGAGGTAGGACCAAGACTCACAACCTCCTTCTCTGGTGTGTTTTTCTCAATCGGTTAGCATTTAACAGCAAGTGTTTTAGTTGAAAAAATTTATTTGAAAATCTGTTTGAAACATGACAAAATAGGAAATACCTGCTTATTCCCTCACTGCAGAGTGGTCCTCAGCAGAAAGAAGATTTTGAAGTTTATGAATTGTGTTCAGACAAGACCCTTATAAAATCACTGTCCTCTCTCCAGTGGCAGAAGTGTGGCCCCTGACTCCTCACCCACCCTCATTCATCTTTCGTATTCCTTGAAAATTACCACTGAGTATTTTCCTTCTGCTTCCTGCAGCACCAGCAGAAAAGATGAGGATGCGTCTCTTGATTGCCATCACAAATCTCTTTCTTATGCTTGCTTCCATTCTTATTCTGCACATAACTTGGACTTGGCCATCATTCTTAGAGCTCCTCTAAATTGTTTGATTAAAAGATTGTTTATAAGTCCAGAGTCAGAACGGAATTGAAAAGGCACTGCACATTTTGATGGAGAGGAATAAACTCCAGTCAAAAGTCATGGCTTCTGGACTCACCACCCTAAGGCAGCCTCACTGGAACTTGGTTTTCCAACTGTCAGTGGAGTTTTAGAATTTTCCTACTTGCAAGCTTGTTGTGAGGATCAAATGGTTAAGAGAGATTGTGTCTGTTATGGAATTGTGAAAACTGTAAGTTGCAGTCCACACTGTAGAAATCTTAGTTACCTCTGCCCTTTCTTTCTCTAAAGACAGGTTGCTAGTGGAATAGACAAGTTTGCCATTATTTTGAAGGATGCATTAAGCATATATTATGTTAGTGAAGTTGGTCTTCTGAAAGTTGGAAGGGACCTCAGAGGTCCTATATTAGACCAACTGTGGCTGTTCCTTAGAATAAGCTGGGAGTTTTCTGAAAAATACAAATTCTGAAGCCTCATACATAGAGATTCTGATGTGGAAAATCTGGAATTGATGGCAGCAGTGGCCCGTCTGGAGCCGCTGCTGTGAAGATGCCGGCTGTAGTGGGGGAGGTGCGGCTGGGGTTGTACCCTCCACAGAGCTGCCAGGTGGGAAGCCTGACCCTTCTGAGTTGGCAGGTGTGAAGCCCAGTGCTCTTCAGGCACAGTTGCAGCTGCCCATCTGTGCCTCCAGACCTGGGCATCCCTGTGCTCTCAGGGGCCCAGGAAGCACCCCCTGCTCCTGCAGGCTTGGAAGTGCCTGCTATCACTCCCTGGCCTCTCCCTGCACCTGCACCCAGCACCCGCTCCAAGGTGAAGCAAAGTCATGGCCAAGCCTGGATGCTGTCATGACCTGGTCAGGTGTGCACACACTCAGGGCAGTGCTGACACACCAGCTCCCTGGCACATTGGCACTCTCTGGACTTTGGACACCAACCAGCATGGGAGGGAGACTGAGAGGGCACTGAGGGGTTGTTCAGCGCAGGCCTGCAGGTGCCCCTTGGCATGAACAGCCTGGGTGATGTGGATGACATGTAGATGGTGGCAGAAGGCAGACAGGCTCCTGGGCAGAAAGAGGCCAGTCCCCAGTGAAGCTCCACCTTCAAGCCAGGGATGGCCGGAAGCCTGGTGGCTGAGCTATCAGTTCCAAGTGGAGTCCTTGGCTGGGAGTGAGAACTTATGGTGCTTTATCCAGGCCTTCCCATAGCCACCCATGGACCAATAAGCACACACTTCCTCCCTTCTAATCTCATAAAATCCCTGGAGTTACCCAGACTCGGGAAGATGTCGGGATGACCTGCCTATGGATAAGAGCTACCCACTTCAGGTCTCCTGAGAACTGTACTGTCACTCAGTAAAGTACTTCTTCACCTTGCTCACCTTCCAGTTGTCTGTGTATCTCATTCTTCCTGGATGTGGGACAAGAACTCAGGACCCACTTAATAGCAGGACTGAAAGAGCGGTAACACGAACAGGGCTGAGACATGCCTTCCCTGCCCACCACATTGTAGGTGACAAGAACAGAAGAGCTGCAGCCCTTTGGGGAGCCCAGACCTGTGTGACACCCTCTTTGGGGGCTCTGAGGTTTCTGTCATCTCCAAGCTCCCAGGCGTTACCACATTCCCCTCGTCCAGATGCAGTTGCCCACGGTGGAAGCCATTTGCGTACATCAGATGCAGCCGCAGGCTTGCATGGAGCTGGTGCCTGTGCTGGTGCCTGGAGCTGCTCACCCCACCACGGAAGCTGGTGTACCTGGCTGTGCACAGTGGCCGGACCCCATGCTTACCCACTCACGTATCCCTCATTGCTCCATGCCTGGCTTGCCCTTGGCAGGCGTGGGGTCCATGCTGGTAGCACAACCCGAGCATAGCCTACCAGGCCATTGGCAGAACAAGCCCAGTGGGCCCGAGCAAAACTTGGGCAAATGTGCCACCAGCCACAAAAAGGAAACACAAAGGTTTCCGGCTGGAAAAGCAACACCTGAAGAATCCTGCAACAGAATGATGCTCTGGAGTGTTTTCTGTGCTAGGTGTGCTTGTTTGTTTGACGAAAGCTCCAAACATGAGTCTGAAGATTAGCCAGTTTGGGAAGCCTTGCTTCAGCTTTCTACTGACATTAAACTCCTTCTCCTCTCCCATTTCTGTCTTCACTTAGAAATGGAAACCCACTAATTACTCAAGATCTTACCTTTTCCATTCAGTCAACTAGGCCCTTGCACCCCCATTACTTTGCGTTCCACCTTGACAATTGCTATTGCCAAACATCGGCATTAATCTATTTTGACATCTTCTTTCCACCTGCTGCCCTCTAGTGGAAGTGCTGACAAGCAGCAAAATATTTAACTGGGAACAGCAGGAAAGTGACCAGTTTGAGTTGGCCAGTTCACACAAGTCAGCGCAGGTCCCCAGCATGATGTCTACAGACTACAGCTATGCCAGAAATCGTTAGGATGGCCTCCAGCTGTTTGGACACTATTTGCACACAAGTTACATTTAGAGCAGAACTTTGTAAAGACCCTGGCATTTATTCATGGGCTTTTTAAAGGTTTCAAAAATCTACCTGGAAAACATTACCCTTGGGATATTTTCGTTTCTGTGTCCCTCATTTTCTTCTTTTGTCATTTACCCAAATTCTTCTTCTTGCAAAAGAAGGTGGTTCTTTCCTGCCTTCCCTAACCTTTGAATTTTCCAAATCTTGCAAAAAATAAAGATACATATATCTTTAAATAAAGATACATATATATAAATTCTTACAGTTTAGAAGCTTCCAGTCGCCAGGTGAAAGGAGTTCACATGAACTGAAAATTGACAATGTAAAGGACACTGTGTTCTCCTACTGTGCCTCCAAGTCTCTTTGAGGTCTGTTAGTAGTCTTCTTTTTTCCAGGAGACACTGAAGTTAAGAGAGTTTAAGAAGATTGTAGTATGTCACAAAGCAAGTGGAAAAGCTAGCACTAGAACTCAGGTCTGGCTGATGGAAAACCCTTATGTATTTTTTTTAATGTGCTTCTTTGGTGTTTAGTGATTATTTAGTCTTCCGTGAAGTAATAAATAATAACTTGCATGGTAAATGTTATTAAGGCTCGAGGTACTAAATTTATAGCAAAAATCATTCAGCTTTTTTTTAAATGAATGTTTAATAATCAGTGTGTCTCTGCATAATCTCCAATTACTCCTTTTAGCAGAGGAACATGGCAGGAATGCGGGTACGTTTGGGTGGGAGGAAAAGACTGCAAAAGTCACAGCACTGATGCAAAGTTGAGACTAGATTTCACAGGGCAGGTGCCGTATACTCCCTCAAGCTTTGAAGAAACTAAATAGTTATCTATGTTAACCAATAGGGCAGAACTCGTACTCCAAACACCGATATAAACCGTGTGTGTGTTTTGTGTATGTGTGTGTCTTTCCCCCACAGCATTCTGCACAATTATTAACCCTTTTTGTGTAGTGGTTTTTCATAGTTTTATCCTTGATTGTTAATATCATGGTAAGTGATGTGTTATAAATATATTTTTCCTTAAGTATCATAAACAATCTAAGATTTCATTTGGCTGATTTATCTTTTCTTAGTATTGCATATCATTATTGCTGTTAGAACACTCATACATATTATTCAACTTCTTAACTAGAATGTACACACACACACACACACCCACACACATGTGCATGTACAGAACTGCCTTCTTTCTCTTTGATGGTAGAAAATACAGCTCTCTATAGTAAGAGAATTTGCTTTCAGTCTCAGACATACCCTTCATTCTCTGCATGACTGGTAAAGAGCGGAAAGAGTAATACTTAGGATCTGGATTCCAATTCCCTGTTCTCTGACCATTTAAAAATGTTGTTACCTTGGCCAGGTAAATACAGTTCTATGAACGTCAGTTGTGCCTCAATTGAGCAGGCTTGTCCAAAGGATTCCTCAACGATGAGGTATCCTTTCAGCTGTATGAGCTGAACCTTGATTTGTGCAACAGTTTAAGCCCCTGAATAGTCAGATAAAAATCATGTTAATTAAAATTAAATAGCTATTGGTTGGATCTGGTTTTCCACTGGCTTGCATGAATGATGTTTTGCCTTCCTTTCTGATACTCAGCTCAGAGGATTCCTTCCATTGGGTTTTCTTTCTTGTAGTTTTTCTGGTTCATAAATAGCCTATAGACAAACACTAAACTGTTACAGGTAAAAGGACCCTAGATTAAGCCTTTTATAAAACAAATAGTCCTGTGTAAATAATGACATCTTATTTTATGTGTGTGAATTTGAGTTTTAGGGTGTAGGGCATGTCTGACTAGATGGCTAAAGGCTGAGCTCCAGGCAGCCAGCTGCTATCCAATCTCCACACCTGGAATGTTCCAAAAAACCTCCTGTGTTTTCTTTCTGCAGCTAAGCGCTGATGAGCAGGATTTAAGAAGTACAGCCACACACTTTTTGCTGCACGTTTTTTAAAGTTTGTTATTTTTGTCATAGATTACTTGTTTTGAATCAAAAATTTTTAAAGAAAACTTAATCTCCCAAATTTTAACCCCCCTGAAGTTTCAGGATTCCAAGGAATATTTTTATTTTAAGATGCATAAAATACTCAGTACATGTACAAAGGTAATGCTTATAAGAAACTTAGAAAAAAAAAGGAGCTAGTAAGATTGAGAAGGGGAAGAATATCTAAGCTAACATTACTAACCTGGCAACTATTATAGGTGGCTGGATAACATGAAGGCATAAAGCTGAACGCAGTTAAGAAAATAGACTGGATTTGAATCCTGGCTCTACCTGGATTAGTTTTGTGACCTCAGAGAAGTTGCTTCCCTTCTCTGTGCCTCAGTTTCTTCATATGTAAAAGGAGATAACTATAGTGTCTAACACACAGAATTATTGTGAGGATTAAATAAGTTAATACATATAAAGAAAGTCCAAAACTATGGCACACAAATGTTTAATATATGTAAGCTATTATTGTTATAAAACTAAAGAAAGAGAACCCAGAAGACATTCAGTTTGGTGGGATTCAGATATGTGTTTTCCTTTCCTCCTCCTCCTCCTCTCCTTCTCTAACCACACTATGCTTGCCTCCCAATCTATCCCTGACTCCTATTTTTCTTCCTCCCAACTTAAGAATTGTCACTAAAAATATTTAGAAGAAAAGAAAATGTGCATACTTCAGGGGTGCCAAGCTTTTGGGTAAAGTACACTTTTCAGCTAACATGACTGTATCCAACAGTAATGGGCTTTATGGCAAGAAAAAGCTTTTTTCTCAATAAATGGGTTTTAACTTTGTAATGGATTATTCTCTTTGCATGGGTAATTCTTCTGGAAGATGGAAATTGGCTCGATGATAAGATAGGACAGTTGGATTTAGGGATCTAGATTAAGGGACTATCATGTATGCTTTTAGGAGAGAAGTTTAATCTGCAAAACCTACTTGTCTTATTTAATTAATTGTTGCTCTTAGCTGCTCAATTTTGTACAGGTGACTTGCATGAAAGCAAAATGTATGTCAAAATCCAAAAGCAGAGTGAAGCCTCGGGACTTCAGTGCTTTTGGGTGTCTTTCCAGACCTCTGCTCTTCCCCCACCCTCACCAAGGCCCCACTGACCTCAAAGGGCCCTTCTTGCCAGGCCATGAATTACGTCTGAGCCAGAGGGCTGGGACTACAGCCAAAGCCAAATGAAGGTGCAGAATTTAGGACTAAAAAAAGCCTGAGCACGTGGCACTGGGTATAGCAGATAAATTTGTTGGAGAAATGGTTTATAAATAACATGAAAAGGAAAAGGGGATAGAGGGTCAAAATATTGAGCTGTTGAGAGTTGTTCAATATTTGAGGTCAGTCTCACCATTTTTAATACTGAACCCAAAAGTAATACACATTGAAAAAAAAAACTCTCTGAATAAAATTAACTACAGCTGGGCTTATTTTTTCTTATCAAGACATTTGTAAGTTTGGCAGCAAGCATTTTTAAACAGGATCTCTATTATATGAAATAAATTTAAAAACATGTGTCTACAGTCAGGACAAACAAGTGAACAAAAACAAAGCAAAAGCAATAAAGAAGCCCCATGAAGGCATTATGCTTTTCTGAGGACAGTATAAGGCTAGGATACTGCAGAAACTGAAATACTTAGGGATCTTATTGAAATAGTTTTCTTTTCCTCCAAACAAAGCAACCATCTCAGAGGGATAGATGGGCTAAAAGACAAGGAATAAAGTAAACAGAAGATTGGTAACTTGGGAGGTTTTCTTTTCCCCTTTCTCTTTTTGGTTTTGATTTGCTTTTCCCTTGTTAAAGCCAGAAAGGATAAATTTTGGTCCAGAACTCCCAAGACCAGAGGGTCAGGGAAAGCCACCCCGAGGCTGGAAGCTATGAACTTATCGCTAGTCTAAACTCCACCTCCTTCTTCCCTGGGAGTCCTGCACAAATATAACTGCCTGATCTTTCTGTTTACTGGCAAAGGTTTTGCTCCCTTCTCTTTCGTATCAGAATGTGAATTTGAGGAAAGATTTGGGTTTTTTTTTTTTTTTTTTTTTAAGAAACAGAGACTTGACTTATTCCTCCCACAAACTCTTACCCTGGCACAGGGAGACCACAAGCTAAGTGAAAACAAGGTAAGAAGCTTAGAGAAATGGGACCATATGCCCTCCCCGGAGCTGAACCGTGTTCCCTATCCACCATCACCTTGTCTTCCCATGCTACTACTCCACTCCTGTCTCTTCCACACTCTGGGTCACATGTCTACCCCTTACTGTGAGTTATAATCGCCCAGGAAGGGTAACCCATTGACTGAGGGCCAAGCTTCTGATAAGTGAATGAACTTGTCTTTTCTCCTGGCCAGATATCTGTCTTTGCCAGAGAGGGCTGAGTCAGGGAGACTAAGATTTTCAAGGTCAAATTGTATATTGTTTAAAATTGTGAAAATTTGCTTTCTGCATTGAATCTCATTTTCAAAATAAAATTATGCCTTAAGTCAGATCATACTGATGCAGATTCTGCAGATGTTAAGAGGCTTCCGTGATTGTATTTGCCAGCTGCAGGTCAGGCAGTGGTGGATGGTGGTAAGAAGTAACCTATACTTTTGGCTGGGAGCTGTGGTTCATGCCTGTAATCCCAGCGCTTTAGGAGGCTCAGGCGGGCAGATCACGAGATCAGGAGATAGAGACCATCCTGGCTAACACAGTGAAACCCCGTCTCTACTAAAAATACAAAAAAATTAGCCAGGCTTGGTGGCACACGCCTGTAGTCCCAGCTACTCGGGAGGCTGAAGCAGGAGAATCGCTTGAACCCGGGAGGCAGAGGTTGCTGTGAGCCGAGATCGCGCCATTGCACTCCACACTCCAGCCTGGGCAGCAAAAGCGAAACTCCATCTCAAAATAAATAAATAAATAAAAAGTAACCTATAGTTTTGCAGTAGAATTTTGAATTCAAACTCAGGCTTTATATTTTCTCCAAAGTAAATTGTATTTTGTTCATTTTAATCCATTGGTTGACTCTAATGAGATCTTTCTGACTGGAAATTCTGCCCTTTTTTTCCTCTATAACTGAATTACCAGTTATCTCTCATCCATGTGTTTGATAAATCCATATGAATGTCCTTTTTTGTTTTCTACCAAAGCCTTTATAACAAAACCAAATTCATAGCTTTGTCAACTACACTTGAAAATTATGCCCCAGGCTTTTCAGGATTCTGTAATTAACTTATTGAGTCATTTGTTTAACCATTGGTGAATTCATTTATCTTTACTCAGGCCACAGTAACGTATTTTACTTACAACATATTATGAGAAACTACATCACCTGCTTCACCGAAATTGAAAAACATTAGATGAACAACACTGCCCTAAACCATATTTCAATAATCCTTTCATGAAAAGAAAGGAAGTACATTTCCTATAATGATTTGTTCTTAGTGAAGCCATGTTGACTCCAAGTGACCTGTTGTTTCCTTTCTGGGCTCATAGAAATAATCTAACCATTCTAAAATATTGATGGGGATTCAGGTCAAAGGTATAGTTTTAAAAATTCACCATCTTTAACCTGTTAAACATTCAGTATCTCCTACCTTCTGTCTTCCAAAAATCCAAAGAAATAACCATTTATTGTTCCATTTATGCTTTCAGTATCTAGGACATAGCTAATCTGATAGTGAACATTTGAACTTATCGTTAGCTTTGAAAATATGCCCTATTGTCCTATTGGCTTTATACTAAAGTTTTATTAATACATTCCCTCAATAGTCTCCAGTCTTTGCCCAAGAAGAAGAAAATTCTGTAAGAGTTTCTTTTTACCTTCCTTTCTTCTCTGAGTGGAATAATCTTTTTTGTTGTCTTCATAGTATTTTAGAGTTTTGTGAGATCAGACAAAATTTACCTCAGCTTATAGCTTTATCTTTTAAATGGAAAAACTCTGAACTATTGATTATTGTGTCATCTTGAAAAAATAGTCTATGGAACATATATATAGGTAGTTGTGTTATCTTTTTCAGTGTTAAGTTGACCTTTTTCTTTTAGTGCATTGTGAATATTTAAAAGGTCATTTGTGCAACATATAAGAGGATTGACAGGTTTCCATGCATGATGCTTAATGTGGAGGTGATTTCTTTCCATCAAGTTATTATGCTTGGAATAAGTAACACATCTTAAAATTACAACCTTGCTGTAGCAAATCATCAGATGGGTTACCATTACATGGAAAGAGCCAGTGAAATAAAGACCATTAAGTTCAGGTAGACAGAGATGGCGGTGAGAAATTCACAGCCAAAGAGGGCCATATGGAGGTGAAAACACTGGTGAATGGCTCTGGGACCCTAGGAGTCTACAGTAAGTCATTGGGAAGTTGGAGAGAAGAAAGGCAACATTAGCTAGGTATTTCATTCATTCCTCCATAAATGCTTATTGGGAGCATGTTGTGTGCCTGGCATTATCCTAGCTTCACTGAAAAGAATGAGGGACATATAAAATGAGAAGGTGAGAATAAGTGAGAAGTAATTGCTCTTTACTCTCAATTATAGCTGGGCAAGTACATATATGAATATGCTTTTTTGTTCTGAACACACACTAAGCAGTTGGTCAAAGTATTAAGCTAGAGACAACTTCTACTTTCAAATGTAGTGTTTCAAAATAATAATAATAATAAAGATTTCAGGAGAGTTTACATATAACCATTTAGAGATTTAAGGATTAAAATCAGGAGGGAAGGAGAAATGTCTCTGCTGGGGAAAGTTTTTTAAACTAGTGTTTTCTACTCAGCTACTCAATGTGATTTCTTTTATTTTCTTTCTTCCATTGCTTATTGGCATTTATTGTGGGGAAGACTGCTGTGTTGGCAGCATGAGAGAGATGGGAATCAAGAAAATGGAAACACCATTCAATATTCAAAAGCCACTATCTCCTTAAAAACAACCACAGATCATTCAGTTTTGCCACATACTCAGATTACACACTAACTGGAGGATGTTAAAAAGTGTTCTATTACAACCAGTTATCCAGTTTTTGCCACTTAAACTCTGCTGTGAGAAATGTGACTGTAGAGCAGCCTTAAAAAGAGATCATCTTGATATTAAGCAGTGTTACTCATACATGCTTATTGACATTCTAACAGGTGACTTTGAATGGATCTTCAGGCTCAGAAACATGGTTGTGTGCCTAGAACTGGTGAGGCTGGAACAAGGTGTACAGAAGTGAAATGACCACTTGCTTCCTCTATTGGATTTCTTTATCCAGCTGTGCAATTGTTTCAGGGACTACAGTTGATTTTCCTGATGCAAGCCTAGCAACTTGTTTTTCAGTTCAGCACAGTAAAATCTGAACAGGAGAGAACTCCCTGTTGGCCACCCACCTCACAATCTTTAAAAGGGAACTCTGTACAGAAGCATTCTGCATTAGGCAAATGTACACTTCTGCAATCAAAATGAAAAACACTTGAGCTGAATCGTTTTTCGTTAGCTTTAGTTTCCAGCCCTGATTAAAAAGAACACAGGGAACCCTGCAAGTTTAAGCGGTTTTGGCAGCCGAGGAAACAGCTGTGACATTGTCAAAGGTTGTCTGTAGGAGCTGTGCAGGCTGCTGACAGCACTGATAATGCCCAGAAATGGGGCAGACGCTTTTCGCATTTGGTCATCAAAGGAGTGGCAGCGGCTAGGTTCAAGAAGTGAACTTTTGACCCTGTCTGAGACAACTGGCTCTCGTGGATCTTGTTCTGTCATTCTCCAGTCTGATTTTCTCTTTCAGAACAAGTGGGTAGGATCTTTGGTTTTTAAACTGTTTGACTGTTATTAAAAGTAAGCTAGTTCTTATAGCTGCAATTGGAAGGGATGGAAGGTGAGGAAGAAGAGCTGGTATTTCCCACTATCCTGCAGGGGTGGGGAAATCTATCAACGACTGTTCCACTAATCTGCGGATGAATTATCTAGGGAATATCATGCAGTTGCCAAAGTTTTCAGCATCTAAAAGCCTCCAAAGTTCTCTCTGTGAGGGTCTACCTCCCCTGTCTCCAGATCCTTCCCATGCCCCTCAGACTCAGCACTTGTCCACTGTCCTTGCTACCAGGGAATCCCTCTGCAGCCCCCTTACCCTCCTGCCCCTCCCAAAAGAGCTCCAGACTTTGACCTTTCTCTTCCACCTCAACATCTGTTTGTGTCTTAAACTGATGTCCATTGAAAGAAACAGATAAACTAATTAATGCTGAGATATGACTTATGAAGTATTATGAATGTGCTAACTCTCTCAGGCGTATGTGCATTTTAATAGAGGACCAGCAGTCCAAAGGCCGGTCTCACTCCACTGTGCCCCTCTAACAGCACCGAGTCTATTTCCAAGCAGCCAGAGACCAGGCCTGAGAACTTGCCCCAGACCACCAGCATCCCCACTGAGAAAGCAAGCAGACTCAACAGTTTTTCAGTGTTTCAGTGTTTCAGTGTTTCAGGGAGCCTGCAGCAGCAATACAGTTCCTTCAAAGGGTCTGTGGATTCTCTCAGCTTTCCTAGTATGTTGCTGTGGTAGTTCTTGGAGCAAAAGTTCACGATGTGAATCTTCACATGCTGCTCTGTGTGCCGAGCAGGTGCTTGCAAGCTAGTTCTGCCCCTATCTGCCATCTTAATCCTAACACCTCCCATGTTTTTTTAATTTAACTTCTATTTTGGTTTCAGAGGTACATGTGCAGGTCTGTTATATAGATAAATTGGATGCCATGGGAGTTTGGGGCATACATGATTTCATCACCCAGGTAATAAACATGGTTTCCAATAGGTTAATTTTTATGTCCTCACCCGCCTCCCATCCTCCACCCCCAAGTGGGTGCCAGTGTCTATTATTCCCTTATTTGTGTTTATGTGTACTCAGTGTTTAGCTCCCACTTATAAATGAGAACATGCAGTGTTTAGTTTTCTGTTCCTGTATTAGTTTGCTTAGGATAATGGCTTCCAGCACCATCCATGTGGCTGCACAGGACATGAGCTCATTTTTTATGGCTGCATAGTATTCCATGGTGTATATGTATCACATTTTCTTTATCCAGTCTACTGTCGATGGGCATTTAGGTTTATCCTGTGTCTTTGTTATTGTGAATAGAGCCTCAGTGAACACACGTGTGTGTGTGTCTTTATGGTAGAGCAGTTTATATTCCTTGGACTGTTGGGTAAAATAGCAGTTCTGTTTTAAGTTATTTGAAAAATCTTCATCCTGCTTTCCATAGTGACTGAACTAATTTTACATTCCTACCAGCAATATAAATATTCCTTTTTCTCTGCAACCTTGCCAGCATCTGTTATTTTTTTGAGTTTTTAATAATAGCCATTCTGACTGGTGTGAGATGGTATTCATTGGGTTTTGATTTGCATTTCTCTAGTGAATAGTGATCGTGAGTATTTTTTCATATGCTTATTTTCCATGTGTATGACTTCTTTTGAAAAGTATCTGTTCAGGGACATCATTCCTATGAAAATGCTAGTTAATTATACAAGTATTACTTGTTTCCAATAATCGATTTTTTAGAAAACCTTATAATCAATATTGCATTAAAATTTTCAACTGTGTGATTCCTTATCATTTTCTTGGATGCAAATGCCTTGTGTCAGGTACTATATCTCATAAATCTATATTGCATCTAACAAAGTGCTTTGTGTAAAGTAGGCAATTAATAAATGCTTGTTTAATGAGTAGATTTGTTTTTGTTTTATTTTGCTTTCTATGTTTTCCTAAGGATGTGCGGAATTAAGCCAATGGAAACTGTCTCTCAAAAGTTCTTATATATAAATATTGATGTCAAAGTCACTATTTTTGTACAAATAAACACATTTACCTAATTTGGTGAGCATTTATAGAGTCCTGCCTATATTCAAGGTCCCTGTGCTGATCAGTGGGCAACTGAAGAAGTATGAGGCACTGTTACTGCTGTCTTCCTTCCCTAATTGGGTCCTACAGCTTATCTTGGTAGAGCTACCTCCTAAGGAGGCCCATCTGTGCTGTTGAGGGTACATCTGAAGGCAGTGCACTGGAATGTATAGCCTAGGACTGGAATTTGGAGTGAGGCCCTGAGAGATCATACACATTTTTCACTTGTGGGGGAATGTCCTTAAGTAGAAATAGATGGTGATTTCAGATATTTGATCCAAACCTAACTTCCTCATTTGAATTGAGTATGCTAATAACTATTCTTGAGGCTCTGGAATAGTGATGACATTTCCTGTTTGGGAAATCAGATGCTGATTTCTGAAGCAGAGTTTTAAAGTTGAAAGATGAAAAGGGAACAGAACAATAAACACAACCTTAGACTGAAGGGTCATTTTTCTAGTCCAACTTCCCTCCACCTAGCTGCCACCCAAGACTGTCCCTCAGCCATCCTTAGAATATTAAAATAAATCCATTGCAGTGCTCAAATGACTTGTTTCTATTTGAAAATCCTTGCCATTGGAGAATTTTTCTATATATCGTACCTTAATGGCTCTCCATGAATTTTGTCAACAGTCTGTCAGCAATGTACTCATGAAAATATCTCATATCTATGTGTATTCTATCACTTTAGCCTCCTTGACTTCTAGACCAGCAGTTCCCAAACTTTTCAAATGTGACCCCTTTTAGTATCAACTTCTGTTTATAAAAGTACAAAAGCCCTCACATCTTATACTTTCTTTTATGCTTTTATTTATTGAGATATTAGACAACACATACTTGCAGGTGACATGGATTCTTAGATCTAAATAACTCCACTCTCCATGGTCACTGTCACTTCAACACAGGTTGATGCAGTCCTTAGTTTGGAAAACAGTTTTGGCATAAATAATCCCAAACCTTCCTATCACTTTTTGGAGCTTTTTTCTTCATGCTTTCCTTGCATCTTTCTTAAAATGTGAAGACTACATTGGATATATTATTAAAATAATGTCATTATTAGTACTATGTTTAAAGTTGACCTTTTCTTCCTAGCCACTGATATAGCAGTGCCAACTGTGGACTCTCTTTAGAATGAAAACTTTAGTAATAATAAGTCCTTAGAACACAAACACTGTCACTTGTAAAACACTTTTCTATACTTACTTGGTAACCTACACAGAACAGCGGTTCCCAGACTTTTTCTTTTTTTTTGTCTTGTGGGTCCTTTATATATTCTTACAAATTATTAAAGACACCAAAGAGCTTTTGTTTATGTGAGGTTTTGTTATTGATACTTACTGTCTTAGTAATTAAAACTAAGAAAATTTTAAAACAACACATCCCATTAGCTGTCAGAGCATCATCACGTCTTGTAGGCTCTGGAAAACTCCACTGTACACTCATGAAGAATGAGTGTGAAAGAGCCAAATAGTAGCTTAATATTATTATAATAATAGTTTAACTTTGTGAGCTCACCAATATAATACATATTCATGACACAGTCCCTAACATCTAAAAACTTACAATCTAAGGCCCAACATAAATACTAATAGATGATGCTAAATTCTGGCTTCACAGTGCTTCCTACAATAATACTAAAAATATATGAATTTAGACAGAGGCCAAAATGTGTTTATTAACCACTTGGCTTTGCTTAGTATTTTGTTACCCACCTTGGAGAATTGCCTCTGCTGATTTACACTTTATAAGAAGCAGCCCTATGAAATTTTTTATCATAAGTTTAACAATGATGTAGAACATACTGTTTCATTTTATAATGATCCTTGGGCAAAATGGTGTAATATCTGTGGGAGAAATGCTCAATGCTGCAGTAAAAACTATACTTCTCCTCAGAATCAGGTATGTTCTTATATGGTCAGTATAAATCTTATAACTGTGCTTTCTGATCTCCTTTGGCCACCAGGAAAACAGGAGCTGACAATCCAACTTATTATAAATTCTTCAGGGTCTGATGTCATTATTTCTATAAGATTTTCCCTGGCATTATCTTATTTCTCAGGTCTCACTTTTCCTTTGTTCTGATTTATTTTTCTTAATATGTTTTATTGTGCATGTGTTAATATGTTTTGTTGTGTATTTAATTGCCAATGGGGATGAATGAATAAGTGAGAAAGAAAGATACTTGATCCAATTGAGTGGGACTGCTTGAGTACCTGGAGTGGTGCAGACCAAGCAGGGTAACTGTATCAGGTTTCATTAATGAAATGGGTCTTAAGTGGAGATTAGGAAGGAAAGGAAGTGGGTTGCTGGAGAGGCGGGGTGTTTTATGTGACAGATTGGCTGTAATAAAGATGCAGCTGTGGAGTGAGTGAGTGATGTCCTGAGCACAGTAAGGAGATCTGGCTGACGTGGCACTGCACCTCATTGCCTTAATATCTTTTCATTTGATTGAAGAGGCAGCTGAGGGATAGGTGCTCTTGAAAAGTGGAGTAACCATTTCCAATTAAGGAAGGACTCTCACTTCAGTTTCTAAAATAAATTAGAAGGGAGAAAATATGAAGTCTGAGAGATCAATTAGGAGAAAGTTCTGGTGCTACATATAGAAATAGGCTTATCTGCATATGCAGGTGAGAGTACGAAGAAGAATCTGTGAATGGCAGTCATTTTTTGTAGCTGGTTCCAATTAAAATTGATTCTCTGTAATGACTGCTTATTGGCTGCTGCTCACCAGGTCTGCCTTTTTCATCATTGTCTGCAGAACATATCACAGTATACAGCACAGAGTAGGTGCTTCATAATGTGTTAAATGGATGAAATGGGTTCCTACCTCCAAAGGAGATGGAAAAAAAAAAAAACAGGCAAGTAAATAAAGTGAAATATGTATAAATTGCTTTAAGAATGTTTTATAAAAAAGGACAGTAGCCCAACAGCATTCACAGTAGGCTGGCTGGAGTAGCAGTCATTGAAGAAACCCATGAAAACAGCGGCAGAAGCAAATGTGCAGCTGCTCTGCCTTTTCACACTGTAGGGCAGCATACGAATAGTCCTGGAGCACCAGGGCCCTTAGACTGTGGGATTTTTAAGTTACCTAGTTGGCACAGCATTGACTCCTCCTCTGGTGTGATTAGGGGCCAGGATACAATAAACATATGTTATGTTGGAACTTTGATGCCAGCCTAAACTTGCCAGTTCAGTGTTTGTGGTTGCAGGTAGTATCAGCTCCTCTCCTGATATGATTGAGAGACTGAGGTCCAAGGCTTCAAGTTGAACAGAATTGATTGCCGTAAGGATTGGGTTAGAACTCTTCCAAAGCACTTAGCAGGAAGCCAGTTTACTTTTCTTGGATGCCAGCTTCCAAGAAAAGATCAGTCTTGAGCAAAATAGTCCTTCACTCTCAGCTCAGAAGCCTAATTGAGAGGGTATCCTATAAGTATCACAGCCCACTCTGCTAGTAACCTGTTCTACTTCAACCTGTAAGGCCCATGAGGCTAGCCAGTGACATCACTACAGGACACAGTGGAGGATGTTTAGGAATGGCTGGGTGATGACCAGGGTGCAGATTGTGTTTACTCAAGGCTGATTGAGAAATACTGTTTTCAGTGGTGTGCTTATAAATGTTTAACAGTGGTGGGTGGAAGGGGGGCTCTGGCTTGTAGCATTTTTCTAGTGTCCATGGTGTAAATACTCCCAACATGACCAACTTTAAGTTACCAATGTGATTGAAAGTAGAGTTTGGAAGCGAGGCACAGTAGCCCACTGTTATGTAGTATTTTTGCCATACAGATGCATAAGAGACATAAGTAACCTGAAGAACATAGATAATTATTAAATGTAGTAAAATGATCATGAAGTGACAGATCTTGAGTGTTTTATCACATTTGTTTCTAATATAATTTAATTTTAAGTTGCCATAATTTAATTTGTAGTTAAGACTATGTTAATAATTGGCTTATGGAATTTCCGAGAATTCAAAAACCAGTGCCCATAGGTGGATCCAGTACACCACTAGGTAAGAACAGCCTAGAAGTACTTCTAGGCTCTTGTTCTGAAAGGTGCCAAGACTGGCATCCATGGTTCCAGTGCCAGGGTCGAGGAAACACTTACTAGGTCCTGCAGTATTGCTCCCAAATCTCTTTCAGTGGCCAGGGAAATTATCAGTCTGAAGGCAGGCTGAATGGCTTGCTTACATTCAGGTCCCAGTATCTACGATTGACAATCGGCTTCATTTGTAAGTACCAGATGGTGCAACTCCATGTATCCAGGAGGCTAGGAGGTACTGAGAGCAGACTGATAGTGTCAAGAGACACTGAAATGACTGCCAGCTCTCTCCTGCCATATCCACTACTAAGTGAGAAATTCAGTGACATAGTCACTGAGGACTCCACCACTGCTGGGTGTTGGGGAGGGCACACTGAGTATTTCAAGACAATCCGGGTAAGATTTTTCTTGGAGGGATTCAAGTACAAAATAGTTAATATGCAGAAATGAAGCAGAAATTATTATACCTCAGAAATGAGTCAGATAATACTAAAGAAAGGAAGAAAGGAAAGCATGACTTGAATCGTGTCTTTAATGATGACCAAAGAAGTTGGGTCTTTAAAGATGACAAGAGAAGACTGATCAGGTAGCAGTGAGGTGGAAGGGGAAAGATGAGAGAGGGGACATTACTGGTAGAGGAAGCAAGGTAGACAAAGTGTAGGAATGTGAAAGAGCATAATGTGTGTAAGTATTGTTCAGGTGACTTCTTGGGTACCTAGATAGTAGACAGAGAGAAATTAGAGGTAAGAATGGAGGAAGGGGAGACTCAGGGCCAGGTTGTTGAGGGCATTTTATGCCATGCTAAGGAGTTTCCAATTTTTCCTTTCAGTAATAGCAAGAAACTTAAAATGAGCAGGGGTTTGTGTTTTTGAAAGAACTGGGAAAACACCTCTGGGCACTCCATTACCTGGGGATAATGGGTGAAATTTCCCAAGTTAGTGCACAGGCTGCTGGGTAGGGCTTGAGGCTTTCCTCTTGCCTCCTATTTCAACACTGTGGTCTTTTAGGGCTTGTCCTCAACATGTTCTTAAAAGGAATGTTTGCTAACTGCCAAAACAGTAGTCTTCATATTTATTCTGTTCCTTTCCAAAAGGTAAATTGAAAAAGCAACATACCCTCAGCCAAGAGAATTAATCTTTTATCACCTAAGTTACTGCCCACTGCCTTTCAGTTTTAAAGTTAATTTAGTGTGCATAAATGGCTATGAGCCCCTGGAACTCTCTTTATGTTTGCATCTTATATTCACCAGACCCTCCTTCTGCCTCTAGTTCCAGAATTTTCTTTGTCTTATTTTCTTCAAGAAATGTATTTCTTTACATTGGATTGCAAATTTGGAATACACACAGTCAAAGCCTTTTAAAACCATTCTTTTAAAAAAGGACAAGTTTCTTGAGAACATTTTTAAAGGAAAAAGTTAAAATAGATGTCAATGGAAGATGCAAATATGAATATACAATATGAAAAGCATCTATAGGCTGGAGCTTCTCAGTAGAACTCTACTTCATTTAAAGTCATATTATCTGGCACCATTTCAAAGCTTTTGGTTACTTGGCTTTGTAGTTAGAAAAAAACTATAAAGTTGAAATATTGGGCTCTTTACATGACCATTTTGCTAGTAGCAGTGGATGAAGCTTTTCTCTAAGAGATCAATAGCTTTAGTGTAAACTTGGTCAATACCTTATTGGAAGAGGTGACTATGTCAGATTAGGTAGAAACTTTAAAAGCCAGCAAGTTTCCAAATGTCCTTCTGGAATTGGCCTCCTAGGGCCATGTGGACCAGAGAGGTCTTATCACAGAAGTCATAAACTGATATCCGTAAGCCAAATCTAGCTCACGGGCATGTTGTTTGGCCTACACCACATTTTTTTTTTTTTTGAGACAGAGTTCACTCTGTCACCCAAGCTGGAGTGCAGTGGCACAATCTCAGCTCACTCAACCTCTGCCTCCCGGGTTCAAGAAATTCCCTGCCTCAGCCTCCTGAGTAGCTGGGATTACAGGTGCCCACCACCACGCCTGGCTAATTTTTGTATTTTTAGTAGAGATGGGGTTTCACCGTCTTGGCCAGGCTGGTCTTGAACTCCTGACCTTGTGATCCACCCCCCCCCCCGCCCTTTGGCCTCCCAAAGTGCTGGGATTACAGGCGTGAGCCACCACGCCTGGCCCACACCACATTTGTATGAAGATGAATTGGTTATTTTTAAAAATTTGAAGAATTTAACAACAAAAACAACAACAACAACAACAAACTTTTGTGTCCAGCTTCTTTTTTTTTATTGTCCCAATAGTTAAGGGCAATCCTGGGCCTGCATTCTTTGAACAGTTGGCTAGACTTAAGTAGCTGCTGCCCCTTTTAGATGGGGCAAACATTCTCTACTTTTTCACAGTCCCCTTCAAGGGTGCTTCAGCCATTTTTGCTACTCACTTGGCTTCAATAAACCAAGGTCATGTTTAAAAGATTAAATAACAGTTATTGCATGCGCACCAAACCGTCGCAAGGAACCAGACTTGTGTACCAGAACAGAGTCCTGGAGCATATCTCTGTTAGGCTAGACATCACTCTTTTAGTTATGGGATCATGGAAAGGTGCAGAAAGTTCCAGGGAAGGGGTCGGGAGGGATTTGGTGAGTGAGGCACTTGGAGGCATGGGTCAATAGCTTTTCATCAGCTAGCATGGAAGTACTTTTAGCATTTAAAAACCTATGGCACAGTGGGATCTTCTAGGAAAGTAGACCCTGGAGATGGAGATTCACATGTAGCACATTTATTAGGGGGTGCCACTAGGATCAATATCTGTAAAAGAGAGAGAAAGGATGTAAGAGTGGGCAGAGGGAGAAGTTGAGCTGCAAAGCAGGCCCAGTGCCAGCCTCAACTGGCTCCATAAGGAGCTCTGGCACTGGAATGCCCTTTTATATTTGTTTCCCATGGGACCAGGATGGCTAGGCCATTCTACTCTGACATGCATCACTCACTGAAAGTGGGAAGAGTCTTGCTCTTGAGTGAGGAAATCCCCTGCAACTGAGGCAATCCCTCAAAGGAGTAAGAAATGAAAGCTCCTGGCCTGGAGCACCTGCAGCATCTGAAACAAGAAATCCTTCATTGAACAGGATCTGGGCAGCACACCAGAGTGATCACAGTCAGCAGCTATACCAGTGACAACAGATGAATATCAACTCTGCCTTTAGCCCCTAGGGTATGACACCTGGCCTACCAAGGCTGTGCCTAAACTCTTTGGACTGATTCAGAATCAAGCAAGTCCTAGCCTAAAGAGAGGAGTTTAATGTCATGCTATGCTCTAGCCCAATATTTGCTGACTTGTAATTCAGTCATTAAAAAAATTCTTTTTATCTTCACATAGTTTTAGATTGTCAAACTGTTACCGTTCTGTGTCCAGAAATTAAAATCTATTCTTTCTATTCTTTTTGTGTGTGTGTGTGTGTGTGTGTGTGTGTGACGGAGTTTTGCTCTTGTTGCCCAGGCTGGAGTGCAATGGTGCAATCTTGTCTCACTGCAACCTCCGCCTCCTGGGTTCAAGCAATTCTCCTGTCTCAGCCTCCTGAGTAGCTGGGATTACAGGCGCATGCCAACATGCTCAGCTAATTTTTGTGTTTTTAGTAGAGATGGGGTTTCATCATATTGGTCAGGCTTGTCTTGAATTCCCGTCTTGAATTCCCAACTTGAGGTGATCCGCCCCCCTCAGCCTCCCAAAGTGCTGGGATTACAAGTGAAATCTATTCTTATATTTTATTGTAACCTCAGAAAAGAATGCTTTTTTGAGGACTAGAGTTCTGTCTCTTTTATTGTCTTCTCCTTTCTCTTTCCCAAACCTATAACTCTATTTTGCTTAGCACACAATGAATAATCAGATGTCTTAAATTGTGGCTTACATAATTACTAGTATAACTTTTTGCTTTTTTTTATTTCATTTTAATCTGTTCATGAGGACTGTTACCCAGGTATTTAAAAAAATCTCACTCCATTGTTTTAAGGTTAGTGGTTCCAAAGGGATTTTAGAGACCCTGACCCAATAATAGTTATATTTTTCTAAGTGGTTCTGAAGCAATGGTCACAAGTAAGAAACTGCAGTTCAAAACACATCATAGGTTTGTTATTTTCCAAATTCTTATTAAAGCATTAATGCAAATGGAATTTTCCTACTAGTATTCTGCTTTCTCTAATCCTTGACAGGATTAATTGCTAAACTATAATATGATTTATTATAATTTTATGTTTATATTAAAAATATAGAATATGATTGCCCTTTGATGTCAAATACTAAAGATCCTGCTACTATTTTAGTTGTGCTGGTTCTTTTCTTCCTTATCTTTCATTCACCTTTTCAATTCATCTCATAAACATTTAATGAAAAACTTATTGTGTATCAAGGGTTGTTTATTATATGATTTGTAATTCAAAAACTTTCTTTCTCTGGTCTGAGAATTTTAGAAACATAAAAAGAAAGAGGGAGGGAGACCAACTGAGAGTATAAAAATAAATCTGGCATTTATTAACAGTTAACCAATTTCTTTTTTCTATAATAATTTATCTACTAAACTGTATTTTTTAAATTATTGTTTTAGTTTTTGTTGCATATATTTAAGGTATACAACATGATGTTTTTTATAATTACTAGAGTGAAACAAATTAACAAACTCATCTCCTACATAGTTATCTTTTGCGTGTATGTGTGTGGTAAGAGCTCCAGAAATCTACTCTATTAACAAATTTCCAATATGCAATACAATATTATTAATGATAGTCTTTCTGCTGTACGTCAGATTCCTAGACTTATTCATCCTTCATAACTGCTACTTTGTACCATTTGAACTACGTTTTCACATCCCCTGTGAAAATGGGAGGGGGGCGTACCATTTGCATGGAATATCTTTTTCCATCACTTACCTTTTAGTGTATGTATGTACTCAGATCTAAACTGAGTTTCTTGTGGAAACCATACAGTTGGATCTTCATTCTTTACCCATTCAGCCATTCTGTATCTTTTTTATTGAGGAGTTTAGACCATTTACAATTTAAGTAATTATTGATAGGGACAGATTTAAGCTTGCCATTTTGTCAACTGTTTTCTATTTGTTTATAATTCTTTTTTCTCTTGCTCTCTTCTTCAGTGTTTTGTTGGATTTTTATGCTGATAGGTTTTGATTTCTTCTTTTGTGTAACTTCTATATATTTTTTCTTTGTTGTCACCAAAGGGCTTACATAAAATATTTTAGAGTTGTAACTGTCCAATTTATGCTGATAGCAACTTAGCTTCTTTTGCTTATAAGAACTCTCCGCTTTTACCTCTTCTCCCCCATTATATGCTACTAATATCCCAATGTACATCTGTTTATATTGTGTATGTAGTAACATAATTTAGTTATAGTTGTTTTAATACTTGTCTTTTAGTTTTTATAGTAGAATGAACATATTTACCTACCACTGTTATAGTAATACAGTATTCTGTATTATTTTTTACCAATGTGTTCCCTACTCTGCTGCTTTCTTTTTGTTTCAATTTTAAGAGCTATCTTTGGCATTTCTTATAAGGCAAATCTAGATAAACTCTCTCAACTTTTGTTTGTCTGAGAAATTATTTATCTTGCCTTTATTTTTGAAGGACAGGATTGCTGGGTATAGCCGTCTTTGTTGTTAGGTTTTGTGTTTTTTTTTCTTTTTTCAGCACTTGGAATATATCATCCAACTCCCTTCAGGCCTGCAAGGTTTCTGCAGAAAAATCGTCTGATAATACTACAGAGATTTCATTATAAGTAGCAAGTCACTTCTCTCTTGCTGCTTTCAAAATTCTCTTTGTCTTCAACTTTTAACAATTATAATGTGTCCTGGTGTGGGTCTCTTTGGATTCATCTTATTTGGTGTCCTTTGGGCTTCCTGGATCTGGATGTTTATTTTCTTCCCGGGACTGGAAAATTTTCAACCATTATTTCTTTGAATTTTTTTCTCTCTCTCTTCTCCTTTTGTATATTCCATAATATGTATATGGGTTCACTTGATGTTATTCCATAATTCCCTTAAGCTGTCTTTACTTCTTTTCATTCTTTTTTCTTTTTGCTTCTCTGACTGGATAATCATCAATAATCTGTTTTTCAGTTAGCTGATCTTTTCTTCTGTTTGATTTAGTCTTCTCTTGAATACCTTCTGAGTAAAAACAAACAAACAAACTGTTTTTCCTCTGCTTTCACAGTTCAACAGCAATCAGTAAAGAAGCCCTTTGTGACAAAATGTGTGTTTAGGGAAGGGGTGGTTTCCTTCACACAACAAGTAAGCAATCAGTTCTGCAGTAAATAGCAGTTTGGTGTCCTCTAATTCAATTCCCACACTTCTACTGAGAGATCCTACAGATTGGGGGCTCAGTCCCCGAGACTGTCTTCCTCAACCAACTTCCAATGCCAATTGCAAACCCCAGGTTATTTTGCCTGTACTTCTTACTGACTGGCTATAAACTGGGGTTCCCACAACCCCCTTCTGAGGTTCAATTAATTTGCAAGAGTGGCTCATGGAACTTGGAAACACTTGCTTATGTTTATGAGTTTATTATAAAGGATATTTTAAGGGATAAAAACAAACAGCCAGAAGAAGAGATGTCTAGGGTAAGGTCAGGAAGGGTCATGAGTACAGGAGCTTCTGTCCTTGTGGAGTTGGGGTACACAACCCTTCGGACATGTAGATGAGTTCTTGTTCACCTTCCTGTAAGCCTTCACATGTATAGCTGTCTAGAAGCTCTCTAAATCCTGTACTCTTTGGCCATTTATGGAGACCTCATTGGATAGGCATGATTGACAATCATGTGGAAATGTGATTGGACAAAAAGAGTATTAGCTAGTGCTAACAGACTGAATGGAAAACCCAGAAAGGCCTGTCTGTTCAGATTCTTCCTGGTCTCTCTCTGCAGCATTCTTTCCTCCAGGGAATGGGGCAGGACCTTTTTTGAAATGAAAATCTTATGACCTACAATCAGACAAAGTAGGTCAGAGAATTTCTTTATGGCCAGAGGCAGGGGAAGACTTAAGTGTATTTTTAGTTTCTGTTGCCTGCCTTATGGAGAAAAAGGAACAGATGAATAGAGGGTAAGAGAAAGTCATAGAGAGATTTCTGTTTTTTGAGGCCTGCTTCTAATGTCTAAAGCACCCCAGCATTATAATAAAACACTGTAATAAGAGCTAAGGAAGTTATGAGCCAGGAACTGTGGACAAAGTAATATCACACCCCTCTATTTTTTTTTTAGTTTACTTACTGTATTATTTATTTCTATGATTTCTGTTTGGTACTTTTCAATATTTTCTATCTTTTTGTTGAAATCTCACTTTGTTCATGCATTGCTCACATAAACTCAGTGAGCACCTTTATGGCTGTTATTTTTAATTCTCTGTGAAATCAGTTACCTCCATTTCATTAGGGTCAGTTTATAGAGGATTTATCTAGTTCTTTTGTTTGAAATATATTTTCCTATTTCTTTATTTTCCTTGACTACCTAGTGCTTTCTTTAAATTATATAAAATAGCCATCTCTCCCAGTCTTGTCAAACTGGCTTTGTGTAGCAGAGGTACCTCACCAATCAACTTGACCAGAGATTTGTGGTGCCTCTTTTTTTTTTTTTTTTTTTTTTTTTTGAGACAGAGTTTCACTCTTGTTGCCTAGGCTGGAGTGCAATGGTGCCGTTCAGCTCACCCCAACCTCCACCTCCTGGGTTCAAGCGATTCCCCTGTCCCCTGTCTCAGCCTCCCGAGTAGCTGGGATTACAGGCATGCACCAACACGCCCGGCTAATTTTGTATTTTTTTTAGTAGAGATGGGGTTTCTCCATGTTGGTCAGGCTGGTGTCGAACTCCCGACCTCAGGTGATCCGTCTGCCTCGACCTCCCAAAGTGCTGGGATTATAGATGAGAGCCACCGCGCCCGGCCTGGGGTGCCTCTTAAACTTTTGTGCTTATTCAAACCACCAGTTTTGTTCTTAGTGGCCCTCGGTAGGAATGTCCCAAGTCCTAAGTTAGTGACCAAGGTAGAGAAACCTGTCCCTCAAGAAGCAGCTAGAAATAGTGGGGCTCTAGATGAGTGGTCCATCTTCCTCTCTCCTCAGGGATAAGCTGGGAGCTGGACTTTATGCCCCACTCACTCTGCAGTCCAGATAGAGGATCTGTGCCAAATGCTTGTGGTCTATTTCAGACAATGCTCTCTTTAAACATTTACTTTGCTCTCTCAAATGGCAGGTCTCATTAGCTGTCCTGGATAAGTGAATTAGCTGGAAGCTTGGTTATGTTTCTGGAGTGAGGAGCTGCAGAAAGTGCCCTCATGCCTGTTCAGACTCCCGGAGTTCTACTAATTGCCTGCTCCATCAGCTCCCTGATGCAGGCTAATTAATAGCTTAATCCACGGACAGCAGCTAGGAAAGTCAGAATATTATGTATGTAGTCTAACTCCGTCCAGGGAGAAACTGAGAGCTGGGTGTTTTTGCTTGCTCACTCTTCACTGAGCTTGGGGAACTAGCTGCTGGTAGTGCACATGAGCTCATTTAAAACCACTTCTTTGTTCCTTGTGGTCTTGGGGGACACATAAATGCCAGTCCCCCATAGCTCCCAGAGCTAGGTGATTTCAGAGCCAGTCTCTCAGGTGGGAGCTGTAAAAGTTGGGGTGCTCAATGTATGGACAAACTCCTTCCAGGAGAGATTAGATGCTTGATTTTATCATTGGATTGAGCTGGGGGAGAAGGCACAGGAAGTGCCCACACACTAGTGCCCACATACATACCCTTTCAAGCTCCCAGAGGTCTTACTAATTACCTGCCCCACTGGCTCTTAGTCCACTTAGTAATGCTATAAGGAATACCTGTTGCTGGGTAATTTATGAGGAAGAGAGGTTTATTTGGTTCATGGTTCTGCAGGCTGTACAGGAAGCATGATGCTAGCATCTGCTTCCAGTGAGGGCTTCAGGCTGTTTCCACTCATGGTAGAAGGTTAAGGGGAGTTGGCATGTAGAAATCACATGGCAAGAGATGAGGCAAGAAAGAAAGAGGAGAAGGTGCCAGGCTCTTTTCAACAATCGGTTCTCTCGTAGAAACTAAGACTGAGAACTTAACCACTGCCCTGACAAGGGCACCAAGCCATAAATGAGAGATCATTCTTATGACCCAGACACCTCCCACAAGGTCCACCTCCCACACTGGGGATCAAATTTCAACATGAAGCTTTCTGGGGCCAAACAAACTGCATCAAAATCGGGCTCCCAGTTTTAGACTATGTAGAACTTTAATCCTTGGGCAGCAGCTGGGAAAGTGCAATAAAACCCCTACCAGAGAGAAACTAGGAGCTGGGCAATATCGCCTGTTCACTCTGTACTAAGCCTGAGGGAATTGGGGTAGGAAGTTCTTGCACACCTGTTTAAAATTGCCACCTTGTTCTCTGTGGTCCAGAGATACTTGCAAATGCTGAGCCTATCTGCTCCCAGAGCTAGGTGAATTGGTGATTATGGTTTGGCTCTGTGTCCCCACCCAAAGATTGATCATGGGGACGGTTTCTTCCAAGCATTCTCATGATAGTGAGTGAGCTCTCACAAGAGCTGATGAAGTTTTAAAGGTGTCTGGCAGTTCCCCCTTCGCTCACTTTCCCTCTCTCCTGCCACCATGTAAGATTTGCCTTGCTTCCCCTTCACCTTCCACCATGATTATAAGTTTCCTGAGCCCTCCCCAGCCATGGGGAACTGTGAGTCAATTAAACCTCTTTCCTTTTTAAGTTACCCAGTCTCAGGTAGTTTCTTTCTAGCAGGGTGAAAACAGAATAATATAAGGAGCAAGTCCCTCAGGGAGGAGCTGTAAAAGTTGAGGTGCTATATGTGTGGTCCCAACCCTTTAACTTCTAAGAAGGTAAAGCTAGGAGTTGGGTTTCCTTCCTGATTACAAAGTGATGTGCCTGGGTGGTGCTATTGGTGTGAATTAACCAATTTCTTAAACATCAACTAGGTGTTCCAAACTGTGCTAAGGGCTAAGGAAAAGGCTTTGTTATCCTTATTCTGAGAGAGCTTATAGTCTAATTAGGAATAAGAAAATTGACACAAAATAACAGCAAATAACAAGGCAACATAATCAGTTGCTACATGTTATGGTGGTATATAAATGATGGTAGAATTTAGAAAACTGAAAGGGGACAGGATAGACAAGAGTGGTCAGGAAGGCTGCATGGAAGAGAAGGAACTTGATTTGGGATAGAAGAAGGGGCTGGGATTTGGGAAGACAAAACAAAAGAAGAGGGCCATTCCAGTATCCAAGTAATGACAGATAGAGGCGCAGGGCATGTATTAACACGAGAATAGCAGAAGTTTGATGTTGGTTAGAACTTACTACCAACTTCTTACAGAACTTTCCTCTAAGAATTCTGAGTTTGAAAACATTCAACACCTCAATCTGCTTTCAAGATTTCCTGGCAAAGTGAAGGAAGCAAATACCTTTATTATTTTACAACTGAAGTTACCTGTTTTGTCAGTTATGATCTAGGCTGATTCTAACTACCTACTGGCAACCTAGAACAGTCAAAAGAGCTAGGAATTCATTCAAAAGCCCAAAATCTGCATTGTCTGGCAGTGTGAGCATGAGAAAATCACTTCATCTCCTTGAGCCCCAGTTTTCTCATCTAGGAATGAAAAGTAGAGCCTTATCTGTCTGACCAGGTTATTATGCTATTAAGTTATATAAGTAAATGTGAAAATTCTTCTTAAACAATAAAACAATATAAATTTTAGTTGGTACTTTTGTTAACATCTACACTAGACCACGTTTATATAGGTAATTTAAAAATAAAAAAGAATGGGGAATTCATTCTTATGTCATGGATTTATATTTTTTTTGTAGTACAAAGTTAATCACTCAGCAGTGTTTTTTACATTTCAAGTAGCAACCATCATATTGCCATGAAATTTATTTAGTAACCCCTAACTACTTTTTTTTTAATGAAATAGCATAGAATGAAAGTATAGTGTATATTGTACTTTTTATGGCAGTAGATTATATCATTTGTCATAAAGATGAGTGTCATTTAGCGACACACAAAGGCATAAGTGACATACACACTGGTCAAAATGTAAAATATATTTCTTTTTGTGGATTGTTGTCAAAGAAGATTGAAAGACACTAATTAATAATACAGTATTTCAAATATAAAATCCTCAGTCTTCATATTTTGAACCCTCAAATTAAACTAACCAAAAAGATAAATTCATATGGTACAATATTCAAGAGGGTGAAATAATGGTCCAGTGACTAAGAAAAACCTTAAAGGATAAATTGGCCTTAGTGACTGTCACTAAAATGTAAACATGGCTTTAAAAAGTAAATCAGGAGGCATGAAAGGGCCTTGACAGCTAAGGCTCTCAGGAAGGTTCTAGAAAGACATGAAGCACAATTTTATAAGTGTGATATAGGAGTTACTCTTCTTTTTTTATTCATGTGTCATAGAAGGGAAAGGAAATTTCTAAAGGAGTAAGACCAGCCAGATATCACAAGAATATACAGGAATGTAAGGATAGCATGTTCAAGGGCAACATGAGGAGTAAGAGAAAATGTCCTGGATGCCAAGACTAGCTGTGTTCTTGCAGCTGCTGGCTCCTCCTTGGCAAACACACCATTGGCAATGAACTGATCTGATGTGAACCCCTCTAAGTCCTTGAGACTCTCTTTTTATTGCAAAGCTTGCCAGCCTCTTTACCCAGTACATGTACTCCACTCTAAGAAGAAAAAACAAAACTAAGTGACTGCTAAGCTCATGGACAATGTTTTTGGGTCTCTCCAGCAGCCAGCTAGTGGCTGACTAGGTAAAATCATTTATTTTTCTCAAGATGTTGTGATTCTGGGAATGCAGGGTTTGGCTGCCATGTTAGCCTGGATTTTCTGAGATGCATCCCTGCAAGAGATTCACTGGGAAATTAGATGTGCAAGAGATTTATCTGGGGAAATGCCTATGAGGGAAAATGGAGAAGGAGCTGCAGAAGGCTGGAAGAGATGACCACTGCAGTACAGGTTTAATCCCAGTGGAAAAAAAAAAAGGAGAGAAGGAATGAGAAAAGGGAAAGAGAGAAGGAGGGAAGAAAGGAAAGAGGTAGGGAGGGAGGGAAAGTCTTAGACATCAGTGCAGTGCCAAGAAAGTTTTGGCAAGGCTGATGGGGAGTCTTCAAACCAAAGTCACTTGAAAGAGGAATCCCCTCATCATCCCTCTAGGAATGGGCCTGCCTTGGTGTCCTTGTCATGCAAAGTCACTGGCTGGGTGGATTTCAGAGCATAGCAGCTGAGGGCATAGGCCAGTTACACTCTGCCATAGGAGGCTTGAGAGATGCATTTTCATAGCTGCCACATTTGCCACTGAAACCTTCTGGGAGTGATGGGTTGTGCTGGAAGAATTTGAAGATACTATCTTATGCTCCAGATAAAGAAATGCACTGATGAAGGCCCTTCACTATTAGATTTATTTTTGTGTGTCCCAACTATTATATAAATTCCCCTATCAAGGAATTTTCAATGTTTTCTCCTTGCCCTTAGATATGTGATCTTATATCCCAGGTTTGCTGAGACATTCCTCTTACAGATAGTTCTACTGGCTCATGAGTGTAATGTGTCTAAATGTATGGTTGGAAAAATGTGGTTATTAGATCTAAATTTTAAGTCCAAATTTCCTTAGCCTGAAGTTTAGAGTCTTCCACAGTCTAGTCCCAACCACTTTTTCCAACCTTAATTACCATTGCACTTTATCCTGTATTTCAATTCATTTGAAATATTTGCTCCTTTCTAAATTACTCTTGCTTACCCACCACTATCTCTTTGTTCATACTGTTCTCTTCAACTAAGGTTAATTAATCAACATGTATTTATTGCCCCCTTCCCATGGGCCAAGCCCTGTGCTTAGAACTGTATGTTAGGGGACAAAACGCACATCATTTCTGTCTTCTTAGAGTTTGAATTTAGTAGAAGAGGAACAGACAAATACACAGGTCAATGGACAGTGCATGCTTACAAATCATGTGACAGTGTCAAAAGTAAACAAAGAGGGTTCCCTGACAGAGAATCAGAGGAAGGTTTTATTTTAGATAGAGCTATCAGGAAAGAAATGGCATTTCAGCTGGAACTTGAATGATAAAGGGAATGTAGTTACTAAGGACTTAAGTCCTGCAGGTACCAGTTCCATCATCTTCAAGATATTGCCATGATCTTCACAAAATCTTTACTGACTCATCATTGGACTCTCAACCAATTTTAGCCCTGTGCTATCTGCATCTTTTATATCACAGAAAGTGTTGAAGGTCATACTATATACTAAATGTGTTTGTCTCCAATCAGACTATAAGATTGTGGAATGTTAGACCCATGTGTGATGTATGTCTTTGTCTCCTATCAGATTATATGATTTTGGAAGGTTAGAGCTATGTCTGTATCTGGCATAATATTTATCTCTGTATCTGCATGATACTTAGGATAATAGTATGTGGCCACATCCAACAAATACTTGTTGAATGAATAAACAGTATTCCACTCTCTGCAAGTTTGGCCTTTCTGACATTTGTCTGAATTATGGAAGGAGAAGGAGGCTTTACATAATAGTTGAAAATTACTGTTCATGTAATACAGAGTTCTGAACTTCAACCAGAAGCAAGTCTACAGCAGATGAAAACATTTTTAATGAGGGAATTAGCTGTGGATAACTTTCGGATAGGATGTTATAAGTTTAGCATTTATATTAAAATCCATTATTATATGCATAACTAAGTTTTAGGAAGAAAATCTGGCTGAATACTAAACAATTACTATTTTCAAACAGTTCTTCAGCAGTTAGTTACCACTGGCTTCTAGAATTTAACTGTTGTTTTTTTTTTAATATATCACACTAGCATGTGGGTTGAGACACAACATCACATTACATTACATTACATTACAACATCACATTACAAATGGGTAGTCCCTTCACTTGTAGATCAATCAGTAATAATATAGATACTGATTTTTACAGTTTGTAAAATTATTGTCATTTCTTTCTCTTATTATCTGTATTCTCAGAAACAAAGAGTATAAACAAAGAGAAAGGACATGATGTATTTTTGATAGGCTACCATCTCAAATTTTCATTTCAATGTTTATTTGGAGAAACACTTTTATCTAAAATGGACCTTTTCCATTTTACAATTGCACTTGCTCTCAGAATGAGAACTGCGCCTTCCAGGAGAGATTTCCATCTGACTCCAAAGCCTTGACCCTCACAAACAGTGTTGTTTGTAATGGCCCCTGGTTAGAAACTCTCAGCCTAACAAGCATGCAGCATAGCCCCTGAAGTCTCTCCTCCTATCTGCATAAATTGGGGATGTAGAACTCCTGCATATCAAGCCTCACTTACTCATAAAATGCTGGGAATCATTCCAAATTGCTCTTCCAGAGGAGTTTGTTTTTATAATTATTTCAGATAGAGATGTTTCGAATTCTACGTAAATGCATAATATTATTTCTGATTGTGCTTTCTTGGTATTTCTCTTCCTGTAACACCTACTTAGCCATTCTCCAGGGACCACTTCAAGGACTTTTGTAATCCATATAGCTTTCCTAAGCTGTTCTAACTTTCAGCAATCCCAACCACATCACTGACCTAGTTTGTAATGACTCACCAGACAATGTGTTGGGTCCTCTAGTAATACTTTGTTAATTCCAAGTTATCCTTGCTGCTGTTGTTTCTCCGTGTGTGTTTCTATCTGCGCTCTCCAGTTAAGCTGTAATCGACTTAACCACTGGGCTTTGTCTTGTACTCTACTTCTCACAACCCTTGCCTCTTAAATTGGTTAATGTATGTTTGATGACTAATTGTACACATAATAGCTACTTGATAAATGTTCTTAAGAAAGGGACAAATTAAGTATTTTCCCTGATAATCTTCTATACCAGGCATCGCTGTGGAAAGCTGCATAGTTGGGAAAGCGTCATTTCAAAAACAGGAAAAATCACCTGTAAATTATTTCAGGGATTTGACTTTGACATTATGTTGACATAAAAGAGGCTTAAGAACAGCTATTAGAAAATAGAAACAAATAAATGAATGAGTGAATGGCATACCTAAATGCCATGAAATGTGAAAATGATACAAAATGTTAAGGTAATCCTTTTTTCTTCTCTAATTAATCTCCACTGGGTATGGGGAATAGGGAAGAACTGGGGTATTCGTAACAGGCAAACATTCTTGATTCTTGCCCTACTAAAGGTAGGGACATTAGGAGAAAGGATCATCTACTTGGAAAATAAACTGGCATTGCTAAGTCTAAATGATTGAGTCAAGTGCAAATTTTATAGGCCGAATAGAATTTTCACAAGTCCATTGACTGTTGAAAACTACTTGTACACTGGCTCAAAGGACATTTTCTTGCTGTCTGTAGTAAGCGGTCTGTAAACTGTGTTTAGGACCTGAACCAAATGCTGGCCTTTCACTTCTCAAACTATAGCTTAGTAATCCCAGCTCAGATGTCCCTCCATACACAATTTAGTAAAATTAACATCAGAGCATAACCATGCTTTGTTCCCTCCAGAAGTAAAATGTGAAGTTTCTTCCCATTGGAAGTCTATTTATTATTAGTTTCAGATGTTGTGACACCGTTTTCATCCAAATGTTAGAGAACAGAAAGAAGCCTTTTTTAAAAGCGTAACTTTCATTATTCATCTAGGTTTTTTTCAGGGTCCTTGAGAAATGCTAAGATTATGCCTTGTGTTTGAGAAGTAGAAAAGGAAAAAGGGAGGAAAACCACCTAGAGAAGTGCTTCTCAAACTTTAAGGCACACATGAATCACCTGGGGACCTTGCAGATTCTGATTCTGAAGGTCAGAGGTGGGGCCTGACATCCTGCATTTCTAACGAGCTTCCAGGGGATGCTGATGCTGCTGGCCCACAGACCATACTACTTAGAGCAGCAAGCTTTATAGGCCATAGAGGACAATTTTTTTTTTTTTTTTTTTTTTTTTTTTTGCATGGAGCACAGATTACTGCTCTACTCTAGGTTACAATTCCAAGGAAATAATGACTAAAGAAAAATACTGCTGTTTCAACATTTCTGAGTCATTTAGTAAGAATGGAAGGTTAACATTAGCAATTTAACATTTCAAATGTGGTGGGAGTATTTATTGATGTACTAATTTGCATTTTGTTCCTGCCAAATCTTTTTACTCTGTTGGCTCCAGGGAGTTTGAAAGTCTAGGACAGAATTTTTCTTCCTAGGTTTGTTTACATATTGTGGAAAAGAAGTGAGCATCTTTGGAGTTAAGGAGAGTTAAGACCCAAGTAGAAGAAAGAAAAAGACTATGAAAGCTTTTTAAAATGTTTATCCCTGTGTAAGATCTCCAAGGCCCCTCCCTTGACCCAGTAGTAGCAAATGGAGCCACAGTGATGGCTGAAATTGAATATCCCACTAACTTGGTAAAAGTTGGGCAGGCTCACAGTCAGACTTAAATCATTTTAGAGAAGTACAATAATGTGGCATTCCTTGCACCCTGGTGATATGCAGAAAATACATACCTGCTTCCGACGAAATTTAAACATGGACTGTTAACAAGAATGTACCCTTAAAGTTTTGTAAACTCTACAGCAAAGAAAAAAAAAACTGCTACAGAAAAAATAAGGATTTTTTTTTCTAGCTTTACCAGCGACCTATACTTTCATTTCTTCATGTTACTAATTACAGAAACTTTCAGCAGAAATGTATCACTCTTGGGCATCAGTTAGTTCTAAACATTTTAGCTCTTAGGAGCCTCTGGTGACATCTGTTCTGTTGTTAGTTTTGCTCCCTGACTAGATTGTAACTTCTAAGCTCAGGAATCATGTCTTCAACTACTTTTCTTTAGTCCTAACCTAACCAAGAGTTAGGCATTTAGGAAATGCTCACTATAAATGTATTGACAAATGATTATGTATAATTAGCTCTTCATCACAATATTTTTCATCATCGAGAAATAGATTTAAAGGAGATATTTTCAAACAGTATGGATGTATCATCCCCTTACCTTTATGTATGTGTCTGGTTGTGAATAGTCAGCACATATTGTGGTTAAACTCAAGAAACAAGGGAGGTTATTTTCTAAGCCTGCATCATAGCAGTAGAAATTTGGGGGAAAAAAAACAAAAAAAAAACCATAGAATTAATTGAGTTGTAATCAAAGAAAATTATGTGACTATAAATTGCAATATTTCTAAAAATACCCACATATGCCAATCTATTGTAAGAAAATGTTCGCAGAGGGAAAACAATGGAAATTCCTAGAAGCTTTAGATAGATTCTAATGATTGGAAATAAGTGTTATAAATGGTCCACATTTTAATGTGACTTCTAGAATTTTTTAGAAGTCATAGTATCCTTTCACGCTCTTATGCTGCTTGCTTACAACATACACTTGGGTCACGTTTTTCTGTTAGGAAATATCATACTAATGATTTGTGATCATATTTACCACTTGGGGATCTTGGTGGCCATGATAAGGAATTTGGACTTTATTCTGATTACATGGGAAGCCACTAGATAATTTTAGCCAGTGAGGTAGCATGATCTTACTTATGCCTTAAAAAGGTTAATTGTTTTGGTAGTTAATTGAAGGAAGGCAAAAGTGGAAGTAGGAAGACGAGTTAGGAAACTATTTGATTGTTCGGGAAAAAGGTGCTGGATGCATGGGCTATAATAATAGCAAAGGAGATGGAGAGAAGTGAATGGATTGAGATGGAACTGAAAGAACTTGTTGACGGTTAAATGAGTTGGAAGGAGTTAGAGAAAGCGAAGTGACAAAGATGACTCAGAAGTGTTTGGCTTAAGTACCTGAGTGGATGGTGAAACAATTTTCAGACATAGAGAAGAATTTAGGAAGAACAGTTTTTTTCAGACATTACTCGAGAGTTCTGTGTTAGGATTGAGATACCTATTAGATACCAACTGAAGATACTGAAGAGGCTGAGTAGAGTCTGAAGTTCAATGGAGAGGCTCAGACTAAGATAGAAATTTGGAACCATCAATGTGTAGATGATATTTAAAGCCATGAGACTCGATGAGATTCCCTTTGCAGGGGGGAAAAAAAAAGCCAGAATATTGGAGGGAAGAGTTTTGTGACAGGACAATATTTATGGGTCGGGCAGAGGAAAAGAAGCCAGTAAAGGAGACCAAGAAAGAACAGTCAGTGAGCTAGAAGGGACACCAAGTGGATCAGGCATCCTCAAAGCTAAGCAAAGAGCATATTTTTAAAAGACAGTAATGTACTGGGTCAAATGCCTCTGAGAAGTTAAGTAATATAAGAAATAAGAAGGGACTATTGAATTTGATATGAACAGGTTTAGTGGAATGGAAGGATTAGAAGTAAAACCAAAGTAGATTCAGAAGAGGAGAAATTAGGAAGTAGAGACAGCCATTCAGACAAGGACTTAAAAGATCCAGGAATGGAAAGGAAATTCCTGGGAGCGCAACCTCTAAGAAGCCAAAAATAGAGTATGCTTTCCATGTAGGTTTTTAATTCTTTTTTGGTGGTGTTCTTTAGAAAGAGAAATGTCTGTTGGGATTATTGTTTGAAATGGTGTTGGGGGCCCAACCATTTCTGGCTTCTATAGATCCCCTTTTTGTACATGCTCATTCCCTTAAAAAAAAAAAAAAAAAAGAAGAAGAAGAAGAAGACTAGATTTTCTAATTTAGGGCAAGGGGCTAATAGCAAACCAAACTCATTTGTAATCTAAATGGTCACACATTATTTTGGTTGCTCTTCAGTGGCACTAGCTGCTGTTAGGAAGTTCATTTTACACACACACACACACACACACACACACACACACACACAGCATTTGCTGCAGATCCTAAACTTGAAGCCCTGGATCTTCCTTACATCATTTACCCAGAGGTATCTTTGTCAACCTTCTTAACTTACATCCACCAGAAAGTAGAACAAGGCAGAAGTTGTGTGGGAGTTCTGTTCCTCCCCATTTCCCCCCTCACCTGCTGGCGTCAGCACAATAAATACTGTGTTCAGATCTTGGCTAACTGCTTCTTTTCCCACATTCGATCAGGGAATACTTAAAGCCATACAGTGTCCTTGTTCTGCCAAAAAGCATATGGGGCAGGTTGCCCCTTCAGGCTGACACAAAGACACACTGTGCAAGACATCTATGGCCAGTGGAGTGGCCATGTATGGGTTATCAATGAGGCTTTTGACTTTTTTCTTTATGTCGTATTGTCATCACATTAAATAGAATTCAAACAAGGAAACAAAATTTATATTCTAGACTTTTAAGGCATTGCCTGCCCTATAGCTATGAAACTTTTCTTTCTCATACCTGGTATAATTTTCCACTTTAAACGATGTTGTGTGATTTGATTACCGTTTTGACTCTCATTTAATTGGCCATTTTAAAAATTTTAACTAAAGTTAGATTTAGATTTAAAGTTCAATATCCATAAAGGATACTTCTCAAGAGAGCCAAGAACTTCAGAAGGCACAATAAAAAAAGGGCAAAGTTCAAAAAACTAAGCGTCAGGTAGGTACTTTACCGCCCAGGGACATGTCTAGGTAGACTGTCACCATATCCATCTACATTCGCTTTCTAGTAGAGCTTCCATTTTCTACTGCAAAATAGTTTCTGGAACCACTTCCATGTTGGCCAAAAGCAACAATTCCTTTCCAAAATTGGCCTTTAGAAAGTGAATCTAAAATGTTTGATTCAAGTATGTGAGGGGAGCTGCATCAAAGTTTTCGTTTTTACTACATACAAAAGTGACAGATAAATCTGTAAAATGTATGCATTTTTCTGCTAAGACTGCTAATTAATTTAAAAAGAGATTGTTAGAATAAAAGGTCAGAGAGTAAACATATTACAGATATTTATTGAGAGCCTGCTTTGTGCAGAGTTGGAAAAAATAAAATGAGGTTGCTCCTTTCAACAGACTTACAATCTAACTGAGGGAGCAACAGCATAAACGTATGCAAAGCAAATAATGCAAGATACAGCATAAGACATAATTAACTATCAGATGAGTGACATATATGATAAATACCATTAATTCACAGGCAATCGTAATCAGAAGCACTTAACTTACTATGTGCCAGGCATTCTGCTCAGTGCTTCATATACATTATTTCATTTTTTTGAAATATTATTTCTACTTTATAGATGGGAATTGGCTCTGATCTTCCCCCTATTCTGGAGAAAGCAAGGATAATGGTATAAGGTAGACAAAGACCCAAGCAGACATGTTGGTCTGGGGCAAAGGTCCATTTAAGGGAATGGAGAGAAATGAACCCTGGGGCCAGCATTAGTCTGTTTACAACCATATCCCAGTGCCTAGTATAGTGCCTTGCACATAATAAGTGCTCAATAATATGTCTTGAAAAAACAAATGGCCCTCTGGTCTGTGCCTGTAACCCAGATCAAGTACCATGGAATAAAGTTAATTAGTGAATTAAAGCCACATACCACATAGCTTAAGGACCCATCCCCAAGACCTCCCAATTCCCAACTATGACAATAAAGGATTGCAGTGGAAAAGATACATCATAAGGGGAATAGCAATAGCAATTCCAGCTCACTGGGGTCTATTTCATGGAATCTGACATGGTCAACAGTTCATAAGTTTATTTCCAGGCTGCAAGACCCTGCAACATCTGGCCTCTTGCACCTCCACAACCTCAAATCCTTCTGTTCTTCTCTCACTCTTTCTACTCCTGCCACACATACCTCCCTTCTACTCCTCAAACCCATTTCAGGGCCTATATTCTTGCTTCATATTGCCTGGAATGTTCTTCCAAAAACATCTGTGTGGCTCATTACCATACCTTCAGATCTATAACAGCCACTCTCCCCACATCTTCCCAGCTGCCTGACATTATAATACACATCTATTTCCTTATGTGTTCATCCCTGTACACACTACAACATGGGTCCAGGAAGGCAGAATTCCATCTACTGTTTTTGCCATTGAATGCCCAGCAACTAGGACAGTGCCTGGCACATTGTAAGTACTCACACACAGCAACTCTAACTCAGGATTACTTTTTCTAGCTCTGAAATATCTACTTCCAAGAGAACGAAATTTATTCAAGAAATGTTGGATGGAAATTGAAGAGTGAGCTTGGAAACAAGACACAGAGTGGCAGGAGCCCAGACCAACCTGTTTATGAAAGATGCCTTTGCCCATAGAGGGAAAAATACACCTTAAAACCTCTGCCAAAGTATATGCTTTCTTAGGACACCTCTGACATGCTGAATGGCACCTGGTCTGAGCAAGATCTATGAATTTGCCAAAACAACTAATTCCTGTGACTTAAGAGTCACTACTACCAGTATCAGCCTAGTAAACAAGTACCAAGCAACGAGCACCACATATGTCAGTATCCAAAGACAAACATGCTGCTGCATGCAAAACCAGACAAATGCATTCACTCAGGTGACAGCGAGTGGAAGAAATTAATCTTATTTTTATTATTTTTTCCCTTATCAAACACTAGCAAGGGACTAGATGTCATAAATCTAGTTAAAATATGTTGACTTTGCCTCAAATTTGAGTATTCATGGTTCCAAAAGGACACTTGTTATAGGATCTGATGATGTACTTTAGAATCTTCTTTTGTGCAAATTGAGACTTCAGAGAACTCAAAATATACGGTAAATTCAAAGTAATATTATAAGTAAAATCATAATGCCTCACAACATTTTTTGAAAGTTAAATATTTAGTAATTTTACAAATATGTATTGAGCACTCCCTATATTTAAGGAACTATGCTAATGCTGTGATGGATCAAAAGGAGAATGAGCCATGATCCTTACCTTCAGACTTCAAGCTTATTATTCATTGGGCAGTTAGATAACTAACATATCAGACATGGAATAATAAGTGCCATTGTCCAGATATTAAAAACAAAATTGGTGTTGTGGAAGCACAAAGAATGTAGAGATGGATCCCAACTAGGAGAAAGAAAAATTGCTTCCTAAAGAAGACACAGATTGACCTTGAAAGGTGGTTGGTTCTACACAGGACTAGAAGGTAGGAATTCTTCATTTGTTGGACTTGCTAATTTTTTTTGGTGTAAATATACCCACTGTGGTTGATTTAAAGTTGATAACGTGATGCAACTGAACACAGAACTGGGAAGAGAAGGTGGCTCCAGCATGCTACCTATGAGTCACCAGCTGAGATCCAGACTTATTTAAATCAACCTCCTCACTACTGTTTTGAATGAGTGAATTCACAAGTCTTAAAAAGATCTATGATAACATTATAAGGGAAGAGATAGTCACTTCTGTCATTCTCCCTTACATCTCCATCTCACCTTCCAATATTCTGTTTGAATATCCTTCCAATTTCAGTCATATGTTCCTGGCTGGCCTACCTAGGATTAATCTTGGCCCAGTGCCAAAACGTGATTCTATTTATTCCTTTTAGCATGGCTGTGATTAATCTGCGCTCCTGTTATCCCATGGCATAGCAAACTCTCTTACTGATTATGGCCTGGTATTGACACCTCTGCTGTTCTCCATAATGAAAAGCAGCTTTTGGGGTGACTAGCTGGGCAGGATGTTTTGCTGCTCTTGTACCAGTAGGAAGGAAAAGCTGGAGGAATTACTGGGAAGCTTTGCAGAAGGAAGATACAGGCCAGCTGAGAGCCAGCATTCATATTGCCTGTTTCTTTCAGTATTCTTTGTGAAAACACCACCACCAATGTGTTCCCTGGAAGTCACTACTGCACCTTTAACTGGCCTTATTATGCTAGGGACTGCATTTGAAAAGCCAAACTCTAGTATCTGTCTTTAATTGCAAGCGGATATCTCAGCACATGCACAAGCTTATGTCAGGAGGATGTTTATGAAAAACTCACCAAGCAGAACACTGCTAGACAGGAAATAAATATGTGAAGCTTGAAGTTGTTAGGAAACTTCCACATTTGTCCCTCTAAGCCAGAGATGGGACCTGTGAGAAAAGAAGGTCTTTATCATTGCACATTGCTTCTTGTTGAAGCCCTGCTATTCTCAAAATACATTTACAGCAAAATGTGGCTACTGCAGATGTATTTAAACATGTGCTTTTTTAAATGACACTGGTTTATCTTCCAAGTTTGTTATCTACTATTTTACTGTAAAGCATTAAAAAGTGTTTGAAACCACCAGCACCATTTCACAGTTCCTGTTTTATTTGTTTAAATTCTCTAGCTCATGTAATATGCTGTATGATTTACTGTTCAAGTAGAGAAGAAATACACTCCCTCATGGAGATGTGGGGAGGTAATACTGTCTCTTGGAAGGGCTCAGAGATTTCCTGTTTAGATTACACAGGCTTCTTTAGAGCTGCCAAGAGTCATAACATGTACGAGATAATACACTTTGGTTCAGGAAAAACTATGGATAGGAATGTAATTAATTCACTGAGCCACAAAAGATATTCCAGCTTAGAACTGTCACTGCACTCAGGCCTGGTGGACTCAGTATGCCAAGGGGTAGCCATGACCAAAAAGAGGATTGCCGCCTGAGGACCCACTGAGTAGTATCCAACCACAGAGCAAAAGGAGGGGGCCTGGCTGCTAAGGACATCACATTTCTCACCTGCTTCTTTGAGAATTGATCCCTGAAGGGTATTTCTTTCCAAAGCCTCAGCCACCTGGCTTCATCAATATAACTTTGTGATGCTTGTGACATTGAGATCAATCAATCAGCATGTACTTTATCAAGTGCCTCCTCATGAGTACCAATTGTGGCACATAGTGGGGAAACCCTAGAGGCAGAGCCCTGCAGAGGATATGGTGATTCTGACCAGAGCAAGAAGGTATAGTGAAAAGTTTCCTAAATATATTTTGTGTCTTGTCATAAGAATCACCTGGCAGGGAGGGGTGTGGAAGGGCAAGGTAAGCATACACATTCCCAGGACCTTTCCAAAATGTAGAGTGACCAGGGACTTAGAGATTCAGACTCTATCAATCTGGGGCAGGGCCCTAGACTTGGTATATTTAATAACTGCTGTGTGAGGCCCTTTACATGCATTACCTCCTGTAATTGTATAGAATGGTTTCTGTATATGGTACTATGTTTATTGTGTTTGCACTGTCTATTCAGGGGTGTTTCTAAATGCCATTGCTACACCACTGGTGAATTATGATTCTTGCCAGAACATTGATTCTCTTACTCTTGCTTCCTTAATGACACACTAGAGAACTGGGATTGGCTGCATTTAGTCTCAGGCTGAATCATTGCCATAAGTAGATTTCCATCCCCTACTCCACCAACTCATTTGCCAAACACCCTTAAAGAACAGAACCCACTGCCTACATGCAGCTTGCACCAGGAGGGCCTAAATAGTCTAGCTGGGTTTATGACAACATCCCGTCTTCACATCAGCAAAACCCTAAGTGCACAAAGTCTAATGTAAACACAATGTCAAGTTCTCCATAGGAAAAGACATGCCCCTGCTGTCAAGGTAGTGACTAGCAATAATAATAATGACAAAAACAATAACAATGATAAGCATATATAACACTTGCTTATCACTAATTGTATTGTAAACGAAATGATTTGCATGTACTAACTGATTTAAATCTTATATATATATAGATACTTTTACTCTCTCAATTTTAAACACAGAGAAACCAAGGCCTAGATATGTGTTTCTGTTGAGAAGTTGAGTACAAGGTTGAGTGTAAGTAGGGAAAGTTCAATTGCAGTCAGTTCTAGTCTTGGTAAGTACACTGTGAGGCGCTCCACCTCCAAGCATAGCAAATTAATGGTTCCCCAGTGTTTGCAGAATCAAAATTAAGTCCTTTGGCTAGGTTCTCCCTGATGTGCCCCTGCTTCTTCCCTAATTCAACACATCCTCAGCTCCATCCATGCATTCCCAACACATCACAGCTCTTTACATGCCCAGGCTGTGTCTTCTGCACCTTTGTACCTTCTGCACCTTTGTTTCCTTGGCCCCAACTGCCCTTTCTTTTCCTCCACGTTACCCTTTATCCCAAATTTAGCACCTGTCTCAAGGAGTCACCTTCCCAAGGAAGTTTGTCCAAATTTGTTAACAGATATTCCATTGTTCCTCCAATGCTTGACCACTCTTTCTTTATAGATCCCTGCCTAGAAAAATGTGGGCTCACTGAGGCCCGGGGATGCAGCTAGTTTATTTTATAACCCAGCATTTAAAAGTGCCTATTTATTGATTTGTTGGGAATAGTTAATAAATGGAGTCCTTGCAGATCATAACCAAGACCACAGTTCGTAATGGTTTCATTAACTTTGTTACTATTGGATGTGATTCTCTGCTCATGGTCTTCCTTTACTTGTTTTTCCCTTACTGCTCAGCACCTCTAGACATTAGGTACATGGCTCTGACGCTAATTAAAATTGATGACTGAGAATGACACTTCCATTGGCTAAGCCAGCGCAGTTTTGTTCATTGTGCTTTACTTTTTAACCAGCACCCTTAGCATAAATCTGTAGTCTTTCCATGAGGGTACCATTTGTTCCTTTTATGTCTCGATTCATTACATATTTTCAGGACTGTTAGCTGACTAAGACTTTTTGCTTTGTGAAAATGTCACCAAATGCACGATAAAGGCAAAGTCACAAGATGTCTGTTTGCAAAAAAAATTAAATGCTGGTTTGTGAAGATTCAAGGCTGGCCAGGGCTCCCCAAGCATTTCCAGGCCAGAGCTTTGGCTCTGCACTCTCCTTAGGATCTCATGACTGACCCCCACATTCCATTTCTGCCATCGTGGAAAAATTTGTCAACTTTACTGCTGATGTTAGGCCTGGAAATTGTCATCCATTAGTTTTCTCAGATTCAAGCTGAAAATTGAGACAAACTTCCTACGTAATTTTGACCAAAATAACACATATCTTTATGTGCTATCCCATGATTAACATATTTTTAAAACCACTTTATTGAGGTATGGTTGGCATACAAAAATCTGTGCATATTTAATGTATACAGCTTTATGAATTTGGAGATAAGTATACATCCATGAAATTATTACTGCATGTATGCCATAAACCTATCACCTACAAAAATTTCCTTTCACTTTATTTGTTATTATTTTGATTAACTTAATTTTTTTCTTCCTTTGAACTGTCAAAACTTTCTCAAGTAATACATAGTTGTCAGTTATACAAACTTACTGAACCTTGACCAAAGGTCCTCTTTTAGTGCTCATCTTAGAGAAAGAAGTAATGAAACAAAGTGTTCTCTGATTTGTAGCAAAGATCTGTGATGGTGGTGGGAATGGTTCTAGAAAATAATGGTAATAATAAAAACTTAGAGTATCAAAGCAGCAAGTAGATTTGAAGGAATTGTTACAATGCAATTTTGCTTTCCCGCCACTTTAAAATCAAGGTGTAGTACTTTATTTACTTTAGGAAAATGTTTGCTTTTTGTCAAAATTCCTTATTGCATATGAGAGTAAATGATCTATAGATGAAGATAATAATAAAATTTAGAGAGAGAATAAAAAAGAAACACTTTCACAGCTGAAAGGCTGCTTCCCAGTTAGCTAACTGGGAGGAGTTACTGAATAAGTACATTGAAAAGCGGCTCAGGGGCAGGTGAATTGGACTCACCAGGCTCTGACATTCAGAGAGATGGGAATGAGTCAGCTCACTGTCCAGTACATCTTTATTTTATTTCTCTTTCTTGTTTTATGTCAGAAATAGATTTCTTGGCATTGTTACTGTGGGTTTCTATTAAGGACTGAAACAAAAGTATTAATAATCTGAGAGTATGTAAAAAAAAATTCATTTTCTCCTACTATACTCTCATAACACAGAATATTTTAGTGACCAGAGATCACCAAAATGTGTGTGGTGTCAACGAAAAGAGTCAAACTCTGTAAAATATTTGAAGAGATTTTTTCTGAGCCAAATGTGAGTGACCATGGTCTGTGACATAGCCCTCAGGAGGTCCTGAGAACATGTGCCCAAGGTGGTCAGGGAACAGCTTGGTTTTATATATTTTAGGGAGGCATAAGACATCAATCAAATACATTTAAGAAATACGTTGGTTTGGTTCAGAAAGGCAGGACAACTCAAATGGGGGACTTCCAGGCTATAGGTAAATTTAAACATTTTCTGGTTGACAATTAGTTGAGTTTGTCTGAAGACCTGGGATTAATGGAAAGGACTATTCAGGTTAAGATATGTTTCTTATTGGACCTAAAACTGTGCCTGGCTCTTAGTTGATTACTGCCTGGATCTGGGAAGGAAGGAAGGAAAACAAAGGGGGAAGGGGATTCTCTATAGAATGTGGATTTTTCCCATAAGAGACTTTGTAGGGCAATTTCAAGGCATGGCAAGGAAATAGACTTTGGGGCTAATATTTTTTCCTTGTCTCATAATGTTATGCCAGAGTCAGATTGAAAAGCAAGTCACAATATACAAGGTCAAATAAAACCCATCTGATGAGAACCCATGGTTTGTAGGGCATGACTCCCCAGAACCCTTAGGTAGGAATTTGGGCAAGATAAAAAATCGGAACTTAGTCCTCGGCGGGAATCTCTCCCCACACAAATTCTTCAACAGATTCTTCAGTGGGACACCAACTGGGTGTTCTCTAATTCAATTCAATTCTGACAATCTACCTATCTAACTGGAAATAGCATCAGATAACCACAGGTTTAGGGCTCATTCCAACAATACTGTCCCCCACTTCAGATGCCAACTGCAAGTAATAGGTTGTTACCTATACTTCTAGTCAATCAGCTGTAAATTGGTGTTCCCACAACCTCCCCCTCAGGTTTGATAATTTGAGACAGCTTGCTTACATTCACCAGCTTATTAGAAAGGATATTACAAAGGACACAGATGAAGAGATGGATAGGGTAAGGTATGTGGGTTGGAGTTGCAGAGTTTCCATGACCTCTCTGAGTGCAGCATCTTCATGTGTTCAGCTATCCAGAATCTCTCGGATTAAGGCATTGGCCACTGGTGATCAAATTAACCTTCAGTCCCTCTCCCCTTCCTGAGGTTGGAGAGTGGGGCTGAAGTGTCTCAACCTCTAATCAACTCTTGGTCTTTCCTGTGACCATGTCCCATCCTGAGGCTCTCTAGGAGCCCCCAGTCATCAGTCAACTCATTAGCATACGAAAGACACTTATCACTACAGAGATTCGAAGGATTTTAGGAACTGTGTCAAGAAACGGAGACAAGGTCAAATATGTATTTCACAATATCACCAGTAGTTTCACTGGGAGGTAAAACTCAGTGTTTACTGTGGGCCTGAGCCATGCTGACCCTCTAAGAATAACTTAGAGGTAACGTGATCAGATATGGGGAATTCTGGAGAAACACCTTTCACCACCAAGCCCAGACAAGAGATGCATACTTTTCTAGCTGGGATGCTTACAAAGCAACCCACTCTAATACTTCAAGGTAGAGTGACACTACATTCATCATTTTTCATTTTTTCCTGTTTTTTATGCCACCTACTACTAATGTCAATCAAATTATGACTGTGTTTATAGTGGATGAATTATGGACCATCTCACACCATAAAGTTCTTTTTCTCTCATATTGAGCTTTTCACCTCCCTTCATTCTCTCCCTACTTCCAGGATCATTCACATGTTTATTTCTAAAAATAAACTTTTTTTACTGAACTTTTTTTCATACTGTTTAAAAAGAATTTATATTTCTCCTCATTCTTACAAATAAGATTCAAGTTTAAACTCAAATAATGTAGGAAATCTTTTTTTAAAAAATTGTTCCCTACTGTGTCTAGGCTTGAGACCAAAGGTAATTAAGACCTGGTTTTCATTTGCTGTGATTTGTGTGAGTTCTTTTTAGAGGTTAGGTGCAATTTTAATTTTTAAAAGGGGGATTATTATGAGAGGAGAAATCATACTTTATCATTTGAAAATGATGCCATAACAGGTGTTAGCAGAAAAATCAAACTGTAAGATATTTTAAAGAGATTTATTCTGAGCCAATATAAGTGACTGTGGCCCCATTGAAATGAGCGAGTTCCCTGATCCCTCTCACAGAGCTTGCGACAGGGGTGTGGCTCACCTGTTCAGTTGCCCCACTGCTCAAACCCCTAGGGGGAGATTACAGACGGTCAGGTGCAGAGGCTGGAGCAAGTGCCTTGGCCCCTTGGCCCCTTAGCCCTGAGGTAGTGTCTAGGGTTGGGGCGCCTGCAACCCCAGTGTTACAAAGTTCTTTCAGCTTTGCAGTCCACAGACAGCTTGAGTGTTAATCAGCTCAATGGACCCTCTGCCTTATAGCAAGGGCAGAGGGCCAGTGTGACAGCTTTCTGTATCCCAAGCTCTTGCCCAGTGTCCTAGAAAAAACAGATCATACAGGGGCTCAAAGGACGAGTGCAAGGTTTTATTGAGTAGTGGAGGTGGCTCTCAGCAAGATGGATGGGGAGTGGGAAGTGGGGATGGAGTGGGAAGGTGAACTTCCTCTGAAGTCGGGCAGCCCAGTGGCTGGACTCTTCTCCAACCTCCCCCAGCCAAGCTCCTCTCAGCGTCCAGATGTTCCTCTTCCCTCTCTCTCTCTGCCGCATCATTTCACCATCTGTCTGCTGGTCAGCTGGCTTGCTGGTGTGCTGGTCTGTTGGTCTGCTGGTCTGCTTCTGGAACCTCGGGTTCAGAGTTTATATGAGTGCAGGATAGGGGGTGTTTTGGGCCAAAAGATAGCTTTTTGGACATGAAAACGGAAATGCCTGTTCCCATTTAGGGCTGCAGGTCTTCAGGCTTGAGGGTGGGGCCTTTGCCCAGGAACTACCCTCTTCTACCCAGTGTTTCCCTGTCTCCTGTCTATATCACCAGTATACACAGTCTCAAGGAGTCTTGAGAAAGTGTGCCCAAGGCCGTCAGATTCAGTTTGGTTCTGTATGTTTCAGGGAGGCAGGAATTACAGGCAAAGACATAAATCAGTACATGGAAGGTATACATTGGTTCACTTTGAAAAGGCAGGATGTCTTGAAGTGGGGACTTGCAGGTCATAGTTTGGTTCAGAGATTCTTTAATCTGCAGTTCGTTAAAGGAACAAAACTGTACAGAAACTTAGAGTTAGCAAAAAGAAATATTTAAATTAAGATAAGGATGCTATGTCAGAGTCAGCCACAAAATGACCTGTTTAGCAAGATTAATGGCCTATAGGTGTGACTTAACCCCTTCCTTGCATGGCCTAAGGTCTTGTTTATAATTTAGTATCTTATTGCCCAAAGAGTCTATTTAGTCAGTCTTATGATCTCTATTTTAACATTAATGCTGGTCACTTGTGCCTAAACTCCAAAGGGGAGGTATATCCAACCTGCCTTCCCGTTGTGGCCAGGAACCTTTCTCTGGAGTCCCCTTGGCCAAGAAGGGGTCCATTCAGTTGGTTTGGGAAGCTGAGGATTTTATTTTTAGTTTACACAGGGTCATATCAGATTGTTTTGACAGGGATGACTAATGGTTTTCTTCTCTTTCTGTTTCAGCCACAGCAGCTATCCTTAGCAGAGCACCCTGGAGTCTGCAAAGTGTTAATCCAGGCCTAAAGACAAGTAAGAATTTCAGTCCTTTTTCTTCCTTCAATGATATTTTCCATGTTTTAGTGTAATTAAGCTACTATCCTTTCTGTATTTTATTTGGGATGGTAGTAACTGAAATAGTGACTGAGTTGAAATTTTATAGGCAAGCAAAACATTTTTTAAGGATTTATTTTTTAACTTCTGATATAGTTTGGATGTTTGTCCCTTCCAAATCTCCTGTAATCCCCAATGTTGAAAGTGGAGACTGGGAGGAGATGTTTGGGTCATGTGGGCAGATTCCTCATGAATGGTTTAGCACCCTCCTCTTTGTGCTGTCCTCACCATAATGAGTGAGTTCTCATGAGATCTGGTTGTTTAAAAGTGTGTGGCACCTCCCCCTTCAATCTCTTGCTCCCACTCTCGCCCTGCGAGACACCTGCTCCGCTTCACCATGATTATAGGCTTCCTGAGGCTTTCACCAGAAGCAGATGCTAATACAGCCTGCAGAACTGTCAGCCATTTAAATCACTTTTTTTTAATAAATTACCCAGCCTCAGGTACTTTTTTATAGCAATGAAAACAAACTAATACAACTTCTCTGCAAGGCTGCTTTTTTCTATTTTTGCTTATGCTTGGAGGTTAAGTAAGGCCAAATTAATGAAGGAGGAAAAAAGAGGAAATGATACATCATGGATCAACAATTATTTATTGAATTTAGGAAACTGCCTCTTTTTGTAAATTCTTTTTAAAATTATTTTCATTATTATCTTGAAGTATTTATCTAAGGTTTACACTGGTAGAAAGTTAAACTTGTCTCTCCAACCAAATTGCCTTAAGCTTCAAAATTATGCCTTCTTGTAAGCTCTTTCTTACCCTTAAAATGACTTTACATATTCTCCCCTGGTCCTTTGACAATCTCCTCTTCAACCACAAGACAGAACCCCAACATCAACTCTGTGGGGAAGCGTCTCCAAATTCTCTAGTCCTGAACAATATTCTGCCTTCTCTGCTTCCGTGGAACTTTGTCCTTTACAACATGATAGCGTTTACCTCCTGACATTTTAGTGTGTGTGTTAGCCCTGCATATAGAACTCACCAGATTGTGTGGACTGCATGAATGAATTAATTCTATTGAACTCTAAGGCAAAGCCTAAACTTTATGCTTCTTCTAAATCCCTTACATCTCCTTAAAAAATTCTGATCCATAGTAGTAAGTACTTGTTTAATTAAATTTTAGGGATGGATATTTTTCATCAGTGGAAGTATATGCTAGAGTCCATATTATGCAATAAGGGAAGGGAAGACAGTATACCTAAATCAGTTAAGATATTGCTATTCTTGTTGTTATTCTGGAGTCACGAAATCATAATTTGAATTTTATGACTGAATTGCAGAATTAATTTCCAATGTGAGATTTTAACATTATTTCCTTGGAGGTGACCAAAAAGGAGAGTTGGTACTGTTTTTAACAACTGTCATTCAATTGTCAGTTGTGCCAGACCACAAATCCTTTATAGCCCTCCTGTTTAAGAAGCATCTGACATGTTAAGCTGCTCCCTAATTAACACAGAGGTTATAAAAGAAGTGGCTGTTTGGTTCTGTTTGGGTTTCCCAGCCAGTATATTCCAAAGCCTTTTTTCACTCAACAGATGAGTGATGTGCTTTATATTCTGTAAGGAAATGAGAAGTAATCAGTTGAAAATGTGTTACTAATGGTACATGCTTCACATTGAAACCATCCTCCTGACACAAACATAATACTTTGCCCTCCACTGTCCCCCAAAGTGGCAGTAGGATTTCTCTAAGTAATTTTCTTTACTTATATGAGTGCAGGATAGGGGGTGTTTTGGGCCAAAAGGTAGCTTTTTGGATATGAAAACGGAAATGCCTGTTCCCATTTAGGGCTGCAGGTCTTCAGGCTTGAGGGTGGGGCCTTTGCCCAGGAACTACCCTCTTCTACCCAGTGTTTCCCTGTCTCCTGTCCATATCACCAGTATACACAGTCTCAAGGAGTCTTGAGAAAGTGTGCCCAAGGCCGTCAGATTCAGTTTGGTTCTGTATGTTACAGGGTCTAAGAAGCGTAAACATTGTGCCTTGTTGAAATACAGCCTCTAGGTATGGAGGATGTGTTGAACAACTTCCTACCAGTCATTTGGCATATGTTGATTTCCTGTCTTCATGATACGTAAGACGACTAGCTAATTATCATTCATATGTGGTAAGTCACATAGATACTGACTTCCCCTATCTTTCCAGCTTTTTCTTATCAAAAGTCACCTGCTCTCTGTCCCAGGAACGACTGGCTAAAGTAACCTATATCTGTGTCTGTAACAGTGGGCACCTATCATAGTGCACATGCTTGAACATATCATTGCCTTTTATCATCACGAGCCTCACATCCAGATGTGACAGACTCAAGTGCTCACATCACCTCACTCTGTCACTGTATACATTGTTACCGTGTCACAAATATTTAACAGTCTGCTGTGTACTCAATCTTTAGCTGTGTGCCCTGAGGGAGACAGAGTAAGATACTGCCCTGACATCAAGGAGCTCACATTCTCCCTAAAGAGATAATTTCACATGAAAAGTTAGTGTTTAACATGAAAAGTTAGTGTTTAACATGAAATGTCCTGAGAATGTAAAATTATAATTTACACGTTTCCTGTGTGTACTTTTCTAAGTTCTCAGATTCAAAACAAAACCCCATGGAAGAAAAAATGAAATAAAAACCCTGTCAGGACAAATCCTAGCCAGAACTGACCAAACATAAAAAATAAATGCCACTGCCCTCTCCAAGCCACCTTTACTTTATACTTGGGTCCAAGAAGCCCAAACATTGTGCCTCATTGAAATATAACCTCTAGGTATAGAGGATGTGTTGAACAACTTCCTACCAGTCAGCGCAGTGCAGTGACCATTTAGCAGCATCTCCCTCCTCTCTCCTTCCACCCCCTGCCCCATCTCTCCTTCCTTGCATCTATCTTCCCCTGCCAACAATAATTTTCTTATGTTCTAAGTAAATATCTTTAGTGCTCTCCCTACTACCTAAACATTAAACTTCAAACCTTTCCCAAGACCCTGAACACCCATCCCAGCTCGTAAGTTCAGGCTACTTACCATTCCCCAGGCACACTGTATTTTCCCTCCTCTGGTACACTGCTCATGTCATCGAATCTATCTTCCTCCCACCCCATCCTGGATTCTGTAAATATAAATCAGTCCTGCCCACCTTTAAGTTTCAGTCAAAACATGATACTCATGGCCTGAAGCAATCCCTCCCTTCTCCATGCTGGTCTGAGAGAGGTCATGATATTTCAGTAGCTCTGGAGAGACACATATGGTCAAACCAGACCAGCTAAAATTAACCCATGCTATGCACAACCTAAAGAATCACCTCTTGCTGTAACCTCTTTCTTCTCTTGCTCACCAAAAACTGTCTGTCACATTTGCTAAGTAAGCCCTTAGGGCTTTGCTGTGCTGGCAAAAGGTCTTAATCCATGTGAATGTGCATTTTTGTGTTAGTGAGCACATGCTAACATGCCTTCCACAGATTAGTTTCTTAAGAAACATTTTCTGGGGGAAAAAAAGACCTGTTTTTGGTTAGTAACCCCAAAAGGACCTTTCAGTTCACATACGTGGGTAGCAGCATACTCCACTTATGCAAAGGTCAGCCCAGGGTAAATATGAGCAAAACACAGACTTAGGATAAGAAGAATGTTAAGGGAGTTTACAGTTTAAAGAGATATCCAAACAACTTTTTTATATTTTAAAGAAGTAATGCTATAATTTTACTACAAAGAAAACTTCTTTTTATTTCTGGGGAGAAGAATAGGAAGAGTTACAATCTCCTAGAGAAAAGCAAAACATTTTTAGTATTCCCAAATAAGACAGGCACCTCAACTAGGGTGCTGTGGTTGCACGTTCTTTGTAGTTTTTCAAGAATTTTATTTCTCTGTCATGATTATTTATTGGCAGAAGATTTGTTGGGCCAAATATATAAGACTTTCTTAAACACATATAGAGAAAAAAATTAGATGATTGCACATCTTTCTGAGGGAGATTTTTCCCCTATTTTTAAAAGTCATTGCTTTTCACTGAATTTGTCTTGTATTCCTATAAAAGTGTAAATTTTGTGATTGATAGCATTTTTACCTCAAAATGAAATGAATATCCAACTGGAGCAAGTTTTATTGACTGCTTATTGGAGCATAAATTTGTCTAAGTTTTCATGAAAATAGGCATTTGAACATGAGTATTAATGGCTGAGATCAGAGGCAAGTTTTGAAAGGATTCCAAAATATTATCATATTAGATAGGCAAGCAAATGAATTGCTTGAATGCTAGAAGTTCACAAACATTCAAACAATTGTGAGTTACATTAACTTCAATAAAAACTTTTGCAGGACAAAAATTTAATATAGTAAACTTCATCTTGCTTGTCCAGGTCCGTATACATTCTTAGCTGGACTCTTGTCCTAGCTTCCTAATTTTTCTTCCTATCTCCTATTTTTCCCTATTCCAAGCCACCATACTCTGTTCTTGATTAATTCTTCCTGCCTACCTCTGATTCAGTGATTCATCTGCCCAATCATCTATAGTAGCTCCAAACTCTTTTCTAAATTATGAATAAACTTATCTCCCTGGCATTCAGAAAATTCAACAGCATTCATCTTATACACTTTTCTAGCCTTATCTCCCTTTTCTCTTATGTACTCCTATGTTTATATTCCCTGCATTCTTGCTTCATTATATCCATTTACAATGACCCTTTTACCAGTAATTTCCTCTTCTTTCCTCTCAGTCTGAAACAGTCCTTCATAGATTTTGTCCTATGAGCCATATTTCAAATACAACTTTATCCACAAAGCTTTGCCCAGTTCCCACAAGAGGATTCTGCTTTTGCTTTAGAATTGTAGCCTTTTTTTCCTCTCTCGCAAGGAGAGAGAGCGTAGCACCGCAGTTTAAGTACTCAGCCTCTGGAGTAAGCTTTAGTTTAAGACCCAGTTCTACTGCTTACTTCCTGTATGATCTTCTCTAAATTTTATGACCTCTTTGTCTTTTTTTTTTCAATCTCTAAAATAAAGATGCTAATAGTACCTACCTCATAAGATGGTTGTGAGAATTATAAGTGTTGATATATTTAAAGTAGTTAGAATAGTATCTGGCCCTACAGTAAGCTTACGTGGTATTTATTGTATTCTCTTATGGCTCTTATTTTATTCCAATGTGTATTAAATTGAACCGTATGAAATTGCCCATGTCAACTCTATATTGGACCCTAAAATCATTATGTCATTTGGTTCAACCAAATGTAGTGCTTTTTGCACCCCCCCCTTAATAAATTGAACTATCTCTAAAGATAGGGACAATATCTTACACATCATTATATCCTACAGTACCTGCTACATACTTGACATATGCTGAGTATTTCACGGATGGTTATTGAATTTTGCACACACACACACACACACACACACTGCAAAAAATAAACAGAAGCCAAGCCCTCCCCAGTATCTTAAGTACTCTTTGGCTACCAGGGAGTTTCCTCCATGCTGTTCAGCAGTCATTTATGAAAGGAGAGTGATAAAGATATAGAGGAGGAGAATTTTATCATGTCTATTGCTGAGTATAAATACTATGCCTTTCCGAAAAGCCTTCCACAGAACCTTTCCTTCAGGTCAGGGACCTAGTGTCGTGGGTCAGTCTTGGATAACATTGCAGGACATATCAGTTCAACTGCCAAGGGAATCATAAATAGTCCTACTCCTGCCTGCAGCCCACCACTGCCTCTCTGCTTTCATTCTTTTTTATCAGATATTTTCAACATCAAGAACTTATTAGCTGATAATTTAACTAAATTAAGTATAACATAAGGGAAATGTGTCCTGGCAGAGATGGCATCTTAGAGTGAATGCACAGTCTTTATTGGTTACCAAAAAAAAAAAAAAAAAAAAAAACCTGAGCTTTGGACAAGCAGTAGAGAGCAGAATTGATACTGGGTTCTGACATGGAAGCTGACATTAAATTATTGACAGTCTACTTGTTTATAAACTATTCAATAAACAATTTAGTAAGTAAACATAGATTCTTGCAATCCCTTTTAAGGAAACAGTGTTTATGTTGGCTCTCTCTTGTACCCAACCTAGTGCTCAGCCTTTCCTGACTCACATAAGCACTAATCTCCAGATAACACCAAGCACCCTAGGGTTATTATTTATCCCCCTTCCTTGTTCTCTGAAATAAGAGAAAGGCAGGTTAAATTATGCACTTTATGTAAGAAGAAATGGAGGTACAGAGAAAACAGCTTAAGTCTCTTAACAGCCCGAGAGAGTGAAGAAGATATTGCCAATGCAATGAGTTGTATCTGTCCCTAGGTAAGTAAAATATTAATTAAAGCATACAACTATATTAATAATTAAAACAACAGTCTTTACTTATATGGACTTTGCAGTGACTTTTTTCCAGCCTGAAATACTCAGATAATGACTGCCATTAGTTTCACACGTTAGTGCTTTATTATATACTGCTTTGTTTTCACACAAAATCGTTGAGAGGTAAGAATTTTTTGAAAGAAATATTTGGTCTTAACTTTTTTATCCCCCTTCAACTTCAAGCAATTTTCTGAGCAATGATAAGTGGTAAGTAGATATTTACCACTTAGTTTACAAGAGACCTGTTTCTCTCTGTGCATTGGCTTAGGCACTATTAATGAAACCTTTGGAATGCAGGTCCCTTCTGGTTGTAAACATATACTGAGGTCTTCTATTTCTTTTGGAGCTCAAACAATAAGAAAATAGTTAGAAATCTGTTTGTGGGCATAGGTCTCTAAAAGCCTTAATCTTAGAAGTGAGTAAAAAAAATTTTAGGCCAGACGCGGTGGCTCATGCCTGTAATCCCAGCACTTTGGGAGGCCGAGGTGGGCGGAGATGGAGACCATCATGGCTAACACAGTGAAATCCCATCTCTACTAAAAATACAAAAAATTAGCCGGGCGTGGTGGCGGGCGCCTGTAGTCCCAGCTACTTGGGAGGCTGAGGCAGGAGAATGGCGTGAACCCGGGAGGTGGAGCTTGCAGTGAGCCGAGATCTCGCCACTGCACTCCAGCCTGGGCGACAGAGCGAGACCCCGTTTCAAAAAAAAAAAAAAATTAGAGCCTAAGAAGGATGATTAAGCATCTTACTTAAATTTTCAGTATGCCTATGTACACTCTGTATACTGACTTCTAGCATGGTTTCTTTGCCAGCATAACACACATTTTTTAAAGGGATAATTCAAGACAAACATTCTTTCACCCTGGGTGACCCCAATGGGTGGTGAACACTTTTTAGTAACTCTTGAAAGTTAAAGCATCCAACAGTTGGTTGCGACCTTTTTGGTTGTGACCTTTGAGTTATTCTAGCTTATAGCCCACTGATTTGCTGCTTAATTCCACAGCTTCAAAACCAACTCTAATCACTGCTCCCGAGAGAGCCCTAGCTTCTGCATACATGAGCCTCTCACCAGAAAAGGATACCTGAAGTCCAGAAAAGCCCTTTATTCACACTGGCTCCTCCTAGTGGGGAACAGTTTTTTTAAATAATGTACATTTATGCACTGGGAAAATATCTTGAATTTATTATTTAGGTGTAACCAGACTTTAATACAACTTAACCTACACACTGAGAAAGCAGACATTTACAAAAAGATTTATGGCTTTGACAAAGCGTTCAAATGTAGTTACCATTAAATAGTAGTTCAAGTAATTGTGTGTCTCATGGCAAATACATGCAATATAAGGTAATATATATTTAAGCCAAAAATAACAAGAGGTGATCATTTGCTAAACAAAGAACTTATTACTTAGGAAAAAATGTTACACAACTTTCAAAGGACTTTTGAAAATATAGTATGATTTATAGGAAATTTATTTGCATATAATTCACAATATCTGGTACAAGGTAAGCTACCTCTGTGTTTTTTTTCTTTAGGTCAACAAATATTTAAACCAAGGGTTGGCAAACTGGCCCTCAGACCAGATGCTTGTTTTTGTAAATAAAGTTTTATTGGACCACAGCCATGCCCGTTTGTTTCAGATTGTGTTTACTTTGAGGCTACAGTGGCAGAGTTGAGTAGCTAAGACACAGAGCATAGGTCCACAAACCTAAAATATTTACTCTCTGGCCCTCTAAAAAAAAAGTATGCCAAACCATTCTAAACAGAAAAGCAATTAATTCTCTTTTTTCAACTCTTATTTTAGATTTAGGGGGTACACGTGCAGGTTTGTTACATGGGTCAATTGCATGTCTCTGAGGTTTGGTGTACAAATAATCCCCTTACCCAGGTATTGAGCATATTACTTGATGTTTTTCAACTCACACCCCGCTCCCAATCTTCACCACTCTAGTAGTCCCCTGTGTCTACTGTTGCCATCTTTATACCCATGTTTATCCAGTGTTCAGCTCCTGCTTATAAGTAAGAACATATGGTATTTCGTTTTCTGTTCCTGCGTTAATTCACTTATGATGATGACTTCCACATGCATCCATGTTGCTGCAAAGGACATGATTTTGTTCTTTTTTATGGCTGCATAGCTTTTCATGGTATACATGTACCACATTTTCTTTATCCAGTCCACCATCAATGCGCATCTAGGTTGATTTTATGTTTTTGCTGTTATGAATAGTCCTGTGATGAATATATGAGTGCATGTGTCCTTTTTGTAGAATGATTTATTTTTCTTTGGGTATATACCCAGTTATAGGATTGCTAGGTTGAATGGTAGTTCTAATTTCCTTGAGAAATCTCCACACTGTTTTCCACAGTGGCTGAACTAATTTACATTCCCACCAGCAGCTATAATATGGTTGTTTGTTTGTTTGTTTGTTTGAGACGGAGTCTCGCTTTGTCGCCTGGGCTGGAGTGCAGTGGTGCGATTTCGGCTCACTGCAATCTCCGCCTCCCAGGTTCAAGCAATTTGCCTGCCTCAGCCTCCTGAGTAGCTGGGATTACAGTCGTGCACCACCACGCCCGGCAAATTTTTTTTATTTTTAGTAGAGACGGGATTTCACCGTGTTGGTCAGGCTGTTCTCGAACTCCTGACCTCGTGATCTGCCCCCCTCAGCGTCCCAAATACTATACCCCCCCTCAGTATAATATTTTAATGAACTAATCATCAAGTTTGTACTGGTTACCATCTTTTAGTCTCCTGTTATCTTCAATTTCATAATTGGCATTAATGACAATACAGTATTCACTTTATAAATTTGCTTCATAGTAAACTCTTCTGAAATAAATTACAGTCATGCATCACTTAACAGTGGGGATAGGTTCTAAGAAATGCATAATTAGGTAATTTCATCATTGTGTAAACATGAAGTGTACTCACACAAACCTGGATGGTACAGTCTGCTGCACACCAGCCTTTATGATATAGTCTATTGTTCCTAGGCTACAAATCTATACAGCATGTTACTGTACTGAATATTCTCAGCAATTGTAACACAATGGTAAGTATTTATGTATCTAAACATAGAAAATGTACAGTAAAAATATAGTATTGTAATCTTATGGGACGACTATCATATATGCAGTCTGTCGTTGACCAAAACATCATTATACAGCACAAGACTATAGTTGAAAATTTTAAATTACATATGTGGGTTGCACTGTATTTCTGTTTGCAGCATTGATATATACATTTAATGGTTTGTATGTTTGTGCTTGCATTCATAAATATTAAACTGTTACAGGGAGCATATTTTCTTGTGTAAAAAAATAAATAATTTTTATTTCTAATGACATATAAAATTATTATGGTTATGTTTAAAGAGGCTTGAAGAGGTATTATGGTTATGTTTGAAGAGGCAACGGAAACGTCACCTTTGTCATTGACCAAAACATCATTGTGTGGCTCATGACTGTAATAGTGTAAAGTAAGGATTCAATGTATCGGCTAATCAATGTGGACATATCATTCAGTATTATTAAAGATACTCCATCCAATGAAGACTGAACACCTGTAAATGCTTGGTGATGGATGGAAAGGGCAATTATTTGCAGCTGGACTGTCTGAGACATGTCATCATTATTGCATAATATTTATTTAATGAAGGATCAATGCACCATACAGCTCCAGTTTGAGAGCACACTTGACATTGTAGTTTGTAGATCTTTTATAAACTGAATGCTATCACTGAATTTTTGCTGAAGAATAAAGACAAAAGATTCTCTCTTTAGGAAATTGCACACTTTAAAGACTCATAAACCTGAAACCTCACAGAATCATAATAGATGTATTTTCAGAGACAATTTCTGAGTCCTTGACATATTCTCAAATGTCATTCATGTCTTCACTGCCGCAGGTTATCTTTTTATTTTTATCTGTCATGGAAAAGCAGCCTTTTTTCTTTTTTTATCTCTTACTATGCCTTAATAAATAGAATTTAAAACCCCGAATTTGAATTATTGTGAAAGCCAATATTTGTAGCAAATCCATCTATGCTCTGTGTTGTCAGCACATATGGTTTTGTGTACCTGCTACCATGAAACTCTGCCAGGGTTATCCTCAGAGAAATGGAGAGACACCTGATGCCATCCTTACTCTGACAGAAGTTTTTCTTTCTGTGAATTCCAAAAACTTTTGAAGTTATGCATCTCTTGCATTGAACTTCAGTGGCTTGGGTACACATGGTATCTTCCTTTCTAGATTGTAAGTTCTTTGAGGGCAGGGACTGAGCCTTTCTCATCTTTATATGCTCTGCTGCTCCACCCTTGGTTTAGCCAGGGCCTTACAAAAAGTAGAAGCTTAAATAATGTTTATTAGATGAATATCATACTAAGTTCCAGAAATTACCTGAGAGCAATTGAAGAAGGGAAGTGTGGAGGGAGGGGTGTTACCATAGATTTCATAGTGTTTGAGTTTGGCATCCTTTTCCTCAACACTAATACTAACACAGATAAGTAACCTAACTGCCTTCTAAAATCTGAGAGCAGTAGATGCATTTTCTCTTTTGGGACTTTTCTATCTCATGTGGGAACAACAAACAAAGAAGGTCCTGCGAAAGTCTTGTGGGTATTTATTCTTATCAGTGGTTGTGGCAAACTCTCTTACTGGTTTCAATTGGTCCCACAGGCTATGTGATGAGGACTTTGGGGTTTGGGGAGCTGGGAACCATGAGTTGTCTCTTAAGTATGACCTAACATACTGCTAATACCCCACAAGCTTCAATTTATCCATCTCGAAATGGAGATACTAACATCTATCTCAAAGGGTCATTGTGAGGAGCGAGTAGGAACGTAGAAAAGTTCCTAGCACAAAGTAGATATGGAAGATATGGAATAAGATGTTAGGTATTTTATTATTTTTACTGCTGCTGCTGCTGTTACTACTACTGCTATTATTATTACTACTCCTGGAAGAGTAGGACTTGCCTGGGACACTGACCCTACTTACCCCTTCACCTCATTCACCAAAACTTATCTCCTATATAAATTCATGTATATTTTTCTGGAAGGATAAGAAAAATCCTTCATCTAGGTAGCGTATTTTGTATTTGAATAGTTTATGTTTCAAATCCCAGAGAAGGCCTATACAGCCAAATTTGAAAAAATAAATAAATTTAAAAATAAATATTCAGTGTTTCATATATAATAAAATACCTAACATCTTATTCCATATCATATATGTGTGTGTGTGTATCTTTTAATTGCCATGTATTTCTACCAAAAAATACAAAACTTAATTTTGCATCCTGAAAGACCCTCGTTTGAGAATCCCTGCTTTTATGTTCTGCTTTAGTCCAGGCACCAGATAGCTTAGGTTGTCACTTTACAACTGGAGCAGCAGGTAGGGCTGAGAGGCTCGCCATACTCCAAATTACCAGTGCCAGTCCCATGGCACCAAGACAGGAAAGGCAGACACTCAAACAGAAAGGTAGTGCAATTAATTGCTTCAAATTCTTTACTCAGGGCTGCCCTTAGGCATGATCAGATAAAATGTACACATTGTTTGGAACTTGGTAAAATGTTGTTTCCTTTCCTTCCTCCTTCCCCTGACAGACTCTCCTTAGGTACAAAAAAGATGAGGCTGTACACATAGCTGTACACATAGCTAAAAGCATACACCTTTGAAAAAGGTGTCTTTTTCAAAGAGCACCTTCACCCCTTACTGGACTAAACTCAATCCAAAGCTCTTTTCTCTAAGCTTTATAACACTTACTGCCTGGATGAGTCATTTGTCAATAAATACAGAATATTTGTATAGGTGGGGTTCTTGTATATATGTACGAGCCCCTAGAGTCTCTAACTTAAAATTTATTTTTGCTTTAGAAGTTCAGGAATAAGGAGGCTTTGATGATCAATTTTAACAACCGCAATATATAATACAGTAACTAATGGTTAGGTGTCCAGGCTAGCCCAGGGCAGCCTGTGTGATTCATGCTGCTGGTGAACCGTGGCTGGCTAGGTGAACTAGATCTGGAATTCTGTGGTGCCTAAGGGAGGGAAGGGGATATTTCCCACACTATCTCATCCTGCCCTCACTATCGCTACCCCCAATCTCTCTCTACATTCTACCCCACCTACCCTGCTTTTTCTGTGAAAGACCAGCTGGGGCAAATATTTTGGATTAAGTAAAATTTGTCTTGGGTAACTTCCCAAAAATTTAGTTTTTAACTGAATAATCTTGGTTAATCCATGAGTAAATAAGCTTGTAGAGTATAGTCAGCCTCACTGTGAGGAGCTGACAAACCAGAAAACCAGAGGAATATACACCAATTCCTTCCTGCCCTGCAAACCTCTGCTCCTTGAGGTTTTTAAAGAGTGGCTGCCTAATTGATTAGTCATTAGTTATTGACAGGACCAAAGAGATATGCCTGGCTCCTCTTGGAAAAACCAAAAGACTGAGAGGGAAAAGTACACCAAAAAGATACCTAAGGAGGCACACTGCTATAAAGAAAATAATTAGGAGAGGAAATCATATGTTTTCAGATGAATAGAATCTGGGGATGAAAAAAGCAGCCTTTTCAGGCAGATGATGGAAAGATAGAAACTAAATTCAGAAGGATTAGAAGATGATTAGAAGGGCAAGAAGTCATAGAACACCAAGATTTCCCAAATTACCAAAAGAAAGCAAGCCCAGTCTTGTTCAGGCTGCAGAATGAGAACGCCCTTCTAGTAAGATCCATACAATGAATTTCACAAATGTTGATTTCTTTCTCTCCTCTTTGACCCCATAATCACCTCCTTCTACTTGCACAACCTTGACCATCACCACTACCTATAACTAATAACCAGTTCTTATGTTCCCCTCAAGGCATAACACAAAAATATTTTCTTTATGATAACTTTCTCTACAAAAAAGAGGGAGAGAGAGAGAAACAAGTCAGGGGACTTCGTTGGTGAGTGTAGACCACAGGAAGAACCTAAAATCCTAGTGGGCTGTCAATATAGACAGGCTGAAACCACTATCCTGAAATGGTGGTTCTAGGTAGGTATGCCCATCAGAATCATCTGTGGATAAGTATTTTCAGTAAATATACATGCAGGACCTCTACCTCAAATGTACTGAATTGAACTTCATTGCTGGAGCTTAGGCATTTCATATTTGTTTCCTAAGCTGCTATAACAAATTACCACAAACTTGGTGCCTTAATAAGAGAAATGTATTCTGTCACAGTTCTGGAGGCCAGAAGTCCAAAGTCAAGGTATGACCAGGATTGGTTCCTTCTGGAGGCTCTGAGGAAATTCTGTTCCATGCCTCTCTCCTAGATTTTGGTGACTGCCAGCAATCTTTGGTGTTCTTTGATTTGCAGAAACATCATTCCAATCTCTGGTTCTGTCTTCACTTGACCTTCCCTATGTCTGTGATTGGTCTCCTTTCTGTCTCTTATAAGGATACCTGTCACTGAATGTAGAGCCTATCCTAATGCACAAGGAGCTCAATTATACCTTAATTATATCTGTAAAGACCCTTTTTCCAACTAAAGTCATATTCACAGGTACCAAGGTTTAGGACTTGGACATATCTTTGGGGGATACAGTTCAACCCATTACACATATGTATTGAAGGGAAAAATTCACGCCACAACTGATTATCCTGTAAAGAATGTTGGCTTAACTTAACGCATTTAACACACCATTTCTCCAGCACTTAGGAAATGCTAGGAGATGCAAAGCTGAAGCTAAATAGGCTTCTTTATTGCAGAACCTCTCAGAGGCTCTCATCTGTTTGTGTGCATTATAAATGTCCAAGAGAAAGAAAAGAATCACAACATTTCCTGGAAATACTTGACCAGGGAACTTCTTTTCAAGGGATTACCTGTTAACTACCTCAATGGACACTAATGACTAAAGGAATACACGCTGCTGGTGATCATGGCACTTCCAAACTATGCTCAATGGTGTGGGCATGAGTCTACCACAGTGTCTAAACACTTAGAGTGTTAATGTCTACACAACCTCTCCCTGGATATGAGCACACATCCTTCATCAAATATCCACAGTGGTTTCCCTAGAGGATTTGCATATGTGCATGGATTTTTAGATGTCTAGTCTCTACTCTTGTCTTCAGCCATTTTTGTAGAGAGAAATTGGCAAAATATTAGCATGAATGGAAGGGAAAGGTGGCCAAGATAATACATTATGCCTCTTTTTTTTTTTTCCCTGAAAACAGCCCAGAATATCTGAAAAGGGAGAAGTGACTTAATCATTTCTATTCCCACAATTCTGGTCCTACAAAATTGATATCAGTATATGATTCATCCAGAAGTTCACAGTGGTATTTTTAAAAAAAACTTTTAGAGGTTACCAGGGCATCTCACTATTTTAAAATTTAATACCTCAAGGGAAATAAGCAACTACCTTGAATTTTTGCATGAATTGCATTCGAGAATAACTGAATAGTTGGTGGAATAAAGTTGTTTTTTTAAAAGTAGGCATATTCTAGTTAATAAATATAAAAGAAATGGTAGGATTAGAAAAATCACTACATTACAAACTCTAATGACATAATAGATTTAAGCAAGATGATCAGTGAATGATAAAATATTTAGGTATGCTGTCTTCTAGGTGAATCAAGCTGACAATACCTTGGACCCACATTAGTCTTACCATATGATACTATATGTCTCCTGATACTTAAAATAAATATCAAATAAATCTTGACAATTGTTGAAAATTGTTGATGAACATATAGTTCACAGCACCACCCATGATGTATTCTTTCCATGAGAATTGATCTGAATCAAAGTAAGCCTCTAGGTCTAACTGCCAGTGTATAGGAAATAACAGGGATAGAGGAACATTTTTAAAGTCTTTAAGAATGCAGTAAGCTGAAAGAAATTGTCTGGTTTCTGCAATAACAGCAACAAAATTATGTAATAAGAAGAGAGAGAGAGAATCATGGATTTATACAAATTTAAGAGACACTGTGTGAATCTAGTTTGTATCCTGATCAAATTAACTGTCAAAAGATGTCTTTTGAAACATGATGGGAAATTTGAGCATAAACTAAGTATTCTACGATATTCAGGAATCATTACTAATTTGTTATATATGATGTTGGTATGTTTTTTTAAATGAGAAAGTTTTTAGCTTTTAGAGATACATACCTAGATAGTTATGGGTGAAAGCATATGATTAAAAAAAAGATAGTGGAAGTATACAAAACAGGATTGCTATATGTTGATAATTGTTGAACCTTGGTGATGAACATATACGAATTAATTAAACCATATTTTCTATTTTTATGTTTATTTTGCAAATTCCAAAATAAAAATAGAATAATCCCTCATGAACAGATGGTCTCAAATTTCATCCTCAAGTAAACACAATTCACATTCTCAGTGGAACCCATGAGAATATTATGAAGTATACGTCTATCTCATTTCATTGTATATGGAATCCTACCATTCCTTTTGTCTTTATTACTAGTGGCCAGAGTTCTATCTTGAAATGTGGGAAATGTCCTTATATGAACAGATTAGTTTAGAGAATTATTGTGAGAAAACCAGAAAATATTTGAGTTCTAGCTAACTGGATATTGAATGAGTTGTGCTGAAGTATGTGGTCATAAAGGGTTGATAATGAAATACTTGCTTTCCAGTGGCAAGGAAAAATAAATGTCTTAGCTAGAATTTACAAGGTCATTCTTGAAATCAATCAACGTGGGCTGAAGATCTCATTGCTGCTGTTATCTGGCACGATGGTATTTGTTTGTGCACAGCTCTGTTGATGTGAGCTATCAAATATTTCTTAGAGCTGAAATCATCTAATAGCAAACATTGCTATGTCCCAATGGATATTCCAAGACTCTTTGGCCATGGAACATTTACATTCTATCCCCTTTCATCACTCCTGAACAAACAAAAACAAAAAAGGAAAGATAACCAATAGGCTTTTTATTTAATTGAAAACCAAAGAGAGAGAGAGGAAAGAACCAGTTAGTTGCCATTTTCTAAATGCAGGCTTTTGTTTGTTTCTGACTTCTAATTCTTTGCTCTTGAAGCTATAGCTTTTAAGCTTGTGTATACAGGCCCAGAGAGAACATTTGAAATGTGGCCACCCTACCCATGTCCATGCCACTCTTCCTGCCTTTCTCTCTGCCTACTTCTGCTCCACCATCCCAGGTCAGGGGCTTGGAGGCTGACAGCATTACAAGTAATATAGTCGTTCAAGCTCATATAAACAAGATGAAATCCAAATAATAACCAAAATGTATTTTATTTCAAGGACTGGACTACTCAGTTCCCTCAGTTTCGCTGACCGATTTCTAGGAGCCCTAGGCTCAGCTCTTGGTTGTCTCAGAACTGAGGAGAGTACTCATTTGCACCATATGCATCTGCTTGTTAGCCTGTGCTACCAAAATTGATTCATTACTTGGCCTTCTCTGAAAAGAAAAATGAAAACAAAAATGCACTCTTAAAAATAATTCTTAAAATACAACCAGGAGGCATGTGCCTAGACATGGCTCACCTTCTACCAAATCATACTTTATGATTTTCCACAATATTATCTTCTATTCCTCCTGCCCCTAAGGTTCCATGGAGCAGAGCAAGTTGAAGAATGTTAAGGTTTTACTAAACTTTTTAGAACAGAGGCTTTGGGGAAGCAAGAGAGAGGTACACTGAAAATGAAGTGTCTGTCTCTGCTTCTATTAATGTCATAGGACTAGAAGTTGACCTCATAGCTGATTACAAACGAACCCTGCAAATTGAACCCCAGCACATGCCTCTCATTATCCATTCTTCTCTTTGCAGGATGGGGTCCATGCTCACATATCAAGAAAATGGTGGGTTTCAGTCTGGCTCACTGGGTGAGGTTTTGGCATGCAAACTAATATGGGTTAGTGTACATCACCCATAATAAAAGTAAAAGCTTTTTTTTTTATTTACCCAGGTAAATAAGCAAAAGGCAGATCTAAAATACATTAGAGTTAAGTTCCATGGGGACAGAAATGTCTGCTTTGTTTGTTGTTATACAATTGACACCTAGAATGGTGGCTGGACCATAGTGACTACAAATAAAATATTTCTTAAGGGAATGAATGGTTCTGCAGGATAGATGTTCTCTGCATTTGGATAAGTGATGATACTATAGACTCAGAGCCTAGATAGAAAATATTGTCCCACTTTCAGTTCTGCAAACTGACTTGAGGTGCTTGGTGACGTCCTGCAGCAAGCAAACCAAATGAAGGCATCTCTGAGACCCCATAGTCACCACCAGCATGCTAGCCTCCCATTACCTTGCCCACCCTAGATTTTCAAATTGGGAATCACTGTGGTACCAGACTGGGAATCATGACTTGCATACTTTCTCATATTGGGGCTTGGGATTTTGAGATCTTATTTCCTTTTTTGGCTTCTTGAGATCTGAAATTGTTGTTCAGAGAAGCATATTAAGACAATGACTCTTCCATTACCATGCATTTCTGTTACCAACAGAGGAGGTAAGTGAATCACTTAAAATGATACAATTCCATCCACTTCAGTACACCATAAACATTTCCTTAGCTTTGGCTATAATTATAGTATGTGGGTGATGCCGCTGAGAAAATGGTATAATTATAACATTATGGTTGAGAATTGTCTGAGTAGAAAACACTGAGCTGTACTGTGCAAAGTTTAAGGCAGAATTATGGGTCCCTTTTTAATATGAATAAAATTGATTAGCCAATTGCAACTGAGAGCTTTGTACAATGATATTAATAATATAAAAATCGGCCGGGCATTGTGGCTCACACCTGTAATCCCAGCACTTTGGGAGGCCGAGGCGGGTGGATCACGAGATCAGGAAATCGAGACCATCCTGGCTAACACAGTGAAACCCCCTCTCTAATAAAAATAAAAGAATATAGCTGGGCGTGGTGGCAGGCGCCTGTAGTCCCAGCTACTCTGGAGGCTGAGGCAGGAGAATGGTGTGAACCCGGGAGGCAGAGCTTGCAGTGAGCTGAGATCCTGCCACTGCACTCCAGCCTGGGCGACAGAGCAAGACTGCGTCTCCATAAAAAAAAAAAAAAAAAAAAAAGTCAAGGGCCAAAGTAACAATGTAGGAAAAATTTGATGCTTTTAATTTCATTTACTTCTAGGAGTCTTACATGCAAGCCTAATGCAGAGTAGAGAAGCTCACCAACTTGAAGGAAGCATGAACGAAATTACAAGGAAATCTAGCTTAGAAAAATTAACCCTGTAGCTTGGTTTTTCGACTCTTTGCTCTTGGCAAAAGGATCTTACATATGTATACCAAATGTCTATTTGAAAATTTTGTTTCTCTGAATATAGCTTTCTTTTCTCTTTAACACACTGGTCCAGTGGTTCTAGATTTTATGCTCCCATAAATTAAGTAAGACTGCATTCTATATCATGGCTGAGGTGTTAATGACATTATGCAGTTGTCACATTTTGAAATATAAACTTCAATGCGAGCTTTTCACTGTGTGTAAAGTTTCTCTGTATTTTTTTAAAAAATTTTTAAAGACCAGAGATTTTCAGCAACAAGAAACATAAAGAAGTAAAAAGAGCGTAGAAACCCTGCCCTAGAGGACCTGCTCCACCACTTAAAAGCCATGTACCTCTTGAAGCCTGTTTCCTTTATTTCCAACACAGGAATTTTTATATTTACACCCTAACCATCACATGGGTCACATGTGATAACAATGTGCAAGTTTCTTACAAGTGTTCTAGGAATCTGTAAGTCTTAGAGTTCTGAGGTTTATTCCCAAAGGACAGGAAATTGTGGGTTACACCAAACAGTTAAACAGGGTGGCAGGGAATCCCTGTCACGTACCCAGGCCTTTGGGTTATTTTCTAGGGTGAGGGGACATGGCCAGTAGTACAAAGAGCATGTGAACGCGTGGATGTGGGTGTGTGAGGTCATGAGTGGGTGTGTATGTTTATGTACAACACATGTATTGGAGGATAAAAGGGAAAATAATTTGTCTTCCTGACTTCATCTCTATTCCTGGCTTTTCTTAGATTGTTATTCCTCTCTACACAAAGCATCAAAACAGAAATCCCTCCCCTTCTTTATTATATCAGAAATCTGGGAATTCAGTTATCCTTGTCTTATCCTACTCCCTGTTCTGTTCTAAATATATAATAACAATAAGTAATAGTACTACTACTAGTACTAGTAGTAGTAGTAGTAGTAGTAGTGGTGGTGGTAGTAATGGTAGTAATAGTAAGAGGATGAAAAGATGGAGGAGGTGAATTGGAAATAGGGAGGTTTCCTGTAGCTGACTGACAGTTTATATAGCAACCGCCTGCAGATTTAGGTTTTTTCTGACTGCGCTTATTTTATAGCAACCTCAACAAGCTGTGACAACCTGCAATATCTTTAGCCCTTAAGATACTGTCTCTTAAACCTGACCAATATTTCTTATTTCTCAAAGAGTAATGATAGTCTTTTCTGTCTGATAAGTTCAAAAGGCACAACTGATTTTCCTAACATTTTCCTCAAATGAAGGGAGTATTTGAAAAATGGAACTCAAATGAGGAGCCACCTCAGAAGCCTAACTGGAGCATTCAGACTGCATCAGACAGACTTGGCTTCAGTTCTGACACTGATACTTACTAGCTGTGGGATTTTTGGACAAGCTTCTCATCTGTAAACAAGTATAAATACTACCTACTTTATAAGCTCGTATGAAAATTCCCACAAAGTTTGATGTTAGTTTCCTTTCTTTTTGTGCTCAGCTCTAAAAATATGCAGTGTAGTGAGTCACTAATATTTCATTAACATAAGGGAAAACTATATACCCAACCCAAAAGCTGAGATTCTTCAGAGCATTTTTTAAAGAGGTTCTAATTAGGAATTTTATAAATGGAATACAGAGTACTTTTTAAATAATAATAACAATGATTAATTTAAGTTACTAAACAAAATACCTTAATGAATTTGAGAAAAATAAACTGAAGATAAATATTAATTATTAAAAGAGAAAATTATTAAAGTAATAACATGCAAGTCACTTGATACTTGCAAAGTAACACAGAATTAGACATAAAGCCACATTTAAGAGGCAGCAAAGCCAAAATGGCTGGCCCCCTTTAAAAGGCTCTTGGCAACAGACATATGGAAAACTATCATCTCTTCCCTGGGCCTTTCTTCCTACTCTGGATAAGCAGCATCCTTCACACAAAAGAACATCCAGGATAACTAAGAAAGAGATGAAATGATTTATCGGAACTAGTTAAAATAATTAAATCTTAAAAGCATGTTCTCCTGGGCATAGAGTGGGGTGATTTCTGCAAACATTTTGAAAATAAAGTACCCCTAAAACAAGGATTTGGTTTAACTGCTAGAAAACAAGGTGACAGGTTGAGAAAACTGAAAATTTTCTTAAAATCTTGTTTACTTGAATGGTGAGCCAGCCACCCAGGGAAGAAACCAGAGCTCTTTCCTTTAAGAAATATAGACTTCAGTTGGAAGAAAAAATTAGTAGGTTTTAACCTTCAACCTTCTAGTGAAGTGAGAATATTGATTGAACACCTATTATTAGAATAAATTTATCTTAAGTGACCCAGGGAAGGGTCGTGGGTGATGGGAACTGTCAAGAAAGAAAAAAAATATGGCTGTGGATCTTAAGTACTTACAATCTACTGAGGGCTCTTGTCTCCATTTTCCTTAGACCGTGATGTTGCTCAAAGTCACATAAGAGGGCACATAAATTTACTGAATAGTATTACAGAAAGCAGCAGTGACACTGAAATGCTTGCATTATATTCACTATCCCAGTCATCTGCAGTTGCCTGAGGGATTTGCAAGCAAGGACAGGAAAATGCTAGTACCAACCAGTTCTAGATAAAGAATTTATTTGCTCCAAAAACTTTCACTGTATTAAATTAAATTAGATTGGCTGGAATTAAAAGGTAATAAGGCCCATTTTCTTATGTAGGTCATCAATTAATTTAACTCTAAAGATAATTCCAAAAGAAGAGGTTTAAAAATTGTTTGAGTAGTAGTAACATCATTGGAATTTATGTAAAACTTCCCAATGTACTCACTTTTACAGATAACATATATATATATATATGTATGTATGTATATGACTGCTGGCATAATGATCAAAATGATCAGTTTTATTACTTTGTAATCACATCAGGCAGCACTGATGGTTGAAATAAAACGTGTTAGATGAGTGAATGCAAAGATAACATATAGCAAATGAAAGTCTTTGTCTATGAAGCACATGATTGTTATAATTGTTGCTGCCCTTTTGGGATCCTGAACCAGATTCCCCAAATAAGTAGGTAACACAGAATTTGTCTTGAGCACTTTTTCAAGCATTGTAATCCATGCATTGAAGTAGGCTTTATCAGCCTACAGCTATAAACTCCAAGGTGATTTTAAAGTCTGAATGTTTATAGGTCTTCATTAGGATAAGCTGGGCTTACCATATAAATCTATGAGGACTTTGCTAGAAAAATAGTGAAATTGTTGAATAGGGAAAAGAGATAATGGTAACAGGATTTGCCTGATGTCTTCATCCTAGAAAAAAAGATTTCTGCTTGGGCATTAAGGACCCCAGTGATGATTCTGGGAGACTTTCAGGAATGTTGACAAGGCTGGAGCTACTCAGGATTTGATGCCAAAGAAGCCACACTGCACATGTGTTCCTCTAAGGTGTACTTGGTTCTCATCTGAGAGGCAAAGGCTCTACTTCTTTTTAATTGTTTGGTCCTAAGTTACCTTCAAACTCCACCTAACCACATCTCTAATCCTGTGTATAGCCTTTCCAACATCTTGTAAATTCCAAGGGGTTGGGGGAACCTTTAGGTTCCAAGGCTGAGCTAAGTTATAAATGAATACCCTGTGCAGTGTTGAGAATGAAACAGAAGCTTTGGTGCGTGGTAGCCCACTGTGAGTGGGGTTTCAAAGGAGCAGTCCGGGGGCCCTACATGAATAGGCATATATGGGCCAAGAGACAGGCTTCTCTCAGCCATACCATAGTATACTGGAACAATGAGAAATGGGAGAGGACATACTTCTTATAGTGACACACTGACCTGTTTTCATTCTCTCCTCTCTGTGCTTCTCCATTTCCACTTATTGCCCCTATTGCATCTGTCCAGTAACTGTTTCTTTAACAGTTTTCCAGACTGACATTATTAATCCAGAAGATGGATGGTAGTTTTTTAATTAAAAGAGAAAGCTGATTTTATTTGGTGAGACTTCTGCTATCATCTTCAGTGTTATATCCCAATATGAGTACTTTTTTTAATGTTCTACTAAATCCAATAGTATATTCACCTCACTCTCGAGTTAAACTCTTAGCTTTAAAAAAATTAGCCAGAAAAAATTCATAAGAAAAAATACAGTATTTTAAATTCTATAAATGAGCTATATCTTAAAATATTTGGGGGCATAATTCAATTGTATCCATTTTACTTTAAGATCATGCAAAAAGGGAAAGGCATAGATGCTATTTTATTGATATGCTGCTCCATGGATTTCAAATTCAACATCATAAGCCAAGATTTGTGGGACCAGAGGAATGTTCAAAAGTATAATCTGATACATTATCTGCTGCAGGAATTAAGTAAAATATTGCATACATCTCACTTCCTATACCAAATAGAGAGAATGAAAGTACTAGATTTTGTATTACAGATAGTTTAGACAACTATAGGGAATTCTGAACTTTCAAACTTTTATATCCTGAACTCAAGATTTGGGCCTTGAAAAATAAAACTGATAAAACTGCTACAGTGTAGATTTTTAAAATTACAGTTTTCATGTGGTGAAGTTGACACTTTCTGTTGGTATGGCTAGAAGTCAGATAGATGCTTAATTTGAAAGACCATGTTTTTATTTCTTCTCTTTTTCTTACCCTATGATTTCATTGACCTGAAGTGGCTTTTAGTGCCGTTCAATTCACACAGAAGCCAAAATTGGTTACTGTGTTAAGAAACCAAGATGTTTTATTTAGTTTATGAAACACTAGCAAAATTACTATTTGATGCAAAACTGTGAGGAAGTTTTGTAGTCATTGAAAGGAGCAAGAATATAGACTGCTTGCAGTTCCAGTGTCGAGACATTCATTATCAGATTTACCACTTGAAAATATTATCAAGATAGTATTTATATTGTGTTTACCACGTAAACTAAGCACTTTAGTTCTGAGCACTTTACATATTTTAAATCATTAATAGTGCTGTAACAAGCCTCTGAGGTAGGTACCGTTATCCCTCTTTAACAGATAAAGAGACTGAGGCACAAGGAAGAGAAGTGACTTGCTGAAATCACACACAGCTGAATGTGGACCCTGATTCAAATCCACACATCCTGACTCAAGCATCCTTGCTCTGTACTACTGTGCTACAGTGCCTCTTTACATCCTCCTGATGTAGAAATCTTCTTCTAGAATAATGAGAAGCAGTGTGAACTTTGAAGTAGGACTTCCTGGGCATGGTGCTTTCCATCTCTGGGCCAAAGTTTCCTCATCTTTACAAAAGGATTACGATCAACCCCCATCTCATACTGTGGTTAGGAGAATTGAGCAAGACCATATACTAAAAGATGTCAGAACAGGGCCTGACAGATCATAGTGCCCAATAAACATTGGCTCTTGTTATCATCATAAATATGTTAAAATGAGCTTTAGTATGTGGATAATAGTAGCAGAATTTCCTGAATGAGACATGTTAAACATTTATTAAGCAGGCACTTTTTGGAGTTTATCTTATAATAATTCAGTAAGGTTACTCTTGTCATCCCTATTTCACTGAATTTGAGGAATCTCAGGCTGCAAGATAACATATTAGTTTTCTAGAATCAAATAAACAAGGATTCAAACTCAGGATATATTGACCCCAAAACCTCAGATCTTTCTGCCATCCCTATCTTGTTCTAAACCCCAGGTTTGCTCATCCGGGCCCTAGTCATTGATCAAAAAGCACCAATACAAATCAGAGTAGAGAAAGTCATATTGAGCTTGTGAGATTGTATTATGGGCATGGTAACAAATGTAATTCAGCTGTATTGGCACAGTGCATAACAACCACACTTAATTTCTGTGCTAAGACCTGTCTGAGCCCATAAATAAAGTTACATTAATAATTACCAAATGGTAAGGGACCACTCAGAAAATCTTGGTTGATATAGGAAGTGGCATCTGTGGCTTCTAATGGAGAGATATTGCTTCTTGAATCAGTGCTAGACCATTGCTCTAGGGGGATATTAAGCCTTCTCTGTCCATGGGAGATGTGAAATTCAACAGCTGACCTGACTGCTTGTCGCTGTTGATGATCCTATAAAATTTCCTCTAAGATACGAACTCTGTGTTCTAGTCCAAATCAAGTGAATATTTCCTGTTTGTTGACCTACAACTTCAAGGGTATGAGGTCATAAGTTTAAAAAGATTCCTTTTCTCCCCAGTGTTGTAAGAGTTATTTTAGTTCTATCAAATGCTCCAAGTGAATACTGCATATTTCCTTTTTGCCAGATACATTAGCTATTCACTCTTTTTTCCTATCTCTTCTATGCTTTTATTTTTTCCCTCATCTGTTTAACCAATGGTACCCTGAATTTTAGAACCAGACAGGTAGTAGGACAAGGCAGGTGAAAATGCACAGGTTGCAAATTTCAGAATGCACATTCAAATTCCATCGTTGTCTCTTACTAACTGAATGAATGTAGGTAAGATGCTTTACCTCTCAGAGTCTTACATACCCCATCTATAAAATGAGAATAATACAAACTGTCTTCTGTGGTTTTCTTGAGCATTAAATGTCTCTATTTATGGAATATAGTTTCACATAGTAACTGATTCTGTACCAATGCCCTGCCCCCCATGTAGGCAAACGCATGTCCCGAAAGACCCAAAACAAGTTGTCCCTCTTTTCAAGATGAAGATTTGTAATCTCTCCTTAAATTTATCCAGTTCTGGTGTTTAATTTCCTTTATAAGCCAGAAGTTGTTTTACGTCTCACCAAATCTTATAACATGAATATTAATTACACTGTCTTCCAAATGTGAGCCTCTAATTACCTTAGGCCAGTAGCAGAGCCTCTGATCTTGTCTTTTCTCCTTTTCCGCTTACCAGACAGCACATTCTGCCTGAGAGTTGAGACCCAAAAAGATGTAAATCAACTAGGGGGCAAAAATGGAGTTTCCTAAGCTCGTCCCAGAGTTTGACTCAGTAGGCCTGAGGTGGAGTTCAGGGGCTTAATGTTAAAAACAGGCTACCCCAGTGGTTTTGCTGCAGGTGGACCAGACTCCCAAGACCACATTTTGCAAGCACTGGCATTTAGGAAGAGCACGTACCTACTCTAGCAGAGTTTATGCAGACTATCGTTGCAGCCTAGTTTGTGCAGACTATTGATTGCAGCCACTTGGCAAGGCTCTATAAGAAAAAGGGAGCCAACATGTAAGTAAATTATCACGGCTGTGAAACTCCTCATCTGAAAGGGTTTCCTCTCATCCCCTCATCCCCTTGTGTCTGCCCCTGAATGCCAGACTATCTTCTCCAGCCCCAAGTCAACCTCTCATTTTTAAGCCATTCCTCATTCTCCTATATAGTCCAAAATAGCGAATACATTTTTAGGAATTCTCTTGCTTTATGGGCGTTCATCCAAAAATATTTCATTATAAGAATAAGTGCTTAGCTTATCCTGTAGTGTCTTTCTGCTCTAATATTTGGGCCCTTCCTTTCCACATAGTTGCATTTTCTTTGACGGGCAGATGCTGCTGCTTTAATATTTTTCACACCTTTGTGCTTCTAACAGAGCAATTATTTCAGGTTGAGGGCACTTGGAGAGCTGTAAGAGGATAAGGAGCCCAGGGCTCTGCCTTGGATTTGTGTACCTAAATGTTACCTAATTAGATAAACCTGAGGAAGATGTGGAAGCAAAGTAGAATGGAACAGAAAGTGTTTGAATAATAAGAATTTGGACATTGCTGCTCCGTGGTGACATCGGCAGACTCTAAGCCTCTTGCATCATTTTATTCATTCATGTATGAGGGGGTTATGCTCAGTCATAAGTCACTAAAATTTGTATTCTACATCCCATTAGTAAAGTAACTTTTAAACACATGATACATATGTTTACATATTTGTAAGTTATATATATGTACAAGGTTCTAATATATTCTGTTCATTGTCAAACATAAAATATATATAAATTTGGTTTAATATAAAATATAAAATTGGCATTAGTAGACACTGTCTACCGAAATGAGACACTGTCTCATTTCTGAAAAAAGCACAATATATACTAAGTTAAAGGTTCATTCCTAATAGCAGTAGGAGTAGATCTTTATTTCAAATAGTCTTTGGGATAATTTCCTATTTTGGAAGACAGCTTATCAGATTTGGTTAGAGCTGATGAAAGCTTATTCTAGGGTTAAGAAAAGTATTAGCCCAGCCATTTTCTTATTGTTGATTTGGGCTTGCATAATTAGTTTTACCTTCAGTATGAAGTTTCTTTACATGAATCTTTTTAACCCACTTATTTGTTATACAATTATTAGTTAAATCAATATTAAATCAGTATAATCTATTTATCCACAAAATCAGTCATACAGAACCTGCAAAAAACATGTTCTAACATGTTACATGAAGAGGTAACTAAAGATACTACGAACAACCCCTCTGAATGGTAACACTCCCACTCTTCCTGCAAAATTCCTCTCATAGCAAATGCAACATGTGACTCAGACACAGGCTGACTGAAGGCTTTATGCAACTCTTACATGCTCAATATTAGAAAACCTTCATTTGTTTCCTTATATAAACAACACATATAAATAAACGTTTTAGTATCTTCTCATTACCCAGTGGATTGTCTTGCATGGTCCATTTTGAAGATGGTAAACTGTAGCCTCTATTTTTATTTAATTTCAAATACCTGTTTGCCAATATTCACAGCCAGCTCTTGTTAATGTTCTTTTCTGTCCTGTGAATCCTGATGTCGTATCTTGCAACATCACCTCTAAAGCCTATCTTTGCACTCCTGTCCATCCCCCATTCTCTATTATTATGCTGCCTCTGATGGCCAGAGAAAAAAATCTTGAAAATATATATTGTATTGCCCTACCTGGCGAGGAATCAGCAGTTATACAATTCAAAGTTGCAGCAATTCACCACATTGTTTAGCACCCTGCTATGTGTAAGGAGGAAGCTTGATTTAAAAAATATATACAATCATGCCTTCTTCAAGAATGTTTGGGAGCATGCAAGAGCTTAATGCTCATGGACATTTACTTTATTCCAGCAAATTTAGACCCAATCTCTGTGTAGTTTCATTTTGTTTTCCATTTCCTGATTAACTGACTATATATCTAGCTACTTATTTGCTGCCATCTAGTGTAATAAAGTATGTTGATTATACAAGGAATTTTGAGCCCATTATGTAGTTGAATATCAGTACTCAAAATGATTCTTTTTTTCTGGTTTCTTATAAGTTTACAAAATGCCTAGTCAGGGACCTTTCTTATCACTGTAACCCTGAACATGGTCTTAATCTTGTATCATAGAATCTAGGGTTCAGGATCAACCTTCGTTCATTTTCTGTAAATGTGACATTTGGAAACTGGGTAGGGGCTTAGCAGTTGGTGGATATGAAGTAATTATATGAGAGTAATCATTAAGAGATCATCTCAGTTTAGTGACCATGATTTTTTACTCATGGAGGCGGCAAAACACAGCATGGATTCTTACCAGTAGTGTGACCATGGGCAATTTATTTCTCTCTTGGAGGCATCATTTTCTTCATATCTAAAATGAAATGGTAGGTCCAGGTGACTGTTAAGGTCTCTTCTAGCTCTAAGAGTCTGTGTCTACATATAAATGATTTTCTCTGCCAAAGTAGTGTTTTTAGAGTCCTTTTTAATGCCAGAAATGAATACGGCTTCTCTAGTTCTTCTAAGTGGCCATCTATCCTTTGGTGATGGTTAGAAGTAAGCAGAGATCCTGGCTAGAAAGAGAGAGAGGAAAATGTGGACCATGATTTTATTCCTTTTATTCTTGAGAGTTGTCCAATGGGATATTGCCCACTAGTGGATAAGTAGATACTTGCCAATATGCATCTGACCTCTTCTCTTCGCTCATAATGGGAATTTAGAAGTATAATACCTGTTATAATCAACTTCCTAATCTCTATCCCTTTTTTGTCACTCTATTTCCTACTGTAACTTCTCTATGAAGTACTATAAGTCTACAGTAACATACTGATGTTTCCCTTTCCTTGTGAAGTTTTATATAGCTACTCCAGTACATCCTAAAATGTTCCTTTTTCTTGCTTTTATAGTGGAGTCTTGCCTGTTGGCCAGGCTGGCCTCAAACTCCTGAGCTCAAGTGATCCTCCCACCTAATAGTAGCTGGGTATTCTTCTGAGTAGGTGGTCCTAAAATGTTTTATTTTCAGATTATTTCATAGGTATAAGTCTTATTTTCCCAACCAGGCTGAAAATTTTCAGAATCAGGAATTGTCTTTAGTTTCTTATTTTTTATGAGGGGATGTGGCATTATTGCTTAGGGAATTCTGATATTTCTGATAATAAAGATGCTTTTCTGTTTGTTCATATAAATTAGGGTAAAAGAGGAAGTACAAAACTATCTCAAATCAAGTACAGGACTCTTAATTATTACTAGCTATCTAACAGCTCATAGAAACCAATAAGTCTCTGAACCTGATGCCAAAAAAAAGCAACCTTACCATAAAGAGAAAATCCAAATAAAACTGAAAGAGGCAGTGGGCAGTGCTACCTATGGGAAGAAAACTTTGAAGTGGGAAAAATCTGGATTCACATCCCAGCTTGCTACTTATTACCTTTGTGTTTTGGCTAAAAATTATCTAATTTTCCTGAAGTTAAGTTTCCTTCTCTGTAAAATGAGAGTTATAATAATATATACAGCACACTACACAGTAGAGTTGTGAAGATGGAATGAGAAAGCAAATGGCAAAAACTTAGCACAAAGTAGGAGCTCAATCAATCATGGTTAAAAAGAACTTTTATCCATTGTTATTTTTGCTTATATACAGTAAGAATTATCCAATACAAATGTAATCAGAGCATCTGCAATTGAGCTTTATAAAGTGAATTATATGGGAGTCCATTACTTCTGACCTAAATTTGTTTTACATTTAAGAGTGGATGTGGATTAAAAGTAGCTTCCATTTTGGTAGGTTATGAAGAGAGTTGTCTAATCTGTGCTTTAGATTCTAATTTTGAGGCATATTTTTAGGCTAAGGCATTGCAATATATAAGGCTTTCTAAGTTTCAGACATTTTCTTGGAGGTCAACAAACGAAGGCTTGGGGATCTATTAACCCACCAGAGTAGTGTAATAATGGTGGTGGTTGTTTATTGAAGACTAACCATGTGCCAAGTACTCTATAATAATCTGATTTATTTTTCAGCAATGTATAAGACAGGTATTTTGCTCTCATTTTACACAGGGGAAAACTGGAGCTTAGAGAACTTATGTAACATTATTAGCAAGTTGCACAGCTGGGATTCAAACTGAAATCCAGCTAGCTTCAAAGACTGTGCTCTTTCTACTGCTGCATACTACCCCTACCTACCAAGGCTCTGAGATTAGAAAGCAGGATGGGTGTGTTTTAAAGGAAATAAGGTAGGAAAGTTTTCAAATATTAGAAACTCTGCACAAGAAGATTAGGTCAATTTCCTGCTGAGGGGCCCTTGAGTATCTATGAACTCGATGAAAACTCTGAGCTTCTCAGGAAGGTAGACCAAAGGGAAAGGATTCATCAAAATGGATGTTAGCACTATGCCATGTGTATTACTCCATCCTCACATGGCCAAAAGGACATACATGAGACTGGGTAATTTGTAAGGAAAAAGAGGTTTTAAAAAGTTCTCTTCGATGGCTGACTAGGAACAGCTCCGGTCTACAGCTCCCTGCGTGAGCGACGCAGAAGACAGGTGATTTCTGCATTTCCATCTGAGCTACCGCGTTCATCTCACTAGGGAGTGCCAGACAGTGGGCGCAGGACAGTGGGTGCAGCGCACTTTGCACGAGCCGAAGCAGGGCGAGGCATTGCCTCACTCAGGAAGTGCAAGGGGACAGGGAGTTCCCTTTCCTAGTCAAAGAAAGGGGTGACAGATGGCACCTGGAAAATTGGGTCACTCCCATCCTAATACGGCGCTTTTCTGATGGGCTTAAAAAACGGCGCACCAGGAGATTATATCCCACACCTGGCTCGGAGGGTCCTACGCCCACGGAGTCTCGCTGATTGCTAGCACAGCAGTCTGAGATCAAACTGCAAGGCGGCAGGGAGGCTGGGGGAGGGGCACCCGCCATTGCCCAGGTTTGCTTAGGTAAACAAAGCAGGCAGGAAGCTCAAACTGGGTGGAGCCCACCACAGCTCAAGGAGGCCTGCCTGCCTCTGTAGGCTCCACCTCTGGGGGCAGGGCACAGACAAACAAAAAGACAGCAGTAACCTCTGCAGACTTAAATGTCCCTGTCTGACAGCTTGGAAAAGAGCAGTGGTTCTCCCAGCATGCAGCTGGAGATCTGAGAACGGGCAGACTGCCTCCTCAAGTGGGTCCCTGACCCCTGAACCCCGAGCAGCTTAACTGGGAGGCACTCCCCAGTAGGGGCAGACTGACACCTCACACGGCTGGGTACTCCTCTGAGACAAAACTTTCAGAGGAACGATCAAACAGCAGCATTCACGGTCCATGAAAATCCACTGTTCTGCAGCCACTGCTGCTGGTACCCAGGCAAACAGGATCTGGAGTGGACCTCTAACAAACTCCAACAGACCTGCAGCTGAGGGTCCTGTCTGTTAGAAGGAAAACTAACAAACAGAGACGACATCCACACCAAAAACCCATCTGTACATCACCATCATCAAAGACCAAAAGTAGATAAAACCACAAAGATGGGGAAAAAACAGAGCAGAAAAACTGGAAACTCTGAAAAGCAGAGCACCTCTCCTCCTCCAAAGGAACACAGTTCCTCACCAGCAACGGAATGAAGCTGGACGGAGAATGACTTTGACGAGCTGAGAGAAGGAGGCTTCAGACGATCAAACTACTCCGAGCTACAGGAGGACATTCAAACGAAAGGCAAAGAAGTTGAAAACATTGAAAAAAATTTAGAAGAATGTATAACTAGAATAACCAATACAGAGAAGTGCTTAAAGGAGCTGATGGAGCTGAAAGCCAAGGCTCGAGAACTACGTGAAGAATGCAGAAGTCTCAGGAGCCGATGCGATCAGCTGGAAGAAACGGTATCAGTGATGGAAGATGAAATGAATGACATGAAGTGAGAAGGGATGTTTAGAGAAAAAAGAATAAAAAGAAACAAACAAAGCCTCCAAGAAATATGGGACTATGTGAAAAGACCAAATCTACATCTGATTGATGTACCTGAAAGTGACGGGGAGAATGGAACCAAGTTGCAAAACACTCTGCAGGATATTATCCAGGAGAACTTCCCCAATCTAGCAAGGCAGGCCAACATTCAGATTCAGGAAATACAAAGAATGCCACAAAGATACTCGTCGAGAAGAGCAACTCCAAGACACATAATTGTCAGATTCACCAAAGTTGAAATGAAGAAAAAAATGTTCAGGGCAGCCAGAGAGAAAGGTCGGGTTACCCATAAAGGGAAGCCCATCAGACTAACAGCGGATATCTCGGCAGAAACTCTACAAGCCAGAAGAGAGTGGGGGCCAATATTCAACATTCTTAAAGAAAAGAATTTTCAACCCAGAATTTCATATACAGCCAAACTAAGCTTCATAAGTGAAGGAGAAATAACATACTTTACAGACAAGCAAATGCTGAGAGATTTTGTCACCACCAGGCCTGCCCTAAAAGAGCTCCTGAAGGAAGCTCTAAACATGGAAAGGAACAACAGGTACCAGCCACTGCAAAATCATGCCAAATTGTAAAGACCATCGAGGCTAGGAAGAAACTGCATCAACTAACGAGTAACATAACCAGCTAACATCATAATGACAGGATCAAATTCACAGATAACAATATTAACTTTAAATTTAAATGGGCTAAATGCTCCAATTAAAAGACACAGACTGGCAAACTGTCAAGACCCATCAGTGTGCTGTATTCAAATTGTCAAGACCCATCAGTGTGCTGTATTCAGGAAACCCATCTCACATGCAGAGACACACATAGGCTCAAAACAAAAGGACGGAGGAAGATCTACCAAGCAAATGGAAAACAAAAAAAGGCAGGGGTTGCAATCCTAGTCTCTGATAAAACAGACTTTAAACCAACAAAGATCAAAAGAGGCAAGGCCATTACATAATGGTAAAGCGATCAATTCAACAAGAAGAGCTAACTATCCTAAATATATATGCACCTAATACAGGAGCACCCAGATTCATAAAGCAAGTCCTGAGTGACCTACAAAGAGACTTCGACTCCCACACAATAATAATGGGAGACTTTAACACCCCACTGTCAACATTAGACAGATCAACGAGACAGAAAGTTAATAAGGATACCCAGGAATTGAACTCAGCTCTGTACCAAGTGGACCTAATAGACATCTACAGAACTCTCCATCCCAAATCAACAGAATATACATTTTTTTCAGCACCACACCACACCTATTCCAAAATTGACCACATAGTTGGAAGTAAAGCTCTCCTCAGCAAATGTAAAAGAACAGAAATTATAACAAACTGTCTCTCAGACCACAGTGCAATCAAACTAGAACTCAGGATTAGGAAACTCACTCAAAACCACTCAACTACATGGAAACTGAACAACCTGCTCCTGAATGACTACTGGGTACATAACAAAATGAAGGCAGAAATAAAGATGTTCTTTGAAACCAACGAGAACAAAGACATAACATACCAGAATCTCTAGGACACATTCAAAGCAGTGTGTAGAGGGAAATTTATAGCACTAAATGCCCACAAGAGAAAGCAGGAAAGATCGAAAATTGACACCCTAACATCACAATTAAAAGACCTAGAAAAGCAAGAGCAAACATATTCAAAAGCTAGCAGAAGGCAAGAAATAACTACAATCAGAGCAGAACTGAAGGAAATAGAGACACAAAAAACCCTTCAAATAATTAATGAATCCAGGTGCTAGTTTTTTGAAAGGATCAACAAAATAGACCGCTAGCAAGACTAATAAAGAAAAAAAGAGAGAAGAATCAAATAGACACAATAAAAAATGATAAAGGGGATATCACCACCAATCCCGCAGAAATACAAACTACCATCAGAGAATACTACAAACACCTCTACGCAAATAAACTAGAAAATCTAGAAGAAATGGATAAATTCCTCGACACATACACTCTCCCAAGACTAAACCAGGAAGAAGTTGAATCTCTGAATAGACCAATAACAGGATCTGAAATTGTGGCAATAATCAATAGCTTACCAACCAAAAAGAGTCCAGGACCAGATGGATTCACAGCCGAATTCTACCAGAGGTACAAGGAGGAACTGGTACCATTCCTTCTGAAACTATTCCAATCAATAGAAAAAGAGGGAATCCTCCCTAACTCATTTTATGAGGCCAGCATCATCCTGATATCAAAGCCTGGCAGAGACACAACAAAAAAAGAGAATTTTAGACCAATATCCTTGATGAACATTGATGCAAAAATCCTCAATAAAATACGGGCAAACCGAATCCAGCAGCACATCAAAAAGCTTATCCACCATGACCAAGTGGGCTTCATCCCTGGGATGCAAGGCTGGTTCAATATACACAAATCAATAAATGTAATCCAGCATATAAACGGAGCCAAAGACAAAAACCACATGATTATCTCAATAGATGCAGAAAAGGCCTTTGACAAAATTCAACAACCCTTCATGCTAAAAACTCTCAATAAATTAGGTATTGATGGGACATATTTCAAAATAAGAAGAGCTATTGATGACCAACCCACAGCCAATATCATACTGAAAGGGCAAAAACTGGAAGCATTCCCTTTGAAAACTGGCACAAGACAGGGATGCCCTCTCTCACCACTCCTATTCAACATAGTGTTGGAAGTTCTGGCCAGGGCAATTAGGCAGGAGAAGGAAATAAAGGGTATTCAATTAGGAAAAGAGGAAGTCAAATTGTCCCTCTTTGCAGATGACATGATTGTATATCTAGAAAACCCCATTGTCTCAGCCCAAAATCTCCTTAAGCTGATAAGCAACTTCAGCAAAGTCTCAGGATACAAAATCAAAGTACAAAAATCACAAGCATTCTTATACACCAACAACAGACAAACAGAGAGCCAAATCATGAGTGAACTCCCATTCACAATTGCTTCAAAGAGAATAAAATACCTAGAAATCCAACTTACAAAGGATGTGAAGGACCTCTTCAAGGAGAACTACAAACCACTGCTCAAGGAAATAAAAGAGGATACAAACAAATGGAAGAACATTCCATGCTCATGGGTAGGAAGAATCAATATCGTGAAAATGGCCATGCTGCCCAAGGTAATTTACAGATTCAATGCCATCCCCATCAAGCTACCAATGCCTTTCTTCACAGAATTGGAAAAAACTACTTTAAAGTTCATATGGAACCAAAAAAGAGCCCGCATTGCCAAGTCAATCCTAAGCCAAAAGAACAAAGCTGGAGGCATCACACTACCTGACTTCAAACTATACTACAAGGCTACAGTAACCAAAACAGCATGGTACTGGTACCAAAACAGAGATATAGATCAATGGAACAGAACAGAGCCCTCAGAAATAACGCTGCATATCTACAACTATCTGATCTTTGACAAACCTGAGAAAAACAAGCAATGGGGAAAGGATTCCCTATTTAATAAATGGTGCTGGGAAAACTGGCTAGCCATATGTAGAAAGCTGAAATTGGATCCCTTCCTTACACCTTATACAAAAATCAATTTAAGATGGATTAAAGACTTACATGTTAGACCTAAAACCATAAAAACCCTAGAAGAAAACCTAGGCAATACCATTCAGGACATAGGCATGGGCAAGGACTTCATGTCTAAAACACCAAAAGCAATGGCTACAAAAGACAAAATTGACAAATGGGATGTAATTAAACTAAAGAGCTTCTGCACAGCAAAAGAAACTACCATCAGAGTGAACAGGCAACCTACAAAATGGGAGAAAATTTTCGCAACCTACTCATCTGACAAAGGGCTAATATCCAGAGTCTACAATGAACTCCAACAAATTTACAAGAAAAAAACAAACAACCCCATCAAAAAGTGGGCAAAGGACATGAACAGACACTTCTCAAAAGAAGACATTTATGCAGCCAAAAAACACATGAAAAAATTCTCATCATCACTGGCCATCAGAGAAATGCAAATCAAAACCACAATGAGATACCATCTCACACCAGTTAGAATGGCAATCATTAAAAAGTCAGGAAACAACAGGTGCTGGAGAGGATGTGGAGAAATAAGAACACTTTTACACTGTTGGACTGTAAACTAGTTCAACCATTGTGGAAGTCAGTGTGGCGATTCCTCAGGGATCTAGAACTAGAAATACCATTTGACCCAGCCATCCCATTACTGGGTATATACCCAAAGGACTATAAATCATGCTGCTATAAAGACACATGCACACGTATGTTTATTGTGGCACTATTCACAATAGCAAAGACTTGGAACCAACCCAAATGTCCAACAATGATAGACTGGATTAAGAAAATGTGGCACATATGCACCATGGAATACTATGCAGCCATAAAAAATGATGAGTTCATGTCCTTTGTAGGGACATGGATGAAATTGGAAATCATCATTCTCAGTAAACTATCGCAAGAACAAAAAACCAAACACCGCATATTCTCACTCATAGGTGGGAATTGAACAATGAGAACACATGGACACAGGAAGGGGAACATCACACTCTGGGGACTGTTGTGGGTTGGGGGGAGGGGGGAGGGATAGCATTGGGAGATATATCTAATTCTAGATGACGAGTTAGTGGGTGCAGTGCACCAGCATGGCACATGTATACATATGTAACTAACCTGCACATTGTGCACATGTACCCTAAAACTTAAAGTATAATAATAAAAGAAAAAAAAAAGAGGGTGAAATTAATTTTAACAATGTAGGTTATTTATCCCAATATATCCAAACTATTATCATTTTGACATGTAGTGAAGCTAATAAAAGCATTCATTGTTAATGATCTATCTCTTACATTATTTTTTCCTAATAAATCTTCAGAATCTGGGTGTGCATTTTAACTTTCCAGCACATCTCAACTGGGATGTGAAATTTTCAGCAATTAAAGTGAAATATAGCCCTATCAAAACTATTAATGTTGCATTTAGGAAAAAGATATTTTTCACTCTTTTTATTTTTAAATTTGAGTTTAAATTAATTAAAATGGAATAAAATTTAAAATTCAATTCTCAGTCACACTAGCCACATTTCAAGTGCTCAATAGCTACGAAAGACCCATGGCTACCATATTGGACAGCACAGATCTAAGCTCTTATTGCTCAGAATGTGGTCCCCAGAGCAGAATCAACAGTATCTGTGAACTTATCAAAAGTGCAGTATTTCAGTTCACACCTACTGAATCTGCATTTTAACACGATCCCCAGGTGGTGCTTGTTCACATGAAAGTTGTGTCTCTCTAAATCGCAGATCTTTCCAACAAAGAGCCCAGAAAAAGCACATGAATCAATAACTGTGAGGAGTAAGGAAACTTGCCACAGGAGAATGGTGCCAGGTTTCGCATTAATGATGTGCTCTGGTGAAAAGTCGTAGGTTTCCCACAAAGGCAACCATGGCTGTTCTATTGTTTGAACTGACACAGAGCCATTCTAGAGCTTGGAGTTGGCTCTGCTCCCAGAATCTACATCAAAGAATCCAACACTAACTTCCATGACTACCACAATTAAGGCAGCTGCACACCCCACCACTATATATATTTGAAATTGCAACTTTAGAACCCCTGTAACACAGCCGTGAGCATGTTTCTGCTACACACAAGTGGAATTTAAGGTCGAACCTCCCTGGGAGACCCCAGGAAGATCACCCACAAGAGTGGCTTTTGTTGTCTGCCTCACTGTCATCCTCTGAGAGCTAACACAGACACAGTCAACATCCTCTTATATGGAGGTTGGCCCAGATGCCCCTGGGGATTCAATGCATTCTGCTTCACCTCGCTAATCCTTATTTGGTTTGTTTTTCACAGAACTCAGTATTTGATGGGCCTTTCAATATTTTCCTTTAAGGAATTCATTGTACTAATATAACATAGAAGCTCATTGTTCTAATAAGTGGTCCCCAATGTTGGCTGCACATTAGAATCACCCGGGGCATTTTGAAAAATACCAATGCCCAGGCATCACCCCAATCTAATTAAATTAAACCTGTGGAAGGTATTTTGTTAAAGATCCCCAAGTGATTACAATGTGCAGCGAGAGTTGAAATCCACTGGTCCAATTAGAAGGAGGCCTTAGCTAGCGGTCAGGTGCCCAAGTAAAAGCATCTCAAGTTTTAATGTGCATACAGATAGCTTGGGATTTGTTAAAATGCAGATTCTGATCCAGTAGGTATGGGTGGAAATAAACCCACATTTGTGTACAGATGTTTCTCTTGTGGTATGTGGTTGGTGATCATCCTCAGTGTGTTTCCATTTCCGGCAAACTGGGTTGAGTTGATGACCCTATTCTTACTCCTCCCTGAGGAGTAAGTCTCTCCCTCAGGCTCCCAGTTCTCATTAATCACTACTTTCTGTGATATTCTGAAGCAATTATTATCTTTACCTGCCTTTTTTCATTAGCTACTTCTCTATCTGCTTATGTACATGAGTTATTTCCTCTACTGGATTACGCTCTTCAAGGTAGATCCACATATCATGTCATTTTTATAATTCTCACTGCACCTAAAGAGTGCCTTACACACAAATGCCACTGGTTGATTAATTGAAACAGGGAATAGCTGATGTGATCATCTCAAAAAATATCCAAAAGACTTAAAAATGCAAGATATTTTTCTTTGTTGGACAGAAAAAGAAAGTTTAGACAGGCAAGGGGGTAGGAGATATTGAGGCTTTCAATTTTTATTTCACTCGGTACATATTTAAATTTTGAAGAATTATTTTGTAATTTAGTGATTTTAATTATTTGTTTGGAATAGGGCACTATTGACATTTTGGACTAGATCATTCTTTGTTGTGGCTGTCATCCTGTGCATTGTAATATGTTTCACAGCATCCCTGGCCTCAACCCACTAGATGCCAGTATTACCCTTTACCCCAGTCTTGAGAACCAAAAATGTCTCCAGTCATTGCAAAATGTCTCCTGGGAAACTCATTCATGGTTGAGAACCCTTAGTTTAGAAAAATGGAAGTGTAACACAGCTGTCTTACCGCACTAATATAGACCTGAAAAAAATAAAAATTAAAAACACGCACATAAGAGAATGACAAGCTATGTTCTGAGCAATATGTGTATATATAAATATTAATATAAAAATGTTCTCTGTTCCTGCGTTTTGGAGGCCATGTGCTTGTAGACCATATTTATCTTTGTATTTGTCATCTTGGTCATTCTCTTTATAAAAATAGAGGTATATTGCATGCCAATGCCCCTCAGCTTATGAGGTTACATCCCAATAAGCCTGTTGTAAATTTTAAAAATCATAAGTTAGAAATGTCAAAACTTGAAAATGCATTAATACCCTGATAAACACATCATAAAGTTGAAAAATCCTAAGTCAAACCATCATGAGTCAGGAACTATTTGTATATGAAACATTTTTAAAATCTGAACATAGACTTAGGAATTTTAATATGTAGTGGTAGTAATTCCACCAAGCAAGAGAATACATAGAGCAAAAATCATTAAGAAACAGTGACTGAGATGATTCTCATTCTCAGGAAACTGGTCCAGACCCTTTACATAAAATATTCTGTTCAGTGTGCTGTGATCCTTGGACTGAATATACTGTTTTAGGAAGCAGAGTTGTTAAGCTAAAGCCTGCACATCAACAGGTGTTCAATGTCTGCTGAATAAATGAAGAATGAATGAATATTAACTGCACCTCTAAACCCTAAAATTAAAAAGCTTTAATGTGCTCATCACAAAAGACCCTATTTTGTTGCATTTGAAATTTCAAGCTTCAAAAATGAAATTACATGCAAGAGTATATTATCATCAATGAGAATAAATGGCCTCAACAAAATTACAAGATAGAAAACAAAGTTTCATTTGTCAGTTGGTTTCTTCTGGCAATAGAAGGCTCCCCTTAGACTTCATTAGCTTCAGATATTTCAGTGACAGAAACTTAATGTTGGCAAAGCACTGCTATACTTTCAGGCTTGGATTGGAATGCCCCACATTTAATTTTTCCTACCATTCCTGGCTAAAAACTTGAATGTGAGAACCAGACACAAGGCTCTAGTGGTAGCAAGCAGAATGTCTCCTAAGCTCCAAGGGGAAAAAATGATATAAGTCAGTGGTTCCCAAATTAACCATCAAATGCTACACATTAAAATCACTGAGGAACTTTTAAAAATTAAATGCCCAACTAACAACAAACTGTATGAAAAAGAAATTTAGAAAACAATCCTATTTTTAAAAGCAGCAAAAAAATAAAATACTTAGGAGTAAATTTAACCAAGGAAGGGAAATATCTGTTTACTGAAAACTATGAAATGTTGATGAAAGAAATTGAAGATGATAAAAATAAATGAAAAGATAAATATGCATGGATTGCAAGAATTAATATTGTTAAGAGATCTATACTACCCAAAGCAATCTATAGATTCAATGCAATCCTATCAAAATTCCAATATCATTCTTTATAGCAGTAGAAAAAAATCATAAAATTCATATGGAACCACAAAAGACTCTGAATAGCCAAAGCAATCTTGACCAAAAAGAACAATGCTGGAGGCATCACATTATCAGATTTCAAAATATATTACAAAGCTACAATATTCAAAATAGCATGCTACTGGCATTAAAACAGATCTATCAACTACTGAAACAGAATAGTGAGCCCAGAAATAAACCCACACATCTATGATCAATTGATTTTCAACAAAGATACCAAGAACACACAATGGGGAAAGACAGTGTCTTCAATAAATGGTGCTGAGAAAACTGGATATCCACATGCTGAAGAATGAAATTAGATCCTTATCTCATCCCTTATACAAGAATCAACTCAAAATAGATTAAAGACTTAAACATAAGCCCTGAAACTATAAAACTAATGCAGAAAATATAGGGGGAAAGCTACATGATATTAATCTGGGCAGAAGTTTCATGGATATGACCTCAAAAGCACAGACAACAAAAGCAAAAATAGACAAATGGCATTGCATCAGACTAAAAAACTTCTGCATAGCAGATGAAACAACAAATAGAGTGAAGAGACAACCTACAGATTAGGAGAAAATATTTGCAAATCATATATTAGATAAGGGGTTAATATTCCAAAAGGTACAAGGAAATCAAACTACTCAATAACAAGAAAGCCAATTACCCTATTAAAATATAGGCAACAAACTTAAATAGACATTTCTCAAAAGAAGCAAGTATCACCCTTATTTAAAACCTGGCAAAGACACAATGAAAAAACAAACTACAGGCCAACATCTCTGATGAACATAGACACAAAAAATCCTTGACAAAATACTAGCAAACTGAATACAGCAGCACATCAAAAAGTTAATTTGCCATGATAAACTAGTGTGTTAGGGTGTTCTAGCATGCTATTAAAAAAATACCCAGGACTGAGTAATTTATAAAGAAAAAAGGCTTAATTTTTTCATGGTTCTGCAGCCTGTACAAGCATGGTGCCAGCACCTGGCCAGCTTCTGGGGAGGCCTCATGAAATTTTTATTCATGGCAGAAGGTGAAGCAGGAACAGGCACATCACACAGGGGAAGCAGGAGTAAGAGAGAGTGTGAGGGAGGTGCCACACACTTAAACAATCAGATCTCACAAGTACTCACTCACTACTGCAAGGACAGCACCAAGTCATAAGGGGCCCACCCCCCATGATTCAAACACCTCCCACCAAGACCCACCTCCAACATTGGGCATTATATGTCAACATGAGATTTGAACAGGTACAAATATTCAAACTATATCAAGTAGGCTTCATTCTTGGGATTCAAGGTTGGTTCAACATACACAAATCAATAAATCTGACTCACCACATAAACAGAATTATAAACAAAAACCACATGATTTCAATAGGTGTGGGAAAAGCTTTTGACAAAATCCAACCTCCCCTCATGTTAAAAAAAAAAAAACCTTAAGAAACTAGGCATTGAAGGAATATTTCTCAAAATAGTAAGAGCCATCTGTGGCAAACCCACAACAACATAATAATAAATGGGCAAAAACTGGAAGCGTTCCCCTTGAAGACAAGAAAAGGATGCCCTTTCTCACCTGTTGTATTCATGACAGTACTTGAAGTGCTAGCCAGAGCAATCAGGTAAAAGAAAGAAATAAAAGACATCAAAATAGGAAAAGAAGAAATCAAACTACCTCTCTTTACTGACTATATAATTCTATGCCTAGAAAAACCTAAAGGCTCCACCAAAAAAGCTCTTGGAACTGATAAACAACTTCAGTAAAGTTTCTGGATACAAAATCAATGTGCAAAAATCAGTAGCATTTCTATACAGCAATAGTGTTCACATTGAGAGCCAAACCAAGAATGTAATCCCATTTACAGTAGCCACAAAAGAAATAAAATACAACTAGGGATACATCTAACCAAGGACATGAAAGATCTCATAATGCTGCACAAGTACAGCCATTTGATCTTCAACAAAGATGACAAAATTAGCAATGGGGAAAGGACTCTCTAGTCAGTAAATGGTACTGGGATAAATGTAAATGTCAGTAAATGGCTAGTCAGTAAGTGATACTGACTAGCTATATGTAGAAGAATGAAACTGGACCCCTACCTTTCACCATATACAAAAATTAACTCAGGATGGATTAATTATTCAAATGTAATATCTCAAACTATAAGAATGTAATATTCAAATATATCTTAAATGATATACAAACTATAAGATATATATTATATCTCAAGCTATATACAAACTATAAGAATGTAATATTCAAATGTAATATCTCAAACTGTAAGAATCCTATAAGAAAACCTAGGAAACACCATTCTGGACATCAGCCTTGGAAAAGAATTTATGACTGACTTCTCAAAAGCAATTTCAACAAAAACAAAAACTGACAAGTTTTTCTGTGTAGAAGCTCTAGTTTAAGAAAAAGAAACCAGCAACAGAGTAAACAGCCTACAGAATGGGTGAAAATCTTCACAAACTGTGCTTCCAACCAAGATCTAATATCTGGCGTCTGTTAGGAACTTAAACAATTGAGCAAACAAAAAACAACCCCATTTAAAAATGGGCAAACAGCATGAACAGACAGTTCTCAAAAGAAGACATATAAACAGCTAACAAACATGAAAAAATGTCTCACATCACTAATCATCAGAGAAATGCAAATCAAAACCACAATAATATGCTATATCACGCCAGTCAGAATAGCTATTATCAAAAAGTCAAAAACAACAGATGCTGGCAAGGCTGCAGAAAAAAAAGTGAACACTCATACACGGTTGCTGGGAATGTAAGTTAGTTCAGACACTGTGAAAAGCAGTTTGGAGATTTCTCAAAGAACTTGAAACAGAGTTACCATTCAACCCAGCAATCCCACTGGGTATATATCCAAAAGAAAGTACATTGTTTCTTTTGGATATTGTTCTACCCAAAAGACACATACACTCACATGTTCATTACAACACTGTTCGCAATAGCAAAGACATGGAATCAACCTAGGTGTCCAACAAAGGTGGATTGGATTAAAAAATGTGGTACATGTCCACCATGGGATACTACACAGCAATAAAAAAGAATGAAATCATGTCCTTTGCAGCAACATGGATGCAGCTGGAGGCCATTATACTAAGTGAGGTAATACAGGAACAGAAAACCAAATACTGAATGTTTTTACTTATAAGTGGGAGCTAAACATTGGGTAAACATGGATATAAAGGTGGCAACAATAGAAACTGGGGACTAACAGAGTAGGGAGGTAGGGAGCTGAGAGAGGACTAAAAAACTATTAGGTACTATGTTCATTCCCTGGGTGATGGGATCAATCATACCCCAAACCTCAGCATCGTGTGATATACCCAGGTAACAAACCTGCACATGTATTCCCTGAATCTAAAATAAAAGTTGAAATTACAATTTTTAAAAGGATAGAAACTAGTCATCAGCGTGTTTTTTAATTTTCCAGGTGACTCTAACATTCAATAATTATTTTAAGTAATTATTTCTGTCTGTAGACCTTCTGCCAGCTACTAAGTTTCAGGAATTTTGATGGTCTCATTAAAGAGAACCTGACAACCCCATTTACAAGTGCTTCAGCTAAGTTTCATTTATAATATTTTCATATTGCCAAGGATCCAGTAGTGTCTTTTTTACAGTGAGTTACAAATTCCTGTTTTTGTGACAGTGACAGGCCAAAATTAATGAGCTGTGATTTTTAAATTGAAAAAGTGACTGTCCAATAGAGACTAAAAAGAAAACTAAAATTATATTTCGTCAATTTTGTGTTAAGCATGATTTTTTGCTTTGTATGTTTTAGATAGATTTTTTTATTGAGATAAAACCCAAATAGCATAAAATCCACCTTTTTAATCTCAAAGTGGTTTTTGGTATATTCACAATGTTGTGCAAAAATCACTACTATCTAACTCTAGAACATTTTCATTACTTCATCATGGAACCCTGTACCCATTAGTAGTCACTCCCAGTTTCCCATTCACCTCATTTCCTGGCAACCACTAATCTACTTTTCTGTCTCTCTGTATTTGACTATTCTTAACATTTCATGTAAATCAGATACTATAATATGTGGCCTTTTATGTCTGACTTCTATCACACAGCAACATATTTTCAAGGTCATTCGTGTTGTAGCATGTATCAGTATTTTATTCCTTTTTAAGACAATACTTTATTATAGGATTATACCACATCTTGTTTATCCACTCATCAGTTGATGGACCTTTGAGTTGTTTCTACTTTTCTGTTATTTTAAATAATGCTGTTATGAGCATTCTTGCACATGTTTTTGTGTGATCATATGTGTTTGCTTCTCTGGGCATATACCTAGGAGCAGAATTGCAGGGTCATATGGTAACTCTGTATTTAACATTTTGAGGAACCCCCAAATTGCTTTCCCCAGTAGCTATACCATTTTACATTCTGAACAGAAGTGTGTGAGGGTTTCTATTACTTCACATCCTCTTGCTTTCTATTTTAATTATTTAATTATTTAATTTAATTATCTAAGGTGCCTTTTACCCTAACCAACCAGAAAATAAACTTGACTGAATTTAGTGCTAATTGTTTTTGCATAGTCATTCAGTATAATTGTCTTTGACATCTCAAAACACTGCTTATGCAGAATACACTTTTTTAAAACAGTGAAATCATAGCAATTCTATTTCCTAAGTCAGTTCTTCTTCAGGGTAGTAAGTTATAGGTCTTTCAGGTCATGTTCCTGTTTCCATCTTCCAAAAGGCAACATTATTAGAATCTTGTTGCTGTATCTGCCTTGGCATATCCCCCTCTCTATCCAGAGAAAAGATCACTGACAGAATCGTGTCCCCACCTTTCTATCTTAGAGGTCTCATTACGAGTCACTATGCTTTTAAAAGAATTAATGGATAAAGAGCTAGACATCAAGAAGAAGAGAGAAAATTTTAAATAAGACAGAGGAGTGTATGATCACTCTTTCTAAGATGATTAAATGAAATAATTTGAAAGGCAGTAAACTAACTGCACCAAGTAAATCTTGTGAAAGCGAAAGGAAAGAGGAGAAGGAAGATTTGAGTGCTGAAAACCAGGATAAATTGTATTCAACCACCAGCATTAAGGGAAGTACATACAATACATTTTATGAAGAAAGTGTTCCATGAAAATAAAACAACAAAAAGTAAGTTTGGTGAAGGTTTAAATGATAAATGCCAATAGTAGTATATGTGCAATTATCTACTGACACTGCTATACAAATGAGCTATCTATATAGGCTGTGACCACATAACTTCACCTGCCAAACCACAGTACTATAAATAAATACTTTTCCCAGACACTACAGAGCTCAGTTGACTTGAGATTCATCTTATGGTAACTGGAAATGTAGACTGTGCCTTTATTTGGGTCAATCCTACAATTTTCTTTAATGTACCAGCAATTCATTATTTAAAGTTTACTAGAGTTTAATTTAAAATTATAAAAAAGGAAGAAATTGGCTGGGTATGGTGGCTCACGCCTGTAATCCCAGCACTTTGGGAGGCCAAGGCGGGCAGATCATGAGGTCAGGAGATCGAGACCCTCCTGGCCAAAATGGTGAAACCCAGTCTCTACTAAAAATACAAAAATTACCTGGGCATGGTGGCACACGCCTGTAGTCCCAGCTACTCAGGAGGCTGAGGCAGGAGAATCGCTTGAACCTGGGAGGCGGAGGTTGCAGTGAGCCAAGATCTCACCACTGCACTCCAACTTGGTGACAGAGCAAGACTCCATATAAAAAAAAAAGGAAGAAATTAATAGTTCAGGTGAGAACTTGTGAATTTTTATTCTCAACTCTAAGCTAGTAAGTGCTTAAATAGAAGACTTTACAACGAGCTGTACCTTCTTAATTCTACAGAGAATCATGAGGAAAATCAAATATAAATGTGAATTTCTTATGTTCAGTATTGTCCAAAAAGAAAATATTTTGTTAAATTTTTTGTCAGTTGCCATCATTATTTAAAGCCCTCCTGCCAGTAGCCTATACTATTTTTGGAATGGAGTGTTTGCAGTTTCATAACCACTTGATAACACCATAGGTTAAAAAAAAAGTCTACCAGTCTTTTTCAGATGGCCTCTTTGACAATGCATTATTTATAGGGAAGTTCAGTTACTTTTAACAATAAAGACAAGCCAAAAAAATTACAGATCTCTTTTACCATATTTTGATATACTAGCAGCATCCACTCAGGACAGGACCTTTATTAAAAGGGGGCTTAAGGTACTTTTAATTGGAGGAATTACTGAATTCCTGAAGCTCTTCAAACAAAATAGCACTTGGGATATGACAAGAGTACTTTGGAGAAGGCTGCTTGGTCCCAAAGCAGAGATTCAAGACGAGGACTCCAGCTAGCTGGGTAAGGGGTTCCTTCCTCTCAACCTAAGTGTTTATGTAAGCCTGCTGGGGGCCAGGAACTGCGTAAAACTCAGTAAGCTCAGTACTTCTCAGCACAGAATCCAGTCCCAAGGAAGCACCCAGCAAAAATTTAGGTTGAATTTTCTTTAAAATAAAATAAAGAAAAAAGTAAAATTTAAAAAAAAATACAGTTCAACTACTCAGCCCATTCCGTTCCGGGTAGTTTTGGCTCAGAATGCTGGAAGAGTTGGATAGGCTATTAGTGAGAGAACTCAAAACTCCCCAAACTCCACTTCAGTACTCTTCCTTTATAATATATTTTTTCTGAAAAGAGTATTGCCAATATATCAATAAAGCTTTTTGCTATGACTTCAGAGTGCCCAGGTCACTAGGGAAAAGTATCAAGTAGCATCCTGAATCCACAAATCCTTTGAGAGCCAGCCACACAGTATCTGCGTGAGTGTGGTAATTCTCTACCCTTACGAGTGTCATCACAGAATTGCAGCATTCTCTTTTCATTGTTTCTCAGGAAAACATAGACAAAGGCTCTGCTTGGATTTTTTTTTAATTTAACACTAATATGTAATAATATAGCAACATCTCCTAGTTATCTAGAACTCAGGCTTTGATAGCTATGACTGTCTAGAATACAACCGCAGAAAATCACCTCTGAACAGTGAGGGAAATAGCTGCCACAGTATCACCACCTACTCCAAGCTTGAACCTCTCAACCCGCAACCAACAGACTGCAAGTAGTTCAGTACAGCTTTGAATGCGGCCCAAGACAAACTCGTAAACCTTCTTAAAACATTATGAAATTTTTTTGCAACTTGCTCATCAGCTATCGTTAGTGTTAGTATATTTTTTGTGTTGCTCAAGACAAGTCTCTTCTTCCAGTGTAGCCCAGGAAAGCCAAAAGATTGGACACCTATACTTTGGATGTTTCATCTAGTACCGATATACTTATAATTACATGTTTCAACTAGTACTAATGAACTTATAGTTACAGGATGAAATTCCAAATTAGCAATGTTCATCATTTGCTCTTCCTAGGTAACAACAGTTAACAAATCATAGGTTGACAATCACAACTGATTGTGAGGATGGAAATAATAACAATGAGCATTTATATAATGCTTACTCTATACCAGGCACTTTTCTAAGAACTTTACATAGATTAGCTCACTTAATCTTTACAATAACCCTGTGACATACCATTATTATCCCCATTTTACAGGTGAGGAAACTGAAGAAGTTAAGTAATTTGCCCAAGATTACAGATTGTATGTGATTGAGGTAGGATTTGAACTCAGCAGTCTGGCACCAAAATCAGTACTCTCAGCCTCTACCCAGTATTATCAAAAGTAATTTCCTGGTAGCTTCTTTCAATTGTCATGGCAACTCTCAAGATAAAGAATTATTGTTTTTAATAAATAATGTCATTCCCAGAAATGAATTGTGTGTGAATCATACTAAGCTGCAGTGAGAGAATGAATATCACCATCACAGTGGTGAATCTACTTAGTGTAGGGGTAAAAGGCCAGTCTCTCCCAGCAGCCCTGCACATAGGTACACCGTAATTCACTAGGATAATCCCTGATCGCCATGCTGTCATAAAAAACGTTAAATGATGTTTAACAGGTTTCACTAATGATTCAGAGAATCTTATAATATGTCTTAGGAAAAATAATTTCAGGAGTAACTTTCAGTTAGCTAGACAATACAGTTCTTTTGAGCATCTCATAATCTATGCCAGACAAAGGAAACATTCTTGCCTTTCTTTGAGGGAATTATAGACCAACAATCTTATTAATTTTCAACTTTTGTCGAGGCAAGATTAGCTTCATGAACAATGTTTCTCAAACTGAAAGTAGTGACCTGTATTAGTAAATCAATTTATAGGGTTGCAAGCAGCATCATTTATAAACTGAAATCAGAATTCATTGCAGGCAGTAATTTTGAGACATTTTATTTTACATGTGCGTGTGTATATCTATCATATAAATAAGTATGTGAGAACATTTTAAAACATTTAAAATATGTTTATATATCTAAAGTTTAAACATAAATATATATTTATATTAATAATATAATTAATATGAATTAATAACATATTAATTCATATTAACTTATATTAATTTATATTAACAATATGTAAACAATATATTAATTAGTAATATATTATACTAATATTAGTATGTATTAATATATTATTATAATATATTATATATTAATTTATATATTATATATTAATTAATAACATACTAACTATATATTATTAATATTTTAAATATATTTTAATATACTTAACTTTATACTTAAAATTTACATATATATATAAATAATTTTCCTGAAAGTCACTTTCAAAAACTTTGAAAGCCACCAGTGCAGTGGTTAAGAATACAAATTTTGGGCTGGGCATGGTGGCTCACACCTGTAATCCCAACACTTTGGGAGGCCGAGGTGGGTGGATCCCAAGGTCAAGAGATTGAGACCATCCTGGCCAACATGGTGAAACATTGTCTCTACTAAAAATATAAAAATTAGCTGGGCACGGTGGCACGCACCAGTAGTCCCAGCTACGCGGGAGGCTGAGGCAGGAGAATCACTTGAACCCCGGAGGTGGAGGTTGCAGTGAGCCAAGATCATGGCACTGCATTCCAGCCTGGCGACAGAGCGAGACTGCATCTCAAAAAAAAAAAAAGAATACAAATTCTGAAGCACAGCTGTTGAGTGGGAATCATGGCTGTGCCACTTAATAACCAAGTGACTTTGGGCCAGTTATTTTACTTCTCTATGCCTCAGTGTCATCTATTCAGTAGTGAGAATAATAGTACCTAACTCATTCTAGTTTTGAGAATAAACACTTTTTATATTACATATAAAATGTGTAGGACAGAGACCCCAAAGAAGCCGTAGTTGCTGTCATATTGTTATTCTGTTCCTGCTTAAGAAGGGGACTTGGAAAAATAATGATGTTGAATGCAGTAACTTCTTTCACTCATGGAAGAATTACATATTCACATCTTCTTTGCTCATCAAACCTTTGAAGATCATGCATGTCTCTTTCTGTAACATCGCCTTAACCAAATATAAAGGCTAAATACAAAGGTGTTTTTAAATAACTTATACATTTAGGCCAGTCACACAAAGATTTTACCCAAAGCCCATGCAGGCATAGTCCAAGAAGTAGACTTGCTCTACTGCAATCACCATCTCTTGTTTATTATTTGTGAAAGGAACATTACGGTTTCACCACAGTCGGCCTGGCCAACATGCTTATGCAGTCCTCAGAACATATGAAAGTGATTTCGGCTGACAATAAGTATTTCCTCACTTTGGCTTATGTTCAATAATAGCCATTCTTTATCCAGATCAGGGTGACTGAGCATGCTGTAACCATTCTTCTCTTCTAAAACTGACCCTTGTTTGACTGCATATGCAGATTGCTTAGCAGAACCCATATCCACCATAACGGGCCAAAAGTCATTTGATCCAATGTGCTTTTTTTTTTTTCTTTTTTTTTAATTCCATGAAATTTTATTAAGTAAGATAAATTAATTATAAACATTGCAAAATACTTTTTTTTTGAGACACAGTCTCACTATCACCCAGGCTGGGGTGCAGTGACACGATCTCAGCTCACTGCAACTTCCGACTCCCAGGTTCAAGTGATTCTTGTGCCTCAGCCTCTCTGAGTAGCTGGGATTACAGGTATGTCCCACCAGACCTGGCTAATTTTTGTATTTTTAGTAGAGACAGAGTTTCACTATGTTGGACAGGCTGGCCTCGAACTCCTGGCCTCAGGTAATCCACCCACCTCAGCCTCCCAAAGTGCTAGAATCACAGGTGTGAGCCACTGCTCCCAGCCCCAAACATGATTTTTTGATTGAATGCTTAATGTCTTTCTATTATTATTATTATTATTTTTATTATACTTTGTTCTGGGGTGCATGTGCACAACGTGCAGATTTGTTACATAGGCATACATGTGCCATGTTGGTTTGCTGCACCCATTAAAAATTAATTCAAGATGGATTAAAGACTTAAATGTTAGGCCTAAAACCATAAAAACCCTAGAAGAAAACCTAGGCAATCCCATTCAGGAAATAGGCATGGGCAACGACTTCATGACTAAAACACCAAAAACAATGGCAACAAAAGCCAAAATTGGCAAATGGGATCTAATTAAACTAAAGAGCTTCTGCACAGCAAAAGAAACTACCAGCAGAGTGAACAGGCAACCTACAGAATGGGAGAAAATTTTTGCAATCCGCCCATCTGACAAAGGGCTAATATCCAGAATCTACAAAGAACTTAAATAAATTTACAAGAAAAAAAAAACCCCATCAAAAAGTGGGCAAAGGATATGAACAGACACTTCTCAAAAGAAGACATTTATGCAGCCAACAGACACATGAAAAAATGCTCATCATCACCGGTCATCAGAGAAACGCAAATCAAAACCACAATACCATTTCACACCAGTTAGAATGGTGATCATTAAAAAGTCAGGAAACAACAGATGCTGGAGAGGATGTGGAGAAATAGGAACGCTTTTACACTGTTGGTGGGAGTGTAAATTAGTTCAACCATTGTGGAAGACAGTGTGGCGATTCCTCAAGGATCTAGAACTAGAAATACCATATGACCCAGTGATCCCATTACTGGGTATATACCGAAAGGATTATAAATCATGCTGCTATAAATACACATGCGGCCTGGCGCGGTGGCTCATGCCTGTAATCCCAGCACTTTGGGAGGCTGAGGCAGGCAGATCACAAGTTCAGGAGATCGAGACCATCCTGGCTAACATGGTGAAACCCCGTCTCTACTAAAAATACAAAAAATTAGGCAGGCACAGTGGTGGGCGCCTGTAGTCCCAGCTACTCGGGAGGCTGAGGCAGGAGAATGGCATGAACCCGGGAGGCGGAGCTTGCAGTGAGCTGAGATAGCGCCACTGCAGTCCAGCCTGGGCAAAAGGGCAAGACTCCGTCTCAAAAAAAAAAAAAAAAAAAAAAGACATATGCACACGTACGTTTACTGCGGCACTATTCACAATAGCAAAGACTTGGAACAAACCCAAATGTCCATCAGTGATAGACTGGATAAAGAAAATGTGGCACATATACACCATGGAATACTATGCAGCCATAAAAAAGGATGAGTTCACGTCCTTTGCAGGGACATGGATGAAGCTGGAAACCATCATTCTCAGCAAACGATCACAAGAGCAGAAAACCAAACACCACGTGTGTTCCAACTTAACTCATTGTTCTTAGTGATAATTCACTTAGGGACAAAGTTAGGCTCTCTTAATTGCAACATTCCATTTAGAGGTGCTATAAATGGATGTTGAACTATACTATTTTTAGATTTAATCTTTAAAAATCATAAGAAAGCAAGAAATATTACTAGTTCAGAAATGATTTTCTGTTCCTGGCTAATCAGAGAAGACCTAAGAGTCTATAGTAGTCATTTGTTGTCTTCGTAGTAAAAGTAAGATTCTAATAGGATTTTTAGACATAGTGAGAAAGGTGTTCATTTTAAGATTATGGTAGTTCCTCTCAGATTTAGAAAGCCTTAAGATGACACTAAGGAGTTGGACTTTAGGAATGCTGAGTGTCTTCAGCCACAGCGGCACAATGGTACTAGATGTGACAGGATGTGATTAAGGAGAAACTAAACGGCCAGCCACAATATAGTTCTTCTTGCCTCCAAAAGAGGAGTTACCCACTTTCTCACACTCACTGTGATACATTCCATTTGCTAAGAAAAGTGGCTTGTGTCATTCTTGAGCACTACTTTTAAGTTCTGATATATTAAATTCATTTACTCTGTATTAATAGCATTCAAATATTTAGTAAAGTTAATATACCTCTCACACTTTTTCCAAATTAACCCACCAGCTGTGTCCTGTGCTTCAAGCTATCTTATAAGACTGCAATCAAAGTGTCAGCCAGGGCTGTGGTCTCATCTGAAGGCTGGATAGGGAAAGATTGTTTCCCATGCTTGTTTACATGGTTGTTGGCAGGATTCAGTTCCTCAAGGGTTTTTTTATTTTTATTTTTATTTTTTTTTTTTGAGATGGAGTCTTGCTCCATCACCAGACTGGAGTGCAGTGGCGCAATCTTGGCTCACTGCAAACTCCGCTTCCCAGGTTCAAGCAATTCTCCTGCCTCAGCCTCCCAGGTAGCTGGGATTACAGGTGCATGCCACCATGCCCAGCTAATTTTTCTATTTTTAGTAGAGATGGGATTTCACCATGTTGGTCAGGCTGGTCTCGATCTCGTGACCTCATGATCCCCCTACCTCAGCCTCCCAAAGTGCTGGGATTACAGGCATGAGCCACCACACCCAGCCAGTTCCTCAAGGGTTTTTATACTGAGGGCCTCTACTTCTTGCTGAGTGTTGGCCAGAGCCCATGCTTAGTTCTTTGCTGTGTGGTTCTCACCACACAGCAACTTACTTCATCAAAACCAGCAAAAGGGTGAGTCTGCTAGTTAAAAAGAAGTCTCAATCTTTTGTAACCTAATCATAGAACTGCCATCCACTCCATGCTGCCATATTCTTCTGATTAGAAGCAAGTTACTCAAGGGAAGGAAATACATAAGGCTGTGAATGAGAGAAGACAGGAATCATTGGAGGCTACTTTAGGGGCTGTCTGCCACAGCACTTAACAGCACATACCCAGCCATAAAATTTAAAAAAGCAGGAAAGAGAGAAGGAGGGTTCAGGGTAAAATAAAGAAAAGAGGAAGGTGGAAGGGAAGAAAGGAAGGGAAAGAAAGACATTTAAAAAGACAAGAACAAAACAGCTCTGCTGCACTACATCTGTATCAGAGTTCCATGTGCAGATACACACGTCATCACATTAGCACCACACCCATAAATTTCCTATTTCTTATTTACAATGAGAAGGTAATAAGGACTTTCTATGCATCTGGAGTTAAAAGGAAACAATAAATCTAAGAATACTAAGTTTAAGTAACCAAAATGTGTTTCAAATTAGTTATTTTTTCTTTTTAAGTTTTTTTTTGTTTCAGCTGACAAAGTTTTTTATTTCTTTCTGTTTCAAGTTTTGAAGTTGAGTTTATTATTCTTGCTATTATGTAACAGGCATATTTTACAGAGAATATAGGAACCTGATTGACATTTGTATTTGGTGTTCTATTGTTGTTTCAACTCAAATACCAAAATTATGTTTTTGTTGTGTACGTTATTGTTCATAATTATATATGCCTCTTAATTGTAAAAGTGAAGCTGTAAAATTGTAAAGTACTTTGTGTCTCATCTATTCCAGGCATTCTACTAAGGAAATCAAGACCAAATGGCTTGGGAAGGTCAACGTTAAATAGTGTCAGAGCCAGCACTAGAGTACACATCTCTCAATTTCTAATCTAGTGCATTTCCTTTTCTTATTTCTGTGCAAATGAACAGTTAGAATGTGAAATAGTCTCCTCAGATATACCAGCATTAAAACAGTTGTGGTTTAAATATTTAGTTTTAATAATTACTAACTTTGTAGAAGGACCTAAAATAGTGTTTGTTTTCAGTGCTTCGACTAATAGTAAAAAGGAATATTTTCAGTGCTTCGACTAATAGTAAAAAGGAATATTTTCAGTGCTTTACTGTATGAGAGGTGCTTGCCTAACGAAATACACATCTTTTTCACTGTACTCATTTGTAACAGATAATGTGGGCTCCTACACCTCAGTGTTCTGAGAGGGGTTGGTAAACACTGACCACATAGAGAGAGCTGCCCATCTGCCCTCGGTACCAAGGCACATCCCATCCATGCCCTAAAACTCTTGTAAATTTCTCCATTCATACAGGAAAATGAGTATTTCTTACAACAATATGACCGTGGAATTTGATTACAAAAACACTCCTGCTATCCCCAACATGTGCTCCCAGGGCTAAAGACATATCTGCAACTCAGGATTTTCTGAAGATTCACTTGTTTGTACTATTGAGGGCAACAGTTGTTCTCAAACAAGGATGCAGTTCCTTTCTTCTTACCCTGCTTATTTTTCTTTTTATTATTATTATTATTACACTTTAAGTTCTGGGGTACATGTGCAGAACGTGCAGGTTTGTTACATAGGTATACATGTGCCATGGTGGTTTGCTGCACCCACCATCCCGTCATCTACATTAGGTATTTCTCCTAATGTTATCCCTCCCCCAGCCCCACAGCCCCCAACAGGCCCCAGTGTGTAAAGTTCCCCTCCCTGTGTATGTGTGTTCTCATTGTTCAACTCCCACTTATAAGTGAGAACATGTGGTGTTTGGTTTTCTGTTCTTGTGTTAGTTTGCTGAGAATGATGGTTTGCAGCTTCATCCATGTCCCTGCAAAGAACATGAACTCATCCTTTTTTATGGCTGAGTAGTATTCCATGGTGCATATATGCAACATTTTCTTTAACCAGTCTATCATTGATGGGCATTTGGGTTGGTTCCAAGTCCTTGCTATTGCGAACAGTGCTGCAATAAACATACATGTGCAAGTGTCTTTATAGTAGAATTATTTATAATCCTTTGGGTATATACCCAGTGATGGGATCGCTGGGTCAAATGGTATTTCTAGTTCTAGATCCTTGAGGAATCGCCACACTGTCTTCCACAATGGTTGAACTAATTTACACTCCCACCAGCAGTGTAAAAGTGTTCCTATTTCTCCACATCCTCTCCAGCATCTGTTGTTTCCTGACTTTTTAATGATCGCCATTCTAACTGGTGTGAGATGGTATCTCATTGTGGTTTTGATTTGCATTTCTCTGATGACTGGTGATGATGAGCATTTTTTCATGTGTCTGTTGGCTGCATAAATGTCTTCTTTTGAGAAGTGTCTGTTCATATCCTTTGCCCACTTTTTGATGGGTTTTTTTTTCTTGTAAATTTATTTAAGTTCTTTGTAGATTCTGGATATTAGCCCTTTGTCAGATGGGCGGATTGCAAAAATATTCCCCCATTCTGTAGGTTGCCTGTTCACTCTGATGGTAGTTTCTTTTGCTGTGTAGAAGCTCTTTAGTTTAATTAGCTCCCATTTGTCAATTTTGGCTTTTGTTGCTATTGCTTTTGGTGTCTTAGTCATGAAGTCTTTGCTCATGCCTATTTCCTGAATGGTATTGCCTAGGTTTTCTTCTAGGGTTTTTATGGTTTTGGGTCTTACGTTTAAGTCTTTAATCCATCTTGAGTTAATTTTTGTATAAGATGAAAGGAAGGGATCCAGCTTCAGCTTTCTGCATATGGCTAGCCAGTTTTCCCAACACCATTTATTAAACAGGGAATCCTTTCTCCATTGCTTGTTTTTGTCAGGTTTGTCAAAGATCAAATGGTTGTGGATGTGTGGTGTTATTTCTGAGGCCTCTGTTCTGTTCCATTGGTCTATATATCTTATTTGATACCAGTACCATGCTGTCTTTGTTACTGTAGCCTTGTAGTATAGTTTGAAGTCAGAGACACAATAAAAAAAGAAAATTTTAGACCAATATCCCTGATGAATATCGATGCAAAAATCCTCAATAAAATACTGGCAAACCTAATCCAGCTGCACATCAAAAAGCTTATCCACCCCAATCAAGTCGGCTTCATCCCTGGAATGCAAGGCTGCTTCAACATACACAAATCAATAAACGTAATCCATCACAGAAACAGAACCAGTGACAAAACCACATGATTATCTCAATAGATGCAGAAAAAGCCTTCGACAAAATTCAACAGCCTTTCATGCTAAAAACTCTCAATTAACTAGGTATTCATGGAATGTATCTCAAAATAATAAGAACTATTTTTGACAAACCCACAGCCAATATCATACTGAATGGGCAAAAGCTAGAAGCATTCCCTTTGAAAACCGGCACAAGAAAAGAATGCCCTCTCTCACCATTCCTTTTCAACATATTATTCAAAACTCTGGCCAGCGCAGTCAGGCAAGAGAAAGAAATAAAGGGTATTCAATTAGGAAAAGAGGAAATCCAATTGTCTCTGTTTGCAGATGACATGATTGTATATTTAGAAAACCCCATCGTCTCAGCCCAAAATCTCCTTAAGCTGATAAGCAACTTCAGCAAAGTCTCAGGATACTAAATCAATGTGTAAAAATCACAAGCATTCCTATGCACCAATAACAGACAAACAGAGAGCCAAATCACGAGCAAACTCCCATTCACGATTGCTACAAAGAGAATAAAATACCTAGGAATACAACTTACAAAGATGTGAAGGACCTCTTCAAGGAGAACTACAAGCCACTGCTCAAGGAAATAAGAGAGGACACAAACAAATGGAAAAACATCCTCATGGATAGGAAGAATCAATATCATGAAAATGGCCATATTGCCCAAAGTAATTTATAGATTCAATGCTATCCCCATCAAACTACAATTGACTTTCTTCACAGAATTGGAAAAAAACTACTTTAGATTTCATATGGAACCAAAAATGAGCCTGCATAGCCAAGACAATCATAAGCAAAAAGAACAAACTGAAGGCATCACACTACCTGACCCAGCTTATTTTTCTACATAGGATCCCCACATCCCTGCCTTTGCTAGAATGGAAACTAGACAAGGACCAACTTTTATCAACTTGTTCATTTCTCTATTCCTAGAACACAGCCTGGTACAAAATTTGCGTTTAATAATGTTTGTTGAATGAATTTGAATGATGGATTTGTTTAGAAGGTTTATAACATCCCATGCCTTATGAGTTTGTTGCCAGAGGAAAAAAGAAGCGTGTTTTTGGTTCATAACATCAGGTATGTAACCTGGAGTTTGGAATCATGAGTTTTTATGCATTTGCTTCATATTATTTATTTTTAAGAGATCTTTCAAAGTATTGACAAAGATACTTTAAGATTGAGAGCCTCCCTGATAACCCAGGAATGAGAGTTTTAGATTAAGTTTACAATATGATTGAAGGCTAATCATATAAGGAGAAAAAAAATAAGAAAAAGAAGAGAAATTTGAAAAGAAATCTCCAAAATGGCCATGGACATCAGAACACTGAGAATTCATCCACAAAAACGTGTTTTGCTTCATACCTGTCTGTTGCACATCTATAGCAGCAGATTTCATAGATGCAGAGGAATTTTGGCTAAAATCCTATCACATAAGAGGCATTCTGCACTTACTTCACAAATTAGAATTAACACACGTGTATGTATAAGTTGTTTAGAGTGGGCATCTATTTAATGAGTTTACTGGCTGAATCCTTTAAAAGAATGCAAACATAAGTGCCTTTTATCAAAAATCAATGAAAAGATAAAAGGCCCTGTAGTGCATGCTGTGGTTCCCACACTACATCCCCCACATCCACCTGATGTCATCACAACTGTCTATGGTGTCCATTTGCCACTATGCACCCTGCCGGGCAGACTCAGGTGCCTGCCTCGGCAAAGACCCTCAGCTCATGTGCAGGTACAGCCTAGAAGTACATGGGGGTGAACATCTCTGAGGCACCCTTCAACCAGTGAGTACTGGGAGCGGTAGATAACAGTGGCGGTGCATATTCTACACAGCTCCTCAAAGGAGCCTCAGTGGGATTGGGCCCCATTAGCCACTGTGATAACCAGCTCAGTAACACACACATATTAGTTGTTCTCCCTTTCCTTCCCACCCTCCCCATTCCCTGACTGCTAGATCCGGAAGTCACCTTCCAGATGAACTACCTATATCCAAATCCTAATCTCTAGCTCTGGTTTCTTAAACAGGTCCTACGAAATGCTTGAAATAAAAGGAAAAATGGTTTGTGTCTAGAATCAAAGGCTGACAATGGCAAGCAACAGGCACTAAAACTATGACCCAGGAAAAATGCTTTTCTGGAAGACATCGGCATTACCTCCTAGACACGGAATACACTGGCTTCATTCCAGTAGTTTCTTCACACACTTTAAATACGTGTCTCATTAGGATCACATACGACTCACCTGATTTCATGCCTTGCCTTTTCTTTTTATTCTGCAGATTCTTCTAAGGAGCCTAAATTCACCAAGTGCCGTTCACCTGAGCGAGAGACTTTTTCATGCCACTGGACAGATGAGGTTCATCATGGTACAAAGAACCTAGGACCCATACAGCTGTTCTATACCAGAAGGTGCCGCCATCATGCCTTTCTGATTTTCCTCTCCATGGATGTACCTACTAAAGTACACTGAGTCAGATGTACTGTGGGAATGGAAGTGATTTGTTGTGATTTATGCAATCAATGAATATTCATTCACTCATTTGTTGAAAAAAATATTAATCAAGCCCATCCTATGTGCTGAGTACTATTTTAGGCCCTGGAGATATAGCAGTGATTACAAAAGACAAAATCCCTGGTCTCATGGAGATTTCCTTCCAATGCAGGGAGACAGGCAATAAAAATTGAATTAAATGTCAGCTAGTAATACAGGTTATTAAGAAAAATAAAGCCAGAAAGCAGCATATCAGCAGTGTGTGGGAGTTTGTGTATGTGCATGAGAATGTGTGAGAGTGTGTCAAAGTGTGAGTGAGAGCATGTATGGATACATGTGGGCATGTGCATGTGGATGAGAGTGTGTGTAAGAGGCTTGAATGATACTGAAATGCATGGTCCTAGGAGGCCTCTCTATTGTGGTGTCCTAGACCAGAGACATAAGTGAAACGGGACAGGCCACGTGAATATCTGGGGGAAAGGCTATGCAGGCAGAGGAAATTGCAAGTACAAAGTCCCTGAGGCAGTCTTGGCATATTTGAGGGATGAAAGAGGCCAGCACTGAAGGCACAAGATTGAAAGTGAGGAGAGTGATATGGGAAGGGATCAGAGAGTTACTTAGGGACTGACTATGCCAAACCTCATAGGCAAGGGCAAGGCTTTGAATTTTACTTTATTTGTGGTGGAAAGCTATAGGTGTTTTTGAAAAGATGTATGCTTTAAAAGATGTAGCTTGGTTTCTAACCAGATAATACACTCCTTCTCTTAAATATATTCAGTAAAAGACTGTAGTACTTTTTCATTTTTACCAGTGACCCTCTAAAATAACAGAGGAAGGGTGAAACAAAGACCTCTCAATATAGGTACCACCCAAGTTGTTTATTTCTTCCCCTTCACCTGGCATTATTTTCGTTTTTGTTTACTCTCACTGTGTATATTTTTCCCTTTTTTACATTTTAGGCTTAAACCCTTCATTATCTCCTCTTTTCCACCCAACCCCCAGAGAAGGCCTAAGCCAAGATGCAGGGTTAGTGAGTACCCTTTATCCTTGGCTCAAGGTGTTCGTTAGTCAGAGGATGACATTGTCTATCCAACCGAAGAGCTGGAATAGGGAAGGAAGATGCAGCCAGCAGTTAAGGGTATGAGCTCAGGGCTAACAAACCTGCACTTCAGTGTAGTTCTGCACTTTCTCACCAAGGAATACTCAGGAAATTAGCCAGTTTGTGTACAACTCAGCCTCCTCATTTGCAGAAAGGAGATAATGGACTTGCCTCATGGCTTCTTGTGAGGATCGTATGAGATAACCCATGAAAAATACTTGGCAGAGTACTTGACACATAATAAGTACTCACTAAATGGTAGCTGGTATTCTTATTATCGGTAGTATAGTGATAATTTAAAAATAATTATGATATAGAAATCCAGTTCCTGAACTATAAAATGACTATAAATGGTGTAAGACCATTTATACCAATAAATTATTATAATTATTTGAATTATTGGTATAAGAGCATTTTAATGCAGAGCTGCTGCTTAATTTGCAGATAAAAAAATACTTGGAGTTAGCAACCAAGTGGACCTTCCCCACCTTTCAGTATAAGAGAGGTCTCTTGGATGAAGTGAAGTGAAGATGAAATGTTTGGGCACCAAGTATACTATATTTTTCCTTAAGGCTGACACCACAGAGAGGTTGGGGCCAGTAAACAGAGTTGATTTCTATAAATACATTCAGACATGAAGTTAGTATGTTTGATGACACTTTTGAAATGTGTGGAATCATTAAGTTATTTGTACAGGCACAATTAGCCAAACTGTAAAGAAAAGTAGCAGAATAACCTCTTAAGCTGGGCCCACTTTATGAAAATAATTTTTTGCTACCTCAATATTTACCAAATTTGATGAGCAAAAAGAGAAATCCAAAGGAATGAAGCCTTGATAAATATATATCCCTTGCCCTCATCAATCAGGGTCACATAACTCTGTCCACAGGCATCTTATGCACACTCCAGTCATTTCAGCATCTCTGGTTCAAATCCAGGATCTACACTACCAAGGATGCTGCTGAAAGTGTGACTGGGTAAAGGGAAACGTTCAGACATATTCAGAAAGATGTCTTAGATTTTGCCCTGGTAGTGTTTGGAATCCCAGGAGGGTAAGTACAGCTTCATGATTAAGTGCCAACCCAAACTTACAAAATTAGATATTTGTGTTTTTTCTATAAAATATAACTATTTTGAATATCTTAGCCAAACTACTATGAGCCCACAGCCCAGTTTATCCAAGAAGGGTAAAACTGAGGGATTAGGAGTATCAGGACTGGACTGGACTGATTAGTGTACAGTTATAATTGATTTCTCATTGCCCACTTCACAAAGAAGACAATACAAATGCACTTTCTGACTCTTGTCACTGTTTCTTAGAACTCAGTTGCCAGGCAACTCCTGAAACTATAGAAACATGCTTCTCATCCCTGACACATAAATAAAACTCTGAGATGATTTTATCCAAAGTCAGAGTCAGTGGGCGGTGCAGTTGTTTCAGTTTGCTGGCCTGGCCTCAGTATCTAAAGCACAACAGAACGTGAACATGTCAGGCTGTCAACAGGACAGTTCAGGCACAGCCCTACAGGCAGTTGTGTGTTTTGCCTGGCTCTGCTCCTTGCCAGGTGGCTGGCAGAAAAGGCAGCCTCCACAGGTTAGAGCAGCAGATTCAAAACAGTGTCTGCCATCCTGTGATGGCGATAGTGCCAAATTCAGCCTCTGAGCTTGCAGGGGACTCAGGATGAATGCACATTACAGGCATGGTAAAAAGAGGCTCTGGGAAGCATGTTCGAGCTGCTCTGCTCTCAGCTCCTTGCGTGTAAATGCTGTGTTTTTAAAGGAAGTGGGCATGTGAATACTCAGTCCTTAAGGCTATATCCCCCACCTCTTCCATACCCATTCAACCCCACTTCAAAAATTACCCTGGTCTTAAGAGAAATTTCATTTTCTATACAAGGTTGTGTGGAAAATCAGTAGGGAGAAAGGGCATTATTACTTTCATTTTTCTTAAACAAAAGTATTAAATTTAAAGCCAAAAACATGCGCTTTCTGTCATGAAAACAGCTGCCCTTAAAAACATAAATGATGTTTTATTTTTATTATTTTTTTCTAGTTGGTTGTCTTTAGATGAAAAACATTTCTTCTGCTCTTTATTCTTATTTTTAATGATAGTCTCTTTCTATGGTTCTCACCCCTTCCATTTCACAAGATAGTCTGGGAGCAAACCTAAAGCACTTAACTTTTGGGAGTAAGAGCAGAGGGGAGCTTCCATACATTGATTTTGGTCATCTGTAGAGACATTCAACCCAGAGAAGGCAAGTGACACAGTATCTGTTTTATGAGCTAATTTGGGTTCTTGTCTACATTTAATAGTTTAAAATACAAGTTATAAATATTTATTTAAAATGAAATTCAACATTGGTTCATGAAGAAAGAGGTTGGAAGTAGTGTTTTGAACTAGCTGTTTCTGATCCATCATGCTTAAAATAAATGCTCTGTTTGTCCTGTGGAGTTCATGGATTTGGGATAATCTAAACAGGGTTTTTTAAACAGTCCTCATGGGGAACAAGGTACTGACATGCACTGTTGAGAAATTCTGTGAATCATGAAAGAGCTAATCTTTTAGAAATCCAGACCTGTTAAGCACTAATCTACATCTTTGGAATATCTTAATACTTTGAGTTTTCTAACTTTTATACTATCACTTATGCTAAGTACATTTGATATCCCTTCTATTATGTGAAAGCCTCATTTTCTGGGCAATCTTCTTACAACTACTCTCTTTAATGCACTCTTACTTAATTTGAAAGTAAATATCAAATTAAGCATACTATAGTTCAATGAACCACCCACCTATTCCTAATTTTTTTAACATTTCTCTTCTGACTCTACATACACACATACTTACACACACACACACACACACACAAACACACCTTATCTTTTCTTCTGCCTTTTGCCCATTTACTTTTTGCATCAGAGATGAATCTCTCATTCAAGCATATGCAACATTTTTTTTTTTTTTTTGAGATGGAGTCTTGCTTTGGCACCCAGGCTGGAGTGCAGTGGCGCGATCTTGGCTTACTGCAAACTTTGCCTCCTGCGTTCAAGCAATTCTCCTGCCTCAGCCTACCTACTGAATAGCTGGGATTACAGAAGCATGCCATCATGCCCAGCTAATTTTTGTATTTTTAGTACAGATGGGGTTTTACCATGTTAGCCAGGCTGGTCTCACTCTCCTAACCTCATGATCCGCCTGCCTCAGCCTCCAAAAGTGCTGGGATTACAGGCATGAACCACCGTACCCAGCCAGCATATGCAACTTTTAAGAGTCTCAACCAAAGCAGCAATTCACTGTCTCAGACCCTGGAGTCTCTGCCATTTAAATCCCAATTTCCTTCCAACAGCTGAGGAGCAGCTGTCTCAAGGACCCTCTGATACTACACAAGTTTTCTCCTAGTGCCAAGCAGACCAGCCTGAGAAACAGCTATAAGAAGGAAATAGGCGTCTTCTCCCAGCTTGGCATCCTTTCCTTTCAGGCCCTGCCTTCTCTACAACCTGCATTGTCCTCATTGTCCACTGCTGCCCAGCACCCATCCCACGGAGGGATGGTCCCAAACCTCCACAGTCTGGCCTGTGAGCCACAGGCGCCTCTGCCTGAGCAGGGCCATTCCTACCTCATCTTCCACAACCACAGATTACATGGTTTTATGTCCCTTTGACTTATATATTGTCTTCTCAATTAATAGGCTAGTGAATAACAGGGAGATGATGAACTACCTCACCCAAGTAGCAATTCTAATTTAAGAAAATTTTCCTGTCATTCCATTGCCTTTTACTTCCATTACCACACTCATGCCCATACTTCCTTACCTCAATCCCTTTGACCTCTCTGTTTCTTCCCTTCCTTGCCGTATTGCCATCTATTAAACTTTTACCCATCCTTCAAGAATGCTAAAAACATACCTCCACCTTGAAGCCTTCCATGAAGAGCCAGAGCAATCATTCCCTCTTCTGAACTTTTAAGGACCCTAGAGAGCACTACTAATGAGCACTTACCCACATTACTTTGTAATACCGTTTTTTACTCTTTCCTTCTGAGGCAGGAGGAATTCCTTAGACATCTATGAATCCCCCATAGTGTCTGTCATTATGTTTTAGACATAACCAATTCTCATTAAATGTCAATAGAATGAATATAAGAGGCCCAAAAAACTACTCAGATGGGAATTTGAGTATTATTTTAGCCTGAAATTAGGGGATAACATCTTACTTATCTTTATATCTGCACAGCGTTGGTGCTGGATATAATGCATCACTCTGCCTGGCGCACACATCAACTTGTCTCCTCAGTTTCTTTCACCATAGGCTGGTGAAACAGCCAGGTCTAAACCTTCACTGTTCTCTGGGAATCTCTAGTTTGGGGGTGATTCTCTGTACTGTTTTAATGAACATTTTTAAAATGTCCCTAAGTCTCAGAACCTTCATCTATAGAACGGGCATAATAAAGTACCTACCATAGGAATCGATTTATGAGCAGGCATAGCATATGCATTCAATAAACGGAAGTTTTACCGTAGGCAGAAGTACCAAACAGCCTCGTAGCAGTCGTCAGACACTGATGATACTGTCCACTGATGTGATATGTCTCGGAAATGGTGTTACTAAAATACCTCTTCACAAAATATTTGTCTTCCAATTTATTGAATCAGACTATCAAGCACCTTACTTGGACTTAAGCTACAACATGATTTTTGGAACAATTAATCTTTTTTTAACCCTTCGTTTTAGGAACACTCAAGAATGGACTCAAGAATGGAAAGAATGCCCTGATTATGTTTCTGCTGGGGAAAACAGCTGTTACTTTAATTCATCGTTTACCTCCATCTGGATACCTTATTGTATCAAGCTAACTAGCAATGGTGGTACAGTGGATGAAAAGTGTTTCTCTGTTGATGAAATAGGTAAATCACAGGTTTTTGTTTCATTTGACATAGTTTTAGACTAAATAAATGAGGAAGCCTGCAAGGTCCAAGTATAATCAAGTAGGAAGACTTTGTAACAGTGTTCTATAGATACATGGAGATCTGTTCTACAGGAGATGGGATCAGCTGGTGAACAAGAGGAAAAGGGCAGGGGAAACTTAAGTTGACTTTAACATAAAGCAGCCTGGCAGTAAATGTTGTGAAGAAAAGAATAGGAACCTTGTGGAGTCTTTTCCTTTAGGATATCTTTGAAGCTGCGTTGTGTTCTTATGTTCCACTGCAAATGGTGAACTTAATATATTCTTAGGATTTCTTACTTCCTAATTATTTGATAGGATCCTTATATTCAAATTCACTGAAATACGTTGGCCTTTGACCTCTACCATTGCTGTAATCACAGCCTAGATTTTCTTTATCACAAAGCATAATCATTCTGGAATTTTACATTTACAAAACAGCCAGTTACTTTAAAGACATGTTTATTAGATCTCAGAACAAATACTGGAGACAATCAGCTCAGTGAACTAAGTGAAAGATCCAAACAGAGGATCCTTTGCCCATCATATGGACGCAGGGTGGAAACAAAACAAATAAAACAAACAATTGTAATTAGAATAGTCATGTTTATACCTTAATAGTATAAATAGCAAAATAGAAAGAATCAAAGAAGGACTTTGAGTAGCTGAAATTAGTGCCTCAAAATCTATCCACAAAAGCTCATTTGTTGCTTATAGGAATTTCTCGTTGCTTCTCCCAAATGTGTTGTTCTTTTTATGTGGTTTTCTAGGCATAAGCTAACTGGAAGACATAGGAGTATGTGGCTAGAACTTACAGATAGAAACAAATAAAATCTAATAGGCTGACTTTAAGGGAGAAGATTAAGAGAACTGTACCAAGCAGTAAAGATAACCCAATTGCTTTGCAAAGACAATTTAGTATGTGTCCTAACATCAGTGGGTATAGCTGTTGAGTTGAAACTAAATGGGATAGCAGAATGGGATAGTAGCAAGAACACTGGGTTAAAACCCATGTTCTAGCCCTGTTCTCTGCCAATAGCCAGTCCTACTCATTTACCTGGCTGACGTGCCTGTCATGTGTCAGGCACTGTTCTGGTGGTGGTGGTTATAGAATAAGTACAATACAGTCAAAGAGGGGAGTCAGGCATGTTCACAAATAATTGCAGTGCAGCGTGATAGGTGTTAGCCTGGAAATACGTGGAATGCAGAGCTGCAAAGGTGGTGGCCAAAGGCGTGAATGACTGACAGGCCTGAGGGATGAGGAAGGGCTGCACAGAGATGGTGACAGTTTAGTTACCTCTGAACTGGAATTGGACTCTCCCTATTTTTAAAAAAGTGATGACCCACAGTGGTCAAAAGCATGAGTGAGTATTGTCAGGTACCACAGTGGACTTGCCTTTCAGTAACTACTAAGTTCCAACAGTAACTTAGTAGTTACTTAGTAGTTACAACAGTAACTTAGTAGTACTACAGTAACTTAGTAGTCCCAACATGTTCAGGGACTCAGGAGCAGTTAGGAAGCCCTCCTAGTCAGCTGGAGAAATCATCAGTAGTTGTTTGTGCCCCAAAAAGGAATTTGGACTTTAACTGTCACGAGGTACATTTGAGGATGTTTAAATAGGGAAATTACTTGAGGATAGTAATGGTTAACAGTCACAAAAGTCTTACCATGTGTCAGGTATAAAAACCATCTTTTGCAATCGCACTTTACAGATAATGAAACCGAGGCACAGAGCAGTTAAAGGACTAGTTCAAGTCAAACAGCTAGTAGATAGAGCTGGGATTTGAACCTCCAGCCTCCATGCTCTTACTCTTGAGGCTTTGCAGTACCACTTGTCTCTTTATTAATGCTCAGAGAAATTAATCTTGTTGCAATGTGAAACGTAGATTGGAGTGGGACGGACTAGAGGTAGAAGAGGTTAAAAGACTGAGATGATCAAGGTAAAAGATTATGACAGGTAGCTACAACTAGCACAATAGTTGTGGGGCAAGGTGCTGAGAGTGAAAGAGAACAAAGAACTAATGTGACCCTAGTAGATCTTGAGAAAGTTGTCAATCATTATAAGCCTCAGCTTCCTCATAAAATATGTATGTATGGTACTACCTCACAGGGCTATTCTTTGGATTTGAAGTACTATATTAGTTAGACATTTGTCATTCATTCAATTCATTCAGCAAATATTTATTATGCTCTTCTCTCAGGCCAGTCAGTGTTCTCCATGCTGGGGATAGAAACTGTCTTCCCTGGTGGGATTTAATCCCAACGAGGATGGAAAGCGACAATGCTATGGAGAAATATAGGAAAGGAGAATAGGAGTGTTGGAGAGGTTGCAGTGTTGAGTTTTCAGGATTGGCATCCCTGAGGCAGTGGCATTTGAATAAAGAAGGATTGGAGAGGATAATTATGTGTGTGTCTCAGGGAAGGGCATTTCAGCAAGGGGGCACAGCCAGAAGAAAGATCTCAAAGTAGGAGCATGCTTTTCCTCACTCAATGAACAGCAGGCCAGCGGTGGAGTGGGCACAGAGTGAGCGAGGAGACTGGTATGAGACCAAATCCCACAGACAAGACAGTCAAATCTACCCAACCATTGCCAAAGACTTTGGCTTTCACTTGGAGTGAGGTAGGCAGCCTTTGGAGGGTTTTAGATGATGAGCGATGTGATCTAACGTAAGTGTTAGGATAATCACTGTGTCAGTTCGCTTGAGGATTGCATGGAGAATAGACTGGAGGGGGACAAAGACCAAAGGAGTACAGTGGGGAGACAAATGAAGCAAGAAGAATGAAAAAGGATAATGGCCAGGACCAGGTTATTAGTGGTGCAGGCGGTGAGACATGGTTGGATTCTGTTATATCTTGAAAGTACAGCTGACGGAATGTGGATTAGTGAGGAAAAGATGAGCCAAGGACAAGTTCATTGTTTTTATCCTGAGCAACTAGAGGAATTGAGTCCTCGTTAACAGAGATGGAAAAGAGGAAAGGAGAGCAGGTTTTGGAGAGGAAGAGCAAGGGTTTGTTTGGGGATATATTAAGTTTCAGATATTTTTAAAATATCTCACAGGAGTTGTCAATATAGCATGTAGATTTATGTATAGAGATAAAGGAGAGGTCATTATTATGCCTGTAATGGTATCTCACAGGAGGTCATTGTTATGCCTGTAATGGTGGTACCAAATCTTTTCCAAAAGGACCTTGTCTCATATCCTCTATTTTTCAAATGCAGCATAAGTAATAAGTTATAGAAAATCTTCCATTAAAAACAATTTTATAGTTTGGTCACTTTAAACGGTTAAGCTTTGATTATCAGGATTCCTGAATCTCCAACAAATCCAGAAGGGTGAGGAGTTATTGCCATTATATCGGCATATGTAGTTTGGCCATTTTGCATATCCTTCCAATTTAATTTTCAAAATGTAGTCATGATTCATCAAATTTTTACTCTCCCTGTTTTTAAAAAGGTGGTGTCGACCCCACAGAGGGCAACAGCATGCCCCTCCACCATAAGGCCTGTTTTCACTGTAGGTGCACACAAGAGCTTCCCTCTTTGGCCAACAGATTTGACAGCCAGTAAGAGCTCCTCACTGTGTATATCTGTAAAGTTATCTCCAGTCAACGCTAGGGATGCACACTCTGCAACACTCTAGGTGGCCTTCTGTATATATGGCAGAAAAAGAAAGTAAATTTTACTCTGTATCTGCAAGTGATTTTCAAAACCCTCAGTAATGAGATCCAACTAGCAAAAATTTACCAGGAACTCTCTAGAATATAAATTTAGACATAGTTCCTAGCTTTGGAATCCATATTTTTCTTCATCAGCCTCTGAGAAATTGTGGTCTTTGAGGTCCTACTAAGCAGAATGCAACAAATTTTCGTGGAACTGTAGAGTATATCAATAGAACCTGAGGAAAACAATGTTTCAAGTTGTTCATGTGACAGTTAAAAAGACAGAAAACACTGAAATGTCACCATTTGTGAGACTAGCATAATGCCTTCTTCCTTCTTATGTCAGAAGAAAATATCACATGTGGCTAGGAAGATCACAAAGCTAGGGAGCATTAGCAGAGTGTGCAGGAATGAGAAGATTGAAGAAGAGTAAAAAAGGATAATGGCTAGGACCAGGTTATAGTGGTGCAGGCAGTGAGATATGGTTGGATTCTGTTATATCTTGAAAGTACAGCTGACGGAATATGGATTAGTGAGGCAAAGATGAGTCTTTCAGGGAACAACACAGAAATGAGGTAAACAGGGTCTCTGCCCCCAGGCCATACATAGTTGCAAGAAAAAAGGTTTCTCTACCCCTAGTTCCGAAGCAGCCCCATGTCTAAATTCTGTAAGTCTTTCTGACTCTCTGTTTTTTCAGTTTCAAGTGAAAATAAATTCCTTTGCCAAAATCCTGATGCATTTATGATATCAGAGCAAAAAGAAATATACAACATGGCAGATCTTGTAAATAGTGATCAGATTTTTTACTCCAAAAGGAATTTTTGTAAGGGCTTATTTAGAAGTTAAAAACAAGTCATCCTTGAGTTAAAAAAAAAGTTACTCTCTTATAAAGTGAAAGTTATAATAAGAAAAATATTGGAAGAAATAAGAGCATGAATGATCAAAAATGTAGAAAGTAATTTGGTCTTCTGAGAAGAATGCCTTCCATTAATATTAAATTGTGTCTGTCTGTGTACTAATGCTCTGTTGAATTGCACAGTGCAACCAGATCCACCCATTGCCCTCAACTGGACTTTACTGAACGTCAGTTTAACTGGGATTCATGCAGATATCCAAGTGAGATGGGAAGCACCACGCAATGCAGATATTCAGAAAGGATGGATGGTTCTGGAGTATGAACTTCAATACAAAGAAGTAAATGAAACTAAATGGAAAATGGTAAGATGTTGCTACACCTTACACTTTGACTTTTCTTTCTATTTCAACAAACTCTCTCTCATTTATCATTAGACTTTCCTTTGACCTAATACCACATGTTCATGCTGTATGCTCCATAATTTCTTAATTGAGAAAACATTATTTAATCGGTAAAATATTATCTTGAAATTCTGTAAGACAGGAGATGCTTATGTATATATGGAGGCCTGTGGAAGGAAAGGAAAACTATTTCTCCATTCATTCTTGCTGTCCAGTTTAACTTTAGAGCAAAATTATAGACTGGCCACTTAGCTGTCTTTGGGGATGTGGATAAAAATGGGAAAGTTTGTGATCCAGTCAACAGTGACTATGGCCAAATATTTTCCCATGATTTCAGTTGCTGCTACTCAAAGGACTCCCACTAAAACAAATTCATACGTGTCTATAGGAAAACAGAGGGAGGGAATTTGTCTCTTAGAGGTTTCAGAAGGATGTTTTGTTACATACCTCAGAGAAGAATCAAGCTGAGATTCTTATGTAGGCAATTAGAGAGCATGGTACCAGTTGACCTCTGAATCCCTCTCTTCCTTACCAAGCATATGGAACTCAGCATTTTGATAAATTTCACATGGCACATAACAAGAGGAAAAACAGGAGTATCATGCTGCTCCCAATATAACTAATTCTAAATCTGTCTAACCACAGCCACAGCCACAGCCACAGCCAAGCCAAGCAGTTTCTGGCCACTCATCAGGTGATGCCCAGCAGCCTGGCACAGATCACTCCCAGAATTTTGAGACACCAGGACATTCAGTGAGCCACTGAAAAAGATGCCAATTTTGTCATTAGAGGAAAGTTAAGTTTGGAGGAAATTTGAGTAGTTACAATACTGGGCTTTGAGGCTCTATTTTCTGAATCATTTTAATTTAGATATCTGTTCTGTAACTTGGTACAAATAAAATGCCTGATTGGATGCTAAGTCAAACAAGACTGTCTAAATCCAAGCTACAATCAAACATTATTTAACAACAGGTACTGAAATAACTACTATGCAGAAGGCACTGTGCTAAATACCTGAGGTGGCGGTTCTAAAAGTGGGAGCCACAGACCCTTGAGGGTCCCTGAGACCCTTTCAGGGAGTTCAGTACTATTTTCACAATACACTAAAATATTATTTTATTAACTATGTTGAAATTTAACTTAATGGCACAAAAGCAATGCTGGAAACACTGCTGGCACCTTAGCATGAAGCAAGGCAGTAGGATCAAATTTTACTAATAGTCATGCACTCCCAATGAAGAAGGAAGAAAAAGCCAGTTTCACGTATGAAGTTCTTGATGAAGCTGTAAAAATTGTTAATTTTACTAAACCTCGACCTTTGAGTACATAGCTTATTAATATTCTGTGTGACGTATGGGAATTACACATTAAGCATGTCTGCTGCGTACTGAGGTATTGTATTTGTCTTGAAGAAAAGCGCTTAAATGACTGAGTTGCCAGCTGAACTAGTTGCTTTTATTGCTTGGAGCACCATTTTTACTTGGAAGAGCAATTGATAAACTGGCAGATGGTTATTCATATTTGAATTGGCAAACATTTGTCAAAAAAGAATGAGGCAAGCTTGTCGCTTCAAGAAAAACAACTGACAGTATTTTTTGCAATGGAAAAAGTTTGACTTTTCAAAGCAATTCATTTTGCCTTTTTCAAAAATTTGTGTCTCCAACCGTGAGCTTGATAGTGTTTTAATATTTGAAGACTTTTCTTGAAGAGATTGATGGTGATATTAATGAAAGTGACTTTTTAATTATATTGTGTAATAAAATGTATGAACATTTAGAAAAATCTACAACTCAGTGAACCAATATTTTCCAAATGACTAATACATGATGTAATCAAATCATGCATGGGGAAATGATCCATTCAAAGTACTAGATAGAATCGTGAATTTTTTTAATGATCAAAAATTTTTTTGTATATTTATTGTGTACAACATATTTTTTTGAAATATGGATATATTGTAGAATGGTTCTATCACACTAAGTAACATATGCATTACCACACATACCATTTTTTTGTGTGTTGAGAACACTTAAAATCTACTCAGAGATTTTCAAAATACAATACATAAGCATTAACTATAGTCACCATTTTGCACAATAGATTTCTTAAACTCATTCCTACTAACTGAAAATTTTAATTCTTTCATCAATATCTCCTTAACTCTGCACCCTGCCCACAACCCCTGATAACCACCATTCAACTCTCTGCTTCTGAGTTCAACTTTTTTAGATTCTGCATATAAGTGAGATTATGTGGTATTTGTTTTTCTGTCTCTGGATCATTTTTCTTAATATAATGTCCTCCAGGTTCATCCACATTGTCACAAGTGACAGGATATCCTTCTTTTTTTAAGGCTGATAGCATCCCATTGTATATACCTACCACATTTTCTTTATCCACTTATCCCTTAATGGAACATAGGTCGATTCTATTTCTTGGCTGTTATAAGTAATGAACATGGGAGCCCAGATATTTCTTCAACATACTGATTTCATTTTCCTTGGATATATACTTAGTAGTGGAATAATATAATGGATCACATGGTAGTTCTATTTTTAATCTTTTGAGGAAGCTTCATATTATTTTCCATAGAGGGTATACTAATTTACACTCCCACCAATAGTGTGCAAGGGTTCCCTTTTGTCCACATTCTCACCAACACTTGTTATCTCTTCTTTTTTTGAAAATAGCCATCCTAACATCTTTGTGCACTCTATGCCTTCTGTGAGCTGATAGCTCATTGTGGTTTAAATTTACATTTCCCTGATGATTAAAGATGTCAAGCATTTTTCATATATCTGTTGGCCATTTCTATATCTTCTTTTTAAAAATTTATATTCAGGTCCTTTGCCCATTTTTTAATTGGGTTATTTTCTTGCTATTGAATTGTTTTAGTTCCTTATATATTTCAGATAGTAACTTCTTATCAGATGTATGCAAATATTGTCTCCCATTCCGTAGAGTGTCTTTTTACTCTGTTGATTGTTTCCTTGGCAGTGCAGAAGCTTTTTAGTTTCATGTAATCCCGTTTATCTATTTCCACTTTTGTTGCCTGTTCCCAATGGAGTCATATCCAAAAAATCATTGCCCAAACCAATGTCATGGAGCTTTTTCCTATATTTTCTTCCAGTAGTTGTACGGTTTCAGGTTTTACATTTAAGTCTTTAATCGATTTTGAGTTTATTTTTGTATATGAGGTAAAATAAGGGTATAATTTCATTCTTCTGCATATGGATGTCCAATTTTCCCAACAACATTTAAAGATAGAGTCCTTTCCTTACTGTGTATTCTTAGCACCTTTGTGATAAATCAATTTACTGTAAATGTGTGGATTTATTTCCGAACACTTTATTCTTTTACATTGGTTTATGTCATTTTTATGCCAGTACCATGCTGTTTTGATGACTATAGCTTTGTATTATGTTTTGAGGTTGGTAGAGTGATGATTTCATCCTTGTTCTTCTTGTTCAAGATTGCTTTGGCTATTCATAGTCTATTGCAGTTGCATACAAATTTTAGAATTGCTTTTTCTATTTCTGTGAAAATTGACATTGGAATTTTGATAAGGATTGCATTGAATCTGTAGATTGCTTTAGGTAGCAGGGACATTCGAACAATATTAATTCTTCTAATCCATGAACATGGGCTATCTGTTCATTTATTTGTGTTGTCTTCATGTTTTACAGTTTTCAGTGTACAGATCTTTCACCTCTTTGTTTAAATTTATTTCTAGGTCTTTTATTTTATTTTTATTTTTATAGATATTGTGAAAGGGATTTCTTTATTTCTTTCTCAGATTGTTCCTTATTAGTGTATAGAAATGTTACTGATTTTTGTATGTTGACTTTGTATCCTGCAGCTTTACTGAATTTGTTTATCTGTTCTAGCAATTTTTTGTTGAAGTCTTTAGGGTTTTCTATATATAAAATCATGTCATCTGTAAGCAAGGACAATTTAACTTTTTCCTTCTCAATTTTGGATGCCTTTTATTTCTCTCTTTTGCTTAATTGCTCTGACTAGGATTTTGAATCAAGTAGAATAGAGTAGAGGAGTTACATTGAATAAAAATGGCAAGAGTAGGCATCTTCGTCTTGTTCCTCATCTTAGAAGAAAAGCTTTCCACATTTCACTGTTTATTATGATGTGAGTTTGTTATATATGGCCTTTATTGTGTTGAAATACAGTCCTTCTATATCTAATTGTTAAGGGTTTTTATCATGAAAGGATATTGAATTTTGACAAGTGCTTCTTCTGTATCTGTTGAGATGGTTCCATGGTTTTCGTCTCGGTTCTGTTAATGTGATGTATTATGTTTATGTATTTGTGTGTGATGAACCATCCTTGCATCCCTGGAATAAATCCTACTTGATCATGGAGAATGTTCCTTTTAGTGTGCTTTTGAGTTAGTTTCCTAGTATTTTGTTTAAGATTTTTACATCTGTATTTATCAGAGATATTAGCCCATAATTTTCTTTTCTTGTAGTGTCCTTTCATGGTTTGGGTATAAGGGTAATGCTAGCATCAAGAAATAGTTTGGTAGTATCCCCTTTTCTTCCACTTTTTGGAAAAGTTTGAGAAGGATTGGTGTTCCGGTGAAGCTTCCAGTGAAACTGTCAGGTCCTGGACTTCTCTTTGATGACAGACTTTTTATTACTGATTCAATCTCCTTACTTATTATTGGTTTATTTGATTTTCTATTTCTTCAAGAAAGTCTTAGTAGGTTGTTGTGTGCAGGAATTTATTCATTTCTCATGCATATAATTTTTCAGAATGGTCTCTTATGAACATTTGTATTTCTATGGTATTGGTTGTAATGTCTCCTCCTTCATTTCTGATTTTGTTTTTAATTTGGGCTTTCTCTTTTTTTATTATTTAGTCTAGCTAAAGATTGGTTGATTTTGTTTATCTTTTCAAAAAAATTTGTTTCATTAATCTTTTCTACTGTTTTAATGTGCTAACTGAAAAGCACATTAAAAGGATCATTCTCCATGATCAAGTAGGATTTATCCCAGGGATGCAAGGATGGTTCATCACACACAAATACATAAACATAATACATCACATTACTAGAACCAAGAACAAAATTATGGAACCAACTCAATATTTTCTATTCTCTATTTCATTTATTTCTGTTCTGATCTTTATTATTTCCTTCCTTCTATGAACTTTATGCTTAGTTTATTCTTTTTCTGGTTTCTTCAGGTAAAATGTTAGGTTATTCATTTGAGATCTTTGTTTTCTGATGGAGGCATTTATTGCCATGAACTTCCATTGCTCTTAGAACGACTTTTACTGCATTCCTTAAGGTTTGGTATGTTGTTTCCATTTTTGTCTCAAGATATTTTTGATTTTATTTTTTACTTTTTAACTATTTTTTTAGGTTCAGAGATACATGTGCAGGTTTGTTATATAGGTAAATTGCATGTCACAGGGGTTTACCATACAGATTATTTCATCACCCAGGTAATAAGCATAGTACCCAGAAGGTAGTTTTTTGATCTTCACCTTCCTTCCACCCTCTACCCTCCAGTAGGCCCCGGTATCTGTGGTTTCTGTCTTCGTGTCCATGTGTTCTCAATGTTTAGCTCCTACTAATAAGTGAGAATATGTGGTATTTGTTTTCCTGTTCATGCATTAGTGTGCTTAGCATAATGGCCTCCAGATCCATCCATGTGACTGCAGAGGACGTGATCTTGTTCCTTTTTACGCCTGAGCAGTATTCCATGGTGTACATATACCACATTTCCTTTATCCAGTCTACCATTTTCTTTATTCCATGTCTTTGCTATTGTGAATAGTGCTATGATGAACATACGCATGCAAGTGTCTTTATGGTAAAATGGTTTATATTCCTTCAGGTATATACCCAATAACGGGATTGCTGGGTCAAATGACAATTCTCTTTTAAGTTCTTTGAGAAGTTGCTAAACTGCTTGCCACAATGGCTGAACTAATTTGCATTATTACCAGCACGGTATAAGTGTTCCCTTTTCTTTGCAACCTCACCAGCATCTGTTATTTTTTGACTTTTTGATAATAGCCTTTCTGACTGCTGTGATGTAGTATCTCATTATAGTTTTGATATGCCTTTCTCTCTAATTATTAGTAATGTTGAGCATTTTTTCTTACACTTGTTGGCTCATGTTTGTGTTCTTTTGAAAAGTGTCTGTTTATGCATTTTGTCCATTTTTTAATGGGACTGTTTGTTTTTGGCTTGTTGATTTAAAGTTCCTTATAGATTCTGGATATTAGACCTTTGTCAGATGTATAGTTTGCAAATATTTTCAGCCAGTCTGTAGATTATCTGTTTTTTCAGTTGTTTCTTTTGCTGTGCAGAAGCTCTTTGGTTTAATTAGACCCCATTTGTCAATTTTTGTTTTTGTTGCAATTGTTTTTGGCATCTTTGTCATGAAACCTTTGCTAAGGCCTATGTCCAGAATGGTATTTCCTAGGTTTTCTTCTAGGGTTTTTATAGTTTGGGGTTTTGCATTTAAACCTTTAATCCATCTTGAGTTGATAGTCGTACATGTTGAAAGGAAGGGGTCCAGTTTCAATCTTCTGCATATAACTAGCCAGTTACCCAGCACCATTTATTAAACAGTGTTTTCCTCATTTCCTGTTTTTGTCAACTTTGTCAAATATTAGTTGGTTGCAGGTATGAGGCTTTATTTTGGGGTTCTCTGTTCTGTTCCATTGATCTATGTGTCTTCTTTTTTAACCAGTACCATACTGTTTTGATTCCTGTAGCCTTGTAGTATAATTTGAAGTCAGGTAATGTGATGCCCCTGGGTTTATTCTTTTTAGTTAGGATTGCTTTGACTATTTGGGCTGTTTTTTGCTTCCATATGAATTTTACAATTGTTTTTTCTAAATCTGTGAAAAATTACATTGATAATTTGATAGGCATTGCATTGAATGTGTAGATTGGCTTGGGCAGTATGGTCATCTTAACGATATTGATTCTTCTAATCCATAAGCATGGAATGTTTTTCCATTTGCGTTATCTGTCATTTTCTTTCATCAGTGTTTTGTAGTTCTACTTATAAAGATATTTCACCTCCTTTGTTAAATGTATTCCTAGGTTTCTGTGTGTGTGTGTGTGTGGCTATAATAGGCTATGTTAACCTGATAACAACTTAACTTTCTTGCATAAAAACCTCTACACTTTTACTCCACATACTGCCCCCCCAAACACATTTTAAATTTTTCATGTCACACTTACATCTTTTTATATTGCATATTTCTTAACAAATTATTGTACCTAGTATTATTTTTAATAATTTTATCTTTTAACCTTCATTCTCAAATAAAAGTGATTTGCATATTACCATGAAAATATTAGACAGGTAATGTGATGCCCCTGGGTTTATTCATTTTAGTTAGGATTGCTTTGCCAATTGGGCTGTTTTTTGCTTCCATATGAATTTTACAATTGTTTTTTCTAATTATCTGAAAAATTACATTGATAATTTGATAGGTATTGCACTGAATGTGTAGATTGGCTTGGGCAGTATGGTCATCTTAACGATATTGATTCTTCTAATCCATAAGCATGGAATGTTTTTCCATTTGCGTTATCTGTCATTTTCTTTCATCAGTGTTTTATAGTTCTACTTATAAAGATATTTCACCTCCTTTGTTAAATGTATTCCTAGGTTTCTGTGTGTGTGTGTGGCTATAATAGGCTATTTTAACCTGATAACAATTTAAGTTTCTTGCATAAAAAACTCTACACTTTTACTCCACATACTCCACACACACACACGTTTTAAATTTTCGATGTCACACTTACATCTTTTTATATTGCATATTTCTTAACAAATTATTGTACCTAGTATTATTTTTAATAATTTTGTCTTTTAACCTTCATTCTAAAATAAAAGTGATTTGCATATTACCATGAAAATATTAGACTACTTTAAATTGGACTGTGTACTTACTTTTACTAGTGAGTTTTATACTTTCATATGTTTTTATGTTACTCATTAGCCTCCTTTTCTTTCAGCTAAAGAACTCCCTTTAGCAGTTCTTGTAAGATAGGTCTGTTGGTGAGGAATGTTTAATTTAAATATAACAAAGTACAAAAAGTTCATCAGTAGAGTTTCAGGTTTCATATTTCCACTAACCTGTAAGAATTTATCATTTGAGTTTTAGTCTATTGTTAAACAGAAATGTTCACAATTATGTGAAAAGTTTATTAAAATATTCCTCATTTTCCTCATTATTTATCTGTGTGAGGCCAGGTTTTATTCATTTACTTCAACGAAAATAGCACATTCTAATAGATTTAATTCAGAAGCAGTTATAAAAATACAGTCATCTTCCTTTAAGTCTGACATTAAATAAATTTGCAAAAATGTAAAACAGTATCACTCTTCTCACTCTATTTTTTGTTGTTTGGGAAAGTACAATAATTTTTATGAAAATATATTATTTAACAAAATCAATTTATTATTTTCAGTTTAAAAATAAGGATTTTAAAATTTTTTCATTTCAATTTCTAATATGGTAAATAGTGATAGGTATAACCCAACTAAACCAAACTCTTTAAGATTCTCAAATTTTTAAGCGTGTAAAGGAGTCCTGAAATAAAAAAGTTAAACAACCTAGAAAAAAACAAAGATATAAATCAGCATGTTAGCATTCATCAATTCAGTTACCATCATTTCATCCCTAAAAGCCATGGCATATAGTTACGTCTCACTGAGCCACCACTTTGAAACTCCCACCCTGTGCCAGGTACTTGTGAGCATGTAACTTTGTTAATCAACTGTTCAGGGCTATATCCCAACATGGCTTTGTTGCACTTTTCGTGGCACCTCTGCTAAATCTCATTAGGTAGACCAAAGGGGTCAGTTAACTTTTTCTTTATACCTTTTATTCATGATATTTATAAGTTTGGTAATTTACAAAGGTCTTGGACAAAGACCAGGGGCTTATCTATAATAATTTATTTATCTCTTGAAGAAACAAACAATATAATTGGTTATGAAGCACAGGCGTCATAAGCAGAAAACAGGTTTATAAGTAAAGGGGGAAAACCTAGTGTGTGTCGCTTGCATCAGGAATTCATGTTACCATTTGGCAATATGAATTTGCTTAGCAGTGTGCTTTTCTTCCCCCTCCCCCCACAGGATCTTGCTCTGTCCCCAGGCTAGAGTACAGTGGCCCAATCTCGGCTCACTGCAACCTCCACCTCCAGAGTTCAAGTGATTCTCGTGCCTCAGACTCCAGAGTAGCTAGGATTACAGGCACAAGCCATCACACCCAGCTAATACATCTAATTTTTTTGTATTTTTAGTAGAGACAGGGTTTCATCATGTTGGCCAGACTGGTCTCGAACTCCTGACCTCAGATGATCTGCCAACCTCGGCCTCCCAAAGTGCTGGGATTATAGGCATGAGCCACTGTGCCCAGCCACCCTTTTTAGTAAATACATTTTGCATGACCATGTGGTTGTTTACAGCTATTTATCTAGTAAACCAATAACTTACAGTTTTTTAAAGGCTTAATGGATAGCATGGAATTATTCATGATATCTGTGCCATATCTTGAGGACCCACTGTATACCTGATATAGCACTGGACTTTGGAAATGAAAAATAATGAGTGATCTTGGGGAATTTACAATGTAACATAGAAAGGTGTGTATCACTAAATTTGCACAATGAAATATAATTAATAATAGAAGAAGTATATTATCTGGCAGAATAGAGTGGGGAAAAGTACCAGCAAAGACTTAGAATACCAGCTCTCCTCAATACTTGCACTTAGACTTGGATGAGAAACAGTTCCCCGCACAGGCAGATGACAGGGTTAGGTATGATAGGAGCCACGTAAGTAGGAGCCACTCGAAATCTGAGTTTGGTGTGGCTGGTGTGGAGGGTTGAGGGAATATGAAGAGAGGACCACAACTTGAATCACTGAGGGCCCTTTTTTGATCCTATTAGTGAGATCTTTAAAGAAATTGTATTGGTGACAATAACAGAGAAATAACGGCTTTGAGGATGAAAACATAGGCTTTAAAAAAAAAAACTTAAGAAAAAATAATAAAGTAAGTTCAGTATTCAGTGTCCTGCCTTAAAGAAAGCATTTTAGGCATGCAAATATCCCATATATTCAGAGGCTTCTATAAAAAATACAAACAAACCCTGTCATATACCCATGAGGCAAAAAAAGATACTTTGTGAGTAGAAACTAATTGAGGTAAAAGAAAAACTTATTTTAGAAGCTGAAGGCCCAGCTGCTGACTTAATAAAACAAATTATGAGAATTTTGTTTATGTGAAAATCCATGCTGTTGAAAACGCGAGTGTTTAAAGTTTTCTATAAACAGGAACAAGGTGTTCTACCAAAAAAAATGTATGAAAAGCACATTGAATACCTGCTTTGAGTATTTGACTTGGAGGAAAATACCATCACTAGTTGAGTATACCTCTTTGATAGCAATATGTGTTAAAAGTCTAACAGTCTCACTCTACCCCTCCCTGAGAAGGTAAAGGAATATCCTGACCTTAAGGGTTGTGAGACCTAGATGTTTCTTACCAAAGAACTCCGGTGACTTTTCTTTGCAGATTTTAAATAGCAAACTATTTTATGGTGCCTTTAAGCCTTCCAGAGCAAGCAGATTAGGTATGTAGTTCCTTTTAATAAAAGTATTTGGAAGTTCAATAAAGGCAATTATGAATTTTCTAGGACCTTTTCCAATTCTGTGATTATGTGAATGACTACCCAGAATTTCCATCAAACACTGATATACAACTTGCTATGGCTACAATTTATTTTGGTGTGAAAACATGTTTGTTTTTCTGTTCTTATGTCTCCCTTCATACAAAAGTATAATATCCCAGATATGTAGGCATATAGTTCTGCCATTCAGAGTAATTCTAATATGCTTTAATCTTATTAACTATCTGGAAGACTAATGCACAGTTATAGCTGCATTTCTTTAAGCAAGTCTATCATATCTTTGGGTTTATACCAAACTAAATTTGTGAACTATTATCCATTTACAAAATGATTATTTACATCAATCTTCCTTTAAATAGCAAATGCTCAAATGCATTTTAAAATATTACCTACTTTATAAAAATCCATTCTGAATAAAAATGGGATAATACCTGTAGTGTTCATTGCATTGAGTTGTTGACTCTTTGGCCAATATGCGTTTATATTTTGTCTTGAAAGATGGACCCTATATTGTCAACATCAGTTCCAGTGTACTCATTGAAAGTGGATAAGGAATATGAAGTGCGTGTGAGATCCAAACAACGAAACTCTGGAAATTATGGCGAGTTCAGTGAGGTGCTCTATGTAACACTTCCTCAGATGAACCAATTTACATGTGAAGAAGGTAAAAGAAATAAAAGATTAAAATAGTAGCTAACCTGGCTTTTGTCAATATAACAGTTGATTCACCCCTGCACTGGTAGTGTGTTGTCCAAATCAAAATATATTAACATCAGATATCAGGGTGAGAGACCTTGAGCTCACTATCTGTAACAGATATTGTTCATTGCAAAAGCAGAAGGAAGATTTAGTTTCCAAATTTTTCATTCAGGAAAAGTCCGGGGGGCAGGTGAAAGTTTAGAGACAGGAATTTGGTGGCAATCTCCGGATGGTAGAATTCAGATGATTCTTTTCTTTATATATTTTTATATTTCTGAAATTTTCTATAGTAAGTTTGTTTTGAATTTATAATCAGGAAAAAAAGCTGTACTGATGGTTAGGGAAGAAAGTATGTATCTATATGGATGGATAGATATGTGGCATCTAAGAGGAAACCCAATACTGAGTCAGCATAGGTAGTCAACAGCAGGTGCATACGGTTTTAGAAAGCGGAGGTGTGGCTTTCACCTAGAGGAATGCCTAATAAGTAGTGTGGCAGTCATACTTAAAGGAGAAGTGGAACATTTGAAAACCCTATGTAGGAGAATCACAACAATGATTAAAGTTTTTAAAAATGGGACCTATGAATTTAGAATAAAAGAATTAAAACTTTTAGATACAGAAATAAAGAAAACTGATTAATAATGAGCAGAAAGTATAGAGTATTATTATTCTCAAATGGGAAATGGCTCTATTCCATCTTCATTGAAAACAGAAGTTTACAGGGCTATATGTTTGTTAATGAAACAACCACAAGCTACATAGAAAATAAATTTATATTTCGTATTTACTATACAGGTAGAATCTCATGATACTAAATAGCATTAGGATGAAAATTTCTATAGCACCATTTTCTCTAAACTCTAGTTAACTGAATTCTTGTTTCCAAACTATTTGATATTATGCAATTCTGGCCTTAAAAGTACGATAGCTATACACCCTTAAGCTTAGTGTAGTGGCATTTAATTCACTTTTAACATATATTTTTTAAACTGTCTTTTCCTTCTGTTACTAACAAAAAAAGAAGCTCTAACTTTATGTTATTTTCCTGAATATGTCATTGATATGAAATTATAGACACTACAAGACAAAAAATGATTTTTTCTCCCCCACCAATTCTTTAAAATGCTTATAATATCTCCCTAGGGGCTTTTAATAACTTTTTAAATAAAAGACTATTTCAGCATAAAGACCTACATTTTAAATGGCAATGTTAAGGTAAATTTCATCTGTAATTTTTATGAAAAAGTGGTTAGCCTCTGCCTCTGTGGTAAGAATGCTGGGTACCAACTGCAAAGTAGCTGGCAGGTACTCAATCTTAAGGAATGAAATAGAAGTTTTACAAACAGGTTCCCCCAAGTCTCATACAAAGTATACTAAAACCTGAAGATGGGAGCCTGAGTAGTGATCTTTCTGTCAATTTTATGTATATAATATACATGAGACATATTTATTACATTTTAATAATTTAATTTATTGATATAAATATGTATATTTATAGCTGTAAAATATATGTTATTTGTGTCTAAGAATTTTCTGTCATAATTTATCAATAAAAACTCTGCCTTCATCTTTTTGATAAATCTTCAATCTGGAGGCTAAGAAAATCACCACACTTAAAAAAAAATAGAAAAGAAACCGAGTGGGCATTATTTAGGTAGTGTGTTAATAAGCAACACTTTTTTCCTGGAGCTGAAACCGTTATGATACTCCCTGGACACATAGTATGCTTAAAGCAGATTGTTTGTTTTCATAAAACACACATTGATTTTGAACTATATGCTGTTTCTTTATTTTGAAGTTTTTTTTAATGTGAGGAGATTTGAAAAGTGGACAGAGATGTTCATAAAACAGAAAAAAACTAAGTCATTGCATTCTGTTTCAGTGGTTATCAAGAGAAATCACTGACTTTATTAGATGAATAAAAATTATGAATTTTTTATGAAAAGGGAAAGGGAAACTGTGCTTCAACTATTCGTAATTCTGAAAGCGAAATATTCTTGTGTGTTTCAGATTTCTACTTTCCATGGCTCTTAATTATTATCTTTGGAATATTTGGGCTAACAGTGATGCTATTTGTATTCTTATTTTCTAAACAGCAAAGGTAGGTGTGGAGTAGTATTCTTTGGTATTATATTTTGGTTATATATTTACCATTCATATAAAACTCAATGTGTTGTATTTATCATAGACAACTTAGAGGTTTAGATTCTATCTGGAGACTTGTACAGGACATTAAGAGGCTTAAGCTGGTGACTATGCATACCTTGTGATATGTACCTCTTTATCCAAGAGCTAGCTCTTTCCCTCAAGTCCTCAACAAGTTGACCCATTCATTCCAGGACTTCAAAGTATCACTGAGCCTTTGACTGAGTCTGATACAGTCCTTATATACAGACAATTTTTTTTTTCCTTGAGACGGAGTCTTAGTCTGTTGCCCAGGCTGGAGTGCAATGGCGCAATCTTGGCTCACTGCAACCGCCGCCCCCCAGGTTCAAGTGATTCTCCTGCCTCAGCCTCCTGAGTAGCTGGGATTACAGGCACTCACCACCACACCCGGCTAATTTTTGTGTTTCTTTAGTAGAGACAGGGTTTCGCCACGTTGGCCAGGCTGGTCTTGAACTCCTGATCTCAATATACAGGCAAATTTAAGTGGCAAACTACCCAGGTAGATAATTAAGTCTAATAAAACTTTTTTTAGACTTCATATAATGGTGATTTCAAGTAAATTCAGGTTTAATTTAAATTATTTGGATATTTATGATTTTGTGTTTTACCTGCATTTATAAACACAGCTAAAAGTCTTTAAAAGTGTAAAGAGATTCCATTCCACTTTCTCTTGGAATCAAAAGTCTTGAGTTCCAGTTACCATTTTGCCATTGCTGTTTGACCTTGTTTGAGTCCCTTAATCTCTCTAGGCCTCCATATTCTTGTGGTTAATATGAGGGTATGGGTTATATAATCTTTAAAGTTTCCTTGAGCTATGATATATATTATTTATATTATTCTGTTTTTATTCCTGATAGAAACTCACTACACACTACAGGAAATTTTTTTTAACAAAATATGGGAAAAATGATTGGTACTGATTGCCAGTGTCGTACATTTAAGTTTTTGTTTGTTGTTGTTTTTCTTTGTTTGTTTTGTGTTTTTTTGGGGGGGTTTTTTTGTTTGTTTTTTTTTTTGAGACAGAGTCTTGCTCTGTCACCCAGGCTGGAGTCTGGAGAGTGCAGTAGCGCAATCTCAGCTCACTGCAACCTCCGCCTCCCAGGTTCAAGCAATTCTCCTGCCTCAGCCTCCAGAGTAGCTGGGATTACAGGCATGTGCCACCAGGCCCAGCTAATTTTGTATTTTTAGATACAGTTTCACCATGTTGGTCAGACTGATCTCGAACTCCTGACCTCAGGTGATCTGCCCGCCTCAGCCTCCCAAAGCGCTGGGATTACAGGCGTGAGCTACCGCTCCTGGCCCCATTTAAGGTATTTTTAAAGTCCCACTGGTTAATCTTGCTGCTTCTCCTAGAATTAAGGTGACTAACACTCCCAGGTTGCCTAGAACTCTCCTGGTTTTTAGCAATGCAAGTCCTGTGTGCCAGGAAATCCCTCAGTTCCAGGTAACCAAGAGAGTTGATCCCCTTACCTAGAATTGAAAATACGTTCTCCAGCTGAAGCCAAGAGGCATCTATAAATCAAAATGAGATCTATGTTAATATATTTTAAAAGATTTTACTTTGTTTTGTAAGGTAGTATAGCACTTGTAAACTTCAAAATAGAATTTTGTTAGGAAGAAGAATTATTGGGACGCTAGATTTCTAGAGTGTCAAGCATGCTAAAAGTCTAACTGAATGCAGAAAGGGTTATTTTCAGTAGAGCTTCATGTCCAGTTTTATAATATAAATCAATTGGAAAGTAAAATTCATTCTGAATTCCATTTTGCACCTAATTTCTGGCAACATTCCTGTTTTCCAAAAAAGCAGCTATCGTAAATCACAACACAATTTTCTGTTGTTTCACAACACAATTTTCTGTTGTTTCAGGAAAATAAATAAATATATTTTTAGAATTTTGTGTATTTAAGTAATGCCAACAACAAAAAAGCCAGATTATTCTGTTGATTAATTTCAGTTTATTAATATATATATTTGGTGGGAAAATTTATACATAACTTCAGTAGATAAACTCACGAGGTATGTAAAGTAATTAGCTCTTAGTATTAGCTGTGAATTTCTAGCCATTGTGAAGGCCAAGTCAATTTGTTATGTTGTTTAGTTATATTAGTTAACAATATTAGGAAGAAAAAATTATCCCCTCAAAAAGTAGGATTTCCAAGAAAACATATTACTTCTAATACAGTGCTTTTTATAAATAATGAAATGCTTAACTATAATGTTTAGTCAAAATCACCAAATTCTACAATTGATTTGAAATCTTTATTGTTCTCCCAAATTTCCTGCACTAAATTGAATTTTCTGTAGGAAAGAATTAACTTTTTTTTATTTGCCCATTAAAAACCCTTATCATTGTCTAAATTTGCATGTTCTACTGAAAGTGGGAAATAGTAGCAAATATTTGTCAGCAAGTATGGACAGAACATGTAGTTCCAACAATTAAATTGATACAGCAAAGAACGAGATTTTTCCTAGAACTGTAGGGCTGTAAAGTGGCGTCAGGTCCTACATGCCTTTGAAATTTTCTGAGTCCACAATTCATTATCCAACCCACTTCACCCTGCTTTAATCCAGTTAATTGAGTCAACTCTAGCAAAATTTATAATTTTATTTGTATCTGATACAAAATCACAAACATAGTTTCAAGTCAGGCTATTATTATACTGGTTCCTACCACACAACCCTCCCAGCCTTTGAGCTGTTACCAATTGAGGAAAGAAATAACTGAATCAGCCTAAAATAGAATTTCCAAACCAGTAGCGAAATTCAGCCTACAGATTCATATTTTGTTATTTTATTTTAATTAGTTTTGATTTCAGAGTGAAGATTTTCCTACAAAGTATTTGTAAAATAGAGAATTTTCACACAAAAATCCAGATTTGGGGATTATCTTTTAAAAAATGAAAGATGTAGTGAAACTAAACAAGGCAGCATATGCTGCAGCAGACAACCAGCTATCCTATTTGGGATTGGCTCACATTCTTTAATTTGCCACCATCCTCATTCCTCCTAATGACTTTGCAACTGGCTTGCTTTATTCATCTGCATGACCTGCTTGGGCCCCTTAGATTTACGGTCTGCCACTGTGGCATAAGGTCACTACAACCCCTAGAAAACCACTAGCACATGCCTGAATGCATCATCCTATTCAAAAAGGAAAAGCACACGTCACAAAGTCAAACATCAGCCATTTGGAAACCTTTGCTTCCTGTAATTAGAGTTATGTTCCATCTTTTTATGTTTTTGGGAATTTGAAATACCAATTTTGAGATGCAGAATCAAAAAAAAAAAAAAAAACAGCGAAACAGCAGCATGACACAAAGAACCTGGGTTTTGATTTGGAGTCAGGTTCTCTGGGTTTGAGCCCCAACTGTGCCAACTATGAATGCATGATTTGAACATGTTCCTTAATTTTCCAAGTTTTTGCACAGATATATCATCTGCCTCCCTGGGAGTCATAAGGATTAAGTGAAATGTTTAGTGCAGGGGTCACAAATTTATTTCATAGAGTCAGTGTACATTTTTTGGCTTTTCAAGCCATACAGTCTCTATCACAGATACTCAACTCTGCCACTGTGGCATGAAAGTGGCCATAAACAAAATGGAAATGAATGAAGATGCTTGTGTTCTCTAAAACTTTATCTACACAAACATGTGACAGGCCAGATTTGGCCCACAGACCTTAATTTAGTGACCCATAGTTTAGTGCAAAGTATATCCCACAGTGTCTGATTTATCAGAAGCACTAAAAAATTATAGTAGTTATTATTAATAATTTGTATTGCTTATTTCTACATCTGTAATTCATCAGTAACAATATGCTTTAACATTTGCCCCACTGAGTAGTAGAGGCTACTTAATGCAATGTATAAAATGGAATTTTGCTTATTCCTTGGATTAGGTAAAATAGCAAGTGGAAATACTGAGAAAATGTATTCCTTATGGAATGGACTAGACTGACCATTCACACTGAGTGGAATAGCAACTGATATCCAAAAATCTGGTTACCACCTCTTCATGACAGTGTCATCTCTGAATAGTCAGGAGTTTTTTAAAAAATTAAATGAATTGTTTGGAATAATCTCTGAGCCTTTTTCCAGTGCTATAATTTGATTTTAAAAAATAAACTCCAGGCCAGATACAATGGCTTACAGCATATAAATCCAGCACTTTGGGAGGATGGGGCGGGAGTATTGCCCTGAGGCCAGGAGTTCCAGACAGCTCGGGCAATGACTAGAGCAAGACTCCATTACAAAAAATGAAACAACAAAAATTAGCACACCCTGTAGTCCTAGCTACTTAGGGGGCTGAGGCAAGAATATCGCTTGGCCCAGGAGTTTGAGGCTGCAGTGAATTATGATTGCACCACTGGACTCCAGTGTGGGCAATGAAGTAAAACCCTGTCTCAAAAAGTTTTAAAAAAAATTAAAAACACCATAAATTCCAATTACACTATTAATGGTACAAAATAGATACATGATTTATTCATTTTTATGACCAAAAAATAATTTAAAGATTTGGAACAAAAAATGTAAATGCATCCTAGAATTGTATATATACACCCATACTGATTAGTTAGAGATAGTTAAAATTTAATCTGTCCCATCTGAAATGAATCCTGTAGTAAAACCCTGGTTAATAAGATCATCTTAGATAATTTCATAATTAATATGAACTATATGGCTAACCTACCCAAGTCTACCCTTTTTCAAGGGTGTAAGTAATCTTGGCTCCATGTGGATTGACTCTTTTTTCTTTCTTTCCTGTACAAATTACTGATGAGATGTACACTAGAATTGCCTTATAGTTGAAATGGAAATCAGCTTCAGATGAAATTAAATTTCTTTCTTTCAAATACTAAATCTGGCTGAAAATAAAAAGCATTAAAAAAAAGGATTGTGGGAAAACCACATTTTCTTTTAATAGACTTCAGTTGAGGCTTTTTGGGTTTTTTAGTTGTTGTTCTTTTTTTCCTTCTACAGTTTTTCTTTCTCATTTACAGTCTAATATTTTCTTCTGTTTCTCATACTCCAATTATATAAAGTACCAGAATATTTGGAAAAAGTAATAGTATTGCCAATATTTTATTTCTATCTTTTGCTATAATTGAGAATATGTAGCTTTTAAGATGTCAAAACCAAAATTTTATATGTTTTCAAGGATTAAAATGCTGATTCTGCCCCCAGTTCCAGTTCCAAAGATTAAAGGAATCGATCCAGATCTCCTCAAGGTAACTAATAATTTTATCTAAATTGTAGCTAGTACTAATTAACACCTGAAGACTCCTGTCATATGTTGAAGGTTTTCTGTAAGCTATATATATCACATTCAACTTTCTTGTATCTCTTCTCCTGGAGAAAAATTTTTTAAATATTCTATTTCTTAAAAATAAGAAAACGTCATATGTATTTAAAAAGTTACACACTAATTTATGTTTTTTATATGTTTTGTTACTATTGTTCTTTTTGTAACCATAATTAATCTCTGAACATTATTTGCTAATTCATTTAATTATTATGAGTTGCTTTTCATAGATCTTCATTTTCTTTCTATTTTCTAGGAAGGAAAATTAGAGGAGGTGAACACAATCTTAGCCATTCATGATAGCTATAAACCCGAATTCCACAGTGATGACTCTTGGGTTGAATTTATTGAGCTAGATATTGATGAGCCAGATGAAAAGACTGAGGGATCAGACACAGACAGACTTCTAAGCAGTGACCATGAGAAATCACATAGTAACCTAGGGGTGAAGGATGGCGACTCTGGACGTACCAGCTGTTGTGAACCTGACATTCTGGAGACTGATTTCAATGCCAATGACATACATGAGGGTACCTCAGAGGTTGCTCAGCCACAGAGGTTAAAAGGGGAAGCAGATCTCTTATGCCTTGACCAGAAGAATCAAAATAACTCACCTTATCATGATGTTTGCCCTGCTACTCAGCAGCCCAGTGTTATCCAAGCAGAGAAAAACAAACCACAACCACTTCCTACTGAAGGAGCTGAGTCAACTCACCAAGCTGCCCATATTCAGCTAAGCAATCCAAGTTCACTGGCAAACATCGACTTTTATGCCCAGGTGAGCGACATTACACCAGCAGGTAGTGTGGTCCTTTCCCCGGGCCAAAAGAATAAGGCAGGGATGTCCCAGTGTGACATGCACCCGGAAATGGTCTCACTCTGCCAAGAAAACTTCCTTATGGACAATGCCTACTTCTGTGAGGCAGATGCCAAAAAGTGCATCCCTGTGGCTCCTCACATCAAGGTTGAATCACACATACAGCCAAGCTTTAACCAAGAGGACATTTACATCACCACAGAAAGCCTTACCACTGCTGCTGGGAGGCCTGGGACAGCAGAACATGTTCCAGGTTCTGAGATGCCTGTCCCAGACTATACCTCCATTCATATAGTACAGTCCCCACAGGGCCTCATACTCAATGCGACTGCCTTGCCCTTGCCTGACAAAGAGTTTCTCTCATCGTGTGGCTATGTGAGCACAGACCAACTGAACAAAATCATGCCTTAGCCTTTCTTTGGTTTCCCAAGAGCTACGTATTTAATAGCAAAGAATTGACTGGGGCAATAACGTTTAAGCCAAAACAATGTTTAAACCTTTTTTGGGGGAGTGACAGGGTGGGGTATAGATTCTAAAATGCCTTTTCCCAAAATGTTGAAATATGATGTTAAAAAAATAAGAAGAATGCATAATCAGATAGATATTCCTATTGTGCAATGTAAATATTTTAAAGAATTGTGTCAGACTGTTTAGTAGCAGTGATTGTCTTAATATTGTGGGGGTTAATTTTTGATACTAAGCATTGAATGGCTATGTTTTTAATGTATAGTAAATCACGCTTTTTGAAAAAGCGAAAAAATCAGGTGGCTTTTGCGGTTCAGGAAAATTGAATGCAAACCATAGCACAGGCTAATTTTTTGTTGTTTCTTAAATAAGAAACTTTTTTATTTAAAAAACTAAATTAAAACTAGAGGTGAGAAATTTAAACTATAAGCAAGAAGGCAAAAATAGTTTGGATATGTAAAACATTTATTTTTACATAAAGTTGATAAAGATATTTTTAATAATTTAGACTTCAAGCATGGCTATTTTATATTACACTACACACTGTGTACTGCAGTTGGTATGACCCCTCTAAGGAGTGTAGCAACTACAGTCTAAAGCTGGTTTAATGTTTTGGCCAATGCACCTAAAGAAAAACAAACTAGTTTTTTACAAAGCCCTTTTATACCTCCCCAGACTCCTTCAACAATTCTAAAATGACTGTAGTAATCTGCATTATTGGAATATAATTGTTTTATCTGAATTTTTAAACAAATATTTGTTAATTTAGAAAACTTTAAAGCGTTTGCACAGATCAACTTACCAGGCACCAAAAGAAGTAAAAGCAAAAAAAGAAAACCTTTCTTCACCAAATCTTGGTTGATGCCAAAAAAAAATACATGCTAAGAGAAGTAGAAATCATAGCTGGTTCACACTGACCAAGATGCTTAAGTGCTGCAGTTGCACGCGGAGTGAGTTTTTTAGTGCGTGCAGATGGTGAGAGATAAGATCTATAGCCTCTGCAGCGGAATCTGTTCACACCCAACTTGGTTTTGCTACATAATTATCCAGGAAGGGAATAAGGTACAAGAAGCATTTTGTAAGTTGAAGCAAATTGAATGAAATTAACTGGGTAATGAAAAAAAGAGTTCAAGAAATAAGTTTTTGTTTCACAGCCTATAACCAGACACATACTCATTTTTCATGGTAATGAACAGAACATAGACAGAAGAAACAAGGTTTTCAGTCCCCACAGATAACTGAAAATTATTTAAACCGCTAAAAGAAACTTTCTTTCTCACTAAATCTTTTATAGGATTTATTTAAAATAGCAAAAGAAGAAGTTTCATCATTTTTTACTTCCTCTCTGAGTGGACTGGCCTCAAAGCAAGCATTCAGAAGAAAAAGAAGCAGCCTTAGTAATTTAGAAATCATTTTGCAATCCCTTAATATCCTAAACATCATTCATTTTTGTTGTTGCTGTTGTTGTTGTTGAGACAGAGTCTCGCTCTGTTGCCAGGCTAGAGTGCAGTGGCGCGATCTTGACTCACTGCAATCTCCACCTCCCACAGGTTCAAGCGATTCCCGTGCCTCAGCCTCCTGAGTAGCTGGGACTACAGGCACGTACCACCATGCCAGGCTAATTTTTTTGTATTTTAGCAGAGACGGGGTTTCACCATGTTGGCCAGGATGGTCTCGATCTCCTGACTTCGTGATCCACCCGACTCGGCCTCCCAAAGTGCTGGGATTACAGGTGTGAGCCACCGTTCCCAGCCCTAAACATCATTCTTAAGAGCATTGGGATATCTCCTGAAAAGGTTTATGAAAAAGAAGAATCTCATCTCAGTGAAGAATACTTCTCATTTTTTAAAAAAGCTTAAAACTTTGAAGTTAGCTTTAACTTAAATAGTATTTCCCATTTATCGCAGACCTTTTTTAGGAAGCAAGCTTAATGGCTGATAATTTTAAATTCTCTTTCTTGCAGGAAGGACTATGAAAAGCTAGAATTGAGTGTTTAAAGTTCAACATGTTATTTGTAATGATGTTTAATAGATTTTCTGCTACTTTGCTGCTATGGTTTTCTCCAAGAGCTACATAATTTAGTTTCATATAAAGTATCATCAGTGTAGAACCTAATTCAATTCAAAGCTGTGTGTTTGGAAGACTATCTTACTATTTCACAACAGCCTGACAACATTTCTATAGCCAAAAATAGCTAAATACCTCAATCAGTCTCAGAATGTCATTTTGGTACTTTGGTGGCCACACAAGCCATTATTCACTAGTATGACTAGTTGTGTCTGGCAGTTTATATTTAACTCTCTTTATGTCTGTGGATTTTTTCCTTCAAAGTTTAATAAATTTATTTTCTTGGATTCCTGATAGTGTGCTTCTGTTATCAAACACCAACATAAAAATGATCTAAACCACTCTGTATACTGTGAATTATCATTGTAAGGAGAGCTTAGCACCACTGGATCAAATACATCAGCATTGGGTATGGAGATTTTTATGTGCTGAGATATACAGAGGGAAACATATGCCCCTTCCCTTATTTTTTGAGAAGACAAAAGCCCAACTCAGAAATATCCCACTGGCTTGGCCCTCCCCTTAGGCTGTGACTCCCCATAGGCAAAGGTTCATAGAGCTGTGTATTTGATGCATCATGGAAAATAAATGACATGGGTGTCGGATGAGGGAGAGTGATATGTGAGCATTATCTTTACATTTCCAGCTTGAGCATGTTGTCTGGAAGGAAGGAAAGCAGCTCTTCCTCTGCCATTCACCCATTGGCCTAAGTCAGTTTATTGGACTAGCTGCTTGTTATCATGGGAATCAGCTAATAAGTCAGGCTTGGGAGGAAGGCTGATTAGGTAGGTTGTGTAGGAGCCTGAGAGAGCCATGAAGTTTAGATTCCTACAGCAGGAGGCAGGATGCAGGTGAGGTAGCTGCTGAACCCTAGGCTCCTGAGCAGGCACTGGATTCTGAGATGTAGGAATCTGGTGAGGACATTGATAAACCTACTAAACAATGAGGTATTGCTTCAGCAAGTCAAATGCAAAGTGCCACAACTTTTTATAATACTCAAGTGTTATGTTAAAAAAAAAAATGTCTTCACCTGCTGCCTTCTGCCCTGTAAGCAGCCATTACCTGAAAGAACCATGGAGTGAAGCCTCAGGGCTTCTTCATATAGATGCTTTAAGATATGAGGAGTACAGGGAAAAGAAAGCCTGCCTACTTCCATGGATTGAAATAACACAATTCTATTTCAGAAGATTAATGGTGTGTTGAAAATGGCTACACACATCTTTCAGCGTTTCAATTTCTCAAAGTTTCTACTAACCCTTTATTCAAGTGCTATAATATTTACATATTTACATATTTGTATACCAAAATATGTCTTGTTATGTGCTTGTTTTAGGGTAAGAAATAGTGACCAGAAAAACCAGAAGTTACTTAAATCTAAACTTTTTAGTTTGGAATCCAAGATCCCACATAATTTTCCCCAGTCTCCTTTGAGAGTTTAAAATTTAAGACCTAGATGTAAAGGGCACAGCTTCTGAATAAGAATTTGACGTTTGGTTAGCATTCAAACTCTATTGCTGTGGAAATCTAATGAGCATATGATGTCAGCTATGTTACACGGGAAACATTGCTCATAGTTTAAATGATCCCTGACTGATAAATGACATCTGGATAGGGAGAAACTATAACCACCTGGAGATAAGTTATACTTTGGACTTGAGTGTAGTGACTCTTGTAATTAAGCATTTCCCCTATAGAAACTCTGGAAGCTATGTTTCTGGAGATGTAACAAGAGTAACTGGCTCCAGTGAGGCATAGAGCTTCTAAGCCTGGGAGACTCCTTTACCTGCCCAATACCTTCTCTGAATCTGAGCTGCCAGTTGTAGGAGGAGAGGAAGGAAAAGAGCTTCTGGATAGCTATATAAACAGCTGTTTAGATTGCTTCATGCACTGTTATCATTACTGTGACTCTAAAGCAGAAAGCCTGATGCTGTATCCCTTCTGTCCTACATCCCTCTGAGTAGACTGGAACCAAGTATGGTGAATCTGGGGAATGTGTGGTTGAGCCTAAGAAGATCCCCTTGCATATGTAGCAAAAGACACTTGCCATTTCTTGAACAAAGTTTGTGCTTTCCCATCTCTATGTTCTTGGTCATGCCTCCTCCTTCAACTAAAAAGCTCCCACTTACCAACCCTGCCTGTCAAGATTCCCTTCACCCTTCATGGCCCAGCTCTAATGCCTCCTTCATGAACTCTCCTGTGATTCCCACCATCCAATCAGTGATTTTTTCTTCTGAACCATGTTTAATGGTGTTTATCACATTACTTTGGTAGCTCACCTGACAAACAGCTAGTATAGATTTACCAGTATGTACGCTGGTGAATATCTTATCTCCAAAATGCCCTTGAATGGATAATTTTGTGGTCAAATAAATTTGGAAAACATCTCATACTACACTCCCATCTGGGAGAGTCATAGTGCATTTTGACATTTTAAAGCTTCTACAGTTTAAAGAAATCCATTTAAATTTAACACATTATTTCCTAATTAATAATGAGAAATAGTTAAAGAATACCCAGTATTATATTATTAACACTTAGGAAAAACTGTATAAGGAGAGTAACACACCTGGCACAAAATAAAGTTATATTAAATTTCAGATGAATGTGAATTTGAACAAAACCTTTTATATGATGTCATTAAATTTTTACTCTCAATAAAACTTCCTAAAAATTGAATGTGAAGGAGCTGCATGATTAAAATAAACACAGATTCTTCTCAACTCAACTCAGATATGACATTTTTCTGAAAGTCTGGACGTCTTAGAGCATTCATTATCTTCTCTATGACAGTGACTTTTTATATGCTTGCTGAAACAGATTTTAACTTTTTCCCTTTTTCAGTCCAAAGAATAATTGACATATGGAATGTACCAATATTAACAAATTCTGATTCTTATTTAGGACACCCATTTTTCTATGAAATCTGAGCTTATAACACCAAGAAATGCTTATGCTTATATCACTTCTCATAAGAAGGAGCATATGTTGCTGTGAAACTGCAGAATAATATTTATCTGTTATTATCTGAACAAAATTAACTCACTCCTAATGCTGCCTGCTAAGTTAAAAAAAAAAACTTCGAATATAATAGATCTTTTCACAGTAGTCCCAGGAAGCAGTCTTTGTAGGAATACATAGAAATCAATTTTGTTGATCTCTTGTTAGAAAAGAATCCTTACACAATTGTTCTGTGGGCATTAAGAGATGTTACCAGCTTTTTCTATAAGGATAAAATAATTTGTGAAGAAATTGTACTCACTTTGGCTTTGACAATGGTACTGTAGTCAAAAATTCAAAGTCGAAAGATTTTTATTGTTACCTTTCCTTTAATGGTACCATATGATTAAAAAAACTTGCATATAAGGACTTTATAAAGTACTTTCAAAGGTATTATTTCATTTAAACTTAAGAAATCTGTGTTGTAGGCTTGTCAGATATTATTCTTAATATTTTATTGGGAAAAAAAGGCTCGTAAAAACTAAGAGATTTTCCCAAAGTTAATAAACTAGTGAGTGATGAAGTCAGGATGAAAACCCATGTTGACTAGTCCAGAGTTCCCAAAACAACGCAACCTATAATATTACTGGATGGGGGAAAAGCTTTGGATCCTATTCACAGTCTGAAGAAAATGGAAAGTTAATTGTTTTGTAATAATTATTATTCAAAGATAATAACTAATCTTTGAATAATCTTTGGTAATAATAATTCTTTGAATCCTTTGGTAGAACTCAAAGAATCACCTGCCAAAGACAAAAGATTCTTCTCTGATAAACATAACCAGCTAGTAAATGTCTAACAACCAGTTTTGGAGTTGGGGGGATCTAGATTTGTAACATTTGCCAATTTCAATGGTGTGAATACACAAATATGGTGATTTTAAGCTATTATCTTATCACTCCGCATGAAGTTGGGAAAAGATGGCACAGTCAGCTCTCATAACTGTACAGACCAGCTCCAGGAAACCACTGAGTCTACACAAGCTTACAATTTCATCTAATGCTGACATTTTTTATAACGGCTAGGTAGCATTTTTAGCTAACATTTATCAAGCACTTACCATATGCCAGACACTCTTCTAAGCACTTTACATTGATGAACTTATTTATCCTCACAACAATCTCATGAGGTAAATCCTATTTTCCCCAGTTTACTGATGTGGAAACTGAGTTTAATTAACTTGACCAAAGTCACAAAATTAATCAATATTAGAGCCAGAATGCAAACACAAGCACTCTGGCTTTAGAGCTAATACCATAAACAGGTTTGAAGAATAGTTACCAAGCACCTACTGTGCACCAAGGATCTTCTAGATGAAGAGAATGTGGGTACAACATAGGCTCTGCCTTCAAGATTACACCTAAGGCAAGGTCAAATCCTTGTGATATAGTGACAAGTCAGTATTAGCACTATATGCTGTGTACAAAGTGGGAAATAATCTTTCTGGGGCACTCGAGAAGAGTGGTAGGAAGTGAAAAAAAGGGGGCAACCAAATATACTACTCACCTTACTGCCCATTGGAAGGATTTTTCTTCATCTTCGTCTTTCTGGGATGCCCCTGATTTGATTATAAATGTAGCTGGTGCCAGCATGTTAGGCAAAACCATTTGTACCAGACTGCATTTTTCCCTTCTAAGTCAGTTGATTGTGAGAAAATGCCCATGAGGCCATGAATGCAGACTCAGGAACAGGAAGCAATGTAGAAAGAGAAGCTATTGTAGGAGTCAGCACTATCTGTTCATGCAGATTCCTTTTGTATTCCATACTTCTTAGAACCTAATCTCTTTCCATGTGTTGATGGATTGTTGCCGCACACTCCCACCCTTATAAAATGATGAGCTAATTAACATATAGATCATGACTGGCAACTTAATTGTATGGTCACTTGCTGTCCCATGGTTAGGCATTCAGATTCTGCCAGTGTCCAATATCAAACCAAAACTATTTCTAAAAGACTAGTTATCTGCTGAAGAGAACATGGTTTGCTCCAAAACTCTAGGGGTCTACAGTGCGATTCCCTTATTGGGGCTATCCAGCAACTCCTTACAGAAGCACTAATTACCACAGAAATGTCGAGTGTTGTTGAATTTGCTGGGTCATACTCCCAATGGACATAGTGTGTCTGTGCTCCCAATGGACGGAGCAGCTTGTATTGTATCCTAGACTTGCTAGAGTATATTTTCTTACTCTAGGCTCACTTAAATCCAGCAGTCTTATGGGTTGCTAATAAATATTTTAGAGCAGCATATTCAAATGTAATGTATATTGTCTCCAAAATCCAAATACCATCAAGTATTTTAGTGCTCACAGTTTAATGTGCAAGTATTACACTTTGGAAGGGATAGTTTGACATATTCCAGATATATGGACCTCCAAAATCTGCATCTCTTATGTTCTCATTCAGCCCATCCAGGCTAAAGAATAATGCAAAGTGACATAAAACATGGAGATGTGACTCTTAACACACATTTGTCCTGGGACTGTTTTTTTGGACTCTTGGCTACATGAATTATTATTTGATCTCTCTATATGTGTTTTACTTCCTTCTCTCTTAGTTAACCTCATTGGTCCTTTGTCGTAGATAAAACTCTTGGTTTAAAGTAACAGAAACCAAAAATTGGCTTAAGAAAAAAGGAGAATGTATCTATAAAGTTATGGTAGTGTCTCACAAAAATGCAAAAAGAGGAATCAGGAACCTCGTGATGAATTGAAATGAGAGATTAGAAAGTTGTCAAAATGCTGGAAGAAATTTCACTCTATTGTTTGGCTTTATTGGCTTTAGTCTCTTTCTCTCTCTCTCTCTCCCCCGCATACACCCACTTCCCTATCCCCAGTCCCTCTCCGCTGAGAACTTGATTTTTTCTTTTCAGTGCAATTGGAAGAAAGAAAGCAGCCTCTATACTGCTTCCCAGTTGATATCAACTTTCATTTTCAGTTGCTCTAAAAGAATAATTGATGATGCCCAAATAAACACCTCTTTCAAATATTCAGGGAGGAGAATTGATTTAGCTCAGTTTGGATGAAGTTTCCATGTTCATCCAATCAACTGTGTTGATGTAAAGAGGGGAGAGTCACATATCACAAAGAAGAATGCTGAGACCAGCCCCTGTGATAAGAAAGAACATTTTCAGAGAAAGTAGGTTGGGGCGACATCAAACCAAATTACCTATCTTTTTCCTCAGTGAAGAAGTTTCTTTTTTATTCTAGACTTTCTTTTTTTTCCTTCGTTTTTCTTATTTCCTTTGGATATTAAGCAGACATCTATGCCCAGCTTATTTTAAGTTTATTACGTTCTGAATTGACCCTTTGGATATTTACAGAAGGGATTTATGTTGGAAGAGCAAATGATTACTAGGGTCAACATGTGGAAAGGAGTGCCCACTCACCAAGGTTGGGCTACTGATACTGGACCACCAGTTTAGAAAATGAAATCCAGCCAGTTGTTGTTGTTGTTGATTGGTGGTGCAGCCAAAAGGTATTGATCGAGATATGTCTGCTCAATTTTAGCTGATTGGAGTACATAATGAAATGTATTTCTTTCCTGATTAACTTTCAAAAGTTAAATTCTTTAGTTAAAAATACCGTTAATTTGTATAGTTTAATTTACACAGTAAGTTATTCACCTACCAAATATTCTGCATCACTATTTAGTCTGGCAAGAAGCATTTCAGAAGAAATTATAACTCTTACAAAATCAACATAGTGACAAATAAAATCAAAGGAAAAGTTGGTGACTTTCAGCTAAATGTGGTATGAAAAATAATCTAAATTTTTATGGTTTGGGTGGACACGGCAGGATTTGAGTGCTCTACTTGTCATCTCATCTTTGAAGAACACATATTTGAGAAGTTAGATGCAATCACCGACAAGAAGAATAACAAAATTAATCTGGCCTATGGAATGATGGACACATCTCAGACAGATCTGTTTGACAGAGTGTGTGAACAATTTGAATCTCTGAGTACCCGAAGCAGTAATCGATGCCAAAGAATTCATTGCTCTGGGCACGAACTTCCAAAGTACAGTAAATAGGAATATTTTCATGATATTTTACCTGTATTTTTACAACTCTAATTTCTTATTGTAATTAAAAGGCAACATAGAATAAGAATTTTTTTCTGTTACTAGCTTTAATATTTTCATTCATCTTATGTGACTACTGAGTTTTATAATCCTAAAAATATGTGGTCTTTATTTTGATTAAACTATTAAAATGATAAATATTAAGGCAAAATGAATGTAACACCTTACACATGACTATGAACTTGTATTTGTTTACTAACTTTATCCAAGTGTGTTCATATAAAGCTTATTTTCTACTTATATATAAATTAGGTAAAAGGGTTATTATACGGGCCAGGCACGGTGGCTCATGCCTGTAATCCCAGCACTTTGGGAGGCTGAGGTGGGCAGATCATGAGTTCAGGAGATCGAGACCATCCTGGCTAACATGGTGAAACTGCTTCTCTACTAAAAATACAAAAAATTAGCCGGGCGTGGTGGCATGCACCTGTAGTCCCAGCTACTCAGGAGGCTGAGGCAGGAGAATCACTAGAACCTGGGAGGCAGAAGTTGCAGTGAGCCAAGATTGCGCCACTGCACTCCAGCCTGGGCAACAGAGTGAGACTCCATCTCAAAAAAAAAAAAAAAAAGAGTTATTATACCCATTTCAGGGTTGAGACAAAGAACTTAACTTCCTAGAGCCATTCCACTAATTAGAATATCTGATACTAGACCTCATGTCTCCTTACCACAAGCTCTGTATTCTTTCTTCGTTTAAACTCTACATTTTCTACATTAAACTATTCAACTTATTCAGACTGAAACTGAAAAAGTTGTGAATGTCCTGTCAATAACAATAATCAAATGTGAATGTGCACAGAAAAATATGTAATCTCTTAGTGAATTATTAATTTTAAAAAGAACTACCAACCTACGTTAATTGAATTTTTTTTAATTTGTATCATTTAAAAGTATAAGTCTGCATATAGGCATTATAACATTGTATGAGATGTTAAATCTTTCTTCTGATTAAAACTGGAAGAACAAAACTAAAGAAAATATATACCTTCATCATATTCCTTTCTAAGCAGAACAGGCTATGTCTTAATTAGTCTGCCACTAAAATAATGCTTTTAAATAAAAATAGAGAAATTTGACTTTATTCTCTGGAATAATTTAAATAACAAAGGACTTCTTTAAAGTTATGATAGACCTTGACCTAATACATTTATGGGGACAGATAGCTAACAAAGTTTTCGATTTCTTGTACTTTGTTGAACTAGTAAAATTAACAACTGCCTCTTGAGTCAATGTTACTTTTTATACTTTTCTAAAAGTCATTCCTTCCATCTAAATTTCCAAATTCATCGTTAAGTGTTATCAAATGTAGCTGCAGTTATGTACATTTTCTCACTTATTCTACAGGCATTTTGTTCTTTCTTTTCTCTTAGTTGAACTTGTCAGACATTTGTTTATTTTACTGCTCATTTTGAAATTCCATTTTAGGATTTAATAAAAATTCTAATTTTTTGTTTTGTTGGCTAATCGAATTATTCGTCTTTGCTGCTATTTATCTCCTCCTCTTCATATTGTTTCTCTTTTTCAAGCTTATTGATTTAAATGTTTCCTGAGCTGAATACTTGGTTGACTTATTTTCAATCATTTTTGTTTAAAAATAAAATAACTTAAAGAGTCTTTGCTTGCCTATGGGCTGTGGTCCCACATGCAGTGTTTTTATATATAGTGTTCTACTTTTCAATAATGCATGTATAACCTATAATCTCACTTTTGAATTCTTATTTGGTTGAATAATTATTTATACTGTTTTTCTTAAAGTTCCAAGTAACAGGAGATATTTTAAGTTAAATTTTCATTATTGGCATCTAAATGTGTGACATCATGAGCAAAGAAAATTGATAAGAGCACCAAATTTTTAGAACTTACTGAAATTTACTTTGCATACTAACACGTGATCAAATTACGTAAATGATATTTGGATGTTTAAAAAAATGTGCATCAGACCAGGCAAGTGGCTCATGCCTGTAATCCCAGCACTTTGGGAGGCCAAGGTGGGTGGATCACTTGAGGCCAGGAGTTTGAGACCAGCCTGCACAACATTGTGAAACTCGGTCTCTACTAAAAATACACAAATTAGCCACTCACAGTGGTGCACCTAGGAGGCTGAGGTGGAAAGATCACTTGAGCCTGGGAGGTGGAGGTTGCAGTGAGCTAAGATCGCACCACTGCACTCCAGCCCAGGTAACGAGTGAGACCCTGTCTCAAAAAAAGGGTCGGGGGGAGGTGGGTGGTATCATTTATTTTTAGGTACAAAGTTAAAAATATAACTACTAAAGATTACTAACAGCCTCATTCAAATCTAAATGCTTGATATTTATTCACTTGATCTCTCACAACCTGAGAGAAGTAGATTAAAATTCTTCACCATGCTTATGATTTCTTTTGGTCAATTCATTTATATATTCTGATGTTGAATTCCTAAAGGCATACATTTCATTACTGTAACAAGCAAAAGAACTAATATACTAAGTAGGTCACTTTTAATTTCAAATAACAGAAGCAGATAATGCTATAGTAGAGTGCCCTGTACACAATTCAAAGTCAGAGAGATGGCTAGACCTCAAGAAGGTAATAGAATCAAAGACCTATAGCTACACAGAATTTATTTTTGCTTCTATCAATCTATTTCACTCTTCCATTTCTTTCTGCATGTATATGACATTACATGATGATACATGTGGCATGTGTACAGCACATGGAGGATGCTCCACTCACCACAGCTCCCAAGCACCAACCCTTCTGAAGTTACCTGTCAAGCTGTCTGAAACATAATCACTTCTTCTTTTTTGTAGTCTCGGAACAGGGATGCTGACTGACCCATCTTGGGTTAATTACGCACTCTGGTCCAATTAGCTGTGGCAGTGAAACTGGGCAAAATCACACTCTTCAAAGTAATTGCTGTTACCCAGCCTTGTCCATGGAAAGAGGAAGCCGTTGCCAGAGAAGAAGGGCTGGACAAACAACCGCTATGTGTGCCCTAGAATAGGAAACCACTTTGAAGGCCTAAGATATATCCAAGGCATATAGTGAGAGTAATAAATTAAGTACATTTAGAAAAATGAAGATAAGTATTATTCCAGAGCTGTCACTGACACTTCATACAATACAACTCAAAATATTTCTATGGAGAACATTTATAGTGATTCATATCCTCTCAACACAGTGGACAGCAAAAGAGAAAGAATAAAACAGAAAATAGAAGGGATATAATCACAGGAGAATTCTAAACACAACCAAAGAAAAGTTAGGAACAACACTATCTTGTAAATATTTCAAACCAGGCACACAGGCAAAGTAGTAAAAATAAATGACATCAGCAGTTAAAAGGAGAAAAGAATGGTAAATGTTTGTGTCTTGCAGCTAATTTTATAATTTGGAATTTATATCAATTTTATTGATCTCATAATGCTGGCAAAATACAAGTCTTATAACACCTATATAACACCTTATAACACCTATATAACCCCAGGTGTTATAGTCTTATAACAGCTATAAAACCCCAGAAGTTGATTGTCTAAAATCTCACCCACACAGGGGCAAAGACTTATATCCCAATAGATATATTTCTGAATGGTGCTCAGATGGGCTTAAATGAAAGATGACTTATTTAATAGTACTGAGTTTTATTATGCTACTAGTCTGTGACTAGCATTCATACTGAATTTAAAATAATGGACTATTTCCTTTTAGATTAGTATCAGAAACATAATTTATTGACTTGTAGATGACTCATTACAAATAATAAATTTCAGTTGTAATAAATATAGTACTAGAGTCAGAAAATGAACTTTTTAGCTTATTAATATTTTATTTCTTTTTATAAATCTACAGGGAAGATGTAACTAATTTTTCAAAAATAGAAAAAGCAGAAGAAAATGAAAAACAGAATATATTTTCCTAAAAACAAGCATTTCAATAGCTCAGCGGAATAAGGTAGCCTCCCCATGAGTGTATTGTGTCCATTTATTAAGATTGAATATTCAAATAAGTTAATATAATTTAATTACATAAAATTGGTTGCATTTTAAAGTCTAAAAATAACATACAGCAGACTCTGAGCAGAGTTTATCACACAGAATATTTATTGGGGAATGTCCTTAGGATCAACATCTGTGGCGGGAAGGGAAGGAAGCAGGATTGGGCAGAAGGAGAAGTCAGGAGAAGACTCAAGAAAGCCTTGACTGACCCCACAAGGTGGTTTTGGATCTGGAATGGCTTTCAGAATTACCCTGAATTGTCTTAAGATGTCCAGGCCTTCATACCCCTGCCTCAATTAGGGGGCAATATATTTGCAACAGCCATTCTGGAGAGCAATTTAGCAGTATTTAATAGAACTGAGTAAGCACATAACTCTGTGACTTGCCATACTACTTGTTTGTGTGTGCTCCAGGAAAACTGAAGGGAATTGGAGTTTATTATGGACTGAATTGCTTTCCCCTCAAAATTAATATGTTGAAGCTTCAACCTCCAACATGACTATATTTGGAGATAGTGCCTTAAGGGGGATAAGGTTAAATTAGGTCATACGAGTAGAGCTCTAATCCAATAGGACAAGTGTCCTTATAAGAAGAGGAAGAGACACCAAAGATCTCTCTCTCTCGCTCGCTCTGTCTCTCTCCCTCTGCGTCTGTCTCTCTCCCCTCTCTGGCTTGTAGAGGTCTCAGGTTTCCAATGAGACCTCTATAAGCCAGAGAGGCCTCAGTGGAAACCACCCCTACTGGAACCTTGATCTTAAACATCTAGCCTCCAGAAGTGTGAGAAAATAAATTCATGTTGTTTAAGCCACTCAGTGTGTAGTATCCTGTTAAGGCAGCTCGAACTGACTAATACAGCGTCTATGTGTTGTCCAACATTAGGGAACTGGATGAACAGAATGGGGTGGATGCATATGACCGTCCAATTCAGTGGTCAGAAATGATGAACTAGCTGATGATGATAGCAATAGCGGCAAACATTGAATGCACTTCTAGGAAATGACAATAATAAAACTAATATTTACTGAACACTTATTATCTGTCAAGCTTTTTTTTTAACCTGTATTATTTTCATTCAGTCCTATGTTATCTCCATTATAGTGTATCTAAATGAAGAAACAGATATTGAGAGGTGTAATAATTTGTTCATAATAACATGGCTAAAAAATCACAGAGCCAGGTTTTGAATGCAAGAATTCCAGTCTTGAGAGATCATGCTTTTTACAACTACCTCAGGCATAGATCCTTTAATGGTTAAAAAAAAGAAAAAAAAAGAAGAGTGAAAGAAAACAAGATCTATCATAATACTCTTTGTATAAATGTAAAGCACAGTAGTATATAAATTAATATCATATATATTTGAATGATACTGGCTGTGTTGGTTAATTGCATATGTCAACTTAATTGAGCTAAGGGATACCCAGATAGCCGGTAAAACATTATTTCTGGGTGTGTCTGTGAAACTATCTCCAGAAGAGATTAGCATTTAAATCAGTAGACTGAGTAAAGAAAATATGTCCTCACCAATATGGTGACATCATCCAATCACTTGAAAGCCCACCCAAATAAAACAAAAACAAAAACAAAAACAAAACAAAAAAAAGAGTGAGGAAGAGCAGATTTTTTTTCTCTTTCTCTCTCTTCTGGAACTGGAACATCCATCTTCTCCTACTGTCAAATACCATGAGCTCCTGACCTGGGCCCCCTCTTCTGCCTCACTCTTAAAACCCTTTTCTCTCTCCCTTAAACATTTTGTAACATTTTCCCAACAGTACCTTCCTTCCCAGATCATCTTTCCTCATTCTGAATGTCTGCTTCTTCTTTCCTCAGCTTGGCTATGTCCTGCCCATTCTTCAGTCTGTGCTGAAACATCCTTTTTTTCAGGGAGATTATCTTGGCTCCCAAACCAGGTTAGCTCTTCATAGCATTTATCACAATTTTATTATGTCTTTTTTGTGCCATTATCTGTTTTCCTGTCTTTCTTCCACCTAATCTGAGGGCATACATTTTATCTACCACGTTCACCATCTCAAAGCCTAGCAGAGTGTTTAACATGTATTAGCTGCTCAGTTAATATTAAATGAATGAATTCCATAGTTGTAGTTTTTAAAAAATAGATAGAAATATTTAGGCACTTTTCCCTTTAAGAGGCAGAATCTACGCTTTCTCCCTTTGAGTCTGGTGAGCTTGTGACTGCTGTGACAAAGAGTAGAAGTGACACATATGATTTTGAAAGCTAAGTCATAAATAGTAATGCACCTTCCTTCTGGCTCTCACGGTGTACTCTCTTTGGAGGAACTCATTCACTATGTGAGAATGCTGAAAACACTGTAAACACCATGCCTAAGAGGCCTTGTGTAGGCACCCTGAAAAACAGACCTGGCTAACTCCAGCCTTCCACACAACTCTGCCAAGAAACCAGAGGATCAGTAACACCACACTCGGCCCTTCACACCAGGCCATCCACTGGCTGAGTGCCACTAAATGACTCCAGCTGAGGCTACAAAGAGCAGAATAATTGCTTAACTAGCCCTATCCAAATTTCTGATCTGAATATGTGTGCTATACTAAAAAGGTTGTTGTAAACATCAGTAAGTTTGGGGTAGTTAGATTTGCAGCAATAGCAACTAGAACACCTGGAGACTAGAGAAGAGTGATATAAAGAAATCCTGAAAATTGAGATCACCTGTGCGTACCACCATCTGAAAAATAAAAGAGAGTTACACACATACAATACAGCTACACATACTCTGGTAAAATTTTCACATTTCAAAGAAACCTAAAATTGCCAGGATTTCAGGTATAAGTCTGTCTCCTGCATTATAGAATGTTTAGCACCTCTGGTTTCCAGATACTAATTCTAGTAAAGCCAGCAGGCATTGTGATAATCCATAGACATCCTTACACATTTGAAACTGTACAAATAATAAAACTCATTTTTCACTAATCTTACAAATTAAATTGCATTCTTTCTATAAACACAAACATTTGAAAAAGATATTACAAGAATATGACATCATAGAATTTTCCAGCTATCTTAACCAAAAGCTTTTTGCAGCTTTGAAATTTTTAACACTTTGTTTTAGAAACTTCTTAGAAGAATTTTAAACTTATATCAGGAATTTGAGTGTGGTATCAGTGTATAGGTTCAGAATTGCCAGCCCAGGCAACTCCCTTTGGGAGATGAAGAGGGAAAAGAAAAGTCTCTACCATTAGGAAGGATTTTTTGAGGTGCCAAATCCTGGTAATTTTCTTCCCAGCTTCATCTTGAAAAAGGAATACATTCTCATTACTACTTAATTTTATATCACAAACTTGCAAGGTTTCAAAGCTATCAGAAATGCTCTGTAAAGCAAATCTCATTGCCACTCTAAGGAATATGCAATTACAGTAAAATTCAATAAAACTTGTTTTAAGCTGGAGGCATCATGCTACCTGACTTCAAACTATACTACAAGGCTACAGTAACCAAAACAGCATGGTACTGGTACCAAAACAGAGATACGGACCAATGGAACAGAAGAGAGGCCTCAGAAATAATACCACACATCTACAACCATCTGTTCTTTGACAAACCTGACAAAAACAAGAAATGGGGAAAGGATTCCCTATTTAATAAATGGTGCTGGGAAAACTGGCTAGCCATATGTAGAAAGCTGAAGCTGGATCCCTTCCTTACATCTTATACAAAAATTAATTCAAGATGGATTAAAGACTTAAATGTTAGACGTAAAACCATAAAAACCCTAGAGGAAAACCTAGGCAATACCATTCAGGACATAGGCATGGGCAAGGACTTCATGTCTAAAACACCAAAAGCAATGGCAACAAAAGCCAAAATTGACAAATGGGATCTAATTAAACTAAAGAGCTTCTGCACAGCAAAAGAAACCACCATCAGAGTGAACAGGCAACCTACAGAATGGGAGAAAATTTTTGCAATCCACCCATCTGACAAAGGGCTAATATCCAGAATCTACAAAGAACTTAAATAAATTTACAAGAAAAAATCAAACAACCCCATCAAAAAGTGGGCAAAGGATATGAACAGACACTTCTCAAAAGAAGACATTTATGCAGCCAACAGACACATGAAAAAATGCTCATCATCACTGGCCATCAGAGAAATGCAAATCAAAACCACAATGAGATACCATCTCACACAAGTTAGAATGGCGATCATTAAAAAGTCAGGAAACAACAAGTGCTGGAGAGGATGTGGAGAAATAGGAACACTTTTACACTGTTGGTGGGACTTTAAACTAGTTCAACCATTGTGGAAGACAGTGTGGCGATTCCTCAAGGATCTAGAACTAGAAATACCATTTGACCCAACCATCCCATTACGGGGTATATACCCAAAGGATTATAAATCATGTTGCTATAAAGACACATGCACATGTATGTTTATTGTGGCACTATTCACAATAACAAAGACTTGGAGCCAACCCATCAATGATAGACTGGATTAAGAAAATGTGGCACATATACACCATGGAATACCATGCAGCCATAAAAAAGGATGAGTTCATGTCCTTTGTAGGGACATGGATGAAGCTGGAAACCATCATTCTGAGCAAACTATCACAAGGACAGAAAACCAAACACCGCATGTTCTCACTCATAGGTGGGAATTGAACACTGAGAACACTTGGACACAGGGTGGGGAACATCACACACTGGGGCCTGTCGTGGGGTCGGGGGAGGGGGGAGGGATAGCATTAGGAGATATGCCTAATGTAAATGATGAGTTAATGGGTGCAGCACACCAACATGGCACATGTATACATATGTAACAATCCTGCATGTTGTGCACATGTACCCTAGAACTTAAAGTACAACAAAATAAAAATAAAAAATAAAAAAATAAAAAATAAAACTTGTTTTTACCAAAATTGAGGAAATGGGCAATTCTGGATAGAGTTCTGTATATCATATTATGTATAGTGTAATACCTTACATTATTGCAACTTTTATCAGGACATTTTGGTCATCATATATCTCAGCTATATTCTAGTCCCTTTGGCCTTATTTAAAGAACAAAATGTCCTTATTGGACAATATCTGTTTACTTTTGCTTGAAAACTTCAAGAATTATGATAGGCTAGATCTCTAATGATGTGGCTGCAAATTGTGGAAGTCAAGAGTATAAACATCTTTGTTACTGTCTTGCTGTGTATTAGGGAAACCATCCCACCTCCCCCAAACTCATATCTACAGACAGAAATTTTATTGGATGATTTGTTCTTTCTCTAGTACTCCTTATATCAAATAATAACATCAGCATTAGAGATGGTCCAAGTTACAAAATATGAAATCCACCAAAGTCCACTCTCCCTGACCTCCAAATATTCATTCTATCACCAAGATTCAGCTTCTGCCTATCCCTAAAATTTTCTCTTCCTTTTTTAAAAGTTCAGACATTTCACAACTACCCCTTCTATAAGCTCTGGCCCCACCAAAAGTTTCTTTCTAAAATACATACCTACTCATGCCAAACCTTTGGTTAAAACATGTTGATGCCATCCTACTGCCATAAAAGTAAAGTCTATACCCCTTAGCCTGATATTCAAGGCTCATCACAAACCTGTCTTGTGGTCCTAGCCCGTTGTAAAGTTTACTTTTGGGCACTTCTAACCTTATCATCACCTACAATCAACCCTTAATCAAAACTCTGAGCTTTAACTTTGGCACGATGATTTTGATGGACTTTGTGGATTTTACTGTTAAGGAATTGACTTAGTGGACTTAACCCTGTTTTGTATCCTGACTTTTCCTGGCCCCATCAAATCTGACCAATAGAAAGAGCTATGCCTCCTCCCTTGACCACAACAAAGACATTTCTGAAATAACCAAATTCATCTGTATTCTTTTGAATAACCATTCACACAGCATTTTTCTGAGCTCATTTTAAAGAAATGTTTACACTGGTCCATGGTTATAAAAACAGCGGATGTCAGTGGGAAAGCACAAGAGAGATCCCGAGAGATGCCTGCCTTCTCAGGAGTTTGTACAAAATTTTGATGCACACAATAGGGGGCACTGCTCCTCTCTCCTCCTCGGCATCTCAAGTATTCCCAGCATACAAACTCTTGTCCCTAAACTTCCAAGCCACACAAATAACAGGGAAGCTAGAAAAAGGTAAAAAATTGTCAGGGTGGGAAGGCAGGAGTCAGAAGCAGGGCCAGCTTCATGGGTGTGTGATAGCACAGAACCCCTACATAGAAAGGCTACCTAAGTCCATTCTGGCTGCTATAACAAAATACTGTAAACGGTGTAGCTTTTAAATAACAGAAATTTATTTCTCACAGTTCTGGAGTCTGGAAGTTCAAAATCAAGGTGCCAGCAGATTCTGTATCTCTATATCTGGCGAGGGACTGCTTTCTTATTCAGATGGTGCCTTTAAGTTGTGTCCTCACATAGTCAAAGGGGAGAACTTTGGTCTTTTCAGCCCCTTATAAGAGCACTAATCCCATTCATGAAGAAGAACCCTCATAACCTAATCCCCTCCTAAATGCTCCGCCTCCTAATCCCATTAAATTGAGGATTAGGTTTCAACATACGAATTTGGAGGAGAACACAAATATTCAGGCCATCTGCAAGGGCCCACAGTTGATTTTATGTTCTGCTGTTCCATCTTGAAATTCTTAATAATTGAATAGGGGTCTCACATTTTTATTTTGCACAGGACTCCACAAATTATGTGGCCTGGCCAGCTCTGGTCACAGGGTTTGGGGCCCAGCACTTCTACCCACAGTTAGCCTCCAATAACAAAAGGTTTGATATTGGATTTTCTTTGTCAACTTCTTTTTACCATCCAGGCTCAGATATAAAACATTTTAATCCCATCTACCCCTAAAATTGGTTATAAGGTATTTTGTCAGTGCTCATTTTATATTACCACTTCCTAGCTCAGCAGCTGATTTTCTGCCCAGAGCCTTCAGTCAAGGGAACAGGCTGTCATTTCTTTCTGTTTGACCTAGATTCTTTCTTTAAAAATCCTAACATAAACTCTTCCAAGATGACTATAATGACTTAAATGGAACTGGAAATCACCTTTCTGCGGCAATATCACTCAAGACATGGGAATAAGGTTTTTATAAAGCACATTATGTAGCTGAGGAGACAGTGACACTAAACAAATTGAGAACCATTCAATGCCATATGAAGTCAGTGGATGAATTGTTTGGTAAAAGTTATAAATGATATAAATTAATAAATTACTATTTATATCTTTAATTCTCTTTAAACTATATACACAATTACCTGGGAGATTCTGGTCTCTGCTACTATGATCATTTTTAGTAGTAAAAAGTCAACATACTTTAAAAAGGGAAAAAGAAATAACTGAAGGATTTTCTGCCCTAGTTGCAGAATATTGTAAACTCAGTGAGATTAGATTGATTATTCAAGCCCAAGAAGCCCTGAAGTTACTTCCAGTGGAGGCATGTCTTCTGAGGTTACAACTCTGAATTTGGCAGCACTTATATTAGTAACAATATGAACATCTTTGATCAAGAATACACTAGACCTTCTCAACAAATAACATAAAATAGAGCTCCCTGAAGTTTCATTTCATTCGGTGATGATGGCTCTCCTTCAAAAACAGACATTGTCATTCAATGATGCATCAAAATATCTCAAATCCTAAGTGACTGTCAAAAAAAAAATCCTCTTAAAAGAATCTCAGAAGGATGGAGTCCATTTTAGAGGAAAATGAGTTGTGTGGATGAAAAGTTCATCTTTAGGAAAACCTAAAACTGCTTTCCCAAGAAGCCAGAAGGTGAAAATAGTAGTGCAGGAACCAAAGGAACAAATAAAAATGTTTAACAACTCTAACATGCAAATGGAACAGGTTGTAAGTGACTGAAAACCACTTATGGTCTCTAATTAGATTAGATTACTAGCTTTCTTTAGAATCAGAAAATGGAAGCCACTATTGATAATCTTTATCAATCAAAAGTCGACTTGAAAAAAAACCTCATTGATGGTGTTAACTTAAATGTTTCCTTTAATAAGGCTTGAAGAAGAAAAACAAAAGATATTTTTAAAGTTTCTGTGAAGAAAATAAAAGAAGCACTTAGAGTTCACATGAAAAGTTTCCAAACTGGGCAAACATTTATAGTCTGAAATGCACAGCTTAAAAATGAAATTCAAAAGCCTCAGCTCAAACTTCAGATAGTGCTTGAACTGCATCAAGAACATGTAATGCAACTTTGCAGAAAATTAATGGAGGAGGGAATTTACCACTTACAAGAGAGAAACCAAAAAATTTCCCAAAATATATAAAAACATGACCACATACATCTGAAGACAGCTCCTACAGGGAGATGGCTGAAAGCCTGGGGTAAGAATAAGCTCCTTCCATCAAAGGAGTATTCTCTGCCATGAGGAAAAAACTCTAGAAAGATCGTTGGAGCTTTGTGAACTAACGAGATGTTCAAAGAGCCACGAAGAGAAAATGGTCACAACAGTCAAAATTTGGTAGAAGTAGAGTTTAAGTTTCAGTTTTTTCCAGGTGGCCCCTTTTGTCATTGCTGTTCCACATACAGTCCCAGGCAGAGGCCAGAGAGGATCAGGAGATCCGCTAGACTCTCAGGTCCTCAGAGAAGGGGGGTTGCATTGTGAGGACTCAGGGATCTGGTGTCACATACAGGCTGACAGCTTTCACAGCTGCCGACTCTGAACATCTACAAGACATTTGACTGTGTTTTCTCCCTTAAAAATAACTTTATTTCTTTTTTGTTTAATTTCAGTTATTTAATTAATGCTACATTTGCTGTTATTGAAGTTTGATAGAATCACATTTTCCCAAAATACTGTTTTGTGAATATAGGTGGTTTAAATGTAATGCTTATGAACATATTATTTCAACTTCCTTGAGCCCTCTAGAATTTAACAGTTTAATTGCATTAAACAGGCCACTACTCCTTAAACCGCAAACCACTATTACATGACCAGGTGGAGCCATTTGAAACAGCAAACCATTTTTATATGCTAAGAGATGTTATTTAAAATATCTAAAAATAACAATATCTACCTCAATAAGTTTTCATTGGTTTTAAAAGCAAAACGCACACATGCAAACACACACACACACACACACACACACACACACTAGTTAAACAATTTTTGTTGGTTTAGCCCTAAATCCATAGATTAATCTGGAAGACTGGACATTTTGCAAGCATTTGCTTTGTGTTTTGTAATTTCCTTTTAATCTTTGTTATTTTGTTTAGGATACCCTATACTGTTTAAATATTTCTAGGTATTATGAAGTCAAACTAAGAATTTTCACTTAAAAATTAATCTAATTTACTTATTTTATATCAATGAATTCATCCCAGATTTTTAATTTAGTTGTTAAGCATTCTGGATGTATTTTTCATAGGAACACTATCAGATCACCACTTGAAAAGAACACAGTTTTGAAATTATCTTTCATTTCATGTTGGAGAAGAACACTTGACCAGAAGAGAACGAGGAGGCAGATGGTGGCTTCTGTGAGAATGATGAAGAAGACTCACAGACACTTCCAAGGTCTGCAGCATTGGTGTAGTGGTTTCGTATGTCATACTTTCTTTTATGTGAGTCACACTGCATTTATTTGCCATAATTTCATTTTCATAACATAGGAATGGATCCCAGAGAGAGAGCGATAAAGATTCCTTAAGACTAGTGGGCACAACCTGTGTACAGTAGAAAGATGTGGTTATAGTGGTGAGAAAGCAGTTGCCTGAGGTAGAATTAACTGAATAGTGAAAGTAAAATGGCAAAGAGTAGGCCTCTCACTGAGGGTTTGGGCTCATCAAACAAAATCTTGATCCTTTCTGACCTCATTAAGTGTCTTTTCAAGAAGATATGATATCCTCAACGTTTATAGACACTCTGCTGTGCCTTATACTGCCTATTCATATATCTAGCTTCAATTTGTTCATTTTTTGCTTGTTTTGGTTTGGTTTTTACTATAATCTTTTCTGGAGACACTAATGGCAGGGCTATGAATTACTTTTTTTGTAGGAGTCAGAGGGTGAAGCACATCCAAATTGGATCTGTTCGCTGTGGTTTTCTTTTTCTTTTTTTTTATTACTATAAGTTCTGGGGTACGTGTGAAAAATGTGCAGGTTTGTTACATAGTTATACACGTGCCATGGTGGTTTACTGCACCCATCAACCATCATCTACATTAGGTATTTCTCCTAATGCTATGCCTCCATTAGCCCCCCGACCCCCCAACAGGCCCCAGTGTGTGATGTTCCCCTCCCTGTGTCCATGTGTTCACATTGTTCAACTCCCACTTATGAGTGAGAACATGCGGTGTTTGGTTTTCTGTTCTTGTGTTAGTTTGCCGAGAATGATGGTTTCCAGCTTCATCTATGTCCCTGGAAAGGATGTGAACTCATCCTTTTTTATGACTGCATAGTATTCCATGGTGTATATATGCCACATTTTCTTTAACCAGTCTATCATTGACGGGCATTTACGTTGGTTCCAAGTCTTTGCTATTGTGTTCACTGTGTTTTAAGAGTCATCTGCCTCTACAGTTTCTCCATTTCTTTTTTGATATTGCTCAAATATTGACAACTGCATAGGAAGATATGTACACTCCTATATGTAGATGATTTTTAAAAAGCATTATCTCAAAAGTTACTTTATTTTGCTAACTACTATTAGAATGAATGAGCATATTTCAATTTTTCTTACACAAAAATCATTTGGCAGATGTCCTCTCTTAACTAATACAACAAACTATTTTTCCCCCTTTACTTAGGCCTGCATAATGGAACTGTTATTTTGACAGGTTTATGTAAGGGTAATTATTGGTAAACTTTTTGCAAAGTGGCTATAATTATTACCTTCCTGTATTTACCCCCTTTGCAGCTCCTGCCATCAATAGATGGAGTCTGTTTCTTCGCTACTTGAGTCTGCGTGGCCTTGTACCCCGCTTTTACCAATAGAATGTGGGAAGTTGCTGTAGGCCAGTGCTGAACCTGGTCCTGTAGAGCAGGGGTTCCCAACCCCCGCACTACAGACTGGTACTGGTCAGTGGCCCATTAGGAACTGGGCTACACCGCAGGAGGTGAGCAGCAGGCGAGGAAGCGAGGCTTCATCTGTATTTACAGCCACTCCTCATTGCTTGCATTATCGCCTAAGCTCCACCTCCTGTCAGATTAGTGGTGGCATTAGATTCTTACAGGAGTGCAAACCCTATTGTGAACTGTGCATGCAAGGAATCTAGGTTGCACAGTCCTTATGAGAATCTAATGCCTGATGATATGTCACTGTCTCCTATTACCCCCAGATGGGACCATCTAGTTGCAGGAAAATAAGCTCATAATGATTCTACATTATGGTGAGTTGTATACTTATTCATTATATATTACAATGTAATAATAAAATAAATAAAGTGCACAATAAATGTATTGTGTTTGAATCATTCTGAAACAATCCTCCCATCCCAGTCTGTGGAAAATTTGTCTTCCACGAAACCAGTCCCTGGTACCAAAAAGGTTGGGCATCACTGCTCTAGAGGGCCTTGCATGTCTGTGATTTCTTTCTCAGGATGATTAAACTCCTTAAGAACAAGCCTGGCTGAGCCTGCTAGAGAATGAGAGACCAAGTGGCAAAGTGACAAGAGTGATACCAACTAAGTCTCCAGAGACTGAGAGCCCAGCCCAGATGAGTAAAACTAGCTAAGCCACTTACCTGACCAATGGCTAACCGCCAATGCATTAAGAACCCAGCCAAGACGAGAAAACTTGCCTACCTGATCCCAGTTTAAACTGCTGACCTTAAATAGCATGAGCTAAATAAATGGCTGTTTCAAAGCACTGCATTTTAGAATGGTCTATTGTATCACAAAAGCTTGCTGATATAGGAACTAGCATTGTTCATTGGTTAATTCTTTCTTTTATTCAACAAATATTTATTTCTGGCCTACTCAAAGCCAACCCAGGTTTGACACATTTATCCTAATCTTCAGAGGTTTGTTCTTATTTTATAAAGATGAAATGGAAGGGCAGAGAGATAAATTGACTTGCTGAGGACCACACAACTAGTAGGAGCAGAGCCAGGATCTGAAGCTAGGAATGTTGAAAGGCTCATTAACCTGCCCCCACCAACAATGTTATCACTAAGAAGGTAGGTTATGAAAAAGTTAATGTTCTCTGGGAGCAATGGAATATTTTAGGCCCAAATTGTCAAACTTATGCTCTATTATGACATTGAAGCCATCATGGATCACTTGTTTACGTACTGGAACAGACTTAAGACTAAATTTTGAGAAAAAGTCTGACTTCTTCTGAGAGTACCACATAGCCACCTCCAAGTAGCTGTTGAATACAAGGCCATTAAGAGCTGGTTAGACTATTTTATTATCACAAAAATACTACCCTTACCATAGACTCCCTATCTAAAGTATATTTATGTCAATAAATTAAGTAGAATAGCTTCACTTCCTGTCCTCATCCAAAAATGCAAACTCTGCCCAGATAGCAACATTGATTCTACTCTTAATGAAGCTCATTAAAAGATGGAATGTTTATATATCTAAGTAGGATTGTTTCAGGAAAAGTAATCCAAGTACTGCATGGTTTAGACTTTATTTTAGAATCATGTTCAAATTCCTCTGTCCATTTGGAAAAGGATGGGGGTGAGTCTAACCAACAGTGTTCCATTGGGTCATAAACCTGATGCATGGAATGTATTTTACCTAATTACTGCAGGAAATGCTGAGAGCTAGAGATCTACAGAACTCGAAGCCAAAGTTGCAGTTGAAGCCCAGACAATATGGTCCAGAAACAGATACTGAAATATGGGAATTACGTAGAGAAACCTGAGGAGGGAGATAGTGCATCAAGAGATCAAGTAGAGGTTAAAAGTAACCCTAGCATTTAAATGTTGCCCACAGCTAACATTTTTTTTTTTTTTTTGAGACAGAGTCTCACTCTGTCACCCAGTGTGGAGTGCAGTAGCGTGATCTCGGCTTACTGCAGTCTCCACCTCCGGGGTTCAAGGGATTCTCCTGCCTCAGCCTCCCTAGTAGCTGGGATTAAAGGTGCCTGCCACCATGCCCGGCTAATTTTTTTTTTTTTTTTTTTGTATTTTTAGAAGAGATGGGGTTTCGCCATGTTGGCCAGGCTGGTCTCAAACTTCTGACCTCAAGTGATCCACCCGCCTCGGCCTCCCAAAGTGCTGGGATTACAGGCGTGAGCCACCATGCCCAGCCACCCACAGCTAACATTTTGATGGAGGACAGTCGCTGAGTAAATAAAATAAAAGTGAGACCCGAAGGGTACATTAAAGTGTTAGCCCTTCAGTTCTCACTTTTATCTTATCTACTCACTGTAACTGAAGCACCTCCCACTCACTTTTAAAATCGATATCACAGATTTGTGTTTCTTCGCACTTATTACAATTTTATGTATAGGTAATTTACTCAATGTATTACCTATTTCCCTTTTAAACTATAAGTCCTCTAAGGTCAGGGGCCAATCTGTTTTGTTTATTCCTAGTTTTCTCATAGACCTCAGGACATAGTTGGTGCTCAAGTATTTCTTGAATAAATAAATGTGTAATTACTGATAATCTTAAAAAGGCAAAGGAAAGAAATGAAAAGCTCTAAAAGCTTTCTACATAGAAGATCAATGCTTCTCAAACATTTATATGCACATGAATCACCTGGTAATGTTGTTAAAATGCAGACTTTGATTTAGTAGTTATGGGATAGAGTCTGAGACTGCATTTTTACAAGCCCGCAGGTGATGCCCATGTTGCTGGTGCAGAGACCACACTTTGAAAAGCAGGGGCCTAGATCATGATTCATTATGATTGCCATTTCTGATCCAATCTAGCCTTTTTCATAGAGATACTTCGAAAGTGTCTTAAAAAGCTCATTTCCACCTTTACTCTCAGGCTAATATTGAGGAAATTGCCTATTAAATTATCCAGTGCCTCCTATATGAATCTTAATGTGAAAAATTAAGAAGTTAGGGTTAGGGAACATGGTTCCTCCTGAGAAACTTGTATGTTTTCTCCTCTTTTACAAAAATAAATAAACTAAGTAGTTAAGCCTGTATCCTTTTTTATTCCAACCATCAGTAAATTCAAAGCCAAATTTGTAGCAGAAATATAAAAACTTTATTGACCTACAGGCCAGAGTATTTCTGTTTTATTTCTCTACTGCTCTTCAATTTCTAATTTATATTTCACCTTGTATAGGTGAAATATGTATGTAGCATTTTTAAATAAATATTCATGGAAATGAGAGTGAGCTAAAATTTCAGCAGTTGGTGAATTTGATTCAAAGACAAAAAGCATGGCCTAAACAGAGGTAAGAATATCAAGAGAGTTAAATAATAGGGCTGGAACAAAGGACTCAGTAGATTAGCCAAACCACTTATAAACATTTGCTGTGATATGGGAGCAACACCATAATATTTTGTTGTTATAATATGCCGGTGATAGTAACTAAAATAATCAAGTGAGATTCCAATGCCAGAGCAATATTGCCAATAACATATACTAGATTTCAATCCTCTGCTAGTTTCTCCTTTGAGACTGTAAGCTCCAAGGCAAAAGGAGAGTCTCTTATTTGTCTTCGCTCTCCTTAGTGCCTAGACTTGCAGCAGCTGATGTTTTGTAAGTACTTAAATATTTTAGAATGAATTAATGAGTGAAGCTATTTTCAACCTAAAAAAATCAATGTATCACTCATTTTAAGATCTTTATGTACATAAACCGGTAGCTTCTGATTTTTTTTCAGCTGCCTAGGTACATATGCATTTCTCTTCCAAATCAGGGTATTTTTAATGAATTCCAGTGTTACTTTCTCTGTTAGTATGACAAAATAATGTAATTTGTTTCTCTATTTTGGTTTTCCAGGCAGTCTTAAAATATATATTAAATAAATCCTTGATCTATCAGAAAATAAATATTCTCTTTTTTCCCAACTTTTATTTTGGGCTTGGGGGGTACATGTGCAAGTTTGCTACATGAGTAAATTGCATGTTGTTGACATGTGGTGTATGACTGATCCCACATCCAAGTAGTAAGCAAAAATGAATCTTTTCTGAGCAAATATTTGATGAATTCTGTTTCTCAGTTGGATGGTATCTAAAGAATAAGACTGTGAATACAACTGTGAAACACATTCACTTTTTAATGATGAAATCATGACAAGTTCATTTAGTTTCTCGTTGAAAGATGTACTTTAAACCTACTAGAATTCATTGAAAAAAATGCTAACATTTATAAACTGGAAGATAAACTTGCGACCCATTCTAAACTAGAAAAATTAAGCTAAACTTTTCTGATTTATTCCTGATGTGTTGGTTCATTTCTATTTTCTCTATGGTAGGCTCTATGGAGAAATATATACATATACATATATATGTGTATATATATACATATGCATATATATGTGTATATATATACACATATGCATATATGTGTATATATATATACATATGCATATATATGTGTATATATATACATATGCATATATATGTGTGTATATATATACATATAGGTGTGTGCACATATATATATATATATATATATATAATATTCCAACTTTCTTAGTCTCTACATCCCAAAATCATTAGATAGTCAAGGCTTCTGTATTTCAAATGTTGGAACATCCAGAAGATTTGGAAGTACAGATGAGGCAGGGGATCTAGGGAGCTCCTCCCTCTCCACCTTACACATACCAGTCACCACATATTTTCAAAGGACTCCTGAAATTTGCCTAGGATGGGCCTAGGTGGAACTTAATACATACATACATACATTCATACATGCGTGCGTGTGTGTGTGTGTGTGTATATATATATATAAAGAAAATAGAGTTTCTTCCCCCAAGGAGCCAATAATAAATACAGCAAAAGAGGTAATACATCAATTCAGTCTTAACAAATGCCACAGAAAGCTAGCATGTTCCATAGAGTAAGGAAAGGTAGATCACAACTGATTGATACGATCAGTGAATGACTCATGGAGAAGGTAGCATTTTAGCATTTAGGGTCTTAAAATGGGCTTGTTTCAAAAGTTATTATGACATGAGTTATATGGAACATTTTATATTTGCTAATTGGGTAGAACCCGCAATTCAGCAGGTCATTTTCAATATTTCTATGTGTTGCTACTAATGTTAGGGAAAGCTTATTTGAGCAGCAGAGTGAAGACTACAACCCCCATTTTCCACTTTAACCTAATTTTCTTGCCATTATGCCACACTACCTTTCAACTAGTAAAGTATGGGTTATCATATTACTGTTTATATTTTTTCACTTGCCAAATTTTGGAGTCTATCGAAAAATCACATTAACAAAAATAAACCTCCCATCTCCCACTCAGAAAAAAAAAAAAAAAGCAGATGAGGCGAAGTTGGCAGTGGATTCGCTTTCAAACTATTACTGAACAACATTCAAAAATTCTAATAATTAACATTTCTGAACACTTACTTTAAGCAAGGATCTCCATTAAGCACCTTATAAATGCATCACTCCATTTAATCGTCACAACCGTCCTAAGAGGCAGGCTTCTTTTTTTTTTTTTTTTTTTTTTTTTTTTTTTGACTGAGTCTTGCTGCTGTGGGTCTCGGCTGGAATGCAATGAATGGTGCGATCTCCGCTCACTGCAACCTCCGCCTCTGGAGTTCCAGCAATTCTCCTGCCTCAGCCTCCCAAGTAGGTAAGATAACAGGAGCCCGCCACCACGCCCGGCTAATTTTTGTATTTTTAGTAGAGACGGAGTTTCACCATGTTGGCCAGGCTGGTCTCCAACTCCTGACCTCAGGTGATCCACCCCCCTCGGCCTCCCAAAGTGCTGGGATTAGAGGCGTGAGCCACAGCGCCCGGCAGAGGCAGGCATTATAATTAATCTCTTATACAGATGAAGATGCTTAGGTGCATGAAATTAAGAACTTACCCACTATCACCCACGGAAAAAGAGAAGAGTTGGGGTTTGAATCCACGCAAGAGCCCACGCCCTTAATCATTAAGCTACCAAGATATAACTCTGTAGATGGGAAACCATATCTATTAACTGGCTCTGGAATTTTAAAAGGCAATTTTATAAGTTACAAAAATAGATATGGATAATTATTTATTCAATGGAGCTGACTCACAATTCAGAACACCCAATGTGATTTATTCTTTGGTTGGGGAAACAATTATTGATCCGGTGTTGATTCGTGTTCTGGAAACCACATGAAAATACCTAAGCAGCCGCAGATGCTGAGCGGAGCTGGGCCAAGTTGGTAAGAACTGCTGGTGGTAGGAGCTCCAGCATAGCGCACAGGGCGGGCCCAGAGAAAGGCGGGCCCATTGTTGGGGGATTCGGCTTCGGAGGAGGGGACAGCATTCAGGGGTGTACCAGGCCCCAGAGGCAGCGGAAAGGGAGACTGTGGGGAACTAGGAGCAACAGCAGGTACACTCCAAACTCTATTGACGGTTCGAAATTCCCGCTTTCTCCATAGAGATTCCTTTCTTCATATTTCCTTACAGTGCTCTGGGTCCATTACAGGCTTTTCTTTTCAGACACCTCTCTCACATCCGCGGGTCCTCGGCCCCCATCCTTTATTTTTGCTAGGCCGCTAAGGACGCTAGAAAGCGATTCGAAACTCCCGCTTTTTCCATAGAGATGCTTTTCTTCTTATCTCCTTACAGTGCTCTGGGTCCATACAAGTTTTTGTCTCAGGCACTTCTCTCACATCCGCGGGTCCTCGGCCCCCATCCTTTATTTCTGCTAGGTCCCTAAGGACACTAGGATGACGGGGAGGGAGCCAGGGGACCCAGGCTTCAGGACTGAGAGTGAATTCTTGAGGGGAGGTGAGGAGGAAAGAGGAGGGACCAGAGCGTGGGGCAGGCGAGCGGCGAAGGACCAACTGTGTGGGGTAGGGGAGAGGACGAGCCCCGGGACTCAAGCCAACAGACAGGAGGACCCAAAAGGAAACGGAACTGTCACGCTCCTGTGGGGATGGTTGAAGCCAGCAGGCAAGAAGACAAAGAAGGAAATGGGACTTTCACTTGCCTGTGGGGACGGTTGAAGCTGAGCCTTGAAGGTCACAAATCAGTCTCTGCTGCTCACTAAGGAATTTGACAAGCACTGAATCACCAGCTTGACACCGAATTTCACAGGGCAAGACCATATTCACTGAAAGGATCTTGACCTAAGAAATCAGAAGAGCAGGCAATTCATTTCTAGGCAATTGACCTAGAAATGAATTGCCTGGCTCTGCCATTATGGCAAAAGGGATATCATGCAACGATAGCAAATGGAATATTAGTGATGGTTTTACAAGGAAATAACAGGGTCTTCTTTGGGGGAAGGAGTTGAGAGAAAATCAAGCTCAAATTTAAATGCATTTATTTCAAGAGCCAGATTCTGAGACAAAACCCTAGTAAAACCTTTTTTATTTAAAAGGTTAGGTACCAAAAAAAAAAGTTGGGGGTGGAGGGAGTTTCCATTAACTACTTCAGATTACCATGTAGCACTATTAAAGAATAACAGTACTATCAAATAGCAATTATTTTTAATTTTACTCCAAAAGGAATTTTACTGTATCATGGGAGGCTATTAACAAATATTTTTCTGCTGTAAGGATCAAGTTTTAACTATTTAAAGGATTTTATATGTAGTTGTGCTTGCATATGTCATACATAAGATAATAATTCGAGATAATAATTCAAGAAACAAAATATACAGCTAAAATTCTCTGAGATTTAAAAACCATTAATAATTGCTAATGCAAAATATTTCAAAAAGAAGAAAATGAGATATCTTGATGAAATAACATATTGTCAAGCAATATCTGTTTTGGTTAACTTCCTTTTAAACAATAATATGCCCCCAAATTGCTTTGAGTAACTACATCAGGAATTTTACTTACATTTTACTTTGGACTAGTTACCGCTTTCACACACCATACATTGGTCCATGTTTTTTCCTCAACCTAACATCCCTGAATTTCAAACTTGTATTTTCCCTTTCTTCTTTGCTATAGAAAAATCTAAAGACAAGTGTCTCATACTTGTTTACATTACATCTGAAGATGTAAACTCATCCAGTCAGAATGGATAAATTGACTTTTGCAAAGTAGCCAGCATTTACATTCTGGGATTCTGAAGAATTTCTTATGATTGATTTCATAGGACTAAAACTGAAACTCTTATTCTTCAGCAGTTAGCTGGCTATCCCCAAAGGTTAATCCCTTATACAAAATTACAAGACAATAGAAATGCAGAGAGATTGCTTTGAGCACATTAATTTCCATGCATCTTTTATTTACCAGTTTACCAAACAAAATATAAGAAATAAGCATAACAGCAGAAAACATTTGTGACATGATAGTTAAACAAGTATTTTTAACATCTTTAATTAAGAATAATTACAGTTAAAAGTCATGCCTCAGATTTAATATTGCATTAGGTTTTAATGCAGTAAAGAAACAAATATAAATAAGTCAACTGGGGTGTGGGTGGTAAGGAGTGGAAAAGACAATGCATTTGACCACTGTTAATATTGATTATAACAAAAATTCTCTCAGTGCAATGGAGCCCAAGTAGGTGCCCTATGAGTTGAATATAGAAATGTTAGTATTTGAGCTATGAACACTATTGTGGTGCTTTAGATCTTATTTATTTATTTAACACTATCTACTGTTTACTACTTTCAGGCATGGACCAAAGCAGTGAAGGATGTATGAAAAAGATTAGCAGTGTGAATCTTGACAAACTTATAAATGACTTCTCACAGATAGAAAAGGTACGTAAAAATAGAAAACAATTCTACTATATAGGGATACATGGAACAGATTTTGCCAAGGGAAGAAGTTGGGAAGAAAGAAAAATATACCAAAAAATGATCAAGATAATAATATTATATTTTGCTATGCTCTTCTCTCTCATTTTAAAACTCCATGTTTAAAATATATCTGGCTTGGATTCATTTGTACTAATACATCAAAATGTCCCTATGACAGGGGAACAAATAATGTATGTACTTTTGCCAAAGTCAAACAGAAAATACATATAGTAGTCCCCTTATCTGAGGTTTTGCTTTTTACAGTTTCAGCCACCTGAGGTCAACAGTGGTCCAAAACTATTAAATGGGAAATTCCCAAAATAAACAATTCATAAATTTTAAATTCTGCACCATTCTGAGTAGCACGGTGAAATCTTCCATTGTCTCTGTCAGTCCTGCCCAGGATGTGATTCATCCTTTTGACCAGTGTATCCATGTTGTATTATAGACCACTTGTCTGTTAGTCACTTGGTAGCCACCTCGGTTATCAGAAGGGTGAGTACAGTACAATAAGATAATTTCAGAGAGAGAGACCACATTTATGTAACTTTTACTACAGTATATTATAATTGTTCTATTTTATTATCAGTTATTGTTATTAACCTCTTACTGTGCCTAATTTATAAATTAAACTTCATCATAGTTATGTATGTAGAGGTAAAAACATACTATATATAGGGTTCAGTACTATCTGTGGTTTCAGGCATCCACTGGAGGTCACGAACATATCCTTCCATGGATAAAAGGGAATTGCTATACTTGAAAGCCTACATTGTCCAGGCAGGGCACGGTGGCTCACTCCTGTAATCCTAGCACTTTGGGATGCCGAGGAGGGCGGATCACGAGGTCAGGATATCTAGACCATCCTGGCTAACACGGTGAAACCCCGTCTCTACTAAAAATACAAAAAATTAGCCGGGCGTGGTGGCGGGCTCCTATAGTCCCAGCTACTCCGGAGGCTGACGCAGGAGAATAGCGTGAACCCGGGAGGCGGAGCTTGCAGTGAGCCGAGATCGCGCCACTGCACTCCAGTCTGGGCGACAGAGCGGGACTCCGTCTCGAAAAAAAAAAAAAGAAAGCCTACATTGTCCATAAACTCTGGAATGGTTTTAGTAAACATTGAAGTAAATGCATATTTCAATCTGTTATTATAACTACTCATTTTTTAGTATTTCCTGTTCTATCTCTTCCATTTTCCTTCTTTTTTGCCTAAAAGCAAAGCCATTTAAAGTCTGTCTCCCCAACTCTGGACAAATGGTAGACCAAACCCACAAGTGTATATTGGGTTTATCCTCCCTCCTCTGCCTTCAATAGCTGTTGAAAAATGTAGGTGGTTAAATGAAAGAATTGGGAAGTGACTTTGTGAAGCAAGAGTGGGAGGGAGGCTAATATCTACTTCTGTTTTCTCTTCTTTTCTTGTAATTCTTTTCTATTCCTTCTTTTCCTCAGCACACACACACACAAATGTCATAATGAAAGAATTTTTATGATCATGCGTATTTTGAAGTAACATTATGAGCTTTTTTTAAACGGTAAAGTTAAGTGTTCTTAACCGAGTGATTCCTAACATAATAAGAGATAAAAGAGAAAGGAATAAGAAGCATTTTTGGTGGGAAAGGAGTTGGTGCAATGATTTTGGAAATTAATTTGGAAATATCTGTCATATTCTTAAACACTTTAAATAAGAAATAATTGTTCATTTTTGAGGTGATGATGGTATTGTGGCCATATTTTGAAAGAGTCATCTCTTGGAGATACATATGGATGGTAATATTAACAGATGAAATAACATAATGTCAGAGAGTTGCTTTAAGATCAATTCAAAAGTGGTGAGACTAGAGCGGTGGATAGAGATACAGATGATATAAGACTGTTCATGAGTTGATTTTTGAAGCTATTTGAAGAGTATATGGAGGCTTATTATACTATTCACAAAAATACCCAAGAGATATGGTCAAGAATGTTTAACCATTACAAAAAGTAGAATATGGCCTCTGTCTGTCTCTCTCTCTCTCAGTAAGAGACTGGTTAAATAAATTACAGCATATTCAAAAATGAAACTGAATGTAGCTGTTAAAAAGAATGAGGTAAGCCAGGTGCGGTGGCTCACGCCTGTAATCCCAACACTTTGGGAGGCCAAGGCAGGTAGATTGCCTGAGCTCAGGATTTTGAGACCAGCCTGGGCAACATGGTGAAACCCTGTCTCTACTGAAATACAAAAAATTAGCCGGGTGTGGTGGCGTGCCCCTGTAATCCCAGCTACTCAGGAGGCTGAAGCAGGAGAACTGCTAGAGCCCAGGAGGCAGAGGTTGCAGTGAGCCAAGATTGCCCCACTGCACTCCAGCCTGGGTGACAGAGTGAGACTTCATCTCAAAAAAAAAAAAAAAAAAAAGAATGAGGTAGATCTATGTGGGTTTACATGACATCGTCTCCCAGATAATAGTACTAAGCGGAACAGCCAAGGCACAGAACAGAATATAATATGATTTCTTTGTATAGCTGTACAGTCATAAAATATTTTGGAAACATATATAAGGAATTGTTAACCATGGGACTGAGAGTTGAATAGTTGGAAAGAAAGTGGTTCAAGTTAGGTCATATTTTTACTTTTCATTTATAACTGCTAGTCTGTTTTAATATTTTACCATGTTACTTTTTAATTTGAAAATAAATTGGGAAGTGGGCTTATTTAAAATACAGTCATATATTGCTCAATGACAAGGATATGTTCTGAGAAATGCATTATTAGGCAATTTTATCATTGTGTGAATGTTATAGAGTATATTTACGCAAACCTAAATGGTGTAGCCTATTACACACCTAGGCTTTATGGTATAGCCTACTGCTCCTAGGCTACAAACCTGGACAGCATGTTACTATACTGAATGTTGGAGCCAAGTGTAACATAATGGTAAGTATTTGTATATCTAAACATAGAAAAGGTACAGTAAAAATATGGTATAAAAGATAAAATTGTTACACTTGTATAGGGCAGCTCCATTATAATCTTGTGGCACCACTGTTATATATGCAGTCTGTTGTTGATCAAAATGTCTTTATGCAGTACATGACTGTATATGTATTTTTTTATTAGACTATCAGATATTAAGTGGTTTGTATTTTCATTAGTCTGCATATACTTAATAAAAAATTAAACTAGCAGCATTGATTTGTTAATAATAAGTATTCTATTTCTTCTACAGAAAATGGTAGAAACCAATGGAAAGAACAATATACTGGATATTCAGTTGGAAAAGAGTAATTGTCTATTAAAAGTAATGCAAGCAAAGGAGGTCTCCATTAAAGAAGGTTAGTTATTTGCTGCCTGAGGAATGCTAATTCTAATGAAAGTGTTTTTCCGTTCAACAGTGATTAATATTACACCATATATTTGTAAAGTGTTTTAAGTCCACATAGAATTTTCCAGACTATCATCTCATTTATATCCTTACTATAGCCCTGAAAGACATGTAAGATGGGTATTATTACTCTACCTCACCAATGAAGAAACACAGAATGAGACAAGTTAAATAATCTTTCTGAGACTGCTCAACTTTCTGAGGCCAATAAGAAATGGCCAATTGAAGTCTCAATACAGGCCTATAAAAACCATAGGGAAAAAAATTAAGTTGAATTTCTACCTTATAATTACATCAAAATAAATGTCAAATGTGTCAAAAATTTGTGTTAAAAATGAAGCTGTACACATATATTGATTTGCTCTGTCAACTGAGAGAGCCTAGAGGCAATAATACCCCACTGACATTGAGCATACCTGGTTCCCAGATCTTGGTTCCTTATACCATTCTCTAATAAAAGGAACATGGCTGATTATAGCACTGGGGCAGGAAATATGCACGATAAGCCTCAAGCATCTTGTAATGGCAGAAAGTAAGAAAGTCCTCAAAAAGGAAAAAACAAACAAAAAAAAAGCACCCCACAGTGATGGGAGTATGTTGAAAGTGAGACAAAAGCCAACTGAACGAGCCAAAACTGGAACAACATGAGCTAGCCCAAAGTATAAAATAAACATCCATAAATCCTTACTGATACAAATAAATGATTTAATAAATAAACAATTGGGGAAGAAGACACACATCTTCTGCGCAGAAGAATTACAAATGACTTTTGTAGATATTTTGCCCTCAGGGAGGAAGAGCATGGCTCCACACTCATTAATCGTGGGCTCAATATAGTCACTTTCTTTACTGTAGTGAAGACACAGTATGGAAAGGGTGAGGGTAGGGGAAAAGTAACTACAAAGTGGAGAAGCCTGACAAATACTACCTCAGCACAAGATCAACATAAATTGTTATATCATATTGATAGTATATACTCTTGATAAGATACAATAAAGATGGCACTTCTGTGGTCTTTCTCCCCAAAACCCATAACCCTAGTCTAATCATGAAATAAATATCAGAAAAATTCCCATAGACATTACAAAATACTTGATGAGTATTTGCAAAACTGTCAGAGTCATCAAAACTAAGGAAACTCTGAGAAATAGTCACAGCCAAGGTTTGAAGATATAGCCCTAAAAAGTAAAGTTTATTAAAAGTTAAAAAGATGAAACCACAGAAAAACTAGAAGAGAAATGTAGGGTTTTTATTTTTATAATGGAGAAGGACTTTCTAAGTGTATGACACAGCATATAGAAACAATGAAAGAAGGATTTGTACTTTTGACTCTAAAAAATTAATAAACTTTTTGGAGCAGTTTTAGGTTTACAGAAAAAAATTGAGTGAAAGTACAGAGAGTTTCCATATACTCTCTCACCCCACCACTTCCCTATTACTAATATCTTGCATTAGTATGGTACATTTGTTACAGCAGATGTGCCAATTGATCCACTATTATTAACTAAATTTCGGCCAGGCATGGTGGCTCACACCTGTAATCCCAGCACTTTTGGAGGCCGAGGAGGGTGGATCACGAGGTCAGGAGTTCAAGACCAGACTGGCCAAGATGGTGAAACCCCGTCTCTACTAAAAATACAAAAATTAGCCAGGCATGGTGGCAGGCGCCTGTAATCCCAGCTACTCGGGAGACTGAGGGAGGAGACTTGCTTGTATATTCAAACATTTGAAGAAGAAATAATACCAATCCTACTCAAACTGTTCCGAAAAACAGAGGAGGAGGAGAGAATACTTCCACACTCATTCTACAAGGCTGATATTACCCTGATACCAAAATCAGACAAAGACACATAAAAAAAAATAACTACAGGCTAATATCTCTGATGAATACTGATGTAAAAATCCTCAAAGTACTAGCAAACCAAATTCAACAACACATTAGAAAGATCTTTCATCATGACCAAGTGGGATTCATCCCTTGGATGCAAGGATGTTTCAACATATGCAAATCAACCAATGTGTTACATCATATCAACAGAATGAAGGCTAAAAATTATATGACCATTTCGATTGATGCTGAAAAAGGATTTGATAAAATTCAACATTCCTTCATGATAAAAACCCTAAAAAAACTGAGATAGAAGAAACATAACTCAACATAATAAAAGCAATATATGACAGACCCAAAGCTAGTACCATACTGAATGGGGAAAAACTGAAAGCCTCTCCTCTAAGATCTGGAACATGACAAGAATGTCCACTGTCACCACTGTTATTCAACATAGTACTGGAAGTCCTAGCTAGAGCAATCAGACAAGAGAAAGATATAAAGGGCGTCCAAATTGGAAAGGAAGAAGTCAAATTATTCTTGTTTGCAGATAATATGGACTTACATTTGGAAAAACCTAAAGACTCAACAAGAAAACTATTAGAATAAACAACTTCAGTAGAGTTGCAGAATACAAAATCAACATACAAAACTCTGTAACATTTTTATATGCCAACAATGAACAACCTAAAATAGAAATTTAAAAAGTAATCCCATTTACAATAGCTACAAATAAAACTGAATACCTAGGAATTAACCAACAAGTGAAAGATCTCTATAATGAAAACTGTAAAACACTGATGAAAGAAATTGAAGAGGACACCAAAAAATGGAAAAATATTCCATGTTCTTGGATTGGAAGAATCAATATTGTTAAAATCCCCGTACTACTCAAAGGAATCTACAGATTCAATGCAATGCCTATCAAAATACCAGTGACATTCTTCAAAGAAATAGAAAAAACGATCTGAAAATTTGTATTGAACCACAAAAGACCCAGAATAGCCAAAGCTGTCCTAAGCAAAATGGAAAAAACTGGAGGAATCATATTACCTGACTTCAAATTATACTACAGAGCTACAGTAAGCAAAACAGTATGATACTGGCATAAAAACAGACACATAGACCAATGTAATAGAATAGAGAACCCATGAACAAATCCACACATCTATAGTGAGCTCATTTTTGACAAAGGTGCCAAGAAAATACACTGGGGAAAAGACAGTCTTCAATAACCGGTGCTGGGAAAACTGGATATTCATATGCAGAAGAATGAAACTGGATTCCTGTCTCTCACCATATACAAAAATAAAATCAAAATGGATTAAAAACTTAAATCTAAGACCTCAAACTATGAAACTGTTACAAGAAGACATCAGGGAAATTCTCCAGGACATTGGTCTGGGCAAAGATTTCTTGAGCAATAACCCACAAGCACAAGCAACCAAAGCAAACACAGATAAATGGGATCACATCAAGTTTAAAAGCTTCTGCACAGCACAGGATACAATTAACAAAGTGAAGAGACAACCCACAGAATGGGAAAAAATATTTGCAAACTACCCCTCTGACAAGGGATTAATAACTAGAATATATAAGGAGCTCAAACACCGCTATAGGAAAAAAATCTAATAATCCAGTCCAAAAATGTGCAAAAGATTTGGATAGACATTTCTCAGAAAAAGACATACAAATGGTAAACAGGCATATGAAAAGGTGCTCAACATCATTGATCATCAGAGAAATGCAAATCAAAACTATAATGAAATCTCATCTCATCCCAGTTACAATGGCTTATATCCAAAAGACAGGCAATAACAAATGCTGGTGAGGATGTGGAGAAAAGGGAACCCTCGTACACTGTTGATGGGAAGGGAAATTAGTACAATCACTATGAAGAACAGCCTGGAGGCTCTTTGAAAAAATGAAAATAGAGCTACCATAGGACCCAGCAATCCCACTGATGGGTATATACACAAAAGAAAGGAAATCAGTATGTCAAAGAGAGATCTGCACTCTTTGTTGCAGCACTGATTACAATAGCCAAGATTTGGAAGAAACCTAAGTGTTCATCAACAGATGAATGAATAAAGAAAATATGGTACTTATACACAATGTAGTATTATTCAACCATAAAAAAGAAGAGATCCTGCCATTTGCAACAACATAGATGGAAGTGGAGATCATTATGTTAAGTGAAATAAGCCAGGCACAGAAAGACAAACATCATATGTTCTCATTTATGGGATCTAAAAGTCAAAACAGTTAAACTCTTGGACATAGAGAGTAGAAGGATGGTTACCAGAGGCTGGGAAGGGTAGTGGGGGGCTGGAAGGGAGGTGGGGATGGTTAATGAGTATTAAAAAAATAGAAAGAATGAATAAGACCTACTATTTGTTAGCACAGTAAGGTGACTACAGTCAATAATAGCTTAATTGTACATTTTAAAGTAACTTAAAGAGTGTAACTGGATTGTTTATAACTCAGTTGATAAATGCTTGAGGGGGTAGATACGCCATTCTCCATGATGTGCTTATTTCACATTGCATGCCTTTATCAAAACATCTCATATACCACATAAATATATACACCTACTATGTAACCACAAAAATTATTTTTAAGAAATACAATTTTATTTGTTCTAAATCTAATGTCCTTTCTGCTGGATAGTACTTAGCAAAAAGCATAAGTTGTCATAAGAATGACAACTTATGGAGCCAAGTGTGTAATAATTCACTTAGGAAGGAGGGGCGAACTACACATGATCAAATTTATTCAACAACAAAGAATGATATATGGACATTTTATTTTCTGCATTTGATGCCAGACAGATAAATAATTTATTTGCCAGTTAAAGATAGTAATAATATTAGTATTGAGAATCAAGTACTGCAGGAAACTCTTTACATGTATAATTCCTTTTAATATTTGCAACTATTGTATGAAATACATATTAATATTCGTATTTTTGGTTAATCTTAGAGCCCATATTTGAGCTCAAAATGATTATTGATTTACTAAATTATACAGTATAAGAAATAGCTTAATATTCTGACCTCTGGTTTTTAGGAAGAATTTAATAGGCCATCATTTTCAAATTACACAGTAAAGTCCAACAACAACAACAACAACAAACAGTGTGGATTAAATTTTGCAAAGAGAATTAAAAGCCATTGTTCAAAATTCGTGAATGGTATTCTCATGAAGAATTTATCTAGGTTCCATTGTAGAAAAATGTGGTGAGAGAGCCACCTTGTGTTTAAGTTTTGAAAATACACATTTTTGAAACATTCAGTTGCAGGGTTCTGTTTTCAATTTACGGATTACTGAAGTAACTTCAGCTACTATATTCTATGAATCACTGGATTCATTATTCTAAAAGGCACAAAGACAAGTGATGGCAGAGTCTGTCTATGCCTCTTTAATTTTTGAATTCTATCAGCTAGCACAGTGACACTCATGAAGCAGATTCTCAGCTAATTTCTGTCAAATGTAATTTAACCATTATTCTCTTACTGGGAAATAGCAGGATAGAGAAAATGGAGGATGAGGGGAACTTTGAGTAGATGATGGGGATGGTAGGGAGAGCAGGGAGGAGTGAAAAGCCACAATAGCACCTTATAGCATCACAAAGCTTTAAACTTCTGCAAAATACTTTCATTTCTATCAGCATAGTTGAAAAAGTACATGAGACTGAGTGCAGAATCTCTAACTAAAAGGTGAAAAGTTTTGAATTCTCCCTTCACAGTATTGGTTCTTTCATTCAGTCGACAAAATATATGTTATTTTCATACCAGAGATTCTCTACTTACCCCTTATCTGCTTCAGCTTACTGTGATATTACCTATCAACCCAATAATCACTGAACAAATATTTGTGGATTGCCTACTATGGACCACAAGTGTTCTAAACAGTAGGAAGCAATGGTAAGCAAAACAAAAAATAGTCTCTGCTGTTGTAGCCCTAATAGCCAAGTGGATTTCTAAAGTAATAGAAATTACCACTACTATTGCTGTCCATCTTGGCTGTTGCTGGTGGCTACCAATATTATAGTCAAGGCTTGGATGCACGTGTCAAGGCTCTAATATTTGCAATGAAACTTCTAACTTCTATTATGTCAGCAGCCATTGGCAGCACAGTTGCTGAAGCCTTGGAACACTACTTACTGAGTTTTTACTCCTTTTATTGCTAATCTCTTGGTCTAAGGCTCAAGCCTAAGTACTAAGAGGACAGACTGGAAGATACAGTAAGAAAAGCATTGTCTTTTCCCACACAATTGTACCACACATTGTCTTATACCAAAACAATATAATTTGACTCCCTTTCCTTAGGATGTTCTTTCATGGAAGATTTGCATGGACATACTTCTTATAGTTCCCCAGATATATGCAGGTGTGCCTTACTACTTAGGGCAGAGATTGCTTAGGCACATGGTAGGATCCATACTATTCTGTGCTTTAGGAAAGTCATTACCAAGTTTTGAAATTCATTTGGCTTAATGAGTGAGTTAAAAGTAAAGGCTCACACCTATAGTCCCAGCATTTTAGGAGACTGAGCAGGGTGGATCACCTGAGGCAGGTGGATTACTTGAGGTCAGGAGTTCGAGACCGCATGGCCAACATGGTGAAACCCTGTCTCTACAAAAATATACAAAAACTAGCCAGGCATGGTGACGCGTTCCTGTGATCCCAGCTGCTCAGGAGGCTGAGGCAGGAGAATCACTTGAGCCTGGGAGGCGGAGGTTGCAGTGAGCCGACATCGTGCCACTGCACTTCAGCCTGGACGACAGGGCAAGACTCTGTCTCAAAAAAAAAAAAAATTATATTTTTCCTTTATATAATTTTCTTTAAGGTGCTTGGCTGCTTTATTAATATCTTGTAATTTTGAATTAAATATTATTATTATTATTTTTAGAGACAGGGTCTTGCTCTGTCACCCAGGCTGGAGTGCAATGGCATGAGCATAGCCCCCTGCAGCCTTGAACTCTTGGGTTCAAGTGATCCTCCTGCCTCAGCCTCTTGAGTCAATAGGACTACAAGGCACACATCACCATTGCCCGGCTTAAATATTATTTTATTTTAATAATTTCAACTGAGAGAATAATTCCAAAATGAAAGCAAGGGATTTTAAAATAAATTTATCTTTTATGTTTCAGAATGTGCTACTCTTCATAATATAATAAAAGGGCTACAACAGACCATTGAATATCAACAGAATTTGAAAGGTAAGTTAGAAAAAAAAAGTAAAATCTAAAAAAGCATTGTGTATTTGAGCACCTTTAAAAATAGGAAGTTTTCACATTGTTGATAATAAGTTTCAATTTATCAGCTAAAAGAGGACTCCTTACTACTTAAAAATACTTTCCTAGATGATTATGAAATAAGAAATGTTATCCTGAACAGAACAATTCAGTCATGTTCTATCTGATAGTGACATAAAGGGATGTTTTATATAGGTCATATAGTTATTACCTTCAAAAATTTAGAACTCTATTTATTCTCAGTAGCATTCTTGGTCTTTAATAATCTTGTGTTCAGTTTTGAAGAGTGGATATTACTAGTTAAACCATAATTTTTTATTTAAACCACAGTGATAGTTTACCATTTAATTTTTTTGTCATAGACTAAGACTATATTTGTGCAAGTGAAGTCAACACATTCAGCTTATCTTATCTGTAACAATCATGTTAATCAAACAGGCCTACCACTCACAAAACAGACCAAGTATTTTGTGCTGTTCTGACTCAGCTGTGATGGCTGTGAGATTTTCTTCTACTATATCAGAGATTAGACTAAATTGCCTTAAAGGCCCCTTCCACATAAAACTCACATCAAATAAGCATTTCTCATCTTAGACCTCTGCCTTTATTTTAAAACAAACACCTTATATATGTGAGATAAAATATTGATCTTATATGTGATTCCTGTAATTTGGAGTGTTAAAAAGGGGCACTCATGCTCCTATTTCAATGCCAGGGCTCAAAACAACTTTTCCCTTCCTTGTGACTAAAATACCACACCCAGCTGGGTTCTCTATTCTGTTCCATAATCTACATGTCTGTTTTTTTTTAACAGTGCTATACTGTTCTGATTATTGTAGCTCTATAATATATTTTGAAATTAGGTAGTGCAATGGCTCCAGGTTTGTTCTTTTTACTCAAGATTGCTTGGGCTATTTGAGGTCTTTTGTGTTTCCATATGGATTTTAAGATTGTTTTGTCTACTTCTGTAAAGAATGTCATTGGCATTTTGATAGCGATTGCATTAAATATGCAGATCATTTTAGATAGTATGGACATTTTAACAATATTAATTCTTCTAATCTATTTATCTGTGTCTTCTTTCATTTCCTTCATCAATGTTTTATTACTTTCAGTGTACAAGATTCTCACCTTCTTTGGTTAATTCTTAAGTATTTTTTTTGCCATTGTGAATAGGATTGTTTCTTAATTTCCTTTCCAGATATTTTGTAATTTGTATATAGAAATGTGATCGATTTTTATATGTTGATTTTGTATACTGCAACTTTACTGAATCTGTTTATTAGTTCTAATAGGTTTTCTAAGTATATAGTCATGTCATCTGCGAATATGGATAATTTTCTTTTGTTCTGATTTGGATGCCCTTTATGTCTTTCTCTTTCCTAATTGCTCTGTCTAAGATTTCCAACACTATGTTGAAAAGAAGAGGCAAAAATGCTAAACACACTCCTGAACAATCATTGAGTCAAAGAATAAACCAAAGGAATTTTTAAAGTATCTGAGACAAATGAAAACACAACATACCAAAACCTATAGGATACAGCAAAAGACATTTTAATGGGGAAGTTTATGGCTGTAAAGCCTAAATTTAAAAGGAAAAAATATATATATATCCAATAAGTAATCTATCTTTACACCTCAAGGAACTAGAAAAAGAACAACAAATTAAGCCCAAAGGTAATCAAAGGAAAGAAATAATGAAGATTATAGGATAAATCAATCAAATAGAAAATAAAAAACAACAGAAAATTTAACAAAACTAGGAGTTTGTTTTTTTTGAAAAAATAAACTAAATTGACAAATGCTTGGCTACACTGAAAAAAAAGAAAGATGTCAATATATAAAAGCAGAAATGAAAGAGAAGACGATACAACTGATATCCTAGGGGGCATGAGGAGGATAATAAGGGACTATTAAGAGCAACTATATGCCACCAAACTGGATAACCTAGAAGAAATAGTCAAATACCTAAGAATATACAACCTGCCAAAACTGAGTCAGAAATAGTCAGAACACACCAATAACAAATAAGGAGATTGAGTAAATAATCAAAAATCTCCCACCAAAGAAAAGCCCAGGATGAGGTGGCTTCATGGGAATTCTATTAAACACTCAAAGAGAAAGTAATACCGCTTTTTCTTAAACTCTTTCAAAAAATAAAAGCAAAGGGAACACTTCCAAACTCATCCTATGAGGCCAGCATCACCCTAACACCAAAATCAGACAAAGACACTGCAAGGAAAGAAAATTACATCCCAATATCCCTGATAAACACAGACTCAAAAATCTTCAATAAAATACTATCAAATAAAATTCAACAGCCCATTAAAAAGATCATATATCCTAACCAAGTGGGATTTATCCCTGGGATGCAAGTATGGTTCTGTATACACAGATCAATCAATGTGATACACCATATGTTTTCTATTTATTATCAAAATGAATAGAAAAAAACACATGAACACCTCAATAGATACAGATAAAACATTTGACAAAATTCAACATCCACTCATGATTAAAACTCTCACGAAATAGGCATAGATAGAGAAGATAATAGGCATGGAAGGATCTTGCCTTAACACAATAAAGGCCATAGATGAAAAGCTCACAGCTAACATCATAATCAATGGGAGAAAACAGAAAACTTTCTCTTTAAGATCCAGTACAAGGCAAGTACAAGTTTTAAAATAGCCTTTCTTGGCCGGGCGCTGTGGCTCACACCTGTAATCCATATCCTGGCCAACATGGTGAAACCCCGCCTCTACTAAAAAAAAATACAAAAATTCGCTGGGTGTGGTGGCACATGCCTGTAATCCCAGCTACTCGAGAGGCTAAGGCAGGAAAATCACTTGAACCAGGGAGTTGGAGGTTGCAGTGAGCCGAGATCGCACCACTGCACTCCAGCCTGGCTGCAGAACGAGACTCCGTCTCAAAAAAAAAATAAAATAAAATAGCCATTCTTAAAAATGAATATTGTATGATGTCTCTTGCAAATAAATGATGACTCATTGAGTTCACTTTCCCAATGCTTTTACAAGCCTTGATTGAGCAAGGTAATAGATAAGAACTATCTATATTTGACCATTTTCATCCAATTGATTGCCAAGATAGTATGATTAATCTGCTTATTTAAGCTACCCAGTGGTTTCCTTTCCAATAGCTCTTTTCTCTCCTTAATAGGAAACTGTTTTTCTTTTTCAGACATTCACCCTTCATTCACTTAACCATATGCCTCAGGGGAAGCTGATCGCATCCAAGCTCCAAGGGAGTTCTTTTGGAATAATTTTCCTCTCTCCCAAGAGATGGACTATGTTCTTCTGGTTGTTATAAGACTGTATATAATGCCTAAAATTGTTTCAGATTTCTTGTTTCTAGTCTAAAAATCATGCCAGCAGGATGATTTTGGAGGATAGCAAGAAAAGTAAACTAAAAGGATCTGGTTTTTTGGTAACATTATTGAGCTGATTAATCAATTACCCTTTGGGTTTAAGAGACTTTTCAGTTACAATGAGAGAAATGCTACCTTCCTTTAGTCTTATCAATGAATCTTTTCAGTAGGGACTTATGAATTATGTAAAAGATAATTCAATGAGATGTAGAAAAAAATTGCAATTCTTATTTATCTTTATTTTCATCTGAAAATACAAAGCCAGTCATCTTACAAAAATTTAATAACTGGGATAATATTCCTTTTTCTATCTATAAGTTAATTATATGTCACGCATGATACACAAGGTTCTTCTTTCTCTGAGGAGAATGGGAGTTCTAAAACTGAACAATTGCATGTTTACTTTTTCCCCTAGTTTCAGTGTATGGCCATGTAGTACAGTTTATATGTTTCTGGATAAGAGGATTGATAGATAAAATTAGCTAGTTCTAATCAAACTAATCCTTTCAAAATGGACAAGTAGTTTTAAAAAATAAAACATATATTGAGGACAATAATAATTACAATAATGCAAGCACAAGCCAACAATAAGAAAGTATCAGAGCTGTCACTTCTCCTACCCCCATACAAGCTCTTTATCAGGCATGTTAAGTTAAAAAGTAGTGAAAGTCTATTAGACTTGATAAAATGTCAGCCAACAGTGGCCAATTAACTGATTTTGGAAAATTAATTTATGGAAAAACCATTGTATCTTTAGAAATGGTTCCACCATTAAGCAACTTCAGGGCTGAAAATGTGTCACTTTTAAGTATTCTCACTTGCACATAAAACTTGGAAACAGAATTCTAACTTTAATGAAAATCCTTCAAACTTACCTCATCTTTCTGGTAAAACATATAAGGATCTCAGAAGTTGTCACTCCCTGCTAACAACAAGTAAAACATTGAGCAAACTGAAAAATCAACATTTCTTAGACTTTTGATCAGAGAAGTGAGGTCGCAGGACAAACTGATGCATCTAAAATTGGAGACAGGGAGGCAGACTCAGAGAATCACAACTTAACAAGAGCAGAAACCTCCCTGTTTGTCAGGCTAGGAAACCCTAAAATGTAATTTTGATGAATTGCAGATGGCTCATTGTAGTCAAATCTAAGAGATTAAAAATTTCAGGGGACCCAATCCCATAGGAGAGCCCCTATAGTTTTGTAAGTTTTACCTGTGAGAGCTCTACTAAGATCTCACAGTTAAGATATGAGAAAAATTCCCTCATGTTGTTGGCTGGAGGAGAAGAAAAGTAACCATTTTGAAATAATCCACAGCTTCTGTTCTTAACAAAGCCTGACTTGAAAGAAGCTATTTTATCTGAGCCTAAACTACTGGGGTTTTAGCCGAGGATAAGCTGCCTTAGGGGAGGAAAATATCCTATTTCAGCTCCCCCTAGCCTTCCCAACTCCAGCCCACTCTAGCCATCCCATCTCACCAAAGGGGAGAGGGACTAAGAAGCATGTGGGTAACTCACAGTCCAAAGACACAGGCTTACTGAAAGACTGAGACCTAATCATAGGACTATAGAATGCTTCTCCTTCTGCAACACCTTACCATCAAATCACTAAAGGCGTATTTACTGGTACTTGGTCTTGAGCTTTGTACAAAAAATTACAAGGCACACTAAAAGAAAAAAAATAGGCAGCTTGAAGAGACAGAGAAAGCATCAAAACCAGACACGGAAATGGCAGGGATATTGGAATTATTAGACCAGAAATTTTAAAAAACTACAGTTAATATGCTAAAGGCTCTAAACAGTGTAACACAAATGAAGAATGCCTTTGTTGGACTCATTAGTAGACTAGACATAGCCTAATGAAAATAATTTCTCAGTTTCAGGAAAGATTCTCTGAGCTTGAGAATATGTCAATAGAAACTTCCGAAACTGAAATTTCAGAAAAAAAAAAAAGACTAGGAGAAAAGTAACAAAATATTCAAAAACAGTGTAATAACTACGAAAGCTGTAACAAACACTTAATGGGAATATCAGAAGAAAAATAAAGAAAGAAAGGAACAGAAGAAACATCAGAAGCAATAATGACTGAGAATTTCCCCTAATTAATATCAGATACCAAACCACAGATCCAGGAAGCTCAGTGAACACCAAGCAGGGTAAATGCTCAAAAAACTACCCATAGGCATGTCATATTCAAACTGTAGAAAATAAAAAACAAAGAAAAAATTTTGAAACAAGTGATGAAAATTATTTACCTATAAAGGACCAAAGATAGGAATTATACCCAGCTTCTTCTCAGGAACCATGCAAACAGTAAAGGAGTAGAGTGAAATATTTAAAGTGCTGAGAGAGAGAGAATAAAACACCAACCAATAATTCTGCATCCAGCAAAATTATTGTCCAGAAAGTAGAAATAAAGACTTTCTTAGACAAAAATTGAGAGTATTTGTTGCAAGTATACCAGCCTTGCAGGAAATGATGAAAGAGGAGAGAAGCAAAATGATATAGGCCAGAAACTTGGATCTACATAGAAAGGAAGAACATTAGAGAAGGAATAAGTGAAGGTAAAATAAAAACTTTTATTTTTCTTATTCTCAATTGATCTAACAGGTAACAATTTATTCAAAATTATAGCAACAGTGTATTATTAAGTAATTATAGCTTATGCATAAGTGAAATGCATGACATCAATGACATAAGGAATGAGAGGAAGGAATTATGAATACTTTAGTATAAAGTACTTGTACTACCTGAGAAGCAGTATAATGGATTTGAAAGTGGACCTGAATTCACTGTAAATGTATATTGCAAATTCTAGGACAATCACTAAAAAAAAAATAAAAATAAAAATAGAAGTATAATGGATTTGCTAAGAAAGAAGAGAAAATGGAATCACGTGAAATACTCAAAACCACAAAAGGCAGAAAAAGAATAGAAGACAAAAAATAGGATCAAAGAACAAGGTCTATGAATAGAAAAGAGTAACAAATACAGTAGATATTAATCCAACTTTATCAAAAATCACTTTGAAAATCAATAGCCTAATACACAGTTTACAAGACAGAGATTATCAGAGTGGATCAAAAAACATTACCCAACTATATCTTTCTACAAAAAAAAAGTCTACTTTAAATATAAAGGCACATATAGATTAAAAGCTAAGGGTTGGAGAAAGATATGCCGTGCTAACACTAAGAACACTGGAGTAGCTATATTCATTTCAAACAGCAGATTTTTAGAGCATGAAAAATTATCCAGGATAAAAAGGGGTATTACATAATGATAAAAGGGTTAATTCTCCAAGAAGACATAAAATTGTTTTATATATGCATCTAGCAAAGGCATCAAAAATATATGAGTCAAAGATTTATAGAACTGCAAGGAGAAATAGATGAGTCCACTATTGTAGTTGAAGATTTCAACATTCTTCTATCAGAAAATCAGTAAGGACACAGTTGAAATCAACAATAACATCAATCAATTGACTATAATGGACATCTATAGACTATTTCATCCAACAACAGCAGAATACACATTCTCCTCAAACTTAATGAATACTCACCAAGATAGATCCCATTGTGGTTTATAAAACACACCTTAGCAAATTTGAAAGACCAGAAATCATACAATGTCTGCTGTCAGGCCACAATGGAATTAAAGTAGACATCAAAAACAGAAAGGTAGATGAAAAATCTCAAAATATATGCAGATTAAAGAACACTTTTAAATAATACAGTGGTCAAAAAACAAATATCAACAGAAAATTTAAAATATTTTGAACTAAATAAAAATGAAAATACAATTTATTAAAATTTGTGAAATGCTGCCAAAACAGTGCTTAAAGAGATATTTATAGCGTTAAATGTGTATATGAGAAGACAACAAAAAACTAAAATTAATTTAAGCTTCCACTTTAGGAAATAAGAAAAAGGAGAACAAATTAAATCCAAAATAAGTAAAGAAAAGAAATAATAAAAATAAAGCAGAAATTAATAAAATTGAAAACAAGAAATCAATAGAAAGCAATGAAACTAAAAGCTGTTTTTTTGAAAAGATCAATAAAATTGACAAGTCTGTAGCCAGATGAACTAAGGAAATAGGAGAGATTACGCAAGTTAATAATATCAGAAATGAAAGAAAGGACATCACTACAAATGTCATGTTCATTAAGAGGATCATAAAGGAGACCAGCCTGGCCAACATGGTGAAACCCCATCTCTACTAAATATACAAAAATTAGCCGGGCATGGTGGTGCATGCCTGTAATCCCAGCTACTCGGGGGCCGAGGCAGGAGAATAGCTTGAACCCAGGAGGGGGAGGTTGCAGGGAGCCAAGATCGCGCCATCGCACTCCAGCCTGGGGGTCAAGAGCAAGACTTCATCTCAATAAAAAAAAAAAAAGAAGAAGAAGAAGATAATAAAGGAATACTCTGAACAACTCTGTGCTCAACTCAAATATTTGATAGCCTATGTGAAATGGACTAATTTCTTGAAAGACACAATCTGACAAACTGAAGCTATCATCAAGATTAAGATTTGTATTAAATATGACCCTTAAAAATGTAACACTTTTCCTATCGGTTTCTCATCACAACCTTTGAAAACTAATAGATTTTAGATCTTTACTTAATTTTAATACTTTGATATAATGCCTCTGCAAGTTTTATATGTGGACCCTATTTCCAAGGCTCCTCTGAATGTTACTATACTACAGAACAAACCTTCCTAAAGCATTGTTCAGATAATGTCAAAAATCTTTACTGATTTGTCATTGTTTTGTTTAGCTACTTCTTAGTTTTGTTTATAGTCAAGGTTTTAATTTTAATACTGTGATTTAATACCTCTGCAATAGTTTCATAAGTGGACTCTATTTCCAAGGCTCCTCTCAACGTTACTCTACTACAGAATAAACCTTCCTAAAGCATTGTTCAGATAATGTCAAAAATCTTTACTGATTTGTTGTTTTGTTTAACTACTTCTTGGTTGTGTTTATAGTTAAGGTTGTAGAGGGGAAATTGTAATAGGATGTCTATTGAGGCTTTTCCTGTTTACCAGGAATTAGTGACTAGGGCCCATGCCACAATTAACAACAAAATAGCTACATATTTCCATATTCTAGTGACATCTGCTAAAAAGTCGCCAAATGTTGGAGTGAGTCCAGACTCTGCATATATTTGCTACAACCACCTAAAGGACTGGAACCTCGAAGTTAAATAGAGAATTTTTTACCTCTCCTCATTTCCTGTCTCCACCCGCCAAGAGATGACCCAGAGGAAAGACAGGGAAGAGCAACTAAGGAGTAAACTAAGACTTCTTTCCCAGTTCTATTGACTCTTTACAGCCACTGATCTAGCCAGTGATAAGGATCATGAAAACTTTCAGTCGAATAGGAAATTACAGTTTTAAACCGACCTGGATGTTTAGTAATCAAAATTAACCACAGGGTTTTTAAAATTTGTTAAAAATATTAAGGTACTGTTTTCAGTTACCCAAACCAGAAACCTAAAAAGAAAAGGCTCCCCCTTTCTCTTTTGCCTCCTCTATCTAAAGGGTCACTAAATTCCTAGGTAATTCTATCATCTAAATAATAATTCTCCTCATTGCTTCCTTTTTTCCATACTGCCGCTGACGTAATTTAGGTTCCTGTTATCTCTTACTTGACCTATAGTTACTGATCTCCATTCCTGTAAGGGTCAAAACCCTCTCATTCATCATCCACATTGCCAGATAATCGTTTTAGCATGTAACTCTCATTATTTCACTTCTGCACTATTCAGAATTCTTTGATGACTCCCTGTAACCTCTAAAACCAAAATCCAAAATTGTTCATCTAGAATATGTCTACCTAGTGATAGGATCCCAACCTATATAGCATCTCCTGCTCACACTTTACACTTCAACAATACCGTACTTGAATTGTAGTTTTTCCAGGCTGTATTCACTCAAGCCCATGGTCTTCTGTGCGATTTTCTGTATTTAGAATGCTCTCTCTTAACATGGGGTAAGCCTATCACTTAAATCTCGTCTCAAGTAGCTTCTCTTCTCTAAATCCTTTCCTGACTTCAAGCTGCCCTAGGTTTTCTTTTTACAGATTCCTGTAGTATTTCAGATATACTGCCATTAAAGAGCAATTATCATAGCATATTATAACTACTAACACATTTGACTCAGCACTAGGCTGTAAGTTCTTTGAAGAGCAGTAACTCTTTTCACTTTCATATTCTCAGTGTCTAGCGTGATGCCTGATGTGTAGCAGCTGCTGGATGCATGTTTGTTGAATGCATACATAATGGAAGCTAAAATGTTGAACATATTTTCATATTAATTGAAAAGTGCTATATATTATGATGTTCTTTGATTATTCTTACACAGGTGAAAATGAACAACTAAAAATAAGTGCTGATCTTATAAAAGAGAAGTTAAAGTCTCATGAACAGGTGAGTTTATGTATCATTCTATTCAGTCAAGTCCCTGTGGAGATTTATCTTTTCAAATTAGGAAAAAAAAAAGAGGTTTTTAAATTAATAAACACAGCCAAATGTTTGTGGGTGTGTGTGTGTGTGGAGATATACGTATATATGCCAAAATCTTTAGTAAATGACAATTTGTTTTCAAAGCAATACTAGTTTTAAGAGTTTTTTTTTTTTTACAAAATATAATGTACTAACAAATAACTTGCATTACTTTTTCTTTCTACCAAAAAGAGATGCAGTTATTTTGCTACATATTTTTCAATTATGTTAATAGAGGTTTTACTCTAGTAAACTCTATTTGTTACTACTTGTGAACTTTCTTATTATAATGTAAATGAATCTATACTCTTTATGATTTGGGTAATCATTACACCATTCCAATACAGGGGGCATTTCATGTGGATCACAAATTATTTCTCTCCCAGGAGCCACCATACCCTCTGCTACTTTTCCTTATCTCCTGTAGGAACAGTGTAGTGACAGCAGTTGTAGAACACATGAACAGTGTCTAAAAAGCATAAAAGATGCTAAATAAATGTCAGTTCCCTCTGCTCTTTGAGAGGTTCATTATGCTAACTTCCTCATCTCTCAAGAGCTAATATGTCAAATTCTAGCAGACAAAAGATCCTCAAAACTCAAGTTGAATCTATAGGAGCCTTCAACTTGAAGAATCTTCTCTAAATTCAGTCTGGTTCCTCATCTGAGGACCCTCTGAAGAAATCTGCCCAGAACTTCTGGTTAATCCTGTACAGTAATAAGTAGCATTCTGGCTATGCTCTTAGAAAATTTAGCTTTTCATCACCAATTTTGAGATGGTTTTTAAGTATTTCTGAAATGAATCCTACCCTTTCTCCTCCTTTCTTTTCCTTTTTCCCTTTATTCTTTCCCAATCCTTTTGATATATTGACTCTAGATCTCAAAAATAGATGGTAAAGTCAGGTTGTAATTGGGGTGGGGAACCAGGGGGAGAAAATTTGACCTACTTTCCTTTCTAAAACTTCAAGCACTAGGATACTGCTTTGTTGAGAATACTACAGGAATGTTCAGAGGGGAAGAAATTAAAGAGAAAACACCACAACCCAAGAGTCTGAATTTCTTACTTAGTGGCTGCCCAAAGCAAACTATGACAACGCAGATTTGCTAATTCAAAACCTCTGAACACATCTAAAATTCATGGAGAAAACTCCCCAGGAACAAACTCAGGAGGTACCCAATAGCAGTATTTGTGAGAGTAGAAGGATTTTGCAACTTGTATAGAGAGAATCATTGTTTTTTATATCAAGAGTGAAACCGGAGGCTATTCCTTGGAATTTAAAATTCCCAGAAAGCATATAAAAAGAAGACAACCAATTGTAACCTATTGGGGATTAGTCTCCTTAGAAAAATGAAAAGATTACATTTTTTAGGAATGGCACAGGCTAAAATGGAAGAGAAGATCTAGTGAGATAGAGCTTGGCTCAACCCAGATAGAATAGTCTTCATGCCTGGAGGCTGAAATGCAAATCCTGGGTCTCACCGAATTAACTGGCAGCATTCCACTTTCCTGGTGACATCTTCCTGTGGCAAAAATCAGTGGAGAATAGAAAGGTACATAGGTTTGTCTCTTGTGGTTTCTCAGAGCAGCAACAGCTTAGTGCACACAGTTGTCAGGAGTAGTTTATAAAAGCTGCTCTGTAGTTGCCCATCTAGAAGTCTAGATACATAGAAAATGGCAATTTGTGGGATTGCCAGCTGGGTTCACCTGCCCAGTTTTAATTAGAACCGAGAAGTTGAATAGCTTTGTCCATTCCTACAAGTTGCCTGGCAGGATAAGTAGAACAAACAGGAATCCAGACAAAATCTCTTGAACTGAGATAATATGGAGGAATGTATGCCAATTTTTAATTGTGGGCATAGAAGCCAGTGTGTCTTGACCTGTTTTAAATTGTTTAACCTCCTCAATACCATGAAATATCTATTAAAAGCTATGAATCCTCACTGGGAAAAATGTGCACACACACACACACACACATGCACACACAAATAAATACATGTATAATTTTACATTAAAATTTGGAAGTTGATCAAAAGCCTATTCACTGGGTCTAGGTTAACAGTTCTTACCTAAATAATTCTTATTGGTACTCCCATTCATTCAAGAAATATACATCAAGATATATGTGTGTGCACATATATACATGTATTTACACACAAGGAGTTGGGAACACAATGGTGAGTCCCAGCTGTTAAGTATTAGAGGCTTTTATTGACCTCTTGCCTTTATTATTGCCTTTTTATTACTATCATACTTAACTTTTATTCTTCCTGCTTTCCTTTTCTCTTGCCTACATTTTAGGCCTCTGAATAATTTCTTCATGTAGGACCATACCCCTGGTAAAGTTGTAAAATTTATCTTCACAATTGTAAAATAACTGTCTTCCATCACCACTCTCAATGCTCCTCTCCCTGTTCTTAGCATAATAAATCACCCCTATCCTTCAACAACCTAAGAAGCTAATCTCAGGCAGCTGTCAAACAGTTTGCAAATCCCAAACTCATCTTTCTCTCTATGCCTCCTCATAAAGCATACACTTACCATGGGTAATGCTTAATCTTGCTCTGGGAATTAGGAATATTTATATAATTTTTGGAAACAGAAGTTCAGCTTGCATTCAAAGAGACTCATCTTACATTATAGTAAGCTTGCTAGCTATTGAACAGTGCCTTTTGTTGGCTCTAATGTATGGTTTTGGCTTATATTGAACATACCTTAATTCTGTAGTGGCATTTATTCATAAAATTAAATATTTTGAGCATCCTTAATATTCTAAACCCTGGTAATGAGTATCCAGAAAGCAAAGATAAAAAAAGACATTGTTTCTGTAATATCTTTATCTTATCTCCTTGGATCAGAAATTGATCTTTCTTATGGAATTCATGAAGCAGAGAGTAGAGTGGTGGTTAGGCTGTGGTGGAGGCAGCAATTGGGGAGATGTTGGTGAAAGGATAAAAAAATTTAGTTGGAAAGGAGGAATAGAATCAGGAGAGCTATTGTACAATTTGGTGATTGTTATCAATAACGATGTATCATAGACTTCAAAATTGCTAAGAGAGTAGTTTTTTAATGTTCTCACCACAAAAAAGTGATAAATATGTGAGGCAAATGGATATACCTCACATATTTAACATATATTTAACATATCCATAATATAGATATGTTAATTGGCTTGAGTTAGGCATTCCACAATGTATACATATATTAAAACATGATGTTGTACATCATAAATATATATAATTTTTAATTTTCAAATTAAAAATTTAAATTTTTTTTTTTGAGACAGAGTCTCGCTCTGTCCCCCAGGCTGGAGTGCAGTGGTGCCATCTCGGCTCACTGCAAGCTTCAGGGCCTCCCGGGTTCACGCCATTCTCCTGCCTCAGCCTCCCGAGTAGCTGGGACTACAGGTGCCCACCACCACGCCCAGATAATTTTTTTGTATTTTTAGTAGAGACGGGGTTTCACCGTGTTAGCCAGGATGGTCTTGATCTCCTGACCTCGTGATCTGCCTGCCTTAGCCTCCCAAAGTGCTGGGATTACAAGCGTGAGCCACCACACCGGGCCAAAAATTTAAATTAAAAAATAAATACTTTATACATACAAAAAATAAAATAAAATGGGTCTATCTCAAAGCTGATTATTCAAACAATGAACAATATTTTTCCTTGTAGATACAACTTTTAATTATTAGAAAGGTGAAATTGTTCATTTATATTACATTTATAGTACCTTTTAAAAAAGTAACATAAATGGAGAATTTTTAAAGTATTTAAAAAGTAATATGAATGGAGAATTTCACCTTTCTAGGAATCAGAAGTTATATATACATATTTAAATTTTAAAAATTAATATATATTTTAATCTTTAGGAATATAAGAATAATATTGCCAAACTTGTAAGTGAAATGAAAATCAAAGAGGAGGGATATAAGAAAGAAATAAGCAAACTTTATCAGGACATGCAGAGAAAAGGTAAGTCTAAAATAAACTTGCTTTTTTGTTATTGATTCAAGAGATATAATGTGTGGGTTTGTTACATGGGTATTTCGTATAATGCTGGTGTTTGGGCTTCTAGTGAACTCATCAATTATATAGTGAACATAACTCGTGGTAGATCATTTTTCAACCCTCACCCCTCCCACCCTCCCTTCTTTTGGAGTTCCCAGTGTCTATGGTTTCTATCTTTATGTCAATGACTACCCATTGTTTAGCTCCCACTTATAAGTGAGTACATGCAGTATTTGACTTTCTGTTTCTCAGTTAGTTCACTTAGAATGATGCCCTCCAGCTCCAACCATGTTGGCAAATAACTCAGTTTTATTCTCTTTTACGGCTGCATAGTATTTCATGGTGTATATATACCACATTTTCTTTATCCAATCCATCATTGATGTGCACTTAGGTTAATTCCATGACTTTGCTATTGTTAACAGAACTGTGATAAACATGCAAGTACAAGTGTCTTTTTGATAAAACAATTTATTTTCCTTTGGGTAGATACCCAATAGTAGGATTACTGGGTTGAATAGTAATTCTATTTTTAGTTATTTGAGAAATCTTTGTAATGTTTTCCATAGGGGTGAAACTAATTTACATTCCCATTAACAGTGCATTATTGTTCCCTTTACTCCACATTCCTGACAATATCTGTTATTTTTTTGACTTTTTAGTAATACTCATTTTGACTATTAGTCATTTTGACTGGTTTGAGAAGTTATCTTATTGTGGTTTTAACTTGCATTTCTCTGATAATTAGTAATGTTGAACATTTTTTCATATGCTTGTCAGCTGTGTGTATGTCTTCTTTTGAGAAGTGTCTGTTCAAGTCCTCTTTGCCCACTTTGTATTGGGGTTGTTTTTGTCTTGTTGATTTGTTTAACTTCTTTGTAGATTCTGGATATTAGTCCTTTGGTGGATATACGTCTTGCAAATATTTTCTCCCATTCTGTAGGTTGTCTGTTTATGCTGTTGATTGTTTCTTTTGCTGTACAGAAACTCTTTAAATCCGATTTGTCTATTTTTGTTTTTGATGCATTTGCTTTTGAGGTCTTAGTCATAAATTCTTTGCCTAGGCCAATGTCCAGAAGAGTTTTTCCTGTGTTTTCTTTTAGGATTTTTATACTTTAAGGTCTTACACTTAAGTCTTTAATCAATCTTGAGTTAATTTTTGTGTATGGTAAGGGATGGAGGTCCAGTTTAATTCTTTTTCATATGGCTAACCAGTTTTCCCAGCACTGTTTGTTATAATAAATAGGGAATCTTTTCCTCATTGTTTATTTTTGTAGAATTTTTGAACATTAGTTTGTTGCAGGTGTGTGGCTTTATTTCTGGGTTCTTTATTCTGTTTTACAGATCTATGTTTCCATTTTTGTACTAGTACCATGCTGTTTTGGCTATTATAGCCTTGTAGAATAGTTTGAAGTAGGGTAACGTGATGCCTCCATCTTTGTTCTTTTTGCTTAGAATTACTTTGACTATTCAGGCTCTGTTTTGGTTCCATATAAATTTTAAAGCTGCTTTTTCTAATTCTGTGAAAACTTACATTGTTAATTTGATAGAAATTGAATATGTAGATTGCTTTGGGTAGTATAGTCATTTTGATGATATTGATTCTTCCTATCCATGAGCATGGAATGCTTTTTCATTTGTTTGTGTCATCTATTATCAAACTGTTTTGTTCTCCTTGTAGAGGTTTTTCATCTTCTTTGTTAAATGTATTTCCAGGTAATTTTGTGTGTGTATGGTAATTGTTAATGGGATTGAGTTCTTGATTTGGTTCTCAGCTTGAGTGTTGTTGGTTTATAAGAATGCCACTGATTTTGATGCATTCATTTTGTATCCTGAAACTTTACTGAAGTCATTTGTCAGGTCTAGGGGGACTCTTTAGGGTTTTCTAGGTGTAGAATCTTTTAGATGAATCTTTAGGGCTTTCTAGATGTAGAATCATATTATCAGCAAACCGATAAAATTGGACTTCCCCTTTTCCAATTTGAATGGCTACTATTTATTTCTCTTTCCTGATTGCTCTAGCTACAGACTTTCAGTACTATGTTGAATAGGGGTGGTGACAATGGATATCCTTGTTTTGTTCCAGTTCTTAGGGGACATGCTTTCAACTTTTCCCCATTCAGGATGATGTTGGCTGTGGGTTTGTCATGTATGGCTTTTGTTATTTTGAGGTATGTTCCTTCAATGCCTAGTTTTTAGGGTTTTTATTATAAAGGGTGTTGGATTTTACCAAATGCTTTTTCTGCATATACTGAAATGATAATATAGTTTTTGTTTTTAATTCTGTTTGTGTAGCAAATCACATTTATTGACTTGCATATATCGAACCATCCTTGCATCCCTGAAATAAGGCCGTTTGATCCTGATGAATTATCTTTTTGATGTGTTACTGGATTCTGTTTTGTTGGGGATTTTTGAATCTATGTTTATCAGGGATATTGGCCTGTTGTTTTATTTTTTATTAGGTCCTTGCCAGATTTTGGTATCAGCATGATACTGGTTTCATAGCATGAGTTAGAGAGGCCTCCCTCCTCCTCAATTTTTTGGAATAGTTTCAGTAATATTGGTACCAACTCTTCTTTGTACATGTGGTAGAATTTGGCTGGCCTGTAAATACTCTAGTCCTGGGATTTTGTTGTTGTTGGTGGTGGTGGTATATTTTTTATTATTTATTCAATTTTATAACACATTAATGGCCTGTTCAGAATTTCAGTTTCTTCCTGGTTCAATCTCTGGAGGTTGTATGTTTCCAGAAATTTTTCCATTTGCTCTAGATTTTCTAGTTTGTGCACATAGAAATGTTCATAGTAGTCACTGAAGATCTTTTGTATTTCTGTGGTATTAGTTGTAATGTCAACTTTATCATTTCTGATTGTGCTTATTTGGAAACTTCTGTTTCTCTCTGTGTTTCTTGGTTAATCTAGCAAGTGATCTATCACTTTTGTTTGTCCTTTCAAAAAACCCAGTTTTTGTCTCACTGATCCTTTGTATGGATTTTTGGAGTTTGGTTTTCATCTCATTTTCACTTAGTTCTTCTCTGATCTTTTGTTATATCTTTTCTTCTGCTACCTTTGAGTTTGGTTTGTTCTTGTTTTTCTGGCTCATTTAGGTGCAACATTGGGTTGTTAATGTTACATCTGTCTTCCTCAGGTAGGCATTTAGTGCTATAAACTTTTCTCCTAATACTACTTTTGTGTATCCTAGAGGTTTTGGTATGTTATGACTGCGTTTCCTTTTGTTTCAAAATAAGTTTTTATTTCTGTTTTTTTTGTTGTTGTTTTTTACCCAAAAGTCAACCAGGAGCAAGTTGTTTGGTTTCTATGTATTTGTGTGGTTTTGCAAGTTCCTTTTGGTATGGATTTCTGATTTTATTCCATTATGGTCCACATATACATTTGATATAATTTTATTTAAAAAATTATTGAGACTTGTTTTATGATCAAGCATATGGTCAATTTTAGACAATGTTCTATGCACAGATGAGAAAAAATGTATATTCTGCAGTTGTTGAGTGGAATGTTCTGTAGATGTCTATTAGGTTCATTTGGTCAAAAGTCCAATTAAAGTCCAGAGTTTCTTTATTATTTTTCAGCCTCCATGATCCAGTAGACTGGTCTCCAAGCTTTTAAATTATTCCTTCTGCTTGGTCTAGTCTGTTGCTAAAACTCTCAACTATATTTTAAAATTCGTTTAGTGAATTTTTTAATTCCAGAAGTTTTTGTTTTGTTTTGCTTTTTAAAATGTGGCTACCTCCTCTTTTATATCCTGAATCATTTTCTTGGTTTCTCTGTGTTGGTTTTCAACTTTCTCTTGATCTCTTTGAGTTTCCTTGCAATCCATATTTTGAATTTTTTATCTGTCAATGGGGCATTGACAACCCCACTACTATTGTATAGCTGTCTATCTATTCTCTTAGGTTTAATAATATTCGTTTTATAAATCTGGGTGTTCCAGTGTTGGGCACAGTTAAATCTGCTTGTTAAGTTTTTTGTTGAATTGAAGACTTTATCATTGTATAATAGTAGTTAGGTAATTATATAGTAGTTAGGTAATTGCTGAATTGAAGCCTTTATCATTATATAATACCCTTCTTTGTCTTTTTTACTGTTGTTGGTTTAAAGTCTGTTTTAATTGATACAAGAATGTCAACTCCTGTTCTTTTTCATTTTCTATTTGCATGGTAGATCTTTCGTCACCCCTTTACTTTGAACCTATGGTGTCATTACACATAGGATGGGTCTCTTGAAGTCAGTAGATGGTTGAGTCTTGTTTTATTAACCCAATTTGCCAATCTGTGTATTTTAAGTGGAACGTTTAGGCTGTTTATGATTCATATTTATATGTGACATTTTGTTCCCTTTAGAGTGTTGTTAGTGAGCTTTATAGTCTCAGTTGTTTGTTTTATAGGATCTGTGAACTTTGTACTTCTGTGTGCTTTTATGGTAGCAAGTATTGTCCTTTTGTTTCCATGTTTAAAACTCCTTTGAGCATTTCTTGTAGGTCTGGTCTGGTGATGATGAATACCTTTAGCACTTACTTATTTGGAAAAAACTTTATTTCTCCTTCCTTGTTTGGTGGATATAAAATTCTTGGATGGCATTTTTTTTTTTCTTTAAGAAAGCTAAAAAGAGGACCTCAGTTTCTTCTGGCTTGTAAGGCTTCTGTAAGAAGTCTGCCGTATAATCATTAGACTATTTAAGGTCAATGCCAAAATAAAAAAAAAAACCCTCAAAGGCAGCTAGAGAAAATAGCCAAATTACCTATAAATGAAATCCAATCAGGCTAACATAGTAGACTTCTTACAGAAGCCTTACAAACCAGAAGAGACTGAGGTCCTCTTTTTAGCCTTCTGAACTCAAACTCACAACCTCAGGTAAACTGCCTGCCTTGGCCTCCCAAAGTGCTGGGATTACAGGCATGAGCCACCGCGCCTGGTCCTTCATCTGTATGTGTCTGGGATAGTAGCTGTCCAAATATTTTTGCCATTTGCTTGTTGAATTGTTTGACTTCTTCTTACTGAATTCTTAGTGTTCTTTATATATTTTTGGATATAAATCCTTTATCAAATATCTATCTGCAAGTCTATGGATTGTCTTTTCATTTTCTTAACAGTATTAAAGAACATAAATTAATAACTGATGAAGTCCAATTTATAACTTTTGCCTTATTGTTGGTGCTTTTTGTTGCTTTCCAAGAAGTTGTGCCTATGTGGTCCTGTAGCTTCCCATGGACCTGCAGGTTCCCCGTACTTGCCAAACTCAGAGCAGCTTGTGGGGTGTATTTGCAGGGGATTTGGTGGTATGGTGATGCAAAGACAGAGATCCTTTGGGCAGTAGCAGTGGCCCACGACAGGTACACAGCCAGTACAGCACCCACCATCTCAGTTCAGGCCTGAGGCATATGCAGGCATGCCTGCATGAGCTAGCCACCTGGTTTTCTTTCCTCAGGAAGTTCCTAAGTGACCACCAACAGTATTGCCCAGTGTCACAAGGGCAGACGACCTCCTTAGTAGTTTGGCAGTCAGCAGATTGTTGCAGGAGTGAGGAAAGCCAAGAAGCACCCTCACTTACCCTTTCTGCAGGGCTCTGAGTTCCTTTGGTGTTGATCTCTGCTAGACTCTTGCTGCCTTCGTTTTCTGCACTTTGGCTTCTTCCTGTGGGCTCTCTGACAGATCCTGGCTCTCTTCCCTCAGTTTTCGTTTCAGAACATGTCCATTTACAAGTAACTTTGATCTCTTTGAGAAGAACTAGCATCCAACATTCCTAGACAGCCATGTTGGCCAGGGTGGTCTCGAATTCCCAACCTCAAGTAATCCACCTGCCTCGGCCTCCCAAAGTGCTGAGATTACAGGCATGAGCCACTGCACCTAGCCCCTTGATGCATTTTAATTTTGGTTTTGTACCTTCCTATATATTTATGTATGTAAATACAACATTTCTAAATTTGGTTCCTAGTATTTACACTTAATGTCATCTAATGTGAAACAGTTTGTATTCTTATAAAATTAAAATTAGTATTAAATGTATAATTAATAATTTTTATGTATAGTAAAGCATATTGAATATAATTTCACTAATGAAATTTTCCTCCTTCAGTAAAGCAGATCTCATAAGCCTATGTTGAGGGTTAATCGGTTTTATATGGTTGTTGAAAACCTTCCTTAATGAGCCTATCTTTATGCACATCATATGCAGCAATTAACTTAAAATGGGTAATAAGTTACATGTAAAACCTACATCTGTAAAATTACCAGAAGAAAGCATAAGAGATTATCTTTGTGATCTTGAGTTAGGCACAACTTCTTGGAAAGCAACAAAAAGCACCAACAATAAAGGCAAAAGTTCTAAATTGGACTTCGTCAAAGTTATTAATTTATGTTCTTTAATACTGTTAAGAAAATGAAAAGACAATCCATAGACTTGGAAATGGATATTTGATAAAGGATTTATATCCAAAAATATATAAAGAACACTAAGAATTCAATAAGAAGAAGTCAAACAACTCAACAAGGAAATGTCAAAAATATTTGGACAGTTACTATCCCAGAGACATACAGATGAAGGGCCAGGCACAGTGGCTCACACCTGTAAATCCCAGCACTTTGGGAGGCCAAGGCGGGCGGATTACCTGAGGTCGGGAGTTCGAGTTCAGAGACATACAGATGAAAAATAAGCCATGAAAAGATACTCAACATAATTAGTAGGTAGGGAAATGCAAATTAAAACCTCACACCTTTTAGAACAGGTAAAATCTTAAAAATTATCAATGCCATGTTGATAATGCCAAATGGAGCAACTGGAACTCTGAAACATTATTACTGGGACTATAAAATGGTACAGTCACTTTAAAAATAGTTTGGCAGTTTTTTAAAAATGCAATGAGTTAATTTGGGTCCTCTGCGAAACAGATGCCAAGACAGGATTAGACATTTGAGAAGTTTATTGGGGAAAACATTTGTGAGGGTAAATGGGAAGGGAACCAGGAGAGACTGGGTAAGCTGTCAGTCTGTAATACAGGTTTAACCTCTGTGAGGAAGAGAAGAAAAGAAGGAATCTTGGGTAGGGAAAGTGTTAGATTGTAACATTTTCTAAGAAAGTTTCAACAAAGTTGAGCCAAATTTGCCCATTAAATAAGTTCTGCAACTTTCAGGAATAAGCTTGCCTTCGTAGCCCTATCAAGCTCAGTCATTGACTGGGAGTAGCTCTTGAGAAGTATGACCTCAGCGTAAACATGGTCATGAAAACAGGGAGTCAATTATGCTCTCCGAAATTGGAGATCTAATAGGTGCATTTTCATGGCTACAACACTCCACCTACTGTACTACACAGAGTTACTTCTCTACATGAGTTCATGTAGCAACTCTTCTGTGGTTCTTGTTGGCCTCTCTTCCTAAAGGGATACCTAGAAGTATTATTTAAGTGTTCTTCCTAGTGACCTGACCATATATTTAGCCAATGGGTTCCAGATCCCAAAATTGGTTCAGGTCTGGAGACTGAGAAAAGGATGATAATTTTTTAATTGAGGCATGTACCCTAAGCCTTGTGTTCTTCCGTTTTTGTTTTTTTTTAATTGTAGTACCTGTTAAGCAGAATTGGCTATCCATCTATTAACTATCTCTACAACTATCTGCACATCAAGTCTTTTTGGCTGCTCTCAGCCTTCCTGGTAATTTGGTAATTGTGGCCTCCTGCCTTTTGGCAGTTAAGCACTATCATCTGGCTTTTATTACTTTGTGGTGGAGAGGCCTGCCATCCCCATGGGTATTAATGAACCTAGCTCTATGGCAACCTATTTTACTGTCAACCCTGGCTTGCAAAGGAGACTGACCACTGAATTTTTTGTGATACTTTTTTACCCCTCACCAGCACATTTCTGGTGGCCTTGGCTAATAATGTGTCTTCTGGGCCCTCCTGAAGAACATAATCCTTTTGTAGGTTGTCTTACCTCATGTAATATATTCCTACTAGCATGCCAACTTTCTACAGCCTCCTTATTTCTTTCTTTACTATCTGTCAGGCAGCTCAGATATTTTCACTTCACTCAGCTTTGGTCATTGCTTTCTTTAGAGGTTTAAGGCCACTCTAGCAGAGCATTTGCCCCATCTCCTAGGGCCCTTGCTAGGATATTACGTCTGTTGTCCCTGAAGAGTAATGCTGAGTCAATGAATTCTTGCTTACCTAGTCTTACTTTCTATCTTCTTTGATCCAGCAGCCTCAAAATCTGTTCTCAGGGATACTCACATAGCTCTTCCCAGTACAACCTAGATAATTCTTGCAGATACTTTTAGATATAATCACTTTTCTCCCTTATCTCCCAGCCAAGTTATGGTGCATCTTGACCCTAGTTATTGACCTAACAGCCAAAAGAGGAGATCGAGGCAGCTTCTGAGAGCAGCCTCTGCATCCTTCACCACAGGGGAATTGCTAGCTTTTACTAGGAAAGAGTGGGCCACCTCTTCAGACTCCAAGGGCTTAGGGAAATCTTTAGAGCTAGCATCCTCAGAGGCATCCATCCACATGTTTCCATTCTATTTTTCAGGATCTCAGGTCTTTCCAACCGGGGTCCAAATTTTATCATAGTGGAACTGCTTTGGCTAAGCATTTAAACATCTCTGGAGTTCTTCAAATCTATTAGATTTTCTGTTGCTTAGCTGTGTTTGGTGTTCCATTACCAGAGGTAAGGACATGTTTGTAAGCTACCAAAGAGATCTCTCACTCTCACATTTATTCTTTAATTCTGTAACTTTTTGCTAACAGCCCTCAATTTCTCATTATCCTTTAGTATAATGTCAATTTAATTTAGCAGTAACCAGATAACTCTACTGCGTTTGTGGGCATTATTTCCATCCATATTTCAAATGTCTTAATGATAACTAATGTCTTGTGAGGCATTCCCCACCACCAGAACATTTTTCCAGATTACTTCTGGTGAAATCTGTAGTAATTATTAACACCATTGTATACTAGGAACTACCAGTGCTCCACATACCACTAAGGATGGCTTCTTCATTGCCCAGAAAGTGGTAAGTGAGCCCATCTTAGAACCCCATTATACCTGTTTCCTTGTGCTAGTTCAGGTCCTTAAAGGAGGAAACACCAAGATAGGATTAGACATCTCCCAGAATTGGCCCACAGTAGTATTCCTTCCATACCCTGTCATTGACTAGTTGCAACCATAGAAGCATGGCCTCAGCTTAAATGCAGTAATGGATTTTAGAGTGCAGGAGCTGGGGCAAGTGATCAGTTAGGATTCCTGAGATCTGAGAGGCTCATTGTCATGGCCGCCACATAACACACCATCTGACCCAGCATTCGCACTCCTGGTATTTACCCAAGAGGAATGAAAGCATATGTCTACCCAAAGACCTGTTTGTGAATGTTTACAGCAACCTTATTCATCATGGCCCAAACCTGGAATCTAGCAAATCCATTAACATAAATAAACAAATCATGGTACATCCATGTAATGGAAATTACTCAGCAATAAAAAGCAACAAACTGCTGATACATTCAACATTACAATCACTTCAGAAGCAATATGCTAAATCAAAGAAGCCAGACACAAAAGTCCACATACGATATAATTCTGTTTATACAACATTCTTGAAAACGAAAATTATGGTGACAAAAATCAGATCAATGTGTGCCAGTATTTGAGCAAAAGGATAGATTATAAAGGGGCACAAGGGCTCCTTTTGAAGTGATAGAAAAATTTTACCTGATTGTGGTGATGGTTAGATTCCTGTATATGGTCCTCGAAACTCCTCAAACTGTACGCCTCAAAAGAGATTTTGCTATATATGAATTATGCTGCAGTAAATCTGACTTTAAAAATACAAAAAAACCTAAGCAAGCTCAATTATAAACATTTTTAAAAGGAAATAAATATAAATTCATTTATGATCCAGATAATGGCATTATCAGATATATAATTTACAATGACTCTGATTAATATAATCAAAGAAATAAAGAACTTGGGGAATTTTTTTTGTTTGTTTTTTTGGAGACACAGTCTCACTCTGTCACCCAGGCTGGAGTGCAGTGTTGCCATCTCGGCTCACTGCAACCTCCACCTCCCAGGTTCAAGCAATTCTTCTGCGTCAGCCTCCTGAGTAGCTGGGCCCACATGCACGTGTCACCATCCCCGGCTAATTTTTGTATTTTTAGTAGAGACAGGGTTTCACCATGTTGGTCAGGCTGGTCTCGAACTCCTGACCTCAGGTGAGCCACCTGCCTCAGCCTCCCAAAGTGCTGGGATTACAGGTGTGAGCCACCAAGCTCAGCTGGACTTGGGGAATTTTTATGGAGAACTGGAAATTATACTAGAGAAGTAGATGGAAAAGTAAGTGCTAAAAACACAGTAGGTAAAAATAAAGTTTCACTGTATTGGTTTAATAGCCAATTAGATACACTGGAGATAGAATTAGTAAGCTGGAGAACAGGTTAGAAGAAAATATCTACTCTGAGACAGGGAGAAGCAAGAAAATGGCATATACAGAAAAGAACATGTGAGATATAGGAACTGGTAGTAAAGTCTGTGAAAGGTTGTTGTCTCTCATCTAGTGTTGGGCCTAAAGTTGCTGCAGTCAGAAAGGCCTACAGGTAAAAAGAAAAGTTGGATATCAAGTGGAAATACTGAGAACAAACTGGAATTTGCATCTTTCTTATACCTCCTTCGACCTTAATGACATGACGACCTGCAGGAAAAGATGGTGCCCTACGCCATTGAGCTTCAAGGACACCTGGCCTGAGACTTCTAGCAGCTAAAAAAAGAAATCTGTTGGGAGCTTAAGAAGCTGTGGAACCAAATGTTTTTCCTTATCACTGAGATGATCCATTGATAAGTGACAACTTGTATAAATTGCACTGTTCCCTGGGGCTCTACATTGACCTTCAAAAAATAATAGCTGCTGATTTGGTGAGCCGGAAGGCCAGCAACACCATGTGTGAACTGAAACACTGCCCAGCATCCTATACTAAACATCAGAGAAAATTAGTTCTTGCTATACTTCCATCTTCCAAACCTTGTGGAGATTTCTCTTATGGCTAACTCTACCTTAGAACATATAGACAAGGGAATTCTGGAAAACATAGTTCTAATTTAGCTAAGTTAACATAGTACAAAAACACCAAAGACAAAAGGGGGAATAAATGGAGTTAAAATGTTTTTAAGGTTTGTATCATGTCCATAAAGTGATAAAAGTACTAATTTTATTAAATTCTAATAAGTCAAGTATGCATGCTATAAACTCTAAGGTAACCACTAAAGGAAGAATAAAAGAATATTTATCAAGCTAATGATTATCAATCTAATAGAGGAGGAAAAAAGGGAAGTAAAAATAGTTATTCTGTCTAAATGAAGATGAGAAGAGAGAAATGAACATAAAATGTAAAAGCCAACGAATAATAAGCTAGTTGATTTAAACCCAAATATATTACTAAATGCATTAAGTTAAACTTGAATGAATTTCCAATTAAAAGACAAAGATTGCCAGATTGAATAAGTATAAAAATCTGCTACTATGCTGCTTTCAATATACCTAAAATACAAAACTATAGAAAGATTTAAAATAAAAGATGGAAAAGGATATAACATGCAAATAGTAGCCAACATGAAGCTGGCATAGCTATACTAATATTGGACAAAGTATACTTTAAAGCAAGAAGCAGTTCTAGAGCAAAAGATGGATATTTTGTGATGTAAAGTGTTTGATTTACCAGGGAAATAAAACAACAATTCTAAATGTATATGCACCAAGTAAAATTCACAGAACTAGTAGGTGACAGACAAATCCACAATCATAATGAGAGACTTTAATTCACCTTTTAGTGGTAGAAAAGTACATACAAATATGCAAAATTAGTAATGATATAGAAAATTTAAGCAACAAAATAAACAACTGATACTAATTGACATAAATGATATACCCAATAAATGCGGAATACGTATTATTTTCAAGTGTGCATGGAACATTTAAGAAAGTTGACCATATCATAAATGAAAAAGTAAATTTCAACCTATTTCAAAGGTTTAAATCATACAGAATAGGATCTACAAATTTATTATCTAAATATCTATATCAGAATACCATTTGACCCAGCCATCCCATTACTGGGTATATACCCAAAGGACTATAAATCATGCTGCTATAAAGACACATGCACACATATGTTTATTGCGGCACTATTCACAATAGCAAAGACTTGGAACCAACCCAAATGTCCAACAATGATAGACTGGATTAAGAAAATGTGGCACATATACACCGTGGAATACTATGCAGCCATAAAAAATGATGAGTTCATGTCCTTTGTAGGGACATGGATGAAATTGGAAATCATCATTCTCAGTAAACTACCGCAAGGACAAAAAACCAAACACCGCATGTTCTCACTCATAGGTGGGAATTGAACAATGAGAACACATGGACACAGGAAGGGGAACATCACACTCTGGGGACTGTTGTGGGGTGGGGGGATGGGGGAGGAATAGCATTAGGAGATATACCTAATGCTAAATGACGAGTTAATGGGTGCAGCACACCAGCATGGCACATGTATACATATGTAACTAACCTGCACATGGTGCACATGTACCCTAAAACTTAAAGTATAATAATAATAAAATAAAAAAAAAAGAAAGCTAGGAAGCCCTTCATTGTGGGGCTTGTAGATTGTCTCCTTTCTCGTTAAAAATCAAAGATTTTCTTGAGCCTCTCATCCTAGATGTCATGGTGTCATTAACAGGAATAAGAAAGTTGGGAGAAGAAGAAATTTGATAAAGCCTAAAGATATGATGTGAACATGAGAATGGCCTGATCATATGGAATAGTATAGCAGGGGCTTCATGTAGCTCTAGAGTCATCCAGTAGTTTGAGCCCTTCATACCTAGAAACTCAGGCTTTGTGTCCCTCTTCAACCACTGTATCTCCCATTTATTTTCCAGGCCTTTGATGTTTAATAGTTTAAATTACCTTATTCATTCAAAAATATTTGGCAAGTGACCTCTGTGTCTCAAACATTATTCAGGGTCTTGTAAAAAACATAGAAAAGCTATTCTATACATACAACATTTCTAAAATATGTTTCATTAATAAAATTTACTTTTTTAGGAATGATTTAAAACACTAAAGAAATACAAACATAATAATTTTGAAATTTTTAACAAATGAATTTTATTTATTTCATTTTATTCAGTTGAATTAAATGAAGAAAAGCACAAAGAACTAATAGAGAAAAAGGAGATGGAAATTTCAGAGTTAAATGCAAAGCTAAGAAGTCAAGAAAAAGAAAAACAAAATGAAATAATCAAGCTACAACTAGAAGTAAGTGTTTGAGTCTGCTAAACTTGAGGACACATCCCTTAGTCTAAACTGTACTTTGATTGTTTTTCATCACAGTGAGATACATTTTAGGATTAGAAGCAATTCTGTGAGAGGGCTCCACACGTGCTCATTCTCCACCAAATGATTGCAGTAATCACGTACCATACAACTGTCATCTGCATTGCCTTTCAGCACTTGACCTGAAAGTGGACCCTTCAGTTGTTCGAAAGGTCCTGGTTTTTAGGGAGGATATTGCTTCCTCTGAGAAATTTTCTTCTCGGTATTTCCCACTTGACATCCAACTTTTCCTTTTAACTGCAGGCCTTTCTGACTGCAGCAACTTTAGGCCCAACACTAGGTGAGAGACAACAGCCTTTCATAGACTTTACTACCAGTTCCTATGTCTCATATGCTCTTTTCTGTATATGTCATTTTCTTGTTTTTCCCCGTCTCGGGGTAGATATTTTCTTCTAACCTATTCTCCAGCTTACTAATTCTATCTTTAGTGTATCTAATTGGCTATTAAACCAATACAGTGAAACTTTATTTTAGCTATTGTATTTTTAGCACTCACATTTCCCTGACAGAAAACTCAAGGATTATCTGCATTTTATGGTAAATTCTACGTAGGTTTCATAATTTCTACCATTCCAGCATGGGAAGAATGTTTCTAACGCTTCACATTTATTCTCATCCCAGCAGAAATTTGTCAAACCCCAGTAACCAACTAGAAATTTATTTTGCTTTATTTCTCATAAAAAAAACAAATTTCTTCCTAATAACTTTCTGGAAGAATATATATCCTGGGGGCAAACAAACCAAATTCCTACAATATTTTTTTTAAGGGACTTCTAATAGGGCATCTCAAAGGCTGAGGCTCTAACTCTTTGCTCAAAAGTCTTGAGTAGGCCAGGTGCGGTGGCTCACACCTATAATCCCAGAACTTTGGCAGGCCGAGGCGAGCGGATCACCTGAGGTCAGGAGTTCGAGACCAACCTGGCCAACGTGGTGAAACCCGCCTGTACTAAAAAAAACACAAAAATTAACTGGGCGTGTTGGCAGATGCCTGTTATCCAGCTACTCAGGAGGCTGAGGCAGGAGAATCACTTGAACCCAGGAGGCAGACTTAGCAGTGAGCCGAGATTGTGCCACTGCACTCCAGCCTGGGCAACAGAACGAAAAAAATAAAATAAACAAACAAACAGTCGAGTAGTTCATTTAACCGGATATCACAATCTCAAATGTACTTTGACAAAATATTTGTCCTTTAAATGTTTTCTAGACCCTATCAATCTACCCTTCCATCATTCTTCCGTTGCTTCCCCCCACCCCAACTTTCATTTTACCTTGTAAGAATTCACAAGTCTTAATTAAAATCACATACTACTCATATTCCTGAAACTTTGGAATCCCCAGGGTACTTGGTGAGTTACCTTGAGTAATCACTGGGCAGAAAGAGGACTGATGTTGACTTTAGATACCCTTTGCTGCTGGTGCTGCTGCTGCTGCTGCCATCTGACCAAGTGTACCACAAACCACAGGAAAGGCTGAATGGCCAACTGAAATTAATAGGCCATGTTTCAAGATCTACTACCAACTTCTAATCCTCCTCTGTTTGGAAATTTGCATTTTGTTTGCCATTTGGGCCTTATCACTGGTCTATTATTTGACTGGTATACACAGCTCCTTATTTGTGTTCATTGTACCTAACCATTTCTCTCCTCAAACCAGAGCATAATCTCAGAGTTTATTCTTAGTCCTCAGAGAGGCTATGTTAACTAAATCTGAAGAGAAGAGTTATATAATGGAATATTGTGGAAAAACAAAAAAAAATTGGCCTGTAAGAATGGCCTAGGAGAACTGTTTTTAACCTGATTCAGTTTAATTCAAACCAGCAAGGGTTCAAACTATATCGACAAGATCATATTCAAATTCTACTGTTCAGCCTCAAAGTTCCTGCAGAAAGCTACGTGAGGTTTTCTTCCATGACTGTTTATTACATTTTCTTTATAATACACGCATTTTAACGTAAAAATATTTTTACCTATATTTAAGTTAAACTAGATTCTAAACCCTGTCTGCACTATAGAATCACGTGATGTTTTGAGAAAAAGATGATGCTAACTGTACACCAGAATCTCTAAAGTAGTGCCCAGGCATTTGGTACTTTAAAAACAAAGAAAAAAAAAAAACCTCTCCAGGTAATTTTACCATGCAGTCAGGGTTAATCTTGTTTTTCTGTTCTTTGCTCTTTCTGAAAAATTATTTCTTAAAGATTTTTTCTATTGTCTATACTGTAATTTACACCTGAATAACAGATTACATGTCAAGGGTAACATGGATTATAATTATAGAAACAATTGTTTCTAATTGTCTAGAGTTTCAATAACTTTCTTTTCAATTTGATTCAGTTTGATGCCAAACTAGCAAGAGTTCAGACTAAATCAAAATCATATCAGGATTCTACTGTTTTGCCACAAAGTATCTACAGAAGGGTATGTGAGTTTTCCTCTCAGTATTTGTTGCTTAAGAAAACTTTCTAAGCATGTTTCTATAAAAATCATCTAATTCTTATTAACAATATAAGGTATTTTTTAAAATACCAATAGCAGAAGTGCATTTCTTTATTTTGTTGTTCCTTGTACTAAATTTTATTATTTCTGAATTGTAATAACAAATTTTTTGTTTCGTTTAGAAACTTCAACATTTTCAAGAAGAAAAAAACAAGGAGATTGCAATTCTTCGTAATACCATTCGCGATTTAGAGCAACGCCTTTCTGTTGGCAAAGATTCTCACCTTAAGCGTAGACGGTTTTGAGTTTAGCAGTAAATTCATTAGTTGGTATTTATTTAAAAGCAATCAAAAGTTTCACTTCTGTTTTCAATATATGCATACAGCCTATATAACAAACAAAGTCAGCTTTAAGGTTTTTATTGAATTTATTTGGACAAATCCGTACTGTATCCAATTCTGTACTGCATTCTTGCTCAATAGTATTAACCATAAAGGAGGTCAGGTTTATAGGGTTTGGTTTACCTATTAAACCATCATTGACTATGGAAATACTTACTAAGCAATATAGAGACAGACAATATTATCTTTCCCCTTATATCTTTTAAGACAGCCACTCAAGTTTTAGAAGAGTATGATACAACATTAGAGAAAGAAAGATACAAAGGCTTTATTCATGTGTGATAGTAAAAATCAGGATGAGTCTTAGATATACAAAAGATAAATGGATATTTAAAATAGTTATATATGCTTTTTAGCAAAATATTCACGTGTTAAGTATTTCTGGATCTTAAAATACAAAATCCACTTCTTTTATTAGTTAAAAGTAGAAGATTGAAAAGACAAAGTAATATTGTTTTGAGAGATAAGTAAAGAAAAAAATGGAAAGCATGTCTTTGTTGTTCTTCCTCCATTCTAAACTGCTAACTATCCAACAGAAACCCCTAGGTCATAGTTTACGTTTCTATTCTCATTAAAGCAAATAGAACACTGGAAAAAGAAAAAAAAAGACATATAAACCAAAAGCTGCAATCACCTTTCAGTTGCCCCATCATAAAAAATATGGTTTGAGTCAGTATTTCTATGACATAAAATTTAAAATCTGGAAGCCAATTCAGTAGATTTCTCCATGTTTGCACAAATCTAATTTCTATTTTTGGTTCACTAATTTGGTAGTTTATAAAAATGCTGGAAATGAAATTGTGTCTAGACTAAATTGGGGAGTATGTCCTATTTTAAATATTTAGTTTGAAGGTCATTCTCACTTTTTTGCCTGATTCTTTCAGCGTCAACTAGTACTGGCTTCTGTGGGTATAAGCTGCTGACTTATTTGTCAGGCAGCTGGAGGCAAACGTCACTGACAAGATTCAGTTATGTTCTCCTCTGCCCGAAGTCCCTGTCAGCTACATAAAGATGGGAGGTTTTCTTTACACTGTCAGGTGATTGCAGACCCTGTTTTTTCAAATATCAGATGTCGACAATGGCAGCAGCAGCTCCTAGGAGCCAACTCTGAATCTTTGGGCAATTTACAGAGTAATTGATTTATACATCTCTTTCGACAGAGCTTCTTTTGTAAATCTTGTAAATCTTCACTTCCTGGCATATCTTGGTTCTCTGGGTGACCCTGCCTATGCTGACCCTTGTGCTTATGGTGGTGATGAAGGCCTGGAGGAGCAGGATGAGTAGGAGCATTTGGTGCTCCTGGTTGCTGATTCTCTGAAAGCTCACTGCTGCCAAGGTGCTGATGTCCGTGATTGTGATGATGCTCATGATGGTAATAAGGCGATGGAGTTTCAACTGTTTTATCCACAGTAGCCAAAGATACACGTTTACAAAAGTCTTCATCTTTGAGAGTCTGGAACAAATTTATAAATCACTTTTTAACAAGCTTATAGAGATAGGAATAATGCGTGAAAAATGATTTGTAGAGCTAACATATGTGAAATTCCAACTAGTTAATTAGAATCGAGCTGGCTTTGTATTATATTAATGAGAAAGAGTCTAATGTTAGTCTCAACACCTAGACATTTTATTAAAGGCTTAAAAAGAAAGCCAAACCACTGTACTTATATTTGCAGAAGCAAATGAAGTAAACTGGCAAAAGGAACTTGGATTGCAGGAAAATCAAACTAATATCAAATCCTAAATTCAGTTGATCTGGGCCGGGCATGGTGGCTCATGCCTGTAATCCCACCACTTTGGGTGGCCAAGGCGGGTAGATTACTTGGGCTCAGGAGTCGGAGACCAGCCTGGGCAACATGGCGAGATCCTGTCTCTGCAAAATATAAAAAAATTAGCTGGGTGTGGTGTCAGATGCCTGTAGTCCCAGCTACTTGTGAGGCTGAGGTGGGAGGATCGTTTGAGCCTGCAAGGTGGAGACTGCAGTGAGCTCAGATGGTGCCACTGCACTCCAGCCTGGGTGACAGAGTCAGACCCTATCTCAAAAAAATAAAAAAAAATAAAAAATCAGTTGAACTATATGGAAACTTCTATACCTGTGTCAACGGTGCATCTTATCTAATACTATATGATACTATAATCTAATATTATCTCTGATAATTCAAAAATGCTAATAAACTCTGCTCAAATGTGTTAGTTTTTCATACTTCAACCTATGCCAGGAGATGTTTTGAACTTCACCAAAGCTTTGCTAATGTCTCCCTACCATAAGGCTGTCAGCTGAAAATAGCAAATTACTGCCCGATTCCCATTGACCATAATATCCATTCCGCGTGATCCTAGTTCTTTAATTTACTGGAAGTCTTTACTGTTTTGTGGTACCTACTAATCAGAGACTCAAAGCCTATAGATACAGAAATGTAACAGTAAATCTCAACCTAAGGCTAATTTGCAAATAAAATTACAAAATCAACTTAGAACCCAAAGACTAACTAAGTGATATGCTTTTGATGTTTTGAAGGTTTTAAAAGGTTATAAATTCCATTAAATTTTAGCATACAACTACTAAGTGGTACTTTATTTGGTTATTTCTGAATTACTTCTACATTAGAAGCTAATAGTGTTTGCTTACAAACTTATAAACAATTTGATACATGTTTAAAATATACTGTGTAATGTTCAAAGTGTTCAAGGTTTAAACAAACACAAATACCTATGGTAGTAGTCTAATTTCTTTCATTTATTTATTTATTTAGTGACGGAGTCTCACTCTTTCGCCAGGCTGGAGTGCAGTGGCACGACCTCGACTCACTGCAACTTCCACCTCCTAGGTTCAAGTGATTCTCCTGCCCCAGCCTCCCAAGCAGCTGGGATTGCAGACACGTGCCACCACGCTCAGCTAATTTTTGTATTTTTAGTAGAGATGGGGTTTCACCATGTTGGCCAGGATGGTCTCGATCTATTGACCTCGTGATTCATCCACCTCGGCCTCCCAAAGTGCTGGGATTACAGGCGTGGGCCACCGCACCCTGCCAGTAGTCTAATTTCAGAAACGAATTACTATATTTTACTGATTATGTGATGCATATTTCTTTAGATTTTAATATCTCTAAAATTAGAATGTACCATACTGTTGGTGGTGTTTTCTCACTGTATCCTAATTTAATTAGCAGCATTTTTTTTTCCTAAATAGTACATAAGATGTCATATAATCAGTGGTATCTAGGAGACAATGAAATAGAAAAACTCCAATCTGATTTGGCATATCAGATACTAATAGTGTCTGATCTGTAATTCGTATTTACAGATGATTCACACATTTTAAGCATATTGTGGTAACTATTAACTGCCTTTTTCAATATAACTGGGTATATTTATAACTAGCAAGCATTTGCACAAATGAGAAATGCAGAAATAATCCCAAAATATGAGGAATCATTATAATTAGTATTTATTAAATGCTTAGTATAGGTTGAGTTAGTACTTTTCTTTCATTACTCTTAGTATTTTCTTCCATTACCTCAGTCTCCTCATCTTTAAAAATAGTAAAATAACCCTCAAAAGATCATTATAAAGATTAAAATGTGAAAATTACATAACTAGAGTAAGTAACTTATACTCCTTAACAACTAAATTAATTAATTAAATTCGTTAAAAATTTGAGGCGGCTTTCTTTAGAGCTGGGGAAAATCTGAAGGAAATACAACTTACAGATAAAATTGTGAATTGTTTTTAAACCTAAGTTCAAATTTTCCCAATCTGACTTCTCAATGGAACATTGTTTAGAATTATTTTCCTTTTTGTTATGAACGAAAACAAGTCTAGTTAATACAAATTAAATTCTTTGAGTGCCTTTTTTATTTAAAAAAGATTTAAATATAGTTCTTCTCATAACAAGGAAGAAATATTTTCATGGTTGTTAGGAAATAAATACCAGTAATGAGTAGAAAACTTACTCCATTTTGAAGTAAACTCAAACTGCAGATGGGCAGGCAGTGGAAGGGCTTCAGGAAAAATCTGATAGCCTTGCATCTTCAATAAATTAAGTAGTTTCTGGCCCCAGTTCCATTCCAAGTAATGCTGTGTTACGTAAGCTTTGCTATTTTTATGTTCTTGTGCTAACATGTTCAGGATACTACAATAACATTGCTTTTTTGTGTTGACTAAATTTTTTGAGCACTTATGCCCATGCAACGTCATTTGGTGGTAACTGAAATACGATACATTGATTTTTAATTTCTAAAGCTCCTCTAGATAAAGGCAGCAACATCGATCTTCAAAAGATGTTTTAAACTAGAGGTTAGGCCGGGCGCGGTGGCTCACACCTGTAATCCCAGCACTTTGGGAGGCCGAGGCGGGCGTATCACAAGGTCTGGAGATCGAGACCATCCTGGCTAACACAGTGAAACCCCGTCTCTACTAAAAATACAAAAAATTAGCTGGGCGTAGTGGCGGGCGCCTGTAGTCCTAGCTACTCGGGAGACTGAGGCAGGAGAATGGCGTGAACCCGGGAGGCGGAGCTTGCAGTGAGCCGAGATCGCGCCACTGCACTCCAGCCTGGGCTACAGAGCCAGACTCCGTCTCAAAAATAATAGTAATAGTAATAAATAAATAAATAAAGTAGAGGTTAGATGACAGGATGTGTGTTTAATTATAAAAATTATTGTTATTTATTTTTAGTACACCTGCAAAAGCATTGAGTTTTCTAAATAAGTGTTTCATGATAAACTCTTAAAAGATTTCCTCTTTTCTCCCCAGAAAAATAATTCAGAAAAATACCGTGAGAGAGCAGTTTCCACATTTCTTTTCACAGTAAGCAATCTTAATGGCTTCTTCTACATATGGGAAAGTTAGGAAGGAAAAAGGCAAACCAAGATGATACACAAGACGGCCACATCTAAGAAAAAGGACAAATACAATGTCACTATAATATTTTCTGTATCACGATCCTACTCAAATACAGTCTGGGATACGTATTATAGGTTTAATGGTCATAACTAAGACCTTTTCACGCCTTTACTAAATTTCTCTGGATGAGAGCTACAAATGAGCTCCCAGGCACTGCACACCAGGTCAGGTCATAGCAACACTATAATTAGTCTAATACTAGTATTTTGAAATGTTATAGATATGTCACTATATAATATCAAAAATGTCATCACTGTGACTTGGTAAAATACAATTTTGTGACTGACTTATAAATTCTACCAGTGCCCAAACCACTAACTTATAAATTAGGCTCTGAAAATCACTTGAGCTTATCATAACTGCTAAGGCAGCACAAATTTGACACAACAAGAAATCATCACATAACAAAAAGATCTCCAAGCCTTGGCCAGTAGCCCATTTATTTAAAAATGTATCTAATGCAATGAAAATTTCAGCACAATGAAAGTATCAGAACATGTGGCATTGTCAGAAATGGTGGGGTTAAAATGTTCTTCTTGCCCACATTTTACCTAGTATATATGGTTTTATGTGACTATCAAAGGGTTATACTTTTAGGTTAGCCTAAAAATTAGAAGTTTAAAGGCCTAAAAGAATGAAATGTGAATTTTTAAAAATTTAGTATAAGACCAAGTAGGGCTCACCAGACTCCGGAGAGTCAAAAAAAACAAAGCACCAACTAAGAATGTTTATAATGGCATAATGCATGAATTGAGATTCCCTCAAAATAAAAATGTTTTATTTGTTCATAGAATCAAAAGTAGATTTGTGCAGATCATGCCTAAATGATTAACTCACTTTACAGTTCAGAAATTCAGGTATGTAGCCTTAAAATTATTATTTAGATTAAAATTAGAAGATATGGTTATTCATTTGCAAAAGAATTAGGTTAGAATTGTACAGGATATACAAATTGGTCATTCTTTTTATTTAACCGAAATGCCAATTTACGGGGATAATCAATTTTCTGTATTTTCCTCTTGGAATGGTGAACTCTTTTACATGCCTTACTTTTTAAAAAGTCGTTTCAAAAATAAAAGTCATTTCAAAAAAAATAAATGTGAATAAAGAGTTTATAAACTATTTGGCAATAATCAAAAGCAAATATATTATTTTAAATCACTTACTATTAAATACAAAACAAGAAGAAATCAAGTGAAGAGATTAGTGGAAAAATCTAGAGGAGTGGTCACCAGGAAGTAACTTGAGATAACAATTACGGATATGAGATAAATATACTCACGATTAAGAACCCATAGAATTTGATTAGTGACTGAGGTGAGAAGTGTGATGGAAGGAGTCAGTAATACATTCCTGTCACACAGTTTTGTGAAGGGGTGGATGGCAGCAAGGCTGCCATACCTGATGGTTTTTGTGACGTCCTGCAAAATAGTGGATGATGACTGGGAGTGCAGGGTCTGAAAATTATAGGATTATATGCCCTAGTGGTTGGCTGCATCTGCCTCCAATAGGTTGTATAAAAAAATCACACAAAAGTGAAAGTATAAGCATGTTTTAGAAGATAATCAATACAGATTTGAATAATTAAATTTAAGATGTTTGTGAATATGTCTAGGAAGTAGACTCGTCTGGAGTTCAGTCATTGTGTTTCAGCTTTGTATATATGGGGTCATCCTAATATGTGTTTTAATTGTAATCAAGGGATAGATGAGATTGCTCAGGTAAAATGTGCAGAGTGTGAATAGGCAGAAACCTGTATAGCCCTGAATAACACAAACACATACAGAATAAACCAAGGAAGAATGTGGGAGGAAGAAAAATCAGGAGGTGGAAGAGGAGGAAGTGTGGAGGAGGAGAAAGAAGAGGAAGGATATGGGGAAAACCAGCAGGGTATAGTGTCATAGAAATTTTTTTAAATGAGAGTATTTCAAAAATAAGGAGTGATTTTTACTTCTAAATGTTAAAGAGAGATTATATGAGATGAAGACTGAAATATGGCATTGTATTTAACAGTAAAGAAGATTGTTATGTGTGATGGGAAGTAAATAAATAGATAGATACGAAACAGTTATTTTTAAATTTGGGATGTGTTTGTGTGTATGTACAAACCTATCATATATGAGGAAGTCATCTTTGCTTCCATTTAAAAGAGTCCAGACATCTGTTTGGTTTTCTTCTTGTTGATAAACAGGAATATGCTCTGAAACCTTATTCTTAAGATGTGTGTATTTTAATCGAGAAGAGATTCCTTGATGATTAACAACAATATAAGAAATATTAGAATATCCTTCTTTCTTCAGTTTTACTCGCAGGTCTTCTAATCTAAAATATTTGGGAAGAAATACATAAAATGAATAATCTCATTTGATTTGATTAGTGGTTTTTCTCCCTCTTCCTTAATTTTCTATGTGAAACTCTCCTTATTTTTAATTAACCCATACTGCACCTATTCTTTATATTGTTGTAAAAGATTTTAAAACTTTCATTTTTAGAATTACTTAAAACTTGTGCTTAATTAAAACCTTATGCTTACACAAACATTGGTTCATTTAGTTCTCAAATTAGCACGATGAAGTGTATATATTTTGAATGTATCTTATAGGTAGAATGGATTCAACCAACCACAGATAAAAAATGGTTGGAAAAAAAAAGATGGCTGCATCTATAGTAGTGAACATGTAGACTTTTTTTCTTGTCATTCATTATTCACTAAATACAGTATAAAAATTCCTTACATAGCATTTACATTGTGTTAGGTATTATAAGTAATCTAGAGATGATTAAAGCATATGAAAGTATATGCATAGGTTATACATGCCATTTTATATAAAGGATTTGAGCTCCATGGATTTTGGTGTATGAGGGGGATCCTGGAACCAATCCTGCACCATTGGATGACTGTAAGGAGAATTCCACCCAATGAATATCTGGTGAATAACTCAACAAATATTTTTTATATTTATTTGTTAAATAACCCAAGACTTTGATAGCAAGCCTAGTGTTCTTTCTACTCTGACAAAACAGTCTTCTCTGCCTCTTGTATTGAAGTAACTGTTCTATTTGCAGAAGTACATTTTAGAGCATTTTCATTACACAAGTAATACATATTTAGTAGGAAGTTATAAAATATAGGTGCACAAAAAGAAGAAAAAATTTCCATAACCCTAGGAAACCCGCTGTAAACATTTTGGTCTGTATCATCCTAGTTTCTCTCTTCTAATATGTTCTATGCAAACACATAGTTTTTCTAAAAGTGTGACTTAATACATTATTTACACTTTTATTTTATGTCTATATGCGTGTGTGTATTTAATAGCCTTCCCCTTAAGGTATTTTAAGCCACAGAAAGACTGTCTTACTTAGATGCCTGCAGTATGCACAGGTATCAGCTGGCTTGAAGAAGAGCAACCACAGTCACTGAACCACTGGAGTTTAGCATTGGATCTTGATCTCTTATGCTCCAGGCTGGGGGTTGCTTACATAAGGAGCTTTGGTCCTGGCTCTCTGTTCCTCCCGATGGGAGGAGACAGAGAGCCAGGGCAAGCCCCAGGCTTCTCCACATTGCTGGGGTTGTCCTGTAAAAGAGAAAACCTGTCACTCTTCTTCATAGTTAACTTCACAGTCCTAACTATGAATTTCTATAAATCCTGCAGACATAATTCCACTTCCTAAAAATACCTAGCCCATGAATTCTGTCTCCAGAAAGTTATGTTCAGACTGTGGCTTATATAAATAAGTCTGTGACTTATACAACATTCTGCAAACACAACCTAACTTTTGTTTGAGACACACCAAGTTCTGACTGTTCTTTCTATCCTCCAAGAAGAAAGGGATAGGCCAGGTGCGGTGGCTCATGCCTGTAATCCCAGCACTTTGGGAGGCCGAGGCTGGCGGATCACGAGGTCAGGAGATCGAGACCATCCTGGCTAACACGGTGAAACCCAGTCTCTACTAAAATTATACAAAAAAAATAAAAAAAATTAGCCAGGCGTGGTGGCAGACGCCTGTAGTCCCAGCTACTCAGGAGGCTGAGGCAGGAGAATGGTGTGAACCCGGGCGGCGGAGCTTGCAGTGAGCCGAGATCGCGCCCCTGCACTCCAGCCTGGGCGACAGAACGAGACTCTGTCTCAAAAAAAAAAAAAACAGAAGAAGAAGAAAGGGATAAATAGAGAATTCTGCACAGAAATGAAAAGAGCCAGCAAAAAGAACCAAGGAAAAAAGACGATGGCAGAGAAGACAGTATACCAACATGAATGTGGCTCATGTCGGGCCCTTAGCTCTTCAAGTTCAAACATTCTATATTTATCTCTTGGGTATGGCTCCCTTTTGTTTCGCTTATTCCTTGAAGTCTGGCTGTATGTATCTAACCAAGTAGAAATATCACACATCTGCCCCCTCTACCATTTAAGACTCTTTGAAATCCACACTCAATTAGCCTATTTATTGGAAAGTTCCTATGACTAGAAAATTCCTAAGACTAGACAGCACTTTCTTTGGTAAAAAGATGCTTCCTCTGAGCAACGAAATTAAAATGCTTTTAAATACCTGACTAGAAATATCCTCAAAACTAGGGCTAGCTCTCTAAACAGAGATGTTCAAAAACAGGTGAACTGTAGACAGGTGATTAAAAAAAAGAACACATTCAGCAGAGAGGAGCAAAGAAAAATCCTCACAAGTAATTCAGGCTCATTTTGATGTAAGAATCTGTGGGGAGAGATCAGGACAAAATTTGAAAACTGGGAAGTCAATATATTTTCAAGCACTGATTTGAAATTTTTAAAAGCAGATGCATTTCTTTGGAGGTGGGGAGCTAATGGTAAATTACTTAGAGTGAGCCCAGAATTAAGAGAAGAATAGAAAAGCTAAAATCAGATAGATCTGGGCTTTAATGCACAGGTAGATATAGATAGAATTTTTAACCCTGATTGTCTTTCACATTATTTAACACATCAAAACTCCTACCTATATATAATATCTTGATAAGAACTTGACTAAAGGAAGAGAAAAAACTAGACAGAGTGAGGTGAGAGAGGTAGAGAGAGAGGACAAATTAACTTATTTAAGACCACTCCAACTACTTATTTTAATATTTAAAATATTCTAATATTTTAAGAAGAAGAAGATATATTTGGACTACTTCTAGAAAATTCCTCTAGAATGGTATTTACAATGATAATACAATTATCCTTATTATAGCTAATGTTTATTTAACTTTTATACAAATATATTCAGGTGGCACTAAGCACTTTTATATATCATGTCAGTTAATCCTTAAAACAATTATGTGACCATTATCCCCTTTTGCAGCTGAGAAAAACCATGGCTAAGAGTTTAGGTAACTTGTCTATGATCACACGGAGAGAAAGTCAGTCACAAGAGAGACTGGATTAAAACTAGTTTTGTCAAATCCTAAGCTACATCTTAGCTACTGCAATATATTGAGAGTTTTTAGATAGATCACCTTGTAATAACTATAGCCGCCAACTATTTTTGTTTATGCACTAAGATGCCAAAGAAAACATAAAAATAATTCAAGCTGTTTTATTTCTTAATAGAAAGGCTAGGTTTCCTCTGTTTCCTAGACCACAAATCCAGTAGTTACAGAACCTTGGCAAAAAATCAGCACTTGGTTTTTTCACTTTGTCACAGAGCACATGTTTATTTATCTATTTATTTATTTATTTATTTATTTTTTGAGACGGAGTCTTGCTCTGTTACCTAGGCTGGAGTGCAATGGCGCAATCTCAGCTCACTGAAAACTTCGCCTCCCAGGTTCAAGCAATTCTCCTACCTCAGCCTCCCAAGTAGCTGGGATTACAGGCGCCCGCCACCACGCCCTGCTAATTTTTTATTTTTAGTAGAGACGGGGTTTCACCATGTTGGCCAGGCTGGTCTTACACTCCTGACCTCGTGATCCGCCTGCCTTGGCCTCCCAAAGTGCTGGGATTACAAGCGTGAGCCACCGCGTCCAGCCCAGAGCACATATTTCAAGTAGCTGAATGGTGAATACAAATGAAAAGACTGTTTCACTCATTTCCCTCATTTAGGTTTATGATGAAAAAATAACCCATTGGCAGAGAGTTGTAGCTTAAGAGTTCACACTTTCGGATTTCTTCTGTCATAATCAACAGGCTGCTCAATTTTGTTTTCTTAAAATTATTTCTTACACAATAAACCTTTGATAATTATAGTTGTCAGACAGCTATATAAAAATAATGAAGATAAATAACAAAATTGGGTTTCCTGGAAGCTGATCCAATAAGAATTGAAAAGTAGTTGTAAATTTCACTATGTCACCACTTTTCAATTGCGAAACTTAAATTTCATGGCCACATTCAGACCTACATTTATGTAAAATTCCTCATTAAAAAGCAGGATATGTACAAACTTTCTCTGTCCTCCACCTCTGAACTTTAGGCCAGCATCTGAAAGCCCCTAATTCACCTGAATGCTCTCATTCACCATTTAAAATACAAAAGTTTGCATTTAATCACAGACCACCTAATTGTTGAAATGGGTTTTAGCTTCTTTAAGGGTGACCACTTCTGCACTGTGGACTGAACCTACTGTACCCCACTCCACCACTTTTTCTTCTGAAACTGTTCACAATATCCCTGGACATTTCTACAACACTAGAATGAGCATATTTCAGTGTCTGCTCTTCAAATCCAAATGGCTGGGTTTTTTCCCTGTTTGTTCTTACTCTGCCCTTCAGTGGAAAATATTTAAATTTGAACATATAATACTGCCTATGTAACATCACAACAGATTATAGAATAAAACGTTTGGATTTCTCCAGCTTCCTCTGCTCTCAGCTGTGCAGAAGACAGGGCAGAAATCAAGAACTGACAAATGTGCGCACTGGGAACTTCACCTACCACACCCAAGTTCAGACTCTTATTCTTTTTCTCTTTTATTATTTTTATTTCCTCTATCCACCTGTTTTCTGAATCTATTCTATGGAAAAAAACAATTTATCAGACTCAAAAAATATTTACCAAACTCTAAAAGAATAAAGTATCAGAAAACACGAAGTTCCTACTTACACAACCCCTTCCAACGGGCCTGCTTCCTTTCTCCTTGCTTTACTCTGGCAGCTCCACAAAGCCACAGCAGCACACTCTGATATTTATAGTCCTGTTGTTTACCTCACCCCTCAGGTATAGTCCAAAGTTCAATGTTCATTCTTGCAGTGACCTTGCAAGCAGAGCAAACCCCTGAGCTGATTGTTATCAACTTAAAAGAAAGTAGCAAGTGCTGCCATGCATAATATGGGGAAAACATTTTGACAATTACTAATTTATTCCCTATCCTTTTCAGTCACCCCAGAATCTAGGATTTAATGGTACAGTCGGGGGCGGGAGGAAGGGCTGAGGGTAAACAAGGCCTCCAAGTCTCCTTCTTTCCCAAACTATAACAGGGAAAAACATTTGCTGAGCCAGCGAATTATGCTTCTGCTTTAAAAAAAAAAAAAAAAAAAAAAAAGAGAAGCTTTTTTTTCCTTTTGTTTTGCTTCTTGCAGTGATGAGGTGCTAGCTTAGCCCACACAGTGTGACCTTTGTTAGAAAAGTCACCTGCTGTTACAAGTTACTCTGGTCTCCTGTTGTTACAGACTTACACGTCGTCGATTGTGTTCTATGTTTATAACTTGAATTCATGTGGGATTTCATAGGACCACTGCTCTTTTCTTGTTAATTTAAGGAAATAGAAAAATAGACTTCCTATCTGAGGGAAATCAGACCTCATTTTTATTGTCACTGAAGTCGTACTTCCTGGAAGACCTATGCATCCCCAGAATTTTTTGAGAATCGAATATAAAATCTTTACAAATGTGAATACCATAAAAATAAAAATTAAAGGTAGTAGTTGGACATGGAAAGAGTGTGGAAATTTCAAGATGTACAAATGAAATAGCTAATTCCTACTATTTCAGAAGAGGGTATTTTCTTTCTGGTAACGCTTATAAGCTGGCATGCTCACTGTAGGTGAGGTAAGGAGCAATGTCAAATGATGTCATTCCTAGATAGCAATGGTTTTCGAGTAGGCCTTGCTTTTGTCATCAATTAATTTTTTTCCTAATAATCCCCCACTGATTGCTGTATGCTGAATACTGTTGTACAAGGTGCAGGAAATACAAAGAGACTCAGATGTTATCCTTCCTTTCAAGAAACTTCCTATCAAATTAGGAGGTTACCATTTGAAATCCAAGTTCTCTTTACTTGCCCTGAGCAGTTGTTACTTGCCTTTTGGGGTCCCATATCTCTTTGAGAATCCAGTTAAAATGCACATATACATAATCATTTTTTTAAAGAGTGTCATTAAAAAAATCTTCGTACAAAGCAGATATTCCTCCCTGTAGTTCATTTCCTTGACCAATTTAAGTAGTCATATTGAGGAAAGAGAGAGACCCTCTCATATTGTTTTATACTCAGTACCTGTTTTAAGGAAAAAAAAAAACAAGGATGTGAAATCAAAGACAGGCAGCCCGGTGCCAGGCCCAAACCAGGCCTGGGCCTGCCTGGCCTCAACCCAGTAGTTAAAAATCAATTCATAACTTAGAAACCGATGTTATTCATAGATTCCAGACATTGTATAGAAGAACACTGTGAAACTCCCTGCCCTGTTCTGTTTCTCTCTGACCACTGGTGCACGCAGCCCTTGTCATGTACCCCTTGCTTGCTCCAATCAATCACAACCCTTTCATGTGAAATCTTTAGTATTGTGAGCCTTTAAAAGGGACAGAAATTGTGCACTCGGGGAGCTCGGATTTTAAGGCAGTGGCTTGCCCACGCTCCCAGCTGAATAAAGCCCTTCTTTCTACAACTCAGTGTCTGAAAGGTTTTGTCTGCAGCTCGTCCTGCTACATTTCTTGGTTCCCTGACCAGGAAAGGAGGTAACTGATAGACATAGACGGCAGAGGTAACCCCTTGGGCGGCTTAGGCCTGTCCTGTGGAGCGTCCCTGCAGGGGACTCCAGTCAGCCTGAGTGACGCGATCCAAAGAACGCTCCCGGGTAGGAAATTGCCCCGGTGGAATGCCTTGCCAGAGCAGCGCGTAGCAGGCCCCTGCAGAGGATTAACACGGTGGCTGAACACCGGAAAGAACTGGCACTTGGAGTCGCGGCATCTGAAACTTGGTAAGACTAGTCTTTGGAACTTGCCCCACTCCATCTGAGTGGAAGTGTGGCCTGATCACCCACGGCGTGCCTGTATTGGCACTTTTGTTCTGGTTTTGACTTGGCTTGACTTGGTAAGACTAGTCTTTGGAACTTGCCCCGCTCCATCTGAGGGGAAGCGTGGCCTGATCACCCACAGCGTGCCTGCATTGGCACTTTTGTTCTGGTTTTGACTTGACTTGAATTGCTGGATACTTTGGTTTTGATTTTGACTTGGCTTGAATTTTTTGGTACTCGGATTTTGAATTTCGTGATTTTGGTTTGGTATAAACGGTAAAAGTGTGTGTGCGCCCTCTTTACCCGTTCTTTTTCTTGTGGTGAGTGTGTGTGGTGTGAGCGTGGTATTTTGTCTCGGAAAAAAAACATGGGTCAGGCACAAATAAGCCCACCCTACTAGGAGCTATGTTAAAAAAAAATTTTCAAGAAAGAATTTAAGGGAGATTACGGTGTTACTGTGACACCAGGAAAACTTAGAACTTTGTGTGAAATAGACTGGCCAGCATTAGAGGTGGGTTGGCCATCAGAAGGAAGCCTGGACAGGTCCTTTGTTTCAAAGGTATGACACAAGGTAACCTGTAAGCCAAGGCACCCAGACCAGTTTCGGTACATAGACAATTACAGCTGCTTTTAGACCCCTTTCCCCCCTACAGTAGTTAAGAGAACAGCAGCATAAGCGGCTGGCAGAGGCAAGGAAAGACCAGCAGAGAGAAAAAGAGGCCATCTATACCAATTCTAAGTTAATTTAGACTAAACAAGGTCTTATTAATAGCAAAGGATAATTGAAATCCCAAACTTAACAAGGTTTTCAACAAAAGTGAAGTTTGCTAAAAGTTAACAGTGTAACATGTATTATGGTAACTTCTAATCTTGTGGCCTTAGACTGTCTAGTCCAAAGACATAAAGAAAGTTCGCTTTAAAAAAAAAAAAAGGAATGGTTATCTTAAAAAAAAAAAAAACAGGAAAAAAAAGGGGGGGAGGCAGAATTTATGTAAAAAGAGTGTTATAAGGTAAATTCTTCTCCTAAAATAAATTAACTGGTTGTTAAAAAAAAAAAAAACTGTTTGTAATAAGTCAGAAAGTTGAGACATGTTAAAAAATTGTCTGCGAAAGTCGTAAAAGAAAATGTTATAAAAAAATTTTTATGCAAAAAATGTTGTATAATTTAAAAGTAATAAGGCCTCCTGAGTACTATTAAAGAAACTGTTTATGTACAAGGTGTATAAGAAAAGTAAAATATACCTTTGGTAAAAAAAATTATAAGGAGGCATAAGAATTAATTTTTACCTACATTAAAAGGTTAAAAAAATTATTGTTTTAACAGTTTAAGCAAGTTTTAAAACATTAATTTTAAAGAAAATTCTGTGTGTAAACATATTAGCTAAAGTTAAAAAGGTATCATCCAGTTTTTCTGTGAACTGGACATTAAAGTAAAAATGCAACAGGTTTTTCTTAAAGCATCAACTTGCTCTTTAACAAAAATTATAAAAGATTAAAAAGAGTCTATAAAATCTTACCTTATGGTCAAACATAAAAAATTGGATAAATATGTCTACAAGGTTTTATTAAAATTAAGTTTAACATTAATAACACGCTAATAAAAAGGTAAAACTTAACTCATCTGGTATAGAAATCATACAAGAAGCATTATTAAATATAAAATGGTATTTAGCTTTCTTTGATTTAAAAACTAATAAAAATTGGTGCTAAAGGAAACATTCATTTTACTAGAGGATCATAGAAGTTGAAGACTTAAAACAAACTTTGGCAATTAAGACAGCATACCAAGATGCAAATGCCTGGTTGGAATGGATCAAATATTCCATCTGCACATTAAACAAAAGCAATTGTTATGCTTGTGCACATGGCAGGCCAGAGGCCCTGATTGTCCCCCTTCCACTAAGGTGGTCCTTCAGTTGACCAGGTGTGGGCTGCATGTAGCTCTTTTCCAGGATTCTGCAGCCAGGAGTAATAAGTCATGCCAAGCTCTCTCTGCTATGTCCCGAAGTCCCTGCCAGTCAGCCCCCGAGGGCCATCCAGCTTCCATCTCCCAACACTAAGTTCACTTCTTGTCTCTCACAGCAGGGAGGAGACTTAGCATTCCTTGTAGACCTGAAGGGATGCAGTGAGCTTAAGAATTTTCAAGAGCTTATCAATCTGTCTGCCCTTGTTCATCCCTGAGCAGATGTGTGGTGGTATTGTGGTGGACCTTTACTGGGCACTCTGCCGAATAACTAGAGTGGCACTTGTCCTTTAGTCCATTTGGCTATCCCTTTCACCCTGGCATTTCATCAACCAGAGGAAAAAAAATAATAATAAGACATCATAAAGCAAGAGAAGCCCCTTATAGGTCTTTCAACTCTCTCATCTATTTAGATGCAATTGGAGCCCCGCAAGGAATACCAGATTAATTTAAAGCTTGAAATCAAATAGTTACAGGATTTAAGTCAATATTTTAGTAGATGACACTCAATAAAAATGTAGATTAGATAAACTACATCTATTACAACCAACAGCAATGAGCTTTTCATGAGTTAAAAAGAAAAACTCATGTCGGCCCCAGCCCTGAGGCTACCTGGCCTGACAAAACTCTGGACACTCTATGTGTCAGAAAGAAAAAAAATGGCAGTTGGAGTTTTAACCCAGACTGTAGGGCCCTGGCCAAGGCCAGTGGCCTATCTCTCAAAACAACTGAATGGGGTTTCCAAAGGCTGGCCCCCATGTCCAAGGACCCTGGCAGCAATGGCCCTGTTAGCACAAGAAGCAGATAAGCTAACTCTTAGGCAAAACCTAAACATAAAGTCCCCCCCATGTTGTGGTGATTTTAATAAATACCAAAGGACACCATTAGCTAATGAATGCTAGACTAACAAGAGACCAAAGCTTGCTCTGTGAAAATCCCCGCATAACCATTGAAGTTTGCAACATCCTAACCCCGCCACATTACTCCTGATATTAGAGAGCCCAGTTAAACATAAACTATGTAGAGGTGTTGGACTCAGTTTATTCTAGTAGGCCCAACCTCCGAGACCACCCTTAAACATCAGTAGACTGGCAGCTGTACGTGGGTGGGAGCAGCTTCGCCAACCGCTGCAAAGTGACTCTGAAGAAGACCACAAGCCCTGCTCCAGTCACACACGGAAGCTGACTGGTCCACGCATGGCCGAAGCATGAGGAAACTCATCGCGGGACTCATTTTCCTTAAAATTTGGACTTGTACAGTAAGGACTTCAACTGACCTTCCTCAGACTGAGAACTGTTCCCAGTATATACATCAAGTCACTGAGGTAGGACAAAAGATTGCTACAGTCCTATTATTTTATGGTTATTATAAGTGTACCAGCACTCTAAAAGAAATTTGTTTGTATAATGCTATTCTATCCAAGGTATGTAGCCCAGGAAATAACCAACCTGATGTGTGTTATGACCCATTTTAAGCCTCCCATGATCACAGTTTTTAAAATAAAATTAAGGACTTGTCCTTTTCTAGGTGACACAAGTAAGGTAATACCTAGAACAGAAGAAAGAGGGGTCCCCAAAAATCTAACCTTAAAATTTGACGCTTGTGCTGCTATCGATAGTAAGCAGCATGGAATAAGATGTGGTTCTCTAAATTGGAAAAAAAGTTACACAGTAAAAAAAAAAGTATATCTGTCAAAAATCATATTTTTATGAGATGTGTCAATACTGGTCTCGTGTCATTTAGGCTACTTGGAAAAAAGACTAAAAAATCCTGTTTGGCTCCAAAAAGGAAAAATCAGCCCCTCCTGCATAAGTGGGAGCTGCCACCCTTTAGAACTGATAATCACAAACCCCTCAGAACCAAAGTGAAATGAAGGAAAATATGTAACATTAGGCATTGATGGAAAAGGACTAGATCCTAGTGTAAGCATCCTAATAAAAGGAGGGGTTCAAAGATGCTCTCCAGAACCAGTATTTCAGACTTCCTGTGATAAACTAAATGTGCCAGTACCAGAGACTCCAGGAAAAACCAGAAATTTGTTTTTGCAATTAGCCGAGCATGTAGTCCAGTCTTTAAATGTCACTTCATGTTATGTTTGTGGAAAAACTGTAATAAGAGTTTCCATAAGAAGAACTTCCATAAGAAGCCCGAGAATTAGTTCCTACAGACCCAGTTCCTGATGAATTCCCAGCCCAAAGGAACCACCCTGACAATTTTTAGGTTCTAAAAGTCTGAATTATTGGACAGTGTTGCATAGCTAGAGAAGGAAAAGGATTCACTCATCCTATAAGGCGGCTTAGTTGCCTTAGGCAAAAGCTGTATAATGGTACCACAAATACAGTTACATGGTGGAGTTCCAATTACACAGAAAAAGATCCATTCAGTCAATTTCCAAAGTTGCAGACTGCTTGAGCCCACCCAGAATTCCACTGGGACTGGATGGCCCCCACCAGGTTATACTGGATATGTGGACACAGAGCTTATGCTAAGCTGCCTGATCAGTGGACAGGTAGCTGTGTAATTGACACCATTAAACCATCTTTCTTCTTACTGCCCATAAAAGCAGGTGAACTTCTGGGCTTCCCAGTCTATGCTTCCCGCAAAAAACAAAGCATAGCCATAGGTGATTGGAAAGATGATAAATGGCCCCCTGAAAGAATCATACAATACTATGGACCCACCACTTGGGCACAAGATGGCTCTTGGGGATATCGGACCCCCATCTACATGCTCAACGGAATCATACGGTTACAAGCTGTTTTCGAAATTATTACTAATACAACCGGTCAAGCCTTGACTGTTCTTGCCCAGCAGGAGACTCTGATGAGAAATGCTATCTATCAAAGTAGACTAGCTCTTGACTACTTGCTAGCAGCTGAAAGAGAAGTTTGTGAAAAATTTAACTTTACTAATTGTTTTCTACACACAGATGATCAAGGGCAAGTAGTTAAAAATATAGTTAAAGATATAACAAAACTGGCACATGTACCCATACAAGTGTGGCACGGACTCAATCCAGGATCCATGTTTAAAAATTAGTTCCCAGCAATAGGAAGATTTAAAACTCTTATAATAGGAGTTATAATAGTAATAAAAACCTGCTTACTGCTCCCTTGTTTACTACTTGTACTTCTTCAAATGATAAAAAGCTTCATCGCTACCTTAGTTCACCAAAATGCTTCAGCACAAGTGTACTATATGAATCACTATCAATCTATTGCACAAAAAGACATAAGTAGCAAAAATAAGAGTGAGAACTCCCACTAATAAAAAGTGAGAGTCTCAAAGGGGGAAAATGGGGAAAGAGAGCGACCCTCTCATATTGTTCTATATTGTTTTATACTCAGTACCTGTTTTAAGGAAAAAAAAAAAAGAAAGTGAAATCAAAGACAGGCAGCGCGGCGCCAGGCCCAAAACCAGGCCTGGGCCTGCCTGGCCTAAACCCAGTAGTTAAAAATCAATTCATAACTTAGAAACCGATGTTATTCATAGATTCCAGACATTGTATAGAAGAACATTCTGAAACTCCCTGCCCTGTTCTGTTTCTCTCTGACCACCAGTGCATGCAGCTCCTGTCACGTACCCCTTGCTTGATCAAATCAATCATGACCCTTTCTTGTGAAATCTTTAGTATTGTGAGCCTTTAAAAGGGACAAAAATTGTGTACTCAGGGAGCTCGGAATTTAAGGCAGTAGCTTGCCGATCCTCCGAGCTGAATAAAGCCCTTCCTACTACAACTCGGTGTCTGAGAGCTTTTGTCTGCGGCTCATCCTGCTACATTATTGGTCTATCTGCAATCAGAAAGCAGGTGTTTCACTATGTCCTCTTTTCTTTACATGTGAGCTTAGCAGGAACCTCCTGACCCAAAAGAATTTCATCCAAGTGTTCAAGTTGATTGTTATCAACTTAAAGTAGTTTTGAAAGTGGTTTCAAAAGAAAGTGCCAAGGATTATGTGTATTGAGGCCAGTGTATGTCTAAAACCTCAGGTGGCAAAAGGAAAAGATGAGGAGCTTGTAATGTTTGAAAGGAATTTATTCTTAGAGGGCATGGTGTCTCATGCCTATAATCTCAGCTACTCAGGAGGTTGAGATGGGATCACTTGCACCCAGGAGTTCGAGGATACAATGAGCTATGATTGTGATGCAGGATTTTTTGCTTCTTAGCTCAGCTAAAATCTAGGTTCTTGTCTCACAACCAGAAAAAATTAGGCATGCAGACACATTGGAAGGCAGGGAGAGTGGAATTTATTAAAAGAAAGCTCTCAGCAAAAAAAAAAAATTAAAAAATTAAAATGGGGGGTTCCTGCCAACAGGCTTCCACCTCACAGATTGAATACCAGCCCGCCACACAAGAGCTGAAGAGACAGGGCTCCTCCCCACTCCATAAGGTGAGAATTCCCAGTGGTTCCACCCCATTCTCCCAGTGCACAAGGGGACCCCTAGTCGGTTGTGGGCATCTTTAGGCAACCCTCCTGTACACAATGACCTGGGCAGCATTTGGCTGTCTCCTGTCTCTATCAATTGCACCACTGAACTTCAGCCTGGGTGAAAGAGCAAGACCACGTCTCTAAAAAAAGAAAATAATAATAATAATAAAATGGGCTGGGAGTGGTGGCTAACACCTGTAATTGCAGCACTTTGGGAGCCCAAGGTGGGTGGATCACCTGAGGTCAGGAGTTCAAGATCAGCCTGGCCAACATGGTGAAACCCCGTCTCTACAAAAAATACAAAAATTAGCCAGGCGTGGTGGCGGGTGCCTGTAATCCCAGCTACTCGGGAGGCTGAGGCAGGAGAATCGCTTGAAACTGGAAGCAGAGGTTGCAGTGAGCAGAGATCATGCCCTTGCACTCCAGCCTGGATGCCAAGAGAAACTCCATCTCAAAAAAAGAAAAGAAAGAAAGAAATTGATCCATTCCTAACAGTCTCTTCTGTGCTGGGCAACCTGGAACCAGTCAGCATTTTCAAGAAAGCAGAATTTCCAAACAAACACCAACTCGGTATTATACAAAATTACATTAAATCAAACAAATCAAAGGAACATTTGTTGGTTGCTTATGCTAGGCACAATGCTAAATGTTGGGACTACAGAGATTTAAAAATAAAAACAAAAAATGGTATTTCTTGTTCTCAGGGACCTCAAAATCTGATAGGGTAGACAGACAAGTAAGCAGAAAAAACAAAGTATAAAGCTTGATCCCCTCTAGGATGACTGTAAGCACAAGATTCTGTTGGAAACTTGGAAATGAAGACAGGAGCGTTGAACCCAGCCTGGAGATAGGATCAGTATCAGGTTGGTGCACTTTCCAGCAAGTTCAACAGGCATTATCTTGGATTTTACATTCCACCTACAGAATACTCAGCAAACCTGACCACAGCACTGCCTAGACCAGGGGTGTCCAATCTTTTGGCTTCCCTAGGCCACATTGAAATAATTGTCTTGAGCCACACATAAAATACGCTAACACTAACAATAGCTGATGAGCTAAAAAAATTTTTAAAACACTATGTATAAAGACGGTCATTCTCTATTTATTATTCCACAATGCTTTTAATTTAAGCATCATGGAAATCTTTCCCCGTCATAGACATTCTTCTGTGTCAGTGTGTACAGAGTTACCTCACTCTTTTTAAAATGCACATTATTTTATTCTATGAATGGTCTGTAATGTGTATACTCATTTTCCCTTTCTAACTGAAGCAAAGATTTTGTAAATAAGACATTCATTTTTATTTTACAGTTTTCCATGTTTATGTAACTGAAAAATATAAATATTTAAATAAAGCAATCAAATTTAGAATATATACTTTCGCTGATCCGAGAATTAATGAAAAAATGGCAAAATATTTATTCTCTTTGAAAAATGACTCAATTGTCATTTAAGAGTTATAACTATTAAAACAAGCCATGACCTTAGTCCTGAATACATATTTGTGCAGGATTGTCTAATGTTGGGACTCAGAAAAACATACCCAAAATGAAGGCCGCAGAAGCAGCCTCAAAACAGAAATTTTTCTCTGACCTTCTCCTACCCTACTATCTCTCAATCCCATTCTCTCTCAAGGCTAGCCATAAAAACTAGAATCTGTCTTACTCAAGGTGGGTCATAGAAACTAGAACCCCTTTACCCAAAGCCAGCCATAAAATCTAAAAATTTTACTCTAACTTTCCCTCCACTATAACTGCACAAAAACTGGCCACTAAAAAATTAGATAACTAGACTTATCTTGTTTGATTATAGGTCATAAGACCCCCATTCCAGAGAGGGCCCTGTGCCATATCCAAAAAAAGGAATACATGCTCAGAGAGGCGAAGAAAAATCTAGACAGACAGACCTTTCTGAGTTTCCCCACTCAGTCTATTAACATTAGATCATATTTTTTGTCCAATCATGTTTCTACTTGCTGCCCATACTTTGTTAAACCTAAACATAAAAATGGACAATTTCCCCTGTATCTTTGGGTCTTAATTTTAAAGGCTCCCATGTATACATTAATAAATGTGTATGCCTTTTCTCCTATTAATATGCATCTTATCAGTGATTTTCTGCAAATCTTCGGAGGGCAAAGGGGAAGTTTTCCCTTTTCCCCTATACTAATCTTTAAGGCACATATTCTAACTTTTACAAGAAGCATAAAATCATGTGTGCACATATATTTCTGTGTATGTGCATGTGTATGTGTGCATGCATGTGCATTGGAAACCTAGGCCCTGGAGCATGACTCCAGAGTGAGAGTAAACAGAAGACAAGCACATGAACAAAGACTGGGAAGATATGCTCAGAATTAACAGTGGTTCCCCTTCAGAATAAACATGATTTTTAGTTCTTCTTTGTATTTTTATGTATTTTCTAGAAAGTCTAGAATAATAATAGCTATCATTTATTGGATGTTTACTATATTCCAGTCACATTCTGTCTTTTATAGGTAATAAATAACACATTTAATCATCACAATAGTCATTACCCTGTGAGAAAATAGGTACAAAGATGTTAAGTAACTTGACCTATATTCACAGCTAAAAGATAGAGGAGCTGGGATTCAAACCCAATGGTTTCAGAGCTCCAGAGTTTAACTGCAACAATAAACATGAATTTATTTTTCATCATAAATGTGGATAAGTGTGTACATACAAATATATATATATACACACACACACAAACACATTTATATATGCATGTATATAAAGGCTAGACACATGCATGCTGAGGCTTGGTACATTTGAATAAATGCATAACACCTTAAGTTGAATTCCATTCTCGTGGTTGCTGGAGAATAGTCATTATAACTATTCTTCAAAAGACCTCATTTGCTAGTCTTTTTCAACTGGACAAAGAAGAAACTAGAGTGAGGAGGACAAAGGCTTTGCACAACTTTTCCTACTACTTGACTAGCAGCAGACTCAGGGCTGCTGAGTCTGCAAGCAATAGGAAAGGCTTTGCAGATTCAGGTTGCTTTTTGGAGATTACAATTCTGATCGATTTCAGATGGGCATACTGTACAATTATGAAATGCAGATTTGAAATCCTTTTAGTCAAACTTTATCCAGAAAGCAATTTTGAAATCTCTCTCCTCAACAATCTTCTAGCCTCTGTTTGAACACTACCAGGTCAGAAAGCCCACCACTCAGAGTGGGGCCATGTTCTCTTGCTGAGCCTCACATATTCTAAGTAATGGTCTCCTTACACTAATCTGACATCTCATGGTGCAAGCTCTGTACTCAACAACGACACTGAAAAATATATAATCCAAAGCTGATGTGGTTCATCACTTTGCACAGCTCCTTCCTTTTTAATTCTACCTATTTTGTATGTTCCCACTCCACTTACCCTGTGAGATAACAAAGGTAAAGCTAATATTTGAAAGTAACGTGTTTCCATGGAAAACAACTGTTTCTTTGGTGCTCTCATAGTCTGGGGTCATCTTATCCTCTTAAATGTTACAGCATTTAACTATAAGAGTTAAAAACTAGTGCTAAGTAATGGGCCAATAATATTCCTAAAGTGCTGGAATGTACTGCCATAAAACAAACAAGAACCTAGGTATGTAATATTCCAGGATTCTAATTCCCCAACTCTAACTCCAAACCATCAGACCCTGGCCTCCAGCTCATATATCTTTGACTGCTGGACACATCTGGACTGCAGAACATCCTGGACCAAACCTTGGCTACTGCTTCTTAGGATGTTCCAGCTTCAACTTTTGATTTACCACACCCTGGGTTCTGGCTCTGCTCATATTTGGCATCTCCTCATGCCTTCTTGCCAATATTTGCATATATATTGTCATTATTTCAATTTCAGGACCGACCCAGTTCACGTTCCTGAAGGCTTACCCAGGCAGATGGTATAAATCCAGATCTCCTTCCCACCTGACTTCCCTCCACTCCTCAGCATGGCTCCTTTATTCCAGCCTCAGGGCCTCTCTCACACACGATCAGCGTCTAGGGTTCCAATGTACATGTATGCACATGTACACACATACACATGCGCACACGTACACATGCACATACGCACTGCACCTTTGTTAACACTATCTTCCTGTCACAAATTGCCTTTCCCTCTACTCTCAGATTCAAATCCTACCACAGAGTTAAAAGTTCAGGCTCTGGAAATCAGATTGCCTGTGTTTGTATCCGGCTTTTCTACATATTAACTAGATGACCTTGGGTAGGTTACTTAACTCTCAATGTCTAGGTTTCCTCATGCAAAACGAGAATAATAGTAGTACTCATCTGTGGTGGCACTGCTAAATGTCTATTTGATGTCAATTTCCTTCCTTCTTCACCAATATCCAACTCCACAGCTTTTTAGGCAGCTATGTTGTCAGATGAAAGAAAAACAAAAAGCCTTCATTTCTCAACCAGTTATGCCACTGGGTGTCCATGTGATATCGTTCTAACCAATGGGATGGAGTGGAAATCTGAAGTCTGCTAGAAAATCTAAGGAAAGATTTCCATTTATTTGCACTTGTTGCTTTTGTTATCTTTCTACTGGGATGCCAGTGCGATGCCTTAAGTGGACCAGTCATTTTATAACCATGGGGCTAAAAAACACACATTGAGCATGATGCAGCTGAAGGTTAAAGGAAGCTAGAAACTTGATGGTTTCTCACGCATTTGTATCAGCCCCAGACTGCCTACTCCTGAACCTTATTATGTGAGGAAGGATGAGCCTTTACTTCATTATGCCACTGTGATTATGATACAAACAAGAGGCAGGGAAATACTGGTTAAAAGAGAGCGGTTCCCTGGCAAAGGCCCCATCCTCAAGCCTGGAAACCTGCAGCCCTAAATAGGAACAGGCATTCCTGTTTTCGTGCCAAATGTTGCCTTTGCAGGACCACCCTGGCCCACCACACCCCCATCCTGTACCCATAAAAACTCCAAACCTCAGGCTCCATGAGCAGAAAAGCAGCAGAGCAGTGTGGCAGAGGAGAGAGGAGAAAGAGTGTCTGAACATCGAGAGGAGTTCGGCTGGGGACTGTCAGAGAGATCAGCCATGGGATGGCCAAACCCCAGGGGAAGATTATCTTCTCACTCCATCCGCTTTCCAGCTCCCCATCCATCCTGCTGAAAGCCTCCTCCATCATTCAATAAAATCTCTGTATTCACCATCCTTCAAGTCTGTAGGACCTGATTCTTCCTGGATGCTAGACAAAGACCCGGGTAGCAAGAGGACAGGGTGTAAAAGGCTGCCACCCTGACTCTCCACTGAGCTGGTTTAACACTTAGCCATCCGCGGACAGCAACTGCTAAAAGAGCATTAATTGTAACACACCCCTAGATGCTGCCATGGGGCTAGAGCCCAAAAGCGCTCACCCCATCTCCTGCACCTGCCTGTCTGCGTGCTCCCCCTCCCTTAAGGGGTGTGAATGTGCAGTGGCCAAGCAAACAAGCCACACCCCTGTTGCAAGTCCCATAAGAGGGTCAGAGAACTCTCCCATTTCAGTCAGGTTTCTGTTACCTAACAGTGTGTATGTGACTGTGAGGGTTGAATAAGAAAACACACATCAATGACTAGCAGTATGCCTGAATAAGTGCTTATAAGAGTGCTAGCTAGAGACTGGGCATGATGGCTCAGGCCCATAATCCCAGCACTTTGGTAGCCCAAGATGGGCAGATTGCTTGAGCTCAGGAGTTCAAGAACAGGCTGGGTCAATATGGCAAACTCCCATCTCTAAAATGTGTATATATATACACACACACACACACACACATATATATACACACACATATATATATAAAGATTGTTAGCCGGCATTGTTATTTCAAACCTCAACTCGACGGCTTCGAAGCCCCTTTTGTGAGATCTCCCTCCTTAATATGGCACTTAAAATTTGCACTACTCATTGGGCACATATCTTAAGTCCAATTCTCTCCTACTGCTATGTGTTTTTTGTATTGCTGTTAAACTTGTATTTCCTAAGATTTCCCATAATGCTTATCTGAATTCTATGCATATAGGTGCTACTCACTAAATAAAATATGTATTCAGGAACTTTGAAACTGCTTTGGAAACATTTGAAAGGTTGTATTCTCACATTTCTTGTTTTACTTTATGGCAAGAGTCTTTAAAACTAATAAATTCTCTAGCTGAATTAAACAGCTGATTGTTTTTTATGGAAATATCTAGGTAATGAACTTCTATTTCCTTTTCTTAGCTTTTGATTACTATAGAATTGACACATTATCAAATGGTAGATTTTGAAAAGCTATTAATTCAACATACATTTTAATAGAAGTATTAGCTATATATACAAACTTTATTACGCATCAAATAATACAATGCTTTAATAAGCTACTCTTACCCCAGGAACTGGACTATAAATAGACCTAAAGCTGCAAGAGAAAATACACTGTCTGTAGTGACTTCTTCACTTGCATAACTTGGACTACATGGCCTCTGAAAAACAACAGGTCCCTCCCCCTTGTCCCCACCCTGTGAAGATGCAGGAATAGGATCGTCCAGGAAATCCTTCCCTCCCTGGATCCTTCACAGCATTGTTTTAACATATTCCTCTACTATTTGTGTATTTTTAAAATTATACTTCCAGGCTATGAACTTCTAAGGGCCAAGAGTGTGTTTTACTCAGTTTTGTATACTCTACAGCTACCATCATAATACTTGCCACAAAAAAAGGTCCTCAGAAAACATTTATTATGTTTCACTAAACTAAGTTGAGCTGAAATTGGCCAGGAACAAGAACTGGAAATTTATTTGCATCATAGTCAAGGGAAAAAATGTTTCAAAGAGTTAGAGACCTGTTTTCTATCTCCATTTGATGGCTATGTGAAAAGCTCCTTTTTTAATAGATCTGCTCTCCCAAATAATATTTGCTTCCTCCTGTTTCCCAGAAGTCATATAAAAAGATGTATGGCAAAAATCCTTGGGAATCCCAGCAACAGAAGACATGTTGTTTGTAGTGTCTTGGTCACTGTCCTTAGGGTGTGTTTTTCTTAACTGAACAAGTAGTTCTGGAATATCTAAGTGCTGATATCGTTCTAAACACTTGAAAATACATCGCTATCCTTATAGAGCTTATAGTTCAATGCTAGAATGAATGTCAGTAAGTGTTAAATAGCAAAGAATAGAAAAATAGAGAAGTCACCCAGTTCATAGAATTTGGCAAAAGCTTCCCTGGGGAGGTAAAAATTAGCAGCAATTATAAAGAAGTGTAAAACTTAACCAGGTGGAATTGGAGGCAGATGAAAGAGCATGTGCAAGGACATGGTAGGAGGGAGGAGGACAGATTGAAGGAAATGAGCAAAGCCTATGTAGCTGGAGCCAAAGGTAAGCAATGAAGTAGGAAACATGTACAGAGGCTACACCATGCCAGGCCATGTAGACTTTGTGGGAGTTTGTGTGTAACATGATCAGATTTGTATTTTAAAAGATTCCTTTGGTGCATGGTGAGGGATGCATTGAAAGGCAGCAAAGCAGCCATGTGTATCATGGATAGTCCAGAAAACCTCAAAAGGCCAATTTCTGCCTTTTCAACCACCAGCTTTCTTCTTACAGATACCCAGTACAGATACTTTTTTTTTAACTTTTAAGTTCAGGGGTACAAGAGCACGTTTGTTACACAGGTAAACTTGTGTCATGGGGGTTTGTTGTAGAGACTATTTCATCACCCATGTATTAAGCCTAGTCCATTAGTTATTTTTCCTGATCCTCTCCTTCCTTCCACCCTCCACCCTCCAATAAGCCTCAGTGTCTGTTGTTCCCCTCTATGTGTCCGTGTGTTCTCATCATTTAGCTCCCACTTATAAGTGGGAACATGCACTATATGGTTTTCTGTTGCTGTGTTAGTTTGCTAAAAATAACAGCCTCCAGCTCCATCCATGTTCCTGCAAAGGACACGATCTCATTGTTTTTTATGGCAGTATAGTATTCCATGGTGTATATGCACCACATTTTCTTTATCCAGTCTATCATCGATGGGCATTTAGGCTGATTTTATGTCTTTATAAAAGAAGCCTAGTGGGGCCATTTTTGCACTGAGTCAGAATAGTTTGAGGTCGGACTCAATTTTAAAGTGTTGCTCTAAAGTTGTTGCCAGATTCAATATTTAGGAAGACTCAAAATTCATGCCTTACCATCTTGGTGACCACAATTGTATATTATGCTTGGTTTTGTGTCCTGAGAAAAGGAAGCCAATTTTTTTCCCTTAAAGTAATGCAATTTAGAGTCTCTACAAACAGTAAGAAGTGACTGATATGAGAAAAGAGTCAAGAGTCTTATGAGGATTATGTTTGTGTATGTTTAAGTTAAGGAATTTGTGAGTTGGCATGACAGCCTGCGGGAAAACAGCTTCATGATTGTCTTTCTGTCAGAAGCAATTTTCAGCAGGCTCCCATCTTCCTCGGCTTCCACTGTCAGTGCCAAGACACAGCCCCTCAGGCCTGGGGCCAGGTAACCATAAGACTTCAGTCAAATCTTCTTTGCATTTTCTCTGAGAAAAGCCTGCAGTTTCTTTTCTTGATCTTAGTCCAAGGGTAAGGTTTTCTGGAAAGTTTGAAAAGAAATTTATGCCTAGCGGTTGGAGGCCTATAGAAAGGGAAAGCAGTATGTTCCTATACGGCTATTTTTATTTTTTTGGCTGGAGAAAGCTACAGGAAGCAGCCTTGTAATCAATTGCTTTGGCATACCTGAGCCCTTGCAGGATGCACATTGGCTATTTCATACTCACACAAAGAATATTACTTAGTACAATACTGACACCAGGAAAGCTGAATCTATATAAGATAGTAAAAGATGCTAAGCAACAAAACTGGCTATATTCCTTCATTTATTTATTCATTTATTTCTAAATAAATGAGCATTGATTAAGCAGCCACACTGTGCTAGGTAATGGGAATTACAGTGTCATTGATTTCACTAGGGTGGCACCAGGATAAATATCTTGTGAGCTCAGAGATCTAGATCCCCGAAAATGAAGGCCAAAGTGCAGACCTTAGTTCAAGCCATCAGGTTAGACTTGGCTTAGACTAAGTTCTCACAGTATTTTGGAGAAATAGGTCTTCCTGGGGTCCAGACAGTGTCCCCATCCTGGTAATGCCTAGGGTACGGGTATATCTGACCTCTACTGCTGAAATGGGCCCAATATTCTCATAGACAGTTGTTTTTGGGTAAACATAGAAATTGACCCTTCTTCTGTTTTTTTTTAATTGTTGTTGGGTTTTGTTTGTTTGTTTGTTTGTTTTTGAGATGGAGTTTCACTCTTGTTGCCGATGCTGGAGTGCAATGGCGCAATCTCGGCTAACCGCAACCTCCGCCTCACGGGTTCAAGTGATTCTGCTGCCTCAGCCTCCTGAGTAGCTGGGATTACAGGCATGTGCCACCACATTTGGCTAATTTTGTATTTTTAGTAGAGATAGGGTTTCTCCATGTTGGTCAGGCTAGTGTCAAACTCCCGACCTCAGGTGATCCACCTGCCTTGGCCTCCCAAAGTGCTGGGATTACAGGCGTGAGCCACTGTGCCCAGCCCCTTCTGCTGTTAAAGCTTGAAACTTGTATTTGTTTTATCTGAGTTCCTTCCTCAGGAAAGGACCCTCAGGCCTCTCAAAAAAAAAAAAAAAGTAGTAGTTTCTGTTTTCTTACACATTGTTACATTTCTCTCTTGCTATATAAACCCCTAGTTTTAGTCAGTTAGGGAGATGAATTTGAGGCTGAGCTTTCATCTCCTCAGCTACAGCACTCAGTTAAAGCCTTCTTTCTAGGCAATAATCGTCATCTCAGTGGTTGGCTTTCTGTGTGGCAAGCAGCAGGACCTAGCCTGAACCCCTGGTTTTTCAGTAACAGTGCTACTTTCTGACTTGCTATCTGAGCTCCTGGAATCAGCTCTCAAGATGCAGGCTACATTTGTCCCAGAAGCCTTGCTGTGAGTTTACGTGCCTTCAGAGTCCCATTAATGGACCTAGTGCCAGCTACCCAAGTACCAGAGGCTCTAAACCCCATTAAAAATGTACATGTGTTTGTGTCTGCCGACCTACTTCCCTCCCTACCTACCTAACTGCCTGTCTCCCTCATATCATATCGCTATGACAATAGGAAAAACTGAAGCTGTGGTGGTATTTGGAGAAGAGAATCTGGATGATAGCTTGGAGGGAGACCTTGCCCTGTGTGTCTTTGGTCTTTTTTGTATTCCTTAAGAGCACATCTCCTTCTAGCTTCAGCTCATTTACTCCTTTTGCAGCAAAGTGTCTCAAGTTTCTGTCTTCATGACTCCTTTCTACGTCTTCCTTTGTATAAGTTGCCAATGGCTTTTATGTTACTAACTCCAATGATCAGTTTTCTATCTTCTTATGATTACTTATCAGTATCTGACTCAATAAACTCTTTAGTTTTTCTTAACCAGTGTCTTCATTTGGCTTCTGGGACACTATACTTGAATGGTTTTATTTTCTCTTCTCTCATTGTTCCTTCTCAGTCTCCCTTGTTAGCTCTTCTTCTTTTGTTTGACATCTGCATTTTGGATTGTCCCAGGGATCTGTCTTGGGTTCTTATCTCTATCTACACATGCTGTCTACATGGCTTTATTCATATTTATGACCTAACACCATCGATGTATTAGTGATAGCAAGTTTATATCTCTAGTACTACCTCACTTCTGCTGACTCACCATCTCCAGATGGATGTCCGGAGGCATCTCAAACATAACATATCTAGATCAGGACTTATGACTTCCTTGTGGTCACTCAAAACCTGATTTTCTCCCAGTGTTCCCCCATCTTGGTACTATATCCACCCAATTGCACAGGTCTCAAACCTAGGAGTTAGCTTTGATTTCTCCTTTTGTCTCACTTCATGGTCAATCTTTCAGCAAGTTCTATAGACTCTATCTCCAAAACATATCACAAAGACATTTATTTCTTCTCATGTCTACTACTCCAGTCCAAACACTAATATTCTGTCTTCGAGGAAACTGCTGTAGCCTCTGAACTGGTCTCCTTCTTCATTCTTGCTCCACTACAATCTATTCTTCACATGAGAGTCCAAGTGGATTTTTAAAAAATCAGTGGTTATTAATTGAGATAATTTTGCCCCCAAAGGGACATTTGGAAAAGTCTTGACACATTTTTGGTTATTACAACTCAGAGAAATAGATGCCACTGGGTAGAGACCAGGGATGCTGCACAGGACAGTGTCCCACAACAAAGAATTATCTGGCTCAGAATGTCAATAGTGCCAAGTTGGAGAAATGCTCAAAATCTTATTCCCTGACTTCTCCTTGCACTTGGAGCAACTCTTTATATTGTTTTACAAAGTACTAGTAATCCGGCCTGTCCCTGCTTGTGTTTCCAACTTCATCTTTTACTATTCTCCTCTTTACATTTTGATTCAGCCACGTTGATTTTCCTGTTTTCGAACATACCCAGCCCATTCTTCCCTAAGGTCTTTGTGTCAGTTGCATCCTTTGTCTGGAATTTTTTTCTCTTTACTCCTCAAATGATTATTCCTACTTATAATAATAATTCACATTTATATAGTGTTTACAAGATGCCAAGAATCCCAATTTTCTAAGCACTATACACATACTAACTTGTACATGCAACCCCACAAGCAGTTACACTGCCAGAAACTAAGGAACAGGGTTTAAATAATATGGCTGAGGTCATATGGCTAGTAAATGAGAGAAGTAGCAAGTAGCTCCAAAGTTCCAGCTCTTAACCACTGCATGGTACTGTAAGGCAGACTTCAGCTTACGTCATCTCCTCAAAGAGACTTTCCTTTACGCACCTCTAAATTTGTCATCCAGGCCAGGCATGGTGGCACACGCCTAAAATCCCAGCACTTTGGGAGGCTGAGGTGGGTGGATCACCTGAGGTCAGGAGTTTGAAACCAGACTAGCCAACAAGGTGAAACCGCGTCTGTACGAAAAATACAAAACTTAGCTGGGCATGGTGGTACACGCCTGTAGTCCCAGCAACTCAGGAGGCTGAGGCAGGAGAATCACTTGAACCCAAGAAGGGGAGGTTGCAGTAAGCCGAGATTGTGCCATTGCCCTCCAGCCTGGGCAACAGGGTGAGACTCCATCTTAAATAAATAAATAAATAAATAAATTTGTCATCCTGTTATTCTGTCACCTCATCTTACTTCAATCCATGGCACAGCTCAGACCATAATTGGATTTTCTGGGTTCTTATTTATGTGTTTGTTTATTACATGTCTCTTCCAGTAAAATCAGGAATCATGGCCATCTTATTTATTCTGTATTCTCCATATATAAGAAAGTGCCTGGCACATAGCAGACATTCAAAAAATATTTTTGAATGAATGTTACTAAATTGTATTGTTAGAGAAGGCAATATGGCAAATTTATTAAAACCACATATTTTGGGGCCAAATCTATGTTTGAATCTCATCTCTACCACATCATATTATGTGATCTTTGGCAAAATGACCTAACCTTGTTAAGTCTCCATTTCTACATCTTGAAAATGGAGGTAGTAACTACCTCAGAAGGTTGACATAAGAATTAGATAATGCTTATAAAGCTTTCAGATTTACATAAGTGTTTAATGTATGTTAGCTATTAATATTAGAGAAAATAAAAAAGGCATAATGACAACCTAACTATACTCCAAATTTACTTTTTTTTTTTTTTTTTGCCTAAAGGCCTACACTCATTTACATATTATTGCCACAGCAAGTATCAGAGCCAGATCTTCAATATCCAGTTCTAATACATCCGATCCTTGAGTAAGAGTTGCTAACTACCTATATTAATGGACTAGCACATGCTTAATTAGGCATATTCTTGTCAGTTTTGAATTAACAACTAGAATTGATATTTCAGTAATTTGATGTTTCAAGAATAAGCTTTTCTTTTATTAACCCTAAAAATTACTTCAACCTAAATTAAGTTCATGCAGTAGTATTCTACAAAATCAAAGTTTTCCCATTATGGTTTCTGAAGAGACTTTAATAAGAGTTAGCCAGTTTCAAACCAGATGGTCTTTATAGTGACATAGTGGGAGGAATCCTATTTGAGGATAATGGGTCAATAAGAAACCCAGAATTGTAGTTTGGTCTACAGAGTAAAGAAAGCTAAACTTCCAGGGCAATCACTCAAAATAATAATAGAAGAATCCAAACCGTAACCAAAACACCATGGTACTAATACAAAAACAGACACATAGACCAATGGAACAGAATAGAGAGCCCAGAAATAAGACTGCACACCTACAACCATCTGATCTTCAACAAAGCTGACAAAAGCAATCAGGAAAGGACTACCTATTCAATAAATGTGCTGGGATAACTGGCTGACCATATGCAAAAGATTGAAACTGGACCTCTTCCTTACACCATATACAAAAATCAACTTAAGATGGATGAAATACTTAAATGTAAAACCCAAAACTATAAAAACCTTGGATGAGAACTAGGCAATATCATTCTGGAAATAGAAATGGGCAAAGATTCCATGACAAAGACACCAAAAGCAATTGCAACAAAAATAAAAATTGATAAATGGGATCTAATTAAACTTAAGAGCTTTTGCACAGCAAAAGAAACTATCAACAAAGTGTTTACAACCTACAGAATGGGAGAAAATATTTGCAAATTATGCATCTGACAAAGGTTGAATATCTAGCCTCTGTAAGGAACTTAAACAAATTTACAAGAAAAAAAAACAAAAAAAGTGGGCAAATGACACGAACAGACACTTTTCAAAAGAAGACATACATGCAGCCAAAAAGCATACAAAAAAAGCTCAATATCATTGATTATTGCAGGATCTGGCCAGCAGCCTGCAATGCAACGGGGCTCTTTCTTTGTTCCCAGGCAGATCAGCAGGTCAAGAAATAAAAGACACACACAAGATAGTGAAAGCTGGGTCCAGGGGGGTCACCGCCTTCTGGTCCTGCGATGCCACCAATGCACTGGATATACCAGCATTTATTATTAAGTTTAGTGAGGGCAGGGGTAGGTTAGTGAGGGTTTTAGGGTCGTTTGATTATGAGGTGAGATGGTCACATGGGGATGAAGTAAGCCTTTAACGTAACATTGGTATGCAGAAGTACAGTATACAGGGATAAGAATTTACAATATAGTGTGTGCATCAACAATTTCTAACAGAGCCTTAAAACAGAAACACAGTCTCTCCATAACCTATGATTAGCAAGATATTAATCAGCAGTAACAGTTGCAGCAAAAGCTGGTTGCAAACAATCAATAGAAACAGGATGTGAAGCTAGACAACCAGTTAGACCAGAAATTCTCAGAAGGGAGTATGCCTTAACCCTAAAGAGGCCTAGAAGAGCTGTGGCAAAATAAGGACGTTTATAGCCCTATCTTATCCATATGAACAGGCGCCCCTCATGCATCTGCTTATAGGCTCTCCACAAGAATCACATTCCATTCCCAGAGCTATGAACATCTGCTTTTCTGGGATAGGAATCTTGGTTATGTGAAACCTCCCTGACTGCACGTCCGTTTATAGGCTCTCTGCAGGGGGAAGCACATTACGCGCTGTTAGCTCATTCTGGCAGCCCAACCTGGCATTGTCTTTACACAATCCTGCATGCAATTTTGTATGTACAATAATCAGGAGCATTTCATCTTTTACTCCACAGCAATAGTTTCAGGGGGTCTCCCTACAATTGATCATTAGAGAAATACAAATCAAAACCGCAATGAGTTACCATTTCACACCAGTCAGAATATCTATTATTAAAATGTCAAAAAATAACAGATGCCAGCAAGGTTGCAAAGAGAAGGGAACCCTTATACACTGTCAGTGGGTGCATAAATTAATTCAACTACTGTGGAAAGAAGTATAGTGATTCCTCAAAGAACTAAAAACAGAACTGTCACTGGACCCAGACATTTTATTACTAGGTATATACCCACAGAAATATAAATCATTCTATCATAAAGACACATGCACATGAATGTTCATTGCAGCACTATTCACAATAGCAAAGACACGAAACCAACCTAAATGCCCATCAATGACAGATTGGATAAAGAGAATGTAGTACATATACACCATGGAATACTATGTAGCCATAAAAAAGAACAAGATTGTCTTTTGCGGGAACATGGATGGAGCTGGAGGCCATTATCCTTGGCAAACTAATGCAGGAACAGAAAACAAAATACTGTATATTGTCACTTGTAAGTGGAAGAGAACACATAAACATATAGAAAAGAACAGCAGACATTGGAGCCTACCAGAGGGTGCGGGGAGGAAGAGGATCAGAAAAAAAATAACTATTGGGTACTAGGCTTAGTTCCTGAGTGATGAAATAATTTGTACAACAAACCTCTGTGACACAAGTTTACCTATATAACAAACCTGTATGTGTACTCTGAACCTAAAATGCAAGTTTTTCTAAAAAAAAAAAAAGGAAGCCCAATCAACGGAATGAAAATAAAAGAGCAGCAGGAGCAAAGGTTTGAATCTTTCTGAGACCTTTTAAAATTAAAGTAATAGTTACACAATCAACTTTTGGGTTTATATCCAGCCCAGAGTTGAGGCCCCAGCAACCATGTTCCAGGGGATTATAGCTGACTTCCTGGGAAAAAAAAATAATACTAAGTGCAGCAAGAAAAAAAAGCAGATTGAAAGTGGGACTGTGGAAGGCTGGTTCTAAGAATACACCCAATGATTCCTTCCTCCTGATATCCATATCCTTGTGTAATCACTTTGAGAGGTGACAACATGCTAGCAGCCCTCACTCGCTCTCAGTACCTCCTCAGCCTCGGCATCCACTCTGGCCATGCTTGAGGAGTCCTTCAGTCTGCCACTGCACTATGGGAGCCCTTCTCTGGGCTGGCAGAGGCCACAGCTGGCTCCCTCTGCTTGTGGGGAGGTGTGGAGGGAGATGGCGCAGGCGGGAACCAGGGCTGCCTGCGGCACTCACGGGCCAGCACGAGTTCCTGGTGGGCGCGGGCTCAGCAGGCCCTGCACTCCTAGTGGCCGGCCGGTGCCAGCCACCCTGGGCAGTGAGGGGCTTAGCACCTGGGTCAGCAGCTGCAGAGGGTGCGCCGGGTTCCCCAGCAGTGCCGGCCTGCTGGCGCCATGCTCGAATTCTTGCCAGGCCTCAGCCACCTCTCATTGGGGCAGGGCTCGGGACCTGCAGCCCACCATGCCCAAGCACCCCCCCAGCCCTGTGGGCTCCCATGCGGCCCGAGCCTCCCCCTTGGGCGCTGCCCCCTGCTCCATGGCACCCAGTCCCATCGACCACCCAAGAGATGAGGAGTGCGGGTGCACAGCGCAGTACTGGCAGGCAGCTCTGCCTGCGGCCCTGGCACAGGATCTGCTAGGCAAAGCCAGCTGGGTTCCTGAGTGGGATGGAGACTGGGAGAACTTTTATGTCTAGCTAGAGGATTGTAAATGAACCAATCAGCACTATGTGTCTAGCTAAAGGTTTGTAAACACACTAATCAGTGCTCTGTGTCTAGCTAATCTAGTGGGGACTTGGAGAACTTTTGTGTCTAGCTAAAGGATTGTAAATGCGCCAATCAGCACTCTGTGTCTAGCTCAAGGTTTGTAAACGCACCAATCAGCACCCTGTCAAAAGGGACCAATCAGCTCTCTGTAAAACGGACCAGTCAGCTCTCTGTAAAATGGACCAATCAGCAGGATGTGGGTGGGGTCAGATAAGGGAATAAAAGCAGGCTGCCCAAGCCAACAGCGGCAACCCGCTGGGGTCCCCTTCCGCACTGTGGTAGCTTTGTTCTTTTGCTGTTTGCAATAAATCTTGCTGCTGCCCACTCTTTGGGTCCACACTGCCTTTATGAGCTGTAAAACTCACCATGAAGGTCTGCAGCTTCACTCCTGAGGCCAGTGAGACCATGAACCCACCAGGAGGAATGAACAACTCTGGCTGGGGTGAACAAACTTCAGATGGGAGGAATGAACAACTCCAGATGTGCCACTTTAAGAGCTGTAACACACCGCTAAGGTGTGCAGCTTCACTCCTGAAGCCAGTGAGACCAAGAACCCACCAGAAGGAAGAAACTCCAAACATACATCCAAACATCAGAAGGAACAAACTCTGGACACACCATCTTTAAGAACTGTAACACTCACCGAGAGGGTCCGTGGCTTCTTTCTTGAAGTCAGCGAGACCAAGAACCCACCAATTTCGGACACAACTTCTCCTTGAGCTAGGTGGACATAGTGACCCATTTCTAAGGAATAAAATATAGCAAAATAATGAGCTGTCACTTCCCAGACTCTAATTTCCATCCTTCTTCCCTCTTCCATTTCCTCCCTGGCTCTGAGCAAAGCCAGCTGCTAGGCTGTGAGCTTTCCTATGGAGAAGTACATGTGACAAAGAACTGAGGGAAGCCTTCAATGCAATAGCCAGCAAAGAAATGAATTATGTCAACAACTACATGAACGAGCTTGGAACAAGAACCTGTCTCCATTGAACCTTCAAATGAGAGTGCAGCCCTGGCTGCCATTTTGACTGCAGCCTTGTGAGAGACTTTGAGAGAGAGATATTTCAGCTAAGCTGCTCCCAGATTCCTGATCCAGAAACTGTAAGATAATAAATGTTTATTGTTTTAAGTGGTTAAGTTCTGGGATTATCTATTAGACAGTAATACATAATTAATACAGAAACTGTGCCAAAAGTAAGGGCCCCATTAACTCATTCATTTATTTGTTCACTTAACACTTACTTTTTGAGCATTGGTGAGATAAAGCCATCCGAAGGACAAGAAGAGTCCTCTGTCTTCTGAAAGTTTCATTTTATAGAAGTCCACGAACATCTAGAAAGGGCAGAAGTATTGAAGGCCCAGTCAGGGAAGGCATTCCAGAGAAGGTAAACTGAGTTCTTGGCCAGAACTCGTTGGATAGATAGTATTCAACAGGCAGGCAGGATGGGGACAAAACAAGTGGAGAAGTGAAAGGATGGTGGCAGACAGGAAACAGGTTTAGAATCTGAGACTCTACAGGTTAGTGAAAAGTATGAGGGGAAAAAACACAGAAGAAAAAAAGCAAGACTCATTTAAACTTTCCTTGCTGGACCATCACCACCAGCATCAGGGACTCTGTGGAAAAAAAGTCATCCTCTGCCGACCCTGATATTGTACATACAATTGTTAATTCTGTCAAAGATGGGAATGCAGAGGACATAATTTCTTCATTTGGTTTATTGTACCATTTCTGATGAGATCATTGTTATACTACTACATTGTTCCTAAGCTTGAATGAACCATTTATCACTAAAAATGAGGGAGAAACAAAGCAAAAAAATTTTTCAGATGCAACTTCTTGAGGATTTATATTTTATCAGCTAGACTCTAGAAATTTAGCTAAAATGTTGTATATGTGTCATGAAATGTGGGAAGAGAGAAATTTTTAAGCCACAAATGCAAAACACCATTGGAAAAGATGACAGAATGATGATTATCATAGAGTTTTGAATTCCAGATATACAACAAGTGCACATCTATGTTATTAGCTTTAGACCTTTCCATGGCTCTTTCTGGAGTGTTTGGAAAAAATCTTGTAAACTTTACTCTGAAAATATTCTTTATTTCAGAAGTGAAGCATTTGAAGAGAAGATATAGGATCCTCTCAAGCGTCTGTTAATGTTGTTTTTATCACTGGCATCAATTTTTAATGTCTTGCGTTATTTAACTTAGACATTTCAATGATGAACATTGTTATGGAGGCTGAATTGTGTCCCCTCTAAAATTCATATGTTGATATTTTATCCCCTAATACTCACAACGTAATGGTATTTGGAAATAGGGACTTGAACGAAATAATTAAGATAAAATGAGATTATATGAGTGGGCATTTATCCAATGTAAGTGGTCTCCTTATAAGGAGACTAGGACACAAACACGCACAGAGGATCATGTGAATAAAGAGAGAAGATGGTCATCTACACACCAAGTTGAACGACCCTCATTAGAAACCAACCCTACAAACAACTTGGTGTTGAACTTCTAGCTTTCAGACCTGTGAGAAAATAAATTGCTGTTGTTTAAATTACCCAATCTGTGATATTTTTTTATGGCAGCTCCAGCAGACTAATTCAGCAGTCCTTATAGTTTCACAAACAGAATAAATAGAAAAAAAAATAATTCACTGAAACTTGTTACCATCCAACAGTAAATGTATTTAACTCATCTATAAACAGTTTCACATAATTTTCTCACTTAAAAAAAACTTCTGTTAACAAAAGACATTCATTGGAGATGCATTTTGAAATATACATAATCTAAATTTAAAAATTAAAAAGTCATTATCCTTAATCAGTTAATATTACAGTTTATTGCCAGTGGTTTTTCTTTACAAACACATACACTAATGGTTCAAACTATCCTAACGCATCATGGATATTTTTTACATATTGTCAGTGTGACTTTGGGCATATTGTTAACTTCCATACACCTCAGTTTTGTCATCAGTAAAATGAGGATAATATGAACCGTTCAGGTTTTTGTTAATGATTTATATTAAAGTGCTACATACAAGGCACTTAATAAAGTGCCTGGCACCTAGTAAGCAAACAATAAGTGGTATTATTTGTATGTCCTGCATTTTATCAAAAGAGGGTCTTTCTACATGTTATTTTTGCAATCTGCTTTTTTTCATATTTTATATAGCTATTACTAGTTATTTGTTACATTATCTTTCTGGGTATAAAAGTTACCTACACATAAGAATGTCCTCTCCTGGTCTCATGGAGTTTTTGTTTGAACAGCCTTTCTTCAAGACTCTCAGTGTAGAATTTCATGCAGTTTTAAGACTCTTGTTCTGTTAGCAATCTCCTTTCGTTTAGGAAAATTTCTAAAAGCATAATTGGGGTTGAGAACTCACTCAAATTTGAGACATTGCCAGGCAGTAAAGGAAAAACAGCAGTTCTTGCTGACTCTGCATCACAGCTGCCAGATGCGTTGGTTAACTTGTGGAAAGGGAAACAAAATGGAATTGCGAAATGAAATGCTTTGGAGACCACAAAATGGTGGGGGCAGAATTGAAGTTTATCCCTCTGGTACTTTTAGTAACAGTTCTAAGGGTCATCTATATGCCAAGCCCACAGGTCTGAGCCAGTAGCAGGCTGCCATGGGGTGGAATGCGCTGATAAGAGGTAACTGCAGTCAGGGTACCAAGTGTACCAGGAAGCCATCTCTTCCATGCCTCCTACACCACCACTGCCACCAAAAAGCAACCTCCTTCACCTGAAGTTTTGTTCATTGAGCTTTCCTAAAAGGCATAAACTCACAAGAGAATTTCAACCTGAATTTTTTAGGATGAATGAGTTTCTAGTTCTTTTTCAAAGTGGGTGTCATGGGGGGAAGGAAACAGCTTGAGAGAACACTCAGCCCATGTGTGTAAGAGAGACACCAGCTCCAAAGGGTGAAACAAATAAAAGGAAAGCTGGAGGCTGAAGCTTTAAGCCAGCTCAGTTAAGTCTTGGTTTACCTCCAACTGTGCAAGGGCCAGTCGAAGCTGTGCAGGGGAAGGGGTGTTGTGATAGATAGTCAATGTCGCTTACAAACACCGTGTGGCTATCAGGAGGAAAAACTGCATCCTAGCAGGGCATCAAGATATCACTTTTGTACATGCAGGATAAGGCTGTCTCCATATAAAAAAACACCTGCTTTTATCCAGAGGCACTTTATGGAGCAGCCTTGGGCCCTATAGAAAGACACAAGACAGGAAGTGTGGTGAGCTCCTGCCTGTCAACAGTAGTTCTTTCTTCCAGTGCTTCCATTATCACATCAAATCAAATCAACGTATCTTTGTCAGGCGTCCAGGATGGGCAAGACCTGGCATGAAGGTAGCTCTGCCAAATGGAGGCTGCTCTGAGAAGGTGGCAGCTCTTTTTTGCAGCAGCTGTATCAGAGGACTTTGGCCTGGAAGGCTGTGAGGAAGCCAGTGATAGGAAGACTGGAGGAGAGAGCCACATCTCATACCCAAATGGTCAATTGCCACATATGTCTACATTGAAAAAGGAGCAAGTGATACCACAGGCTGAGCCAGTAGGGCTTTCCTGCCAGCTAGCTTTTTCAAAAAAGACAAAATTAGATTGTCTCTGATGAGAAGAATTTAACATGGATCTTTGAATAACCCTAAGAGTCAGATGTGACTTTATTTCATAAGAGATATATTTCATGGAACAATATGTTCAAGAAGGTGAGTCAATGGCAAAATATTGCTGCAGTTGGTTGTATTTATTTTAATATTGTTCTTTTTTTAATTTTATATTTTTACTCAAGAAGATGTAATTTTTATTATTATTATTATTATACTTTAAGTTTTAAGGTACATGTGCACAACGTGGAGGCTTGTTACATATGTATACATGTGCCATGTTGGTGTGCTGCACCCATTAACTCGTCATTTAGCATTAGGTATATCTCCTGATGCTATCCCTACCCCCTCCCCCACCCCACAACAGTCCCCGGTGTGTGATGTTCCAAACAAACAACCGCATCAAAAAGTGGGCAAAGAATATTGTTCTTTTCTGCTGGTTTTTCTACCAGAGTTTGAAAGCATGGAACATTGTCAGCATAAACTTTATGCTATAAAGATGGCTGCAGTAGGACCCCTAAAATAACACAATTCCCAGACTATTGTTTACAACTAAACAGTTTCACTCATTTTTTGTCAGTATGCCTGAAAACATGGGTTCTTCATTTCTTTGTCTGAAAAATGAACATTGTACTGCCAGATAGATAATGATGCCTACCAAGCCTCCCTAGCCTACAGTTTTCTAAAGAAAACTGCCAGCTAGAACCCTGTGGAGGAGAATTGCAGCAGACCATTGGTCCTAATTATGACCGCACGTAAGAATCACTGGAGAATTTTTAAAACTTGTAACTGTCCAGGCCAGGCGTGATGGCTCACACCTGTAATGCCAGCACGTTGGGAGGCCGAGACAGGCGGATCATGAGGTCAGGAGATTGAGGCCATCCTGGCTAACATGGTCAAACCCCATCGCTACTAAAAATACAAAAAAAAAATTAGCTGGTCATGGTGGCACACACCTGTAGTCCCAGCTACTCTGGAGGCTGAGGCAGGAGAATTGTTTGAACCTGGGAGGCGGAGGTTGCAGTGAGCTGAGATCACACCACTGCTCTCCAGCCTGGGTGACAGAGCGAGACTCTGTCTCAAAAGAAAAAAAAAAAACAAAAAAACAAAAAAACTTGTCATGTCCAGAACCTACCCGCAGATTCTAATTCCAGGATTCTAATTAATCTTGGAGGGGGTTCAATTTATAAAGGCATTATAGAAGATTCTGCTTTGCAGCCAGAGTTGAGAGCCACTGCTCTAGATCATTCCATAAGCTGGGGTCTCTAGCTGCTCTCCGCTATATGCAATTAATCTTGTTAATTAATTGAAATGGCCTGTGTCAGGATCTTCAAGATCATCCCCATATTCAGAGATTTGCTAGAAGGACTCATGGGACTCAGGAAATCACCACATAGCTAGGATTTATTACACAGATGAAATAACAAGAATACACAGTGAGATCATAATGGAAAAAGACACAGAATTTAGAGAAATCCATGCATGGGCTTCCTATGCTCTCTCCTTCTGTAAAGGGAGACATGATGTGAGTGACTTACTTCCTTCAGCAATTAAAAATGCTGTACCATGTATGCAATGTTTCTGCCCAGGAAATCCCACTAGAGACTCAGCGTTCAACATTTTTATTGGGGGCTCGTCACATCTACTCTCTGCATAACACATGCCAAAATTCCAGACTTGCAGAAGGAAAGCAGGTGTTCAGCATAAATCACATTTTCACAAACAATCTAGGCACAGTGAAACTTCTTTATCATTTGGAATTTATTCCAAATAATTATCTGTGGAAATTATTGTGCTAAGGGCCAACCTGCAAGCAGACCCTACTAAAAATAGCAGCCTTAGGCCTGCTATGTTGACATTCTGCCCATGGCCCAAAACAGAGATAATGAATATCAGCTAGACTAATAAATTCTCTCTCAGGAATTTGACTTGAAAAACACAAAGAGCCTCAGGCAGTTGATTTTGAAATAAGTGACCAGACACAGAGGAGAGAAGCAAAAATTGAGAGAATGGTTGAGTCGCATTGATGACACTGCTCTAGTGAAGAGAACAAATTCCAGTGGTGAGAATTCAATAAGATAACTTAGTTTTTTGAGCTCTGTCATTCTTGTGTCCCAAATACTGTTTCTCTTTATTCCCTGAAACCTATCACCCCACTTACTCCTTGTTCTCCATGAATTTTCTGTTTCTTAGAGCCACTTCTGTCCTCTCTATAAATCTCAAGAATTTTCTCCTTTCTACAAACCTCAATTACTCAGCCAGAGTGAGTTTTTAACCCTTCGAATGGAAAGCGCTAACATATCCACTCATCACCTGATAGTGAGCCAGGACCACCCATGACACAGGCTGGGACAGAGCAACCACTGTCACCCTCAAAGAAGAGAAAAAGAGGAATATGAGCTTGCCACCCAGAATGGGCTTCACAAAGCCACAACCATCATTTTTAGCAACATGCTGTCTTCCACACTAATTGGACTTTTTAGCTGAATTGGTTAATTAATAACTTTGCAGAAATTATTGACAAGTTTTGGTCATGGAGATCATAGAGATTTAGTCCCTGTGGATCCAGAATAAAAGGCAAATAATTGAGAATGGTGCAAGAATTTCTAGTTTTACACCAGGCACAGTGCTTCACATTTGTAACCCCAGCACTTTGGAGGACTGAGGCAGGAGAATCACTTGAGGGCCACGAGTTTGAGACCAGTCTGGGCAACAAAGTGAAATCCTATTTCTTTTTTTTTTAATATAAAAGACGTAAAATTTATTCTTTTTTTATTATTCTACTTTAAGTTTTAGGGTACATGTGCACAACGTGCAGGTTTGTTACATATGTATACATGTGCCATGCTGGTGTGCTGCACCATTAACTCGTCATTTAACATTAGGTATATCTCCTAATGCTGTCCTTCCCCCCTCCCCCCACCCCACAACAGGCCCCAGTATGTGATGTTCCCCTTCCTGTGTCCATGTGTTCTCATTGTTCAATTCCCACCTATGAGTGAGAACATGCGGTGTTTGGTTTTCTGTCCTTGCGAGAGTTTGCTCAGAATGATGGTTTCCAGCTTCATCCATGTCCCTACAAAGGACATGAACTCATCCTTTTTTATGGCTGCATAGTATTCCATGGTGTATATGTGCCACATTTTCTTAATCCAGTCTATCATTGTTGGACATTTGGCTTGGTTCCAAGTCTTTGCTATTGTGAATAGTGCCACAGTAAACATACATGTGCATGTGTTTTTATAGCAGCATGTTTTATAATCCTTTGGGTATATACCCAGTAATGGGATGGCTGGGTCAAATAGTATTTCTAGTTCTAGATCCCTGAGGAATTGCCACACTGTTTTCCACAATGGTTGAACTAGTTTACAGTCCCACCAACAGTGTAATAAAAGTGTTCCTATTTCTCCACAACCTCTCCAGCACCTGTTGTTTCCTGACTTTTTACTGATTGCCATTCTAACTGGTGTGAGATGGTATCTCATTGTGGTTCTGATTTGCATTTGTCTGATGGCCAGTGATGATGAGCATTTTTTTATGTGTCTGTTGGCTGCATAAATGTCTTCTTTTGAGAAGTGTCTGTTCATATCCTTCGCCCACTTTTTGATGGGGTTGTTTGATTTTTTCTTGTAAACTTGTTTAAGTTCTTTGTAGATTCTGGATATTAGCCCTTTGTCAGATGGGTACATTGCAAAAATTTTCTCCCATTCTGTAGGTTGCCTGTTCACTCTGAGGGTAGTTTCTTTTGCTGTGCAGAAGCTCTTTAGTTTAATTAGATCCCATTTGTTAATTTTGGCTTTTGTTGCCATTGCTTTTGGTGTTTTAGAATGAAGTCCTTGCCCATGCCTATGTCTTGAATGGTAATGCCTAGGTTTTCTTCTAGGGTTTTTACAGTTTTAGGTCTAACATTTAAGTCTTTAATCCATCTTGAATTAATTTTTGTATAAGGTGTAAGGAAGGGATCCAGTTTTAGCTTTCTACATATGGCTAGCCAATTTTCCCAGCACCATTTATTAAACAGGGAATCCTTTCCCCATTTCTTGTTTTTGTCAGGTTTGTCAAAGATCAGATAGTTGTAGATATGTGGCATTATTTCTGAGGGCTCTGTTCTGTTCCATTGGTCTATATCTCTGTTTTGGTACCAGTACCATGCTGTTTTGGTTACTGTAGCCTTGTAGTATAGTTTGAAGTCAGGTAGTATGATGCCTCCAGCTTTGTTCTTTTGGCTTAGGATTGACTTGGCAATGCGAGCTCTTTTTTCGTTCCATATGTACTTTAAAGTAGTTTTTTCCAATTCTGTGAAGAAAGTCATTGGTAGCTTGATGGGGATGGCATTGAATCTATAAATTACCTTGGACAGTATGGCCATTTTCACAATATTGATTCTTCCTACCCATGAGCATAGAATGTTCTTCATGATGTCCTATTTCTATTAAAAAAAAAACATCTTAGTTCTATGTAACTCATCCATTTATATCTTGGTCTCACTCAATGTTTAGATGGACATATCTATGAACTTCAACATCTTTTTAAACAGTGAAATGATCACAAAACTATTCAGTTCAGATTATGTGAAATGCCAGCTTTCAGGTTAAAGCATTAAGCCTTCCTCTATCAAAAGATCATTCATTCAGGGAGAAATTCTCCTTCCTGAAAAAAAAAAAATAATTCCTTTATTCCTCTCCATTCTACAGCTCATTTTTCTACTGCTAACACTTTCCATTATCATTACATATTCTTTCTACCACAGTTGTTGTTGATTTAAATAAATAGTAGAATCTGAAAACAGGAAGAGGCATTACCAATCATCAGAATTCAAGCCTCTGAGGCCAGGCATGGTGGCTCACCCCTGTAATCCCAGCACTTTGGGAGGCCAAGGCAGGCGGATCACCTGAGGTAAGGAGTTCAAGACCAACCTGGCCAACATAGTGAAACCCTGTCTCTACTAAAAATACAAAAATTAGCCAAGCGTGGTGGCAGGCGCCTATAATCCCGGCTACTCTGGAGGCTGAGGCAGGAGAATCACTTGAGCCCTGAAGGTGGAGGTTGCAGTGAGCCCAGATCCCCCCATTGCACTCCAGCCTGGGCTATAAGTGAAACTGTGTCTCAAAAAAAAAAAAAAATTCAAGGCTCTGGTTTTAAATATGAGGATTTGGAGACCCAGCAAGATTTTAGACTTACTCAAAATCTCACAGTTGACTAGAACCAGAGCCAGAACTAAAGAACTCTGATCTTCTGACTTTCAGGCTAATTACCACTCTAGTTCTTTATCTTGTTTTGTTTTTTTTTGTTTTTTTGTTTTTCCTGTGCAATTGAATTTAGGCTTCAAAACTATGGGTAACTAAGGACTACCTCTAAAGCTTTTTATCTTTTTGTCTGTTCTCATTCCCAGAAAATATTAACATTCACAAGGCTGTAAATTTGTGATTGTGCAATAAATAAATAATTCAAAACTCTCCAATTTGCTAATGTTTGCTGACTAAAATTACATGTTTCTAAAGAACAGGAAGCTGTGCTCAAAATTTGTACTTTTCAGTCTAAGAACAAGTCAGCACGATGTGTTGTTTGTCATAGTTATATCTAAAAGAGAATATAACCTTCACTCACTGGTTTACTTTTAAAACTGTATCACATGACAGTGTTCAACTCAAAGAAGGTAAATGTTGCCGGGCGCGGTGGCTCATGCCTGTAATCCCAGCACTTTGGGAGGCCAAGGCGGGTGGATCGCGAGGTCAGGAGATCGAGACCATCCTAGCTAACACGGTGAAACCCCGTCTCCACTAAATATACAAAAAAAAAAAAAAAAAAAATTAGCCGGGCATAGTGGTGGGCGCCTGTAGTCCCAGCTTCTCGGGAGGCTGAGGCAGGAGAATGGCGTGAACCCAGGGGGCGGAGCTTGCAGTGAGCAGAGATCACGCCACTGCACTCCAGCCTGGGCGACAGAGTGAGACTCTGTCTCAAAAAAAATAAATAAATAGAAGAAAGTAAATGTTACCTGTACAGCAACTGCTTTACTCAGAAGTCAGGCGTCAGTTAATCTATCAGTAACCAATGGAGAGGAACTTAGCTAACCATTATTAGAGTCACAAATCAAGATGCTCTCAGAGCATTTAATGAAATGTAGAAATATATTAATAATGCACAGGAAAACAGAAAGTGAAATGCAGAAATAATAATATACAGGAAAATATTTAAAACAATAAGCACTAGATCGTATAATAAATCTTTCAATGTCATAAAAACTCAAGCATGAGAGAGATCAGCAGAGATAGAGCTAGTCCAATTAATATTTTCTAACTAGGCATTTGTGCTTGAAAGTAGTTAAACTAGAACATTTTTGCCCCTGAGGCATATTAAAAAGCCAAGACAGCTTTGGGGTCCAGCTGATTCTTCTATTTCTTCTCTTTGTACAATGAATATCATACTATTGTATAATGAATATTGTATTAATGTTATTGAACAAATCCTTATGTGCTAGAAAAACTGGACATCTATATGCAAAAAACAAAAACAAAAAAGCCTCAACTTTATTTCACAGCATACACAAAAATCAACTCAAGATGGATCATGGATCTAAAACTATTACACTTCCGGAATAAAACACAGGAGAAAATCTTTGTGACCTTGGCTTAGGCAAAGACTTTTAGACATGAAATCCACAAAAATTTTTGCTCTTCAAAAATTGCTATAAAGAGAATTAAAAGACAAAGTGACAAACTACCAAAAGAAAATGCAAAAAAGGATATCTGATAAAGGACTTGTATCTAAATATTAAGAAATCAAAAAATAGTAAAAACAACCAAATTTTAAATGGGCAAAAGATTTGAATATGTGACTGGAGAAGAGCTACAAATACAAATGGCATATAAGCACATGAAAAGAAGTTCAAAATCATTCGTTATTAGGAAAGTAAAAATTAAAACCACAATAAGATACTACCATTTTCTTACTAGAATGGCTAAAATTTTGTAGGAGGATGTCTAGTGCTAACAAAGCTATAGAGCAACTAAAACTCTCAATATTACTAGACAGAATGTCAAATGGTACATTCATTTTGAAAAATGGCTCAACAGTTTAATATAAATTTAAATATAGATGTACCATATAGTCCGGCAATCCCATTCCTAGGTATTTACCCAAGCGAAATAAAAACTTATGTTGAACTACCTCACATCCACTAGGATGGCCATCATAAACAAAACAAAACAGAAAATAACAAGTGTTGGCAAGGATGTGGAGAAGTTGGAACCCCTGTGCACTGTAAAATGTAATGTAAGATGTTGCAGCTGCCTGTAGAAAACAGTATGGTTGGTGCTCAAAAAGTTAAAAATAGAATTACCATATGATCTTGCAATTTCACTTCTGTGTATATGCCCAAAATAATTGAAAGCAAAGTCTCAGTGAGGTATTTGTACACTCATGGTCATAGCAGGATTATTCACAATAGCTAAAACATGGATCCAACCCAAATGTTCATCGGTGGGTGGGTAGATAAGCAAAGTGTAGTATACACATACAATGGAATATCATTAGGCTTAAAACGATAGGAATTCTGACATATACTACAACATGAATGAATCTTAAGAATATTATGCTAAATGAAATAAGCCAGTCATAGAAAAACAAATACTGTATGATTCCACTTACCTGAGGTACTTAGAGTAGTCAAATTCACAGAGACAGAAAGTAGCATAGTGGTTGCCATGAGCTAGTGGGAAGGGGAATGAAGAGTTACCGTTTAATAGGTATAGAGTTTCTGTTTTACAAGATGAAAAAAGTTATGGAGATGGATGGAGATGATGGATAAACAGCATTATGAATTTGTTTAATACTACTGAACTGTACACTTAAAATTGGTTACATGGTAAATTTTATTTTATTTTACTACAATAAAAGAATATGGCTGAGAAAGGGAGATTTTTTTTTTTGTTTTGAGACAGAGTCTCGCTTTATCACCAAGCTGCAGTGCGCCACTGCACTGCGGCCTCTGCCTCCTGGGTTCAAGCGATTCTCCTGCCTCAGCCGCCCGAGTAGCTGAGACTACAGGCACGCGCCGCCACGCCCAGCTAATTTTTTGTATTTTTAGTAGAGATGGGGTTTCACCATGTTGGCCAGGATGGTCTCAATCTCTTGACATCATGATCCACCCGCCTCGGCCTCCCAAAGTGCTGGGATTACAGGTGTGAGCCATGGAAGAAGATTTTTTTTTTAAGTGTGGAAACTGAAGGGAAACCTCAGGGTAGAGACAGAAATTTTTATTTTGGACAAAGAGAATATTTTTATAGCCTATGAGGTAGGATCCAGTAGAGGGAAAGAAGCTGAAAATACTAGAGGAAAAAGTAAACATTGAAAATTACAGAGGAGATGGACAGTGAACATAGGTGTGAAAATTTATCTTGAGTAGATGATAATAACTGTTTTCATTATTCCATTATATTGAGTGCTTACTATGCCACACACCCAACTAAGTGTTATGTATGTTATCTTGTTTTGTCCTCACAGCAACCTTAAGTGGTATATACTCTTTTTTTTCTCCATTTAGCATCTGTTGAATCTAAAACTGAGGTTGGGAATATATAGTACAAATAAAACACAAATGTAAACATAAGTGTCATACCAAAACCTGTGTCTTAATGCCTATGTGAAACCGAAGTAAAGAAATAAGAAGAGACGTGGTATGTGCCTGTAGTCCCAAACTACTTAGGAGGCTGAGGCAGGAGAATCCCTTGAGCCTAGAAGTTTCAGTCCAGCTGAGGCAACATAGTGAGACTCTGTCTCCACAAATTTTTATTTTAATTTAAAAAAGAAAAGAAATAAGTAGAGGTGCATGTATTGAAACATTTGCAGGATGCTGAGGAAGAAATTTGTGGGAGTTTGTGTTGGATAGAATTAATGTTCATGAATCCTATGAAATTAACTATTGAGATAGAGGATATCAGACAATATATATCTAGAAAAGTTACAAAGGAAGAAATAGATTAATTGGGGAAGAGGTAATATTTGATGAGAATTTTTCAGAATCAGTGAAAGAATTTAATTCTCAAATATGAGAATTTCATTTCTTAATTCTCAAATATAAGAATTTCATGTAGAAGAGCAGAGATTCACTGAAAATTGCTTGAAGGGGACCTGGCAGCGTTGACCACTAAGCTAAACAAAAATTAATTCACACCTAGACACATCAGAATAAAACTGTGAAACACCGCAAATAATGAAAAAAACTTAACAGCAGTTAGAATGAAAATATAGATTACTTACAAAGTGACTGTTAGACTAAAGCTGACTTCTCAATAGAAAAAAAATAGAGATCCCAAAATAATATAATAATATCTCCAGAGTATTGAGGAAAAATATCAGCTAAATTATCATTCAAGGGTGAGATAAAATAAAATAAAATAAATCTGAATGTGTATGCCCTATGCAGTGAGCAGTAAGGATTTTCAAATGGTTCTTGAAAGAACTATTATATAAAGGAAGTACTTTAAAAAGAGGAAATTCAACTGAAAAGAAAAGAGTTGGGTATCAAAAACCAGTATGTATCAAATAATTTGGTAAATATTTGAGTAAATAAAAATTGGCTATTGAAAAACAGTAATAATAATGACTATTAGAAGAATTTTAATGAGATGAAACTAAAATATTAAACAAAAATGGAAAGTGGAGAAGGTGATTAGAACTAAAGAGTTCTAAAGTTCATTGTTTTTTTCACAAAAATGTAGATATATTAACTTTTGGCTTTTTACGGGTATGCTTTTTTACTTTTTTTTTTTTGTAGAGGTGGAGTCTTGCTATGTTGTGTAGGCTGGTCTCAAATTCCTGGCCTCAAGTGATCCTCCTACCTTGGCCTCCAAAAGTGATGGAAATATAGGCATGAGGCACTACACTTGGCCTGTTTCCTTTTCTTTTTTTTTTTTAAGCCAGATTTTATTTGTTTTAAAAAAAAAAAAAATCCTCAGGAGACTTAAAAGTTTCAAAGACCTGAAGATGTCAAGGTTCAATGTACAGCTACAGCGAGGTGCTTGCGATTAGTAACTGAGTCATGGAAGGTTCTATAGTGCCTCGGGGACTTCCACTCCTTCATATCACTCCTAGTCTTGACCTTGTGGTTTTCTGCAAGTTCTCGTCGACTGTAACTTTGTAACTTTACACAGGGCTGTCACTCCAGTAAGGAAAAAACAAAACAAAACCCCTATGGCTATCATTGTTAATCCAGTAGAGAAACTACAGAGTCACAGGGGTCATGTACAACAATGATTCCCGGAATCACAGTCGATAACCTTAAGCAGGTGACAAGCAGACATTCAGAGCAAGATAAGCATCAGAACTCCTGTTTTCCCGGTAGTCCCATCCATGGATAAGCTTGGACAGATTGGTACATGGTGATTTTTTCTTTTTTTTTTTTTGAGACAGAGTCTTGCTCTGTCGCCCAGACTGGAGTGCAGTGGTGCAATCGTGGCTCACTGCAACCTCCACCTCCGGGGTTCAAGCAATTCTCCTGCCTCAGCCTCCTGAGTAGCTGGGATTACAGGCATATGCCACCATGCCTGGCTAATTTTTGTGTTTTTAGTAGAGACGGGGGGTACGTGGTGATTTTTTGCTGGTACGGCAGGCAGGCAGCTTTTTTAGTCAAAAGAAGGTCAGGAATAGTATCCCCAAAACAGCCAGATGCCCTCCATCAAGACAAACTGTTTTTGGATAAAAAGATCCTGATTTCTTTTTTTAATGTAAAGGTAACTATTATAGGAATAAAATTACAATCTCTTAATTTCAAAGGAAAAGAGACAAGAAATGCTTGAATCCAGTACAACAGGAGTTGACAATTTTTTTCTGAAATGTCCTAATAGTAAATATTTTAGTCACTACAGACCATATAATTCGTTGCAAATATACAGCTCTAGCATTGTAGTGTGAAAGCAGCTATGTGCTATATATAATTGAATGAGTGTGGCTATGTTCCAACAAAACTTTATTTATATAAAATAGTTTGGTGACAACCCCTATAATATTAAGGAGAAAAATAAAAACTTTATTTATATAAAATAGTTAAGGAGAAAAAAAGACACAGAGAGGAAAAAATGCCTGCCAAATAGAAACACAACAGAATGTAAGCAATAGAAATATAACTGTAATAAATATAAATTCATCAAAATTCCTAGTGAAACATACAGTAATTCATAAAACTGACAAAAAAAAATCCAACTGTGTGTTGATCATGTGAAAGAAAATTAAATTTTGAGACCCCAAACTCATTTAGCCAAAGGGAAAAGTCAAGCTAGGAACTGGGTCACGAAAACCCGCCTCACCATTTTGGTTCCTAAATAAGATGACTACAAGACGAAAAGCTACACACCTCCCTCATATTTTGTCCACAAGGAAATTCCTAGTGAGCTGCAAGATCTTTTAAGGTGTTTCTGTTAAAATTCCACCATGGCAATGTAAATTGATAGCTTATCTTTATAGGTGCAGTCACTCCTAGTCCACCAGACACAAATGCATATCTGATTGTTCTCCTGCCCCATTTTGTCTATGTTATCCCTGCATTTTTCCTCTGCCCCATTTGTTCATGTCATTTTATGTAAAAAAAAAAAAAAAAAATGAAGATTCATTGAGCCAAAGGCATGAATAACTATTTTCCCCTACCTCCTCTTACATAAAAATTGTGTACTTCTCAATATCACGGCCTTTCCCCTTTCTTCAGAGAAAGGCATATAGACCTGTCTCCCAGGCATGCATCCCTAACTTTGGCAAACAAACCTGCTAAAATGCTTGAGACTTGTCTCATCATTTTTCTGGATTGACAATCACAAGAGACACATTAAATCATAACTACACAAGAAAGTTTGAGAGAAAGTGGATGAGGAAAGTTAGAACAGAAAAAATACTGAGTAAACTATATTAGTAGAAGACAAAATACATTAGGAGAAAATGTATTATTTGAGACAAAGATATACCCACCCTGAAGCTATATGCACTTAACAACATAGCCTCAAAATATAAAAATCAAAACTGACAGACTGAAAAGGAAACAATGATAAATCTACAACTACACATTTCTTTCAGAAATGTATCAAGAAGACAAAAACCTAATAGAAGATTTTAACCAAAAAATTTAACAAACTTGATTTGTAGACATATATAGAAGTCTGCACTCAATAATTAGAGAATACTCCTTCTCAAACAAACATGAAACATTTAGCAAAAGTTAGTCATGTACTAGGTCACAAAACCAGTCTCAATAAACAGAAAGCATCAATAACAATCATACCACATTTCTGGACACACTGCAGTAAAATTCAATGATTTGTAACCAAAGTATTTGAACTAATTAGAGAATTCAGTAATGAGATATGGACTTGGTGGTTTATTTGGGAAGTGATCCCAGGAAACAGAGCAAAGGGGCAAACAGAGTGAGGCAAGGAAGGAAGCAAGGCAAATACAGGATGTTTTATTGTGTTTGTTACCTCTTTGAGCAACTGTGATACTATCCTGCTTTGGGATCTCCAAGGAATAGTATGGACTGTGCCTCATAACTTTTCATGAAGAGAACAAGAGCCTGGAAAATTTATCCCTTGACTCTGCTGCTCATTAGTTCAGGGTTGCTCCTGGTATTACTCCTCCACAGTTGTAGTCTGTGCCTGTGCAGCCAACGAACTTCCAGGTCTTCAGGGAAAACCCTGATGTAGAAGAGCAGAGATTCACTGAAAATTGCTTGAAGGGGACCTGGCAGCATTCATGCAACTGTCCCCTACAGGTTCCCTAAAATCCAGTGGCTTGAGGGAATTTAGCATCTGCTACAAATCGCATCCTTGAAAAATTAAAACAAAATGATTGTATGCATTAAGATACATAAATATGTGTAAAAGTGTCAAAAATATTCAAGGGAATAATACAAACTACTTCAAAATCATAGTTTTGGGGTGGATGTAAGAATGAGTGTGACTTCAACTGTAGATATAATTAATTTCTATAGAGAAAAAATGAAGAATCTAAAGGAAATATCACAAAATGTTAATATTTATTAATTTAATAGATATGGGTATCTAGTTATTATTTTCTGTATTTTTTTATATATTCCACAATTAAATATTGTTTTGAAAGAATAAGTTCTGGTGCTTTCAATAGAAAGATTTTGCTTGATAATACATGCCATAATTACTGAACCTTCATTAAATAAAGAAGCTGAACTAGCAAAGCTCAATTTTGTCTAGGTAGGCCCTGGCCTCCTCCAGAAGTGAAATTAAATGTTATGTTGTTTTCTGTTTCTTTAGGGGAAGTGTCTCTTTAAGGATCTGAACTTTGAGCACATGAGTCAAGCTCAAACAACAGTTTTCAGTCACAAGCTGTCTCAGCAGGTCATGGTGGCCTCCATCTTTCAGTTTGTGGTTATCACTTAAATTATCCTGAAAGAGTATTCTTAGCAATCTTTCAAATTCCTTTCCAAGTCCCTGTCAGTTTAGGTTCACCATTTTTATGGTCTAATTGGTTAATTATCATAAAATGATACACAGTGTACATGCGATCATGCTTTATAGCTGTTGTAAAAATAGATTATCACTCTAACTCTGTCTGGCCACAGGTGAGTTTGTTTTAATGGATTACAACAAGATTAGATTAGATTATCAGTCTAATCTTTTCAATTTACAGAAAATGAGCCCTAGAAAAATCAGATTTTTTTGTACTTAGTAACTAGTAGGTGACAAAGTTGAAAATCAAATTTTGGACCCATCATTCTCATCAGTCTATGAGATAATAGAGGTTACAGAATAAAACAAGTTATCTGTGAAGATCTAAAAGTATCACTCATTAAGACATCACAATTTATAGCCACCTCATTTAATCACTGTGGATAGCATAAGTGTAATGAATCTGGCACTAGGAGCCATGCTCCCGGTGGTATTCGTGTCCAGCCTGTGCCTGTCTAATGCACTCATGCCCCTGGGATCTTCAGAGACAAATACCTTGCATGATTTCATGGTGTGTTAAGGCAGATCTTGTGTGTTGATATCATCTATAACAGCCTTAGCAAAAGCCATAACATCACTAATGTGATTAGGCACACCCCATCAGAATTATCAAAATTGCCCAGATCATTTGCCATTGGGTCAAAGAACCACTAGACTGGAGAGAACTTTGAGAAGTCACATAGGGCACCTGTATCTAATACAGTGTTTCTCAAACTTTAATGTGTATATGAATCACACAGGGAGCTTGTTAATGCAGATTCTGATTAAGTAGGTTTGTGCTATGGCCTGAAATTCTTCATTTCTAACAAAGGTGATATCAACACTGCTAGTCTTAGGACCAGCCTTGAAGTAGCAAAGCTTTTTCCTGTGCTTAAAAACTGCCCAGGGTCTATGACAAAGAAGCTGTGCTTCTCTGAGACAGGACACTGATGGCCAGAGAGGGTTGGTGGCAGGTGTTTTGTGTAAGCAACACTCACAAAGCTAGTTATGTGCTGTCTAAATGCTTGTCTACACTAGTCAGAAACAGACTATTTGGCACTGCCAAAGTGCTTGACCCTGAAGGTTGCACTGGAGCATCTAGAAACTCAGAGCTAGTAATTTTGCAAACAGCAAATTTCCCCACTCCTTAATTTAGAAAGAATGCATCATGGTCTATCCGCCTAAAAAAGTATATTGAAGAGGGAAAAAATGCAACTTGGAATGACAGGGTTCAGATCTGGTATCAAACTCCAACTCTTTCATTTACCTTCTGTGTGACCTTGGGTAAGTTGCTTAAAGCCTTTGACACTCAATTTCCACAAGTCTAAAAGGAAAATCATATTAATATTAACCAAGTCACAAGGACTTTGCACATTAAACAAGATAATGATTTGAAAAGTCCTTTTGTAAATTAAGTGCTCTACATGTAATAGTTTCATTAAAAGGTAATAGTTTTAAAAGAATAGATAAATCCTAATGATACCCTCATTGTATTTTAAAGGCTTCAGCAACTGCATTTTAGAAAAGAGCCAATATTTCATTCTTTATCTATCCCTAGTGAGTCTAACATCAGAGAGAGCAGATGGGCAGTCTTCTCAGAGTCTCAGGCAAAACGGTCACTGTTTATCTTCTCCCAATATTCCTTCCAGGTACCTGTAGCTATACCTGGAAGAATGCTTGTATGCTGTTTAAACACAGGGTGATGCTTATTACAAAATGATGAAGTTCCCCTAAATGTTCTGTAGGTCCTAAATTTATCAGGTGTTCTCTTCACTACCATCTACCCTAATCATAACATGAAACATGTAACGGTGTACAAATTAGATCAACTTAGGTACACATACATAGTATGTGTTTAGGGTTTTCACTTTTTGTACCATTAAGTGTTTAGGGTTTTATACTTCACATTGTGCCTTTGTATATGTACCTAATTTGATTCTCTTAGCTATCTGTAACTTGCTTGTTATTAGTACCTAAGGCTTATACATTACTCCAAATATATATCAAAATAATTTGTAAATGTCTTTTGCCATAAAATATGATGCTTGTGTATTGCAATGGATACTGTGGTTGCCTCCCCTTCTCTTGGTAACAACTCTGTATTTATTTGGTATTCACACCTCTTCATGAAGCCTACATACTTAGAACAGGGGGTCTCCCCTGGGAGCTATTTTGCCCCTACACCCAGGATGTTTGGCAATGTCTGGAGACATTTTTAGTTGTCACAATATGGATAGGCAACTTCTGGCAGCTCATGAGTAGAGGACAGGAATGCTGCTAAATATACTACAGTGCACAGGACAGACCCTCACACCAAAGAATTATCCAGCCCACAATGTCACTATTGCTCAAGGTGAAAAGCTGACTTAGAGAACAGCTAACTCTACCTCTAACTCTAGCAGTGGCACAGGTAGTTCAAGCCTGCTTAAAAATCACAGTCCCATCTTGCAAGAATTATAGATTTAGGGTAAACACATGACCTTAAATCGTCAATGAACCTGAAGAAGACATTTCCAGAGGGTTTTTGGAATAAGAAATCTTCCTTAATCTTTTGAGAGAGGTTTTGGAAGTGGCTGTTGTTGGTTCCACTTCCAGCTAGGATGAATTAACAGGGACCAATTTTATCCACCTGTTGGAGGTAACTGGAAAGCAGGAAAAAATATAAGACACATAGGACATCAGACTGTGCAGGACAGTGATCTCTAAAAAAGAGAAAAAACTCAAAAATAAAAAGAAACAGAGTATCAGTGAGCCATGGAACAACTTCAGGCAAGCTAATTATATGTGTTACTAGATTAACCAGGGTGGGATGGGGGCAGAAAAATATTTGAAGCAATAATGGCTAACACTTTTCCAAATTCTAGAAACTCAAGATCCAAGAATCTCAATGAGCCCTCAACTGAGGGCTCATTACTCAATAAGTACAAGAAAAAAAAATAAAAGAAAGAGAGACTATCATTATAGTAAAAGAAATTTAAGTCAGTGGTGGAAATCCATAAACTATTTCCCTTAAAAGAGGTCTGTATGTTAAATAGTTTTGTAAAACCTGTTTTAAATATATTTGCATTTCTTCTGTAAATCAGTACTACAATAGAAATAGTTTGATTTTGCTTTTAGCAGAACTCAAAGCTAGCTTGGATATGTCAATAGATCTCATTGTTCTGCCAATGTATTATTCATCAGGGTCACATGGTCAGGCCAGACCGAGCTTACAAGGCAGCCAGAAACTCTGCCCAATTCAACTATCTGTTTCACCACAGCTACAAATCATGTACTTCCTTAATGTATGTGTTTAGGGGCTTGACTCCCATCCCATTCTCCATTTAGAGACACTCAAAGCCAAGGCAGTCTATGACCTCCTGCAAACTTCCCTACCTGCCCTTGACCAGTGGCAGTGGCTCCCTGCCTTCCTCCCTTTCAAGCAGACCCAGCTAAGTTTCCACTGGCTATTTTTAAACTCTGAGTAGCTAAATGAATTAACTCAATTTGTAGAAGAAAAGACAAGGAAGCTGTGTTTTGGCATTTAATCCACACATCTTTCTTCCATCCAGCTTTTCCATTAAATAAAACTGGTACTTTATACCTCCACATTTTTTTAAAAAATTGTACCATTTACACAGTCATGAAAAAAAAATCAACTAGCCTTAAACTATCAACATGCTGACTTTCTGATTACTTGCTAAGAAACCCCAAAAGACAAACTACAGACACATTCTTAAAATATTTCCTCAAGAACATGGGGCACATTATTCTTGTCACATCCTGACTGCCAGGAGGAGCTACATCCCTCTCCCCAAGTGGAACTACCAGGAATGAAAGCTAAGAAGCCCCATTGTCTGCCTGTGGAACTCGGCGCAGTCACTGCTTGGTATTCCTGGGTCCGTGAGCACAGGCTCAGCTTCCCTGTTTTTTTTAACAACATGCATGTCCATGTATTGTTTGCCAACTCTTAGGATCCCTTTCCCTTGCATCTCAGCCTGAGCACTTGTTTATTGTGCACACTAAAAAGTACGGTCTGTTGAAGAGAAACAAGGCAATTTCTAAAAGCAAAGTCAGGCTGGAACAGTCTGTGTTCAAAACATAGAGTTTTTGATCTTTTTGTCTTACTTGTCTGTTTTTTTAAATTTATTTTTAATTTCAGTGGGTTTTTAGAGAGCAGGTGGTGTTTGGTTACATGAATAAGTTATTTAGGGGTGATTTCTGAGATTGTGGTGCACCCATCACCCAAGCACTGTACCCAACGTGTAGTCTTTTATCCCTCACCCACCTCCTGCCCTTTCCCCAAAGTCCCCAAAGTCCAATATATCATTCTTTTGCCTTTGTGTCCTCATAGCTTATCTCCCACATATGAGTGAGAACGTTCAATGATTGGCTTTCCATTCCTGAGTTACTTCACTTAGAGTAATAGTCTCCAATTCCATCCAGGTTGCTACAAATGCCATTATTTCCTTCCTTCTGATGGCTGAGTAGTATGCCATGGTGTATAAATATAACATTTCCTTTATCCACTTGTTGGTTGTTGGTCATTTGTGCTGGTTCCATATTTTTGAAATTGCAAATTGTGCTGCTATAAACATGTGTGTGCAAGTATTTTTTTCGTAAAATGATGTCTTTTCCTCGGGTAGATACTTAGTAGTGGGATTGCTGGATCAAACGGTAGATCTACTTTTAGTTCTTTAAGGATTCTCCACACTGTTTCCCATAGTGGTTGTACTAGTTTACATTTACACCAACGGTGTAAAATGTTCCCTTTTCACCACATATATGACAACATCTGTTATTTTTGGATTTTTTTGTAATGGCCATTCTTGCAGGAGGGAGGTGGCATTGCATTGTGGTTTTGATTTGCAGTTTTCTCATAATTAGTGATATTGAGCATTTTTCCATATGCTTGTTGGCCATTTGTATACCTTCCTTTGAGAATTGTCCAATCATGTCCTTAGCCCACTTTTTGATGGGATTGTTTGTCTTTTTCTTGCTGATTTGTTTGAGTTCCTTGTAGATTCTGGATATTAGTCCTTTGTTGGACGTGTAGATTGTGAAGATTTTCTCCCACTCTGTGGGTTGTCTGTTAACTCTGCCAACTCTGCCGATTATTTCTTTTGCTGTGCAGAAGCTTTTTAGTTCAGTTAAATTCTGTCAATTTATCTTTGTTTTGTTGCATTTGCTTTTGGGTTCTTGGTCATGAATTATTTGCCTAAGCCAACATCAAGGAGGGTTTTTCCGATGTTATCTTCTAGAGTTTTTATGGGTTCAGGTCCTACATTTAAGTCTCTGATCCATCTTGAGTTGATTTTTGTAAAAGGTGAGAGATGAGGATCCAGTTTTATTCTTCTACACGTGGCTTGCCAATTATCCCAGCACCATTTGTTGAATAGGGTGTCCTTTCCCCACTTTATGTTTTTGCTTGCTTAGTCAAAGATCAGTTGGCTGTAATATTTGGGTTTACTTCTGAGTTCTCTATTCTGTTCCATTGGTCTGTGTGCCTATTTTTATACCAGTACCATGATGTTTTGGTGACTATGGCCTTGTAGTATAGTTTGAAGTCTGGTAATGTGATACCTCCAGATTTGCTTATTTTTGCTTAGTCTCGATTTGGTTATGCAGGCTCTGTTTTGGTTCCATATGAATTTTAGGACTGTTTTTTTCTAGTTCTGTGAAGAATGATGGTGGTATTTTGATGATAATTGAATTGAATTTGTAGATTGTTTTTGGCAGTATGGTCATTTTCACAATATTGATTGTACTCATCCATGAGCATGGGACGTGTTTCCATTTGATTGTGTCATCTATGATTTCCTTCAGCAGTGTTTTGAGTTTTCCTTGTGGAGGTCTTTCATGTCCTTGGTTAGATATATTCCTAAGTAATTTTTTTTTACAACTATTGTAAAATGGATTGAGTTCTTGATTTGATTATCAGTTTGGTCGCTGTTGGCATATAGCAGAGCTACTAATTTGTGTACATTAATTTTGTATCTTGAAACTTTGCTGAATTCATTTATCAGTTATAGGAGTTTTTGGGGAGTCTTTAGATTTTTCTAGGTATATGATCGTATCATCAGCAAACAGTGACAGTTTGACTTCCTCTTTACCAATTTGGATGCCCTTTATTTCTTTCTCTTGTCTGATTGCTCTGGCTAGGACTTCTAGTACTATGTTGAATAGAAGTGGTGAGAGTGGGCATCCTTGTCTTGTTCCAGTTCTCAGGGGAAATACTTTCAACTTTTCTCATTCAGTATTATGTTGGCTGTGGGTTAGTCATAGATGGCTTTTATTTCCTTAAGGTGAGTCCCTTCTATGCCGATTTTGCTGAGGATTTTAATTATACAGGGATGCTGGATTTTGTCAAATGTTTTTTTCTGTGTCCATTGAGATAATAATGTGATTTTTGTTTTTAATTCTGTTTATGTGCTATATTACATTTATTGACTTCTGGATGTTAAACCATCCCTGCATCCCTGATATGAAACCCACTTAATCATGCTAAATTATCTTTTTTGATATGCTGTCGAATTCAGTTAACTATTATTTTGTTGAGTGTTTTTGTATCTATGTTCATCAGGGATATTGGTCTGTAGATTTCTTTTTTTGTTATATCCTTTTCTGGTTTTGGTATTAGGACGTTAACTGGCTTCATAGAATGATTTAGGGAGGATTCCCTCTTTCTCTAACTTTTGGAATAGTGTCAACAGGATTGGAGCCAATTCTTCTTTGAATGTCTGATAGAATTCAGCTGTGAATCCATCTGACCCTGGATTTTTTTGTTAGCAGTTTTTTTATTACCATTTCAATGTCGCTGATTGTTGTTGGTCTGCTCAGAGCTTCTATGTCTTCCTGTTTTAATCTAGGAGGGCTGTATATTTCCAGGAATTTATCCATCTCCTTTAGGTTTTCTAGTTTATGCATGTAAAGGTGTTCATGGTAGCCTTGCATAAACTTTTGTTTTTCTGTGGTATCAGTTCTAATATCTCCCGTTTTGTTTCTAATTGAGCTTATTTGGACCTTCTCTCTTCTTTTATTGGTTAATCTTGCTAATGATCTGTCAATTTTATTTATCTTTCAAAGAAACAGCTTTTTGTTTCATTTATCTTTTGTATTGTTTTTTGTTGTTTCAATTTCATTTAGTTCTGCTATGATCTTGGTTATTTCTTTTCTTCTGCTGAGTTTGGGTTTGGATTGTTCTTGTTTCTTCAGTTCTGTGAGGTGTGACCTTAGATTGTCTATTTGTGCTCTTTTGGACTTTTTGATGTAGGCATTTAATGCTATGAACTTTCCTCTTAGCACCATTTTTGCCGTATCCCAGAGGTTTTATAGATTGTGTCACTATTATGGTTCAGTTCAAACATTTTTTAAATTTTTATCTTGATTTCCTTGTTGACCCAATGATCATTCAGGAGCAGGTTATTTGATTTCCATCTATTTGAATGGTTTTGAGGGTTCCTTTTAGAGTTGATATCCAATTTATTCCACTGTGGTCTGAGAGAGTACTTGATACAGTTTTGATTTTCTTAAATTTATTGAGACTTGTTTTGTGCCCTATCATGTGGTCTATCCTGGAGAATGTTCCATGTGCTGATGAATAGAATGTATATTCTGCAGTTGTTGGATAGAATGTTCTATAAATATCTGTTAAGCCAATTTTCTCTAAGGTATAGTTTAAGTCCATTTTTTTGTTGTTGACTTTCTGTCTTGATGACCTGTCTAGTGCTGTCAGTGGAGTATTAAAGTCCCCCACTATTATTGTGTTGCCATCTATCTCATTTCTTAGGTTGAGTAGTAATTGTTTTATAAATTTGGGATCTCCAGTGTTAGGTTCATATATATTTAGAATTGTGATGATTATCCTGTTGAACTAGTCCTTTTATAACTATATAATGTCTCTCTTTGTCTTTTTTAACTGCTGCTGCTTTAAAGTTTGTTTAGTCTGATATAAGAATAGCTACTCCTGGGATCTGGTTCCAAGATGTTCGAATAGGAACAGCTCCAGTCTATAGCTCCCAGTGTGAGCAATGCAGAAGACGGGTGATTTCTGCATTTCCAACTGAGGTACTGGGTTCATCTCACTGGGGCAGTACCTGGAAAATCGGGACACTCCCACCCTAATACTGCACTTTTCCAACTGTCTTAGCAAATGGCACACCAGGACATTATATCTCATGCCTGGCTTGGAGGTTCCCACGCCCACGGAGCCTTGCTCACTGCTAGCACAGCAGTCCGAGATCAAACTGCAAGGTGGCAGCAAGGCTGGGGGAGGGGCATCCGCCATTACTGAGGCTTGAGTAGGTAAACAAAGCGGCCTGGAAGCTCAAACTGGGTGGAGCCCACTGTAGCTCAAGGAGGCCTGCCGGACTCTGTAGGCTCCACCTCTGGGGGCAGAGCATAGCTGAACAAAGGGAGCAGAAACTTCTGCAGACTTAAATGTCTCTGTCTGACAGCTTTGAAAAGAGTAGTGGTTCTCCCAGCATGGAGTTTGAGATCTGAGAACAGACAGACTGCCCCTCTGAGATGAAGCTTCCAGAAGAAGGATCGGCAGCATTTGCTCTTCTGCAATATTTGCTGTTCGGCAGCCTTCACTGGTGATACCCAGGCAAACAGAGTCTGGAGTGGACCTCCAGCAAACTCCAAAAGACCTGCAGCTGAGGGTCCTGACTGTTAGAAGGAAAACTAACAAACATAAAGGACATCCACACAAAAACCCCATCTCTAGGTCACCACCATCAAAGACCAAAGGTAGATAAAACCACAAAGATGGGGAGAAACCAGAGCAGAAAATCTGAAAATTCCAAAAATCAGAGCACCTCTTCTCCCCAAAGGAATGCAGCTCCTCGCCAGCAATGGGAGAAAGCTGGATGGAGAATGACTTTGATGAGTTGAAAGAAGTAGGCCTCAGAAGATCAGTAATAACAAACTTCTCCCGGCTAAAGGAGGATGTTTGAACCCATCACAAAGAAGCTAAAAACCATGAAAAAAGATTAGATGGATGGCTAACTAGTATAAACAGCATAGAGAAGACCTTAAATGACCTGATGGAGCTGAAAACCATGGCACAAGAACTACATGACACATGGCAGAAGCTTCAGTAGCCAATTCGATCAAGTGGAAGAAAGAGTATCAGTGATTGAAGATCAAATGAATAAAACAAAGCAAGAAGAGAAGTTTAGAGAAAAACAAGTAAAAAGAAATGAACAAAGCCTCCAAGAAATATGGGACTATTTGAAAAGACCAAATCTACGTCTGATTTGGTGTACCTGAAAGTGACGGGGAGAATGGAACCAAGTTGGAAAACACTCTGCAGGATATTATCCAGGAGAACTTCCCCAACATAGCAAGGCAGGCCAACATTCAAATTCAGGAAATACACAAAACGCCACAAAGATACTCCTCAAGAAGAGCAACTACAAGACACATAATTGTCAGATTCACCAAAGTTGAAATGAAGGAAAAAATGTTAAGGGCAGCCAGAGAGGAAGGTCGGGTTACCCACAAAGGGAAGCCCATCGGACTAACAGCGGATCTCTCAGCAGAAACTCTACAAGCCAGAAGAGAGTGGGGGCCAATATTCAACATTCTTAAAGAAAAGAATTTTCAACCCAGAATTTCACATCCAGCCAAACTAAACTTCATAAGTGAAGGAGAAATAAAATCTTTTACAAACAAGCAAATGCTGAGAGATTTTGTCACCATCAGATCTGCCTTACAAGAGCTCTTGAAGGAAGCACTAGGAACAACTGATATCAGCCACTGCAAAAACATGCCAAATTGTAAAGACCATTGATGCTAGGAAGAAACTGCATCAACTAATGAGCAAAATAACCAACTAACATCATGATGACAGGATCAAATTCACATATAACAATATTAACCTTAAATGTAAATGGGCTAAATGCTCCAATTAAAAGACACAGACTGGATAATTGGATAGAGTCAAGACCCATCAGTGTGCTGCATTCAGGAGACCAATCTCACGTGCACAGACACACATAGGCTCAAAGTAAAGGGATAGAGGAAGATCTACCAAGCAAATGGAAAACAAAAAAAAAGCAGGGGTTGCAATACTAGTCTCTGATAAAACAGACTTTAAACCAACAAAGATCAAAAGAGACAAAAGAGATGAAGAAGGCCATTACATAATGGTAAAGGGATCAATTCAACAAGAAGAGCTAACTATCCTAAATATATATGCACCCAATACAGGAGCACCCAGATTCATAAAGCAAGCCCTTAGAGACCTACAAAGAGACTTAGACTCCCACACAATAATAATGGGAGACTTTAACACCCCACTGTCAACATTAGACAGATCGACAAGACAGAAAGTTAACAAGGATATCCAGGAATTGAACTCAGCTCTACACCAAGTGGACCTAATAGACATCTACAGAACTCTCCACCCCAAATCAACAGAATATACATTCTTCTCAGCACCACATTGCACTTATTCCAAAATTGACCACATAGTTGGAAGTAAAGCACTCCTCAGCAAATGCAAAAGAACAGAAATTATAACAAACTGTCTCTCAGACCACAGTGCAATCAAATTAGAACTCAGGTTTAAGAAACTCACTCAAAACCACAAAACTACATTGAAATTGAATAACCTGCTCCTGAATGACTACTGGGTACATAACTAAATGAAGGCAGAAATAAAGATGTTCTTTGAAACCAATGAGAACAGACACAACATACCAGAATCTCTGGGACACATTTAAAGCAGTGTGTAGAGGGAAATTTATAGCACTAAATGCCCACAAGAGAAAGCAGGAAAGATCTAAAACTGACAACCTAACATCACAATGCTCAAAACAATGCTTCATGCTAAAAACTCTCAATAAACTAGGTATTAATGGGACATATCTCAAAATAATAAGAGCTATTTATGACAAACCCACAGCCAATATCATACTGAATGGACAAAAACTGGAAGCATTCCCTTTGAAAACTGGCACAAGACAGGGATGCCCTCTCTCACCACTCCTATTCAATATAGTGTTGGAAGTTCTGGCCAGGGCAATCAGGCAGGAGAAAGAAATAAAGGGTATTCAATTAGGAAAAGAGGAAGTCAAATTGTCCCTGTTTGCAGTTGACATGATTGTATGTTTAGAAAACCCCATCATCTCAGCCCAAAATCTCCTCAAGCTGATAAACAACTTCAGCAAAGTCTCAGGATCCAAAATCAATGTGCAAAAATCACAGGCATTCCTCTACACCAATAACAAACAGAGAGCCAAATCATGAGTGAACTCCCATTCACAATTGCTTCAAAGAGAATAAAATACCTAGGAATGCAACTTACAAATGATGTGAAGGACCTCTTCAAGGAGAACTACAAACCACTGCTCAAAGAAATAAAAAAGAGGACATAAACAAATGGAAGAGCATTCCATGCTCATGGATAGGAAGAATCAATATCGTGAAAATGGCCATACTGTCCAAGGTAATTTATAGATTCAGTGCCATCCCCATCAAGCTACCAATGACTTTCTTCACAGAATTGGAAAAAAACTACTTTAAAGTTCATATGGAACCAAAAAAGAGCCTGCATTGCCAAGACAATCATAAGCCAAAAGAACAAAGCTGGAGGCATCACACTACCTGAATTCAAACTATACTACAAGGCTACAATAACCAAAACAGCATGGTACTGATACCAAAACAGAGATATAGTCCAATGGAACAGAACAGAGCCCTCAGAAATAATACCACACATCTACAACCATCTGATCTTTGACAAACCTGACAAAAACAAGAAATGGGGAAAGGAGTCCCTGTTTAATAAATGGTGCTGGGAAAACTGGCTAGCCATATGTAGAAAGCTGAAACTGGATCCCTTCTTCACACCTTATACAAAAACTAACTCAAGATGGATTAAATACTTACATGTTAGACCTAAAACCATAAAAACCCTAGAAGAAAACCTAGGCAATTCTTCAGGACATAGGCATGGGCAAGGACTTCATGACTAAAACACTAAAAGCAATGGCAACAAAAGCCAAAATTGACAAATGGGATCTAATTAAACTAAAGAGCTTCTGCACAGCAAAAGAAACTATCATCAGACTGCACAGGCAACCTACAGAGTGGGAGAAAATTTTTGCAATGTACCCATCTGACAAAGGGCTAATATCCAGAATCTACAAAGAACTTAAACAAGTTTACAAGAAAAAATCAAACAACCTCATCAAAAAGTGGGTGAAGGATATGAACAGACACTTCTCAAAAGAAGACATTTATGCAGCCAACAGACAGATGAAAAAATGCTCATCATCACTGGTCATCAGAGAAATGAAAATCAAAACCGCAATGAGATACCATCTCACACCAGTTAGAATGGTGATCATTAAAAAATCAGGAAACAACAGGTGCTGGAGAAGATGTGGAGAAATAGGAATGCTTTTACACTGTTGGTGGGACTGTAAACTAGTTCAACCATTGTAGAAGACAGTGTGGCGCTTCCTCAAGGATCTAGAACTAGAAATACCATTTGACCCAGCCATCCCATTACTGGATATACACCCAAAGGATTATAAATCATGCTGCTATAAAGATACATGCACACGTATGTTTATTGCGGCACTATTCACAATAGCAAAGACTTGGAACCAGCCCAAATGTCCATCAATGATAGACTGGATTAAGAAAATGTGGTACATATACACTATGGAATACTATGCAGCCATAAAAAAGGATGAGTTCGTGTCCTTTGTAGGGACATGGATGAAGCTGGAATCCATCATTCTAAGCAAACTCTCGCAAGGACAGAAAACCAAACACCACATGTTCTCACTCATAGGTGGGAATTGAACAATGAGAACACTTGGACACAGGGTGTGGAACATCACACACCAGGACCTGTCATGGGGTTGGGAGAGGGGGGAGGGGTAACATTCGGAGAAATACCTAATGTAAATGACGAGTTAATGGGTGCAGCACACCAACATGGCACATGTATACATATGTAACAAACCTGTACGTTGTGCACATGTACCCTAGAATTTAAAGTATAAAAAAAAAAAAAAAACAAGAATAGCTACTCCTGCTCCCCTTTGGTGTCCATTTGCATGGGGTATCTTTTGCCACCTCTTTACCTTAAGTTTACATGAGTCCTTATGTGTTAGGTGAATCTCCTGAAGACAGCAGAAACTTGCTTGGTTAATTCTTGTCCATTCTGCCATTCTGTATTTTTCAAGTGGTGTATTTAGGCCATTTATATTCAATATTAATATTGAGATGTCAGGTACTATTCTATTCATCATGCTATTTGTTGCCTGAGTACCTTATTTTTTGTTTTTGGGTTGTTTTTTTTTTTTCCATTGTATTATTGTTATGTAGGTCCTGTGAGATTTATGCTTTAAGAAGGTTCTGTTCGGTGTATTTTGAGGATTTGTTTCAGGATTTAGAGCCCCTTTTAGCAGTTCTTGTAGTGCTTGCTTGCTGGTGGCAAATTCTCTCAGCATTTGTTTGTCTGGAAAAGACTGTATCTTTCCTTCATTTATGAAGCTTAGTTTCACTAGTTACAAAATTCTTGGCTGATAATTTTATTTAAGGGGGCTAAAAATGGGGACCCCAATCCCTTCTAGCTTGTAGGATTTCTGCTGAGAAATCTGTTGTTAATCTGATAGGCTTTCCTTCATAGCATAGGTTACATGATGCTTTTGCTTCACATCTCTTAAGATTCCTACCTTCATCTTGACGTTAGATAACCTGATGACTATGTGCCTAGGTGATGATCTACTTGTGATGAATTTCCCAGGTGTGGTTTGAGCTTCTTCTATTTAGATGTCTAGATCTCTAGCAAGGCTGGGGATGTTTTGCTTGATTATTCCCTCAAATATGTTTTCCAAACTTTTAGATTTCTCTTCTTCCTCAGGAACACCAATTATTCTTAGGTTTGGATTTTTAACATAGTCCCAAACTTCTTGGAGGCTTCTTTCTTCATTTCATTCTTTCTTCTTTGTCTTTGATGGGTTGGGTTAATTCAAAAGCTTTGTCTTTGAGCTCTGAAGTTCTTTCACCTGCTTGTCTGATTCTACAGCTGAGACTTTCCAGTGCATTTGCATTTCTCTAAATGTGTCCTTGATTTCCGGAAGTTGTGATTGTTTTTTATTTATGCTGTCTGTTTCACCGAAGATCTTTCCTTTCATGTCCTGTATCATGTTTTTTTTATTTTTTTAGGTTGGATTTCACCTTTCTCTGGTGCCTCCTTGATTAGCTTAATAATCGACCTTCTGAATTCTTTTTCTGGCAATTCAAATTTTGTCTTGATTTAGACCCATTGCTCATGAGCTGGTGTGATCTTTTGGGGGTGTTAAAGAACCTTGTTTTTTTCATATTACCAGAGTTGTTTTTCTGGTTCCTTCTCATTTGGGAAGACTATGTCAGAGGGAAGATCCAGGACTCAAGGGCTGCTGTTCAGATTATTTTGTCCCACAGGGTGCTCCCTTGATGTGGTGTTCTCCCTCTTCCCCTAGGAATGGGGGTTCCTGAGAGCCAAGCTGTAGGGATCATTTTTCCTCTTCTGGGTCTAGCCACCCAGTGGAGCTACCAAGCTCCCGGCTGGTACTGGGGAGTGTCTGCAAAGAGTCCTGTGATGTGATCTGTCTTCAGGTCTTTCAGCCGTGGATACCAGCACCTGTTCTGGTGCAGGTAGCAGGGGAGTGAAGTGGACTCTGTGAGGGTCCTAGGTTGTATTTTTGTTTAGTGCACTGGTTTTGTGTTGGTTGGCCTCCAGCCAGGAGGTGGTGCTTTCAAGAGCACATCAGCTATGGTAATATAGGGAGGATGCAGACTTGCCCTAGGGCCACCTGTTTGTATTCAGGTTTCTCAGGTGGTGGGCAGGGCCAGAGAACTCCCAAGAGATTATGACCTTTGTCTTCTGCTGCCAGGGTGGGTAGAGAAAGACCATCAGGTAAGGGCAGGGATAGGCTTGTCTGAGCTCAGACTTTCCTTGGGCAGGGCTTGCTGTGGCTGTTGTGGGGGATGGGGGTGTGATTCCCAGGCCAATGGAGTTAGATTCTCAGGGAATTATGGCTGCCTCTGCTGAGTCATACAGGTTGCCAGGGAAGTGGGGGAAGGCCAGCATCACAGGCCTCACCCTGCTCCCATGCAGCCAACAGTCCTAAAGGCAGGTCTCATTCCCACTGTGCTTCTCCAGTAGCATCGAGTTTATTTCCAGGCAGCCGATGCCCAGGGCTCATAATTTGCCCCAGACCATGAGCTTCCCTGCTGAGAAAGCAAGTCTACTCATAGTTTTTCGGTGTCTCAGGAAGCCTGCAGCAGTGATCCAGTTCTTTAGATTCTCTCGGCATTCCTGGTATGTTCCTGCAGTAGTTCCTGGAGGAAAAGTTCATGATGTGAGTCTCCACATGCTGCCCTTTCTATCTGAGCAGGAGCTGCAAGCTAGTCCTGCCTCTTGTCTGTCATCTTCCGCTATCTCCTCTTACTTGCCTGCTTTGGAGGAGCTTGTAAATGCCATCTCTGTCCAGTTTTGCTTTGCAAAGGTAGGTTCCTTAACACCTACTCACTTTCCCAGGGACTCCCACATGGGAGCAATACTGCCAAAACAAGCTTTGGCTCCTTCTTTAAACAAACCCTTTACCTTGAAAGACTGATTCTCATAGAGGGTCAATAAACCATTTTCTTTCTTCTACAAAGAAATAATTTAGTTTCAAATTGTTAGAAAAATCAAGTCAGAATCATGGGCTCCTACAGTCTCTGCAAGATGTTTCATCCACATATTTCTTGCCTTTGGCTAATTTTAAAAACATCAATAGATCTTTTCTGGCCAAAACAATTCCTTTCACACTTCTATTTTAGTAAGAAATTATTTGAATTATTCCTCATTCTCCAAGTAGAGTTTTAAGTTGAGATTGAGCTGCAGAATTAAAGATGAAATTCCTTACCCACTTTCACTGGGCAGCCAATCTCACAGGGAGTCAGAGAACCGGCAAGTCAGACAAACCCCTAGATTTCCTGGGACCTGCACTCTGAGGTCATCAGCCTCTACAGAACAGGGGCTATGGACACTAAGGTGATGAGAGCCCTACCATCCCCAGCTTAGGTTGTGTACCCACTCCGCATCTACTCCCATCACAATAGGGACTTACTGAGATGAGAAGGGGATAATCTAATGCAGGAGTGGATCCATAGAGCCCTCATCATTTATCTTTGTTTTCAGTGTTTAAAATCACACACACAGGCCGGGCGCAGTGGCTCACGCCTGTAATCCCAGCACTTTGGGAAGCCGAGGTCGGTGGATCACAAGGTTAGGAGATCGAGACCATCCTGGCTAACACGGTGAAACCCCGTCTCTACTAAAAATACAAAAAATTAGCCTGGCATGTACTGGCATGTACACGCACCTGTACTTCCAGCTACTCAGGAGGCTGAGGCAGGAGAATGGCGTGAACCTGGGAGGCGGAGGTTGCAGTGAGCAGAGATCACACCACTGCACTCCAGCCTGGGCGACAGAGCGAGACTCCATCTCAGGAAAAAAATAAAATAAAATCACACACTCAAATACACACACATACGTGATGTTTACTCTGTTGCCAAACACATAGAGCTGTGACCCAGTTTTCATATTTAAGCAGCTGATGTTGGATACTATCGCGTTTCATGGTTAACCATGTTTTGTAGAGTTGCCAATTGTTTTCCCACTTCTGAGACGACAGGACACTAATTTGGTGTGGCACATGGGTTGGGCATGGAGTGTGGAAGGATGCCTCTTTCTCACTGCTACATTAATATAAACACCTTTTAATGCTGTTAGTGAAATGGTTTATACCTACGAAGAGACCACATTGCTGAATAGCATAAAGGTCAGAGTCTTCATTTCCCTTACAAGAGCCTGTGAGAGAAAGAGACAAGAATGGTATTGCCTATCAATGCTAGGGTTTTGGTGCAGAGGCTACTGTTGCATGAAATGTATATTATGTATAAAGATTTCAATTTCTAGACTGTTTTTAAACTGTCATTTGCTCTTCATCATAAAAGACAGTAACTACCTGGGTGATGATTATAAGCAGAGCCCTAGTCCTTACCTCACTTTCCCAGTTACTAACTGTGCTCTTCCAGAAAGCCAGAGAGGGACTGTGGCTCGCTTATCTCATGCTTGCAGCAGCCTAGAGAGAGCCCAGCATGGCTGGGACAGATGTTCTCTGTTTGCCCTCCAAATCTGCTCTCCACCCTTCTCCACCCTTTGCACCCTGCTCCACATCATGAGGGTGTCCTTTTCTTCAGCTTCTGATTTGATTTTGCCAGTGGAAAGTACCAGCAGGAGATTGAAGGGACCGAGGAAGGAGAGATCAGGGCCACTTTCTGCCAGGTTTTGGTTTGGCAGTGGCCACACTCCCCTGCTGAAGGCCACAATGATCAGCAAGCAGCCTCTCCTTCACCTGAAGCTCTCACTCAGCCTCCCTGGGAATTGTATCTTTCCTTTCCCCTCAGGCCTAGGGTATACAGACTCCTTCTCTCTGTGTGCCTCTTCATCCTTTGTCAATGTCCTTTCATCATGCCCTGCTTTTATAGACACTCTCCATTCAACTCTGTTCGTTCACCCCTTTAGACAAATGCTCTTTCATGTGTTTTATGATAGGACCCTAATCAATGAGGATGCCGGTAAAGATTTATGACAATGCATAGAATTTTCTTCAACATGATATAATTCAGGAAAACACCTAAGTGACAACTCAGAGATGCAAGCTGTCAAAGTCTTTTCAGGACCATGACTCTTGAAAAGCAGACTTCACCTTGAATCCCAGCTCTGCAATTTGCTAGCTTGTGATAGCTTGTAGGATAAGGCATCCATGAGTCCCCTAACCCCATCCCAGATGGTTACTCTTGGCCAAGCAAACAATACTAGTCACTCACCCTGCAGTATTAGAGAAACCCCTTGAGGCTAGAAGACTCTACTGTCAGTCCTGGATTCTGGTAGTTCCCATTTTTACATAAACACACACACACACACATATTCACACATATATCCCCTTACATACACTCACACACATAAACACATATACACATTCACATATATTCACTCATACACACTTTCACACTTTTCCTCCAAGATGTCTCAGAAAGACACAATCAAGAGGGATTTCCAGCCTCAGCTAACTGTTACACTCAAACACACCCCTGCTTACACTCATGATCTTCCCCAGCCTCAAGGGTTGAGAAAGCATAGGGCACCACCTCGTTTCCTGCTGCAATACAAATAATATTTACTTCAGACAATAATCCCACCCAGGTGCAGTCTTCATTGAAATTATTTCAAAATACATAAGTTATGAAAGTTTAAATTATTATGTTTTATAACTTTCTGTCTTGTTTCATGGAACTAAAATATAACTGTATCCACACAATTTCAAGTAGCTGGACAAATTTTTTTTAAACGGTAAATCTTTCCAATATTTTGCAACTCATCTATTGTTCAATCCTATCAGGATTTCACTCTGTCTCTTTATGGGAGGATAAAGTGATGTAGTCTCTATGTCACTGCACACTCAGGTCAGGGCAGCTCAGAGAGCATCCTGAAATGAGTACATTTGCCCGTCAAGTTACTTGAACTTTAGTGAAAGAAGAGGAAGAGCAATCAGTGCCCAAAGGCAGTTACTCTATTTCTGATCCTGTTTCTCATGGCTACAAAAACTGGGTTTGCATTTGCCTGGCACTTTACAGTTTATAGAATATTAACAAATGCTGGGGAATCTTGGTGTTGGAATTTAACAGTGAGTGTGGATGATTAGAACAGCATCCTGGAAAAATGCCCCAATTTGCAGTTTTCCCTTGGATTTTCCAACAGCCTTGTGCTTCTTTATTTTCATGTCTGGACAAAGCTCTGGATAAAGGGACAGTTATGACCTGCTAGTAGCCAACACTGAGGGCAGTAGGATGAGGGAGGGGGTGCAGTGACGGCTCCAGCCAGCAAAGGGGTTCTGAGTGGGCACCCACAGCATCTACTATGCAGAGTATTTGCAAATTTGGGAGTCATCAAGTTCTTAATTTTTGTCTGTTGCATGTGTGAAGAAATGTCTTGTAGTTTCCAAACTGTGCTTCCAAAGTCCACCAGGAAGCTGGGGCTGGGATAAGCAAGCAGAACTTTAGCCCCTGCCTCTCATTTCCTTTTTATTTATTTTACACGTTGGATTTCTAGGTAAGATTACAACTGAACAAAGAGTCACCTCATTCTTTAAAAAATGAAAAATACTGATGCACTTTGAAATATAAATGTCCTCGATGGCAGGGTCCTTGTCTATCTTGTTCACTGAGAGACCCCAAAGGCTGCAGAACAATGAACAAAATTCAATCCTTTCATAAATAACTTGAAAAAAAAAAGAAAATATATTAACCAGTTTAATCCTCATGACAACCTTATAAGGAAGACAAAGCAGGTATTTTCTCCCATACTTACATAGGAGAAAACTCAGTTTCAGACACTTGTCCAAGCTCACACAGGTCACTTGCACTGATCTGAGTTAAGTAGCAGTGGTATATTGGAAGAACATATGCCTGGGCATGGGGCTGGGATGAGTTCACATCCCTTCTTCCCACCTGTGTTAAAAGGTGCCCATAAATAAATAAATAGGAAAAATGACTTGGAAAATTTGAGAGCTTCATGCTTTGGACAATCAACAAATCTGAAGTTAACTTTGTGGAAAATTCATATAAAATTCCTCGTTAGACCTGAGGGTACTCTCATAGACCAGTATGTCAGGACAGTTGTCATTCCCTTCCCCTCCTTCACTGGGTCTGGAACACAGGTTTTCCAGCCCTAAGTATGATACTATGGCCTCTTTTACCAGACCCTTTGGTCTAATGGATTTATTTCCTCCCATACCCTTTCCTCTGACCCCAGATTCCCAAACATTCAAGATTCAGTGAGTGTCCCCAGTGAGGAGAGCTGAGCCAACTACCTGTGCCCTTGGACTTGAACAGTTTCTTTTTCCTCTGAGGAGTCAGCCTTCCTCTTCCGGGGGCCACAGAGAAGAAGGAGGAAGCAGAGCCCTGGGGTTAGAGCTTGACCCCAAGCTAAAAACAGGAAATTGATTAAGCAGAGGACTCAGTCTGCAGAGGGGTCAAAAACCAGGAGTCGGTTCAGGGAAAGCAACCTTGGTGACCAGACTAGCGAGCTTAAAAGTCATTCCTGTGGAGGCCTGAGCCACCTGTCTCCTCTGTAATACAGAAGGTAATTGGAAGACTACTCACTCCTAAAGCACATGGATGCCCACTTGGTGTGTGATTTCAGAGGAATCCTAAAACTTTCCCAGCCTGAAGCCCCACCAATTACAAGTTCTTTTGGGGTTGGTAACTTTCCTTTAAAAAATCTATTATTAAAAGGGAGAAATAAATAAACAATTACATGGCATTACATTAGCAAAAAGTAGGCTTTCAACCTATGAGGTAAGGCAAATAGGAAAATCAGAACTTTTTTGCTTTGCTCAAGAAAAAAGGAAAAGAAAAGAGTGTTTGTCCAATTGGCAATCTCATGTGCTCAAATTTAACATAAAAACAATGATAGAGAGAACAGGAAAATTCTTGAAGCCCTCCATAATTTGAGGTCTTTTACTGTTTACACCATAGAGGAAAAGAAAGCACAACAAACACAAAACCAGACAGTCAGATAAAGCAGCCTGGTCAGCATTATGCCATTTGTCATAATGTCATATTGCTTCCTTTCTAGCAGCGAGCTGAGACCTACTACATATAGGGATCATGAATGAGATAAGAAAAGAGGCCATTGTGAAATAGTGGTTCAGTAAATGTGTCTCCCAGTTCATCCAGGATAATCATGACTTCAAGTGTTCTGTTAGTGGACACCATAAGTGCACTGAATCTGATCAACGCATGTGCTTTCATTTTCAGCTAAGAAAGCAAGTTCATGATAAATAGCCTTGGAAGGGCAATGCTTTTATTTCAAGCAGGAAAACCATTTACTCTGCTTGTTACTAGCTGAATAACTTTGTGAAGCTCATTTAAAATCTCTGAGCAACAATTTCCTTATAAGCAAATGGGATAATGACAGCTGACTAAGAGGGTGGTGAGGAATAAAAAAAAAAAAAGTTAGATAACTTGTCTAAGGCTGCTACTAAAATGTCTGAGACTTTAATAGACCTTCAACAAATGATAGTTTTTTATTATCTTGAGCATTCAGAGAGCAACCCATAAGCATGTGACACCATCTTTAGGAAAGAGTTTTACTGAGGTGAGTTGTATACATGCATGCAGAAAGGCTTACAGGCAGGTAAGCCCCCTGCACTGTCCCGGGGAAGTTCAGGTGACAAGGCCAGGAGTGCTGGGAAAAGTGAGAAAAGAGGACTCCTTCAACACAGGTTTATGAAACTCCAAATAATGGAAGGATCTGGCTCTCAATGGCTAGAAGAATCCATCGGGGTGAAGTCCAGAGCGCCATACCCTCCTTCCTCCCCAACCTACACCCTAAGCATCTGTGCCTCCCATTTGAGGGGTAAAGAGCCTGTAGGGACCTCAGGTAAAGGCCAGGTGCATTAGAGGATAGAAGAAGAAGGAAATGGGGAATGAGTGCTTTGGAGACATTTGTAACAAGAGCTCAGAACAGGGGCTCAACTACAGAAAAAAGAGGCAGCTCTCACTCCACCAACTAAAGTCAAAAAGGTAATTATCCTAGGCAATGTAGTCAGACTTTTCCACGCTCTGCCTCAGACACATATTCATCTACATATGCAGTGTCCAGGCTCAACCTCCAAGTTTACAGGAAATCCTGATCTCCCTTCTCTCCATGATTTAATCTTTCCCTAACCCAGGTTTAATTCCTCCTTCTTCCCTTTGTCTAGAATCAGGAAATACCAGGACCTCGGTGTGGTGAGGGGCCTTAGTTGTGACTGACCTTCACCTTGTAAAGCAGTCACTGGTACTCTAAAAGGTGGGGAGACTTGCCCCCATTACACACCTAAGCGATGGCACAGTCCAGACCTGAATACAGAATTTTATTCTACTTTATTATGCTGCATGTGGATACTTATACTACAATCCCTGGGTAAAGTGGTCATTCTTGCAGTATCCTATAGTGAACTAACTTTCAAGACTGAAATTGAACATGCCTGGGCTCAAATCCAGGCTCTAATACCTGAATGATCTTGGGCAAGCAACTGAACTTTACAGAACCTCAGCTTCATGGTTCACCAATTAAAATAATACTCTACATCAGTTACCTTGAGGATGAAAAGAGATAGCATGCAACATAGTGTGTGCCTCCAACACCACAGGTGCTCAATGTTGCTTAATATTGTCATTAATTAAGCTGTGATCAGTCACTGAACTTCAGATTGCTGCAAAGGGCTAAAGTGTCCAGAAGGCTTGAGAAAGAAGAGCCTTCTGAGGAGGAGAAAGTGGAGATGGTTAGCTTTGTGTATTTGGTAATTCAGAGGCATGCTAAACTCAAGAGCATATGGAGGGGGCTGGGACAAAGACCAGAGGGAAACAGAGAACTTAAACCTTTGAGTCCCTCTTGGCTGTTTTATCAAGTTCTCTTTAAAGCAAGTGACCTTCTAACCATTGAGGACTCAAGGCCAGTAGGAAGAGCACAGAAAGTGAAAGGCATCAGAGTTGTCCTTGGGATGAAAGCAGAATCTCTGTGATGGTAGTGTTCTTGCTGGGGCAGTCATATCAGTAATATCCCTGAAAATCCTCGTACTATGACTCTAAACTTAAAAAAATAAAATAGAGACAAAAAAAGGAAGGGACGAGGAAGAAAGCTAACCCTGAACATTTTTCAGTATCAAATTATAGCAACAGAGATTTTGTCCACCATAGAGTTAAGAAAACTAAACAAACACTACGGTTACACAGAAACCAGATGTCTCTGCTACACTGACAGGTTGCATGCTGGAATTCCAGATGCTATTCTGTTGACCAAGATACATATTCACACATTTTTTGAATTATTGTAATCCTAAAGTGAATTGCCCAAAATGCAAAAAGAACTCCCTTTGGGGTGTTTTTTAAAAAGGTGAGTTAGGAGAAAAAAGTTACCAATTTTATTTTAAGAACTAAAGCCAGCTACTTAAAAGTCTGAGTGTTAGGATCTAAAAAAGATAAGCTGGCTTCACTATAAAAATTGTGAATTCAGCATTTAGCTTTTTCAATGAGAAAGAAGAAAAGACTAGGAAAAAGAAGAGAATGTTTTTCCTGATATTTAGCTCTTCTCTAGGTATAAACCACATCTTAAATCATTAGATGTCAAAAACGAAAAAGCATTTTGTAGGCCTGTGCTCAGGAACCTGTATCAATAAGTCTATTTTCTGCTCATGCATGTGTGTGTGTGTGTGTGTGTGTGTGTGTGTTTAGGTGGGATTTGGAGTGGATTTCCATTTCCATGGGGATGGTGGGTAGTCTGGAAAGCAGAAAATCTAAAATTCTCTGTCTTGGAACTTAAAGTAAAGCTTCCTCGTGATCTACTGTCAAGCTGACGATCAGGCCTCAGCACAGGCAGGAGCAGCAGACAGTCCAGCTCTGACCTCACAAAGGGAAACTTCAGTCTATAAATGCTAATCAAACATATCGCCCTGATGCTAATCAAACATATCGCCCTGCAGGATCCACTTGTAAGAGAATTGCCTCTAGAGTGGACTTTGCTATGAACTCATCTCTGAGGCTGTTTTATGATCTTTATAATAGTCAGGTATTGGGAGGGTGATCATTTTAGGTTACCAGGGCCCTAGCCTTGATTTGCACCATATGACCCAGGCAGATTTCCAAGAGAAAGAATCTGCAAGCCAAACCAGTGGATCTTAATCTAGAGTCTTCAGACACTCAAGGTGTCCTTGAAAGTAGCAATAAAAGTCTGAGAAGTTTCTTTAAGATAGTGTTTTCTAAAAAGCATATCTTCATTTGCTCACTATAATGCTGCAAATGCTTGCTAGATCCCCAAGTTTCTATGCTTTTAGCTAAAATTATGTCATTCATTTTAGAAACAAAAGAAATTAGTCACTGACCACAAAATTCAATATGTGAAAAATCTAAGCATAAATTAGACTGGTTCCTTATATGATAGAAGTATTTTCTACTTCACTAAAATATTTGCAGTGTTTACATATTAGCATTTTCTTATATATTTTACCTAAACCTTTTAATATATATTGAGTCACTATAAGCTTATAGTTATAATTCTGCCAATTTCCTTGAGAATTGTGTTTTCAGTTAAGTTCCCAAACAAACAAGTGTTTTAACAAACACTTGGGCTAAGAGATTGGCTAGTAGTTCTTTTTGTAAGTTGAGAATTTTAATGAGGTCAAAATATAAATTTAAAACTGTTTCATCTCTGCATGAATAAATGGACTTACTCTTCCACCATTTTATAGTGATGGTAAACAATGATAGCATGTTGATTTATTCAGAATTTGTAGTGTAAATTTCTATTGCATAAAGTATATACACAATTTGTAAAAATTAAGGATAAAGAGGACTAATGGAGTAGCCATCTTCCTTCCCCTCCTCCTATATGCCCAAAGTAATTTAGAGTTTATTTGAAGCCACTTCTCTAGCAATTGGACTTGCATAGAATCGTGGGGGTTCACACATCACCAGCCCAGGAAACTTCAGGCTGTCCTTTGTTACTCTTTTTACTGAAATTGACATATCAGCAAGTTCAAAATTATCCTGAATAGTAGTTTTGGCATGTTCTACCTCTGGACCAGTGATAACTGTAGTCAGTGTATAATCCTTCCTGTTCAAATGGCCACACAGATTTCCTTAATGGCTTGACCTGCCAAGAGCTAGAGGCCTTCATCATCCCAGGAAAGAGGATGCCAAATATGGAGGATTTTAATTACTCTCATTTTCTTGGAGGAAAATCTCTTACAATCTTTGGAATATATAGCTTAGAACATTCCATATCTGAAAAGTAATGTTTTCTGTTAGCATCTATTGTGCAATTGGCTATAATGTGTTTACTAAAGGAAATATGGAGATGGCTTTTAACTAATTCAAAAACACAGTAAGACAGGGTATGTACACAATATTACATTTACTTAGTATGACAGTAAAGAATCCTTGTTCCCTTTTCTGGGACTTTGAGTTTAGCTCAACAAGATGGTTGCTACATAACTGTTTGAAATATTGATGCCATGTAATTTTTAAAAACATTTTTAAAGGGTGATTTGTTTTGTATTTCCTTGAACTCAAACCCTGAGACAAGGACTAGGTGCAAGCAGTTTATTTAAAAAGATCTACTAGGGAACCAGGTCAAGGGAGCTTGGAGAGGGACATGAGGAAGCAGGGAGAGCTCATGTAAGGATGCATTACTGAGGTCCCTGCCATCAGCAATGGATATTCATTTCTGCTGGGACTTCTGAGTGGTGTACAGACTTTCTCTGAATGGTTCACCTGAAAGATGGAAGGCGGAGCAAATACTCCAACACCATTCTCCCAAGCGTTGGTCTCAAGGGCTTTAACCCCTGGCACTTCTGAGCTGCTCTTGCACAAGCCAAAGATGTTCCCAGGGCCTGGGAGATGGCCTGGGGCAGAATGTGGAAAGACAAAAAGCAGGAGCCTCTTTTATTTTATATTTTATTTTGTGATAAGAGCATTTAGGATCTATGCTCTTAGAAAATTAGGTATTCAATACAGTATCTTTAACTACAGGTGCTATGCTGTACAGTAGGTCTCTAGGACTTATTTATCTTATATAACTGAAATTGTGTGCCCTTTGACCAACGTCTTCCCTCTAGCGGACAGCTTGACTGCAAACTCATGACAGAACGTGGCCAAAACTACCCAGCTAAGCCACTCAGGTATTCCTGACACTGAGAAACTATAGGATATAATAGATTTTTTGTTGTTTTACGCTGTTGAGGGTAATTTATTTTGCAGCAATTGATAACCAATAGACTGTCCATATAAAGTAGAATATTGTGTGGTAATAAAATATCAGATTTTCAAAGAATTTTTGAGGATATGAAAAAGTGATGAGTATACAACATTAAGTGAAAACAGCAGGAAGCAGAACTATGTAGTGCGTGTTAATCACATCTGTTGTTTTCTTCTGATCAGCAGATGTCTTTCCCCTCCTTCTTCTGCTAATAGAACTTCCCTTTCCTATGGGAAAAACATCTCACGTGTTTCAAGTGGTGCTTTGACTCCAACCCACATAGGTCAAAAAAGTTAATTAGATTAAATTAAGGTAACTCATTTCCTTGGTACATCATGAAAGACAGGCTAATGAAAACAAGTCCTGGACCTTTTCTTCCTAGAACTTGGTTAAGGAAAAGAAAGGCCTTAACTCCCAAATAAAGATGGTGAAGATATCCGACACCCTAGATTGAGTAGTTATTAAAGTCAGAACCAGCTTTAGACTTCTCAGTCATAAGCCAATAAACTCTGTTTGCTTAAGCTAATTGGGCTTGGGGTTCTGTCTGAATACACATACAATATACAATATTATCCCATAATTGTATATAAAATGAATAAATAAAATTATTCACAAAGAATAATTTGGGGTACATCTACCAAACGTTATCACTAGTTCTAGCTAGATTTCATATTAGTGAACTTGCCATATCAGAAATTTTTAAAACAAAACTTCTTAGCCCTCACAGTTGGAAGCTTTGACTCAGTAGTTCTGGATTACAGACTAGATGTTTTATTGAATATTTATATGTGTTTGTGAGTTTTCCAAAATTTCTCTTGATTTCTAGTTTTATATCATTCTGTTCATAAAAGATATTTGATATGATTTCAATCTTCTTAAATTTGTTAAGACATATTTTGTGGCATATATGATTACATATTATTTATCCTGGAGAATGTTCCTTTTGTGCTTAAGAAGAATGTGTATTCTGCAGCTATTGCAAGGAATGTCCTGTGTATGTCTGTTAGGTCCATTTGGTCTAAGGTATAGTCTAAGGCTAGTGTTTCCTTATTGATTTTTCTATATGGATGATCTGTCCATTGCTAAAAGTTAAGTATAGCAATCTCTTACTATTATTGTGTTATAGTCTAATCTCTTCCTTCAGATCTATTACTATTTGCTGTATATATTTAGGTGCTTTTGTGTGGGCATGTATATATTTACATTTGTTATGTCCTTTGGCTAAATTAACCTCTTATCATTACATAATGACCTTCTTTGTTTCATTTTACACTTTTTGACTTAAAATTTATTTTACCTGTTCTAAGTATAGCTATTCCTGCTTTCTCTTGGTTTCCATTTATATCACTTTCATTCTATGTGTTGTATTCTTACAGATGAAGTGAGTCTCTTGTAGGCAGGTTATGATTGGGTGTTTTTTTATTCATTCAGCCACTCTATGACTTTTGATGGAAGAATTTAATTCTTTTAAACTCAAGATAATTATTGATAGATAAGGATTTGCTATTGCCATTTTTTAAATAGTTTTCTGATTGTTTTATAGAACCTTTGTTTTTTTCTTCTCTTGGTCTTTCTTTGTGATTAAGAAATTTCCTCCAGTGTTATGCTTATATGTTTTGATTTCTTTTTTTAAAAAGTCCTTTTTTACTTACTATAGGTTTTTGCTTTGTGGTTACCATGAGAACTATGAGGCTTACAAAAAAAATCTTATAATGGTGATAAGCTGATAACTTGACTTTGATAGCATTAAAAAAACTCTACACTTTTACTCCACCTCTCCCTACATTTATAATATTTGATGTCACAATTTCCCGGTTTTTATTCATGAGGTAAATTTCAGCCACCTGTTTTAAAATGGGAAAAGAAGAGAAGAAGCATAAAACCTGTACACCAAAATTAAAAATCTAAGCCCCCACCCCACCCCACCACCAACCATCTGAATGGACCCCTCCTCTAGGCCAGGGCACTCCAAAGTTAACCTGAAAAGCTGATTTAGGCCATGGTGGGAAGTGGGGTCAGACATGGCTCATTATACCCTCTTCCCTTTTAGAATTCAGGAAAACCCAGCCAGCGTTTAATATCAACACAGATCTTAAGTGTGATGAGAAACGTTTATAATCTGTTATCTCTGAAGCCTGCTACCTGGAGGCTTCATCTGCAAGATAAAACTGTGGTCTCCACAACACTTTATCATAGCCCAGACATTTCTTTTTATTGATAATAACTATTTCAATCAATTGCCAATCAGAAAAACTTTAAATCTACCTATAACCTGAAACCCCTCTCCCCCTCACGGTCCCCTGCTTCAAGTTGTCCTGCCTTTCTGGATCAAACTAATTTACATCTTAAATGTGGTTGATTGATGTCTCATGTTTCCCAAAATGTATACAACTAGGCTGTGCTTTGACCACCTTGGGCACATGTCCTCAGTATCTCCTGAGGGCTGTGTCGCAGGCCACTGGTCACTCATGTTTGAATCAAAATTAATCTCCTCAAATATTTCAGAGTTTCACTCTTTTTGCTTACATCAGGATAGGTCAGTTCATGTTAACTTACTTTCCTGGTGGGATGGTGTTGAAGAGAGCCTGAGAACTTCTCAAAAACAAGGAAGAAAAGGTAACAGCAGACAAAAAAAGACAGAATAGCATCAATACGTTCTCCCTTGTTATCCCCATCTTGAGAAGGGGGCACATGGGTTTGCCCTTTGATCTTGCACTCTCACCTAGAACACAACCACACTGGCCTATTACACTCCATAGACCTCAAACCACACTAATCCACTATTTACATTCACTTTCACCAGTCACCAGGGGAAAATAGCACATGTGGGGTTACCAAAGGCTACATGATTGGGCTACCCAATTAGAACTTCACTGTGAAACTTCAGGACAAAATGCAGATCTAAAGATCATCCCAAAATGCCCAATAATGTTGGCTATGCTGACCCCAGCTGCTGGACTCCATTCCTTCTATGCAAGCTAAGTTCTCAGGCAAAAGTCTCTTGGAGTGTTTCTGCAGGGAGCAGAGAGCAAGCTCTGCCCTCCAAGTTCTGTATCTTTGCCCTTAAAACTCAGCTCTCAAAAGGGAACCATATAATATTTCTGTAATATCTCTCATAAGCAAGTAAAGATCCCTCCTTAGACTCCCTTAATTCACCTCCAACTATTGCTTTGTTCCTCAGCAACCCTTTAGAGAAAAACCTCTAAATAGAGTTATCTAATCTTACTGTCTTCTCTTCCTTGGCTCTCATTGTGGTTTCAGCACACACTGATTGAGTGTTCACCCCTCTCACTCCCCTGAACTTGGCCTTCTCCAGACACCAGTGATCTCCATCTTAATTTACCTATAACCATCATTGTAGCAGGTTATCACCTCCTTTCCCTTGAAAATTCTTCAGATCTCACTGGACATCTCCATTCTGCCTCTATTGATGACTCCTTTACTTCTTCCAACATTTTACCTCAGTCTTCAACACTCTTGTCTATCTACTCCCCTCTCCTTGAGTGGTCTCACTCAGTTCCATGGCTTTAAATACATCTAGATATTGAATCTTAAACCTACATCTTTACATTGGCTTAAATCTCCAGCTGCCTACTTGACATCTATGCTTGGTGAACCCTAGTCAGCCTCTCCACACTTCCTTGTTTCAATAAATGGCCCCAATATTCACCTAGTTTTTCAGACTCAAGGCATAGGAGATATTTTTACTCTTTTCTTTACACCACACATCCAACTCATCAGAAACTTCCATTTATTCCACCTTCAAAATTTATTTCAAACTTCACCACTGTTTACCACTTTCACTGCTGCTATCTATACGAAAGAAACCATCTTTGTTCACCTAAATCCCTGCAGTAGGCTTGCACCTGGACTCCCTGATTCCTTTTATACTCTTAAGTGGTCAGGTCTCCAGATAGCAACTAGAATGATCTGCCTAAAACATAAATCAGATAATGCCTCACCCCTGCCTCAAAGTCCTACATAACACTTTGGATTTTGGTTGTTGTTTCTGTTTTGTTTTTTGAGATAGTGTCTTGCTGTGTCACACAGGATGGAGTACAGTAGCATAATCACAGCTTACTGCAGCCTCGACCTCCTGGCTCAAGCAGTCCTCCTGCCTCAGCAACCTGAGTAGCTGGGACTACAAGTGTGCAACGTCAAGCCAGGCTAATTTTTTATTTTTCGTAGACATGGGAGTCTCACTACATTGCCCAGGCTGTCCTCCAACTCCTAGGTCCAAGCAATCCTCCTGCCTTGACCTCCCAAAGTTTTGTGTTTACAAGAGTGAGCCACCATAATAGGCTTCCCATAATACTTTGAATGAAACCCAAACTCCTTACCATGTCCTATAAGGTCTAAAATAACTGGCTTTTGCCTATTTCTCCAGTTTCACCTCTTTTTATTTTCTGGCTCACTTCTGCCAGTTTGACCAAATTGACCTTCTTCCTTTTCCTACAGCAGATCAAGCTCATTCTGTGCTGGATTGTCACTCTGTCCAGAATGCCCTTCTCCCTAGACATTCATATGGCTCACACTCTCCCATCTTTCCAATGTCCACTCTCTTGTCACCTTCCCAGAGAGACCTCCCTGACTGCTTCATCTTAAATAACCACCCTCTCCATCTCCTTACTCTCCAGCCTATTAACATGTTGTTACATTTCTTCATACTTTTCCTAACAGTATATTACATATGTATTTGTTTATTGTTCTTTCTCCTCTCTCCTACATGAAAACAAGGAAATTGTTCATTGTTAAATTCTATATGCCGAGCATCTAGAACTAAGCCAAGCACTTAGTATGAGCTCAATAAATATTTGCTAAGTGAATGAGTGAATTGAGCATGGGTGACTGAAAGATGGCTAACAGTTAAAGGCAGGGTCTTGGAAAGTATATCCCAGAGAGAAGTGAACTCCCAGATAGCAAGTCTGCTTAAAGAAACTGACCCTCTCTCTGATTTTCAGACTATATGAAGCCATTACTGAAATGTCACCTGGGGATTGCTAGTGACTGTTCTTCAAACCTGTCTGAATAGTTACTGAAAGCCAAGCTTTTGACTACCATTTTCAGATAATAACAGGAAGTAGAAGAGACAGTCAGATGACCAGCATCAGAACAGCTCTGTAGCAAAAGGCATGTGAGAAAGGAACCATGCATATCCCAGTCTGAGTTTATCCTAGGATTTAACAAAGTGAAGAACAGAACACAGGAAAATTAGCAACATACCAGAGAGAGGGGAAAAAAAAAAAGATCAACAGAGACAATAAATAAAAACAAATTAAATCTGTGTTTAAAATTTTAAATTTGCATAAATATTTTAAGTAGTGATGCTTAGTTTTGGCATTCATTTCATATGCTGTTTCATGTTGTCCACATGAAGGTAAGTCAGATTGTTACGTATCAAAATATGAGGGCACAGAATGGTGTGTCTGCTGTTGGATAGACACGGGAGAGTTGCTGGCTGCTGTCAATAGAATCACAAGATAAAGGACAGTTGTTATAGTGTCTTTGCACAGACAGGGTGTGGCGCTCACCTGAATGGAGATTGGATTTTATGAGGCACTGACGTGGCTCCTGACGCTAAGTCAGATGTCTCACCCCAGCCTCGATGACCTCTCTTCCTTGTCATGCTCCTGCCTCTCTCTGCAGGAACTCCAGCCTCTTCTGTAATATCTAGCCCAGATCTTCCTTCTGGTTATGACTTCCTCAATGTCCTGATTTCCCACATGAAATGTCACCAAGCATTTTTTCTGATTTTTCTAATATAATATCTTTCCATAAAACAATGAATACCTCCAGGTCTAAATGTGGGCTGTGTGGCTGTGTGATACAGTAGCCACTAGCCATATGTGGCTATTTAAATGTAAATTTATCAACATTAAACAAAATTTAAAATTAAATTCCTAGTCACAGTATCACATTTCAAGTGCTCACTATCCTGGTGGTAAAGGACTACTATATTGCACAATGCAAGTAGAGAATGTTTCTGTGAGACAAAATAGTAAATGTAAGAAGCTGTGTTTGCTCATTCTTCTTGCCAGCAGAATTTCACATAATCCCTTGCCAACAGAATTTCACAGAGCCCCTGACTTGGTGACTGAGCACAGCCCTCCAAAAGAATGCCTTGAAAACGATAAGAAGGGGAGAGCACAGGTTCCCACATCTCTTGCCTGAATCAATGCATTTTTTAGAAAAGATAAGTTCAATGATTCTGGTCCTTGCCTTTTTCTGTACAAAAGATAATGTACAACGGGATTAATGATTATGCCTCTGTAATCTATAACCAGATGTACCCTCACATCCAAACTTTGATGACATTTTGTTTGCTTGTAACTTCTGAGCACACGTAATGTAATTCTGAGCACATTTGATGTAACTTCTGAGCACATACTGAGCTGCCACCACCTGTATATAAACAGTGGATTGAAACACTACTTTGGTGCAGTCTGACAGAAACTCCTTGAAAGACTCCTATGGGATTGCAATTCTCATTAAGTCCACAATTCTATTACCTCCAAAGTTCTTTTACATAGTACTGTCCTAGATTAAATGGCAGTAAATGTATGGGGTAAAAACAAACAAAAAAATTACTGAAAAAAATGATATGTTATCCTGCAAACAGTGAGGGATAAAAAGAACTGAAGATATTATCCTGAAGAATCCTGGAATATAAGAACTCAACCCAGAAACTGAGACTAGCAAATGACAAGGAATAGTGAGTGGGATAGAAAGAAAAACATAAGAATGTGACATCACAGATGCAGAGGAAAGAAGAGCTTTCAGGAAGGAAAGAGTGTGCAGTAATTTCAGTGCTGTTGAGAAGTCAAGTGAGATAATGATTGAAAGTATGCAGTAGATGTAGTGATTAGGAAGAGATGTTGGTGATTTGAAGAAGAGAAACTTTTGAGGAATTGTGGGGGCATAAGCCGGACTGCAATGGGTAGAAATGTGACTGGGAAAGCGAAAAAGAAGAGGGCAAATATAGACAACTCTGCAAAAATAATAGTAATAATAATGGTTATGAAATACAGGAGAAATGGGAAAGTTGAAGAATGATACAGTCTAGGGTAATGGTTTTAATGAGAAAATATGACTACGTTACAAGTTAATACAAGAACTCTTTTTTTTTTTTTTTTTTTTGAGACAGAGCCTTACTCTGTTGCCCAGGCTGGAGTGTATTGGTGCAATCCTGGCTCACTGCAACCTCTGGCTCGCCTCCCGAGTAGCTGGGATTACAGGTGTGCACCACGACGTAGAGAGGGGATTTCGCCTTGTTGGCCAGGCTGGTCTTGAACTCCTGGCCTCAAGCAATCTGCCCCTGCTCAGCCTCCCAACATGCTGGTATTGCAGGTGTGAGCCATTGCACCCGACAAGTTAATATGAGAACTCTTCTAAGCAAAATGAAGTAAATCCTGTAAGCCAATATTTGACTATAAGAATGGGAAAAGCTGGAAATTTAAAACTATCATATTTTTAGGGGATTTGGAGACCTGTAGAATCAAAGAGAACTAGATAAACTAAAATTCCAGGGGAAAGAAAATTGTTTCAAGATGAGTCAAAAATGGTCAGCCCATCCTCCCGCACCCCCTACTCCTGTCCCACATACACATAACACTTTAACAAAAAAAAAAAAAAGAAAGAAAGAAAGAAAGAAAATATTTTCTGAGGCTTTACTATACAAATTATCTCATAACCCATGTTTTCCTCTGGCTGTGCATCCACCACCCTGTCTGAGAAGATAAGGAATCCCACCTGGTCCTATGGCTCCACCTAGTGTCACCATTGGGGAGCAATTTAACTGCCTTGAGACTAGCTACAGAGGTTGGTTGGGAATGATGTATTTGGTTTACTGTCTTGCCTTCCTCTTCTAGGAGATCATGATTAGCAGCCTTAAAGAAGAGTCTGTGATTAATTAGACCTGAACCTCTCCTCACAGGAAACAAGTGAGAACATTTTCGTTCCAAAGGGATAAAAAGGAATCCCATATTGTGACTTGGGAGCTGGATATATAGGTAGCATATGAGAGGATCTGCGTGGGAAAGGGGGTGAACTGCTTTGAGACGCAAACTTATGCATCTTTTCAATAACTTTTCTTTCTCCCTCTTGATTTAATGCTACTTTTGGTCTTGGGTGGAACATTTCCCCACTAAGTATGGGAGCTGATGTCCAGAAAGGTCAGGAGACTGAATGTGACAATCCAGAAGGGCAGGAGTTAACTCCTCCAAGGGTAAAATATGACCAGTGAAGAACAAGGACCAAGCAAATAAGCCACTTCTTTTTTTCTTCAGCGAGCCGTCCAAGGTATGGCTTTTCCTTACAATCCAGCTGGAGAAGCCCTGCACCAAGTAGCCACCTGCTGACTTCTTGGCTTGTGAAGGCAGAGGCAGCACAATGGCACCCATCACATCACACTGCTTAGTATCTTCCCTTCCCTCACCTCCGTCCGTCCTTTCCAATAACTGACCTGAGTGTGCACAACCCAAATGAGCTGCTGGCATCTTAATCCTAGCTTCAGCCTCTGCTTTCTAGAGAACCTGCCTAAAACACTCTCTCTATATATATATATACACACACATATCTATATCTATAGATATATACATATGTATGTGTATACACATACATATAGATATATATTTAGACAGAGTCTTGCTCTGTCACTCAAACTGGAATGTAGTTGTGCCATCATAGTTCACTGCAGCCTTGAACTCCTGGGTTCCAGCAACCCTCCTGCATCAGTCCCCTGTGTAGCTAAGACTACAGGGGCACGCCACCACACCTGGCTAATTTTTTAAAATATATTTCTTAAAGAAACAGGGACTTGCTCTGTTGCCTAGAGTGGTCTCAAACTCCTAGCCTCAAAAAAATTCTCCTGCCTCAGCCTCCCAAAGTGTTATGATTACAGGCATTCAATGCACCCGGCCTATCTCTCTCTCTCTCTTTTTAAAAAATCTATAATAGTCTCCCCTCCACTTTTTCCTTAAAATGTATTTGTTAAAGAAATTCTGTTGTAAGTTTGACACTCTAGGTTTGACTAATTACATCCCCAGGGTGTAATTCTCTTGGCTGGTAGTTACAAGTGAAGCTAGATCAAATTGAAGTCTGAGCTTTTTTGGCAATAATACTTTTTAGATTGAGCCGGAGACTCATATTGTATCATTTTATTGTCTGGTTGTCTCCACTTAGTGGTTTTAAAAGTATCAGCCCAATCCATTTATTATAAAGTTCCCCATCAGATTATCACCTGATGATTTCAGGAGCCATTGAAGGACATTATCTAGATTCATTACTTCATTGGGGATTACAAACGGTGATATTATGATTTTCTCATTCCTTTATTAGATAGACTTCTTATAAAAGGAAGGACATTTTCTTATCAACTATTTGTTTATCCTGACATATAGTTGTGCAAGAAAATCAGGATAAATATTTAATGTTTTCTTTTATTTACCAGTTTCCCAATAATTCTTTTGTGTTCTAAAAACTTTCCATGTGTACAATGAGTTATTTTGTAGTATCATTATGGATTTTCACATATTTAATGTTTCCAATCTATTTTCAGCTATATGGAGGAAGCAGCAGAGAAGGGCAAATTTTAAAAAGTGGAAGAAAACTGGTATGCATATTTTCAACCAAGTGAAAACGTCAAGGAGGTTAAAGTAATCAACTGGGTCAAATGCTGCTGAGAGGTCAAATAAGGTAAGATGAGGACTTGAAGCTGGTGACCATACATTTAAAGTGAGGTCAGTGGGTATGGTGGGATGAGTTTTTTGTTGTTGTTGTTGTTGTTGTTGTATTTTGTTTGTTTGTTTGTTTTTTCTTTTTTCTTTCTTTTTCTTTTTTTTTTTTTTTTGAGACAGAGTCTTGCTTTGTCGCCCAGGCTGGAGTACAGTGGCATGATCTTGGCTCACTGCAACCTCCACCTCCTGGATTCAAGTGATTCTCCTGCCTCAGCCTCCCAAATAGCTGGGATTACAGGTGTGCACCACCATGCCCAACTATTTTGTATTTTTAGTAGAGACAGCGTTTCACCATTTTATTTCAGTGCTCCGAAATTATCCTAGCCTGCATGCAAGAATGAGTAAAGTTCCCATAAACAAAAGTACAGTTAGTGCTGTTGGCTATTTTGCTGTTTCACTTTTACAGTAGTACTAGAGAAGAGACTAAACCCAGACCTATGGGGCAGAGGAATGTTTATTTATGGAAGTAACAGTGAGGGGGTGGTGTTTGGATTAAAAGAGAGTGGAAGGGAAACCCAAAGGGTGATTTTGGGGGCAGCCTGGTTGGGAAGGAGAAGTCACTCAATTTTTCACCTCTATTCAGTTTACCAGTTTTGTCTTCTGTTGTTGAACTGGACATTTCACTCCTTTTTGTTTGTTATTTAGTTTTTATTTCATAATCATAAACAACTCTGCAATCCAGCTAGGCATGGAAGAGAACAAGGAAAACATGGAACCCAAAGGGAACTGCAGCGAGAGCACAAAGATTATAGGATACTGCAAGCAAATGGGGTGGAGAGGTCCTCTCCTGAGCTACAGAAGGAATGGTCTGGTGGTTAAGATAAAACACAACTCAAACTTATTAGAATTGTCCACAGTCAGAAATGGTGGTCTTCTTGCTGGTCTTGCCATTCCCATATCCAAAGTGCTCCATGGCCTCCACAATATTCCTGCCTTCTTTCACCTTGCCAAAGAGCACATGCTTGCCATCCAACCACTCAGTCTTGGCAGTGCAGATGAAAAACTGGGAATCATTTATGTTGGGTCCAGCACTTGCCATGGACAAGATGCCAGGACCTGTATGCTTTAGGATGAAGTTCTCATCATCAAATTTCTCCCCATAGATGGACTTGCCACCAGTGCCATTATGCTGTGTGCAGTCACCACCCTGATACATAAACCCTGGAATAATTCTGTGAAAGCAGGAACCCTTATAACCAAATCATTTCTCTCCACTGCTCGGAACACGAAAGTTTTCTGCTATCTGTGGAAACTTGTCTGCAAACAGCTCAAAGGAGACGCGGCCCAAGGGCTCACCGTCAACAGAGATGTCAGTGTCGAAGAACATGGTGGGGTTGACCATGGCTGATAGTACAGGGCTTCTGGCAGCGGTGGCGTCTGCAAAGCCCATTTCACTCTTGAAATGCACTTTTGAATAAAACAATCTCACCTGGGTGTCTACTTCAGTAACGTTTCCTTGGGGAAGCCAGGCCATTAAATATGCCTCTCTGCTTACCTCATGTGCCTCAGTGTTCTTCCCCTGCAGGAGGAATCCTCAACAATTCATTCTGGGTTAAAATTTGCTTCAGGGTGCCTTCAAAAATAGAATGACTTAGGCCAATCTTGCCTTTTGAAATGCTCCAAATGAGACATGTTCCCTGTATCTGAAAAGTCTTTGACTGGGTAGGACAGTCACAGGAAAGACCTTTTAAATATTGACAAGTTTACGTATTAATAAGCCCATTTTCATGCATCACTCTAGTGCCCCTCCTCAATTTTTTGATCAGTCAATATCTCTCCCAATCACAGAGCAAAATCATAAATGGCATGTTAGTATTCTGAATCCAGTGCTTTTTTAAAAATGTGTTATAATCTAATAGTGTTTGTCAGGAACTCAACATTGGTTGGGCATTTGAAAATCAATCAATATTATTCCTCACGTTAACAGCAGAAAAAATATATGATAATCTCAGTAGATACCAAAAAATTTTTTTAATTCAACCCTGTATATTATTAATGTAAAAATCATCTTAGCAAATTAGAAACAGTGAATTCCCTTAATTTGATACATCATATCTATGAGATGTACACATAACATCTCACCAAATTGTAAAATATTAAAATATTGAAAACTAACAATTTCTTATTGAAATAGGAAAACTCCCAATAACTGGACCCATTCTCTCACCCCCTGCCCCACGCTCTTACCACCTCACCTGATAAAAATCCAAGGAGTTTCAATAGTGCCTTCCAGAATGATAACATTTTCACCATAATCCTATCACCGCCTGAAGCAATTAGCAAGGTAAATAAGTGTTAATCCCCACATGATTGGATTTTGGTATCCGACTTCCTGTACAAGACAGAATGATACAAAAACCCACAGTCAGGGAAGAACTGAGCCATTTGCTGTTTTCCTAGGCTAGCTGTGTTACTGAGCCGGTCAAGCCTTGGGAGGCTGAGGCTGTGGAGTTCCATCCATCAACCTTGGAAGAGTTGTCTTGGAGGCAGGCAGGTCCAGAGCCCCACATGCCATGGGACCTGAATCGAGAGCAAGCCTGAGCCTGGGCACTGGATAACTTCCCTGTGCTGAGCCGCCACTCCTGCCAATGCCATCAGCTCTGCGGGAGCTCTGCTGTGAGCTGGCTGCTGGACGGCACCCGCACGGGGCACAGAGCCCTTCCCGGAAATGAGAGGGGCCAAAAACGCCCTCGAGATTCCCATGTCCAGGAGTCAATGGTGAAACCACAAACGGGCTCCAGTCACCTCAAGAAGACGCAGATGCTACCGACGATGGGGTCCAAAGCGGCCTGAACCAGCCCGGAGATGCCAGCGCCTGCGGAGGTGGAAGTACACATGCCCAGGGCGCCCTCTGCAGTTCAGGCCGCTCCCGGAAGCTGCTGAAAATCCACGATTCCATCAGGCAGGAACTCGGAAAGGAGAGGAACCCCAGCCTTGCTGCAGGCCTGCAGTAGGACCCGCTTCAACTGCTGTTCTGGAAGGAGCCCGAGGCACCCCAGTGGGGACCCTCTTGCCGTCCCTGCGGACAATTGCACTGGAACTGTGCCCTGCACGCATGAGAGCCTTGAGGTCTCTGCTGTGGAGATCATTCTTTAATTTGTTCTTCCTCTCCTGAACGTCCTAAACATTTTTCATTTAGAAAAACTCTCTTCATGGAATGAATAATATGTAATATGCTTAGGAACTGTTCTTTTAGATCTACTCAAAATTGCTATGGTTCCTCCATTGAAACTGTACACTCTGATTAAAGCCTTTCCCTTATCCTCCACCTGTGGAGTTGATTTTTGAGCTGGTAGATCAAGATTGCTATAGATGGGCTGGGCGCGGTGGCTCATGCCTGTAATCCCAGTACTTTGAGAGGCCGAGGCGGGAGGATCACGAGGTCAGGAGATCGAGACCTTCCTGGCTAACACGGTGAAACCCCGTCTCTACTAAAAATACAAAAAATTAGCCGGGCTTGGTGGCGGGCGCCCATAGTCCCAGCTACTCGGGAGGCTGAGGCAGGAGAATGGTGTGAACCCGGGAGGCGGAGCTTGCAGTGAGCCGAGATCGCGCCACTGCACTCCAGCCTGGGCGACAGAGCGAGACTCCGTCTCAAAAATAATAATAATAATAATAATAATAATAATAATAATAATACCACAAACATGGGTGTATAAATACCTTTTTGAATCACCGCTTTCAAACATTTGGGATGTATACCCAGAAACAGATTTGCTAGATTGAGTGATATTCTATTTTTAATTTTTGAGGGGACACCATACTGTTTTCCACGTTTTTATTTTGAAGGCAAACTCTGTGGCTTTCTTTATAGTTAGACAATCAGTAAGGAGAGGGAGAGAAGGAAAGCAGACTGTGAGACTTCAGAATTACATTGCGGCACCTAAGCTTCTCTACATTGAAATTTAGAACTGTCACTATAGGAAAGAAAAATGTCTTCAGAGCTACACAAAGTTAATGCCAACCCCTAGTTTCTGGGTCTTGATTTCTAACATCTGCATGACAGTAAAATTTCAAAACCCAAAGCGTGATTTCTCCTGTATGCCTTTTTATCTAAGTCCAGAGATTTTGATGTGCATGGCTAGAGGCTGAAGCTATGGTGGTGCATAAATCTTTCTCCTGAGTCACCTACAGAAAGAAGTGTGTCAGATGCTGCCAGTCTTGAGATGGGTGGAGACTGTGAGAGCATAGCCTCCCTGGGCCAAGTGACCATACCCATGAGCCTTCAGTTTTGCTGGATCTTAAAGTACAATTCATGTGCATCCTTGAGGTGGGCAAACTTCACACTGGCAAGAGTCTACAGCTTCCTGGAATTGTCTGACCTGAAGCTGGTACCCTGGAACCTCATGGCTATCAATTCAAAAGGCACAGGGCTGGGGGGTCTTCCTCATGTCCCCCTAAATTTAATTTCCACCTGTACCCTGTTAATGTAAACTGCATACCATTCAAGGAGATTTTATTGATGACTGTTCTTTTCTGTCACCAGGGAGGTCATGGTCAGTTTCAAGAGAACTCCAGCACAGTGGTCCACTGCCCCTTCCCACTCTGTTGGTATCATCCACAACTATACAAAGGCACCCTGGAGTTCAGCCTCCAATTCTGACCTGTATCACAGACTTTTTCATGCTCCTACCCACCTATATGTACTTCTAATCTTGACTCCACCCAATCCAAATCAATTCCACAAGTTGAGAATAAGGAATAGTCTTCAGTTGTCATGTATAAAGAACTATGAATTCTGAGTTAACCTAAAAGTAAAGCTCCTTAGCATATTCTTGATTGCATAAAGATAGTTTTTATAATTGTGAAAACTTTAAGGCACTTTGGAGAGGAAGCACTAAATAAAGAATGATCTCCATCACAGAGGGCACAGTTTCAAGGAAGTTCACAATAAAAAAATAAAGTCAATTTTGTTCCCACTTATAAGTGGGAGCTGGATGATGAGAACACAAGAACATATAGAGGGGAAAAACAGACACTGGAGCCTATCGGAGGGTGGATGGTAAACGGAGAGAGAGGCAGGAAAAATAACTAATGGGTACTAGTCTCCATACTTGAGTGATTGATATGGTTTGGCTGTGTCCCCACCCAAATCTCATCTTGAACTGTAGCTCCCATAATCCCCTTGTGTGTTGGGAGGGACCAAGTGGGAAGTAATAGAACCATGGGGACGTTTTTCCCATGCCGTTCTCATGATAGTGAATAAGTCTTATGAGATCTGATGGTCTTACAAAGGGCAGTTCCCCTGCACATGCTCTGTTGCATGGTGCTATGTAAGACGTGCCTTTGCTCCTCCTTTCCCTTCTGCCATGATTGTGAGGCCCCTCCAGCCATATGGAACTGTGAGTCCATTAAGCCTCTTTTACTTTATAAATGACCCAGTATTTCTCCTAGCAGTATGAAAATGGCCTAACACAGTGATGAAATACTGCATACAGCAAACCCCCATGACACATGTTCACCTAAACAACGATCCCACACATGTACCCTGACTTAATGCCAACATCTAGTTTCTTTCAAAGTAATTGAAAATTCTTTCAAAGAATTTCTTTCAAAGAAATTGTTAAATTTTCACATAAATACTAGAATGCTCAAAATTAGTCATTTCAAACAACACTAATTTCAGATGATCCCTTTTATTTAGATGTCTTGCAACTATTTCTCTTTATCTAAAATTGCATAGTCTTATATCTGCCTGTTTTTTAATAATTGTACTTAAAATATAGTTACATTTTTAAAATAAATATAACTTGGAGAGACCCGAGGTACTTGATATTGTCTACACACATTCATTATCAATTCTTTACAAATTCTGCAGCCACCATCAGAATTCATAGGCTTCCTCTTTTGGAAGCTGTCAATTCTTCAATATTAACATGTAATTTATGTATGACCCATTCCAGTGCTTCTCAGCCTTTATTAGCATTTGAAGATACTGTTCTTGCCACCGGTTTTTTCAAGGTATCTGCTGAGGCTGCTTCCTTTCACTACTTACAGCTTCTTGAGTCAAACTAGTTTTTTTCTGTGTCCTGATGATGTGGTTTGTGTATATCTCTCATCTACTAAAACCATATTTGTAAATGAAATATTCGTAGATTTAAGTTCCATTGTTTTCTCTATAGGATTAACTACAGAATATTCTAGCACATGTTTTGGTTCTTGCTGTACCAATAAGAGACTTCACAATGGAAGGCAGTTCCTACTCTTGGTGGAGAAGTCTGTGGTTGTGCAACTCTCCAGAGGGATCTATGTCTGTCCAGTACACCAACCCCAGCCATGCTCAAGTTCATAGGGTTTGGGCATTTGTGCATTCCAATTGTTGTAACAGTTTCCTATGAGTGGTCAAAGTCATGCTCTGAAGTCCAGATTATGATGGAACAGGCAGCCTTAGAGATGTCGGGGCAGTGCAGGATAAATGAGACAAAGAGGCTACACCTGCCCCACCTGACTCCCAGCATCCCAGCCAGCTTCACTGTGTGCCATCAACCCCACGTGAAGGGCATCCCAACCTCCTCCTTCACCACTTATTATTATACAATGTAACTTATAAATAATTTAAAGCAGGGGTCTCAATCCCCCAGAAACAGACTAGTACCAGCCTGTGGACTAATAGGAACCAGGCCACACAGGAGGAGGTGAGCAGCAGGCAAGAAAGCATTACTGCCTGGGCTCTGCCTCCTGTCAGATCAACTATGTCATTAGATTCTCATAGGAGCACCAACCTGAATGTGAACTGGCACTGCAAGGGATCTACCTTGCATGCTCCTCATGAGAATCTAATGCCTGAAGATCTGAGGTGGAACAGTTTCATCATAAAACATCCCCCCAACCCTTACCAGCCATCCATGGAAAAATTGCCTTCCACGCAACCAATCCCTGGTGCCAGAAATGTTGGGGAGCTCGATTTAAAGAACATTATTAATGTCTGTTTCCTGCCTTCATCTGGGAGGTCACAGTCAGCTTCGAAACTCCAGCAAGTGATCCACCCAGCTGTCCCCTCCCACCTTGTTAGTATCCACAGCTCCTGAAAGGCCCCCTGGGATTTAGACTAAAGCATGATCGTACCATTGCATGCCAGCCTGGGCAAAAAAGTGAGACCCCACCTCAAAAGAAAAAAAAAAAAGGAAAAAGAAGAAGGAAAAAAAAGCTCTGAGTTGGATCCCTGCCCCCATTCTGTCAGCTTTGGGCCCATCTATACCAATCTTGATTTACCAGTCTTGATTTCACAGGTGGAAAATAAGGAAAAGGCTTTAAAAAATGTGTATAATTTCAATAAAAGAACCATCACAATTTTAAGTAGATCTAAAAGAAGAGTTCCTTAGCACACTGCATATTATTCATTCCATGAAGAGAGTTTTTCTAAATGAAAAATGTTTAGGACATTCAGGAGAGGAAGAACAAATTAAAGAATGATCTCCACAGCAGAGGCCTCAAGGCTCTTATGCGTGCAAGGAACAGTTCCAGTGTAAAAGTCCGCAGCGACGCCATGAGGGCACCCACTGGAGTGCCTCGGGCTCCTTCCAGGGCAGCAGTTAAGCAGGTCGTGTCGCAGGCCTGCAGAAAGGCTGGGGTTCCTCTCCTTTACGGGTTCCTTCCTGATGGAACCCTGGGTTTTCAGCAGCTTCCGGGGCGGGGGGGCGGGGGGGGAGGGTCCTGAACTGCAGAGGGCGCCCTGGGCATGTGTACTTCCACCTCCGCAGGCGCTGGCATCTCCAGGCAGCTTCAGGCCGCTTTGGAACACACCATCGGTAGCATCTGCGTCTTCTTGAGGGGACTGGAGACCGTCTGTGGTTTCAGCCACTGACTCCTGAAAATGGGAGTCTGGAGGCCGTTTTTGGCCCCTCTCATCTCCGGGAAGGGCTTCGTGCCTCGTGGAGGCTCAGTGCAGCAGCCAGCTCGCAGCAGAGCTCCCACAGAGCTGATGGCATTGACAGGAGTGGCGGCTCAGCACAGGGAAGTTATCCAGTGCCCAGGCCCAGACTTGCTCTCGGTTCAGGTCCCATGGCATGTGGGGCTCTGGACCTGCCTGCCTCCAAGACAACTCTTCCAAGGTTGATGGATGGAACTCCATAGCCTCAGCCTCCCAAAGCTTGACCAGGTCCAGCCAAGTAGCTAGTCTAGGAAAAGAGCAAATGGCTCAATTCATCCCTGACTGTGGGTTTTTATAGCATTCTGTCTTGTACAGGAAGTCGGATACCAGAATCCAATCATGTGGGGATTAACACTTATTACCTTGCTAATTGCTTTAAACCATGATAGGGTTGTGGTGGAAAGTTTATCATTCCAGAAGGCACTATTGAAACTCCTTGGGTTTCTATTGGATCAGGCTGTAATAGGGTGGGGCAGGGTGTGAGAGAATGGGTCCAGTTATTGGCAGTTTACTTATTTCAATAAGAAATTGGCAGTTTTCAGTATTTCACAATTTGATGAGATGTTAGATGTACATCTCATATAGAAATGCTTTATCAAATTAAGGGAATTTGCAATTTCTAATTTGCTAAGATGACTTTTATATTAATGAAGCAGGGTTGAATTTTTTAAAAGATTTTTTGTATCTACTGAGATTATCGTATATTTTTTCTGCTGTTAATGTGGAGAATAATAGAGATTGATTTTCAAATACCAAACCAAAGTTGAGTTCCTGATAAACTCCATTAGATTATGATGCATTTTTTAAAAGTATATTACTGGATTCAGAATGTTAACATATAGTTGATTTGGCCCTGTGGTTTGGGAAAGATATTGGATGATGAAAAAATTGAAGAGGGGGCATTGGAATGACGCACGAAAAGGTCGTATAAATACTTAAACTTGTTGGCATTTAAAAAGGACTTTCTATGTAGTTGTACCACTCAGTCAAAGACTGTTTAAATGTAGGGAACATGTCTCATTTGCAGCATATCGAGAGTCAAGATTGGCCTGAGTCATTCTATTTTTGAAGGTACTCTGAAACAAATTTTAATACAGAGTGAATTTTTGAGGATTCCAACAGCAGGGGAAAAACAGTGAAGTACATAAGGTGAGCAGAAAGGCATGTTTTAATGGCCTGGCTTCCCCCAAAAAAACATTACTGAAATAAACACTCATGTGAGATTGCTTTATTCAAGAGTGCTGTCCTTAGGAAGTGGGAGTGAGAAGAAAAAGGAGAGGGTCAGGGATGAGCATATTCAATGCTGTGCTTCCTAGTTGTCCAAGCTTAGTATCAAGTATGACCAGAGGTGACTTTATTATTAAACCAATAAAGTTTAACTGTAAGGCAAACTTCCAAAGAGTTTGTAAAACATTTGTCTTAAAACATTTTTATAATTCTCTTAAACAGAATCCCCTACTACTTGTATGAACACTGACTCCACAAATTGGAAACCGCTGTGAACACTAATGGTTGTTTGATCTCATGAAACCATCTTCTGAGAGGCCTTATGAATAACTGCTTCTCAGCACAGTTCACTTGGGAGGAAGAAAAGGACAGAATATATCCACTGTTGGGAGATAACACAATTCTCACAACAAAAACCCCAGTGTACCAAACAGAAGAGGCAGGGAACACTAGCATTCAGTTGGTATTCACAGATTTTCATGCATGTAAGTTAGCATGACAACTACAAAGTTAGGCCACATCTCATACATTTTCAGCAGAGCAGGGGGAAGCAGGATGAATTCCTTTCTCTCTTCAAAGAAACAGAGAACACCTTACAATAGTATTTTGTCATCTGCTAAGAGACCCTCAGCTCATTCTGGAAGTACTTTTAAGAAACATTTACATATTATTATTTGTCCTGTGACCATGGATATATTGATATATTGCAAAAACTTGAGATTCAACTTTATCTTCAGATGGACAAATCTAAATTCAAATGGTTCAACTATGGATTAAGACTCACCATATTAAATGTGATATTACTGGTCAATTTCTTTTATGGGTTTTAGGAAAAGAAAACACTCATATAGTATAAGCAGAAAACTATTATGGGATAAAATTCGCTTAAAATATGATAAAAATGTGTAGACATAGATTTTAGACGGAATGTCAGGGAATGATTTTCTGAACCACATTGCAAACTGGCTCCCTAAAACAAGATGCTGTCAGAAATCAGTAAACACTAAATCAGACAGCAGCTGAACCACCCTGGGCTTCTCTCTTCAGAAACATGCCTCAAATATTAGACACTGGATCAATCCAAGTGTCTATAGGGAATAAATGTATACAGTAATTATCATGATCTATTTTTGGAGGACAAATACTTAATCAATTTTAAAAAACAATCTGGCAATACTCCATAAAATTAGGTTATGCATTTTCAATGCACAGTTCAGCTGGAGGATGATGTATATCCTAAATAAATTCTCATGAGAATGAGACTAATGTATGTGATATTGGTGATTAGGTTGCATCTGAGTCTCCCCTGTGGGACACTGGAGAGGGAAAGTGTGACAGAGGCTCATCAGAAGCTGATATGCTGAAGTTGGAAGCAGGTAAAATGTTCCTATAAAAATCTTAGAAACTTGTCAATAAATGGAAAATAATAAACAAGATACACACTCCAATACTTTTTGTAATAATTGAAAATCTACACAAAAAATGTGTCACATATAAGACTGATTGCTACAAAACACACAATAGAAATAAAAATAAAATAGCTGGAAATAAAATAGTAATAAGAATTTCAGTAGAAGTATGAAAGGAGATAAAAGACAATAAGTAATAAAATGCACCTAATTACATAAAATAGGATTGGGGCCTGCACAAAGCACTGTTAAAAATGTTAAGTCAATTCAACTTATTATACCCTTGGGTATAAAAATCATAGCACCCTTGAGGTCTCCCTTTCATATAGTTAGATGAGTGTAGACACAAATAGAAAATATATGGCTGCCGGGCGCAGTGGCTCACGCCTGTAATCTCAACATTTTGGGAGGCCAAGGTGGGAGGATCACCTGAGGTCGGGAGTTTTAGACCAGCCTGGCCAACATGGATACCATCTCTACTAAAAATACAAAATTAGCTGGGCGTGGTGGCACATGCCTGTAATCCCAGCTACTCGGGAGGCTGAAGCAGGAGAATCGCTTGAACCTGCGAGGCGGAGGTTGCAGTGAGCCAAGATCGCGCCATTGAACTCCAGCCTGGGCAACAAAAGTGAAACACAAAAAAAAGAAAAGAAAAGAAAAAAGAAAAAGAAGGAAGGAAGAAAGAAAGAAGAAAATGTATGGCTTTACAAAAGTCCTGGGATGCTCCATTTTTTTTTTTTTTTTTTTTTTTTTTTTTTTTTTTCTTTTTGAGGCAGAGTCTTGCTCTGTCGCCCAGGCTGTGGCGTGATCTCGGCTCACTACAAGCTCCGCCTCCCAGGTTCTCGCCATTCTCCTGCCTCAGCCTCCCGTGTAGCTGGGACTACAGGCAGCCACCACCACGCCCGGCTTTTTTTTTTTTTTTTTTTGTATTTTTAGTAGAGACAGATGGGATGCTCCTTTTCACAACGTAGCCTAGACTAATATTTTATTCATTACTCATTGTGATTGACATGCTGCAGGACCTGGATTCTGAATCCAGATTCTAGCAGAATTAGCTTTCTGATCTTGGACTATGATCTAACCTCATTGTGTCTCCTATCTACAACCAGTCAATGCCTCTAAAATATGCAAGAAGAATGAGACATAGTAGGTGTAATTGTCTAGGGTGCCCTGAAATAAGGACACACTTTCTATAGTGAATGGACAGTGAGTAACTGGATCGTGCCAGCAGTGGGACATCTCCATTGCTCTCTTTCCTTGGCTGATTCAATCATAGCAACCCAGCAGCGTTTTCAGAGTATCTTCCAGAATGATACAATGTTCACCTTAATCCTACTCTGAACTGATTTGCAAGGCAAATTAGTGTTAATCTCCTGCTTATTTGAATAGCTGGTTTCTGGCCTATATACAAGAAAAAGCATATTATAAAAACACACTCAGGCCGGCGTGGTGGCTCATGCCTGTAATCCTAGCACTTTGGGAGGCCAAGGCTGGCAGATGACGAGGTCAGGAGTTCAAGACCAGCCTGACCAACATGGTGAAACCCTATCTCTACTAAAAATACAAAAATTAGCCGGGGGTGGTGGCACGCACCTGTAGTCTCAGCTACTCAGGAGGCTGAGGCAGGAGAATCGCTTGAACCCAAGAGGCAGAGGTTGCAGTGAGCCAAGATCACGCGACAGCACTCCAGCCTGAGTGACAGAGCAGGACTCCATCTCAAACACCCACCCACAGACACACACACACACTCAGTACTAGCCTGAGTCATTTACCTCTTTTCCTAGTTCAGCCACATGGCTGGCCTCATCACAAGGCTGAACCCATGGAGTTCTGTCCACCAACCCTGGAAGAACAGTCGTGGAGGTAGGCAGGTCCAGAGTGCTTGTCACATGCCACCAGGACAGGACCAAGAACAAACCTGTGCCTGGGCACTAGATCACTTGCTGTGTTGAACACCACTCCTGCCAATGCCCTTTGCTCTGTGAGGATGTAAAATCAGGTGTGTGTGGGCTGCTGTTTTGGGTTTCCAGCAGGCTCAGAGTTGTTCTCAGACTCAAGAGGGACCCAATCGCCATCAAAACCCACATGTCCAGAAGTCAGTGGCTGAAACCACAAAGGAGCTCCAGTCGCTTTAAGACAAGATGGATTAGGCCAGCCATGGTAGCTCGCGCCTGTAATCCCAGCACTTTGGAAGGCTGAGGCAAATGGGTCACATGAGGTCAGGAGTTCGAGACCAGCCAGGTCAACATGGTGAGCCCCGTCTCTACTAAAAATACAAAATTAGCCAGGCATGGTGGTGCATGCCTGTAATCCAAGCTACTTGAGAGGCTAAGGCAGGAGAATCACTTGAACCTGGGAGGCTGAGGTTGCAGTGAGCCGAGATCGCGCCATTGGCCTCCAACCTGGCAACAAGAGCGAAACTCCCTCTCGAAAAAAAAAAAAGATGGATTCTGCCAATAGCAGGGTTCAGTGGGTCCCAAACCAGCCAGGAGATGCCAGCGCTTGCAGAGCTGAACAGACACATACCCAGGACGTCTCCTTAAACTGCTCACAATCAAGGCTTGAAATACTGAAGAACCCCGAAAGGGAAAAAAAACTTTTCTTGCTCATTACTCACAGTGAGATAGGAGTTTGGCAGGACTAGTTTCTCAAGACAAACAGGATGCTAGGTCCCCAAGACACAGGTCACAGTACCCCGTACAAGATTCCTTAAAAAAAATTTAAAAATTGTTTTTAAAAAGCCCAAACCAGCTAGAAGGAAAATGGCATAAAAGCTACCTCTGGTTACCTTCATTGCTCATTATATGCTAATTATTATGCATTGGCATGCTAAAAGACTACCACCAGAGCAATGACTGTTTATAAATGCCATGGCAATGCCCAAGAGTTACTCTGTATCTTCTGTAAGGTAGATAAATCCCCGGTCCACAAGCTCCTGCCTCTTTCCCAGATAACTAAAGAAATAATCGACCCCTCATTTAGCATATAATCAAGAAATAGCCATAAAATAGCCAGCTAGCTGCCCTGTCCCCTGGTGCTACCCTGACTACGGGGGTAGCCTTCTTTTTGTTTCCTTAATACACTTGCTTTCACATTACTCTTTTGGCTTGCTCTTGAATTCTTTCTGGTACAAGCAAAGTATCCACTTGGCTTCCCTGGCTGAATGCCAATTCTGGGGGTATCCTTGCATCAACAGCACCACTGCCTTCAACCAATGCCCTGGAAGGAGCTCCTCACACCCCAGTGGGGACCCTCATGATGTTATTGTAAACTTGCTTGGGACTCTGCCTTCTAGATAGAGGCAACAGGAGCAAGAAGTTTCTATGTTGGAGATCATTCCTTGTTTAGTTCTTCCTCTCCAAAGTACTAGGAGCAAGAAGTCTATGATGGAGATCATTCGTTATTTAGTTCTTCTTCTCCAAAGTACCTCAAAGATTTCCAAATTATAAAAACTATCTTTGTGTAATCAAGAATATGCTAAGGAACTTTACTTCTAGATAGACTCAGAATTCATGGTAGATGGTAAATTTTGTTATATGTATTTTACAACAATAAAAATAAATAGAAAATAAAAGACAAGAAGGAAATGAAAGAATTGAGTGACTACCACTGCCCTGCTTCTCACTAACATCCCAAGTTGTCTTTGAGGACACACCTCTCCTCAAGCTTTTCTCTGCCTGGAGAACAAGATTGCAGTCTCTGCTCCAGGACTAGCAATGTGGTTTGGGGCAATAATAAACTATTAACCAGGGTTCCTCAAAAGAGCTTTCCCTCCACAGGTTAAGGAGTACCTTTTCTTTTTATCACTTAAACCACCCTATCACAGATTAAGTTTCGTCTAAGATGTTAGGGTTTTATGTTAATACCACTAATTCCATCTTCTGTTACAATTTGCTTCTAGAATTAATATCACTGTTATGCCCAGACCGTTTGTTCCCCAAAGAAGACCACCAGAGTCCAGAGTCAAAGCCAAGCGGCAAGGATCTTTACTACAAGTTCGAACCTGGTCCCTCCATTCCACCGCATACAAGAGGGCCCTGAACAATGCGAGTGTTTGCTTTTTTATAGCCTGAAAGTTACAGGGGAACAAAGGAATTCTTTTGGTTCCCGCTCTTTCAGTAAAACTTTGAAGGGCTGTCCCCTCATCTGTCCCCTTATCGGAGACTTTCCTGGTGGTGTTTGTACTGGGCTTGTTTGTTTTGAGCCCGGGGGAAGTTTAAGAGATATATGGTGATATGTGGTGGGATGGGAGGATGGGATGTGTTTGTACTGGGCTTGTTTTGAGCCCGGGGCTGAGGAATGTGCCTGGCTTTTTTCATTCCCCCCTTTTCTTTTCAGGTATTTTTTTAGAGCCAATCTTGGGTCTTATAAGTCTGATTCTGTTTCAGCGTTTACAGGTTGGTATTGGGCTCTGAGGACCATGAGTTGTACAGTGTTAAACCTTTCTTTAACGAACCGCAAAATTCTGTTAACAACACAAGGTCCTACGGTAAGCAGAAATAGTAGACTCAGCAGGGGTCCAAGGAAGGGGGCTAACAGAGAAAACATAGATGAGTTCCACCATTGGTCTGCAGCTGAAGCAAACTGCCGTGTTCTTACTTCTGTGCTTAACTTGTGTAACTGTTGGACTCGGTCTTCCACGAGTCCTGATTCATTTATGTAGAAACAACAGTCTTCCTTTAGAAACATACACGTTCCCCCTTTTTCAGCAGTGAGTAGGTCTAAGGCCCTCCGGTTCTGCAAGGTTACCTGTGCTAGGGACGTGAGCTGCCGCTGGAGGGAGGCAAGGGACTCAGCTGACTCCTCCATAGCAACGGCAAATTGTTGGTACAGCTTGTTACTTTCTATAAGGGTGTGACCTAGGGCTCCCCCAGCCAGTCCGGCCGCCATGAAGGATGCGGTGAGGGAGATTCCTGCAATGAGGGGGAGAAATATGGCTCGTGCAGGTCTCGGTCTAGGGTCTGGGTGAATAAAAGCACTAGTCCAGTTACCGGTATGCCCTAGGAACTTGCCGGCAGTAAGTAGAGTTAACCGGGGAACTAATGTGACAGGAAGACACAGTAGGTTGGTAACAGAGGGGCTTGATAGGTTTTTAGATAATGTTCCATTACACCAGAAGAATATGCCTGACGGAGCCCTTAAGGTGATGTTAGGGGGCGTTGCAGTGATGTTGCAGAGGCTGGAATTAGTTCCTGAGAAACAGTAGGGAAACTTCTCTTGACTGGGGTTTAGGTATAGTGGCACGTTAGGGATAGGGGCATATGAGAGGTTTTGGTGGTTGTTAGCTTGGGCAGAGGTGGAGGATCCCCATGGCAGGGGGACAGCGGTTAGCGGTGGACGCCCTAGAGTGGCACACAGAAAGCAGCCAGACAGGCTGTGAAGTCCTGTAAGGTTGGCAAGTTCTAATCCTTCTTGCAATAATTTTAACCAGGAAAAAGGACGTAAATCTTGTGTCAGGCGGTTTTCTTGTCACTGGATATTTCCATGGACCAGGGGCCGTACCTGCACTAGACCCCGCCACAGATAGAGGTGACTGCTAGGCCATGTGGAGACGGAGGAGTAGTATACAGCCCCGTGTTGAGGCGTGGTCCAGCGGGAGTTCCAGTGGTCTCTAACTATCCATGTATATGAAAGGTCTCTATCTCGTCTGCGATGGAAGGGCCGTCTGGGATCTATCTGTTCTTTTCCACCCCACCATTGGTATTTATGGATGTTGCAATAGTTATAAGGGCAGCCGGCACTTTGGTGCCACCAATAGTGCTTACGATTGTATTCAGTCTGATCATACTCGAAGCATATTATTGGTGCCACTGGTTTGGCTACTGGGAAATCGGTAAAATTTAGTAAAATTGGGCTATTGCACCCTGAGGAGGGGCAATCTGCACTGGCCACTAGTTTCCCGGGCTTATGAGGTTGCCCAGGGTGGGTTTGGTTTTCATAAAGCCAGAATCTCTAGACAAAGGGATTAGGAGCTGGCTTTATGTTTTCCCCAGCGGCCACTAGGGCGACCAATGTTAGAGTTAGACTACCTAACTGCATGTTTGCAGTGAGCTATGCTGCCGGCGCAGGGTGAGTTTTAAGGGGTTGTTCTTAGCTCTGTCCACAGTCCACGTGTCCGGTGCTTCAGCCGCCGCCGTGATTGGCCCCAGAAGGTCGGAGGTTGGGTCCACTGGCTTGACGTGGTTGTAGTGGATCCACGACGCAATGCCTTCTACCTTCAGGGCGGTGGGTGTGGTCAGGAGTACTTGGAGTGGTCCTTTCCACCTGGGCTCTAGGGTCTCTTGTCGGTGTCGCTTAACCAGGACCCAGTCTCCCGGCTGGTACGGATGGGGTGTCGGTGGGGGACTGGTCTCATATAGCTCTTTCAGCTTGGGCCAGATTTCTTGGTGAATTTTCTGTAAGGCTTGAAAGGAAAATAAGAATTCAGAGACATTTTCTGTTTCAGACTTAAGCAGGTCATCTTTTAAGCTAGGAACCAGGGGTGGAGGTCTGCCATACATGATTTTGTAAGGGGTAAGGCCCAGTTTGTAAGGGGTATTACGGGCCCGGAACAGAGCATAGGGGAGAAGGACTACCCAATTAGCGCCAGTCTCTATAGTCAATTTAGTTAAGGTCTCTTTTAAGGTCCGATTCATCCTTTCTACCTGTCCTGAACTCTGGGGCCTGTAAGCGCAATGTAGTTTCCAATTTGCCCCAAGGATGGAAGCCAAGTCCTGACTCACCTTAGCGACGAAAGCGGGCCCATTATCTGACCCTATCTGGATGGGGAAGCCATACCTGGGAAGGATATCTTCCAGAATTTTCTTTGCTACGACCTGAGCAGTTTCTCTTTTGGTTGGGAATGCTTCAGTCCACCCTGAAAAAGTATCTACAAAGACAAGTAAGTACCGGTACCCGTACTTTCCTGGCTTTATTTCAGTAAAATCTACTTCCCAGTAGATACCGGGCCTGGTTCCCCTGAGCCTTGTTCCTGTTGCAGCTTGAGATTGGGGGTATGCGTTGTTAAGCTGGCAGACTTTGCAACTTGTCACGATACTGCTGGCCGTCTCAGCTATATGTCTGATTTTGAGCTTGGAGCGTCTGATCAGGTCTATCATCCGCCGGGCCCCCACGTGGGTGGTTCGGTGGATGTGTTCTAACACCTGTTGTCCTAATTTTTCTGGTAGGATGGTTTGGTCATTAGTATCAGTCCACCACCCATTCTGGATTTGTTTCAGGGGAAGTTTGTCAATCCACTGGAGATCTTGTTCTGAATATTCAGGGAAATATGGCAAGTCCCGGGGGCCCGGGTCAGGGAGCTGGAGTGCAAGGAGTTGGCTGGGAGCCTTCGCCACATTTCTTGCAGTTTGGTCTGCCAGAAAGTTGCCTTGAGCAGTTGGAGTAGTTAGTTTCTGATGCCCTGGGCGATGTACAATGGCTAATTTTTCTGGCCTCCATAGGGCTGTTAGCAGGGCTAGGATCTCTTGCTTGTTTTTTTATCTCTTTTCCTTCAGCCGTCAGTAACCCTCGCTCCCTGTAAATGGCCCCATGTATATTGCGCCGTTGCAAAAGCATATCGGCTGTCTGTATATACTGTCAGCTTTTTCCCCGCCCCTAAGGTAAGAGCTTGGGTGAGCGCTATCAGTTCGGCCTTCTGGGCCGATGTCCCTGGGGGCAGGGGTTCCGCCCAGATTACCTCAGTCTCTGAAGTTACTGTCGCCCCAGCGTACCTCTGGCCTTGATGCATGAAGCTGCTCCCATCAGTGAACCAGACGAGGTCGGCGTCAGGAAGTGGGCGGTCCTGCAGGTCTTCTCGAACTCCGTGCACCTGAGCTAGTATCTCGGTGCAGTCATGGAGTGGGGCGTCCAGGTCCGGGTTGGGCAGCAGCGAGGCAGGGTTTAAGGTCGTTGGGGGCAGGAAAATTATCCTGAGAGGATTTGGTAGTAGTCCTTGGTAGTGAGTGAGCCGGGCGTTACTCATCCATCGATTAGGTGGCTGTTTGAGTACACCTTCGATGGCATGTGGAGTAACGACCCGCAATTCTTGCCCCATGACAAGTTTATCAGCATCTTGCACCATCAGAGCCGTGGCCGCAATCCTTCGGAGACAAAGGGGCCACCCGGTAGCTACTGGGTCTAACTTCTTTGACAGGTAGGCAACTGGCCTCCGCCAGGGGCCTAAGTTCTGAGTTATTACCGCCTTGGCGACACCCTTATTTTCATCCACGTATAAGTGGAAGGGCTTGGTAACATCAGGTAGTCCTAGTGCAGGTGCGGAGAGTAGGGCGGTTTTAATCTGTTGGAAGGCCAACTCGGCTTCGTCTGTCCAATTAAATGGTTGTTGCCCCCATGTTGCCCAAGAACTGGACTGGGGACCCCTCCACTTGCAAAGTTACCCTAGGTTCGGGGAAGGGGTCCGAACCCCGTCTTCCCTAGTCTTCGTCTTGAGTGACTAGTACGGGTGTAGACCTAGGGGGTCCGGGTCCCTGTCCTCGTGGTTTCTTTTTGGGTCAGTCTCTTACCCAGTGGCCAGCCCCCTTACAATAGGCACATTGGTCTTTGCTCAGATTATCATGCCGGGGGGGCTGCCTAGGTTGGGTGTACTCTGGCTGTAGATGCTCTTTCTGTACCACTGCTGCCAGGACCTTGGTCATTTTTTCAGTGGCCTTAAATTGCTTTTCCTCTGGAGTATCTCTGTTATTGTAAACCCGCTGGGCTATCTGAAGGAGGTCCTGAATCCGCTTTCCCTCCAAGTCTTCTAATTTCTGGAGATTTCTCTTAATATCTGGGGCTGCCTGATTTACGAAAGACATTACAATAGCTGCCTGACTTCCTGGAGCCTCTGGATCTATGGGAGTGTACTGTCTAAAAGCTTCCATTAATCTTTCTAAGTAGGTAGCTGGGCTCTCTGTCTTTCCCTGCAGAATAGAATATACTTTAGCCAAATTAGTGGGCTTGCGAGCAGCTGCCCGGAGACCCGCCATTAGAGTCTGGCGATAAAGGTGTAGCCGTCCCCTACCTTCTGCCGTGTTGTAGTCCCACGCCGGCCTGGTCAGAGGAAAGGTTGCGTTTATGAGGTCGGGGTTGGCAGTCGGTTGACCGTCGTCCCCCGGGACCAGCTTTCTAGCTTCTATCTGTATTCTCTCTCGCTCTTCTGTGGTGAACAAAATTCGGAGGAGCTGCTGACAATCATCCCAAGTGGGCTGGTGGGTGAACATGACACTGTCTAGTAAAGCCAGTAAATCTTTGGGATTGTCTGAAAACCGAGCACTCTGAGTTTTCCAGTTATACAGATCACTGGTGGAGAATGGCCAGTACTGGAGCCTGGGGATTCCTGTGTCATCTGGGGGTCCTATTTCCCGAAGGGGTAAAGCCACCGTGGAGTCAGGCGGCTGAGGGGGGCTGGTCCGCGAAGTGCGCCCTCGCGTCCTCCCCGCCGGCCCTTCAAAGTTACTTTCCCTTTCAGCGAGCCCGTGAGTGCCGGCCGCCTCCCGTCCGCCTGCTCCCTCCCGCAGCTCAGCCAGGGGGGCTGGGGCCTGGGGCCCGGAGGGGTACGGAGGGGGTTCTGTGAACAGTGGGTCCCCGCTGTCAGGTAAAACAGGATGGGGGGGGCTGTTGGTTGCTTGGATTTTAGTGGTCGAGCAACTAGTGCCTTACAGGGTTCAGAGGCCAATTGGAAAGGGGACAGCCAAGGAGGCAGGTTCTCAACAAGGTCCTGCCATATGAGGATATATGGGATATGATCTAAGTGGCCTGCACGCCCAGGTAGGAAAATCTTGGACTTTACCCTAGTGATGACAGCAAGTCGGAAGGTCCCTTCGGGCGGCCACCCCACATCAAAGGCAGGCCATTCGGAGCGACACAGAGTAATTAGCTTTCCTTTCCTGATTTCTATACCAAGATCATGGCCCCTTGCTCTAACTTCTTTGAAATTACTCATAAGGAGAGATAGAGGAGTGCTCTGGGTATTACCCATCCTGTAATAATTTGTAGTCTCTTCCTGTAAAGGAATGTGGGTTTGAATCCCTGTAAAGGAAATCTGATCTGACTTACTTATTAATGATATCTAATCGCAGGCGCACTTTGGCAGCCCGGGTCAGAGTCAGCTGCTGCCCGCCAAACCGGGGCAGTTCAGATCGCAAGCGTGCACCGGAAGCCCGGGTCAGAGTCAGCTGCCTGGATCGCAGTCGCGCTGGGGCAGCCCAGATTAGAGACAGCTGCTGCCCGCCCAACCGGGCAGCTCAGATACGGCTGCTGCCCGCCAAACCGGGGCAGCTCAGATCAGAGACAGATGCTGCCCGCCAAACCGGGGCAGCTCAGATCAGAGACAGCTGCTGCCCGCCCAACCGGGCAGCTCAGATATGGCTGCTGCCTGCCAAACCAGGGCAGCTCAGATCAGAGACAGATGCTGCCTGATCAACCGGGCAGCTCAGATACGGCTGCTGCCCGCCAAACCGGGGCAGTTCAGATCGCAAGCACGCACCGGAAGCCCGGGTCAGAGTCAGCTGCCTGGATCGCGGTCGCGCTGGGGCAGCCCAGATTAGAGACAGCTGCTGTCCGCCCAACCAGGCAGCTCAGATACGGCTGCTGCCCGCCAAACCGGGGCAGCTCAGATCAGAGACAGATGCTGCCCGATCAACCGGGCAGCTCAGATCAGAGACAGCTGCTGCCCGCCCAACCGGGCAGCTCAGATACGGCTGCTGCCCGCCAAACCGGGGCAGCTCAGATCAGAGACAGATGCTGCCCGATCAACCGGGCAGCTCAGATACGGCTGCTGCCCGCCAAACCGGGGCAGTTCAGATCGCAAGCGCGCACCGGAAGCCCAGGTCAGAGTCAGCTGCCTGGATCGCGGTCACGCTGGGGCAGCCCAGATTAGAGACAGCTGCTGCCCGCCCAACCAGGCAGCTCAGATACGGCTGCTGCCCGCCAAACCGGGGCAGCTCAGATCAGAGACAGATGCTGCCCGCCAAACCGGGGCAGCTCAGATCAGAGACAGCTGCTGCCCGCCCAACCGGGCAGCTCAGATACGGCTGCTGCCCGCCAAACCGGGGCAGCTCAGATCAGAGACAGATGCTGCCCGATCAACCGGGCAGCTCAGATACGGCTGCTGCCCGCCAAACCGGGGCAGTTCAGATCGCAAGCGCGCACCGGAAGCCCGGGTCAGAGTCAGCTGCCTGGATCGCGGTCGCGCTGGGGCAGCCCAGATTAGAGACAGCTGCTGCCCGCCCAACCGGGCAGCTCAGATACGGCTGCTGCCCGCCAAACCGGGGCAGCTCAGATCGCAATATAGATCAGATGAGAGCCAGGGGATGTCTCCCACCCGTCTCCGCTGGCCGTCCTATAGCGTGTCCGCCAGGACTGTGCCAGCTCCAGTTTCAGACCTCGCGAGTCACAGATTCGGATTCAGAACAGACACGGACAGACAAACGGAGACGAGCCAGCTCACCTATCCGTAGATTGATCCTAGCAGATCCGTTGACCAGGGGTCTGGTGGGCTTGGGGAATCCCGGACGGGCCCCCAGATGTTATGCCCAGACCGTTTGTTCCCCAAAGAAGACCACCAGAGTCCAGAGTCAAAGCCAAGCGGCAAGGATCTTTACTACAAGTTCGAACCTGGTCCCTCCATTCCACCGCATACAAGAGGGCCCCGAACAATGCGAGTGTTTGCTTTTTTATAGCCTGAAAGTTACAGGGGAACAAAGGAATTCTTTTGGTTCCCGCTCTTTCAGTAAAACTTTGAACGGCTGTCCCCTCATCTGTCCCCTTATCGGAGACTTTCCTGGTGGTGTTTGTACTGGGCTTGTTTGTTTTGAGCCCGGGGGAAGTTTAAGAGATATATGGTGATATGTGGTGGGATGGGAGGATGGGATGTGTTTGTACTGGGCTTGTTTGTTTTGAGCCCGGGGCTGAGGAATGTGCCTGGCTCTTTTCATCACCACTATGCTTCCTATGATCTGATTAGGACCAGACACTTGGCCAGAAAAGTGTAAAAACACAAAAGCTGGTGTCTCCTGCTGTGAGATTGGATGAAACACCTTTTCCCTTGTGTTCAGGAGCCCTTGGATTACACAATTCCATATTGCTTTCAGATAGGCCAGCCCAGAGGAAATCTTAGCGGATAATCTAACCTGGGTGTTGCACACAGAGGCCGCCCTGAGGGAGCCAAAGCCAGGGCTGCATTCATAGTCCCTTTATCCCCTAGACCTTTAAAAGGTTTCAAATTGAAATCACGATCATGTCATCTAAGATAACAATTAATTTCTCTTTACAATTAATTGCCATTCAGGGATGTTGTGGTTTGAATGTTTGTCCCTTCTGAAACTCATGTTGAAACTTAATCCCCAATGTAGCAATATTGAGAGGTAGGGCCTTTAAGCAGTGATTGGGTCTTCAGGGCTCTGCCCGTTTGATGTCTTAATCCATTTATGGATTAACGGTTAATTGGTTAATGGAATAATGGGTTATCAGAGGATTGGGATTGTGGTTTCATTTTTTTTAAGTAGATTTTGAGACTTCAGAACAGAAAATGAGGATGATCAGATGGGAAGTCCCCTCCATATCCAAACCACAAAAACACTCTAACTCATCTTTCACCATCTGCTTATTTTTTATGACATGGAAAATTGACATGTAATTAGTCTAATAATGAGTGCAAAGCAAACACAGCTCTAGTTCCACGTTCCAATAAGATGCAACATCTAAGCTTCTCTATACTGATACTTAGAACTGCCACTATGTGAAAAGATTGATGTAATCACAGCTAGACTAGATTAATGCTGTCATCTAGTTTATGGGTTTTGATTTCTAACATTTGAGGGGACAGAAAAGTGTAAAAAAGTCCCAAGTGTATTCTCTACTGCATGTTTTTCATCTCTGCCCAAGGATTTTGGTGTAAAGGCTGGAAACCTTTACACCAAATCTTTACACTAAAGTTGTGAAGACACATAAATCTTTCTCCTGGGATGCCCACAAGAAGGAATGAGTCTTAGTTGCTGCAGGACCTGAGATGGGCAGAGATTATGAGAGCCTCCCATACACTTGGTGTTCTGCACTGAATTGGGTTCCCCCAAAATTCATGATAATTTTGATTAACTAATCTCCAAGTGATGGCATTTGGAGATGGGGCCTTTGGGAGACAATTAAGTTTAGATGAGGTCATGAGGGTTGGGGTTTCATAATGGGATTAGTGCCCTTATGAGAAGAGGAAGAGATACCAGGTCCCTCTCCTTCTCTCCCTTTCTTCTCTTGCCCCTCTACCCACTTCTCTCTCTCCTTCTGTGCCATGTGAGAACACAGCTACAACATGGCCATTGGCATGACAGGAAGACGGCCCTCACCAGGAGCTGAATCACTGGCGCTTTCATCTTGGACTTCCAGATCCTGGGAAAGACTCACCAAGGCAGACATCTGTAGCTGCCTGGAATTTTCTGATCTGGAGTTGATGCTCTGGAACCCTGTGGTTGTTAACTCAGAAGGCACAAGGCTAGGGATCTTCTTTCAGTCCCCGTTAGTCTATCCCCACTCTTCATTTTCTCTTTTGTTTTTCAAGTAATGAATTTATTTTTCCAATTAATGTAGCCAGCTCATGGTACAGCATATTAAAGCATAAAGTACAAATCCAAGGAAGGTAATACCTTTACTATGTTATAAAACTTTGACAAATCAATATATTACTTTTTATTATAATAAAAGCATATGTTTCTGGGAGTCATATACTACTTTAGGGATAATTTTTACTCCAAAAATATTCAAGTACTAAACCAAAACACTGGTTTTTAATGGTGGTTTATAGCAGAGCAAGTTATTTTATACACATTAATATCATTTAAAACTGAGCAATTTCTCCTTTTAAAGTGAAGTTCCTTATGCAAGCTGTTGAAGTTTATGGCAGCAGGGCAATTGTGTGTATATAAGAGGTGGCTCTGCTTTGTTCTGAAGTTCCACCAAAGTCAGGTAGTGTGCCCAGGTGTTAAAAGCTTTAAAATTCTACCTTAAAATGATTCAATGTCAATGCAAACTGCCAAGTACTTTTTGAAAAATTTTTAAATGTTCACATAAATACTGGAACTCTCAAAATTAGACAATCATTTCAAACAACACTTATTTTAGATGATCCCTTTTATTTAGACACCCTGAACCTCTTTGTTTTTATTCCATGTCACAAAGTCTTCTATCAGTCTATTTTTTAAAAATTCTACCTAAGATACGGTTTTAAAATAACAGATTGCCAGGTTGGAGACACCTGGGGTACTTGATGTCTTCCAACATTCATTATCATTTCTCTGTAAATGATGCTGCTACTATCAGAGTTCTTATGCTTCCTCTTTTTGAAGCCAGCAATTCCTCAATCTTAACATGTAGTTTAAGTATTACCCATTCCAGTGCTTCTCAGCCTTTATTAGCATTTGAAGATATTGTACTTGTCTTCAGTTCTTCAAGGTAACTGCAGAGGCTGATTCTTTTCACAATGATTGTGGTTTCTTGAGTCAAAATAGTTTTTTTTCTGGGTCCTGAAGACTATGTTTTGGCTCTTGCTGCAACAGTAAGAGACTTGCAGTTCCCACTCTGTGCAGAGAAGTCTGTGGCCTTGCAACTTTCCAGAGGGATCTATATATCCTTCCAACACATCAACCCACACCCTGCTCAGGTTCGCAGGGCTTGGGTATTTGTGCATTGCAGCTGTTGTAACAGTTTCCCACGGGTGGTGAAAGACGTGCTCTGCAGTCCAGATCTTGATGGTGCAGGCAGTCTGCTAGATGTCTGTGAAGCGCAGGGGAAAATGAGGTGAGGAGGCTACACCTGTCCCACCCCATCGGGGGCCCTTCAACCAGCTTCGCTGTGCGCAGGTGCCGTCGGCTCCAAGTGAGGCGGTCCTCCACTCTTCGTTACAATGTAACATTTAAACCATTTAAAGCAGAGATCCGCAACGTTTTTGGCACCAGGGACCAGTTTAGTGGAATACAATTTTTCTAAGGATGGAGAGGGGTGTGGGGATGGTTTCGGGATGAAGGTGTTAGAACTCAAATAATCAGGCACGCAATAGATTCTCAAAAGGATAGCAAAAGCTAGTCTTGGTCCTGCGCATGCGCAGTTCACAATAGGGTTCGCGCTCCTGTGAGAATTTAATGCAGCAGATCTGACGCTAGGCGGAGCTCAGCCAGTAACGCTCGCTTGCCCACTGCTCAGCTCCTGCTTTGGGGCCGGGTTCCTAACCGGTCCGTGGTGGGGGGGATTGGGGACCCCTGATTTAAAGAACACTGCTAATGCCTGTTTTCTGCCTTTATCTGGAGGGCCACAGTCAGTTTCGAAGCAACTCCAGCATATGATCCACCCAGCTGTCCCCTCCCACCCTGTTAGTACCCACAGCTCCTCAAAGGCCCCTGGAATTTAGACTAAAGCCTGATCACGCCACTGCACACCGGCCTAGGCGACCCAGCGAGACCCCCATCTTAAATAATAATAATACTCAAAAGAAAAAGAAAAAGCTCTGAGCTAGGTCCCTGCCCCCTTTCTGTCTGCTTCAGGCCCATCTATACCAACCTTGATTTACTAGTTTTGATTCCACAGTTGGAGAATAAGGGAAAGGCTTTAATCAATGTGTACAGTTTCGATGGAAGAACCATCACAATTTTGAGTAGATCTAAAAGAAAAGTTCCTTAGCACATTGCATATTATTCACTACATGAAGAGAGTTTTTCTAAATAAAAATGTTTAGGACATTCAGGAGAGGAAGAACAAATTATGGAATGATCTCCACAGCAAAGACCTCAAGGCTCTTATGCGTGCAGGGCACAGTTCCAGTGCAAAAGTCCCCAGAGACAGCATGAGGGTTCCCACTGAGGTGCCTCGGGCTCCTTCCAGGGCAGCAGTTGAAGCAGGTCCTACTGCAGGCCTGCAGAAAGGCAGGGGTTTCTCTCCTTTCCGGGTTCCTTCTTGATGGAATCGTCGGTTTTCAGCAGCTTCCGGGGACAGCCTGGACCGCAGAGAGCAGTCCTGACTCCACACAGGTGGAGAATAAGGAACAGGCTTCAACTGTCATGTACAAAGAACTATGAATTCTGAGTTGATCTAAAAGTAAAGCTCCTTAGCATATTCTTGATTACATATAAATCAAAGTTGTATAATTGAGAAAACTTTAAGGCACTTTGGAGAGGAAGAACTATATAAGGAATTATCTCCATCATAGAGACTTCTTGCTCCTAGATGAACAGTCCCAAGGAAGTTTACAATAACATAATGAGGGTCTCCACTGGGGTGTGAGGAGCTCCTTCTGGGGAATTGGCTGAAGGCAGTGGTGCTGTTGATGCAAGGATACCCCTAAAATTGGAGTTTAGCCTGGGAGACCAAGTAGATACTTGACTTTGAGCCAGAAAGAATTCAAGAGCAAGCCAACAGAGTAATGTGAAAGCAAGTTTATTAAGGAAACTAAGGAACAAAAAGGAGGCTACCCCATAGTCAGAGTAGCAATGGGGCCAGGGTGGCTAGCTGGCTATTTTATGGCTATTTCTGGATTATATGCTAAACAAGGGGTCGATTATTTCTTTAGTTATCTGGGAAAGGGGTGGGAGCTTGTGGAACCAGGAGTTTCTCCCCCTGACAGAATATACAGAGTAACTCTTGGGCATTGCAATGGCATTTGTAAACAGTCACAGTGATTGCTCGGGTGTTAGTGTCTTTTAGCATCCCAATGCATAATAATTAGCATATAATGAGCAACGAGGGTAACCAGAGGTTGCTTATGTAGCCATCTTCCTTCTAACTGGTTTGGGCTTTTTTTTTTTTTTTTTTTTAAAGGAATCATGTCTTATCAAGAGGGTATTGTGACCTGTGTCTTGGGGACCTAGTCTCCTGTTTGTCTTGCAAAACTAGTCCTGCCAAACTCCTATCTCACTGTGAGCCAGGAGCAACAAAATGTTTGTACCCCTCTCCCCTTCCTGGGTTGCTCTGTATTTCAAGCCCTGATTGTGAGCAGTTTATGAAGGCATCCTCAGTATGTGTCTGTTCAGCTCCACAAGCGTTGGCATCTCCTGGCTGGTTTGGGACCATTGAACCCTGCCATTGGTAGAATCCATCTTTCTTTAAGGTGACTGGAGCTCCTTTGTGGTTTCAGCCACTGACTCCTGGATATGTGGGTTTTGATGGCCTTTGGACCCCTCTTGAGCCTGGGAATAGCTCCGCGCCTGCTGGAAACCCAGCACAGCAGCCCACACATACCTGATTTTACATCCTCACAGAGCTAAGGGCATTGGCAGGCATGGTGGCTCAACACAGCAAGTGATCTAGTGCCCAGCCTCAGGTTTGTTCACGGTCCTGACCTGGTGGCATGTAACATGCACTCTGGACCTGCCTACCTCCAGGACTGTTCTTCCAGGGTTGATGGACAGAACTCCATGGGTTCAGTCTTGTGACAAGGCCAGCAATATAGATGAGCTAGGAAAAGAGGTAAATAACACTGGCTAGTACTGAGTGTGTGTTTTTATAGTATGTTTTGTCTTGTATATAGGCCAGAAACCAGCTATTCAAATAAGCAGGGGATTAACACTAATTTGCCTTGCAAATTGGTTCAGAACCTGATAGGATTAAGGTGAAAATTGTATCATTCTGGAAGATACTCTGAAAACGCTGCTGGGTTGCTATGATTGAATCAGCCAAGGAAAGAGAGCAAGGGAGATGTCCCACTGGTGGCACGAACCAGTTACTTACTGTCTACTCACTACAGAAAGTGTGTCCTTATTGCAGAGCAGCCTAGACAATTACACCTACTATGTCTCATTCTTCTTGCATATTTTAGAGGCATTGAGCAGTTATAGATAGGAGACACAATGAGGTTAGATCATAGTCCAAGATCAGAAAGCTAATTCTGCTAGAATCTGGATTCAGAGTCCAGGTCCTGCAGCATACCAATCACATAGAGTAATGAATAAAATAGGCTAGGTTGTGAAAAGGAGCATCCCAGGACTTTCTTAAATCCATACATTTTCTTTTTTTGTCTACACTCATCTAACTACATGAAAGGGAGACCTCAAAGGTGCGATGATTTTTATACCTAAGGAGAAAATAAGTTGAATTGATGTAACACTTTCAACAGTGTTTTGTGCAAGCCTTGATCCTATTTTATGTAATTAGGTTCATTCTGTCAGTTATTCGTTTTTATCTCTTTTCCTACTTCTACTGAGATTCTTCTTATTAGTAACTATTTTACTTCTAGCTATTTTATTTTTATTTTTATTGTGTGTTTTGTAGCAATCAGTCTTATATGCGACACAATTTTATGTATATATATTTTTAATTCTTCCAAAAAGTATTGGGTGTATATCTTATTTCATTTATTATTTTTCGCTTATTGGCATATTTCTAAGATTTTTATAGGTACACTTCATTTGCTGCTTCCAACTTCAGCATATCAGCTTCTAATGAGTCTCTGCCAGACTTTCCCTCTCCAGTGTCCCACAGGGGACACTCAGATGCCACCTAATCAACAATATTTCGTATGTTAGTCTCATTCTCATGAGAGAATTTATTTAGGATATACATCGTCCTTCAGCAAAATTATTCATCGAAAATGCATAACCTAATTTTATGGAGTATTGCCAGATTGTTCTTTAAATGAATGAAACATTTGTCCTCCAAAAATAGTCCATGAGAATTACTGTATACATTTATTCCCTACGGATACTTGGATTGACCCAACCATCTAATATTTGCTGCGTGTTTCTGAAGGGAGAAGCCTGCGGTGGTTTAGCAGCTGTCTGATTCAGTGTTTACTGATTTCTGACAGTATCTTCTTTTAGGGAGCCAATTTGCAATGTGGTTCAGAAAAATCATTCCCTGACATTCAGTCTAAAATCTGTGTCTACACTTTTCTATCAGATTTTTTTTTCATTTTTTTCTTTTCATTTTTTTTTTTTTTTTTTGAGACAGGGTCTTGCTCTGTCGCCCAGGCTAGAGTGCAGTGGCACAATCTTGGCTCACTTTAACCTTTCCTTCCTACGTTCAAGCTTTTCTCCTGCCTCAGCGTCTCAAGTAGCTGGGATTACAGGTGCCTGCCACCACACCCAGCTAATTTTTTCTTTTAAAAATTAAAACAAAGTGGAGACGGGGTTTCACCATATTGGCCAACCTGGCCACGAACTCATGACCTCAAGCAATCTGCCTGCCTCGGCCTCCCGAAGTGCTCGGATTACAGGCGTGAGCCACCACAGCTGGCCTCTATCAGAATTTTTTTTTTTTTTTTTTTTTTTTTTTGAGACAGAGTCTCTCTCTTGTTGCCCAGGCTGGAGTGCAGTGGCACGATATCCGCCCACTACAATCGCTGCCTCCTGGGTTCAAACAATTCTCCTTCCTCAGCTTCCTGAGTAGCTGGGATGACAGGCACGTGCCACCACACCCGGCTAATTTTTGTACTTTTAGTAGAGACGCGGTTTCACCATGTTGGTCAGGCTGATCTCGAACTCCTGACCTTGTGATCCACCTGCCTCAGCCTCCCAAAGTGCTGGGATTACAAGCATGAGCCACAGCGCTTGTCCTAGATTTTAATGATGTTTATACCGTAATAAATCTTTTTATGCTTATACTATTTGAGAGTGTTTTGTTTCTTTTCCTAAAAGCCATAAAAGAAATACAACAGTAACATCACACTTAATATGGTTACTCTGAATCCGGAGTTGAACTATTGGAATTTAGATTAGTCCCTCTAAAGATAAAGCTGAATCTCCAGTTTATACAATGTAGTAATTTATCCAAGGTCATGGGACAAATATGTACATGTTTCTTAAAAGTACCTCCTGAATGAGCTGAGGTTCTCTCAGAAGATAGCAAGATATTATTGTAAGGTGTTCTCTCTTTCTTTGAAAAGAGAAAGGAATTCATCATGATTCCCCCTGCTCTGCTGAAAATATGAGATGTGGCCTAACTTTGTAGTTGTCAGGCTACCTTACAGGCATGTAAATATGCGAATGCCAACTCAATACTAGGGTGCCCTCTCTCTTCTATTTGGTACACAGCAGTCTTTTGTTGTGAGAATTGTGTTATTTCACCAACAGTGGATATATTCCATTCTTTTCTTCCTCCTAAGTGGACTGTGCCGAGAAGCAGTTATTCATAAGGCCTCTCAGAAGATGGTTTCATGAGATCAAACAACCATTGTTGTTCAGAGCAGCTTCAAATTTGTGGAGTCAATGTTCATACAGCTAGTAGGGGAATCTCTTTGAGAAAATTAGAAAAATGTTTTAGGTCAAAAGTTTTACAAACTCTTTGGAAGTTTGCCTTACAGTTAAACTTTATTGGTTTAATAATAAAGTCACCTCTGGTCATATTTGATACCAAGCTTGGGCTACTAGGAAGCACAGCATTGAATATGCTCATCCCTGACCCTCTCCTCTTTCTTCTCACTCCCACTTTCTAAGGACAGCACTCTTGAATAAAGCAATCTCACATGAGTGTTTATTTCAGTGATATTTCTGGGGGAAGCCAGGCCATTAAAATATGCCTCTCTGCTCACCTCATGTACCTCACTGTTTTTCCCCTGCTGTTGGAATCCTCAAAAATTCACTCTGTATTAACATTTATTTCAGAGTACCTTCAAAAATAGAATGATTCAAGCCAATCTTGACTCTTGAAATGGCACATGAGACATGTTCCCTATATTTGAAAAGTCTTTGACTGAGTGGGACAACTACATAGATAGAAAGGCCTTTTTAAATATCAACAAGTTAAGTTTTTTAATGCCCATTTCATGCATCACGCTAGCGCCCCCTCCTCAATTTTTCCATCAGCCAATATCTCTCCCAATCACAGGGCAAAATTATAAACAATATGTTAGAATTCTGAATCCAGTAATATACTTTTAAAAAATGCATCATAATCTAATTGAGTTTATTGGGAGCTCAACATGGGTTTGGAATTTGAAAAATCAATCTCTAATCTCCACATTAACATCAGAAAAAATAAAAGATTTTCTCAGTAGATACAAAAAAATCTTTTTAAAAATCAACCCTGCTTCATTATTAATATGAAAGTCATATTAGCAAATTTGAAACAGTGAATTCCCTTAATTTGATAAAACTTATCTATTAGAGATGCACACCTAACATCTCACTGAACTGTGAAATATTGAAATATTAAAATCTGCCAATTTCTTATTGAAATAAGAAACTGCCAATCAGTGGACTCACTCATTCTCTCACCCCCCTGCCCCACCCTATTACTGCTTGATCCAGTAAAAACCCAAGGACTTTAAATAGTGCCTTGCAGAATGATAAAATTTTTACCATAACCTTATCACAGTCTGAAGCAATTAGCAAGGTGAATAAGTGTTAATCTCCACATGATTGGATTTTGGTATACGACTTCCTGTACAAGACAGAATGCTATAAAAGCCCACAGTCAGCGATGGACTGCGCCATTTGCTCTTTTCCTAGACTAGCTATGGCTGGGCCTAGTCAAGCCTTTCCAGGCAGAGGCTATGAAGTTCCAACCATCAACCTTGGAAGAGCTGTCTTGGAGGCAGGCAGGTCCAGAGCCCCACACGCCATGGGACCTGAACCAAGAGCAAGCCTGGGCCTGGGCGCTGGATAACTTCCCTGTGCAGAGCCGCCACTCCTGCCAATGCCATCAGCTCTACGGGAGCTCTGCTCCGGGCTGGCTGCTGCACTGCGATTCCACCGGGCACGCAGCCCTGCCCGGAGATGACAGGGGCCAAAAACGGCCTCGAGACTCTCATGTCGATGAGTCAATGGCTGAAACCACAGACGGGCTCCAGTCCCCTCAAGAAGACGCAGATGCTACCGACGGTGAGATCCAAAGCGGCCTGAAGCTGTCTGGAGATGCCAGCGCCTGTGGAGGTGGAAGTACACACGCCCAGGGCACCCCCTGCAGCCCAGGCCGCCTCCGGCAGCTGCTGAAAACCTAGGATTCCATCAGGAAGGAACCCGGAAAGGAGAGGAACCCCAGCCTTTCTGCAGGCCTGCGGCACGACCTGCTTCAACTGCTGCCCTGGAAGGAGTCCGAGGCACTCCAATGGGGACCCTCATGCCGTCCCTGTGGACATTTGCACTGGAACTGTGCCTGCACTCATAACAGCCTTGAGGTCTGTGTTGTGGAGATCTTTCCTTAATTTGTTTTTCCTCTCCTGAGCGTCCTAAACATTTTTCATTTAGAACAACTCTCTTCATGGAATGAATAATATGCAATGTGCTAAGGAACTCTTCTTTCAGATGTATTCAAAATTGCTATGGTTCTTCCATTGAAACTGTACACATTGATTAAATCCTTTCCCTGTTCTCCACCCGTGAAATTGATTTTGAGCTGGTAAATCAAGATTGGTATAGAGCCTGAAGCAGACAGAAAGGGGACAGGGATGCAGCTCAGAGCTTTTTTTTTTTTTTTTTTTTTTTTTTTTTTTTTTTTTTGAGCTGGGGTCTCGCTAGTCTTCCTGGGTAGCCCAGGCTGGTGTGCAGTGGCATGATCATGCTTTAGTTTAAATTCCAGGGGGCCTTTGAGGAGCTGTGGATACTAGCAGGGTGGAAGGGGACAGCTGGGTGGATCACTTGCTGGAGTTGCTTCAAAACTGACCCTGGCCCTCCAGATGAAGGCAGGGAACAGACATTAACAGTGCTCTTTAAATCAGCAGTCCCCATCCCTTTTGGCACAAGGGACTGGTTTTATAGAAGACAATTTTTCCATGGATGGGGGGTTGGTAGACAGGGATAGTTTGGAGATGAAGCTGTTTTACCTCAGATAATCAGGCATCAGATTCTCAGGAGGAGGGCACAAGGTAGATCCCTTGCATGTGCAGTTTACAATAGGCTTCGTGCACCTACGACAATCTAATGTCTCTGCTGATCTGACAAGAAGTGGAGCTCAGGTGGTAACGCTGGGCTGCTGGCCACTCCCATCCTGCTGTGCCACGGGGCTCTTAATGCTAACAGTAGAGGGTGTCCAGGTTCTTGGCGTCTTGAACAAAGAATTGGACACAATGTGCAAGCAAAGCAAGGACGGAATGAAGGGATTTATTGAAAACAAAAGTACACTCCACAGTGTGGTAGTGGGCCTGCGCATAGGGGCTCAAAGTTACAGCGTTTTTGTGAGTTTAAATACCCTCTATTTGGGGTACGCCCTATGTAAATGAAGAGGATGAAGTAAAGTTTCAAAGTCATTTACTGGGTGTATGCCCTATGAGAGGATATTTCCTGTTATAGCTGAAGTGTGAATGGGCCTTATGTTCCCGGCCCCCAGACCCTATTTTCCTGCCTCACTAACAGGCCAGGGTCCAGTACAGGCACGCTCTCTGGGGAGTTGGGGACCCCTCCTTTAAATAGTTTAAAGTTTACATTGTAATAAGGGCTGGAAGAGGGGGTTGGGATGTCCTTCACATGAGGCCGATGGTGCCTGCCTACTGCGAAGCTGATTGGTATGCTGGGGGTGCAGTGGGGCAGGTGTAGCCTCTTTGCCTCATTTTCCCCTGCACTGCCCAGACATCTCCTGGACTGCCTGCATCATCAAGGTCTGGACTTCAGAGCACGTCTTTGATCACCTGTGGGAAATTGTTACAACAGTTGCAATGCACAAATACCCAAAAGCCCTATGAACCAGAGCATGGTGTGGGTTGATGTGTTGGACACACATATAGATCCCAATGAAGAGTTGCACAGCCACAGATTTCTCTGCACAGAGTGGGAACTACAAGTCTCTTATTGGTACAGAAAGAACCAAAACATATGTGCTAGAATATTCTGTAGTTAATCCTATAGAGAAAACAATGGAACTTAAATCTACTAATATTTCACTTAAAATATGGTTTCATTAGGTGAGAGACTTATATACACACCACATCCTCAGGACCCAGAAAAAAATTATTTTGACTCAAGAAGCCATAATCACTGAAAGGAGGCAGCCTCAGCAGTTATCTTGAAGGACTGATGGCAAGTAGGATATCTTCAAATGCTTTCCAAGGGCGGGAAGCACTGCAATGGGTCATACATAAATTACATGTTAAAAAATGAAGAATTGATGGCTTTCACAAGAGGAGGCATAAGAACTCCGGTGGTGGCTGCAGCAGCCTTTGTAGTGAATTGATAATGAATGTGTGTAGACAAGTACCCCACGTCTCTCCAAGCTGGCAATATATTTATTTTAAAACTATAAATATATTTTAAGTAGAATTTTTAAAAAGTAGGCCGACATAAGACAGTGACTTTAGATCAAAACAAAGAGACGCATGGCATCTAAATAAAACGGATCATCTGAAATTAGTGTTATTTGACATGACTGTCTAATATTGGAGATTCCAGTATTTATGAAAAATTTAACATTGAAAGAAATTATTCTTCTTAATGTTTATTTTAAATTCAGGGTACATATGCAGGTTTGTTATTTTGGTAAACTTGTGTCATGGGAGTTTGTTGTACACATTATTTTATCACCCAGGTATGAAGCCTGGTGCCCATTACTATTTTTCCTGATCCCCTCCCTCCTTCCATCATCCACCTTCAATAGGCTCCAGTGTCTGTTGTTCCCCTCTTTGTGTCCATGTCCATGTCATCTCCAGCTTATAAGTGAGAACATGTGGTATTTGTTTTTCTATTCCTGCATTAGTTTGCTGAGAAAAAACGGCCTCCAGCTCTGTCTATGTTCCTGCAAAAGACATGATCTTGTTCAATTTTATGGCTGCATAGTATCCCATGGTATATATATACCACATTTTCTTTATCCAGTCCACCATTAAAGAACATTTAGGTTGATTCCATGTCTTTGCTATTGTGAATAGTGCACATGCATGTATGGTCTTTATGGTAGAACAATTTATATTCCTTTGGTACATACCCAGTAATGGGATTGCTGGGTCAAATGGTATTTCTATTATTTGGTCTTTGAGGAATTGCCATGCTGTTTTCCACAATGGTGGAAACATTTACACTAATTTACACTCTCACCAATTGTGTATAAGCAAAATTTTAACATTTTTTTAAAAAGTACTTGGAAGTTTGCATTGACATTGAATCAACTTAAGGTAGAATTTTAAAGCTTTTCATACTTTGGAACACCACCTGGCTTTGGTCCAACCCCAGAACAAAGCAGAGCCATCTCTTACATACAAACAATTGCCCTGCTGCTGTAAACTTCAATACCTTGCATGAGGAAATTCAATTTAAAAGGAGAACTTGTATAGCTTTCAAACATATTAATATGTTTATTAATAATAACTTGCTCTGCAAGTTATTTTAAACCATCATTAAAAACCAGTGTTTGCCGGGTGCGGTGGCTCACACCTGTAATCCCACTGCTTTGGGAGGCCAAGGAGGGCAGATCACAAGGTCAGGAGTTTGAGACCAGCCTCGCCAACATAGTGAAACCCCATCTTTACTAAAAATACAAAAAATTAGCCAGGCATGTTGGTGGGCACCTGTAATCCCAGCTACTTGGGAGGCTGAGGCAGGAGAATTGTTTGAACCTATGAGGCGGAGGTTGCAGTGAGCTCAGATCACACCATTTCACTTCAGCCCGGGCTACAGTGCAAGACTCCGTCTCAAAAACAAAACAAAACAAACAAACAAATGAACCAGTGTTTTGGTTTACTACTTAAGTATATTTGGAGTGAAAATTATCACTAAAATAATATATGACTCTAACAAAAATGCTTTCATTGTAATAAAATGTACTATATTGATTTGCCAAAGTTTTGCAACCTGGTAAAGTTTGCAAAAGGTCCTTGGATTTGTAGTTTGTGATTTAATATGCTGTACCATGGACTGGTTATGTTAACTGGAAAAATAAATTTGTTACTTGAAAATCCAAACAAAACAAAAAACAAAAAGTGAAGGCAGATTAAAGAGGACCACAGGAAGACTTATAGCCTTGTGCCTTCTGAGTTGACAACCACAGAGTTCCAGGGCATTAACTCTAGATCAGACACTTCCAGGCACCTACAGAAGTCTCCCCTGGTGAGTCTTGCCCACGATCTGGAAGTCCAAGACCAAAGCACCAGATTCAGCTCTTGGTGGGGATTCTCTTTCTGTCGTGCCAATGGCCATGTTGTAGCTGTGTTCTCACATGGCACAGAGGGAGAGAAAAAGAGAGAAAGGGGGAGAAAGGGAGAGAGGGAGAAGGGGAGAGAACAAGAAGGACATGGTATCTCTTCCTTTTCTCGGAAGGCCGCCAATCCCATTATGAAAGCCCCAACCTCGTAACTTCATCTTAACGTACTTGTCTCCCAAAGGCTCCATCTCTAAATACCATCACCTTGTGGATTAATCAAAATCATCATGAATTTTGGGGAACACAATTCAGTCCATAGCACCAAGTGTATGTGATGATCTCATAATCTCTGCCCATCTCAGGGCCTGCATCAACTGAGACTATTTTCTTTCTTCAGGCATTTCAGAAGACAGAGATTTTTTTTAAAAAAGGTGCAGCAGAGAATACAATGCATTGATTAGTTAATTAATTAATTCTGAGACAGCATCTCACTCCAGCACCCTGGATTATTTGGGTTACTTCAGTGCCCCTCTGGCAGGTGATATTGTTTCACATTCATTGCTTGCCTGTATGGGGGCAAGTACACAGGCATCCATTGGGCCAATCCCCTTTTTGTAGCTTGATTACTTTCCAGACTCAGACCTTATTCTTATTCAGCTCATTTGAGGTCCACTAATGCTTAACTCATAGCATAGATTTTATTTCACATTAATGGATTCAAAAGTGTGACTGCCCAATGTCACAATTCTTTTTTAATTGGAAATGACCCAGACATTCAATGGTATCTGAAATAATTTTAATAGTTTAAGTTACATTAAAAGTTCACCTACAAGCATTGATTCCATTTATATTTATTCAATTTATTCACCTATAGCAGTTTATCTAGATTAGTTTTTACAACTAAGACATTAGACAACACTAATTATCGCTCCAAGTTATTTCTTTGTTAACAATTTGCATGGCCTGTGAATATCAGGTGTTCACCTATGCAAAAATCTTAATTAAACACATGGGCATTTTTTTCTGATAATACTGAAAAATTAATTATTCTTATGGAACCAACAATATTAAATTAGTCTTATTTATCAAAAAATTCATTCAAAGAAAGATTATTCTGTTTTTGGTTGAGTTTATGATCTTATAACCTTCATGTAAAATTCTAGCATGTTCAAATATTTAGCAAAGGCAAATATAAAACTCATCTAATTAGTAAACCCAGACAAAAATGTGTGCTTACAATTCCAAAGACATTTCTATTTTTATTTTGTGAATAGTTTTAAAGCAAGCTTATTATTAAAGACTATTAAATTCACACAAATTTGAAAAGCATTTGGACTTTCTTGCTAAATTTATAAGCACTCATTTACTTATAAGCCAATATGGTGCCATTTTGGACATAACATACAACATAATACATGTAACATGCACAGAGACACATAGAAACACGTATCCATATACACAAAGATCAAATAGATGTTACCGTGAAACTCTAGCCATGACATGGCATCATAAACTCATTATTTTACAAAAGACAGCTGGAGTGGATCCAAATTATTTCAGGACAGGACAAAACTTGGACCTGTCCCCATGGCTAAACTTTATCTGCCCTGATAGGTAATCCAATTAATGCTGTGGACCAAACCTTTGGCTAATGCAGTTTCCATAGTAGTTTTATATCTAAAACTTTTTTGAACCATTTTTTCCTTCAGTTTCAAATTAGTTTCCAATGTTTACATCTTAGCTAGAACTGGCTGAACCGCAAACAAAAAACAAAGTTTCCAGGCCGGGCACAGTGGCTCACGCCTGTAATCCCAGCACTTTGGGAGGCTGAGGTGGTCGGATCACGAGGTCAGGAGATCCAGACCATCCTGGCTAACATGGTGAAACCCCGTCTGTACTAAAAAAATACAAAACATTAGCCGGGCGTGGTGGTGGGCACCTGTAGTCCCAGCTACTCTGGGAGGCTGAGGCAGGAGAATGGTGTGAATCCGGGAGGCGGAGCTTGCAGTGAGCCGAGATCGTGCCACTGCACTCCAGCCTGGGCGACAGAGCGAGACTCCGTCTCAAAAAAAAAAAAAAAAAAAAAAAAAAAAAAAAAAAACACCTTTCCAATAGCCTTCAATTTGCATTATCTTAAGCAGTGCATACACAAAAATGGGCCTTACCTCCTTTTCAGTTTGGGAGAATGTTAAAGTGCCAGGATTATCTCATAACAATGGTAATCATGAACAGAATCTGAGAGCCCAAAATGATAAATCAGGAAGGGGCCTCTGTGGAGGGAATCATGCCGCAATCAACAATGTCCATATAGGGTGAAACTGCCTGACTATTCAACAATCGTGGGCTGCTGCTATTTTCACCCTTTCAATGATTAAATGTTAAAATACCTGACAATACCAAGTGTTAGAGAGCATATTAAACTTCAGAGTATCTTATATATTGTAAATGGTAACATGAATTTGTACTATCACTTTGAAAAACAATCTGTTGCCTTGTGGAGCTGCAAGTCACATATCTCAAAACCTACCAATTCCATTTCAGAGTACACATCCAAGAAAAATTCTTGAACATACATATACGCTAGGAAATATGTAAAAGAATATTAATATCTGTGCTGTTAACAGTAACAAAAACCTGGTGGGGAGGGAGGATCCAAAGGTTCTCATTGAGGTTTTAATTTCCATTTCCCTGATGATTAGTAATAAAGAGCATTTTTTATATATGTTGGCTATCTGTATGTCTTCTTTTAAGAAACGTCTTTTCAATACAATAACTGAACTGATTGCAGAAAAGTTTGCTGGGTGGCTTTGGACCAACTCAGTTCCCCCATTTTCTTGCTTGTAGTCCTCAAGAATAACTGTAGAATGTGCTGGGAGTGCAACATCCTAAAACAAGGAGGAAGTGGCTGAAACAGCCTGGGCTGTACTCCTGTCTCCACCTAGCACAAGATGTCCTTCAACCCTTTAGCCCAGCGTGCAAGGTGAGCTGCTTATTGGGGTCCCTCAGCTGTGGTGCAAGAAGAGCATGTGCAGTTAAGACACCATCTACCGTAGGCAGCTTTCTGAGTTACAAGGGACCAACACACAATGAACCCTAGTCTTGCTATCCCTTGCTGCCTGTCTGTAAGTACAAATTTGTTTCATATAACTTGCTTATGAATATCTTATGTCTCAGTTGATTCAAAGAAGTTGGTAAGCAATGCACAGTTAACCTGCTTCACACTTACAATTTTCTGATCTTTCACAAATTACTGGGCACTGGTCTTACATCACTGCTCTTTTTGAACCTCGGGATATAGTAGATACAACCATTCAGTTTATATATTTATTTATTTTTGGGACGGAGTCTTGCTCTGTCGCCCAGGCTGGAGTGCAGTGGCCTGATCTCGACTCACTGCAACCTCCGCCTCCCGGGTTCAAGCGATTCTCCTGCCTCAGCCTCCCAAGTAGCTGAGACTACGCGCGCCACCACACCTGGCTACTTTTTGTATTTTTTAATAGAGACGGGGTTTCACCATGTTAGCCAGGCTGGTCTCAGACTCCTGACCTGGCTCATGCCTGTAATCCCAACACTTTGGGAATTAATCTTTAGAACTGGGCCATTTTCCCTAACCACCTCCAAGCTCCCTCCCAAATAATCCTTTGAGCCTCCCTCCCATTCCCCTTCATCGCAAACACCACACCCACACCCTGCCTTCAGCCCAGTATCCATCCCACCAAACGCACACACTCTAGCTCTAAGATACAGACATACCTCTTTCCCACAGCCCTGGCTCTCGGTCTCTCCTGTACTACTACCAGAACGTTTGGGGTCAGAAATCAGCGGATATCTACACTTCCCCGTCTCACAAAAGAGCTTCCCTCCTTAGGCGTCCGGAGGTCTCTTGGATTTTTCACTGCTAATCCCATCTGTCTTCACTAGACTCACTTCCCACAACTTGCTCCAGGAGGGGCCTATGTGGACACTGAAGGCGACTGGGGCGGTTCCTCTTCTGATGTAGTTAGCTCTCGGTTAGCTCTCCGCCCAGTTCTCCTTGATCTCTCCGGGCTGGACCACCTCGTAAGCAGGAGGAGCATAGAAGGAGGCGGGCTCCACAAGCTTGATCTTCTGAATCCCCCTGCCTCTGTAAACTTCCACTGGAAGAAGCGATGCACTGGCGAAGCCGTGTGAGGGGGGCTTTTGGTTCCAGAGAGACAGCCCGAGAGCCCCAGTGGGAACCATCCGGAGACCCAGAAGATCGAATTCGCGGGGCGGCGCGTTACCTTCCAACACGGCTGGGCCACCACTCTGAGAACCAGAATCAGCGGTACTGGGGCTTCCCCACGGGACAGGAGCGCGTTCTTTGGATTCCCCTGGTGCGGGGTGCACAACCTTCGGACGAAGAGTCCACGCCTGCCACCCAGGAGGAGCCCCAGGCGCAGGCAGGAGTGGCGGCCGCAGCCTCGTCGGAGGATCCCGGTCACTGCGCTCCGCGGCCGCCACACGCGCCGCGATCGGCCCTCTTCGAAGACTGGTCGCGGGAACCAGAGAGGTCTGACGATGGGGACCTCTCGGAGTGTCGTCGCCCTGCTACTGAGCCTTGGCGGCCACCGGGCTCAGCCTGGAGGCTTCCTTGTGCAGCATAGGCCGCCTGTCCGCCAAGAAGACCGCAGCCTGCCTGGGACGGCCGCCCTGGGCGCTCAGAAGCCAGGAGATGTCCAACGCGGCCCTTGGGTTCCTGATCCTCTGCCCAAGAACTGGGTTTCCGTAATGCCTCTGCTCTGTTCCCACGCCACTCAGGAGGCTGTGGCTGAGCAGCGCTTCAGACACATTATTCTCTTTAGTCTGTTCTCGGAATAAAATCCAACGCCAAGGCAAAAGTCTGCATCGCGCGTGTTTCTGGCCTAGCTTTTGGGGATGGATGGACCAATGCAAGGGCTGGTCTGATTGGGGATCCCTGTGCTGTCCCGAACCACGCCAACGCGGGACATTCTCAGGCTTCCCGGCCAGGGAGCAGGGAGGTAGCCAGGGCCTCCCGGGCCAAAGGGCGCGCCAAGGAACAGACTTGCCCCTTCATCCACCTTCCTCCAAACACACTGCGCAGCCCAGGCTTCCTGTCTACCTGGAGCACCAGGTCCATCCCAGAAAACTTACCTTCCTTCTCCTCGTCCTCCTTCTCTTCCTTCTCCCCGTCCTTCTCAGACTCTCCTTACACCCCCTGTGCATCTCAAGCCTGCACACAGAGAAAGCAGCCCTTTGTCCCCACCTCCCCCTTCCCACTCCCAGCCATAGAGTTTAATTAGTGCCCCCCAGCCCTGTCAGGATGTGCTTTATTCCGACGCTTATTCCAACTGGGGAGACCTTACAGGCCCCTTTCCTCCCTAGTTCAAAGGGACCTTGAGTCTACTGGAGCCAGGAAGCCCACACCCTGGATACCTCCATGGACTTCACAACATACACAGCCCCTAGTGGGGCAAAAGACCATTCCTTTGGGCAAGAAACTTCTGTAGTGGCTTGTAGGCTCCTCTTTCTTTTCTGGGACCTCTTTACTCAGTTCTGTGCTTTTCACTTCTCTACTGGGAAGATCTCAACCCTCCCCTCCCTTCCCCTGACCACTGTCACAGTACATACACACACACACACACACACACAGGGATACATCCACCTGGGGCTGCCCCCATGTTGTCGTTGCCCTCCTCTGTCCTGCCTGGAGTCTTCTGTTGTCTCCATGTATAGCTGAAGGTGGATGTTGTTGCTCATCCACCTTCACTGCCCTATGCTCACCACACTGAAGAGCCAAAGTAGTAAAATGGGATTGATTTTTGTCCTCTGGTGGACCAGTAGCTGTCCTGGTTTCTGGCTCACACTCCAAAGGAAGTGCTTGAATGCTTTTTTCAGCTTGGGTAACCTGTTGATCCATCAGGATAGCCTATCACAGATAGGACCAAGATTATCTACCTGTGATGGAGACAGTCATTCCCCACCCTGGAAGTCCCTCACTGCTCTTGCGGGTCTTCTTTTCTCACCCAGAGACAGAGGAAGAACATCTGTGGGGTTAAGAAATCAATGACTGCCTGAGTTTCCTCACTTCTACATCACTGCCTGAACCATGTCAGTTAGGCATCTCATGAGTCCTGGACAAGACCATTGTAATAGCCCTTGAAATTCCAGAAACGGTAAGGGTCCTGCTGAAAGCCCCTGGCCCAGTATTCCCTGGCATAATTTGGAATCCAGTTTCCCATTGACTGTTGCCAACTTCGAAATGCAAAGGCATAAGCAAAGGTGCTGTGCTTTCTAAGGTTCTAGCAGACACAGGGTCAAAATCTGTAAAATAGTAAAAGACATTTATTCTGAGCCAAATATGAGTGTCCAATGGCCCATGAAAGAGCCCTCAGGGATCCTGAAAACATCTGCTTTAGGCGGTCAGGGCAGAACTTGGTTTATACATATTTTAGGAAGACATGGGATTGATACATGAAAGATGTACATTGGTTCAGTCCAGAAACACAGTATAACCGGAAGCAGGATCTTCCAAGTCCAAGGCAAATTCAAAGATTTTCTTATTGGCAATTTGGTTAAACAATTATTATCACTAGAAAGGAGTGTCTGGGTTACCTTAAGGTATTGTGGAAACCAAGGTTTTACCATGCAGATAAAGCCCTCCAGGTAGCAGTCTTCAGAGAGCTAGGTAGTAAATGTTTCTCATCAGACTGAAAGAGTCTGTTCTATCATTAATTCCAAAAGAGAGGAGAATATTATGGGGCACGTCTGGATCTCCCTTTCCATCATGGCTTGAAACTCCTTTTTTTTTGAGACCAACTCTTTTTTTTTTTTTTTTTTCCAGAGTCTCGCTCTCTCGCCCAGGCTGGAGTGCAGTGGCGTGATCTCAGCTCACTGCAAGCTCCGCCTCCCGGGTTCACGCCATTCTCCTGCCTCAAGTAGCTGGGACTACAGGCGCCTGCCACCACGCCTGGCTAATATTTTTGTATTTTTAGTAGAGACAGGGTTTCACCGTGTTAGCTAGGATGGTCTAGATCTCCTGACCTCGTGATCCTTCCGCCTCGGCCTCCCAAAGTGCTGGGATTACAGGTGTGAGCCACCGCACCCAGCCTGAGACCAACTCTTGCTCTGTCACCCAGGCTGGAGTGGAGTGGCACGATTTTGGCTCACTGCAACCTTGGCCTCCTGGGTCAAGCGATTCTCCTGCTTCAACCTCCCTAGTAGCTGGGATTACAGGTGCTCACCATCACACCCAGCTAATTTTTGTATTTTTAGTAGAGATGGGGTTTTACCATGTTGGTCAGGCTGGTCTTGAACTCCTCAGCTCAGGCGATCCGCCCCCTTTGGACTCCCAAAGTGCTTGGATTGAAGACGTGAGCCACCATGTGGTGGGGAGGCTGGGGGCAGGAACTGCTTTTTCAGGCTGACTTTGAAATCCCCTTGGCTGAGAGAAGGGGTCCATTCAGATGTTTGTGTGGGGTCTTCAAATTTTATTTTTGCTTTACAGTAACAATGAAGTAATAACCATATACAAGTTTAGCAAATGACTGAGCCCTCATCCACTGTGCTTATATTTATGTCCTGGTCTGAAAACCAATCCCAGTTCCCATTTTTAAATTGTTTTCGTAACTATTCCTGGATACAAGGACTCTATCGGCCAGGCCCAGTGGCTCATGTCTGTAATCCCAGCACTTTGGGAGGCTGAGGCAGGTGGATCACCTGAGGTCGGGAGTTCCAGACCAGCCTACCAACATGGAAAAACCCTGTTTCTACTGAAAATACAAAATTAGCTGGGCATGGTGGTGCATGCCTATAATCCCAGCTAGTCGGGAGGTTGAGGCAGGAGAATCGCATCAACCTGGGAGGCGGAGGCTGGCAGTGAGCCGATATCATGCCATTGCACTCCAGCCTGGGTGACAAAAGTGAAATTCAGTCTCAAACAAAAGAAAGGAAAAAAAAGGACTCTACCTGTCAGAGTTCAGACAGGAACCGAAACCAAAGCAGCCAACACCATGAGAGCCAAACTAATGCGCTGCCACCTTACTGCCAGGCCATAACCAGAATGACTGTTGATCTGTTTACTGTCTCGTGTCTCACCAAGTCAGGCTACCATTGACAAAGACTAACTGCGACCCTGTTGGCAAGGCAAATTTAGAAATGGAGGTTTTAGGAGTCCAGGCCCACAATTCAACAGAGAAGACAGAAAGGCCTAAATGTGCCTAAGCACAAAGAATAAACACAGTAAAACAAAAACCAGGTGTGTTTTTAGAGCTACATTTAACAAGTGTCCTCTTTTAACACAAAAATGCAACGCACTATCACTGGACTAACTACAAGATTAGACAACACAAACATTTTATTAGATGACACGGTGCCATAGGCAATGAGGTCCTCTAATTGATCACAGTTTAAAAATTGAGACATGACCGTTTTCATTCCCATTCATGAAGCTCTGTGACTGTAGGTACAATCTCAATTGGAGGGAAAATCTAACATCTAAATTTGAGGTTCTTCATGAGTCTGAGGCCTCGGCCAATTGGACCTTCCATGGATATCCCCTCACCCCATTGGCTCCAAGCCTATACGTCTTATTAGATTTAAGCTTAGTCCTCTGATTGGGGTCTTGCAATCAGGAGGCTGGCTCTTGAGATATCTTCATCAATGTTTTTTCAGATTTTTAGATACTTTTTTTTTTTTTTTCAAAAATAGGGACCAGAGGATAGCAGTTAGGTTCTAGTGAGAGAATAGAGATCTGAAATATGAACAGGGGGTTCCCAATATTGTTCCACTTATTTTTTAAATATCAGACTATGCAGTCTCATTCCTATTTCTCTGCATGGCCATTTGTACCAAGTACTTCCATAATATAATCCAACTTACAAATATTTATAATATGCAGTGGAATTCAATACTGTAAACTTAAGAATCATATCTCTTTAAGTAACCCCTTAACAGCTATCTGATTATGGTTCAAATCCAGGTATTCTAATTCATTCTGCAAGCAGATACCTCTCAGATGCACTCTGAGTATATTCAAGTCCTCCATAGGCTCACTCTAAAGGAGGCAAAGTTCTAGCTGCACTAGAAAGAAACATTTGAGTCATTCCAGATGTCCAGCCTTGTTAAAGTCAGACCTTCAAAACACTTGAGTTCACTGGTGTCCAGCATCTTGACCTTTTTATGCCATATATTCACATATCCACTTCCCTATTTTGAAATACAAAGCATCACTAAATTCACACTTATCTTTTCTTTCCCCCACTTGAGACAGAGTCTCACTCTGTGGCCCAGGCCTGAGTGCAGTGCCACAAACACGGCTCACTGTAGTCTCGACCTCCTGGACTTGAGCAGTCCTCTCACCTCAGCCTCCTTAGCGCTGGCACCAAGTTGCATGCCACCATCTTCTGTTAATATTCTTTATGTTTCATAGAGAGGGAGTCTCCCCATGTTCCACAGGCTGGTCTCAAACACCTGAGCTCAAGCAGTTCTCCACCTCAGCCTCACAACTTGCTGGGATTACAGGCTGGGCCACCATGCCCATCGAAATTCACACAAATCTATACCCCCAGCTCAGACTCTGATGCCGCAGGCTTGTATTCCTTCTTATTTCTTTACGCCTCTTTTGGAAGCCCCCAGACAATTCTAAATCCAGTCTTACTCAACTTGAGCATTCCTTATCTTGGTTAATGGCAGCCAGAAAAAATAGTTTAGTATAATGCAGAAATTTTATCTTAGAATAAATTTTATTTTTTCTTGCTTCCTTTCTTCGTCTTCTTCCTTTTTTCCTCCCTTCTTTCTTAATCATAACCCTAAGCCTAAATCTATCCAGGTGAGTGAATACTTCATGTCATATAACTTGTCACCCTCTACATCAGCATCCCCCCTTCCCAGGAGAATTGCATCTTCCCTTTCACTTTGCTCAGCACAGGTTTCCAGGTAAGTCCGTCCAGAAAGATTCTCCTGGTGTTCCCCAGATTTTAAGGAAATGCATATTCCTCTCACAAGGCTGCTTATTGGTTCAAATTAGCACCATGACATTCATGAATTCTGTTACACTGTTAAATCAGAATTCTGCTTTCAGAATCTTAAGTTCATAATGTCCCAAATCACCACTGATTTCTTCCCACAGGAAAGACACACACACATAATTGTTAGTCAAGAATTTATCAGGAGCTCTTGGAATGCGTCAGTGAATACAGCCCTAAATTACTAGAAGCAAATGGAACCAGGAAGAAGAAAGTCTGAAAAGTAACAGGAAAGAGAACATGTGTGGAGGTGCATTGGAGTGATAGTCACACGGCTCCTCAGTATCCTGCAGGGTCTAGTGTATCCTGGGTTTTAAAATCTATCAAACATTTGTGGACAATGTTTTTTTTTTTAAAAAAAAAAAAAACCAGAAACAAACAAACAAGAAAACTTTCAGCTACACAGTGAATGTAAAGCAGAGGCTAGACAGGAAGGGGGAATTTTCAATCCCAGAGACCAACAGCAAATGGTTCATTTTTTTGTAGGTGAACCTAGTGACCTAGTGGAGTCCTGCTTTGGCACCAAGCATAATTCTTCACTTTCTAATTCCAGGTTACTTACCCTGGGGCATTTTTGCCTTTTACTTTCTGTCCAGCCTCCTCTATGATCTTTGTTTTTACCTACTCTACTAGACTTACTGGTTATAAGTGTTAAATTTTTTCTTAGCCTAAAATCAAGAGTCAATACCTGACAAAGAAGCAGATTGTTAAAACCAAGAGTTTCTCTGTATCTGGAAAGTATTAATATGGATTCCTGCCTCCTAATTCATTAGTTGCACAGCTTCTGGCAACGTAGCCTCACCTACCACCTCAGCCTCCCAAAATGATGGGATTACAGGCATGAGCCACCACACCCAGTCTTTTAATATATTTATTGTCTCTTCATTAACAAATACTAAGTGTCTATATTGTGCTACATAGTGATCAAGGTCCCAGAGATAAGTGATCAACAAGCAGACATGGACTTGGTCATAAAGTGTTTGACACCTTCATGGGTTGAAAAAAACAGTAAACATGACAACAAATAAATAAATAAACTGTTTATATGATAAACGCTATTAAGAAAATTAATGCAAGTTAGTTGGAAAGGTAACTAGGAGGATGCTATATTAGGTAGTGTAGTAAGGATAGAATTATCAGAGATACTTTCACTTTGATATGAATAATGCAATGAACAAAGAAAAAAAATCTGAGCCAGACACAGTGACTCACACCTGTAATCTTAGCACATTGGGAGGCAGATACGGTAGGATCACTTGAGGCCAGCCTTGCCAACTGTAGGGAGACCCCCTGAAACTATTGCTACAGAATAAATGATGAAATGCTCCTGATTATTGTAAATACAAAATTGCATGCAGGATTGTGTAAAGGCAATGCCAGGTTTGACTGCCAGAATGAGCCAAAAGTGTGTGATGTGCTTCCCCCTGCAGAAAGCCTACGAACGGACGTGCAGTCAGGGAGGTTTCACTTCACCAAGATTCCTATCCCAGAAAAGCAGATGTTCATAGCTCTGGGAATGGAATGTGACCCTTGTGGAGAGCCTATAAATGGATGCATGAGGGGCGCCTGTTCATATGGATAAGATAGGACTGTAAATGCCCTCATCTTGCCATGGTTCTTCCAGGCTTCTTTAGGTTAAGGCATACTCCCTTCTGAGAATTTCTGGTCTAACCAGTTGTCTAGCTTCACATCCTGTTTCTATTGATTGTTTGTAACCAGCTTTTGCTGCAACTGTTACTGCCGATTAATATCTTGCTAATCGAGGGGGTGGAGCCAAGATGGCCGAATAGGAACAGCTCCAATCTACAGCCCCCAGCGTGAGCAATGCAGAAGACGGGTGACTTCTGCATTTCCAACTGAGGTACCAGGTTCATCTCACTGGGGAGTGTTGGAAAGTGGGTGCAGGACAGTGGGTGCAGTGCACCGAGCATGAGCCGAAGGAGGGTGAGGCATCACCTCACCCGGGAAGTGCAAGGGGTCAGGGAATTCCCTTTCCTAGTCAAAGAAAGGGGTGACAGACAGCACCTGGAAAATCAGGTCACTCCCACCCTAATACCACGCTTTTCCAACGGCACTTGGAAAATCAGGTCACTCCCACCCTAATACTGCACTTTTCCAATGGTCTTAGCAAACAGCACACCAGGACATTATACCCCGCACCTGGCTCAGAGGGTCCTATGCCCACAGAGCCTCGCTCATTGCTAGCACAGTAGTCTGAGATCAAACTGCAAGGTGGCAGCAAGGCTGGGGGAGGGGCGCCTGCCATTGCTGAGGCTTGAGTAGGTAAACAAAGCCGCTGGGAAGCTCAAACAGGGTGGAGCCCACTGCAGCTCAAGGAGGCCTGCCTGCCTCTGTAGACTCCACCTCTGGGGGCAGGGCACAGCCAAACAAAAGGCAGCAGAATCCTCTGCAGACTTAAATGTCCCTGTCTGACAGCATTGAAGACAGTAGTGGTACTCCCAGCATGCAGCTGGACATCTGAGAACAGACAGACTGCCTCCTCAAGTGGGTCCCTGACCCCTGAGTAGCCTAAGTGGGAGGCACCACCCAGTAGGGGCAGACTGACACCTCATACGGCCAGGTACTCCTCTGAGAGAAAACTCACAGAGGAACGATCAGGCACCAACATCTCCTGTTCACCAATATCTGCTATTCTGCAGCCTCTGCTGCTGATACCCAGGCAAACAGGGTCTGGAGTGGACCTCCAGCAAACTTCAACAGACCTGCAGCTGAGGGTCCTGAAAGTTAGAAGGAAAACTAACAAACAGAAAGGACATCCACACCAAAACCCCATCTGTACGTCACCATCATCAAAGACCAAAGGTAGATAAAACCACAAAGATGGGGAAAAAACAGAGCAGAAAAGCTGGAAAATCTAAAATCAGAGCACCTTTCCTCCTCCAAAGGAACGCAGCTCCTCACCAGCAACAGAATAAAGCTGGAGGGAGAATGACTTTGACGAGTTGAGAGAAGAAGGCTTCAGATGATCAAACTACTCCGAGCTAAAGAAGGAAGTTCAAACCCATGGCAAAGAAGTTAAAAACCTTGAAAAAAAATTAGACGAATGGCTAACGAGAAAAACCAATGCAGAGAAGTCCTTAAAGGACCTGAAGGAGCTGAAAGCCAAGGCTCAAGAACCACATGAAGAATGCAGAAGCCTCAGCAGCCGATGCGATCAACTGGAAAAAAGGGTATCAGTGATGAAAGATCAAATGAATGAAATGAAGCAAGAAGAGAAGTTTAGAGAAAAAAGAAACTAACAAAGCCTCCAAGAAATATGGGACTATGTGAAAAGACCAAATCTACCGCTGATTGGTGTACCTGAAAGTACAGGGAGAATGTAACCAAGTTGGAAAACACTCTGCAGTATATTATCCAGGAGAACTTCCCCAATCTAGCAAGGCAGGTCAACATTCAAATTCAGGAAATACAGAGAATGCCACAAAGATACTCCTCGAGAAGAGCAACTCCAAGACTCATAATTGTCAGATTCACCAAAGTTGAAATGAAGGAAAAATGTTCAGGGCAGCCAGAGAGAAAGGTCGGGTTACCCACAAAGGGAAGCCCATCAGACTAACAGCTGATCTCTCGGCAGAAACTCTACAAGCCAGAAGAGAGTGGGGGCCAATATTCAACATTCTTAAAGAAAAGAATTTTCAACCCAGAATCTCATATCCAGCCAAACTAAGCTTCATAAGTGAAGGAGAAATAAAATACTTTACAGACAAGCAAATGCTGACAGATTTTGTCACCACCAGGCCTGCCCTAAAAGAGCTCCTGAAGGAAGCACTAAACATGGAAAGGAACAACCGGTGCCAGCCACAGCAAAAACATGCCAAATTATAAAGACCATCAAGGCTAGGAAGAAACTGCATTAACTAACGAGCAAAATAACCAGCTAACATCATAATGACAGGATCAAATTCACAAATAACAATATTGCCCTTAAATGTAAATGGGCTAAATACTCCAATTAAAAGACACAGACTGGCAAATTGGATAAACAGTCAAGACCCATCTGTGTGCTGTATTCAGGAAACCCATCTCACGTGCAGAGACACAAATAGGCTCAAAATAAAGGGATGGAGGAAGATCTACCAAGCAAATGGAAAACAAAAAAAGGCAGGGGTTGCAATCCTAGTCTCTGATAAAACAGACTTTAAAACAACAAAGATCAAAAGAGACAAAGAAGGCCATTACATAATGGTAAAGCGATCAATTCAACAAGAAGAACTAACTATCCTAAATATATATGCACCCAATACAGGAGCACCCAGATTCATAAAGCACGTCCTTAGAGACTTATAAAGAGACTTAGACTCCCACAAAATAATAATGGGAGACTTTAACACCCCACTGTCAACATTAGACAGATCAACGAGACAGAAAGTTAACAAGGATATCCAGGACTTGAACTCAGCTCTGCACCAAGTGGACCTAATAGACATCTACAGAACTCTCCACCCCAAATCAACAGAATATACATTCTTTTCAGGACCACACCGCACTTATTCCAAAATTGACCTCATAGTTGGAAGTAAAGCACTCCTCAGAAAATGCAAAAGAACAGAAATTATAACAGACTGTCTCTCAGGCCACAGTGCAATCAAACTAGAACTCAGGATTAAGAAACTCACTCAAAACCACTCAACTACGTGGAAACTGAACAACCTGCTCCTTAATGACTACTGGGTACATAACGAAATGAAGGCAGAAATAAAGATGTTCTTTGAAACCAATAAGAACAAAGACGCAACATACCAGAATCTCTGGGACACATTTAAAGCAATGTGTAGAGGGAAATTTATAGCACTAAATGCCCACAAGAGAAAGCAGGAAAGATCTAAAATTGACACCTTAACATCACAATTAAAAGAACTAGAGAAGCAAGAGCAAACACATTCGAAAGCTAGCAGAAGGCAAGAAATAACCAAGATCAGAGCAGAACTGAAGGAAATAGAGACACAAAAAACCCTTCAAAAAATCAATGGACCCAGGAGCTGGTTTTTTGAAAAGATCAACAAAATTGATAGACCACTAGCAAGACTAATAAAGAAGAAAAGAGAGAAGAATCAAATAGATGCAATAAAAAATGATAAAGGGGATGTCACCACTGATCCCACAGAAATACAAACTACCATCAGAGAATACTATAAATACCTCTATGCAAATAAACTAGAAAATCTAGAAGAAATGGATAAATTCCTCAACACATACACCCTCCCAAGACTACACCCGGAAGAATTTGAATCTCTGAATAGACCAATAACAGGCTCTGAAATTGAGGCAATAATTAATAGCTTACCAAGCAAAAAAAGTCCAGGACCAGATGGATTCACAGCCGAATTCTACCAGAGGTACAAGGAGGAGCTGGTACCATTCCTTCTGAAACTATTCCAATCAATAGAAAAAGAGGGAATCCTCCCTAACTCATTTTATGAGGCCAGCATCATCCTGATACCAAAGCCTGGCAGAGACATAACCAAAAAAGAGAATTTTAGACCAATATCCCTGATGAACATTGCTGCAAAAATCCTCAATAAAACACTGCCAAACCGAATCCAGCAGCACATCAAGAAGCTTATCCACCATGATCAAGTGGGCTTCATCCCTGGGATGCAAGGCTGGTTCAACACATGAAAATCAATGAACATAATCCAGCATATAAACAGAACCAATGACAAAAACCATATGATTATCTCAATAGATGCAGAAAAGGTCTTCGACAAAATTCAACAACCCTTCATGCAAAAAAACTCTCAAGAAATTAGGTATTGATGGGACATATCTCAAAAAAATAAGAGCTATCTATGACAAACCCACAGCCAATATCATACTGAATGGGCAAAAACTGGAAGCATTCCCTTTGAAAACTGGCACAAGACAGGGATGCCCTCTCTCACCACTACTATTCAACATAGTGTTGGAAGTTCTGGCCAGGGCAATCAGGCAGGAGAAGTAAGTAAAGGGTATTCAGTTAGGAAAAGAGGATATCAAATTGTCCCTGTTTGCAGATGACATGATTGTATATCTAGAAAACCCCATCATCTCAGCCCAAAATCTCCTTAAGCTGATAGGCAACTTCTGCAAAGTCTCAGGATACAAAATCAATGTGCAGAAATCACAAGCATTCTTATACATCAATAACAGACAAACAGAGAGCCAAATCATGAGTGAACTCCCATTCACAATTGCTTCAAAGAGAATAAAATACCTAGGAATAGAACTTACAAGGGACATGAAGGACCTCTTCAAGGAGAACTACAAACCACTGCTCAATGAAATAAAAGAGAATACAAACAAATGGAAGAACATTCCATGCTCATGGGTGGGAAGAATCAATATCGTGAAAATGGCCATACTGTCCAAGGTAATTTACAGATTCAATGCCATCTCCATCAAGCTACAAATGACTTTCTTCACAGAACTGGAAAAAACAACTTTAAAGTTCATATGGAACCAAAAAAGAGCTCGCATTGCCAAGTCAATCCTAAGCCAAAAGAACAAAGCTGGAGGCATCATGCTACCTGATTTCAAACTATACTACAAGGCTACAGTAACCAAAACAGCATGGTACTGGTACCAAAACAGAGATATAGACCAATGGAACAGAACAGAGCCCTCAGAAATAATGTCCCATATCTACAACCATCTGATCTTTGACAAACCTGACAAAAACAAGAAATGGGGAAAGGATCCCCTATTTAATAAATGGTGCTGGGAAAACTAGCTAGCCATATGTGGAAAGCTGAAACTGGATCCCTTCCTTACACCTTATACAAAAATTAATTCAAGGTGGATTAAAGACTTAAATGTTAGACGTAAAACCATAAAAACCTTAGAAGAAAACCTAGGCAATACCATTCAGGACATAGGCATGGGCAAGGACTTCATGTCCAAAACACCAAAAGCAATGGCAACAAAAGCCAAAATTGACAAATGGGATCTAATTAAACTAAAGAGCTTCTGCACAGCAAAAGAAACTACCATCAGAGTGAACAAGCAACCTACAGAATGGGAGAAAATTTTTGCAATCTACTCATCTGACAAAGGGCTAATATCCAGAATCTACAATGAACCCAAACAAATCTACAAGAAAAAAACAAACAACCCCATCAAAAAGTGGGCAAAAGATATGAACAGACACTTCTCAAAAGAAGACATTTATGCAGCCAACAGACACACGAAAAAATGCTCATCATCACTGGCCATCAGACAAATGCAAATCAAAACCACAATGAGATACCATCTCACACCAGTTAGAATGGCGATCATTAAAAAGTCAGGAAGCAACAGGTGCTGGAGAGGATGTGGAGAAATAAGAACATTTTACACTGTTGGTGGGACTGTAAACTAGTTCAACCATTGTGGAAGTCAGTGTGGTGATTCCTCAGGGATCTAGAACTAGAAATACCATTTGACCCAGCAATCCCATTACTGGGTATATACCCAAAGGATCATAAATCATGCTGCTATAAAGACACATGCACACGTATGTTCATTGTGGCACTATTCACAATAGCAAAGACTTGGAACTAAGCCAGATGTCTGACAATGATAGACTGGATTAAGAAAATGTGGCACATATACACCATGGAATATTATGCAGCCATAAAAAATGATGAGTTCATGTCCTTTGTAGGGACATGGCTGAAGCTGTAAACCATCATTCTCAGCAAACTATCGCAAGGACAAAAAACCAAACACCACATGTTCTCACTCATAGGTGGGAACTGAACAGTGAGAACACATGGACACAGGAAGGGGAACATCACACATGGGGGCCTGTTATGGGGTTGGGGGAGGGGGGAGGGATAGCACTGGGAGATATACCTAATGTTAAATGACGAGTTGATGGGTGCAGCATGCCAACATGGCACACGTATACATATGTAACTAATCTGCACGTTGTTCACATGTACCCTAAAACTTAAAGTATAATAAAAAAAATCTTGCTAATCATAGGTTATGGAAAGACTGTGTTTCTGTTTTAAGGCTCTGTTAGAAATTAGTGATGCACACACTATATTGTAAATTCTTATCTCCATATACTGTACTTCTGCATACCGATGTTATGTTAAAGAATTACTTTATCCCCACGTGAACATCTCAAGTCATGATCAAACGACCCTAAATCTCTCACTAACCTACCCCCACCCTCACTAAACTTAATAATAAATGCTGGTATATCCAGTGCATTGGCGGCATCGCAGGACCAGAGGTGGTGACCCCCCTGGACCCAGCTTTCACTATTTTGTGTGTGTCTATTATTTCTCGACCTGCCAATCCACCTGCGAACAAAGAAAGAGCCCCGTTGCATTGTGGACTGCCGGCCAGATCCCACAACAGCTAACATGGTGAAATCCCGTCTCTATTAAAAATACAAAAAACATTAGCCCTGAGTGGTGGCACACCCCTGTAATCCCAGCTACTTGGGAGGCTAAGGTGGGAGAATCAATGAAACCCAGGAGGCAGAGGTTGCAGTGAGCTGAGATTGGGCTGCTGCACTCCGGCTTGGGAAACACAGCAAGACCCTGTCTCAAAAAAAAAAAAAAAAAAAAAAAATTGAAGGTGGAGTTACCATCATGAGACAAGATTCTAAGACTAGAACAACTTTATTATGCGCTGGACATGGTGGCTGACATCTGTAATCCCCGCACTTTAGGAGGCTGAGTCAGGAGGATCACTTGCAGCGAGAATCCCAAAACCAGCCCAGGCAACATAGTGAAACACCATCTCTAGGAGAGAGAGAAAAAAAAAGCTTTTAATTAGCTGCATGTGGTGGTTTCTGCCTGTAGTCCCAGCCACTCAGGAGGCTGAAGCAAGAGGATTGCTTGAGCCCAGGAGTTCGAGGCTGAAGTGAGATATGATGGTACCACTGCATTCTAGTCTAAGGTATAGAGTGAGACCTTGTGTCTAAATTAAAAAAAAAAATTATTACAGCCATGAACAGAGATAAAAAAAAAAAAAAAAGTCGCTTTCAGTGACCCAAGTGGGAGGTATCTAGACTAAAACAATCTTCTAGTCTTCTGCCCAAGATGGCCTGCTGGCCTCCAGGCAAACATAATACATGATTAGATAAAGATAGAAGTTTTGATTTAGTTTTGATTGAATTGTTTAATTACTGATGATACAATGCCCACATACATGATATTGACTCTATAAATTATGAGGTTGGCCAAAGATATAGCCAAGGCATTTTTAAGGAAGCTGCAACTGATGATGCTTGATGGTGTGTTCTACATTTTCTCCCTATGTATATCAGATTAGTTGACCCCTATATAAGCTGACCTCTTTATCCTCTAGGTTATGACACACTAATCTTCCAGGATATAACAGAAAATAAAGTGTAAAAGCAAAATACTCTAGGTAATTCTTTAACCCATTTCTTCTTTGCCCTGAGAATACTGGCAGGTGGCGCATGCAGGTACAGCATTTACCGAGACCATTCATGGATTCCTTCTTTTTCTTTACTTTTTTTTTTTTTTTTTTTTTTTAGAGGAGTTTCGCTATTGTCACCCATGCTGGAGTGCAATGGTGCCATCTCAGCTCACTCCAACCTCCGACTTCTGAGTTCAAGCAATTCTCCCACCTCAGCCTCCTGAGAAGCTGGGATTACAGGTGCACACCACCACACCCAGCTAATTTTTGCATTTTTATTAGAGATGGGGTTTCACCACATTGGCCAGGTTGGTCTCAAACTCCTGAGCTCAGGTGATCCATCTGCCTCAGCCTCCCAAAGTGCTGGGATTACAGGTGTGTGCCACCGCACCTGGGCGGATTTTTTTTTTTTCAGATCATTTGATATCTGTTTTCGACTTTCTGTTCAACCAAGCTGTCCCAACTGCATCAGTCCTATTTTGATGTAATTCTCTGAAAAGCATTTCAGGGTAACATTAAGACTGTAACCTCTGAGTTTACCTCAGAGTAAAAAATATAGCTGCAAGTGCTGCCAGAGAGTATTCTCGGGGCAAATGGGAAATATGTTAGTTAATTAAAGGTCTCTTTCACAGTTACTGGAGGCCACTAGAACTTAGATTTAAGTATAGTAATATAATTCTAGTATGTGTAAATCAAGATTCCTTGATAAAGTATCACCAGCCTTAGCAGTTTTTGTCTAGCGTAGCTGAAAAGAACTAGTACATTCCTTTACACAGTTTGGAGGGAGAGGCATGTCTGCATTAATGGCTGGACAGCAGGTCTTTACCTGGGTAACATGGATCCCATTTGGGAACTGTCACTCCTATGTGTGTTATACCCATCCAGAGCACTGCCGACTCTCTACAATGCAAGTTTCCATTCACTGTTCACTCCTAGAGAGACGTATCCAAGCTACATGCTCAAAGAAATGATAAAGCTAGTTTTCTGGGATCACCACTGGTGCTTTTCCAGTAATTACTGGCAGGTAGGGGTTGCTCCTGCTCTCAAGATCCACTCTCCAGACACCTAGAGTCCATAAACCTTTCACCTAACAAGAACTTTCAATCTTCTGTCTTCTATATCTATTATGTCATTCTTATTGCTTCATTATTTTTTCCTTTAGTTTTCTATAGTTGTATATTTTCCTCACTTCAAGTAAAAAAAAAAAAAAAAAACATGGCTTTGAAGGGAAGCATCACATTCAGACCTTGTCTTTCTGGTCTTCAAATCAGCTCCTGCAATAAACACTGAGTTAGCTGTGTTCTGAATGGCCTCTTGACAGCGTCTTTACTCACTCATCAGTTAGAGTTGTGAAAGCTGCAGCTAGTGTCTCATCTTTGTATTTGTGGCTCCCTTTACAGCACCTGGAACATGGTAGGGTATCAAAACATGCTTACTAAATGTTGGGATCAATCAGATTTTATAATAGTAAACAATAATATTTGATTAAGTAATTATATAATCATATCCATTGATGCTTTGTAAATAGCATGTTTGAATCAAAGGAATTTCTATTTCACAATGGATATGAGAAAGAAAAAAATAATCCACAGAAAGAACACAACAAAGAATGATCCATTTTACATTTGTTCTGATTAAGGTTATCTTTCATTCCATGATAAAATCCACAATGATAATATTGTTAAAAACTGAGCAAATTACTTTCAACCAGATACTGTCTAAACATTAACTTTTGTTATGAAAAGTATTCCTGGTATTTACTTTGTAAAATGAGAGCACATTTGGCTTCCATTTCAGAGGTGGTTAATAAAGGCTACAGGGTTAGATAACATGTTGAGGGTCACTCATCTAGAAAGGCATATAACCTGTCTGTAACTTAGCCACTGGGTCCTGAGCCTTTAGCTTCTTGCTATTGTACACAGAAATGCTGAAATCTTTTTTTTTTTTTTTTTGAGACAGGGTCTCACTCCATTGCTCAGGCTGGAGCAGTGGCTCCATCTCGGCTAACTGCAGCCTCAACTTTCTGGGCTCAGGTAATTCTCCTGCCTCAGTCTTCCCGCCTCAGTCTTTTGAGTAGCTGGGACTACAGGCACAGGCCACCACACCTGAATAATTTTTGCATTTTTTGTAGAGACAGGCTTTCGCCATGTTGTCCAGGCTGGTCTCCAACTCCTGGGCTCAAGTGATCTGCCTGTGTTGGCCTCACAAAGTGTTGAGATTACAGGTGTGAGCCACTGCACCTGACTGAAATCTTCTTAATATAACAATTCAGTAGAAGCCAAAGCGGGAGAGTGAAAGACCACACTAACAATGGGCAACTATCCTTACCCTGCTCCTCAATAACATCCCAAATCATACCTTGCACATTCCCCCCAAGCTTTTCTCTGCTGGTAGACAAGGTTTCAGTCTCTGCTCTTAAGACAAGCAATGTGATTTTGGCAATAATGAACTTTCTATAAGAAAGCCAGGCACCATAAAAACAGCTTTTCCTCCACAGACATAGTTGTACTTTTTCCTTTATTTTTGAGACAGAGTTTCCCTCTTGTTGCCCAGGCCGGAATGCAATGGCGTGATCTCAGCTCACTGCAACCTGTGCCTCCCAGGTTCAAGCGATTCTCCTGCCTCAGGCTCCCAAGTAGCTGGGATTACAGGCATGTGCCACCTCACCCGGCTAATTTTGTATTTTGAGTAGAGATGGGGTTTCACCTTTTTGGCCAGGCTGGTATCGAACTCCTGACCTCAGGTGATCCACTTGCTTCCACCTCCCAAAGTGCTGGGATTATAGGCCACTATGCACAGCCACTTTTTCCTTTCATCTGCTAAACCCATCTGTCACGAATCTAGATAATTTCATCCCAGGTGATAGGATTTTATGTTAATATCATTAATTCCATTTTCTGAGGAAATTTGCTCCTAAGACTAAAGTCACACGCAGTTTCTTGTTATCTGACTAGAACCACCCAAGGGAGCAGAAGACTATAAAAACACAAATACTGGTGATTTCTGAGTTCCAGATACTCTGTCACTAGTTGTGAGATGGATGCAATGAAGCAGCACTTTCCTTCTGGGGTGCAGCAGGCCTGGGATTCAACAGATCAGGCTCTAGGACTCCAGAGGCTACCAACCCTGAGCCCAGGCCATTGTGTGCCTTGTCTGCTCCCTTGTATGTTATTGCACACATACACCCAAATTCTGCAATACTTTAAATTTAGCAATTCAACAGTAGATGACAAAACTGGGAGAGTGAAAGACCACAGTAAGAATTGGGGGCCGGGCACGGTGCCTCACACCTGTAATCCCAGCACTTTGGGAGGCCGAGGCGGGCAGAGCACGAGGTCAGGAGACTAAGACCATCTTGGCTAACACAGCGAAACCCTGTCTCTACTAAAAAAAAAAAAAATACAAAAAAAAAATTAGCCAGGTGTGGTGGCACGTACCTGTAGTCCCAGCTACTCCGGAGGCTGAGGCAGGAGAATCACTTGAACCCGGGAGGTGTAGGTTGCAGTGAGCAGAGATCGCACCACTGCACTTTAGCCTGGGAGACACAGTGAGATTCCGTCTCAAAAAAAAAACAAAACAAAATAAAAATTGGGCAAAAAAAAAAACAAAAGAAAACAAAAATTGGACAACGACCAGCCTGGGCAACATGGAGAAACACCATCTTTAGAAAAACTACAAACAGAAATTAGCCAGGCATGGGGGCACACGCTCGTTTTCCCAGCTACTTTGGAGCTACTCTGGAGGCTGAGAGGGGAGCCTGCAGCTCGAGGCTGTCAAGAGCATGCCACTACATTCCCACCTGACCTACAGAGAAAAACCCGGTTAAAAAAAAAAAAAAAAAAAAAAAAAACCGAGGCATCACATTACCTAACTTCAACTTCAAACTATTCTGTAAGGATACAATTATCCTAAGCAAATTAATGCAGAAACAAATATTGCATGTTCGTCTCACTTATAAGTGGGAGCTAATCCTGGTGTACGGGGACATAAAGATGAGAACAATAGACAACTGGGGACTCCAAAAGGGGGGAAGGAGGGACATAGGGAGGTAGAGGCTGAAAAACTTAGCACTGGGGACTATGTTCACTCTCTGGGTGACGGGGTCAATAGAAGCCTCAGCATCACGCAATACATTTTTGTTACAAACCTACACGTGTCCCTCTGAATCTAAAATTAAAATGTAAAAAGGTCAACATATCACAGAATAATAATATAATGAAATACCACAAAAATTATCTTTTGATTTAAAAAATGGGCAACTACCCTGGCCTCCTCCTCAGTAACATCCCCATCTTTAGGCATCTGACAAGCATTGCTCTGGGGCAGAAACGAATCCAGTCTGCTCCAGTACTAGCATTTGGAGGCAATAATGAACGTTCTAACCAGGGTCCCCCAAAACAGCTTTCCTTGCACAAGAAGTAAGTACTTTTTCTTTTCAATTTCTAAAGCAAAGTATTTAACTAGATAACTTCATCCCAGATGATAGGACTTTACGTAAATCTCATTAATTCCATGTCTTGATGTAATTTGCTCCTAAGATTAAGTTTCCCACCCACCTCCCTGTAATCTAATTTGGACCGCTCATGAGACCAGAAGAGTATAAAAACGCAAAAGATGTTGATTTCTGAGTCCCAGATACCGGTTGTCAGCTGGTGAAAGAAGGACGCGATGAAGTTGCTGTCACCCCTCGGAGTTTGGCAGGCCCGGGATTCCACAAAGGAGGCGGCGCGGCCAGCCGCCTCCAGCCCTGAGTTCAGTAAATTCGGTGTCCTGAATGCTCCCTTCCTGTCCTTACCACTGTGAGCTCTCTTGGGACAGCCTCCTAGGTTCCACTGCGACCTACTTTCCGCTCCCTGAGCGCTTCTTTGCTGAAACTGCAGGCGAAAAGATCTCTTTCCCAGACCGCAGCGCACTTTGAGGAGGGGCTCAAAGTCGCCCGCTCTGAATCCGGCGCCGGCAAATAGGAGTAGCCGCAGGCGCCCTCTGGAGAGCTGGAGACTGCAGAGGGTCCCAACGGACGCCTGCCCCCGCAGCATCCCTCTCAACTCGCCCCTTGCTTCGTGGACAGACGACTGGGGCCGGAGACGTCCGTCCGAGGAGACCTTTCAGAGTGTCAGCCTACTACTGTCCCGCCGAAGCCACCAATCGAAGTTCCAAGGCTGCTGGCTACAGATGATTGCATGCGCTTGAGGGCAGACGCCCTAAGAAGGTGTCCACCGCCGCCTTTGATGTCCTGAGCCCTGAGATTTTCGCTGAGATCCTTCCATTGACGATCGTCTTGTAACAGATGATGTTACAGTAACACCTGAGTTCTCTCAAACGCGATGGAAGAAGTTTTGCCTTCAAATCAGTTTGTGCCATTTTCTTTCCCCTTCTCAATAAAATTGTACACAAATGTGGCCGGGCGCGGTGGCTTACGCCGGTAATCCCAGCAATTTGGGAGGCCCAGTCGGGTGGATCACTTGAGGTCAGAAGTTCGAGAACAGCCTGACCAACATGGTGAAACCCCGTCTCTACTAAAAATACAAAATAAGCCGGGCATGGTGACGCATGCCTGTAATCCCAACTACTCAGGAGGCTGAGGCAGGAGAATCGCTTGAACCCTGAGGCAGAGGTTGCAGTGAGCCGAGATGGTGTCATCGCACTCCAGCCTGGGCAACAAAAGCAAAACTCTGTCTCAAAAATATAAAATAAAATAAAATAGGACACAAATGTTAAATTCCTGTTACCTGGGTTCCTGCTGATGAAGTTTGGTAAGGACGGGGCATAGGAGCGGGGCGGCTGGTTGCTGGTGCCAGGACTGGCACGGGACTCTGGGTCGCCTAGGTTTGCTGATTGCAGGGCAGAAGTAGTGTGTCTTATCCAGAGACTGGAGGGAAGGATCAGCCAGGGGTTGTGCATGGCAGGTGACTCACAGGCTGGGCCTACAGGAAATGCGGTTAACAGGCAGCAGGCCTGAGAACTTAGTGCAGGAAATTCTCTTGTTCCAAGTCCCTGGAACTTTTCCCTCTGAAGGTTTGCACTGTTATATCTTGAGAGCTTGCTAAACTCACTCATGAGTGCTGGAACTTTTCTTTTAGACTCCTTAAGATTTTCTACATAGACTCATATTTCGCAGGTATGGATATTTTCATTGTTTCGCTTCCAATTTTTATGATTTTTAACACATTTTTCTCACCTTATTGCACTGGCAAACAATTCCAGTACATTGCTGAATAGAAATGGTGAGAGTGGATATTTGTGCCTTGTTCCTGATTCCATGGGAAAAACGTTGAGTCTGTCATTATTACATACAATGTTTGCTACAGGTTTTTGTAGATTTTTTTTGGTTGAGGAAATTCCCTCTATTCGCATGATGCTGAGAGTTGGTTTTTAAATTTTAAATCATAAATGGTATAGATTTTAAGTGCTTTTTGTTCATCATTTGATAGGATTATACGGTGTTTCACATCTAGGCTATCAATAAGGCAAATTATATTATTTGACTTTCGAGCATTAAACTAGCCCTCCATCTGGAATAATCTTACTTGGGCGTGGTATTGTTCTTTTTTTTTTGAGACGGAGTCTCGCTCTGTCGCCCAGGCTGGAGTGCAGTGGTGCGGTCTCGGCTCACTGCAAGCTCCGCCTTCCGGGTTGACACCATTCTCCTGCCTCAGCCTCCCAAGTAGCTGGGACTACAGGCACCCACCACCACGCCCGGCTAATTTTTTGTATTTTTTTTTTAGTAGAGACAGGGTATCACTGTGTTAGCCAAAATGGTCTCGATCTCCTAACCTCGTGATCCGCCGGCCTCGGCCTCCCAAAGTGCTGGGATTACAGGCGTGAGCCACTGCGCCTGGCCCAAGGCATGGTATTGTTCTTTAACATATATTTCTGGCTGCCATTTGTTAGTATTTTGGTGAGGATTTCTGCATCTATGCTTAGGTGCAATATTGGTCAGTAGCTTTCTCTTAGCGTACTGTGTGTGCCAGGAAAGTGCTGATCTCATAAAATAAATTGGGAAGTATTCCATATTCTTTTATTTACTAGAATAAGTCATGTAGAATTCAACTTATTTATTCTTTAAATATTTGGTAAAAATTAGTCAGTGAAATTGTAAGAAACTCTAGGTTTGTTTTTTGGAAGATTTTTTGACCATGAATTCAATATCATTAACGATGACTGTGGATCTTGCAGGGTTGATCCATTCTATCTAACTTGTTGAATTTATGAGTATAGAGTTGGTTTTAGATCATTTAAAAAAGTTACCATTGTGGGCCAGGTGGGGTGGCTCACTCCTGTAATCCCAGCACTTTGGGTGGCCAAGGTGAGTGAATCACTTGAGGCCCGGAGTTCAAGACCAGCCTGGCCAACATAGCAAAACCCCATCTCTACTAAAAATACAAAAAATTAGCCAGGCGTGGTGGTGCACACCTCTAATCCCAGCTACTCAGGAGGCTGAATCACAAGAATCACTTGAACCCAGGAGGTGGAGGTTGCAGTGAGCCAAGATCAGGCCACTGCATGCCAACCTGGGCGACAGAGCAAGAATTTTCTCAAAAAAAAAAAAAAAGTTATCATCGTGAATACATTGATCAATATAAAGACACTGCTAGCTAACATCAGTTTGCCTCACTAGATCTGTTTACCAGTCTTCAGCCAGCTCTATCTTGCAAGAAGTAACCGTTATGGACTGCACTGGAGAGCTATTTTTGCCTCTGGGCTTCTGTTTGAGTTTAGGCCCTGAAAGACACCAGCTGTTCAGAGATATGGAGTAGTAATTTATTACCTTGCTTTGTTCCCCCTGGAGCTCAGGGTATTGAATTATTTTAAGTAAAGTCAAAAATAGTCTGGCTATGGTGGCGCATGCTTGCAATCACAGCATTTTGGGAGGCCAAGGCAGGAGGATCCCTGGAGGTCAGGAGTTCAAAACCAACTTGGGTAATAGAGTTAGATCCTGTCTCCACAAAGAATAAAAAAATTAGGCTGGGCGCGGTGGCTCACACCTGTAATCCCAGCACTTTGGGAGGCCAAGGCGGTTGGATCACCTGAGGTCAGGAGTTCGAGACCAGCCTGGCCAACATGGTGAAACCCTGTCTCTACCAAAAAATACAAAAATTAGCAGGGTATGGTGGTGGACACCTGCAATCCCAGCTACTCGAGAGACTGAGGCAGGAGAATCGCTTGAACCTGGGAGGCGGAGGTTGCAGTGAGCCGAGATTGCACCATTGCCTGGGCAACAAGAGCAAAACTCCATCTCATAAAAAAATAAATAAACATAAATAAATAAGTAAATAAATAAATAAGCCAGGCATGGTGCTATGTACCTGTAGCCACAGCTACTTGGGAGGCTGAGGAAGGAGGACTGCATGAGCTGAGATGGCGGAGGCTGCAATAAGCTATAGTTGTACCACTGCACTCCAGCCTGGGTGACAGAGTGAGACCCAGTCTCAGAAAAATAAAAGGGAAAAAAAAAGTCCAAAAATACTGTGGAGTGGCCCTTCAAGCACTTGCTTGCTTTCTCTAACACCACTCATTCTCTTGCCCCTACTTAGCTAGGAATGGTAATGCTGTCTTCTGGTGAAAGTCTGGAGTGCTCCCTACCTCTTGTTTGTTTCCTTTTACCTGTCCACAAATGCTCATTGTAAGTAGTCAGTTACTTTATTAAACACTTCTCAACTACCCCTTTTTGTGCATTCATTTTATGCACCAACATTGATAATACAGATTCCACTGGCAAGTGTAAAATTATTCCAAAATATTTAGCAAAGCAAAATATTTCATCCTGGGGCAGTTCAGAGTTTGGACAAAGAAAGTTGATGTGCCAGAGCAAACAGATTGAGTGTCTGCTGAAGCAAAAGAAAAGGGCAGTGACTTGTCATGGAAGCTGAAGAAATACATTTGCTATACAAAATGCTGAAGAGAGGTTGACATTTGTAGGAATAGGAAAATGAAATTGTGGAATGGAAGATTCATTATACAGGATTCACTGGGATGTGAAAATTGGAGATAATGAATATACGTCCTTATGTTACATTTTTAACCTTTTATTTAAAATAATTTAAAATTTACAAGAAAAAATGCAAGAAGGAACCACAGAAATCCAGCGTTTTTTTTTTTTTTTTTTTTTTTGAGACAGAGTCTCGCTGGAGTGCAATGGTGCAATCTCGGCTCACTGCAACCGCCACCTCCCGGGTTCAAGCGATTCTCCTACCTCAGCTTCCTGAGTAGTTGTGACTGCAGGCTTGAGCCACCATGCCCACTAAGTTTTGTATTTTTAGTAGAGATGGGGTTTCACCATGCTGGCCAGGCTGGTCTCGAACTCCCAACCTCAGGTGATCCTCCCGCCTCTGCCTCCCAAAGTGCTGGGATTACAGGCGCAAACCACCGCACCCGGCTGCAGCCTACCTTTTAACCATATTCCCTCCCCTCCTCTCTTTAAAGAATTTGGGGCCACCACGGTGGCTCACACCTGTAATCCCAGCCCTTTGGGAGGCCGAGGCGAGTGGACCACCAGAGGTCAGGAGTTCAATACCAGCATAATCAACATAGTGAAACTCCATCTCTACCAAAAATACAAAAATTAGCCGGGTTTGGTGGCATGCAGCTATAATCCCAGCTACTTGGGAGGCTGAGGTAGAAGAATTGCTTGAACTCAGGAGGCAGAGGTTGCAGTGAGCCGAGATCACACCACTGCACCCGCCTGGGCGACAGAGCAATTTTTTTTTTTAATTGTAAAAACACTGTACAACTTATGGCCAGTAAACTTTAATATTTAGTATGCATTTCCTAAGAACAGGGATATTGTCTTACATAAGCTTACACAGTAGCACAGTACAGTTATCAATTGCAGGAAATTTAACCTTACTGTAATACACTTCAGCACTACCATCAGCCTGGGTATTTATGTCTCCGGAGCTCGTGGGCGGAGGCAAGCCAAATATGAAACTCAATAGTAATAAATGCACCAAAATTAGTACACAAATGAAAAACGATAAAATGTTAGAAAGTACATAGAACCAAAACAAACCGTAATTCCGACGGAAAAACAGCGAGAAAAGAAAACGAAATGAAACTGACACTAAGCAAACCGTACAGAGAAGTAGCCCTACAGAACGAAGGGATTAAAGAGAGCCTCAGAGGCCAAGAACCACCTGTGTCCGGGAAATGAGCATTGCTGCAACCAGGAAACTGTCCGCTAGGGCTCGGCACTACTAAGGACCTCGCTAACAATAATCTGGCTGCGCTGGGACTCAGCAAGAGCAGACACCCAGCGGATTGCCCTGGTGTTGCCAAACAAATGTCCATTTAGGTGCCATAAATGGTGCTGCTAGAAAGAAACTGCGGGCTCTTAGATAGGAGTCCTGTCTGGAGAAATGAACTGACTGTGTTTAAATGTGTTGTGACAGAAAAATGTGTTGTGGCATCTTATTGTGTTTTAAGTCGTTTAATGTGTTTTAACCAGTTGTAATGTGCTGTGAGAGAAAAAGCCCCAGCTAACGGTGCTATGGAATTACTAGAGAGCACAGCGGCTGGGTGCAGTCACTGGTCTGCACCGTAAAAAGGGATTCAGGAAGTTCCTACGAGATATTAGCGTTGCTAGGACCCAGAAAGAGACAGCACAGAGAATTTACGGGCCCCGAAAACATGAAACGTCCTGTTGGGCGCTAAGAATTGTGCACCAATTGAGAAAAAGCCCAGTGGGCGCTACTGGCAAAAGAGCTGACGCAAAACCGACAGCTCCGCATAAGAAGCGGAGTCGCCAGACAGAACCCGGAACCCGGCAGCAGCAAGTCTGAGACCGAGATCGGCTCCCCGCGTCCTGAGCATGCAAGTCAAGGAGCACGAAGCTGAGACATTTAAAATCAGTAGAAAAAAATACATAACATTTAAATAGAAATACAATTTAAAAATAATAGAAGCCTAAAATGCAAGTAGAAATGAAAGGCAAGCACATCGGTAATGTCGTTCTCAGAGCAAGACACAAAAAGACAATTAAAAAATAAGCAAAAATTACTGACAACCATTCCTACAAAGAAGAAATTACAAACGTTTGTAATGCAATCCTACGATTAGGATATCCCTATCCGATCTAAACCAGTACATGTTACACCTAAGTCTAAATTTCCTACCAAATTAAATAAATAAATAAATAACAGTTATGGTTAAACCTGTTTAGCTTAGACTATAAAATGGTAGGAAAAAAAAGTCGCTTTCGGCGGGACTTGCTATTGTCAACTGGGGCTTGGCAAAACTGAAAAATCCCGTTTGCCTGCATTTCCTGACTTCCAGGGGAGTTTAAAAAACACAGGCCTAGCTAAGGCGGGACCCGCTATTGTGAAACCGAACTTAGTATAAGAGCTCCCAGGCCCTGCTAAACCGATCCTCGCTAAGCAAAAAAAAACCGCATTCGCTGGTACCCAGATTTCTACAGGAGTTAAACGTCTCCTGCGCAGCTAAAGCAGAGCTTACTAGTAAGAAACTTGCAATGACTAAGGAACTTGAGGCAGGGCTAACCCGGGGTTGTTAGGATTAGAATTCCGAGGCTACAGGAAACCCGGAATTGCTGAGATGTGAGTCACAGGGTGACTCAGCCTCGTTACGATGAAACAGTAACTTCCTACTACCTAGAAATCGCAGCCAGGGCCAGACCGGTGTTTGTCCTAAGTCGGAACTTGATTGGGCTGAGAAATCACATTGTGACTATTCCACGACTTGAGCAAGGGGTAGAAATCGCAGGCACCGCGAAATAGAAACTTGCTAGGACCAAGAAGCCAACGACGCCCGAAACCGTGGGGTCCTGTCACAGAAACCCCAGCAGCGCAGCCACCGGACTGGGTTCTGGAGGCCGAGCCGCAGTCCGTGCGGCGGCGCTGGGAAGAGAAGGCGCCCCGGCAGCTCCCCAGCCACCGGCCCCGAGGAGCGGCTGGCTCCCCCAGCCCAGCGCCGCCGCCGCCCGGTAACTCCAGGCTGGGCGCAACTGGGGCAGCTGCGACACCGAATCCCTCACATCTGCAACCTGGGTGCTGCGGCCACTGAGAAAATGGAGGCGCAGACCAACGAGCTGTGCCGCGACCGAGAGACCTCGGCTGGCGAAATGGTGGTGCCGGGAGCCTGCGAGTGACGCCAGCCGGCGGGGTTGTCAAGGACAACATTCGTTTTGACGCAGCCAATGGCGCCGTCACCAAGAAACCATCGACTCTGAGAAAAAAGAGAGGTTCGGCCACCGAGAAACTCCGTACGACAAGTGCTGTGGCAGAAAAACCGCCTACTCCTCGCCACAGGCAAAACAGCCAATGGAAACCCCAGGTGCTGCGACCGTGACACCGGCACTAGAGGGTCTCGGATGGAGAAAGCGGCGCACGGAGACCAGGAAACTATGTGTAGCACACCTAGCAGAAAACCGTCTGGTCGGCCATCCGGGAGAAAGCGCGGATCAGAAACAGGCGACTTCGATGCAGGGAACCGCGCAGCCACTGAAGAAAGTGACCCATGTGGCAGTGGTGCCAGCGAAACACTGCAGTTTGGACGGCAGCTGTGGGGTTGCCACAGAGAAACATGCACTGCCACTGAAGTACATCAAGCTCCGCGGAACTAGTGGTTATATGATCAAGAAACCGCCAGTTGGGCTCTGCTAGAAACTTTTAGTCCTCCCTTAACGGCTATCCTACCCACAACAGACAAATGCCTTTACCCAGCACCTAGCGGTGCTGAGACCCGCCTGGGCCAGCACAGAGCGCAGAGCAGTGCGGGTACCCAGAAACGCCGGACTCAGTGAAACCAGCCTTGCCTCCAGCGGATTCCCCGGCTTCGCCGGACGCTACAGGCAGAGTGCCGCAGGGAAACCTCTGGCTCCCTAAACCGATTAGATTGTGGGAGTGGGGGGGACACTCACAAGTGGTGGGGAAGGGAACCAGCGGCACTGGGACCCGGCGAGCACTTGCCCGAAGCAAATGCCTGCGCTGCTGCAAAAAAACAACTTTTGGCGCAAAGAATGTTGCCGCCAGAGAGCATCCGCTGTCGCTGACAAAGGAGTAGCAATGGCAATGAGAAACCGCCGGCGCCACGGCCGACCGCGGCGGCTCACGCCTATAATCCTTGCAGTTTGGGAGGCCGAGGTGGGCGCATTACTTGAGATCAGGTGACTAGCCTGGCCAACAAGGTGAAACCCCATCTCTACTAAAATACAAAAGATTAGCCGGGCGTGGTGGCAGGCACCTGTAATCCCAGCTACTCCGGAGGCTGAGGCAGAAGAATCGATTGAACTCAGGAGGCAGAGGTTGCAGTGAGCCAAGATCGCGCCACTGCACTCCAGCTTGGGAGACAGAGTGAGCTCCGTCTCAAAAAAAAGAAAGAAACCGCTGGCGCCGAGAAAGGAGCCGTGCAGCGATGGACCCATGGTGCGCTCCTTGCTACCAAAGTGCTGCGGCCTCTACCCACTCTCGATTCCCAAGGCTGTTTTTCGGGCTTAGGGAAGTCTGTTATATTTTTATTTCTGCTTCTTTATTTTCTTTCTTTTATTTCTTTCTTTTTCTTTCTTTCATTCTTTTTCTTTCTTCTTTCCTTTCTTTCTCTCTTTCCTTTTTTTCTTTTTCTCTTTATTTCTTTTTTCTTTTTTTTTTTTTTTTTAACAGTATCTTGCTCTGTTGCCCAGGCTGGTGCAGTGGCGTGATCACTGCTCAGTGCTGCCTCGCCTTCTTGGGCTCCAGCTATCCTCCCGCCTCAGCCTGTGGAGCAGCTGGGACCACAGGTGCGCGACACCACCCCCGACTAATTTTTTATAGTTTTTGTAGGGTCTCGTTTTGTTGCCTAGGCTGTTCTCGAACTCCTGAGCTCAAGCAGTCCGTCCGCCTGGGCGGACTAAAATCACAAAGTGCTAGAATCACAGGCATGAGCCACCGTGCTGGGAGGGAAGTCTGTATTGTTCCTGCATTCAACCCAGTGCATAGTGCATGAGAAGAGGAGGCAGTTTAGGGGCCCAGAACCAAGCGGATGGGGCTGGTTGCAGGAACAAAGTAAAAACCATTCTGATTGCCAACAGCTGCCTACGCAGGAAACACCCTTCCAACCTCCGTGGCGGGGCTCTCCCAGGCAACCCCTCGGTCCCAGAGTCTCCTCCCCGTCCAGAGCTCTCAGGATCCTACAGAAGGCGCGGACAACTCTTCCCTTCCAAACTGGAAAGTCGGCCTAAGTTTCCGAGGATAATGAAAGGCACAGCGTTTTTTGACCTCGACTTCAGGCCTGACCCCCCACTCTCTCGGTCCCGTACCTCTTCTGAGGGATGTAACTCTGTGGGAACCGCTCCTTCATTCTGATGATTAACTGTCTGATATCCTTGATATTTGGGGATAGTAGATGAAAGAGAGCAGGAGAGAAAAATGGACGGCAAGACTCCAGCTCAGAAGGTGGGAATGATGGCAAAAGTCCGCTACCTCTCCAAGCCCAATAAACATCTAAAACTGCTCTACACTTTTCTGTACCCTTGATCTGTGAAATGGATCACTGACGTTTTCTCTGTCTTTCGGGAAATGCAAAGCAGGCTAATTTTCAAGCGCTTGAATTCCCTCTTTTTCCTACTTTTCAGTCGGAGTGGAGCTAAAAACTCCTTCCCCTTAGGAAATATGGAACTGCCTCTGCCCGGAAGAAAAACGTCCCTTTTCCCTAAGCTTTCACATTTCCCGAAAAATCTACACATCCGCATGAAATCCTCACAAGAGACCTACAGACCCTACCGGGAGCGTTCCTGTCACAAAAAAAAAAAAATTTAAAAATTAGCCGGATGCGGTCGCGGGTGCCTGTAGTCCCAGGTACCAGGGAGGCTGAGGTGGGAGGATCTCTTGAGCCCAGGAGGTCCAGGATGCAGTTAACGATGATCCTAAGACCACGAGGCAATTGGAGGATCCTCAAATACCAGGGAGAAACTAGCTAGCAGACATAGTATGGTGGGAGGGGAAGATCAAGGCAAATGCCTTGGGAGTGGGTGAGAATTGCGACTTCATATTGGATCTCCTGACCTGTGAAGGCCCTTTGCTAGGCTCCTCTGGACCTGTCCTCTGCCCAGGTTCAACCAGAAAAGGATGGAATTTGTTGCATGGTATCTTCAGGGTGAGGTTGGGAGATGATGCGGGAACGCTCATCCCTGGTCTTAGGAACGGGAGAACAAAGGAAAAATGGCATCGTTTCCACCTAAACAGTTACAAGCACTTCACCAGAAGGAACAGCCCAGGCGGAGCCTTTGTAAAAGAAAAGCCCCACCCACTGCTTCGCCCTCCTCATTTCCACCCAGCAGAGCATTTTAGTGGCAAAGCTGAGCGGGAGCCATAGTTCACTCCTGTAATCCCAGCGCTTTGGGAGGCCCAGGCGGGAGGATCACTTTAACCCAGGCATTCAGGACCACCCGAAGCACATAGCAAGACCCTGCCACTACAAAAAATTTAAAAAATTAGCTGGATGCAGTCGCGGGTGCCTGTAGTCCCAGCTACCAAGGAGGCTGACGTGGGAGGATCTCTTGAGCCCAGGAGGTCCAGGCTGCAGTGAACGATGATCCTTCACGGCACCACTGCACTCCAGCCTGGGTGACAGACTGAGACTTTGTCCCAAAAAATAAAATGAAATAAAAATAAAGCCGAGATTAGGAACTCTTTAAGAAGGGGTCACCTGAGACATTATTAGTATACCATTAACAGGAGAAAATGCTGCAAATTAAAGTATCATAATTGTAGGAGGCTACCCATTTAAAAATATATACCTGTTTCAGAGACAGTAAAGTGAGAAAAATATTTACTCTAGAATTGATTAAATTCAGATAGCCACTCCTTTATTTTAAACCTTAAGTGCCATTTTAGTTTATTTACCTCTTAGAAATAGCATGGAGATTGGAGTTGTAATTTTTTAATATTTATTTATTTAGAGACAGAGTCTGGCTCTGTTGCCCAGGCTGGAGTGCAGTGGTGTGATCTCAGCTCACTGCAGCCTCTGCCTCCCGCGTTCAAGCTATTCTGATGCCTCATATCTGGGAACCTGCCCCAGTAGTCACATAGGTTCTTTTGTATTTTCCCTAAGCATCAGCCGGTTTGAGAAATAAAGGGACAGAGTACAAAAGAGAGAAATTTTAAAGCTGGGTGTCTAGGGGAGACATCACATGTCAGTAGGTTCCGTGATGCCCCACAAGCTGTAAAACCAGCAAGTTTTTATTAGTGACTTTCGAAAGGGGAGGGAGTGTACGAATAGGGTGTGGGTCACAAAGATCACATACTTCACAAGGTAATAGAATATCACAAGGCAAATGGAGGCAGGGCGAGATCACAGGACCACAGGACCGGGGTGAAATTCAAATTGCTAATGAAGTTTTGGGCACCATTGTCATTGATAACATCTTATCAGGACACAGGGTTTTGAGAGCAACTGGTCTGACCAAAATTTATTAGGCGGGAATTTCCCCTTCCTGATAAGCCTGGGAGCACTATGGGAGACTGGGGTTTATTTCATCCCTACAGTCTCGACCATAGAAGACGGCCACACCCAAGGGGGCCATCTATAGACCCACCCTCAGGTGCGTATTCTCTTTCCCAGGGATGTTCCTTGCTGAGAAAAAGAATTCAGCAATATTTCTTCCATTCGCTTTTGAAAGAAGAGAAATATGACTCTGTTCCGCCTGGCTTTTTCCCGGCAGTCAGAGTTTAAGGTTATCTCTCTTGTTTCCTAAACATTGCTGTTCTCCTGTTCTTTTTTCAAGGTGCCCAGATTTCATATTGTTTAAACACACATGCTCTACAATTTGTGCAGTTAATGCAATTATCACAGGGTCCTGAGGAGACATACATTCTCCTGGGCTTACGAGATGACAGGATTAAGAGATTAAAGTAAAGACAGGCATAGGAAATCACAAGGGCATTGATTGGAGAAGTGATAAGCGTCCTTGAAATCTTCACAATTTATGTTTAGAGATTGCAGTAAAGATAGGCATAAGAAATTATAAAAGTATTAATTTGGGGAACTAATAAATGTCCATGAAATCTTCACAATCCACGTTCTTCTGCCATGGCTTCAGCCGGTGCCTCCTTTCGGGGTCCCTGACTTCCCGCAACAGCCTCAGCCTCCCAAGTAGCTGGGATTACAGGCACCAGCCACAATGCTCAGCAATTTTTTTGTATTTTTAGTAGAGAGGGGGTCTCGCCATTTTGTCCAGTCTGGTCTTGAACTCCTGACTTCTATATGATCGTATTTGTTTTTTCACAATGTAGTTCAATACATTGAAATGGTTGGGCAAGTGGCAAAATCATATTCCTCACTCCTCTGGTTTTTTATAAGGTTCATTTTATCATAAATACTTTCAGCTTCTTGCCTCATCTTTTACTTCTCACATATTGAGTGGTTCATGGCACAAAAATCATTATTTGTGACAGACACTGTGCCAACTGTATTTTGTGCTTTATTTGATTTCATTCTCAACTGAAAACTGCGGCAAGCACATGCTTTGTACTGGGCTTGCTTCTCATTTCCATTTTGTAGATGCACACCCTCACTTAAGGAAGTATGAGTTTGTACAGCTCTGCCTGTGGCTGAATAGATAAATGTAATTTTACCATTCAGTGTTAAATCAACTTTTAGTGTAAATTTAAGGCCCATCTTCTAACATAGGGGTACGTGTGATTTTACTGTGTCCCTTCTCCCTAACACTCCAGTTCAAGATAGCAACCTAAATTCTGAGTTGATTATTCTGGACACACTCCCTCAAAATGCGACTGTAAGACACCAGAATACACCACCCCAGTATGCCAATATATCAATATACCTCTGGCATATTGATTATTTCAGGCCAGGCATGGTGGCTCACACCTGTAATCCTAGTGCTTTGAGAGGGCAGGAGTTCATGAGCAGCCTGGGCATGTAGGGAGACCCATCTCTATAAAAATATTTTTAAAAGATTAGCTGGGCATGGTGGCATGTGCCTGTAGTCTTAGCTACTGGGGAGGCTAAGGCAGGAGGATGGCTTGAGCCCAGGAGTTTGAAGTTACAGTGAACTCTGATTGCACCACTGCATTCTAGCCTGGGTGACAGAGTAAGACGCTGTCTCTTAAAAAACAAAACAAAACACTCACGCCTGTAATCCCAGCACATTGAGAGGCCGAGGTGGGCAGATCACTTGAGGTCAGGAGTTTGAGACCAGCCTGGCCAACATGGTGAAACCCCGTTTCTACTAAAAATACCAAAATGAGCCAGGCGTGGTGGCACGCAGCTGTAATCTCAGCTACTTGAGAGGCTGAGGTGGGAGAATTGCTTAAGCCCAGGAGGTAGAGGTTGCAGTGAGCCAAGATCGCACCACAGCACTCCAGGCTGGGCAACAGAGCAAGACTCCATCTCAAACAAAACAAAACAAGATGAGAGAAAAACCTCAACGTTTACACCTCTTTATGACAGAACAACACAGAAAGAGAAAGACAAAGAAAAGACTACTCTAGGAGGAAATGGATGAAACAATATGATTCTTACCACAAAGTACCAGAAAGTACACCATAGTCAATACACCAGCACTGGTCACACAAATTCTTTTCTCCCATCTGTCAAAATTTTGGACAGGAAAAATGAACAAAGAGTGATATTTACTGCCTACTTGACCAAATTCCACAGAGAGGGGCCTGGAATCTGACTGGTAAGAAATTCTTATCCTTAAGCTGGCTGATTAGCTCCTGGTTTTCCTTAACTGTGGGCTTCCAAAAGAGCCAACCTTTGGGTTCCTGCTTACAACACCAAATTTCTAGGGTCCAAGGGAAATCTTTCTCTTAGCACTCTGAAACTTTGTTGTAAAATCGACTCGCAAAAACAGAAGATTAACAGGGGAAAACACATACAAAATGTATGATTGCCCAACCCCCCAGTGAGGTGCAGGAGCTTATATATCATCTTGAGGTTACAGAAAGAAGTGGATCATGGCAGAAATGGTTATAGGAGGGAGAGAAGATGAGGTCTGCTAGCAATGGTAGTCTTGTTATGTACATGAAACCTCACAGATAGCATCCCTCAGAGAACTGTTTCCTTAAGACCTTTAAAGGTGTCAGACTCTCATTAATCCTTCCTACATCTGGAAAAGAGAAGGCCTGTATATATCAATGCACGATGGCATTGCAGAGCTACTTCTTTTGCTGCCTCTGACAGCCATCTCAAAATATGTCAAAGGAATATATTTTGGGGTAAAACATTTTTCTTTCTTTCAAAGTGGAATATTAAGCGTACGTCTCTTATAGATACACTTTTAGATAAATAAGGGAATCCACTTTTTCTAATTTGTTAAGATATTTTTTGTTTTAATAATGAAGAGAGGTTAACTTTTAAAAAGGTTTTCTACATCTACTGATATTATCATGCGGTTTTATTTCTTTTTACTGTTAATGCGGTGAATAATATTGATTGATTTTCAAATGCGAGTTCCTGGAGTAAATCCCACTAGATCATGATGTATTTTTAAAATATATATATTGCTGGATTCAGTATGCTAATACATTATTCATAATTTTTAACATCTGTGATCATGAGAGACATTGGCTGACCAAAAATGGGAAATTGACAAGAGTAATAAACAAAATGGGCTTACAAATATTCATACTTGCTTGATACTTAAAAAGGCCTTTTAATGTATTTCTCTGCCCCACTCAAGCAGACTTTTTAATTTCTGGCAAGAGGTCTCATTCAGGCTGTTCAAAGGTCAATATTAATCTGAATCATTCCACATTTGTAGGCATCCTCATTATCTTTTCAATACAGATTGTATTATTGGGGATTCAGACAGCAGAGGAAAAAAGTCAAAGCATATAAGGTAAGCAGAGCAGCATATTTTATTGGTCTGGCTTCCCTAGGAAGCATTAGCTAAAGTGAAAACTTATGTGAGACTTTTTAATTCAAAAGTAGTTTTTTTTTTTTTTAAGAAAGTGGAATTTAAGAGAGGGAAGTGGAATAGGAAGGGGTAAGGGGCAATTCAATGCTGTGCTACCTCATTGGCCCATGTGGGGTATCATGCAGGGCCACAGGCAAATTAACCATGCAGGTAAGGAAGCTTAGCTTTTAGGAGTCCTTCGAACAGGTCTGTAATTTCGTACTGTAAATTTTTATTCTTTTTTTTTTTTTTTTTGAGTTGGAGTCTCACTCTGTCACCCAGGCTGGAGTGCAGTGGCATGATCTCGCCTCACTGCAACCTCCACCTCCCAGATTCAAGTGATTCTTGTGCCTCAGCCTCCCAGTAGCTGGGATTACAGGTGCCTACCACCATGCCCGGCTAATTTTTGTATTTTTAGTAGAGACAGAGTTTTGCCACATTGGTCAGGCTGGTTTTGAACTCCTGACCTCAGGAGATCCACCTGCCTTGGCCTCCCAAAGTGCTGGGATTACAGGTGTGAGCCACTGCACCCGACCATCTTTTTTAAAAAGAGGATCCTCTACTACTTGTGTGAACATTAGGTTCTACGAACTGAACCCACCCTGAACATAACTGTTTGCTTGATCACATGGAACCATCTTCTGGGAAGCCCTGTCTATGACTGCTTCTAAGAATAATCCATTTAGAAGGAAAGAAAGGAGAAGAATATATCCACTGTGGGAGAAATAAAACAATCCTGACAACGAAAAGGCCCCTGAGTACCCAATAGAGAGAGAGAACACTAATTGAGTTAGCCTTAACAGATTTACATGCATGTAAGGTAGCATGACAACAACTATAAAGCTGGGCCATATCTCATGTGTTTTGAGCAAAGCCTCAGGAATTATGAGAACTTCTTTTACTGCTTCAAAAGAAAAGAAGGCACACTTTGTGACAGTTTCCTGTATACTGAGAGACCCTCAGCTCATCCTGTGGGTGCTTTTTAAAAACATCTGGATGTCATTTTCCTATGGTCTTGGGTAAATTCTGGAGACCGGGCTTAATCCCTAGAGATATTATATTTCTACTGGTAGAACAAGGATTTAGAGTTACCATGTTGAATGTAATATCACTGTTTTATTTCCTTCATGGTTTTTAGGAACAGAAACACAGTCAGACATGAAAAATTGTCCTGGTTTAAAAGGGTTCCTTTCCTTACAGGTGAGTAAGAATTGTCACTTCCTGACAGGACCAGGAACATCAGGATATTTGGAGAATCTTAACAAAAGGAGAATTCATCCAAATCTCTAGGTATTGCAGGCAAAGTATGATAGCAAGATCCTGGTTTGGTTTCCTAGCATCTAGACGCTTTTAAAAGTCTAATTTGAGATTCCTTATGAAAATGTCCAAGTAAGTCAACTTAAAGAGTGCCTACACTGCAGCATAAGTTCCTAGTTATCATTGCTAAAGTAAAGTTATCATTGCTGAGAGTACCATATCATCCTCTGGAGAAATTGAACCTCTATAGAGTTAGTTCTACTTATAGTGCAAAACAGTGCTTCAAGTTAGAGTCAGCATATTTACTGATTCTATGCAGTAACCAGTGTTATCTATGTTTCTCCAGACTTGTCAAATTATACCTTTTTCTTTAATCAGGGTGGGCTCATAGTTGTCACAATTTGTGTACTAGGGGTGAGAGAAACTGTGGTTCTTCTCTCTAAAGAGCTCGAATTTTGTCTGACCTAGTTTTCTTTTTCTTTCTTTCTTTTTTTTTTTTTTTTTTTCAGTGTTTCTTTGTTGCCCAGGCTGGAGTGCAATGGCGTGATCTCGGCTCACTGCAACCTCCACCTCCCCAGTTCAAGAGATTCTCCTGCCTCAGCCTCCTGAGTAGCTGGGATTACAGGCATGTACAATCATGCTTGGCTAATTTTGTATTTTTTAGTAGACATAGGGTTTCTCCATGTTGGTCAGGCTGGTCTTGAACTCCTGACCTCAGGTGATCCACCCGCCTCAGCCTCCCAAAGTGCTGGGATTACAGGTGTTAGCCGTGGCGCCCAGCCCTGTCTGACCTACTTTTCAAAACCAAAAAGATGAGCAATAAGAGGGCAGTTAATTAGCAAGAACTCCTTCCCTAAGATCTTATTCTAAGGTTGGGAGATAGGACAACAGACAGGAAGAAAGACGTCAGAAATATACATTTAAGAGAAAAATGTTCTTTTGGCAGGCCTAAGATATTTTCTATTAGAGTGTGTTAAGGGTCTCTACTAGCATCTTCAGATTGTTCTGTCATCACCACCAGTGTTTTCTGAAACCCTCCTCCCTTTCCCACCCCCTCCCTCCCACTCCAGAAAAACCACACACAAGGTTAAGCCTCCTATCCAGTGTCTCCTGGAAGTCTAAGGAAGTCACAGGTGCCTCTGTGGTCTGGGGATCCCAGTCTTGGAATGGGAGTGAGTTCTGGGACAAAGGTGAAATCAGACATGGTAAATCAGATACCTAGCCTGTTGTAGGCTGGTGGTTTAAATGTTAGGATTCTGGCGTGATCCTGCTGTGATTCAAATTTCTCACCTCTTTGACTTTCAGAAGTTAGTTTAATCCTTGTGTTTCATTCCCATTGTTAGTAAAACCAGATATAATTGCAGTACTCATTATATCAGTGAGGTTAATGGGTATCCTTCCTTAAGCATAGTCTAGCACCATTTAAAATAATAAATATTAACTAGGATTTTATTCTAATTACTCCTTTCCAGCAATTCTGGGGGCTAAGTTTTCCCCAGTATTAGTTCTGTAGTGCGTGAAAGCTCAGACTTTCTTCTCTGGAAGCTACTTTCTAAACCCCTTTCACCCCACCTCTTTATTAACTAAGATATCCACTTCACCCTTTCCATCTTTTCCTGTCACCAACATTCTCTGTGCCTCCCTCACTGTTCTGAGGCTGTATCATGTCCAGAAAATAATCATCAGTCATTTCATAGTAAATTGTAAGAGCATTGCTAGTGTTCACATGTTTAATCACGGGATGATACTTCTGCCATTTCATCCTCAATTCCGATACCTCCAGTTCGTGTTTGCTTATGAAACAGGGACCACTTGAGGGACTGAGGAGTTTGTTGCATGTTGTAGGCACTGATGTGCTTTTATTTAACTACATTGATTTTCTGGTTTTATCATTTTTCTCATAGTTGTCACCAACTTGTGGTCTCATAATTGTTACCAACTTGTGAAGTAGGGGTGAGCGAAACTGTGGTACTTCTCTCTAAATAGCTTGAATTTCATCTGACCTAGTTTTCAAAAGCAAAAAAAAATGAGCAATAACAGTGCAGTTAATTACTAAGACCTCCTTACCTAAGATCTCATTCTAAGGTCTGGGAGATAGGACAACAGACAGGAAGAGGGTTGTCAGAAAAATACATTTAAGACAGAAATGTTCGGCCAGGCACCGTGGCTCATGCCTGTAATCCCAGCACTTTGGAAGGCCAAGGCGGGTGGATCACAAGGTCAAGAGATCAAGACCATATAAAAATACAAAATTAGCTTGGCGTGGTGGTGCACACCTGTAATCCCAGCTATTCTGGAGGCTAAGGCAGGAGAATCACTTGAACCAGGGAGGCGGAGGTTGCAGTGAGCCAAGATGGTGCCACTGCACTCCAGCCGGGTGACAGAGCAAGACTCCGTCTTAAGAGAGAGAGAGAGAGAGAAGAGAGAGAGAAATGTTCTTTTGGCGGGCGTTAAGACCCTAATGGAATACATGTTTTAAAAAAAATGGTGGGGGGGGGAAGAGAAAAATCATTAAAGATGAAAAATTGCCAGAAATTCCCTTGTGTACTTTTCCCCTTGCCTCTTACTTTCTGGTTTCTGAAACAATAACTGATCAATGGGGTGTGGTGAGGGAGCAGAGAAAGAATGAATAGCCCTGAATGCACTGATAATAGACTGCTTGCCAATAACCACTGATAGAGTTTGAATACAATTCTACAATGGGAAAAAATATTTTTAAACATATGTCTGATGAAGGATTGCTATCCAGAATAAATTAACACTTTCTAAAACTCATCATTAAAAAACAAACAACCCATTTCAAAAATGGGCAGAGGACTTAAATAGACATTTCTCCAAAGAAGACATACAAATGGCCAATAAGCACATGAAAAAAATATGTCCAGCATCACTAATTCTTAGGGAAATGCAAATCAAAACTACAATGAGATACAGGTACCACTGCGCATCCACTAGGATGGCTACTATTAAAAAAAAAAGATAATAAAAGTTGGCAAGGACATAAGGAGTTTGGAACCCCTATGTATGCACTGTTGTAAGCATGTAAATTGGTACAGCCAACGTAGAAAACAGAAAGTTCCTCAACAAATTAAAAATAGAGTTACCATATGACCCAGCAATTTCACTTCTGGACATATACTCAAAATAATTAAAAGCAGAGTCTCAGGAAGATATTTGTACACCCAAGTTCATAGCAGCATTACGCATAATAGCAAAGATGAGGAAGCAACTCAAGTGTCCATTCACACATGAAAGGATAAGCAAGACATGGTACATACAGACAGTCAGCCTTTAAAAAGAAGGAAATGTTAATATGCTACATCACAGATGAACCTAAGGGACATTATACTAAATGAAATAAGCCAGGCACAAAAAGACAAATACTGTATGATTCCACTTACATGGGGTACTTAGGGTAGTCAACATCATAGACACAATGCAGAAAGGTGGTTGCCTGGGATGGGGGAGAGGAAAGTGGGGAGTTATTCTTTAAAGGATACAGAGTTTCACTTTTAGAAGACACAAAGAGTTGTGGAGATGGATGATGACAATGGTTGCAAAGCATTATGAACTGTACACTTAATGGTTAAGATGGTAAATTTTATGTGTATTTTACAGAGAGAGAGAGAGAGAACTGGGCACCCGCTCTTGCATTCTCTTCACTAAAATCCCAAATGTCCATTTATAGATAGTCACCCATAAGTGTTTTTCTCCCGGCAGAACAGAATTCCAGTCTCTGCTCAGGAGTAGCAATCTGACTTGGGGAAATGATAAACTTTCTATAAACCAGGGTCCCCCAGAACAGCTTTCTCTTCATAGGCCCAGTACTAATTTTTCTTTTCATCCCCTGAGACAAACTATTTGACTCTGGATAGCTTTCACATGAGATGATAGAACTTGATGTTAATGTCATTAATTCCGTTTTCATATGCAATCTGCTTCTAGGATTAATGTCACCAGCCAGGTTCCTAACCTATGTGGAACACCCAGAGCCAGAAGAGTATAAAATTGCAAAAGCTCATGGCTCCTGAGTCCAAGAGTTCCTGGTTTTCCTGGACACAAGCGATAGCGCAGCACTTTCTTCCCCATGTGCCAGAGGCCTGGGGTTCTGCAGAAGAGGCCCCAAGGCCCCAGACGCTGCAAGCCCTAAGCTCAGTATATTCTAGGCCCTGTCCTCTCACTTTCTATTTCTTGTGTGGCCCCCATACTTGTGCCAGCTATCCTGGAACAGCCAAGAATTCAATTGTGACCTGCTTCCTCCCTCAACCTCTTCTCCCCACCCTCCCCACCACACTTCTTCTTTGGGAAGATTTGTAAAAATTAAGGTTATTATATCCATGTAACTTTCTGTATTTCTTTTAAATTGCTTGTTCTACTAAGTCACACAGGTTTGACTCCTGGATCTAAAAAAGTCACCAACTCTGGCTAAATCTTAAACATTGACAGCAATTGAAGCCTCATCTTCAGACCTAGGAGAAGATGAAAATCAGAATAAGCTGCAGCCATAAGACATGGGTCAAGAAATTAAAACTATTCAACCCCTCTAGTCCCGGGGACTATTGCAGAAGAAGTGGGTGTGTGAGCTTGTAAGGATCCATTTTAAGAGATAAAATTAGTTCAGAGTTTCTCTATAAATTAAACAGTTGCATTTGTTGTTGTTTTGAGACAGTCCTGCTATGTCATCTGGGCTGGAGTGCAGTGGCATTATCCTGGCTCACTGCAACCTCTGCCTGGCAAGACTCCTGGCACCTCAGCCTCACAAGTAGCAGGGACTACGGGGGTGCACCACCATGCCTGGCTAATTTTTGTATTTTTATAGAGACAAGATTTCACCATGTTGCCCAAGCTGGTCTCAAACTCCTGAACTCAAGATATCCGCCTGCCTAGGCCTTCCAAAGTGCTGATTTTACAGCCATGAGCCACCGTGGCCAGCCTATAAATTAAACATTAATGTCAAAGGAACACTGATGCAAGACAAGCATGTGGGTCCCTGTGTCAGATTAACAATGTTTTCTTGGAGCATTAACACATTCCTTACTTAAAAATTATAAAAGGTTATGAGAAGGTTTACGAAAATTATATCTTACACTCAAGATGATTAAAATTTAATAGATTTGTCTGTAAATTTAATTGACTTCATCCTGTCTTTATTAGGTTTTATTGTTTGGGAAAGTAAGTCTCAAAGAGTAAAAGTTTTTGCCTTTTTGTTTTTAAAATATTTGAGTTACCACTTTGACTAAATGAATGACTTATTTTACAATGACCTGTGATGCTATTTTGTGATATTGTGTTTTCAACCTTTGATGTTTGACAAACTTTCCAAAATCTAAATCTAAATTCAGGGTTTTGGTCTCACTAATTTTTTTGACATTACATCCCCTGAAATCCAAAGAGACATATTTGGCTTACTTGGTATAATAAAATCATCATTATCAAATATGAAATGATGTGTAAACTTCTTTGGCTTGTATTTATATAAATGTGTTATTAGTATGTGTTCCAAAATTGTATGAGATTCTTGTGATTCTGATATGTCTTAGAATATGTTATCAGAACTAATTATGATTATTATATTAAATTGTTATGTGCCATAGATACAACCAAATTTCCTTATCAATTGTGTCTTTAACCATGGCTGTTCTAATTCTTTTGTCATCCACAATCATTGTTTTACTTTGATACTTTCTTACGGTGGTTTATAATCAGTTATAGAGCTCTGAGGACTACTCTTTCTTTTTCTTTCGCTTTTATTTTTAATGAGATGGGTTCTCGGTCTGTCACCCGGTCTGCAGTGGGGTGGCATCACTGTTCACTTCAGCCTCAGTCTCCTAGGCTCAAACAATCCTCCCACCTCAGCCTCCCAAGTAGCTGAGACTACAGGTGCACACCACACACCCAAAAATTTTTAAAATTTTTGTAGAGATGGAATCTCCCTATGTTACCCAGGCTGGTTTCAAACTCCTGAGTTCAAGCAATCCTGCCACCTCAGCCTCTCAAAGTGCTGGGATTACAGGCATGAGCCACCACACCTGGCCTTTTAATACATTGTCTCTTCATTAACAGATAGTAAGTGTCTATATTGTGCTACAAAGTGATCAAAGTTCCAGAGATAAGTGATCAACAAGCAGAAATGGACTTGGCCATAAAGTGTTTGACACAATCAGGGGCTGAAAAAAAATAAAGCAGTAAGCATGACAACAAATAAATAAGACAGTGTTTATGTGATAAATGCTATCAAGAAACCTAACGCAAGTTAGATGGAAAGGTAATTAGGAGGATGCTATATTAGCTAGTGTAGTAAAAACAGAATTATCAGAGATACTTCCACTTTGATACGAATAATGCAATGAACAAAGCAAAGAAAAAAAAAATCCGGGCCAGGTGCAGTGCTCACCTGTAATCCTAGCACTTTGGGAGGCCAAGGTGGGCAGATCATTGAGGCCAGGAGTTTGACACCAGCCTGGCAAACATGATGAAAACTCATCTCTACTAAAAATACAAATAAATTAGCTGGGCATGGTGGCCCGCACCTATAATCCCAGCTACTCAATGGCTGAGGTGGGAGAATCATTTGAATATGGGAAGTGGAGGTTGCAGAGAGTCAAGATCACCCCACTGCACTCCAGCCTGGGCAAGAGAGCAAGACCCTGTCTCAAAAAAAAAAAAAAAAATCTGAAGGTGGAGTTACCATCATGAGAGAATATAAATTACAAAGATTCTAAGACTAGAACAACTTTATTATGGGCTGGGCATAGTGGCTCACACCAGTTATCCCAGCACTTTGGGAGGCTAAGGCAGGAGGATCACTTGAGGCTAGAATCCCAAAACCAGCCCAAGAAACATGGTGAAACCCCATCTCTACACACACAAAAAAAGTTTTTAATTACCTGGATGTGCTGGTGTCCACCTGTAATGCTAGCCACTCAGGACGCTGAGGCAAAAGGATTGCTTGAGCCCAGGAGTTGGAGGCTGAAGTGAGCTATTATGGTACCACTGCATTGTAGCCTGAGCTACAGAGTGAGAGGCCCAGTCTCTAAAATTAAAAAAAAAAAAAAAAAAAAAAAAGTTGGCCAGGTGCAGTGGCTCACGCCTGTAATCCCAGCACTTTGGGAGGCCAAGGTGGGCAGATCACAAGGTCAGGAGTTTGAGACCAGCCTGGCCAACATGGTGAAACCTGGTCTCTACTAAAGATACAAAAAATTAGCCGGGCGTGGTGGCAGTCACCTGTAATCCCAGCTACTTAGGAAGCTGAGGCAGAAGAATCGCTTGAAACCTGAAGGCGGAGGTTGCAGTGAGCCGAGATCGCTATTGCAGTCCAGCCTGGGTGACAAGGCAAGACTCCTTTAAAAAAAAAAACAAAACAAAAAAGTTTATTACCATCAGAGTGAACAGGCAACCTACAGAATGGGAGAAAATTTTTGCAATCTACTCATCTGACAAAGGGCTAATATCCAGAATCTACAATGAACTCCAACGAATTTACAAGAAAAAAACAACCCCATCAAAAAGTGGGCAAAGGATATGAACAGACACTTCTCAAAAGAAGACGTTTATGCAGACAAAAGACACATGAAAAAATGCTCATCATCACTGGCCATCAGACAAATGCAAATCAAAACCACAATGAGATACCATCTCACACCAGTTAGAATGGCGATCATTAAAAAGTCAGGAAACAACAGGTGCTGGAGAGGATGTGGAGAAATAGGAACACTTTTACACTGTTGGTGGGACTGTAAACTGGTTCAACCATTGTGGAAGATGGTGTGGCGATTCCTCAAGGATCTAGAACTAGAAATACCATTTGACCCAGCAATCCCATTACTGGGTATATACCCAAAGGATGATAAATTATGTTGCTATAAAGACACATGCACATGTATGTTTATTGTGGCACTATTCACAATAGCAAAGACTTGGAACCAACCCAAATGTCCAACAATGATAGACTGGATTAAGAAAATGTGGCACATATACACCATGGAATATTATGCAGCCATAAAAATGATGAGTTCATGTCCTTTGTAGGGACATGGATGAAGCTGGAAACCATCATTCTCAGCAAACTATCACAAGGACAAAAAACCAAACACCGCATATTCTCACTCATAGGTGGGAAATGGACAATGAGAACACATGGACACAGGAAGGGGAACATCACACACGGGGGCCTGTTGTGGGGTGGGAGGAAGGGGGAGGGATAGCATTAGGAAATACACCTAATGTTAAATGACGAGTTAATGGGTGCAGCACACCAACATGGCATATGTAACTAACCTGCACATTGTGCACATGTACCCTAAAACTTAAAGCATAATAAAAAATAATAATAATGATAATTTTTTAAAAAGTTTATTACAGCCATGGACAGAGAGAAAGCAAATAATGGCTATCAGTGACCTCAGTGGGAGGTATCTAGACTAAAAGAATCTTGTAGTCTTCTGCACAAGATGGCCTACTGGCTTCTAGGCAAACATGATACGTAATTAGATAAAGATGGAAGTTTTGATTTAGTTTTCATTGAATTGTTTAATTACAGTGTTTACTAATTTCTGACAGCAACTTCTTTTAGGGAACCAGTTTGTAATGTGGCTCAGAAAATCATTCCCTGACATTCAGCCTAAAATCTGTGTCTACACCTTTCTATCAGATTTTAAGTGACTTTTATCCCATAATAAATCTTCTTATGCTTATACTATTTGAGAGTGTTTTGTTTCTTTTCCTACACACCATATAAAAATGCAACAGTAACATCACATTTAATATGGTGAGTCTTAATCCGTAGTTGAGCCATTGGAATTTAGATTAGTCCTTCTAAAGGTAAAGCTGAATCTCAAGTTTTTACAATGTAGCAATTTATCCAAGGTTATGGGACAAATAATATGTAGACATTTCTTGAAAGTACCCCTACAATGAGCTGAGGGTCTCTCAGCAGATAGCAAGATGCTATTGTAAGGTGTTCTCTATTTGAAGAAAGAAAGGAATTTATCCTGCTTCCCCCTGCTCTGCTGAAAATGTGTGAGATGACGCCTAACTTTGTAGCTCTCAGGCTACCTTACATGCATGTTAAATGCCAACTCAATACTAGTATTCCCTCTCTCTTCTATTTGGTACACTGGGGTCTTTTGTTGGGAGAACTGTGTTATCTCTCCAACAGTGGATATATTCCATCCTTTTATTCCTCCTAAGTGGACTGTACTGAGAAGCAGTTATTCATACGGCCTCTCAGAAGATGGTTCATAAGATCGAAAAATCAGTGGTGTTCAGAGTGGATTCAAATTTGTGGAATCAGTATTCATACAGGTAGTAGAGGATTTTCTTTGAGAGAATTACAAAAATGCTTTAGGACAAATGTTTTACAAACTCTTTGGAAGTTTGCCTTAAAGTTAAACTTTATTGGTTTGATAATAAAGTCACCTCTGGTCATGCTTGATACAAGATTGAGCAACTAGGAAGCACAGCATTGAATATGCTCACCCCTGCCCCTCTCCTCTTTCTTCTCACTCCCACTTTCTAAGGACAGCACTCTTTAATAAAGCAATCTCACACAAGTGTTTATTTCAGTAATATTTTGAGGGAAAAGCCAGGAAATAAAATATGTCTCTCTGCTCACCTCATATACCTCAGTGCTTTTCCCCTGCTGTTGGAATACTCAAAAATTCACCCTGTATTAAAATTTGTTTCAGAGTCTCTTCAAAAATAGAATTGACTGAGGCCAATCTTGACTGTTGACATGCTGCAAATGAAACATGGCCCCTGTATTTGAAAAGTCTTTGGCTGAGTGGGACAACCACATACATAGAAAGGCCTTTTTAAATATCAACAAGTTTAAGTATTTATATGCACATTTCATTCATCACTCTAGTGTCCCCTCAGTTTTTTCATCAGGGAATATTTCTCAAAATTACAGGGCAAAATCATAATATGTTAGCATTCTGAATCCAGTAATATACTTTTTAAAAATGCATCATAATCTAATGGAGTTTATCAGGAAGTCAACTTGGGTCTGTCATTTGAAAATCAATTTGTTATTGTCCACATTAGCAGTAGAAAAAATATATGATAATCTCAGAAGATACAAAAAAAAGCTATTTGAAAATTCAACCCTGTTTTATTATTAATATAAAAATCTTCATAGCAAATTGAAAAAGAGAATTCCTTTAATCTGATAAAACATATCTGTAAGAGGTGTACACCTAACATCTCATCTAATCGTGAAATATTGAAAACTGCCAATTTCTTATTGAAATGAAAAAAAACTGCCAATAACTGGACCCATTTTCTCACCCCCGCCCCCCCACCCTGTTACTACCTGATCCAATAAAAACCCAAGGACTTTCAATAGGACCTTCCGAAATGATAACATTTTCACCATAATCCTTTCACGGTCTGAAGCAATGAGCAAGGCAAATAAGTGTTAATCCCCACATGATTGGATTATGTCCGACTTCCTGTACAAGACAGAATGCTATAAAAACCCACAGTCAGTGATGGATTGAGCCATTTGCTCTATTCCTAGACTAGCTAGGCCTGGTCAAGTCTCCGAAGGCTGAAGCTATGGAGTTCCATCCATCAACCTTGGAAGAGCTGTCTTGGAGGCAAGCAGGTCCAGAGTCCCATATACCACGGGACCTGAACCGAGAGCAAGCGTGGGCCTGGGCACTGGATAACTTCCCTGTGCTGAGCCGCCACTCCTGCCAATGCCATCAGCTCTACGGGAGCTCTGCTGGGAGCTGTTGGCTGCACCGCGCCTCCACCGGGCACGGAGCCCTTCCCGGAGATGAGAGGGGCCAAAAACGGCCTCGAGACTTCCATGTCGAGGAATCAAAGGCTGAAACCACAGACGGGCTCCAGTCACCTCAAGAAGACGCAAATGCTACCGACGGCGAAGTCCAAAGCTGCCTGATGCAGCCTGGAGATGCCAGCGCCTGCGGAGGTGGAAGGACACAAGCCCATGGCGCCCTCTGCAGTTCAGGCCGCCCCCGGAAGCTGCTGAAAACCCAGGGTTCCATCAGGAAGGAACCCGGAAAGGAGAGGAACCCCAGCCTTTCTGCAAGCCTGCGACACTACCTGCTTCAACGAACACTGTGCTGGAAGGAGCCTGAGGCATACCAGTGGGGACCCTCATTCTGTCCCTGCGGACTTTTACACTGGAACTGTGCCCTGCACCCACAAGAGCCTGGAGGTCTCTGCTGTGGAGATCATTCCTTAATTTGTTCTTCCTCTCCTGAATGTCCTAAACATTTTTTATTTAGAGAAACTCTCTTCATGTAATGAATATTATGCAATATGCTAAAGAACTGTTCTTGTAGATGTACTCAAAATTGCTATGGCTCTTCCATTGAAACTGTACATGTATTGAATAAAGCCTTTCCCTATTCTCCACCTGTGGAATTGATTTCAAGCTGGTAAATCAAGATTGGTATAGATGGGCCTGAAGCAGACAGAAAAGGGACAGGGACCCAGCTCAGAGGCCTTTTTTTTTTTTTTTTTTTTTTTTTTTTTTGATGGTGTCTTGCTGACTGGGTCGCCCAGGCTTCCGTGTAGTGGCGCAATCTTGCTTTAGTCTAAATTCCAGGGGGCCTTTAAGGAGCTGTGGATACTAACACAGTGGGAGGGGACAGCTGGTTGGATCACTTGCTGGAGTTGCTTCAGAACTGACTGTGGCCCTCCAGATGAAGCCAGGAAATAGACATTAACAGTGTTCTTTACATCAGGGGCCCCTAACCTTTGTGACACCAGAGACTGGTTTTGGGGAAGGCAATTTTTCCATGGGTGGGGGGTTGGGGAGACAGGGATGATTTGGCGATGAAGCTGTCCTACCTCAGATCATCAGGCGTCAGATTCTCAGGAGAAGTGCGCAAGGTAGATCCCTCGTATGCGCAGTTCACGATAGGTTTGGCGCTCTTATGAGAATCTAAGTCACGTCAGATAAGCGGAGCTCAGGCGGTAGTACTCGCTTGCCTGCCAGTCACCTCCTGCTGTGTCGCAGGTTTCCTAACAGGCCACCGACCGCTAAGGTTCGCTGCCTGGGGAGTTGGGGATCCCCGCTTTAAATGGTTTAAAGGTTACGTTGTCATAAGGGGTGAAAGAGGGGTTTGGGAAGTCCCTCGCGTGAGGCCGATGGTGCCCGCATACTGCGAGGCTGGCTGGAGTGCTCTTTATGGCGTGGGGCAGATGTAACCTCTTTGCCTCATCTTCCCCTGCGGTCCCCAGATATTTCTCGGACTGTCTGCAGCATCAAGATACGGGCTTCAGAGCACGGTTTTAGCACCCGTGGGAAACTGTTACAACAGCTGCAATGCAGAAATATCCAAGCCCTGTGAACCCGAGCGTGGTGTGGGTTGACGTGTTAAACAGACGTATAGATCCCTCCAGAGAGTTGCACAGACTTCTCCGCACAGTGGGAACTGCAAAACTCTTACTGGTGCAGCAAAACGCAAAACATATATACTAGAATATTCTGTAGTTAATCCTGTAGAGAAAACAATGGAACTTAAATCTACTAATATTTCACTTACAAATATGATTTCAGTAGATGAGAGATTTATACACAAACCACATCATCGGGACTCCCAAAAAAACTATTTTGACTCAAGAAGCCATAATCACTGAAGAGAGGTAGCCTCAGCAGTTACCTTGAAGGACTGATGGCAAGAACTATACCTTCAAATGCTAATAAAGGCCGGGAAGCACTGAAATGGGTCATACATAAATTACATGTTAAGACTGAAGAACTGACAGCTTCCGCCAAGAGGAAGCATAAGAACTTCGATGGCAGCGGCGGCGGCAGCATTTGTAGAGAATTGATAATGAAAATGTGAAGACAACGTCAAGTACTCCACGTCTCTCCAAGCTGGCAATATATTTATTTTAAAAATATAAATATCTTTTAAGTAGAATTTTTTAAAGTAGGCTGATATAAGAATGTGACATTACATCAAAACAAAGAGATGCATGGCCACCTGAAATTCGTGTTGCTTGAAATGACTGTCTGATTTTGAGGATTCCAGTATTTATGTGAAAATTTAACGATTTTTTGAAAGCAATCCTTTTTAACGTTCATTTTAACTTCAGGGTGCATGTACAGCTTTGTTAAATAGATAAACTTTTGTCATAGGGGTTTGTGTACACATTATTTTATCACCCAATTATGACGTCTCCTGCCCATTAGTTATTTTTCCCAATCCTCTCCCTCCTTTCACCATCCACCTTCAATGGCTCCAGTGTCTGTTATTCCCCTCTTTGTGTCCATGTGTTCTCATTATTCAGCTCCAGCTTATAAGTGAGGACATATGGTATTTGCTTTTCTGTTCCTGCATTAGTTTGGTAAGGATAATGGCCTCCAGCTCTGTCTATGTTCCTGAAAAAGACATGATCTTGTTCTTTTTTATGGCTGCATTGTATTCCATAGTGTATATGTACTATATTTTGTTCATCCAGTCTACCTTTGATGAGCATTTTGGATGATTCCATGTCTTTGCTATTGTGAATAGTGCTGCAATGAACATACACATGCATGTGTCTTTATGATATGACAATTTATATTCCTTTGGGTAATACCCAGTAATGGGATTTCTGGGTCAAATGATATTTCTGTTTTTTGGTCTTTGAGGAATTACCACACTGTTTTTCACTAAGTTTGAAATAATTTACACTCACCAATGGTGTATAAACAACATTTTAACATTTTTTTAAAGTGCTTGGAAGGTGGCATTGATGTTGAATCAAGATAGAATTTTAAAACTTTTCACACATTGCACCCCTACCTGGCTTTGGTCCCATGCCAGAACAAAGCAGAGCCATCTCATATACACACAATTGTCCTGTTGCTGTAAACTTCAACAGCTTGCATGAAGGAATTCAATTTAAAAGGAGAAACTGTGTAGTTTTCAAAGACCTTAATTCGTATAAAATAACTTGCTCTGCTATAAACCATTATTAAAAACCAGTGTTTTGGTTTAGTACTTAAATATATTTAGAGCGAAAATTATCACTAGAATAATATATGTCTCTAATAAAAATATGCTTTTATTGTAATAAAAAGTACTACATTGATTTCCCAAAGTTTTGCAACCGAATAAAGACATTACCTTTCTTGGATTTGTACTTCTTGGTTTAATATGCTGTGGCATGGGCTGGTTGGTTACGTTAACTGGGAAAATAAATTCCTTACTTGAAAATCAAAATAAGACAAATAACAAGGAGTGGGGGCAGATTAAAGAGGACCAGAGGAAGATTCTTAGCCTTGTGCCTTCTGAGTTAACAACCACAGCATTCCAGGGCATTAATTCCAGATCAGACAATTCCAGATCTGACAATTCCAGGCAGCTACAGAAGTCTGCCCTGGTGGGTCTTGCCCAGGATCTGGAAGTGCAAGATCAAAGCGCCAGTGATTCAGCTCCTGGTGAGGGCTGTCTTCCTGTCTTGCTGATCGCCATGTTGTAGCTGTGTTCTCACATGGCACAGAGAAAGAGGGAGAGACAGAAAGGGGGAGAAAGTGAGAGATGGAGAAGGGTAGAGAATGAGAGAGACATAATATCTCTTCCCCTTCTCATAAGGGCACTAATCCCATTATGAAAGCCCAACCCTCATAACCTCATCTAAACACAGTTGTCTCCCAAAGGCCCCATCTCTAAATACCATCACCTTGTGGATTAGCTAAACGAAATTATCATGAATTTTGGGGAACACAATTCTGTCCATAGCACCAAGTCTATGTGATGCTCGCTCTCATAATCTCTGCCATCTCAGGACCTACAGCAACTAAGACTCATTTCTTTCTGCAAGCATTTCAGAAGACTGTGATATAAAAATGTGCCATAGAGAATACATCCATTTGGGACTTTTAAACTCTCCTCTTCCCTCAAATACATTAATTAATAAATTAATTAATGTTAACATCTAGTTTATGGGTTCCGATTTAACACCCATAAACTAGATGTTGACACTAAATTATTTATTTATAAATTTATTTTAATTTATTGTAATAAAATAATTGATTAATTAATTTTGAGATAGTGTCTCACTCTAACACCCTGGATTATTTGGGTTATTTCAGAGAGTCCCTGTGGCAGGTGGTATTGTTTCACATTCATTGCTCGCCTATATGGGGGCAAGTATACAGGCATCCATTGGGTCCATCCCTGTTTATTCCTTGATTACCTTCCAGACTGGACCTTATTCAGCTCATTGAGATTCACTAATGCTTAACTCGTAGCATAGACTTTATTTCATATTAATTGGTTCAAAAGTGTGACCAATGCCCTATGTCATAATTCTTTTTAACTCGGAAATAACTCAGACATTCAATGGTATCTGAAATAATTTTAAGATTTTAAGTTACATTAAAAGATCACTGGCGGGGCGCGGTGGCTCACGCCTGTAATCCCAGCACTTTGGGAGGCCGAGGCGGGCGGATCACGAGGTCAGGAGATCGAGACCATCCTGGCTAACATGGTGAAACCCCGTCTCTACTAAAAAATACAAAAGATTAGCCGGGCATGGTGGCACGCACCTGTAGTCCCAGCTACTCCAGAGGCTGAGGCAGGAGAATGGCGTGAACCCGGGAGGCGGAGCTTGCAGTGAGCCGAGATCGCGCCACTGCACTCCAGCCTGGGCTACAGAGCAAGACTCCGTCTCAAAAGAGAGAGAGAAAAAAAAATTAACCTACAAGCATTGATTTTATTTATATTTACTCAATTTATTTATTTGTAGCAGTTTATCTAGATTAGTTGTTAGAATTGAGACATTAGACAATCATCGCTCAAAGTTTTTTTTTTTTTTGTTAACCATTTGCATAGCCTGTGAATATCAGGTGTTTGCCTAAGCAAAAATCTTAAACACACAGGCATTTTTGCTGATAATTCAGAAAAATTAGCTGTTCTTATGGAACCAACAATGTTAAATTTGTCTTATTTATCAAAAAAGTCATTCAAAGAAAGAGGATTCTGTTTTTGGTTGAGTTTACGGTCTTATAATACTCATGTCAAATCCTTGCTCTTTAAAATATCTAGCAAAGGCAAATATAAAACTCATCTAATTAGTAAACCCAGACAAAAATGTATGCCTACAATTCTGAAGACATTTCTATTTTTATTTTGTCAATAATTTTAAGGCAAGCTTATTATTAAAGATTACTAAATTCACATAAATTTGAAAAGAATTTGGGCTTTCTTACTAAATTTATGAGCACTCATTTACTTATAAACCAATGTGGTGCCATTGTAGACATAACAGATAATACATGTAACATACACAGAAAGACGTATCCATACACACAAAGATCAAATGGATGTTACCGTGAAACTCTAGCCATGACATGGCATCAGAAACTCATTATTTTACAGAAGACAGCTGGATCCGAATTATTTCTGACAAAATTGGGAACTATCCTCATGGCTAAACTTTATCTGCCCTGATAGGTAATCCAATTAATGCTGTGGACAAAAACTTTGGGTAAAGCAGTTTCCAAAGCAGTTTTATTTTTAAAACTTTCTTAAACCTTTTTGTTTGTTTGTTTGTTTCAAATACGTTTCCAATGTTTACTTCTTAGCTAGAACTGGCTGAACGGCCTACAAAAAACAAGCTCTCCAATAGCCTTGAATTAGCAGTATTATAAAAGGTAAGAGCACGAAAATGGGCCTTAGCTTCTTCTCAGTTTGGGAAGATGTTACAGTGCCAGGATTATCTCATAACAATTGTAATCATGAACAGAATCTGATAAATCAAAATGGTGAATCAGGAATGGGCATCTGTGGAGGGAATCCTCTGGCGATCAACAACATCCATATGGGGTGAAGTTGCCTGACTCAACAATTGTGGGCTGCTGCTATTTTCACCCTTTCAGTGATTAAATGTTAAAATACCTGACAATACCAAGTGTTAGAGAGTATATGAAACTTTAGAGTACCTTATGTATTGTAAGTGGGAACATGTGTGGTACCATCACTTTGAAAAAGAATCTGTTATCTTATGAAGCTGGAAGTCACATATCTCAAAACCTACCAATTCCATTTCAGAGCACACTCCCAAGAAAAGTTCTTGCACATAAATGCATACCAGGAAATATGTAAAAGAATGTTGGTATCTTCGCTTTTAACAGTAACAAAAACCTGATGGAATGGGAGGATCCAAAACTCCATTATTAGGAGAGTGGATGAAAATTATTATGGTATATTTTCAAAATGGAGTATTTTACAAAGTCCAAATAAGTAAATCAAATTACTCAAAAGTCTGGTTGCACCATAAGAATATAATGTTCAGTAAAAAAAAAAAAAAAAATGGTTGATAAGACTACATAAATCATGGTTATATTTTATAAAGTTAATATTTTTTAAATGTCCATTAAAATATGTAGATACATATTGATAAATAAATCTAAATTAAAAATAAGCAATTGAATAACGAACTCAGAATTCACCCTGGTTATGTTGATTTAGAGAGTTGGGAGAAGGGATACAAAAAATTATATCCACAAAAAATTAAATTGAAAGATAGACCTTAAATTTACACCAAAAATGAATTTCTTAACACTGAATGGCAAAATCACATTTACCCATCAATCCACAGACAAAACTGTACCACCTAAAATCTCCCTGAGTGAGGCTGTGCCTCTACAAAATAGAGAAAATGGAAAAGCATGCACACTACAAAACTACAACAAAGTGTATTTTCCAAGCAAAGCAGGCTAAAAGAAAGGGAACAGAATTGGAGGGACCAAACTTTTTAAGTCCAGGTCTGCTCCCAAGCTCTACGTCAGACAATATTTGAGTTAGATAATTCTCTGTGCCATGATTTCCAGTTGAGAAGTAAATAAGGTAAAGTAGAAACTACACTTGGCAGAGGGCCTGTCACAAATTACCATTCAATCTTGGGGGAGAACTAAAAAATAGGGCAAGAATATAAAATTGCTTATAAGAAGTTACTTTATGGAAATTGGAGGGGGGAAATCATTTCCCCACATAAACAATTTTTTTCAATGTTTTGAACTACTCTGTAAAAAGAGAAATGCAATCATATTAATATATTTTTAAAATTACAACTCTAAGTTCCTTGTTATTGACAAGAAGTAAACAAAGTAAAATGACACCAAGAATTAAAAATAAAGAACTGAATACCTGAATTTAATTAAATTTTAAGGTAAGTCATAAGATAAGTCGTTTGCCATTTTCATATCTCTGAAACAGGTATACATTTTAAATCTGGTGATCTTTCAGGACTGTGACATAGTTTAATTAGCAGATTTTTCTTAGTAGTATTGAAATAACGACACATCCCTCTCCCTCCCCCTCCCCCTCCCCTTCTCCCTCTTTGCACCATCTCCCTCTGATGCCCAGCCGAAGCTGGACTGTACTGTCGCCATCTTGGCTCACTGCAACCTCCCTGTCTGATTCTCCTGCCTCAGCCTGCCCAGTGCCTGGGATTGCAGGCGTGCACCACCACGCCTGACTGGTTTTTGTATTTTTTGGTGCAGACGGGGTTTCGCCGTGTTGGCCGGGCTGGTCTCCAGCTCTTGACCGCGAGTAATCTGCCAGCCTCGGCCTCCGGAGGTGCCGGGATTGCAGACGGAGTCTCGCTCACTCAGTGCTCAATGTTGCCCAGGCTGGAGTGCAGTGGCGTGATCTCGGCTCGCTACAACCTCCCCCTCTCAGCTGCGTGCCTTGGCCTCCCAAAGTGCCGAGATTGCAGCCTCTGCCCGGCCGCCACCCCGTCTAGGAAGTGAGGAGCGTCTCTGCCTGGCCACCCATCGTCTGGGATGTGAGGAGCCCCTCTGCCCGGCTGCCCAGTCTGGGAAGTGAGGAGCGCCTCTTCCCGGCCGTCATCCCATCTAGGAAGTGAGGAGCATCTCTGCCCGGCTGCCCATCGTCTGGGATGTGGGGAGCACCTCTGCCCCGCCACCCGTCTGAGATGTGAAGAGTGCCTCTGCCCGGCCGAGACCCCTCTGGGAACTGAGGAGTGTCTCTGCCCCAATGCCACCCCGTCTGGGAGGTGAGGAGCGTCTCTGACCGGCCGCCCCGTCTGAGAAGTGAGGAGCCCCTCCGCCCTGCAGCCGCCCCGTTCGGGAAGTGAGGAGCGTCTCGCCCGGCAGCCGCCCCGTCGGGGAGGTGGGGGGCAGCCCCCGCCCGGCCAGCCGCCCCGTCCGGGAGGTGGGGGGCAGCCCCCACCCAGCCGCGGCCCTGTCTTGGGGGTGGGGGGCGCCTCTGCCCAGCCGCCCCGTCTGGGAAGTGAGGAGCCCCTCTGCCCAGCCGCCACCCCGTCTGGGAGGTGTACCCAAGAGTTCATTGAGAACGGGCCATGTGGACAATGGCTGTTTTGTCGAATAGAAAAGGGGGAAACGTGGGGAAAAGAAAGAGAGATCAGATTGTTACTGTGTCTGTGTAGAAAGAACTAGACATAGGAGACTCCATTGTGTTCTGTACTAAGAAAAATTCTTCTGCCTTGGGATGCTGTTAATCTATAACCTTACCCCCAACCCCGTGCTCTCTGAAACATGTGCTGTGTCCACTAAGGGTTAAATGGATTAAGGGCGGTGCAAGATGTGCTTTGTTAAACAGATGCTTGAAGGCAGCATACTCGTTAAGAGTCATCACCACTCCCTAATCTCAAGTACCCAGGGACACAAACACTGCGGAAGGCGGCGGAAGGCGGCGGGGCGCTCTGCCTAGGAAAACCAGAGAGCTTTGTTCACATGTTTATCTGCTGACCTTCCCTCCTCTATTGTCCTATGACCCTGTCAAATCCCCCTCTCCGAGAAACACCCAAGAATGATAAATAAATGCTAAGAAAATAAAAAATAAAAAAAGAAATAACGACACATCTTACAATGACTAGTTTCTTAGATTGAGGAAATTATAATTCCAGACAAATGTTAAGCCAAAGAAGGCCAGTGTAGCTCTAGTACTACATTGGCTTAGCCTCTCTCTTCAAATTACTTAGCTTGCTGAAATAATCCAATTAGGCCATCTGAAAAACACAAACAAACAAACAAAAAACACAAGATAAACCAATACAAAAGATGTGCCTGATAGTTACAGGACCAACAGGTTTGGATACCTGCTGTGCAGTAACATAAATATACACCAAAACACTGAAACAGCAGGGCTTACAGCAGAAAAAGAATGTAATGATAGCAGGGCAGCCAGGTGAGGAAACAGGAGGGACCCTCAAATCCACCTCCCTGAGAAATTCTGGTCTGGAGGTGTTTGTTTTTGTTTTGTTTTGTTTTGTTTTGTTTTGTTTTTAACAAAATCTTGCTCCATCACCCAGGCTGGAGTGCAGTGGTGTGATCTCAGCCCACTGCAACCTCTGCCTCCCGGGTTCAGGCGATTCTCCTGCCTTAGCCTTCTCCTGCTTCAGCCTCCTGAATAGCTAGGATTACATGTGTGCACCACCACACCCGACTAATTTTTGTATTTTTAGTAGAGATGGGGTTTCAGTGGTCTCGTACTCCTGACCTGGTGATCTGCCCACCTCAGCCTCCCAAAGTCCTGGGATTACAGGAGTGAGCCACCATGCCCTGCCCAGGTCTGGAGTTTTAAAGGAGATTGTGGAGAGCAAGAAACTGAAAAATTGGGGTCATTGATTGTTTGGGGTAAAGGGGATGAAATCATCAAAATATAGAAACTGCATTCTTCGGTGAGCCAGCTCCTCATGGGGTCTTTCAGACTAGCTGGCATCAATAGTTTTATCAGTCTTCAGGACATAAAAGAATATATCAAATGAAAACCTTGGCATTTTACAATGTTAAAGGTGTTCTCTACAGAGCAGTTAAGGGAAACTATAATCTTGTGATTGGGTCTGCATAATTCTGAGAGGGTATAATTATTCTGCATAATTATTCTCATAATTTGGGGCAATAAGCACCAAAGAACTATGAGCAAGAAGGCCAGAGAGCAAGGTGACCTAATCATTAATGCTGAATGTACTGCAGTCTTGATATATTTTTTATTCTCCTTCTCCCATTTTCCCTGATTAACTTTATAAAGTTTATAGGAATGGTTTCATGACTGTCATTTCCATTCAGAAATTAATTTAAAGGAAAAATGTTGAAATAATTCCTGGATATCTTTTCAAATAATGTATTATATTTTATTTCTATTATTTCATTGTGTAGCAAACGCCACTGTTAGGAATACATTTGAGAGTATATTTGGAAATGCAAAATGGCAAAAGGCATTACATCACTCGTCCATGGTGCAACATGAGCATATGCAGCCGAGACTCCATCCACCTCTTTTTTGGATACTGAAATGTTAAAACTGGTAGTTACTGATGAGAGGAATTGCAGTGGAAGTAGGAATAACAGAAGAAGGAGAATAACTTAAAAAAATGCATATAATCACATAACATATAAGGGTCTTGCAAAAAAATACTGTAAAAAGCATCATATTAGCTCAACATATTTGCCCTTTTTTTTTATTTTTATGTTTTTTGAGATGGAGTCTCGGTCTGTCGCCCAGGCTGGAGTGCAATGGCGCGATCTCGGCTTGCTGCAAACTCCGCCTCCCGGGTTCACGCCATTCTCCTGCCTCAGCCTCCGGAGTAGCTGGGACTACAGGCGCCCACCACCGCGCCGGATAATTTTTTGTATTTTTAGTAGAGACGGGGTTTCACCGTGTTAGCCAGGATGGTCTCGATCTCCTGACCTTGTGATCCGCCTGCCTCGGCCTCCCAAAGTGCTGGGATTACAGGCAAGAGCCACCACGCCCAGCCAAAAAAATTTTTAAGGTACAATTTTATGTAAGGCATAGGATTCTTCTTTTTCAAAACCCAACCTAATTATTTCTTTACTCATTTCCCTACTTGATATGAATGCCTGATAACCTGGGACTTCAATCCAGCTCCAGCATGAACTACCTTTGTGATCTTGGACTGTGGTGTAAACTCACTGAGCCTCATCTTTAAACCAAGCAATACCTCTTTGATATGCTAAAACATCAAATATAAGTGTATTTTGTCTAGGCATGCCTGACACACAGAGTTTCTAGAGGAAAGATCCTGCCCTCTAAGCCCTGGTGCAACAGACATCACCACACCCATTCCTGGGATCCCTGACTGTACTTCCTGCTTCCTGGATATCTTTTCAAATAATGTATTATATTTTATTTCATCTCTGAATTATTAAATAAGAGGTCAAATTTGCTCCTATTTTACAAAGTCCCTTTCATGAACACATTCCTAGTAAAAGTTAATGTTTAGAGATTGCTTGGCAGAAAATAATCTTCTCAGTTGTTAATAAAATCACTAATTTTTGTTTTTTATGGCTTGAAAGATAATTGTAATAAGAACAAATATAAAATGGTGACTTCTTTGGTGTATTTTTTCTGTAAGTCAATTTTTTCCATTTCAGGTCATATCCATAGTGAAATTATAATATGTCTTCATCAGAGTCAAATATTCTATTTACAAAAGCATCAATGTAAATGGAAAATATTCTATTTACAAAAAAAACAGAATTTCATGATCAGATATTATTCTTTACTGTTAATAAAGTAATAACATGCCAGACTGAAGCCAACATTTCACACCCATGTGTTAATATTCTACCATGGGCAGGGTATGGTATCTCACACATGTAGTGACAGCTCTTTGTGATGCAGAGTGGGGAGGATACCTTGAGGCCAGGAGTTTGAGACCAGCCCAGGCTACATAGAAAGATCCTGTCTCTACAAAAAAATTATTTTATAAATTAGCCATGGGTGGTAGCACACAGACCTAAAGTCCTAGCTATTCCGGGTGCTGAGGTGGTAAGGTTCCCTTAGGTGTAGGAGGTAGAGATTACAGTGAGCTACAATTGTGCCACTGCATCCCAACTGTTACAGGACCAACAGATTCATATGCCTGCTGCACACTTACATACCAATTACACTGAGACAGCAGAGTTTGCATCAGAGAAAGAGTTTAATGATTACAGGCTACTGAGTGAGGAGACAGGAGCAAACCTTCAAATTCATCATTCCAGAGAGTTCTGGGCTACAGTTTTTAAGGGGATTGTGGAGGGTGAGAGGCTGGAAAATTGGAGAAATTGATCAGTTGGGGTAGGGAGATGAAATCATCAGGATGTGGAAACTGCATTTTCTGGTGACTCACCTTCTCATGGGATCCTGCAGAACAGCTGACATGAGTAGTTTTACTGGCATGCAGGACCTGAAACAATATTTCAAAGGGAAAACTTAATGTTTCCTTAATATTAAGTTGTTATCTATAAAGTAGTTGAGGTGAACTATGATCTTGTAGCAGAGTCTACATACTTCTGAGAAAATAGGCAGTAAACAACTATAAGGAAGCAGGTCAGGGACAAGTTGACCTAATGATTAATGCTGAGTGTGCTGGGATATAGTATGGATGTTTGTCCCTGCTCAGATCTCATGTTGACTTATAATCCCCAATGTTAAAGGTGGGACTTGGTGGGAGATACAGGGTCATGGGAGTGGATTCCTCCATGGCTTGATGCTGTTTTTGCAATAGTAAGCTTTTGCACCATCTCATCGTTTAAAAGTGTGTGACAACTCTCCACCACTCTCTCTCTCTCTTGCTTCCACTCTGACATGTGATGTTCCTGCTCCTCCTTTGCCTTACAACATGACTGGAAGCTTCCTGAAGTCTCCCCAGAAGCAGATGCCACGATGCTTCCTTGTACAGCCTGCAGAACCATAAGTCAATTAAACCTTCTTTTGTTTTGTTTTGTTTTTTACAAAATGCCCAGTCTCAGGTATTTCTTTATAGCATGCAATAATAGCCTAATACATGCTACCTGCGGAGTTTACATTCATTTCTCTCTGATAAAGTTTAGATGACATTTCCCCTCCAAATATCATGTTGAAATGTAATCCTCAATATACAGATGGGGTCTGGTAGGAGGTGTTTGGGTCATGGGGGCAGATCCCTCATGAACGGCTTGGTGCCCTCCCCGCCATAATGAGTTTACAGGAGATCAAGTTGTTTAAAAGGAGGCCCGGTACCTCTCCCTCTCTCTCTTGCTCCTTCTTTCACCATGTGATACACATGTTTTTCCTTTGTCTTCCACAATAAGTGGAAGCTTCCTGACACCCTCAACAGAAAACGCTAGTGTCATGCTTGTACAGCACAAAACTGTGAGCCAAAATAAAAATCTTTTCTTTATAATTTAATCAGTCTCAGTTATCCATTATAGTGTGAACATCAAATATCTGAGACAGGTCTCAGTCAATTTAGGAAGTTTATTTTGCCAAAGTTAAGGGCACGCACCCATAACACAGCCTCAGGGAGGTCCTGACCACATATGACCAAGGTGGTCATGGCACAACTTGGTTTTATATACTTTGGGGAGATATGAGACATCAAACAATATACATAAGATGTACATTGGCTCCGTCTGGAAAGGCGGAAAAACTCAAAGTGGAGAGGGGGCTCCCAGGTCATAGATTGGTAAAAAACAAACAGTTGCATTCTTTTGAGTTTCTGATTAGCCTTTCTAAAGGAGGCAATCAGATATGCATTTATCTCAGTGAGCAGAGGGATGACTTCGAGTTCTGTCTGTGCTTTGTCCACAAAGAAATTCCTTGTGAGGGTGAGGGAGGTATGTGGCTTTTTTTTTTCCTTTGAGAGCAAGTTTTGCTCCTGTTGCCCAGACTGGTGTGCAATGGCAGGACCTCAGCTCACCACAACCTCCACCTCCCAAATTCAAGCAATTCTCCTGCCTCAGCCTCCCGAGTAGCTGGGATTACAGGCATGTGCCATCACACCCGGCTAATTTTGTATTTTTGGTAGAGACGGGGTTTCTCTATGTTGGTCAGGCTGGTCTCAAACTCCCGACCTCAGGTGATCCGCCCACATCAGCCTCCCAAAGTGCTGGGATTATAGGCGTGAGCCACTTTGCCTGGCCGGTATGTAACTTTTTCAACTTAGCAGCTATATTCTTTAGGAATAGAATGGAAGGCAGGTTTGCCCTAAAGCTCCCAGCTTAACTTTTCCTTTTGGCTTAGTGATTTGGGGGTCCCTGGATTTATTTTCCTTTCACATTTCCTCCCGTTTCTTTTTAAATTCTTTCAGATAAAGCATTTTACAAGAAAGTGAATCTCCTCTAACATGATATTTGGAGAAGAGTCATCTGATCTCTCATGGCTACGATGGTTTATTCCCAGTTGGGTAGGACACACATTATTAGGAGGGCTCATTTTTAGCAGGTTGTGAAGTCTCACATCCTATGAAGAGAAAATATGGGTAGGAAAGGAGAAAAACAGCGACAAACAAACCAAAAAAGATAATTCTGGAAAATCAATATGGGCCATAATACTTTGAAGTCCATACATCAGCAGGCAGGTATGAGAGTGGTTTATGTATGTACATAGGTTGTTCTTATTTACTTCTGAAGTTTAAGTTGTCTAGCTTCATTTTGCAGGGCTTTAAGAAAGCACAGTTTCGTTTTCAGTGATTTAAAATTAGGAAAAATGGGGAAGGGAAAGGAAAAGAAAGAAGAAAATAATTGAAAACATCATTTTGGAGACTTTTAGCCAGAAAAAAAATTTGGAATTCAGTCCAAACTGTAGAAAATAATAAAAATTAAATAACATTAGGCAAGACTAGAATCTAACAGCATGTATACTGTAGTTGTTGAAACATAATTTTTCTCTCTCCAGTTTCCCATTTTTACTAAAGAGAAATCATGGTAGGACCTATTCGCTTTATTATACTTGGCCTAATTATTTGTATAAAGTGCCGCAAGAACAATTATTTTTCACACAAGCCTTTTTAAATGACTTTGATGGAACTCTGTTCCGTAGAAAAAGTCTCAGATAAGACTTTTTAAAAGCCGAGCCCAGCCATGGCTTTGTACCATCGAATACATATGAGTTGGGTAAATTCCCCTCCTCTAGAGGTCCCAAGATCACTTGGGGCTCCTGGGCTTGTCAAAAAGTGACATTCTTTACTTACCACAAATCAGAAACCCTGTATAGGGACCGTGTAGACAAGATTTGGGGCCTGTTTTCCCAAGGGGCTTTTATTGGCTCTGTAAGTCAAGTTTGACTCCTTAAAGAAAAGCACACCATTTCAGTCAAAGCCTTGGTAAAATAACCAGTTTCTCCAATGGTGTTCTGTTGCAAAAGAAAACATTCTTATTGCACTTATGCAAATAACTACATTGACATAAGTTAAGAATATTCACAAATAGTTTCCAAATTCTGGAGAAATCAGGTAAAGAGAAATAAATATGCTCCAAATTTTGTTCACTGGAGTATACTTTACTGAATTTTTAAAAGCTGTCAATAGCTCAAAAGTAAAGTTTCCTTGACTCAGGAAAACATAAAAAAGGATCAGCAATTTTTTAAGGATCAGCAATTTTTTAGCAAAAAAGTCAACAATATCATTTCAGTCTTCTATTTGTTCAGTCCATGCAATTAACTCCTGTTTGATATTCACGAATATTTCAGCTCTCCATGAGAGTCCTAAAAGTTTACTCCTCTATTCCACTTTTTAAAAAAATAATGTTCCCAAGCAGACTCATGTCACATTTTTCTTTATTCTAATGTCACTATCTCCAGAGTAATTAGAAACCTGCATTCAAAAACACCTATCAAAGTCCAATAGCTAATTATAAACAACCTTTTGAAGAGGACTGAAAATAAGACAATTGTCTGTGGATGACAAAGTCTTAGGACAGGGTTTTATAATCTATCAAACATTTGTGGAGAGTGTTTTACAAAAAAAAAAAAAACCTTTGAGCTACACAGTGAATGTAAAGCTGAGGCTAGACAGGAATGGGATAGGGTGAATCTTCAGTCCCAGAGATCAACAGCCAATGGTTCATTTTTTGTGGGTTAACCTGACCTGGTGGAGTCCTCCATTGGTACCAAGCACAGTCCTTCACTTTCAACTCTAGATGACTTACCCCGTGGCACTTTTACCTTTTGCTTTCTGTCTAGCCTCCTACATGGTCTTTCTTTTACCTACTCTACTAGACTAAGTGATTATAACTGTTATCTTTTCTGAGCCTATAATCAAAAGTCAGTATCTGACAAAGAAGCAGATTGTTAAATCCAAGAATTTCTCTGTATCAGGAAAGTATTAATATGGATTCCTGCCTCCTCATTCATTAGTTGCACAGCTTCCTGCAACATAACAACTGGCCAGAAGATTCACCTGTGCAAATTGCCTGAGTGTTGCAGACTGCTTTTATTTGATCCCTCCCACCATCCACCCCCTGTTTTTGTTTTGTGTCACTTTCATTTGGTTAATAATATTCTAACAATATTTATCATTATAGTTATCTTGATTTGATGCAATTTTTCTTAATGAGATTGATAAAAATATTAGTCTTTCTTAATTCTTTATTATTTATTGTTTTGGATAACACACTGGAAAGGGAAATAGGAAAGGCTCTACATCGTTTGTCATATGTGCTCCACAATTTGCCCTCAAGTTTGATTCCTAGGTCCTACCACCCACACAAAACTGCCATCACCAGCCTGCTCCAATTCTACCCAATTACTAGCCATTGTCATACTTCAAAGTTCCTATGACCTCCTCCAAAGGAGCACAGTTTTGTATTTGATCACTTTCTGACCTCCCTGGAATCTACCCCACCTCCAATCACACTAGGATTAGAATCTAAATTCTGCAGCTACCTTGATATCAGTCTCTGTAGGGAAGCAGCCTGCAGCCTCCTATGGACTCCCATCAAGACAGGTTACCTTTTCCCGCTACAGGGTGCTGCTCACAGATTTTTTTTACTAAGATGGGAAGCTGGAGTAGAAATGGGAAGAGAGGGCCGGGCACGGTGGCTCACACCTGCAATCCCAGCACTTTGGGAGGCCAAGGCCAGCAGATCACTAGGTAAAGAGATCGGGACCATCCTGGTCAACATGGTGAAACCCCGTCTCTACTAAAAATACAAAAATCAGCTGGGCGTCATGGCACGCTCCTGTTGTCCCAGCTACTCAGGAGGCTGAGGCAGGAGAATCCTTGAACACGGGAGGCAGAGGTTGCACTGAGCCGAGATCGCGCCACTGCACTCGAGCCTGGTGACAGAGCAAGACTCTGTCTCAAAAGAAAAAAAAAAAGAAATAGGAAGACAGAACTGATGGTAGGTATTTTGCTTTGCAATGACTCCAGACTGCTCTTCTATTTCATAGTGTCTGTAACTATGTGGGTGAGAACAGTGTAGTTTTTCCTTTATTCTTGCAACCACAGGACCAGGAGGCAATTGGAGGAGCCTCAAATAGCAGGGAAGGTTTTGGCTAGCTGAAGAAGGGGTATGGTGGGAGGGAGATATTGAGGCAAATTCCTTGGGAGACAGAATTGCAAGGGCAAAATAGATTTCCTTACCTGGCAGTGCCTTCTCTGCCTTTGTCCTGCCATCGCTTCTGCCTAGGATCCCCCAGAAAAGGATAGTACTGGTTTGCACAGGAGCAGAAGTGGTGAAAATGGGAAATGATGAGTGTGGATGGAGATGCTCATGGCAGGGTCTGTAGGTCTCTTTGACGGGGCTCAACTCACAAAGTGCAGATTTTTATTGAAATATGAATGCTTGTAGAAAGGACATTTTCCTACTGAGCAATGGCAGTTCCGTATTTCTTATCAGAAAGGAAGTAGGCCTCGGTCTGATTGAAAAGTGAGGAGAGGGAGGATTCAACACTTACAAGTTCACCTGCATTGCATTTCCCAGAAGAAAGAAGAAAATCAATAACGCATTTCAAAGATCACGGTGCTAGAGACAGAGAACCACAATTTAAGCTTTTCCCTGGGCTTAGAGGCGGATGTCTCACTGCCAATTTCACGTCCAACACCGGAGCCTCGCAGTCCATTTTTCTCCCCTGCTGTTTTAGAACTATCCCCAAATATCAAGGACATCTGAATGAGTGAACCATCAGAATAAGGAGCGATTCCCACAGAGTTCCATCCCACAGGGAAGGGACGGGACCAGCGGGGCAGGCCTGAAGCCTGGGTTGAGCGGCGCTGTGCCTTTCATTCTTCACCGAGATCTCGGACCTAGAGTTTCCAGGTTCCGGAGGGATGCTGTTGTTGACCGCTAGCCTAGAATCCGTGAGGGCTGAACCGGGACGAAGGCCTAGGACAGAGAGGTGGTGTGGAAGGACCTAGCCGCGGCCACTGGAAGAGCAGCTTCCTGCAATGTAAAGTGTTCGCGACCTGCATTTGTTTTGCTTTCTTCCTGGAGGAGCCAAAACCGTCCCATTCTGCATCCTTATTCCAGCTCCTTTCCCTCTGCGAATCGCACTTGGTGGGTCGCGGGGCCCTCAGTAATTAGGGATCACGGTTCAGCCAAGAAAAATAAAGGTTTTCTTAAGCCTGAAGCCACTGACTTGAGGAGGGAGCGTGGGAGTAATGTCAGTAGCAGTTTTTTATTTCGTTTTCGTTTTTATTTTCTAGTCACTACGCCACCAAAGAAAGTTCCACCCAACGGCCAGTCGATCCGTCGCAGCGACTCTTTTCCCTGAACGGAGGGTTTATGGCTGACACCTCCACTTGTTTCTCAGAGCCGGGGCTGACTGCCGGCTGCATCTTTGAATGGCGACCAAAAAAGACATGCATTTGTCTGGCAAAGTCGCTGGCGTTCGCCTGTTGCCCGCGCTTGCCGGGTCCTAGCGCAGCCAGATTCTCACACCAGCGAGTCCAGCGCCCAGCGCCACTCCTCCTTCGGATCACCTGTTTCTCACATGCGCCTCCGCAGCAGCACTGGCCTGACAGTTTTCCGGTTGCGACAGCGCTAGTTGAGCCAAACAAAACGTTTTCCTGCTTGCTCTGGGCGTCCCATTCTCCATCCGAGGCCTTCTAGTCCCGGTGTCACTGTCGCAGCACCTGGCGTTCGTTAGCTCTTTCACCAGCGGCGCGGAGCGGGCGGTTTTGCTGTCACGGCACATGTGGCACGGAGTTTCTCGGTGGCCGAAACCCTCTTTTTTCTCAGAGTCCAGTTTCTTGGTGACAGCGCCGTTGGTTGCGCCATAAGGAATGTTGTCCTTGACAACCCGCCGGCTGCAGTCATTCGCAAGCTCCAGGCACCGACATTTCGCAGAACTGAGGTCTCTCGGTCTCAGCACAGCTCGTTGCTCGATGCCTCCATTTTCTCGGGGCGACAGCACTCAGGTCGCCGATCTGAGGGATTCGGAGCTTCCCCAGCTGGGGTGAGCCTGGCGTTCCCGGGCGGCGGCGGCGGCGCTGGGCTAGGGGAGCCCGCCGCTCCTCCGAGCCGGTGACAGGGGAGCTGCCCGGGCGCCGTCTCTTCCCAGCGCCGCCGCAGAACCCGCAGAACAGCTCGACCTCCAGAACCCTGTGCTGTGGCGGCGGGGCTGGCGTGTCTGTCGCAGGACCCCGCGGATTCGTCTGTCGTTGGCTTGTTGGTCCTAACAAGTTTCGATTTCAGGGTGCCTGCGTTTCCTTTTCTTTTCTCTTCTTTTCCTTTTGTTTTGTTTTGAGACAGAGTCTCGCTGTGTCGCCCAGCCTGGAGTGCAGTGGCGCGATCTTGGCTCGCTGCAACCTCCGCGCCCCAGGTTCAAGGGATTCTACTGCCTCAGCCTCCTGAGTAGCTGGGATTACAGGCGCTCGCCACCACGCCCGGATAATTTTTGTATTTTTACTAGAGGCGGTGTTTCATCATATTGACCAGGCTGGTCTCGAACTCCTAACCTCAATAATCTGCCCGCCTCGGCCTCCCAAACTGCCGGGATTACAGCATGAGCCGCTGCGCCCAGCCGGTGACTACGATTTCTACCCCCTGGTTCAAGTCGGGGAATAGCCAAAATGTGATTTCTCAACCCAAGCAAGTCCCCACTTAGGACAAACACCAGCCTAGGCCTGGCGGCGATTTCTAGGTCGTAGGAAGTCGATGTTTCGCCACAGAAAGGCTGAGTGACCCTGTGACTCATTTCCCAGCAACTCCGGGTTTCCTGTAGCCTAATCATAACAAACGCAGAGTTAGCCCTGCCTCAAGTTTCTTTTTTCTTTTCTTTTTTTTTTTTTTTTTTTTTTTTTTTGAGACAGAGTTTCTTTCGTCCAGGCTAGAATGCAGCGGCGCCATCTCGGCGATCTCGGCTCACTGCAACCTCCACCTCCCGGGTTCAAGTGATTCTCCTGCCTCAGCCTCCCAAATAGCTGGGATTATAGGCGCCCGCCACCACACCCGGCTAATTTTTGTATTTTTAGTAGAGATGGGGTTTTGCCACATTGGCCAGACTGGTCTCAAACTCCCGACCTCAGATGATCCACCCGCCTTGGCCTTCCAAAGCCTCAAGTTTCTAAGTCGTGGCAAGTTCCGGCTTCCTACTAGTAAGGCTTGCTTTAGCTGCGCAGGAGATGTTTAACTCCTGTAGAAATCTGTGTACCAGAGAATGCTATTCATTTAGGTTTAGCGATGACCAGTTTAGCAGTGCCTGGGAGCTCTTACACCAAGGCTAGCTGCGCAACATCAAGTCCCGCCTTAGCTATGTTGGTGTTTTTTAAACTCCCATGGAAGTCAGGAAATGCCGGCAAACGCGATTTCTGGTTTACGAAGCTCGGTTTGACGATAGCAATTTCCGCCGAACGCGACTTTTTCCTCTTGTGGACCAAGTCGGGATATACCAGCTACTACGATTTTTTAGTCGTAAACAGGTTTAACCATGACTGGGTTTTGTTGGTTTCTTGTTGTTGCTGTTGTTTGTTTTTGTTTTTGTCCTAAGAAATGTAGACTTAGGTGTAACATGTACCGGTTTAGATCTAACAGGGATATCCTAATCACGGAATTGCTTCATTTGGCAATACTTGTAATTTCTGCTTTGTAGGGTTGGTTCTCTCTAATTTTTGCTTATTTTTAAATTCTCTTTTTGTGTCTTTTGCTCTGAGAACAACGTTACCGGTAGTTTCCAGTGTGTTTGCTTTGCCTTTTTATTTGAATTTTAGAATTTATTATTTTAAAATTTTATCTTATTTAAATGTTATTCATTTTTCTTCTACTAATTTTGAGTATCACAGCTTCGTACTCCTTGACTTGCATTCTCTCAGGAGCTGGGGAGCCAAGCTCGGTCTCCGCTTCGGTGGTTTCAGGTCCCGGGTTCTGTCTGGCGGCTCTGCTTCTAATGCGGAGCTGGCGGTTTTGCAGCAACGCTTTTGCCAGTAGCGCCCACTGGGCGGTTTTTCAGTTGCTGCACCGTTCTTAGCGCCCAACGGAACGTTTCCCGTACGCGGAGTCCATAAGTTGTCTGTGCCGTCACTTTCTCGGTTCTGGCACCGCTAGTATCTCCTAGGAACTTCCTAAACCCGTTTTACGGTGCAGAACGGTAATTGCACCGAGCCTCTGTGCCAACTACTACTTCCGTAATACCGTTAGCCGGCTCTTTTCCTGTCACAACACATTAAAACGTGTTAAAACACATTAAACGGATTAAACACGTTAAACGGATTAAAACACATTAAAACGTCACAACATATTTAAACAGAGTCGGTCCAGTCCTCCAGACAGTATGTTTCGGCATGGAAGCACCCCTCCTAAGAATCCGCAGTTTCTTTCTAGCAGCACCGTTATGGCGCCTAAACGGATATTTGTTTGGCAATACCAGCGCTATCCGCTAGGTGCCGGCGCTTGCTGAGTCTCAGCGCCGCCAGATTCTTGCTAGCGAGGTCCAGAGCAGTGCAGAGACCTAGCGGACAGTTTTCCGGTGGCAGCAATGCTCATTTCCCGGACACAGATGGTTTTTGGCCCCTGAAGAACTCTTTAATCCCTGCGTTTTGTAGCGCTCGTTCTCTGTAAGGTTTGCTTAGTATCCGTTTCATTTCGACTTCTTTTCTCGCTATGTTTTTCTGTCGGAATTACGATTTGTTTTGTTTCTATGTGCTCTCTAGAATTTTACCGGTTTTCATTTGTCTACTAATTTTCGTGCATTCGTTACTATTGAGTTTCATAATATCTGGGTGCCCTCTGCCCACGAGCTCCGGAGAGCATAAATACCCAGGCTGATGGTAGTGCTAAAGGTTCTGCTTCCTCTCGTCAATCAGCGCAAACGCTTATGTCCTCCTGCTCTGAGGCTTAATTAAGCGATGGAGCAACATTTTCTTGGCTATGTGAAGCCTGCTTGAGATTCCGCAGAGGTGGTGCCTGAGCTCCAGCCTCGGCCTATTTTGAATTCAGAAGACTGTGATATTACTGTGTGAGCCACCACTTTGGGAGGCCAGCATGGGCAGATCACTTGAGGTCAGGAGTTGGAGACCAGCCTGGCCCAAGTGGTGAAACCCCATCTCTACTAAAAATACAAAAATTAGCCGGTGATGGTGCATGCCTGCAATCCCAGCTACTCAGGAGGCTGAGGCAGGAGAATCTCTTGAACTCGGAGGCAGAGGTTGCAGTGAGCTCAGATCGTGCCACCGTCCTCCAGCCTAGGCAGACTGAGACTCCATCAAAAAAAAAAAAATCTTAGAGTTATATTGTATGAAATAATAGGTAGTCATTAAATGTCTGGGTCATTCTCAACTTTACAAAAGTACTGTAGGCAAACATTTTTCCAAAGAAAAAGTGTTATTATTAAAAGGAAAATAGTTTTATCTAATTCAAAAGTTATTTAGGAAAAAGGTAAAAACATACTGTACATTTTATCAAAATAATTCCTGTGTAATTATTACTAGGTTTTTATTTGCTTAGAAAAACTGAGATTAAAAAAGGTTATTATATCTACATAACTTTCTGTAATTCTTTTAAAGTTTTTTTGTTACCAGGTTACAGGGCTTTCACTCCTGGGTCGAAAAAGGTCACCAACTCCTACTAAATCTTAAACATTAACAGCAACTGAAGCCTCATCTTCAGACCTAAGAGAAGATGAAAATCAGAAGAAGCTGCATTCACGAGACCTGGGTCCAGAAAATTAAACTATTCAACCCCCTAGTCCCAGGGACTATTGCAGAAGAAGTGGGTGTTTGGACTTGTAAGGACCTACTTTAAGAGCGAAAGTTAGTTCAGTATTTCTCTATAAACAGTGGTTTTGTTTTGTTTTGTTTTGTTTTGACAGGAACTAGCTCTGTCACCTGGGTTGGAATGCAGTGGCATGATCCTGGCTCACTGCAACCTCCATCTCCCAGACACAAGCGATCCTGCCACCTCAGCCTCCTGAGTAGCTGGGACTGCAGGTGTGTACCACCATGCCTGGCTAATTTTTGTATTTTTTGTAGAGACAGTGTTTCATCACATTGCCAAGGCTAGTCTCAAACTCCTGAGATCAAGGAATCCACCCACCTATGCCTCTCAAAGTACTGAGATTACAGATGTGAGCCACAATGGCCAGCCTATAAAGATTAATATAAAAGGAACACTGATGCAAGACCAGCCTGTGGGCCCCTGTGTCAGATTAGCAATGTTTTCTTGAGGTATTAACCCATTCTTTTTTTAAACATTATAAAACGTTATGAAAGGTTTATAAAATTATAGCTTCTGGTCAAGATGATTAAAATTTAATACACTTGTCTATAAGATTTGAGAAATAGATTTAATTGGCTTCATTCTATCTTCATTAGGTCTTATTTTTTGGGAAAGTAAGTCTCAAAGAGTAAAAGGTTTTGCCTTTTTGTTTTTGAAATATTTGAGTTACCACTTTGAGTAAACGACTGACTACTTTTACAATGACCTGTGATTCTATTTTGTGATATCAAGTGTTTTAAACATTGACCTTGTTTTAAGTATTTGACAAACTTTCTAAAATCCAATTCTAAATTCGGTCTTTTTTACCTCATTAATTTTTTTTGACATTAAGTCCCCTGAAATCCAAAGAGATACATTTGGCTTATTTGGCATAATAAGATCACATAAGATGCATTATCAAATATGAAATGATATTTAACTTTCTTTAGATTGTATTTATATGAATGTCTCATTAGTATGTATTACAAAATCGTATGAGATTCCTGTGATTCTGAAATGTGTTAGTGTATGTTATCAGAACTAATTAAGATCATTATATTAAATTGTTGTATACCATAGCTATAACCAAATTTCCTTGTCCATTGCATCTTTAACCCTTGCTATTCTAATACTTTTGCCATCGACAATTATTGTTTTACTTTGATCCTTTTATAGGATTATAATCAGCTATAGACCTCTGAGACTGTTTTTTGTTTCTTGTTTTTTTTTTTTTTTTTTTTTTTTTGAGATAGGGTCTCATTCTGTCACCCAGGCTGCAGTGTGGTGGCATGATCACTGTTCAATTTACCCTCAATCTCCTAGGCTCAAGCAATCCTCCTACCTCAGCCTCCCAAGTAGCTGAGACTACAGAGGCACACCAGGCACCCAGCTAATTTTTAAATTTTTTGTAGAGGTAGAGTCTCCCTATGTTACCCAGACTCGGCTCAAACTCCTGGGCTCAAGCAATCCTCTCATCTCAGCCTCCCAATGTGCTGGGATTTCTGGAATGAGCCACCACACCCAGTCTTTTAATACATTTATTGTTTCTTCATTAACAAATGCTAAGCATCTATATTATACTACAAAGGGATCAAGGTCCCAGAAATAAGTGATCAACAAGTAGACATGGACTTGGCCACAAAGTGTTTGACACCTTCATGAGTTGAAAAAAGACAGTAAACAGGACAAGAAATAAATAAGACAGTATTTATATAATAAATGCTTTTTGTTGCTGTTGTTGTAGTTTTGTTTGTTTGTTTTTAAGACAGTCTCTCTCTGTTTCCGCTGTTGTTTTAGTTTTGTTTGTTTGTTTTTAAGACAGTCTCTCTCTGTTTCCACTGCTGGAGTGCAGTGGCATGATCTCGGCTCACTACAACCTCTGCCACCTGGGTTCAAGCAATCCTCCCTCCCCAGCCTTCCGAGTAGCTGGAACTACAGGCGCTCAACATGCCTGGTTAATTTTTGTATTTTTAGTAGAGACAGGGTTTAGCCGTGTTGGCTAGGCTGGTCTTGAACTCCTTACCTCAGGTGATCCACCCACCTCGGCCTCCCAAAGTGCTAGGATTACAGGCATGAGCCACTGCGCTCGGCCGTGATAAATGCTATCAAGAAACTTAACATAAGTGTATAGTAGGATGCTATATTAGGTAGTATAGTAAGACTAGAATTATCTGCGATACTTCCACTTCGATATGAATAATGCAATGAACAAAGCGAAAAAAAAATCTGGGCCAGGTGCAGTGGCCCACATCTGTAATCCTAGCACTTTGGAAGGCTGAGGCAGGAGGATCACTTGAGGCCACGAGTTTGAGACCAGCCTGGCCAACATAGTAAAACCCCCTCTCTACTAAAACTACAAACATTAGCCAGACATGGTGGCATGAAACTGTAATCTCAGATACTCGGAAGGCTAAGGTGGTAGAATCATTTAAACCCAGGGAGCAGAGGTTGCAGTGAGCTGGGATCCTGCCCCTGCACTTCTGCCTGGGAAACAGAGCAAGATGTTGTAAAAAAAGAAAAAAAAAACGAAAAAAAAAAAACCCAAAAACTGAAGGTGGAATTACCATCATGAGAGAAGAATCTAAGACTAGAACAACTTTATTATGGGCTAGGCATGGTGGCTAACATCTGTAATCCAAGCACTTTGAGAGGCTGAGGGAGGAGGATCACTTAAGGCCAGAAGTCCAAGACCAAACCAGATAACACAGTGAAACACAATTTCTACCAAAAAAAAAAAAATTATTAGCTGGATGTGGTGGTTCCTGCCTGCAGTCCCAGCTGTCTGTAGTCCCAGGCACTCAGGAGGCTGAGGCAACCACCAACCTAGCAGCATGGTGAAAACCCATCTTTACAAAAAATACAAGAAAAATTAGCCAGGTATGGTGGCACATACTTGTATTCCCAGCTACTCTGTAGGCTGAGGGGGGAGGATCACCAGCTACTCTGGAGGCTGACGGAGAGGATCCCTTGAGCCTGGGAGGTCCAGGTTGCCAAGAGCATGACACTGCACTCCCACCTGAGCTGCAGCAAAAAACCTGTCTCAAAAAAAAAAAAAAAAAAAAAAAAGACAATGAATAGGCAAAACATCCCAAGCAATAAATAAATAAATAAATAAATAATGAAGCCCAAAGCATCACATTATCCAGCTTCAAGCTATTCTATAAGGATGCCATTATCCTAAACAAATTCATGCAGAAACAAATATTACATGTCCTCACTTAGAAGTGGGAGCTCAGCCTGGTATACAGGGACCTAAAGATGAGAACAATAGACCACTGAGGACTCCGAAAGGAAGGAGGGAGGGACATAAGGGGGTAGAGGCTGAAAAACTTCCTCCTGGGGATTTAGTTCACTCTCTGGGTGATGAGATCAAGCCTTAGAATCACGCAATATATTCTCATAACAAACCTACACATGTACCTCCTGAATCTAAAATTAAAATGTAACATGAGTCAACATAACACAGAATAATACAATAATAAAATATCTCCCCAAAAAATGATCTTCTAATTTTAAAAATGGGCAACTACCCTGGCCTGCTCCTCAGTAACATAGCGATCTTTAGGCATCTGACAAGCATTACTCTGAGGCAGAAAGGGATCCTGTCTGCTCTAGTACTAGCAATGCATTTGGGGACAATAATGAACTTTCTAACCAGGGTGCCCCAAGAGGGCTTTCTCTGTACAAGAAAGGTGATATTTTTTCTTTTCAATCCCTAAAGCAAATTGTTTAACTAGATAACTTCATCTCAGATGATAGGACTTTATGTTAATCTCATTAATTCCATGTCCTGATGTAACTTGCTCCTAAGAATAAGGTTCACACCCACCTCCCTGCAGTCTGATTTGGACGGCCCATGAGACCAGAAGATTACAAAAACGCAAAAGATGTTGACTTATGAGTCCTAGATACCCTGTATCCGCTGGTGAAAGGACGCGATGGTGTTGCTCTGTCCCCTCCGAGTTTGGCAGGCCCGGGATTCCGCAAAGGAGGCGGCGGGACCAGATGCCCCCAGCCCGGAGCTCAGTACATTCGGTGTCCTGGATGCTCCCTTCCTGTGCTTACCACTGCGATCTCTCCTGGGCCGGCCTAGATTTCCACTGCCACATACTTTCCGCTCCCTGCGTGCTTCCTTGCTGAAACTGCCGGCGAAAAGATCTCTTTCCCAAGCCTCAGAGTACCTGGAGGCGGGGCGCAGAGTCGCCTGCTCTGGATCCGGCGCAGGCAATTCAGGAGGAGCCGCAGGAGCCCTCGGGAGAGCAGGAGGCTGCATAGGGTCTCAACATATGCCCACCCGCCCCCGCAGCCTCCCTCGCAACTCGCCTCTCGCTTAGTGGACAGACGACTGGAGCCGGAGACTTCCATCCGAGAAGACCTTTGAGAGTGTCAGCCTACTGCTGTCCCCTGGTGCCACCAACCAAAGTTCCAAGACTGCTGGCTGCAGATGGCATGAGCTTGGGGACAGACGCCCTGAGACTGTGTCCACGGCCCGCCTTTGGAATCCTGGGCCCTGGAACTTCCTCTGAGACCTTCCATTGGATGATCCTCTTGTAAATAAATAAATAAATAAATAAAGTTACAATAATACCTGAGTTCTCTCAAATGCGATGGAAGAAGTTTCGCCTTCAGATCACTTTATGCCTTTTTTCCTTCCTCTTCTCAATAAAATTGTACACAAATGTGAAATTCCTGTTACCTGGGTTCCTGCTGATGACGTTGGGTAAGGATGAGGCTCAGGGGTGGGGTGTCTGGTTGCTGTTGCCAGGACTGGCAGGGAAACCTGGGTCGCCTGGATTTGCTGGTTGCAGAGCAAAATCAAATACAAAAAGTGGTGTGTCTTATGCAGAGATTGGAGGGGAGGACCGGCCCGGGGTCATGCAGGGTGGGGGACTCACAGGCTGAGCCTACAGGAAATCAAGTGAACAGGCAGAGGACCTGAGAACTTACTGCAGGAAATTCTCCTGTTCTAAGGCCCTGGAACTTTTTCCCTCTGAAGCTTTGCACCCTCCTATCTTGAGACCTTGCTAAACTCACTCATGAGTTCTGGAAGTTTGCTTTTAGACTCTTTAAGATAGGCTCATGTTCTGCAATTATGGATAGTTTCATTTTTTTTTTACTTCCAATGTATATGCTTTTTAACTCCTTTTCTCACCTTATTGCACCAGCAAACAATTCCAGTACCTTGTTGAATAGAAAAACTTGGAGAGGATATCTATGCCTTGTTCCTGATTTCATGGGAAAGCATTGAGTCTGTCACTATTACATACAATTTAGCTATAGGTTTCTGTAGATGTTCTTTGCACAGTTGAGGAAATTCCCTCGATTCCCACATTGTTGAGAGTCGGTTTTTAAATTTTAAATCATGAATGGGTATAGATTTTCTTAAAAGCATTTTTTGAATCATTTGATAGAATTGTATGATGTTTCCAATCTAGACAATCAATAGGGTGAATCATATTGATTGACTTTTGAGTATTAAACCAGCCTTACATGTGGAATAAACCTTACTTGGGCATGGTATTGTTCTTTAACATGCATTTCTGATTTCTATTTGTTAGTATTTTGGTGAAGATTTCTGCATCTATATGTAGGTGCAATATTAGTCAGCAGTTTTCTCCTAGTGTACTGTGTTTGCCAGGAAAACGCTGATCTCATAAAATAAGTTGGGAAGTATGCCATATTCTTCTATTTTCTAGAATAAATTGTGTAGAATTCATCTTATTAATTATTTGAATATTAGGTAAAATTAGTCAGTGAAATTGTAAGAACCTCTAGGTTTGTTTTTTGGAAGACATTTGACCATGAATTCAGTATTTTTAATAACTTCAAAAAAATACAGATTATTTTGTGTTATTTGGGTAGACTGTGGATCCTGCAGGATTGATCCATATTATCCAATTTGTTAAATTTATGAGTATAGAGTTGTTTTTAGACCATTTTAAAAAGTTACCCTTGTAGGCCAGGCAGGGTGGCCCACACCTGTAATCCCAACACTTTGGGAGACTAGGGTGTGTGGATAACTTGAGGCCCAGATTTCAAGACCAGCCTGGCCAACATAGGGAAACCCCAATTCTACTAAAAATACAAAAACATTAGCCAGGCATAGTGATGCATGACTATAATCCCAGCTACTCAATAGGCTGAATCACAAGAATCACTGGAACCTGGCAGGTGGATTTTGCAATGAGAGCCAAGATTGTACCACTGCACTCCAGCCTGGGTGAGAGAGTGAGACTCTATCTCAAAAAAAAAAAAAAGTTACCACTATGTATATGTTGATCAACCTGAAGACACTGGTAGCTAATATCAGCTTGCCTCTCTAGATCTGCTTACCACTCTTCAGTCAGCACTATGGTACAAGAGGTAACTTAAAGGGGCGGCACTGGAGATCTACTTTCCCCGCCAGGCTTTTGATTGAGTTTAGCACTGAAAGACATCAGTTGTTCAGAGATACAGAGTAGTAATTTATTATCTTGCTTTGTTCACCCTGGCCTCAGGGTACTGAATTATTTTATCTAAAGTCAAAAATAGGCTGGCTGTGGTGGTTCATGCCTGAAATCACAGCACTTTGGGAGGCTGAGGCAGGAGGATCAGTTGAGGCCAGAAGTTCAAAATCAACTTGGGTAACAGAGTGAGATCCTGTCTCCACAAAAAATTAAAGAATTAGCCAGGCATGGTGGCACGTACCTGTAGTCTCTGCCACATGGGAGTCCCCATGAGCTGAGGTGGTTGAGGCTGCAGTGAGCTATGCTTGTGCCACTGCACTCCAGCCTGGGTGACAGAGTGAGACCCTCTCTCTCTCAAAAAAAAAAAAAACAATAAACAAAAAAAAAAAAACCAGAAAAAAAGAAAGAAAGAAAAAGAAAGAAAAAAATACTGAGGAGCGACCCTTTCCTTTAGCAGTTTCTTGCTTTCTCTAACACCACTCATTTTCTTGCCTTTGCTGAGATAGAAATGGTAATGCTGACCGGGCGCGGTGGCTCATGCCTGTAATCGCAGCACTTTGGGAGGCCGAGGTGGGCAGATCATCTAAGGTCAGGAGTTCGAGACCAGCCTGACCAACATGATGAAACCTCATCTCTACTAAAAATAGAAAAACTAGCCAGGCGTGGTGGCAGGCACCTGTGATCCCAGCTATTCAGGAGGCTGAGGCAGGAGAATTGCTTGAACCTGTGAGCTGGAGGTTGCGGTGAGCCAAGATCGTGCCATTGCACTCCAGCCTGGGCAACAAGAGTGAAACTCCATCTCAAAATAAATACATACATACATAATTTTTTTCTTATTTTTTACACATTTTATACTTTGCCATGCCCTTGGTTTTTGCCCCCAGTTTTCCAAGTGCAAAAATGAATGTAACTACCTATTAAAAAAAACCAGATGACTATTAAAAAAAACCAGAAGAATGTGGAGCACTTGGAACTTTTGTGCACTGTTTGTAGGAATATAAAAAGATGCAGCCACGATGGAAAACAGCATAACAGCTCCTCCAAAAATTAAAAATAGAATTAGCATGAGATCCGGCAATTCTCTTGCTGGGGATATACGCAAACATTTGAAAGCAGACACTTGAATAGATATTTATAAACCTGTGTTCATAGAAGCACTATTCACAAAAGCCGAAAAAATGAAGGCAACCCAAGTGTCCATCAATGGATGAATAAATAAACAAAATGGAGTATGTATATACAATGGAACATTATTCAGCTTCAAAAAGGAAGAAATTTCTGACACATGCTGCAACATGGATTTACCTGGAAGACAACATGTTAAGTGAAACAAGCCAGTCAAACAGGACAAATACTGCATGATTCACTTGTGTGAGGTACCTAGAGTAGACAAATTTATAGCAACAAAGTAGAATAGTGGTTTGCAAGAACTGGAGTTTGCAAGAATCTGAAGCCAGCTTCCTGGGGTCACCAGGAGAATTCCCCCAATAAACACTCGCCATCTGGGGCTGCTTCTTCTCTCAGGGTTCATTCTGCAGACACCTAGAGTCCACTTCCAGGAATTCTTTGCATTTCTGGTCCCAAGGAATTCCCATCCTTGCTTTTAATGGAGACTACACATTTTCTAATGTTAATAACATTTGCCTCTTGTTTGTCTAGATTTGACATTGCACTGGAGTGTGCAGGTTCATTTCTCCAAATTTGGGACTGGATGGAAACTCTTTGGAAACCAAGTTATTTTCCAGTATCTTACAAAGAATGGACATTATTTTTATCTTTCTTTACTAAAAAAATGAAGAAGAAAAGGCCTGGTGAGGTGGCTTATGCCTGTAGAAATGTGATGCTTCCAAATTAAATGAGTGAAAGTTAAAAGCAACATGTATATTTTCCCTGAGAAACTACAAAGATCATTTAATTATACCCAATATTACTAGAGATGTGTGGCAAAATGCACTCTATTTTTACACAAGTATTTATATAATTTTGCCTCAGCAACTACAAAGATCATTTAAATTATTATACCCAATGTTACTGAAGGTGTGGGGCAAAATACACTCTAGTTTTGACAAGTATTTTATGAATTAAGTACTATATTTTCAAGAACAATATAGGAGTATCAATTAAACTTAACATACACAGTCATAATCAGAGGGTTTTATTTTTCTTTGAGGACTGTATCCTTTAAAGGCTTTCCCACATGGAAAGAATGGTGACAGACAAAACTTAAAGAGAGAAGACTTTCTAACAATAAGAAAACAATAATCACAATACATAGCCTTATCATAGTTCAGGGCAGGATCTCCTTGCAAATGAGTATAGAGACAAAATTTATACTCTATTAAAAAAATCCAAAACATTACCTTTCAAAACTCTAGGAACTTCCAAGTTGTTAATAAGGAAACTTATTATGGGACTCTATTCGATACTTCCACTTTCAAATAATTACAGAAATATTTGAAACTACTTCCCCTTCCCAATGATGAAGTATTACTCTCCAAATTTGGGGGAAGTAAAGATTTTTTAAAAATTCCTGGCACCCTCTAAACTTTCTTCTTTCTTGCCTTTCTCAGATACTTTTTTTTTAGACAGGGCCTCATTCTGTCACCCAGACTGGAGTGCAGTGGTGCAATCTCGGCTCACCGCAACCTACCTCCACCTCCCAGGCTCAAGTGATTCTCCTGACTCAGTCTCCCGAGTAGTTGAAATTACAGGCAAGCGCCGCCACGCCTGGCTAATTTTTATTTATTTTATTTATTTATTTATTTATTTATTTTATTGTTATTATTTTTTGAGACGGAGTCTCGCTCTGTCGCCCAGGCTGGAGTGCAGTGGCGCGATCTCTCGGCTCACTGCAAGCTCCGCCTCCCGGGTTCACGCCATTCTCCTGCCTCAGCCTCCGGAGTAGCTGGGACTACAGGCTCCCGCCGCCGCGCCCGGATAATTTTTTGTATTTTTAGTAGAGGCGGGGTTTCACCATGTTGGCCAGGCTGCTCTTGAACTCCTGACCTCAAATGATCCACCCGCCTCGGCCTCCCAAAGTGCTGCGATTACAGGCGTGAGCCACTGCGCCCAGCCTCAGATACCTTTATTAGAAATAAAGGCCAATCAGAAATGAACCCAAAGTATTTAAGAACCATTAACGTCCCTGCTAGATGTCATTTTCATCAATTCCTCGCATGTGTGAATATGCTTTAGCCAAAGACCATCAGAAACTGAATTTGCAGTTGAAGAAACTAAATTTGTTACTCCTCACCCAAGAACTTATCATGGAGAACCACGAGCTGTCTCAAAATGAGGGTGTTAGAAAGGACATTTTAGTGGATTCAGGCTTGTGTTTGGTGATTTGAGGTATAAAAAAAAATCACTGAAAAAGAACAGTTATATAAAGTAATTGTAATTAATATATAATGAACATTTACATTGTGCTAGAGTGTTCTAAGATCTTTCAATAGTATATAACTCAGGAAAAAAAGTGGACACCATGATTAGTGTAATATGCCACTGAGTTTACTGAAAAGGAATATGAAGCATAAGATTTCAGTTTACTTCTGAAATGTTACACCTTATAGTGTATAAGTGATGGAGACCTGGTTTCCTAGGTCTTCACCACCAAGGTATACAGGTCTAGTCGCCTGGCTTTACAGTCTTTAGGTAATCATTGCCTACCTAAGCTGCCCCACTCACATTTCAACTAGCCAACATTTCTGCCAACCCACCCTCCAGAACAGCAATTTGTAGAGCTGGGGACTACTGTACCACTTCCCAGGCACTTGTCAGAGCCCAGGAAGAACTTGGAAAGATAAAAGCTTTTGGCCAAAGACAGTCCTACCAAGTATGTGCTTGGGTTGAGGAATCAAGGAATGTAAGTGGGAGGAGTCCTGGCTTCTTTCCTACCTGCACTCCTTACCCAGCAACAGACCTCTGACTTGGTCTTGATCCTAAAACAACAACAATCAAACAAAACAAAAGAAACAAAAGGCATTTGATGTTTCTCTCTTATTTTATTGAGAAAGACAACCAAACGTTGACAAAGAATAGTGAAGGCAAACTTTTTTAAAGAACATGGATAGACATTATTATTATTATTATTATTATTATTATTATTATTATTGAGACGGAGTCTTGCTCTGTTGCCAGGCTGGAGTGCAGTGGCAGGATCTCGGCTCACTGCAACCTAGTCCTCCCGGTTCAAGCTATTCTCCTGCCTTAACCTCCCGAGTAGCTCGGACTACAGGCGCGCGCCACCACGTCCGGCTAATTTTTGTACTTTTAGTAGAGACGAGGTTTCACCATGTTGGCCAGGGTGGTCTCGATCTCCTGACCTCGTGATCCACCCTCCTCGGCCTTCCAAAGTGCTGGGATTACAGGTGTGAGCCACCGCACCTGGCCCGGATAGACATTATTGTAAGTGATAATTATTTCCAAAAGGATGATCCAGTAGAAGCGCTAAAATCTCAGGTAGTCTAGTCCCCGAAATCCCTGGATAATGCGGCCCGGAGAGTGGGGAGAGGTAAACATCAATTCTTCCCCAGGAGGGAGGAGAAAGCCAAGTGCAGCATCCGCGGACTTGGCACTGCAAAGGACGTCTTTCCTAAATAGCCAACCCTCGGGGTTCTTCCTTTGCAGGAGTCTGTTCTTTTTGCCCCGTAGCCGAACCTAGGCAGGCAGCGTGGGGTGGAGTTGGCAAACGTCCTGCAACCCATGAAGAGCCGCTATGGTACCACTAGCGGTTCTAGAACCCAAAAACTAACGAAACTGCTCAGGAGAAGCTGCAGGGTCGACCCACCAGAGGTGCTGCCACCGAGATCAATTCTGCTCGGACGAATGAGCGGTGCTATGACTCAGAAAGTGCCAGTCCGAGGAACCAGGGATACTGGGACATAGTGAAAGGAGTTAGCCAGCTTTAGGGAGACTGTAAGGGAAGGGTCCCCAGAGAACCTCCGACTGGTGTTTTGTGCAGATAAGGGAACTTGCACAAGGGACTTGCCTAAGCATGCCTGCTGCGGATTGAGAGCGCGCATGCGCACTGGGGGAATGGGATGGAGCCATCCGGAATTCTCGCCTTATACAAACAGGGAACCCAGCCTCCTTAGCTTTCATATAAAAGCCTTTGTATTCAACTGTTAAGGAGCAACCGGCAACCTGCTTTCAGGACCCTTGTTTTTTATGAGAGCTTTCGTTTACGCTTAATAAATTCTACTCCACTCACTCTTCGATATCCGCGTGCCCACTTCCTCCTGATCGTGAGACAAGGACCCGGATATAGCTGAGCTTAGAAGCAAAAATCCTGCATCAATAGCAAATGCGGACACTGAACGACTAGCGGAGTACCCAGCGACAAACTTTAGTTTTTGGTGCAGTTAAGGTATTGCCACTAAGAAATCGTCGTCTCTGAGAAATATCGAGGCTTGGAAGGTTGTACAGTGCTTCCACCGAGAAAGCACCTACCCAATGAAACGCCTGTGGCAGAAAAACCGAGCCCAAGCCCTTCCAGCGAAAGTGCTGAAAGAGCGCCTCCTCGGCCAATCACTGGGCTGAGACCGTGAGAAAGCCAGCCCGGGGAAAGTGGCGGCGCTAGGAGAGGGGAAGCGTTACCACAAAGCACTTCTGAGTCTTGTGAACAAGAAACGTTCTGGGTTGTTTTGTTTTTGAGAAGGAGCCTCGCTCTGTCACCCAGGCTGGAGTTCAGTGGCGCAATCTCGGCTCATTGCAACCTCCGCCACCTGGGTTCAAGCATACTGCCTCAGCCTCCCGAGTAACTGGGATTGCAGGCACGCGCCACCACGGCCAGCTAATTATTGTATTTTTAGTACAGACGGGGTTTCACCCGCTGGCCAGGCTGGTCTCGAACTTCTGACCTCGAGTGATCCACCCGCCTCGGCCTCCCTAAGTGCTAGGATTACAGGCGTGAGCCACAGCGCCCGGCCGAAACGTTCTGTTGTGTTCAGCGCTTCCAGCGGTGCAGCAGCCGAGAAAACACTGAGTTTCCGCTATTGGCGAAAGTGCTGATGCGAAACTGCTGGCTCGACATAGGCACAGAGCCGCGGAAGAGAACCCTAGAGACCAGGCACCAGCTCTGCTCTCCGGCTCACGGGAGAAGGCTAATTAGTAGGAAGCTGAGACATGGTACTCAAAATCAGTAGAAGAAATTATGCCACATTTACTCTTCTGGGGAAGGCAGTTGGTAAGAAAAAATAAAATACATAACATTTACATAAAAAATAAAATAAATTTTTAAAGCAAACAGAAATGAAAATAAAATACACCAGTAACCTAGCTCCCAGAAAAAGACACATCAAAAAATTTTGAGTATACAAAACATACAAATAACCCTACAAAGAAATTGCAGTGTTGAACGATGCGATCCTACGGCTATATTTGTATTAGCACTAAACCTGTGCCTCTTGCGCCTATTCGAAATTTCCTCGGATTAAGAAGAAACAGCCATGGCTAAACCGGTATTTGCGACACCAAAAAGTTCCTGTAGCCTAGACACCTCAACTTCTGCATGAGTGAAAAATCACAAGCACAGCCAGGGCGAGAATCTCTATTGTGAAATCACACTTGGTATGACTAAAAGATTTCAGGCACTGCTAAATTTTTTTTTAAATTACATTCTCCAGTACCCAGATTTCTACAAGACTTAAAAACCGTACGCACGGCTATAATGGGGGTTCCTATTACAAAACAGGAACTTGCAACGACTATATAGGCACGGTTAAAGCCAGCATTGTTACAACTAGAAATCGAAACTGGAATAAATCTCAACTTGCTACGCTAAGAAATAGCTAAACCCTGACTGGGTCAGACTAAGAAATCGGGAGTTTGAGAGCAGCCCGGGCAACATGGCGAAACCCCGTCTCTACAAAAAATTCTGGGTGTGGCGATGGGGAGCCTGTAATCCCAGCTGCTGGAAAGACTGAGGCGGGAGAATTACTGGAGGTTGCAGTGAGCCGAGATCGCACCACTGCACTCCAGCCTGGGAGACAAAAACGGACAAACAAACCAACAAACAAAGTTAACATTCTGAATAGGTTTATCAACATAAAGACACTGCTAGCTAACATTGGCTAGCCTCTCTAGATCTGCTAGAGATGTTTGCCTTTCTAGATCTGCTTACCATGCTTCAGTCACCTCTATGTTGCAAGAAGTAACCTGCATGGACTGCACTGGAGAGCTACTTTTGCTCCCAGGCTTCTGATTGAGTTTAGGCACTGAAAGACACCAGCTGTTCAGAGATATGGAGTAGACCTTGCTTTGTTCCCCCTGGGCCTCAGTATATTGAATTATTTTACCTGAAGTCAAAATTAGGCTGCACTGCGGCTCCAACAGTTCCAGCAGACACAGGGAGGGCAGCACTGAAAGGGCAACACTTCGTCCTGGACATCTCAAAGTCCAGCCCCCGGTGATCCCGGCAGCCATCCGCCAGACCCTCTGAGGCCACATCTGCCTCACTTCTCTATTGAGCCATCTTCCCAGCATAAACAGCCGCTGCCTCCTCCTCCTCCGCCCTCTCCTCACATCCCCTGTGAATCTGAAGCCTGCACGCAGGAAAAAGCAGCCCTTTTTCCCTCCAACATCCCCACCCTCAACTCTCAGGAGTAGAGTGTGCTTAGTGCGCCCCCAGCCCTGTCAGTTCTTCCGACTCTTATTCCAACTCGGGAGCCCTCACAGGCGCCTATCCTAACTGGACCCTAGGGACCTTGAGTCTGCTGAAGCCAGGAAGCCCACCCCTTGAAAACCTCCAGTGACTTCACAAGGATACCCAGCCCCTAGTCGGGCAAGAGACCATTCTCTGGGGAAAGAAAGTTCTCTGGTGGCTTGTAGGTTCTTCTTTCTTTTCTCTGACCTCTTTTCTCAGTTCTGCTCATTTCACTCCTCTAGTGGGAAGACCTCAACCCTCCTCTCCCTTCCTCTACCCACTGTCAAGGTACACACACACACACACACACACACACACACACACACACAGACACATCCACCTGGGGCTGCTCGACGTTTTCCTCCTCTGTCTTCCCTGGAGTCTTCCCTTGTCTTTCCTGTGCAGCAGAAGGTGGATGGTGATTCTCATCCACCTTCAATGCCCTATACTCCCCACACGGAGGAGACACATTGGTTAAATAGGATTGATTTTTGTCCCCTGGTGGACCAGCAGATGCCCTGGTTTCTGCCTCACACACCAAAGGAAGTGCTTGACTGCTTTTTTCAGCTTGGGTTAACCTGCTGATCCATCAGCATAGCTTGTTACAGATATAATCCAGGTTATCTATGTGTGCTGGAGACAGCCACATGCCACCCTGGAAGTCCCTCACGGCCCTTCCTGGTCTTCTTTTCTCAGCGAGGAGATAGAGGAAAAGCGTCAGTGGGGCTGGGAAATCAATGACTGCCTGAGTTTCCTAACTTCCACATCACTTCTGGAGCCATGACAGTTAGGGATCTCACCAGTCCTTTAATGTGCCCTGGGGGAGACCATTGTAATAGCACTTGAAATCCCAGAGACAGCAAGGGTCCCACTGAAAGCACCTGGCACAGTATTCTCCGGTAGAATTTGGAATCCAGTTTTCCATTGACTGTTGTCAATTTTGAAAGCCAAAGAAATCAGCACATGTGCTGCTGCTCTTCTGGGAGGTCCAGCAGACATAGGGTCAAATTCTGTAAAATAGTTGATGATATTTATTGTGAACCAAATGTAAGTGACCACTAGCCCATGAAACAGCCATCAGGAGATCCTGAGAACATGTGCTTCAGGTGGTCAGTGCACAACTTGGTTTATATATATTTTAGGAAGTCGAGATCAATACATTTAAGGTGTTGTACATTGGGTCAGTCCAGAAAGGCAGTATAACTGGAAGCATGATCTTTCAAGTTGGAGAGGTTCAAAAATTTTATGATTGGCAATTTGTTGCAATAACTATTATCTCTAGAAAGGAATGCCTGGGTTGCCATAAGGTGTTCCAGAGACAAAGGTGTCGCAGATGAAGCCTCCAGGTGGAAGACTTCAGAGAGATAGATTGTAAATATTTCTAACCAGACTTAAAGAGTCTGTTCTATCAATAATTTTAAAAGAGAGGAGAATATAATGAGGCATGTCTGACTCCCCCTTCCCAGCATGGCTTGAAACTACTTTTTCAGGCTAACTTTGGAATGCCCTTGGCTGAGAAGAGGGGTCCATTCAGATGTTGGTGGCGGGGGGCTTCAAATTTTATTTTTGGTTTACAATAGCAATGAAGTAATAACCACATTCAAGTTTAGTAAATGAATGAGCCCTCATCTACTATGGTTATGTTTGTGTCCTGGTCTGAAAACCAATTTTTTTTTTTAATTGTTTTCTGGAATTATTCCTGGACATGAGGACACTACCTGTCAGAGTTCAGTTAGGAAAAGAAACCAAAGCAGCCCACACTGTGAGAGCCAAGCTAATGTGCTGCCATCCCACTGCCAAGCCATAACCAGAATGACTGTTCATCTTTTTATTGCCTCATGTCCCACTAAGCCTGCCTACCATTGTGACCCTGTTGGTAAGGCAAATTTAGAAATGGAGGTTTTAGGAGTCCAGGCCCACAACTCAAGGGAGGAAACAAAAAGGCATAAATGTGCCTGACCACGAAGAATAAACACAGTAAAATAAAGACTAAATGTGTTTTAAAAGCTAAATTTTAAAAATGATTTTTTTGGTGGGGGGAGATGGAGTCTTGCTTTGTTGCCCAGGCTGGGGTGCAGTGGCGGGATCTCAGCTCACTGCAACCTCCGCCTCCCAGGTTCACACCTTTCTCCTGCCTCAGCCTCCCAAGTAGCTGGGACTACAGGCGCCGCCACCATGCCCGGCTAATTTTTTTGTATTTTTAATAGAGATGGGGTTTCACCGTGTTGGCCAGGATGGTCTCGATCTCCTGACCTTGTGATCTGCTCGCCTCGGCCTCCCAAAGTGCTGGGATTACAGGCGTGAGCCACCGCACCCAGCCTTTTGTTTTTTTTGTTTGTTTGTTTGTTTGTTTTTTGAGACAGAGTTTTGCTCTTGTTGCCCAAGCTGGACTGCAGTGGCGCAATTTTGGCTCACTGCAATCGCTGCCTCCCGATTCAAGCGATTCTCCTGCCTCAGCCTCCCGAGTAGCTGGGATTACAGGCATGCGCCACCATGCCTGGCTAATTCAGTAGAGATGGGGTTTCATCATGTTGGTCAGGCTGGTCTTGAACTCCTGACCTCAGGTAATCTGCCTGCCTCGGCCTCCCAAAGTGCTGGGATAACAAATGACTTCTTTTAACACAAAAACCCAATGTACTATCACTGTACTAACTACAAGATTAGACAACAAAAAAACCATTTTATTACATGACACTATGCCATAGGCAATGAGTTCCTCTAATTGAGCACAGTTTAAAAGTTGAGACATGACCATTTTCATTCGCATCCATGAAGCTCTGTGGCTGTATGTATAATCTCAATTGGAGGAAAAATCTAACATCTGCATTTGAGGCTCATGAGTCTGAGGCCTTGCTCGATTGGCCCTCCTGTGGATATCCCCTCACCCCACTGGCCCCAAGCCTACACATCTTATTAGATTTGAGCTTAGTCCTCTGAGTGGGGTCTTGGAACCAGGAGCCTGGCTCTTGGAATATCTCCATTAATGTTTGCTGAGTTTTTAAATATATATATATATATTTTTTTTTTTTTCTGCGACGGAGTCTCGCTCTGTCGCCCAGGCTGGAGTGCAGTGGCGCGATCTCGGCTCACTACAAGCTCTGCCTCCTGGGTTCACGCCATTCTCCCGCCTCAGCCTCCCGAGTAGCTAGGACTACAGGCGCCCACCACAACGCCCGGCTAATTTTTTGTATTTTTAGTAGAGACGGGGTTTCACCATTTTAGCCAGGATGGTCTCGATCTCCTTACCTCGTGATCCACCCACTTCGGCCTTCCAAAGTGCTGGGATTACAGGCGTGAGCCACCACGCCCAGCCTTAAATACATTTTTTCAAAAGTAGGTATTAGAGGATAGCAGTTAGGGTCTAATGAGAGAAAAGAGATTGGAAATGTGTACAGGGGTTTCCAAATGCTGCTCCACTTATTTTTTAGATATCAGACTCTGCAATCCCCTTCCTACATTTATCCCTGCACGGCAATTTTTACCAAGTGCTTCCATAATATAATCCAACTTACAAATATTTATAATGTTCACCTGAATTCAATATTGTGAACTTAAGAGCCATATGTCTTCAATAACCCCTTAATAGCCATCTGATTATGATTCAAATCCAGGAATTCTAAATCATTCTGGAAGCAGATACCTCTCAGATCCAATCTGAGTATACTCAAGTCCCCCACAGCTTTACTCTAAAGGAGGCAAAAGTTATAGCTGCACTAGAAACATCTGAGCCATTCCAGATTCTTCAGCCTAGCAAGGTTAAAGTCAGACCTTGAAAACAATTGAGTTCACTGGAGTCCAGTATCTGGACCTTTTATGCCATATATTCGTATATCCACTTTCCTATTTTGAAATACAAAGCAACACCAAATTCATACAAATCTTTTCTTTCCCCACCTTCAGACAGAGTCTCCCTCTGTGGACCAGGCAGGAGTGCAGTGCCACAAACAGGGCTCACTGCAGTCTCGACATCCTGGACTTAAACAATCCTCTCACCTCAGCCTCCACAGTAGCTGGCAGCAAGGTGCATGCCACCACCTTGGGTTAATATTTTTTATTTTTTTGTAGAGATGGGGTCTCCCCATGTTGCCCAGGGTGGTCTCAGACTCCTGAGCTCAAGCAGTCCTCAACTTCAGCCTCCCAAAGTGCTGGGATTACAGACCTGAGCCACCATGCCCAAATTCACACAAACCTATGCCCCCAGCTCAGACTCTGGTGCTGCAGGCCTGTATTCTTTCTTATTTACTGAATGGCTCTTTTGAAAGCCCCCAGACAATTCTAAATCCAGCCTTACTCAACTTGAAGATTCCTTATCTTGGCTAATGACAGCAAAAATAAATAAATTAATTAAATTAAATAAATAAATAAATATATATATATATAGTTTAGCAAAATTCACAAATTTTATCTTAGAATAAATTTTATCTTTTCTTGCTTCCTTTCTTCCTCTTCTGCCTTTTTTCCTTCCTTCTTCCTTAACCATAACTCTAACTCTAAATCTAACCAGGTGACTGAATCCTTCATGGCATATTACTTGTCACCCTCTACATCAGCATCCCCCCTTCCCAGGAGAAATTGCATCTTCCCTTTCTCTTTCCTTAGCAGAGGATTCCTGGTAACTCCATACAGAAAGATTCTCCTGGTGTTCTTCAGACTTGAGGAAAAGCAGATTCCTCTCACAAGGGTGCTTGTTGGTTCAAATTAGCAACATGACATTCATGAATTCCATTATACTGTTAAATCAGAATTCTGCTTTCAGAAGCCCAAATTCACAATATCCTGAAGCACCACTGATTTCCTCCTACAGGAAAGACAAACACACACACATAATTGTTAGTCAAGAGTTTATCGGTCACCAAAATTGGGTAAACTTTTGGAACTTGTCAGTGAATACAGCCCCAAATTACTATAGCAAATGGAACCAGGAAGAAGAAATTCTGTGGAGGAACTAGAAGGAAGAACATGTGTGGAGGTGCATTGGAGTGGTAGTCACAGGGCTCCCCTGCACCTTGCAGGGTCTAGTGGATCCTGCGGTTTATAATCTATCAAACATTTGTAGAGAGTGTTTTACAAAACAAACAGACAAAACAAACAAAAAAACAGACACAAAACCCTCTAAGTTACAGGTTAAGCTTAGGACAGGCAGGAAATTGGGAGGGTGAATCTTCAATCCCAGAGACCAACAGCAAATAGTTCATTTTTTGTAGGTGAACCAGAGGCATGGTGGAGCCCTCCGTTGGCACCAAGCAGAATTCTTCACTTTCTTACTCTAGATTACTTACCCTGGGACATTTTTGCCTTTTACTTTCTGTCTAGACTCCTGCATGATCTTTGTTTTTACCTGCTCTACTACAGTTATAACTGTTACCATCTTTTCTGAGCCTAAAATCAAGAACCAATACCTGACAAAGAAGTAGATTGTTAAAACCAAGAGTTTCTCTGTATCAGGAAAGTATTCATATGAATTCCTGCCTCCTAATTTATTAGTTGCCCAGCTTTCTGCAACATACCAACTGACCAGAAGATTCACCTGTACACACCACCTGAGTGTTGGGGACTTTTTCTTTCTTGGCCCTCCCACCTCCCACCGTTTTTCTGTTTTGTGTCACTTTCATTTGGTTAATAATATTCTAACAAGATTTGCCATTATAGTTATCTTAGTTTGATGAGATTTTTCTTCATGAAATTGAACGAAAATATCAGTCTTTGTTAATTCTTTATTATTTATTGTTTCGGATGACACACCAGGAAGGGAAATAGGAAAGGCTCTACATCATTTGTCGTATGTGCTCCACAATTTGCCCTCAAGTTTGAATCCTAGGTCCTACCACCCACACAAAACTGCCATTGCCAGCCTGCTCAATTCTACCCAATCTCTAGCCATTTTCATACTGCAAAGTTCCTATGACCTCCTCCCAAGGAGCTCAATTCTGTACTTTACCTCTTCCTGACCTCCCTGGAATCCACCCCGCCTCCAACCACACTGTAATTAGAATCTGAATTCTGCAACTACCTTGATGTCAGTCTCTGTAGGGGAGCAGCCTGCAGCCTCCTATGGACTCCCATTAAGACAGGATATTCCTTCCGTCTAGGGGGTGCTGAGTGCAACTTTTTTGCTAAGATGAAAAGCTGGAGTCGAGAAGAGAGGAGTTGTGGCAGGTATTTTGTTTTGCAATGGCTCCAGACTGCTCTTCTGTTTGATAAAGTGGCTGTAACTATGTGGGTGGGAACAGTGCAGTTTTTTCTTTATTCTCCCACCCACAAAACCAGGAGGAAATTGGAAGATCCTCAAATACCAGGGAATGTTTTGGCTAGCTGAAGACGGGGTAAGGTGGGAAGGAGATATTGAGGCAAACATCTTGGGAGAGGGTGAGAATTACAAGGCCAAAATGGATTTCCTTACCAGGCAGGGCATATCTCTGCCTTTGTCCTGGCATGGCCTCTACCTAGGATGCCCCAGGGAAAGGATAGTTTGGTTTGCACAGGAGCAGCAGTGATGAAAATCGGAAATAATGAGTGTGGTTGGAGATACTTGTGGCAGGGTTTGTAGGTCTCTTTGAGGGGGCTCAACTCACAAAGTGCAGATTTTTATTAAAATATAAATGCTTGTGGGAAAGGACATTTTCCTACTGAGCAGTGGCAGTCCCATATTTCTTCTCAGATTTAAAAAAAAAAAAAGGCCTCAGTCTGAAAAGTGAGGAGATGGAGGATTTGAGCACTTACAAATTCACCTGCATTGCATTTCCCAGAAGATAGAAAGAAATCAATGATGCATTTTGAAGATCATGCTGCTAGAGACAGAGAACCACAACTTGAGCTTTTCTCTGGGTTTAGAGAGGAGGTGTATGTCTCGCTGTCAATTCTACATCCAACGCTGGAGTCTTTCAGCCCATTTTCCTCCCTGGCTGTTTTTGAACTACTATCCCCAAATATCGAGGATATCTGACAGAGTGAACCATCAGAATAAGGAGCGATTGCCACAGAGTTCCATCCAGTAGGGGAGGGACTTGATGTGCGGGGCAAGCCTGATGCCTGGGTCAGGGGACTGTGCCTTTCATTCTCCACGGAGATCTTGAACCTAGAGTTTCCAAGTTCCGAAGAGATGCGGTTGTCGACAGCTCTCCTAGAATCTCTGATGGCTCTGAACGGGGACAAAGGTCTGGGGCAGAGGGATGGTGTGGAAGGATCCAGCCACGGCCATTGGAAGAGCAGTTTCCTGCAATGTAATGCTGTTTGCGACCCGCATAAGCTTTAGCTCTCTCCCAGGACGAGCCACATCCGCCCCATTCACGGTCCTTATTCCAGCTCCTTTCCCTCTGCGAATCCCACTGGGTGGGTCGCTGGGGGCCTCGGTAATTACGGATTATGGCACAGCCAAGAAAAATACAGGTTTTCTTAAGCCTGAAGCCACTGACTTGAGGGGGGAGAGTAGGAGTAATGCCAGCAGCAGTTTTGTATTTGGTTTTTGTTTTTATATTCTAGTCTCTAGGCCACAAGAGAATGTTGCACCCAGTGCCAGTCGATCCGTCACGGCGCCGCAAACTTTCCCTGAACGGAGGGTTTGTGGCTGACATCTCTAGTTTCTCAGAGCCTGGGAGTGATCGCTGGCTGCACCGTTGATGGCGCCCAAAAGAACGCGCATTTGTCTTTGGCAACAGCGCTGGGTTTCGCCTCGTGCCCGCGCCTGAAGGGTCCTAGCGCCGCCAGATTCTCACACCCGCGGGTCCAGCGCCCAGCGCTGCTCCTCCCACCAATCATCGGTTTCTCATACGCACTTCATTGGCAGCACTGGCGAGTCAGTTTTCCGGTGGCGGCGGCGCTAGTTGGTCTGCACGAAACGTTTCCCTTCTCGCTCCGTGTGTCCCATTCTCCATCCCACGTCCTCCAGTGCCGGGGTCATGGTCGCAGCACCCGGCGTTCCCGTTGGCTCTTTTGCCAGCTGCGCGGAGCCGGCGGTTTTTCTGTCACAGCACTTGTACGGAGTTTCTCGGCGGCCGAACGTCTCTTTTTTTCTCAGAGACGGCGGTTTCTTGGTGACAGTACCATTGGTTGCGCCGTAACGAATGTTCTCCTTGACAGCCCCACCAGCTGGCGTCACTCGCAGGCTCCAGACGCCGCCATTTCGCCGAGTCGAGGTCTCTTGGTTGCGGCACTGCTCCTGGCTCGGTGCCTGTATTTTCTCGGTGCCTACAGCGCCCAGGTCGCCGATCTGAGGGCTTCGGAGTACCGGCCGGGCGCGGTGGCTCACGCCTGTAATCCCAGCACTTTGGGAGGCCGAGGCGGGCGGATCAGGAGGTCAGGAGATCGAGACCATCCTGGCTAACACGGTGAAACCCCGTCTCTACTAAAAATACAAAAAAATTAGCCGGGCGTGGTGGCGGGTCCCTGTAGTCCCAGCTCCTCGGGAGGCTGAGGCAGGAGAATGGCGTGAATCCGGGAGGCGGAGCTTGCAGTGAGCCGAGATCGCGCCACTGCACTCCAGCTTGGGCGACAGAGCGAGACTCCAACTCAAAAAAAAAAAAAAAAAAGAAAAAGAAAAAGAAATCTGGGTATCCGCGAATGCGATTTTTTTTAGGTTTACCGATGATCAGTTTAGCAGTGCCTGGGAGCTCTTATACCAAGTTTGTTTTCGCAATATTGAGTCCCACCTTAGCTAAGCTTGTGTGTATTTTAAACTCCCATGGAAGTCAGGAAATGTCGGCAAACGCGATTTCTGGTTACCAAGCTCCGTTTGGCAATAGCAAGTCCTGCCGAACGCGACTTTTTCCTCTTGTGGACCAAGTCTGAATAGACCAGCTACTGCGATTTTTAAGTCGTAGTCAAAAAGGTTTAACCGTGACTGCTTTTTTTTTGTTGGTGTTGTTTGTTTTTGTTTTTGTTTTCGTAGGAAATGTAGACTTAGGTGTAACATGTACCGGTTTAGATCTGACAGAGATATCACAATTGTAGGATTGCATCTTTTAGCAAGGTTTGTAATTTCTTCTTTCTATGATTGGTTCTCTGTAATTTTTGCTTATTTTAAAATTCTCTCTTTGTCTTTTGCTCTGAGAACGACGTTACCGATGTGTTTGCTTTCCATGTTTACTTGCATTTTAGCCTTTATTTTTTTAATTTTAATTTTATTTAAATGTTATGTATTTTTTTCTACTAATTTTGAGCGTCTCAGCTTCCTGCTTCTTCACTTACATTCTCTCAGGATCCGGGGAGCCGAGCTCGGTCTCAGTCTCCCTGCTGTCAGGTGCTAGGTTGTGTCTGGTGGCTCTCCTTCGTATGCGGAGCTGATGGTTTTGCATCAGCGCTTTTGCCAGTAGAGCCGACTAGCGTTTTCTCAGTTACGGCACCGTTCTTAGAGCCCAGTGTGACGTTTCCCATTCGCCAGGTCCTTATATTCTCTGTGCTGTCACTTTCTTGGTTCTCGCACAGCTAATATCTGCTAAAGAACTTCCTAAACCATGTTTTACTGTGCAGAACGGTGACTGCACGGAGCCGCTGTACGCACTAGTAATTTCATAGCACCGTTAGCTGGCGCTTTTTCTGTCACAACACATTAAAACGGGTTAAAATACTGTAAGCGGATTAAACACATTAAGAGGATTAAAACATTAAAATGTCTCAACACATTTTTCTGACACAACACATTTAAACAGAGTGGGTTCATTCCTCCGAAGAGGATGTTTAGGCGTAGAAGCACCGCTGTTTCCCAAGAGCACGGTTTCTCTCTGGCAGCACCACTTATGGCACCAAAACAAGTATTTTTTGGCAACACCAGCACTATTCGCTAGCTGCCGGCGCTTGCTGAGTCCCAGCGCCGCCAGTTTCTCTTTCGGTAGTAAGTAGCTCAGAGCCCTAGCGGACAGTTTTCAGGTGGCAGTAATGCTCATTTCCTGGAACAGATGGTTCGTGGCCCTTGAAGCGCTGCGATCTGTAAAGCTAGTTCTCTGCAAGGTTTGCTTAGTGTCTGTTTTATTTCGGTTTCTTTTCTCGCTATGTTTATCTGTCGGAATTAGTTTGTTTTGGTTCTATGTAATCTCTAAAATGTTATCGTTTTTCTTTTGTCTACTAATTTTTGTGCATTCATTACTATTGAGTTTCATAATACCTGGCTTGCCTCCGCCCACGGCCTCCGGAAAGCATAAATATCCAGGCTAATGGGAGTGCTGAAGGCTCTGCCTCGTTGATCAGCACAAACGCTTGTGTCCTGCTCTAAGGCTTAAGCGTGGAGCAACGTTTTCTTGGCTGTGCGAAGGGGGCTTGGGATTCCGCAGAGGTGGCGCCAAAGCCCCAGCCTCCACCTGCTCTGGGTTCAGAAGGTTGTGGGCAGTGGCCTCTCCCTTTTTATCCAGTACTGGGAGAGTACTCATTGGACAGCTGTAATATGGGACTGCTTTCCAGCCCTTGTTGGTGGCTTCAATTAAATACTTTATCAGAAAAATAGAAACTTTAAGCCCAAATGATTTTTCAGGTTCACTTGATTTAAGTAAATCTTTGACAAATAAGCTGCATTTAAAATTATCAGTAAAATAAAATTAGAAATGTCTTCAGAATTGTCAATATACATTATTGTTTAGATTTATTGGTCAGCGGTTTCTGATTTATCTCTGCTAGATATTATAAGGCGTGAAAATTTGGCATGAAGGTTATAAATCTATAAATGCAACCCCAAACAGAATTATCTTTGTTCATGTAATTTTGGTAAATAAGGCATTTAATATCATTGGTTTAAAGAAAACAGCTAAATCCTGGGTTACTGACAGAAGAGAAAAATCCATTTATTTAGCCTTAAGGTTCTTACTTAGGTAAACACCTGATATTCACAGTCTATAATAATGGTTGACAGGGACATAACTGTAACTGGCCCATATGTTCATTTTGCCTGTTGCCCAGATAGAGTTGATTTGTCAAGACAGTGAATTGCAATAAAGAGTTTAATATGTGCAGAGTTGGCTAAATTGGAGACCTGAATTTTATTATTACTCAAATCAGCCTCCCAGAAAATTCAGAAGCCAAGGTTTTTCAAGGATAGTTTGGCAGAAGGGTGCTGCTGCTCAGCTGAGGAACAATCACAGGGGTGTGGAAAACAGTCCTCCTGCACTCAGTCCATTTCTTGAGTGGTGGCCACAGAGGAGTGGCTGATGCTGTTGGGGCCATCAAAGTCTGAAAAGTCATCTCAAAAAGCCAAACCTAGGTTCTAGTAATTAGGGAAGTTGCAAATCTTGTGACCTCTGGAATAATGGCTGGTAATCCTTTAACTATGCCCACATCTTAGCAGAAATCAGGCCCTTCTCATCCTCCTAAACTGGTGGGCTTTCATCAGCTTTACAAAGATGGTTTAGTTTTGGGAAGGGCTATTATCATATAAACTATAAACTAAATTTCTCCCTAAGTTAGGTTGGCCCATGCCCAGATCAAGGGCTGTTTGGAGGTTAAAGGCAAGATGGAGTTCGTTAGGTCAGGTCTCTGTCACTGTCAATATTTTCTCACTGTTAAAATTTTGCAAAGCTGGTTTCATGATTTAAATGATAGCTAGCTTTGTCTAATATCACAGATTTTATAAGTAATCTAGGTAAACTATTTTAAAAAATAAATTAATTAGGTAAATGTAATGGAATAAATGCTTATAAGTAAACATACAATTTAGAATCTTAAAGTTAAATAATAGTCATTAAATGTCCAGGTCATGTCCAATTTTTAAAAAATTGTAGGAAAACATTTTTCCAAAAAAAAGTGTTCTTATTAAAAGGAAAATAGTTTTGTCTAATTCACAGATTATTTGTGAAACAAGATAAAAGAAACCCGAAAAAAGAGAGAGAGATAGGCCAGGTGTGGTGGTCTGCAATCCCAGCATTTTGGGATGCTAAGGGGGGCAGATCACTTGAGATCAGGAGTTCAAGACCAGTCTGGCTAATATGGTGAAACCCCGTCTCTGACAAAAATACAAAAATTAGGCCAGGCACAGTGGCTCACACCTGTAATCCCAGCACTTTGGGAGGCCGAGCGGATGGATCACGAGATCAGGAGATCGAGACCATTCTAGCTAACATGGTGAAACCCCGTCTCTACTAAAAACACAAAAATTAGCAGGGTGTGGTAGTGGGCACCTGTAGTCCCAGCTACTCGGGAGGCTGAGGCAGGAGAATGGCGTGAACCTGGGAGGTGGAGCTTGCAATGAGCTGATATCGCACCACTGCACTCCAGCCTGGGCAACAGAGCAAGACTCCATCTCAAAAAAAAAAAATTATGTTATCTAGTTGGCTATAAATAAAAGGAAATTACAACAGTCTTTCTAGAGATTGGGCTTTGATACAAAAAAATACATTAATACTCAAAAGACTTGGTTAGAACAACATTTTTGTAAAATATTATTTACTCTTAATAAGTTATATTTTAATTTACCCAAATTTTCAACTTTTATTGCATCTCAATGTTTTCAGCTTTCTCTCTATTATTTATTTATTATTATTAATATTATTTTCTGTCTTTTTTTTAAGATGGAGTCTTGCTCTGTCACCATGCTGGAGTGCAGTGGCGAGATCTAGGCTCACTGCAACCTCCACCTCCCAGGTTCAAGCGATTCTCCTGCCTCAGCCTCCCAAGTAGCTGGGACTACAGGTGCACACCACCACGCCCAGCTAATTTTTGTATTTTTAGTAAAGATGGGGTTTCACCATGTTGGTCAGGGTGGTCTCCATCTTTTAACTTCGTGATCTGCCTGCCTCAGCCTCCCAAAGTGACGGGATTACAGGCTTAAGCCACTGCGCCAGGCCTCTCTCCTTTTTAAGGCCTGAGATAATAACTTTCCCTTCAACTTTTCTGTCAGCTCCTTTAACTTTTTTCCTTAGGTTTTAACTGTTGTAGTCTGATGCTAAAAAACACTTCATCTTTAGGATCAAAACGAAATGTATTCTTCCAATATAACATTCTGTGCTCTTGACTTTTTAAAATATATCTAAATTGTTCTATGAAACCAAAAAACTTCACTTATGTCCTGGGACACACTCTTCCTATGTCTAATTAATTCAAGTGCCCTTTTCATTAGTTTTGACTTGAAGGTTGTCTAAATGGAATCCCATATGGAAAAGCACATCCTTTTATGCCTTTTGGTAGCCAGCCTGAGAATAACATATTTTACATTTTATCAAAATAATTCCTATGTCATTACTAGGTTTTTATTTGCTCAGAAAAACTGAGATTTAAGGAGGCTGAGGCAGGCAGATCACGAGGTCAGGAGTTCAAGACCAGCCTGGCCAACACAGTGAAACCCAGCTCTACTAAAAATACAAAAAATTAGCCAGAAGTGGTGGCGGGTGCCTGTAATCCTAGCTACTAGGGAGGCTGAGGCAAGAGAATCACTTGAACCTGGGAGGCGAAGGTTGCAGTAAGCCAAGATCGAGCCACTGCATACCAGCCTGGGTGACAGTGTGAGACTCTGTCTCAAAAAAAAAAAAAAAAGAAAAAGAAAAGAAAACTGAGATTTTAAAAAATTAAGGTTAATTAAGGTTATTATATCCATGTAACTTTCTGTATTTCTTTTAAAGTTCTTGTGCTACTAATTTTCAGGGCTTTGACTCCTGAGTCTAAAAAGGTCACTAACTCCCGCTAAATTGAGAGCAATTGAAGCCTCATCTTCAGATCTAGGAGAAGATGAAAATCAGAATAAGCTGCAGTCATGAGACATGGCGCCAGAAATTAAGACTATTCAAACCCTCTAGTCCCAGGGACTATTGAAGAAGAAGTGGGTGTGTAAGCTTGTAAGGACCTATTTTAACAGATAAAATTAGTTCAGTTTCTGTATAATTTATAGATAATTTAATTTAAAGAGTTTTTTTTTTTTTTCCAGATAAGGTCTAGATCTGTCACCCAGGCTGGAGTACAGTGGCATAGTCCTAGCTCACTGCAACCTCCACCTCCCAGGCTCAAGCGATCCTACCACCTCAGCCTCCTAAGTAGCTGGGACTATAGATGTGCACAAACACGCATGGCTAATTTTTGTATTTTTTGTAGACACCGTGTTTCGCCATGTTGCCCAGGCTGGTCTCAAACTCCTGAGCTCAAGCAGTCTGCCTGCCTAGACCGCCCAAAGTGCTGAGTTTACAGGTGCGAGCCACCACAGCCAGCCTATAAAGTAAACGTTAATATCTAAGGAACACTGATGCAAGACCAGCATGTGGGACCCCATGTCAGATTAACAATGTTTTCATGGATCATTAACCCATTCTTATTAAAAAATTATGAAAGATTATGAAAAGGTTTATAAAAGTTGTATCTTATGGTCAAGATGATTAAAATTTATTAGATTTGTCTATAATATCTGAGAAAGATTTGATTGGCTTCATGCTGTCTTTATTAGCTCTTATTGTTTGGGAAAGCAAGTCTCAAAGAGTGAAAGGTTTTGGCTTTTAGTTTTTGAAAACTTTGAGTTACTGCTTAACTAAATGAATGACTTATTTTTTACAATGACCTGTTGTGGGAAGTCAGGGACCCCAAACGGAGGGACCGGCTGAAACCATGAAAGAAGAACGTGGATTATGAATATTTTATGGACATTTATTAGCTCTCCAAATTAATACTTTTGTAATTTCTTATGCCTGTCTTTACTGCAATCTCTAAACATAAATTGTAAAGATTTCATGGACACTTATCACTTCCCCAATCAATATCCCTGTGATTTCCTATGCCTGTCTTTACTTTAATCTCTTAATCCTGTCAGTTGAGGAGGATGTATATCATCTCAGGACCCTGTAATAATTGCGTTAAGTACACAAATTGTACAGCATGTGTGTTTGAGCAATATGAAATGTGGGCACCCTGAAAAAAGAACAGGGTAACAGCAATTGTTCAGGGAATAAGAGAGATAACCTTAAACTCTGACCGCCGGTGAGCCAGGCAGAACAGAGCCATATTTCTCTTCTTGCAAAAGCAAATGGGAGAAATATCGCTGAATTCCGTCCCTGAGAAAGAGAATGCGCACCTAGGGGTAGGTCTCTGAACTGGCCCCCCCGGGGCGTACCTGTCTCTTATGGTCGAGATTGCAGAGGTGAAATAAACTCCAGTTTCCCATAGTGCTCCCAGGCTTATTAGGAAGAGGAAATTCCCATCTAATAAACTTTGGTCAGACCAATTGATCTCAAAACCCTGTCTCCTGATAAGATAATATCAGTGACAATGGTGCCAAAACTTCATTAGCAATTTTAATTTCGTTTCGGTCCTGTGGTCCTGTGATCTCGCCCTGCCTCCACTTGCCTTGTGATATTCTATTACCATGTTAAGTATTTGATGTCTGTCACCCACACCTATTCGCACACTCCCTCCCCTTTTGAAAATCCCTAAAAAAACCTGCTGGTTTCGGTGGCTTGTGGGGCATCACAGATCCTACCAATGTGTGATGTCTCCCCCAGACGCCCAGCTTTAAAATTTCTCTCTTTTGTACTCTGTCCTTTTATTTCTCAAGCCAGTCGACGCTTAGGAAAATAGAAAAGAACCTATGTGATTATCGGCGCAGGTCCCCCGATAACCTGTGATCCTGTTTTGTGATATCAAGTGTTTTAAGTCTTTGATGTTTGACAAACTTTCCAAAATCCAATTCTAAATTCAGTCATTTTCATCTCATTAATTTTTTTGACATTGAGTCCCCTGAAATCCAAAGAGACATATTTGGCTTAGTTGGTATAATCACACAAGAAGTATTATCAAATATAAAATGATAGGTAACCATCTTTGCATTGTATTTATGTAAATGTGTTATTAGTGTTTTAAAATTGTATGAGATTCTTCTGATTGTGATATGTCTTAGTATATGTTTTCAGAACTAATTATGATTATTATATTCAAATGTTATATATCATAGATATAACCACATTTCTTTGTCAGTTGTGTCTTAAACCATGGCTATCGTAAGACTTTTGTCATCTACAATTATTGTTTTACTTTGATCCTTTCGTAGAGTGGTTTATAATCAGTTATAGAGCTCTGAGACTACCCTTTTTGTTGTTGTTGTTGTTGATGTTTGCTTTTTGAGACAGGGTCTCAATCTGTCACCTATACTGCAGTGTGGTGGCATAATCACTGCTCACTTCAGCCTTAATCTCCTAGACTCAAGCAATCCTCCCACCTAAGCCTACCAAGTAGCTGAGGCTACAGGCATGCACCGTACACTCAGAGAATTTTAAAAATTTTGTAGAGATAGAGTCTCCCTCTGCTGCCCAGGCTGATCTCAAACTCTTGGGCTCAAGCAATCCTCCCACCTCAGCCTCCCAAAGTGCTGGGATTACAGGCATAAGCCACCACACCCAAGATTTTAATACATTTATCATGTCTTCATTAACAAATACCAAGTGTCTATATTGTACTACATAGTGAACAAGGTCCCAGAGATAAGTAATCAACAAGCAGACATGGACTTGGCCATAAAGTGTTTGACACCTTCATGGATTGTAAAAAAAAAAAAAAAAAAAAAAAAAAGCATGACAACAAATCAATAAATAAAACAGTATTTATATGATAAATGTTATCAAGAAACTTAATGCAACTTAGTTGAAAAGGTAACTAGGAGGATGCTATATTAGCAACTATAGTAAGGATAGAATTGTCACAGATACTTCCACTTCGATATGAGTAATGCAATGAACAACACCAAAAAACAAACAAACAAACCTAGGCTGGGTGCAGTGGCTCGCACTTGTACTCGTAGCACTTTGGGAGGCCAAGGCAGGCGGATCACTTGAGGCAAGGAGTTCAAGACCATCCTGGCCAACATGGTGAAATGCCATCTCTACTAAAAATATAAAAAAATTTGCTGGGCGTGGTGGCCAACACCTGTAATCTCAAGTTACTCAGTAGGCTGAGGCAAGAGAATCATTTGAACCCGGGAGGCAGAGCTTGCAGTGAGCTGAGAACACACCACTGTACTCCAGCCTGGGCAACAGAGCAAGACCCTGTCTCAAAAAAAAAAAAAAAGGTGGAGTTACCATCATGAGAGAATATAAAGTACAAAGATTCTAAGACTAGAAAACTTTATTATGGGCCGGGCATAGTGGCTCATGCCTGTAATCCCAGCACTATGGGAGGCTGAGGCAGGAGGATCACTTGAGGCCACAAACTCAAAACTAGCCCAGGCAACATAGTAAAATACCATCTCTAGTAAAAAAAAAAAAAAAAAAAAAAAAAATTAGCTGGATATGTTGGTGTCTGCTTGTAGTCCCAGCCACACAGGAGGCTGAGGCAACATAATTGTTTGAGCCCAGGAGTTCAAGGCTGAAGTGAGCTGTGATGATACCACTGCATTCTAGCCTGAGCTACAGAGTGAAACCTTGCCTCCAAAATAAAAATAAACGTTTGTTACAGCCATGGACAAAGAGAAAGCAATTAATGGCCTTCAGTGAACTAAATGGGAGGTATCTAGACCAAAAAAATCTTGTAGTCTTCTGCCCAAGATGGCCTGCTGGCCTCTAGGCAAACATGATACATGATTAGATAAAGGTGGAAGTTTTGATTTAGTTTTGATTGAATTGTTAAACTACTGATGATACAGTGCCCACGTATATGATATTGACTCCATAAATTATCAGGTTGGCCAAAGATGTAGCAAAGGCATTTGTAAGAAAGCTGTAACTGATAACGCTTGATGGTATATTTCTACATTTTCTTCCTAAGTTTATCAGATTAGTTGACCCCTATATCAGCTGAGATCTTTATTCTCTAAGTTATGACACGCTAATTCTTGCAGGATGTAACATAATATAAATAACATGTAAAAGCAAAATACTATAGGCAATCATTTAACCCATTTCCCATTTGTCCTGAGAATACTTGCAAGTGGGGCTTGCAGCTGCAGCATTTACCCTCAGATCACTTGCAGATTTCTTTTTTTTCAGATAATATTATAATTGCAGTTTGTGTAAATCAACATTCCCTGAGAAAGTATCACCTGCCTTAACAGTTTTTGTCTGGGGAAGTTGAAAAGAAATAGTACATTCCTTTGCACATGTTGGAGGGAGAAGCATGTCTGCATAAGAGTCTGGACAGCAGGTCTCTGCCTGTGTGACATGGGTCTCCTTTGGGAATGGTCACTACTCTGTGTGTTATACCCATGCAGAGCACTGCCAACTCTCTACAATGCAAGGTTCCATCCACTGTTCACATCTGGAGAGACACATCCAGGCTACATGCTCAAAGAAATGCTAAAGAGGCCGGCCGCGGTGGCTCACGCCTGTAATCCCAGCACTTTGGGAGGCCGAGGCGGGCGGATCACGAGTTCAGGAGATCGAGACCATCCTGGCTAACACGGTGAAACCCCGTCTCTACTAAAAATACAGAAAATTAGCCGGGTGTAGTGGCGGGTGCCTGTAGTCCCAGCTACTTGGGAGGCTGAGGCAGGAGAATGGCATGAACCCGGGAGGCGGAGCTTGCAGTGAGCCAAGATCGCGCCACTGCACTCCAGCCTGGGCAACAGAGGGAGACTCCGTCTCAAAAAAAAAAAAAAAAAAAAAAATGCTAAAGCTAGTTTTCTGGGATCACCACTGGTACTTCTCGAGTAATACTGGCATGTAGGAGTTGCTCCTGCTCTCAGGATTCATTCTCCAGACACCTAGAGTCCATAAACCTTTCACCTAACAAGAGCTTTCAATCTTCTGCCTTCTGAATCTATTCTGTCATTCTCATTCTGTTTCATTTTTTTCACTTCCTGTTGTATAGTTGCATATTTTCCTTTTTTCTAGTAAAAAGAAGCATGGCTTTGAAGGGAAGCTTCAATTCAGACCTTTTCTTTCTGGTCTTCAAATCAGCTCCTGGAATAAACACAGAGTTAGCTGTGTTCTGAATGATCTCCTGACAGAGTCTTTATTCTCTCATTAGTAAGAGTTGTGAAAACTGCAGCCAATTCCTCATCTTTGTATTTGTGGCTCCCTTTATAGCCCCTGGAACACAGAAGGGTATCAAAACATGCTTGCTAAATGTTGGGATCAATCAGATTTTACAATAGTAAACAATAATGTTTAATTAGGTAATTCTATAATTGTATCCATTGATGCTTTGCAAATAGCATGTTTAACTCAGACAAATTCCAGTTTCACAGAGGATATGAGAAGGAAAAAAAATCCACAGCAAGAATACAACAAAGAAGGATTCATTTTACATTCGTTCTGATTAAGAATATCTTTCAGTTTATGATAAAATCAACGATAATATTGTTAAAAACTGACCTAATTACTTTCAACTAGATACTGTCCAAACATTAACTTTTTCCATCAAAAGTATCCCTGATAGTTACTTTGTAAAATGAAAGCACATTTGGCTTCCATTTCTGAGGTGGTTAAAATAAAGGCTACCGGGTTGGATAACTTACAGAGGTTCACACATCTAGAATGGCATGTAACCTCTCTGTAACCGAGCCAGTGGGGCCTGAGACTTCTTACTATTACACACAAGCAGAAGTGTTGAAATCTTTTTTCTTTCTTTCTTTTTTTTAGATGGCATTTTGCTCTTGTTGCCCAGGCTGGAGTGCAATGTGGCGATCTCAGCTCACCGCAACCTCGGCCTCCCGGGTTCAAGCAATTCTCCTGCCTCAGCCTCCCGAGTAGCTGGGATTACAGGCATGAGCCACCATGCCCAGCTAATTTTGTATTTTTATTAAAGACGGGGTTTCTCCATGTTGGTCAGGCTGGTCTCGAACTCCTAACCTCAGGTGATCCTCCCTCCTTGGCCTCCAAAAGTGCTGAGATTACAGACGTGAGCCACCGTGCCCAGCCTAAATCTTTTTTCTTTTTGTTTTTTGAGACAGGGTCTCACTCCGTTGCTCAGGCTAGAGTACAGTAAGCTGAATCTCGGCTCACTGCAGCCTCAACTTCCCAAGCTCAGGTGGCTCTCCGGCTCAGTCTTTCAAGTAGCTGGGACTATAGGCATGCACCACCTTGCCCAGTTGATTGTTGTATTTTTTTCGCCATGTTACCCACGATAGTCTTAAACTCCTGGGCTTAAGTGATCCGCCTGCCTCACCTCATAAAGTGCTGGGATTACAGCTCTGAGCCACTGCACCTGGCCAAAATCTTTTTAATACAGCAATTCAGCAGAAGACAAAACTGGGAGAGTGAAAGACCACATTAACAATTGGGCAACTATGCTTACCCAGCTCCTCAATAACACCCCATATCTGCTTTATACATTAACCCCAAGCTTTTCTCCTGGTAGAAAGGATTCTAGTCTCTGCTCTAGGACTAGCGATGTGATTTGGGGGCAATAATGAACTTTCTAAAGCCAGGCACCATAAAAACAGCTTTTCCTCCACAGACATGGTAGTACTTTTTCCTTTCATCTGCAAAACCAATCTGTCCTAATCTAGACAATTTCACCCCAGACGGTAGGATTTTATGTTAATATCATTAATTCTATCTCCTAAGGAAATTTGCTTCTAAGACTGAAGTTATCATCCAGTTTCTTGTTATCTGGTTAGAACCACCCAAGAGAGCAGAAGAGTATAGAAACACAAATGCTGGAGATTTCTAAGTTCCAGATACTCTGTCACCAATTGTGAGATGGATGCCATGAAGCAGCACTTTCCTCCTGGGGTGCAGCAGGGGCAGGACTTTCCTCTGGGGTGCATCAGGCCTGGGATTCAACAGACTAGGCACCAGGACTCCAGAGGCCACCAACCCTGAGCCCAGGGGATTGTGTGCCCTGTCTGCTCCATTGTATATTATTGCACACATACAAACAAATTCTGCAATACTTTAAATTTAGCAATTCAGCAGTAGAAGATAGTACTGGGAGAGTGAAAGACCACATTAAGAACTGGGCAATGACCAGCCTGGGCAACATGGTGAGACCCTATCTTTACAAAAACAACAGTAAAAAAAATGAGCCAGGTATGGTGGCACAAACTTGTATTTCTAGCTACTCTGGAGGCTGAAGGGGGAGGATCACTTGAGCCTGAGAGTTCGAGGCTGCCAAGGCCATGCCAGTGCATTCCCATCTGAGTGAAAGAGCAAGACCCTGTCTCAAAAAAAAAAAAAAAAAAAAAAAGAATTGGTCAAGTAATAGGCAAAGCATCCTAAGCAAAAAAAAAAAAAAAAAGAAGCCTGAGGCATCACATTATCCAACTTCAAACTATTCTGTAAGGATGCATTACCCCGAGCAAATTAATGCAGAAACACATATTGCATGTTCTTACTTATAAGTGGGAGGTAAACCTGATACACAGGAACATAAAGATGAGAACAGGGCAGGGTGCAGTGGTTCATGCCTGTAATCCCAGCACTTTGGGAGGCCGAGGCAGAGGGGCAGGGAGGGATCATTTGAGGTCAGGAGTTTGAGACCAGCCTGGCCCACATGGTGAAACTCCATCTCTACTGAAAAAAAATATATATATATACACATATATATATAATAATTTGTTATATATATAACAAATTGTATTATATATGATATATATTATAAAATACATTATATATAAATAAATATATAATATATATAATATATAAATATATAATATATATTATATATATAATATATAAATATATAATATATATATTATATATATTATATATATAAGATATATAATATATAATATATATATAATATATATAATATATATAATATATATAATATATAAATATATAATATATATATTATATATAATATATATAATATATAAATATATAATATATATAATATATATAATATATAAATATATAATATATATAATATATAAATATATAATATATTACATATAAATATATAATATATATAATATATAAATATATAATATATTACATATAAATATATAAATATATAATATATAAATATATAATATATTATATATAAATATATAATATATGTAATATATTATATATTATAATATATATAAATATATAATATATAAATATATAATATATATTATAATATATATATTATATATAAATATATTATATATAATATATAATATATATTATAATATATATTATATATAATATATATTATAATATATATTATATATAATATATATTATAATATATATTATATATAATATATTATAATATATATTATATATAATATATATTATAATATATATTATATATAATATATATTATAATATATATTATATATAATATATAATATATAATAATATATATTATATATAAATATATAATATATATTATAATATATATTATATATAAATATATAATATATAAATATATAATATATATTATAATATATATTATATATAAATATATAATATATAAATATATAATATATATTATAATATATATTATATATAAATATATAATATATAAATATATAATATATATTATAATATATTATATATAATTATATAATATATTATAATATATATAATATATAAATATATAATATATATTATAATATATATTATATATAAATATATAATATATAAATATATATATTTTAAGTTATATATATATATATAAATATAAATATAAATAGCCTGGCATGGTGGTGGGCGCCTGTAATCCCAGCTACTCGGGAGGCTGAGGCAGGAGAATTGCTTCAACTCAGGAGGTGGAAGTTGTAGTGAGCCAAGATCATGCCACTGCACTCCAGTCTGGGCGACAGAGTGCGACCCTGTCTCAATAAAATAAGATAAACATGAGAACAACAGGAAACTGAAGGACAACAAAAGGAGGTAAGGAGATAAGGGGGTAGAGGCTGAAAAACTTCCTACTGAGGACTATGTTCCACTGAGGACTACTGAGGACTATGTTCAATACTAGTATTGACAATATCAATAGAAGCCTTAGCATCACACAATAGACCCTTGTAACCTACACATGTACCCCCTGAATCTAAAATTAAAATTTAAAAAGTGGCCACATAACACACAATAGTATTATGAAATACCATAAAAGGCCAGGCGCGATGGCTCACGCCTGTAATCCCAGCACTTTGGAAGGCCGAGGCGGGAGGATCACCTGAGGTCAGGAGTTCAAGACCAGCCTGGGCAACATAGTGAAACCCCGTATTTACTAAAAATACAAAAAATTAGCTGGGCATGGTGGCGGGCGACTGTAATCCCAGCTACTCGGGAGGCTGAGGCAGGGGAATCATTTGAATTCAGGAGGCAGAGATTGCGGTGAGCCGAGATCTTGCCATTGCACTCCAGACTGGGCAACAAGAGCAAAACTCCGTGTCAAAAGAAAGAAACAAACAAACAAAACAAAACAAAACAGGTATTTTTATTTTAAAAATGGGCGACTACCCTGGCCTGCTCCTCAGTAACATTATGACACATCAAGCATCTGACAAGCATTGCTCTGGGGTAGAAAAGGATCCAAGTCTGCTCCAGTACTAGTAATGCATTTGGGGGCAATAATTAATTTTCTAACCAGGGTCCCCCAAAACAGATTTCCCTGCACCAGATAGTATTTTTTCTTTTCAATCCCTAAAGCAAACTATTTAACTAGATAACTTCATCTCAGATGATAGGACTTTATGTAAATCTCATTAATTCCATCTCTTGATGTAATTTGCTCCTAAGATTGTTTCCACCCACCTCCCTGAAATCTGATTTGGACCCCCAGGAGGCCAGAAGAGTATAAAAACGCAAAAGATGTTGACTTCTGAGTCCCACATACCCGGCGTCAGCTGGTGAATGAAAGACACGAAGGAGCTGCTGTGGAGCTGCTGTCTCCCCTCGGAGTTTGGCAGGCCCGGGATTCCGCAAAGGAGTTGGAGGGGCCAGATGCCTCCAGCCCTGAGCTCAGTACATTCGGTGTCCTGGATGCTCCCTTCCTTTCCTTATCACTGCGAGCTCTCCTGGGACGGCCTAGATTTCCACTGGGACCTACTTTCTGCTCCCTGCGTGCTTCATTGCTGAAACTGCCAGCGAAAAGATCTCTTTCTCAAGCCTCAGAGCACCTTGAGGCGGGGCGCAGAGTCGCCCGCTCTGGATCCCGCGCCAGAGACCCAGGAGGATCCGCAGGAGCCCTCGGGAGAGCAGGAGGCTGCATAGGGTCTCAACGTACTCCCGTCCCCGCAGCCTCCCTCGCAACTCGCCCCTCGCTCGGTAGGCAGACAACTCCAGCCGGACAGGTCCGTCCGAGGAGACCTTTCAGAGTGTCAGCCTACTGCTGACCTCGGAGCCACCAACCAAAGTTCCAAGACTGCTGGCTGCAGATTGCATGCGCTTGGGGCAGACGCCCTAAGAATGTGTCCACCGAGTCCAATGTGTCTTTGGAGTCCTGAGCCCTGAGATTTCCGCTAAGACCTTCCATTGGACGATCTCTTGTAACAGATGTTGTTACAGTAACACGTGAGTTCGCTCAAATGCGATGGAAGTTTTGCCTTTCGATCATTTTGTGCCTTTGTCTTTCCCCTTCTCAATAAAATCGTACACAAATGTGAAATTCTTGTTGCCTGTGTTCCTGTTGATGTTGGGTAAGGATGAGCCTCAGAGGCGGGGTGGCTGGTTGCTGGTGCCAGGACTATCACGGGGACCCTGAATCCCCTAGATTTGCTGGTTGCAGGGCAAACAAAAAGTACAAGAAGTGTGTGTCTTATGCAGAGATTGGAGGGGAGAATAGGCCAGGGGTCGTGCATGGCTGGTGACTCACAGACTGAGCCTACAGGAAATCCGGTGAACAGGCAGCAGACCTGAGAACTTACTGCAGGAAATTCTCCTGTTCTGAGGCCCTGGAATTTTTTCCCTCTGAAGGTTTGCACCTTTCTATCTTGAGGCCTTGTTAAACTCATAATTTCTGGAAGTTTTCTTCTAGACTCTTTAAGATTTTCTCCATAGGCTCATGTTCTGCATGTATGAATAGTTTCATTTTTTCACTTCCAATGTATATGCTTTCTTACTCCTTTTCTCACCTTATTGCACTGGCGAACAATTCCAGTACCTTGTTGAATAGAAATGGTTGGAGCGACTATCTTGGCCTTGTTCCTGATTTCATGAGAAAAGCATTGAGTCTGTCACTATTACATACAATGTTGCTACAGGTTTTTGTCGACGTTCTTTGCACGGTTGATGAAAATCCCTCTATTCCCACGTTGCTGAGAGTTAGTTTTTAAATTTTAAATCACAAATGCATATAGATTTTCTTAAATGCTTTTTGTGCATCATTTGACAGGATTATACAGTGTTTCTCATTGAGCCTATCAATAGGGTGAAATATGCTGATTGACTTTTGAGTATTAAACCAGCCTTATATATGGAATAAACCTTACTTGGGCATGGTATTGTTCTTTAACATACATTTCTGATTTCTATTTGTTAGTATTTTGGTGAGGATTTCTGCATCTATGTTTAGGTGCAATCTTGGTCAGTAGTTTTCTCTTAGTGTCCTCGGTTTGCCAGGAAAATGCTGATCTCATAAAATAAGTTGGGAAGTATTCCATATTCTTTTATTTTCTAGAATAAATTGTGTAGAATTTGTTATTTATTCTTTGAATATTAGGTAAAATTAGTCAGTGAAATGGTAAGAACCTCTAGGTTTTTTGTTTTTGTTTTGTTTTTTTTTTTTTGGAAGATTTTTGACCATGAATTCAATATCTTTAATAATTGCAAAAATTTACAGATTATTTTTCATGAGTTGGGTAGACTGGATCTTGCAGGATTGATGCATTTTATCTAATTTGTTGAAATTATGAGTACAGAGTTGTTGTTAGACCATTTTTAAAAGTTACCATTGTGGTCCAGGTGGGGTAGTTCATGACTGAAATTCTAGCACTTTGGGAGTCCAAGGTGGGCAGATCACTTGAGGCCAGGAGTTGGAGACCAGCCCCACCAACATAGCAAAACCCGGTTTCTACCAAAAATACAAGAAGATTAGCCGGGTGTGGTGGTGCATGCCTGTAATCCCAGCTACTCAGGAGGCTGAGTCACAAGAATTACTTGAACCCAGGAGGCAGAGGTTGCCATGAGCCGAAATCGTGCCAATGCACTCCAGCTTGGGTTTCAATGGGAGATTGTATTAAAAAAAATAAAAAAATTAAAAAGTTACCATTGTGAATAGGTTGATCAACATAAAGACACTGCTAGGTAACAGTCTGCCTCTCTAGATCCGCTTAAGGCTCTTCAGTCAGCACTGCGTTGCAAGAAACAACCTGTATGGACTGCACTGGAGAGCTACTTTTGCTCCCAGGCTTCTGATTGACTTTAGACACTGAAAGACAACAGCTGTTCAGAGATATGGATTAGTAATTTATTACCTTGTTTTGTTTCACCTAGACCTCAGGGTACTGAAATATTTTATCTGAAGTAAAATATAGGCTGGCTGTGGTGATTCACACCTGCAACCACAGCACTTTGGGAGGCCGAGGCAGGAGGATTACTTGAGGCCAGGAGTTCAAAACCATCTTGGGTAATAGAAAGATAAGCCATCTCCACACACACACATACATACACACACACACACACACACACACAGTAGCCAGGCATGGTGGCACGTACCTGTAGTCCCAGCTACTTATGAGGCTGAGAAGGGAGGATTGCATGACCCAGGATGGTTGAGGCTGCAGTGAGCTATGCTTGTGCCACTGCACTCCAGCCTGAGGGACACAGCCAGACCCTGTCTCAAAAAAAGTGAAAAAAAAAAAAGCCAAAAAATACTGTGGAGTGGCCCTTTCTTCAAGCATCTGCTTGCTTTCTCTAACACCACTCATTCTATTGCCCGTACTGAGCTTGAAATGATAATGCTTTCTTCAGGTGCCAGGTCTGGAGTGCTGGTGCACCTATCTCAAAACGCTGTCTCAAAACTCCAACAGGGAGCACCTAACGGTACTGGGTGCAACATTGCTAGCACGGAGCAAACAGCAGTCCAGTAACCTGGAAACAACAGGCTCTGCGAAACCAAGGACTCTGACAAAGAAAAATTGCCAATTCCAAACATAGCCTGTTTTAGAGAAATGAATGGCGTTGTCATCGAAAAAACACAGACTCGATTGTGACAGAAATACCGCCACAAACGCAGGTACAGGGACAGCCGACACCGAGAACCAAGGGAAGCGGCTGAGAGCTGCGCCTCCACGGAATAACTGCCAGCCGACACAGTGCGAGTGAGAAACCGGCCACTCCATGAAACGACCAGTACTGCCACGGAAAAGAATCCGACGTCGCCAACAAGCGGTGCTACCATGAGAAACGGCTGCTTTTGAAGAAAACAGCCAGGAACGCGACTGAAAGACACTTGCTCCCAGGAAGAATTGGCATTTGTTCCAAAACACAGCTGGATAAACCGAGAACCTTCGGAGTGGTTGCACCGAAACGGGGTCACCCAGCACCTCAGCGTCCTGGGCTCTAGCAAGCCTCACAGAAGCAACCGGCAGTGCTAACACCAAGGAGCACCTAGAGCGGCAAAACTAGCAGTAATGCCATCGACGAAAGGCCAGTTAGGCCAAAAGAATAGAATATTTAGTTCCGGGAATTATAGGCCAGCGCAAACCAGACAGCATAAAGCTGAGGGTCAGCAAAACAAAAATTAGGAACAATTTTTTTTTTTAAAGGGCAAGTTAGCTGAAAAACACACGCACACACAATAAAAACAATACATTTGGGAAGATTCATCAAATGAAAATTCAAAACTAAGCAAAACATGGAAAAATGGACTCTACAAAGAAGAAAATGCAAACACTTCTAAACAATGTGGTTTCACAGAGGTAATATCGCTGTCAGGCCTATATCAATATCTGCTCGGTCTCACCAGGACTTCTAACTAAGGGACTGCAGACACTGTTAAACCGCTACTTGCTACTCCTAAAATATCTTCTTCACCTACGTGCCTGGATTTCTATATTTAAAACTCAGGCATAAGTAAAGCAGGGTAAGTTATTATGAAACCGAAAGTTACTGGGACTAAGGAGTCGCAGGCATGGCTATGCTAGTACTGGTTGCGACTAAATATGGACTTGCAAGAGCTAAGAAATCACATTCACAGGGGCACTTAAAATCGAAGCATGCACTTGTTACTCGAAGAAATCCCTAACCCAGGACTCGCTCAGAATATTTCGAACGCAGAATTAAGCATCTTTATCGCAGGCGAAATAAGCCGATACTTATTTCGCTTAAGTCCGAACTTGCTATGCAGAGAAACCACAATCAGGGCTATATTCCGAGTGTAGGAGGTTTAAAACTCCCGAAAAGGCAGTCAAAGCAGGCAGGGCCAAGCCGGACCTGCTGTGCCTACCGGAATTGCTAAACCCAGTTGTGGTACCATTAAGTAACTGGTAGTTCTCTTATAAGCCAAGCTAAACTGTTCCAAAGAAAAAGACGCTGGAAACACTGCTAGCCCTGAGACCCATGAATAAGTAGTCTTTTCAATTATTTATTTATTTTGAGACAGGCTCTCGCTCTGCTGGAGGGCGTTGGTGCTATCCGGCTCACTGCAGCCTCGACCTCCTGAGCTCAAGCAACTCGCCCACCCCAGCCTCCGAAGCAGCTGGGACTACAGGTGCGCACCATCTCACCGGGCTAATTTTTGCATTTTTTGTAGACACAGGCCTCACCCTGTCGCCCAGGCTTTTCTCAAACTCCTGAGCTCAAGCAATCCGCATGCCTCCGCCGCTGAAAGTGCTGGGATTACTGCCGTGAGCCATGCTGCCCCGCCAGAATAAGTAATATTAAGAACTGGTCATCTGTGAAGTTGTATTAATATAAGTAATTGCGTGGTCCTTCCACGAGAAATAGCAAAGATTGATAAACCTCTCAGTCTTATGATCGTGAATAAAATTCCTGAGTGTAAAACAATGAATCGATATACTCAAAAAAAGAAAGACCGCTGTTAAAAATAAAATTAACAATTAAAATTAAAAAGACGTTATAATAACGTAAAAGACATGATATAAAATTAAATGTAAACAAACAATACATTTAAAAAGCAATAATTAGAAAAATAGTAGGAATAAGATTTAAAAATACAATGGAAAAAAACAAATTTTAAATTTGCCAAAAACTCTAAGAATTCTACAATCGTAAAATAGATTTCTCAAAGTGAAAACAGATACGAATGAAATATTTAATGAAATAAATACAAATATTTAAAATACAAGAAAACTGAAAGTAATAAGCGACGCGAAACAAGAAAGAAACATCAGGGAAAAAGAGAATTTAAAAACTGACAACCAGCAATGAAAGCACATCTTAACGTATTTTTATTTTCTAGGTGGAGACGTTTGGTAACTGAGAATCTTTTCAAGGAGGAGAATCCAAAAAACCTTCTGCTGCTATCTAAGGCTGCTTAGCTCCACAGATCCGTGAACAGCACGCCCAGAGTACAGAGAGCGCGGCAAAACCAACGCGAAGAATCCACTCCAGGCAGTCTGAGAAACCCGGGAGGTGGCGCCACGGCTGGAGGGCAGGAGGATGGCGGCGTTCCAAAAGGCACCCGCTGTCACAGACCTCGGTGTCCTGCTGTCTGTCCCAGGGATGGAGAGGACTGCTCCAGGGAAGCTGCTGGAGCCTGAGTCTGTCGGGTTCCTCTGCCTGCCCCACCTCTTCTACGGGTGCCTCTTGCTGCTTCTGTGTCCCCGGCCAACTGAACTCAGTGGGCTTCGCTGTACTTGGTTCCAAGGTGCTCTGGACTCCAGGAAAGAGTCCGTTTTGCCAGTAGACTCCGGGCAGCCGCCAGCAAGGGCTGGAAAGCAGTCCCAAATCACAGCTGTCCAGTGAGTACTCTCCTAGTACAGGATACAAAGGAAGAGGCCACGGCCCACGATCTTCTGAACTCACAATAGGTGGAGGCTGGGGCTCTGGCGCCACCTCTGCGGAATCCCAAGCCCGCTTCACACAGCCAAGAAAATGTTGCTCCATCCCTTAAGCCTCAGACCAACGTTTGCGCTGATCAAGGAGGGAGAGTCTCTGCACTACCATCAGCCTGAGTATTTATGCTCCGCAGAGCCCGTGGGCGGAGGCCAGTCAGATATTAAGAAACTCAGTAGTAACAAATGCACGAAAATTAGTAGACAAATGAAAAACGATAACATTTTAGAGAGTACATAGAACCAAAACGAACCGTAATTCCGACAGAAAAACATAGCGAGAAAAGAAACCGAAATGAAATGACACTAAGCAAATCTTGCAGAGAACTAGCGCTACAGAACGCAGGTATTAAAGAGCGCTGCAAGGGCCAAGAACCACCCGTTTCCGGGAAATGAGTGTTGCTGCCACCGGAAAACTGTCTGCTAGGGCTCTGCCCTAACCACCTTGCAAACGAGAAACTGGCGCGTTGAACTTAGCAAGCGCCGGCACCTAGCGGATAGCGCTGGTATTGCCAAACAAATATCCGTTTCGGCGCCATAAAGGGTGCTGCTAAAGAGAAACAGCATGGTCTTAGAACTAAGAGCGGTGCTTCCACACCTAAACAACCTGTTTGGAGGAATGAACCAACTCTGCTTCAATGTGTTGTACCAGAAAAATGTGTTGCGGCATTTAATTTGTTTTAATCCGTTCAATGTGTTTGATAGGTTTAATATGTTTTAACCCGTTTTAATGGGTTGTGACAGAAAAAGCGCCGGCTAATGGTACCACAGAATTACCAGTGCGAACAGCGGCTCGGTGCAATCACCGTTCTGCACGGCAAAACGGGGTTCAGGAAGTTCCTAGGAGATACTAGCGGTTGTAGGAGCGAGAAAGTGACAGCACTGAGAACCTAAGGACCCCGCGAACGGGAAATGTTACGTTGGGTGCAGCAACTGAGAAAACGCCCAGTGGGCGCCACTGGCAAACGTGCTAATACAAAACCGCCAGCTCCGCATAGGAAGCGGAGCCTCCAGACAGAACTCGGAACCTGATACCAGCGAGGCTAAGACCGAGCTCGGCTCCCCGGCTCCTGAGAGAATGAAAGTCAAGAAGCACGAATCTGAGACGCTCAAAATTAGAAGAAAAAAAATACATAATTTAAAATAATGAAAGTCTGAAATGCAAGTAAAAATGAAAAACACATCGGTAACGTTGTCCTCAGAGCAAGACACAAAAATAATTTTAAGGTAAGCAAAAGTTACAGAGAACCAACCCTACAAAGAAGAAATTACAAATATGGCTAAGCGATGCAATGCCTACCATTAGAATATTTCTGTCAGATCTAAACCCCTGCAGGTTGCTCCTGTCATAATTTCCTACGAGAAAAAAAAACAAAAATAGCCACGGTTAAACGTGTTTAGCTACGTCTAAAAAATCGTAGTAGCTGGTACATCCCGATTTGGTCTACAAGAGGAAGAAGTCTCGATGGGCAGGACTTGCTATTGTCAAAGGGAGCTTGGTAAAACTGAGAAATCGCGATCGCCGGCATTTCCTGACTTCCACGGGAGTTTTAAAAACACACAAGCATAGCTAAGACAGGACTCGATATTGCGAAACCAAACTTGGTATAAGAGCTCCCAACACTGCTAAACTGGTCATCACTAAACCTTTAAAAAAAAAAAAAAAAAGGATTCGCTGGTACCCAGATTTCCACAGGAGTTAACCATTTCCTGCGCAGCTAAAGCAAGTCTTACCAGTAGGAAACCGGAACTTGCTAGGACTAAGAAACTTGAGGCTAGGCTGACCCCATGGTTGTTATGATTAGAAATCCGAGGCCACTGGAAACCCGGAGCTGCTGACAAACGAGTCACAGAGTAACTTCGCCTTCGCATGGGGAAACGGGTGACTTCCTACGGCCTAGATATCGCAGCCAGGACTAGACCGGTGTTTGTCTTAAGTCAGGACTTGCTTGGGCTGAGAAAATACATTTTGGCTATTCCCCTACTTGGACAGAGGGTGGAAATCCCAGGCACCGCGAAATCGAAACTTGCTGGGACCAAGAAGCCAACGACGCGCGAAACCGTGGGGTCCTGCGACAGAGACGCCGGCGGCGCCGCCACAGGACTGCGTTCTGGAGGCCGAGCCGGAACCCGTGCGGCGGCGCTGGGAAGAGACTGTGCCCCTGCAGCTCCCCTGTCACCGGCTCCAAGGAGCGTCGGGCTCCCCCCGCCCAGCCCTGCAGCACCCATCCGGCAACGCCAGACTCGGCGCAACGGGGGCAGCTGCGACTTTAAATCTCTCAGATCCGCGGCCTGAGGGCTGCCGCCACCGAGAAATGGAGGCACAGAGCTGTGAACAAGAGACCACGGCTCGCCGAAATGGCGGTGCCAGGAGCCTGAAAGGGAATGCAGCCGGCGGGGTTGTCAAGGACAACATTTGTTTTGGCGCAACCAACGGTGCCGTCACCAAGAAACCGTCGACTCTGAGAAAAAAAGAGAAGTTCGGCTACCGAGAAACTCCGTGCAGCAAGTGCTGTGACAGCAAAACCGCCGGCTCCGCGCCGCTGGCGAAAGAGCCAACGGAAACGCTGGGTGCTGCGATCGCGACGCCGGCACTAGAGGGCCTCGGATGGAGAAAGCCCCGCACCGAGACGAGGAAACACTGCACAGCACGACTAGCAGTTGACACAAACAGAAAAGTGTCTCGTCTGCTCTCTGGGAGAAAGCGTGGATCAAAACCAGCAACTCAGTGGAGGGAACCCCGCAGCCACTGAAGAAGTTGCCCACGTGGCGGTGGGGCCAGAGAAACACCGCGATTTCGACGACAGCCGTAGGGATACGACAGAGAAACATGCGCGGCCACAGAAGTACATCCAGCTCCGCGCAATCAGTGGTTCTGCGATCCAGAAACCGCCAGCTGGGCTAGACTAGAAACTTCTAAAAAACTGTCGTCCCATAGCAGCTTTCCTAACCACGACAGACAGTCGCCTTTAGAGAGCACCTAACGGTGCTGAGACCGGCCTGGGCCAGCAAAAGCGCAGAGCGGTGCCGGTGCCAAGAAACGCCCGACTTGGTGAAACCAACCTTGTGACCACCGATTCCACTGGCTTCGCAGGACGCAACGGGCGAAGGCGCGGCTGAGAAACCGCAGGCTCCCTTCACCGATTATGCTGCGGGCTGGGGATGGTGGGGGGCACCCGCGAAATTGTGAAACCAGCGGCGCTGGGACCCAGCGATCAGCTGCCCGTAGCAAATGTCTGTGCAGTTGCAAAAGATAACTTTTGGCGGAAAGAAGGTTGCCGCCAGAGAGCATCCGATAACGCTGACAAAGGCGTGGCGTTGCTAGTGAGAAACAGCCGGCGCTGGGAAAGGAACGGTGCAGCGACCGACCAACTGCGCGCTCGGTGCCACCAAAGTGCTACTGGCTCTACCCACTCTGTCCCCCACGGGTTTAGGGAAGTCTGATGTCTTTTTCTTTTTTCCTCTGTCGCCTAGGCTGGTGCAGTGATGTCATCTTGGCTCAGTGCAGCCTCGACTTCCTGGGATCCAGCGATCCTCCCGCTTCAGCCTCTAGAGTAGCCGAGACCACAGGTGAGTGCTACCACCCCCGTCTAATTTATATATATTTATATATATAAATATATATTAAAATACATAATATTTTATATTTATATATAATATAAATAAATATATAATATTTTATATTTATATATAATATAAATAAATATATAAATATATATTTATTTACATATAATATATAAATAAATACATATATTTATATATTTATATATAAAATATATAAATATACAAATATATATATTTATTTATATATTATATAAAATATATAAATAAATATATAAATATAAATGTATTTATTTATATATTATATATAATATATAAATAAATATATAAATATAAATATATATTTATTTATATATTATACAAAATATATAATATATAAAATATATATTATATAAAATATATAATATATAAAATATATATTATATAAAATATATAATATATAAAATATATATTATATAAAATATATAATATATAAAATATATATTATATAAAATATATAATATATAAAATATATATTATATAAAATATATAATATATAAAATATATATTATATAAAATATATAATATATAAAATATATATTATATAAAATATATAATATATAAAATATATATTATATAAAATATATAATATATAAAATATATATTATATAAAATATATAATATATAAAATATATATTATATAAAATATATATTATATATTATATTATATAATATATAATATATAATATATATTATATATTATATAATATATAATATATAATATATTATATAATATATAAAATATATTATATTATATATATTATATAATATATAAAATATATTATATAATATATAATATATATTATATATTATATAATATATAAAATATATTATATAATATATAATATATAATATATTATATAATATATTATATAAAATATATAATATATATTATATAATATATAAAATATATAAAATATATAATATAATATATAAAATATATAAAATATATATTATATAATATATAATATATAATATAATATATAATATATAAAATATATAATATATAAAATATATAATATATAAAATATATAATATATAATATATATTATATATAAAAATATATTATATATAAAAATATATTATATATAAAAAATATATATAAATATATATATTAGTGACGGCGGTCTCGCTATGTTGCCCAGGCTGGTCTCGAACTCCTGAGCTCAAGCGATTCGCCCGCCTGGGCCTCCCAAAGTGCTGGGATCACAGGCGTGGGCCACCGAGGCCCGCAGGAAGTCTGTATTGTTCTTGCATTCCACCCAGTGCATTACGCAGGGGGAGAGTAGTGGGCTTATGCGCCGAGAACCAAGCAGATCCTGTTGGTCCCAGGAACAAAGTATAAACCATTCTGGTCGCCAACAGCTTCCTACGCAGGAAACAGCCATCCACCCTCTGTGACTGGGCTTTTCCAGGTCACCCCTCGCTGCCAGGCTCTCTTCCCGGTCCAGAGCCCACAGGATCCTACAGGAGGGGCCAACAACTGCTTGCCTTTGAAACTTGAAATTCTCGGTCTAAGGTTCCTTAGAAGCGTAAAAGGCACAGCGTTTTCTGATCGCAGCTTCAGGTCTCCCCCGCCTGTCCCGGTACCTCTCCTGCAGGACGGAACTCTGTGGGAACCGCTCGTTGATTCTGATGGTTAACTGTCAGATATCCTTGATATTGGGCATAGGATTTGCAAGAGGGCAGGAGAGAAAAATGAACTGCAAGACTCCAGCACAAGAGGTGGGATTGCTGGCAGATGTCTGCTCCCTCTCCAAACCTAATGAACATCTCAAAGTGCCATCCACTTTCCTATACCCTTGATCTGTGAAATGGATCACTGACGCTTTCTCTGTCTTTCCGGAAATGCAAAACAGGTGAATTTTCAAGCGCTTGAATTGTCTCTCACACTTTTCAGTCAAGAGTGGGGCTATAAACTCCTTCCTCATAGGAAATAATGAACTGCCACTGCTTGGAAGTAAAACGTATTTTTCCCATAAGCTTTCACATTTCCCAAAAAAAATTATACATCCAGATGTAATCCCCCCAAGAGGCTTACAGACCCTACCAGGAGCGTTCCCACGCGAACGCATCATCTCCCAATCGGATCCTGAAAACACCATGCAACCAATTCCATCCTTTTCTGGATCAACCTGGGCAGAGGACAGGTGCAGAGGAGCCCAGAGAAGGGCCTTGACAAGTCAGGAGACCCAATTTGGGGTCGCAATTGTCACTCACTCCCCAGGCGTTTGCTTTGATCTTCCCCTCCCACCATACTACTTCTTCTGCTACCTGGTTTCTCCCTGGTATTTGAGGATCCTCCAATTGCCTTCTGGTCTTACAGACGGGAGAATAAAGGAAAAATGGCATCGTTTCCACCTTAAAAGTTACAAGCACTTCACCAGATGGTACAGCCTAGGTAGAGCCTTTGTAAAACAAATGCCCGCCCACTGCTTCACCCTCCTCATTTCCACCTCAGCAAAGCATTTTAGCAGAAAAGCTGACCCAGAGCAGTAGCTCCCTGCTGTAATCCCAGCACCTTGGGAGGCTGAGTCAGGAGGATCTCTTTAGCCCAGAAGTTCAAGACCACCCTAAGCACAAAGTGAGATCCCGCCTCTACCAAAAAAAGAAAAAAAAAAAATTGAAAAATTAGTCGGATTTGGTCTCGAGTGCCTGTAGTCCCAGCTACTCGGGAAGCCGAAGTGGGAGGATCTCTTGAGCCCTAGAGACGCAGGCTGCAGTGAATGGTGATCTGGGACCGCACCACTGCAGTTCAGTCTGGGTGACAGAGGGAGACGTTGTCTCAGAAAATAAAATAAAATAAAAAATAACATAACTGGGATTACAACCTCTGTAAGAAGGGGTCACCTGAGACATAATTACATATACCATTAACAGAGGAAAATGCTGCAAATTATACTGTGTCCCAATGGTAAGAGGCCACCCATTTAAAAATATATACATATTTCAGAGATACTAAAGGAGAAAAATGTTTACCCTAGAACTGATTAAATTCAGGTATCCACTCCTTTATTTTCAATCTTTAGTGCCATTTTTTAGTTTGTTTATGTCTTGAAAATAGCATAGAGATTAGAGTTGTAATTTTTTATTTTTTAAATTATTTTTATTTTGTTCACTTATTTATTTATTTTTGAGACAGAATCTTGTTCTGTCACCCAGGCTGGAATGCAGTGGCACGATCTCAGTTCACTGTAACCTCTGCTTCCGAGGTTCAAGCCATTCTTGTTCCTCAGCCTCCAGAGTAGCTGGGACCACTGGCTCCTGCCACAACACCCGGGTAATTTTTGTATTTTTAGAAGAAACGGGGTTTCACCATGTTGGCCAGGCTAGCCTCGAACTCCTGATCTCATGTGATCCACCCACCTCGGCCTCCCAAAGTGCCAGGATTACAGGCATGAGCCACCATGCCAAGCCAAGTTGTAATTTTTTGAAACCTATTTTTTGATTGTATTTGTTTTTTTCACAGTGTAGCTCAATACACTGAAATGGTTGGGTAAGTGGGAAAATCATCTTCTCCACTCCTCCAGTATCTGTAAGGTGCAATTTCTCATAAACACTTTCAGCTTCTTGCCTCCCCTTTTAGTTCTCCTCACATATTGTGTGATGAAAATCATTATTTGTGACAGACACCATACCAACTATATTTTGTGCTTTATCTTGTTTCATTCTCAACCGAAAAATGTGGTAAGCACATGCTTTGTGCTGGGCTTGCTTCTTAGTTCTCTCCATTTTGTAGATGCACAGCCTCACTTAGGGAAGTTGGAGTGCATATAGCTCTGTCTGTGGCTGAATAGATGAATGTAATTTTAGCATTCAGTGTTAAGAAATCAACTCTTGGTGCAAATTTAAGGCTCATCTTCTAATGTAGTGTGTGTGTGTGTGTGTGTGTGTGTGATTTTACTGTGTCCCTTCTCCCTAATACTCCAGTTCAAGATAGCAACCTACGTTCTGAGTTGATTATTCTGGACACACTCTCTCAAAATATGACTGTTGGACACCAGAATACACCACCCCAATATACCAATATACCTCTGGCATATTGATTATTTCAGGCCTAGCATGGTAGCTCACACCTGTAATCCTAGTGCTTCGGGAGCCCAGGAGTTCATGAGCAGGCTGGGCACATAAGGAGTCCCATCTCTACAAAAGTATTTTTTAAAAATTAGCTGGGTGTGGTGGCATGAGCCTATAGTCCTGGTTACTAGGGAAGCCAAGGCAGGAGGATGGCTTGAGTCCAGAAGTTTAAAGTTACAGAGAACTATAATCATGCCACTGCATTTCAGCCTGGGTGAAAGAGTAAGACCCTGTCTCTAAAACAAAAACAAAATAGGGCTGGGAACTGGTGGCTCACGCCTGTAATCCCAGCACGTTGGGAGGGCGAAGTGGGCAGATCACTTGAAGCCAGGAGTTTGAGGCCTGGCCAACAGTCTCTACTAAAAATATAAAAATTAGCTGGGTGTGGTGGTGCATGCCTATAATCCCAGCTACACAGAGGTTGAGGCACGAGAATTGTTTCAACCCAGGAGGCAGAGGTTGCAGCGAGCCCAGATCATGCCACTGCACCCCACCCTGGGCGATAGCGCAAGAAGACTCTGTCTAAAAAAAAACAAAACAAATTAAAAAAAAAACAAAACAAGATGAGAGAAAACCTTCATCTGTACTGTACTGCTATACTCCTTACTCCTCTTTATGACAGAATACAGAAAGATAAAGACAAAGAAAAGACTATTCTGGGAGGAAAGGGGATGAAACAACATGATTCATACTACAAAGTACCAAAAAGTACACCAGAGTCGATACACCAGCACTAGTCACACAAATCCTTTTCTCCCATCAGTCAATATTTTGGACAGGAAAAATAGAGAGTGATTTTTACTGTCTACTTCACCAGATTCCACAGAGTGGGGCCTGGAATCTGGCTGGTAAAAATTCTTTATCCTTATGCTGGCTGATCAGCTCCTGGTTTCCCTCAACTGTGGGCTTCCAAAAGAGCCAAACTTTGGGTTCCTGCTCACAGAACCAAATTTTCAGGGGCCAAGGGAAATCTTTCTCTGCGCACTCTGAAAGTTTGCTCTAAAATCGACTCACAGAGGCAGATTAATAGGAGAAAACACATACAAAATGTATGATTGCTCAGCCCCTCAGTGAGGTGCAGGAGGTTATATACCATCTTGAGGTTACACAAAAAAGTGCATCATGCCAAAACAGGTTATAGGAGAGAGAAAACTTGTAAGGGTTCAGACTCTGTTAATCCTTCCTAGATCCAGACAAGAGAAGGCCCGTATGAATCAATGCAGATTTTCTACAGATGCAAATTTTTCCCACAAACAACAGCATTGCAGGGCTACTTATTTTGCTGGTTCTCTGGCAGCCATCTGAAAATATTTCAAATAAATATATTTTGGGGTTAAACATTTTTATTTCTTTCAAGGTGGAATATTAACTGTGTATGTCTCTTATAGATATAGTTTTAAATAAATAAGGGAATCCACTTTTTCTAATTTGTTAAGATATGTTTTGTTTTAATAATGACAAGGGGTTAAATTTTTAAAAGATTTTCTGCATCTACTGATATTATCACATGGTTTACTTCCTTTTTAATGTTAATGTGTTGACTAATATTAACTGATTTTCAAGTGCTAAACCAATATTGAGTTCATGGAATAAATCCCACTGGATCATGATGTATTTTTTAAAACATATATTGCTGGATTCAATATGCTAATACATTATAATTTTTATCACCTGTGATCATGAGAGCTCTTGGCTAACCAAAAAATTGGGGGATTGACAAGAGTGATATACAAAATAGGCATATAAATATTCATACTTGCTTGATATTTAAAAGGGCCTTTTAATTTTTCTGCCCTGCTCAGGCAGACTTATTAAATACTGGCATCATGTCTCATTCGGGGCCATTCAAAGGTCAATAGTGACCTGAATCATTCTATTTTTGTAGGCATCCTCATAATCTTTTCAATACAGATTGAATTATTTAGGATTCAGTCTGCAGAAGAAAAAAGTCAAAGCATATAAGGTAAACAGAGAGGCATATTTTATTGGCCTGGCTTCCACAGGAAGCATTAGCTAAAGTGAAAACTTATGTGCCACTTTTTAATTCAAAAGTGGTTTTTTTAAGAGAGTGGGAGTTAAAAGACAGGGTAATTAGAATAGGAAGGAGTAAGAGACAATTCAATGGTGTGCTACTGAGGCAGAAAATTTAAAAATAAATACGCATTCATTCACTCCAAGAAAAGTAACAGGCAGGGCAAGGGTTAAAAAGAAAGGAACAAGTTCTCCTCTGCCTAGCAAGCTCACTTCAAGGACAGTTATAAGATACCCCTGTCCGGAAAGCCAAGTCCAAAGGAATGGGCTCCAGACACCCGCCCCTGCTCCAGAGCAAGGTTGAATGAAAAAAAAAAAAAAGAAAGACAAATTCTTTTACTGTTACTCCTCTCCCAGGCTTCTTAAGCGAGATTATGTTTTACAAATGTCTGTATTTAGCCAGTTCTTGTTTTTCTTTCAATGCAGGCACAAGACCACCGGCTATGCAAGGCCACAAGTTATGCTATGCTATAGATTATGTGACCTATCATATGATTAGCTGCTTTTGTTTTACTTTTGTAAGCCAGCTTATAAAAACCCCACTCTGTCTTTGTTCTAGGCTCAGCTTTTTGGATGCAAATCCACTGAGCTGGTGCGTACCTAAAATAAACAATCCTCCTGTTCTCCATATCAGTCTCTCTGGTCCTCAGTTTCCTGCAACACTACCTCATTGGCCCACACTGGGTATCACGCAGGGTCAGAGGCGAATTTACCATGCAGCTAAGGAAGCTTAGCTTTTAGGATCCATTTGAACAGGTCTGTAATTTTGTACTCAAAATTTTTATTCTTTTTCTTAAAGAGAATCCCCCACTACTTTTATGAACATTGGGTTCTATTAACTGAACCTACCCTGAACACAACAGTTTGCTTGATCACATGGAACCATCTTCTAGGAAGCCCTATCTATGATAGCTTCTAAGAATAATCCACTTAGGATGAAAGAAAGGGGAAGAATATATCCACTGTGGGAGAAATAAAACAATCCTGACACAAAAAGACCCCTGTGTACCCAACAGAAGAGAGACAGAACACTAGTATTGAATTAGCCTTAACAGATTTACATGCATGTAAGGTAGCATGACAATAACTATAAAGCTGGCTCATATCTCATATGCTTTGAACAAAGAATGGGGAAGAATGAGAACTGCTTTTACTGCTTCAAAAGAAAAGAGGGTACACCTTGTGACAGTTTCCCCTATACTGAGAAACCCTCAGCTCGTCCTTGGAGGTGCTGTTAAAAAACATCTGGATGTTATTTTCCTATGGCCCGGGTACATTCTGGAGACCGGGCTTAATCCCTAGAGATATTATATTTCCACTGTTAGAACAAAGATTCAGAGTTGTTACCACGTTGAATGTAATATCACTGTTTTCTTTCTTTTGTGGTTTTTAGGAACAGAAACAACACACTCAGACTTGAGAAACTGGTCTGGTTTAAAAGGGTTCCTGGCCTTACAGGTGAGTAAGAAATGTCACTTCCTGGCAGGCTGAGGAACATCAGGATATTTGGAGGACCTTGACAAGGGAAGAATTCACCGAAATCTATAGGTATTCCAGGCAAAGTGTGACAGCAAGATCCTGGTATGGTTTCCTAGCCTTGAGAGGCTTTTAAAAGTCTAATTTGAGATTCCTTATTAAAAGATCCAGAAAAGCCAACCTAAAGAGAGCTTGTGTGGTAAAACACTATTCCTGCTGCACTTGTGTAAATATCAGGCCAACTTTAAAGACACTAAATTTATTTTGCAAGCAAATTACTCTTACTAATACTTTGATGATGTTTGATAAAAAGGGAGTAAGTATAGAGAAAAAACTTTCAGAGAAAAAAATATAGTGCACCTGTTATTAGACTCTAGCTCATTGTTTTTGAGGTTTTTTCGTCTACCTGAAATCTAGACTGGATCTTGAATTTTTTGTTTCCTGTAATATCTGGCAATGGGCTGGGTGTCAGAGCTCGCACCTGCAATCCCAGCACTTTGGGAGGTCGAGGTGGGAGGATTGCTGAAGCCCAAGACTTCGAGACCAGCCTGGGCAAAAGGCGAAACACCGTCTCTACAAAAAGTTCAAAAATTTGCTGGGCATGGAGGCATGCGCCTGTGGTTGCAGCTGCTTGGAAGGTGGAGGTGGAAGGATTGCTTGAGCCAAGGAGGTTGAGGCTGCAGTAAGCCTTGTTTGTGCCACTGCACTCCAGCCTCAATTACAAAGCAAGGACCCCATCTCAAAAAAAAAAAAAAAAAAAAAAGGGCTGGACGCATTGGCTCATGCCTGTAATCCCAGCACTTTGGCAGGTTGAGGCAGGTGGATCACTTGAGGCTAGGAGTTCGAGGCCAGCCTGGCCAACATGGTGAAAACCCATCTCTACAAAAAATACAAAAATTAGCTGGGTGTGGTGGTGTGCGCCTGTAATTCTAGCTACTCGGGAGGCAGGGGCAGGAGAATTGCTTGAACACAGAGGTGAATGTTGCAGTGAGTGGAGATGGTGACACTGTACTCCAGCCTGGGCGACAGAGCAAGACTTCACCTAAAAAAAAAAAAAAAAAGTCTAGCTATGGCTCTTAAAACTAATATTTCTGATTTTTCTTCTACCCTTCTGGCTTTGAACTGCTGAAATTAAACTGCACTTTTCCTGAAGTCTTGTCAGCTGAAGCTGGATGGGTTAATATAGACTGCAGAGAAATCACCACCACTCATACATGGACTACTCAGAAATTTCACCAGAACACCTCATGCAAACTGCAAACCAGGAAATTCTGTCAGATTGCCACTGCCTACCCCCATTCAAACTGAAGATACTTCAAGCTTAACATCTAAAAATTTCTGACTGGCTGCCCTCTGGACTAAAAAAACTGAGTTTATAGTCAGTTCCAATCATTAACCTTTGTTTTTCTCGTTTCAATGAAAATATCTTTTTTTTTTTTTTTTTTTTTTGAGACAGAGTTTTGCTGTTGTTGCCCAGGCTGGAGTGCAATGGTACAATCTCAGCTCATTGCAACCTCCACCTTCTGGGTTCAAGTGATTCTCCTGCCTCAGCCTCCTGAGTAGCTGCGATTATAGGAATGTGCCACCACACCTGGCTAATTTTGTATTTTTAGTAGAGACAGGGTTTCTCCATGTTGGTCAGGCTGGTCTCAAACTCCCTAGGTGATCCGCCCGCCTCGGCCTCCCAAAGTGCTGGGATTACAGGCATGAGCCACCACACCTGGCTGGAAATATCTCTTATTAAATGAATGATTGCTTAGGCCTAACTTTGGTGGATGCCATTCTGCAATCCCACCACCTGACTCGAGACAGTCCTGTTAACTGTTTAACTGGACTGACCTACTCTCAGGACTGAGAGACTGGTATAATGACTAGATAATATAGTGACCCAGTTCCTGAACCGAGAAACTTTATAAGGAGGTTTCATGGTACCTTGGCAATTGAGAAAACCACAGAAGCAAGAAGGTTGGTATTACCACAATCACTATGCCTTTCTGTGTGGCAGCTGGCCATAAAGGAATGCTCTGACCTACCTCCCCTGAAAGTAGAGCATAAAGCCCTTATTCCAGAGGAGTACTTCTTTACCCAGAGGCCAAAAGAATCTGAACAGACAGCCATTTCTGGGCTCCCCAGTGCCCATTTATTAGCACTAGATAATACACTTATTGTCCAATCATACTTCTACTTGACTTGTCCATAGAATCCAAGCCTAAAAATACATACTTTTCGTTGGGTCTTTGGTCCTCATTTCTGAGGGCTCCCTTGTCATGGAAAACTTTGTTAAATAATTTTTTAATGGTTTCTCTTGTTAATCTGTTTTGTTGTAAGATTGCAAGCCATAACCCTGGCAATGGGTGACAAAAAACTATTAACTTCTTGTCTCCTACAATAGACACTGTTAGTAACTGGACTCTACCCTCCCATGGAATTTCCCTCACTTCTTTTCTTGCCTGATTCAATCATAACAACCCTGCTGACTTTCAATTGTGCCTACAATTTTCACCTTAATCCTACCAGGTCCTGAAGAAATTTTTCCAGATGAATTAGTGATCATCTCCCAACTATTTGGACTTTGGTGTCTGCCATTCTGTATATGACAGAACATACTATAAAAGCACAGTCTGTACTGGACAGAATCATTTACTCCCTTTCCTAGACCAGCCACGTAGCTTGGCCTGATCTGGAGGCTAAAATATGGAGCCCCATTCATCATCTTTGGAAGAGCTGTCTTGAAGGCAGCATGTCCAGAGCCCCACATGCCACCTGACTTAAGCCTAAAGTAAGCTGGGATTGGGCACTGGACAACTTCACTGCACTGAGCCACCACTGCCAATGTCCCCAGTTCTGTGCACATATGAAGTGCAGTGCATTCAGGCTGCCATGCTGGGCTTACATAGGCTAGAGTCATTTCTGAAGTTTAAAGGGGACAAAAATGTTGTTGAGACCCACACTCTGGGGCCAATGGCTGAAACCACAGAAGAGCTACACTCACTTGAAAAATAAGTGTATGCTGAGATCGTTCGAAGATGGCCGAATAGGAACAGCTCCAGTCTAAAGCTCCCAGTGTGAGCAACACAGAAGACGGGTGATTTCTGCATTTCCAACCGAGCTTTGAAGAGAGCAGTTGTTCTCCCAGCATGGAGTTTGAGATCTGAGAACGGACAGACTGCCTCCTTAAGTGGGTCCCTGGCCCCCGAGTAGCCTAACTGGGAGACACCTCCCAGTAGGGGCCAACTGACACCTCATACAGCCGGGTTCCCCTCTGAGACGAAGCTTCCAGAGGAAGGATCAGGAAGCAACATTTGCTATTCTGCAATATTTGCTTTCTGCAGCCTCCACTGGTGATACCCAGGCAAATAAGGTCTGGAGTGGACCTCCAGCAAACTCCAACAGACCTGCAGCTGAGGGTTCTGACTGTTAGAAGGAAAACTAACAAACAGAAAGGAATAGTATCAACACCAACAAAAAGGACATCCACACCAAACCCCATCTGTAGGTCACCATCATCAAAGACCAAAGGTAGATAAAACCACAAAGATGGGGAGAAACCAGAGCAGAAAAGCTGAAAATTCTAAAAATCAGAGCATTTCTTCTCCTCCAAAGAATCACAGCTCCTCGCCATCAACGGAACAAAGCTGGACAGAGAATAACTTTGACGAGGTGACAGAAGTAGGCTTCAGAAGATCGGTAATAACAAACTTCTCCGAGCTAAAGGAGGATGTTCAAACTCATCGCAAAGAAGCTAAAAACCTTGAAAAAAGATTAGACAAATGGCTAACTGGAATAAACAGCATAGAGAAGACCTTAAATGACCTGATGGAGCTGAAAACCATGGCACAAGTACTACGTGATGCATGCACAAGCTTCAGTAGCCGATTTGATCAAGTGGAAGAAAGCGTATCAGTGATTGAAGATCAAAAGAATGAAATGAAGTGAGAAGTTAGAGGAAAAAAGAGTAAAAAGAAATGAACAAAGCCTCCAAGAAATATGGGACTATGTGAAAAGGCCAAATCTACATTTGATTGGTGTACCTGAAAGTGACAGGGAGAATGGAACCAAGCTGGAAAACACTCTTCAGGATATTATCCAGGAGAACTTCCCCAACCTAGCAAGGCAGGTCAACATTCAAATTTAGGAAATGCAGAGAATGCCACAAAGATACTCCTCGAGAAGAGCAACCCCAAGACACATAATCGTCAGATTCACCAAGGTTGAAATGAAGGAAAAAAAGGTTAAGGGCAGCCAGAGAGAGGTCAGGTTACCCACAAAAGGAAGCCCATCAGACTAACAGTGGCTCTCTCAGCAGAAACTCTACAAGCCAGAAGAGAGTGGGGGCCAATATTCAACATTCTTAAAGAATTTAAGAATTAAAGAATTTTCAACCCAGAATTTCATATCCAGCCAAACTAAGCTTCATAAGTGAAGGAGACATAAAATCCTTTACAGACAAGCAAATGCTCAGAGATTTTGTCACCACCAGGCCTGCCTTACAAGAGCTCCTGAAGGAAGCACTAAAGGAACAACCGGTACCAGCCACTGCAAAACATGCCAAATTGTAAAGACCATTGGTGCTAGGAAGAAACTGCATCAACTAACAAGCAAAATAACCAGCTAACATCATAATGACAAGATCAAGTTCACACGTAACAATACTAACCTTAAATGTAAATGGGCTAAATGCCCCAATTAAAAGACACAGACGGGCAAATTGGATAAAGAGTCAAGACCCATCAGTGTGCTGTATTCAGGAGACCCATCTCACCTGCAGAGACACACATAGGCTCAAAATAAAGAGATGGAGGAAGATCTACCAAGCAAATGGAGAACAAAAAAAGCAGGGGTTGCAAACCTACTCTCTGATAAAACAGATTTTAAACCAACAAAGATCAAAAGAGACAAAAGAGACAAAGAAGGCCATTACATAATGGTAAAGGGATCAATTCAACAAGAAGAGCTAACTATCTTAAATATATATGCACCCAATACAGGAGAACCCAGATTCATAAAGCAAGCCCTTAGAGACCTACAAAGAGACTTAGACTCCCACACAATAATAATGGGAGACTTTAACACTCCACTGTCAACATTAGACAGATCAACAAGACAGAAAGTTAACAAGGATATCCAGGACTTGAACTCAGCTCTGCACCAAGTGGACCTAATAGGCATCTACAGAACTCTCCACCCCAAATCAACAGAATATACATTCTTCTCAGCACCACACTGCACTTATTCCAAAATTGACCACATAGTTGGAAGTAAAGCACTCCTCAGCAAACGTAAAAGAACAGAAATTATAACAAACTGTCTCTCAGACCATAGTGCAATCAAATTAGAACTCAGGATTAAGAAACTCACTCAAAACCGCAAAACTACATGGAAATTGAATAACCTGCTCCTGAATGACTACTGGGTACATAACTAAATGAAGGCAGAAATAAAGATGTTCTTTGAAACCAATGAGAACAAAGACACAACATACCAGAAACTCTGGGACACATTTAAAGCAGTGTGTAGAGGGAAATTTATAGCACTAAATGCCCACAAGAGAAAGCAGGAAAGACATAAAACTGACACGCTAACATCACAATTAAAAGAACTAGAGAAGCAAGAGCAAACACATTCAAAAGCTAGCAGAAGGCAAGAAATAACTAAGATCAGAGCAGAACTAAAGGAGACAGAGACACAAAAAACCCTTCAAAAAATCAATGGAATCCAGGAGCTGGTTTTTTGAAAAGATCAACAAAATTGATAGACCACTAGCAAGACTAATAAAGAAGAAAAGAGAGAAGAATCAATACACGCAATAAAAAATGATAAAGGGGATATCACCACCGATCCCACGGAAATACAAACTACCATAAGAGAATACTATAAACACCTCTATGTAAATAAACTAGAAAATCTAAAAGAAATGGATAAATTCCTGGACACATCCACCCTCCCAAGACTAAACCAGGAAGAAGTTGAATCCCTGAATAGACCAATAACAGGCTCTGAAATTGAGGCAATAATTAATAGCCTACCAACCAAAAAAAGTCCAGGACCAGATGGACTCACAGCCAAATTCTGTCAGCGGTACGAAGAGGAGCTGGTACCATTCCTTCTGAAATTATTCCAATCAGTAGAAAAAGATGGAATCCTCCCTAACTCATTTTATGAGGACAGCATCATCCTCATACCAAAGCCTGGCAGAGACACAACAAAAAAAGAGAATTTTAGACCAATATCCCTGATGAACATCGATGCAAATATCCTCAATAAAATACTGGCAAACTGAATCCAGCAGCACATCAAAAAGCTTATCCACCATGATCCCTAGGGTGCAAGGCTTCATCCCTAGGGTGCAAGGCTCATTCAACATACACAAATCAATAAACCTAATCCATCATATAAACAGAACCAAAGACAAAAACCACATGATTATCTCAATAGATGCAGAAAAGACCTTCAACAAAATTCAACAACGCTTCATGCTAAAAACTCTCAATAAACTAGGTATTGATGGGACTTATCTCAAAATAATAAGAGCTATTTATGACAAACCCACAGCCAATATCATACTGAATGGGCAAAAACTGGAAGCATTCCCTTTGAAAACTGGCACAAGACAGGGATGCCCTCTCTCACCACTCCTATTCAACATAGTGTTGGAAGTTCTGGCCAGGGCAATCAGGCAGGAGAAAGAAATAAAGGGTATTCATTTAGGAAAAGAGGAAGTCAAATCCTCCCTGTTTGCAGATAACATGATTGTATATCTAGAAAACCCCATTGTCTCAGCCCAAAATCTCCTTAAGCTGATAAGCAACTTCAGCAAAGTCTCAGGATACAAAATCAATGTGCAAAAATCACAAGCATTCCTACACAACAATAACAAACAGAGAGCCAAATAATGACTGAACTCCCATTCACAATTGCTTCAAAGAGAATAAAATACCTAGGAATCCAACTTACAAGGGATGTGAAGGACCTCTTCAAGGAGAACTACAAACCACTGCTCAATGAAATAAAAGAGGACACAAACAAATGGAAGAACATTCCATGCTCATCAATAGGAAGAATCAGTATTGTGAAAATGGGCATACTGCCCAAGGTAATTTATAGATTTTTTTTTTTTTATTTTTTGAGACGGAGTCTCGCTCTGTTGCCCAGGCTAGAGTGCAGTGGCTTGATCTTGGCTCACTGCAAGCTCCACCTCCCGGGTTCATGCCAGTCTCCTGCCTCAGCCTCCCAAGTGGCTAGGACTACAGGCACCCACCACAATGCCCGGCTAATTTTTTGTATTTTTTTAGTAGAGACAGGGTTTCACCATGTTAACCAGGATGGTCTGGATCTCCTGACCTCGTGATCCGCCCGCCTCAGCCTCCCAAAGTGCTGGGATTACAGGCATGAGCCACCGCGCCCGGCCGGTAATTTATAGATTTAATGCCATCCCCATCAAGCTGCCAATGACTGTCTTCACAGAATTGGAAAAAGCTACTTTAAAGTTCACACGGAACCAAAAAAGAGCCCACATTGCCAAGACTGTGGGGGAAAGAAAGAGAGATCAGGCTGTTACTGTGTCTATGCAGAAAGAAGAAGACATAAGAAACTCCATTTTGTTCTGTACTAAGAAAAATTCTTCTGCCTTGAGATGCTATTAATCTGTAACGCTAGCCCCAACCCTGTGGTCACAGAAATATTTGCTGTGTTGACTCAAGGTTTAATGGATATAGGGCTGTGCAGGATGTGCTTTGTTAAAAATGTGTTTGCACGCAGTATGCTTGGTAAAAGTCATCGCCCTTCTCTGGTCTCAAGTACCCAGGGACACAATGCACTGTCGAAGGCCGCAGGGACCTCTGCCCAAGAACGCCTGGGTATTGTCCAAGGTTTCTCCTCACTGAGACAGCCTGAGACATGGCCTCGTGGGAAGGGAAAGACCTTACCGTCCCCCAGCCCGATACCCATAAAGGGTCTGTGCTGAGGAGGATTAGTGAAAGAGGAAGGCCTCTTTGCAGTTGAGATAAGAGGAAGGCATCTGTCTCCTGCTCGTCCCTGGGAATGGAATGTCTTGGTGTAAAACCCGAACGTACATTCTATTTACTGAGATGGGAGAAAACTGCCTTATGGCTGGAGGTGAGACATGCTGGCGACAATACTGCTCTTTACTGCACTGAGATGTTTGTGTAAAGTCAAACATAAATCTGGCCTACAAGCACATCGAGGCACAGCACCTTTCCTTAAACTTATTTATGACACAGAGTCCTTTGTTCACGTGTTTTCCTGCTGACCCTCTCCCCACCCTGCCACATCCCCCTCACCAAGATAGTAGAGATAGTGATCAATAAATACTGAGGGAACTCAGAGACCAGAGCCGGTGCGGGTCCTCCATATGCTGAGCGCTGGTCCTCTGGGCCCACTGTTCTTTCTCTATACTTTGTCTCTGTGTCTTATTTCTTTTCTCAGTCTCTCATCACACCTGATGAGAAATACCCACAGGTGTGGAGGGGCTGGCCCCCTTCAAAGACAATCCTAAGCAAAAAGAACAAAACTGGAGGCATCATGCTACCTGACTTCAAAGGATACTACAAGCCTACAGTAACCAAAACAGGATGGTACTGGTACCAAAACAGAGAGTTAAACCAATGGAAGAGAACAGAGCCCTCAGAAATAATACCATACATCTACAACCATCTGATCTTTGACAAACCTGACAAAAACAAGAAATGGGGAAAGGATTCCCTATTTAATAAATAGTGCTGGGAAAACTGGCTAGCCATATGTAGAAAGCTAAAACTGGATCCTTTCCTTACACCTTATACAAAAATTAATTCAAGATGGATTAAAGACTTAAATATTAGACCTAAAAACCATAAAAACCCTAGAAGAAAACCTAGGCAATACCATTCAGGACACAAGCATGGGCAATGACTTCATGACTAAAACACCAAAAGCAATGGCAACAGAAGCCAAAATTGACAAATGGGATCTAATTAAACTAAAGAGCTTCTGCACGCAAAAGAAACCACCATCAGAGTGAAGAGGCAACCTACAGAATGGGAGAAAATTTTTGCAATCTACCCATCTGACAAAGGGCTAATATGCAGAATCTACAAAGAACTTAAACAAGTTTACAAGAAAAAATCAAACAACCCCATCAAAAAGTGGGCAAAGGATATGAACAGACACTTCTCAAAAGAAGACATTTATGCAGCCAACAGACACATGAAGAAATGCTCATCATCACTGGTCATCAGAGAAATGCAAATCAAAACCACAATGAGATACCATCTCACACCTGTTAGAATGACGATCATTAAAAAGTCATGAAACAACAGATGCTGGAGAGGATGTGGAGAAACAGGAACACTCTTACACTGTTGATGGGAGTGTAAATTGGTTCAACCATTGCGGAAGACAGTGTGGCGATTCCTCAAGGATCTGGAACTAGAAATACCATTTGATCCAGCCATCCCATTACGGGGTATATACCCAAAGGATTATAAATCATGTTACTATAAAGACACATGCACATGTATGTTTACTGCAGCACTATTTACAATAGCAAAGACTTGTAACCAACCCAAATGTCCATCAATGATAGACTGGATTAAGGAAATGTGGCACATATACACCATGGAATACTATGCAGCCATAAAAAAGGATGAGTTCATGTCCTTTGCAGGGACATGGATGAAACTGGAAACCATCATTCTGAGCAAACTACCACAAGGACAGAAAACCAAACACTACACGTTCTCACTCATAGGTGGGAATTGAACAATGAGAACACTTGGACACAGGGTAGGGAATATCACACACCCAGGCCTGTCGTGGGGTGGGGGAAGGGAGGAGGGATAACATTGGGAGGAATACCTAATGTAAATGATGAGTTAATGGGTGCAGCACACCAACTTGGCACATGTATATGTATGTAATAAACCTGCACATTGTGCACGTGTACACTCGAACTTAAAAGTATAATAAAAAAATTTTAAAAAGAAAGTAGCATTTTAGAAAACAACTTCTCAATAAATAGCCTATAAACAAAAAAAAAGTAAAAAGAAAAATAAGTGCATCCTATAGACAACACAACACAATGGGCCATGACCCAGCCAGGAGATGCCAACCTGCGAAGTTGGACAGATAGATGCCTAGAGCAGAGCCCAGGCTGCCCACAAGAAATTGCTGAAAACTAAGGCTTAGGACAGACTGGAACCCAGAAAAGAAAGGAACCCCAGTCTTGGTCATGGCTCATGGCACCACTCCTTTATAACAATGCCCTGGAAGAAGCCCATGCACCTCAGTGGGAGCACTCATGCTGTTCTTGGGGAACCTTCATAGGACTGTGCCCTGCCTTGAGCTGGAAGTCTCTGCAGTAGACATCCTTCCATATTTTGTTCTTCATCTTCTGAACGCCTTCAAGGTTTTTCAATTGGAAAAATTCTATCTGCATAATCAACAATGTGCTAAGGAACTCTACTTTTAGATCTTCTTAGAATTCATAGTTCTTTGTACATGAGGATTAAAGCATTCTTCTGTATTCTCCACCTGTGAAATAGATTTGAGGTTGGTGGAGTCAGGATTGGAAACACATACAGGTGGGCAGGGGCATGAAAGGGACTGGGACCCAGATCAGAGCTGGAGGCTGAACTCCAGGGAGCCTTTGAATAGCTATGGATATCACCAGGGTGGGAAGGGACAGTGGTCCACTGTCCTGGGATTCTCTTGAAACTGAGCTTGGCCTCCCTGCTGAGAGCAGAGAACAACCATCAATAAATATTCCTTCAATGGTCTGAAGTTTACGTTTACAGGGTGGAGGTGGAAATTAAATTTAGGGAGCCATGAGGAAGACCCCCAGCCCTGTGCCTTTGGAATTGACAACCATGGCATTTCAGGGCATCAGCTCCAGGTCAGGCATTCTCAGGCAGTTGCATAATTCTGCCAATGTGGGGCCCGCCCACCTCAAAAATCCACATGGATTGGATCCAGCAAAACCAAATATTCAGCAAAACTTCAAGATCTAGCAACACTGAAGGCTCAAGTACATCACCGGTGCATACTTGGCCCAAGGAGGCTATTCTCTCACAATCTCTACCCAGCTCTGGGCCTGCAGCATCTGAGACTCACTCCTTCAAGCTGCAGATATCCCAGGAAAAAGATTTATGCATCCTCATAGCTTCAACATGCAGTGTGTCAGGCACAGAAAAATGGTTGTCTTCAGAAAGTGATAAAAAAAACATGCAGTAGCAATCACCCTTTGGACTTTGAAACTTTTCTGTCACCTTAGATGTCAGAAACTAAAACCCAGAAACTTGGTGTTGGCATTAATTTGGTCTAGCTATGAAGACTTTTTTTTTTTTTTCACACAGTGACAGTTCTGAATTTGAATATAAAGGAGCTTAGGTGCTATAATCTGAATGGAACGTGGGAATAAAACTGTCTTTGCCTTGTACTTCTTGTTAGATTAATTAAATACCAATTATCAGTATAAGAAAATGGCAATAAATTGTCAAAGTGGAATTGGAAAGTGTTTTTAGGATTTGGATATGAAGCAGGCTTCCCATGTGACCATTCTCACTTCTTATTCTGAAGTCTAACACTGTGCTTTTCTTTCTCTCCCTCTCTTCATTGATTCTTCTAGTGGCTGGTGTTTGGGTATTGTGGGAACTGAGCTTTCATCCCCTATGTTAGCCATAGAGATGAGGGCTTTGAGGGCACCATGGAATCCGATTGCTGGAAATAAATCAATCTTAAAGGAAAGGAAAATTTAAAAATCAGGTGCAACAAAAGCAAAATGAGAAAACTGCTAAACTCTACAATTCTATAAAGAAGAATTGCATAAAAAGGAAATAACAGGAAAAGGTAAGAAAATTTAAAAGGATATCAGAAAATATAGCATACAGGGTCAGAAAGATTTGAGAATATGACGAGATGGTTTTAGAAGGCAGGATGGGGCCGGGCACGGTGGCTCATGCCTATAATCCCAGCACTTTGGGAGGCTGAGGCAGACGGATCACGAGGTCAGGAGATCGAGACCATCCTGGCTAACACGGTGAAACCCTGTCTCTACTAAAAATACAAAAAAAAAAAAAAAAAAAAAAAAATTAGCCGGGCGTGGTGGCGGGCACCTGTAGTCCCAGCTACTCGGGAGGCTGAGGCAGGAGATTGGCGTGAACACGGGAGGCAGAGCTTGCAGTGAGCGGAGATCGCGCCACTGCACTCCAGCCTGGGAAACAGTGAGACTCTGGCTCAAAAAAAAAAAAAAAAAAAAAGGCAGGATGGGCTGGGCGCGGTGGTTCACGCCTGTAATCCCAGCACTTTGGGAGGCCGAGGCGGGCCGATCGCCTCAGGTCAGGAGTTCGAGACCAGCCTGACCAACATGGAGAAACCCCGTCTCTACTAAAAATACAAAACTAGCCGGGCATGGTGGCCCGCGTCTGTAGTCCCAGGCAGGAGAATTGCTTGAACCCGGGGAGGGGGTGGGGCGGAGGTTGCAGTGAGCCGAGATCTCGCCATTGCACTCCAGCCTGGACAACAGGAGTAAAACTCCGTCTCAAAAAAAAAAAGAAAGAAAGAAAGAAAGAAAGAAAAGAAAGGTGGCAGGATGGAATTTGGAAAAAATTAACATTTTAAAAATAGAAATGTAAAGGCGGATGGAAGGAGAGAAATTGAACAACAGGAAATGGATACCATGCATCTCTGAAATAATAACTGTTGAAAATTAGCGTGTCAATTTTAGGGTTTAATGCATTATTATAAACAAGTGGATAAACAAATATAAGTGCATATACCAGTTATGAAAACATGTCTTAAGGACTATGATTAGGACTTATCTATTACTCAGTGTCATGCTTCTAATGGCCAGTTGTGTTTTTTTTTAAAGAAAGAAAAGCCCCTATAAATGTGGCTCCTAAATATCCAGCCCTCGAGGTTGTTCCTTTGCAGGAGTCTGTTCCTTTTGGCCGGCTGCTGAACCTAGGGAGGCAGCGTGGGATGGAGTTGGCAAACATGCTGCAAGTCCACGACCCATGAAGAGCCGCTATGGTACCACTAGCAGTGCTAGGACCCAGAAACTAGCGAAACTGTTTAGGAGAAGCTGTGGGCTGGACCCACCAGCGGTGCTGCCATGGAGGTCAATCCTGCTTTGACAAGTGAGCGGTGCTGCAACTGAGAAAGTTCCAGTCTGAGGAACCAGGGGTACTGGGACACAGGAAAAGGAGTCAGCCAGCTTGCTTTAGGCACACAGTAAGGGAAGGGTCCCCAGAGAACCTCCGGAATAAAAGAACTTGCACAGGCGCCTGGCCTAAATGTGCCCTTGCTGACTAAGGGCCCGCATATGCACTGGGGCAATGGGGGTGGAGCCACCAGGAATTTGCGCCTTATACAAACAGGGAACCTAGCCCCATCAGCTTTTAAATAAAAGCCCTTGTATTTAAATATTAAGGGGGCAACCAGAAACCTGTTCTCAGGACCCCTCTTTTTGCTGTGAGCTTTCCTTTTCGCTTAGTAAATTCTACTGCACTCACTCTTCGATATCTGCGTGCCCATTTCTTCATGATGGTGAAACAAAAACCTGAACTTAGCCGGGCGCGATGGCTCACGCCTGTAATCCCAGCACTTTGGGAGGCCGAGGTGGGTGGATTACCTGAGGTCAGGAGTTCAAGACCAGCCTGGCCAACATAGTGAAACCCTGTCTCTACGAAAAATACAAAAATTAGGTGGCAGTGGTGGCGTGTGCCTGTAATCCCAGCTACTCAGGAAGCTGAGACAGGAGAATCGCTTGAACCTGAGAGGCGGAGGCTGCAGTGAGCAGTGATGGCGCCATTGCACTCCAGCCTGGGCGACAGAGCGAGACTCCGTCTCCAAACAACAACAACAACCTGGACTTAGCTGAGCTGAGGAGCCAAAATCCTGCATCAATATCAAGTGTCACACTGAATAGCGGTGTGTCCTGCGGCAAACTTTATTTTTGGCGCAGTTAAGGCATTGCTACTAAGAAACTCGTCTCTGAGAAATATCGGTGGTTGGAAGGTTGTAGGGTGCTTCCACCGAGAAAGCGCCTACCCAGTGAAATACGCCTGTGACAGAAAAACCGAGGCCAAGCCCTGCCAGCAGTCTTGCCCAATCACGGTGCTGAGACAGTGAGACAGCCAGCCCGGGGAAAGTAGCCTTGCTAGGACACAGGAAGCGATACCACAAAGAACGTCTGAGTCTTGTGAACAAGGAATGTTGTTTTGTTCAGCGCTACCAAGAGCGCGGCAACCGAGAAAACACGGAGTCGCCCCTAGTGGCGAAAGTGCGGATGCGAAACCGCTGGCTCGGCATAAGAGCAGAGCCGCGGAAGAGAACCCTAGCGGCGGGGAACTAGCTCGCCTTCAGTGCTCACGGGAGAAGGCAAGTTAGAAAGAACCTGAGACGTGACACTGAAAATCAGTAGAAGAAATACGCCACATTTATTCTACCGGAGAAGACAGTGGGTAAGAAAAAAATACCGTAACATTTAAATTAAAAAATAATTAAAATTTTAAAAGCAAATAGAAATTAAAATACACTGATAACCTCGCTGCCAGAACAAGATACACCAAAAAAAAATTTTTTTTTGAGTATACAAAACATACAAAGCATCCTACAAACAGAAAGAAATTGCAAACAGGGTCGAATGGTGAGATCCTACCATTATATTTGTCAGCACTAAACCCGTGCCTCTTGCGCCTATCCGAAGTTTCCTCGGATTAAGAAGAAACAGCCATGGTTAAACCGGTATTTGCGACACCAACAATTATCTGTAGCCTACGTACCCCAACTTCTACATGAGTGAAAAATCGCCAGCATAGCCAGGGCGAGACTATTGCGAATTCTAACTTGGTATGATTTAAAAATTCCAGACACTGCTAAATTTTTTTAAATTGCATTCTTCAGTACCTAGATTAATAATAAACCGCACGCATGGCTATAATGGGGGCTCCTATTACGGAACAGGAATTTGCTACTACTAAAATTATGTAGGCATGGTTAAAGCCAGAATTGTTACAACTAGAAATCGCAAACTGGAATAACTCCCAACTTGCTACGGTAAGAAATAACTAAACTCTGACTTGGTCAGACTAAGAAATCAGGAGTTTGAGACCAGCCCAGGCAACAAGGCGAAATCCTGTCTCTAGGAAGGATACAAAAAATTACCCGGGCGTGGTGGCGCGTGCCTGTGGTCCCAGCTACCCCGGAGGCTGGGGTGGGAGGATCGCTTCAGCCCGGGAGGCGGAGGTTGCAGTGAGCCGAGATCGCGGCACTGCACTCCAGCCTGGGCGACAGAGCCGGACCCCGTATCAAGAAAGAAAGAGAAAAGAAAAAGAACCAAAGAAAAAGAAAAGTCACCATCGCACGGTTAAGTCTGCCTTGCTACAGCTAAACAGTGACTTCCTAGGACCAAGAAATCGCAGCCAGGGCTAGACCGCTGTTTGCCCTAAATTGGGACTTGCTTAGGCTGAGAAATCACATTTTGGCTAGTTATTTGGACAAGAGGTAGAAATAGCGGGCACCGCGAAATCGAAACTTGCTAGGACCAAGAAGCCAACGACGCGCGAAACCGCAGGGGCCTGCGACAGAGACGCCAGCGGCGCCGCCAGGGGACTGGGTTCTGGAGGCCGAGCAGGAACCCGTGCGTCGGCGCTTGCGGCGCTGTGAAGAGACGGCGTCCGCGCAGCTCCTCTGCCTCTGGCTCGGAGGAGCGGCGGGCTCCCCCGCCCAGCGCCGGCGTCGCCCGGGAACCCCAGACTCTGCGCAACTGGCTGCGATTCCAAATCCCTCAGATCGGCTACCAGAGCGCTGCCGCCACCGAGAAAATGGAGGCACCGAGGAACAAGCTGTGCCGCGACCAAGAGAACTCGGCTTGGCGAAATGGCGGTGCCGGGACCCTAAGAGTGACGCCAGCCGGAGGAGTTCCCAAGGACAACATCCATTTTGGCGCAACCAACGGTGTTGTCACGCAGAAAATGTCGACCCTCGGAAAAGAGAGGTTCTGCGACCGAGAAATTCGGTGCAACAAGTGCTGTGACAGAAAACCCCCCGCTCGGCGCTGCTGGCGAAAGAGCCAACAAAACGCTGGGTGCTGCCACCGTGACACCGACTTTAGGACCCCGGCCTCAGATGGAGAAAGGAGGGCACGGAGCCACCACATAACTCCCTAATGTCTTCAAATAGCGAAAGTGCTAGCCGGAAACTGCCGGCTGGGTTTACCTATTGGTGCTCGTGTGGGACCAGCAGATTCGAGAAACCAGCGGGACTGGAACCTAGTACACTTCGGCAGTTGAGAAATGACTTACCAGGACAAATACTGCTTCTGGCTCGATGGTGCTGCCCATGAACATCCGCCGGCTCTGAGAAACGAGCTGCACTGTCAGTGAGAAACCGTGGGCACTGAGAAACGAGCGGACTGCAACTGATAACTGCCCACCCAGTGCCACTACGACAAAGTGCTGCTGGCACTACTCCCACCCTCCGTCCTCAAATCAGTCCCCTCTCGCCTAAGAAGACCTTTATTTTTCATAGCGAAGTCATACTGAGGGCCCCATCAACCGATCCCTTGCGATGCGCATGGGAAAAGGAGGCAGTATAGGGACCGAGAATCGGGCGGATTGGGCTGGCCCTGGTAACAAAGTAAAAGCCATCCGGGTCGCCAACCGTCTTCCACTGCAAGAAACAAACCTTCCAGTGGCTGGGCTCCGCCCTTCTCCTTGGTCAGAGCCCTCCAGGCTCCTCGGGGCGAAGCCGACACCTCATCCATTTGGAACTTGAAGTTCTCAGTCCAAGACCTCCGTGAAGAGTGAAAGACTCAATGCCTCCTGACCGAGGCTTCAGGCCTGCCCCGGCAGCTAGGTACCTCTCCAGGGGATGGAACTCTGTGGGAACTGCTATTTAATTCTGATGGTTAACTCTGTCAGATGGCCTTGATATATGGGAATAATCGTTGCAGGAGGGTAGGGGAAATAAGAATCGCAAGACTCTAGCACAGGACGTGTGGATTGATGGTGAGGCCTTTGCTCCCTCTCCCCTTGAAATCCTCAAAGGGCAGTTCCCGATTTCTATCACCTTTGAAATTCATCCCTGATGTCTTCTCCATCTTTGGGAAGTGCAATGCAATTTCAAGCTCTTGAATCTTCCCTCTCCCACATTTGTCAAATATACTGACGCTACAAACTCCTTTCTTACAGGAAACCTGAAACTGCCATTGAGCAGAAGGAAAACATCCCTTTCCAGAACCTTTCTCGTTTTTCTAAAAATCTGCACTTTTGGAAGTGATCCCCCAAAGAGACCTCCAGACTCTACCATGAGTGTCTCCAGCTGAACTCATCGTGTCTAATCCTCACCCTAGCTTATCCTGTTCAAATCATTTCCATCTTTTTCTGGATGAACCTGGGCGGATGTCAGACCAGAGAAGAGCACAGAATGTACCAGAGAGGTAAGAAGACCCATTTTGGGCTCTCACTTCTCACCCACTCCCAAGATGGCCACCTCCAGTCTTCCCCCCTATACCTTACCCTTTCTTCAGCTAGCCAAAACCTGCCCTGGTACTTGAGGCTTCTTCAATTGCCTTCTTTTGCAGGCAGTAGAATAAAGGAAAGAGGGCAGTGTCAATAGAAGAAAAGTTACAGCCACTTTATCTAATTGAAGATACTGTGCAGAGCCTTTGAAAAAAACAAAATATCTCACCCACCATTCCTCTCTCCGTTTCCACCCTAGCTTCCTATTTTAGCAAAAATGGTGGCATCAGCACCTCTGGAGGGAAGGGGTCACTCTTCCAGGTTAGGAATGTGGACAGGAGTTATGGAGCTTACTTCCCTAAAGGAGGAGGCATTCTAGTTCCGGCATTCAGATTCTGTCTGATTCCAATATGGTGTTTGTGTGGGGTGGTCAGAGAAAGGGCAAGTCGGGAACTGTATATTCCTCAGCAAGAGACTATAAGACATTTGCATTTGGAAAATCAGGAGAGATGCTGATATAGTTTGGCTCCGTGTCCCCACCCAAATCTCACCTTGAATTGTAATAATCCCCATGTGTCAAGGGTGAGACCAGGTGGAGATAATTGAATCATGGGGTTGGTTTTCCCCATGCTGTTCTCGTGTTAGTGAGTGGGTCTCACGAGATCTGATAGTTTTATAATTGCCTGGCATTTTCCCCTGCTGGCACACATTCTCCTGCGGCCCTCTGAAGAGGTGCCTTCCATCACGATTGTAAGTTTCCTGAGGCCTCCCCAGCCATGCAGAGCTTTGAGTCAATTAAAACTTCTTTCTTTATAAATTACCCAGTCTTGGATATTTCTTCATAGCAGTGTGGGAACAGACTAATACAGATGTGGTAGAGTTGGGTGCTGGGTGGCAATGCTAAGTGTATGCAGGTTCTAGGCACCAGATCAAATCTGGAATGCAAACTGTGGGACACAAACCACAAATGATGCCCAGCCTTTAATACTTTCTTTCATTGTTTGTCATATAGAAGAAGAAACAAAGAATAAAGAAAAGCATTTTTTTTGAGACGGAGTCTCGCTCTGTTCCCCAGGCTGGAGTGTAGTGGTACGATCTCGGCTCACTGCAACCTCCACCTCCCAGGTTCAAGTTATTCTCCTGCCTCAGCTCCCAAGCAGCCAGGATTACAGGTGCATACCATCACACCTGGCTAATTTTTGTATTTTTAGTAAAGACAGGGTTTCACCCTGTTGGCCAGGCTGGTCTCAAAGTCCTGACCTCAAGTGATCCACCTGCTTCGGCCTCTCAAAGTGCTGGAATTACAGGCATGAGTCACAGTGCCCAGCCGCAAAGTATATTTTTGTAAAATTTTATCAAGATAAACCTAGCTAAACCAATAAACTAATAATAACAAAACTTGGGTTATTGTTGACTAAAGGAAGGTGGCACAAAATGGAAACATTTTTAAACATTCAAAAAAAAAAAAAAGACTGGTCAGGCGCAGTGGCTTACACCTGTAATCCCAGCACTTTGGGAGGCCGAGGTGGGCGGATCATGAGGTCAGGAGATTGAGACCATCCTGGCTAACACGGTGAAACCCCGTCTCTACTAAAAATACAAATCCTGGCTAACACGGTGAAACCCCGTCTCTACTAAAAATACAAAAAATTAGCCAGGCGTGGTGGCGGGTGCCTATAGTCCCAGCTACTCAGGAGTCTGAGGCAGGAGAATGGCGTGAACCCAGGAGGCAGAGCTTGTTTGCAGTGAGCCAAGATCGCGCCATTGCACTCCAGCCTGAGCGATAGAGCAAGACCCTGTCTCAAAAAAAAAAAAAAACAAGGATAGTCTTTACACAGAAGTGCTATGCACAGGTGAATTGTCTGGGAAGTCAGGATGTTGCACAGAAGCTATGCAAGTCATAGATTAGAAAAGCAAGAATCCACATTCATGCTTTCCAGCATAGATGAGGAGATACTTTTTCTCCACCTTCTTAGATTCAATGGCTGGGCAGAGAGTGCTGTGAATTCATCTGACAACAGGCAGATTAACATGAGAAAAGGAATATAAGTTTTTTATTTTTTATTTATTTGTTTATTTTTTTTGAGACAGAGTCTCACTCTGTCTCCCAGGCTGGAGTGCAGTGGCTCACTGCAAGCTCCCACCTCCCAGGTTCACACCATTCTCCTGCCTCAGCCTCCCAAGTAGCTCAGACTACAGGCGCCCGCCACCATGTCCAGCTAATTTTTTTTATTTTTTAGCAGAGACAGGGTTTCACCTCCCAAAGTGCTGGGATTACAGGCATTAGCCACCGCGCCCAGCCAAGTTTTTTAATGTTTAATCTAATGTGCATGGAGGCATCATAGAAAGAACTGAATATCCAAAAGTGTGGTGAAATTTGAGACTTTAGATACCATCTTAATGATAGTGGCAGGAGGCAGACAAATCCTAGGGAGACAAGGGTGGGTCCCTGGTGAAACCCCACCTTCAAACCAAAGACAGTTTAAAGCATGAAAGCCAAGCTACAAGTCTCCAGTAAATCCATGGACCGGATTAAGAATCTCTCTTCTCCTTTAGCACACTTCCCTCTGATTGATCCACACACTTCACTTAGTGCACTTTCCTCTGATTGATCCCCACACTTCACCTATTTTACATATACCTGCCCTTCCCTAATTGTTTTTTTACACAGTTGTGTCCATCTTTGAGTGGTGCCTTTGTTTTAGCCTTTTTTGCATATGCACAAACCAATCAGCATGCACTCCCCCATTCTGAGCCTATAAAAGCCCCAGACCCAGCCACATTGGGAGAGAGACCACCCAACTTCTGGTGGGGAACCATCCTCGAATCCCCTGTCCACTGAGAACTGTTTTGTGGCTCAATAAAACTCCTCTCTGCCCTCCTCACTTTTTGATTTTCAGCGTAACCTCATTCTTCTTGGATGCAGGACAACAACTTGGGATCCACCTAACACGGGTACAAAGAAGGCTGTAACACGGGAAGCAGCTGTTGGGCCAAGCCAGCCCTGGAGCTGTAGGCCAGAGCAAGACCACAGGACTGACAGAGCTGTTAACACGCTGACATCTTTCGGGCTGCAGAGGGCGGGACTGAAAGAGCTATTAGCATGTTGTAACACCCACTCTGGGGCTTTGGGGTCACGGGCATCCCTGTTTGGGTGCCATCACATTCCCCTCATCTGGATGCCAGAGTCCACCATAGGAGTCACTTGCAACATGCCTGGTCCAGCCACAAGTCCCACACAGAGCCTGCTCCTGTGCTGGTGCTTGGAGCTACCAGTGGAACCCCACACTCACTAGCTCACACACCCCTCCCGCCAGGGGCTGAGTGCACAGTCACGGTGGCCACAGGATCTGCACCAGAGGACATGCCAGGCACAGCCCAGCAAGCCGAGTAGATGGGGCATCTCCTGTGGTTAGCCTGGGCTCCAGCAAGGCCTAGGTAGGGCATCGCCAGCCAGAGGTCTCTGGCTGGCAAAGTTGCCGAGAAACATCCTATGTCATTAAGGAGATGGGGAGGGGCAGAGGGGCACTTATGGAAATATGAATGATTTTTTTTTTTGAGACAGAGTCTCGCTCTGTCGCCCAGGCTGGAATGCAGTGGCGTGATCTTGGCTCACTGCAAGCTCTGCCTCCGGGGTTCACGCCATTCTCCTGCCTCAGCCTCCCGAGTAGCTGGGACTACAGGTGCCCGCCACCACACCCAGCTAATTTTTTGTATTTTCAGTAAAGACAGGGTTTCACTGTGTTAGCCAGGATGGTCTCGATCTCCTGAACTCGTGATCCATCCTCCTCAGCCTCCCAAGGTGCTGGCATTACTGGCATGAGCCACTGCACCAGTCACAAATGATATTTTAGAAGATAAATGGTCCTTTAGAAGAATAGATAAAAGATATAACAGTTTTTAGAGAATGTCTTTTTTTGGGTAGGGTGGGTGTAATCACCCAACGGTTTCATCTTGCCCATTGTCCACAAAGGCCAATGCACTGAGAACAGCAGCTTTTTTGCAGCAAAGAAAGACTTCAATAATTGCAGGGCTGGCCAAGTGGAAGGACAGGAATTCATTCCCAAATCCATCTCCCTGAGAATTCTTTTTTTTTTTTTTTTTTTTTTTTTGAGACGGAGTTTCACTCGTACTGCTGCCCAGGCTATATAGTGCAATGGCACCATCTTGGCTCACCGCAACCTCCGCCTCCCAGGTTCAAGCGATTCTCCTGCCTCAGCCTCCCGAGTAGCTTGGATTACAGGCATGCACCGCCACGCCCAGCTAATTTTGTATTTTTAGTAGAGATGGAGTTTCTCCATGTTGGTCGGGCTGGTCTCAAACTCCCGACCTCAGGTGATCCTCCCGCCTCGGCCTCCCAAAGTGCTGGGATTACAGGCGTGAGCCACGGCACCCGGCCAGGCTGAGAATTCTTAAGACAGGATTTTTTAAGGATAGTTTGGTAAGCATGGGGCTAGGGGATGGGTTGATGTGTTGGGTACTATGGGGAACGTGGAAGTGGAGAATAGTGTGGACTTTTGAAAGGATGTCTGCCTAGGAGTGGAGTTGGGCATGAGGGCAGGACTAAAAAAGAGTGAGTGAAGGAAAAGGTATGCAGGGAGCAGAAGAGTGGAGGGGTGGCTCGGGGTTTGGAGACTTGCCCGTCAATTCCCACAACAGAGACTTGGGAGGACTGGGTGGGTCCTGAAAAATTAGGTAAAGCAGAGTAGGTTGCCCGGTATTAAATAAGAAAAAATACTGGCCTACCTGCCACCATCAGGGTTACCCTTGTCTTAGATGAAGCAATGGTAGTTGCGGGGGCGTCCGTTCCAGGGCCCCATCAGTCTTCAGTGGCAAGGCCAGTGAGATCCAAGTAGGAGGTTTTGGCCAGCTCAGGAAGGGATGGGAGTGGTCCTTGTGGGGGCTGCTCACAGTCCAACTTCCAGTGGGGTCCTCTGCAGAGGGGGCATGGCCTGGTGGGCTTACCTGGGTTTGGGCATTGTCTAGACCAGTGGCCTTCATTGCCATACTTGAAACATGCGCCAGGTGGAGGTGGATTGCTAGGAGGCTTCTGTGTGGAGCTGCGGCCCTGTGGGCCTGCAGGGCCCCTGATGGCGGAGTCAAGCATTTGAAACTCTGCATGTTTTTGCCTTTTATTTTCCTCACCATGATTGTTAAAGACTTTGAAGGCTAAATTAAGAAGGTCTCGTTGTGGGTTTTGAGAGCCATCATCAAGCTTCTGTAGCTTACGCCGAATATCAGGGGTGGATTGGGACGTGAACGGAAGGTTTAAAATAGTGGTTCCTTCTGGGTTGGTTGGGTCTAGGTTGGTATATTTTCTCATGACTTCAGTTAAACAAGAGAGAAAAAGGGTCGTTTTTTCGTCAGGATCCTGGGGGATTTCTGAAAGTTTTTCATAGTTTATCACTTTATGGGCACCCTTTTTGAGTCCTGCAAGGAGACACAATCGTGGTCTCAATGGTAGCGTCCAGAGGCCCTGTCTTGATAATCCCAGTGGGGGTCCTGGTTGGGGACTGCCTGTGCGCCACTAGGCTGGGCAGGAGCTTGGTGATAAATTGATCAGCATGCCCCTGAGCTAGGGTCCAGATATGGTCCCGGTCTTCTGGGGTGAGGGTGGAAGAGAGGATAACGTAGAGGATATGCCAGATTAGTTCATAAGACTGGGTAAGGTACTGAAACTCCCTAATATAAGAGGTCAGGTCTTCTGGAAATGAACCCAGTCTTTTGTTAATTTGAGAGAAATCAGTGAGGGAGAAGGGAACGTGAACTCTAACAATACCTTCAGTTCCTGCTACTTCCTGAAGAGGGCACTCTAGCACAGGCACTAAAGTAAGGGTGGGGCATGGCCAAACATGGCACCTGAACAAGTGTGGATGGAAGAGAAGGAAGAACCTGGAAGTGGTTCCTGCTGAGTGTTTGAAGGGGAAAGGGGGATTGAGTTAACAGGCAGTGGAGGATAGATAGGGGCGTAAGGTGGTGGGATGGGTTTACAAGCCTCAGGAGAGGGCAGTAGGGGAGGAGAATAGGTACAGGCAATACTAGAATTGTCCTGAGGAGGGGGTGGTGTAGGAAAAGAAGCAGATACTGCTGACTGGGAAGATGGTGGCTGGGAAGATGGCGGTTGAGAAGACAACGAGGAGGCTTGGGCTAAAGAAGACGATTGAGAGGAAGAGGTAGGGGTTGGGAGGGGTGGACAGCAGTCTGCTGGATCTAACGAGGAAAAAGAGGTAGGGTTGGGAGGAGAAAGGCAATCAGGGTGGCGAGAATGGAGGAGAAGGATTTGAACAGGTGAGCAAGAATTGCAGAGGTCGGGTTGTGATCTGAGTGCAAAAAGGCCTGGACATAAGGAATTTCTCCCCATTTCTCTAGTCGTTGTCAATAATTGCTTAACTCAGTTAAAACTGTAAAGTCGAATGTTCCATTTGCGGGCCATTTGGACCCATTATCCAATTCGTATTGTGGCCAGACTGAATTGCAAAAAAAGACAAGGCGCTTAGGGTGGATATTTTGCCTGAGGCCTAAGGTTTGCAGGTTTTTTATGAGGCAGCCTAGAGGGCTGTTTTTTGGAAGGGAGGACCGGGAGTTTCCCATAACAGAGGGTAGGCTCAGGAGAACAAGGAAAAAGGAGACCGTCCTGGACAGCCAGAGGGAGACAATAAAAGGAGCAATCATCATCACCGCTGCCTTTTTCATTCCTAGAACGGGATCAAATGGATTAGACGCGTCTCCCTAAGACCAGGTGATGAGATGATCAGCGAGTGCCTGGCACACGCCGGAGCCTTGCTGGACCGACATTGGATTTTTGGACCGTAGACACCAAGAGAGGCCATGTGGCTTTTCCCTTGTTAACTGGGCTCCTAGGGAAACTTACCAATAGGCAAGACCAGTGACCAATGTGCATGCACAGAGAGGCAACTGGAGGCTGAGGAGCTTCCTTTGTCCTGCTGCTGTGGCCTGTTCTCCAGGGTGGAGGGGTAGGTCCATGGAGGATGTGGACCAGAGCCCCTCCCCGGTTTCGGCACTAGATGTAAGGTTCTTGTGTTGGTTCAAACCCTGAGAGCACGCCAAAAGACAACACGAAGTGGTGTGGAGCAGCAACATGCTGTTTTAATGAGCACGTGAGTGCAGGTGGGCTGAGGCCTAAAATGGCATCAGCCCCAAGTGAGGACGGGACAGGGGGTTTATAGTCCTCTGTAAACAGGAAGTGTCCCAGTCTAACATGACTGCTATGTAGTATGCGACGGCCTCTTTCTCGATCTTCAGGGGTACGTGTCTTCTGGCCAGGGAATGTGTCTTCCGGCTGGCTCTCTTCCTGCTTCTGCTATCTTGCTGACACACGCTGCTGGTGCAAGTGGCCTTGTGCCTTGGGACTGGGCCTGAGAAGGGAGGAGTTACTCATCCCTTCAAGCTTTCGGTCCCCGGGGAGAATCTTTCAAGTATGAACCTGGCCTTGTGAAAGCAGAGCTCCGGTTACACAGTGTATCCCGAATCCATGAATGTTATGATGGTGCTAATTTGAACCACTAAGAGGCCTTGTGAGAGTCTCTTCTTTCCCAGAAAATGTGGGGAACACAGAGAGTGTCTTTCTGGATAGACATACCCAAGAAACTTCTGCTGAGGAAAGTGAAAGCAAAGATACAACTTATCCCAGAAAGGGGAGTGCATATGTAGATGGTGATAAGTAATATAGCCTGAAGTATTCACACGGATATAATTAGAGTTAGGGTTATAGTTAAGGAGGAAGGGAAGGGAGACAGAAAGAAAGCAAGTAAGAAAGGAAGCAAGAAAAGATAAAACTGTGTCCAAGTTTCTTACTTGTATTAAACAGAGTGTTTTTCTAGATATTATTAACCAAGATAAGGAATCCCTAAAGAGAGGCAGGCTTGATTTAGAGCTGTCTGAGGGCTTCCAAAAGAGCTGTTCAGTGAATAAGAAGGAATCCAACCATGGAGCATCAGAGTCTAAGTTGGATGTATAGGTTTGTGTGTCTTCAGTATTGTCTTGTATTTTAAGACAGAATTAGATGTGCCCATCAGAAATGAGTGTATGGCATGAAAAAGTTGCAGATGGTAGGCCGCAGTGAACTCCAATTGTTTGGAAGGCTTAACTTGAACCTTCCTAGGCTAGAGAATTTTAAATGACTGAGATGTTTCTAACGTGCCTAGAGCTTCTTTTCTAATGAGCCCAAGGAGGGCTAGAATCTCTATCAGAGTTAGTCTGGGATGTAAAGGGGATCAGGATGTGCCACCCCAATATATGCCACTTTAGCCTATGGATTATTTTGAGCAGTTAAAAAATTAGAAATAGCAGGCCTGGTGCAGTGGCTCATGCCTGTAATCTTAGCACTTTGGGAGACCGAGGCAGGTGGATCACCTGAAGTCAAGAGTTCGAGACCAGCCTGGCCAACATGGTGAAACCCCATCTCTACTAAAAAAAAAAAAAAATACAAAAATTAGCCAGGCGTGGTGGGGCACGCCTGTAATACCAGCTACTCAGGAGGCTGAGGAAGGAGAATTGCTTGAAGCCAGGAGGTAGAGGTTGCAATGAGCCGAGATCGTACCACTGCACTCCAGCCTGCGTGATGGGAGCGAGACTCCATCTCAAAAAAAAAGAGAAAAAAAGAAATTAGAAATAGCAGACATATGAGGATCTCTGACCTCCCTTTCCTGCTGAAAAGCAGGGCATACATTTTGCTTTTGTAAAAAAATTTCCATTTATAAAAGCTTCCACCTCTCCCCTACCTGGAAGAGAAGGAAACTCTTCTACTCTAATACTTGAAGGGGGCCTGCCTCTCCACACCTGTGGGTATTTCTTGCAAGGTGGAGACGAGACACTGAGAAAAGAAATAAGACACAGAGACAGTATAGAGGAAGAAAAGTGGGCCAAGGGGACTGGTGCTCAGCAAGTGAGGACCTGCACCAGCATTGGTCTCTGAGTTCCCTCAGTATTTATTGATCACTATCTCTACTATCTTGGCGAGGGGGATGTGGCAGGACTATAGGGTAATGGTGGCCAGAGGGTCAGCAGGAAAACATGTGAGCAAAGGACTCTGTGTCATAAATAAGTTTAAGGAAAGGTGCTGTGCCAGGATGTGCACATAGGCCAGATTTATGTTTGACTTTACACAGACGTCTCAGTGCAGTAAAGAGCAGTATTGCCGCCAGCAGGTCTCACTTCCAGCCATAAGGCAGTTTTCTCCTATCTCAGTAAATAGAATATATGATCAGGTTTTACACTGAGACATTCCATTCCCAGGGACAAGCAGGAGACAGATGCCTTCCTCTTGTCTCAACTGCAAAGAGGCCTTCCTCTTTCACTAATCCTCCTCAGCACGGACCCTTTATGGGTGTCGGGCTGGGGGATGGAGGTCTTTCCTTTCCTACAAGGCCATATCTCAGGCTATCTCAGTGGGGGGAAACCTTAGACAATACCCAGGCTTTCTTGGGCAGAGGTCCCTGTGGCCTTCCACAGTGCATTGTGTCCCTGGGTACTTGAGATTGGAGAATGGTGATGACTTTTACCAAGCATACTACCTGCAAACACTTTTACCAAGGCACATCCTGCACAGCCCTAAATCCATTAAATCTTGAGTCAATATAGCACATGTTTCTGCGAGCACAGGGTTGGGGCTAGGGTTACAGATTAACAGCATCTCAAGGCAGAAGAATTTTTCTTAGTACAGATCAAAATGGAGTTTCTTATGTCTTCCTTTTTCTACATAGACACAGTAACAGTCTGATCTCTCTTTCTTTCCCCCACAATGCTTGTTTGAGGACATGTATTTATCACCAGAGAGGACTTGAAACTGCATAACAAACCGTACTTGCCAGACATTTCCTAATCACCTTCTCACTGTTTACTCCCTCCCCCAATAATCGCAAAGCTCCCTTTCCCTTTGACTATTCTATTCTCTTCACAATTTATCACCCCTTGTTAAATGGTATGTAAGCCCCCAGCCCTAAACTCCTACTTGGGTTTTCACTTCTCTTTTGTGAAGCCTCATTATGTATGCAAAATAAAATTTTTCTACTGTTAATCTGTCGTTTATCAGTTGAAGTGACAGGCTGGGGCTGGGCGCGGTGGCTCACTCCTGTAATCCCAGCACTTTCGGGAGGCTGAGGTGGCCGGATCACGAGGTCAGGAGATCGAGACCATCCTGGCTAACACAGTGAAACCCCGTCTCTACTAAAAAATACAAAAAATTAGACGGGCGTGGGCCGGTCGCGGTGGCTCCCGGCTGTAATCCCAGCACTTTGGGAGGCCGAGGCGGGCGGATCACGAGGTCAGGAGATGGAGACCATCCTGGCTAACACGGTGAAACCCCGTCTCTACTAAAAATACAAAAAATCAGCCGGACGAGGTGGCGGGCCCTGTAGTCCCAGCTACTCGGGAGGCTGAGGCAAGAGAATGGCGTGAACCCCCCAGGGGGCGGAGCCTGCAGTGAGCCGAGATTGCGCCCCACTGCACTCCAGCCTGGGCAACAGCGAGACTACGTCTCAAAAAAAAAAAAAAAAAAAAAATTAGCCGGGTGTGGTGGCGGGCGCCTGTAGTCTCAGCTACTCAGCAGGCTGAGGCAGGAGAATGGCGTGAACCCCGGAGGCAGAGCTTGCAGTGAGCCAAGATTGTGCCACTGCACTCCAGCCTGGGCGACAGAGCAAGGCTCTGTCTCAAAAAAAAAAAAAAAAAAAAGTGACAGGCTCTACACACTGAATTTAAGAAGGTAGAGGTCAGGTTTTTTCATCATCTACAAAGGTATTCTGCTTCTAAAATGAGTTAGAACAATGGATTTGACCACAATCAGATGGACATTAAGGGTAAGAAAGAAAAGTGGCTCAAAGCAGCCTGAGGAATGTAAGTATGCAAAATTTATCAGGCTCAGAGAGACTTGAGCAAGATCCTTCAGTCATATCCCTCTCAGCCATACCCAGGAATAACTGTTTCAAGGCATTCTGACAGGGGCGGCAACTCAGCTCTTGCCTGTAATCCCAGCTACTCAGCAGGCTGAGATGGGAGGATCACATAAGCCCAGGAGTTTGAGACTGCAGCAAGCTATAATCAGGCTACTGCATTTCACCCTGGGCAACGGAGAGAAAACCCATCTCTAAAAAAAGTTAAGATAAATAAAAAATAAATAAGCAAAAAATAAATTTGGAGCCGGGCGCGGTATCTCATGCCTGTAATCCCAGCACTTTGGGAGGCCGAGGTGGGTGGATCACCTGAGGTCAGGAGTTTGAGACCGGCCTAGCCAACATGGTGAAACACCATCTCTACTAAAAATACAAAAAATTAGCCAGGTGTGGTGGTGGGCGCCTGTAATCCTAGCTACTCGGGAGGCCAAGGCAGGAGAATCGCTTGAACCCAGGAGGTAGAGGTTGCAGTGAGCCAAGATCGCACCGTTGCACTCCAGCCTGGGCAACAAGAGCAAAATTCCATCTCTAAATAAATAAATAAATTTTGGTGTTTTTTTTTTTTCTTTCCTGTTGTTTCCAGACTAATAACCTAAAATGTTACCACAAGTTGGGCAATGTGAGTCTCACTCATTACCTTCTTTTTCCTGAAATTAGTGACATAAAAAAAAATGTATAGCCAACAATAGCTTATGTTATTTTAATAAACCAATGTACAATTTTGTTTGTTTGTTTTGTTTTTGAGACAGAGTCTTGCTCTGTCACCCAGGCTGAAGTGCACCCAGGCTGAAGTTGGAGGCTATGGTGAGCTGCACCACTACACCACTATGGGAGGCCGAGGCGAGTGGATTGCCTGAGCTCAGGAGTTCGAGACCAGCCTGGGCAACGTTGTGAAACCCCGTCTCTACTAAAACACAAAAAATTAGCCAGGCCTGGCGGCGTGTGCCTATAGTCCCAGCTACTCAGGAGGCTGAGGCAGGAGAATTGCTTGAACCCGGGAGGTGGAGGTTGCAGTGAGCCGAGATTGCGCCACTGCACTCCAGCCTTGGTGACAGAGTGAGACTCCGTCTCAAAAAAAAAACAGAATATAAGGTGAAGGCCAAGCAGGGTGGCACATACCTGTTGTCTCACCTACTCAAAAGGCTGAGGCCAGAGGAGGATTGCTGGAAGTGAGTTCAAAGCCAGCCTAGAGAATATATTGAGACTCTGTCTCTAAATTTTATATATATATGGTGAATTCACCTTTACCATGTCTTTTATGTATAAGCAATGGGATTGATTAGCAAGTAATGGGACTCTGAAATCAAAGGGGTAAATTTGGGTAAATCTTTATAAATATAATAACCTTGAACCCCACAAATCTCTCTAAGCGTCCTTTAAAAAATAGACTTTCTGTCTGAGTAGGTGAGTCCTTTTTTTTGTTTGAAGATACTAGAAAGCTCTTACTTGAGACAGCTCCTAAAAGAATGTCAATTCAACAGAAGTCTCATAGCCAGTATAACTAATTCTAACCCCCTAACTAGAGTCAGATACTAGGATACCCCTAAGGGACAACAATGAAATCTGAATTTGGGTGTCATTGCTTACATATCAAAACAGTTGCAAGAGATAGTTAATTTATATTTGCAGAAACCATATGAATTTGTATGAAAATGATTTTTTAAAGTGCTATATCAAGAAAACTAGAACATAATGCAGAACAAATAAAATTTACTTATATGGGTGCCAAGAATAGAAATTCTGGGTTCCGCATACATCAGCATCTAGAATAATCTGCAGTAGGTATGGATGGTTGATTGAGGCCTTTATTCAATGGTAGTCTACAAAGAATAAGACAGAAGTAAGAACTTTCCTGTTAAAATGGAAAGATAGAGTAAACAAGTTTAGGAATATCTCATAAGCCACTGATTCCATTCTTAGGTCTATATCCAAGGGAAGTTCTTGCACGTGCACACAAGGAAACATGGAAGAGAATGTCCATATATGTACTGTTCACAGTAACAAAAATTTGCTGAGGAGGAAGGAACTAAAACTCCAACAATAGGAGAGCGGATAGAAAGGAACATATTATATTCACAGAACGGAATATTTTACAAAAATCAGAATAAACTACAACATTACTCAAAATCATGGCTGCATTATAGCAACATAATATTCAGAGAAAAAGTTTAAAAGACTACATAGAACTGTCAATTGAGGAAAATGACAAGATAAGTCTCAATCATTTTAGGAGGTTTATTTGCCAAAGTTAAGGACATGCCCGGGAGACAGGTCTATGCCTTTCTCTGATGATGATTTTGAGGGCTCCAAATTTAAAGGGGAAAGGGCAGGATATTGAGAAGCGCACAGTTTTCACATAAACCAAAGGGGCAGAGGAAAAATATGGGGAATCTGCATTTTACATAAGACAACAGACAAAATGGGGTAGAGGGAACAATCAGATATGCATTTGTGTCTGGCGAGCAGGGTGACTGCACATGTAAAGATAAGCTATCAATTTGCATTGCCATGGTGAAGTTTTAACAGCTCACCAGGAATTTCCCTGTGGGCAAAATATGGGAGAGGCATGTAGCTTTTCATCTTGTAGCCATCTTATTTAGGAATCAAAAGCGGGAGGCAGGTTTGTGTGACCCAGTTCCCAGCTTAACTTTTCCCTTTGGCTAAATGAGTTTGGGGTCCCAAAGTTTAATTTCCCTTCACAGAACACAGTTTTATTTTATAAAATTAACAAAAACACACAATATGTAGATACATATTGATAAAAATAAAACTATGTAAAAAGGTAAACAACAGAATATTCAATTTAGTAATAAAATAACCAACTGTGGATGGTTATCTTGAATTGAAGGGTTGGAAATAAGGGATACAGGAAAATCACACACAATAAACTAAATTGGAAGATGGGCCTAATGCTAACACCAAAAATGGACCTCTTGACGGCAGAATTGCATTTATCTATCCAGCCTCAGGAAGAGTTACACAACCTCAAGTTTCCTCAAGTGAGGCTGTGTGTCTACGAAATGTGGGGCATGGAGAAGCAAGCATAGCACAGTTTTCCAGGAGGAGCTGGCTTAATAAAAGAGGGTGGAATGTGAGGGGCCAAACTTTTCATGTGTAGATCCCCTCTCAAACTCTACAACCAGATAATTCATTAGTTTAGTGGTGAGAACTAAAAGATGAGACATGAAACTAAAATTATTCAGGTATAATTGTACCTTATAGAAACTGGACAAGGGGGATGCCACTTTTCCCACTTATACAATCATTCAGTGTATTGAACTACCCTGTGAAAAGATAAGTACAATTGCATTAATAGATTAAGTAAACTACAACAAGGTATGGGGTCACACACCTGTAGTCCCAGCTACTCAGGAGGCTGAGACAGGAGGATTGGTTGAGCTCAGGAGTTAAAGGCTGTAATGAGTTATAATCATGCCACTGCACTCCAGTATGCGTGACAGAGTAATACTTCATCTCTTGAAAAATAAAGAGAGAAAGAAATTATAGCTTCAAACTCTGTGCTATTTTGAAGACATAAAGTAAAATGATAAAAAGAGTTGAAAATAAAGGAGTGGACAAAGATACATCTGAATCTAATCAATTTTTTGAACTTTTATTTTAGGTTCAGGGGTACATTGGGTATATTTTAGGTTCTGGTGGGTGGAGGGATGTCCTTTAGTTCTGTCCTTTGTCCAGTACCCATGAAGATAAGCTGTTAATTTACATTGTTAGGGTGAAATTCAACAGAACTATTTTAGGGTACAGATATCAAGGTCCACAAGAAATTTCCTTGTGAGCAAACTGAAGATGGTATATAGCCTTTTGTCTTTGTAGCTATCTATTTAGAGGAAAAAATAAGAGGCCATTTTATGTGACTTGGGTCCAAGCTTGACTTTTCCCTTCAACTTAGGGAATTTGGGGTCCTAGTGTTTTTATTTGCCCTTCCTAGCTGTTATATGTAAGTTGCTCTGGTGATTTTTCCTGAAGTTTATATTGCCTAACTTCAGTTGGCAGGGCTTTAAGAAAAAGCACAATTTTAATCTTTAGTGAGTCTAACCAAGAAAAATGGAAACATCAGTTCAGAGACTTGTAGAGACAAAAATATTTAGTATTTGGTCTAAATTGTAGCCAAATAACAAAAACTCAAAAACAATGGGCAGGGCTAGAGTCTAATAACAGGTGTACTATAGTGTTTTTTCTGAAATGCAATTTTTCTTTCTTTCTTTCTTTTTTTTTTTTTTTGAGATGGAGTCTTGCTCTGTTGCCCAGGCTGGAGTGCAGTGGCACTATCTCGGCTCACTGCAAGCTCTGCCTCCTGGGTTCACACCATTCTCCTGCCTCAGCCTCCTGAGTAGCTGGGACTACAGGCACCCGCCACCACACCTGGCTAATTTTTTGTATTTTTAGTAGAGACGGGGTTTCACCATGTTAGCCAGGATGGTCTCGATCTCCTGACCTCATGATCCGCCTGCCTCGGCTTCCCAAAGTGCTGGGATTATAGACTCGAGCCACCGTGCCCGGCCCCCGCAATTTTTCTTTCTTTAGTCTCTCATTTATACCAAAGACAAATCATAGTAAGACTAATTTACTTGTAAAATGTTTTAGTCTTACTATATTTGGCCTGATTCTTTGCATAAAGTATAGCAAGAATAGTGATTAGTGATATAGGCATTTTTTAAGTTGGTGTTGCTAGAACTTTTTCTTTCTTTTTTTTTTTTTTTTTTTTTTTTTGAGATGGAGTCTCTCTCCGTTGCCCAGGCCGGAGTGCAATGGCGCGATCTCTGCTCACTGCAACCTCTGTCTCCCAGGTTCAAGCAATTCTCCTGCCTCAGCCTCCCAAGTAGCTGGGATTACAGGCACTCACCACCGCACCTGGCTAATTTTTATATTTTTAGTAGAGATGGGGTTTTGCCATGTTGGCCAGGTTGGTTTCGAATTCCTGCCCTCAGGTGATCCGCCCACCTCGGCCTCCCAAAGTGCTGGGATTACAGGCATGAGCCACTGTGCTTGGCCACTAGAACTTTTTCATAAGGAATCTCAGGTTACACTTTTAAAAGCTTCTTAAAGCTGAGAAGCCAAGCCAAAGATTTGCCATCAGACTGTGCTTATAAAACCAGTGTATAAAACTGTATAAAATATGTGTGTATAAAACCAGTGAATTCCTCTCTTTTTGAGGTTCCCAAAATATCTGGAGAGTCCTGGGCCTGTCATAAGGTGATATTATTTACTTACCACAAGATCATCAGGAACCTCGTAAGGGAGCCGTGTAGATGAGGCACCAAGCCAGTCTTTCCAAGGGGCTTTTTATTTGCTCTATGAAGACAACCTAAATTGCTCAAAGCAGTCTGGTCATATCCAAAAATATATCATTCCAGTTAAAGCCTTGGTAAAATAACCAGTATATCCAATTGTGAGCTGTTACAAAAGAAAGCAGATTCTTACTGTGTATGCAAATAACTATATTGCCATAAATTAAGAATACTCACAAATAGCTTCCAAATTTTGGAGAAATCAGGTAGAGAAAGGTAAATGTTTCCTTTTTTTTTTTTTTTTTTTGAGACAGAGTCTCGCTCTGTCAACAGGCTGGAGTGTAGTGGCGTGATCTCGGCTCACTGCAACCACCACCTCCCAGGTTCAAGCGATTCTCCTGCCTCAGACACCCGAGTAACTGGGACTACAGGCGCGTGCCACCACACCTAGCTAATTTTTGTATTTTTAGTAGAGATGGGGTTTCACCATGTTGGCCAGGATGTCTCAATCTCTTGACCTTGTGATCCGCCTGCCTCAGCCTCTCAAAGTGCTAGGATTATAGAAGTGAGCCACCACGCTCGGCAAATGTTTCAATTTTATTCACAAAAGTATACTTTACCCAATTGTTGTAAATTATAAATATTAATGTTTAAAATAAAAGTTTTTCTTGACTCAAAAACAAAACAGGAAAAGAATCAGCAATATTTTAAGCAAAACAGTTACAAAAATTATTTTAGTCTTTTATCAGTTTAGTTCCATGTAATTCATTCCTGTTCTGCTTGAAGTTATCAACTTTCATGAACCTATTAACTTTGTTTACTAGAGTCTTGAAAAATTTCACATTGTTCAATGTTATGATCTCCAAAGTTATCAAAAACCTGTATTCAAGAGTACTTGTCAGGATCCTTATTATGAATTTTTTTGAAGAAGAATCAAATTTTGGACTATAGCTGATTATAAACTGTCTTTCAAGAAGAATGAAAATAAAACAATAAATGTCTATGGATGGCAAAAGACTTAGAATAGCCGTAATTAAAGACACAATTGACAGCCAGGTGTAGCGGCTCATGCCTGTAATCCCAGCAATTTGGGAGGCCAAGGTGGTCGGTTCACAAGGTCAGGAGATCAAGACAATCCTGGCTAACATGGTGAAACCCCATCCCTACTAAAAATACAAAAAAAAAAAATTAGCTGGGCGTGGTTACAGGCGCCTGTACTCCCAGCTACAGGTAGGAGGGAGGTAGGAGAATGGCATGAACCCAAGGAGGTGGAGCTTGCAGTGAACCGAAATGGCGCCACTGCACTCCAGCCTGGGTGACATAGTGAGACTCTGCCTCCAAAAAAAAAAAAAGACACAATTGACAAGAAAATTTGCTTATTTCTGTGGCATATAACAATTTAACACAATAATCATATGACTCATAACATAGGCCAAGACATATCATAATTTTAGGAATCTCATACAATTTTGGAGCACATATTAATAACACATTTCTGCAAATGTAACTCAAAGTTAAATGCCACTTCTATTTGACAGTGTTTTCCATATGATTTTTATATACCAAAATTAAAAGTTAGTTTCAGGTCAAAAAGACTTAATTTTAGAATATAAAATTTGATTTTGAGAAGTTTGTCAACTATTAAAGGCTTAAAACACTTGATAGGAAAATAAGAAAGGTTTCAAACCCTGGATCAAAATAGAATTACACATAAGTAATCCTTATCTTACACAAATAAGTTACTCATTTAGCCAAAGTGATAATTCAAAGATTTCAAAAAGCAAAAACCCTTACTCTTTGATAGAGAGGAGACTCAGTTCTCTAAACAATCAAAAAGACAAAGACAGCATGAGGCAAACTCTCTTTTTTCTTTTGCAATGTATTTAAAAGGTGAACAAAAAATCTTGCATTTGTTATCTCTTATATGGAAATTTTGTTAAAAAATTTTTATCTCTATATCTGTATATTATTAATGCTAAAGCTAATTTTAGTAAAACCTTATGAACAGGTCTATCTAACCTCAATTAGTTTTGACCACAGAAGATAAGATTTGTATAAACCTTTTATAACCTTTTATAATTTTTTAAATTTAGTTTTATCTGTTATTAACTATTAAAAATTTAAAACATTAAAACAAACATCTAAACTAAGCTAGGTGTGGCAGCTCACACCTGTAATCCCACCACTTTGGGAGGCCGAGGCAGGAGGATCCCTTGAGTCCAGGAGTTCAAGACCAGCTTGGGTAATAAACTGAGATCCCGTCTCCACAAAAAAAATATTTAATTAGCCAATTATGGTTGTGTGCACCTACAGTCCCAGCTACTTGGGAAGCTGAGGCAGGAGGAACCCTTGAGCACAGAAGTTTGAGGTTATATAGTGAGCTGATAACACCACTGCAGTCCAGCCCGGGCAACAGAATGAGACCCCGTCTCGAAACCCTCAAAACTGAACAACATTTTTCTTACCAACAACTATATTTTTATGTCTTTTTAATAACCTTTTTTTTTTTGAGACTAAATCTTGCTCTGTCACCCAGGCTGGAGTGCAATGACACGTTCTCGGCTCACTGCAACCTCTGCCCCTCGGGATCAAGCAATTCTCCTGCCTCAGCCCCCTGAGTAGCTGGGATTACAGAAGTGTGCCACCACAACCAGCTAATTTTTGTATTTTTAGTAGAGACAGGGTGTCGCCATGTTGGCCAGGCTGGTCATGAACTCCTGACCTCAGGTGATCCACCCACCTCCTCCTCCCAAACTGCTGGGATTACAGGCATGAGCCCCTGCGCCCTTGCCAATCTTCTTTATTTAAAACATCTTTTTTGTATACGTTGCATATAGAAGTGTTTTTGTGTATGTTGTATATATTTTGTATGTAGAAGCATTTTTTGTATCTAGAAGGCTTTTCTTTTCCTTTTTTTTTTTTTTTTTGTGAAATAGAGGATCTTACTCTCTTACTCTGTTGCCCAGGCTGGAGTACAGTGGCATGATCATAGTTCACTGCAGCCTAGACCTCCTGGGCTCAAGCAGTCCTCCCACTTCAGCCTCCTGAGTAGCTGGGACTACAGGCATGTGCCACCATGCCTGGCAAATTTTTTTTTTTTTTCATAGAGACAAGGTTTCACCATATTGCCCAGACTCATCTTGAACTCCTGGGCTAAAGCAATCTACCAGCTTTAGCCTCCCACAGTGCTGGGACTACAGGCATGAGCCACCATGCCTGGCCTAACCTAGAAGTTTTAATTATACATAATAATTATAATATTATTATATTATTATGTATATAATATTATATTATTATGTATATAATATTATTATGCTTAATAACTCTGATTTTTAGTGAAAAATCAAGGAAATAAGTAATTTTAACTGTTATATACCAGATGTAGAGACCAATACAAAGGAAAGAGCTCTCAAGACAGTCTCTGTAGGACCTAATTTCTCTCAGAATGGCCAGGAGGCACAGCTGGACTAGGGAAAGTGAGGCACAGGTCATGTCCCCAGTCCTCACAACGGCCACTGGTCTAGGCCACTGGTATGGGCCTCTCATATATATATATGGCTTGAATATCAGCTTTTAGTTAAGCTGACTTCTGACCATGTAGCTCTTTTTTAATTAAAAAAATCTTTCAAAATTTCTTATTATCAGATTTTAGCTGAGACAAACAGCTAACATTGCTGGCTTTTGAACTTTTTAACCAAAGACACCCTACATAACCAAGAATGCATGAGGTGTCTCCAAAGACGCACAAAGAAGTACTCACAAGATCCAGAACTAACTTCAAAGATAGCTCAAAGAAGTAAGAGTTTTGCTAATCACAAATGGGGTATAATTTGTATCTGTCTGATTATATTCTCTCTAGGGTCTCAGCTTCTCATCTGGCCATCACAAAGGCCCAAAAAGCCCCATGTGCCCTTACAGATGGAATACAATCAGAAGCTGTCCATGGAAAGGAAAAAGATGAAAAACAAATGGGTACCCCCAAAAGTAAAAAGTCACATGATTATCAAACCAAAAGGGGCTGATTCCCTGCCCAGGAGTCAAACCCAGGCCACTCTGGTGAAAGCAGAGAATTTTATCTAAACTACAAGGTGGAGCAGACTACTTAGTGAATCTTGAATGGGATCCAAAGTAAGGAGTTTGAGCTCATAAAGGGTTTTAACTTTGTTTTCAGTTAGGGGTTTGCTCTTTAATTTTGTCAAGAGAATTTCTAAGGCTAGCCATGACACCATTGTATGTCTTTCTTTTAATGTAATCTTCCTATAAATACAAATAAGGCAATTGTTGAGAATGAGAGATCTTTAAAAATGTTTTTTGAGTTTAGGAGTCTTTCTAATTTAAAGGATCCATCGTCTGGACATTGGAAATTAGAATTTCCACTGGTATACTTAATTCAATGCAACAGCCTCTTCATTGGAAAACCCAAGATATAAATTTCTAGGTTTAATGTAAGTTTTTATCATTTAAGAAAAAGATGTTTCTTGAAGAGGCATAGAAGTGGCAATCCCAAAGAGTCTCTCCCTCAAAAATTTACTCCCAGGAATAGGCCAAGATAGAAAGATTCTTATTGCCACACATGGTTAAGGATGCTGTTTGTGCATACAGTGCCTCTGGTGACTTAGAAATTTGTGGGGATCACCAGTCACAGACCTCTTAATTTGTGACACCAAGTAGGCTCTTTTAGGATAGGACTTTCCTAGCACTAACCAGGCAACAAGGGTTGAGGCAACAAAAACCCTGTAGAGATGGGACTTTTAAAGACAAACTACCTCAAGAGCTTGACACATTTGGAACAAAAAGTGTATTGCTTCAAATCTTATATGACTCTGGTTCCCAGCCATTTTCAGACTGGCCACCAGACATGATCCAAAAATCATGCCACCCAAATGACGGAGACAGAGAGTGCTCCCACTTGGTCACAGGTCAAGCTCAAGGACATAAAACAAGACAAGAAGGGAACCTCATCCAGTTTTTATTTTGGAAACCCACAGCAAAGTTTATACGCTGCTCTGATCACAATCAAAACTGACCAGTTTTCAGGGTTGGCTTGAAAAACGGGCTTATAGGAGGTTTAGGCCCATGTTCCACCCTATGGTGTCCTTCTTTATCACAGAACAACACAAAAAGACAAAGAAGAAAACTGTTTCTGGGAGGAGAAAGACCAAACAATACGAATATTCATACCAAACAGTACATCAGATTTGTTAGACCCACTACTAGCCACACAAATTTTTTTCTCCTATTAATCAAAATTTTGCAGAGGAAAAAGAGACATACAGTGATTTTTGCCATCCACTTGACTGGATTCCACAGAGAGAGACCGAGAGGCTGGTTGGTAAGAAAATCTTACCTTTCTGCCATCTAGTCAGGTCCTAGGTTCCCTTCACTGCAGTTTCCAGAACAGCAAAGAGACTTTGGGATCCTGCTGACAGCACCAAAACTGTAGAAGCTAAGGGAATATTTCCCTTCATCCTCTGAAGGTTTGATGAAAAATCAACTGACAAAAGGCCAATTACTAGGGGAGATGGCATAGAAATTTACTAGCATGCATTGGGGGAAAGTCACAAGTGATTACCCTAACAATGGGGTATGAATGTTTATATACCAATTTAAGGTTACCAGAAAGAATGGGGGCTTAAGTCTGGCTACATCAATACAGGTTTTCTCTACAGATGAAGGTCTCCCTCATAAAACACAGTTTTTAGGACTACTTCTGTTTGCAGGCCCTCTGAACCACTATCATGAAGTATGTCAAACAAATAGATTTTGGAGTGAAATGTTTTTATTTCCTCAGGAAACCAGCCCTAACAACTCTGAGGCAAGAAGAGGCTTCAGGACTGGATATGGGACTTAGGTGACAGAAAGTCTCCTACCTCTTCAAAAGCGCAAACATACTTTATTTCTGTTAAAGAGAAAAATGTAACACAGTTGTTAAGATGGTAAAGCAGACTTCATTCAGCATTATTGCCATAGGTGTACTTTGCAGTAGAGGATTGAGATTGGGATCAGCTCCTAATACAAGGAAAATAAGGGATTTACAGCCAAAGACTGAGAGGTAGGGATGGAACGTGGGGCAGGACAGGGGTTAGTGAATGGAAAATTACTAAAAGTATACGTTAATTTTTTCTAAAGTGACCTAACAGTATTCTTGCTATAGGCAGACCAGGGTGATCAGATATCAATTGGAGAATAAGGAATGTGGTCAGATATCGAGGGCGAATCAGATATTGAAGATAGGGGATGCTGGCTAAAACTGGGCTCTTGAGGCAATGTCCAAGGTCCAAGCATAGGTGGGAAAGGGGTGAGGAGACTGTGTCTAGGGTTTGGTCAAGGAGGGTCTTTGTCAGTCCCTTCTACTTCACTCTGTAAAACCCCCTAGTAATTTTATTGGAACCTTAGGGAAGGTGTTACACAAACACAATTTAAGCTCAAGGTTGCCAGGAGATTTTGACCCCTTCATCCTAGAAATTCATGTGGTGGCCACTGTGATGAAGGAAACCCACATATCCTGGAAGAGGGAAGGCCTTGCCCATTTCTCACAAATCTGCTCATCCAGAATTGGCCTCACCAGTTAGGAGACTCAATTCATTTGGACCAATCCTGTCTTTCCACTAGAACTTTCCTGGCTCTACTTAAGCCCATTTTCCCCAAATGTGCTCTTCCAGAATTGGCCTTGTGAAGTGACTGCTTGGTTCTCTCCGCTTCTTCCTCATGCATCTTCCCAGTTCAGCATAAGCCACCATACTGATCCTAGGTTGACCCTTCTTCAACACCTGGAACAGCATCCAGGAACCTAGACAGACGTCAATTTGGAGATTTGTTTGGCATCCTGGTCCCCACCCAAAATTGAGGTCCTAGCTCTGCAAACCACCCCCAGAGTACTCTGGTATCTCCATCCTGCACTCCTGGCTTCTCTTTCCATTCCCAGCTTTCCTATGGTGCAGGAAGGTGCCTCCCCTTTGGCCCCACATCCCCAGTAACTTATTTGAGACAAAGTTGCAATGTAAAAAGCCATGTTTGCTCATTTCCGTTGCCAGCATAATTTCACAAAGCCCCTGACTCTGTGACGATGTCCTTCTGTCTGGGAGAATGCTTTAAAAACAAAACAGGGGCTGGGCACAGTGGCTCATGCCTGTAATCCCAGCACTTTGGGAGGCCGAGGCAGGTGGATCACTTGAGGTCAGGAGTTTGAGACTAGCCTGGCCAACATGATGAAACCCCGTCTGTACTAAAATACAAAAATTAGCCAGGCGTGGTGGCAGGTGCCTGTAATCCTAGCTACTCGAGAGGCTGTGACACAAAAATCACTTGAACTCGGGAGGTGGAGGTTGCAGTGAGCCGAGATCGCACCACTGCACTCCAGCCTGGGTGACAGAGTGAGAGTTTGTCCAAACAAACAAACAACAACAACAACAACAAAAACAGGCAGGATACAGCACATTGCCCCCCACATCTCCTGTCTGAGTCACTATGTTCCTTAAAAGATAAATGAGCCGGGCGCAGTGGCTCATGCATGTAATCCCAGCACTTTGAGAGGTCAAGGCAGGTGGATCACCTGAGGTCAGGAGTTCAAGACCAGCCTGGCCAACATAGTGAAACCCCGTCTCTAACAAAAATACAAAATTTAGCTGGGCGTGGTGGTGGGTGCCTGTAATCCCAACTACATGGGAGGCTGAGGCAGAAGAAACACTTGAACCCAGGAGGCAGAGGTTGCAGTGAGCCAAGAGCGCGCCACTGCAGTCCTGCCTGGGCGACAAGAGCAAAACTCCATCTCAAAAAAACAAACAAACAAACAAACAAAAAAACACATAAATGAACTCAGTCCTTGCACATAATATGTGACACATATTTTCCTACACATAATATGTGACAGGGTTAGTGATTATGCTCTATAATCTATAACCAGATGTACTCTTGCACCCAAGCATTGATGTGATTCTGCTTTAATGTAAAATCTGAGCAAGTTTGACGTAAGTTCTGAAGGCATACTGAAACCTCCATGACCTGTATATAAGTTATGAGCAGAAACGCTGTTTCTAAGCAGTCTGCAAAATCTCTCTAAAAGACTCCTCCAGGGCTGTAAGTCCTCAGTCTGTAGTCCTCAGAAAGACTTCTAAATAAAACTAAATTTAAATATTTAAAAGCTTGATTTTTTTTTTCTTCAGTTGACATTAACAAAGATTATCTCCTTGACCAATCTCTAGACAGGTTCCTGGGAGTACTCTTTACTAAGCTTCAACCTTGGTCTATAAAGACTTGAAAAACACTAACACAGTGTCTAACAGCTCAAGGCCACAACTCTGGGATGACCCTAGCCCTCCTTTAGATGCCTGACTGAGAAAGATCAAGGCTACAAAAAGAATATACTGTGTGTTCCAGGCAAGACCTGAAAATAGGGCTCCTGTCTCCCAGCCTCTGTGGGAGGGCAGGAGCCTAGCTTTGTTTAGCCCCAGTTAGGAGACTCAGTTCATATGGACCAATCCTCCCTTTCCACTTTCTATAATTTTTCACTTTCCTGTTTCTACGCAGGTCTTCCTCACTCACACACCTCCCTATTCCCTCAGTCTCCCTTTAAAACACCCAGTCACGTCTATACCAATAAAAGTTGTGTTCATGCTGGCCTCCTCCCTATTGCACCAAGGGCCATGCACCTGTCCTGGCCCAGGCCCGGCCACCAGCTCCTCTGCTCCCTGTCCTTCCTCAGCAGCCAAACCAGAAACATGCATGGGTAAGAATTTTGCATTTTTGCACAGTTTTATCACGTGGGCAAAAACACATGTACAAAGTTCTCTGCAGGCACGATCTCTACCATTGTGTTTGAGCAAACCTAGAGGTGTCATGGTAGCAATACCTTTTGGCACAGGATCACCCATTGAAGAGTCTCAGTGAAAGAAATCTCAAGGAGGCCAAAGGCAGGTGGCAGAGGCAGCCTTGCATCAACTCAGCCACTGCTCCTGGGCTCTACTCCCAACAAGACTTGGAACACTGGGTGGTGGCTGTTGGGAGGCAGGAGGAGGGTGATGCTTGGTAGGTCTCCATCATCTGATTTCTCAGGCTCCAGTTGTCTGTTCCTGGAGCAGGGTGATCCAGCCAAGTGAGGCAGTCAGGGAGTGCATTGGCAGGGCTCAAGGGAGGCTGTGACCTGGGGGCATCTCTGGGGGCATCTGTGTCTCCTCCTGGGTTGCAGTCATCGGTTCCTAGGTGGGTGGTTCTGTGCCCGTCCTAAAGGTGCTAGGCACTCTGGGTTCTTGTCTCAGGTGGGCCCATTTCAGAAGTCCACAGGAATGGGAAAGCAATTCAATGTCCTGGTGGTCCCAAGAGAGGTGACCCAGCTTTGGATAGAAAGCAGGCTGCCAGGGACTTGAATCCTCTTGTACACTGGAACATGCTCTACAGAATCCCAGGCCTCAAGCACAAGTTGTTGAAAGTGCTTCACATCTGTCCTGTTTCAGGTGACAAAGGATGAGTGCCCTTTTTTGTGGTCTTCTGGCTGATTAGGCAGTCCCAAGCAGATAGGGGGCAAGCTGGGTGGTGACAGGAAGCCCAGAGCTGATCGCAACAGAAGAATGGCCTGGTGTTATAAACATAAAAGCCAATCACCTTTGATGAAATTTTCTAGAATGAAATCCTTTTGGTGACAGACTGGGTTAGAAGTTGAAAAGAAGAGTATTAGCTTCCTAGAAGGAAGCTCTTTTGGGGGACACTGGCTTGTAGTATGCTGCATGATTTGGGGCATGATTATTGCCCCAAATCACGTAGGTAGTTCTGAAACCCAGGTCTCTTAGCAGAGGAATTCTTGGGGAGATGCCTAAGGAATGGTTTGGGTTTTGGATTAGAGGTGGGGCAGAGATAGTTGTACATTCCTAACTTGGACTTTCACAAGCCCAGTTTTGGCTTTTACTGATGAATTGCTAAGTTAGAAGGATTTCAGAATGTGTGTGTATATGTGTAATAGCAAGAAGCCAAGTTTTCCGGCTGGCTGACTTGGTTATTTTATCATCTCTGAAATGGAAGTGAAATTTGCTCTCATTTTACAAGGTAGCTTTCATGAAGGCATTCCATATAAAAGTGACTATTCAACATAGCATAGCAGAAAATAATTTGGTCAATTGCTATTAATACTAATATCATTATTATTGATTTTATCATGGATTCAAAGATAAAGTAATGAGAACAAATGTAAAACGGTACCTTTCTTGGAGTATTCTGTCTGAAAGTGGATTATGTTTCCTTCTCATATCATAGCCATAATGAAATTGTATTGTAATACGTTTTCATCTGAGTCAAACATTCTGTTTGCAAAAACATCAAGGGGTATGAGAACTAAAAATAAAATCCTAAGGCCTCCAACCAATTGAATGGACCCTCTATTGGCCAAGGGGACCCCAGAGAAACCTGAGTTCCTAGCTATGACAAGACAGGAGGTCAGACATAGCTTGTTATACCTACTCCCTTTTGCGGTTTAAATATGACTGACTAGCATTATTATTACAATAGGGATCATGAGACTGACAGAACAGACTCCTTATAGCATTAAGACACCAAACTATAAATGAGACCTAAGGCTGTGCCAGGCAAGGGTTGAATCACACATCTCTACACTTAAAAAACAAATTATGTTCTAACTACCACAAGGTTTTTTTTTTTTTTCTAGCAGCTAATCAAGCGCTGGCCTCGAGATAATCACTATTAAAACCATTACAGTTCATCCATCGCCAGACAGTGACTAACTGAGGCCCTTGTTCCACAAGCTATAAATGCAGCTTTGATTGGACAAGAGACTGATTTCAGTAACTTTCTCCTAATAAGAAGACCACCAGCATGGACTGTTCACAGAGGCTGTGCACTTGAGTGCCTTCGTGTCCCTGTTTCACCTTTTGACATATATGGCCTAACTGTAATACATTTGAATGTTGTCTCCACCCCAGAATGAATATGGGCTGTATGTAACAGGCATATTTATTCAGTACACATGCATTAGGAACACATTCATGAATATTTATATGCCTCCTGTAACCTGTTGAATATGTATACTTGGTCAACCCATTCAACATAAATCCCTGTTCCACCCTCCACTTCCTCAAAGTGCCTGCTTCTGTCTTTGGCTGGGGACTACACTTTCCAGCCTGTCAGAATAACCACCCTACAGGCCATAACACATTATAAGAAATAAAATTAAGTCTGTGCATGGTGGCTTACACGTGTAATACCAGCACTTTGGGAGGCCAAGGTGGGCAGATCACTTGGGGCCAAAACCAGCCTGGAGTTCAAAACCAGCCTGGCCAACACGGCAAAACCGCGTCTCTACAAAAAAAAAAAAAAGAAAGTTGTCCGGGGACAGTGACTAACACCTGTAATCCCAGCATTTTGGGAGACTGAGGCAGAGGGGTCACCTGAACCCAGGGGTTTGAGACCAGCCTGGGTAACATGGAGAAACCCCATCTCTACAAAAAGCACCAAAATTAGCCAGGCATGATGGCACAAGCCTGTAGTCCCAACTACTAAGGAGGCTGAGGTGGGAGGATCTCCTGAGTCTGGGGAAGCTGAGGCTACAGTGAGCCATGATTGTGCCATTGCACTCCAGCCTGGGTGATAGAGTGAGACCCTGTCTCAAAAAAAAAAAAAAAAAAAAAAAAAAAGAAAATCTCCTTTCTAAATTAATAATTGTGTGATTCTTTTAAGTTGACAGATACAAATACAGATTTTTTTGGTCAAATATCATTCTTACTGTAAAAGTCTGATTATCTTCAACATTTCACAAGCATGTGTTGATATCCTTCCATATGCCAGATGCGGTGATGGGAGCCATATACACAAAGATGAAGGACTGGCTACAGCTTTCACAGACCTTACAACCTACTGAGAGAGCAAAGACACAGTGAAGAGACCTTTCAGAATACAGTCAAACTCCAAGATCATTGGGAGAGCTTATTTGAAGACCAGAAAGGTTACTGAACATGGTGACTCTCTTCAAAGCCAGACCTTTGTCCTTGAATTTAGGGCTTAAAAAAACAATAGTAGGGCCGGGCGCGGTGGCTCATGCCTGTAATCCCAACACTTCGGGAGGCCAAGGTGGGCAGATCACCTGAGGTCAGGAGTTCGAGACCAGCCTGGCCAATATGGTGAAACCCTGTCTCTACCAAAAATACAAAAAAAAAAAAAAAAAAAATTACCTGGGCTTGGTGGGGGGTGCCTGTAATCCCAGGTACTCAGGAGGCTGAGACAGGAGAATCGCTTGAACCCGAGAGGCAGAGGCTGCAGTGAGCCGAGAACGCGCCATTGCACTCTAGCCCGGGCGACAAGAGTGAAACTCCATCTCAAAAAAAAAACAAAAACAAAAACAAACAAACAAAAAAAAACAGTAGAAAACCTAATGAGAAACCATGGCACAGGAAAACAGAATAGCAGAACAGTCAGAGGAAGCATAGCACTAGAAGTTTACCTATTTGAAAGATTTATGAGACACTTAAGACAGAAGAGCTCTGCCTGTCTGGTTAAAATGGTGGGACAGACAAGATTTATTTGAGCTCAACAGCACTTGAAGTCCACTGGAGAGGTGTAGAGCAGCTAGCCCATGTTATGGTTGCAATGGAAAAAAGTCAATAGGGTGAGAATCAAGAATGGATCCATCTTGTGGATGATGACATCATTCAGCAACAAGGTACAATTGCTACAATAGAGGATCATATTTCCAAGCCAGGTCCAAAGAGGCATCAGGGCTGTCAAGCTTAGGTATAAATGTTGACAGAATCTTCCTTTGGATTACCTAAGGCTCTGAATTTCTGGGAAGATCTTGATGCCCTCTAACCCCAGCAAATTGATGCTAGCTATACATTGAATCTGACAGTGGCAGCTCAAACAGATTTTAAACACATTTTGTATGTATCCATTCATACACATTTACATATTAAAAACATGTCTTCAAGTTTGAGCTTTCTTGGTGTATCTCAGGTACCTTTTGACATGGTTCTCTTTTTATTGTATGTACTAATAGAGTGAGAACCTACTTATTACTTGGGGACTGCACCAAGCCATTCATGATAGCTCGACCCCCATGACCCAAACACCTCCCTTTAGGTCCCACTTCCAATATTATCAAAATCTTTTTTATTTTATTTATTTATTTATTTATTTTTTGAGATGGAGTCTTACTCTGTTGCCCAGGCTGGAGTGCAGTGGCGCGATCTTGGCTCACTGCAAGCTCCACCTCCTGGGTTCATGCCATTCTCCCGCCTCAGCCTCCCAAGTAGCTGGGACTACAGGTGCCCGCCACCACGCCTGGGTAATTTTGTGTGTGTGTGTGTGTGTGTATTTTTAGTAGGGACGAGGTTTCACTGTGTTAGCCAAGATGGTCTTGATCTCCTGACCTTGTGATCCGCCCGCCTCGGCCTCCCAAAGTGCTGGGATTACAGGTGTGAGCCACCGCGCCTGGCCTTTTTTATTTTTATCAAGACAGGGGTCTCTCTGTGTTGCCCAGGCTGGTCTTGAACTCCTGGCCACAAGCTATCCTCCCACCTTGGCTTCCCAAAGTGCTGGGATTACAGGTGTAAGCCACTGCTCTGTCCCGAACCAAATTTCAACATGAGATTTGGAGGGGGACAAATATTCAAACAATATCATTGAGATTAAAAATTATTAGAGAAGTTTCAGGGTTAGAGCCATGCTTCAGTTTAATCCTCAGCATAAGAATTATGTAGAACTAAGACAAAATGATGAGGAAAAGATTGCTAGAATAATAAGGAATTGTTATATATCATGGAAATATTGACACAAAACTATCAAAAATAATTGAGGGCCGGGTGTGGAGGCTCATGCCTGTAATCCCAGTACTTTATGAGGCCGAGGCAGGTGGATCACAAGGTCAGGAGATCGAGACCATCCTGGCTAACACAGTGAAACCCCGTCTCTACTAAAAATACAAAAAATTAGCTGGGTGTGGTGGCAGGCACCTGTAGTCCCAGCTACTCAGGAGGCTGAGGCAGGAGAATGGTGTGAACCTTGGAGGCGGAGCTTGCAGTGAGCCGAGATGGCGCCACTGCAGTCTAGCCTGGGTGACAGAGCAAGACTCTGTCTCAAAATAAATAAATAAAAAATAATAATTATTGAAGCTGCACGTGGTGGATCATGCCTGTAATCCCAACACTTTGGGAAACCAAGGCAAATCTTTGGTTTCTGATGACCCAGAAGTGTAAAAGTACAAAACTGGAAGACTATCGCATCCTTCTCCTCACTCTCCGCACAGATGTATTGTTTCACCATCTAGGAGCTTGAAGCTTTGAAGGACTGTAAGTTTATCTGCATGCAAGAGCAGAGATCCCAGGTTACTGCCTGCCTGCACAGGACAGAAGTCTGGACAGCTTCCACGTGCTGAGTGATACTCAGAGAACACCCAGTTTTGCTAAGATGGGAACTACTCTGTGAGCAGGGAAATGACTGGGACTCAGAGACTTTCTCATTGCCATGAGCATTTTGGAAGGCTGTCCAGACAGGCCTGTTTGTGGACAGATGTCCCAGTTTCAAGTGCCTTCAAGGGAAGTGAGTGCTACAAACAATGTGGCTGAGTGAGACTAAGAAAAGCCAGAAGACACAAGAGCTGACAGACATGAGAGACTAGGGTCATGTTGTCCATGTGGACAGGGATCCTGGAACTCTGCCCTTCTCTAAGGGCTTTTCTTTCCTACTTAACATCCTGCCCTCTCAGCACTGGTGCTATAGCCACCAGCCTGCCCAATGCTGAGTTCTTCTTACTGCACATGCCACCTCTTGGATATCTTTCAAATCATGTATCCCATTTTATTTCCAAGGGCTTAATCATTTTGGAATTTGCAGTTGCACTCTAACTTATTTTTTCCCAATCCTTTATTGAAAAGCACATTTGAGCCAGGCGCAGTGGCTCACACCTGTAATCCCAGCTCTTTGGGAGGCCGAGGCGGGCGGATCACAAGGTCAGGAGTTCCAGACTAGCCTGGCCAACATGGTGAAACCCCATCTCTACTAAAAATACAAAAATTAGCTGGGCGTGGTGGCAGGCACCTGTAATCCCAGCTACTCGGGAGGCTGAGGCAGGAGAATCATTTGAACCCAGGAGGTGGAGGTTGCAGTGAGCTGAGATACCGCCATTGCACTCTAGCCTGGGCGACAGGGTGAGACTCCACCTCAAAAAAAAAAAAAAAAAAAAGGAGAAAGAAAGAAAAGGCCGAGCGCAGTGGCTCACACCTGTAATCCCAGTAGATTACAGTAGTAATCAGTAGTAGAAGAAGTGTGACAATTCTAAATAGATCTAGAAGCAAAATTCTTTAGTACATTAGTACGTGTCATTCATGAAGAGAGTTTTTCTAATTGAAAAATCTTTAAGTCATTCAGAAGAATAAAACTGAAAATGTTTCCAATAACTGAGCCCTAGAAGCTCTTAGGTCTGAAGGGTTCAGTCCCAGTGAAGTCCACAAGGGCAATATGAGGGCCCTCACTGGGGTGTCTCTGCATGGGGAAGCAGGTAGTACTGTGAGCCAGGAGCAAGTCTGGGGTTCCTTTCCTTTCCTGCTTCCACCATGTATTTAGCCTTTTTTCACAGCTTCAGGGGTGGCCTGTGCTCTCCAAGGCACTCTGGACATGTGTCTGTCCACCTCCCCAAGTGCTGGCTTTTAGCTAATGTAAGCTCCATTGGGATGCAGCATCTGTGTCTTCTTGAAGGAATTGCGGCATCTTGGCAAGTTCAGTCATTGATTCTTAGGCAGGTGGGTCTCAGTGTTTTGGCCTCTCTCAACTCTGGGAATGTCTCCTTGCCCTGTGTATACCAACACAACAGCCAACATGCACGAGAGTTCAAAAAGGGCAGCTGGGGTGATACTTACCTGATTCGGTGTTTTCAGATTTCTGAGTTTCACCCTTAGGGAGCTAGTTTGCAGTTTGGTTCTTTGCAGTTTGGTTCTGAGAGCCATTCCTGAAGTTCAGTTGAAAATCTGCCTTCACCTTTCCATCAAATTTTAAGTTATCTTTAACCCCTAATAAATCTCTATATGCTTAAACTATTTGAGTGTGCTGTTTCTTTTCCTAAAAACCAGAAAAGGAAATATGAGTGATATCACATTCAATTTTATGTCTACAAACTTATTACATCCTTTTTAAAAATAATGTTCTTAAAGAAATGAATCTAGGCCGGGCACGGTAGCTCATGCCTGTAATCCCAGCACTTTCGGAGGCCGAGGTGGTCGGATCACGAGGTTAGGAGATTGAGACCATCCTGGCTAACACAGTGAAACCCCGTCTTTAATAAAAATACAAAAAAATTAGCCGGGCGTGGTGGCAGGTGCCTGTAGTCCCAGCTACTCTGGAGGCTGAGGCAGGAGGATGGTGTGAACCTGGGAGGCAGAGCTTGCAGTGAGCCGAGATCGCGCCACCACACTCCAGCCTGAGCGACAGAGCAAGACTCCGTCTCAGAAAAAAAAAAAAAAAGAAAGAAATGAATCTAGATTCCTTAATAAAACATGTAAATATTCAAGATATATTTTGTTTTTAGGATATTTTGAGAATGTTTATTTTTTATGATCACAACTTTTAGATAAGAAAAACACAAAAGAAGAAAAACTCTCAACATTTCATCTTGAAAGTTTATAAATATTTTTTCTTAATACTCTCCCACAAAGAAGTACAATATTTAAATAGACATTTTGGTCTCTTTTGTACATGTTAATTCCTATCTTTTTTATTATTATTATTTTTTTCATTTTACTTTGTGTGTGTGTGTTTTGACGGGGGCGGGGGGCGGGGGGCGGGGGGCAGTGTCCCCGTGTTACCCAGGCTAGTCTTCAACTCCTGGCCTCAAGCAATCCTCCTACTTCAGCCTCCCAAAGCCCTGGGATGACAGGCATGAGCCACCACGCCCTGCCAAATTCCATTAACACAGTGTTCAGAACAGGAGCAAGGAGCTCCTCCAATCCCTGCTGAGTACCGAACTAGTCCAGAAATGGGGGCATCAGGAGTGTGATGTGCTTAGGAAATGGGAGTGCTTGTGGTTGGGTGGGGTGTGGGAGAGAACTATGAAACTGAAAGTGAAACATGAAGATGAAAGTGCTGCTTCTTAGATGAAAATTGTCCAAGGAAAGTTTTCCCACGTAACCAGATTCCAGACCTACCCCAATCCCAAGTCCCAGCTGTACCTAGATTGTATGATTGAATTTGAGACCCATAATTACAGCTCCATTGTCACTGACCATGCTGGAGCCTCCCACACACAATCCCTAGTCTACAGGCCTACCCTGCTTGCAAACAGAAAAATGTCATTCTCTAAACCCATGCTAGGATGACTGCAGAATAGGCCAGAATCAGACGTCTGTCCCCTACCACTTGCTCTTCTCCAGCCCAATTATTTGATCCAAAGCATTAAGAAGCAGGAGAATGGTAGAGATGTCAGGGAGAGCAACAGGAAGGCGTCAGAAAGGCACCCTGGCACACTCGGACTAAATGTTAGGAGGACTCAGTAGAGGCATTTCAGGGCTAAGCACAGTTGCCGGGGCTGTTGTCTGTCTGCTGAATCTTTCGGCAGCCCAACCCATGTCCGCAATTTTGACTTCTGGCAGCTCTCTACCCTTGGCCGGCTTCCCCCTCCCAGAAGCCCTCAAATCCTGACCACAGACAACCCCACCACACACCCCTTGGCCAACAAAGCCAAGATACCCAGGACCAAGGGCCAGTTCCCCCAATGAGCCTTCCCACCACCACCCGCCCCGCCAATCTCCTCTTTCCTCAACGACCAACCAGGAACACAAATGTAATCCTAGCACTTTGGGAGGCAGAGGCGGGTGGATCAACGAGGTCAGGAGCTCGAGACCAGCCTGACCAACATGGTGAAACCCCGTCTCTAGTAAAAATACAAAAATTAGCCAGGTGTGGTGGCATGTGCCTGTAATCCCAGCTACTCAGGAGGCTGAGGCAGGAGAATCGCTTGAATCCGGGAGGTGAAGGTTGCACTGAGCCGAGATCGAGCCACTGCACTCCAGCCTGGACGACAGAGCAAGACTCCGTCTCAAAAAAAAAAAAAAAAAAAAGCCTGCATGAGTCCTGATGATGGCCTTGGAAAAGACGATGAGGGCACAGGATCTAGGAGCTATCAGAGCAAGTGAATCTAGGGAGAAAAATAATGTGAAAGAAAGAAAACTGAGAGGACAGGAAGCCTTGATTGGGAAATATAAACAACAACAAACCAGGAGAATTGAAGAGTGAATCAAACTACAATGGACATATCACCTTTTGTCCACTAGAGACACTACTGCCACATGCCCTCCCTCCCAACGGTAACCTTCATTTTCGGGGGGGGGGGGGCGGAAGAGTGGGGAGAAAGACAGTTTGGCTTCGGGTTCCTGCTGGCAGATCCATTCTGTCCTCGGTCCTCGTCCCCTTGGTTTTGTATCTTTGAAAGCAGGGAATGACACTGAAGAGGACTAGCGGTGCGATCCTGCATTTTAGTTGAAGGACCAAATCTCATCTCTCCCAGTGTTGGGACTGATGACTCCTGCACTACTTGATGATCTCCGGTGCCTTGAGGGGAGGACCATGGACTTGGATGGTTTCAGCAGCCCAGCGGATTTCAGCGTTTGACAACCTGGAAGTTTTGCTGCCCCCTCACGGTGGTAGAAAAGCGGTGGGTCCTGCACAGGCCGAAGAACCACTAGAGGGCAGCAGCACACGGGCTCCATAAGACTGTTGTTGCGTGTCGACCCTGGCTCATACAGTGCTAAGAGAATTGATCAATGCTGTCGTTCTAAATTCAGCCACGATGAGGTGGTGCTGCTTTCCACAGACTGGGATGTTTCTAGAACTTTCTAGGACTTTCATGTCTAGCATACACCTGAGATGACTGTAGAAAGTCCCTCAATGAGTCAACTCTTGGTTTTATCCCTAATAAAATGGGTTCATGGGGTCAGGAGTTGAGGTATTTACTGCCTTCCCTCCCCCTCCACACACACATCCTTTATGCTTAGATTTTTCCATACCAGAAATTTGAATCATGTTGGGAAAGCATGAAAGACAATCATCCACTGTAAGTTTAGTAACAGTTTGGCAAAGCCTGAAAATTATGTGTAAAATAGTGCTTTAGGAGTTCTAGAAACTGAATAACAAACTCATTTTCTGGTATCTTGACTTTCAGAAGGCAAATGAATCATTCTTAAAACCGTTTAGTTTAAAAACAAATGTCAACAAGCATTTGTTGAGTGTCCGCCATGAAGCAACCACTGTACTAGGCTCGTGGTACAAAGATGACAAGACCAGGGCCAAGACAAGAATTTGGGCTGAGGGAGACAGCAGGCACATTTGACGTGACACTTCTTATATGTGGAAGGCCTCACAGACAGAGCTACAGTGACAGGACTGAAAGATGCTAATTCTTCAACTTTAAATTTTTGTCCCCCTAGGGCACGATGAATTATTAACAATATGTTATTTCTTAGAATTCCGAAAATTAGCTTTTGAAAAGCATGATTATATTGTATTATATTCTGATTTGTGAAAAAGTAGAAATTTGTTAAATGTAAATATTTAAAATAGGCTACAATTTTTGGAAACTTGGGATTTCTTGATTTTTTTTTCTTTTTGAAACGGAGTCTTGCTCTGTCCCCCAGGCCGGAGTGCAGCGGTGCGATCTCGGCTCACTGCAAGCTCTGCCTCCCAGGTTCACGGGATTCTCCCGCCTCAGCCTCCATAGTAGCTGGGACTACAGGCACCCGCTACCACGCCCGGCTAATTTTTTTGTAATTTTAGTAGAGACAGAGTTTCACTGTGTCAGCCAGGATGGTCTCAATCTTCTTACCTCGTGATCCGACCACCTCGGCCTCCGAAAGTGCTGGGATTATAGGCCTGAGCCACTGCGCCTGGCCGATTTCTTGATTTTTTAATATACCAGGAACCTCTAAAATGAAAGTGGCCCTGATGACCTCTAGGAGACCACAGAGAAGATATAGTCTCAGTTTCCTCAAAAAAATTCTAATCTAGGGGAGAGAGATACATTAATAGGCCACTTTAGTACCATGTAAGAGGAAGCTTTCTTAAGCCCTATGCATGAATCCTTTAAGACAAACCAATATCAACAATTTGCCAAAAACATGTCCTAAACTGCACTGCTCAGTGCTGAGAGAAAGCATGCTGAATTTTTAAAAATATTTTTTTTAGTCAGAGCTATGAGAGTGCTGAATTTTATCATTCTATGTATTCTTTATTTTTCAATTAATTCCATGTCCTATTCTGCTATTCTTATTTTTTCAATAAAGATTCTAAATGTGTTGATACAGCTACCTTGTCTGTTTTTATGTAACTAATGTCATCTTATTAAGTGATATTATTAGTAATCTCTATTTCAGGAAAACACAAGTTATTTGATTACAAGTATATTCAAATCACGGGTCTGCACTAAAACCATCCAGATCTTCTCCCTGTCACAGGTTATCAATACAACCCTCAATGTCTCTATCTTCACCACTATAATGTTATTTTTTGGCCAGGACTCTGTTTGCTTGGCCCTCAAAGAAAACAACAGGAGCTTAAAAGATTCAGAAGAACCCAATGAACATATAAAAGTGTTACCTTCATCACTAAAAATAATGCTCTGGACTCTAAAGTTTACACACAAGGGGTGATGAGGGAGGGAGCCTGACTAAACTCATGCTTTCTCACTATCGCTCCCTGGTTTTCTCCTAGCCTTTTGAAACTCATTGATCACTATCACTATCAAGCTAGCCATGAGCATGGGCACTGATTCCCTTTTAACTCTGTCTGACCCAACTAAGGACAAAACATTGATTACCAACTTACACAAAAATGGAATATTTAAAGGAGTCTTTAGTGATAACATCTCAGAAATGAACAATGAGAATAAATCCAAACAATCTTTTTTTTTTTTTTTTTTTTTGAGAAGAGTTTTGCTCGTTGCCCAGGCTGGAGTGCAATGGCGAGATCTCAGCTCACCACAACCTCAGCCTCCCGGGTTCAAGCGATTCTCCTGCCTCAGCCTCCCAAGTAGCTGGGATTATAGCATGCACCATCATGCCTGGCTAATGTTGTATTTTTAGTAGAGACAGGGTTTCTCCATGTTGATCAGGCTGGTCTCGAACTACTGATCTCAAGTAATATGCCCGCCTTGGCCTCCCAAAGTGCTGGGATTACAGGTGTGAGCCACCGCGCCCAGCTCCAAACAATCTTAATAAAAAGGAGGACTCAGATGTGGGTTAAAAGCCTAAGGTGCTACACCCTAGGAATAAAGGAGAACTGGTAATAAACTAGTCCTCAAAAGGAAGTAAGTTAATCTTTGAATTATCTCCCTTTCTTTTTTTTTTTTTTTTTTGAGACAGTTTCGCTCTGTCGCCTAGGCTGGAGTGCAGTGGCGCAATCTTGGCTCACTGCAACCTCCACCTCCTGAGATCAAGCGATTCTCCTGCCTCAGTCTCCCAAGAAGCTGGGATTACAGACATGTGTCACCACACCCGGCTAATTTTTGTATTTTTAGTAGAGACAGGGTTTCACCATGTTGGCCAGTCTGGTCTCGAACTCCTGACCTTGTGATCCGTCTGCCTCAGCCTCCCAAAGTGCAGGGATTACAGGCGTGAGCCACTGTGCCCAGCCGAATTATCTCCATTTCTAAAATTGAATTAAGGTTATCCCAATTGCCAATACCCCTAGCTGCCAACCAAAAGCAAAATTCTTCTATAGAGAAAGATAAAATTATTGCAGGCCTCAAAGTATTTGTAAAAAATTTCCCATACAGTATCCAGCATTCAATTTTAAGAAAATGAAAGACAATAGAACATGAAGAAACACTGAGAGAAGCAACAACGAAACAGTCTCTAGATACCGAGACACAGACTGTAAAATACCATTCAATATGAATAAGAAAATAAAAGACAAGATTGAGAAACTCATAGAAAATTAGAAATGATAATAAAGAAGCAAAAATAACTAAAACATAAAGCAGCCATGGCCAGGCACGGTGGCTCACGCCTGTAATCCCAGCACTTTCGGAGGCCGAGGCAGGTGAATCACTTGAGGTCATGAGTTTGAGACCAGCCTGGCCAACAGGTGAAACCCCGTCTCTACTAAAAATACAAAAATTAGCCGGGTGTGGTTGTGGGCTCATGTAATCCCAGCTACTCGGGAGGCTGAGGCAGCAGAATTGCTTGAACCTCGGAGGCAGAGGCTGCAGTGAGCTGTGATTGCGTCACTGCACTCCAGCATGGGTGACAAAGTGAGACTCTGCCTCAAAATAATAATAAATGAAACATATAGCAGCCAAATCAATAACTCAATGAGTTTAACAGAAGATTAGCACAGCTGAAGAGAATTAGTGAACTGGAAGAAAAATCAGAAGAAAATGTCCATGAGGAAAGAAGGAGAAAAGACAAGAGATGGGAAATACAGAACAGATGGGAAAAGACACAGAGTGTACAACAAGAAAACCTAATAAACAGGTATTTGGAATCTCAATAGGAGGTTGAGAATTGAGCAGCAGCAACATAAAAAATATTGTGTCATGTCCTTCTGTCCTCTGTGGTTTCTGATCAGAGGTTTGCTGTCATTTGAATTGTTTTTCTCTGTAGGCAAGGTTTTGGGTTTTGTTTCTTTTTCTGACTGCTTTCAATAATTTTTTTGCCTTTAATTTTTATAAGCTTAATTACGTTTCTTGGTGTCGATTTATTTCAGTTTATACTTTCTAGGGTTTGGTCAGCATCTTGAATCTGTACCAAATCTTACCACATTTGGGATGTTTTCAGCCATTATTTCCTCAAGTACTTTCTCAGCCTCACTCTTTCTCCTCTCCTTCAGGGTTTCTGAGAACACAAATGTTAAATCTTCTATTACAGTCCCACAGATTCCTGATGCTCTACTTATTTTTTTCCCCTGTCAATTTTTTCTCTGCTCTTTAAATTGGGTTGTTTTGATTCTTTTGTTTTCCACTTCACTGATTCTCTGTATTCTCTAGTATGCCGGTCAGCTCATCCACTGAACTTTTAATTTCAGTTATTGAATTTTCAGTTATAAAATTTCAATTTGCTTCTTCTTTATATTGTCTATTACTTTACTGAGGTTTAAAAAAATTGTTTCGGCCAGGCACAGTGACTCATGCTTGTAATCCCAGCAGTTTGGGAGGCCAAGGCGGGCAGATCACGAGGTCAGGAGATCGAGACCATCCTGGTTAACATGGTGAAACCCATCTCTACTAAAAATACAAAAACAAAATTAGCCGGGCGTGGTGGCGGACGCCTGTAGTCCCAGCTACTCGGGAGGCTGAGGCGGGAGAATGGTGTGAACCAGGGAGGCGAAGTTTGCAGTGAGCCGAGATTGCGCCACTGCTCTCCAGACTAGGCGACAGAGCGAGACTTCATCTCAAAAAAAAAAAAAAAAAATTGTTTCAAGCGTGTTCATAATTGCTCCTTGAAGTATTTTTTATCATGGCTTTTATCATGGTTTTGTCTACTAATTACAACATCTCTTTTATCTGTTGGCATGTATTTACTGTCTTTTACGTTTAGTTTGAGAGTTTCCTGATTTTTGCTTTGAAGTATGAGTGATTTTAAAAATTGAAACCTGTATATTTTCAGAAGTTATGAGACTCTGAGTTTTCTTTGAACCATCTATTTTACCTGGCTTTTTATGACACTGCTCCCGTAGAGGAAGGAGGTGGGGTGCCAGCTCATTACTGCTAGATGGAGGTAGAAGTCCAAGTTTCCCACCTGACCTCCATTTGACACCCAAAGAGGAGGTTGCACCTGGTTATTACTGGGGCGGAGCAGGAGTTCTGGCTCCCCTCATGGCCTGCATCAGCACTGCAAGTGAAGATGGTCCTATTCCTGCGGAATAATGGTGAAAGTCCTGACTCTCCATCAGGCCTCCTCTGACATTACCTTAGGAGAAGAGGAAAGAGAACCTTGTTACTGCTGGGTGTGGGTGAAAGTCTGAGCTGCTACTTGGCCTCTGACACCACCCTAAAAAGGTGGGAATTGAGGTGCCTCGTTATAGCCTGAAGAAGGCAGATGCTTAGGCTCCTCACCACAACAGGTCTTGCTCTGTCACCCAGGCTGAAGTGCACTGACTTACTGCAGCCTCAACCTCCCCGGGCTCAGGTGATTTTCCCACCTCAGCCTCCTGAGTAGCTGGGATTACAGACACGCCACCACACTTGGCTAATTTTCCTGTTTTTAGAAGAGATGGGGTTTTATCACGTGGGCCAGGCTGGTCTTGAACTCTTGAGCACAGGCAATTCGCTGGCCTCAGCCTCCCAAAGTGCTGGGATTACAGGTAGGAGCCCCTGTGCTGGCCACCACAGCCTTTCTGACATGGATGCAGGTGGGGTCACATTTCTTACTGTGGTATTTGGCCTCAATACTAGGACTTTTGTCTAAAAGTTTTGTTTTGCTAGACAGCCCCTTTCCTGAGCCTTTGGCTAAAGAGCAGGCTTTCGTTAAGAGTTTTGTTTTTGCCTGTGCTCATTGGCACTCCTGGCTTGCCCAGCTTCTTTAACTCAAAGTCTGTGACATGTAAAAAAGAAAATTCAAGGAGTTTGCCACTGTGTTGTTCTTCAGGTTCTGAGATGCCTATAGTCAGTTTGCTTTTTCCTCTCAATCTTTCGGGGTTTTTTTTTTTTCTTTTTTCACTCTGTCCCTCAGGCTGGAGTGCAGGGGTGCGATCTTGGCTCACTGCAACCTCTACCTCCAGGGTTCAAGAGATTCTCCTGCCTCAGCCTCCCGAGTAGCTGGGATTACAGACGCCCGCCACTAGGCCCAGTTTAGTTTTTTGTAGAAGCGGGGTTTCACCATGTTGGCCAGGCTGGTCTCAAACTTCTGACCTCAGGTGACCTGCCCACCTCACCCTCCCAAAGTGATGGGATTACAGGTGTGAGCCACCTTGCCCAGCCAATTTTTTTTGTTTTCTAGATCACATCCAGAGTTTTAAATTGTACTTAGTGGGAGAAATAAGGAAAAATACAACTACTCTAGCTGCCCAAAAATCAAAGTCTTGTGTTCATTTTGCTTTTATAAATGTTGTGGCCGGGCGTGGTGGCTCACGCCTGTAATCCCAGCACTTTGGGAGGCCGAGGCGGGTGGATTTCCGGGTCAAGAGTTCGAGACAGCCTGGCCAACATGGTGAAACCCCGTCTCTACTAAAAATACAAAAACTGCGTCCAGAATTGGTTCCTTCCAGTGGGTTCTTGGTCTGGCTGACTTCAAGAACGAAGCCGCAGACCCTCGCGGTGACTGTTAACAGTTATTAAAGATGGTGTGTCCGGAGTTTGTTCCTTCAGATGTTCAGATGTGTCTGGAGTTTCTTCCTTCTGGTGGGTTCGTGGTCTATGCTGACTTCAGGAGTCAAGCCGCAGGCCTTCGTAGTGAGTGTTACAGCTCTTAAAGGTGGCGCGTCCAGAGTTGTTCATTCCTCCCAGTGGGTTCGTGGTCTCGCTGACTTCAGGAGTGAAGCTGCAGACCTTTGTGGTGAGTGTTATAGCTCATAAAGGTAGTGCAGACCCAAAGAGTGAGCAGCACCAAGATTTATTGCAAAGAGGGAAAAAACAAAGCTCCCATAGCAGGGAAGGGGACCCAAGCCAGTTGCCACTGCTGGCTTGGGTGGCCGGCATTTATTCTCTTATTCGCCCCGCCCACGTCCTGCTGATTGGTCTATTTTACAGAATGCTGATTGGTCCATTTTCACAGAGTGCTGATTAGGGTGTTTACAAACCTTTAGCTAGACACAGAGCACTGATGGGTGCATTTTTACAGAGCGCTGACTGGCGCATTTACAAACCTTTAGCTAGACACAGAGCGCTGATTGGTGCATTTTTACAGAGCGCTGATTGGTGCATTTACAAACCTTTAGCTAGACACAGAGTGCTGATTGGTGTGTTTACAATCCTTTAGCTAGACAGAAAATTTCTGCATGTCCCCACTCAACCCAAGAAGTCCAGCTAGCTTCACCTCTCAAAATTAGCCTGGCATGGTGGCTTCTGCTTGTAGTCCCAGCTACTCAGGAGGCTGAGGCAAGAGGATTGCTTGAACCCAGGAGGTGGAGGTTGCAGTGAGCCGAGATAGCGCCACTGCACTCCAGCCTGGGTGACACAGTGAGAATCTGTCTGAAAAAAAAAAAAAAAAGTTGTGTTGGCCTGGTGCAGTGGCTCACACCTGTAATCCCAGCACTTTGGGAGGCCGAGGCAGGCGGATCATGAGGTCAGGAGTCAAGACCAGCTTGACCAACATAGTGAAACCCCATCTCTACTAAAAATACAAAAAATTAGCCAGGTGTGGTGACGGGTGCCTATAATCCCAGCTACTTGGGAGGCTGAGGCAAGGAGGTGGAGGTTGAACCCGGGAGGTGGAGGTTGCAGTGAGCCAAGATCGCGCCATTGCACTCCAGCCTGGGCAACAGAGTGAGGCTCCATCTCAAAAAAAAAAAAAAAAAAAAGTTGTGTTAAACCATTACTTTCTGAGTTTTTGGCACCCCAAACAAATGTCTCACTCTCCTCACTCTAGCCCTGGCCTTCTTTGGAAATCATCTTAGAGGCTGCCTATACAGCAAGTGAAAATAAAGGTGACTTCAGACAAAATCTGTGAGAATTTGTCGCCACCAGAAAGTGAAAATAGTTTGAAGTTTGGAAGTAGAAATTAAATGATGAGTAACAAAGGATTTACCCTTATGTGCAAATCTGAATGGAAGTTAACCACGTGAAACAATCAAAACAACGTCTTGTGGGATTTAAAATATATGGATTTAAAAAGCAAAAGACCTGGGTGGAGGGAGAATGAAGGAAATTAAAGTGTCATTTGTTTGGGAAAAGGGTAACTGTGATTTAGATGTTTTAAATCTAGAATTCATGATGTAATCTCTAGGTTAACCACTAAAAGAATATATAACTATCAAGTTAATAGAGAAATTAGAATCATTAAATAATCCAAAATAAGGTAAGAAAGAAAAGTAACAGAATAGTAAGACAAGTAGAAAACAAATGTTAACGTAACCGATTTAATCCCAAATATATTAGAATGACATTAAAACTGACGAACTGGCCGGGCGCGGTAGCTCACGCCTGTAATCCCAGCACTTTGGGAGGCCGAGGCAGGTGGATCACGAGGTCAGGAGTTCAAGAAACAGCCTGGCCAAGATGTTGAAACCCCATCTCTACTAAAAATACAGAAAAAAATTAGCCGGGTGTGGTGGCGGGCACCTGTAATCCCAGCTACTCCGGAGGCTGAGGCAGGAGAATCGCTTGAACCTGGGAGGTGGAGGTTGCAGTGAGCCAAGATCACACCTCTGCACTCCGGCCTGGGTGACAGAGCAAGACTCTGTCTCAAAAAAAAAAAAAAAAAAAAAAGAAAGAAAAAAGTGATGAACTGGGGCACTCCAGCGCTAAGAGGTAGAGGAAAAGAGGTTGATCCACAAAAAGATCAACGAGCAGGGTCCAATGAGTTCCATGTTTGCAATAAAAATAAAACAATAAAGGCAGCAACACTTGGATATTAGTGGACCCTTTGACAATAACAACATCCTGGAGGTCTCCAATCTAGGAGAGCAGCAACTATTTCCACACCTGGTTATTATTCCATTTCATATTATTATGCCAAGATGGGACAAGAGCCAAACTTGGACAAAGGATTTAGCAGCCACTGTGAACAACACTGCTGAAAAGAAAACTTCTGGCCTGGTGTGCAATCCGTACTTAGCACACTCTTCTGTGATTTTTGCTACCTGGCCCCTGTCCTGCCTTCTTTCCCAGCACCACAGGAATGATGCAGTACCCTCCAAATTGGGAGTTTCCAAGCCAGAATTAGAGTTTACTAAGTAAAGGCCAATATCCACCAGCTGGGAAACAACTAAGTAACTTTCCTTAAGTGCGTGCTACTTTCCTGAGTCCAGCAGGTTGCCTGAAAAAGAAAAGAAGGAAATAGCCCTAAAAATTGTGTCAGTTTCTTATTTGTGGCATATGTAAAATATCATGTGCTCTTCCAAAAAAGTTTGGACCTGTCATGATCCTTTTTTCATCTTGCTGCATCTGAGGGATCATTGGGGATGCCCTGAATTTTCAGTTCCTTTGGGCAAACACAAAGACAAGCTCATTTTTTGTTCCATAAATGCTTTTTTTTTGAGACGGAGTCTCACTGTCACCCAGGCTAGAGTGCAGTGGTGGAATCTCAGCTCACTGCAACCTCCACCTCCTGGGTTCAAGCGATTCTCCTGCCTCAACCTCCTGAGTAGCTGGGATGACAGGCGTGCGTTACAACGCCCGGCTAATTTTTGTATTTAGTAGAGACGGGGTTTAACTATGTTGGCCAGGCTGGTCTCGAACTTCTGACCTTGTGATCCGCCTGCCTTGGCCTCCCAAAGTGCTGTGATTACAGGCATAAGCCACTGCACCTGGCCACTTTTTTTTTTTTTTTTTAAATCCAGCAGGTAGAATGTAAATCTTATGCTGGAATACAACGATAATGACCGCTTGCTGAAAGCTAATGTATACCAGCTATTAATCCAAGTGTTTCCTGTATGTTACCTCATTTGCTTCCCACAACACTGTTTCAAAGGTGAGGAAATGGAAGCTTAATGAAGTTAAACTACTTGCCTGAAATCACCCAGCTATTAGGTTGAAACAAGATTTCAGCTCAGGCTCCCAAACCAACCTTCTTAACCACTCTGTTATTTCCTTCCTAATGTTGCCTTAAAACATATAAAAGTGCCTGGATACCACTAGGGTAGCCAGAACTATTTGTCAATTCTTACTAAATTTGAATAATCTATTTTGATTCCACAGAAAATCTATAAACCTGCTTATTAACTGGCACAACATCTGCACCACAGGGAACTGTGTTTTAACACTAACTTATTCTAAGTCATTTACCATGTACCTGACTACGAATGTTACTAGTGGAAATCATAATGTCTGGCAGATTGCTATCATATAAATTCCTGGCCACCAACTCCTACTGCATGCTGTTACTGCTGTGCTTCCTGTTGATGCTACTGTGTTATTACTGTGTCCAGGGTCCATTTCAAATCCTTTCCATTCTGTTCTGTGGTAGGCAGCGCCTATGATTGTTCCCAATGATCATGCCTTCTGCTATTTGTGCCTTTGTTCATTACTTTCCTTTGAATGTAGGCTGCCCCTGGTGGCTTGCTTCTAAAATATAGAATATGGCAAGAGTGATGGAATGTCACTTCTGAGATTGGAATACGAGAAGACTTTGGTTTCTGTCTTGCTCACCCTTTCTTGCCCTCTCTGATGGACTCTAGCTGCCATGTCCTATGGAGAGCCTGGCATGAACAGAGGCCTTGCGGAGAAATGAAGCCTTCAGTCCAAGAGCCAGGGAGGAAATGAATTCTGTCAAGAACCACTTGAGTGACCTTGGAAGCAGATCCTTCCCCATTGGAGCCTTGAGATTAAAGCCACCTTACCTGACAACTCGATAGGAGCCTTGTGAGTGACCCTGAAAGCCCAACTATGTGACACTTAGATTTCTGACCCACAGAAAGTGTGAAATAATAATATTGTTTTAAGCCACTAGGATTTGGGGTAATTGGTTACATCGCCTTCGATAACTAATACATCTTCCAGTCTCAAACTTCTTCATATCCAACACATAAATACTTTTTCTCTCCTATTCTTGAATTTTTAGTAGATGACCTGACCATCTATTTCAGGAAGAAAATAGAGGTCTTCAGTTTGATAGGAATTTCCTTAACTTTTTGAAAGCAAATCTACACTCCTGATAACTTTCAATCCATTAATCCCTCTCTTGTACAATTAGCTCCTTTTCCTCTTGTACTTTTATTTTCTTCCTCTGCTGGATCCTTCCCCCTCACCATTTAAATAGCCTAAGTCTCTCCCATCAAAACACACAAAAATAGTAAAACTGGCTAGACTCTATAGGTACTCCTTTCAACTCTTCTCTCATTTTTAAATGAAAGTTCTAAAACTGCTGTCCCAATTTTCCTAGCTATTCCTTAACCTACCTGAATATAGACTTCTCACCTCCCCTCTCTTCCCCTCAGAACTCCATTAAATCTTTTCTTGCTAAGGTCTTCTGCCAAAGACATTCATGATGCTAAATATACCAGACCATTTCCAATCTTTTTTTAGCTTGACCACTTGGCAGCATTTGGCACTGCTAACCACACCTTTTTTTTTTTTTTTTTTTTTTCCTTGAGATGGCGTTCTGCTCTTGTTGTCCAGGCTGGAGTGCAATGGCGCCATCTCGGCTCACTGCAACCTCTGCCTCCTGGTTTCAAGCGATTCTCCTGCTTCAGCCTCCAGAGTAACTGGGATTACAGGCGCCTGCCACCACACCTGGCTAATTTTGTATTTTTAATAGAGACGGGGTTTCTCCATGTTGGTCAGGCTGGTCTCGAACTCCTGACCTCAGGTGATCCTCGGCCTCCCAAAGTGTTGGGATTATAGGCATGAGCCACTGCACCTGGCCCACACCCTCTCTTTTGAAACACTCTCCTTTCACGGCCTTATTGATGTCATACTCTTCCAGTTTTCCATCTTTCTTCAGCTGCAATACTCAGTCCTTTCAGCTTCTTCCTTTTCTACTCAATCCATAAACATTGATACTTTTTAGATAAAAAGTCCTACACTCTCTTCCATTCTGACCCTATAGACTAGGAGTCCCAAACTCAAATGCCTTCAGGGACTAAGCAAATAAGGAAAATGAATGATAGCTGAGTCTAAAACATTAGAAATTGGTGGGGATTATAGTGAACTGGACAGCTCAAATCCTATGTAGAAAAGGGTTCTCCATTTGGTTAAATTCAATTGCTGTAAAAGAAGAGCAGTCCTATATACTGGAATTTCCAAAAAGCCTATTTTTGTGTCCAATTTCTTCATCTTAAGAAATACCGTGGCCAGGCACGGTGGCTCATGCCTGTAATCCCAGCCCTTTGAGAGGCGGAGGCAGGCGATCACCTGAGGTCAGAAGTTCGAGACCAGGCTGGCCAACATGGCAAAACTCTATCTCTACTACAAATACAAAAAATTAGCCAGGCATGGTGGCGGGCTGTGTGAATAATAACAATTATGATAATATTTAATTTAATTTATGTGTTATTTTATATTTATTTATTTTTTTGAGGCAGAGTCTTGCTCTGTCACCCAGGCTGGAGTGCAGTGGCACAATCTCGGCTCACGCCATTCTTCTGCCTCAGCCTTCCCAGTAGCTGGAACCACAGGTGCCTGCCACCATGCCCGGCTAATTTTTTTGTATTTTTAGTGGAGACGGGGTTTCACCGTGTTAGCAAGGATGGTCTCAATCTCCTGACCTCGTGATCTGTCCGCCTCAGCCACCCAAAGTGCTGGGATTACAGGCGTGAGCCACTGCGCCCAGTTTATTTTTTTTTTTTTGAGACAGAGTCTCGCTCTGTTGCTCAGGCTGGAGTGCAGTCGCACGGTCCCAGCTCACTGCAACCTCCGCCTCCCGAGTTCAAGCGATTCTCTTGCCTCAGCCTCCCGAGTAGCTGGGATTACAGGCGCATGCCACCATGCCCGGCTAATTTTTGTATTTTTAGTAAAGACAGGGTTTCACCGTGTTGGTCAGGCTGGTCTCAAACTCCTGACCTCATGATCCACCCACCTCGGCCTCCCAAAGTGCTGGGATTACAGGCATGAGCCACCAGCTGATGATAATATTTTAAAACACCAATTCAATCTACAAGCAGCTAGCCTATCACTCCTGCAGACTCTCTTTAAACAATCCCATCTATTCTTAACACTTCAATATTCCTTTTATGCTGTAAACTTGCAAATCTCTATCTCTACGGTTAGTCTTTTTCCCTAAACTATATGTAGGCCCATATATCCAAGGGCCTCTAACATTATCTCCTTATAATAACACCTCTGGTTCCATCCTCTCTCCCCATCCAGCTCCGCCAGTTGTATTTCCTATTTTGGTAGATGGTGCCAACAATCTACTGGCTCAAGCCAGAAATCCAGGAGCCATCTTTGACTATTCCTTCTCCCTTGTCACCAATATATCCAGCAATATTTATCGAGTATCTATGGCATGCTTTACAGCCAATGTTGGTTCTATCTCTAGATTTTTTTTTTTTTTTTGAGACAGGGTCTCACTCTGTTGCCTAGGCTGGAGTGAAGTGGCACCATCTTAGCTCACTGCAGCCTCAACCTCCCTGAGCTCAAGCGATCCTCCCACCCCAGTCTTCCAAGTAGCTGAAACAATAGGTGCACACCATCACTAATTTTTTTGTATTTTGTAGAGACGATGTTTCACCATGTCACCCAGGCTGGTCTTGAACACCTGGGTTCCAGCGATCCTCCCCGACTGGGCCTCCCAAAGTGATGGGATTACAGGCCTGAACCACTGCGCCCAGCCTATCTCTAGATTCTGACCAGCTCTCTAATTCCATTTTCCCCCATGGTTTCATCTACATTACTAACAGTCTCCCAGTTGATCTCTATTCCTAGCAGCTTGTCCCATTTAATCTGTTCTCCATATTGGGGCTAGAATTATCTCTTTAAAAAGTAAATCTTAGGATGTCACCATGCGGCAAGGCTTCCCCTTGCAAAAAGAAAATCTGACATCTTCAACACTTTTTATAAGGCACCCTTGTGCGTCTATCCAGCAACATTGTTTCAGTTTCCTGAATGCTATAATCTTGGTGCCTTTGCATGTGCTATACTGTTGGCTAAGAACACTTAGACTTCACATCACTTAAAAACATTTTTTGTTTTAATACAGATGGGGTCTCGCTATGTGCCCAGGCTGGCCTCAAACTCCTGGGCTGAACTCCTCCTCCCCAACTCGGCCTCCCAAAGTGCTGGGATTACAAGCGTGAGCCACCGCGCCCGCCCACATCTCTTCTTACAGGTCAACTGGCTTTCCTTGACACCCAGTTACTTGTTCAGGTGTTGCAAAACTCATCAGTAAGCACCTAGGCAATTACTGTTCAAAATATCTATGCAGTCTACTAGACTTAAGATTCAGAAAGGCAGAAACCACATATACCTTGTTCACAGCTGGACTTCTCAGTGTCTAGTACTAGGATTCTCAATACATATCTGTTGAAGTTATGATTACATTATTACCATATAGCTATTTGAGTTCCTCCGTAATCCCAATTCTCAAGTTCTTTGAGAGAAAAAAATAAGTAAATCTCAATTATAGAATTATCCTCAAAATGTATTTATATATAATATTTCTTTGGAGGAATTAAGGAAGCAGTCACATGCAGCTGACTGTGGGTCACTGGACTTTTTTTTTTTTTTTTTTTTTTTGAGACGGAGTCTCGCTCTGTCGCCCAGGCTGGAATGCAGTGGCACTACCTCAGCTCACTACAACCTCCACCTCCCCGCTTCAAGCTATTCTCCTGCCTCAGCCTCCCGAATAGCTGGGATTACAGGCGCCCACCACCATTCCCCGCTAATTTTTGTATTTTTAGTAGAGACGGGGTTTCGCCATGTTGCCCAGGCTGGTTTCGAACTCCTGACCTCATGTGATCCACCCGCCCAGGCCTCTCAAAGTGTTGCGATTACAGGCATGAGCCACCGCGCCGGCCTGGACTCTTTAAAGGAGTGGGGAAGGCCTGCACTAACGGGATCCGGTGTAAATAATTCTGAGCAGCTCCCGGTCCTGAGCCCAGCAAGCACGTGCTGCGGCAGGGCGCGGGGAGGGCGCGCTTCGCGGAGGAAGATTCCGGGCGGCCCGAACGTGCTCGCGCCCGTCGCTGCCGCTGCCGGGGCCGCGGCCGCCCGAGTGCCCAACCGAACGCACGTGCGCCAGCGGGGCCCGAGCAGAAGGGGAGCCCCGGCTCTCACGAAGAAAATGGAGGGCGACCCACGGGTTAGGGGTCAGGAACGGCGTGGGGCGCATTATGCCCTGGGAGGGGAAAGCACGGAACAAGAGGCTCTGAGGGACGGAGAGGAAGGAGGGCGACCCACGAGCTAGGTAAGGCGGGCCAACCCAGGTCTCGGAAGGAAGGGGGCGGGGCAGGACGGGGCGGGAGGGGCCGCGCAGTAGCTGGGCTGTGAGGACGGTTGGCGAGTTCATTCCGGGCTCGGGTCGGGAAGTGTCCGCCCCTGGAGTCAAGCTGGGGAGGGTGAGAGGTTGAAGGGCAACGACTTAGGTTCCCAGCTTCTGGCCCTGCCAGGCCCTGCACTAGCCCAAGCCCACCGCTGCCCGGTTTCTTCTCAGAGAGCAAGCTCTCGCCCTTCGTGAGCGCCAAATCCCCGCGCTCGGCCCCGCCCATCCACTGAGGGGTGTGGGTAGGGGCGTGGCCCGTTCCCTTGCTGGTCGGCGCCCGGAAGGCGTCCGCGTCAGCCGGAGCTCGACGCGGTGACGGTGTGCGTCGACGTAAGTGACGCGCAAGCCTGGGCCGCTCCTCCTTCCCTCAGTGAGTGCCGGCCCGGTCGGGGCGGGGGAGAAGAGGGAGGGCGGGGGAGGGAGAGGCGACCCGAGAGTCGTTGTGGGTCGCGGGCCGGACCGGGTCCCGGGGCGGTGGGAGCCCCGGCCGGGCAGAAGGGCTTGGCGGGCCGTTAGAGGACCGCCACGGCTGTCGAGTCCCCTCCCTTGTTGGACTTGCGCGCCCTGGCGCTCGGAACCTCCGGCGCTGTGCCCACCCCGCTCTAGCTCGCGTCTCCCGACTCCAATTAGGTCAGGCTCGGAGTCCCGCGGCCGCGGCTCCGGTCTTAACGCGCCGGGGCCGCTCGGCTCGCCTTTCTTCCCTCGTCTTTCTCTCCTCTTGCTTCACCCTCCCCCCTTCTTTTCACGTTGCTGGGTTTTTTTGTTGTTGTTTTATGCTTTAGGGGTTTTGTTCCTCGGCTCGAGCTCATGGGTGTACATTATCATGCTCTTCTTTTGTAGAGCAGCCCGACGGCCATGGAGGCTGAAGAGACGATGGAATGCCTTCAGGAGTTCCCTGAACATCATAAAATGATTCTCGACCGATTGAATGAACAGCGAGAGCAGGACCGGTTTACTGACATCACCCTAATTGTCGACGGTGGGTAGGGCAGTGGGCAGAGGAGCGAATTTTTGGCTTCAGTTTTTTTCTGTCCTTCGGACACCCGCCTTTTTTTTTTTTTTTTTTTTTTAAACCCATCCTCTATGGTCTCCCTACCAAAGTCTGCAGAGTGCGTGCACTGGGACCAGATTGCACTTGTCAGTGTCTACTCACACAGCGTGCTGCAGAAGGCTGGTTGGTCAGTCATGCCTTCCACGTAGTCTGGTGTTCATCTCATTTTAACTTCTTACATCCTGTTGAGTGCAAGATGATGTCGTTGGGGACAGATTGTCTCAAAATGTTTGGTTGATAGCCTCTTGTTGGTAAGCTTTGAGAAGTCCCTTAGAGGAGTCATTTGGGAAGTGTTGATTTTTTTTCTAGTTTCCCAAATGGTCTTGAAGGGAGAATGAGAGAGATTCCTTTGCAGCACTCATACCCCCTTTGAGAATCTCCAAAATAAAATGGGGTCTTTACCAGGCTTAGGAGTTGCCTCTATAATGGAAGGAAATCCAGCGTGGGTATGTTTTCTGTTTAGCGAAAATAGGTTTCTCAAGGTAACCTGTTTTTAAAATTATGGGTCTACCATAGATGGAGCTTCCAAATATTAGGCATATTAAAATGTTTTTCATAGCAGACATATGTAGCTTTGTGCTTATGGTTTTTTTCTCTCTTTCCAAATGATATGTGACCTTTTGGGTTGTCCTTTTATTTAGCAGTTTCAACTGAGTTGGATATGGTTCTCACTACTTAATTGGAAACAACAAAGTGTCAAGAGGCTCCTTACCTAGTGTTGTAAATTAGCCTTTATAAAACTAAAGGGGTTTGAAGTGAAGATTTAGCTTTATATCTAATTGAGATTAACATTTGCCAAGATAGCTGCCAAGAATATTCTGCATTTAGTTCAATAATTTCTGTAGTTATGTAATGAAGGAAGACCTATTTTGCTTTATATGATTTTTAAGTCTATTTTGTAGTTATACATTTGATTTTCGTGCTTGTGTATGATTTTCTTTTTTTATTTTACCTAGGACACCATTTTAAAGCTCACAAGGCTGTTTTGGCTGCTTGTAGTAAGTTCTTCTACAAATTCTTTCAGGAGTTTACCCAAGAACCGTTGGTGGAGATAGAAGGTAAATGATTCTTGTTGTTGTTTTATTTAATAAATCAAAGAAGCCATTTTATTTAAATGCTTGTTTTAAATACAATACTTAGCAAACAATTGGTGAAGCAGTTTTAGACAGTTTATCAAGACACCATAGGAAATAGGCATCAGTAGTTCCTGTAGGTAAAGGTAGATAAATTGTTCTTTTGATACCTGAGAAGTCTTACTTTCAGTGAAGTGCTTGGTTGAATGATCTGCCAGGAAAAACTTAGATGGTAGATGTTGGTCTTTTCCATTGTGGAAACTGGTGGTCATTGTTTTTTGAAAACAAGTATTAAACGTGAATTACTATCTTTGTTCAGTGGGCTTATGTTTCAGACTGCTGGAGATGCTGCAGGTTACAGTAGAAGCTTTTACTGTACTCTATAGCAGAAGTAGTGATGTATTAGCAGAGGTACAGATGACATGCAGTGTGAAGTGGGCTGCCATAATAGGGAGAAAGCTAGGAAAAATGAACTGAAGAAGCATTTAGAGGAAATTCTGGCTCTACAATGGGATGGATCAATACCTGTTACCTTGAAGCAAAAAGTGATTTTTGTACTTTCTAGACATTTTTCTAATAATAACCTGCCAAGTGCCAGGCGTTGTGATATGTGGTTTTGTGTATTGTCTGAGGCTCACAGCAATCGTTTGATGTTGGGCAGGATGGCTTGTGCTTGTAGTCCCAGCTACTTGGGAGGCTGAGGCAGGAGGATTGCTTGAGCCCAGGAGTTCGAGGCTAGCCTGGGGCAACATAGACCCTGTCTTTTCTTTTCTTTTCTTTTCAAAAAGGGAAGTGTAAGTTATTTGTAATAATTTACACTTCAGGAAACAGACTCTAAAAGGTTACTTGCCCAGGGTTGTCCAACTAGCAAGGAATTAAGTTTGTGCTATTAATTACCATGCTTTTTCTTCTGCTACTGCAGTAACTCCTCCCCTACCACCAGCATCAAAATCTAAAACAGCAGGAAATAAATGTTTGCCTACGTAGTTGCAGAATTTTAGCTTCTTTTAGGGTTCTTGGGTTTTGGTTTTATATCTATTTCATTGTGTACGTATTCTTTGTTCTGAATGGGTTGCCTAGAAACATTCCTTTTTTCCCTTTGATGCCTAGGGGAGTAAAGAAAACAAAAAAGAGTTAAGAATATTCTTTAATTTTGGTATATTCCAGTTTAGCATTATAGCTGATATATTTACAGCTAGAGTATCTTTTAATATCTATAATCAGGACAGAGACATAAGTATGAAAATCCACAAAACTTAATAAAGTGAGAATCTAACTGCCCAGATGATAGTGGTTTCTACTACAAAGCAAGCCTCCATGAATTCATTCACACCTGAGGTTTATTAAATATGTGACCCCAGGCGGGTTACTTTACCTCAATTGCATACTTTTCTCCTCATCTGAAAAGTGGGTTCATAGGATTATAAAGACTAATTGCGATAACATGCAGAGTGCATGGCATGATATTTGGTGCATTGTCAAAGCTTGATAAACAGGGTCCAGTCTAAGAAACATTAGGGAGACCTCTTCTTTACAAAAAATTTAAAAAATTATTAGCTGAGTCTGATGGCACATGCCTGTGGTCCCAGCTATTCAGGAGGCTGAGGCGGTAGGATTGCTGGGGCCCAGGAGGTCAAAGCTGCAGTGAGCCATGATTTTGCCACTGCATTGTATTGTAGCCTGGGCGACAGAGCAAGGCCCTGTCTCAAAAAAAAAAAAAAAAAAAGTCAGTTTATCATATTGAATATCTATAATATATCATGTACTATGTTAGACCCAGGAGATGATGAATTAATGAATAACATGTCCCTTAAAGAAGTCGGAAAATTTCATAGCAGGTGAGCAACAGGCAAATAAATGAGTGCAAAAAGTATTACAAAGACTATTACTGTGAAATGGTATCACTGAAGAGGGAGAATGAGTGGTTTGGTCTTCCTTAGAGAGGAAAGATTTCAAAGAGGAGTTTTGAGTCTGAGCAGAATTTTTTTTTTCTTTTTTTTGGAGATAGATTTTAGCTCTTGTTACCCAGGCTGGAGTGCAATGGCGTGATCAGGCTGTTCTCAAATTCCCCACCACAGGTGATCCACCCGCCTCTTCCTCCCAAAGTGCTGGGATTACAGGCGTGAGACCACGACTGGCCAAGTCTGAGCAGAATTTTTAAGTCTTAAAAAATAAGTGGCTGGCCGGATGCGGTGGCTCACGCCTGTAATCCCAGCACTTTGGGAGGCCGAGGCAGGCGGATCACCTGAGGTCGAGAGGTTGAGACCAGCCTGACCCAACATGGTGAAACCCTGTCTCTACTAAAAATATAAAATTAGCCGGGCGTGGTGGTGGGCACCTGTAATCCCAGCTACTCAGGAAGGCCGAGGCAGGAGAATCGCTTGAACCCAGGAGGCGGAGGTTGTAGCAAGCTGAGTCACGCCATTGCACTCCAGCCTGGGCAACAAGAGTGAAACTCCGTCTCAAAAAAAAAAAAAGGAAAAGTGGCCCAAGCTGGAATATTTGTTGCTGGTAGAATGAGCACACATTACCTGGAGAAGTAGAAGTAGAGCCTGGTCTTCTGAAGACTAGTCACCTTGAGATTTAGGTCTGTGGCACACACAAGTCTTAAGTATTTGAATTCTAGATAGATAAGAAAGCAAAATAGACACACACTTTATTTCTGTCATTTGGTCAGATTCAGGTTTAAATAATTAATTTGGTTCAGTATCTTAAGCCCTTAACTTTGGGGTTACAGTACTGTCTAGCAAGGTCACCTGGCTGTGGAGAAAGCCCTGGGCATATAGTTAGTTAGAAAACTTGAGTTTTAGCCCTGGCTTTAACTGTTTGTGTGCTGTGTGACCTTAGACATCTTGGCTTCCTTATTTTTCATGTCACATAATTTTGGAGTATGTCATGGACATTTGAATATTTTGTTACAAAACTGGATGCTGTTAAAATCCTCTGGAAAATATTTTTGGTTTTTTGGTTTCACTTTAGCGGGCAGTTAACCTGGTTAGGTTCAGACTGCCTCTGTGGGCTGTGGATCCAGTTTGAACTTAGTTTTCAAAACCTTCGTATTGCTGTTCAGGTCCCAGGTGTGCCATCCATGCCATTGTGCAATTCTCAACGCCTTTGCTCTGCCGCCTTAGGTCAGTTCACACATGGGCATGTTGGTGGTAAACTTGAGATTGTATACACAAATTTAGAGGACGTTTCTTCTCTCCATGACTTCCCTTGTACACAAGCTCCCAAGAGTTTCTTTTCGTGGTTCTTTGGTGAGAAAACTGGAATTTTAGCTTCTTTGTGCTTTCATACGTTTTCTGTAGAGGGGCTCATTTCCTGAACAAAATGGAGAGAGAGAAAAGTTAGAGAAAAAAATAAAATGAATTCCCTCTTCCATACTCTTCCGATCATCGTCTTTTTCCTAGTTCTTTTGTCAGAAGAACTCTCTTTTAGAGTTTAGGAGACAGCTACCAGCCACAGGTGTGCAGACTCAGGATTGGGGCTTGCTTTGAGGCAGAGCTGAGAGAGAAGAAAAATTACCAGATATCCACCCCTCCCCATTGTCCCTCTCCCATTCATCATCTTTTCTAGTTCTCTAGCCAGAAGGAGTTTCTCTTGGAACTTTTCTCTGTCTTCACTCACTGCACAGTTAATGAGATTTGGGCTGTCCTCAAGTCTAAGCTGACACATGTGGGAGAAAAAAACCAGGAAACTCACTACTGTTTTGAGTTTTGATTTCTCTCCCCAGTCTGCTTGCTTCAACTTACTTTTCAGAGTCCTTGTATATTTGCTTTATGTATTCTTTCCAGGATTTTTAGTAATAATCAATGGACAAGATAGGGTGGAGTGTGCTTTCTCCATCTTAGCTAGAACTGGGACCCCGTCCCCCACTCGTAAAATATAAGTAATGACTTAGCATGGCACATTAGGTGGGCATTAGAGACACCAGGGAAGCGATTACAAATATAAATGCCCAGGTTGTATCTCCAGATAATTAAAAATCTTTCAGGGGTAGGATCCAGAAAACTATATTTAAAAGTTCTCTAGGTTCTTGATATACTATGTAGGTTGTGGTCTAAGGACCACTACATGGGGATCATTTGGAAACTTGTTAGAAATGTAGACTCAGGTTCCATTCCAGACCTGCTGAATTGGAACAAGATCCCCAGATGGTGCCTACGCACAGTAAAATTTGAGCAGCACTGCCCTAGCATGATTCTAGTGTGCAGTCAATGTTGAGGACCACCGTCTTAGAGGATTGCATAAAAGCAAATGACGTGTATATAAATTTAGATTGTAATATTCTCTGAGTATAAACTCATTAGGTGCAAGCTGAGCTCACCCTCCATGTTTTCTGTGTTCCTGGTTAAAGTAAGTTACCTTTGATGAAAACCACAGGTTCATCTTTGACTTCAAATCAGATTTGTTGCTGTTGAAGCTAATTGGATCCCAGCTCAGCTTTGTAGCTTGGATTCACACCATATAAAATCTTCAACAGACATTCATTCCTTTGTTCAGAACACACAACCTTCTAACGTGAACCTCCAATTTTCTAAATTCATTCTTTTTCTACTTCACCTGAAACCACAGATCCATGGCACTTAGTTTCTCTGTAACAGCAGCTCTACCATGTTGTCCAGAAATTTTAGCCCCTACTATCAAGAACAAAACATCCTTGTACATGTTTATACATCTTTTTGAGTAGGAGTTTTCCACCAGTTGCAGGGATTCCCTGAGTCTAGAGTAATGCCACAATGCTGCTCCCTTTTACTCCTTTCTAAGCATTTCTGTCAGGGAGAAGACTTAGATTCAGTTGTTCACTTTAACATTTTCCTTAGATACTCTCTTAGAAAAGTTGTATTCTGCGCACTTCTGTTATGAAGGGAGTAAGGGATTGCTGAGATTTGTTAAGTTACCAAACTAGTCTTGATAGATGTATAATTATTACATATCCACCATCACTTCATTTAGCTGGGCAAGTGTTATCAGTTTGGTTCATGTTAGCTAATTAGGTCACTGGTTTGTTCCTAGGACAGTGTTGGGCTGGTCATATAAGTTAGAAGCACCTGGGGGCTGGGCACGGTGGCTCACGCCTGTAATCCCAGCACTTTGGGAGGCCGAGCGGGCGGATCATGAGGTCAGGAGATCGAGATCATCCTGGCTAACAGAGTGAAACCCCGTCTCTACTAAAAATACAAAAAAAATTAGTTGGACATGGTGGCGGGCACCTGTAGTCCCAGCTACTTGGGAGGCTGAGGCAGGAGAATGGTGTGAACCTGGGAGGCGGAGCTTGCAGTGAGCTGAGATGGTGCCACTGCACTCCAGCCTGGGCGACAGAGCGAGACTCCATCTCAAAAAAAAAAAAAAAAAAAAAACACCTGGGGTGCTCATAATAAAAAAACAAAAACCCAGATATTTATCCCAGTTTTGATTCCAAAGATCAGGTACCAGTACTTTCTTTTTGGAGACAGGGTCTTGCTCTGTCACCCAGGCTGGAGTGCAGTGTACCATCATGGCTCATTGCAACCTTGACCTCCTGAGTTCAAGCAGTCCTCTCACCTCAGCCTTCTAACTACAAGCACATACCACCAAGGCCAGCTAGTCTTTATATTTTTATTTATTATTTTTTATTATTACTATTTTTGAGACGGAGTCTCACTCTGTTGCCCAGGTTGGGGTGCAGTGTGGTGTGATCTTGGCTCACTGCAATCTCCGCCTCCCGGGTTCAAGCAATTTTCATGCCTCAGCCTCACAAGTAGCTGGAATTAAGGCTCCCACCACCATGCCCAGCTAATATTTTTTGTATTTTTAGTAGAGCTAGGGTTTCACCATGTTGGCCAGGCTGGTCTCAAACTCCTGACCTAAAGTGATCTGCGTGCTTCAGCCTCCCAAAGTGCTGGTATTGCAGGCATGAGCCACCATGCCCAGCCTAGTTTTTGTATTTTTTGTAGAGAAGAGATCTCACTACTTTGCCCATGCTGGTCTTGAACTACCAGCCTTAAGCTAATGCTCCTGCCTTGGCCTCCCATAGTGCTAGGATTACAGGCATGAGCCACCACACCCAGCCCTTGGTACCAGTACTTTATTTAGTCTATAGGTGATTCTCATCAGTCAAGACAGGGAGCTAGGTCCACAATTCCTTATTCAAATCTTCTCGGAGGCCAGACATACTTCTCAACATTCCAGATTTTAGAATTTTTCTAAGGGTAATGAAAAACATAATACTCACAAATACTAATAGTTTAGCAGCATAGCATGTTAGTATTCACTCTTAAGTGGGATAAAGATGACATAGCCTCATGTCAGCTGAGATCAAATTTTGCTGCCAGATTTATGGAGAAACTTCTGTGTTTTTTGTTTGTTTGTTTGAGATGGAGTCTTGCTCTGTCACCCAGGCTGGAATGCAGTGGCACAATCTCGGCTCACTACTGCCTCTGCCTCCTGGGTTCAAGCAATTCTCCTGCCTCAGCCTCCCGAGTGGCTGGGATTACAGGTGCGTGCCACCATGCCCGGCTACTTTTTGTATTTTTAGTAGAGACGGCGGGGTTTCACCATGTTGGTCAAGCTGGCCTCAAACTCTTGACCTCGTGATCTGCCTGCCTCGGCCTCCCAAAGTGCTGAGATTAGAGGCATAAGCCACCACACCCAGCCGAAACTTCTGGTTTTAAGAGAAATGGGAGGCCAGGCGCGGTGGCTCATGCCTGTAATCCCAGCACTTTGGGAGGCCGAGGTGGGCAGATTGCCTGAGCTCAGGAGTTCGAGACCAGCCTGGGCAACATGGTGAAACCCTGTCTCTACTGAAAATACAAAAATTAGCCGGGCATGGCAGCGCGTGCCTGTAGTCCCAGCTACTGGGGAGGCTGAGGCAGGAGGATTGCTTGAACCCAAGAGGTGGAGATTGCAGTGAGCTGAGATCAGGCCACTGCACTCCAGCCTGAGCGATAGAGTGAGACTCTGTCTCCAAAAAAAAGAAGAAGAAAGTAGAGGCAACGTGGCTGAGAGATAATAAGGCAGAATAAAAAAGATCTGGCATTGATTCAGTATGGTGGTGAGGGAGAGAAAGAAATAATGTATACATTTTGTGAAATGAGTAATATAAAAGTAAGAGCAGATTCAAAATGATATTTTTTCTTTGATAACTTTCTTCTCCTAACTTCAAAATTAGTTTTCCTGAGTGTTAATAGTGCTGGTTGTTAAATGAGAAAAGTTTTGAAGTGGTTGATGCTTCGATTCTTTTACCACATTTTTTAATTTTAATTTTAATTTTTTTTTGAGACAGCGTTTTGCTCTTGTTGCCCAGGCTGGAGTGCAATGGTGTGATCTCGGCTCACCGCAACCTCCGCCTCCCGGGTTCAAGCGATTCTCTTGCCTCAGCCTCTCGAGTAGCTGGGATTACAGGCATGCACCACCATGCCCAGCTCATTTTTTGTATTTTTAGTAGAGATGGGATTTCTCCATGTTGGTCAGGCTGATCTCGAACTCCCGATCTCAGTTGATCCACCTGCCTCGGCCTCCCAGAGTGCTGGGATTACAGGCATGAGCCACCCCCGGCTATTTTGTTTGTTTTTTGAGATGGAGTCTCACTCTGCCACCCAGGCTGGAGTGCAGTGGCATGATCTCAGCTCACTGCAACCTCCATCTCCCGGGTTCAGGTGATTCTCCTGCCTCAGCCTCCTGAGTAGCTGGGATTACAGGCACTCACTAACCACACCTGGCCAAGTTTTGTATTTTTAATAGAGATGGGGTTTTGCCTTGTTGGCCAGGCTGGTCTTGAACTCCTGACCTCAGGTGATCTGTCCGACTTGGCCTCCCAGAGTGCTGGGATTACAGGTGTGAGCCACAGCGCCCGGCCTCCAAGCTTACCACTGTTTTTTATTTTGAGATGGAGTTTTGCTCGTTGCCCAAGCTGGAGTGCAAAGGTGCAATCTCGGCTCACTGTAACCTCTACCTCGCAGGTTCAAGCGATTGTCCTGCCTCAGCCTCCCGAGTAACTGGGATTACAGGCGTGCACCACCACACCCGGCTAATTTTTTGTATTTTTAGGAGAAATGGGGTTTCACCATTTTAGCCAGGCTGGTCTTGAACTCCTGACCTCAGGTGATCCTCCTGCCTTGGCCTCCCAAAGTGCTGGGATTATAGACGTGAGCCACCGTGCCTGGCCCTTATCACATTTTTTGACCACCTCTGTGTTGACATGGCATATGTACATGTACATTTTGTACATATGTGCGTATGTACAAAAAAAAATGGGACTTTAGTATTATGAGTAAGAGATTGTGAACCTATAGTGAATGAGAACATGTATCTTCAAACTTTTCCAAGCAGGAAGGAAAAGTTTGAAGTTTTTATCCTGTTAGTATCCTATTTAAAATCTTTGTCAGAGACTTAGGAGTCAGACCATCTGGGTGTTATCACTTCATAGAGTTGTTATGAGAATTAAGTGAGTTAATGCTTGTAAAGTATTTAGAGCCTTGCTTTATATATATATAGTAAGTGTTACGTATGTGTGTTTGATTAAAAATCAAAATTTCATTCTACTTTGGAAACACTTACACATTGTTTTAAAAAGGATTTTTCTTGTGCTTTTAAACTTTTGGCCAAAACTTCTGAAAGACAGCAAAAGCTAGTTGTATTTTCCTTGGGCTACTCTCATATACTAAAGAATAAATGAAAGCAACAAGGAGAAAAAATACAAAGGGAACCAAATAAAACTAACCTTCAGTGAGTCCAGTTATTTTTGTTTGCTTATTTGGTAGAGTGTAACTTGGTCTTTTTATATTTTATGGTGTTTCTCAATATTCAGATTGCTTTTAGATGTTTTGAAAATGAGTTTGCTGAGGCTCAGAGGTTCTGAATTGCCCCAGATCACTCAGTTCATGGAAGAGCTGTGAGTAAAACATGAAAGTTCTAACTTCCTGAATGGTATCCTTTTTTTTTTTTTTTTGAGACAGTGTCTCGCTGTATTGCCCAGCCTAGATTGCAGTGGCATGATCTCAGCTCACTCTAACTTCCACCTCCTGGGTTCAAGCGACTCTCCTGCCTCAGCCTCCCCAGTAGCTGGGATTACAGGCGCGCGTAACCACACCCGGCTAATTTTGTTATATTTTTGGTAGAGATGGCGTTTCACCATGTTGGCCAGGGTGGTCTCGAACTCCTGACCTCAAGTAATCTGCCCACCTCGTCCTCCCAAAGTGCTGGGATTACAGGCATGAGCCACTGCGCCCAGCCAGGAACGTTTCTTTACACAAATAGAGGATGCTGCTTTGAACACTTAAATGATATTCCACCAGCATTCTTACTGCTGTCCTGAAGGCCGCATTCAGATGTGTAAAACAGATGGGAAGAACATATTTTTGTGAATTGCAGTTTTACCTATTGTGTGCGGTTTGGACTTGGGCATTTCTTAGTCTAAAATCTATGTTAAATGTAGGTTTTCTTTTTGTTTTTCTTAATAGTGTCTCGTAGCCTTTCATTAGCAGACTGAACCAATAATATATAGCATTGAGATATAAAGAAACAGTATCACTTTAGGACTAAATTTTAAACACAAAACCGTCAAAAGTATCAATGATAAATGCATAATTTTGAAAGTGACTTTAGGCCTGGTGTGGTGGCTCACACCTCTAATCCCAGCACTTTGGGAGGCCGAGGCAGACGGATCATGAGGTCAGGAGTTTGAGACCAGCCTAGCCAACATAGTGAAACCCCATCTCTACTAAAAATACAAAAAATTAGCCAGGCGTGGTGGTGGGCACCTGTAATCTCAGCTACTCGGGAGCCTGAGGCAGGAATCGTTTCGATCTGGGGAGGAGGCGGACGTTGCAGTGAGTCGAGATCACGCCATTTCACTTTAGCCCAGGCAACAGTGGGAAACTCCATCTCAAAAAAAGAAAGAAAAGAAGGTGACTTTAGTATTTATTCATTTATTCCTGCTTTGTGTTCTTGCATTTTAGGAAGCACTGTTAGGTACTGTGATATGAGTGTACAGATCAAAAATCACTTTCCTGAAGTAGTTTACAGTCAAGAGATGTCCATGAATTGTCATTATCAGAATGGGTACAGAGTTTACAGAGTTGAACCTTGGAGAATTAAAGAATGTTTAATGGTTAACCCATTTATGCCTGAAATCATAATTTTTTGAATTTGAAAAATCAGACCTTGGTGATGACCTTGAGCAGTAGGATATTAATAACTCCCACATGCTTAGCGTTCAAATAATGGAACACTAGGCATAAATGGATTAAATAATGCAGGAATGGAAAGTGTGAACAGACGTACAACTGCTGTAGAGCTTGTATCAGTTGTCAGAAACCTTCCAACAAAGAAAAGCTTAGGACCAGATGGGTTCATTGATTAATTCAATGAAATGTTAAAAGAAATTAATGCCAGTCCTTCTCATAGCCTTCCAAAAAAACCGAAGAGGAAGAAATATTTCCAAATTCATTAGTAGGCCAGCATTACCCCAGTACCAAAGCAAGACAGGCCACAAAAAAGAAAACCCAAAAAAGGCCCAATATCCTTGATGAATATAGATGCAAAACTTTGCAGTGAAATACTAGCAGAGTGATTGTAACAGCAAGGTACAGGTATCATATTCCATGACTAAGTGAGATTTACCCTTAGGATGCAAGGATAGTTCAACATAGGAAAATTAGTTAATGTGATATACCATACTAACAATAAAGAAGCAAAATGACGTGAGTATCTCAATAGATGAAGAAAAAGCCTTGGACAAAATTTAATACCCTTTCCCAGTAAAAACTCTTAAACAAACGAGGAATAGAAGGAAATTATCTCAACATAATAAAGGCCCACAGCTAGCATACTCAACGGTGAAAAACTGACACTTTTTTCTCTAAGATCAAGGAACAAGACAAGGATGCCTACTCTTATCACTTCAATATAGTACTGGAAATCCTCGTTAGAGCAATTAGGCAAGAAAAAGAAGTAAATGCCATCCAAGTAAGAAAGGAAGGAATCAATCTCTTTTTGCAGATGACATCTTATATATAGAAAACTTTAAAGACAACACAAAAAACTACTAGAACTAATAAATTTAGTAAAGTTGCAGAATACAAAATCAGCATACAAAAGTCAGTTGCTTTTCTTTTTTTCTTTTTTTTTTTTGGGGGGGGGAGACAGAGTTTCACTCTTGTTGCCCAGGCTGGAGTGCAGTGGCGTGACCTCGGCTCACTGCAACCTCCGCCTCCTGGGTTCAAATGATTCTCCTGCCTCACCCTCCCGAATAGCTGTACAGGCTCCCCCTATCACACCCAGCTAATTTTTTGTATTTTTAGTAGAGACGAGGTTTCACCATTTTGGCCAGGCTGGTCTCGAACTTCTGACCTCAGGTGATCCATCCACCTCAGCCTCCGAAAATGTTGGATTGCAGGCATAAGCCACCGCGCCCGGCCATCAGTTACATTTTTTTTTGAGACTGAGTTTTGCTCTTGTTGCCCAGGCTGGAGTGCAATGGCGCAATCTCGGCTCCCCACAACCTCCGCCTCCCAGGTTCAAGCAATTCTCCTGCCTCAGCCTCCCGAGTAGCTGGGATTACAGGCATGCACCACCACGCCTGGCTAATTTTGTATTTTTAGTAGAGACGGGGTTTCTCCATGTTGAGGCTGGTCTCGAACTCCTGACCTCAGGTGATCCACCAACCTCGGCCTCCCAAAGTGCTGGGATTACAGGTGTGAGCCACTGCGCCCGGCCATCAGTTGCATTTTTATACACTAACAATGAACTATCTGGAAAGGAAATTAGGAGAACAATCCCATTTATATTGACACCATAAAGAATAAAGTAACTGGGAATAGGCTTAACCTTTCACCTCCTTAGGTGAGAGACATGCAATACTGAGAACCATAAAACATTAAAGAAATTGGGCTGGGCACAGTGGCTCACGCCTGTAATCCCAGCACTTTGGGAGGCGGAGGCGGGTGGATTGCTTGAGGTCAGGAGTTCAAGACCAGCCTGAACAACATGGTGAAACCCTGTCTCTTCCGGAAAAAAATACAAAAATTAGCTGGGTATGGTGGCCCATTCCTGTAGTCCCAGCTATTCGGGAGGCTGAGGTTGCAGTGAGCATGGATTGCACCATTGCACTCAAGCCTGGGCGACAGAGTGAGACTCCGTCTCAAAAAAGAAACTAAAGACACTCAATAGATCTTCATGGATTTGGAACACTCAGTATTGTTAAATTGTCCATACAGATTGAGCATCTCAAATTTGAAAATCTGAACTGCTTGCCAGGTGCAGTGGCTCACGCCTATAGTCCCAGCACTTTGGGAGGCCGAGGCGGGCATATCACAATTTCAGGAGTTCAAGACCAGCTGGCCAACGTAGTGAAACCCTGTCTCTACTAAAAATATAAAAATTAGGTGGGTATGGTGGTGCGTGCCTGTAGTCCCAGCTACTTGGGAGGCTGAGGAAGGAGAATCACTTGAACCCGGGAGGTGGTGGTTGCGGTGAGCTGAGCCTCTGTACTCCAGCTTGGGCAACAGAGTGAGACTTGGTCTCGAAGAAGAAAAAATGAACTGCTATAAAATTTGGAACTGCTATAAAATTTGAAACTTTCTGAGCATCAACATGACTCAAAGGAAATGCTTGTTGGAGCATTTTGGATTTCGGATTTTCAGATTTGGGATGCTCAACCTGTGTCAAGTATAATGCAAATATTTCAAAATCCAAAACAGTTGTGATCCCAAGCTTTTCATATGAGGGATATCCAGCCTGTATTACAGAAAGTGGGCTACAGATTCAATACAGTCCTTCTCAAAATCCTGATGGAATTTTTTTTGTTTTATGGAAACAGGAAAAGCAGTTCTAAAATTCATATGGAACCACAGAAAATCATGGACTAGCCAAATCAATCTTGAGAAAGAACAAAGCTAGAGGCATCATACTTTTTTTTTTTTTTTTTTTTTGAGGAAGTCTTACTGTGTTGCCCAGGCTGAAGTGCAGTAGTGTAATCTTGGCCCACTGCAGCCTTAGCCTCCCAAGTAGCTGGGATTACAGGTGCGCGCCACCACCCCCATCTATTTTTTTTTTTTTCAGTAGAGATGGAGTTTCACCATATCGACCAGGCTGATCTCGAACTCCTGACCTCAGGTGATCCACCAGCCTTGGCCTCCCAAGGTGCTGGGATTACAGGCATGAGCCACTGCAGCCAGCCGACATGATACTTCTTGATATCAAAATATTTTACAGAGCTACAATAACCAAAACAGTATGGGACTAGCTTAAAGAGACATACAGACCAAAGGAGCAGAATAGAGAGCCCACAAATAAAAACATGCAAATAATATCGTCAACTGATCTTCAGGGATGCCAAGAATGCACAATAAGGAAGGAATGTTTTCTGCAACAAATGATGTTGGAAGAACTAGGTATTCACATGAAAAAAGATGAAATTGGACCCCTATCTTCTACCATAAAAAAGAAAAAAACTCAAAATGAATTGGAGACTTAGACATAAGACCAAAAAATGTAAATCTCCTGGAAGAAAACATGAGGGGAAGCTTCACCACATCATTCTTAGTAATTTCGTGGATGTGACGTCAAAAGCACAGCCAACAACAGAAAATAAGACAGGTGGGACTACATCAAACTAAAAAGCTTCTGTACAGCAAAGGAAACAACTGAGTGAAAAGGAAATCTAAGGAATGGGAGAAAGTATTTGCAGAACCAAATAAATGATAAGGAATGAATCCCAAAAATATATGAGAAACTCCCACAACTGATAGTAAAAAATATCTGCCCAATTAAAAACAGTCTAAATGATGCAGAAAAAAATTAAATTAAAAATGTTTTTTTAAATGTGCTAAGAACTTGAATAGACATTTCTCCAAACAGATGGCCAACAGATACATGAAAAAAAAGTTCAGTGTCACTAGGCATCAAGGAAATGCAAATCAAAACCACTATGAGGTATCAGTCACTTCACACCTTTCAGGATGGCTATCAAAAAAAAAAGACAACTAGTATTGGTGAGGATATAAATAAATTGGAATCCTTGCACAATGTTGGCAGGAATAGGTGCAGCCATTATGGAAAACAGTATGAATGTTCCTTAAAAAATTAAAATACCATACAATTCAGCAATCCCACTTGCTGAACATTTATCCAAAAGAACTGAAATCAGGATCTTGAAGTTTTAGCACTCCTATGTTCATTGCAGCACTATTTACAGTAGCCACGAGAGGAAATAAATATTCGTCAACAGATTAATGGATAAAGAAAATGTAGTATATGTATCCAATGGAATACTATTCAGCTCTTAAGAACAAGGATATTCTGCATATGCAACCACATGGATGAACCTTGAGGACATTATGCTAAGTGAAGTAAGCCAGTCACAGACATACACTGCATATTTCCATTTATATGAGGAATCTAAAATAGTCACTTCCACTCATATGAGCTATCTCAAATAGATTGAAAGAGTGGAATAGGGGTTGCTAGGGGCTGGGAGGGAGGAGGAAATGGGCAGTTACTAATCAGTGGGCATAAAGTTTCAATTGAGCAAGATGAATAAACTAGAGGTCTGTACAACATTGTACCTAGAGTCAACAATAGTGTACACTTAAAAATGTGTTAAGTGGGTAGATCTCATGTTCTTATTACAATAAATGTTAAAAGGTTTCATTGAACATGTGACATTAGAGTTGGACCTTTAAGGGGTGGGTGGTAGGATGAGTATAACCAGAGATGAAATGATTAAGCATCCAACTAGGGGGGTGTTAATAAAGGCAAGTCAGGCTGGGTGCGGTGGCTCACGCCTGTAATCCCAGCACTTTGGGAGGCTGATCGGGCAGATCACCTGAGGTCAGGAGTTTGAGACCAGCCTGACCAACATGGGGAAACCCCATCTCTACTGAAAATGTAAAATTTAGCCAGGCGTGTAATCCCAGCAACTCGGGAGGTTCAGACAGGAGAATCTCTTGAATCTGGGAGGCAGAGGTTGTGAGCCAAGATCACTGTATTGCACTCCAGCCTGGGCAACAAGAGTGAAACTCCGTCTCAAAATAAATAAATAAAGGCAAGTCAGCTATTAGAAAGTGCAGGTTTTGTTTGAGAAATAGTATATAGTGTGTGTGTGATGTCGTTTAAAATTTGGAAAGGTAAATAGGAAAATAATGTGAAGGGCCTTGAAATAAAGACAGAGAGGTACTAAATTTTGTTTGCTAAGTTGTGAAAAGCTATTGAAGATTTTGGAGCTGAGTTGGCACAGCTGTAATCTCCCTGGCAAGAAATGTAGCATGTCTGACATGTAATAGCCAATTCATATATTTGAGTGATAGAATCTTACTGTTCTCCAAGAGCCTCAGGAAATTTAAAGTAGTTTAAGATTTTCCAGCTAGGTAGTGCTGAAATTTGGCTGTAATATTATTGTATTGCTAATGAGAATTTTTCCAGAAAATAGTTTTCAAAAATAAATACTCAACAAGCTCCAAGCCCTGGGCTTTTCTTTCTTTACTAAACATTGTAAGATTTGAGTCAATATGATTACATGCTCTAAATGTACATCTTCTTTACAGGTGTTAGTAAAATGGCTTTTCGCCATTTAATTGAGTTCACATATACAGCAAAATTAATGATACAAGGAGAAGAAGAAGCCAATGATGTATGGAAAGCAGCAGAGTTTCTACAAATGCTAGAAGCTATCAAAGCCCTTGAAGTCAGGTACTTAATTTCTTTAATGGGGTTCAGATAGTCATATTCAGTCATGTTCATTCTGTTAGTGAAGAACTTACAGTATGTGTCATGCCATGAAGAACAGAGTTCTTCAGAAGAATTAAGAATATTTAAGGATCTATTAAAAAATTTTCTGGATACTGATTGTTCTTTCACTTGACTTTGATTTTCTGATCATGTGTTAAAACTGCTAATATTAAAGTAGCATCTTTGGTATGTAATAAAATAAGTCTAGACAGCTTTTTAAGGATCTGGATCCTTATAAACTGTTTTGTTGGATTCAAGTTATTGTTTATACCAAGCCTTATCCTACAAAGGGTTTGGCTTACAAAGATTAACATAATACTGTTTAAAAATAAGGAAATAGATGGAAATAAATAAATTGGTTTAATAAGGAGATAATCATTTCAAGTTAGAAGTATGATAGCCAAAAATGCATACCATAAGTCTATAGTAGATGTGCTAAATCTAGCTCTAAGTGCACCTAGTTCAAAGAAAAAGAGTATTCAGTTACATTATTCCTTGTTAGAAGACGAGAACAAATCAATTGCTGAGGAGCCATTCCTATTCCTAGTATTAAAATTTCTCCTGAGAAGTATTAAGAAAACATTAGGCCAGGCCCAGTGCATTATGCCTGTAATCCCAGCACTTTGGAAGGCTGAGGTGGATGGATAGCTTGTGCCCAGGAGTTCACAAACAGCCTGGGCAACATGGTGAAACCCTGTCTCTACGAAAAATACAAAAATTAGCTGGGCGTGGTAGTGCATGCCTGTGGTCCCAGCTACTCAGGAGCTGAGGTGGGAGGATCACCTGAGCCTGGCAAGGTTGTGGCTGCAGCGAGCTGTGATCACGCCACTGACTGCATACCAGCTAGGGGGAACAAAGTGAGACCCTGTTTTTTTAAAAAAGAGAAAACGTGAAAGGATATAATGAACAAAGACCTCAACATCCTTACTTGATGAATAATGGCAGTGTAACATAGTTACTAAGAATAAGAGCTCAGGAGTCAGTTTCCCTGGGTTAACATCCTGCTTCTACCACTGTGTGGCCTTAATTAAGTTACTTAACCCTCCTGTCAGCTGTGTCCTCCTCTGTCAAATGAGAGTAATAACGGTACTTTCTACATGGGATTTGATTGTGAGGGTTGAATGAATTAATGCATGCAAAGCGTTTAGCATGGTGTCTGGCTAAATGACTCTGAGTACTCTAAGTATGAACTATTATCTCCTGGTACTGTTTTTTATGTTTCTCAATACAGATCATTGGCGTGATGCCAAAACAGTTTGGTAAAATCAGTTTCACATAGCGGCACAATGATTTAATCTTAACTCACTGTTGTGGTTTAGTTAAAAGATAAAATTTATTTCTCTGAGGACTCTACTGGAATTTTATTTTATTTTTTTGAGATGGAGTCTTGCTCTGTCTCCCAGACTGGAGTGCAGTGGCACAGTCTTGGCTCACTGCAACCTCCACCTCCTGGGTTCAAGCAATTCTCCCTGTCTCAGCCTCCTGAGTAGCTGGGATTACAGGTGCCTGCCACCATGCCCAGCAAACTTTCGTATTTTTAGTAGAGGTGGGGATTTCGCCATGTTGCCCAGGCTGGTCTCAAACTCCCAACCTTAAGTGATCTGCCTGTCTCAGCCTCCCAAAGTGCTGGGATTACAGGTGTGAGCCACCGTGCCTGGCCGAATAAAAGTTTTTTTTTAAGAGATAAAAATTTAGATAACTCTAAGAATACTGAACTGTACTCGTCCATAAATATCATCTCTTAGTTTGACAGTTCAAGATTAAACCTTTCTGACAAGAGCTTGATATGTATATATATTCTTTGATGCTTAGCACCTGGCATATAACAGGTGTACAGGAAACATTTGTGAATAGATAGATGGATACATGCTAATTAAAACCAGATCAGTACTCTTGCAGAGAGCCCTGAGCATGGATGTCAAAATAGAGATGCGTTCTGAGGATATAAACCTGATCAGGCCATCTCTTCTCAAAAAGATTAAAGGAAATATATATGGATGGGGTGATGTCAGATTGTGGTTAAATATTGAATGAGAGCCTTCCAAAAGAATGTTCTCTGTGGCCCTTTTGCTGCTCATGATAGTGAGTGGTATGTCACTTTGGAGAAGATTCAAGACTGGGATCCCAAGCCTGGCGCAGTGGCTCATACTTGTAATCCCAGCACTTTGGGAGGCCAAGGTGGGCGGATTACTTGGACCTCAGGAGTTTGAGACCAGCCTGGGCACCATGGTGAAACGCCAACTCTATGAAAAATACAAAAATTAGCTGGCACTGTGGCGTGCAGCTGTAGTCCCAGGTACTCAGGAGACTGAGGTGGTAGGATCGCTTGAGCGTGGGAGACTCAGAGGTTGCAGTGAGCCGAGATTGCACCACTGCACTCCAGCCTGGGAGAGAATGAGACCCTGTCTCAAAAAAAAAAAAAAAAAACTGGAATTCCAATAGTACCTAAAACCATCAGTGCTTTTCAGTATAAACACAGTAACATGTTGAATTGTTTCTTGAACCAGATAGGCATGTAATATGTTCTGAAGAGTTCCCTTTGAAAAGAGGAAGACAGTAGTATTATATGTTGGCTGTTTATAATAATGCAGTGTTTAAGCTTCTACAGGGATGGTTTCTGTTGACTTTTTCCCCCATGCATGAGCCGTATTTTACTGTTTCTTTGTATGTCTCATCATTTTTTTTGGTTAAAAATTAGATTTTTGGCCTGGGCACGGTGGCTCACACCTGTAATCCCAGCACTTTGGAAGGCCGAGGCGGGTGGATCACTAGGTCAGGAGTTCAAGACCAGCCTGGCCAAGACGGTGAAACCCCATCTCTACTAAAAATACAAAAAAAGTTAGCCAGGCGTTGTGGCGGGCGCCTGTAATCCCAGCTACTCGGGAGGCTGAGGCAGAGAATTGCTTGAACCCGGGAGGCGGTGGTTGCAGTGAGCCGAGATCTCACCAGTGTACTCCAGCCTGGGCGATGGAGTCTTGCTCTGTTGCCCAGGCTGGAGTGCAGTGGCATGATCTCGGCTCACTGCAACCACCGCCTCCCGGGTTCAAGCAATTCTCTGCCTCAGCCTCCCGAGTAGCTGTGATTACAGGCTTCCGCCACCACACCCGGCTAATTTTTTTGTATTTTTAGTAGAGAGGGTGTTTCACCGTCTTGGCCAGGCTGGTCTTGACCTCCTGACCTCGTGATCCACCCGCTTCGACCTCCCAAAGTGCTGGGATTATAGGCGTGAGCCATGGCACCCGGCCAAAAATTGGATATTTTTAAATAAGTTTTATTTAGATCCCACCCCCTACCTCCCCACCCCCATTCTGTCTCTCAGACATGATTTGTTTGGGTTTGGTTTGGTTTTTTGAGACAGGGTCTTGCTCTGTCACCCAGGCTGGAGTGCAGTGGCACAATCTCAGCTCACTGCAGCTTCAACTTCCCGGCCTCAAGAGATCCTCCCACCTTAGCCTCCCAAGTAGCTGGGACCACAGATGCTTGCCACCATGCCTGGCTAATTTTTCTATTTTTTTTGTAGAGACAGGATTTCACCATGTTGCCCAGGCTACTAGTCTCGAACTCCTGGGCTCAAGAGATGTGGCCACCTCAGCCTCTCAAAGTGCTGGGATTGCAGGCATAAGCCACCATACTTGGCCAGACATGGTTTCTTTTTTTAATCTTTCAAGCTTTTTTTTTTTTTTTTTTTTTTTGAAGACAGAGTCTCACTGTTACCAGGCTGGAGTGCAGTGGCGCGATCTCGGCTCACTGCAACCTCTGCTTCCCGGGTTCAAGCGATTCCTTTGCCTCAACCTCCCGAGTAGCTGGGACTACAGGCACACGCCACCACGCCCAGCTAATTTTTGTGTTTTTAGTAGAGATGGGGTTTTCACCATGTTGGCCAGGATGGTCTCATCTCTTTACCTTGTGATCTGCCCGCCTCTGCCTCCCAAAGTGCTGGGATTACAAGCACGAGTCACTGCGCCCGGCCTCAAGCTTTTATTTAAGTGCAGTGATCCAGGATGGATTTTAGATCTTGTTGAAAGCAGCCACATCCATGGACTGCACATAGTCCTCAAAAGCAGTGATCTGCTTCTCCACTGTTGCAAGTTTATCATCTTCAACTACACGCTGTATTTGAAGTTTCTTAATTTCCTATCCCACTGGAACTAGTTTAGATGAGCCAGACATCGTTTCTTATTGTTGTTACTGGTTTAGCGACTTTCCTGGACTTCTGTAATCCCTTTCCTGTAATTCTGTACAGTCTACATTTTGTGTGTATGGCCACTGAAGTCTGCATAGGTAGTTTACTGAACAAACTGATCATTGGACAGAAATTTTCTTAAAAGTCTTAAACCAGTAAGTCTCCACATTTTTGTTGGGGAGCTCTTTATAGGGTACACCATCAGTGTCCCATCAAGCAGTTTACAACTGCTTTAGCCTTTACTTCCTGTGTTAACAGAACCTTAAGGTCAGATAGAGATGAGAGTTGCTAAGGTCTTTCCTGGACATGTATACAGCTCTGTGCATGTGTATGGCCTTCTAGGTTCTCTGGAATATGTCAGAGCTTGTTTTTTTTTTTTTTTTTTTTTTTTTCTTGAGACGGAGTCTCGCTCTGTCCCCAAGACTGGAATGCAGTGGTACGATCTTGGCTCTCTGCAAGCTCCGCCTCCCAGGTTCACGCTATTCTCTTGCCTCAGCCTCCCGAGTAGCTGGGACTACAGGCACTTGCCACCACGCCCGGCTAATATTTTGTATTTTTAGTAGGGACGAGATTTCACTGTGTTAGCCAGGATGGTCTCAATCTCCTGACCTCGTGATCCACTTGTCTCGGCCTCCCAAAGTGCTGGGATTACAGGCGTGAACCACCGCGCCTGGCCTTTTTTTCTTTTTTTCTTTTTTTTTTTTTTTTTTGAGACACAGTTTTGTGTTGGCACGATCCTGGCTCACCGCAACCTCCGCCTGCCAGGTTCAAGTGATTCTCCTGCCTCAGCCTCCTGAGTAGCTGGGATTATAGGTGCTCACCACCACGCCCAGCTAATTTTTTTTATTTTTGGTAGAGTTGGAGTTTCACCATGTTGGCCAAGCTGGTCTTGAACTCCTGACCTCAGGTGATCCACCCGCCTCGACCTCCCAAAGTACTGGGATGACAGGCATGAGCCATCACGTCCAGTCTGTCAGAGCTTTTTAAAGCCCCCTGTGAACATCTCATTCTCCAGTTTTTCCTTTCAGTTTTTGTTCAGCTTCTTGATAGCCCAAACTTGTAATGCCACCACACTAGTTGCGATGATAAACAGTTGCCATTGATTGTTTTTTGACAAATGTCTTGTAGTTAAGGCTATTTGAAAAGTGAGCTGTGGGTCAGATCAAATCTCCAGATATTTTATCCTGTCTTAGATTTATGTTTTAAGGAAGTGGTACACGTAAAGCTCTTAAAACAATATCTGCCACATAATAACATGATTATGCATATGTTCTTTTCATTTCTTGGAATGCCATCTGTCTGCTTGTTCATGGCAAAATTTTACTCATCTTTCTGGTCTCAGGTGAGAGCCAACAACCTGTTCTCTGAAGCTTTTCCTTACTGAGCCAAGCAGATTGACTTAGGCACTTCTATTATTCTGTATTTTTATGTTTTACATTTTCCATTACAACAATAATCATATTAGTGTTCCCACATTTTTCTAATAGTCTCCAGCCTCTCTGAGGCAGGGATTATGTGTTTTTTTCATCTTCAGGAGGCATTTGTGGATGGGTTTGAAAAACTACCTCGAAATTATGCCTCTGAGACTCAGTTGCCAGGTTTATGTCCATTCCATCATAAGCCTCTAAAATCTCTTTCCTTGCTGTTCAGTTGTGAATACAGGCTGGCTTATCCCACTCTGCAAAACAAAAGCCTGGTAGGAGCACTTTTTCTTGTTTTTTAATTACTCCTGTTTGGGATAGGGATCTGAGTTCAGAGGTCATACCTGTAGTTAAGACAAGCTTAAGAAAACTGGCTAAGAAGTAGTTTACGGCCCGGGTGCAGTGGCTTATGCTTGTAATTCCAGCACTTTGGGAGGCCAAGGCAGGTGGATCACTTGAGGTCAGGAGTTTGAGACCAGCCTGGCCAAAATGGTGAAACATCGTCTTTACTAAAAATACAAAAAATTAGCCGGACATGGTGGCACGCCCCTGTAATCCCAGTTTTCACAAGGCTGAGGCAGGAGAATCGCTTGAATCCGGGAGGCGGAGGTTGCAGTAAGCCAAGATCGCACCACTGCACTCCATCCAGCCTGGGTGACACAGTGAGACTCCATCTCAAAACAAACAAAAAAAGAAGTGGTTTACAGTTTACCTCAACACTTGTACTTGAAAAGAACAAAAGGAAACCGTACTTTTTCAACATAAGATGCACAATTTTTTTCCTCATTTTAATATATTTCAAATAGGAATTCCTTTTAAAAGTGAGTGGCCAGGCAAGAGTTAACAGTTAGTTTCAACTGTTAATAAATTCTAGTAGTTATTTGTGTTACCGATACCAGACAAGTTGAGTTTGTCATTTAAAATGTCTTCCAACTGATTATACCATGAGTTGGTCCTTAAGCGCAAAGTTATGGTAGAATTGGTATTGGAGCATTCCAAAGTGGGGTATTAATTTCATATTAATGGAGCAAATATTTGTCATCAAAGGAGTGACCACAAAAGCAATAACCAAGGGCTTTATGGGGCCTTAGGAAGACATATAATTTAACAGGCTAAACAATTTAGGAATAAAAATTAATTTAGCTGGACTACTTAAGGCAACTGTATAACTATTTTGCAAATACAGAAGGTGCATGAGGTGCTCTTCTCACATATGCAGTATGGAATTATTTTTGGAATGTAGTGTAAACTTTCTGAACGACACTGAAAAGAAATTAGGACCTCATTTTGCTTTGCTGACATTACATTATTGTTAACTTAAAACTGCGTATGGCCAGGCGCGGTGGCTCACGCCTGTAATCCCAGCACTTTGGGAGGCCAAGGTGGGCGGATATGAGGTCAGGAGATCGAGACCATCCTGGCTAACATGGTGAAACCCTGTCTCTACTAAAAATACACAACAAAATTAGCTGGGTGTGGTGGCGGGCACCTGTAGTCCCAGCTACTCTGGAGGCTGAGGCTGAGGCAGGAGAATGGCGTGAACCTGGGAGGCAGAGCTTGCAGTGAGCCGAGATTGCGCCACTGCACTCCAGCCTGGGCGACAGAGCGAGACTGTGTCTCAACAACAATAACAACAAAAAACTGTGTATGAATCGGGCGCAGTGGTTCATGCCTATAATCCTAGCACTTTGGAAGGCCGAGGCAGGCAATCACCTGAGGTCAGGAGTTCGAGACCAGCCTGACCAATATGGTGAAACCCTGTCTCTACTGAAAATACAAAAATTAGCCGGACATGGTGGCGTGTGCCTATAGTCCCAGCTACTCGGGAGGCTGAGGCAGGAGAATTGCTTGAACCCTGGTGGTAGAGGTTGCAGTGAGCTGAGATCACGCCATTGCATTCCAACATGGATGACAGAAACTCCATCTCAAAAAAAAAAAAAAAATATATATATATATGTATATATACAGTGATACAGACACCACCACAGTCAAGATCAGGGGAACACTTTTATCATTCTAGAAGCTTGTCTCATGATTGTTTGCAGTTGATCCTGATCTCTAGCCCCAGGCAATCATTGATCTGATTTTTATCACTAGTTTTTCTATAGTGTACCGTGCAAAGTTCATGTTTGACTTTATTTACCTTAGCATTGTGTTTTAGAGATTTGTCCAGGTGGTTGTGGGTGTTATTTTGTTCCTTTTCATTGTTGAGTAGTATTCCACAGTGTGGGTATGCTACAGTTTGTTTATCTGATGACTTTTGCATGTTTTTTTTTTAAGATTTTATCTATTAAAATAATGCTACTGTATACAAATCTTTGAGTGGATATATGCTTTCATTTCTCTTAGTAAACATCTACAAGTGGAATAGAGCTTAGTTGTTTGGTATGTGTACATTTAACTTTGGAAAACAGTTTGGAAGTTTTTAAAATAATTCTTTCTTTTATTTTATTTATTTTATTTATTTATTTATTTTTTTGAGACGGAGTCTCGCTCTGTCGCCCAGGCTAGAGTGCAATGGCGTGATCTCGGCTCACTGCGAGCTCCGCCTCCCGGGTTCACGCCATTGTCCTGCCTCAGCCTCCGGAGTAGCTGGGACTACAGGCGCCTGCCACCACACCCGGCTAATTTTTTGTATTTTTAGTAGAGATGGGGTTTCACCGTGTTAGCCAGGATGGTCTCGATCTCCTGACCTCGTGATCCGCCCGCCTCAGCCTCCCAAAGTGCTGGGATTACAGGCGTGAGCCACCGCGCCCGGCCAGTTTGGAAGTTTAAAAAAAAAAACAAAAACAGTTTGGAAGTTTTTTGGTTTTATGGCCGGGTGTGGTGGTTTATGCCTGTAATCACAGCACTTTGGGATGCCGAGGCAGGTGGATCACCTGAGGTCACGAGTTTGAGACCAGCCTGGCAACATGGTGAAACCCATCTCTACTAAAAATACAAAAAAATATCTGGGTGTGCTGGTGGGCACCTGTAATTCCAGCTACTTGGGAGGCTGAGGCAGGAGAATCGCTTGAACTTGGGAGGCAGAGGTTGCAGTGAGCCAAGATCATGCCATTGTACTCCAGCCTGAGCGACAAGAGTGCTTTTTTTTTTTTTCTCAAAAAAAAAAGTAGTTTTATATGCTGGGTATGGTGGCACATGCCTGTAATCCTAGCACTTTGGGAGGCTAAGGCGGGAGCATACCTTGATCCCAGGAGTTCAAGACCAGCTTGGGCAACATTGTGAGACCCTATCTCTACAAAAAAAAAAAAAAATTTTAACTAGCTATGTGTGGTGGCACATGCCTGTAGTCCCAGCTACTTGGGGAGCTGAGGTAGGAGGATTGCTTGAGCCCAGGAGGTTGAGGCTGCAGTGAGTAGTGATCGTGCCGCTGCACTCCAGCCTGTGCAACAGAACGAGACCCTGTCTCAAAATAAAAAGTGGTTTTATCCATTTACATATTTGTGTGCAACACAACTACTTATGCCCTGTCTTCACCAGCACTTGATATTGTCAAGGGTTTTTTAAACTTTAGGTCAGGAGATGACAAACATTTTATTAAAGGGACATAAATATTTAGACTTAAATGCCATGTAGTCTCTGTTGCAATTACTCAGATCTGCTGTTGTAGCAAGGCAGCTATAGACAGTATGTAAATGAATGGGTGTAGCTATGTTTTAATAAAACGTTGATGTAAAACATGCTACTACTGTTAGGCCAGAGTTTGCTGACTCTTGCTTTAGTCATTCTAATTGGATATGTAGTGGTATGTTATTGTAGTATTAATATTTTTAAAACTTTAATAAGGTATAATATAAGCTGCACATATTAAAGTACACAGTTTGATGACTTTTAACATGCATGTATATTCTTGTGAAGCCATTATCACAGTGATAAACACATCTATCACTCTCTAGTTTCCTTGTGCAATTTTGTAATCCATTCCTCTCTCCCTATTCCTATCTTCATCCCTACAATTTTATGTGCATGTAATAGTATGGTAGTGCTTGTCTAATTTCTTTCACTTGCCATAATTATTTTGAAATTCATGCCGGGCACAGTGGCTCACGCCTGTAATCCCAGCACTTTGGCAGGCCGAGGCGAGCAAATCACCTGAGGTCAGGAGTTCAAGACCAGACTGGCCAACATGGCGAAACCCCGTCTGTACAAAAATTAGCTGGGCATAATGGCGGATGCCTGTAATCCCAGCTACTCGGGAGGCTGAGGGGGGAGAATCGCTTGAACCTGGGAGGCAGAGGCTGCAGTGAGCCGAGATCGTGCCATTGCACTCCAGCCTGGGAGACAGAGGGAGGAAAAAAAAAAGGCTGGGCACGGTGGCTCACGCCTATAATCTTGGCACTTTGGGCGGCTAAGGCGGGTGGATCAAAAAAGAAAGAAATTCACGTATATTAGTGTGTGTATAAGTAGTTCATTCCTTTTTCCTGCTAAGTATTCCATTGTATGGATATATCACCATTTATTGATTCACCTGTTGATGGACATTTAGGTTGTTTCCAGTTTTTGGCTATTACAAATAAAGTGGTTATGAACGTTTGTGTAACAAGTTTTTGGACATACGCTTTCATTTTTCTTGGTAGATACCTCTTAGTAGAATAGCTGGCTTGTATGGTAAATATATGTTTAATATTTTAAGATACTGTCAGACTCTTTTTCAAAAATGGTTGTGCCATTTTACATTCCATTCTGCAGCCTATGAATGCTCCAGTTTTTCACAGCCTTGTTAATACTTGATACAGTCAGGCTTTTTTTTATTTTAGCTGGGCTGGTGGGTATATGGTGATTTAAATTTGCATTTCTCTAATGACTAATGGTGTTGGATATTTTTTAATCGGCTTTTTTGCCATCTGTTTGTATTCTTTGGCAAGGTGCCTGATCAAATCTTTTGCCTGTTTTTAAAAATGGGGTTATTGTCAAGAAGGGGGCAGCATTGTGGGGGTCTGAGATTTTATCCTGTTTGCAAGGTAGTAACTTTTTAGCTAACAGTTTCCTGGATGCCCGCAAGAGACATGAGACTCTTGAGTCAGAAAAGGGCTTGATTACTTAGAGCAAAGAAAGCAGCATGAGTTCCATGTTTGTATCAGTGTTTCTTGTTCCCTGTCCCCCTAGTCCCACAGGGGTGACACAGTGGCCTAGGTGTGTACCGTGCTCACAGTTGTTTGCATCACAGTTGAGGAATTCTGAGCTTTAGGAAACCCAAATCTTCTATAATGAGCTGCAAGCAAACCTGCCTAACCTTTGCTGTAGAGGAAACATTATTATACTGGACAATAAATAAACCTACTCTCCACTCTGGAAGAGGACAGGCTCTGTTTTCCAAAGTCCTTTGCTATACAGACAACTTTGAAAAGATAGTCCAAAATAAAAGGCTCTCAATGTCTTTGTTTATAAGACATGCAGAAACATTATGAGTATCCATGGAGAGTTGTCTTGTTCCATATCCTTGTTTCTGTATTATCCTGGCTGGTACTGAATTTTCCCCATAAGTACAGCACTTCTTTAGCCGCTCTGATTAATCTGACCGTAGGGACCAGGACCTGGCTGGGTGCGGTGGCTCATGCCTGTAATCCCAGCAGTTTGGGAGGCCGAGGCGGGCGGATCATCTGAGGTCAGGAGTTCGAGACCAGCCTGGCTAACGTGGTGGAACCCCGTTTCTACTAAAAATACAAAAAAATTAGCTGGGCACGGTGACACATGCCTGTAATCCCAGCTACTCAGGAGGCTGAGGCAGGAGAATTGCTGAGGCCGCAGTGAACTGAGATCGCGCCATTGCACTCTGGCTTGGGCAACAAGAGTGAAACTCTGTCCCAAAAACAAAAAACACGGGGACCAGGACCTAATCCATTCAGTTTTTCTCATACTGGATTTATTTAAGGATTTATTGAAGTCAACAGAACTTCAAGCAGCAGGATTTGGCCACCCTGCCGTGTTGACCTTAATCATGCACCCACCACACTAAGGTTCATTCTGGACTCAGCCAACTGAACAAATCCCTAGAAAAACAGGTGACTTTCCTTTTCGGTTTCTGTATTGACTTTTCCACTTAGCCCTGGGCATTAATCTAAGTACAGCAAGATGCTTTACAATTATACAGGCTCCACATTGTCCCATAGGGAAGATGTCTACTAGGGCAAGTTTTTCATTCATAATAAACCTGGCCCCAGTGGCTTGAAGCTGACATAAATGCCTTCCAGAGCCCAAGTGATATCAGTGAACATATCAGCTTAAGTCATGCACAATGTTGTACCACTTTTTTAATTGGATTACTCCTATTAGGGAAAACTGCCCACGGGATGTGCATAAATAAGTCAGTTATTATTCTAGGAAGCATCCCTTTGAGAATTTCTAACCAAGAGTATCCTTAAATGAGACCTTCACAGTCACCCGAGGGCTGCTTGATCTTCCTTAAACACTTGATGGTCTCTTATAACCACCTCTTAGGTGTAAGTCATCATTTTGTTTTGTTTTGTTTTTTTGAGACGGAGTCTCACTCTTTGCCCAGGCTGGAGTGCAGTGACGCAATCTCAGTTCGCTGCAACCTCTGCCTTCTGGGCTCAAGCAATACTCCTGCCTCAGCCTCCCTAGTAGCTGGGATTACAGGCATCTGCCATCTCACCCTGCTAATTTTTGTATTTTTGGCAGAAATGAGGTTTCTCCATGTTGGCCAGACGGGTCTCCAACTCCCGACCTCAAGTAACACACCTGCCTCGGAGTCCCAAAGTGCTGGGATTACAGGGACGAGCCACCGCGCCTTGCCAGTCATCGTATTTTTGTGAGGCAAGGAAATTAGTACCTGGCTTCCACACAAGAAGCACAGTCCCAGGGGCACATAGGAACCCTGAAAGGAAAGTACTATTTGCAATTGTTCGTGCCTCCAAAGTAGGCACGAACCTGCGTCAGTGTAGAGGCACAGATTGATATAGCCTCCAATGTAGTCTGCTTTCCCAGTTCAATTAGAATGATTCAGTCTAGCTCTAGTTTTTGGAGAGACTGAGGACAGGACAGTCAGTTGACTTCTTTCCTATTTATTTATTTATTTATTGAGATGGAGTCCTGCTCTGTCACCCAGGCTGGAGTGCAGTGACATGATCTTGGCTCACTGCCTCTACCTCCCAGGTTCAAGTGATTCTCCCGCCTCAGATTCCCTGGTAGCTGGGACTACAGGCACGTGCCACTAAGTTGAGCTAACTTTTGTGTTTTTAGTGGAGACGGAGTTTCACCACGTTGGCCAGGCTGGTCTCGAACTCCCGACCTCAAGTGATCCGCCTGCTTCAGCATCCCAAAGTGCTGGGATTACAGGTGTGAGCCACCACTCCCAGCCGAGTCTGTCCTATTTATCACAAGCTCCTGAATGCCAGCTGACTTGAGTAGTAACTGTCCACCTCATGGACTGATCTCAGCTATGAGAATGGTAGTGGAGCATGGTGTTTTGCCTGCGACACACAGGAGTCATCCCCAGCTGTTTTTAGAAGACATGTTGGTAAAATTAAGGGAAACCACTTGGCAGGGAATGGCAAACACAGCAGTCAGTTTAAAAATGCTTATAGCCATTGGAGAGACCTGCAACTGAGCATTTTTCTTAATTTGAAAGGTTCTAGGGGCAGTTCTGAAAGACAAAGTTGGTTTGTTTTGTTTTGTTTTTGGAGGCAGGGTCTCACTGTGTCACCCAGGCTGGAGTGCAGTGGTGCAATCACAGCTCACTGCAGCTATAACTTCCCAGGCTCAGATGATCCTCCCACCTCAGCCTCCCAAAGGAGCTGAGACTGTAGACATGTGCCACCATGCCCAGCTAATCTTTTATAATTTTTTGTGGAGATGGGGTCTTACTATGTTCTCCAGGCTGTTCTTAAACTCCCGGACTCAAGCGATCCTCCCGCCTCAGCCTCCCAAAGTGCTGGTATTATAGGTGTGAGCCACCACGCCCAGCTTGACAAAGATTATTGTCCCTCCCTGCCCCATATCTTCTGGAGTCGTAAGATGTTTCTCTCCCTAGATGGCAAGATTGTCATTCCTCCTTCACCTCTTTTCCAGTCATCCCCTCCTCTTATCCAGACCTTTCATCTGGTAAGGTCAGGTACAAGAAGGGCAAGGACATTTAAAACTTAGAGACCCATTATGTTTCCCACTTTGGCTCACATGGGCTATTATAAGTGAGTGTACTTGGCAAGCAGTGAATTCAATCAAGTGGTCAGTATTCCTATAAGATGATGTCACTCCATTAAGAGAATCCAGATGGCTGAACTAGAATGAAGTTCGAATTTCCTAACCCTGGCTTTGACCAGGCTGTCACCTTTAAGAGGTACCAGGCTATTCCAGGATTATTGTTGGGGAAAAGAAAATGTTTAAGAATGTTCAGGGCGGGCCAGGCGCGGTGGTTAATGCCTGTAATCCCAGCACTTTGGGAGGCTGAGGTGGGCAGATCACCTAAGGTCAGGAGTTCGAGACCAGCCCTGACCAACATGGTGAACTCCCATCTCTACTAAAAAAAAAAAAAAAAAAATGCAAAATTAGCTGGGCCTGGTGGCACATGCCTGTGATCTCAGCTACTTAGGCTGAGGCAGGAGAATCACTTGAACCTGGGAGGTGGAGTTTGCAGTAAGCGAGATCGTGCCATTGCATTCTAGCCTGGGCAACAAGAGCGAAACTCCATCTCAAAAACAAACAAACAAACAAAAATTCAGGGCACAGAATCCTGCTTTTTCAGATTGGGTTTATATTACTTCCCTCCCCTTCTGTCTTCATCATTATCCACAAAGTAGCCAAGAAGACATGATCCCTTTCTAGGGACAGCTAAATTCAGTGATCAAACTGCTTTACTCAGATTTTTGGGCAAAGAGGAGGTGAGGGAAGTAGAGTCAGAAATCATTTTGAGTCATTGTTTGAGAAAGCTGTCGCCATACTCAACAAGGTACTCAGTATCTATGGATGGTAGCATGAAACATCCATCAGTACCTTGACTGTTATTGATTAGCTTTTGTGGTCATTTTTGTATATGTGATAAAACTGAACCATTATCAGACTGCAGATGGTATAGAAAGGTGAACATAAGACATAGATTAGTTTCAAGAGCCACAGTAGTGTGGCCAGAACCAGCTGATGAAACTGGAACAGGAACAGTGTAATCTAAAGAAATGTCAGCATGGCGGGGCGGCTCACACCTGTAATCCCAGCATTTTGGGAGGCTGAGGTGGGCAGATTGCCTGAGGTCAGGAGTTTGAGACCAGTCTGACCAACGTGGTGAAATCCTGTCTCTACTAAAAATACAAAAACGTTAGCCAGGCGTGGTGGCGTGCACCTGTAATCTCAGCTACTTGGGAGGCTGAGGCAGGGGAATTACTTGAACCAGGGAGGTGGAGGTTGCTTTGAGCTGAGATTGCACCACTGCACTCCAGCCTGGGCTCCAGAGCGAGACTCCGTCTCCAAAAAAAAAAGAAGTGTCAGAAATGTCGGCAATGGTGAAGCACCACTGATAGCCCTGCAGTGGGGTCACAGCTCCAGTACAGTCTGCAAGGAACAGTCAGAGACAATGCTCTGTGTGTTATGTGATCCTTCACTATGAGACAAGCAGACCAAGTTGTAACAGGTGTCAAGTCTGACGTAACAGTGGCAGACTTCTGCCTAAGAAACATAGGGTCCTCTAATTTGTGCCCAGTCTCTGATGGTGGTGCATGTGTTACCATATCCAGAATAATGTTGGCTGTAGGCTTCATTAGTGGCAATCTGGGCAGTGCAGGCTTGGTTAGCATCTTGATTCCAGTTGGTCTCATTAGAGAATAGTCCCTAAGGATCTTGCACATCTGAATGAGTGACCCAGATAATTCCGGCAACAGCTGCTATTTTTTCCACAGTTGTGGCCCCAGAGGCGTGGATGTCTTTAATCTGCCAAGTCTTCCAAGTAGCAGACTAAACAGCTAGACCATTGGCAGCAATGGAAGTGCCAGTAAAAATATAGCAAGGTTAATTTGGGGGAATGTTGACCAGAGTCATGAGGACAGCCTTGAGTTCTGCCCACTGAGCAGAATGACCATGTCTGCTTTGGGTTTTCATTGTTGGTGCAGAGGCTGAGCACTTGCAGCAGCCCAGTGAACACCATCAAATTTCAGCTTAGCCAAGCCATCAGTTAATTAAGGGCTCCATTAATCTAGTGATTTTGCTTTGGGCAACAGTTAGGGAGCTGCTACTTTTTCATGATGGCTGAGGGGGCCCACTACTTTCTTAAGTATACCATTTCTATTTGACAAGTGACACTTGGTGGGCATTTCTCAGCTTGTTAGTCATGAAGTCTGAGTTTACTCACCCCCAAATGGGAATATCAGACTGGAGAACCTCAGGGCCTGTATCAGTAGTTAGGGATCAGTTTCAACAAGAGCCCAACAGCAAACTAATTTTCTCAGATTTGGTGTACCTTGGGAGCTGTGTCAGGGTTCAGCAAGTCCAAAACCCAAGTAATAACCGTTGGGTAGAGGCTGCCTCCTTTTGCCAGAAGCTCTAATCTACAAAAGCATCAGGCTCAGACTAGTAGCTCAAAGGGTTCATTAGCGCTGTGGGGCCCTAAAGGTAGAGAGAATGCACTGCAGTTCGATTGTTAACTTCCAAAGCAGCCTGTTGGTTGGAGCCCCACTTAGAGGTTGCTGTTTTGCTTGCAGGTTAGTTGATAGAAAGGAGAAAGTAGAATGCCTAAGTAAGGCACATACTGTCCAGCACCCAAAGAGTCCAGTAGGATACTGGGCTTTATTTTTGTTGGGAGGAGGATAGGAGAAGAAACAGTTTTTCTTTTACTGCTGGATGGATGGAGTGTTATGAATCTATCTTTATAAACTTTACCTGATGAGTAGGCCTCTGAAATTTGCTGGGGTTTATCAGCAACCCCTGCTGATGGAGGTGTGATAACATTGCAGTCAGCCTTTGAGACTGAGACTTCTGATTTACCAGTCAACAGGATATCATCAATATATAACATAAACTAGACATCAGAAGATAGAGACACTGCACTAAATCCTGACCTCACCACTAGCGGCAAATGCCAGGGAGGTTTGCAGGTTTGCTCCACTGTTCTGTTAGCTTTTCTTCCCAGTTGGGGTGATTCCCTCTGGTACTTATGGGATGAAGAAGTATAAATGCACTTCCTGCTATACATTCACATATTGAAGCAACAACAGTATACATAGAATCAGCCGTACCACAAGGTCAGGATAGCGTCCCTTTCCTGCTGTGAACCATGCCCAAACCCCATCAGTTAAAAAATGCAAGTCCATCCTCTCCCCATGGAAAAGTGGTATGGTGAGTTTGGCACCTTAATCTGACATAGCCATGGAAGCTTGAGTCCTCCCATTCCTGAGTTTTCTCCAGTATACTTGGATGAGTATATTGCTTTCAGTCCCCTTTGGGAATAGGGAGAATTTGGCTCCACTCCTAATTATCTTTCTCCTAAAAGCACTGAAGTGAAAGGAGAGGGTAGAGGAGGAAGAGATGTGGAGGGAGAAAAGTGACTGTGCCAATAAGTAAGGCACATTTACTTTTGGTTTCAAGCAGCACAGAAGCTGCACGTGGCTTGACTAAACAAACCTCCAGTGTTTTCAGCCCACCCAATGACCTCAGTCAGTGTAACGTCATCCCTGCTGACACCGATCTATTTCAGCTTCGGGGATTCCTTGATTCATTGGCTCCCTGCATATTACTTTGCATTTGGGGTTGTGAGGTTTATGTCCTTTTTGACTTGACTCAGGTTTGACTTGGACAGTAGTGACTAAAGAGTACACCTTGGCCAGGCGCAGTGGCTCACGCCCATAATCCTAGAACTTTGAGAGGCCAAGGTGGGAGGATCACTTGAGCTCAGGAGTTTGAGACCAGCCTGAGCAACATAGTGAGACCTTGTCTCTCTACCCCCACCAAAAAAAAAAAAAAATTACACCTTAATTCTGGACATTGCCGCCCTGTTGTTATTTGTTTGCCTGGTTTTAACATAAAGGTTAGGGAGCTTTTCAGCAGCATTGACCGCAAGAATTCATATTACTTTGGATCCTTTTCTCATTCCCTGGTGAGAATCTTCATCAGCATTGTAAACCCAATTGGACTGGAAGGCTCTATATATTCAGTATCTTATCTATGGTTTCCCACAGGAGTTTGTCTCAAAGACATCTCTCAAAGAGGGCCCTTATAGAAGCCAAGACTGACTGCAAAAAAAACTTGGAAACCTTTTACTGTCCTCTCCAAATGAATCAAAGGTGGACATGATAAACTACAGGAAGGACGGAGCCCAAAGCTGGCCCAGGTTTTATCGTTCTTCCTTGATAAGCATTATGTTCTCCCCTCATCTCCCATGTGAACCGTCCAAAGCTGTGACTCACCTGGCTTCTGCCTATAGCAATCGCAAATTTCCCTTCTTTTACATTCATTGTAGGTGCATATTATTGTAACTTGTCTGAAAAGAGGCAGAACCTTCTGTCCCACCCACCCATTCCCAATGAATCTTAGTATGGTTGTTAACCATGGGGCAGACATGGTACCAGGTTGATAAAAGAGTCTCTCTCCCACAGAAGAGTTTGCAATAACCAGGGCACCATTTCAGCAGCTGTTCTTGAACTTGCTGCCCAATACTCTTCCTGCAACCACCTTCCAAGTTTTGCTTCATAAATAGGTACTTTTGTTTCCTAAAGCTACTACTGTAACAAAGTACCATAAACTGGATGGCTTTAAACAACAGAAACGTGTTGTTTCTCAGTTCTGAAGGCTAAATGTCTGAAATCAAGGTGTTCATAGTGCCATGATCCCTCCCAAGACACTAAGGGGAGCATCCTTTTTGCCTCTTCTGGCTTCTGGCTAAAAGGTGTTTCTTGGCTTATGGTAGCAGAACTCCAATCTCTGCCTTCATCTTCACATTGCCATCTTCTCTGTCTTCATAATGGCTTTCTCCTGTGTCCAGGTTTCTTCTTCCTTGTAGAGACACTAATTATATTGAATTAAGGCTTGTCTTAATAACCTCATTATTTTTTTTGAGACTGAGTTTGACTCTTATTGCCCAGGCTGGAGTGCAGTGGTGCCATCTCGGCTCACAGCCACCTCCACCTCCTGGGTTCAAGCGATTCTCTTGCCTCAGCCTCCCGAGGAGCTGGGATTACAGGCATGCACCGCCATGCCTGGCTAATTTTGTATTTTTAGTAGAGACAGGGTTTCTCTGTGTTGGTCAGGCTGGTCTCAAACTCCCGACCTCAGTTGATCCGCCTGCCTTGGCCTCCCAGAGTGCTGGGATTACAGGCGTGAGCCACTGCACCCGATGTTGTTTTTTTTGTTTTGTTTTGTTTTTGTTTTTGTTTTTTTGAGACAGTTTCACTCTTGTTGCCCAGGCTGGAGTGCAATGGCACGATCTCGGTTCACCACAACCTCCACCTCCTGGGTTCAAGTGATTCTCCTGCCTCAGCCTCCCAAATAGCTGGGATTACAGGCATGTGCCACCATGCCCGGCTAATTTTTGTATTTTTAGTAGAGATGGGGTTTCTCTATGTTGGTCAGGCTGGTCTCGAACTCCTGACCTCAGTTGATCCTCTCGCCTCAGCCTCCCAAAGTGTTGGGATTACAGGCGTGAGCCACCGCGCCCGGCCAGATGTCATCTTAACTCAGTTATATCTGCACACTTACTTCCAAATAAGGCCTATTCACAGATATTAGGGGCCAAGACTTCAACATACCTTTTGCCGGAACACAATTCAACCCATAATAATAGGCAGTAAAGTAGAGGGCCATTTATTGCTTTGTTGACTATACAGTGTAGTCAACATGTTTGCTGCTGGTTCCCGTGGACTTCCCTCAAATCCGATCAGTTGCTCTGTGATGCCTCATCCTTCCTTTTCCAGAAAGCCTTTTTTTTTTTTCCCCAGCATCTTATTCTCAATGCCAAAAAACTGGCAAGAGCTATGAGATTTTACTCTACTTGCAAGCCTACAAGTTTTCCTGCCACAGTGTCATGGATGCTGGAAGAAGATAGAAGACTTCTGAGTCAGAAAGAAAGGACCTTATTACTCTCTACATAGCAAGCAGTATAAATTTCATTTTTATACCAGTTTTCCCTTCCCCTCAAGTCCCACAAGAGTGACATAGAGTGGCCCAGGTGAATGCATAAGATTGATTTATATTATAGCTGAAGAATCTCCAGCTTAGGAATCTCAAAATTTTTATAGTGGACTACAAACAAACCTGCCTAACGTTTTTTCCAGAGTGGGGGCATTCTCTTTATTATATTGGACAATAAACCTGCCCTTTCATGTACTATACTATACTGCAAACATCCAAACCGAAAGTTTTCAGTTCACGAGATGTGAGGAAACTGAAGAGACTCAAGGAGAATTGTCTCCCAACAGGTGTCGTCTTTTACTGAGTTTACTGAGTTGTGAGAATCCTTTCTTCACTCTAGATATAAGATATTTAGGCTGGGCAGAGTGGCTCTTACCGGTAATTCCAGCACTTTGGGAGGCCGAGGTGGGCAGATCACCTGAGGTCAGTAGTTCAAGACCACCCTGGCCAACATGGTGAGACCCCGTCTCTACTAAAAAATACAGAAATTAGGCAGGCATGGTGGCAGGAGCCTGTAATCCCAGCTACTCAGGAGGCTGAGGCAGGAGAATCACTTGAACCCGGGAGGCAGAGGTTGCAGTGAGCCAGGATCGTGCCACTGCACTCCAGCCTGGGCCACAAGAGAGATACTCTGTCTCAAAAAAAAAAAAAAAACCACACACAAAATATTTGACAGATAAATGTTTGTAACTATTTTCTTCTGATCTTTGACAGATAAATGTTTGCAACTATTTTCTTCTGGCCTGTGGCTTGCTTTTTTATTAACTGTATTTCAGAGGGCAGTTTTTAATTTTGATGAAATCTATTTTATCAATTTTTGCTGTTATGATTTCTGCCTTTCGTATGCTGTTTAAGAAATCTTTCAGCTGGGCAGGCTGGGCACGGTGGCCCACGCCTGTAATCCCAGCACTTTGGGGGAGGCCAAGGCGGGCAGATCACAAGGTCAGGAAATCGAGACCATCCTGGCTAACACGGTGAAACCCCATCTCTACTAAAAATACAATACAAAAAATTAGCTGGTCGTGGTAGCGGGCGCCTGTAGTCCCAGCTACTTGGGAGGCTGAGGCAGGAGAATGGCGTGAACCTGGGAGGCGGAGCTTACAGTGAGCCAAGATCATGCCACTGCACTCCAGCCTGGGTGACTGAGCGAGACTCCATCTCAAAAAAAAACAAACAAAAAAGAAGAAATCTGTCAGCTGGGCACAATAGCTCATGTCTGTAATCCTAGTACTCTGGGAGGCCGAGGCAGGAGGATCACTTGAGCCCAGGAGTTCAAGACCACCCTGGGTGACATAGTGAGACCTCGATTCTATCAAAAATAAAATTAGCTGAGTGTGATGGCATGCATCTATAGTCCCAGCTGCTTGAGAGGCTGAGGTGGGAGGATCACTTGAGCCCAAGAGGTTGAAGCCGCAGTGAGCCAACATCACACCACTGCACTCCAGCCTGGGTGAGAGAATGAGAAATCTTTCACTAACCAATGTCACTAAGGTCTTCTCCTGTTTTCTTCTAGAAATTTACTAATTCTTAAATTTAGGTCTGTGACCCATTTTGAATTAATTTTTCATGTACGATATGAGGTAAAGGTTGAGGCTTATTTTTCCCATGCACATAATTGTTCTAGCACCACTGTTAAATGATTACCTTGGAACTTTTCTTTTTTTTTTTTTGAGACAGAGTTTCGCTCTTGTCGCCCAGGCTGGAGTGCAATGGTGCGATCTTGGCTCACCCCAACCTCCGCCTCCTGGGTTCAAGCGATTCTCCTGCCTCAGCCTGCCGAGTAGCTGGGATTACAGGCATGCCACCATGCCCAGCTAATTTTGTATTTTTAGTAGAGACGGGATTTCCCCATGTTAGTCAGGCTGGTCTCAAACTCCCAACCTCAGGTGATCCACCTGCCTTGGCCTCCCAAAGTGTTGCAATTACAGGCATGAGCCACTGCACCTGACTGGCACCTTTTTTTCCCCCATAAAAATCAGTTGACTAAGCGTGGGTCTATTTCCATGGACTTTATTCCATTAATCTTCGTGTCTATGCTTTCACCAGTACTATTGTCTTAATTACTGTAGCTTTAAGTCTTGAAATCAGGTAGGATAAGCCCTGCAGTCTTGTTTTATAACTGTTTATATAAATTTTATTGCCACTTTATCAGTTTCTTCAAAAAAGCCTGGTAGGATCTTCTTATAGATTTTTTAAACCCCTACATTATGTATTTCAGGAACAAAGAAAACTCAGCTCCCTTAGAGGAAAATACCACAGGAAAAAATGAGGCCAAAAGAAGGAAGATTGCAGAAACTTCAAATGTTATCACTGAGTCATTGCCATCTGCAGAATCAGAACCTGTTGAAATTGAGGTAGAGATTGCCGAAGGCACCATTGAAGTGGAAGATGAAGGCATCGAAACATTAGAGGAAGTGGCTTCTGCCAAGCAGTCCGTAAAGTACATACAGAGCACAGGTTCCTCTGATGATTCTGCTCTAGCACTGTTGGCAGATATTACCAGCAAGTACCGTCAAGGTGACAGAAAAGGGCAGATTAAAGAAGATGGCTGTCCATCTGACCCCACGAGCAAACAGGTAGAAGGTATTGAAATTGTGGAACTTCAGCTGTCACATGTGAAGGACTTGTTCCATTGTGAGAAATGTAACCGTTCATTTAAATTGTTTTACCATTTTAAGGAACACATGAAATCACACTCCACTGAGAGTTTCAAGTGTGAAATATGCAATAAACGATATCTTCGAGAGAGCGCATGGAAACAGCACCTAAATTGTTACCACCTTGAAGAAGGTGGAGTCAGTAAGAAGCAAAGAACTGGGAAAAAAATTCATGTATGTCAGTACTGTGAGAAACAGTTTGACCATTTTGGACATTTTAAAGAACATCTTCGAAAACATACAGGTAATGAGCAAATACTTTGTTAAAATTTTTTTTTCCCACATGCACTTCAAATTTAAGTATCTAAATCCTTTTTAAAAAAAATAGTGCCTCAGAAGCCATCTAATGTATTATCTCTAATGTGTAGGCTAAGTACACGTTTTTATAGTATTACATGTTCAAATATTGGTGCTTTAAATGCAAATCAGTATCAACTTTGGAAGTAATTGTTACTTTTATGCCTTGCCCAATTTTTATATTTTTCAAAGAAATAGAGAAAATAGTTTGTGACTTATTTCCTAAAGATTGTAAATAATTAAATCTTATAGCGAGACTTTACCATTTCTATTTTTACATTTCTTGTGTCGTGTTACTTACGGTACATTTACAAGCAATCCCTGACAGCCAGGCGCGGTGGCTCATGCCTGTAATCCTAGCACTTTGGGAGGCCGAGGCAGGCGGATCACCTGAGGTCAGGTGTTCGAGACCAGCCTGGCCAACATGGTGAAACCTCATCTCTACTAAAAATACAAAAATTAGCCAGGCGTGGTGGCGGGCACCCATAGTCCCAGCTACTCTGGAGGCTGAGGCAGGGGAATCGCTTGAACCCGGGAGGCAGAGGTTGCAGTGAGCCGAGATCGTGCCACTGCACTCCAGCCTGGTCGATAGAGTGAGACTCCATCTTAAAAAAAAAAAAAAGCGGCCGGGCGCGGTGGCTCATGCCTGTAATCCCAACACTTTGGGAGGCCGAGGCGGGTGGATATCTGAGGTCAGGAGTTCAGAGACCAGCCTGACCAACATTGTGAAACCCCGTCTCTACTAAAAATACAAAAAATTAGTTGGGCATGGTGGCAGGCACCTGTAATCCCAGCTACTTGGGAGGCTGAGGCCGGAGAATTGCTTGAACCCGGGAGGCAGAGGTTGCCATGAGCCAAGATCACGCCATTGTACTCCAGCCTGGGCAACAAGGGCAAAACTCTGTCTCAGGGGAAAAAAAAAAAAAAAGCAATCCCTGACATGTTTATACTTCTTTTCTTTTGTTTGCCTTTTTTTTTTTTTTGGCAGATGGAGTCTCGCTCTGTTGCCCAGGCTGGAGTGCAGTGGCACGATCTTGGCTCACTGTAACCTCCGCCTCCCGGGTTCAAGCGATTCTTCTGCCTCAGCCTCCCGAGTAAGCTGGGACTACAGGCGAGCACCACCACGCCCCTGGCTAATTTTTGTATTTTTAGTAGAGACGGGGTTTCACCATATTGGTCAGGCCAGGGTGGTCTCAAACTCCTGACCTCGTGATCCGCTAGCCTCGGCCTCCCAAAGTGCTGGGATTACAGGCATGAGCCACCACATCCGGCCCATGTTTATACTTTTTAATGTACATTGAGTTACCTGCTTTGGCACAGTAGGTTAGTAGGCAATATATGTTCATCTCTCTCCACCTTTTCAACAGCAAATATGTCAGGCCTGGCGGACATCCAGGGAGCTGAGGAGAATAAGGTCTTTATACTTCTCCTGGGAGCCATGCAGGCATGATGGAAATGTCCCGAGAAATCTACCTCAGGGCCTCGCCCCACATAGTTTCTTCATCCGCTATTCCAGTCGTCTCCCTGTCAAGAGTCCCTGACCTTGCTCAGGTTTCTTGCTTGCTCCCACTCCCCAAACAACCTTTGCTGGGTCTCCTACGCCAGACACAGTAGCTACCACCAACGAATTGAATCTTGGATAGTTCCTAAACCTACTATTACAAGGGTATGGAGAGAGCAGTTAATACAGCATGCTAAGTATTAGACTTCTGGACATTTGTTCCCAAGTCTTTGTTATATGTGGTGGTTAAGGCTGTTTAGACTGTTAATACAGTAAATACAACATAGATAGCCTACAGTATTCAGAATCTTTCTCTTTGATGCTGGAGTTTGGAGAGCTTCTGGTAAAAGTTTTTTAAAATAGGTTTGTCACTGTCAGTTGGTATACATCACTTGAAATTAAGGAACCACATAGATTCAGATGATGTTATCCCCCTCACTGTCCAAACTTACTGTCAGTATTCGAGGACTGAGTAAATACAGGAATAGCAAAGGGATCTTGTACTTAAGGCTCAGTATGGATTTAAAAGTCTTTAAGGTACTTAGTTTGGATAACTAATAGGCGTTTATGAAATCTTTTGGGAAAATGCTTTCTGATTTCAAACATGTATATATACAGTCTACTTTTGAACAACGTGGGTTTGAACTGCTTGCATCCACTTACATGCAGATTTCATTCAACTAAATATGGATCAAAATTATAGTATTCCCAGGATGCAAAACCCATGTATGTAGAAGACCAACTTTTAGTATGTGTGGTTCCACAGGGCCGGCTGCAGGACTTGAGTGTGCGTGGATTTTGCTATACGAACCAATCCCCCGCATATACCAAGGGACGCCTACCTGTTTTATATAATATTTGGAAACTGCCTACAGTTACAATTTTTGGTCCTTAGAAAATGAATAATAGTCTGTTGGTGAACATTTTTGTGGTAATTGGGTTAATTATGCAAAACGATTGTTATACCAGCAGCACAATAAACAAACATTGGTAAGTAACTTGCAAACTTTGATAGCAGTTTCCAATACCCCAGCAGATAATCAGGATAATCAGTAGCTTTTATAGCCTGTGAATGTGAAAGTAGCCGCAGTTACCTCTTTTACCCAAAACATTGCCTACTGACTTTTTACCTCTTAGAAAATAGGACAACACGGACCACTTTGGACATCTTTAAATGTGCCTCTCAGGTCTTAGATTTTTTATTTTGGTTTGGACAGCAGAATATAGGGTTAAATACATTATGTTGTATGTCTTTGTCTTTCCCTTAGAAATGACATAAGTAATTTAAGTAGTTGTTATAAATTACTGAACCATATACCCATTGGAGGAACAGTTGAGCACATAAAGCAAACCGAACCCCCACTTCATTGTTTTTTAACTTCAACCAATTTCTATACCGGTAATTAGTTCCAAGATAGTTGTTGTTCTCTTCTCTCCTCTCCTCTCTCTTCTCTCTCTCCTTTGAAACAGGGTCTTGCTGTGTTGCCCAGGCTGGAGTACAGTGGCGCGATCATGGCTCACTGCAGTCTCAACCTCCTAGGCTCAAGTGATCCTTCTACCTCAGCTTCCTGAGTAGCTGGGACTACAGATGTGTGCCACCAAGCCCAGCTAATTTTTCTGTTTTTTGTAGAGAGGCGGTTTCACCACGTTGCCTAGGCTTGGAACATAGGCATGAGCCACCATGCTTGGCCCTGTATTTCTTTTTTTTTTTTTTAGCTTTAACAACAGGAATTCATTTTCTCACAGTTCTAGAGGTTAGAAGTCCAAGATCAATCTGCTGGTTTCTTTTGAGACCTCTCTTTTTGGCTTGCAGATGGCTAACCTTCTGTGTCCTAACATGGTTTTATCCTCTTTGTGCATGCATCTCTGGTGTGGCCTTGTATTTCTTAATAAGACTGGAAAGTCAAAATTACTTCTTGATCTGTGGGCTGCAGAATGGCTGTTGTGTTTGCAGACTGAAAACAATATTAATCTCCTTGTACCTCTCCCTCTGAACTCTTGGGTGACCAGCTGCATTGTCAGTGAGCAGTAGTATTTTGAAAGGAGTCTTCTGAGCAGTAGGTTTCAACATTGGGCTTAAAATAGTCAATAAACCATGCTGTAAACAGATGTTCTGTCAACCAAACTTTGTTCTTCCGTTTCTGTAGCCCAGGCAGAGTACATGTAGTAAGATTCTTAGGGACCCTAGGATTTTTGGAGTGATAAATGACTGATTGGCTTTAACTTAAAGTCACCAGCTGCATTAGCTCCCAACAAGAAAGTTATCTGTCCTTTAAAGCTTTGAAGCCAGTCATTGACTTCTCCCTAACTATGAAAGTCCTAGATGGCATCTTCCAATACAAGGCTGTTTTGTCTACATTGAATATCTGTTGTTTAGTGTAGCCACCTTCATCAGTGATCTTAACTAGGTATTCTGGATAACTTGCTACAGCTTCTGCATCAGCATGTGCTGCTTCACATTGCACTTTTATGTTATAGAGATGGCTTCTTTCCTTAAATTTCATTAACCTTTTCTAGCTTCTGCCCTTTCTTCTGCAACTTCTTACCTCTCTCAACCTTCATAGAATTGAAGAAAGGGCCTTGTTCTTGGTTAGGCTTTGGCTAAAGGGAATGTTTGTTTCGTTTAATCTTTTATCCAGGTTACTCACTCTTTCTCCATAAGCAGTAAGGCAATTTTGCTTTCTTACCATTCATATGTTCATTAGTGTAGCACTTTTAATTTCCTTAGAGAACTTTACCTTTTCAGTCACAACTTAACTACCTGGCATAGGAGACCTGGCTTTCGGCCTGTCTCGACTTTGGTATGCCTTGCTCTCACAGGCTTCATCACTTCTGCCTTTTGATTTGAAGTGAGAGACAAGTGACTCTTTGAGACAGAGTCTTGCTCTGTCGCCCAGGCTGGAGTGCAGTGGTGCGATCTCGGCTCACTGCAAGCTCTGCCTCCTGGGTTCACACCATTCTCCTACCTCAGCCTCCCAAATAGCTGGGACTACAGGTGCCCGCTACCATGCCTGGCTAATTTTTTGTATTTTTAGTAGAGACAGGGTTTCACCGTGTTGGCCAGGATGGTCTCGATCTCTTGACCTCGTGATCCACCCCCCTCGGCCTCCCAAAGTGCTGGATTACAGGCACGAGCCACCATGCCCAGCCGTGACCCTTTTTTTTTGACACGGAGTCTCGCTCTGTCGCCCAGACTGGAGTGCGGTGGCGTGATCTCGGCTCACTGCAACCTCTGCCTCCCGGGTTCAAGCAGTTCTCTGCCTCAGCCTCCCGAGTAGCTGGGATTACAGGCACCCAACACCAGGCCTGGCTAATTTTTTTTTGTATTTTTTAGTAGAGACGGGGTTTCACCATCTTGGCCAGGCTGGTCTTGAACTCCTGAGCTCGTGATCCACCCGCCTCAGCCTCCCAAAGTGCTGGGATTACAGGCATGAGCCACCGCATCCGGCTGAGACACGTGACTTTCACTTAAACACTTAGAGGCTGTTGTAAGGTTATTAATTGATCTAAATTCAATATTGTTGCCTCTCAAGGAATAGAGAGACTAGAGGAGAGAGGGAGGGAAGAGAGAAAAGCTGGTTGGTGGAATAGTCAGGATGCATACAACATTTATCAGTTAAGCTCTTTGTTATGGGTGTGGGTTCAGGGCACCCCAAAACAATTGCAGTAGTAACATCAAAGATCACTGATCACAGATCATTATAAGACATAATTTAAAAATTTAAATTTGAAATATTGCAGTAATTACAGTGACAGACGTGAGGTGAGTACATGCTGTTGGGGAAAATGGCAGCGATAAACTTGCTTTACACGGGGTTGTCACAAATCTTCAGTTTTTCAAAAAGTCCAATAAAGTAAAGCACAATAAAATTAGGTCTGTAAGCAGTTTTAAACTATGTTTAAGTTAATAAAAAATGGATCATTTTTCCTTGTAACAAACTGTGAAGACAGGAGACAGTCCTCTTCCTGTTTCTTATTCTCAAAACGTATATACCCCATTAGTTTCATATTTTGCATATTTTTATTAGTTTAATGGTTTGGTTTCTTGTATGTTCGTAAAGCATGCACTGTAATCTGTGGCTTGATTTGTAAAATTTTAGCTATTTTTTGTCCTCTGAATTTATTTTTATTTGGAAAATAGTAATGATAATGCCATATACCACTAGGCCATGAATATAAAACAGTGTCAGTGTCCCTGCCTTCAAGGAGCTCAGGATATGCTGGCAGGGGACAAGCATGTGCAATCTGTGTAACATGTTAAGTGCTGACCAAAGTAAGCAGAATCCTGTGGGAATGCCTGCCTGGGTTGCTTGTTTGTGATGGAAGAGACAAAGGTGATATCTTAGTCTGTTCTGTTGCTTATAACAATACCTGAAACTGGAGAATTTATAAAGAAAAGGAATTTATTTCTTACAGTTCTGGATGCTAAGAAGTTCACTGTTATGAGGCCACATCTGGTGAGAGCCCTGCCAGTGGCGACTCTGCAGAGTCCTGAGGCCATGCAGGGCATCACATGGTGAGGGAGTTGAGCATGCTAGCTCAGGTTTCTCTTACTCTTCTTTTAAAGCCACCCATCCCATTCCCATGATAACCCATTAATTCATTGATCCATGAATGAATTAATCTCTTCATGAGGGCAGAGCCCTCATGATCCTATCACCTCTTAAAGGTCCTACCTCTCAATACTACCATATTGGGGTTTCGGTATTAACCTGAGTTTTGAAGGGGACAAACATTCAAACTATAGCAGGTGGCTTCTGGGGGTCGTTACCCTTTGATGACTCAGAAAGGAAAAGGAATTAGCCTCGAAACAGGTATTCCAGGCAAAGGAAATGAAACATACACAGTCACAGAGGAATGAGAGGAAACAAATTGTTTGGATCACTGTTAATAGGGCATTATGGCCAGAGGGTTAGGTCCAATTAGAGGAATGCCAGGAGATGTGGCCAAAGGGGTTGGAAGGGCTAACCATGTGGCATGCACTTGGCCATCATATGGGAGATCTAGAGTGGAGTAAGGGTAAGAAAGAGGGAGAGTAATGAGAGATGAGTTTGAGATCATGTAGTTATTTTCATAAATTCCATAAATGAGTTTGAATAATATCTTGGAAGACTGGGTCATTTTAAAGGAGTTTCAGCCAGGCAGAGATCTCATCAGATTGATATTCTAGAGAGATGACTGGCAAGATAGATTGGAGTGGGTTGAAACCTGCTAGCTCAGTGAGGAATCTTGGAGTCGTCCAAACCAGAATGGGAGGTTGGGTAAAGGCAGTGTTAGTGGAAAAGAGAGATTTGAGTAACATTAGGCAGCCTGGATCAATAGGATTTGGTGGTCGGTGAGGTGCAGGAGTAAAAGAGCTGGTGACTCCCAGCTTTCTGATGTAGATGGCTGTTTGATTGGAGGCTAATTAACTTAGAAAAAAATATGTAGAAGAGTAAACAGATGGGGAAGGAGGGAAATACCAGACATGTTGACAGATATATCTGTGGGACACAGTGTCAAAGAGAACCTAGAGGTAACCTTTAGCCATGTTTTCAAACAATTACTCCCTAGTTTCCAAGAAAGGTAGTGTGGAATCATAGAGGGAGTGTGTGTCCAGAAATCAGAATTTCAGTTCCATCTCCAGTTCAGCATTTGCCAGCATGATGAACTTGACCAGTCACTTTATCTTTGGGCTTTTCTTGTCTGTGTAAATAAGGATAAAGATACCTACTTTATAGGGTTGTGACAAATAAGAAAATGATGAAAGCGCATTGAAAACTGTACTGTCCACACATCTAAAATAATTAATATGTTTCTATTTCTACATTTTACTGAGCTTACTTAATTTTTTAAATAGGAAAAAGCTCAGATGGCACACAATGAAAATTGAGTCTCGTTTCTACTCAGGTAGATCTCTTGAAGTAACTACTGCTATCCTTTTCTGATTTATCAGATACATTCCTTGCATTTTCAGGTAGCCATAGACACTTAGGTACGCATGCTTTTGGGAAAACAAGCGAGCATGCGGTAGTACGGCATTATGCCATTTAATTTATCTTGTCATTTTTAAAAATATATGGAACATTTATGAGTATTTAAATTTTCTTCCTGTGGCTGCACAGTATTTTAATCTATGGGTATATCATCAACTACTATTGATGAACATTTAGGTTGTTGCTAGGCTTTTGGTATTACAGACTATGCTGTAGTAAGCATACTTGTACACATGCCTTTTCATATGTTCAAGTAATTTCATTTTTAAGAGCAGAATTGCCAGGTCAAAGAATATGCACTTTTTTCTTTTTCTTTTCTTTTTTTTTTTTTTCGAGACAGAGTCTGGCACTATCACCCGGACTGGAGTGCAATGGCGTGATCTAGGCTCACCGCAACCTCCGTCTTCTGGTTTCAAGCAATTCTCCTGCCTCAGCCTCCCGAGTAGCTGGGCTTACAGGCACCCGCCGCCACGCCTGGCTAATTTTTTGTATTTTTAGTAGAGACGGGGTTTCACTATGTTGGCCAGGCTGGTCTCAAACTCCTGACCTTGTGATCTGCCTGCCTCGTCCTCCCTAATAATATGCACATTTTATATCTTGACAAAGATTATCAAATTGTCATTTAAGGAGAGGCTATGCCAATTTGTTTCCAGGTCTCACGGATAATGAAAAATTATTCATTGATAAAACCACTAAACCATTTAGTGATATTGCCCATCATTTTGGGAGTTGAAAAGAGTTTCTTTATTACACTAATTCCAGCTAATTAGGTCTTTTCTCTCAAATTAACTTTGCATCACATAAAAATTGTACAAAATAAGCTATAAATGTTTTGTCAGATAATACATATAGCTCAGTTACTTGACTGTGTCATTCTATTTAAGCGTGAGGCTCACATCTAGGACCTCCTCATTACTGGGGCTCCACCTTCCATCCTGGAATCATTCAGTTATTTACTCCTACCTGCTGGTTGCTGAGGACTGCTGGAGAAAATTCATATCTCAAACCTTAAGCACTTCAGTGTCTGATTTATCTCTTTTTCCTAATTGCTATTTCAGAGCTTCTCCATATATTCAAGACCTCTGTCCACACCCCATCTCCAGCAGATTACTTATCTTCCAACCCCCAACTTACCTGTAACAGCATTCATCTTTGTCCCCTCTTTTTTTTTTTTTTTGAGACGGAGTCTCACTCGGTCACCCAGGCTGGAGTGTAGTGGTGCAATCTCGGCTCACTGCAACCTCCGCCTCCCAGGTTCAAGTGATTCTCCTGCCTCAGCCTCCCAAGTAGCTGGGACTACAGGCGCCTGCCACCATGCCCAGCTAATTTTTTACTTTTTTTTTATTTTTATTTTTTTATTTTTTTAGTAGAGATGGGGTTTTACCATATTGACCAGGCTGATCTCAAACTCCTGACCTTATGATCCACCCGACTCAGTCTCCCAAAGTGCTGGGATTACAGGTGTGATCACTGCACCCGGCAATTTTTTAAATTTTTTTTTAAATTTTTTTGAGACAGAGTCTCGCTCTGTCGCCCAGGCTGGAGTGCAATGGCCTGTTCTCGGCTCACTGCAACCCCTGCCTCCTGGGTTCAAGTGATTCTTGTACCTCAGCCTCCCAAGTAGCTGGGATTACAGGTGCCTGCCACCACCCCCAGCTAATTATTTTTTTATTTCTAGTAGAGACAGGGTTTCACTATGTTGGTCAGGCTGGTCTCCAACTCCTGACCTCACGTGATCCACCCTCCTCGGCCTCCCAAAGTGCTAGGATCACAGGTGTGAGCCACCGCACCTGGCCTGTCCCCTCTTCTTTTATTCTAGAGAAAGAGGTTTCCCTTTTCTTCAAAGCCAATTCTGGATCCCATGCCTTGATGTCCCTCTAAAACCATGTCCCATCTATCATTCCATCTCCTTTCTCCATTGCCTCTTTGCCCATCAACAAATAAATAATGGATGTCCCTCCTGGCTTAAAGAATCCTGTTATTGGCTGGGCACGGTGGATCACTTGAGGTCAGGAGTTCAGGACCAGTCTCACTAACATGGTGAAACTCTGAGCTGAGATCATGCCATTGCACTCCAGCCTAGGCAACAAGAGTGAAACTCCGTCTCAAAAAAAAGAATGCTATTATTGACATGCTCCCCTCTAGCTAGTCATCTCTCTTGTAGGCCATTTTATTTATTTTTTTTTTTGAGATGGAGTCTCGCTCTGTCGCCCAAGCTAGAGTACAGTGGTGTGATCTCAGCCTACTGCAACTTCTGCCTCACGGGTTCAAGCAGTTCTGTCTCAGCCTCCCAGGTAGCTGGGACTACAGGCTCGTGCCAGCACGCCCAGCTAATTTTTGTATTTTTGGTAGAGTCGGGGATTTGCAATGTTGGCCAGGCTGGTCTTGAACTCCTGACCTCAAGTGATCCACCTGCCTCGGCCTCCCAAAGTGCTGGGATTACAGGCGTGAGCCACTGCACCGGGCCAGCCGTTTTATTTTTAAATAGAGATGGGGTCTCACTATGTTGCCCAGGCTGTTCCCGTCAAGCAATCCTTCTGCCTTGGCCTCCCAAAGTGCTGCTGGGATTACAGGCGTAAGCCACCATGTTTGGCCTTGTAGGCCTTCTTAAAGGAATTTTGGTAATGACTGTTTTCATTGTCATCCTTCTCACTCACTCTTGCCCCATGGCAGTGGGCCTTCTGATCCAATTACATCACTGGTTAAAGTCATTTCCTTGTTTTCTTTACTTCTACTTCTGGCTCTTTCATTTCCTTCACTAGCCCATCTACCTGCTGTTTTAACTTGGTGTTTCACTGGGTTCTGCCCTTGATTTTTGTTATCATACAACACACTCAGAAATGTTTTCCTGCCTGGAGGTTTTTACTGTCACTTAACCCCTAATTTGGCCAGGTGCAGTGGCTCACGCTTATAATCCCAGCACTTTGGGAGGCCAAGGCAGGCAGATCACCTGAGGTCAGGAGTTCGAGACCAGCCTGGCCAACATGGTGAAACCCCGTCTATACTAAAGATACAAAAAAATAGCCGGGCGTGCCGGCGCACACATTTGATCCCAGCTACTCGGGAGGCTGAGACACAAGAATAATCACTTGAACCTGGGAGGCGGAGGTTGCAGTGAGCCGAGATTGTGCCACTGCACTCCAGCCTAGGTGACAGAGTAAGACTCTCAAAAAAAAAAAAAAAACCCTAATTTATATATAAATCACCTTCTATTTGGCTCCAGAATTATCTTTACAGCTATCTACTGGACATCTCCACTCTGTTCTGAGAACCTTCAACTCAGCAGACACAAAACTGAATTTATAGTCTTTCCCAGCATACCCTGCTCCAAACCTACATGGACCTGTGTCCTGTTTCTTTTATTCTCATTGGTATTCTAAGCCAGGGATCTGAGAATCTCCATCACTGTTTCCTCCCTCCTTACTCCTCACCCACCGTACTGTTTTATACCTCCGTGCCTCTTTCTTTTTTTTCTCCTATTTCATTCCAGGCCGAATTGACCCCCTCCTCTGTGCTACTGCAGTACATATTCCATCGCTCTTTTCTGTGACACATCTTTTATAGTGCATTGCATTTGTTTATTTTCATGTATTTCATCTTTATACCTTGGCCTTTGATAGGAAGTTTTTTGCAAAGAAGGACAGTTTATCTTCTTACCTTCATCACCTAGCACATGGTCTAGCACATGGTAAGTGTGCAAAAAATGCAGAAAGGATAATGATGCAATTCCGCAAAATAGAGATTGATCATGATTTTTATCTAAGGGAAAATAATTTTTTTAAGAAGTGCAAAGACATGGAACAGAATTTAGATGCAAATTATATTTGTCAAAGCATGTATACAGTTAAATATTAAATTTTATTATTTTTGCTACCTCTAGAAAAGTCTTTGGAATATGGTGAAAATATTTGAATTCTGAATTGTGATTTCTCCTTTTAGGAATTTAGTATTAAAATTACCCAAAAAGAAAAAGTAAACGTTTAAAATTATTTGCTCTTAGGATTTTTCTTAATTTGCCAACGTATCTTTTTTCCCCTCTAATAGGTGAAAAACCTTTTGAATGTCCAAATTGTCATGAACGATTTGCTAGAAATAGCACTCTCAAATGTCACCTCACTGCATGCCAAACTGGAGTAGGGGCAAAAAAAGGAAGGAAGAAGCTCTACGAATGCCAGGTATGTGCAGATACATGCATTCAGTTCTTAACAAAGGAGTCTTGTGTTTGCAGTCATCAAAAGCAAAGGGAAACAGAGTCTCAAGCAAAGGTATAGGGGCTGACGGTTTGGAAAGAAATGAGAATAAAGAACATTATTGTCTTGGGGACTAAATTAGTTTTTTTTAACCCAACCCTAGATGACACCAATGTCAATAACAACTATGTCCTAAATAACAATCTGGAACTATAGTTAACCATGGAGTAATTATTAAAATTTGGGGTGGGGATTGGTGGAAGCATTTCAGCTGTAATTAGATTTTTCCCCCCCATGATTAGTGTATTTTTATATCAAATGTCAAACAATTATTACATTATTTGATATAAAAATACAAAAATTACATTATTTGGTAAATGTTCTATGTTATGGGAGAAATTAAAATATTGTTATTTTATGTTTCTAGAATTTATATGATGCTTAAACAATGAAGGCAGTATTGAAATGTTTCTCAAAATGTATTTAGGTGGCCAGGCACGGTGGCTCACACCTGTAATCCCAGCACTTTGGGAGGCCGAGGCGGGTGGATCGCCTGAGGTCAGGAGTTCAAGACCAGGCTGGCTAACGTGCTGAAACCCTGTCTCTACTAAAAATACAAAAGTTAGCCAGGCGTGGTGGCAGACGCCTGTAATCCCAGCTAGTTGGGAGGCTGAGGCAGGAGAATCCCTAGAACCCAGGAGGCGGAGGTTGCAGTGAGCCGAGATCGCACCATTGCACTCCAGCCTGGGCAACAAGAGCGAGACTTTGTTTCAAACAAAAGAATGTATTTAGGTTACTAGCTGTGTCAGCTAGAAGTCCAAATGAACCAAAGAATTATGAAATAGCTTGGACTAGATTCTATTGCAGGTACCATATTTATAACATTTACAGAATAAGCCTTCAATCTTTTCTTTACAGAAAATAAATGCATTCATATTTCCTTCAGTTTGGATATAAGTATTGTCTACATTATATTTTTGGTTATTTCAGGTCTGCAACAGTGTGTTTAACAGCTGGGACCAGTTCAAAGATCACTTGGTAATACACACTGGAGATAAACCCAACCATTGTACTTTATGTGATTTGTGGTTTATGCAAGGAAATGAATTAAGGAGGCATCTCAGTGATGCTCACAATATTTCAGAGCGTCTAGTAACGGAAGAAGTTCTTTCAGTAGAAACACGTGTGCAAACTGAACCTGTAACATCAATGACTATTATAGAACAAGTTGGGAAGGTGCATGTGCTACCATTGCTTCAGGTTCAGGTGGATTCAGCACAAGTGACTGTGGAACAAGTCCATCCAGATCTGCTCCAGGACAGCCAGGTGCACGATTCACACATGAGTGAGCTTCCAGAGCAGGTCCAAGTGAGTTACCTAGAAGTGGGCCGAATTCAGACTGAAGAAGGTACTGAAGTACATGTAGAGGAGCTGCATGTTGAACGGGTCAATCAAATGCCAGTGGAAGTACAAACTGAACTTCTAGAAGCAGATTTGGACCACGTGACCCCAGAAATCATGAACCAAGAGGAGAGAGAGTCTAGCCAAGCAGATGCTGCTGAGGCTGCCAGGGAAGATCACGAAGATGCTGAGGATTTAGAGACCAAGCCAACAGTGGATTCTGAAGCAGAAAAGGCAGAGAATGAGGACAGAACAGCTATGCCAGTTTTAGAATGAAATTACACATGAATATATTTTTTAATTTACTTGTTGGGTTTTTTAACTGATTATGGGCAGTATGACTGTCCTTAATTAAGCCTAACAGACAAGTGGACCAAAGTTAAGCTGTTTCCTGTTGTGCTGAACTGTTTTCCGTTGAAACACATTGATTCCCCTCCCCCTACTTAATGCCACAGAGGAGGGATCTTTTCCATAACTGAAGGGGAGTTTTGAGAAGTATATTTCTGGAAACTTAAATGGATTATATTCTTATTATATAGTTGGGTACGAATGTATCTATTTTCATTGTGGTAAAAGTTCTTCCTTTTCTCTTTCCCAGGTCATGTTCTTCCTCAAATTTTTTCCATATTGTAAAATCAAACTTAAATCATTAGAATACAAGTTTATGTATTCTAATGCATGTTAGAAAATTGAATAATATAGGAAACACAAGGCTGCATGATGAAAAGTGCATTGTTACTGTGCAGTTAAATTTTGGCTTCTGGCTTTCTTTAGTTTGAACAAACGTTCTTGTCTACCCCAGTAGTCACAGATGCCATCTTTGCAACAGAAAGAGTGGTGGTGGCAAAATTTCTAGAACGTTAAAAAAAAAAAAAAAAAAATCCACACCCATGTGCCTTCTCAAAGCCAACTGAACTTCTATAAAGCATCTCTGGTTCTTTCAAAGTTTGTGTTGTAAGGAGCAATGTAGATGATGCTATAATACTTTATATTTTTGTTTATAATGACAACCACCAGTTCTTTTTCACTTAAGTTAGGTTGAGAAATTTTATTTAATGGCCAGTGAAGGGCCATTTTCAATTGGGAAAATTTATTTACATCTGTGGTAAACTTTATTTTGATGAAAAGTTGCACTAGTATTTTACCACCAGATGAGAAAAAGATGAGCAGCATTTAAAAATTAATGTATTTAAAATAAAGTACAGAGAAAGACATGTATATAATTATCAGGCTTTGTTTTGAATGGAATCTTTTCCCCCGATTCTTAATGTAAAGATCTTGTGCTATAACTTTTAAAGCCATACAAATAAGAGTGCTAAACTGTGGACTTAAAAGTAGGTGTGTAAATATTTTTAATCAGTATTACTTGGAAAATAAAATATAACAAACCCATAAACCAATATGCTATTTTCTTTACCTGTTAAATGTTAAATATTGGGAGTTCTTTACATTTTTTAAGTAAACTTTAAAATTATGTGTTCATGACTCTTTTTTAAAAAATTACCAGTGTGAAAGTTTATATCTGGGCAGAGATAGTTCCTCATGTGTCTTTACCCGTGTTAACACGACTGATGCATGAATTGTGATAAATTTTCCATCACACCTCCAACCCCCCAAAATCAGCTCAAAAGCATGGAAGTAGTTCATATTCTTTGTGCTAATAGTTCTTACATGGTAGGCACAATAGCAGGAATTCTCCACTTAACTGTGTCAAATGTAAAAGACCAATGCGATTAGCCCCCTTTGGTAATCGTGACGTTAAATGGTATCACATTTACAAAAATTCGCTGAAGAGAGTGGCTTCCCAGCATTGGAGAAGTCAGATTTAGATATAAATCTGGAGATAGAGCCAACCATTTTATTAAGGGGGCCACGTTTTTAAGATCAAAATAAGGGTATGAACACTTCCAAGTGTGTACTGTTTGGTAGTTGGGTATCTACTGCAAAGCTTATTTAACAGTATAGTTTTTATTTGAAATTGGAAAATATCGATAATATAATTAAATTATATCCCAGTGAATTTTCAGTTTGCCTTAGGATGCCAATGTTCCTGAGTTGTTTAAGAAAAAAAACCCTAACAGATAGTGGTCTCAAATATGTAAATTACTAGTTAGTATCTGGTGAATTTTGAATGCTGAAAATAGCGCATACTATGCCCTAAAGCTAAGGTATGAAACAAGGATTTTAAAACAAGAGTTCTGACCACAAGGTAAAGATCAAGGGCAAAGGTACATCAAAGTGTTAAAATTATTTGAGTTTTCACATTTGTCAAGACCTTTCGAGGTAGATTTGAGATGCAGATATAGTTCATTTTTCTTTTCCCAAAAGGTATAGAAGCTATCAGTGTACCCAGAATGCCAGTAAATTTGATTGCAAAAGTAGAGGAAAACTATCTACTGGTGATAAACTGTATGTTGAATAACATTTTGTAGTTGGAAAGCACTTTATGTAGAACATAAAACAGCTGTTAACAACTGATGTATATTTGCTTCAAGTACTGAAGCAAACTGGATATTTAGTCCTCCAGTGTTCTACTCTATTTGTACTGGAGTTTTAAGATAAGTCTACAGTATGAGCTACCAAGTTGGACAGTAGAGTGTGCAATGATGATCACATAGAAATAAGTCCCAAGTGCACTGAGAACGATGAGAGGGTTTTCTGTCTCTACTCCGTTTCAACAGCAATTCTCAGACATCAATTGGGTGTCCAACAATTCAATCTGACACCACCCAGATTTAGAGCAAGTTAAGTGCTCAGTACCACAAAATTGCCCCCGCTTCAGACACCAGCCACAAATGCGATCAACAGGCTACCCGCGCCTCTGCCCAGCCAACCATAAATTTAGGGTTCTTATGGCCTTCCCATCCCCCCAAGTTCAATAATGCATTGAAACAACTCAGGAAAGCACTATACTTAACGACTACAGTAAGTATACAATTCAGGGACAGCCAAATGGAAGAGATGCATAGAGTAAGGTGGGTGGAGGGGGTTGTGGAGGAGAATAGTAGAGGTTTCTCTGCCCTCACTTGGCATGCCACTTTCCCAGCATGTTGATGTGTTCAACTCAGAAGCTCCCTTACTGACATTTTATAACCTAGACTCATTAAATTATTGGCCTCCGGGCTCAATCTCCAGCCCCTCTTCTCCCTGGAGGTCTCGGGTGGGGGTAATAGTTGTAGCCCTTTAATACAACTGGTTCCTCTAGTGACCCATGCCCATCTTGAAGCTATCTAAGGGCCCTCTGCCAGTAGTCATCTCATTAGCATAAACTGGTAAGATCAAAAGGGGCTTGTAATGAATAACAAAAGACATTCTGGAAATTACAAGGATTTTTGGAGCTGTGTGCAAGGAACCAGGGAGAAAAACCCAAATCCATTTTTTTTTGTTTTGTTTTTAGACAGTTTCACTCCTGTTGCCCAGGCTGGAGTGCAATGGCACGATCTCTGCTCACTGCAACCTCCACCTCCCAGGTTAAAGCGATTCTCATACCTCAGCCTCTCGAGTAGCTGGGATTACAGGCATGCGCCACCATGCCTGGCTAATTTTTGTATTTTCAGTAGAGACGGGGTTTCACCATGTTGGTCAGGCTGGTCTCGAACTCTCAACTTCAGGTGATCCACCCACCTCAGCCTCCCAAAGTGCTGGGATTACAGGTGTGAGCCACCGTGCTTGGCCTATTTTTTTTTTTTTTTAATTACACCACACCTATCATTTGAGATTGAAAGAAAAACTAAACTGAATACATTAGCAATACATTTAAAAGCTAGACATCTTTTGGATATGTACAAAACCAGAAGGCTCTTGTAGTCTTACCAGTTTAAAAAGGCTACCTGGCTGGACGCGGTGGCTCACGCCTGTAATCCCAACACTTTGGGAGGCCAAGGTGGACAGATCACCAGTTCAGGAGTTTGAGACCAGCCTGGGCCAACATGGTGAAACCCCATCTGTACTAAAAATACAAGATGAACCAGGCATGGTGGCGGATGCCTGTAATCCCAGCTACTCAGGAGGCTGAGGCAGGAGAATCGCTTGAACCCGAGAGATGGAGGTTGCAGTGAGCTGAGATCGTGCCACTGCACTCCAGCCTAGGCCACAGAGCAAGACTCCGTCTCAAAATAAATAAATAAATAAAAATAAAAAGGCTACCATACTCAGATAATACTGAATGTAGGCACATTTTCATGAGAATTTGAATGCTTCTGCTCCCACTAGTTTGAACTTGGAATTAAAGATGTCATTATTGGAAGGGTCCATGAAAGTTCTCTGGACTAACTACCCATTTCATAGTTTGAATAAGCCAACAGGCTTATTTAGCCATAGAGTGAGGCCTAAATGTAGATACCTTTACCAATCAAGTGGATTTTAATTCACATTTTCAATTTAACATGGGTTGGTTGTTTTAAACAAGTGATTCTATGATCATTAAACTAGTCACACAAAAAGTATTTTATAACTCTTAGATGCAAAATTACAAACAAATGCCTGACCTAGAAAGTTTAGCCTGATTTTGTTGGAGAAAACTAATAGCTTTGAATTCATTAGGTTAACACTGACCTTTGTGTTAATTACATCAGGAGAGGGAGATCTAGATTGTTTTTCTTGTGTAATCTGCTGAGCTGTGCTATACCTCTTACAGGATTTGTCATGAAGAATTCAAATGAGAAGAAGGAATTAAACCCTCATCACCCCATCAGTTAATAAAATCCTTCATAGTTAGAAGCCTAGACATTTATTACTTTAAAACCCATAAAAAACAAACAAACAAAAACCAGAGGCTGTCATAATAGTCTGAACTTCTTAAAACTCTACTCCCTGCCCTGCAAATGTAACTTCATTAATTCTATTGACATGGTAAAGAAGGCAGCATGTGAATTCAATCTTTTTCTCTTCGCCCTTCCTGCAATTCAATCTTCTCTTTGCCCTTCCTGCAACCCAACATGTCCCTATAAATACTTTTTTTTTTTTTAGACAGGGTCTCGCTGTGTCACCCAGGCTAGAGTGCAGTGGCACAATCTCGGCTTACTGCAACCTTTAACTTCTGGGCTCAAGCAACCCTCCCACTTCAGCCTCCTGAGTAGCTACGACTACAGGTGCGTGTACCACACTCAGCTCCTTTTTGCATTTTTTGTAGAAATAGTCTGTCTGTGTTCCCATGCTGATTGAAATCTCTTGGGCTCAAGCGCCTCGCCCTCCCAAAGTGCTGAGATTACAGGCAGGGGCCCTGTGGCCAGCCGAGTATGACTCTTAACTATTCAACTGAAGCAGTATCCTCACCTTTATATTTGTACCAAAATGCAGTCTGGGAAAGAAAAATTTTATTGTAACATAATAGCTATCCTTTATGATTTTGCATACATACATTTAGTTATCTCAATGACCTCACTGAAGTTACTGTATTATTAGCTATCATTTTATAAACAGAGGAAAGGAAGAGAAGGAGAAGCTGAGAAAGCTTGTTGGAAGTGGAGCCAGTATTTGAACTGAGCAAGCCTGACTTCACAGACTACACTCTTGGTCACTAAAATAACTCTCTATGAGATTTCTTTGTGGTTGGCCACACTGGATTGCACAAAGCATAGGACAATCAGCTACCTTCTTTTTTGGAACCCATACCAGCTCTTGATGGAGTTGGAAGTGGAAAGGACAAGAAATCAGAAAAGCCAGCAAGATACATGCAGCCAATTGCCTTTTAGTATCTTCTTGCCCTGAGACTACATCATTTAGGGAATGGTTCTCTAACTTCAGCAAACATCAGAATCTTGTTGAAACACACATTGTTGGACCCCACACCTGTTTCTGGTAGAGGGTGTCCAGGTTCTTGGCATCTTGAACAAAGAATTGGACAAAATAAACAAAGCAAGGAAAGAATGAAGCAACAAAAGCAGAGATTTATTGAAAATAAAAATACACCCCACAGGGTGCGAGCAGGCCCAAGCATAAGGGCTCAAGGGCCCTGTTACAGAATTTTGGAGAATTTAAATACTCTCTAGAGGATTCCATTGTTTACTTGATATATGCCCTGTGTAAATGAAGAGGATGCAGTAAAGTTACAAAGTCATTTACTCACCATATGCCCTATGAAGAGGATATTTCCTGTCATAGCTGACGTGTGAATTGGCCTTAGGTTCCCTGCCTCTAGACCGTATTTTCCTGCCTCATCTCCCCACTGAGAGATGTGAATCCCCATAAATCTTTATGGGAGGAGGAGGGACCTATGGTCTTTCTTCTGTAACTGCTACATGCCGGCTTGGGGTGTAGACCGTACCTACTGGGGATAACAGAACTCTCTCTTTGCTCTGTCTAGTGGAGGCAGGGTAGCTTGATGGCCATGGGTGGTTTCTTCACCTGGAAGTGGCTGGAACCTTTGTTGCATAATCAACTGAAACTTCATAGTTTCTAGGCAAGAGGAAATGAATTTAACTAAAAGATGTAGGCGGGGCACAGTAGCTCACACCTGTAATCCCAGCACTTTGGGAGGCCGAGACAGGTGGATCGCCTGAGGTCAGGAGTTCAAGACCAGCCTGGCCAACATGGTGAAACTCTGTCTCTATTAAAAATACAAAAAAATTAGCTGAACGTGGTGGCAGGCGCCTGTAATCCCAGCTACTAGGGAGGCTGAGGCAGGAGAATCGCTTGAACCCAGGAGGCAGAGGTTGCAGTGAGCTGAGATCGTGCCATTGCACTCCAGCCTGGGCAACAAGAGTGAAACTCTGTCTCAAAAAACAAAAAAAGAAAAAGATTTAATGGGAACTTCATGGGGTGGATACCAATGCTGTCAGGAATGTTTGTTATAGACATTTGCAGGAGAGGGCCGGGCGCAGTGGCTCACGCCTGTAATCCCAGCACTTTGGGAGGCCGAGGCAGGCAGATCACGAGGTCAGGAGCTCGAGACCAGCCTGACCAACATGGTGAAACCCCATCTGTACTAAAAATACAAAAATTAGCCGGGCATGGTGGCGCACAAGCCTGTAATCCCAGCTACTCGGGAGGCTGAGGCAGGAGAATCGCTTGAACCTGGGAGGCAGAGGTTGCAGTAAGCCAAGATCGTGCCACTGCACTCCAGCCTGAGTGACAGAGGGAGACTCTGTCTCAAAAAAAAAAAAAATAATAAAATAGAATAAAATAAAATAGGAGAGATTTGCAAGAGAAAGAAACAAAACCTGGCTTGTTCTAGAATCTATGTGTTTCTTTAAAGTCTTAGCACAAGCAACTCCATTTTGGTTTGGTTTGGTTTGGTCTACTGGGGCCTAGTGCATGAGCTTAGTCCAAAACAATAGCCTCCCAGAATTTTGTTTAAAAAACCCCTTTTGGGGCAGGTTCTCACTTTGGTGAGAGTGTGACCAAAACTTAGGGCCTTAGTGCCACTCTCAGTTACCATCATCTTGGGTTTCCAGTCTTAGCACGTCATTTATAGGTTATGATGTCTTCCTAGTTGCACATTTTTTTCTTTTTTTTTTTTTTTCTTTTTTGAGACGGAATCTTGCTCTGTCGCCCAGGCTGGAGTGCAGTGGTGCGATCTTGGCTCACTGCAACCTCTGTCTCTCAGGTTCCAGCGATTCTCCTGCGTCAGCCTCCCAAGTAGCTGGGATTACAGGCGCTCACCACCACGCCCGGGTAATTTTTGTATTTTTAGTAGAGGATGGGGCTTCGCCATGTTGGCCAGGCTGGTCACAAACTCCTGACCTCCGGTGATCCTCCTGCCTCGACCTCTCAAAGTGCTGGGATTACAGGCATGAGCCACCACACCTGTCCGGTTGCATATTTCTTTCAGCTCCTGTCATTCCAGTTGAAGAGAGATCATATGACATTCTAGAGATGGCTGCATGCAAGCGTTTAAAACCTTTGAAAGAATACAGCACACCAGGGAGACTACTATTATGACCATTGGGAGGATAATACCAAGAGTTCGAAGTATGCTCCTTACCTGAGGTTCCCATAAACCAAACCTCCTAAAATCAAATTGATCAAAGAATGACTTAACTAAGCAGTTTCTTTGTTAATCTGCTACAACTGAATTTCTTTCTTTTTTTTTTTTTTTTGAGACGGAGTCTTGCTCTTTTGCCCAGGCTGGAGTGCAGTGGCGCGACCTCCACTCACTGCAAGCTCTGCCTCCCGGGTTCACACCATTCTCCTGCCTTAGCCTCCCGAGTAGCTGGGACTACAGGTGCCCGCCACCAAGCCCGGCTGCTCGGCTAATTTTTTTTGTATTTTTTTTTAGTAGAGACAGGGCTTCACCGTGTTAGCCAGGATGGTCTCAATCTCCTGACCTCGTGATCCGCCCGCCTCGGCCTCCCAAAGTGCTGGGATTACAGGCGTGAGCCACCATGCCCAGCCTACAACTGAATTTCTATAATACCTGATGTTTTCTCCAAAGGCCATGAGTGCCAGCAGCTGCACAGATACTTCTCTGTTCAGCTAATCCTATCATAACTTTCACAAGAGAATACAAAGGCTGTTGTGTAACTGTAGCCTTTACAGTAGCATCTGCGTAGGCTGGGAGTGGTGGCTCACGCCTGTAATCCCAGTACTTTGGGAGGCAGTGACGGGCAGATTACCTGAGGTCAGGAGTTCAATACCTGCCTGGTCAACATGATGAAACCCCGTCTCTACTAAAAAAAAATACAAAATTAGCCGGGCATGATGGTGCGTGCCTGTAATCCCAGCTGGTCGGGAGGCTGAGGCAGGAGAATCACTTGAACCTGGGAGGCAGAGGTTGCAGTGAGCCGAGATCATGCGGTTGCCCATTGTACTCCAGCCTTGGCAAAAAGAGTGAAACTCCACTCAAAAAAAAGAAAAAAAAAATCTGCTATAGAGTCTATTATGGGGGATACATTTCTAATTATTGCCTTTTTTACTCTAAACTATGGAAAAATGACCTAATGAATGATGTCCTAGAAGAGTGAAGGCCTTCCAGGAATGTTCTCTCTAGACCATAATGTGGGTTAAGAGGAGTTAGTCACTGTTCTGTTTCTGACTGATCATGAGGCAGCATATGTACCATTAAAGTTTGTTACCTACATTGGGCCGTCATTTTTTTTTTTTTTTTTTGAGACAGAGTCTTGCTCTGTCACCCAGGCTGGAGTGCAGTGACGAGATCTCGGCTCACTGCAACCTCCACCTCCTGGGTTCAAGCCATTCTCCTGCCTCAGCCTCCCAAAGAGCTGGGATTACAGGCGCCCGCCACCATGCCTGGCTAATTTTTGTATTTTTAGTACAGACAGGGTTTCACTATGTTGGCCAGGCTAGGCTGGTCTCTAACTCCTGACCTCAAGTGATCCACCTGCCTCAGCCTCCCAAAGCTCTGGGATTACAGGCATGAGCCACCATGCTTAGCCTTGGGCCTACTATTTTTTATCTATGGTTATCCATGTATAAGGATGGCTGTAGACTTCTTCACAAATAAAAGTATACCCCATAAGTGCATATAACAGACCCCTTTCCACTTTTATTGTTCATAGAGGCATAAGCAAGAAAAAAATATTCAGAGTTTCATGATAGAAATCTTAATCTGTGAACGTGGGAAAAGTTGTTCACATCAAGGATGCCATCTTCTTCTGAGGAGAAACTTCTCTGGTTAGTCTTACCCCAAGGGTTCCAATGGATGTACAGCTCCAAGAGCGTGGAGGGAACCCTTCTTAGCAGTTCAAAGTTCCGAGGTTTTGTTGTAGTGCGGATGGCAAGAATAGTTTTTCTTTAATGTTCTCAGAAGGTTCAAATCATAAAAAGCTTTCTTCCCTGGTGAAAGTACACCACAGCATAATAATTTACCATTGTAACATCAGCCCTCTTGCATGGGAGAGCTTGTATACCACCAGAAAACATACATTGAAAATAATAACTGAATGAAATCCCTTTATAAAATGTTTAAGGCCAGGCGCAGTGGCTCACGCCAGTAATCCCAGCACTTTGGGAGGCCGAGGTGGGCAGATCACGAGGTCAGGAGATGAAGACCACGGTGAAACCCCGTCTCTACTAAAAATACAAAAAATTAGCCGGGCCTGGTGGTGGGCACCTGTAGACCCAGCTACTTGGGAGGCTGAGGCAGGAGAATGGTGTGAACCTGGGAGGTGGAGCTTGCAGTGAGCGGAGATTGCACCACTGCACTCCAGCCTGGGCGACAGAGCTGACACTCCGTCTTAAAAAAAAAAAAAAAATGTTTAAAAGGCCCATCAGGTGACCAAATATACCTGAAGCTTTAATTGTTTTTTCCAGGAATATGGGATCAAACATTAGTTATAAACTATTTTAGTAACTTACAAGTCACGACACCAATGTATTCAATTTGGATCATTTTATCTTTTCCATGATGAGTCATGGAATGCAGAACTATTAATAATAAAATCTTTAAGAACTCAGGAATGACAAGGTGTCCATCCTGGTTGTCCATGAGTCCATGCTTAATTAACATTAGACTTATATCCTCTTGAATACCAGTAGTTTTTCCAAATTAGGTGCATAGCACTGATAACTGATGGGTTATCATGGGCGATTTGACTTAGACCATGGAGTTTATTTAAACTGTTTGTTTGTTTATTTTCGAGATGGAGTCTTGCTCTGTTGCCCAGGCTGGAGTGCAGTGGTGTGATCTCAGCTCACTGCAACTTCCACCTCCTAAGTTCAAGCAATTCTCCTGCCTCAGGCTCCTGAATAGTTGAGATTACAGGCCCACACCACCATGCCCAGCTAATTTTTGTATTTTTAGTAGAGATGGGGTTTCGCCACATTGGCCAGGCTGGTCTCGAACTCCTGACCTTGTGATCCACCCACTTCAGCCTCCCAAAGTGCTGGGATTACAGGTGTGAGCCACTGCACCCAGCCTAAATTGTACATTTAAACAATTTTAGTATCAGCAGTTTAACATGAAAATCTGACAAAGTATTTCCTTGGTATTAATTTTTTTGTTCTACTTGGGTTAGTAGCTTTATGCAAGGAAATTTGGTTATTTCTGTGGTTTACAATAACAACATAATAACCATAATTATAATTGATAGCATATACTTAGACATTAGAATTTTAGAAATCCCATACATATTGAGTATACTCAACACACTTAAAGTATCAAGAAGCCTAAAATCCAAAAAGTTAGTTTAAGGTTAAAAGGCTAAGGCCGGGTGTGGTGGCTCACACCTGTAATCCCAGCACTTTGGGAGGCCAAGGAGGGCGGATCACCTGAGGTCGGGAGTTCCAGACCAGCCTGATCAACATGGAGAAACCCCGTCTCTACTAAAAATACAAAATTAGCTGGTCATGGTGACGTATGTCTGTAATCTCAGCTAGTCGGGAGGCTGAGGCAGGAGAATCGCTTGAACCTGCGAGGCGGAGGTTGCAGTGAGCCGAGATGGCGCCATGACACTCCAGCCTGGGCAAGAGCGAAACTCCATCCCCACCCCCCACCAAAAAAAAAAAAAAAAAAAAGTTAAAAGGCTAGCATGCTCCATTAATTGCTGTGGGCCCGACAAAGGTAGCTTAGGAATTCCAGATAAATGGAACAAATGGTGGCTTGCTAGAAATGCATAGGAAACAAAATAACTATCCATAGAACCAAATTAGATCCTTATCTATATTTTTTTAAAAAGTTGCCAAACTGCTGATGCATTTCTCTACAATACTTCTTACTTTACTTTTATTAAGACTAAGAGCTTTAACTGTGAAAATGTTAATTAGCCAAATGTCTCCAATTCTCTATTAGGTTTTAAAGAATATTTTATTATACAAACTTTTCCCATAGTTTTCTCCCCTACTTAATGATTCCTTACTACATCGTTCCATAAATAACCTTTCCACATCTGTAATTTGAACTAACTTTTTGTTTTTTGTTTTTGAGACGGAGTCTGGATCTGTTGCCCAGGCTGGAGAGCGGTGGCGCGATTTCGGCTCACTGCAAGCTCCGCCTGCCGGGTTCACGCCATTCTCCTGCCTCAGCCTCCCGAGTAGCAGGGACTACAGGCGCCCACCACCAGGCCTGGCTACTTTTTTTAAAAGTTTTTTGTAGAGACGGGGTTTCACCGTGTTAGCCAGGATGGTCTCCATCTCCTGACCTCGTGATCCGCCCGCCTCGGCCTCCCAAAGTGCTGGGATTACAGGCATGAGCCACCCCGCCCGGCCTGAACTAATTTTTGGATAACTTCTGAATTAGACAAAATTATTCTTTTTCTCACTAATAACATAACCCTTTCTGGCACATTTTGTAAACAGAATTATATGTTAAGGAGAATTCTTATCCTTGGTAACTTAAAACTTTTGTGAGACCCTAAAAAGCAAGAAATCCTCAACTATCAGATACGGGCATTTATACATAAGAACAATTCCACAATTTTAGAAACACATTTCCCCATATCACAACCCTTTCTTTTTTTTTTTGAGATAGAGTCTCGCTCTGTCGCCCAGGCTGGAGTGCAGTGGGCAATCTCGGCTCACTGCAAGCTCCACCTGCAAGGTTCATGCCATTCTCCTGCCTCAGCCTCCGGAGTAGCTGGGACTACAGGCGCCCGCCATCACATCCGGCTATTTTTTTTTTGTATTTTTAGTAGAGACGGGGTTTCACTATGTTAGTGAGGATGGTCTTGATCTCCTGACCTCGTGATCCGCCCGCCTCGGCCTCCCATAGTGCTGGGATTACAGGCATGAGCCACCGCGCCCGGCCACAACCCTTTCATAATTGGAAATGACCCAGATATTAAATGAGCGTCAGAAATAACTCTAAAATTTTAATTTACACAAAAAGCTTACCTAAAATATTTATTCCATTCACTATACTCAAGTCTTTCACTTTTTGTTTGTGTGTTTGTTTGTTTTTTTGAGACGGAGTCTCACTCTGTCACCAGGCTGGAGTGCAGTGGTGCGATCTCGGCTCACTGCAACCTCCGCCTCCCAGGTTCAAGCTATTTTCCTATCTCAGCCTCCCGAGTAGCTGGGACTACAGGCACACGCCACCATGCCCAGCTAATTTTTGTATTTTTAGTGGAGACGGGATTTCACCATGTTGGCCAGGATGGTCCCAATCTCTTGACCTCGTGATCTGCCCGCGAGTAGCTGGGACTACAGGCACACGCCACCATGCCCAGCTAATTTTTGTATTTTTAGTGGAGACGAGATTTCACCATGTTGGCCAGGATGGTCCCAATCTCTTGACCTCGTGATCTGCCCGCTTCGGTCTCCCAAAGTGCTGGGATTACAGGTGTAAACCACCACCGTGCCTGGCCAATTCTTTCACTTTTAACAAGGGAGCCAGGAGACATCAATTAACATGTAAAATGAACATTGGTTAGGTCAGAAAGGCCAGGGATGCAGCTTGGGGCTTCCAGGTCACAGGTAGGTGTGAAAGGAATGGTTGCATTCTTTTGAGTTTCTGATTAGCCTTTCCAAAGAAGGCAATTAGATATGCATTTATCTCGGTGAGACTGAAAAGAATATGAGGCAGGCCTTCCCCAAGCAGCTCCCAGCCCAAATCTTCTCTTCAGCCTAGTAATTTTTGGGGGGCTCAAGATATTTTCCTTTTATAAATTACTCTCATTCGTCAAAAGAAAGCACACAAACCAAGATTATTTTGTTTTGGCTGGGATTACAGTTTTATAACCTTCTATGCCAAACACTGACATCTCAAAATATCTAGCAAAGACAAACGTAAAATTCAGACAAAATGTATGCTGACAGTTCCGAAGGCATTTTTATTTTTATTCCACCAATAATTTTAAAGCTAGCTTATATACACCATGGAATACTATGCAGCTATAAAAAAGAATTAGTTCATGTCCTTTGTAGGGACATGGATGAAGCTGGAAACCATCATTCTGAGCAAACTATGGCAAGGACAGAAAACCAAACACCGAATGTTCTCACTCATAGGTGGGAATTGAACAATGAGAACACCTGGACACAGGGTGGGGAACATCACACACCGGGGCCTGTAGTGGGGTGGGGGGAGGGGGGAGGGATAGCATCAGGAGATATACCTAATGTAAATGACGAGTTAATGGGTGCAGCACACCAACATGGCACATGTATACATATGTAACAAACCTGCATGTTATGCACATGTACCCTAGCACTTAAAGTATTAAAAAAAAAAAAAGGGCTGGGCGCGGCGGCTCACGCCTGTAATCCCAGCACTTTGGGAGGCTGAGGCAGGTGGATCACGAGGTCAGGAGATGGAGACCATCCTGGCTAACACGGTGAAACCCCGTCTCTACTAAAAATATAAAAAATTAGCCGGGCGTGCTGGCGGGCGCCTGTAGTCCCAGCTACTCGGGAGGCTGAGGCAGGAGAATGGCGTGAACCCGGGAAGCGGATCTTGCAGTGAGCCGAGATAGCGCCACTGCACTCCAGCCTGGGTGACAGAGCAAGACTCCGTCTCCAAAAACAAAAACAAAAAAACACACACACACACACACACACACACACAAAACTAGCTTATTTAGTTAAGTTATACTTAAGTCATGTGAACTTCAAAATTGCTTAGGTTTCTTTACTTAATTTATGAGTGCTCTTTTACTTAGAAGCCAATTTTGGTAGATACAACATATAACAATAAGTGTACATACAAATAAACACATCTAAACATGTATATGCACACACAAATGAAGATCCAATAGCTTGGAATCTTAGACATGAGATATCACACCTGTTGTTATGCCTGCAACCCCAGCATTTTGGAAGGCTGAGGCGGGTGGATCACCTGAGGTCAGGAGTTTGAAACCAGCCTGACCAATATGGTGAAACACCATCTCTACTGAAAATACAAAAATTGGGCTGGGCGCGGTGGCTCACGCCTGTAATCCCAGCACTTTGCGGGGCCAAGGCGGGTGGATCACGAGGTCAGGAGATCGAGACCATCCTGCCCAACATGGTGAAACCCCGTCTCCAGTGAAAATACAAAAATTAGGCCTGGTGCGGTGGTTTACACCTGTAATCCCAGCACTTTGGGAGGCCGAGGTGGGCGGATCTCGAGGTCAGGAGATCAAGACCACGGTGAAACCCCGTCTCTACTAAAAATACAAAAAATTAGCCAGGCGTGGTGGCGGGCACCTGTAGTTCCAGCTACTCAGGAGGCTGAGGCAGGAGAATGGCGTGAACCCGGGAGGCGGAGCTTGCAGTGAGCCGAGATCGCGCCACTGCACTCCAGCCTGGGCAACTGAGCAAGACTCAGTCTCAAAAACAAAACAAAACAAAAACAAAAACAAACAAACGAACAAATTAGCTGGGCGTGGTGGCATGCACCTGTAGTCCTAGCTATTCGGGAGGCTGAGATAGGAGAATATCTTGAACCTGGGAGGCAGAAGTTACAGTGAGCCGAGATCACGCCACTGCACTCCAGCCAGGGCGACAGAGTGAGACTCCACGTCAAAAAATATATATATAAATAAATAAAATAAATAAAAATAAAAACAGAGTCACCATGCTAGTTTTAATTCTTTCAGTTTAATTTTTTTTTTTTTTTTTTTTTTGGAGACAGAGTCTCGCTCTGTAGCCCAGGCTGGAGTGCAGTGGCGCGATCTCGGCTCACTGCAAGCTCCGCCTCCCGGGTTCACACCATTCTCCTGCCTCAGCCTCCTGAGTTGCTGGACTACAGGCACCTGCCACCACGTCCGGCTAATTTTTTTTGTATTTTTAGTAGAGACGGGGTTTCACCGTGTTAGCCAGGATGGTCTCCATCTCCTGACCTCGTGATCCGCCCGCCTCGGCCTCCCAAAGTGCTGGGATTACAGGCGTGAGCCACCGCGCCCGGCCTTTCAGTTTAATTTTTATTGGATTTAACAGAAATAAGAAGGAAAGCAGAAAAAGTTGCTAAACCTCAGAAAAAGGTTTTTTTACAAGAAATATTAGTTCTTACAAGTTTCCTATAAAGTTAAGAAAAAAGGGATTTTAATAATACTAGTTGTTGTAAATAAGTGATTCAATTTTAAGCTATCAATTCACCCCTGCTGTGAAAGATACTGAAATCGGCACTCTCAAACCTCTTGATTTAATTATATTTGCATTATCATAAAGTCAGTGTGCAGGTTAGTGCAAGAGAAAATTCATGAACAGAAGGTAGATCTGAAGAAATTACCTAGAATGCAGCACAAAATGTTAAAAATCTAGAGAATCTGAGAAAAGACATGAAATAGAATGAGAAGGTCTGACACACATAGTATAAAATAGAGATTCCTGAAAGAAAGATAAAAGTTGGGAAGGGTTCTGTTATGGACTAAATTTTTGTATCTCCCAATTCATATATTGAAATTTTAACTCCCAATGTGATGGTATTAGCCTAAAGTGTTCAGTAACCTTTTAAGCTACTAGAACCTATCATCGCCTCTGCCTTGTGCATGCTCTTTGGGGTGTGATGGTGAGGATCTATGTCACAGAGAGCTTCTGTCAGATTGGGTGTTTGAGGCTCTTGGTTTCTAGGCAATTTCTCTATGAAATTTTATTCTGTGTATTTGAATTCAAGGGTCTTTTATATCTTTAAAAATATGTAGAGTTTCTCCCTGCATTTTATTGCATTAGAAAGAAAATAGACTGATGGCATGTACTATTTTAAAGATTACTCTTAAAAAAAAAACAACAAACCTCTTGTCTTTTGAGGAGGGGATGTCTCTTTAAAAACAAATATTCTCGAGAGAACACTTGTTCTACATAAATAGATGACCACTCTCAGAAGCCAAGGAAGCAGTTGTTTCAGGTTCTTTCAATTTTCTTTCCAATCTCAACCGTCAGTGCATGGAGCTGTCCAAGGTTTTTATTTCTTGCCCTTCCCGTTCCTGACCCCTTTAATCATCACACAAACAGGCAGCAGAGACAAAGTAATGAAGAACACCAACTCTGGAGTCAAACAAACTGGGTTAGAGTCCCAGAGCCAGCATTCAACAGTTGTGTGATCTTGATCAAATCCTATAACCTCTCTGGGCTTCAGTTTCTTCATCTATCAAAACAAGGATGACAGTAACAGTACCTAACCCATAGATTATCATGAGGATTTAATCAGTTACTCTTTGTAAAAGAGTTTATTACAATGCCTGGCAAATAGCAAAAAAGGAATTTTGGGGTTCCCTAGTTTCTACCATAAAAGAATTGTAGACATGGGTTATGTTGCTACTTAACAGTTTTGCTCTTGGAAATATTGCTCTGGCAATCAATACAGGATGGAGAGCAGGAGGAAGTAGAAAGAATGCTCGCAGAACTATGACTTAGGGTGTCTAGTCCTGGCTCTGCCATTAATCAGTTGTGTGACCCTTGCTAAGTTAACTGACACCTCTGAACTTAGTTGTTTTTTTTTTTCTGTCTCTGTAAAAGGAAGGGCTTAAACTTCAGTAAATAACCGGTATGTTTTATTTAGTATTTTGCGAATCCCATTTCCAACTCTACGTTCAATCCAGTGACAGTATTTCTAGTTTATAAAATAGAAAAATAATCTTTGGCATCTGAGGGTCACAGCCGAGAGTATCTCCCTAGCAGGAGATTAGGGAGCCAGTGACAAAGTGGCACCAGGGGAACCGATGTATGCCAGGAATCCAGGCAGAGGGTGACATTAGCACTTCTTTCCGCAGAACCTAAACCCTGCCCGACTCACCCGGAGGAGCTGTCACGGTGGTTTGCTGGAAACCCCCTTTCTGTTGGGAGGATTACTGGGTCACGGTCTCCCAAGGACATGGAAACCCTTGCTGAAGCGCTGGAACCGCTCGGCACGAGGCGTACGTCGGTGGGAGCTGTGTCAGCCCGCTTTCGGCGGTGTAGCTGCTCCCATCCAGACTCTAGAAGGGGTCCTCTTTGCGTCAGGCCCAATTACCCCCCTCCCCGAGCGACTGCACTGGGTGTCCCTGCGCCGCGCGTCCCCTCCCTCTCGCCCCTCCCTCCTGGCTGCCATAGAAACCAGCTTACGAGGTCCAGGCCGGCGTCCGGGTGCACTACAGGCCCCCCGTCCCTCCTTCCCCAGGCCAGCCCCTCGCTCCGGATTGGTCCTTCAGGAAACGCTGTGGGGCGTCTCGGTCCCCGCTGCGGAGCCGGCCTAGGCTGGAGGGCGGGGTTTGCCCTGGGCCGCTGCCGGTCAGGTCGGCCGCCCCTGACAGCTCCGGGAGCCTCAAGCGCGACAGCGGCGCCCTCACCTCGGGACATCCACACACCGACCGCTCCTGCTCCAGAGGCAACCACCCAGCGCGCCTAGCCTGGCGCCATGCAGCGAAGCCCAAGAGCTGGCCTCGCCACGAAGGTAAGCGAGGGGCTGGGGGACTCGCCGCCAGCACCCCCACCCCGCCACCCTTCCTCTGCTAGGCTGCAGACCTGGGTGGCTGAGGAGGAGGCGCCTCTCCTCCCCGCGACCCAAGGGAGAAAGGAAGCCCTGCCACGGGGTGTCTGCGAAGTGGGGTCAGAAGAAGGTTAGGCGCTTTCTGGGGCGTACCCCCACACCTGCCCAGGCCAATCCGCACGCGAGAGGAGGGGGCATTAGAGCCAGGGCGAGAGCGTGCTCGCGCGTGTGTGCCCGTGTCATGTGTGGTGCCCGTGTCATGTGCGGCGCCCATGTCTATGTGCGCGCGTGTGTGCACCCATGTCTCTGTATGGTGTGGACACTCGTGTCTGCGTGCGCGTCCACACGTGAGCCGAGGAGGGCAGCTTAGCGCCTAGCGTTGCGCACAGCGGGTGCGCTGGACCAGAGCCCTAAGGCACCAGACAAAATCTGGAGAGTTTGTTACAAGGGCAGAGGACCGGCGTGACCTCCCCACGCGCGCCGGCCGGTGCTGCTGGTGGAGGGAACTGACATCTAACGCATGTGGCCCAGGAGAACAAAACCTTCCATTGCACCCCACGCCGCGACGCTCCCCAGCGAAAGGTGCTTCTGTTGGAAGACCGCACGAAGTAAGGAAGAGCCTCTTTTCCTCTTCCTGGATATCCCTCCAGGAATATTAGAAGCTCCAGGACTCCTTGATACGACCAGGAAAAGATCGCAACCGGGTCTTTAAAATATCGATTCCAGCCAGCTTCTGCGTGCTTGACACATCTTGGCAGATGGAGAAGTCAAGGCAATAGATAACATGGGCAGCAAAGATTCTACTATAGCACTTCTTTCCTTTCCGTTTTTTCCTTCCCTCCTTCCCTCCTTTTCCCTCTTCTCCCTCCCTCCTTTCCTCCTCCTCCTCTCCCCTTCTCTTCTCCTCCTCCCTCCCTTTCTCCCTTTCTCCTCTCTTTTCCCCTTCCCTCGCCTGTTTTAGTCCTCCTGAGTACAGTAGACAAGAGGGCTCTCTGTCTACCCACCCTCCCCCACCCCATTCCTCATCCCGTTTCAAAATAAGAGCGAATGAATCACATTCTAAGCTCTTACCCGTGCAGTTCTGACAAGTTTGGAAGTTACACAAATCGCGTTTGCAATTGAGGCCGCGGGAATCCAAAAGGGAAACAAACGAAACCAGATGAAAAAAAGTGATTCCAAGTCAAGATTTCAAATAGGAATCTAAGGTGAATATTTGTTTATGGTAATAAGATTTTTTTTAATGTTTGAAAAGTATGTATCACACTAGCTTGCATCATCAGTATTCAATGTGATTCACAGAACCGCTTCAAAAGATGGTTTCTGTTAGTGTTGCAACAGCACTTCTAATTCTGGTTGTCATGGTTACTGCAGAAGTCGCCCTGCTCTATTGAGAGGCTGTCTAGTTAGAAGCAGGAACTGTTCTCCAGAGGACCTTCTCTTGTACCCTCGTGTCACCATGGTAATAATTGAGTTTATGAAAATGTACTTACTTTTTCCCTTAAAGTACTAAAATCCCAAGGCATGTTGTTGTTTTTTTTATTTTATTTTTTCAGAGTTTGCAGTCTATGCAACACAGCTTTCCGCTCAGACAAATGAGAGTAAACACTGCCCTCCAGCAAGTTAAATGGCCCCAAATAGTCATGCTGCCCAGCTCTCTTCCCACAGCTCACTGCACGAACAGAGGACAGAGGAGGGTGTTAGATGTTCCAGGAATCCTGGCCTGAGCCCAGATCGCCCTCTCCATTTAGCATTTACATTTGGAAGCCTAATTAGCTTTCTAATTAGGAGATGGGAGAATGTAGGGGGGGATTCCTGCGAGAGGCTAGTGGGGAAAAAGCTGAATCCAACTCCCCATGGACTGGTGTTTGGTGTGCCATTGAATTTGCCTAGTAAACCCTCATGGGTTTATTTTTAGCTGGACCACTGTTAAATGGTAAGCCTGGAAAAACCTTCAGAGAAGCCTCCTTCTGTGTTAGGAAAAAATGTGGATTGGATATTTGGTTTGAGGTGTGTGCTTTTTTTCTAACTACATTTAAAGACAGGTTTATATGAAATCTGAATTCCCCAGTAATAACTACAGATAGGTTATAGAGCCCTTTATATTCTTGGTTTAACCCTAGGTTTTTAGTTGAAAAGGTTTAATTTGGGGCAAGCAGTGGTACCATTTCAAATACTTTTATCAGCAAATGTTGGTTTCTTTAAAGAACCGTCATTCATTACACATCCACGATTTCTGAGCTTCAAATTCTAACATTGATAGCATGTGATTAGACAGCTTGAAGCCCTCAGACTTACAGTTTTGTTTTATTTTCTTTTTGTTTTTAGAGACTGGGTCTCGCCATGTTGCCCAGGCATGTCTCAAACTCCTGGGCTCAAGGGATCTTCCTGCCTCAGCCTCCTGAGGAGCTGGGACTACAGGTGCATGACAGACTTATCATACATTTTTAAAAAAACAAAAGCAAAGATTTTTGTCTTAGTAGGTTAATGTTTTTGTCACATATATAGTTTCATTTTGAGAAACTTAAAAATTAAAATATAACTTTAAATCCAACTTCATTCTTTGAATCTGATCACTGTATTTCTCTAGGGATTAAAGAGTTTTAATTCATTGGTTGATTTTCTTTCACTTGTTGAAAGGACGAACTGTTCATAAAATTTTTTTCATTCTGTATTTTGTCATTTCCTATTGTCATTCTAGAAAAAGGTCTCTAGAATTGAAGTTTTAATTTTCAGGAGAAGAAGAAAATATTCAAATTGCTTATGAAGATAATAGTCTACAACTTGAATTAACCACATCATAATTCTTAAATTACTTTCTCTCAAGAACTTCAGGGTTAGCTTAGCCATTATTATACAGCATCCTGAGGAATATTAATCAGTTTTACAGATGGACAAGTTGTGTTCAAAAGCCAAGTGATAGGTCGGTGCCGTGGCTCAGGCCTGTAATCCCAATACTTTGGGAGGCTGAAGCAGAAGGACTGCTTGAGCCCAGGAGTTTGAGACCAGCCTGGGCAACATGGTGAGACCTTGTCTCTATAAAAATTTTTTAAAAATTAGCTGGGTGTGGTGGTGCATGCCTGTAGTCCCAGCTACTGGGGAGACTGAGGGAGGAGGATTGCTTGAGCCTGGGAGGTTCAAGGCTGCAGTGAGCTGTGATTATGCCACTGCATTCCATCCTGGGAGACACAGAAAGACTCTGAATCCAAAAAAAAAAAAAGTGATTTCAGCTAACCACTTGGAAAATCGAGACAAAAATCTAAATTGTCTGACATGAGCATTATGAATATGAGCATTAGCCAAGACTTAGAGAAATTCAGGGCATGGATGGCGGGAAGAATTTAAGATTAGAGAGCAAAATAAAACTGTTAAGGGGAAAAAACTGTAAGGAGAAAGCAGATTAATAGAAAGTAAAAGCGAAAACATCAAGTGAAAAGAGGGTTGCACAGAAGGAAAACGAAGTTGCAGAATAGGAAACTAAGAAGAACTCCACTCTTCATCTTCCACAGAGAACATTGATGGTTTTCCAGAAAGCAGTCAGTACCCTATTTAGCAAAATCGTGTGACTTGGGAGGCCTTAGCGGCAGATCTTAGTTCATTCTGACTCCCTGCCGCCCATCCAAGTGGTGTGGGCTGAGCCAGCTGTCTTTTCGGGTCTCCTGAACTAGCTGCTCATTAGATCTTTTCTCCCTAATCCTAAGGCCATCAAGAAGCTTTCTGTGTCTCTATTTGTTGGAATTATCTAGTTGGGATAATATATGGATACACTTGATTACATAATTGCATCTGAAATTTTTCTTTTTACTTTAAAAAATTGTTCAAATTGTTATCATCACAATGCATTCACCTAATTTTATGAGAGTATATTAAAAGCTTATAACTGGCTGGGCGCGGTGGCTTACGCCTGTAATCCCAGCACTTTGGGAGGCTGAGGTGGGTGGATCATGAGGTCAGGAGATCGAGACCATCCTGGCTAACACAGTGAAACCCCGTCTCTACTAAATATACAAAAAAAAAAAAAAAATTAGCCAGGTGTGGTGGTGGGTGCCTGTAGTCCCAGCTACTTGGGAGGCTGAGGCAGGAGAATGGCTTGAGCCTGGGAGATGGAGCTTGCAGTGAGCCGAGATCGCGCCACTGCACTCCAGCCTGGGCGACAGAGCGAGACTCTGTCTCAAAAATAAATAAATAAATAAATAAATAAATAAATAAATAAATAATAAAAGCTTATAACTAAAACAACAGTCCCAGTCTCCAGAGGCAATCATTTTGAACTCTTGGCTGTTTGATCACTTACCTCCCTATGTCCAAATAATTAGCTTATGTTGCTGTTTTTTCTTTTTTTCTTGAGACAGGTTCTCACACTGTTGCCCAGGGTAGAGTACAGTGGTGTGATCATGGCTCACTGCAGCCTTAAATTCCTGAGTTCAAGCAATCCTTCCCCCTCAACCTCTTGAGTAGCTGGGGCTATAGGTGCACGCTACCATGCCCATGCCCAGCTTTTTTTTTTTTTTTTTTTGGTAAAGACAAGGTTTCACTATGTTGCCCAGCCTGGTCTCAAACTCCTGGGCTCAAGCAATCCTCTCACTTCGGCCTCCCAAAGTGCTGGGATTACAAGCATGAGCCACCATGCCTGGCCACTGGTTCTTGATTTATCAATTTTGGACAGAATCTATTGACTTATTTATTTTTATGTTTTATTTAGAGGCAGGATCTCACTCACCTAGACTACAGTGCAGTGGTACAATCATAGCTCACTGCAGCCTAGAACTTCTGGGCACAAGTGATCCTCTCATTTCAGACTCCAGAGTAGCTGGGACTACAGGCATGCACCATCATGTCCAGCTAAGTTTTATATTTTTGTAGAGTTGTCGGTGGTAGGGGGGGCGGGCCTCTCTATGTTGCCCAGGCTGGTCTTGAACTCCTGGCCTCAAGCCATCCTTCTGCCTTGGCCTCCCAAAGTGCTCGGATTACAGGCATGAGCCACCATGCCTGGCCAAATTAGTTCTATTCTTGGCTAATAAAATACACCTTAGTCATTTTTAATCATGAAGATTTTTAAAGAGCCTTTTAAACTTTTTGGAAATTTGAAATGTAGCCAAATACTCCCTCAGATGTAATCAACAGCGCCAGCCCTTGAGCTCCTACAGAACACAGAGGTACTGATTTTTCCACCCTTTATACTGCCTCAATTTCCATGATCCATACTCCATACCCCCTCTCCCATTTTACCATTTCCCTGACCTACATTTCTCTATCTTTCAGTACTTGCTGAATCACACCTGGAAATTCCTTCAGGCCTTATCTCCTTCCAGATGTTCTCTTTTGGGCCCCACCCTGTCTGTACCTATCTCTAGTTTAGCCTTTGGCCATTATATTTAGATGATCTGTTTATGCATCTACCTTGCCCCACTAGCTGTAGATTTAGTTATATCTACATTGTTCCTGGGGGTAACTTGTACACTTAAACATGGAGGACGGAGCTTAAAAATAATGTTTGTTGAACTGAACACTTCATCTTGATATTGAAGGAGTATTCCATAGTAGAGTAAGAGGGGTAGCAACCTCACATTGCTTAGAGTAGGGGTGAGGGCAAGGAAGTAGGGGGAAAACATGATCTATTTCTTTTCTTTTCTTTTTTCCGATGGAGGAGTCTTGCTCTGCACCCGCACCTGGCCAATATGATTTCTTTCTTTCTTTTCTTTCTTTCTTTCTCTTTCTTTCTTTCCTTTCTTTCTTTCTCTCTTTCTCTCCTTTCTTCCTTCCTTCCTTACTTCCTTCCTCCCTTCCTTCCTTTCTGTCTTTCTTTCTTTCTGTCTTGCTCTCTCTCTCTCCCCCTTCCTCCCTCCCTCCCTCTCGAGCTCGCTCTCTTTCTTTCTTTCCTACTTTCCTTCCTTCCTTCTTTCTTTCCTTCTTTCTATAGTGAAAACTGTCTTTATTTTTATTGCCTTTTATTTTCAACAATGATTACTTGAACTTAAAAAAAAAGAACGGACTTTATTAAGTAATGGTTACTGAAAAGCCAAACCTTTCCAGCCCACTTCATATTGTCTTTTAACCATTTCAGAACATGATCTATTTCTTATCCTCCTACTTTCTAGCAGCATCTGTTTAGAGGGGATTTCCTGTGGCACACACAGCTCCTGCTCATGAGACAACGTGAAGAAGCCTCATCTGTTGTGTGTGAAGCACAGACCCTGAGGTCAGACAGTCTTGGGCTTGAAATTAAACTTGGATGTTAATTGCCTGTATGGCTTTGGACAAGTTACCAAGTCCTTCTGAAGTTTAGTTTCTTCATCTGAAAAATGAGGATAATAGCAGGCACCTTTTAGGGCTGTTGTAAAGATTTTTAAAAATATGTATAAAGGGCCAAGCACGGTGGCTCACACCTGTAATCCCAGCACTTTGGGAGGCCAAGGTGGGTGGATCACCTGAGGTCAGGAGTTCGAGACCAGCCTGACCAATATGGAAAAACCCCATCTCTACTAAAAATACAAAATTAGCTGGGCATGGTGGCACGTGCCTGTAATTCCAGCTACTTGGGAAGCTAAGGCAGGAGAATAGCTTGAACCCGGGGGGCAGAGGTTGCAGTGAGCTGAGATTGTGCCATTGCACTCCAGCCTGGGCAACAAGAGTGAAGCTCTGTCTCCAAAAAAAAAAAAAAATTATATATATATATATATATATATGAAAAATGTATATATCTATAAATGAAATGCCATCTCTACTAAAATATATATATATATGTATAAAGTAGTTGAAATGAAATAATGACTAGTCTTCTAAGTTAGGAATGCTTTGGCCTGCAATTAACTGAAGAATCTTCCTGCTTAGCTAGAAGTTTATTTTTCTTGCAGAAGAAGAGGTCTAGATAAGCAATTAAGAGCTTTGTTTTAGCTGCCATCAGAGACCTAGTTTATTCCTATCTTTCTGTTCTGCTATCCATCCTTTTGCCCTCATATTTATCACTTCATGGTCTCTAGGTGGCTACTACTCCTCTGTAAGTTCCACAGGGGAAGGAAATGAAAGGAGCTGCTCCAGCTGCAACTATCCTCTTTCAACAGGAAAGCACTAATTATCAGAAACACCACACTAAGGTCTTACTGGCCAAAACTGTGTCTCAGAGCTATCCCTATCTTTGAGGGAGAAAGGGAAACTAGGATCGCCAGCTACTATAACAGAAGGCAAAGAAAGGAGAAGAGAGTTAGTAGTGATGTTGAGTGAGCCAGGCTGCAGTGATGTCTGCCACACTATCACTTATTGATAGGGTGGCCATATGTCCCAGTTTGTCAGTGCAACCCCGGTTTACACCTGTTGTCCTAGTGTGATTGTTATTATTATTTTTTGAGACAGAGTTTTGCTCTTGCCCAGGCTGGAGTGCAATGGTGTGATCTCGGCTCACTGCAACCTCTGCCTCCCGGGTTCAAGTGATTCTCCTGCTTCGGCCTCCTGAGTAGCTGGGATTACAGGCATGTGCCATCACGCATGCTCAGCTAATTTTGTATTCTTAGCAGAGAAGGGGTTTCTTGGCCAGGCTGGTCTCGAACTCCTGACCTCAGGTAATCTGCCCACCTCGGCCTCCCAAAGTGCTGGGATTACAGGCCTGAGCCACTGCACCCGGCCGTTCTAGTGCAATTATTAATAGCACCCCATTCTCAGAGGTGTCTTGGTTTGAATGACAGATTCTATGTTCACCCTTCTTATTGAGCACTTGCTATTTATTGTAGGCTCTCATTAAGTAGTAGTTAAGTAGCAGCCTGGAGTCTCGCTCTGCCTCCCAGGCTGGAGTGCAGTGACGCGATCTCGGCTCACTGCAAACTCCGCCTCCCGGGTTCACGCCATTCTCCTGCCTCAGCCTCCCGAGTAGCTAGGACTACAGGTGCCCGCCTCCACGCCCGGCTACTTTTTTGTATTTTTAGTAGAGACGGGGTTTCCCCGTGTTAGCCAGGATGGTCTTGACCTCCCGACCTCGTGATCTGCCCGCCTCAGCCTCCCAAAGTGATGAGATTACAGGCGTGAGCCACTGCGCCCGGCCAGTAGTAGTTACTAAGACAGCTAGAACACAACCGTAAGATACACAAGTCAAGTTTACATGCAGTGATTGCTTGTGTAGTACAGGCAGGAGGTACACTGAGTTTACAAGGGAGAGGAATGAGTGTGAATTGACAAAGAGTTGAGGTCAGCTGGTCCGGATGGAGAGGAAATAATATGGGGAAATTGTAACACCAAGGCGAGAGAAGTAACTGGGTTGGACCCAGTTTAAAATATGCAAAAGTGGCTGGGCGCGTTGGCTCAAGCCTGTAATCCCAGCACTTTAGGAGGCCGAGTCGGGTGGATCACAGGGTCAGGAGTTCAAGACCAGCCTGGCCAAGATGGTGAAACCCTGTCTCTACTAAAAACTACAAAAATTAGCCAGGCACGGTGACAGGCTCCTGTAATCCCAGCTACTTCAGAAGCCAAGGGAGGAGAATTGCTTGAGCCTGGGCGGCAGAGGTTGCAGTGAGCCAAGATGGCGCCGCTGCACTCCAGCCTGGGCAACAGAGCCAGACTCCATCTCAAAAAAAAAAAAATCATGCCTGTAATCCCAGCACTTTGGGAGGCCAAGGCGGGCGGATCATAAGGTCAGGAGATCGAGACCATCCTGGCTAACACGGTGAAACCCTGTCTCTACTAAAACTACAAAAAATTAGCTGGGCATGGTGGCGGGCGCCTGCATTCCCAGCTACTGGGGAGGCTGAGGCAGGAGAATGGCGTGAACCTGGGAGGCGGAGCTTGCAGTGAGCGGAGATGGAACCACTGCACTCCAGCCTGGGTGACAGAGCAAGACTCTGTGTCAAAAAAAAAAAAAAAGGAAAAGTACACAGTTGATATGCCAGGGACTTTTCTTTGAAGACTAACAACAAAGTTTTCATGCTGCCTTTGAATGATGAACACTTTGTAATATGAGGTACAATGCTAAGATATGATTGGGTCTAAGAGCATTCTTAGAACTGATGACACAAAATAAAACAGCAATTCATATTTGTGAAGCCAAATATATTTTTTTGCTGTTAGAAAGCCTACCACAAAAGTTTAACATGTGAGAAGAAAGATATTTTTCTGACCGGGCGTGGTGGTTCATGCCTGTAATCCCAGCACTGTGGGAGGCTGAGGTAGGTAGATGATGAGGTCAAGAGATTGAAACCATCCTGGCCAACATGGTGAAAACACGTCTGTACTAAAAATACAAAAATTAGCTGGGCGTGGTGGCACGAACCTGTAGTCCCAGCTACTCAGGAGGCGGAGGCAGGAGAATCACTTGAACCCTAGAGGCAGAGGTTGCAGTGAGCTGAGATCGCGCCACTGCACTCCAGCCTGGTGACAGAGCGAGACTCCCTCTGAGCGAGACTCCCTCTCAAAAAAAAAAAAGAAAGATATTTTTCTAAATTATTTTCTTGAGCCTATAGTAGATTGTGACCTTGAGCTATTTGATAATAAATCCTCCTCTATCAAGAGAAAATATTTGCAGCTTCCAAATTTTCTTTTGAGTTAATATTAAAGGAAAACATTTATGGTCATTAATTTTTTTTCTTAGCTTGACTTTTAAATCCCTCCAATTTATTTTTATTTTTATTTTTCAGAAACAGGATTTCCCTCTGTCATGCAGTCTGGAGTGCAATGGCATGGGCATAATTCACTGTAGCCTCAAACCCCTGGGCTCAAGAGATCCTTTCTCCTCGGCCTCCCAAAGTGCTAGGATTATAGGTGTAAGCCACTGTGCCTAGCCCCCAAATTTGTTTTAGATATTTATTCATTCTGTTAGGCTGGTTGGTGAGCTGATATAGCTGAAAGAGACAAAGTAAAGACATTTGGTCCTAGTCTCATCCCTGCCACTGTCTCTTTACCCCTCTGGGTCTGTTTATTCCAATACAAAATGCGAGATTAAAAAATCCTACAAGCCCCTCCCCAGTGGACTCCTAAAAGTCCCCTAGGGTGCTTGGGTAATCAAGGGAAACTGAATCAGCCAGTCGGCTTGGAGCCTCAGGTTAATTTGGTTTAGCCAAGTATTAAGAAGTAAGATTGCAGAGGAAAACTGAGATAAGACCCTGAAGTGCCTCACATCCAGCTAAGTAAATTGCCATTTGTTTTTGCCATTTACTAAGCAGCGTTGAAGAAAAAGGTCAGTGTGAAAACGGGTGTGCTGGAACGGTCAGAAGGAGGAAAGACTGACAAGGGATAAAAATACTTGTTTTATTCTGAGTTTTGAGTTATTTTACAATGTTCAGTGACCTCACAACATACCTGGTTCAAATTGCAGAGTAGTAGACCCTAGAAAGCCTCACTGCCATGCTCAGCTTACCTGCTGCTGGCTCCATGTCCTGAGATTTTCAATGGCGCCTCACAATTCTCATCATCTAGACACAGTCTATTGCTGGTTGCTCTTCAGCTCCAGCCTTTCGATGACTGTTTTGCTTCTGCTGGAATGTTTGTTGGTAGCCTTTAGTTTTGCTCCTAACCGCCTTCCACCATCCCCCCAGCCCCACCGCCCCGCCATAGCTCCTTCACTACTTAGCAGCTGCACAAGAAGACCTCCCTCCTAGGCTCCACTCAGTTCCCAAGAAGAGCAATTCTTACTGCTCTAGGATTAAATTTATGCTACTGCTATTAACATTTTAGGATACCTATAGTGTTAAATCAAGTTCAGCCTAAAGCTGCCTCCCTACATATTTTGAGTTTGGCCTAAAAGTTTCTCTGTACATTGTGAACTACAACCTAAATGCAGTTGTTAACGGACTGAAGCCTACTTTTGTGCCAGTCACCGAGTTTTGGCCAATGAAAGGTGGCCAACTGTTCAAACCATGTTCAAATAAGGCAAACGTTGAACTGTGACCAATCCAGCTGTTTTTGTACCTCACTTCCATTTTCTGTGCATCACTTTTCTTTTTCTGTCCATAAATCTTCCACCACTTGGCTGTGCTGGAGTCTCTGAGCCTACTCTGGCTTGGGAGGCTGCCCAATTCATGAATAATTGTTTGCTCAGCTAAACTCTGTTAAACTTAATTTGGCTAAGGTTTTTCTTTTAACAATAGTCATATAGTATACTAATCTATGGTGTTTCTTTATTGAACTATGGTGACATTACCAGAGCTAGTCTCAACTTTCCATAAAAAATCCCTCCTTTGGCTGGGCACAGTGGCTCACGTCTGTAATCCCAGCACTTTGGGAGGCCGAGGCAGGCAGATCACCTAAGGTCAGGAGTTCAAGACCAGCCTGGCAAACATGGTGAAACCCCGTCTCTACTAGAAATACAAAAATTAGCTGGGCATGGTGGCAGGCGCCTATAATCCCAGCTACTCGGGAGGCTGAGGCAGGAGAATCACTTGAACCCAGGAGGCAGAAGTTGCAATGAGCTGAGATCTCGACACTGCACTCCAGCCTGGGCAAGAAGAGTTAAACTCCATCTCCAAAAAAAAAAAGTGGTGTAATTTGTGTATTTACTATCACTGATAGTTCCAATGGTTTTTTTTTTTTTTTTTTTTTTTTGAGATGGAGTCTCACTCTGTGGCCCAGGCTGGAGTGCAGTGGCTTGATCTCAGCTCACTGCAACCTCCGCTTCCTGGGGGGTTCAAGAGATTCTCCTGCCTCAGCCTCCTGAGTAGGATTACAGGCACGTACCACCACTCCTGGCTAATTTTTGTATTTTTAGTAGAGATGGAGTTTCACCATATTGGCCAGGCTGGTCTCGAACTCCTGACCTCAAGTGATTCGCCCACCTCGGCCTCCCAAAGTGCTGGGATTACAGGCGTGAGCCACCACACCCAGCCTGATAGTTCCAATGGTTAATTCAAAAACAAGGCACAGTCCAGGAGTGGTGGCTCACGCCTATAATCCTAGTGCTTTGGGAGGCCGAGGTGGGTGGATCACCTGAGGTCAGGAGTTCAAGACCAGCCTGGCCAACTTGGCAAAATCCCGTCTCTACTAAAAAAATACAAAAAATTAGGCGGGCATGGTGGTGGGTGCCTGTAACCCCAGTGACTTGGGAGGCTGAGGCACAAGAATCAGTTGAACCCAGGAGGCGGAGGTTGCAGTGAGCCAAGATGGTGCCACTGCAGTCCAGCCTGGGCAACAGAAAGAGGCTCTGTCTCAAAAAAAAAAAAAAAAGTCACAGCTGGGTGTGGTGGCTCACGCCTGTAATCCCAGCACTTTGGGAGGCTGAGGCGGGTGGATTGCTTGAGCCCAGGAGTTTAAAACCAATGTAAGCAACATGGCAAAATCAAATATACAAAATTTAGCTGGGTGAGGTGGCGCTCACCTGTAGTCCCAGCTACTTGGGAGACTGAGGTGGGAGGATCTCTGGAGCCCGGGAGGTCGAGGCTGCAGTGAGCTGTGATTGCACCACTGAACTCCAGCCTAGGTGACAGAGGGAGACCCTGTCTCAAAAAAACACGAACAACAACAACAAAAAAACAAAAACAAGGCATGTCAAAGAATCTTCCTTTCTAATTCTCCTGCCTGCTCTTGCTACTGTCACTGACTTATGCCATCCCAGGCTGATGCTGGACTTCATGGCAGTGGCCTGTTTCGTAGTGTTAGGTTCCACTGCACACCAGAGGGAGGCAGCAAGTGGAATTGGGTGAAACTGGACCCCAGACTGGCCTTGTCACTCACTAGCTCTCTGAGTTTGGACAAATGTCTCATCCTCTTTAGTAATCTCATCAAGGCAGTGAGAATTTTAATATCTATCTTATAGAGTTTGTTGTAATGGTTAAATTAGTCACATAAGCATATGCAGCACAATGTCTGGTGTACAGTAAGTGCTTAATAAAAGTAGCTTTTAGTATACTTTCCCTGTTACATTGAATAAAATGCTAGCAACACTACTCTAACACCAACTAAAACAATGGCTACTTCCAGCTGGGTGTGATGGCTCATGCTTACAATCTCAGCACTTTGTGAAGCCAAGGTAGTGGGGACCGCTGGAGCCCAGGAGTCAAGACCAGCCTGGGCAACATAGCAAGACTCTATTTCTACAAAAAATACAAATTAAAAAAAATGGCTACTCTCAAGTGTCCTTCAAAAAGTGTTACTGCTTTGTGGTTTACATTATATCACCTTTCACAAATTATGTTTTACTTCTTGTTTGCTTGTTTTTGTTTTGTTTTGTTTTGAGACGGAGTCTTGCTCTGTTGCCCAGGCTGGAGTGTAGCCTTGCGATCTTGGCTCACTGCAAGCTCCACCTCCCGGGTTCACGCCATTCTCCTGCCTCAGCCTCCCGAGTAGCTGGGACTACAGGTGCCAGCCACCATGCACGGCTAATTTTTTGTATTTTTAGTAGAGACGGGGTTTTACTGTGTTAGCCAGGATGGTCTCGATCTTCTGACCTTGTGATCCGCCCGCCTCGACCTCCCAAAGTGCTGGGATTACAGGCATGAGCTTCCGCGCCCGGCCTGCTTGTTTTTACTACTAATATTTATTTGGTGCCTACCATATCCTAGGTTGCACTACATACTAGGGAATATTGAAAATATGAAGATAAATCAGCAGGTCAGTCTCAGAGAGGCTAAACATAATGAGAATATAAATTTATACTCTGTCGGTTCAAAGTCTGAGCAGAGTTCAGTGGAAATACTGACATGGAGCAATTAACTCTGGGTAAGTAGAGAAAAGAAAATACCGCCGGGCGGGGTGGCTCTATGCCTGTAGTCCCATTACTTTGGGAGGCCCAGGAGTTCAAGACCAGCCTGTGCAACATATTGAGACCTTGTCTTTACTAAAATTTTTAAAAAATTAGCCAGGAGGGGTGGTGCGTTCCTGTAGTCCCAGTTACTTGGGAAGCTAAGGGAGAAGGATTGCTTGAGCCCAGGGATCAAGGCTGTAGTGAGCCATGATTGCGCCGCTGCACTCCAGCATGGGTGACAGAGTGAGACCCTGTCTCAAAAAAAAAAAAAAAAAATAGGTTGGGGGAGAAAAAAAGAAAATCCAAGAAAGTAAATTAGGAGGGTCTTGAAGGCTGAATAAGAAAAGAGCAAGTGCTAGTCCTGGCCTCCCTGGTGCAGCGCACTCCCTGCCTGCTGCAGCCTGACTCGGCCCCCCCGTCTCCCAAGGCCACTCCCCCAGGTATGGCACAGGGCCTCGCCTCACTAAGGCAGCAGCACAGCACACTTGACTTCATGCTTGGCACCAAAGCTGATGGTGAGACCATTCTAAAAGGCCTCCAGTCCATTTTCCAGGATCAGGGGATGGTGGAGTTGGTGCACACCTGGAAGGACCATGGCTATTTAGCAACATGCACAAACAAGAATGGCAGCTTTGCCAATTTGAGAGTTTACCCACATGGATTGTGTTGCTGGATCTTCAGAGTTACAATGGCGATGCACAAGGCAAAGAAGAGATCGATGGTATTTTGAACAAAGCGGAATTGAGTCAGGACAGTACTGGGCGGGTAAAACGATTACCACCTAAGTTCGAGGAGGAGCCATCAACAGATATTGGCCCATTACCTATGGGCGCCTGGTTGAATATGACATAGATTGAGGTGGTGTATGATGAAGATTCATCTTATCAAAATATAAAAATTCTACACAGCAGTTTGGAAATATTCTCATCCTGAGTGGGGATGTTAATTTGGCAGAGAGTGATTTGGCATAAACCTGGGACATCATGGGAAGTGGCAAAGATTACACTGGCAAAGAGGTACTCATTCTGGGAGACAGAGATGGGGGCATATTGTGTGAAATAGTCAAATTAAAACCAAAGATGGTCACTATGGTAGAGCTTGACCAAATGGTGATCAATGGATGAAAGAAATATATGCGAAAAACGTGTGGCGATGTCTTAGACAATCTTAAAGGAGACTGCTATCAGGTTCTAATAGAAGACTGTATTCCGGTACTGAAGAGGTACACCAAAGAAGGGAGATAATTTTATTATGTGATTAATGATTTGACAGCTGTTCCAATCTCCATGTCTCCAGAAGAAGATTCCACATGGGAGTTTCTCAGACTGAATCTTGACCTCTCAATGAAAGTATTGAAACAGGATGGGAAATACTTTACACAGGGGAACTGTGTCAATCTGACGGAAGCGCTGTTGCTCTATGAAGAACAGCTGGAGAATTCTTCATAGAACAGTTGCTCTATGAAGAATTGTTCTGTGGAATTCTCAAAGGAGATCGTCTGTGTCCCTTCATACTTGGAATTCTGGGTATTGTACACTCTTTGGAAGAAAGCTAAACCTTAAAGATGAATAGCCCCTAACCACATGTGTTGCAAATAGCCTTCCTGACCTCCATATGCTGTACATGACATCAGAATGAGTCAGGCAATTGATTGTGAATTCCTCAAAGTTTTCCTTTTTTTAAACTATTATTTTTAATTTTAAAAAGCAAATGGAAAATCTGTATTTTGATGAGCTTAGGGTGTTATTTTTTTGAAAGTCAGCTGAAGGATGGTTAGACAGCACAGCGAAGACTGCTAAATGCACTGACCCCCCCTGGAATGTGATTTTTGTTCCTTTTTATTTCAATGTGGGCTTTTGTTTTTGTTTTTGTTTTGGTAGATCTTCAGTTTGAATGTTTGGAGGAATGAACATCGTTGTTTTGTGCTGAAGGAAAGATCTTGATGGTGTTTCTTTCCCCAATAATTGACTTAGATATTAAAATTTGGTGCTTTCAAGAGAGAGTTTAAAAAATGAATAGGAATTGCTTCAATTAAAATTACAAAAGAGAAAAAAAGAGAAAAAAGCAAGTGTGGTTGTGTGCAGTGGCTCATGCCTGTAATCCCAACACTTTGAGAGGCCGACGCGGGCAGATCACAAGGTCAGGAGTTCGAGACCAGCCTGACCAATATGGTGAAACCCTGTCTCTATTAAAAATACAAAAATTAGCCGGGCGTGGTGGCAGACACCTGTAGTCCCAGCTACTCAGGAGGCTGAGGCAGGAGAATCGCTTGAACCAGGAAGTGGAGGTTGCAGTGAGCCGAGATCGCGCCACTGCATTCCAGCCTGGGCGACAGGGCAGGACTCCGTCTCAAAAAAAAGAAAAAAAAAGGAAAAAGAAAAGAGCAAATGTGTTCCAGTTAGGGAAAACTGGGTATGTAAAGCCACATGGGCATGAAAGGACATGTTATGATAGGGGAAATAAAACTTAAGGAATAAATGGTATAATTGAAGCAGATCTCAGAACTTTCCTTCAAGGCTGGATATTTAACTGCAAGTCTTTGATCTTTGGGGGAAAGGGACTAGAGATGGTTGGAATCCTGGGTAAACACTGACCTTTTAGTATTCTAGAGGTGAGATTTAATTCACTGCTAATTAGTGTTGGTTTTGGCTCCCCTAGGGAAGTGTAAACATAAAGAAGGCAAGGAGCAGGAACTCGGGCAAAGGCAAGTCCATGGGTGTGTACATTTCCAGAACTACTTGGAGAAATTGAGAAGTGCAAAGAAGGTCTTGAAAATAGAACAGGAATTATGTCTCATGCTTTAAAATAAAGTAAATTCTGCTGGAAGCGACTAACACATCACACCCTAAAAATAAAAACAGAGGGAAAATGGAGCCTCTTTTACTGTTGGTGTGATCATTTTAACCTCAGCAGCTTTCCAAGGGAAAACCATAATCAGGTTGTTTTTATTGTCTGCAGGCTGGAGCAAATGCTGGTTTGTAAACATTGTAATGCCTCCAACTCAATAGCCTTAAGAATGTCTACCCGCATTTGAGGTATGCTTCACTGGGAGACATAAGAGTGTTGTGCAAAAGCAATGGGGCAGCTCATCAAACCCACAGTGTTTCAGAAATTTTCCAGCTAGAGAGGTGCTCTGGTTTAGGGGCACATTGAACAAACTTGCCTTTGTTTCAGGAGAAAACACTGGAAAGGGTTTTGCTTTTTTTGTTTGGTTGCTTTTAAATTTTTGCCTTTTATTTTTCTTCATAGAACAGTTGTTTGTGGTGATTTTTTTTTCAACAAGAAAAGGATGTTTATGAGAGAAGTATCTATTTCTGTATCTTCTGGTATCCATGCTACCTTTATTTATTTATTTTAATTTTATTTTATTTCTTTTGTTTTTTGAGACACAGAGTCTCGCTCTGTTGCCCAGGCTGGAGTGCAGTGGCGTGATGTCAGCTCACTGCAAACTCCACCTCCCAGGTCCAAGTGATCCTCCCACCAAAGCCTCCAGAGTAGCTGGGATTATAGGCGCCACCACGCCCAGCTAATTTTTGTATTTTTAATAGAGATGGGGTTTCACCACGTTAGCCAGGCTGGTCTCGAACTCTTGACATCAAGTGATCCATCCACCTGGGCCTCCCAAAGTGCTGGGATTACAGGCATAAGTCACCACAGCCGGCACCGTGCTACCTTTAAAAACATCTGAACAATTCAAATCAATTCAGCCAGTGGTTACAGAGTCTTCCCTGGTGCCCAGAATCTGAAATGAGTAAGATTGAGGACTTGCCCCACAGAAACGCACATTACAGTGGGGAGGACAAGTATGTACACAGTAACTGAAACACCAGACAGGATTTGAAGATGTTGGAAATACCAGAGGAAAAGCTGAATTCCGCTTAGGGTATTAGAAAGAGAAGAGAACAGGAGGGGAGGGGAAGGGAGGAGAGGGGAGGGGAGGAGAGGGGAAAATTTAAGCTGAATTTGAATAATAGGTAGAATTTCAACCATTAGATCGTTGTGATAAGAAAAGGAATAAAATTAATCTCTTGTAAAACAAGAATTTAAAACAAATTTTGTGCTCAGTAACAAAGTAAAACCAGTTTTTATTATTTATTTATCCATTCCATAAACATGTATTGAGTATCTATGAGGTGCCAGGCACTGTTTAGAGATAGAGATGCATAAAATATCTTCCCTGCTCAGGTGAAGAGAGATGTGCACATAAAAACTTATACTACAGAGAGTCAATTATCAACAGAGGGGTGCATAAAATACTCTGGGGCACCACGGACTGGAGGGAGTCAGAGACTTCACATAGGGACAGAGACTTGGAGGTTCAGTGGGGTATGGGTTGAGGAAAACATTATACGCAGGGGGAATGTCATGCATTGTCATGTACAAAGACATAGAAGCATGAAACTGCATGGGATTGTAGGCGAGCCAAGGGGTAATTTCCCTTCACCCTCTGCAGGTTCACTGAAAAGTCACTGACATGAAGCAGATTAATAGGAGAAAAGGCATGCAAATTTGTTTAACATGTATGCACGGAGGCTTCAGAATTAAGACCCAACCCCCCAATGAGGTACAGAAGCTTATCTACCACCACATCTTGATGTTACAGAAAGAATGGGGTCTTGGAGCTGGGTGTGGTGGCTCACGCCTGTAATCCCAGCACTTTGGGAGGCCAAGGCAGGCGGATCACTTGAGGTCGGGAGTTCGAGACCAGCCTGGCTAACATGGTGAAACCCCCATCTCTACACAAAATATAAAAATTAGCCAGGCATGATGGCAGGTGCCTGTAATCCCAGCTACTCAGGAGGCTGAGGCAGGAGAATCACTTGAACCCAGGAGGCAAATGTTGCAGTGAGCCGAGATTGCGCCACTGTACTCTGGACTGGGTGATAGAGCGAGAACCTTTCTCAAAAAAGAAAAAGAAAAGAAAGAGGAAAGAAAGAAAGAAGACTTGGATCCTGGCAAAAGAGATTATGGGAGGGGGGTGGAAAGGAATTCTGTTAAGGGGCAATGAACCAATAGGGAACAGAGACTAACTTGTAAATAGGTCTCTTTGACAGTGAAAGGTTCTGGTCTGCTCAGTTGTGGTTACATTCTTACTCTTGTAGTGGGGAAGAAAAAACAGTTGTTTTCCTTGGAACTGGATCTTAGGCAGATAGGAACTTCAGCTTTCCCAAAGAAGTTGTCTGTCTAAGATCCACACCCACCAAGGTCTTTGGGAACGACCATGGGGACTGGGGGGAATGTCAGTGAGACCTTGCAGTTTCTTCAGTTCAGCATGTCAATATATCATATTCTGGAATATTGGCTGCTAAGCCCCAACAGGATGTTTGTGAGACCTCAAGTACTTGGAGACATCTCAAATATAGGGCATATGGAGGGCGGCAAGTGGGAACAGGGGAGATGAGAAATGAAGCTAGAAATAAAGCCAAGGAGCTTTCTAGACCATGCAATGGAAATCTAATTTTATCCTACAGACATTTTAATGAAGGATTTTAAGCAGGACAGTACTGTGGTAAAATATACATTTTGGAATAATCACACAAGTGGTTTGCTGGAGAATAAAATTGAGCTGGGAATAAAATTAAGATGGGAAGTAGGGAAGCCTGCTAGAAGGTTCTTAAAGCCACCTAGGCACAGAATGGGATTAAGACCGTTAGAGTCCATCACCCTTCATCAAACCACACATGCAACTCAAAATTCAAGCAAAGCTAACCGTATAAGACTAACAAAAACAAAATTCGGATTTTTCTTAGGATGATTACCTAGATGCATTGAGAAATATATATATTGAATATAAAAGTATTTTAAGACTTTTATTTCCGCCTCTCTTGGATGCCCCTGGTCTGCTGGTGCCTTAAAGCATGTGCATCTCTACCTACTGTGGGATCCCAGGATGGAAATGTAAAAGGATTGGGGTGGTGTGGAAGTGGGAGGATCAACAGGATTGGGTGAGGGGAAGGTAGAGGACAGGAATGGCACCTAGGTTTCCTGCTTGGCCAACGGATCGCACATCATTTCTGGGTTTCTGTTCCTTATCCTTCCCAACACATGGCAGAGGTCTCCTCCCAGACAGGAATGGTCCCAACCTGTTCCTGTTGCAGAGGCCCTCTATCCTTTGAGCCTAGTCCAGGCTCCAATAGGGATTTTTAAATACTCTCACGTGAGGACCAAAAATAAATCCCTCCACAGTCTTTAAAATGCTCAGGACCAGAGTCAGCCTGTAACATACCATGGTTTCAGCACCGTTGTCATGAGGCTCCAGAAGCAACCCTGGGGCTCAGGAGAGGAGGGCTCAGCAGGACTCCCTCATTCCTTCCTCCCATCTCTAGTCCTCCTCCTTTTAGTGGCTCCTGTGTACAAAGATAACTCAGTCCCCTCAGTCACTCTGGGACTGTGGCTCAGTGACAAAAGCAGAAGATGCAGCCTGATAGAGACACCAACTCTAAACGTCTGGGAACAAGGCCCCAGGCAGCAACTAAATATATCACTGCGATTGCTCCTGAATGTTCTAGAGCACCAAAGACTCTGTTGGGAAGCATATTCTCACCATGCACTTGGGTCTAGTGTTCATTGCACTGTTTTCCTTTCAAGAGCCTCAAAGCCCTAACTTCAAGAGCAAACAAAAGCAAATTTAGAATGTGTACCAGATATATTCTCAATTATAGCTTCAGCTTCCCCTCTGTGTTCGCCCAGGTGCAGAGTAGAATATGGGCTCCCATATGTGCCATTTACTGTTTTTCATCAATATTTAAGCATCCACCTTTGCCAGAGGGTGTATTCAGGCAACTGGTAACTATGCCACCATTTCAACCACTTATTTGGTGCCTGATATCACTTTTTCTAAGTCATCCTATTTCTGGATTCAAAACTTTGAAAAAAATCTCCATTTTCTTTCTTTCTTTCTTTCTTTCTTTCTTTCTTTCTTTCTTTCTTTCTTTCTTTCCTTCTTTTCTTCCTTTCTTTCTTTCTTTTTCTTTCTTGTTTCCTTTTCTTTTCTTTTCTTTTCTTTTCTTTTCTAGTTGGAGTCTCATTCATTGTCACCCAGGCTGGAGCACAGCGGCACGATCTTGGCTCGCTGCAACCTCCACCTCCCAGGTTCAAGTGATTCTCGTGCCTCAGCCTCCCAAGTAGCTGGGATTACCTGCATGCACCACCGCATCTGGCTATTTTTTTTTTCTTTTTGAGACGGAGTCTCGCTCTGTCACCCAGGCTGGAGTGCTGTGGCACATTCTCTGCTCACTGTAACCTCCACTTCCCAGGTTCAAGTGATTCTCCTGCCTCAGCCTCCAGAGTAGCTGGGATTACAGGTGCCTGCCACCACGCCCGGTTTATTTTTGTATTTTTTTAGTAGAGCCTGGGTTTCGCCATATTGGCCAGGCTGGTCTTGAACTCCTGACCTCAGGTGATCCACCCACCTTGGCCTCCCAAAGTGCTGGGATTACAGGCGTGAGCCACTGCCCGGGCCAATTTTTGTATTTTTAGAAGAGATGGGTTTCACCATGTTGGCCAGGCTGGTCTCAAACTCCTGATCTCAAGTGATCTGCCTACCTCAGCCTCCTAAAGTGCTGAGATTACAGGCGGGAGCCACCATGCCTAGCTCTTTCTCTCTCTCTCTCTCTCTTTCTTTCTTTTTTCTTTCTCCTTCCTTCTTCTCTTTCTTTTTTCTTTCTTTTTTTTTTTTTTTGTCTTACCTTTTTACCCAGGCTGGTCTTGAACACCTGGCCTTAAGCAATCCTCCCACCTCGGCCTCCCAAAGTGCTGGCATTACAGGCATGAGCCACCACACCCAGCCAAAAATATCTCAGTTTTGGAATGCTGGACTCGACCATCCCAGGCATCTGAGCCAGTTGACTGTATCAGGGAGGATTCACTCACTTTTACACACATGGTTATCAGAGACAGGCCACATTCTCAGATCCCAGTAGAGATATATGCATATTTTTAGCCCTTAAACCAAGAAAATCTCTGTTGTAATTATAAGTAGGCAAAACAATATCATCATCAACAATAAAAACACAGCCAGAAGTATACATGGTAAACTTGAAAGAACTTGAATTCCCGACTTCTACCCCAATTTCATTTCCCTCCTTCCTGGCAACAACTGGGCCTTCATTTGTGCAGAACTTTCCTTGAACTTTGCAAATATCTTTCCTTATTTATGAATAGATGTCCAATTACATGAATAGTGACTATCATGAAGCTCTCAGAAATGTGCCCATTTTGCCGGGCGCGGTGGCTTACGCCTGCAATCCTAGCACTTTGGGAGGCCGAGGCGGGCGGATCACGAGGTCAGGAGATCGAGACCATCCTGGCTAACACAGTGAAACCCCATCTCTACTAAAAATACAAAAAAATTAGCTGGGCATGGTAGCGGGTGCCTGTAGTCCCAGCTACTCGGGAGGCTGAGGCAGGAGAATGGCGTGAACCCAGGAGGCGGAGCTTGCAGTGAGCCGAGATCGCGCCACTGCACTTCAGCCTGGGCTAGAGCAAGACTCCGTCTCAAAAAAAAAAAAAAAAAGAAAAAAGAAATGTGCCCATTTTGTGGACTTCATGGTTATTTAACTTACACCCTCCTTATCTTCACACTTATAATTAATTATTAAATTTCAAGCTAAAGTTGTACAGAGGTGGGGGTAGATGTGAACTGAGAATCAGAAACCTTCTCCATGCATACTTCTGAATATTTTTATGTTCAGGCTGTGATCTTTTTGTAGTTTTCTGCATTTAAATAATGTCCAGTCTCTAGAGCTCAAGCTTTGCTCATGAGCTGCCCTGTGAGATGACAGGTCCTCATTATCTGCTTTCACTTACCTCCTTGGGGAAATGTTTTCAGCCAAAAATACTGGGTCAATTAGCAAGTACTATGGAACAGTGTGTAATTCTCAGAACTGGCTCCCAAAGCCCTCTGGCTCCCTGGTGAGCAACACTTAAATGCCTCTCCAACATTGTGTAATCACTTCTTCAATCAGCCGCACATCAGTTCCCGCTCTGGGGAGGGAAGTGTGCCTAATTACATTTGCCTTTCTCTTCATCACTCATGAAGGATGAAGGTCTTCTGTGCGGATGCCTCCTGGGCCCAGCAGTTCTTGGAGTAGTAAAGGCTTAGCCAGCAAAAGGCCCATCTTTTTTTCTTTTTTCGAGATGGAATCTGGCTCTGTTGCCCAGGCTGGAGTGTAGTGGCGCAATCTCGGCTCACGCAGTCACCGCCTCCTGGGCTCAGGTGATTCTCCTGCCTCATCATCCTGAGTAGCTGGAATTATAGGCGTGCGCCACCACGCCCAGCTAATTTTTGTATGTTTAGTAGAGACGATGTTTTGCCATGTTGGCCTGGCTAGTCCCCAATCCCTGACCGCAAGTGATCTGCCCACTTGGGCCTCCCAAAGTGCTGGGATTACAGGCATGAGCCACCATGCCTGGTCCCATCTTTTCCTTTTAACAAGCAGTTTACTTTGCTTTCCCAAGCCAAGTAGACCTGCATGAGCTTTGACTTCATGATTCTTGTTCTTTAGTGGATTTACGTTATTACTTACTACGCTCCCTTCAGTAATCCCTACGTTATTACTTACTATGCCAGTTTGGATCTGACATATTTTCTCTTCCTGTAAAGTCCAGAATGACTGCAGATACCTACATAATTTATGGTTTTCCTGGCTCCCCAGGAAATACATCACTGGGGATGCAGGCACTCCCCGGAGGCTTTTCTGTTTCCTATCATGATGAATATTTATTTGATTTGAAAAAACCAACTCATTCTTTTGATCTTGGTGTACATATAGGTATATACCTATAAAGAAATGTAAATATCCTTTATTGCCATTTTATTTCCTGAGTAGCATTTTAAAATGTAGTATTGTTTTGTATGGACTAAATAAGGCTTTTTCTGAAGACCCCAGGCATGGTTTTCTGTGAAGTGAGTTGAGGAAATGGAAACTGGTGAGTCTGACTCTGTGTTTGCTCAGGGCTGGTACTAAGTGAGCCCCCTATGAATTTTGAACTGTCATTCATGATAATTGAGGAAAGAAAAGCTGTATCAGGAGAGAAATCAGATGCGATGACCATGAACACAAAAAGCTGCCTTTTTTCTCTGAGATGCAGGATGTGCATTTAAATATTAATCTCTTGAGATGAGTGCATTTCATATCTTTTGGTAGTGCAATAAAGAAAGGTATCAGAGCTTGAGTAAAAAGATACAGAAATATTGGCACTTAGTGCATGAAGGCTTTTTGGAAGAGGTGAGCAAGAAGTATTTTGGTAACTGCGGACAAGTCATGTAAACTTTTTGTCCTTTGTCTCCTAATCCATAAAGTGAGGAGGTAGGAGGAGAGAAGCACTGAGGTGTCTTCAATTTCTTGCCTTCCCCGATTGTATAAGTCTTTATATTTTGGACAGTTTGAGCAAAGACCAGTAGGCAGGATCTAAATAAAAGTATGAAAATGGAGACAGTTGTTGAGAATGTAAGCTGGCTGGAAAATGTGGGCAGAGATGGGAATGACAGAAAGAGAACATAAATGGTCTGGAATCAGAAAGTTATATTTAATCCAAAAATGTGGTCAAGGTAGGAAAAGGATTTTGGGAGCCGCTGGATGGATGGTCTGCATGAAGTGAATATTTTCTAGTGTGACATTTTAATTCCTTTAGTTATTTTAACAGCTTTATTGAGATATAATTCAGATACCATACAATTCACTCATTTAAAGTATACAACTCAATGGTTTTACATATTCAGAGAGTTGTGCATACACCACTACTATCAATTTTAGAACATTTTCATTACCCTAAAAAGAAACCCTGCTTTGCTTAGCCAGCTTTACCAATCTCTCCCCTCATACTCCAGTCAACCATGAATCTACTTTCTGTCTTTATAAATTTGCCTCTTCAGAACGTTTCATGTAAATGGAATCATAAAATGTGGTCCTTTGTGACTGGTTTCTTTCGCTTAATGTAACGTTTTCAAGAGTCATTCATGTTGTAGCATGTATCGGTGCTTCATTTCTGTTTATTACTGAATAGTATTCCATTGTATGGATATACTACATGTATTTATCCATTCATCAGTTGATGAATATTGGATTGTTTCCACTTTTTGGCTACTATAAATAAAGCTGCTGTGAGCACTCATATACAAGTTTTTGTGTGGACACGCAAAAAAAAAAAAAAAAAAAAGAGTCCTGCACCATATTACGTTCCAACCAGCAGCATATTATGGTTCCAGTTTCTCCACACCCTTGCCAACACTTGTTACTAATTATCTTTTTTATTCTAGCAGGTATGAAGTGGTATCTGATTGTGGTTTTGCATTACCTGACGGATAATGATGCTGAACATCCTTTAATGTGCTTATTGGCCATTTGTATATCTTCTTTGGAGAAATGTCTATTCAGATCTTCTGTCTATTTTTTTTTTTTTTTTTTTGAGATGGAGTTTTGCTCTGTCACCCAGACTGGAGTTCAGTGGCACTATCTTGGCTCACTGCAACCTCCGCCTGAGTTCAAGAAATTCTCCTGCCTCAGCCTCCCGAGTACCTGGGATTACAGGTGTGTGCCACCATGCCTGGCTAATTTTTGTATTTTTAGTGGAGACAGCATTTCACCATTTTGGCCAGGCTGGTCTTGAACTCCTCACCTCAGGTGATCCACCCACCTTGGCCACCCAAACTGCTGGGATTACAGGCATGAGCCTCCGTGCCCAGACCTCTATTTTTCTTTTTTTGAGACTGAGTCTCAGTCTGTCGCCCAGGCTGGAGTGCAGTGGCTCCATCTGAGCTCACTGCAACCTCATCTCCTGGGTTCAAGTGATTCTCCTGTCTCAGCCTCCTGAGTAGCTGGGATTGTAGGCACCCACCACCATGCCCGGCTAATTTTTGTATTTTTAGTAGAGATAGGGTTTCACCATGTTGGTCAGACTGGTCCTGAACTCCTGACCTCAAGTGATCTGCCTGCCTCGGCCTCCCAAAGTGCTGGGATTACAGGCGTGAGCCACCGTGCCCGGCCTCCTCTGTCTATTTTTAATTGGGTGATATATTAGTATGTTTTGCATTGCTATAAAGGAATACCTGAGACTGGATAATTTATAAACAGACCTATTTGTCTCACAACTCTGCCAGCTCTACAAGAAGCATGGTACCATCATCTGCTCAGCTTTTGGTGAGACCTCAGGAAGTTTGCATTCATGGTGGAAGGCAAGAGGAGCCAAGGTGGCACATGGCGAGAGAGGGAGTGAAAGAGAGAGGAGGAGGTGCCATGCTCTTTAAAACAACCAGCAATCCGTGGACTAACAGAGAGAACTCACTCACTAACACAGGGGACAACATGAAGCAATTCATGAGGGATCCTTCCCCATAATCCAAACATCTCTCATTAGGTCCCACCTCCTTCATAATTGAGGATCAAATTTTTCTTCTTTTCTTTTTTTTTTTTTTTTTTGTGAGTCTCATTCTGTCTCCCAGGCCCCAGTGCAGTGGCACAGTCACATTCACTGCAGCCTCAACTTCTCAACTCAAGAGATCCTGCCACCTCAGTGCCCCCACTCCACCCACCATGAGCTGAGATTGCAGGAATGATATGGTTTGGCTGTGTACCCACCCAAATCTGATCTTGAATTGTAGTTTCCATAATCCCCATGTGTCATGGGAGAGGCCAGGCAGAGATAATTGAATCATGGGGGCAGTTTCCCCATCGGTTCTTGTGATAGTGAGTGAGTTCTCATGCGATCTGACGCTTTTATAAGGGGCTTTTCCCGCTTTTGCTCAGCACTTCTCCTTGCTGCTATCATGTGAAGGAGGACATGTTCGCTTCCCCTTCTGCCATGATTGTAAGTTTCCTGAGGCCTCCCCAGCCCTGTGGAACCATGAATTATTAAACCTCTTTCCTTTATAAATTATTAAACCTCTTTCCTTTATAAATTTTCAGTTCGAGACCAGCTTGGCCAACATAATGAAACATATGAACATAATGAAACCTGAGCTGGGTGTGGTAGGGCATACCTGTAATTCCAACTACTCAGTAGTCTTTATTAGGAGTCTCAGGTATGTCTTTATTAGCAGCATGAGAAAGGACTAATACAAGGCATGAACCACCACACCTGTCTAATTCTAAAAATTTTATTTGTAGAGACAGTGTCTCACTGTGGTGCACAGGCTGGTCTCAAACTCCTGGGCTCAAGGGATCCTCCCACCTCAGCCTCCCAAAGTGCTGGGATTGCTGATATGAGCCACCATACCTGTCCTGGGGATCAAATTTCAACATGAGATTTGGAGGGGACAAATATCCAAATGATATCAGGTGATATTAAAACAATTATTGAGTTGTGTTACTTACAGATTCCATATACAAATACAAGTACCTTATTAGACACACAATTTGCAAAAACGTTTCCTGTTCTGTGAATTATCTTTACACTTTCTTGATTGTGTCTTTTTTTTTTTTTTTTTTTTTTTGAGATGGAGTCTGGCTCTGTCGCCCACAGGCTGGAGTGCAATGGTGCAGTCTTAGCTCACTGCAACCTCCGCCCCCTGGGTTCAAGTGATTCTCCTGCCTCAGCCGCCCGAGTAGCTGGGACTACAGGCGTGTGCTACCAAACCCGGCTAATTTTTCTATTTTTAATAGAGACAGGGTTTCACTATGTTGGCCAGGCTGGTCTTGAACTCCTGACCTTGTGATCCGCCCACCTCGGCCTCCCAAAGTGTTGGGATTACAGGCGTGAGCCACCGTGCCCAGCCAATTGTGTCCTTTGATGCATACGATTTTTAAATTTTGATAATGCCCAGTTTATGTATTTTTTCTTTTATTGCTTATATTTTTGTATTTTTGGTTTCATATCTAAGAAACAATTGCCTAATCCAAGGTTGTGCAGATTTATGCCTATGTTTTCATCTAAGAGTTTTATATCTTTAGCTCTTACATTTAGGTCTTTAATGCATCTTGAATTAAATTTTGTTTATGGTCTAAGGTAAAGGTCTAACTTTATTCTTCTGCATGTGGATATCTCTTTTTTTTTTTTTTTTTTTTTTTGAGATGGAGTCTCACCCAGGCTATAGTGCGGTGGCACCATCTCGGCACACTGCAACCTTCACCTCCCAGGTTCAAGCGATTCTCCTGCCTTAGCATCCCGAGTAGCTGAGATTACAGGTGGGCACCACCACGACTGGCTAATTTTTGTATATTTAATAGAGACAGAGTTCCATTGGCCAGGCTGATCGCAAACTCCTGACCTCAGGTGATCCGCCCGCCTTGGCCTTCCAAAGTGCTGGGATTACAGGCGTGAGCTACTGCACCTGGCCCACGGTGGCTCTCTTTATTTTGTAGTTATATATTTTTATTTTCTTAAGATTTGCTCTAAGGCATACAATATAAATTTTAACTTAATCAAAAGCTAGTTTAGATTTATACTAACTTCATTTCAGTGGGATCCAGAAACTTTATTCCTTTGCAGCTCCATTTCCTCTTTTCCCTTGTTATGCCATTATTGTTATGTGTATTACATCTGTATATGTTAAAAATATGACACATAGTTATAATGATTACTTTATATAATGTTAAGTGCTTTGAAGAAGCCGAGAGAAGAAGGTAGTAAGCATAGGGGGGTCATGAGAGAAGAAGGCAGTAAGCATAGGGCGGTCATGATAAGCCCCGAGAGTGCAGAGATGCCCTCTGCTCTGCCCTCATGACATCCCCTCTCCTGGAACAGTGTCTGCCACATATTGGTGCTCACTTGATACACAAATGAATGAATGATGATCTCCATATAGACATTAATAAATGAACTCACAGCGAGTCCCAATAAGGTGTGGAGATAAATAAGAGATTAAGAGAATACTGTTAAGTGAGTTGTGGTGCTGTTGGGGCAGAGAGAAGAGTGCCTTTCTGATTTGTCAAAAGAAAAACCTTAGGCTGGGTGCTGTGGTTCATGCCTGTAATCCCAGCACTTTCGGAGGCTGAGGTGGGCCGATCACTTGATGTCAGTAGTTCTAGACCAGCTTGGCCAACATAATGAAACCTGAGCTGGGTGTGGTAGTGCATACCTGTAATTCCAACTACTCAGGAGGCTGAGGCATGAGAATTGCTTGAACCTGGGAGGCAGAGGTTGCAGTAAGCCAAGATTGCGCCACTGCACTCCAGCCTGGGTGATGAGCGAGACTGTCTCAAAAAAAAAAAAAAAAAGAAAAAGAAAAGGAAAAAGATAGAAAAGAAAAGAAAAACCTTAGATGAATTAAATTTAAAGAGTTTAATTGAGCAAAGACCGATTCTCCAATTGGGCAGCCCCCGAATCAGAACAGGTTCAGAGAGGCTCCAGGGCAGCTGTGTGGTCAAAGAAGATTTATGAATAGAAAAAGGAAAGTGATGCACAGAAAACGGAAGTGAGGTACAGAAACAGCCGGATTGGTTATACAGCGTTTGCCCTGTTTGAACACAGTTTGAACAGTTGGCTGCCTTTGATTGGTTGAAACTTGATGACTGGCACAAGGGTAGGTTAATCTATTTATGCATTTAGTTAGGTTACAGTTCACTATTACAGAGAAACCATTAGGCTGAACTTAGAATATTTAAGCAGGCAGCTTTAGGCTAATCTTAACAGATACAAGTAGCTCCTTGAGGACAGGAACTATGTCTTATGCATTTTATGCCCAGCACAGTGCTTAGCATGTAGTAGATGCTCAGTAAATGTTGAATAAACGGATGAAGCATTCTGTGGTTAGTGCAGATCTTGGAGGAGGAGGCATGAGAGTTTCAGTCCCTTTGCTTTCCAAGTGGACAGACACTACCTCCGGCTCACTCAGTGTCTATTATGGCTCTATACTGGTGCTGCTTCTGAGGTCCTGAGGCCATCTATTTTGTTTGTGAAAAAGTTCTAGCCTTGCCTTATGTCCCACATTCCCCAGGAGATTGTCAGCTCCCTTTGTGAATTCTGAGCAGGATGTCCAATCACTGAAGGATGAGAAATACGATATTATGGTTTAGGACAGAGCAGAGGAAAGACAGGATGAATTTATAATAATCAAATTGGTGGGTTGCTGGGTGGGCAGTGAGAAGAGAGAGAAGAAAACTATTAGTGATAGACTAAGGCAACTGAGAGAAAACCTGTGGTATTCCACATTTATTTACTCATTCATTCACCCCTGAAACATTTATCAAAAGCCTACTTTGGGCCAGGTGTGGTGGCTCACACCTGTAATCTTAGTACTTTGGGAGGCCGCAGTGGGAGGATTGCTTAAGCCCAAGAGTCAAAGTCAATACTGGGCAACACAGAGGGACCCCATCTCTACAAAAAATGAAGAAAAAAAATTAGCCGAGCATGGTGGCGAATGCCTTTAGTCCCAGCTACTTGGGAGGCTGAGACTGAAGGATCACTTTAGCCCAGGAGTTCGAGGCTGCAGTGAACTATGATCTTGCTACTGTACTCCAACCTGGGCGACAGAGTGAGCCTGTCCCTTAAAAAAAAAAAGAAAAAAGAAAGCCTGCTTTGTAGCAGGCTAGAGACAGCATATATCAAAGTGTTCAGCTTACCTTATACCAAGTATTAAATCCTGGACATTAAAAAAATGTTAGATTGTGCTGGGCACAGTGGCTCACGCCTGTAATCCCAGAACTTTCGGAGGCCGAGGTGGGCAGATCACGAGGTCAGGAGTTTGAGACCAGCCTGACCAACACGGCGAAACCCCATCTCTACTAAAAATAGAAAAATTAGCCTGGCGTGGTGGTGCATGCCTGTAATCCCAGCTACTCCGGAGGCTGAGGCAGGAGAATCGCTTGAACTTGGGAGGCGGAGGTTGCAGTGAACCGAGATCGTGCCACTGCACTCCAGCAGTGGCAACAGAGCGAGACTCCGTCTCAAAAAAAAAAAAAAAAAGTTAGGTTGTTATAAAAACATTCAGGAAATAACGATATAGCACACAGTGCTGCTTAAGAACCCTGAGGCTGGGGCCTCCCTGCCTGGGCTTGAATCCCAGCTGGGGAGAGTCACCTGATAGCATCTCCTTGTGCTGACTAAAGCTCCCTGTTCTGTAAACCTGATATATTAGCACCTACCTTCTAAAATTCTTGTAAGGATTAAATAGTTAATACACATACAGTATCTAGAATAATGTCTACCACATAAAATGTGTTATATAAGAGCTGTTATTGACATAATTATTAAGGGCCAGAATAGTTCATTGAGATTATCCTCTAAATTTCAATAAAATTTTGGATATCTCATTTTCCATATTGCCTTGCTACCTAGACATTTTCATAGTAACAGCCATGTACGTACATATCTATCATACAGCTTGAGCTATTAAGAACCAACAGCTCTCTTCTTATTAATGTTACTTTCCTTTTGTTAAATGATTACCATGGCAAAGAGCTGTTTTCTGCCTTTGAAAAATCAGCTTCACTCCAGAGGTTACCAGAACAGAGAAGAAAATCTGATAGGTGGGAAACCTTTGAGCCCCTAGATGGATAATTCAGAGGGCAGGAAAGCAGCTGCTTTTGTTTCAAATTAGGTTGATATAAATGAATTCCTGCCTGAGATTTCAGTGCTTTGGCAGATCAATGGGCTCAGGAATCAAAGGCATCAAAGGTGATGTTTCTAATGTGAATGTATGAGCCTTTTAAAACACTAATTAAAGACTGTCCCTCGTTGGTTTTATTGTGCAAAAATAGCAGCATCATGAAAGATTCTTTTTGAGGGTTAAAAAAAAAATCCATTGATTAGAAAGATACAGTAGAAAGGTTGAATATATTACTTTATTTTCACTTATTTTTTTTTGTCTTTTTGTTTTTTTTTTCCTTTTTCTGGAGAACGGGGTCTTGCTATATTGCCCAGGCAGGTCTCGAACTCCTGGGCTCAAGCTATCCTCCCGCCTCTTGCCTCCCTGAGAGCTGGGATTACAGGCGTGAGCCACCGCACCCGGCCTATTTTCATCACTGAATACAAGAACCTATGCGCTGTCCCCTCACCCCTAACACCCCCAGTCGAAGTGTCCCATAGTCTACCTGCATTGCTTGGACCCCTGAAGTACAATTCATTTGTACAATTAAGATTTGTTAGGCTGAGGCAGGAGAATCGCTTGAACCAGGGAGGCAGAGGTGGCAGTGAGCTGAGATTGTGCCATTGCACTCCAGCCTTGGCAACAAGAGCAAAAAACTCATCTCAGAAAAAAAAAAAGAAAAAAGATTTGTTTTACTGTGGAACTATAAGGTCTGTTCCAGTCAATTTCCTTAGTAGAAACACAGATTGTACAGTTGTTCCTCAGTAACTGAGGGATTGGTTTTTTTACCTAAAAGGAAGAAGCTGAGACAAAATTAATATAAGTAGAGGGTTCATTTGGGTCAAGTTTAAGGATTACAACTCGAGAGCACAGATTCAAGTTGCCCTGAAAATACTTTCTGATTAACAGCAATAACAAGTGAATTTTTTTTTTTTTTTGAGACAGCTTCTCGCTCTGTCACCCAGGCTTGGGGGCAGTGGCGCGATCTCGGCTCACTGCAACCTCTGCTTCCTGGGTTCAAGCAATTCTCTGCCTCAGCCTCCCAAGTAGCTGGGATTACAGGTGTCCACCATCACACCCAGCTAATTTTTGTATTTTTAGTAGAGATGGAATTTCGCCATCTTGGCCAGGCTGATCTTGAACCCCTGACCTTGTGATCCACCTGCCTTGGCCTCCCAAAGTGCCGGGATTACAGGCCTAAGCCATTGCGCCTGGCCACAAGTGGATTTTTAAAAGGGGGACAGATACAAAAAGAGTGGGCTGATACAAAGTTGTTTTCCAGGAATTCTCATTCATTTACAGAAATAACATTGATTAGCGATTGACTATATATTCTTAAGCTACAGTGTCAGGGTTATAGTGGCCAGTGTGGAATTATTAGTTTAGTTTTTAGCTAATTGTGGCAATAGCAAGCAGTGTTAACAGATGATTGCATATTGCACCACTACACTCCAGCCTGGGCAACAGAAAGAGACCCTCTTTCCAAAAAAAAAAAAAAAAGAGATAACTACATAGCTCAAAAAGGCGTGATTACTGTCTTATTTTAATACCTCTCTCTGGACCTAACAATTAAAAGGACTTGCATTCCTCAGATAAAAGTTATTTTCTTTTTTTTAAGTTGAACAATTTTAATTAAGTTACTCGTAAGCAGTAAAATTTTATGCAGTTTCGTGAAAAGTCCCATGTTTCACATGCTTAAATTATGTTTCATTGTCTTTACTTGAAGGTTTTGAAGGTGGGACCTTCTTCTGAATCTTTCTAGTGGTTGAATAAAGTACATATTCTGGGGTGCTACTCACAGTGAATTTATGGCTTGTCCAAATAAATTTACTAGCAATAGGTGATTTTATAGGAGGATCTTCAGTCATACAGTGAAGCCAATGAAGCCACTCAAGAGGCACCAGGCTTCCATCCACATCCCAGGATGTGCTTCTGCCATTCATTTCAGTAGCGTATATAACCTCTCTGTGATGGCCAGAAAACTGCTTGTTATCTTCATAGTATTTGCTTCCCTATTTGTCTTCAAAGTCAAAAAGGGTCACCACCCTTAAGAAGCTGACAGCCTGACAAGAGAGACAGCCTGATATAAAAGTCATAACTGTACAAAGTTGTGGAGAAAACCACAATGTTAACTGCAGGTGTTGGAAGTACAAAAGAGAACTCTACATGGTTTATGGTGAGTGGGTCAGTGAGGGAAGCTTCCTGAAAGAAGTATCACTGAAATGAGTCTTAAAGGAGCAGTAGGAATTTGCAGAAGGTAGGAGCATGCCTGGTGCCTTCAAGTAAGAGTGGAGGAGACCAGCATGGCTGGAGTGTAGTTTCAAGGGTGTGATTGAGAGTGACTTTAGGAAGGATGGGGACCATATTGGGCAGGGCCTTGAATGCCCTTTTAAGGGTTTTAGCTTTTACTCTAAGTGAGATGGGAAGCCATCAAAGGGTTTTGAGTAGAGAAGTGACATGATGTGATATTTTTAGAAGGATCTTTCTGGATGCTTTGTTAGAAACAAACCCTGTTAAAGGTGGGCAGGAGGCAGGGAAGGACAGAGGCTGTAACTGTAACAGGATCAAAAGCCAGTAGTGGCTTACACTTGATGGTAAATGTCTGTGTTCTGGAAATATTTTGAAGGTAGAGCCAATGGGATTTGCTGACAGATTGGTGTATGAGAGAGAAAGAGGAGTGAGGATGTTTGGCTTCAGCTAGAAGGATGTCTTGCCATTTACCAATATGGGGAAAACTGTGAGAGGAACAAGTCTGGAGAAGAAAATCAGAAGTTTAGTTCTCATACTTTAAAGTAAATATGAGAGATTACTCCCCAAAGGACAGTAGTTTTTCCTAAAGAGGAACTAGATGGAGGACATGGTGAAGATAAAGTCATCTTCTGAGTGTCAAGTATAATGCACTCAGCATGATGCCTGTGATGGCAGGTAGAGCGGGTGGATGAACCCCTCAGTGCATGGATCCTGCTCTCAAGGACAGCTTGTGAGGAGGCTTAACTCACACAAATGAGCTAGAAAGATATGAAGTCAAGGACCAGATTATGGGATACAGATCTCAAGTGGCACAGGATAGTAGCAGAGGGAAATGTGAGTGTGGTAGTCAAAGTAGTCTGAAGTAGTCAAAGAAGGCCTCTAGAAGGCAGTGGGGGCAGGAGCCATCCTCACAGTATGGGGATGACTTGGACAGAGTGGAAAAGGGTCAAGATTGTGAGAACAAGCAGGTTCCATTTGGGGCACAGATAATCCGTGCCTAGCTGGAAGAGTTGCTGGGAGGATTTTAAAAGAATTGGTTCACCGGGCGCAGTGGCTCATGCCTGTAATCCCAGCACTTTGAGAGGCTGAGGAAGGCGGATCACCTGAGGTCAGGAGTTCAAGACCAGCCTGACCAACATGGAGAAACCCTGTCTCTACTAAAAATACAAAATTAGCCCGGCATGGTGGCGCATGTTGGTAATCCCAGCTACTCGGGAGGCAGAGGCAGGAGAATCGCTTGAACCTGGGAGGCAGAGGTTGCGGTGAGCCGAGATTGCGCCATTGCACTCCAGCCTGGAGACAGAGCGAGACTCCGTCTCAAAAGAAAAAAAATAATAAAATAAAAATAAAAAATAAAATAAAAGAATTGGTTCTTGGCACATAGTAAGCACTTGATAATAGATAGCTAACAATATTTCTTATACTGGGGGAATAGCTGGAGATAGAACTGTGTAAAACTCTCTTGAATCCAACCCGTCTTCCATATCCCTGTGTTTCCCACTCCTTTGCTACCCTTTGCCCTTTTTCCTTTCCTGGGTTGTGCTCTAACACTTCTAGTAGAGCACCTTCAAATATGACTTTCTAGGTTGTCTGAGGGGAGAAAGGGAATTGGGCTATGCTATTTCACAAGTCCATCTAGGGTTTATTATGAGTTTTTAAAAAAATTATTATTTATTATGGGTTTTTATTATTTTTATGGGTTTTATTAATCTCATCCATGTGGATACTACAAAGGTCCAGAAGGGGGCAATGTGACACTTGGACTTAAGAGTTTTTTTCACAAATGTTTTGGAATTCACCCCATATTGTCTAATCCAGGATCTCAGAAGGGCAGGGCTGGAATGATCTGTAAACATCATAGGTTCCAACATTCTCACTTGCCAGTAAAGATACTGAACCTAGAGAGTGGAAAAGACTGGCTCAAGGTCACAAAGACATTTCGTGGGAAAGCTGAGACTGTAACCTTGTTCTGACCCTGAGTGTATATTATTCCATGACCTCACTTGGTTGTTTAATTTGGGGGAATCTCCCTCAGAAGCACAGTTTCTCAAAACTGTGTCATTTACTGATAACTTTTAAAGGAATTAAATTCTCATAACTCCTTGGTTGAGACCTTTTTTTTTTTTGACTTGGAGTCTCACTCTGTCGCCCAGGCTGGAGTGCAGTGGCACAATCTCGGCTCACTGCAACCTCTGCCTCCTGGGTTCATGCCATTCTTCTGCCTCAGCCTCCCGAGTAGCTGGGACTACAGGTGCCTGCCACCACACCTGGCTAATTTTTTGTATTTTTAGTAGAGACAGGGTTTCACCGTGTTAGCCAGGATGGTCTCGATCTCCTGACCTTGTGATCCGCCCACCTCAGCCTCCCAAAGTCTTGGGATTACAGGCGTGAGCCACCGTGCCCGGCCGAGACCTGTTTTATTATAAATAAATATAAACAAAAATTTTACATTAAAGATACTGAAAATGTACAAATATAAAACTCCAGTTTAAATTTATTTTCCCAACCAGGTGCTGTGGCTCACTCCTGTAATCCCAGCATTTTGGGAGGCTGAGGCAGGCAGATCACTTGAACCCAGGAATTCAAGACCAGCCTGGCCAACATGGCAAAACCCTGTCTCTACAAAAAAACCCCTAAAAATCAGCTAGGTGTGGCAGGGCACATCTGTGATCCCAGCTACTTGGGAGGCTGAGGTGGGAGGCTCTCTTGAGACCAGGAGGTGGAGGTTGCAGTGAACTGAGATCGTTCCACTGTACTCCAGTCTGGGTGACAGAATGAGACCCTGTCTCAAAAACAATTAATTAATTAATTAACTTTCTTTTCCTTAAAGCTCGTATACATATAAAGCAAAACAAATTTTACTGAGTTAAGCACACAAAAAAACCTTCAAACCAATGAAATTTAGGTTAACAGTATTACATGAAAAATATAGATGATACTGTTTTGTCGAAATTAATTTGCTACTCACAAGTGAATGTAGTACTTTTTAAAACAATAACACGCTTACTTGCTTCACCTTAGTTTCTTTAACATGACCAGTCCTCAATACTTTTGGGCCAGGTGTGGTGGCTCATGCCTGTAATTCCAGCACTTTGGGAGGCCAAGGCAGGTGGATCACATGAGGCTGACCTGAGTTCGAGGCTAGCCTGGGCAACATGGCGAAACCCCGTCTCTACTAAAAATACAAAAATTAGCCGGGCGTGGTGGCAGGAGCCTGTAATCACAGGTACGCGGGAGGCTGAGGCAGGAGAATTGCTTGAACTGGGAGGTGGAGGTTGCAGTGAGCTGAGATCGCGCCATTGCACTCCAGCCTGGGCTACAAGAGCAAAACTCCATCTCAAAAAAAAAAAAAAAAAAAAAAAGATTCTTTAATTTAATTTGCCTGAAGGTATAAATAATTGGAAATACCTTGATGTATCAGAAAACTAAAATCAGGAATCTCTGTCATTGGTCCACTGTACTTTATATCTACCTATCTAAACCTTTATAGGCTATACAGATAGATGTAGACAAGACAGATAAAATCTGTCTCTATTTATACATATTCATGAATATCAACCTATATCTGTATCTTTTTTTTCTTTTTTAAATTTTAGCCTTTTTTTTTTTTTTTTTTTGAGATGGAGTCTGGCTCTGTTGCCCAGGCTGGAGTGCAGTGGCACCATCTCAGCTCACTGCAGCTTCTGCCTCCTGAGTTCAAGTGATTCTTCTGCCTCAGCCTCCTGAGTAGCTGGGACTACAGGCTCATGCCACCATGCCCAACTAATTTTTGTATTTTTAGTAGAGATGGGGTTTCACTATGTTGGCCAGGGTCTCGAACTCCTGACCTCGTGATTTACCCACCTTGGCCTCCCAAAGTGCTGGGATTACAGGTGTGAGCCACCAAGCCCAGCCTAATTTTAGCCTCTTTTTTTTTTTCTTTAAGAGCGAAGACTTCCTTTGAAATATCTCTATCTTTACCTATAGATAAACAGATACCAATTACATATAAATTTCAAGTTATAAAACTAGTTGTACATGTTATAAAATGTTCAAACAACCCAGAAACAAATGGAGTAAGAAATGAAAGCCCTCTTGCACAAACATTGGGTTGCCATAACAAAGGTCGAAACAATAAAGGCTTAAAGAAGATAGAATCTTATATCTCTCACATCATAATATAAAAGGTAGCAATCCTGGGTTGATCTGGTGACTGTGTAGTGATGGGTTTCGGCTCCTTCTCGGTGGCTCTGCAATTCTCAACACATGGCTTCCATCTTGGTCCAAGGTGGCTGTTTCCATTTACCCCACTGTGTCCACATTCTAGCTAGCAGGAAGATGGGAAGAAGGAAGAGGCGAGAGGTCATGCTTCTTTTTTTAAAGGTCACAACATGGAAGTCACGTATGTCACTTGTGCTCACAGCCCATGACTGGAACTCAGATACATGGCCAAACTAAACTATAGCCAAAACTGGGAAATACAGTCCTCAGTTGGATAGCAATGTGCCCAGCTAAAACTTCTCTGTTATAGAATAGTGGTTTTCAAATTTGGCTGCACAACAGAATCACCTGGAAAACTTAAACAAATAGACACCTCCCACTCCATAGGTCAATTCAATCACAATATTTGGGGGGCAGGGCCTAGACTTCTGCATTTTTTGAATGCTCTCTGGTGATTTTCATGCAGGTTAAGGTTGAGAACCACTGCTATAGAAGAAAGAACAGATGAAGGGGGGATAACAACCCCCATCACCCTCATTTTCACTCCTCCCCAATTCTGTACCTCACACTCCTTCCCCATTTGTCACCCACTAGTTCAATCTGCATTTTACCAGAGCTTTTTTTTGTGCATGTACAGGTACGCACTACGTACATATGCACATGGTCTGTCCTGACACCCAGTAGTGACTCCAGCATTTCTATATGGGTGTGTCTTGGAATAGTAATATTACTAGAAGAGGCATGAGCCTCTGTATTTGCATGGCACTTTACACTAATCAAAAAATATATTATTTTCTTGGCTGGATGCTGTGGCTCACACCTATAATCCCAGGATTTTGAGAGGCTGAGGCTGGGGGATCACTTGAGCTCAGGAGTTCAACACCAGCCTGGGCGACATAGTGAGACACCATCTCTACAAAAAATAAAAAATTAGCTGGGCATGTTGGCACAAGCTTGTTGTTGCAGCTACTCAGGAGACTGAGTTGGGTGGATTGCTTGGGTCCAGGAGATCGAGGCTGCAGTGAGCCATCCTCTCATTACTGCAGTCCAGCCTGAGTGACAGAGTGAAACTCTATTTATCTCTTCCTCTATCTATATCTATATATCTATATTTATAAATGCATAATTTTCTTATGTGTGTCAAAGAATGACGGCTAATGAAGAATTTGTGGTGGTGTGAAAGCTAAAGCCATCTCTTGGTTTAGCCCCTGCAAGCATCATAATATTGAATCGTTTACCTTTTCCCAGTGGTCTGAAATGCCACCTCTATTACATATTAAATTTCCATATATATGAAGATTTTTTTAAAGTATTATTTATTCTGTTAGTTCAGATTGTTACTACATACTTGTTCACTTTTAAAAAACATTTATTGTTATTATTGTTTTTAAAACCCATCACAGAAATGGACAGTTTGGGTCTGCAAAAGCATTCATGTTTTAAAGCATAGGTCAGTAGTTGTATATTAGAGCATACACTGCTACATAAAAATTAACTGATCAGACCACAACTTTTCAATGTTTAAAACAGAATAAGCTTCCCTGTAAAAGCAGCACCTTTGTGACATTTTCACTTTAGTATTCCTCTCTTTCTTCCTCACCTTCTCCTTCAACAGAATCCACACCAACCTCCTTATAATCCTTCTCAAGGGCAGTCATGTCCTCACCGGCCTCAGAAAACTCTCCTTCCTCCCTTCTCTCATCCACGTACCAGTGAACAAAAGCACTCTTGTCATACATTCAAGTCAAACTTGTGGTCCAGGCGAGCCCAGGCCTCAGCAATGGCTGTGGTATTGCTCAGCATGCACACAGCTCTCTGTATCCTGACCAGGTCTCCACCAGTCACAACAGTGGGAGGTCTGGCAGTTAATGCCAACCTTGAAGCCAGGGGGGCACCAAACCACAAATTGGATGATACACTTGGTCTTGATTGATGGTGGCAATGGCAGCATTGACGTCTTTGAGAACCATGTCACCACGGTAAAACAGGCAGCAAGCCATGTATTTACCATGGCAAGGCTCACATTTCATCATCTGGTTGGCAGGCTCAAAGCAAGCACTGGCAGTCTCTGCTACAGAAAGCTGTTTCATGGTAGGTTTTTTCAGCAGAGATGACGGGGCATATGTGTCCAGAGGGAAGTGGATGGGGGGATAGGGCACCAGCTTTGTCTGGAATTCTGTCAGATCAACATTCAGGGCTCCATCAAATCTCAGGGAAGCAGTGATGGAGGACACAATTTGACCTATCAACCTATTCAGTTTAGTATAGGTTGGGCGTTCAGTATCAAGGTTCTATGCCAGATATCATAAGTGGCCTCATTGTCTACCATGAAGACAAAATCAGAGTGCTCCAGGGTGGTGCGGGAGGTGAGGATGGAGTTGTAGGGCTCAACTGCAGCTGTGGAAACCTGGGGTGGTGAGTAAATGGAGAACTGCAGCTTGGACTTCTTGCCATAATCAACCGGGAGTTGTTCCACGAGCAGGGAGGTGAACCCAGAACCAATTCCTTCACCAAAGCTGTGGAAAAACAAGAAGCCTTGGCGATCCTTGCACTGGTCAGCCAGTTTACAAATTTGGTCCAAAACGAGGTCAGTGATCTCCTGGCCAATGGTGTAGTGCCTTCAGGCATATTTACTGGCAGCATCTTCTTGCCTGTGATGAGCTGCTCAGGGTGGAAGAGCTGGTGGTAGGTGCCAGTGCAAACTTCATCATCAATTATCATGGGTTTCAAGTCTAGAAACACTGCCCTGGGCACATGCTTGCCGGAGCCCGTCTCACTGAAGAAGCTGTTGAAGGAGTCATCTCCTCCCCGAGTTGTCTTGTCACTTGGCATCTGGCCATTGGGCTGGATGCCATGTTCCAGGCAGTAGGGCTCCCAGCAGGCATTGCCAACCTGGACACCAGCCTGGCCAATGAGATGGAGATGCACTCACTCATGATTATTGCTTCACGGCTGCCGAGTCGATGGTGGAGACAAGGAGAGATTGTTTCTTCTTACAGTGCGACTCTTAGGTGGTTGATATAAGAGAATCTGCCTATTATTTTCTTTCCTTCTTCTAAGGCAAGAGTGACACTTAAAAAAAAAAAAAAACTTAACCTTCCTCTTGTCCCTAACTACTGCCACCTCTCACTTACCTCCAGTGTTGGGTAAATATTTAAAAATTATCAGATGGGTTGCCTATTCTGTGTGAAGGGATCACTTACCAGGTATGAGAGGCTCTTAATAAAGGTTTCAAATCCACTTGAACATTTTATGATGATAAAACTAGGAGCTTTTGTTCCACAACACTCTTTTCCTTATCCATGGCCATAGCCTTGCGGCCTGTTACCCTGATAGACTTTCTTGAGTTTTGCTCAAATAGAAAACGAGGTTTTTCTAACACCCTCAAGGGCATCGCTGAAGTGTTCTCTGCTTCTTAGTGAGCACGCTACATTAGAGCTGAAGAAAGTTACAAGGCAGCAAAAGAGCAGTTTCTGCTTTGACTTACAAATATTTTTAATTCCCTAAAAATAAACCATTAGCTGCAAACGGGTATGAGTGTTCCCGCACCGTTTCCTAAATTAGTTATTTCTGAGCAGATGAAGAATACATTTTGTTTTGCTGCTCAGGGCCACCTTCTTGTGATTCAATGCATGATTCCATTCAGTATCTTCATGCTATTCCTTTTGTTTGGAGGCAGGCGTAAGTCCTCAGAGAAGATGGGAAGATTTGTGTTTTGGAAATAAATGATAAATGAGATGAAAATTTTCATTGCAGAAAGTCGGGTTTCTATTGGGACATGACTTCATTCTCTACCTCAGATCTTTGAAATTCATGGTTTCACATGTTGTAATGTTTACTTAAATACACAGTTTTCACCTTCACAGAGCTAACAGTCAGGAAATCAAGGGCAACTGCCTTAACTTCAGATGGCCTTAGTTTTGGTTTTGGCTTTTGTATCTGTGAAAAGGGAATGACCATACCTCACTTTACAGAGTTGTCATGTCGTGTCATTCATTCATTCATTCATTCATTAAATGCATGCATTTAATGAGCACTGTTGCCTGTTGTAAAATGCCTAGCATCTTATTACAAATATTATATTTTTTGATGTGGCTAATTTTAACAATTATTTTAAAAATTGTATTATAAGCAATTTTAGATATACACAAAAATGGTGTATAGAACATTACAACCCTCCATGTACTCATCACCTAGCATAAAAAATTCCCAGCTCATGGCTAATCTTGTTTAATTTAAACTCCCATTGGCTGGGCATGGTACTTCATGCCTGTATTCCCAGCCCTTTGGGAAGCTGAGGTGGGCAGATCAACTGAGGTCAGGAGTTGAAGACCAGCCTGGCCAACATGCGGATGGGGACTTATTTTATAGTATTTTATTTATTTTGTATTATTTTGACACAGTCTTGCTCTGTTGCCCAGGTTGGAATGCAGTGGCGCGATCTTGGCTCACTGCAACCTCCACCTCCTGGGTTCAAGCGATTCTCCTGCCTCAGCCTCCTGAGTAGCGGGGATTACAGGTGTCTGCCATCACATCCAGCTAATTTTTGTATTTTTGGTAGAGGCAGGGTTTCACCATATTGGCCAGGCTGGTCTCAAACTCCTGACCTCACATGATCTGCCCACCTTGGCCTCCCAAAGTGCTGGGATTATAGGCATGAGCCACCATGCCCGGCCTATTTTAAAGCAAATTCCAGACATTATTTTGTCTGACAATAATTTTTAAGGATTAATGTTTGATCCCATTCAAAGCTTAATGAAACCTTTTTAACCATTTTAAACTGCATTTATAATTTGTTTCATTTCCTTTTAAAAAACTTTATTTGTTAAAAAAAAATGCTTCCAGAATACTAGTAATTCTTTTACAAATATAATGATTTAAACATATAGACAAGGGTGAACCTTAAGCTCTTTTAAATACATTTCATTCAGTGCTATTTTAAAACAATAAAAGTTCAACTTAAAATCACAAATCTAAATTAATTATCCAATTCTTCATTTTAAATTAGAGTCACAAAACTATTTTGTTATTTATTATGCCAAATTATCTTCACATAACAAGTACATTGAAATACCAATTTCATACAAGTTCATCAGACAAAAATATTAATACTGGAGGGTTTGAGTCTCTTAAGTATTTTTGTTTTTAACACTAAATCTTCTCAAGGTTAAGAGATACTCAATTGTCAAGCTACTACTGTGTCATCCCAGACCCCACAGATGGGTAGCTCCCACCTCATCTGCTGCATTGGTGGATTAAACTCAACTATCTATTTTCTGTTTCATTCTATACTGAATCGTTTTCATAATCTTCCTGTTGGGACCTAAATTCTTACAGATATTTGACAGCTTTGTCCACCTCTGTGGTTAGAGTCATAAGGAAAATGTCAATGACAAAAATGTATTCAGTAAGGATGAATTAGATGCTTAAATAAACTTGGGGACCACTGAATTAAACAGACATTTGTTTGTGCGTGTGGTTTTAAAACTACAAGACTGTAAGGTACTAATGCAAATATCTAAGAGGGGTATAATGTGCAGCAGTTCCAGATGTATTTGACTATGGATCTATGAACTATTCCCTCCCCATCTTTTTTTTTTTTGGATGATTCTCCCATGAAACCTAGAACAGAGCCTGGAAATGGCCAACCTGGAGGCCAAATCCAGCCTGACACTTCAGTTTCACTTCACCAGTGTTTTAAAAGTAGTTAATCTATACTTTAAAAATTGAGAGTTGACGGGCATGGTTGTTCATGCCTGTAATCCCAGCCACTTTGGGAGGCCAAGGAGGGTGGATTACTCAAGACCGGGAGTTGCAGATCAGCCTGGACAACATGGCAAAACCCTGTCTTTACAAAAAATAACCAGGCATGGTGGTGTGTACCAGTAGTCCCAGCTACTCAGGAGGCTGAGGTGGGAGAAACACCTGAGCAATGGGATGTCAAGGCTGCAGTGAGCTGTGATTGCACCACTGCACTCCAGCTTGGGTGAGAGTGAAATCCTGTGTCAAACAAAAAACAAAACAAAATTTAAAAACCACCAAAAAAACATAAACATTTTAAAAAAAAATGGAGTCGCCAGGCTTGGTGGGTGGATTGCACCTGTAATCCTAGCTACAAGGAGGCTGAGGCAGAAGGATTTCTTGAGGCCAAGAGTTCAAGACCAGCCTGGACAACATAGTGAGACCCTGCCTCTAAATTAAAAAAAACTAAAAAATAAAAAATTGACGGAGTTTACCAAAAAATTCTTAATTGCCAGTTTCTTTTCAAGAATTATAAGATCTGGCAAAAGTAAACCTGCATTCTGGCATGGCTGCCCTGGCTGGAGCTGAGCAAGGGCTGCCTCACCACGCCAGGCATAGGCACTGCACTTGGTCACTGACGTAGAACTCCTGCACTGTTCTAGGCATTTGAGTCTGTGGCATTGACGGCAAAGGGAACCTCAAGTGTGGTAGAAGTATATATGGGAAGAGCTGATGTAAACCCATCAGACTGGATGGACTGTCCCTGGATGCTGGGTGTGAACTGGATGAGGGTAGACCTGGGCTGAGTAGCCCTGCTCTGAGACGAAGTAGGGGAGATGTGGTGTCACAGAGCAGAACTGCTGTCCTAGAAACCAGCCCATATGGACTGCTTTTCTATTTGCTTTGGAATTTCCCCCATTGCACTGCATGGGGATCTTGACATGTGTGCTGCGAAATAAAGAGCTGAGCTAAAAGCAAAGATGATGCAAATGATTTCAAAATGGTAAAATAAACTTTCAAACGAGATGAATTTGCTAATTATTCTCCCTGAGGGTGCACCTGCCTGAGAAGGATTATAACTGAGGACTAGCTGTCTTGAACTTTGTTGCCACACATAGAGAAAACTCAGCTTTTCTTTTAAGGAAACCAATGCTTGGCCTTGCCAACCAATGAAAAGTTTGCCTAAGAGCCTCGCCCAGAAGTTTTGTAAGTTAAACTCAGAGAGAACAAAGGTGAGATGGTTTTCATTGATATTATTTTCACAGTGAGTTATAAGTCAAGAAAATGAATTACCAAGTAAGCTCTGTTTTCTTTCATCTTATTTAATGCATTGCTATATAGCAACAGCAAGCTAATAATTAAGGACTATTCTACCTGCTCCAGAGGCTTTGATCTGCAGTGATGTGACTCCATAATTTTGTCTGGTTGAGTTTCTAAGCTCTCATTAATGTCCATAAAAATTGATCAAAATCTAAAGGGCAAAGGCAAAAGAACAACAACAAAAAACTCACTTACATCTGAAATTTTGTTTTTAATTAGGTATGTGATCACTTCCATTATTTGCTTAGCTTTCAACATTATGAAGCTTGATGTTTTGGACTCTACTATAAAGTAGTCAAAAATCTATACTATTTGGAGCAACCCCACAACCTGTGCTTCAGAACTCCTATTTCTATATTTCTAAGGAAAATCTCTGGGAAAAAATTATGCAAAATAAAAATGAATATTTAAATACCCATAGATACACACACCGAAACGGGATTTATCTTTTCTTTTAGATTTTTTCCTTCTACTTTTTTATTCCATTAGAATGTGTAAGAATTCAGAGTTTTTTCTCACTGTACTGTTTTTTAAATTTGTGAGATTTGCTGGCAATTCAGGTACAACAGAAACCATATGTATGTTTTACTTTATTGGGAGCATAATAGTGTAACGGGAAATTCTAATAATTAGATGTTGGACTTTCTGAATTGATTACCCAGTTTTCGTGTCTTCTATATTGCTTACCTCTTCTAGATTTTTCTTTCACAATTCTTCAATTTAATTTTTTTTTTTTTTTTTTTTTTTGAGATGGAGTCTCGCTCTGTCGCCCAGGCTGGAGTGCAGTGGCACGATCTCGGCTCACTGCAAACTCTGCCTCACGGGTTCACGCCATTCTCCTGCCTCAGCCTCCCTAGTAGCTGGAACTACAGGCGCCTGCCACCACGCCCGGCTAATTTTTTGTATTTTTAGTAGAGATGGGGTTTCACTGTGTTAGCCAGGATGGTCTTGATCTCCTGACCTCGTGATCCGCCCGCCTTCAGCCTCCCAAAATGCTGGGATTACAGGCGTGAGCCACTGCGCCTGGCCAATTTAATTCTTTAATTTCCAAGACAGCTCTTTCTTGTTGTCTGAATTGTCTTTGAAAATTTTTTTTTGTTTTTAGCATTTGTTCTGGTTTTATGGATCCAATATCTTATCTTTTATCTTCTGCTTCCTCATGGCTCTACATTTCCTTCAAGTTCCTTTTTGTTGTAGAGATTGTTGTTTAGGTTGAGCATGGTTTCTTTCTTTCATTTTGGAGCCTTTCCTCAGATGTCTCATGCCTCTTGACTGAACATTTATTCAGTCATTCATTCTAAGCAGAATGCACTGAAACTTGGTTGGAAGCTCCCTGCGTGTGCATGAAACTGGCACTTGGAGGATTTTGCGGTAGATGGCTGTGTGGCTTTCTTAATGGAGAACTTTCAAATGTAGGTTTCAGAAAGTCTTTTCTCTTGAGTTAGTCTATCCAAAAGAGGAGTAGCCAACCTCGAGGTTTTTATGCTTATTTTCCTCCATTCTGGGAACCGAGAGTGCAAGGAGAAGAGAATGAGGGATTCTACAACACAGACTTTTACCTAATCCTCTGTCCTGTGCCTTGTGTTCCTGAGTTGGGGTGGGGTAGAGAAAGTAACAACCTATCTTTGAGGAGGGAAAGGCTGGCAGGGGCGGGGGGTGGGGTCTCACTGCTCTAACTTCAAACAGTTTCCATGATTTTGATCCTGCTTTATTCCTCTAACCTTTGAGGTACTTGGTCTCTTATAGTTTGAAGCCTTTTTGAGCACTCAGAAAGGTGAGTCTCATTGGCATGCCCTTATGTAGGAATTTAGGTTGCAGTTTTCTTCCTTGTCTGCAAAGTTGCTTATCACTAATTTTCTTGCCATCTCTCCATCTCCCCAAAAATGTATTGACATTTCTCTGCTGCTATCTCCTCTCTTATTTTTATTTATTTTTTTAAGTTGGAGTTTCACTCTTGTTGCCCAGGCTGGAGTGCAATGGCACAATCTTGGCTCACTGCAACCTCTGCTTCCCGGGTTCAAGTGATTCTCCTGCCTCAGCCTTCTGAGTAGCTAGAATTACAGGTGCCCGCCACCATGCCGGGTTAATTTTTTTGTATTTTTAGTACAGTCGGGGTTTCACTCTGTTGGCCAGGCTGGTCTCGAACTCCTGACCTCATGATCCGCCTGCCTCGGCCTCCCAAAGTGTTGGGATTATAGGCGTGAGCCACCGCGCCTGCTTTTTTTTGAGATGGAATTTCACTCTTGTTTCCCAGGCTGGAGTACAATGGCGCAATCTTGGCTCACTACAACCTCCGCCTCCCAGGTTCAAGTGATTCTCCTGCCTTAGCCTCCCAAGTAGCTGGGATTACAGGCATGAGCCACATGCTTGGCTAATTTTTTATATTTTTAGTAGAGACGGGGTTTCACCATGTTGGCCAGGCTGGTCTCGAACTCCTGACCTCAGGTGATCCAGCATGTCTGGCCTCCACTCTTATTCTTTTTATCCTCATGGGTTTGTAACTTTCCTCCTCTTATTTTGCCATTTTGAGGTTTTTTGTTTTTTGGAATAAAGTAGAAATAAATGAGATCATTAAATTCTCCATGTTTCACCAGAAGTCCTGAATTATCTTTTTATTTTAAAAGCAATCCAATAGATATTAGAGAATCAGGTATGATAATTTTCCTGTGTAACCAAAAGTAAAGCAAACTTATTGTACACCAACTATGTAAGGTGGCAACACATTAAATATTTTTAATTGTTTCCTTTTTCTTTTCTTTTTTTCTTTCTTCTTTGAGACAGAGTCTCGCTCTGTTGCCTAGGCTGAAGTGCAGTGGGGTGATCTTGGCTCATTGCAGCCTTGACTTCCCAGGTTCAAGTGATTCTCCCACTTTGGCCTCCTGAGTAGCTGGGACTACAGGTGTGTGCCACCCAGCTAATTTATTTTATTTTATTTTTTTTGTAGAGATGGGGTCTCACTGTGTTGCCTAGGCTGGTCTTGAGCTCCTGGACTCAAACCATCCACCCATCTCGGTCTCCCAAAGTGCTGGGATTATAGGTGTGAGCCACCACAACCAGCCTATTTTCTTTTTAAAGGTAAGTATACGCACATGAAAAAAATGTAAATCGTATGAAAAAGTAAGCAGTAAAAAGTATACCTTTTTTTCCACTCCATTCCCCTGTCCAACAAGTCCCTTCACCAGATGCAATAACTCTACCTGTTTTTAGGGATTCCTTCCTCTTTCTTACACTTTTTTTTTTTTTGAGATGGATTCTCTTTCTGTTGCCCAGGCTGGAGTGCAGTGGCGTGATCTTGGCTCACGGCAACCTCTGCCTCCTGGGCTCAAGCGATTCTCCTGCCTCAGTAGCTGGGATTACAGGTGTGTGCCACCATGCCTGGCTAATTTCTTTGTATTTTTAGTAGAAACGGGGTTTCACCATGTTGGTCAGGCTGGTCTCGAACTCCTGACCTCAAATGATCCACCCACCTCAGCCTCCCAAAGTGCTGGTATTACAGCTGTGAGCCACCACAATCGGCCCTTTCTCACACTCCTGATTATCACTTTATAAACACTCTTCCCACCTCTTAACAGTATATCTTGGATACTGTAACCCATTCTTTTTCACATCCATCTTTATGTCAGAAATACACATCTTTGCACATGTGTGCAAAGAGAAATTCTAGAAGTAGAATTGTTGAAGCAAAGAACACATACACTTGTAATTAATAGTTACAGTCAAATTACCTTCCAAGCAATTGTACCAATTTATACTTTCAGTAACAATGAATGAGAATTCCTGTTTCCCCATACTATCTCTCACCATTGCACTATCAAAATTCTTTTTGCAGCTTTCAAATTTAATATGTGAAAAATCTAATTTTAGTGTAGTTTATGGGTATTTCTTTAATTATAAGTAAGGTTGAGTACATTTTTATATATTATGGAGTCATTTGTATTTTCTGTGAAATGTCTGCTCATGTTCTTCATCATTTTTCTTTTTTGGGAGGATATTGGTATTTTTCTTTTCTTTTTCTTTTTTTTTTTTTTGAGACGGAGTCTCGCTCTGCCTTTAGGCTGGAGTGCAGTTGTGCTATCTCGGCACTCGGCACTGTCTCGCCTCCGCCTCCTGGGTTCAAGTGATTCTCTTGCCTCAGCCTCCTGAGTAGCTGGGACTACAGGTGTGCACCACCACGCCCAGCTAATATTTTGTATTTTCAGTAGAGACGAGGTTTCACCATGTTGGCCAGGAGGGTCTTGATCTCTTGACCTCGTGATCCCCCACCTCAGCCTCCCAAAGTGCTGGGATTACAGGAGTGAGCCACCGCGCCTGGCTGGATATTGGTATTTTTAAAATCAATTTGTAAAATTCTTTACTTAGAAAATTTTTTATTTTTTATTTGTTTATTATATTTGTTGGAAAGTTTTCCCTATCAGGTTATCATTTGATTTTTGCCTGTCTGTTTATGATACTTTTGGGCAAACAGAAAATTACAGTTTTATGTAGTCAAATTCAATGTTTTCTTTAATGGCTTTCGCTGAGACCATAAAAAAATTTCTGATTCTTTTCTAGTATTTCATGATTTTGTTTATTTTACATTTACTTAGATGATTTATTTGGAACTTATTTTGAAGTAGGAGTGAGATAGGAGTTTGGCTTTTCCCCCAATTGACTTGCTAGCTGTCCCAAGTTGCAATTCATCCTCAATGCAAACCACAGCAACATTTGTAAAAGTGTAACAAAAACACTTTATCTGATCTAAATGGAAGATTAACTGTCTCCTCGACCACTAAGGCAAGACAATTGGTTCAAGACCGTTTTGCAAGAAGTTTCATTTGTAGGTGTTAGGGTACGTAATTCAAGACAGAGACTGATCATATTTGGCAATTGTACCTGTGCCCTCCCTTTCTGTTGAATTGGGAAGGGAGGGAGAGGAATTCCTGGGAGGCACCTGAAGTCTCAAACTCTACTGTAAATCCCAGGGCCTGAATAGAGCTCAGGATATAGACCCCAAATCAGGAGAGTTGGGGAACAGGAAAGCAGAGAACAAGCCCTGAAGCCGCAGCTGGGCAGGAGATGGAGGGGAGCAGGTGCAGAGAGAGGCAGGAAGCCTGGTGCCTGTGGGGAGCTGATTCTTTCAAAGGGGCAGGGATGGGGGAGACTTGCATTTCGAAGCAGTTCTGTCACAGTTCTCAGGGGGATGATGGACTTTGGACTAAGCTTTTACCTCCACAAGAAGATGGGGCCAGGAATTCTAATAGCTAGTAAAGGGAGCCCAAATCTTAGAAATGTGGATTGAAATAAACTGAGATAGTTAAATTCTAGGATAGTGTTAGTAGTTAAAAAACAAAAATATTTACCTCTACTAAATCTTACCTAATTGTAATGGTGGATTAATTGGTAAATTAGTTCATTCCTTCTTCAACAAACTTTTATCAACTACTGCACAGAACTCCCAGAGACAGAGGGAAGAGTAAAGCACAAGTTCCTGCCCACCTGGTGCTTTTTTTTTTTTTCAGACGGAGTTTCACTCTTGTTGCCCACGCTGGAGTGCAATGGCATGATCTCAGCTCACTGCACCCTCTGCCTCCTGGGTTCAAACAATTCTCCTGCCTCAGCCTCCCTAGTAGCTGGGATTACAGGTGTGCGCCACCATGCCTGGCTAATTTTTGTATTTTTAGTAGAGATGGAGTTTCACCATGTTGGCCAGGCTGGTCTCAAACTCCTAACCTCAGGTGATCCACCCACCTCAGCCTCCCAAAGTGTTGGGATTACAGGTGTGAGCCACTGTGCCCGGCGCCCTCCTAGTGCTGATGTAGTTGTGGCCCAAGTACATTAGTAACAAGGACAGCACAGTAATGAGGACACAGAGCCAGTAAGTTCTTCAGAGAGTCTGTTAGAACACAAAGTGATCAAAAGTACTGCATTCTATGGAAAATCTATATTTTTCTTTTTCCTTAGGTTATGCTAAAGTTTCTTGCAGAATTACTACTTCATTCTAGTCTGTCATAAGCTGCATGGTGTTTTTCTGCCAGGAATCTGGGGAGATCTAGTGCCACTTGACTTTCACAGAGATTCTTAACCTGATGGGTTTCAGAATGTCATCTTAAAATTGGATGCAAATTGTATGGGTGAGGGTTTTTTTTTTTTTTTCCTCCTGGGGATAAAGTCATAGGTTTTGTTAGCATCTCAAAGGAGTCTGTGAGCCCAGGATGATTAAGAATCAGTGATTTTGGCTGAGTACAGTGGTTCACACCTGTAATTCTAGCACTTTGGGAGGTAGAGGTGGGTAAAGAAAAGGAAGAAGAATCAGTGACTTAGATTTTCTTCACTCTAATTAAGAACCTTTACCTTTTTTGTTTGTTTGCTTTGTTTTGTTTTTTTGAGACAGGGTCCGGCATTGTCACCCAGGCTGGAGTACAGTGGCTTGATCTCAGCTCACTGCAACCTCCACTTCCTGGGCTCAAGCCATCCTCCCACCTCAGTCTGTAGGTGTAGCTGAGACTACAGGTTCACACCCTGCTAAGTGGTACACCACCACACCCTGCTAAGGGGTACAACACCACACCCTGCTAAGGGGAACTTTATCTTAAAAATGTTTTTAAAAAACATCCTAATCGGTCTCTAACCTAGAGATGTGCTTAGTTGCTAATACCTGGTCCTTTTAAGCCTATGTTCGTCATCCTTCTTCCAGATTCCTTTCTCCCTATCCAGAAATAGGAGCAGTACTGGGCATCAACCTCCTCTTTACTTCCCTTATTTATGTTTATTTGGCAACCCCATACTTATCCTTAAGTATAAGGTTAGGAAGCCTTATTTATACTTAATTGTAATAATGTGATATTATTGAGCAGAGTTGGAAATCCATACTTCCAAGGCAGTCTCTCATGTTTTCAGTCAAATTTTTGGTTTGGAATGCTCAAGTCCAAAAATCAAGTTTAACACATATTTACTTAGTAAACACTTTCTATATGTAAGAACTTATACTCCATTTTGAAGGAGAGAGGAGGTGAGCAGGACATACATATGAGTCAAAACCAGTTCCCACCTTCACTGAGATGGGACATTTTGGAAAATGCACGAAGTGCTGTGGGAATTCAGAGAGGAAGAGAGTATTTCCTGCTGGAAAGTGCAGAAAAAAAAACATCCAGATGACATCGTAGGTGGGCAGCATTTCTTATCACTGGCAATGCTGTAAACCCTCCTTTTCCACATCTTCAAAATAAGGTGCTGGGCCTAGAAATTGACACCTGCTCAGAAAAATTCAAAAAGTGAATGTAGGAGGAAAAATCAGCCTTTGTCATAAAATGACATAGGAAGAAAGAGTGGAAGCAACTAGTATAGGACAAGTTGTGCAAGAACATGAAGTAGTAAAGGAGATAAAATATTATTATTTGAATAAATATGAGAAATTTTGAAAACGATTAGTAATCCAGAATCTTTCATCATTGCTATCATATTATTTTTAAAATTTGGTTTTAAAGCAACACAAGGCAATGTGCATATTTTCTTAAACTTTAAGGAATAGAAAAATTGTTTTGCTAGAAATATGTACAGACCTTAGGGGCTTTTCTAAAATGTAGGTTGAGAGGTGTGTGTATATACTCTTTTCTTCTTACTAGATCACAGGTAATCAAGCATCTACTACTGATATGAGTCATAAATTTGTGGAGTACTTTTAGATCAACGCTTACAAAGCAGTTTCACATTCATTACAAATCCTGTACAGTACATTAAGCATAGGCTAATAAATTTCTTACTCTCTATTCTTAGGATGAACCAGCCAAATTTTCAAGACAGCTCACGGCTTAGAGGAAGGTTCATCTAAATAAAGGCCGGCTAAAGTGACATTGCAGGGATTAAATCCTTCTTTGGCTGCCTGTGTGACCAGAAGGCTTATTTGCAAGTTTCTTCTTTCCTGGGGTCCAGATTATTAGGTCTCCAGCGCCCTGCAGCTTGACAGAAAGAGAAGCATGAAATGAAGGTCAGAGATGAGATCCCGCGGCAGGGACTTGGGGGCCTCCCAGGGGCATTTACACACCAGAATGCAAGATTCTCTGGCCATCAAGGGAAATAGCAAACAGAAGCCTTTGTCCTGGGGCACAGCCACCTACCACAAAGCATCAGACTCCACGTCTGGTCAGAAAGTTCCTGGAGTCCCATCAGGCCAGTGGGTATGTAACATGTGCCTAATTGTACAGCTAGAGCCTGCAAGTTCAGCGTGAGGGAAGGTGGGAAATGTCTTGAGTGAGGCGAGCAGCTCCTGGCTGGGCTGGGCAGACTCAGCTACCACGTTCACTGCCTTCCTCTCACTAAAGCCGAGAGGGAGGCTGCTCAGCTCTCAGGAAAACTCTTTTGAACCCTGGGCACCTGCTGTCCTCAGTTGGCATCTCCCACCCTCTGAGCCTCTTCTGCTCCTGCACAACCTGCCTCTTCGCTGAGATGGAGACGTGAGCCCCCGTGGACAATGACTGCAGTGTATATGAATGGAGGTGGCCTGGTGAACCCCCACTATGCCCGGTGGGATCGGCGCGACAGTGTAGAAAGTGGCTGTCAGACCGAGAGCAGCAAGGAGGGTGAGGAGGGACAGCCCCGCCAGCTGACGCCCTTCGAGAAACTGACACAGGACATGTCCCAGGATGAGAAGGTGGTGAGGGAGATCACGCTGGGGAAACGGATAGGCTTCTACCGAATTCGAGGGGAAATCGGAAGTGGAAACTTCTCCCAAGTGAAGCTCGGGATTCACTCCCTAACCAAAGGTAGGATCCGACTTCCCAAGGGTCATCCCTGGCAGTATTGGGACCTAGTGTAGGAGCGGGATTAGGTGGCCAGGGCCAAGGAAGCAAGTAAAGTGACCTCAGCAGAGCCCCTGCAAGGCCCACATCCTGTGCCAGCCGCCTTCTGTGGTCTTCTCAGTTAATTTTCACAGTAACCATGTGAGGTCAATATTTTTTTCCATTTTGCAGATAGAGAAACTGAGATCCAAAGAAGGCAAATGTGTCTTCAGTTCCATCTTAGAGGTTTTTGACTCCAAAAACCCTTCCACCATACCATGCAGATAAACCCACTCAAACATGAGAAGAATCTGTCCTCTCCGGTGAGGCCCTTGAGAAGTGGAGTGGAGCGTGGCTTGGAACCAAGCCACCTCATCTCCCAAGCCCATATTTATAGTTTCCATTTACATTTGTGTCTCAGTAACAATGGCACAGTGCGGGACAGGAGATCCCCCCGATGGGCGCTGTCTCTGGATAGCAGGGTCCAGTTTCCCTTCCATCCAGAGGCTGCGACTTCTGTCATATTTGAGAAAAAGGGATTTGATCTCAGAACCTTTTCTGTTCAGTCCACCCTGCCCTAGCTCTCATTGTTTGGCTCCTCACTCCCCATTTGCTTGGCTACCGGACACTCTGAGATTCTGGACTAGCAGCGCCCAGCACTTTGGCCTCAGGGAGAAACCATATGGAGAGCCCAGCACCCCTCTGCTGCTCCGACCCCATTGTGGGCACTTCCCCAAGGTACCTGTAACTTAGCAGAAGTCTGGGGATTATCATAAGGGACTTACAAGACAGAAAAAGAACACTTTACAGCTCGGCATAATTTACTGAGTCCTAAAACCCATGGACTCTACCGTCTCCCTAGAGGCCCTGATTGACATTTTCTCTGCTTGGACTCGGCCAGCCACCATGTCTCCAAGGCCCCTCTTTTCTTATATTAGAGTTGTCTTTTGCTTCCTTTTCTTCTCCAACCCCCAATCCCATGCCCCTCCAATCCCTGTGGTTGGCCTTTATAGAAGAAGCTCCACATACATGTTTGCATACATGTACCTCCCCACCGCAACTGACCCACACACTCCCAAGTCACTGGAGTTTCACGTCTTCTATACTCTTGCTCTGAAGCCTGTGTATCTGGGTTCATGTCTTCACATCTTGGCTACTCTGCTTACTCATCTGGGTAAATTACAGTACTTGTCTGAGCCTTAGATACTTCATTTATAAAATGCAGCCAATAACAGTGCTTACTTCATACGGTATCATAAGGATTAATAAGTGCTCAACAAATGTTAGTTAGTTGCTTAATAAGCCTTGCCTTGCCTTGCCTCTGTGCAACCAAAGATCAACTAAAGTATCTTTATCAGAAGTTCATTCCTGCCCATCCCAATACACAAACTGAGATCAATGCAGCTGCCATGCCCTACAGCCATAGTTTTCAACTGACTGCACATTAGAATTACCTGGGAAGGTTTAAAAGAGAATTAGTGCCTAGAACCCACCTTCAGAGCTTCTGATGTGATTGGTCTAGAGTGGGACTGGGCATGGGTAGTATTTGAAAACTCTCCAGGTGATTCTAACTAACAACATGTAACACTAAGAAATACTTGCCTACAGCAACTTGCACATACTGCAGACAGCTTTTAAAATAGTACTTTTTTGGTAGTTGCCACAAATGGGTACTCTAAGTATTATTTGTATTTTAAAATCAATTATGAGGTATTGTGTCAGGTTTCCATGCTACGTTTAACTTTCAAATTTCATTTCACTTGAGAGAATATTCATTTATTATTCATTTAGGTGAACAACAGAAGCACTATATTAGGCCTTGGGGGATATAAAGATGAAATAGATACAACCTTCATCCTCAAGGATAAGGGAAGAGAAGTTGTGTACAAATAAATATAATACAAACCAGAATTTGATAAACATAGAAGAGAAAAGCTATGAGCTTAAAGGAAGGAAAGAGACTCTTCCACCTTAGGACTACGGTGAAAGGCTTTAAGTGAAGACCAAATTTGAGCTACACCTCAAGGAAGGATAAGATTTTGGATGGGCAGTGATTATAGGACAGAGGAGGGTTAGGGGGTTAGTTAGAGGAGAATGTGAACAAACGCATTAATGTGGGGAAATGACATATAGTACAGTTACCCTAACAGTAGGGGAAGTAGGGTAAAGGGTTGGAAAACTTAGTTGTGGCTGAATCATAGGGGACTTTGACCATTATCCAAGGATTTTGGATTGTTTTTCTTACAATGAAGACTTTAAAATTTTTGTGATTAGAATTGGGCTTTTGGAAGGTTAACCATATAGTGATGAGAATGAAGGTTGAAAAGCAAGAGATGCAGGAGACAGGGAGCTATCAGGAATCTATGGTGATGGTTCAGCCATAGGGAAGAATATCCTGAGCTAGGTGGATGTCAGTCAAAATAGAAAAGAGGAGGGAGCTGGTGATACCAAAGAGAAGAATCTGGAGGATTGGTGTGTTAGTGTTTTCCAGAGAAACGGCACCAATAGAAAAGAGAGAGAGGGAGAGAGAGAGACACTTACAAGGAATTGGCTCACACAATTATGGAGACTGCCCCCAAGATCCACAGTCAGCAAGCTGGAGGCCCAGGAGAGCCAGAGGTATAAGTTCCAGTCTGAAAGCCAACAAACTCAAGACCCAGGAAGAGCCACGTTCAGCTTGAGTCTGAAGGCCAAAAAAGACCAACGTCCCAGGTAAAGGCAGTCAGGCAGAAGCAGTTCCCACTTGCTCAGTCTTTTTTTTTTTAAATTAATTAATTAATTATTTTTGAGATGGAGTCTCACCTTGTCACCGAGGCTGGAGTGCAATGGCGTGATCTCAGCTCACCTCAACCTCCGCCTCCCAGGTTCAAGTGATTCTCCTGCCTCATCCCGAGTAGCTGGGATTACAGACATGTGCCACCTTGCCCGGCTAGTTTATATTTATTTATTTATTTATTTATTTATTTATTTATTTATTTGAGACAGAGTCTCACTCTGTTGCCCAGGCTGGAGTGCAGTGGCAAGATCTAGGCTCACTGCAAGCTCCGCCTCCCGGGTTCATGCCATTCTCCTGCCTCAGCTTCCCGAGTAGCTGGGACTACAGGTGCCCGCCACCACGCCCGGCTAATTTTTTGTATTTTTAGTAGAGACGGGGTTTCACCATGTTAGCCGGGATGGTCTCGATTTCCTGACCTCGTGATCTGCTACCTCGGCCTCCCAAAGTGCTGGGATTACAGGCCTGAGCCACCGTGCCCGGCCCTTACTCAGTCTTTTTGTTCTATTCAGGTCTTCAACTGAGAAAACACCTGCACAGACACACCCATAATAATGTTTAATGAAATGTCTGGGCACTACATGGTTCAGTCAATTTGACACATAAAATAAACCATCAGAGTTGGTAACTGATTGGATGTAGAACTGAAGATGGAAGGATGGACGAAGGCAATGACCTTGCTTTAGTTGACTATGTGAACCAAAACAGGTGATGCCTTTAATAGGAATAGGAGAAAGAGCAAATTTGGGAGGGAAAAAGTTGAGTGAAAACACTGACATCCAGAAGGAGCTGTCTACTGGGCATGCTCCAGTCATGGACAAGGGCATGAGGTCAGACCAGGATTTGCATTGAGAAGATTGTGGAAATGGATGCAGTCACTGAAGGAGACTGTGGAGAAGGGTGATGAGCAACATTTTTACACTTAGTAACTAGTTCTACATCCTAGTTGACATTTTATGTATGGATTAGTTTTTTTTTTTTTTTTTTTTTGAGATGGAGTCTCGCTCTGTTGCCCACGCTGGAGTGTAGTGGTGTGATCTTGGCTCACTGCAAGCTCTGCCTCCTGGGTTCATGCCATTCTCCTGCCTCAACCTCCCGAGGAGCTGGGACTACAGACACCCACCACTACGCCTGGCTAATTTTTTGTATTTTTAGTACAGACGGGGTTTCACCATGTTAGCCAGGATGGTCTCGATCTCCTGACCTCGTGATCTGCCCGCCTCGGCCTCCCAAAGTGCTGGGATTACAGGCATGAGCCACCGCTCCTGGCCGGATTAGTTTTAAATATGCTAATGGAATCATTCACTGTTGCTCCATGAACACTATGATTTTTCAATGTCATTAAATATAGATTTTTAAAATATATTTATGTGTATATATTATCTATATATGTGTATTTATTATCTATACTCTCATCTTTTAAAGAGGACATATTGTTTCACATAGAGCTGCGGCATAAATTCTTTAACTTAGCCACTATTGGTTAACATTTGGATCATTTCTAAAGTTTTGCTCTTAATTATAATGCTACAGAGATTATTCTTTTCCATACTTCTTTGCATATACGTATGATTTCTCTCAGCATACATTCCTAGAAGTTAGCTGTCTTGGTCAGAGGGCATGCATTGGAAAATTTTAACACACAGCACCAAAAGAGCAGCTTTTGAATCCTTATTCATAGAGTACATCCATCTGTAACTCAAATCTCATAGGGACTAATGTTGCTTTTCAGTAGTCTAGAGCCAGCATGAAAGACAAAAGACGAAACACATAGGGCGATGAAAGGCCAAAAATCGAGACAGAAGATGTGATTTGGAAGGTTACAAGAGAAGTTGGATAAAGCCAAACAAGGAGAGGAATTTAGAAAAAAGTGTCCAATGCTGCAGAAGGGTCACAGAGCTACAGTCTGAGCAAAGGCTACTGCATAAGGCCAACTTTGAGAAGTTTTATACAAGTGTGGGTTCAGATGTTAGATTCCAATAGAAAGGAAGCAGGATGGGACAGTAGGAAAAGCGTGGACTTGGGGACCAGACAAATTTATCTGAAATACTCATTCAGTAACTTACTAGGCTTCTGACTTTAGGCATATTAATCTCTTTGGTCCTCAGTTGCCTCAGCTGTAAAATAGAGATAATGATTTTTAGAATTGTTGGGGAAATTGGAAATAATATATGTGAAGTACATGACATATAGTAACCACTCAAAATGGTAGCTGCCATTGCTATAACTTTACTTTTTAATTAATCTTATTTAAAAAAGGTATTTAATGTTATTACAACAATAAAAACCAGTATCACTTACTATGAATAGAAGGTGATGGTAAAAATAAATACAATGCAAACAAATTAAAAAACATTAAAGGAAAATTACAAGTAACAAAGTAATTTTTAAAACATGCTAACAATCAATCTCAGACTTTCTCTTTGCCTTAATTAGGAGAATTAAAGGAGTGCTGAAATGGGAATCATGTTTTTACGCTGTGATTCAGTGCTATTTAAGGCTGTTACCATGCCCTAAAATCATTTCAACCTCATGAGTCTTAAAGGTTCCACTTTGGGAAGCACTGACATCATCTAGTCCTTCCATGTTTTACAAATGAGGAAATGGAGGCTCAGAAGAGGCTGTCCCAAGGTTTAGAACCTGTTTACAGGAATTCACATGGAATTGAGTACTCACATGTATTGAGTACAGGGGAATTCTATGGACCCACAGCAGGGAAGTAGGGCCGGGTCTTAAGATGATATTCTTTCGATCTTCACTTTCTCTGGGGCTGTGTGCTTTCTCATTTCTACTTTTCTTGATGAATTTGTTCCATCTTTATACCTCTTTCTGCAAAAAGGTTTTCCACACTTAATTATCAGAAGGTATATCATGGCCAAAAATGGTTGTTGCCAGTCCCACATCTACATAAACTCTCAACGTTATTGACCGCCTCCATCCCATGTGTTTCATTCTGTTTCAGTTCAAATTTTAAAGAGAAAGAATATACTTAATTACTAGCCAGCTGAAAATGAACTACCTTTGAGTCAAGGGCATGCCCGCGTCAGTGAGCTGTAACCCTTTGAGTCACGTGGGCCACTACTGTCTCAGCAGAGCCAAAGGTCCAAAGAAGTCTCTGGGAAGGGAGAAAATTGACAGACATATCCACCATAGAGACATTAGCTAGCTAAGCCGAGAAGTTTCTACAAGCCGGGAGCAAGACAGTGCCCAATTCTGTGGACAGGATATTATGTGAAAGGACAAAAAAAAAAAAGGTGGAATAATAATTAGTGTTTATATACTGACTTACTTCTCGGGTTCCAAAGACTTCTTGTCTGTCGTATTACAAAATTAACTTCATACTTGTCCCCGTGAGTTTCAGAGAGCATGGCATTTTCCCACTGTGTGGGTGTGGGTGGGTGCCTTGTGTGGCCTCACTGACATGCCCTCCTTATACATAACCTGCTACAAAGTAGCTCTATTGTCAAAGAAACAGTCTCACCCGCTGGTTCTGGGACAGTATGTGCAAAAAGGGACAGGAAAATAAATAGCAGTTTGTACAAATATGGCCCCCACACCAAACCAACTTGCCCAGAATTGTCATCCGGTTTTCTAGGAATATAAGGACAGTTTGAATAAGATAATAGAGGAGATTCCCAGGAAAGCAGAGAGTTTCAGTGCCAGGAGCAGCTCCCAGGACAGTAGTCTAAAAAGTTGAAAAAAAAAAATAAAGAAATACAAAGCGCCGAGTGCTCTGGATCTCTACAAAGGAGGCTCCAATATGGGTCCCTGCTGGCTGGGGTTTATTTTTATAGCTCACAGTTTGGAATTCCCTTGGGCTCTCCAAGCTGATAGTGAAGGTTGACAGTCATCATGAGCCCCCTTTTAGGCTGATTAGAAATTTCTCATAAGAGATGATACACTTGGCTTCTGAATATTTTATGTCCCATCTGTTGTCACAAACAAAAGAAGTGGCAGCGGATGTGGGTGTTTTTTTCTGTTGCTGCCCTTCTGACTTCTTCCTTCTGCTACTCTAGTCTCATGTTTCTAGGATCCTTTCTTCCTCCCACTTTATTTATCTATTTATCTATTAATTCATTCTTTCCTTCCTTCCTTTTTTTTTTTTTTATCTTTTGAGGAAGAGTTTTGCTTCATTGCACTCGACACCATGACTGGCCTTCATTCCTTTATATATATTATATAATTATATATATATATAATATATAATATGTGTGTGTGTGTGTGTGTGTGTGTAAGCACATGCCTGATAAGGAACTTACAGCAGTTTAACAGAGGCAGACAGGAAACAATTGATGAGTGCTGTCCAGAGTAAGGCAGCAAGAATGTGCTTACATGTGCCCAGTGAATCCAGGAAGGGTCTATTGAGCAGGAAAAGCTTGCAATAGGTCTTGAGGTCTGAGGAGCAATTTCACAGGAGAAGGGGGAAAGAGAACTCCAGAAAGAGAGATAGGATAGAAAGTACATGGAAGCATGAACCAGTGTGGGGAGTATTTGGAGATTTAAAAGTAATTCAGCAAAGCTAGAGCATGAGGTGCACCCACAGAGTCATGGGAAAGAGATAAGGTGGATGGGGCTTGATCATGGAAAATCTTCTTGCATATCTGGATTTTGTCATTTAGGTATTGGAAAGCTACTGAAGAGTTTTTTTTTTTCTTTGAGACGGAGTCTTGCCCTGTCACCCAGGCTGGAGTACAATGGTGTGATCTCTGTTCATTGCAACCTCTGCCTCCTGGGTTCAAGTGATTCTCCTGCCTCAGTCTCCTGAGTAGCTGGGATTACAGGCACACGCCACCATGCTCGGCAATTTTTTTTTTGTATCTTTAGTAGAGATGGGGTTTCCCCATCTTGCCCAGGCTGGTCTCGAATTCCTGACCTCGTGATCCGCCCGCCTCAGCCTCCCAAAGTGCTGAGATTACAGGCATGAGCCACTGCGCTCAGTCGTTTAGGAGCTTTAAGCAAGCCATTAATGCAAGTGATTAATATGATCTTATTTCAGCGTGGAATGTGAATTGAAGTTGGAAAGTAAGGAGAGTCAAGGAAGTCAGAAAAAAATGTTAGTCAGATGGTCCAGATGGATGATGATGTTCATCTCAACTAAGGAGAAGTGGCAGTGAGAATGGAGAGAAGAGGATGCATTTGAAAAATGTCTTAGGATATTGGAAAACCTTGTGATCAATGGTATGGGTGAGAGCAGGACGGGACATGGGAGAGGAAGAATTGACAATGACTCCCAGTTTCCAGTTTTAATGCCTTACCAGTAAATAATTACAGGAGAAGTAGATTTGAGAGTAAATATTTGGAAGCACTGACTTGGAGGTATATGGAATTCATGAAATGAATGGGTCTAGCAGCTTTCTTGGAGCCCAAGAGAAAGTATGATACATAAAGACTTGAGGCTTAACAAACTCTGGGATGTAGTGAAATCTTGGGAGTCCTAGTTACAAGCTCCTTGGTGTCAGATACTATATCACATTGATCCTTAAAGTTCCTCCATGTGTGTTATAAATAATAAACACTCGACAAATATTTGGTGAATTAAGTTAGTATAACTTCTCATGAAAAGCCAGGAGTGGTGGCGGAAGAAATATTCGAGGGAGCAGTGCATAGCGTCACCTTCTGGTAGGTGCTGTATGCTGTGATCTCCCTGGAGGACAGGGCTAGAGCACGAACTCAGTCTGTAGCAGAGCTTCATAAAGATAGCCCAATGGTTTTGTCGTTTTGCTTTTTCTAGAGATGAAGTCTCAACTATGGTTATCCAGGCCGTTCAAGAACTTCTGGGCTCAAGCAATCCTCCTGCCTCAGTTTCCTAAGTAGCAAGGGGGACAGCTATGCACCACTGCACCTGGCTGCTCACTGGTTTTAAAAATTGATTCCCCCCTCTTGAATACATTCATTAAAATAGCAATTCAAAATTGTATTTTCTTACTTTAAAAATGGTTAGTTAGTGATTTAGGGAATTCACCCTAAAAATAAATCATATATTGGAAATACTACAACCAAAAAAATGTTCATTGTCATGTTATTTATAGTGTGGAGAACTAGTAATAACTTATGGGATCCAATGATATAGGAATGGTCAGGTAAAGCATATACACTGAACAGAAGATTCCATAGCCATGAGAAATCATGATTATGAAGACTCTGTGGTAACATGGAAGATGGGCAGGACATGAGTGTAAGTGAAAAGCCATGTGCAAATGGAGTGCACACTATTATGATAATACTTACTCCAGGTTCTTCAGTGAGATTATTCACTCAGCAAATACTTGTTGAGCACCTACTATGCAATAGCCACTATTCTAGAGACTGGTGATACAGCAGTGAACAAAATAGACAGCAATCTCTGTCCTTATGGAACTTACACTCTAGTGAGAGGGAAGCCAGACAAAAATAAATGTGTAAAATATTCATTGTATTATGTAGCGATAAGTGATAAGGAAGAAAAGAGGGCCGGGCATGGTCGGTCATGCCTGTAATCCCAGCACTTTGGGAGGCCAAGGTGGGTGGATCACGAGATCAAGAGATGGAGACCATCCTGGCCAACATGGTGAAACCACAATTCTACTAAAAATACAAAAATTAGCTGGGCATGGTGGTGTGCACCTTTAGTCTCAGCTACTGGGGAGACTGAGGCAGGAAAATCGCTTGAACCCAGGAGGGGGAGGTTGCAGTGAGCCAAGATCGTGCCACTGTACTCCAGCCTGGTGACAGAGCCAGACTCTGTCTCAAAAATAAAAAAAAAAAAAAAAGAAGGAAAGAAAGAAAGAGCAGGAGGGGAGATAGAAAGCATTGAGGATGACAGTTTTTAGATAAGTTGGCCAGGACAGCCTTACTGAGGCGGTAATAATTAAACTGAAAGAAATGAGGGAAATGGCTATACGTGGGGGAACTCCATCAAGCAGAAGGCATAGCAGGCGTAAGAGTGTCCAGATGGGAGATGCCTGCAGTACTCTTGAAACAGCTGAGGGGAAAGGGCAGAGAGTAACAGGGAACAGATTGTGGAAGACCAAGTTTGTCAAAGTAAGAAGTTTGGCTTTTCCTGGGATTTTACAGGAGCCATCAGAAGGAACTGGGGATTTCACAAAGGGAACCAGGGATTTCCTGGGATTTCACAGGAGCCATCAGAGGGAACTGGGGAGTGACATGATCTGGCTTATGCTTTAACAGTATCACTCTGGCAGCTTTGTTGAAAATAGACGCAGAAGGCAAAAAAAGAGAGATCAGTTAGGAGCCTGTTGTATTAATCCAGGCAAGAGATAAAGGTGGTTTGGACTAGGAAGGTAGCAGTGGAATGCTGAGAAGTGGCTGGAGCTTGGCGGTATTTAAAAGGTTAAAGATAGCAAGATTTGCTAACAGATTGAAAGTGGAATATTAAAGAGAAGAGTCAAATACTCAAAAGGTTAGGTAAACACAAGAACAGTTTACACTGACTGAAATGGGGAAGATTGTAGGAGAAGCAGGTTTGGGTCAGGAGAAATCAAGAGCTCAGTCTTGAACATGTTATGTTTGACATGCCTATTACACATTTATGACACTACAGAGCAGACGTTGTGAGTGCCTCCCCCATACCCCCTTGGGCCTTACCATTTCAGTGCTTGCAGGACTGACCTTCAATGGCTAGTCTCTCTGTCTCTCTGCCTCTGGGCTTTCTCTAGCCATTGGAGCCTACTCTGCATGCATGGTAGCCCAGAAGTACAGAATGCACTTCCTGGTGGAGTGACCGGCAACCACTGACTGGTAGAAGTTAATGTATAAATACTCCAGTTCTCTCACTCTCCTAATAATGAAATTCAGGCATAACTCTTAGCAGGATTCACTGGACACTTGTTTAATAACACCCTCTATGGGCTGCCTTTCTTGTCTCACTTCCCCATTCTTCTACTAGGGTTTTCTAGGATCACCTCCCTCATAAACTGCTTGCACTTGAACCTCTGCCTCAGAGTCTGGCTCTGGCCGAACCCAAACTAAGACGACACCCAAGTGAGCAGGGTATTTATGCATATGGAATCACCAAGGAGGTGATTGTAGAGAAGAGGTCTAAGAACTAAGCCTTCAGGTATCCAACATTGAAAAGGAGGCTAGGGAGGTGAAAAGGAGGCTAGGGAGATGAAAAGGACACAGCTAAGGAGTCTTAAATGAAGTGACGAGAAGTAGGAGGAAAGCCAGGAGTGTGGGTTGTCCTAGAAACCAAGTGAAAAAGGTATTTTTAAGAGGAAGATTGAAGCCTGAGAACTGCCCACTGATTTTAGCAATTTGGAGGTCATTGGTGACCCTGAGGAGGGCATTTTTAGTAGCATTATCTCTTGGGTTCAAGAGAGGATAATGAGGGGAGAATTAAAGACAGTAAAGTGACTAACTCTTTTTTTTTTTTTTTTTTTGAGATGGAGTCTCGCTCTGTCACCCAGGCTGGGATGCAGTGGCGTGATCTCGGCTCACTGCAACCTCTGCCTCCTGGGTTCAAGCAATTCTCCTGCCTCAGCCTCCTGAGTAGCTGGGACTACAGGTGCGTGCCACCATGCCTGGCTAAAGAGACGGGGGTTTCACCATGTTAGCCAGGATAGTCTCGATCTCCTGACCTCATGATCCACCCGCCCTGGCCTCCCAAAGTGCTGGTATTACAGGCGTGAGCCACTGCGCCCAGTTTTGACCAACTCTTAAAAGGGGTTTTACTATAAAGAGAATGAGAGAAAGAGGTCTAATGCTAGAGGGGGAAGTGGAGTCAAGAGAGGCTTTTTTGTGATGTTTTTTATAACTTTTTTTTTTTTTTTGAGCCTCTCATGGTGGCACATGCCTATAGTCCGCAGCTACTTGGGAGACTGAGCTGGGAGGATTGCTTGAGCCTAGGAGTTCAAATCTAGCTTGGGCAACATAGCAAGACCCTGTCTTTAAAACCAAAACCAAAACCAAAAAATCCACACACATATAACCTTTTTATGTTTACCATATGTCAATACCAAAACAGTTTAAAAATCATGAGTATTCATTTTGATGAATTTTCCAAACTGAAAAGACCCCTGGAAGCACCACCAACATCAAGACAGAGAACACTTCTGGTACTCAGAGCGCTGCCCTCCACCTGCTCGTCATCCTCCACTCTATTCTCTACATCCTGAAGTGTAACCACTATTCTGACTTCTAATACCATAGATTGCTTTTGATTGTTTTAAACTTTACATAAATGGCATCATCCAATATGTATTCTTTTGTCTTACTTCAATTGTCCAATTTTGAGTTTGTGACTACCATCCATACTGTTTTATGTAGTTCAGATGTTTCATGCTCATTGCCATATATACAGTAATTCATTGTATGAATGTAGTACCACAATTTGTTTATCCATTCAACTGTTGATGATGTGACTAGTTTCTAGTTTCCAGTTTGGGGCTATTATGAATAACATTGATGTGAACATTCTAGTACAAGTCTTTTTGGTAAACTTTTTTTTTTTTTTTGGGGGGCAGGGTTTTGCTTCGTCACCCAGGCTGGAATGTGGTGGCACAATCACAGCTCACTGCAACCTTGACTTTCTGTATTTGAGTGATCCTCCCACCTCAGCCTCTGGAGTAGCTGGAACCACAGGGGCATGCCATCATGCCTGGCTAATTTTTAAAATGTTTTGTAGATATGGGGTCCTGCTATGTTGCCCAGACTGGTCTCAAACTCCAGGGCTCGAGTGATCCTCTTGCCTTGGCCTCCCAGAGTGTTGGTATTACAGATGTGAGCCACTGAGCCTGGCTCGTATGCATTTTTATTGGGGACATTTTTACTTATAAATTTTTTTCAATGACTTTTGGGGTACAAGTGGTTTTTGGTTACAATGATGAACTGTATACTGGTGAAATCTTAGATTTTAGTGCACCTATCACCTGAGTAGTGTACATTGTACCTAATACGTAGTTTTTAATCCCTCACCCCCTCCCACCCTACCCCTTCTAAGTCTCCAAAGCCCATGCCTTTTCATACCCATAGCTTAACTCTCATTTCTAAGTAAGAACATACAGTATTTGATTTTCCATTCCTGAGTTACTTCACTTGGAACAATGGCCTCCAGCTCCATCCAAGTTGCTGCAAAATACATTATTTTATTCTTTTTCATGGCTGAGTAGTATTCTATGGTATATACACCACGTTTTCTTTACCCACTCATTGGTTGGTTGGCACTTAGGTTGGTTCCAGATCTTTGCAATTGTGAATTGTGCTACAATAAACATGCATGCAGGTGTTTTTTGATATAATGACTTCTTTTCCTTTGGGGAGATACCCAGTAGGGGATTGTTGGATCAAATGGTAGATCTACTCTCAGATTTAGATTTTAATTTACTTTTAGATTTTAGATATAGAAATCTCCATTCTGTTTTCCATAGAGGCTGTACTAATTTACATTCCCACCAGCAGTGTATAAATGTTACCTTTTCACCACATTCATGCCAACATCTACTGTTTTTTGACTTTTTAATAATGACCATTCTGGCTGGGGTAAGGTGGTATCTCACTGTGGTTTTAATTTGGATTTTTGTGATGATTAGTGATGTAGAGTGTTTTTCCATATGTTTGTTGGCCATTTGTATGTCTTCTTTTGAGAAATATTTATTCATATCATTTGCCCACTTTTTAATGAGATCTTTTTTTGTTTTTTGTTTGCTAATTTGTTTGAGTTCCCTGTAAATTCTGGATATTAGTTCTTTGTCAGATACATAGTTTGCAAATATTTTCTCCCATTCTGTGGATTTCCTGTTTGCTTTGATGATTATTTTTTCTGTTGTGCAGAAGCTTTTCAGTTTAATGAGGTCCCATTTATTTATTTTTGTTTTTGTTGCATTTACTTTTGGGGTCTTAGTCACAAATTCTTTATCTAAGTCAATGTCCAGTAGAGTTTTTCCTGTTTTCTTCTATAATTTTTGTGGTTTCAGGTCTTAGATTTAAGTCTTTAATGATATTGAGTTGATTTTTGTATAAGGTGAGAGGGATCCAGTTTTATTCTCCCACATGGGGCTATGCAGTTTTCCCAGCAACATTTATTAAATAGGGTGTCCTTTCCCCAATTTATGTTTTTGTATGCTTTGTTGAAGATCAGTTGGTTGTTAGTTTTAAAAAAAGAGAAAAATCTACGAGTCTTTGGAAGGAATCTTTAGGGTTTTCTAGCTATATGATCATATCATCAGCAAACAGAGATGGTTTGACTGTCCCTTTTCCACTTTAGATGTCCTTTAGTTCTTTCTCTTGCCTGATTGCTCTGGCTAGGACTTCCAGTACTATGTTGAACAGAAGTGATGAAAGTGGGCATTCTTGTCTTGTTCCAGCTCTCAGGGGGAATGCTTTCAACTTTTCCCCATTTGGTATGATGTTGGCTTTCGGTTTGTGATATATGGCTTTTGTTATTTTGAGTTATGTTCCTTCTATGCCTAGTTTGTTGTCATTGTTTTTGTCATAAAGCAATGCTGGGTTTTGTCATGACATTGTTTTTGTCATAGAGCAATGCTGGATTTTACTTAATGCTCTTTCTGCATCTATTAAGATGATCATATGGTTTGGTTTTAATTCTGTTTATGTGATTTATCATATTTATTGACTTGCATATATATATAGAGAGAGAGAGAGCACAGATTTTTTTATTATTATACTTTAAGTTCTGCAGTACATGTGCACAATGTGCAGGTTTGTTACATATGTATACATGTGCCATATTGGTGTGCTGTACCCATTAACTGATCATTTACATTAGGTATATCTCCTAATGCTATCCCTCCCCCCTTCCCCCACCCAATGACAGGCCCCGATGTGTGATGTTCCCCACCCTGTGTCCAAGTGTTCTCATTGTTCAATTCCCACCTATGAGTGAGAACATTCGGTGTTTGGTTTTCTGTCCTTGCAATAGTTTGCTCAGAATGATGGTTTCCAGCTTCATCCATGTCCCTGCAAAGGACATGAACTCATCCTTTTTATGACTGCATAGTATTCCATGGTGTATATATGCCACATTTTCTTAATCCAGTCTATCATTGGTGGACATTTGGGTTGGTTCCAAGTCTTTGCTATTGTGAATAGTGCCACAATAAACATATGTGTGCATGTGTCTTTATAGCAGCATGATTTATAATCCTTTGGGTATATACCCAGTAATGGGATGGCTGGGTCAAATGGTATTTCTAGTTCTAGATCCTTGAGGAAGTGCCACACTGACTTCCTCAATGGTTGAACTAGTTTACAGTCCCACCAACAGTGTAAAAGTGTTCCTATTTCTCCACATCCTCTCTAGCACCTGTTGTTTCCTGACTTTTTAATGATTGCCATAACTAGTATGAGATGGTATCTCATTGTGGTTTTGATTTGCATTTCTCTGATGACCAGTGATGATGAGCATTTTTTCATGTGTCTGTTGGCTGCATAAATGTCTTCTTTTGAGAAGTGTCTGTTTATATCCTTTGCCCACTTTTTGATGCAGTTGCTTGTTTTTTTCTTGTAAATTTGTTTGAGTTCTTTGTAGATTCTGGATATTAGCCCTTTGTCAGATGGGTAGATTGCAAAAATTTTCTCCCATTCTGTAGGTTGCCTGTTCATTCTGATGGTAGTTTCTTTTGCTGTGCAGAAGCTCTTTAGTTTAATTAGATCCCGTTTGACAATTTTGGCTTTTGTTGCCATTGCTTTTGGTGTTTTAGACATGAAGTCCTTGCCCATGCCTATGTCCTGAATGGTATTGCCTAGGTTTTCTTCTAGGGTTTTTATGGTTTTAGGTCTAATGTTTAAGTCTTTAATCCATCTTGAATTAATTTTTGTATAAGGTGTAAGGAAGGGATCCAGTTTCCACTTTCTACATATGGCCAGCCAGTTTTCCCAGCACCAGTTATTAAACAGGAATCCTTTCCCCATTTCTTGTTTTTGTCAGCTTTGTCAAAGATCAGATGGTTGTAGACGTGTGGTATTATTTCAGAGGGCTCCGTTCTGTTCCATTGGTCTATCTGTCTGTTTTTGTACCAGTACCATGCTGTTTTGGTTACTGTAGCCTTGTAGTATAGTTTGAAGTCAGGTAGTGTGATGCCTCCTGCTTTGTTCTTTTGGCTTACAATTTTCTTGGCAATGTGGGCTCTTTTTTGGTTCCATATGAACTTTAAAGTAGTTTTTTCCAATTCTGTGAAGAAAGTCATTGGTAGCTTGATGGGGATGGCATTGAATCTATAAATTACCTTGGGCAGAATGACCATTTTCACGATATTGATTCTTCCTATCCATGAGCATGGAATGTTCTTCCATTTATTTGTGTCCTCTTTTATTTCATTGAGCAGTGGTTTGTAGTTCTCCTTGAAGAGGTCCTTCACATCCCTTGTAAGTTGGATTCCTAGGTATTTTATTCTCTTTGAAGCAATTGTGAATGGGATTTCACTCATGATTTGGCTCTCTGTTTGTCTGTTATTGGTAGAGGAATGCTTGTGATTTTTGCACACTGATTTTGTATCCTGAGACTTTGCTGAAGTTCTTTATCAGCTTAAGGAGATTTGGGGCTGAGACGATGGGGTTTTCTAGATATACAATCATATCATTTGCAAACAGGGACAATTTGACTTCCTTTTTTCCTAATTGAATACCCTTTATTTCTTTCTCCTGCTTGATTGCCTTGGCCAGAACTTCTAACACTATGTTGAATAGGAGTGGTGAGAGAGGGCATCCCTGTTTTGTGTCAGTTTTCAAAGGGAATGCTTCCAGTTTTTGCCCATTCCATATGATATTGGCTGTGGGTTTGTCATAAATAGCTCTTACTATTTTGCAATGCATTCCATCAGTACGTATTTTATTGAGAATTTTTAGCATGAAGGGTTGTTGAATTTTGTCAAAGACCTTTTCTGCATCTATTGAGATAATCATGTGGTTTTTGTCTTTGGTTCTGTTTGTATAATGATGGATTATGTTTATTGATTTGCGTATGTTGAATGAGCCTTGCACCCTAGGGATGAAGCCAACTTGATTGTGGTGGATAAGCTTTTTGATGTGCTGCTGGATTCAGTTTGCCAGTATTTTATTGAGGATTTTTGCATCAATGTTCATCAGGGATATTGGTGAAAATTCTCTTTTTTTGTTGTGTCTCTTCCAGGTTTTGGTATTAGGATGTTGCTGGCCTCATAAAATGAGTTAGGGAGGATTCCCTCTTTTTCTGTTGATTGGAATAGTTTCAGAAGGAATGGTACCAGCTCCTTTTTGTACCTCTGGTAGAATTCAGCTGTGAATCTGTCTGCTCCTGGACTTTTTTTGGTTGGTAGGCTATTAATTATTGCCTCAATTTCAGAACCTGTTACTGGTCTATTCAGGGATTCAACTTCTTCCTGGTTTAGTCTTGGGAGGGTGTATGTGTCCAGGAATTTATCCATTTCTTCTAGATTTTCTAGTTTATTTGCAGAGAGGTGTTTATAGTTTTCTCTGATGGTAGTTTGTATTTCTGTGGGATCGGTGGTGATATCCCCTTTATCATTTTTTATTGCCTCTATTTGATTCTTCTCTCTTTTCTTCTTTATTAGTCTTGCTAGCAGTCTATCAATTTTGTTGATCTTTTAAAAAAAACAGCTCTTGGATTAATTGATTTTTTATTTTTTTAAGGGTTTTTGGTGTCTCCATCTCCTTCAGTTCTGCTCTGATCTTAGTCATTTCTTGCTTTCTGCTAGCTTTTGAATGTGTTTGCTCTTGCTTCTCTAGTTCTTTTAATTGTGATGTTAGGGTATCAATTTTAGATCTTTCCTGCTTTCTCTTGTGAGCATTTAGTGCTATAAATTTCCCTCTACACACTGCTTTACATATATCCCAGAGATTCTGGTACGTTGTGTCTGTGTTCTTATTGGTTTCAAAGAACATCTTTATTTCTGCCTTCATTTTGTTATGTATCCAGTAGTCATTCAGGAGCAGGTTGTTCAGTTTCCATGTAGTTGAGCAGTTTTGAGTGAGTTTCTTAATCCTGAGTTCTAGTTTGATTGCACTGTGGTCTGAGAGACAGTTTGTTATAATTTCTGTTCTTTTACATTTGCTGAGGAGTACTTTACTTCCAACTATGTAGTCAATTTTGGAATAAGTGTGATGTAGTGCTGAGAAGAATGTATATTCTGTTGATTTGGGGTGGAGAGTTCTGTAGATGTCTATTAGGTCTGCATGGTGCAGAGCTGAGTTCAAGTCCTGGATATCCTTGTTAACTTTCTGTCTCATTGATCTGTCTAATGTTGACAGTGGGGTGTTAAAGCCTCCCATTATTATTGTTTGGGAGTCTAAGTCTCTTTGTAGGTCTCTATGGACTTGTTTTATGAATCTGGGTGCTCCTGTATTGGATGCGTAAATGTTTAGGATAGTTAGCTCTTCTTGTTGCATTGATCCCTTTACCATTATGTAATGGCCTTCTTTGTCTCTTTTGATCTTTGTTGGTTTAAAGTCTGTTTTATCAGAGACTAGGATTTCAACCCCTGCTTTTTCTGTTTTCCATTTGCTTGGTAGATCTTCCTCCATGCCTTTATTTTGAGCCTATGTGTGTCTCTGCATGTGAGATGGGTCTCCTGAATACAGCACACTGATGGGTCTTGACTCTTTATCAAATTTGCCAGTCTATGTCTTTTAATTGGAGGATTTAGCCTATTTACATTTAAGGTTAATATTGTTAAGTGTGAATTTGATCCTGTCAGTATGATGTTAGCTGGTTATTTTGCTTGTTAGTTGATGCAGTTTTCTCCCTAGCATCAATGGTCTTTACAATTTGGCATGTTTTTGCAGTGGCTGGTACTGGTTGTTCCTTTCCATGTTTAGTGCTTCCTTCAGGAGCTCTTGAAGGCAGGCCTGGTGGTGACAAAATCTCTCAGCATTTTTTGTCTGTAAAGGATTTTATTTCTTCTTCACTTATGAAGCTTAGTTTGACTGGCTATGGAATTCTGGATGGAAAATTCTTTTCTTTAAGAATGTTGAATATTGGCCCCCACTCTCTTCTGGCTTGTAGAGTTTCTGCCGAGAGATCTGCTGTTAGTCTGATGGGCTTCCCTTTGCAGGTAACCCAACCTTTCTCTCTGGCTGCCCTTAACAATTTTTCCTTCATTTCAACTTTGGTGAATCTGACAATTGTGTCTTGGAATTGCTCTTTTCGAGGAGTATCTTTGTGATGTTCTCTGCATTTCCTGAATTTGAATGTTGACCTGCCTTGCTAGGTTGGGGAAGTTCTCCTGGATAATATCCTGCAGAGTGTTTTCCAACTTGGTTCCATTCTCTCCGTCACTTTCAGGTACACCAATCAGACGTAGATTTGGTCTTTTCATATAGTCCCAGATTTCTTGGAGGCTTTGTTTATTTCTTTTTACTCTTTTTTCTCTAAACTTCTCTTCTCACTTCATTTCATTCATTTGATCTTCAATCACTGATACCTTTTCTTCCACTTGATTGAATTGGCTACTGAAGCTTGTGCATGCATCACATAGTTCTTGTGCCATGGTTTTCAGCTCCATCAGGTCATTTAAGGTCTTCTCTATGCTTTTTATTCTAGTTAGCCATTTGTCTAATCCTTTTTCAAGGTTTTTAGCTTCTTTGAGATGGGTTCGAACATCCTCCTTTAGCTTGGAGAAGTTTGTTATTACCAATTGTCTGAAGCCTTCTTCTCTCAACTCATCAAATTCATTCTCCGTCCAGCTTTGCTCTATGGCTGGCAAGGAGCTGCATTCCTTTGGAGGAGAAGAGGCACTCTGATTCTTAGAATTTTCAGCTTTTCTGCTCTGGTTTCTCCCCATCTTTGTGGTTTTATCTACCTTTGGTCTTTGATGATGGTGACCTACAGATGGGGTTTTGGTGTGGATGTCCTTTCTGTTTGTTAGTTTTCCTTCTAACAGTCAGGACCCTCAGCTACAGGTCTGTTGGAGTTTGGTGGAGGTCCACTTCAGACCTGTTTGCCTGGGTATCACCAGCAGAGGCTGCAAAACAGCAAATATTGCAGAATGGCAAGTGTTGCTGCCTGATCCTTCCTCTGGAAGCTTCATCTCAGAGGGTCACCCAGCTGTGTGAGGCATCAGTCGGCCCCTACTGGAAGGTGCCTCTCAGGCTACTCAGAGGTCAGGGACCCACTTGAGGAGGCAGTCTGTCCGTTCTCAGATCTCACACTCTGTGCTGGGAGAACCACTACTCTCTTCAAAGCTGTCAGACAGGGATGTTTAAGTCCGCAGAATTTTCTGCTGCCTTTTGTTCAGCTATGCCCTGCCCCTAGAGGTGGAGTCTACAGAGGGAGGCTGGCCTCTTTGAGCTGCGGGGGACTCCACCCAGTTCGAGCTTCCCAGCTGCTTTGTTTACCTACTCAAGCCTCAGCAATGGCAGATGCCCCTCCACCAGCCTCGCTGCCACCTTGCAGTTCAATCTCAGACTGCTGTGCTAGCAGTGAGTGAGGCTCCATGGGCATGGGACCCTCTGAGCCAGGTGTGGGATATGATCTCCTGGTGTGCCATTTGCTAGGACTGTTGGAAGAGCACAGTATTAGGGTGGGAGTGTCCCGATTTTCCAGGTACCTTCTGTCATCACTTCCCTTGGCTAGGAAAGGGGATTCCCCGACCCCTTGCACTTCCTGGGTGAGGTGATGCCCTGCCCTAGTTCAGCTCACACTTCGTGGGCTGCACCCACTGTCCAACAAGCCCCAGTGCGATGAACGTGGTACCTCAGTTGGAAATGCAAAAATCACCTGTCTTCTGCGTTGCTCATGCTGGGAGCTGTAGACTGGAGCTGTTCCTATTTGGCCATCTTTGAACCTCCCCCCTGACTTGCATATGTTAAACCTTCCCTCTATCTCTGGGACAAAGCCCATTTGATCATGATGTATTATGTTTTTGATTTGCTATTGGATTCTGTTTGCTGGTATTTTGTTGAGGACTTTTGCATCTATGTTCATCAGGAATATTGATCTGTAGTTTTCTTTTTTGTTATGTCATTTCCTGGGTTTGACACAGGGTGATACTGGCTTCATAGAATGAGTTTGGGAGGATTTTCTCTTTCTCAATCTTTTTGAATAGTCTCAATAGTATTGCTTCCAATTCTTCTTTGACTGTCTGGTAGAATTCAGCTATGAATCCATCTGGCCCTAGGCTTTTTTGTTGCTGGCAATTTCAATCAGTAAATTTTACTTAGTCAGTCTCACTGCTTGTTATCTGGTCTGTTCAGGATTTCTATTTCTTCCTGATTTAATCTGGGATGGTTGTAAATTTCCAGGAATTTATCCATTTCTTCTATGTTTTTTAGTTTGTGTGAATAGAGATGTTCATAGTAATCTCAACTGATCTTTTGTATTTCTGTTTCATTGGTTGTAGTGTCTCTATTTTCATTTCTAATTGAACTTATTCAAAACTTCTCTCCTCTTAGTTAATCTAGTTAATGGTCTATCAATTTTGTTTATCTTTTCAAAAAACCAACTTTTTGTTTTACTAATCTTGTGTAATATTTTTGTTTCAATTTCATTTATTTCTGCTCTGGTCTTTGTTGTTTCTTTTCTTCTCTAGCTTTGGGTTCCTTTGTTCCTGTTTCTTTAGCTCCTTGAGGTGCGATGTTAGGGTGTCAAGTTGTGATCTTTCAGACTTTTTGATGTAGGCATTTAGTGCTATAAACTTTCCTCTTAGCACCACTTTTGCTGTATCTCAGAAGTTTTGACAACTGTGTCATATTATCATTCATTTCAAGTAATTTTTAAATCTTCATCTTTATTTCATTGTTAACCCAAAATTTATACAGGAGCAGATTGTTTAATTTCCATGTATTTGTATAGTTTTGAGAATTCCTTTTGGAGTTGGTTTCTAGTTATTTCCTACTGTGGTCTGAGAAGATGCTTGATATGATTTTGATTTTTAAAAATTATTGATACTTGTTTTGTAGCCAATCATATGGTCTATGTTGGAATATATTCCATGTGCTGATAAGAAGAAAGTATATTCTATAGTTTTTGGGTAGGATGTTCTGTAAATATCTGTTAGGTCTACTTGTTTTAGAGTATTGTTTAAGTCATTGTTTCTTTGTTGACTTTCTGCCTCGATGATCTGTCTAGTGCTGTCAGTGGGGTGTTGAAGTATCCCACTATTATTGCGTTGCTCATTATCTCTTTCCTTAGGTCTAGCAGTAATTGTTTTATGAATTTTGGAGCTCCATAGTTAGGTACACATATATTTTGGATTATAATATTCTCTTGTCAGATTAATCCTTTTATCATTATATAATTGTAACCACCTAACAGGTTATTTCTGCCCACTGCACAAGCAAAATCAATTCATGGCATTGTGGTGAAGAAGGTGTTTAATTGATGCAAGGCCAGTCATGCCATGTGGTCAAACCAGGATGGAGATATTACTCAAATGAATCTCATCAAAGGCTTGTAGGTTAGGGGTTTTTCAAAGGCAGTTTTGGGGAAGGGATTGGGCTGACCAGACCAGGTGCTTGCTGCTGATTGTTTGGGTTGGAGATGAAATCACAGGGAGTTGAAGCTGTCCTCTTGTGCTGAGTCACTTCTGTGGGGCCACAGGAGTGGTTGGTGGGTCCATATGGGTCCAAGTGAAGCCATCGGTGTCAGACATGCAAAAAACCTGAAAAGATATCTCAAAAGGCTAATCTTAGGTTCTACAGTAGTAATGTTATCTGCATGAGTAATTGGGGGAGTTGCATATCTGTGACCTCTGGAATAATGGCTGTCAATCATTTATATCCACACCTTAGCAAAATTCAGGCTCTTCTCCTCCTCCTACGTCTGGTGGTCTCTCATTAGCTTTACAAAGGTGGTTGAGTTTTGGGAAAGATTATTATCATTTAAACTACAAACTAAATGTCTCCCAAAGCTAGCCAAGACTAAGCCCAGGAATAATTAAGGCAGCTTGAAGGCTAAAGGCAAGAGGGAGGTTGGCTACATCAGATGTCCCCCACTGCCATAATTGTCTCAGTGATATAATTTTTGCAAAGGTGGTTTTATAATGACCTTCTTTGTCTTTTTCTTTTTTTTAACTGTTGTTGCTTTAAAGTCTGTTTTATTTAATATAAGAATAGCCACTCCTACCCAGGCACGGTGGCTCACACCTGTAAATCCCAGCACTTTGGGAGGCCGAGGCAGGTATATCACCTGAGGTCAGGAGTTCAAGACCAGCCTGACAAAGATGGTGAAACTCCATCTCTACTAAATTTACAAAAACATTAGCTAGGCATGGTGGGGGGCACCTGTAATCCCAGCTACTCAGGAGGCTGAGGCAGGAGAATTGCTTGTACCCGGGAGGCAGAGGTTGCAGTGAGCTGAGATTGCGCCTTGCTCTCCAGCCTGGGCAACAAAGTGAGACTTCATCTCAAAAAAAAAAAAAAAAAAAAAAAGAATAGCTACTCCTGCTAGCCTTTAGTTTCCATATACACAGAACATCTTTTCCCACCCCTTTACCTTGTGTTTATGTGAATCCTTATGCATTAGATGAGTCTCTTGAAGACAGCAGATATTTGGTTTGTGATATTTTATCCATTCTGCCAATCTGTATGTTTTCAGTGGAGCATTTATGCCATTTATGTTTAATATTAACATTGAGATGTAAGGTACGATTCTCCTCATCATGTTGATTATTACCTGGATCCTTTTGTGTGTGTGTGTGTTATTGTTTTTATTTTTTTATTTTAATTTTTTTGAGACAGAGTCATGCTCTGTCACCCAGGCTGGAGTGCAGTGGCGAGATCTCTGCTCACTGCAAGCTCCGCCTCCCGGGTTCATGCCATTCTCCTGCCTCAGCCTCCCGAGTAGCTGGGACTACAGATGCCCGCCACCACGCCTGGCTAATTATTTGTATTTTTAGTAGAGATGGGGTTTCACCATGTTAGCCAGGATGGTCTCGATCTCCTGACCTCTTGATCCACCCCCCTTGGCCTCCCAAAGTGCTGGGATTACAGGTGTGAGCCACCGTGCCTGGCCATGTGTGTCTGTTATTGTTTTATAGGCCCTGTGAGTTTTATGCTTTCAAGAGGTTTTATTCTGATGCATGTCAACTTTTGGTTTCAAGATTTAGAAGTCCTTTTAGAATTTTGTGTATGGCTGGTCTGGTAGTTACAAATTCCTTCATCATTTGCTTGTCTGGAAAAGACTTTATTTCTCTTTCATTTATGAAACTTAGTTTTGCTGGACACAAAATTCTTGACTGACACTTATTCTGTTTAAGGAGGCTAAAGATTGGACCCCAATCCCTTCGGGCTTGTAAGGTTTCTGCTGAGGGGAAGATTTTTATCAATGACATAAATGTGTGATGATGGAAACAATCCAGTGGGAAGAGAAAATCGATGCAGGAGAGAAGAAAGAAAGCGTTTTTGGAGGGCTGCTCTTTAGTATATGAGAGTAGATGGAATCTATTCAACATGTAAAGGAGTCTTAGCTAGGCCTTAGATAGGAGTAGGAATTGTTTATCCAAAGTAAAATGAAGGAAGAGAGATTCCAGCAGGTTGGAAGACATGGTGGGAAGGACTTGAGGAAATTCTCCTCTATTGCTTATTTTACTCAATAAAGTAGGAAGCAAGGCTACCAGCTGTGAATGAGGAGTGGAAGAAGGCATTAGAGACTTGACGAGAGAAAAGAAGCCATGAAAGAGTTATACAAAAGTGTATGAGGTTTATTGGACTAGGGAAAGTATGTCTGCCAGGCGCTTTAAAGGGCCAACTGAAGTTAGTGACCAGAAATTCAAAGTGAGACAAGCCATTATGTCCAACAGCATGGGTGCAGGCAGAGAGTAGTGGGAAGCTGGATTTAACCAGAGTCATGGTTTAGCAAAGTGAACACAACAACCTGGGAGAGAGACAGGGGAACTTAGGGAGTGCCCGAAGGCATGATAACATTAATAGAGATCCTCCTCCAGTGAATGTCACCAGCCTCCCAGTTGCTCAACTGAGAAACCTTGACCTTTTCCTCAACCCCTAACACCCAAACACCAAGTGGTATTGATTTCACTTCCTAAATATCTCCTCCTTTCCTCATTGGATTAAGCTACTGTAATTTGTCTTCATGTTTATATTGTTTCCCCCATAGCAGCCAGAGGTGATGTTTTAGAAATTACAAGCCTGATCATGTAACTACCTACTTACAAGCTTCCAGCAGCTTCTTTTTTTTTTTTTCAAGTGGCAGTTTTAAGTTTGTGGGTTTTTAATTTATATATGTGAAATAACTTTTTATAGGCAAAAATAATAATAGCATGCTTCTTACTGCCCTTAATGTGAAATGACTCACAAGACCTTGGTGTGGCCAATTCTCCAGCCTCTTTTTTGGCTTATATTTTTCCTTCTTCCCCATATGCCAGCCCTACTTTCTTCTTTCAATTCTTCAAAGTCAGTCATCTCTGAGGGTGCATATACCCCCAGAGAATGCCCAAGATGATTCACTGGGATGAGGGAAAAAAATACTAGAACTTCCTTTTATATTTATTTGTGATTATATATTTTTAATTTCTGTGATTATATATATTGAAAATGTGTAAATCAGTAGTACATGGATACACTTTATAAATACATATACATATATTAGAGTAGTGCTCAAAAATGTTTTATTATGCACATGCAGTTGTAAGAATATGTTCAGAGACCACATGTACCATTTACCCAGTTTCACACAAACTTGCATCTTGCAAAACTATAGTCATAACCTTGATATTAATATTGATCTAATTCACTGATCTTATTAAGATTTTCCCAGTTCTTGTATTCATGCATGTGTATGTATTTTAACTCTATGGAATGTTATCACATAAATAGGTTGTTATATTCCCCACAACAGTAAAGATACAGGACAAGTCCATTATCACAAGGGCCCTTCAAGTGGCTCTTCTGTAGCCACCTCCTAATCCCCTATACCCTGTCCCTGACTCCTGCCAGCCACTAATCCATTCTCCATTTCTATAATTTTGTCATTCCAAGAAAATTATATACAAGAAATCATACAGTAGTAACCTTTTAGGATTGGCATTTTTCACTCACCACACTTCTCGGGCAATTCATCTAAGCTGTTGTATCAATAGTTGGTTCATTTTTATTGCTGAGTGGTATTCCACGTATGAAGGTACCACAATTTGTTTAGCCATTCACCAGCTGAGGACATGTAGATTCTTTGCAGTTAGGAGCTATTATCAATAAAGCAACTAATGATGTTGAATATTAAAAAAATGTTTTATTGACAAAGGAAGCCAATCAAAAAAGCTTGTAGACCATAACCCTAATGTTTCAGGTCTTTCCTACCTCAAGATCTTCTGTCCTACCCATCCCTACTTTTAGAACCTCTCCCTACTTTTCTCTAGCTAACTCTTGGACTCCAGAGAAAGTGTTAAAAGTCTTCCCTAACCCCCAGACCAGGGGTATATCCCCCTGTTTTATGCCCCTAATGCTCCTGGCACTTTTCCCCCTAAGCCCACTGTACCTGATATTTTCTATCTGCCCCTCCAGATCTACTCTCCACCCTTCTTCATTCTGCTCTCAGCCCAGGACTACATCAAATCTCCTTAGTCCTCTGGGTTCCAGTTGACTTTGATCTCTAGGGAGCCCTTGCAGGGGAAGGAAGGAGAAGGAGGGCCTGATTTTATTCCTCCAGCCCCTCACAGTAAGGCTGACTCAGGCAACTTTTGTGTCTAGAAGGAAAGCCTCAGCTTCTCTCTACACAAAACTATCTTCCTAGGTTTTAATCTCTGCTCCCTTCCCTTTGTCCCCTTGGTCCTGTAGATGTATTTTGCTTGGTCTAATCTAGGTTTTAAAATTTGAATTAGTTGTTGATACTTAATAATTGGAAGATTTTGCATAAAGTTTCAGATGTCTGGCTTCTCTTGAAAAAAAATCAGAAGGTTTGACAACACTGAGCCTCCATTCCAAATAGTAACCATTGTGTGGCCTTGAGTAGAGCCACCTCTTCCACTGGGGCAGCTACTCTTAAGGATTCACCATCCCCACTAACTCCCTGTTCCATACAATAACCTTGCTTTGCTATTACCACCCTGGCACTAGGAGTCCTGGTTTAAAGAATGTGTTGCCCGCTAGGTGGGACCTGTGTCAGACTTCTCATCAGATTTGGAGAAAGGGCATGCTGGCCTCTCCCATCTGTCTACTTCTCTCTGTCTCCCCTTGCGCCACATAGAGCACCCTCTCTCTGGGGTTTCTATCATCCCCTCCTAGACTCCCACTTGCTCCCAGGCTTGCTGCTCCTCTCTGCACTTCTCACATCTTGCCAGAGTGCTTTTTTTTTTTTCTTTTTTTTGAGGTGGAGTCTCACTCTGTCACCTAGGCTGGAGTGCAGTGGTGTGATCTTGGCTCACTGCAACCTCTGCCCCCTGGGTTCAAGCAATTCTCCTGTCTCAGCCTCCCAAGTAGCCAGAATTACAGGCGGCTGCCACCGTGCCTGGCTAATTTTTTGTATTTATAGTAGAGACGGGGTTTCACTTTCACCATCTTGACCAGGCTGGTCTTGAACTCTTGACCTTGTGATCCACCCGCCTCGGCCTCCCAAAGTGCTGGGATTACAGGTGTGAGGCATCACACCTGGCCCAGAGTGCTCTTTTTAAATGGGACTCAGATTACAACCCTTTTTCTTAAAACCTTGCTATGTTTTCTCATTGCCCTATAGTTAAAGCCTGCATTTCTAAAGCAGTCTCCTGGCTTATCTGACCTTTACCTACTACCAGGCTGATCTGGGGCCACCCCTCCTCATTCTGCTTTTCCAGAACAGTGGGTTCCTCAAGCATACACCTTATGTCTTGCCTGGGCAGCACACTTGCCAAGCTCCTAGGCCAAGTATGAGGCCTCTCTCCTCACTTCCTGGTCACAATTTAAGTGCCCTTACCCAGATAGTGCCTTTCCATTCTCTGTCTGTATCTCTTCTTAATGGGTGCTATGCTTGTAAGAAGGGATTTTTTTTTTAGTCTTTCTCTCATTGGACTGTGAGAACAGTGTTTATCTTTTTCACTGCCTGGTGTATAGTAGGTGCTCACTGAACATTTATTGAAAGAGCAGATTTAGAGATCTAGCTCTTCATGGAATAGCAGTTTCTACCACCTAGCGACAATGTGGAATACCAGGGCTTCTAAAGTGTTTAGTATGATCATACATTTATGTTATGAGGCCTGCCTGTAGGGTGATTGCACATGAGGTGAGGCCATCGAGGCACCTAGGGCAGAGGATTTAAGGAAGCTTTCACCCTTACAATGCCTCTCCTGCCACACTCTAGACCTGGCTCTGGGAGGGAAGCCTTTGCTAAGAACCATGAAAGGAAAGGAGAAAAAGAAAACTAGGGTGGTGCTAAAGGGAGATTTGTGACGGCAGCCTGACACCTACCACCTGATTCTTGAACACTCACTGTGGATAGAATGGTGTATGGTGGCCACAGGGAGGAGGGGGCAGCAGAGTGATGATACCTTAACTGACACCTGAGTCAGTAATGGGAGAACTGAGGAGAAGCAGTGGGTTCTTCTACAGGAAATCGAAGGGTGGAATTCATTAATCTAGCCCTTAAAACAACAGCTTACCCAACATGCTACACAAAACCAGGTTTCTGTTTCAGATAAATAGGTGAAGGGACTCTTAATCCTAAAGACTGAAAAGTAGAAAAGAAAGGGGAAGAAGAGTGCCTCAAGGATTGCCATTGGAGGTTCTTTTGCTGGGGCTGATTGCCAGCTGAGATTATTCAAGCCCCGGAGCAAACATTCTGCTCCTGCTCCCTTAGAGCTGCCCTCCCACCGCTCAGTATTGCCTCCTGCAAGGGGCGGGCTGGCTGCAGCAGACACCAGTGAACCCTTTTTCCATTCCAGAAGTCCCAGTGGACCTACTTTAATATACCAATAACACTCCTATTTTAAACTAGCTGTATCCATTTTCGTTCTAATAGTCCCAGTGCTAAAGTTTTTCAAAGCAGTTATTTTGTAAGTAGGTCAAACAGGTACTTTGGGATCCTGTTCTGTCTGTTTGCTTGCCAGGTAACCTCTTTGTTATCTAATTCAAAGTCTGGTACAGTTTGAACCAAAACAAAAAAGGAATGATGTTTCACTTTGGAGTCAAGATTCATTCATTTTCTAACATTAATCATTTTCGTTACACAATAAGTCTATATTCATGATAAAAAATAGAAAATACGAATAAGCAAAACTAAATTGAAAGGAAAACCATCTGTGATCTGCCAATTAGAAAATCTCTATTCTAAACATTTTGGTAAATATGCTACCAGATTTTTATCTATGCAAATGTGTATTTGTATTTTTCCTCACTTGTATAGTGGACATCTTTTCATATTAATAAATAAGTTAGCATCATTACTTTTGATAGCTTCATGGTGTGAAATTATAAAATTAGGCCTACCACACTCTATTTTAACTATCTCTCTTGCTGGGTACTTAAGCTATTCCCAATATCACAGAAGCCTTTTTATACATGCATCCTTGTACATGCATCAGATTCTTTAAGATTGCCGAAGGTGAAATGGTTGGGTCCCAGGGTGCAACTATTTTTTAGCATTTCAATACATAATACCAAAGTGCAATCCAGAACCATTGTACCAATTAATGCTCCCGCCAGCAGCACATTGCAGTGTTGATTTCCTCCTGGCCTCACCAGCACGCTGTCAACACTGGGTACTGGTGTGTCGTGTACATAACATTACATGCCAGGCACTGAGAGTGAAATAAAACAGTTCATGTTGGGAATTGGGCAAGAGAGGGAGATAAACAAGGGAGGTGACATCTACAGACCGGTTAGCTGAGATTACAGTACATTGGGGCTCCAAGTGCACAGAATCTGAACATCATGTTCATCCTAGGACAAGTGTTGCAGAGGCTTCCTGAAGAGGTTCATTCTGAGGCTTACCTTGAAGGATCATCAGGAATTAATGATGAGTATATTAAGCCATTCTCGCATTTCTATAAAGAAATGCCTGAAATTGAGTAATTTTTTTTTTTTTTTCCCCAAGACGGAGTCTTGCTTTCTCACCTAGGCTGGAGAGCAGTGGTGCGATCTCGGCTCACTGCAACCTCTGCCTCCCTGGGTTCAAGTGATTCTCCTGCCTCAGCCACCCGAGTAGCTGGGATTACAGGTGCCTGCCACCGGGTCCATCTGATTTTTGTATTTTTAGTAGAGACAGGGTTTCACCATGTTGGCCAGGCTGGTCTCAAACTCCCGACCTCGTGATCCTCCCGCCTTGGCCTCCTGAAGTGCTGGGATTACAGGCGTGAGCTGCCGCGCCCAGCCAAAATTGAGTAATTTATAAGAAAAAAAGGTTTTATTAGCTCATGATTCTGCAGGTTGTACAGGAAGCGTGGTGGCATCTGCTTCTGTAGAGGCCTCAGGAAGCTCCAATCATGGTGGAAGGTGGAAGGCACATCACACTGTGAAAGCAGGAGCAAGAGTTGGGGGAACATGCCACAAGATCCCACCACTTTTAAAGAACCAGATCTCATGTGAACTCAGAGCGAGAGCTCACTTATCACTAAGGAGATGGCCCAAGCCATTCATGAGACATCAGCCTCCATGACCCAAACACCTCCCACCAGACTCCACCTCCAACATTGGGGATTACATTTCAATGAGATTTGGGTGGGGACAAATGTCCAAACTATATTGATGAGTGAAAGCAAGAGTAAAGAACAGGGAAGGAATGATGGAGAGAATGATCCAGATAGAGAAAATCTTCTAGGCATGAATGTTCAGCACCTTTTCAGGGAGCAACAAAAAGTTCTGTATTGGTTGCAATGAAGGGTGCATGGGGCATTGGGGATGGTGGACAGGAATGACGGACAGTGAGGCTGATGAGATGAGCTGGGTCTCATCAAGAAGTTCTCTCCGGGCTTAGCAAAGGAGCTCTAGCTTTATCTGGAAACTTTCCTTGGGAGGCAGGACTTGGCATCAAAACCTGTGTGTGGAAGACTCACACCGATCCAAGGGAAGGGCACTGATACTGGGCTCAAGCATTGCTTTGTCATTCCCTAATGAGCTCTCTCAGCTTGGGAACAGCCACTCTCTGTCTAGTAAAGGAAAGGAGCTGATCCAGGTCCTCTCCAGTTCTAACTATGCTCCTGTGAATTCTGGCACAATTTTTACTTTTTTTCCTTGCAGAAAAGGTGGCCATTAAGATCCTGGACAAGACCAAGTTAGACCAGAAAACCCAGAGGCTACTATCCCGAGAAATCTCCAGCATGGAAAAGCTGCACCATCCCAACATCATCCGCCTTTACGAAGTAGTGGAGACCCTATCCAAGCTGCACTTGGTGATGGAGTATGCAGGGGGTGGGGAGCTCTTCGGAAAAATTAGCACTGAGGGGAAGCTCTCTGAACCAGAAAGCAAGCTCATCTTCTCCCAGATTGTGTCTGCCGTGAAGCACATGGTGAGCAGGGGTGACGAGTGAGAACCTTGCTCCCATTGCACTGACACTGGGAGCACAGGGCTTTAGGTTACTAACCCTCAAGTGTCCCAGAGGGCTTTTGTCCTACAAAGCAGACAGTAGTCCCTTCTGAGTCAGAAGTCTGGCTGGGATCATGCTCCTTGCCTGTGAAGCAACAACCAGGGATGTCCAGTTACACGTCAACCTCCTAGCTTCTGCAGACATTGGCAGGAATCACTGGGAGCAGCTGATGAATATTATCCACTCCCTGGCCATACCCATTTCTCCAACCTCATCTTCCACTATCTGGATAGCTGGCTCCTCACTGCTTCTTGGTTTTGCTTTCCTACTTCTGTCTAGGATGCCCTCATATGACATCTCACATTCTAAATCCTATCCATACTTCATGCCCAGCTTGGTTCTCTCTCTCTCTCTCTCCCCCACTCCCCCTCTCCGTGTGTGTGTGTGTGTGTGCGTGTGTGTGTGAGAGAGAGAGAGAGAGAGAGAGAGATGTTCTTCAATCTCACATCAGTTATACTGATATTTTGCCTTCAGTAAGATCCCCTAGCTATTATTGCCTCTGTGCCCAGTAGATTAACACTTGGTTGTGTCTTTCTTTTTTCCCTTCCTTCCTGCCTGCCTTCCTTCCTTCCTTCCTTCCTGCCTGCCTTCCTTCCTGCCTGCCTGCCTTCCTTCCTTTTCTTCCTCCCTTCCTTTCTTTTCCTTCCTTCCTCCCTTCCTTCCTTTCTTTCTCTTTGTTTCTTTTTTTTTTTAGACAGAGTCTTCCTCTGTCACCCAGGATGGAGTGCAGTGGCATGATCTTGGCTCACTGCAACCTCCGCCTCCCGGGTTCAAGCGATTCTCCTGCCTCAGCCTCCCAAGTAGCTGGGATTACAGGCATGTGCCACCATGCCTGGCTGATTTTGTGTTTTTAATAGAGATGAGGTTTCACCATGTTTGTCAGGCTTGTCTTGAACTCCTGACCTCAAGCGATCCACCTGCCTCGGTCTCCCAAAGTAGTGGGATTACAGGCATGAGCCACCGTGCCTGGCCGGTTGTTTCATTCTTATTTTAGTTCTTTGGTTACTTCTTTAGATAAATCTGGACTCCTAGTGCACACTCTGTAGTTCTCCCAAGAACTGGCTGTTTTTTTGCCTCCTTAATTTTGGCCGTATTGCGGGCCATACAGGAGGAACCTGACTTGCAGACCTGAGTATCACTTTTACTACCAAAAGTTTTAGTCAGTCACCATCTTTACTCAGATCCCAGTTGAACGGATCTGTCAGAAAAGAGACACTTGGCTAGGGTCTATATTAGTTGAGAGGCTATTTCCAATTCACTTCTCAGCCTGCATCGTTGTGGGAGCAAGAACTGGGATCAGTGAGCCACAGTGAACCTCATTACGTGCCAGGCACTGAAAAAGTCAAATAAAACAGTCCATGCTAGCAATGGGGCAAAAGAGGGAGAATTTGCAAGGGAATCTGTGGCCTAGAGGGCCCAAAATAGCAGTAGGGAAGGAGAGGAGGAAGAAAAAGAAGTGAGCCAGGGAGAAGAGCTTGACTGTAGTGGTGGTGGATGTTTCAGACCTGTGATATATGACCAATCATCATTTAAGTGGCTTTGGGCTGTGGTGAGCTTTCCCAGGGCCAGAGAATAAGCCAGACCCATACCAAGTGATAGAACAGATGGGCAAAGAGTCTTCCACATTCTACTTGGAAAAGTAACTTGGTGGGAGAACAGAAGAGAATCCAGCAATAGAAGGTACAGATGTTAGTCTTCAGCAGCTCTACTCCCTGCCATTTCTCCAACGCTCTGCAAACAGGAAGTGTGTTTCATAGCCATAGATCCACATCTTATTGAGTTTGTTTATATGCCAAGACCATGCTGAGCACTGTTCTCATCATATATAGTTAGCATCCTATATAGTTCTCACCACAGCCTATGGTTATCAGTATCCCACTTTACAAAGAAGGAAACTGACATTCACAGTACCCAGCTGGTATAGTTGAACCTAGAATTGACCAGACTGTCCCCTCCAAAGCCTGGATTCTTATTCCAGGAGGGCCATGAGGCAAGGTGACAAACACAAAGCCATTTTCCAAGAGCCCTTGGGACTGAACAGGTCAAGGGTCCTCTGAAGATTGTCTGGATTCAGGATGCAAGGGTGGGAGTGGAGCATGTGCCCACAATCCACAGTGTGTTCTGTGGCTAGATCCTTGCCAAATGCAACCACCTCCCTTTGGCTGAATTCTGTAAAGATAAAAGAGTCCACCCCAAAAAGCATGGCCGGAAAGTCAGGGGAGGGCTCCAAGCCTTCCTGGTCAAACGATCCATCAGCCAGAAAAACCCATGTATGACCTCAACAACTAAGGATTACTGTTTCATTGTATTTCAGAATGTGTAGTTTCATAAGGTCTGGGTCTTATTTCTGGTGTTAGTTTCTGAGTCCACATGTGTGGAACAGACTCCAACCTTTACCACATAGAATAGGAACTTTGGTCTATTTGGGGAGGTGTGGGCATTACATTGGGCTAAAGGTTATGACAGGGTTTGCTATCATGACTTAAGTTGATCCTCACTGAATTTGTTATTCCACCATCATTATCTCACTGTTTCAGAGCAACTGATACATTTTTTATTTTGACATTTTACTGTAAAAATAACTTTTCTCTATGTCTTCTTCCACAGCATGAAAACCAAATTATTCATAGAGATCTGAAAGCAGAAAATGTATTCTATACCAGTAATACTTGTGTGAAGGTGGGCGATTTTGGATTCAGCACAGTAAGCAAAAAAGGTGAAATGCTGAACACTTTCTGTGGGTCTCCTCCCTACGCTGCGCCTGAACTCTTCCGGGACGAGCACTACATTGGCATTTACGTGGATATCTGGGCCTTGGGGGTGCTTTTGTACTTCATGGTGACTGGCACCATGCCATTTCGGGCAGAAACCGTGGCCAAACTAAAAAAGAGCATCCTCGAGGGCACATACAGTGTACCGCCGCACGTGTCAGAGCCCTGCCACCGACTCATCCGAGGAGTCCTTCAGCAGATCCCCACGGAGAGGTACGGAATCGACTGCATCATGAATGATGAATGGATGCAAGGGGTGCCATACCCTACACCTTTGGAACCTTTCCAACTGGATCCCAAACATTTGTCGGAAACCAGCACTCTCAAGGAAGAAGAAAATGAGGTCAAAAGCACTTTAGAACATTTGGGCATTACAGAAGAGCATATTCGAAATAACCAAGGGAGAGATGCTCGCAGCTCAATCACAGGGGTCTATAGAATTATTTTACATAGAGTCCAAAGGAAGAAGGCTTTGGAAAGTGTCCCAGTCATGATGCTACCAGACCCTAAAGAAAGAGACCTCAAAAAAGGGTTCCGTGTCTACAGAGGGATAAGACACACATCCAAATTTTGCTCGATTTTATAAATTGCACTAGACTGCTTGTAATTAACCAAGAGGATTGTTGCTGCTTCTAAATTTTTTTCAAGGACAACTTGAGGGGAGACATTTTTGTAATTTTTAAATAAACTTAAATTTGAGATATGCATTTTTTTCTCCAAAAAGTCTATTAGCTCAGATTCTGGCTTGATTTGGGATCTTGTTTTATTATCAAATTTCAGCATTCATTCATTTAATCAAGAAATATTTATCCAGTGCCTCCTGTGTGTCAGGCACTATTTAAGGTGCTAGGGAAACAGCAAGAAATAAATAGGCAAGGTCCCTCCTCTCATGTGCAGGATGTTCTAGCCCAGGACAAAGGTACTAACAACTACATTTTTTAAAAAAGAGAAAGATCAGTGATAGATGCTATGCAGAGAATTCAAAAAGGGTGATCTGATATCAGAGGCTTGCTACTTTGGATTAGTCATTAAGGAAGGCCACTTTGAGTACATATAAGTTTAAGATCTGAATGAGAAGCAGGAGTGTCTTTTACAAAATGCCAGAGCATTCCATGCAGCTAGGGGTTTCAGACTCAGTTCCCCCCAAAACAGAGCCTAAGACAAAGGCTTCCATATAAAGTAGTTAGGGCTTTCCAGAGGCCCCACACTACACAGCCTGAGTAGCAGTTTGCTCAGAAGCCAAAATTGCTGCAATCTTTCTTTTATGGGATGCACTTGCAACTGGCAGCCGTGTTAAATGGGTGGGAGGAATACACCAGATACAATATATGTGCTTCCAAAGTCCAGAGGGACCTACTAAATCCTATGCCTCTATCTTAGTGTTAAGAGGTGGGAGGTGCAAGAAATTGTTCTTTACTATAGAAGAAATATCTAGGCATGCCTCAACTCATTGGTCTTCTAAACTCTTCATCAATGTGGCATGCCCCGGATTCTTCACAGAGTCTATAATCCACACCCTGGCACATGTAAGCCTTACTAGGGCATTGGTAATACTTGCCACTTCCTGATAGCCAATCCCCCTAGCATGCTCTCACAATATAGTGGGCCAGCATGATGTCCTGTAGAATGTCAAGATGATCAAGGTCCTTTTGGATTATATTGTGATATAGAGAAGGAGATTTAAGATTGTTTTGGGGCAATAGAGTAAATGAGAATCGCTCTCCATCCCAGAGAAATGTGAACTGCTTTTGATCCTCCTTTCTGATGGAAATTTAGAAGAATGAATTTGCCAAATCAATAGCTGCATATCAAATGCCAGAGGCTGCCAGTAAAGATACCACATCCAATATGGCAGCTACAACTGAGACTAGCAGTAGTCCATCATCATTCTCCATTATCCATCTGCTCTTTTTCAGAAGTGTGATGGTAACTTAAATGAGATTATGATGGAGCCCATTACACTTGCATCCCTAAAATTTTTTGATGGTGACACTGATGTCTGCCATTCCTCATGTGGATTGCTCATGATTTATTAACATGGCCAGAAAGAGGTTTCCTCTTTCTCCTGTAATGGTTGTTACTTCACAGGTCTAAGACCTCCACAGAGGTCCAAGTATATTGATCCCAAATATGTACTTAGAGATTGGGAGAATAATTCCAAGGTGGGAACCATTATGTGATAGACTTTGGCCAGGACTCCCTTTATCATATGGTTTCCATAACCCCTCATCTACGTACAAAGCCATAATGGTATCCGGTTCTGAAAAATTCTGGGTATGTACATCATATATACTTGTGAAAGCAAGGCCTTTCCTCAAGACCAGTCCTCCTTTTCATTGTGCACTGGATCTGTAAATTGACTTAGCTCTGGAAGCTGATGAAGAGACCGTGATTTTCCCATTGTGACAGGCTACCTTAGCTTTATGCTCACCAGTTTTCCTTGTTTTTTCTTTTTTTTGGTCATACAAGTCAAGTAACAGAGTAGTCAGCTGTCTCCCAAAATTCCATGATTTATTAGCCATTGTCACAAAGCCCTGCAGATCAAGGCAGCCTGATTGATTTCCACTCCAGCCTTACTGTTTATTATATTGTGTCCACCTTGCCTCTGACATTTAAGTAATAATACATGACCTCTACCATTCTAGTCTCATCATCCCCACTGATGATATCATGCTCAATTCCATGGCAGCATTTCCTACCATCAACCCCTGCCTGCAATGGGCAGCCACCACTGAGCTTTTCTTACATGCTGCTGCAGCCCTCACCAGTGCATTCCTTTTTTAAAAAAATTATTTTCTATTCATATACAATTGTACATATTTATGGGGTACATGTGATATTTTGATACATGTATACAAGGTGTAATGATCAAATCAGGGTATTTAGGATACCCCATCACCTCAAACATTTATCATTTTTTGGTGTTAGGAAGACTTCAACTTTTCCAGCTATTTTGAAATATACGATACATTATTATTAACTATAGTCACCCTGCTCTGCTATCAAATAGTATAACTTATTCCTTCTAACTGTATGTTTGTACCCATTAACCAACCTGTCTTCATCCTCCACCCCTACCATCCTTCTCAGCTTATTAAGCACCATTCTACTTTCTACCTCCATGAGATCAACTTTTTAGCTTTATATACAAGAACATGTGATATTTGTCTTTCTGTGCCTGGCTGATTTCACTTAACCTAATGACCTCCAGTTCCATCCATGATGCTGCAAATGATATGATTTCTTTTTTTTTTTTTTTTTTTTTTTTTTTTTGAGACAGAGTCTCACTCTGTCGCCCAGGGTGGAGTACAGTGGCGCCATCTCAGCTCACTGCAACCTCCGCCTCCCGGGTTCAAGAGATTCTCCTGCCTCAGCCTCCCAGTAGCTGGGATTACAGTCACCTGCCACCACGCCCAGCTAATTTTTGTATTTCTAGTAGAGATGGGGTTTCACCATGTTGGCCAGGCTGGTCTTGAACTCCTACCCTCATGTGATCTGCCCACCTTGGCCTCCCAAAGTGCTGTGATTACAGGCATGAGCCATCACGCCTGGCTGATTTTATTCTTTTTTATGGCTGAATATTCCATTGTGTTTATATACATTTTCTTTATCCATCCGTTGATGGAAACTTATGTTGGTCCCATCTCTGCTATTGAGAATAGTGCTGCAACACACATGGGAGAGCACAGGTATTGCTTTGATATACTCATTTCCTTTCCTTTGGATAAATACCCAGTAGGTGGACTGCTGAATCCCACGGTGGTTGTATTTTTAGTTTTTTCAGAAACTGCTATACTCTCTTCCATGATGGCTGTACTAATTTATATTGCCACCAACTGTGTGTAAGAATTCCCTTTTCTCTAGAAAAATACAAAAAGAAAACAAAAAATTCCCTTTTCTCTGCATCCTCACCAGCATTTATTATTGTCCTTTTGATAATAGTCATTCTAACTGGGGGTGGGATGCTATCTCATTGTGGTTTTGATTTGCCTTTCCCTGATAATTAGTGATGTTGAACATTTTTCCACTTACTTGGCCATCTGTATGTCTTCTTTTGAGAAATGTCTTTTCAGATCCTTTTCCCATTTTTTAATGAGATTATTATTATTATTATTATTATTTGCTGTTGAGTTCCCTGTATATTCTGGATATTAGTCCCTTGTTGGATGAACAGTTTGCAAACCAGTGCATTTTACATTGCCTTAGTGAAGGCAATGTCTTCCTGAGGAACGTAGTTAGACGGTTGTTCAGTCTCACATAATGAATCCATTCTAACATTCGCACCTCCTGGAACTTTCCAACTCTTTCTTCAATACCATACACCAAGGCAGTTCCACCATCTTCACCTCATTTACTGTGTGCCACAATCATATCCAAGCCTCAGCAGCCATCCCAACAGAATATTATGACCAAATTCAGGTGGTGTTCACTTCTAAGTCATGGGTAAACATTCCTATAGTAATCTTTTTTTTTTTTTTTTTGAGACGGAGTTTCACTGTTGTTGCCCAGGCTGGAGTGCAATGGCATGATCTTGGCCCATTGCAACCTCCCGGGTTCAAGCAATTCTCCTGCCTCAGCCTCCCGAGTAGCTGGGATTACAGGCATGTGCCACACGCCCGGCTAATTTTGTATTTTCAGTTGAAACGGGGTTTCTCCATGTTGGTCAGGCTGGTCTCGAACTCCCGACCTTAGGTGATCTGCCTGCCTCAGCCTCCCAAAGTGCTGGAATTACAGGCACGAGCCACTGTGCCCGGCTCCTATAGTAATCTTTCTTATCCCGCCTTATAGTCTTCCCTCAACTTCCACCTTTGGCTTAACACCCTCAAAATCATTCACACACATTTTCCCCTGGTTCCTGACAGTATATATCAGGTTCTGCAGTTCATTCAGTATCTACACTATTTTCCCCCAGACGGAGGTTGTATTTCTCCACTCAGCCTCTACTGAGAAGTCACCCTGGTTCTTGGTTTGGAGAATAATAAGGGTTCTGGAAGAGAATGTGGAGGTCAAGAGCTGCCTCACTGGAAGCCTTGGCAGGGTCTTCAGGCAAGGGAGCATGAGCTGCTTCTGCCAGCCCCACATTAGGAAAATCCAGGTTTGCAATATTTTCAGGGTCATCCACTGTATTACTAACTTAGGTCTCAGTGTCCTATTCTCTTTTTGTCAAACCTAAACTTTCATAAAGGAAAATTGTCAAGACTTAGTATTTTCCAACCTTACAACTAGATACTGGGCCTATTTCAGGTAGTTTTCTCTCCACTGCAGGAGATAAGGCTCTCCTTCAACCTTGCCTTAAACAGACAGTTGGCTGACTTGAGCCTGTTATTTTGTTTTTCAGGCTTCCAAAGCAGTTAATAAAAGCTGGCCAAGTCCACAGACTTTATCACTGCCCCTCTACTGTTCCAGTGCCATAGGTACTACAGGATCCAATGCTTCATATTCTACCTACACCTACAGATGACAGTGTCAGTGGTGACTGTGCTGCTCCTGCATGCCACAGGCTATCACCACTCTGCTTACCAACACTGCACCAGTGTTCTCCTGATGTCATCACAAATTCACAAACTTAGTGGCTTAAAACAACACAAATGTATCATCTTACAGCTCTGGGAGATAGAAGTCTGACATGAGTCTTAGTGGACTAAAATCAAGGTGTTTCCAGGGCTGTGCTCCTTTCTGGAGGCTCTAGGGGAGAATCCATTTAATTGTTAACTTTCTAGAGGTTGCCTGCATTCCTTAGCTCATGGTCCTCTTCCTTCACCTTCAAAGCCAGCAACATTGCATTTCTTTGGCCAACCTTCTGTAGTCGCTCTCCCTTGACCACCAGCCAAGAAAGGTTCTCTGCTTTTAAAGACCCACATGGTAAGGCTGGGCTTACGCAGACAATCCAGGATAATCTCCCCACCTCAAGGTTCTTAACCTTACTCACACCTGCCTCAGACACTTAAGGTAGCATATTCAGATTCTGGGAATGGACAACTTTGGTAGGGGTTGGGAGGGCATCATTCTGCAATGAGGTTTTTGTCATTTGGTGAGTAAACCAGCTCCAATCTCCCATCCTGAATGCCTGCTTTCTAGGGCCATTCTGGGTACCAATCGTCTTAGTTTGGATTCCCCAAAAAACAGAGCCTGAGAGAAAAGCTTGAATGAAAGTCATTTATTTGAGAAGCGATCCCAGGATGCAAGAGAGATGCACAGGAGTGAAACAAAAGAGGAAAGCCAATATAAGGATGGTTATTGCCAAACCCGCCACAGAAGTCTCCTCCTCTTTTGAGGAGACTTACGAAATGCATTTCAGAACTGTCTGCCCAGGTGATGAAAGGAGTAATCATATCCACTAGCAACTTTCCACCTAGGTCAAGGATGGCCCCATGGGCACCTAACTCCTCTGCACCTTTGGGCTGTGCAATTGGGAGTACCAAACAAGTTCTGCAGACATTCCACATCAGGGAGGCTGAAGTGAAAGGTATACAGCTAGAATCCAAAGAGAGGTACTATCATATTCTCTGAGAACCTGGTCAAAGACTTCATGGAATTAGTTACCACCGCAGTGACTGGAGTAGAAGGCAGGGCAGAGAAGATCTGAAGTGGGGCCCAACATTTCTGATGCGTAGATCAAAGGCTTAACGCTGGAATAAAACTCAGCATGTTTGAGGAATGCAAGAGAAGGGAGAGTGGGTGAAGACATACTAAGCCTTGGTGAGTATGGTACTGAGTTGAAGCAGGAAGAGATCAGATCCCACAGGAGTCTGCAAGGCTGAATAAGGAATATACATAGAATGAATAGTGCTTACTACTGAATAAAGTAGTCCAGGAAAGACATTCTTTTTAATATTAAAAGATAAAGCCCCAATATATAAACCATCTGAGGATTTCTAATCATAATCTTCAGCATCAAATTACTGCCTTTATAACATAATTTGGGGAGATGAAAACAAAAATCACAGATCAACTATTTTCTCCCACCACCAGTAAAGAAAAAATGAGGAACCTATGACTTAAGAGCAGTTGCTAGAAATTTTAAAGAAAGGGTTCACTTTTATGTCAAGATCAGACAACTTTAAATTATTTAAAGATCCTGTTACCCTTGCTCTGTTGACTGCCACTTCAGTGTTTCTTTCAGGACACTCCAAACAGCAGACAAGAGATAAAGTGTTTCAACTGTGTCACAAGAGGACAGAAAGTAGCTGTTTGCATCTGTTTGGGTCTAGTGTCAACCTCAAACTTACTCATTAGTATCCATAAAAATAAAAACTTAGGACAAAAGGTTAAGTGTACAAATAGAGGAAACACACATTCCATAAAGGAGAGGGGGAAAGATTGAATTCTTAAAGCCATACTAAATAATATCCTAGAATGTGCAAGCAGAAGTGACCTTAGAGAATGCTAGCCTCTAAATGACCCAGAAAGTAAATTACGACTAAGTATGAAAGCCAGACATGACATGATGATAAAATATGAGCTGATCAGTATTAGAAAATATATAATTCGGTTTATTTCCTAATTCATAGAATCCTAAGAGTTGATGGTGCTCTTAGGGATCATCTAATCCAAAATTACTGCCAATGCAGGGATTCCTTCTATAAAACCCCTGGGGATCACTAGCAACATGGGACTTTTAGGTTGGAGACTCTAGCTGGTAGTGGGCAGTTCTATGTTCACCACTAAATTTGCTCTTATTTGATTGCCAGCCCTTAGTCTTAGCTTTTTTAAGGAAAACAGTAACTCATTTCATAAATATTTATAGCAAAGTCTATATATGCTTGCCACGCAATTTGAGAGTTAATTTCTTTGTTTCAAGTGTAGGAATAATTATCAGTGTAAATTCCTCCATTCTAGATGAACAGCTCCTTAAAGACAAGACCATACATCTTGTACATTTTCAAATTTCTGCCTTAAACAGAGCACCTTGCTTATATTAGGATTTCAAATGTTTGTGAAATGATAAATGAATGGAATGAGTGAACGAACTGAAATGAAATTAATGCCCATATTTAAAAATAGAATATTAGCTAATTTCTTGCCGAAGTTGTTAGTTCAAGAGTGAAAAAGAATACTCAAGTATCTGAAACATTTCTCTAAAACTTTATTTCAAAGTTATTCACCTCACCGTTAATAAGGTGTATGATTAATGCTCTGTGCCAGTATTTGCAGGCCTGCCCATTGCCGGCAATGGACTTTGAGAAAACCCATTTCCTGGCACCCAAAAGTTAAATTACTCTTTTCAAAACATACCGATCTCCCCAACACTTGCAAAAGTATTACATGCACCATTTTCCCACCATTCTTTAAATCAGAACTTACATTATTAATCTACATCAGTGAATGTTAAATGAAGTCATTTTAACAAATTATGACTGTACAAATCGAAATACTACTAGTTAATATCAGACAAGAGTATCTTACAAACACTACTATTACATATTACCTTGTAATCTGAAACATTATATTTCATATTTGTGTATATTTATTTTAGATAACTGAAACTTCACAGAATTTAACAGCAAATAAAGTTTAAAAAATTTAGTTCTGTACATTAGTTCCAACTATCCCTATTTTACAATCTATAAGGCTCATGTCATAGTTCAGCACCAAAAAGATCTACACAAAACTGTTTAACCAATCTTCTTATCTATCCTATGTGATAGTTTTGTTTGTTGTTGTTTTTTTTTTAAGGTAAAAGTCCTACTTCAGACCTTGAAGTGGAATACTTCTAGTCAGACTAGGTAAAAACTTGGGTCATACCTTATTTTCATTGAACAGATACTAAAAAAAAAAAAAAAAGGAAAAGGAAAAGAGCTGTGTTACACCATGACTTTAGGTTGTCAGCCTCTATGTTGAATTTATAACACTGAAGCATCAGAAATAGCCTAATAATGCCCTGCCCCTATTCTTCCCTTCCATTTTAAATTTTTAAAAAAGTAACCAGAAAAATGTTTCATTTATTCTTTAAAATAAGGTGCAAAGAAGGACTGCAACAACAAACTCCCTCATCTACACCTCCAATAACATCTCACTGTTGTTCAGCATAATCTACCATGAACTGATTCAGGAGCACACCTAGAGCTATATTCACAGCTCCTGAATGTACCATGTTTTCTATACCAGAAGCCTCTTCAATGGCAGTGTTTCTCTGTTCAGAGGTTATTACAATAACTTTTGTCACTGCTGGCCTGGACTTAACATTCCAGATTCCAGAGCCAGTGTTTTATTGTCCCAACTCTTTTCTTCCTCTTTAGGATTTATCAATTTTAGAAAAAGGGCATGTTTGTTTTGCTATTTTCAAAGGGTTTGTGCATATCACATTTTACCACATTTTACCCCAATTTCACCACACTGGGGAATGTTGTCACATTCCCCAAGCTAGAAATGTTTTCCAAAAACCACAGGTACTTTCTGTAATCTTGTTGTTCAAAGTACAAAATCTTACATGTTAAAAAAATTTTTAATTGGAGATTAGTACCTCTGCTTTCTTCTGACAGAAGTACACAATTCATTATACCATGTTTAAAAACCAAACATCATGCATACAAATGGCCAAAGAGGTATGAAGTTTTACAGAGCCCTTAACATCATTCGAGTACATTTGGCATTGGCCAGACCACAACAGGAAGCATGTCAGCAAATAGAGCAAAGAGACTTTCCCAAGTACACGATAGTCATCCAGGCTCCATGTCAGTCACATAAAAATTTACGTAACATGTAATCCTTTAAAATTATCCCCAGATATCCCATTCCTCCAACCGTTCCCATACTCCCACCCCATGCCCACCCCCTCCCTGAAGTCTTGCACCTCACAGAGTATCTTAATGTTCCCCATTACTAATGACAGCTGCTTCAGGTTCTGCTGCTGTGGCAGGGAGTCTTGGTACTTTCTTGGCAGGGCTTGGAATATGCTAAAATGAAAGGAAAAAAGTTGATGGCTCTTATGATTCTTTCCCCCACAAGAATCATGGCACCAATTAAAGTTTCTGTAAAGAAACTTAATAAAGGACAACTCTGGAGAAGTTTATGCTAAATATATATTTTATATAACTTTTCATGAAGGGAACTCAATATCCATTTTTCATCTTATGGTGAATTTAGTATACAATTATCCATATGGGGGGGAGAGGAAGCCTGCCACAGAGACCCACCACATACAGTATTTTACTTGTTACGTCTTGTATTTGCAACTCAAACAGTGGCGGTTTGACTTGCTACCTAATTTGTATAATAGCAAAAAGCAAGATTATCCATTTACCAAACTTGTAGTAAGCAGATAAATAAGTAGTTTCAAGGTTATAAAGTCCTTAGTTTATAACCTGGCTTCAATACTCACTACCTATAATCCTGGGCAAGTAATGTAACTTCGTGGAGGCTCATCTCTAAAGGGAGGACAGTATCATTTATAAACTTCAAGGAGGTTGTTGTAAGGATTAAATAAGAAAACGTAGGTAAAGTGCCTAGCAGGTAACAGGAATTCAAATCATAGCTATGATTGTTACTTCTTGACAATTTGAGGACAGATTTTGACCATGATCTGGGATGAGATGTGAAAGGATCCTTGTCCCTCTACTCCATCTCTCACAAAGACACACACCACAAATGAACCTTCTCTCTATATCAGTCTTCCTTTAAATCCTGGTATCATTAATAAAACCTAGTATTTACTGTATATTCTTTTTTTTTTTTTTTTTGAGATGGAATCTTGCTCTGTCGCCAGGCTGGAGTGCAGTGGTGTGATCTCAGCTTACTGCAACCTCTGACTCCCTGGTTCAAGCGATTCTCCTGACTCAGCCTCCTGAGTAGCTGGGATTACAGGCACGTGCCACCAAGCACAGCTAATTTTTGTATTTTTAGTAGAGACAGGGTTTCACCATGTTGGACAGGATGGTCTCGATCTCCTGACCTCGTGATCTGCCTGCCTCAGTCTCCCAAAGTGCTGGGATTACAGGCGTGAGCCACTGCACCCGGCCTTTACTGTATATTCTTAAAATATTAATAATTCAAATGCAAAGCACTTTATACAATTGGAAATAGTACAGCTAGAATCTACTCCCAGAGCCCTTACTATGAATTACTCTTCTTTACTGACATTTATTTATGTTGCTAAATCCCAGTTAGGTCTCCTAAACCCTAAGGTATGGAGATGGGAACTCTTTTATTTACCTCAGTTGCTATGTTTGAATGCACAAGTCCTACTCCTTCATCCAAAGTGTCATCATTTGGAGTGGGACGCCGAGCGTAAGTTCTTCTGTGCTTTTCATCCACCCTAACTAAGTACCACGTTCCTTCAAAGAGTGAATCTATTGAACCCTGGGGAATATAGTTGACTAAAGGAAAGGGAGAGAATATCTACAATTAGTTATGATATACAATTCATCTGGTAATAAAGCTAAAGATAAGTTTCATATATCCCAATAATTTTCACTGACATCAGATTAGTACTGAGTAAAGTCTTGATATCCTTATCGTATATGTAGCATCCTTAATGATATCAGCCCTCCAAATGGGTTAACTTAAAGAACATTTAATATTTTTACCCAAATGATGGGTGTCCTCTCTGAGCTTCATGTTTTCAGCGAAGACATCTGGTGCCACACCAGTTCTTGAATCAAGCCTTGATTTAAGATCACATAAACTTGCTGTTATTTTATCAAGAGCAGACCCTAAAATAGCGAATAATTCAACATTAAAAGATTTTTTGAAAAAGCATGTCCAAAAGAAGCCTAAGTAAAATGTTACCAAATGAGACAAAACAACTTTTCATTTTCGCTAAAACTACTGGCTACTGATTAGTTAAAAGATAAGATGATACCTAGAATGGCAATCATTAAAAAGTCAGGAAACAACAGGTGCTGGATAGGATGTGGAGAAATAGGAACACTTTTACACTGTTGGTGGGACTGTAAACTAGTTCAACCATTGTGGAAGTCAGTGTGGTGATTCCTCAGGGATCTAGAACTAGAAATACCATTTGACCCAGCCATCCTATTACTGGGTATATACCCAAAGGACTATAAATCATGCTGCTATAAAGACACATGCACACGTATGTTTATTGTGGCACTATTCACAATAGCAAAGACTTGGAACCAACCCAAATGTCCAACAATGATAGACTGGATTAAGAAAATGTGGCACATATAAACCATGGAATACTATGCAGCCATAAAAAATGATGAGTTCATGTCCTTTGTAGGGACATGGATGAAATTGGAAAACATCATTCTCAGTAAACTATCGCAAGAACAAAAAACCAAACACCGCATATTCTCACTCATAGGTGGGAATTGAACGAGATCACATGGACACAGGAAGGGGAATATCACACTCTGGGGGACTGTTGTGGGGTTGGGGGAGGAGGGAGGCATAGCATTAGGAGATATACCTAATGCTAGATGACGAGTTAGTGGGTGCAGTGCACCAGCATGGCACATGTATACATATGTAACTAACCTGCACAATGTGCACATGTACCCTAAAACTTAAAGTATAATTAAAAAAAAAAAAAAAGATAAGATGATACCTATTTGACAAATCTCCTATGATGTCAGACTAGAAATCTCTTATTGAGTATCTGCCACCAGACAAGTTAGGAAACAGGCAGAATTTGAAACTATAAATAACTTGTCTACAATTAATCCATGGTATAATTATTTTATTTTTATTATTTTTTATAGAGATGGGGTCTCACTATGTTGCTCAGGTTGGCCTTGAACAACTGGCCTCAAGCAATCCTCCCACCTCAGCCTCCTGAAGTGTTGGGATTATAGGTGTGAGCCATTGCACCTGGCCCATGGTATAATTTTAAAAAGTAATGTCAAGTTTTCATCAGTTTATCTCTACATTTTTGCTCTTTCCTGCTCAGGGAAAGCACAAAAGTGACCTTAAATATAGCCAAGACCATAAGCCTATAAAAATTAGATAACTTAGTCCTATCCTTTATCCAGATAAGGTAGAATTTTTTTTTTTTTTTTTTTGTATAGATTTTTAGGGCAGAGAGTAAAAACCTACTGAAAGAAGTAATGAAGACTAAAATATTGTAATGATCTGTGGGACAGATTCAGGTGCTCACTTGAGAAGACTGCTAAATCAACTTCCCCAGAGTAGTTCTCAATACATTCTTTTTTTTTTGACAGAGTCTCGCTCTGTCACCCAGGCTGGAGCACAGTGGTGTGATCTTGGCTCACCACAACCTCCCTCTCCTGGATTCAAGTGATTCTCCTACTTCAGCCTCCCGAGTAGCTAGGACTACAGGCATGCACCACCTCACCTGGCTAATTTTTGTATTTTTAGTAGAGATGGGGTTTCAGCCATGTTAGCCAGACTGGTCTCGAACTCCTGACCTCAGGTGATCTGCCCGCCTCGGCCTCCCAAACTGCTGGGATTACGGGTGTGAGCCACTGTGCCTGGCCTCAGTTCTCAATACATTCTTGTTGAAAGATTCAGCACTTACCTGGTGTAGCATCTTGTGTGACTTTAAGAGAGTACAGAGTGGCAGCCAAACCAGAACCATAAGAAAACACTCCAATTCTCTTCCCTGCTAATTGCTGAGGTGAGTACCTATGTAGGGTGTAACAATAGTTAAGAAGTTTAACTGATCCAAAGCTACAGCGTGTGGGAAGCTATAAAAGTAGCAATAAAAATTTAGGCTATAAGTAAAAGTAGAATCTAACTTAAAGTTTTAAGGATCTAACTCAAAGTGTTAATATTGCAGTAGGGAATCTAACTTAGTTTTAATATTGCAGCATGTGAGTTTTCATCTTGTGGGGAATGACAGAGCTTGTGAAAGTCATGCCACAAAACAAGTTACTTCATCAACCAGGTATTTATGGTTCAACTGTAGGTCAAGAATTAAAAAACCATGAAAACAGAAGCCAGGAAAGCCAGTATGAAATTAACAAATACTTCTGGAAGTAGCCTCAACCCATACATCTTTCAAGTCAATGGACAATAGCAGATTAGAAAGCCTCAAGATAAAATTTTCTGTGATCTACCACCAACATGCTTGACACCAGATTTGGTCTTAGAAATCTAACATCTCCCAAATAAGGGGAGTTAAGTAGTAGGTGAAATTTATACTTACTGTGCTAGAACAGATGCAAGGGAACCATATACTGAAGATGTGTACATATTTCCATTTTGATTTGATACAAGTAAAGATGCCTTTGTTTTCTGACTGAAGAGTTCAGAGCTAGCCTTCATAAATGCCTTCTCCACATCTCTATCAAAGTAGGTGTCTTCTAATTTAACATCCCTGAAAGATTTATTTTACAGTTTTACAGTGTTCAAAGCCTATGTTTTTATTACACTAAACAGCAGGCCTAATTAGGATTCAAATCTTTAAGTGTATATAATTGTTTTCTCATTTATTAAAAGCCAAGTAGCAGCAATCTAATTGCTATAGAAATCATAACAGTTGTATATATATGGTTCTTTTTCTCAAAAGTTTTCATAATCAAGTTAAGACTGCTTGATTTCAATAGGTTAAAAGATGCACTGTAGCTTTATTGTCACTGAATAGAATACTATTTCAAGTCCATAATAATGTTTATTTAGTTAGAAAAGTCATGGTATTACAGGAGCCAAGTTTTAAAAGTCAAGTATAATTTTATCAGATAGAGAAAGGACACACAAGAGACACAGGGAGAAACAGAACGAGTTGAACACGCATAGCATGCTAGGGAGCCTAAAGTGAGAAAAAGACAGGTGGAGTACAAAAGCTGACTTTAGCTGTGGTAGTGTGCAGGATGGAAAAGGGCATGGGGGCAGGGGTGCTGAGAGAGGTAAGGAGTTAAGAGGCTGCTGTAGTGAATATAGGCCCTTGTGCAGTTACTTTATCGTGACAACATGAATGGAGCTGAAAGAAATAAATCAGAAAATCTGAATAGAAATGTCTAAAGAATTTGTGCATGTTAACTACCACTTCTCTGGACTTAGATTCTTCACTGATTGAGACACACAGATTAGACCGGATGACTTCTAAGATTCTTCTGACTCTCAATTTCTCAGGTCTGTACAAATAACAGCTTAACAGATATTAAAAATGCTCTAATATAGAAGGAAAAAACTCATAATAGCTCCTCTTACCCAAAGGCTTCCAGGCCACTATAGATACTATTTTTATCTCTATTCTGGTCATTAAGGAAGTCATTCAGCAACATCCGAGCTAGAGATTTCTGAACCAGTTTACAATATGGTGAGTGAAAGATCATGAAGCCAAAATCATTCAAGGTAAAATCTTTATCATTTCCCTCTGAAAGAGAAGTCCAAGGAAACTATGAAATTCATATAAGCCATGAAATTTTAAAGTTTGACTTTAGAATAAAGCTAGGATATTTGTATATGTTTAAACAGCAACCACAAATACACTGTATAATGAAACCTCTCTATACCTTAAAATATACATTTAAAAAGACACTCAAAGATGAAACAATATGTACTATGTCACTAATTTTCAAATTTAAGATTCATACACATTAGCAGGTTACATAATCAATTTAGTGGGTTAGGATTAGTATTTTTTTTTAAAATAAAAGAGTATTTTAAAAAACAAAATGCAGTAGAAAAATAGCAAACTGAATAACTTGCAGGAAGGGTAAGTAATGTCATGACATTTTTGTTTCAGTCTGGCATACACATACAATGTAACATGTACTTCTTACTGTGGGTCCTAATAAAAAAGTTAGAAAACCACTATTCTGTTAATATATACTGCAAGAATGCTTCTTATCCAGAGTGACTAAATTCACTGATATTTGTCATTGAATATGATTTTTAACCCCTTCCCATAACCTCTAAAAAGCAAAGTTGGACTACAGAAAAAGTATACTTTATGTAATAATGTGTTATGATAGCATTAACTCAAATACTGTCCTTTCAGTGCCTCAACAAATTTCCAGATTAATGATGACAGTAAAAAAACAAATACAAATTCACAGGTCAAGTGCAAAGAGATTATTTTTGGGGTAAGATCACTTTAGTAATTCATTTTCATCAGTTTTCCCTGAATCACAGCTGTAGTCCAAAACCTTGTTAAAATACCTCTCTCAAAAGATGAATAAAATTCAACTTACCTTCTTTTCTCCACTTTGATTTTCTTACAAGGGGTAAACCGACCTAAATATTTTTGCAGAGATACACCTCAGTTCCAAAGTTTACCTCTTCTAGTAAATTACACTTTCCCAGAAACTATGGGAAAATGTTGTTTGGTGAATGAGGAATTAATGGTAAAAGGACATTAAATGAAGAATGCCCACAAAGTAGTTGCTTACCAAAGATACCTAGTATATTAGACTGCTCTTAACTGATACCAAAACCAAGGAAAATGGGTAAAACTTACCTTTCTGCCACTGGGCACGGATCTTTTTGCAGTAGACAGAATAGCAGCGGTCTAATGCACTGAGGTAGCACTGTATGGAGAGTTTTCCATCTACTATAGGATATTCAGATAGCATATCAGGCTTGTAAAAATCATAGGCATGTTGCATATGTGTCCCACGAAGCCCTATTAGAACCAAAAAGGAAGATGTCCATATATTTCTGCTTCTTGATGTCTGTATGTTAATAAGTATACTGCATTATCTAAGGACCTTCCTTAACTATCTGATCAATTCTCACCACTTACAGTAGAGAAATCGCAAGCTGAAGCCAATATAAGTGAAATGATACATAACAGTATCCATGGGCAGTCCTAAGACTCCTTTGGTATACAACTTTCCATGCCAGTTTCATAACTCTAACAGAGTTCACAGTTACTCTACTACACTGAAGACAAATTAAAATTGCCAGTGACTATCAGCAAGTTACTATTTATCATTTGAACCCTACATTAACCCACTTCTCTGTAAAGTGGGGATGACACCACCTACCTCATAAAACTGCTATGAAGATTAAATACAGGCCAGGCATGGTGGCTTACGCCTGTAATCCCAGCACTTTGGGAGGTTGAGGGGGGCGGATCACCTGAGGTCAGGAATTCGATGCCAGCCTGGCTAACATGGTGAAACCCTGTTACTAAAAATACAAAAAATTAGCCAGGCATGGTGGTGAGTGCCTGTAATCCCAGCTACTCAGGAGGCTGAGGCAGGAGAATCACTTGAACCTGGGGGCAGAGGTTGCAGTGAGCCGAGATCGTGCCATTGCACTCCAGCTTGGGCAACAAGAGTGAAACTCGGTCTCAAAAAAAAAAAAAAAGAAAAAAAAACATAAATATGATAACACACATAAAGCTCTTAGCAAGTAGTACCTGCATTTAATGACCATTAAGTAAGCGACAGCTCCTATTTCTATTTTCAAATTTCTCAGCATATTGTGCTAAAAAAAACAAAAATGCTTTCCCAAGCACTTACCTCGTTCAAAAATTAAAGGAGCATTTGGCCCAATTAGCAGAGCTACTGCTCCAACTCCACCTGTAGGTCTAGCATTTCCTGTGGCATATACAGCAATATCTCCTGCAACTACCAGGGCATACCGTCCTGAAAAATATTTTTTGTTATTTCACAAGAAGGAATTCAACACTATAACCACACATGGAAACTGAAGTCTGTTATATTTTCCCCAGAATATGCTTTTCCCTTCTTTGATAAAGAAAGAAAATGCTCTAATTTTTTTTTTTAATTCATCTGCCAAGGCTCTGTCATCCATCTGACTAAATTTTGAATAGACCATTTGTCCTACAAGATAAGATAACCAATTCACAATTCGGATAACGACAGACAGGTATAATATCTTTCTTAATATATCCAAACAAGGATAAATTACAAAAGTTTGCATATTGCATTAATTAAAGTGTCATTTGGGTCTATTGAACCTTAGAAAAAAATTTTGGGGGACGGCGGGGAATAGGCATGTAACATACCATCCCAAGAGCTGGATTCAATCCAGTTAACAGCATTGAAGACAGCAGCTGTGCCTCCATAGCATGCATTAGTTGTGTCGATTCCTTCTATATCTGTATTCCCAGACTCTTCAAACAGCTGCATCAAATTAGTCTTCACAGACTTTGATTTGTCGATGATTGTCTCTGTTCCAACTTCCAGCCGCCCAATGCAATCATAGGAAAGGTTATTTCTCTCCATAAGATTCTGAACCACAGTCATGCAAAGAGAGTTAATATCTTCTCTATCTGTGCAGAAGCCCATCTTGGCCTGGCCCAAGCCAATGGTATACTTTCCAGCGTCTACACCATCATATTTTTCCAACTCTGCTTGATCAACATATTGAGAAGGAAAATAGATCTCAAGGGCAACGATTCCCACATCTTTTGGCCAGCAAGCTTCTGCATTCAAAGGAAGTGATCCAGGCATGGTGAAAGAGCTTTAGAAAGGAGAAACAGAAAAAAAATTGTTTTAGGTTATAAGTTGCTGGTTTTCAACTTTGAAATTGAGAAACAGATATTAAGAGTTTAGCAATCACCTGAAGTATTAGTTTAGCTTCTTTAAGTTTAGTATTTAGGGCACTCAATTGTGTACATGTGAAGTAGCAATTATTATATGAATAGAATATTATCATTCAAAATTATAGTCTTTTAGAAAGGTTTCCATTTTATTCAAAATTGGGCATCTCTAGATTTAAAACATGATTATTAGAGGTAAACAACACTCAAATAAGATTTTCTACATTGTAAAGAACTGTAAGATAAAATACAATGATAATTTAGAAATATGGCTGACAAATCAGAATTACCTGACCACCTGAAAGTTTTAATAAATTAGGCCGGGCGTGGTGGCTCATGCCTGTAATCTCAGCACTTTGGGAAGCTGAGGCAGGCGGATCACGAGGTCAGGAGATCGAGACCATCCTGGCTAACACGGTGAAACCCCGTCTCTACTAAAAATACAAAAAAATTAGCCGGGCGTGGTGGCGGATGCCTGTAGTCCCAGCTACTCAGGAGGCTGAGGCAGGAGAATGGCGTGAACCCGGGAGGCGGAGCTTGCAGTGAGCAGAGATCATGTTACTGCACTCCAGCCTGGGTGACAGAGCAAGACTCTGTCTCAAAAAAAAAAAAGAAAAAGTAAAAATCAATCAATCAATCAATCATGTATTCATCATAGATAAACCAGTCCTCTTTTAAAAAAGGGGCTAAAAAGTAGTGTCTAGATTTACTTACCAATAGTAACAAAAATCACTAGCTACTCAAGACCATTGTTGGGCATTTAACTTACCAGAGCTTCAGCTTCTTTAACAGGTTGTATTAGTCAGGAAAAGAAAAATTACTATAGATATTTCAAACAGAGGGGAGTTTTAATGCAGGGAAATAGCTACAAACTTGTTGGCTGGGCTGGAAGAACAAAGCGGGAAAGGTGGTTCTCTGATCCCATGAGCCTGCACTCCTGCTGAAGCTGCTGGAGCTACAGTACTAGTACCTCTGCTGCTGAGCTGGAACCCAGAGACCCAAAGTCCCACTGTTGGTGCTGCCACTGACAAGAACAAGAGAGGTACCTTCTTCCCACCTTCTAATATTTCTTGAGTACTTCCATCAGCCCTCTAACCAGAACCCAGATGGCATAAGAACCAATGAAATGTAATTGTGAGGCTTTGAAGAGTGGCACAGCTCCTCAGTTTTAGAGAAAGAATCCTAAAACCTAAAATTCTACAACTCAATTTCCTTTTTAGGTATAACATCATTGGATGGTGCTACTTAGGTGGCAGAATTTCACTGACCCAAAGGTCTTGGGTTATGAGTTACCTGGGCCGAACTGATTCATGAACATTCTGTATGACTTGTTTGTCAACCCACCACTAATTTGATACTTAAAAATGAAAGTCATATCCTGTATTTATGTCATTTGTCCTCTGCTGCTCTGCAATTAAAGGTCTTAAGGGGCCAGGTGCAGTGGATCATGCCTATAATCCTAGCACTCTGGGAGGCTGAGGCAGGAGGATCACTTGAGCCCAGGAGTTCAAGACCAGCCTAGGCAACATAGCAAGACTCTGTCTCAACAAAAAAAAATTTTTTTAAATGAGCTGAGCATGGTGGTGCATGCCTGCAGTCCCAGCTACTAGGGAGGCTGAGGCAGGAGGATCACTTGAGCCCAGGAGTACAAGGGTGTAGTGAGCTGTGATTGCACCACTGCACTCCAGCCTGGGTGACGGTGAGACCTTGTCTGTAGAGAGAGAAAAAAAAAAAAAAAAAAAAGAAAAGACTTAAGGGATACCAGTTGTATCTTCCTTCCAAACAGAAGAATCTTTTTTTTTTTTTCATTCATCCAAACAATGCCAACATGTTACATGCTAAACATTAGGGATGCTTAATGGTAGACTTCCTTATCCTCTCAAATATTCACTATTTTATGGGATAATAAGAGAAAAACACATAATAATAAACAGGTAACAACATTGAGAGCCACATTATATAATGGAGAACTACCTAACCCAGCCTGGTGGTAGGGCAAGGAGTGTTAGGAAAAGCATCCTGGTTATAGGGGCCTGACTTGAGCCCCAGGAATGGGTAGGAGTAAGCAGTAAAGCACTGAAGAAACGGAGGGTAGTAGATTTTCAACAGAGTGGACACCATGAAGAAAGGCAAGCTACAAGGAATTACAAAAAACTTTACTTGTCTATTGGAATGAAACATGAGCTGAGTGGATCAGGTAAATAATAGATTAGGATAACTAGGTAAGGGTTAGGTCATGAAGGTTCTGGTATGCTGATATTGAGGGCTTCAAATTTATCATGAAGATAGTAAGAAGCCATCGGAGAGTTTAAAAAAAGGAATAACATGGTGATATTAGTTGTCAGGTCAGTGTTTTTCCAACTCCGGAATCAATTTAGTGGATGGCAAGCACACATTTAAAAAAATGAAACAGAAAAGAACACAAGATATAAGATTGCATGGCACAGGGTAAATGTAAAGATTTTTCTTGACTCAACCTTTTGTTTTAATTATTCATACATATATAAAGTATACGTAAGTTGCAATACAAAGTGTATTTTTACTGGGGGCCACAGTCAAAAAAGTTTGACAGCCACTGTTTTATCCTCACTAATGCTGTTTTACAGTCACTGGTGCTGTGAATGGATGAGTTAGGAAGCTGATATGGCAGTCCAGATAAGACATGGGTCATGAATTAGAGCATTTACTACATGTGGAGCGAAGAGGAACAGCCTCCAAAAACATGGAAAAAGCAAAAGAACTAGCAGAAACTGTAACTGACTAGATGTTAGGGAAAGAAGAAAATGTATAGAATGACTTCCAGATTTCCATCCTCAAGTGTTTTATGACTTGACAAGCACACTGTCAGATACACTAAATGAACAGAGATCCTCTCCACTTTGTTCTACTCCACTTCTTCCACACAAACCCTGTTTCCTTTATGCCCTTTTCCCTGGTAAGTGGAGTTCAGCCAAACCAGCGCTCAGAACCACCACTGAGGAAGTGAAGAGATCAGGCTCAGACAAGCTGCTTTCGTTCCTGTCATTTCACCAACATCTCCATACATTTTTCCAGTTCGGTTTTCCTATCTACTTCCTTCCTATATGGGACTTAACACAAGATTCTTAACTTTCATGTATGCAGTTTATACTAGAAAACACACAAAGAGAACTACACTAAAGTCAACATTAAGGATAAATGCTAAATACTACCCAATCTTTCCCCATCTTACAACTACTTACCTACATAACCCTCCCTCTACTCTTTACTCTCAAATTATTATATTCTTTATCCAAAAACATTTAGTGCTTTCTTCAACAACCTACCTTGTGCTTCTGCTTATTGAAATCCTTTATAGCCCTAGATCACATAGGTCACATTTTACCCATGACACCTTTCTAAATTACCTTTTGCATTTCTTGCCTATCCTTCTACACCATCATACTTCATCAATTAAAAGTCACTTTTTTGGGTAACATTTCAGAAATTGGGATTCCTCTTACAATTGCTATCAGACAGAAGCCAATTATGATGTTGTCATTGCTTACACATGGGAAAATAACAAAACTGCCAGCATGACATTTGCAGATGACAGTCAACAGCCTGAAAGAAATTCCCAGAAATGATACTGGAGCATTCATTTCACCCTCTAGGAACCAAATGGACTGGGAAGGAAGTAGAAGATGGGGAATCCCTAAGCAGGAGTCAAAGTAGGCTGGCTTTGCATAATTGCAAAGCTGAAGGCCAGCACCAAAACCTTCGCATTCTTTTTTGGGATCTTGAAAGGAATGCTACATCACCAATTCTCTTGGCGGCACAGAGGATGTTTAATGGAAAATTACAGGTATTAACAACTCTGACTCCAAAAACAATTCAGAAGGCAGACTCTAAATATGTGAAATTTAGCAATTCCTTATGTGTTTTTTCACTTGTGTTTTCCATCTTATTGAATGTGCAAGTGACATATGACAAAAATCTATGTCTAACTCTAAAAGAGCTCTTTAAAAAATTCTAAGTAATCAAAAAAGCATTGTATCTTAATTTAATTGGCCATGAAGCATCTTAAATTTATTACATCCTAGATTCTTTAGATAGTACGAAATATAGCATTCAGTGCTTCAACTGTGTTACTTCCCAAATATCTGCCTGTATTATGGATTGAAATGTCTGGGTTTCCCCACCAAATTCATATGTTGAAGCCTTAACTCTCAATGTGATGGCATTTGGAGATGGGGCCTTTGGAAAATAATCAGGTTTAGATGAGGTCATGAGGATGGGGCCCTCATGATGGGATCAGTGCTCTTATAAGAAGATACCACGAGAGCTTGCTCATGCTGTCATACTCTCTATGCCATGTGAGGACACGGGCAATCCAGGAGGAGAGCCCTCATCGGGAACCAACCATGCTGGCACCCTGACTTCCAGACTGCAAACCTATGAGATCATAAATGTCTGCTGTTTAAACCACCTACTCTATGGTATTTTGCTGTGGCACCTAAGCAGATTAAATAGTCTGGTCACCTCAACTAAGTCCAAGTTCCTTAAGGTCTCCTCATGTCTTAGACTACTGTATGGCCCGTTTTACCAGACATAGTATATATACCGCTGCTACTCAATTCCACAATGGAAAGAAAAACTCCTAAACACAACAGTCTACTTCCGAATTATATCCTCTTAATTCCTAAATTACTGGCCATATTTTTGTATTCAATACAGGAAAAACAATGTCATCACCAACATTCAGGGACAGGGGCATAAAGAAAGACTAAGGGAGGCTCATTCTTGTTAAGACCTAAAGCTGAGGAGGGTAAAGATAAGGCTTTTACATTCCTACTCCATTCATCTTCAACTCCTTTCCTGTGTCTACAACTCAGATGGAGGACTACTGATTTTCTGGATATGAAGCACTTGAAATGTTCTACATCCATCCTCACTCTGGGCTTCAACAAACTCTCCCCATCAATTTTTTGATAAAGTTGGTGCCCACTTTGCTGAAGTTGAAATGAAAATATAAAAGGGCTGTCTAATATGCCACTAGGCATGGATTCTAAGTTTATAGTAAAATAAGATACTGGATAGTCCACAAGAAAGGGCCCTACAACTACTGTTATCAGAAAAAGACTAGTCCATAGGCTTATAAGCTCCTACATATGATCTCTTAAGTCACCAAAGTAGGAGTAACCACCTTCCCAGCCTTTCCCACAAGGCTACCCTTTAGATTCTTTTCAACTCTTCAAACTGCTTTAAACATGCTGAAGACAGTATGGTCTTCCTTGCCTGGCTCAATGGTTTTTAACACTATTGGAAATAAAGTGAACAGGGAATATATCTTTTTGAAGGTATAAACCAGTTTGCAATATACTTGTACTCACTAATAAATTCACTTTAGTCTTTTAAGAGCATCATGTAGCAACACTGGCAATATATTTAATTATCCTTATAATGCTTGTACAATTCTCTATAAAAAGTCATAATGCAAGGCTTCCATTTCAGAATTAATCTGTATTTGTCACAGTCTGACCAGCTCTGATCAATTCTTTGTATTATAGTACTCCTAAAATAAGATACAACTCTATGACTCCTAAATGTCCTACATTAAATACATGACATGTTTCATTTGAAAACAAACAAACAAAAAATGTAGGTTAACTAAAATAACCCACATACATCAAATGGAAAGTGAAACACAATTCTGACTTTGATGGAAAAAAACATTTTTACATTGTCCAAGTCAGTCAATATTACTCATTCTCTGAGGGTTTCTGACAGCCAATGTGTTTTCCATTATGTTCTTGGTAAAAAGTCATCTAATCTGAAATATTTAGCCTTTGGTTCAAATTCAGAAAGAGAGTGATTAAGTTGACAGGAAAATTAATACAGAGAAATAATTGCTTTCATGACATTTTGAAGAACAGAAAGTTAATAGTTTCTGGTCTCAAATGTTACTTTTTTTTTTTTGAGACAGAGTTTCGCTCTTGTTGCCCAGGCTGGAGTGCAATGGCGTGATCTCGGCTCACTGCAACCTCCGCCTCCCAGGTTCAAGCGATTCTACTGCCTCAGCCTCCCAAGTAGCTGGGATTACAGGCGGGTGCCACCACACCCAGCTGATTTTGTATTTTTAATAGAGATGGGGTTTCACCATGTTGGTCAGGCTGGTCTCAAACTCCTGACCTCAAGTGATCCACCCGCATCAGCCTCCCGAAGTGCTGGGATCACAGGCGTGAGCCACCGTGCCCGGCAAATGTTACTTTTAACTATCCTATTGAGCATGTGCTCTTACATTGTCCTTTCAAATGCTCTCTGAAATAGGCTAGATATAGTTAGATATAAATTAGGGAAAAAAAGACTAGTTACAGGTCTGAGGTGCTCACATTATGGTATTCACTCTTTACCCTACCAGAGAATAGAATATTCTGGTTAATTCACTATTTAAGAATAAAGAGGCCGGGTGTGATGGCTCAAACCTGTAATCCCAGCACTTTGGGAGGCCGAGGTGGGTGGATCACTTAAGGTCAGGAGTTCAAGACCAGCCTGGCCAAAATGGTGAAACCCCCTCTCTACTAAAAATACAAAAATTAGCTGGTTGTGGTGGCGGGCAACAGTAATCCCAGCTACTTGGAAGGCTGAGGCAGGAGAATCACTTGAACCTGGGAGACGGAGGTTGCAGTGAGCCAAGATCTGAGCCAAGATCGTGCCACTGCACTCCAGCCTGGGTCACAGAGTGAGACTCCGTCTCAAAAAAAAAAAAATTTAAAAAATTTAAAAAAAGAGATAAATCACAAAAACTTTCAAGTAGAACATAATTTTAAAAATCTGATGGTTAAAAAAATTACATGTGTTTTTAATTTTTTACAGATAATGCATTTTATTATTTTCAGAGTACTATATTCACCATAAAATAAGTCTAAAGAGAATAATGAGGACTCTGTATTTATAATAAAATACCCACATTTTCTTTTTAAATTCTATCCTTAAAAAAGGAGAGAAAAGGCAACTTTCAGAGAACTTTGTAAATCTTTCAAGTCTTCCAACAAAGTAGTACCAACAGAGGACTAAAGTCTTAAATAAGTCTCATTAAAGTGAGGGCTCACTCCCTCTGGTGGACAAAAGAAACTCCATATGCTATTTCCAGAATCAGTAAAGCAAGATAAGGAAGCCTTGTTAATGTTTTCTGAATGCTTCCTGCCTAGAATACATAAAAGACCTATATAGTTATTCTGAGAATAAATCTGGAAATGAAAGAGAACTGGAAAGGGGAAAAAACGGGGAGGGAAACTAGCTGATGATACTGGTGCAAGGGAAGTCCTAACCTAGCTCCTCAATGGCTGTGTTGGGGAAGGACTTCAGCATCAGTCTCTCCTAAGTGAGCTCTGCCTCTGCTCTCTTCTCTGTCATAGGCCAACAGTTCTTTCCAAACTGCATGTCTAACCATTGTCAAGATGCTGCAGGTTGAGCATTCCTAATACAAAAATGCAAAATCTGAAATGCTTCAAAAACTGAAACTCTCTGAGCACCAACATGATGCTCAAAGGAAATGCTCATTGGAACATTTTGGATTTTGGATTTCCAGATTAGGGGTGCTCAAATGGTATGTTTTCTCAAATATTCCAAGATCCAGAAAAATCCAAAATCTTTAACACTGCTGGTCCCAAGCATTTCAGATAAGGAAAATTCAATTTATATTTCAAACTGCCAAGTTTCTCCTCTATTATTTAGGCTTAGCCTCTCTGCATGAAACAAGGAGCTTTTGGAGAGCAGGAACCGTGCTTTGTTCATTTTTGTGTCCCTGGTACCCAACCCACTGTTTGGCATATGGTAGATGCTAATGTTGAATAAATGAAATGGTACTAGACTTCTAATCTAAAGTCATTAACACCCATAGGAAATCATAATCTTGAAATACAAAAAAAGCAGAATTGTAAGAGAAGCACTCCCTGACAATATGAGAAAGCAATGGCTGCAAATAATTAGATTACCAGTTGAAATACATTTGCAATTACTGTCCATTCTCACATAATTTTTTTTTTTTTTTTTTTTTTTTAGACAGAGTCTCACTCTGTTGCCCAGGCTGGAGTGCAGTGGTGCAATCTCAGCCCACCGGAACCTCCGACTCCTGGGTTCAAGCGATTATCTTGCCTCAGCCTCCTGAGCTGCTTGACTTACAGGCACCTGCCACCAAGCCTGGCTAATTTTTTTGTATTTTTAGTAGAGACTGGGTTTTACCATGTTGGCCAGGCTGGTCTCAAATTCCTGACCTCAGGTGATCCACCCGCCACAGCCTCCCAAAGTGGTGGGATTACAGACGTGAGCCACTGTGCCTGGCCCATTCTTACATAATTTTAAACATTCATCCACAGCCCAGATACATATCTTTTGAGGCCATAATTTAAAAAGCACTAATGGCAGTCATGCTTACCTCTGATTGTTTCTGATTAAATAGTCCATGTAGTTATATTTTATTACATGTACTTTTTATCTTATGAGTGAACACTAATTTTTAAATTTTGTTTCTAGATTTTAAACATTAGTCTAATAAACATAAAATTAGTTTCCTGAAGCATTAAAGCATTAACAGAATTTTAAAGATGAGGTAGAACCCTAAAAGGGGTTTGAAGAACATATGGCACAAACAAATCGTTATTTGCTCTAGGATACCAAGTTTCCTCCTTCCATTAGAGAGGAATACTTTCCTTAAGCAGCATGACAGGATGTCATACCTGTGTGAAGGATAGAGAACTGCAGTCTCCAGGTCTGTCACTGTTTCCTCCTTCGGGCACTAGGAATTTCAAACAAGAACTGCTTTTAAAGTTATAAATCACTACCCAAATTCAAATACTAATGAATCCAATTCAAAGTAAGTTAAAATAAGCAATTCCTTATCCAATTACATTATGCAGAATAGAATTTGACATTTGCTTAGAAAAAATCATACTTAAAGCTTATAGAACATTTTCCCCCTTATTTTCATAGCCCTTATAGTGATAGGTTCAGTCCTGGTAATAAACGGATATAAGAAGCCTACTATTGCAGGAAGGAATAAACAAAAAAACCTCAAGGAAATAAGAAGCCCATGTCACCAATTGAGGCTTTAAACCAAGGTTTTCAAGAATTGGGGGAAAGGAATATAAACAAGTTGTAATGAGTTAGCAAATTTCTAGAGTAAAGAGATAGATGCAGTCAAGAGCCTGCACTGCATGTAACAGATTGTGGCTTTGGCAGCAATTTTGGACCTCGGTTTCCTCATCTATAAAATGAAGCTAATACAGTTGCCCTCCCCAGATCATTGTGAAGGATTGCTGAGGTGATAAAATATGTGAGGACACTTTGTAACACAAAGCACCAATACATTGACTATTACCTTAGTTCTTATAGTTCTTATAAGTGTTTTTCAAAGAAAATAAAGGTATTTTTTCTAGCAAGACCTAATCATTTTCAACACTGCCACCTTCACCCTCCCAACCTTTTATAAAGTGATTTTCCCTCTTACTGCTTATGTTAAAAAATTAAGCATTTAGACAAAGGAGCATTAAACATTATTATGTAAATTAAGCAGAAATAATTTGCGAATGTGACTGGAACATATTCTTCAGTCCATCTGTTTTGAAAGACTGATTATTACTTGAGATGGCAACTTCTATGTTTAACACAGCATACACCATTTCCTCTGCTCTCTATTTAATTACTGGCAAATTTAGCATCTGCCCTTAATGGATTCACTGGTGACTACATTCGGATGTTATTAATATTTAATAAAGCTTTACTTTTTTTACATAATTACATAATTTAAGAGCTCTTCAGTCGTAGCGCCTTTTACTTCATTAACTAAGTTTACTACCCACCTATGCCCCCCACCCCATAAAAAGAAATAGATCTTGAGTTTTGTAGGCAAAGAATACTACAATATTCCAAAAATGTCTCTAATTACAGTATTATACATACTTTGAGAAAATAACCTATCTTTGTTCTTTATTATCTCAAATTATGCCTTTGTCTTCTGCAAATTAAGCAGACCACAGAGACCAGTTCTTGAAAAACATGATTCCTTCTCCATGTTAAGACCACTTAAATAATAATATTTCTTCTTGATGTTCATGTATGTATATGCATTTGACACTACTTGTATCAAGGAAATTTTCCTTGAACTGCCTATATTCTGCCTTTCCTTGCACTGCCTATATTCCCTCAATTTTTTTTTTTTTTTTGAGACAGGGTCTCCCTCTGTCACCCAGTGACATGCAGTGGCATTCCAGTCACTGCTCACTGTAACCTCGACCTCCCAGGCTCAAGTGATCCTTCTGTCTCAGCGCCCCCAAGTAGCTGGGACTACAGGCGCATGCCACAATACACAGCTGATTTTTGTATTTTTTGTAGAGATGGGGTTTTGCCATATTTCCCAGGCTGTTCTCCAACTCCTGGGCTAAACCAATCCACCCACTTTGGCCTCCCAAAGTGCTGGGATTATAGGCGTGGGCCACCTTGCCTGGGCCCCTCTTTCTATTTTGATTACTTAAATTGGAAAGGGATGTTAGGTGGGAGAGACACAGAGAACAAAGAAGAAACAAATAGAAGATTCAGAAAGGATTCCTGTGCTACTTAAGGATTTCTCTATTCTGGCTAAACCAGTATTGCCAAAGTCTCAAGCAGATCACAAGCTTATTTCTAACAGGTCTTTTCAGAGTAAGTGACAGAGGGAATCAACATGGGTCAAGAAGCAGTTAATGAATGGCAAGTAGCCAGGCAGGTTACCACAAAGCAGGTTTGCAGACTCATGGGATGAAATATAGGCACTTTGAGTCTGGCAAAGACTAAAACACAAGAATGATAAGACTGCCTAGGGCCAACCAGATTTATGCAATGGTAGTTTCTTCTGGAGTTTACTCAGTGTTCTGAATACTTCCTTCTGGCTCCCTCCTTAGCCTTGATTCAAAGAAGTGGTTGGAGAAGTTCATTGCCTACACATTTTGGTATGTAAACTATAAAATATAAACAGTTACCTATTGATCTTTCTCATTGTTACAGGAGATAAATCTAGGAAATTAAGAACAAGTTGGCAACCTTTCCTCCTTAGGAGCAAGCAAGTAAAAACTAATGTTAAGAAAGACTTGCTCAAACCTGTACACTCTGGTATAGTTCTCCAAGTAAAAAGCATGGACATCCCTGCCTCCTCCCAGAGTTACTGGTCTGCCTATCAGAGATTCTACTCATCTTCAAGGCCCTGTTCTAAGTCACCTCTTCCTGGAAGCTTTCCTCGATAAATCACACAGAAAATAAGTTTTCTAATCAGGGACCTGCACTTCTACAGAGGTAGGTCATTCATACCCGAGTCTACATAGCCTACTCTCTATGGAAAACTAGTTATGGGCAGTCTTCTTATCCATACAGGATTCCTACACTTCTTTTGGGAGAGGGGCTATATATTTTGATTTTTTGAAATCCCTTTGAGACCTTGAAGTAAAGGGTACTCAAATGTCACATTTTTCAGTGGCTGAATTTGGAGTTATAACTACTAGAGGACAAATCTTTTAGATTTAATACTTGTAGCAGCCCTCGGTAGTAAGTGCTTTCTGCTATCACTTTTTAATTTTTTTTTAAATTTATTACTGCTCCTTGCAGAGCAGGGCTACTCTATATGTAGTGTGTCCAGAGTAGCCTGCTATCACTTTTGAGATGAGCTGCAGCACCATAATGTCTAGTTTAAAGAAATTGGCTCTTTACTGCTACTGTTCAAGGCATATGGTAGGTTTCAATTGTTCCCAGATCCCAAGGTGAAAAATGTAAGAAGCCCATATGGAATCAGAAAACATTTGTTGGTCTTACAATCATTCCCATATGCACCCACAACTAAAAACCCTGCAAAGATGAAGACAACACTTCAAGCTTTCAAAGATTAGCCTCTCCGCTACTGGTGTAACTACACTCAGTTGACAGACATTAAGTGAACATCAACACACGCCATGCATTAGGATGAAGACATTAAGAATCTAGTTCTAGCCAGGCATGGTGGCTCACGCCTGTAATCTCAGCACTTTGGGAGGCCAAGGCGGATGGATCATTTGAGGTCAGGAGTTCAAGACCAGTCTGACCAACATGGTGACACCCCATCTCTTCTAAAAATACAAAAAAATTAGCTGGGTGTGGTGGCACATGCCGGTAGTCCCAGCTACTCGGGAGGCTGAGGCAGGAGAATCACTTGAACCTGGGAGGCGTAAGTTGCAGTGAGCCGAGATCACGCTGCTGCACTCCAGCTTGGGCGACAGAGCGAGATTCTGTCTCAAAAAAAAAAAAAAAAAAAAAAATCTAGTCCTATCATTAGGACAGGTAATATGTATCCCACCTTTTAAATCTATACTACCTTCTTGAAAAACATAAAAATATCACACATCCTTCTATGATATTTGGTTCCACGGTAACCCAGCATAAAATTATAAGGCTATATTCCTTTCTAAATGAAACTAATTGGAGAGTCTGATACGTAGCAAAACAAACTTCTCCAGCTACATCTCATATCCAATTCCACTGGATTATGGAAGATCCAACCAGGTTTTAAATGATTCTAGAGGACACAGGAAACTGATGTTACAACAATATCGGGTTTTTGCATTTATTTCTTCTGAGAAAAGCTATCTAAAATCTAAGTCAAAATCTCAAAATCAATCCACAGTTAAAAGAAACAAGATGTAAAAGCAATCTGGAGGGATATTTAAGATGAAAAACAAAATTAAAACAAGGCCCAAATGACGTGGCCTACGGCTCCAAACATAAAATATCCTTTTACACTCCCTCCCCACAGCGTAAGTCAGACCTTCTGAGTGCTGGGGTTACTGATGATTATACCAGAATTGAGCTGAACTAAAGTAGAACCGAATAAAGGGCAAACTTACAAACTTAGGTGAGAAATATCTACAAAAGTAGACACAAAGAAAGCCTTTCTCTCTTCCCATAAGGTATGCTATCCCTGCCCCCTTCTTCACACAAAAATAATTGCAATTTTAAAATAAAGTTTAAGGAACACAAGCTGCTTAGGTGTCTCAAGTGCAAAGAACTACTGACACGGATAATGTTAATGACTTTCAACTGCCTCTCATCTAATAGTATCTGTGCAATAAAGTCCAAAACACATCTCAGAAGGAAAAATGTTAACTCTAGGAGCACTTCCATTTGTCTTAATTTTGTTGTTTATCTTGTCATTGTTTTTCATATTCATGCCTCAAAACAGAGCAAATGTTAGTTAGCAGCAGCCAGAACACATCATCCTACTGCAGCAGGTGGCAAGAGCATCCTCGGGAAGGTGGGGAGCTGCAACAGAGGTGAGCAGTGAAAGCAGCTACTGATGCCTTAAGGCTAAGGCCACAGGGACAAGCATGACAAACAGGCACAACCTCACATTATTTGTTCCCCAAATCCCTCCTCCAGAGTGGATCAGAATAATCGTTTCTCTACCACTGGTCAAGGCCAGACGTGGGTTTTCAAAGACTCCATATACTTGCTTTGAAATATCCTTAGCTTAATCCAAAACCTATTTGTGGGAGGACTCTGTGAGTGCCTGCCCATTACACTGTATCACCTAAAGCTGGTCCCGAAGGTATTAGCAGGAGAGAGATGTGGGATTTCAGAACACCAAGGAAGCCTATTCTTTAAAACGTAGACAAAAAAAAAAAAAAATATGGAGGCAGGAAGGCGGGAGGCAGTGATCTATGAGATTTGAAGCAAGTACAGACTGAGCCCCAGTACTTAGCCAGGTCTAAATCACGGTTGTGAACGCTTTCTTGCACCTGAGCTGAGGAAGAAAAGTAATGCTACCCACTTCCCTTCTTTCCATCAACTCTATATGTGGCAGCAGGACACACCCCCTGCGAACCTACCAGCCTCCGTCTAAAGAGGATCTTACCCATCCTTTGGCGTCCACCCTTAACCAACGCTCTGGAAACGCCTTGGTAGCCCAACTGTCTTTTCTCCCCCTCCTGACACCCCCCACTCACCTCTAGGCGGTCACAGCTGCCTCTCTGGCACCTCCAACTCCTATGTCGTTAGAACACCTAGACCTCAACGCCCTCTCGCGTTCTCCCCTCCGCGACTCGCCTGTGTTCTCGGATCTTCTCAGATCCGCTACGGTCGGCCTCAGGTCCCTCACGAGGGAACCCCCGCCCGGCCCCGCTCACGGTGCCCCATCCTCCCGGGCAAAGTCCACGCCTACGTCCTGACCCAGAGCCCCAGCTCCTTCGGGCCTAGTCAAGGACACCGCCTCTGTCTGGCCCACACCCCGCTCGCGGCACCTCCGCAGCCCAGCTCTACTCCCCAGCGCGGGACACTCACCAAGCGTGACCGAGCGGCAGCAGAGGAAAGGGAGTGAGCCACGAAAGGACAGTCCGCGGCGCCTCCCCTTCGCCACCAGCTTTATAGCCGCCAACCCACCCGACTCCGGCACCGCCGAGAGTCGCTGGGAGGCGGGACGGTGGCTCCAGCAGCCAATCGCGGCCGGTAAAGTTGCCCGGCAGCGCCCGCCCCCCAGTCCGGCTTCTACCAATCAAAAGGAAACTAGAGGCCATGACTCGCTAGGATTTTCCCTCGTGGCTGGAAGGGCGGGGAGAAGGGGCGGGGACAAAGTCTCAGGGCCGAGGAAGTGGTGTGAGAGACTGACGTGCGGTGGCACGAGAGCCCAGTTGCCAATGACGGAGCTGCGAGATACGGCGAGAGCCAACGGGAGCGGAGTGAGAGGTTCTCCGACCAATTGGGACTAAGTGAGAGGAGATGCGGGCCAATGGGTACTCCGCGTCCCACCGCTGGAGAGATGGTCAAATGTGGGAGGCGAGGTGGTCCCAGCTTGGGAGTCTGTCAGGTTGCCTAGCAACCAGAACTAGGCTTCACCTGAAAGATTTCTGAAATACTGTACTTGATTTGAATTCAGTCTTAACGTTTTCTAGCAAAGTGTGCCTAGATTGCAAATTGGAGCAGAATACTTCACCCAGAACTTGTATATGTGTAAATATTCTAAATACCCGATTTGTAAATACTCAAATATTGTCTCCTTTATTCAAAACTACCTTGACTTAAAAAAAACAGAACAAACAAAAGTGCTCTTGAGACAAAGCTTTCTAATTAAACCTAAAACAAAATGGTTTCAGGATTAGGCATCCGTGGGGAGGGTGCAGAGCCTTGCCTTTGAAGGGAAGTTGATACTGAATTCAAGGATTTTTGCCAGGCCATGCACTCTGAGGAAAGGGACTCCATTTGGCCTGTTGCCCACTGTATCTTCTAAGCTTCATATGTGGTACCTGCCAAATAAAAGGCTGTGGAAAGGCCACGTAATTGTCGGCATAGTAAATCCATCGGATATGGACTGCCTAACTCCCCCAGCAAATAGGAGCAATTCAAGCTAGAGGAATTCACTGAAACACTATTTGGGGGAATCCAAAGGAGGACACTTGTGGCTTTGCAATAAACTCTGCCTCTATCTAGTCAGAGAGAGAAGCCATAATACTTAGCTTTGGTGGGGGACTATGAGTGAGGTTCGGAGTTGTTTGTATCTCTCCCCATCTCAATTTAATTAACAGGAATGCTATTGATAAGGGGTCATTGGTAATTCTGTGATTCACACAATTATTGTTATGGGAGATTTTTTTAACCACTATAGATGCTAACCTAGTAAGACACATTCTCAGCAGCAAAGTGGCAAAATATATTGGAAATGGAACCACTGTGAAGTGGTGGCATAAATGACTTGGGGGAAGAGGACCACTCAGGAATGATTTCCATTCCACAGTATTGCCCATGACTCATTTCATATGTATGTAAAGTAACTAGATAGTAAACAGAGAGAGAGAGACATTGCCTGATTATGATCAACAGCAATTTGGGGTGAGGTAGGAGATTAAAATTCTTGGCATATTGGAATATGCTGAAAGGCAGTAAGGACAAACACAAGAAAGAAGATACAGTTTTGTCGTTAGGAATCGCAAATAATTCCAACTCCAGGAGTACACAATGGGAAATGATTAGCCAGACGGTCATGAGAATGACCATCTTACACAACCGGAAATTTCTACAAGGAACAGACCGTCTTTTTGATCATGTTAATCTTCAATTAAGCAAAGTGAGCATGATTATTGATTACTGGGAAGCCAAACAATGGAGAACAAAAAGAGTTAGTAATTAGATACAGAAGATCTTGTTATAAATAAAGTTTCCATGCCGCAAAAGAAATAGCAGTCGAATATAAAATTTTCTTTTTAATTCTCAGCAAGGCAAGGTACTTCTATAGAAGGATGCACCCTTACAGATGGAGCAATGGTGAGTGCACACTTGGACGAGGGAGGGAAAGGGGTTCTTATTCCTGACGCACGTGGTCCCCACTGCTCTGTCGTTGCCTTATTGGCTAGGGTTAGACTGCAAAGGCTAAACTAATTCCGATGGACTAATTTAAAGACAGTGATGGCGGAAAAATGGTTATGAAATGAGTCAGGGTGAAGAATGAATTGGAATGAGTCAAGATGGAGTACGTAATCAGAATGAGTCAAGGTGGAGAATGAGTCAGGTTGGAGTAGGTAATCAGAAAATGTTGCTTTACTAGGAAGCTACGTTTAAAAGTAGAAGGCAAAGAATGGAACATACTGACATATTAATTCTTTGAAGAGAAATTTAGAATTCATATTTAACAACTTCCTCCTCTTGCATTTTTCTTACAGCTTTCTCTTCAAACTTATTTAGCATGTCTTGATTTAGTTGTTCTGCTTGATTTTCCAAAAGAAGAAGCTTTTCTGGATGAGGTGGAGGATAGTTAAGGGAGGTTTTAGTAAGTACCGTTTCTATGAGCCTCTGCACCAACCCACAGATGCATGGTATGACATAGCACCTGACAAGAATAAGTACACCTATTATGACTATGAGGGAGGTAAGAATTGGGGCTATTATTCCTTTCCATTTACCGAACCACTTTTCTAGCCATCCTGTAAAGGGATCATTTACCCCTGAGTTGCTGGCTAACTCATTGGGTAGAGCAGTCAGACCTCGCAATGCCTTTGTTATACTTCCATTAGGGGTGGCGTTGTTTGGGATGAGGGTGCAACATTGAGTTTTAATCATGACACAAACTCTTCTTCTTTCTGCTAATATCATGTCTAAGGCTATCCTATTTTCCCAAGCCATCTGGCTAATAGCCCCTAATTGCTCAGCTATTCCTGTAACAGCATCTCTAGTGTAGTTAATACATCATTGTTGGTTGTAATAGATGTCGTTTATCCAATCTACATTTTTATTAATTGTCACTCACCAAAATATTGACTCAAATCCTGCAGCTATTTGATTTCGGGCTTTAAATTGATCTGGTATTCCCTGTGGGACTCCAATTGCATCTAAATAGACGTGAGAGTCGAAAGACCCATAAGGGGCTTCTCTCGCTTTATGATGTCTTGTTTTTCCTTCCTCTGGTTGATAAAATGCCAGGGTGAAAGGGATAGCCAACTGGACTAAAGCACAAGTGTCACTCCAGTTATTCAGCAGAGTGTCTAGTAAAGGTCCACCACAATACCACCACACATCCACTCAGGGACGAACAAGGGCTGACTGATTAGTAAGTTCTTAAAAATTCTTAAGCTCACTGCATCCCTTCAGGTCTCCAAGGAATGCTAAGTTTCCTTCCTGTTGTGAGACACACAAAGTGAACTTAGTGTTGGGAGATGGAAGCTGAATGGCCCTTGGGGGCTGACCCACAGGGTGTCAGACTTCGTGATATAGTAGAGAGAGAGCTTGGCACGACTTGTTACCCCAGGCTGTAGAATCCTGGAAAAGAGCTACCATGCAGCCCATGCCCAGTCGAGTGGAGGACCACCTTAGTGGAAAGGGGACAATCTGGGCCTCTGGCCTGCTATGTGCACAAGCATAACAATTGCTTTTGTTTAATGTGTGGATGGAATATTTGATACATTCCAACCAGGCATTTACATCTTGGTATCCTGTCTCAGTTGCCAAAGTTTGTTTTAAGTCTTTAACTTCTACCATCGCTATCTTGGCCTTGTTGGTAGATGGAGGAGGAACAATGGTTCCGTTGTGAGAGGTTTTGGAAAAAGGCTTAAAGGCAGGTGCAGGTGGCAGGGGATCAAAGAAATGCATTTCAAGGATCCAATAGGGTGTGTCCCTGACATCTAGCCCACATGCCATAAAACCGGCTTAAAGAAGGGAACTGGCTCAGAAAAGGGGAAGAACTTTGGGGGCTCGAGATAATAACCTATATAGGATTGCACTGGTTTAGCTGACAGTTATTGGGGGCTGTCCGTTTAGTAAAATGAATGTGTGGTTTTAGGAAATTACAAAAACCGGTCAGAGCAGTCCATCCTTGCTCTTTGGTGGTCCACAGAACGTTGGAACAACTACAGCATAAAAGCTCTGTGTCGGTGGGGGCAAGACTCCTGGTTGCCACTGGGGTCTTTATCAAAATCTCCCCGAATTAAATGGTCCCAATTCACTAATGCCCAGTATGAGGAGAGCCAGGAGGGACAGAGGTACTTTTCTGAAGTAGAGAGCTGCCTTTGACTTTACAAATCCCCACACGGTATAACAAGGCAAGCATCAAATGCAATAGTTTGAGGTGAAATTGACTTGGTTATGTTAATAACTAGATGATCAGCGATAGAACGAGGAAAGAAGAAAGTTAATAGAATAGATGAAAGAGAGTTAAATTCTTCTTAGCTTTAGTTTGGTAGGGTTTTCCCCTGGGACTATGGCCACTACTCTGGAGGGGGTGGCACTTTCTTGACCCGGGTGTGGTAAGTCCATCCTCTGTCTGCTGTGCGGACTGCAGTTTCAGTAGTTAGGAGCACTAAGTAAGGATCTTCCCAGACTGGCTCAAGCATCTCCTCTTTCCAGCTCTTGATGAGGACGTGATCCCCAGGCTGATGTTGATGCACCGGGAACTCCAAGGGCGGCACCTGTGCTAATAGACCTTTAGTTTTAAGAGAAGAGAAAGTAGAAGCTAGACCAAGCATATAATTTTTAAGGAATTGATCTTTTGTTTCAAAGGTAGGAATATCAGCAGTAGAGTGCAAATAAGGTAATCCATAGAACATCTCATAAGGAGAAAGACCAATGTCTTTCCGTGGTGCAGTTCGAATTCTCAGCAGGGCAATAGGAAGACACTTGGTCCATGGCAATCGAGTCTCTAAGACTAATTTGGTTAAGTGGTTCTTTAGAGTCTGATTCATTCTTTCTACTCTCCCTAATGAGGGTGGGTGTCAGGGAGTATGGTATTCCCATCTAATATCTAATGTTTGGGATAGCTTTTTAATAATGTGTGCGGTGAAATGAGTTCCATTGTCTGAGTCAATATTTTCTATTAGTCCAAACCTGGGTACTATATTTTCAATTAGGGCCTTAACTGCATTATTGGCTGTTGCATTTGAAAAGGGAATAACTTCGACCCGGTGAGTGAGGTGGTCTACTATCAGTAGTAAATATTTCAGACGACCTGTTGGAGGCATTTCTTTGTAATCAACTTGGATACTTTGGAATGGCTTTAAGCCTGGATTCCTTCTCCCGAGTGGTAATATTTTTGTAGTATGTCTATTAGTTTTCTTACATACTAAGCAACTATCTGTAACCTGTTTGGCCAGGGTATAAATTCCTATACAACCATAAACTCTGAGAACAGCATCACACGTGGCCTGGGGCCCCCAGTGGGTCCCCTGATGTAGTTGGGATAAGACTTCCCTCATAAGGGGTTTAGATAACATTTCTCTCTGGTCTGGCAGTATCCACTTTCCTTCTGAATTCTCTTTAGCACCTATTTTTATTGCTTTCTCTTTTTCGGTGGAAGAGAAAATGGGGATTATGGTAGGAGGAGGGAGGTAGGGAGTTAAGTGAAAAATACACATTCAAAAGACACAGCAGCCTGCTTGTCTACCTGATCTGCTAGGTTATTTCCTCGACTTTCAAAAGAAAGAATTTTCTGGTGTCTGGGAACATGGACAATAGCTATTTCTTCCGGCAACTGAAAATTATTCAATACTTGGGTGATCAGCTCCTTGTGAACAAGGTCTTGACCTTTACTATTAATGAGACCTAGTTCAGTCCAAATTTTCCGAAACATATGGGTCACTCCAAAGGCATACCTGGAATCTGTATAGATGGTTCCTTCCTGGTTGGGTAAGTACTTTAAGGCTTGGCTGAGTGCAAGCAGCTCACACGTTTGAGCAGACGAACTGTTGGGCAATTTTCCTGACTCTATTTCTATGAGAGTTTCTCCGTCAATCACTGAATACCTACTGTATCTTTTTCCCTCAATCACCCGGGAGGAACCATCTATGAATAAGTGCCATCCAGTCCAGAAGGGGGTTTCTTCTAGGTCTGATTTAACCTTTGTATGCTAATCAATTAAATCTAAACATGTGTGTTCCCCCTTAGATTTGGATTCCTTGTTAAGAAACCTGCTGGGTTGAGTGAATTATCAGTAGTCAATGTTAAATCATCCTTTTCTAACAGAATGGCCTCATGCTTTAAGATTCTTGATTCAGTAAGCCATCTCCCTGCTCTCTGGTAGTTCTAACTCGGTGAGGCGTGCTTACTGTCAATTTTCCTCCAAAGGTTAACTTTCTGCTTTCCCCGACTAGTATTGCCATAGCCACGATGGACTGGATGCATTGAGGCCATCCACGAGTGACTGGGTCTAAGACCTTTGATAGGAAGGCTACGGGCTGCCGGTGGCCTCTGTGTTCTTGAGTCAGCATTCCTAAAGCTACCCCACTGTACACATTAACAAAAAGGTGGAATGGCTTTTCTAGGGAGGGTAAGGCTAAAACAGGCAGTTATGAGCCTTTCTTTCCTTCAGCTTCTCGACTTGATCAACTTCCTCAGAAGTCCACAGGAGATGGTTAGGCTTCTCCTGGGCAAGTTTTTGATATAACAGTTTACTGTGCAGTGCTTAATGAGTGGCAGTATCTGACTAACCCTAAAATTTTTCTGAGTTCTTGTTTGTTTGAGGCAAGGGTAGGGACATAATTCCCTCGATTCGTTTAGGCCCTATTCTTGGCTTGCCTGCACTTATTAAGTGGCCTAAATATTTAACTTTCGGCTGTACATGCTGAAGCTTTCTTTTTGGGACTTGTAGCCCCTCAAACTGCAGATGGTTAAGCATATGTGTAGAGAAGTCAGTTACCTTCTCTCTATCTTCACCAGATATAAGAATGACGTCCACTTACTGGAGAAGGCATATTTGTTCTGGGATGACAACTTTTTCTAGTACTTGTTCTAAAATTTGGCCAAAAAGATTAGGGGAGTCTGTGAACCCTTGGAGCAAGACTGTCCATCGATATTGTTGTTTCTGTCCTGAGTGGGGATCCTCTCACTCAAAAGCAAATATATCTCAGCTATTTTCAGTCAGGTGCCATACCCAAAAAAGCATCTTTCAAATCTATTACAGTAAACCATTGATGATATATGGAATCTTGCTAACAATGGTATAAGGATTGGGGACAACAGGGTGGGTAGTCTGGACTATTTGGTTGATAGCTCCAAGGTCCTGTACTAGCTGATATGACCTGTCTCATTTCTTTACTGGCAGTATTGGGGGGTTATAAGGGGACATACAGGGCTCAAGAAGCCCATCCTTAATAAGGCCTTCGATTATAGGTTTCAACCCTATCCTACCTTCTAGGGGAATAGGGTACTGCTTCCTTCTTACTACTTCTCCCAGGGTTTTTAGCTTGATGTGGATCAGAGGGACTTGGAGTTTCCCTTGGTTTCCTTCTTTGGACCAGACATTAGGATTAATATATTTTTCATCTGCAGTGGTGAGTGTCAAGTGCATCCGTGTGAAGAGAGTCCACTAACAGGCTTTGTGTGAGCAACAAGGCTATGTCACTTGGGGGCAAGTAGGCTGAGTCCGAAAAGAGAGTCAGCAAAGGGAGATAGGCGTGGGGCAGTTTTATAGGACTGGGTTAAACAGTGGAAAGTTACAGTTAAAGGTGGTTATCTATTGTCAGCAGAAGAGGGGGTCACAAGCTGCATGGTGGGGAGATCATAAGACTCATTGTCCCGAAGAAGAATGTCACGAGATTGATTGATCTGTTGGGGCAGGGCAGGAACAAGTCATAATGGAATATTGTAAGGTTGGTCAATCAGTTAAGACAGGAGCTGGCTGTTTCACTTCTTCTGTAGTTTTGGGTTGCCCTAGACTTCTTGGCTCCTGCAGGCCACCTGGACGTATATGTGCAGATCACAGGGGTTACAATGGCTGACCTTCGGCTCAGAGACCTGACATTCCTGTCTGTTTATTTATAAAATATAAAGTTATAAGAAAAGATAAAGAAAATGTAAATTTTATTGGGGATTATTGGGGTTGGGGTGATGTTTCTCGGGACTGCTTCAGCGTGACCAGGGACTGCACGGACACCTTAAAGAAAATTTTTCAGCAAACTATCGCGAGGACAAAAAACCAAACACCGCATGTTCTCACTCATCGGTGGGAATTGAACAATGAGAACACACGGACACAGGAAGGGGAACATCACACACCGGGGCCTGTTGTGGGGTGGGGGGAGGGGGGAGGGATAGCATTAGGAGATATATCTAATGTTAAATGATGAGTTAATGGGTGCAGCACACCAACATGGCACCTGTATACATACGTAACTAACCTGCACGTTGTGCACATGTACCCTAAAACTTAAAGTATAATAATAATAAAATTTAAAAAGGAAAAAAAAAAGAAAATTTTACAATGAGTTACAAGGAATAGAAATTTAGGCTGCGGGGAGATCTTGGGGCAGAGGATGGTACCATGGGGTTGTTAAAAGTGGCATTTGTCATATAGAATTATTGGTGATGGTCTGGATGCGGTTTTGTATGAATTGAGAAACCAAATGGAAGATGCAAGGACTGAATAAGAGAAGGAGAAAAACAGGTACCAGGGGACTAAGAATAGGGAGGAGCCAAGACACCCAGTTAGAAAGTCTGCAGGTGGGTCCAGCGTAATTATTTTCCTGGCTGGCGAGTTATCTTTAAGCTTTTTCATGTTGTCATATACCAGGCCGGATTGGTTTAGATAAAAACAACATTCTTCATTTAAAAATATACAGTCCTCCTTTTTCAGCAGTGAGTAGGTCAAGGCCTCAGCGATTTTGGAGGACAACTGCGGCTAAGGAGTCAACCTGGGCCTGAAGGACTGATAAAGTTTGTGATATATCTGTAATGCTACTAGAAAAGTAACTAGAAAGGCTACGGAAGGTTGTGACAGAAGTTGAAATGCCTGCTATTCCGGCTCCAAGGGCAATAGTAGAAGCAGAAAGTCCTAATCGTACAAGTAGAGGGGTTAGAGGAATAACTCTTCTCTGTCTGGTTGGTGTTATGAGGGGGACAGGAAGTTGTTCGGTCCCATTTGCAAATTGAATTTTGGGAATAAGAAAAACTAGTGTACATGTACCTGTCCAATTAGCAGGTAGACACATGTAGATGGAGGAGCCACAGAAGAAGAAGAGGACTTCTGCAAGGCTAAATTGGAAATGCAAAGTGAAAAGATGAGAAGGAGTAGTAAAAGAGGTGTCTTGTACCCAGACTCCTAAGGCTCCAGCTAGGGCGGCAGCCGTCAGAGGTTGTAATGGGGACTGATGGGGTAACTGTGTAGATGGGGAGATTCGATTCTCATGATGTATGACAAAGAGTCGAGTGTCTACGAGCAAACTTTCACTGTTATTTACGGGGCTGGATATAAGTAAACAAGAAGAGGGCCTGGGAGGATAGTCTGAAGAAGAAGGGAAAGGTAGCCAAGGATGGAGTAAAATGCAGAGTAAATGTCTTTTTTTTTTTCATTAATCTAGGTTAGATCTGTATTTATTTATTTTTCTTTTCTTTAAAATATATATACATATATTTTAATTATTATACTTTAAGTTCTACGGTAGATGTGCACGACGTGCAGGTTTGTTACATATGTATACATGTGCCATGTTGGTTTGCTGCACCCTTTAACTCGTCATTTACATTAGGTATTTCTCCTAATGCTATCCCTCCCCCATTCCCCCACCCCAAGTCAGGCCCCAGTATGTGATGTTCCACACCCTGTGTCCAAGTGTTCTCATTGTTCACTTCCCACATATGAGTGAGAATATGCGGTACTTGGTTTTCTGTCCTTGCGATAGTTTGCTCAGAATGATGGTTTCCAGCTTCATCCATGTCCCTACAAAGGACATGAACCCATCATGTTTTATGGCTGCATAGTATTCCATGGTGTATATGTGACACATTTTCTTAATCCAGTCTATCATTGATGGACATTTGGGTTGGTTCCAAGTCTTTGCTATTGTGAATAGTGCCGCAATAAACATACGTGTGCATGTGTCTTTATAGTAACATGATTTATAATCCTTTGTGTATATACCCAGTAATGGGATGGCTGGGTCAAACGGTATTTCTAGTTCTAGATCCTTGAGGAATTGCCACACTATCTTCCACAATGGTTGAACCAATTTACACTCCCACCAACAGTGTAAAAGCATCCCTATTTCTCCACATCCTCTCCAGCATCTGTTGTTTCCTGACTTTTTAGTGATCGTCATTCTAACTGGTGTGAGATGGTATCTCATTGTGGTTTTGATGTGCATTTCTCTGATGACCAGTGATGATGAGCATTTCTTCTTGTGTCTGTTGGCTGCATAAATGTCTTCTTTTGAGAAGTGTCTGTTCATATCTTTTGCCCACTTTTTGATGGGGTTTTTTTTTTCTTGTAAATTTGTTTAAGTTCTTTGTAGATTCTGGATATTAGCCCTTTGTCAGATGGGTAGATTGCAAAAATTTTCTCCCATTCTGTAGGTTGCCTGTTCACTCTGATGGTAGTTTCTTTTGCCATGCAGAAGCTCCTTAGTTTAATTAGATGCCATTTGTCAATTTTGGCTTTTGTTGCCATTGCTTTTGGTGTTTTAGTCATGAAGTCCTTGCCCATGCTTATGTCCTGAATGGTATTGCCTAGATTTTCTTCTAGGGTTTTTATGGTTTTAGGTGTGACATTTAAATCTTTAATCCATCTTGAATTAATTTTCATATAAGGTGTAAGAAAGGTATCCAGTTTCAGCTTTCTACATATGGCTAGCCAGTTTTTCCAGCACCATTTATTAAATAGGGAATCCTTATCCCATTTCTTGTTTTTGTCAGGTTTGTCAAAGATCAGGTGGTTGTAGATGTGTAGTGTTGTTTCTGAGGCCTCTGTTCTGTTCCATTGGTCTATGTCTCTGCTTTGATACCTGTACCATGCTGCTTTGGTTACTGTAGCTGTGCAGTATAGTTTGAAGTCAGGTAGCATAATGCCTCCAGCTTTGTTCTTTTTGTTTACACTTGTCTTGGCAATGCGGGCTCTTTTCTGGTTCCATATGAACTTATTTATTTATTTATTTATTTATTTATTTTATTATACTTTAAGTTTTAGGGTACATGTACACATTGTGCAGGTTAGTTACATACGTATACTTGTGCCATGCTGGTGTGCTGCACCCACTAACTCGTCATCTAGCATTAGGTATATCTCCCAATGCTATCCCTCCCCCCTCCCCCCACCCCACAACAGTCCCCAGAGTGTGATGTTCCCCTTCCTGTGTCCATGTGATCTCATTGTTCAATTCCCACCTATGAGTGAGAATATGCGGTGTTTGGTTTTTTGCTCTTGCAATAGTTTACTGAGAATGATGGTTTCCAATTTCATCCATGTCCCTACAAAGGACATGAACTCATCATTTTTTATGGCTGCATAGTATTCCATGGTGTATATGTGCCACATTTTCTTAATCCAGTCTATCATTGTTGGACATTTGGGTTGGTTCCAAGTCTTTGCTATTGTGAATAATGCCACAATAAACATACGTGTGCATGTGTCTTTATAGCAGCATGATTTATAGTCCTTTGGGTATATACCCAGTAATGGGATGGCTGGGTCAAATGGTATTTCTAGTTCTAGATCCCTGAGGAATCACCACACTGACTTCCACAATGGTTGAACTAGTTTACAGTCCCACCAACAGTGCAAAAGTGTTCCTATTTCTCCACATCCTCTCCAGCACCTGTTTCCTGACTTTTTAATGATTGCCATTCTAACTGGTGTGAGATGGTATCTCATTGTGGTTTTGATTTGCATTTCTCTGATGGCCAGTGATGGTGAGCATTTTTTCATGTGCTTTTTGGCTGCATAAATGTCTTCTTTTGAGAAGTGTCTGTTCATGTCCTTTGCCCACTTTTTGATGGGGTTGTTTTTTTCTTGTAAATTTGTTTGAGTTCATTGTAGATTCTGGATATTAGCCCTTTGTCAGATGAGTAGGTTGCGAAAATTTTCTCCCATTTTGTAGGTTGCCTGTTCACTCTGATGGTAGTTTCTTTTGCTGTGCAGAAGCTCTTTAGTTTAATTAGATCCCATTTGTCAATTTTGTCTTTTGTTGCCATTGCTTTTGGTGTTTTAGACATGAAGTCCTTGCCCATGCCTATGTCCTGAATGGTAATGCCTAGGTTTTCTTCTACAGTTTTTATGGTCTTAGGTCTAACGTTTAAGTCTTTAATCCATCTTGAATTGATTTTTGTATAAGGTGTAAGGAAGGGATCCAGTTTCAGCTTTCTACATATGGCTAGCCAGTTTTCCCAGCACCATTTATTAAATAGGGAATCCTTTCCCCATTGCTTGTTTTTCTCAGGTTTGTCAAAGATCAGATAGTTGTAGATATGCGGCGTTATTTCTGAGGGCTCTGTTCTGTTCCATTGATCTATATCTCTGTTTTGGTACCAGTACCATGCTGTTTTGGTTAGTGTAGCCTTGTAGTATAGTTTGAAGTCAGGTAGTGTGATGCCTCCAGCTTTGTTCTTTTGTCTTAGGATTGACTTGGCAATGCGGGCTCTTTTTTGGTTCCATACGAACTTTAAAGTAGTTTTTTCCAATTCTGTGAAGAAAGTCATTGGTAGCTTGATGGGGATGGCACTGAATCTATAAATTACCTTGGGCAGTATGGCCATTTTCACGATATTGATTCTTCCTACCCATGAGCATGGAATGTTCTTTCATTTGTTTGTATCCTCTTTTATTTCCTTGAGCAGTGGTTTGTAGTTCTCCTTGAGGAGGTCCTTCACATCCCTTGTAAGTTGGATTCCTAGGTATTTTATTCTCTTTGAAGCAATTGTGAATGGGAGTTCACTCATGATTTGGCTCTCTGTCTGTTGTTGATGTGTAGGAATGCTTGTGATTTTTGCACATTGATTTTGTATCCTGAGACTTTGCTGAAGTTGCTTATCAGCTTAAGGAGATTTTGGGCTGAGACAATGGGGTTTTCTAGATATACAATCATGTCATCTGCAAACAGGGACAATTTGACTTCCTCTTTTCCTAATTGAATACCCTTTATTTCCTTCTCCTGCCTAATTGCCCTGGCCAGAACTTCCAACACTATGTTGAATAGGAGTGGTGAGAGAGGGCATCCCTGTCTTGTGCCAGTTTTCAAAGGGAATGCTTCCAGTTTTTGCCCATTCAGTATGATATTGGCTGTGGGTTTGTCATAGATAGCTCTTATTATTTTGAAATATGTCCCATCAATACCTAATTTATTGAGAGTTTTTAGCATGAAGAGTTGTTGAATTTTGTCAAAGGCCTTTTCTGCATCTGTTGAGATAATCATGTGGTTTTTGTCTTTGGTTCTGTTTATATGCTGGATTACGTTTATTGATTTGCGTATATTGAACCAGCCTTGCATCCCAGGGATGAAGCCCACTTGATCATGGTGGATAAGCTTTTTGATGTGCTGCTGGATTCGGTTTGCCAGTATTTTATTGAGGATTTTTGCATCAATGTTCATCAAGGAAATTGGTCTAAAATTCCCTTTTTTGGTTGTGTCTCTGCCCGGCTTTGGTATCAGAATGATGCTGGCCTCATAAAATGAGTTAGGGAGGATTCCCTCTTTTTCTATTGATTGGAATAGTTTCAGAAGGAATGGTACCAGTTCCTCCTTGTACCTCTGGTAGAATTTGGCTGTGAATCCATCTTGTCCTGGACTCTTTTTGGTTGGTAAGCTATTGATTATTGCCACAATTTCAGATCCTGTTATTGATCTATTCAGAGATTCAACTTCTTCGTGGTTTAGTTTTTGGAGACTGTATGTGTCAAGGAATTTATCCATTTCTTCTAGATTTTCTAGTTTATTTGCGTAGAGGTGTTTGTAGTGTTCTCTGATGGCAGTTTGTATTTCTGTGGGATCGGTGGTGATATCCCCTTTATCATTTTTTATTGCATCTATTTGATTCTTCTCTCTTTCTTTCTTTATTAGTCTTGCTAGTGGTCTATCAATTTTGTTGATCCTTTCAAAAAACCAGCTCCTGGATTCATTAATTTTTTGAAGGGTTTTTTGTGTCTCTATTTCCTTCAGTTCTGCTCTGATTTTAGTTATTTCTTGCCTTCTGCTAGCTTTTGAATGTGTTTGCTCTTGCTTTTCTAGTTCTTTTAATTGTGATGTTAGGGTGTCAATTTTGGATCTTTCCTGCTTTCTCTTGTGAGCATTTAGTGCTATAAATTTCCCTCTACACACTGCTTTGAATGCATCCCAGAGATTCTGGTATGTTGTGTCTTTGTTCTCGTTGGTTTCAAAGAACATCTTTATGTCTGCCTTCATTTCATTATGTACCCAGTAGTCATTCAGGAGCAGGTTGTTCAGTTTCCATGTAGTTGAGCAATTTTGAGTGAGTTTCTTAATCCTGAGTTCTAGTTTGATTGCACTGTGGTCTGAGAGATAGTTTGTCACAATTTCTGTTCTTTTACATTTGCTGAGGAGAGCTTTACTACCAACTATGTGGTCAATTTTGGAATAGGTGTGGTGTGGTGCTGAAAAAAAATGTATATTCTGTTGATTTGGGGTGGAGAGTTCTGTAGATGTCTATTAGGTCCGCTTGGTGCAGAGCTGAGTTCAATTCCTGGGTATCCTTGTTGACTTTCTGTCTCGTTGATCTGTCTAATGTTGACAGTGGGGTGTTAAAGTCTCTCATTATTAATGTGTGGGAGTCTAAGTCTCTTTGTAGGTCACTCAGGACTTGCTTTATGAATCTGGGTGCTCCTGTATTGAGTGCATATATATTTAGGATAGTTAGCTCTTCTTATTGAATTGATCCCTTTACCATTATGTAATGGCCTTCTTTGTCTCTTTTGATCTTTGTTAGTTTAAAGTCTGTCTTATCAGAGACTAGGATTGCAACCCTTGCCATTTTTGTTTTCCATTTGCTTGGTAGATCTTCCTCCATCCTTTTATTTTGAGCCTATGTGTGTCTCTGCATGTGAGATGGGTTTCCTGAATACAGCACACTGATGGGTCTTGACTCTTTATCCAGTTTGCCAGTCTGTGTCTTTTAATTGGAGCATTTAGTCCATTTACATTTAAAGATGATAGTGTTATGTGTGAATTTGATCCTGTCGTTATGATGGTAGCTGGTTATTTTGCTCATTAGTTGATGCAGTTTCTTCCTAGTCTCAATGGTCTTTACATTTTGGCATGATTTTGCAGCGGCTGGTACCGGTTGTTCCTTTCCATGTTTCGTGCTTCCTTCAGGAGCTCTTTTAGGGCAGGCCTGGTGGTGACAAAATCTCTCAGCATTTGCTTGTCTATAAAGGATTTTATTTCTCCTTCACTTATGAAGCTTAGTTTGGCTGGATATGAAATTCTGGGTTGAAAATTCTTTTCTTTAAGAATGTTGAATATTGGCCCCCACTCTCTTCTGGCTTGTAGGGTTTCTGCCGAGAGATCAGCTGTTAGTCTGATGGGCTTCCCTTTGAGGGTAACCCGACCTTTCTCTCTGGCTGCCCTTAACATTTTTTCCTTCATTTCAACTTTGGTGAATCTGACAATTATGTGTCTTGGAGTTGCTCTTCTCGAGGAGTATCTTTGTGGTGTTCTCTGTATTTCCTGAATCTGAACGTTGGCCTGCCTTGCTAGATTGGGGAAATTCTCCTGGATAATATCCTGCAGAGTGTTTTCCAACTTGGTTCCATTCTCCCCATCACTTTCTGGTACACCAATCAGACGTAGATTTGGTCTTTTCACATAGTCCCATATTTCTTGGAGGCTTTGCTCATTTCTTTTTATTCTTTTTTCTCTAAACTTCCCTTCTCACTTCATTTCATTCATTTCATCTTCCATCGCTGATACCCTTTCTTCCAGTTGATCGCATCAGCTACTGAGGCTTCCGCATTCTTCACGTAGTTCTCGAGCCTTGGTTTTCAGCTCCATCAGCTCCTTTAAGCACTTCTCTGTATTGGTTTTTATAGTTATAAATTCTTCTAAATTTTTTTCAAAGTTTTCAACTTCTTTGCCTTTGGTTTGAATGTCCTCCCATAGCTCAGAGTAATTTGATCGTCTGAAGCCTTGTTCTCTCAACTCGTCAAAGTCATTCTCCGTCCAGCTTTGTTCTGTTGCTGGTGAGGAACTGCGTTCCTTTGGAGGAGGAGAGGTGCTCTGATTTTTAGAGTTTCCAGTTCTTCTGTTCTGTTTTTTCCCCATCTTTGTGGTTTTATCTACTTTTGGTCTTTGATGATGGTGATGTACAGATGGGTTTTTGGTGTGGATGTCCTTTCTGTTTGTTAATTTTCCTTCTAACAGACAGGACCCTCAGCTGCAGGTCTGTTGGAGTACCCTGCAGTGTAAGGTGTCAGTGTGCCCCTGCTGGAGGGTGCCTCCCAGTTAGGCTGCTTGGGGGTCAGGGGTCAGGGACCCACTTGAGGAGGCAGTCTGCCCATTCTCAGATCTCCAGCTGCGTACTGGGAGAACCACTGCTGTCTTCAAAGCTTTCAGACAGGGACATTTAAGTCTGCAGAGGTTACTGCTGTCTTTTTGTTTGTCTGTGCCCTGCCCCCAGAGGTGGAGCCTACAGAGGCAGGCAGGCCTCCTTGAGCTGTGGTGGGCTCCACCCAGTTCGAGTTTCCCGGCTGCTTTGTTTACCGAAGCAAGCCTGGGCAATGGTGGGCGCCCCTCCCCAAGCCTCGCTGCCGCCTTGCAGTTTGATCTCAGACTGCTGTGCTAGCAATCAGTGAGACTCTGTGGGGTAGGACCCTCCGAGCCAGGTGGTGGATATAATCTCGTGGTGCGCCGTTTTTTAAGCCCGTCGGAAAAGCACAGTATTCGGGTGGGAGTGACACGATTTTCCTGATTTTCCAGGTGCCATCCGTCACCACTTTCTTTGATTAGGAAAGGTAACTCCCTGACCCCTTGTGCTTCCCGAGTGAGGCAATGCCTCGCCCTGCTTCGGCTCGCGCACGGTGCGTGCACCCACTGACCTGCGCCCACTGTCTGGCACTCCCTAGTGAGATGAACCCAGTACCTCAGATGGAAATGCAGAAATCACCCGTCTTCTGTGTCAGTCAGGCTGGGAGCTGTAGACCGGAGCTGTTCCTATTCGGCCATCTTGGCTCCTCCCCCCATATGAACTTTAAAGTAGTTTTTTCCAATTTTGTGAAGAAAGTCATTGATAGCCTGATGGGGATGGCCTTGAATCTATAAATTACCTTGGGCAGTATGGCCATTTTCACGATATTGATTCTTCCTATCCATGAGCATGGAATGTTCTTCCATTTGTTTCTGTCCTCTTTTATTTCATTGAGCAGTGGTTTGTAGTTCTCCTTGATGAAGTCCTTCACATCCCTTGTAAGTTGGATTCCTAGGTATTTCATTCACATTGTAGCAATTGTGAATGGGATTTCACTCATGATTTGGCTCTCTGTTTGTCTGTTATTGGTGTATGGAAATGCTTGTGATTTTTGTACATTGATTTTGTATCCTGAGACTTTGCTGAAGTTGCTTATCAAGTTAAGGAGATTTTGGGCTGAGATGATGGGGTTTTCTAAATATACAATCATGTCATCTGCAAACAGAGACAATTTTACTTACTCATTTCCTAATTGAATACCCTTTGTTTCTTTCTCTTGCCTGACTGCCCTGGCCAGAACTTCCAACACTATGTTGAATAGGAGTGGTGAGAGAGGGCATCTCTGTCTTGTGGCAGTTTTCAAAGGGAATGCTTCCAGTTTTTGCCCATTCAGTATGATATTGGCTGTGGGTCTGTCATAAATAGCTGTTAGTATTTTGAGATACGTTCCATCACTACCTAGTTTATTGAGAGTTTTTAGCATGAAGGGCTGTTGAATTTTGTCGAAGGCCTTGTCTGCATCTATTGAGATAATCATGTGGATTTTGCCTTTGGTTCTGTTTATGTCATGGATTGTGATTATTGATTTGTATATGTTGAACCAGCCTTGTATCCCAGGGATGAAGCCAACTTGATGGTGGTGGATAAGCTTTTTGATGTGCTGCTGGATTCAGTTTGCCAGTATTTTATTGAGGATTTTTGCATTGATGTTCATCAGGGATGTTGGTCTAAAATTCTCTTTTTTTGTTGTGTCTCTGCCAGGCTTTGGTATCAGGATAATGCTGGCCTCATAAAATGAGTTAGGGAGGATTCCCTCTTTTTCTATTAATTGGAATAGTTTCAGAAGGAATGGTATCAGCTCCTCTTTGTACCTCTGGTAGAATTCCGCTGTGAATCCATCTGGTCCTGGACTTTTTTTTGGTTGGTAGGGTATTAATTATTGCCTCAATTTCAGAGCCTGTTATTGGTCTATTCAGGGACTCAGCTTCTTCCTGGTTTAGTCTAGGGAGGGTGTATATGTGCAGAAATTTCTCCATTTCTTCTAGATTTTCGACTTTATTTGCATAGAGGTGTTTATAGTATTCTCTGATGGTAGTTTGTATTTCTGAGGGATCAGTGGTGATATCCCCTTTATCATTTTTTATTGCGTCTATTTGATTCTTCTCTCTTTTCTTCTTTATTAGTCTTGCTAGCAGTCTATCAATTTTGCTGATCTTTTCAAAAAACCAGCTCCTGGATTCATTGATTTTTTGAAGGGTTTTTTGTGTCTCTATTTCCTTCAGTTCTGCTCTGATCTTAGTTATTTCTTGCCTTCTGCTAGCTTTTGAATGTATTTGCTCTTGCTTCTGTAGTTCTTTTAATTGTGATGTTAGGGTGTCAATTTTAGATCTTTCCTGCTTTCTCTTGTGAGCATTTAGTGTGATAAATTTCCCTCTACACACTGCTTTACATGTGTCCCAGAGATTCTGGTATGTTGTGTCTATGGTCTCATTGGTTTCAAAGAACATCTTTATGTCTGCCTTCATTTCATTATGTACCCAGTAGTCATTCAGGAGCAGGTTGTTCAGTTTCCATGTAGTTGAGCAGTTTTGAGTGAGTTTCTTAATCCTGAGTTCTAGTTTGATTGCACTGTGGTCTGAGAGACAGTTTGTTTTGATTTCTGTTCTTTTACATTTGCTGAGGAGTGCTTTGCTTCCAACTGTGTGGTCAATTTTGGAATAAGTGCAATGTGGTGCTGAGAAGAATGTCTATTCTGTTGATTTGGGGTGGAGAGTTCTGTAGATGTCTATTAGGTCAGCTTGGTGCAGAGCTGAGTTCAAGTCTTGGATATCCTTGTTAACCTTCTGTCCTGTTGATCTGTCTAATGTTGACAGTGGAGTGTTAAAGTCTCCCATTAGTATTGTGTGGGAGTCTAAGTCTGTTTGTAGGTCTCTAAGGACTTGCTTTATGAATCTGGGTGCTCCTGTATTGGGTGCATATATATTTAGGATAGTTAGCTCTTCTTGTTGCATTGATCCCTTTACTGTTGTGTAATGGCCTTCCTTGTCTCTTTTGATCTTTGTTACTTTAAAATCTGTTTTATCAGAGACTAGGATTGCAACCCCTGCTTTTTTTTGCTTTCCGTTTGCTTGGTAGATCTTCCTCTGTGCCTTTATTTTGAGCCTATGTGTGTCTTTGCATGTGAGATGGGTCTCCTGAATACAGCACACTGATGGGTCTTGACTGTTTATCCAATTTGCCAGTGCTGTTTCTTTTAATTGGGGCATTTAGCCCATTTACATTTAAGGTTAATATTATGTGTGAATTTGATCCTGTCATTATAATATTAGCTGGTTATTTTGCCCGTTAGTTGATGCAGTTTCTTCCTAGCCTCGATGGTCTTTACAATTTGGCATGGTTTTGCAGTGGCTGTTTCCAGTTGTTCCTTTCCATGTTTAGTGCTTCCTTCAAGAGCTCTTGTAAGGCAGGCCTGGTGGTGACAAAATCTCTCAGCATTTGTTTGTCTGTTAAAGATTTTATTTCTCCTTCACTTATGAAGCTTAGTTTGGCTGGTTATGAAATACTGCCTTGAAAATTCTTTTCTTTAAGAATGTTGAATATTGGCCCCCACTCTCTTCTGGCTTGTAGAGTTTCTGCTGAGAGATCAGCTGTTAGTCTGACGGGCTTCCCTGTATGGGTAACCTGACCTTTCTCTCTGGCTGCCCTTAACATTTTTTCCTTCATTTCAACTTTGGTGAATCTGACAATTATGCATCTTTTGGTTGCTCTTCTCAAGGAGTATCTTTGTGGTGTTCTCTGTATTTCCTGAACTTGAATGTTGGCCTGCCTTGCTAGGTTGGGGAAGTTCTCCTGGATAATATCCTGCAGAGTGTTTTCCAGCTTGGTTCCATTCACTCTGTCACTTTCAGGTACACCAATCAGACGTAGATTTGGTCTTTTCACATAGTCCCATATTTCTTGGAGGCTTTGTTTGTTTCTTTTTATTCTTTTTTCCCTAAACTTCTCTTCTTGCATCATTTCATTCATTTGATCTTCCATCACTGATACCCTTTCTTCCACTTGATCGAATCAGTTACTGAAGCTTGTGCATGTGTCACATAGTTCTCATGCCATGGTTTTCAGCTCCATCAGGTCATTTAAGGTCTTCTCTACACTTTTTCTTCTAGTTAGCCATTAGTCTAATCTTTTTTCAAGGTTTTTAGCTTCCTTGTGGTGGGTTCAAACATCCTCCTTTAGCTCAGAGAAGTTTGTTATTACTGACCTTCTGATGCCTACTTCTGTCAACTCATCAAAGTCATTCTCTGTGCAGCTTTGTTCCATTGCTGAAGATGAGCTGCTATCCTTTGGAGGAGAAGGGTCCTCTGGTTTTTAGAATTTTCAGTTTTTCTGCTCTGGTTTCTCCCCATCTTTGTGGTTTTATCTACCTTTGGTCTGTGATGATGGTTACCTACAGATGGGGTTTTGGTGTGGATGTCCTTTTTGTTGCTGTTGATGCTATTGCTTTCTGTTTGTTAGTTTTCCTTCTAACAGTCAGGTCCCTCACCTGCAGGTCTGTTGGAGTTTGCTGGAGGTCCACTCCAGACCCTGTTTGCCTGGGTATCACCAGTGGAGGCTGCAGAACAGCAAATATTGCTGCCTGATCCTTCCTCTGGGAGCTTCATCTCAGAGGGGCACCTGGCTATATGAGGTGTCAGTCGGCTCCTACTGGGAGGTGTCTCCCAGTTAGGCTACTCGGAGGTCAAGGACCCACTTGAGGAGGTAGTCTGTCCGTTCTCAGAGCTCAAACACCATGCTGGGAGAACCACTGCTCTCTTCAGAGCTGTCAGACAGGGATGTTTAAGTCTGTAGAAGTTTCTGCTGCCTTTTGTTCAGCTATGCCCTGCCCCCAGAGGTGGAGTCTACAGAGGCAGGCAGGCCTCCTTGAACTGCGTGGTCTCCACCCAGTTTGAGCTTCCTGACTGCTTTGTTTACCTACTCAAGACTCAGCAATGGCGGATGCTCCTCCCCCAGCCAGGCTACTGCCTCACAGTTCAATCTCAGACTGCTGCACTAGCAGTGACCAAGGCTCTGTGAGCATGGGACCCGCTGCGCCAGGTGCGGAATATAATCTCCTGGTGTGACCTTTTCTAAGACCTTTGGAAAAGCACAGTATTTGGGTGGCAATGTCCCGATTTTCCAGGTACAGTCTGTCACGGCTTACCTTCGCTAAGAAATGGAAATCCCCCAACCCCTCGTGCTTCCCGGGTGAGGCAATGCCCCGCCCTGCTTCGGCTCACCCTCCGTGGGCTGCACCCACTGTCCAACCAGTCCCAGTGAGATGAACAAGGTACCTCAGTTGGAAATGCAGAAAACACCCATCTTCTGTGTCAATCACGCTGGCAGCTGCAGACTGGAGCTGTTTCTATTCAGCCATCTTGGAACGGTCCTTAATGCAGGGTAATGTCTTAAAGGAAATGAGAAGTTTTAAGAGATGGGCTTGTGGCTGTAACTTATATGGAAGAGGCTATGAGAGGACAATAGAATGGAATGATTCTGTGAAGCTGGAAGGAGATATTTTCCTTGGTCTGAGAACCATTTGCCTTGAGTGGGGAGGGATTGATAGGTGGAAACTTCAGTGGAAGAGTAAGTAGATGTGACTGATGAGAAGGAGAAAAGCTGGCCATGAGGGACAGAAGTAGGAATACTGGTTGCTCCTTTAGCTGTCTTATCAGCATAATTGTTGCCTTGAGCAATGGGGTCTGAGGCCCTTTGATGGCTTTTGCATCAGTATAAATATTGATGCATAGTCCCTTTGCAGGAGTGAAGGCCCAAGTTAGGGCAATGAATTTGGCTTGCTGAGAGGTAGTGGAGAGGGGCAGAGTGGTAGCCTCAATGATAGATGTGGAAGATACTACAGCATAGCCTGCCTTTGCTAGTGAGTGGCGATTAGGCCTGGTGGAACTGCCATCAATAAACCAAGTGTGATCGGGGTGAGGAACAGGAAATAAAGAAATATGGGGAAATGGAGTGAATGTCAGGTGGATCAGAGAGATACAGTCATGGGGGTCAGGTGTGGTATCAGGAATAATGTGGGGGCCAGCCTAAAACAGTAAGGTCAAGTTGTTTGGATAGAAAGGCTACAGGGCATGGTCCCAGCTCTTGTATAAGAATTCCGACCGCACAGCCCTGCACTTCGACTGTATGTAATGAAAAAGAGTTGGGATGAGTTAGGGAGAGCTAGTGTGGGAGCAGCTTCTAGGGCTGTTTTTAAGGAATGGAAAGAGGAGTGGGGAAAGGATTTAGGATCTATGTGGTCAGCTAGGTTTTATTTTGTGAAATTATGTAATGGTTTAGTCAGGATGGCAAAACCAGGTATCCAAAGGCAAAAGTACCTAACCATGCCTAGGGAAGAAAGGAGTTGTTGCTTTGTAGAAGGGGTTGGGATTTGGGAGATTAGCTGGACACGATCAGCAGGGAGAGCACATGTGTTTTTATGAATTATGCTGAGATATGTAATGGATGAGGAAGAAATTTGGGTTTTGGAGGGAGATATGCAATATCCTTTGGAGAATAAATGTTGAAGGAGCAGGAGGGTATGTTGTTGAGAAGACTCAAAGGAGATACTACAGAGTAGAAGGTCATCAATATATTGAATAAGGTGAGAAGCAGAGGGGTGGAAAGAAAGTAAATCATGAGAAAAAACTTGACTGAAGTAATGAGGGCTGTCCTGGAAGCCTTGTGGCAGTATAGCCCAGGTAAGCTGCTGGGACTGATGGGTATCAGGATCAATCCAGGTAAAAGCAAAGAGAGGCTGGGATCAGCGGTGCAGGGGAATAGTGAAAAAGCATATTAAGATCAAGAATGGAATAGTGAGTTGTGGATGGAGGTATTGAGGACAGAATATGTATGGGTTGGGCACCACAGGGTGGATAGGCAAAACAATTTGGTTGATAAGGTGCAGATCCTGAACAAACCTATAAGACTTGTCTGGTTTTTGGACAGGTAAAATGGGGGAATTGTAAGGAGATTTTGTAGGCTTTAGAAGCCCATGCTGTAGTAGGCGAGTGATAACAGGCTTTAACCCCCTTAAAGATGCTGTGGGATGGGATACTGGCATTGAGTCGGGTAAGAGTAATTAGGTTTTAACGGGATAGTAATGGGCATGTGATCAGTTGCCAGCGAGGGAGTAGAGGTGTCCCATACATGTGGGTTAAGGTTGGGGGATACAAGAGGAAGATGTGAAGGAGGCTTTGGGTTGGGAAGAAGGGCAGCAATGAGATGTGGCTGTAGTCCAGGAATAATCAGGGTAGTGGATAATTTTGTTAAAACATTTCCACCTAATAAGGGAACTGGGCACGTGAGGATAACTAAAAAGGAGTGCATAAAAGAATGTTGTCCAAGTTGGCACCAAAGTTGGGGAGTTTTAAGAGGTTTAGAAGCCTGGCCGTCAATACCCAGAACAGTTATGGAGGCAAGGGAAACAGGCTCTTGAAAAGAAGGTAATGTGGAGTGGGTAGCCTCCGTATTGATTAAGAAGGAGATGACGGACTTACCCTCCACTGTAAGAGTTACCCAAAGTGTCTGTGATGGTCCAGGAGGCTTCTGAGGCGATCAGGCAGTAGTAATCTTCAGCCACTAAGCCGAGAAGATCTGGGAAGGAGTCAGTCAGAGAGCCTTGAGCCAGAGTTCCAGGGACTCTGGGAGTGGCTGCTGGGTGAGTTGGACAGTCCAATTTCCAGTGGGGTCCCACAATGATGGGACTTGGCTTAGGAGGAATCCTGGGCTGCGGGCATTCCTTGGCCCAGTGGCCAGATTTTTGGCACTTGAAGCAAGATCCTTGGGGAGGAGATCCTGGAGGAATGCCTGACCACTGCAGTTTAGGTGTTTTGAAGTTCTTGTGTGCTGGAGATGTAGCTGGGGTTTCTCTCACAGCAGAGGCAAGTAATTGCAACTCAGAAATATGTTACTGTTTGGCTGCCTTTTTTTTAATATTGTATACATTGAAGGCGAGGTTAATTAAGTCCTGTTGTGGAGTTTGAGTGCCAGAATCCAATTTTTGGAGCTTTTTCTAATGTCAGGAGCAGATTGGATAATAAAATGCATATTGAGAATAAGACAGCCTTCTGGCCTCTCTGGGTCTAGGACAGTAAAACGTCTAAGGGGTTGTTGCCAAATGGGCCATGAACTGGGCTGGGTTTTTATATTTGATGAAAAAGAGCCTGAATTCTAACTGATTTGGGAGAGGTCAGATGAAGAAAAAGGAGCATTAACTTTGACTATGCCTTCAGCTCCAGCCACCTGTCTAAGAGGAAATTGTTGGGCAGGTGGGGGATGGCTAGTCATGGAACGAAACTGTAAGCCAGACTGGGTGTGAGGACGGGAGGTGATAGAAGGATTATAGGGTGGGGGAGCGGAGGTTGAGGAAGAATTGGGACCTGGCTTGGCCTGGCAAGGAGCAGCCCGGGAAGGAGGGGAGAGGTCAGATGGGTCCATAGAAAAGGAGGATTTAAAGGACTCAGAGCTTGGGGTGGAGACTGAAGGAACAGACAGGAGAGAAAGAAGAAAGATTTGGGATGAGTTGCATTGGGAGCAGAGACTAGGGAGGGACCAAGGTGTAAAAGAAATGCCTGGACGTCAGGCACCTCAGATCATTTACCCATTTTTGACAAAATTATCTAGATCTTGTAGGATGGAGAAATCAAAAGTGCTGTTTTCTGGCCATTTAGAGCCATTATCAAGTTTGTATTGGGGCCAAACGGTGTTGCAGAAGAAAAGAAGATGCTTAGGTTTTAGATCAGGTGAGAGTTGAAGAGGTTTCAAGTTTTTAAGAACACAGGCTAAGGGGGAAGAAGGAGGAATGGAGGGCAGAAGGTTGCCTATAGTAAAAAGTTAAGTTTAGGGAAAAAAGGGGTAGAGACACGGAGAGAGGGGGATGGTACTTGTCACCCAGAGGAGGTAGTCCTTGCCACCAAGGTGGAGGATCAAGGCAGGCTTCCCTGTGGTGATCGAACACCTCTGGAATGATGGTGAATAATCAGGCAGGCATCCCCACAGTGATTAGACACCAAGGGAAGACTGTCTTCCTGAGTCCATGACTGGAACCGGAGTTTTGGGTTCACAGATAAAATGTGTCTCCTCTATCTCTACCAGAAAAGGAAAGGAACTGAAATTAAGGGAAGGGAGAGATTGAAGGGTGGTGCTAAAAATGAAAGGAGAAAGAGGTTGAGGGATAGTGAGAGAGGTTGGAGAAGAGAGTAAAAAGAGGCCGCTTACCTGATTTAAAGTTGGTGAGGTGTTTCTTGGGCCGGTCTGAAGACCTGAGGTCATAGGTGGATGTTCTCATGGAGCAAAGAGCAGGAAGACTGGGGATTGATCTCCCAAGGGAGGTCCCCCAGTCTGAGTCATGGCACTAAATGTCAAGCATGTCTGTGTGAAGAGAGTCCACCAACAGGCTTTGTGTGAGCAACAAGGCTGTATTTCACTTGGGGGCAAGTGGACTGAGTCCAGAAAGAGCGTCAGCAAAGGGAGATGGGGTGGGGTAGTTTTATAGGACTGGGGTAAGCAGTGGAAAGTTACAGTTAAAGGTGGTTATCTATTGTCATCAGAGGAGGGGGTCACAAGCTGCATGGTAGGGAGATCATGAGAATCATTGTCCAGAAGAAGAATGTCATGAGGTCGATCGATCAGTTGGGACAGGGCAGGAACAAGTCATAATGGAATGTCATAAGGTTGGTCAATCAGTTAAGACAGGAGCTGGCTGTTTCACTTCTTTTGTAGTTTTGGGTTGCCCCAGACTTCTTGGCTCCTGCAGGCCACCTGGATGTATATGTGCAGGTTACCGGGATTACAATGGCTGAACTTTGGCTCAGAAGCCTGACAGTGAGTAAGTTTAATGAGGTGAGGAATCCTCTTGGGCTGACTTGTAGACCTATGCCCAACTTTAGCATTAAATCCTTCCCCAGTAAATTAATTCCTGCTTCAGGGATTATCAAGAACTGAATATAAGTTGAGTGATCCTGGTATCTAACTTCTGCGCTTTATAACATTTTTGCTCTACATCCTTCCCCTTTAACCCCAGAGACTAAAAGTTCCTCTGAGGAGGAGACAACATTAGATGGGAGGAAACAAATAGAGGAGCGAGCAGCCCCTGAATTAACTAAAAAGATGATAAGCTCATGTTTAGGTCCCACCTCCAAATTTATCAAGGGCTCCTGGTGGGACTCAAGATAAAAGAGACAGAGCCCCTGAGCCCCCTATTCTTCCTTGAAAGTCATGAGTGGAAGGGCTTCTTTCTCCTTTCTTAGTTCAGGACATCTCTTGAAGTGGCCTGTTCTTCCACATCTATAGCACCTATCTTGTCCTTCCTCCCTCTTAATTCTGGGATTCTTTAACCTTGCTCCCCCATACTCTTTAGGGGGGCTGGTAGACAAGGACCTTGATCCTCCAGATGGAGGCTGGGATCCTTTAAAAGAGGTTCAGACCCTTTATAGTTTCTGGCTCCCTGGAACCTCTGTCTAGAAGTACCTGGGTTTGGAGCCATCTGTTGGAAGGTGAAAACATAAGTTTTGCCTTTTCTTTCTGTTTTTCTTCATCCTTTTTCATGTATACTTTCTGAGCTTCCCTGAGAAACTCATTTAGGGGGCAGTCTTCCCAATTGCCTATCTTTTGTAACTTTTTTGAAATGTCAGGCCAACTTTTAGTGACAAATTGGAGTTTTGACATTCCTTGCCCAAGGGGATCATCCAAACTGAGGCCTGCAGATTGCCTCATTTACTCCCTCAGTCTGTCTAGGCATTTCACAGGCACTTCATCCTTTTCCTGTTATATATCAAGTGCTTTAGAAAGATTTTGGGTTTGGGGTACTGATTCCCAAATTCCTTTTATTATCATCTCCCTTAGGTCCTGCATATTTTCCTGGTGATCTGCATTGTTATTGTCCCACCAGGGGTCTCGGGCAGGGAATTTCTCATCCGTGGTAGAAACATTTTCACTGGGAGGGTCCTCACGTTCCCAAACCACCATAGCAGCCCTACGAATTATACTCCTTTCTTCCCCTGAAAAGAGGATGCCCAAGATGAACATTAACTCTACCCAAGTATATAACTGAGGTCCTAAGAATTGGTCAATTTGGTCTGCCCTCCATAAGGGTTATCTAGTAGTGGTTTAAGCTCCTTTTAAAAATTCCAGACTTCTGAACTGGTTAAGGGAGCATTTATAAAGCCAATGGCCCCCCCTCCTTGTGGTACCTCTTTCAAAGGGAAGAAGGTCGGGGCTGACCTCTTAGGTACAGAGGGAAATGGGAAATTCTGAATATCTTTTTTATATTGTTCTACCTCATGCTGGAGTCCTTTTAGAGAGGGGTATTTAGGTTGGGAGGGAACAGGCTGGTGGGATGGTAATTACCAAGAGTCAGGGTTATAAGGAGGAGGGATAACATGAGTAGAGGGGGAATTTGGAACAGGATCTGAGGCAGCAGTGGCTGTCTGAGGGGAAAGATTGGGGACACTGAACGGGGGAAGGTAGTCTAGGGGATCCCATGTGCTGGAGTCTTTATGCATGAGAGCTGGCTCTTATGACTTTTCATTTTGAGGTGTCAGATTGGGTTCTTCCTTATTTGTTTTTAAGGGAGAAAGGAGGGCAGGTCCTTGCCTCCAACAAAGGGCATAGCCTAGTTCTTCTTGAGATACTGGACTTTTATCATTAACATATCAGATTAGAAGCTGACACATTACATCCTCATTCGACCCAAACTTTGGCAAGAAGATTGAGGGTTTGAGGATGGGTCCCTGAGTCCAAATAAAACAGTAATATTTTATCATTTGTTGCTTTTTCCTATGTTTAGTCCTTTCATTATCTTTCCAGTGTTTTCGCATGAGACCTAGGGGGCTATCCGGGGGGATATCTTTGTTACCATCTTTGTCCCCCTTGCTTCCTGTCTTGCTTGAGGGTATATCCCATCTTGATGGTTTTGGGGTAACGTTCAAGGTTCAATTTGCCTTACTGGAATTTTCTCACCTTTTGGGGTGAGGCTCAATTTCCCCAACTGTAAATTTCTTGCCTTTTGGGGTGAAGCTCAATTTCCCCCACTGGAAATTTCTTGCCTTTTTGGGGTGAGGCTCAATTTCCCCCATGGAAATCTCTTGCCTATTCTACTACTGGAGGTTTGTGTAAGGTTCAATCCCCCCCCAGTAGGGATGTCTCACCTCTTTTTAACCTCTAAGCCACCCTGACCAAGGAGTACTTCACCATCCCTGCTGCGGTTTTCTTGGTCCCAACCACCAAGGAAATACTTTACCGGCTCCCACGACTTCTCCTTCCTTGGTCTGTGCACAGAGTCATTGCTGCAGTATGTGAGGATCCTTTAAACTAGGTTGCTGGCCAGTTTATTTTTTTTCACATTGCTGAGAGCTTGGGTTATTCCTTGCACTGGGTAGGTTCTGATTTCTCACCCCTGAGGCTGCCACAAGGGGCAGGGTGCACACCTCCTCATGAGAGAGAACCAGAGACGATCCCCAGAGGGGAATGTAATCCCAGACGAGCCCCCAAGTTGTTGTAAATAAAGGTTCAGTGCCACAAAAGAAATAACACTCAAATATAAAATTTTCTTTTTAATTCTCAGCAAGGCAAAGTACTTCTACAGAAAGGTGTGCCCTTACAGATGGAGCAATGATGAGTGCGTACTTCGACAAGGGAGGGAAAGGGGTTCTTATTCCTGACATATGTGGTCACTATTCCTGTGTTATTCCCGTATTGGCTAGGGTTAGACCACACAGGCTAAACTAATTCTGATTGACTAAGTTAAAGAGAGTGATGGGGTGAGTGGTTTGGGGGGACAAATGATGATGAAATGAGTCAGGATGGAGAATGAATCAGAATGAGTCAGGGTGGAGAATGAGTCAGGGTGGAGTTGGTAATCAGAATGAGTCAAGGTGGAGAATGAGTCAGGTTGCAGTAGGTATCAGAAAAGGTTGCTTTATGAGGAAGTTATGTTTAAAAGTAGAAGGCAAAGAATTGAACATACAGACATATTAATTCTTTGAAGAGAAATTTAGAATTCATATTTAACAATCTCAGTTGAATTAAAAAACAGTCTCTGGATTCTATGAAATATTAATATATAATAGTAGATTATAACAGGCTACACAAATGTCAGCTATGGCCCATGCAATTTAGGGCAAAGTATACATATATTTATTATACAAGGGACTGCTAGATTTTTGAGCTATGATTTCACACAAACACAGTAAAGCCAATGTCATACCTGAATCTGCATTTTAAGACATGTTAAAAGATATGTTTTATGTATTGTTTCTAAATTTAATGCTAAATATATTATTGGTTAAGCATTGTAGATGCTATACTTCAAAGGTAAAGTAAAATTTGTTGTACTGCCCCACTTTGAAAGAAAAACAAAACCTTCTTAAGAGGCAGGAAGATATTATAATGATAACATTTAGTATTATAAATTCTTCTGTTGAACATTTATTTTTTACTTACTCTATGGAGGTGCTTGTGTGTGACCTCTGCTGTCCAATAAGGTTAAGAACTAGCTACACGTAGCTATTGAGCACTGGAAAGGTGGCTAGCCCAAAGTGAAATGTGTTGTCAATGTAAAATATACACCAGATTTTAAAGACTTGATAAAAAAATTACGTCATTAATAATTTTTATATTGATTACATTATAATGATAATATTTTAGCTATACTGGGTTAAATATTTTGTTAAAATTAAATTTATCTGTTTCTTAAGAGTTTTTAAATGTGGCTATTAGAAAATGTGAAATTATACATGTAGCTCACATTTATGGCTCCTTTCTGTGCTAGAAAATAGGATTGCATAATTGGAAGATATAGACTGTCCTCAAAGAGTGCATAGTCTAAAGAGTGGAAGACAGGGAAGGAGAGGAAAAAAATAATAGCAAGGGGCTGGGTTTCATACTACAACACAAAAGCAAAAAGTAAAAAGGCACCAATCTTTATTTTTTTATAAGGAGTCTACACTTCACAGCCTCTATCTCACTAAATAATGGGAAGGAGGGGGTGGTGTGGGAAGATCCTCAAATTTGCTAATTAAAGGTATTTCCATCTTTCTGGTTTAGACAGCCTTATTTTGCCTAAATATTCAGTCAATTCAAAATTTAACTCCCTGTCAGGGCTGTTTCTCCTCCAGCCTTCTATGTGGCAGGATGACATCTGGGTTTTTTTTTTTTTTTTTTTTGAGATGGAGCCTTGCTCTGTCGCTCAGGCTGGAGTGCAGTGACATGATCTTGGCACACTGCAACCTCCACCTCCTGGGTTCAGGCAATTCCCCTGCCTCAGCCTCCTGGGTAGCTGGGATTACAGGCACACGCCACTATGCCCGGCTAATTTTTAGTAGAGTTGGGGTTTCTCCATGTTGGTCAGGCTGGTCTCGAACTCCTGACTTTGTGATCCACCTGCTTCAGCCTCCCAAAGTGCTGGGATTACAGGAGCCAGACACCATGCCCTGCTGACATCTGGGTTTTATGGAACTTACTGGGTTGATGTTATATCAGAAGAGGGGGCTCGGCCCTACATGTGGGTTTTTGTACTGGCCCTCTGTGGACCAGGCCCCTGTTTTGGCTTTCTCTGTGCTGCACAATCCTAAGGCTCACCAGAGCTTTCATTTGATGCCCTCATCTGCCCTATAACAGCCCTCAGCTACTGGCTTACTGAGCCCCTTTTGCAGCAAAATTCCTAAATCCTGCCAATCAGAATTTCATCTGTCTCCTTTCCTCTGTGTGACATGAAGAGCTTACGTAGTCCTTCCATGCCACTCAGGGGCTGAGGGAGACTCAGGGCCCTGTGGATTCCTGACTGCACAAGGACACTAGTTCTACTCCACTGCTGTGCTCCAAGACAGGCTTGTAGTTCCCAAGAAGATATTATCCTCTCTCCAGGTCCCTGGAAAGTTTTTAATGAGAAATGGATTGAAAACTCCATTGATTTAGCATTCTTACTGACAACCCAGTATTGTTTCCAACCTGCTATCTTCTTGGGTTTTACCTCTTTTCCTTCTTCTTTCCCATCTCACCCCTAAAAGCTTTACTACCATGGAAGGATGCATAAAAAGTATTTTTAAAATAACACAATTAGCAATTACAATATAGTTCAGGTGCTATACAAAGAAACATGCCCAAAGGATAATGGAATTCAAAGATGTATCTAATTCAGCCTAGGGGTAAAGAAAGGCTTCCCTGAGCAGATTCATAAATCTTTATTGAACACTACAGTGTACCAGGCACTGTTCTAGGTTCAGAGATTATATGTGGTGAAAAAGAAAGATACAATTTCTGATCCAGTGAAGCTTAGTGGTGGAAGGCAGAACATTATGTAAGAAAAATAATAAATGAGCTCTTTCTTCAGGTAGTGATGATCCTATGAATAAAATAATGCAACTAATGAGATAGCAGATGACTGTGGGGTAAATATGTGCATGAGGTGGTTAGGAAAGATCTCTCTGAAATAGTGACACTTAAGCTGAGACTTGAAGGATGAGAAGCAGCCAGTCTATGAAGCTCTGTGGGCAGAATGATGCAAGAGAAGGGAACAGCATGGGTAAAGTCCCTGAGACAGGAACAGGCTTGGCCTATTTGAAGAACAGGAAATAAAGATCCATGTGTCTGAGCTGAATTTTGAAGGACTAACAGGAGTTATCTGGGTTGTGGACCAAGGGACAGGAAGAAGAGGACAGGGACGGGAAGTCATTTTAGAGAAGGGGATCCATAAACTGCACAAAATGGGAACTGAAACTTTATTCAAGAGTAATAAAGTGGCCAGGCACAATGGCTCATGCTTGTAATCCCAGCAGTTTGGGAGGCTGAGGTGGGAGGATCACTTTCACTGGAGGCCAGGAGTTTGAGGCCAGCCTGGCATGTGAGACCCCATTTCTTGGAAAAAAAAAAAGAGTAATAAAGTTGAAGCTGTGGTAACAGTGCAATCTCCCTTGTCCTAGAGTAGGTTGCAATGTTTTTTTCTGTACCATTGGGAAGTAAAGGAATGAGTTCAATGGAGTGTTCTTCCCTCACTAGGATCCTAAGTTTCTTAGTTACCTGCTAACTTGTAAATATTTGAATAATAGCTACCATTTTATTGAGCACCTACTATTTTCTAGGTGTCTTAGGAATAGGTGTCTTAGGAATATTATCCTACCCACCATCCTCCAAGTAGATATCATTCCCAATTTACAGTTGAAGAACCAAGCCTCAAAGAGCTTAAGTAATTTGCCCACAGTAAATGGCAAAGCTGGGTTTGAAACCCAGGTCTGTGCCAAAATTCATGCTCTTTCCACTATTCTATGTACCATAAAAAACACAATTATGTCCAGAGATTAGAAAGGAAAGATGGGTAGCTTCACCTGAGAGGCCTCAGAGGACAGAACTCATTTCCTTGAGGAAGTGAATATGCTCAACGATTTAGTGCTTGGCTTTGTGGGCTCAGAAACAAACTCATATCAACCAAGCTTATGATGCTTATTATGATTGGATCAGAATGCCAATTTCAAATATGATTTCCTGGAAAAATATAGACAAATAAAATATGTAATCAAGAATGTAGAATGTCGATTTACAAGCAGATTTTAAAAAGCACTTTTTAGGGCCGGGCATGGTGGCTCACACCTGTAATCTCAGCATTTTGGGAGGTCAAGGCGGCAGAACACCTGAGGTCAGGAGTTCGAGACCATCCGGCCAACATGGTGAAAGTCCGTCTCTACTAAAAAAATACAAAAATTAGCCAAGTGTGGTGGCAGGCGCCTGTAATCCCAGCTACTTGGGAGGCTGAGGCATGAGAATTGCTTGAACCCAGGAGGTGGAGGTTGCAGTGAGCTGAGAGTGTGCCATTGCATTCCAGCCTGGGTAACAAGAGAGAAACTCTGTCTCAAAAAAAAAAAGCACTTTTTAAAGATATTCTTGACACATGCAGTTATGTTCTAAGATTAATAATGTGCTCCTGTATGTGGAAAAAAGTGCAGGAGTTCTAACTCTGGTGACTTCTAGCCTAGCAAACTAAATGCTACTATGCAAAAGTCTTTTTATAATGTTAATTTTTTTTATATTCTAACCTAACCTCGCTTCCAAAATGAGTCACAAATTGTAGCAAATATTAAGATAAATAATAACTAAGGGGCAACATGCCAAGAACTATCAACATTGTTACCAAAGCTGAATACTAAAGAAAAAGTGGGGGGTAGGAAATGGAAAGTTTGGTTGCCATTTTGAATATTGGCTTGAGCCACAGTTTCTGAGCTGAGAAAAGGATTCTAAATCCCCGCACCCACATATTGAATACTTCTAGTTTTAAAAGGTAAAATGAATCATTTGTTAGGGGTGGAGCCAAGATGGCCGAATAGGAACAGCTCCAGTCTACAGCTCCCAGTGTCAGCGACGCAGAAGACGAATGATTTCTGCATTTCCCACTGACGTACTGGTTGCATCTCACTGGGGATTATTGGACAGTGGGTACAGGACAGTGGGTGCAGTGCACTGAGCCTGAGCCAAAGCAGGGCGAGGCATTGCCACACCTGGGAAGTGCAAGGGGTCAGGGAATTCCTTTTCCTAGCCAAGGAAAGGGGTGATGGATGACACCTGGAAAATTGGGTCACTCCCACCCTAATACTGTGCTTTTCTGATGGCCTTAGCAAATGGCACACCAGGAGATTATATCCTGTGCATGGCTCAGAGGGGCCTATGCCCCCGGAGACTCGCTCATTGCTAGCACAGCAGTCTGAGATCAAACTGCAAGGCAGCAGTGAGGCTTGCGGGGGAGCCCGCCATTGCCGAAGCTTGAGTAGGTAAACAAAGCGACCAGGAAGCTCAAACTGGGTGGAGCACACCGCAGCTCAAGGAGGCCTGCCTGCCTCTGTAGACTCCACCTCTGGGGGCAGGGCATAGCCAAACAAAAGGCAGCAGAAACCTCTGCAGACTTAAATGTCTCTGTCTGACAGCTTTGAAGAGAGTAGTGGTTCTCCCAGCACGCAGCTTGAGATCTGAGAATGGACAGACTGCCTCCTCAAGTGGGTCCCTGACCCCCAAGTAGCCTAACTGGGAGGCACCCCCTAATAGGGGCAGCCTGACACCTCACATGGCCGGATACTCCTCTGAGACAAAACTTACAGAGGAACAATCAGGCAGCAACATTTGCTGTTCACCAATATCCGCTGTTCTGCAGCCTCCGCTGCTGATACCTAGGCAAACAGGGTCTGGAGTGGACCTCTGGCAAACTCCAACAGACCTGCAGCTAAAGGTCCTGACTGTTAGAAGGAAAACTAACAAACAGAAAGGACATCCACACCAAAACCCCATCTGTACGTCAACATCATCAAAGACCAAAGGTAGATAAAACCACGAAAATGGGGAAAAAACGGAGCAGAAAAACTGACAAATCTAAAAATCGGAGTGCCTCTCCTCCTCCAAAGGAACGCAGCTCCTCACCAGCAATGGAACAGAGCTGGATGGAGAATGACTTTGACGAGTTGAGAGAAGAAGGCTTCAGATGATCAAACTACTCCGAGCTAAAGGAGGAAGTTCAAACCCATGGCAAAGAAGTTAAAAACCTTGAAAAAAGATTAGATGAATGGCTAACTAGAATAACCAATGCAGAGAAATCCTTAAAGGACCTGACAGAGCTGAAAACCACAGCACGAGAACTATGTGACGAATGCATAAGCCTCAATAGCCGATCCAATCAACTGAAAGGAAGGGTATAAGTGATGGAAGATGAAATGAATGAAATGAAGTGAGAAGAGAAGTTTAGAGAAAAAAGAATAAAAAGAAATGAACAAAGCCTCCAAGAAATATGGGACTATGTGAAAAGACCAAATCTGCGTCTGATTGGTGTACCTGAAAGTGATGGGGAGAATGGAACCAAGTTTGAAAACACTCTGCAGGATATTATCCAGGAGAACTTCCCCAATCTAGCAAGGCAGGCCAACATTCAAATTCAGGAAATACGGAGAACACCACATAGATACTCCTCAAGAAGAGCAACTCCAAGACACATAATTGTCAGATTCACCAAAGTTGAAATGAAAGAAAAAATGTTAAGGGCAGCCAGAGAGAAAGGTCGGGTTACCCACAAAGGGAAGCCAGTCAGACTAAAAGCAGATCTCTCAGCAGAAACTCCACAAGCCAGAAGAGAGTGGGGGCCAATATTCAACATTCCTAAAGAAAAGAAAAGAATTTTCAATGCAGAATTTCATATCCAGCCAAATTAAGCTTCATAAGTGAAGGAGAAATAAAATCTTTTACAGACAAGCAAATGCTGAGACATTTTGTCACCACCAGGCCTGCCCTAAAAGAGCTCCTGAAGGAAGTACTAAACATGGAAAGGAACAACCGGTACCAGCCACTGCAAAAACATGCAAAATTGTAAAGACCATCGAGGCTAGGAAGAAACTGCATCAACTAACGAGCAAAATAACCAGCTAACATCATAATGACAGGATCAAATTCACACATAACAATATTAACCTTAAATGTAAATGGGCTAGCTGTTCCAATTAAAAGACTCAGACTGGCAAATTGGATAAAGAGTCAAGACCCATCAGTGTGCTGTATTCAGGAAACCCATCTCACATGCAGAGACACACATAGGCTCAAAATAAAGGGATGGAGGAAGATCTACCAAGCAAATGGAAAACAAAAAAAGGCAGTTGTTGCAATCCTAGTCGCTGATAAAACAGACTTTAAAACAACAAAGATCAAAAGAGACAAAGAAGGCCATTACATAATGGTAAAGGGATCAATGCAACAAGAAGAGCTAACTATCCTAAATATATATGCACCCAATACAGGAGCACCCAGATTCATCAAGCAAGTCCTTAGAGACCTACAAAGAGACTTAGACTCCCACACAATAATAACGGGAGACTTAAACACCCCACTGTCAATATTAGACAGATCAATGAGACAGAAAGTTAACAAGGATATCCAGGAATTGAACTCAGCTCTGCACCAAGCAGACCTAATAGACATCTACAGAACTCTCCACCCCAAATCAAGAGAATATACATTCTTTTCAGCACCACACCTCACCTATTCCAAAATTGACCACATAGTTGGAAGGAAAGCACTCCCTATAAAATGTAAAAGAACAGAAATTATAACAAACTGTCTCTCAGACCACAGTGCAATCAAACTAGAAGTCAGGATTAAGAAACTCACTCAAAACCACTCAACTACATGGAAACTGAACAACCTGCTCCTGAATGACTACTGGGTACATAACTAAATGGAGGCAGAAATAAAGATGTTCTTTGAAACCAATGAGACCATAGACACAACATACCAGAATCTCTGGGACACATGTAAAGCAGTGTGTAGAGGGAAATTTATAGCACTAAATGCTCACAAGAGAAAGCAGGAAAGATCTAAAATTGACACCCTAACATCACAATTAAAAGAACTAGAGAAGCAAGAGCAAATACATTCAAAAGCTAGCAGAAGGCAAGAAATAACTATGATCAGAGCAGAACTGAAGGAAATAGAGACACAAAAAACCCTTCAAAAAATCAATGAATCCAGGAGCTGGTTTTTTGAAAAGATCAACAAAATTGATAAACCACTAGCAAGACTAATAAAGAAGAAAAGAGAGAAGAATCAAATAGACGCAATAAAAAATGATAAAGAGGATATCACCACCGATCCCACAGAAATACAAACTACCATCAGAGAATACTATAAACACCTCTATGCAAATAAAGTAGAAACTCTGGAAGAAATGGATAAATTCCTCAACACATACACTCTCCCAAGACTGAATAGACCAATAACAGGCTCTGAAATTGAGGCAATAATTAATAGCTTACCAACCAAAAAAAGTCCAAGACCAGACAGATTCACAGCCGAATTCTACCAGAGGTACAAAGAGGAGCTGATACCATTCCTTCTGAAACTAGAAGCATTCCCTTTGAAAACTGGCATAAGACAGGGATGCCCTCTCTCACCCTCCTATTCATCATAGTGTTGGAAGTTCTGGCCAGGGCAATCAGGCAGGAGAAAGAAATAAAGAGTATTCAATTAGGAAAAGAGGAAGTCAAATTGTCCCTGTCTGCAGATGACATGATTGTATATTTAGAAAACCCCATCATCTCAGCCCCAAATCTCCTTAAGCTGATAAGCAACTTCAGCAAAGTCTCAGGATACAAAATCAACGTGCAAAAATCACAAGCATTCCTATACACCAATAACAGACAAACAGAGAGCCAAATCATGAGTGAACTCCCATTCACAATTGCTTCAAAGAGAACAAAATACCTAGGAATCCAACTTACAAGGGATGTGAAGGACCTCTTCAAAGAGAACTACAAACCACTGCTCAATGAAATAAAAGAGGATACAAACAAATGGAGGAACATTCCATGCTCATGGATAGGATGAATCAATATCATGAAAATGGCCATACTGCCCAAGGTAATTTATAGCTTCAGTGCCATCCCCATGAAGCTACCAATGACTTTACTTCATATGGAACCAAAAAGGAGACCGCGTTGCCAAGACAATCCTAAGCAAAACAGAACAAAGCTGGTGGCATCATGCTACCTGACTTCAAACTATACTACAAGGCTACAGTAACCAAACTGCATGGTACTAGTACCAAAACAGAGATATAGACCAATGGAACAGAACAGAGTCCTCAGAAATAATACTACACATCTACAACCATCTGATCTTTGACAAACCTGACAAAAATAAGAAATGGGGAAAGGATTCCCTATTTAATAAATGGTGCTGGGAAAACTGGCTAGCCATATGTAGAAAGCTGAAACTGGATCCCTTCCTTACACCTTATACAAAAATTAATTCAAGATGGATTAAAGATATAAATGTTAGACCTAAAACCATAAAAAGCCTAGAAGAAAACCTAGGCAATACCATTCAGCCATAGGCATGGGCAAGGACTTCATGTCTAAAACACCAAAAGCAATGGCAACAAAAGCCAAAACTGACAAATGGGATCTAATTAAACTAAAGAGCTTCTGCACAGCAAAAGAAACTACCATCAGAGTGAACAGACAACCTACAGAATGGGAGAAAATTTTTGCAATCTACTCATCTGACAAAGGGTTAATATCCATAATCTACAATGAACTCCAACAAATTTATGAGAAAAACAAACAATCCCATCAAAAAGTGGGCGAAGGATATGAACAGACACTTCTCAAAAGAAGACATTTATGCAGCCAACAGACACATGAAAAAATGCTCATCATCACTGGCCATCAGAGAAATGCAAATCAAAACCACAATGATATACCATCTCACACCAGTTAGAACGGCGATCATTAAAAAGTCAGGAAACAACAGGTGCTGGAGAGGATGTGGAGAAATAGGATCATTTTTACACTGTTGGTGCGACAGTAAACTAGTTCAACCATTGTGGAAGTCAGTGTGGCGATTCCTCAAGGATCTAGAACTAGAAATACCATTTGACCCAGCCATCCCATTACTGGGTATATACCCAAAGGACTATAAATCATGCTGCTATAAAGACACATACACACGTATGTTTATTGCGGCACTATTCACAGTAGCAAAGACTTGGAACCAACCCAAATGTCCAACAATGATAGACTGGATTAAGAACATGTGGCACATATACACCATGGAATACTATACAGCCATAAGACATGATGAGTTCATGTCCTTTGTAGGGACATGGATGAAGCTGGAAACCATCATTCTCAGCAAACTATCGCAAGGACAAAAAACCAAACACCGCATGTTCTCACTCATAGGTGGGAATTGAACAATGAGAACACATGGACATAAGAAGAGGAACATCACACACCGGGGCCTGTTGTGGGGTCGGGGGAGGGGGGAAGGATAGCATTAGGAGATATATCTAATGTTAAATGACCAGTTAATGGGTGCATCACACCAACATGGCACATGTATATATATGTAACAAACCTGCATGTTGTGCACATGTACACTAAAACTTAAAGTATAATAAAAAATAATAAAAGGTAAAATGTATGATATAGTAAATATGAAAACTTTACTATTTCTTGATTTAGATATTTCTTTCTTGGTTCTAGTTTAAATGAAGAAAAACATTTATTGTTGTATTAACCTTTTTGTTTTGTGGACTTTAATTCTTTAAAAGTAGAACTTTGTGTTTCATCTCTCTGCTGAATATGAAGGTGCTACAGGATACAAAATCGTGGGTTTAGGCATGACCTGTTTTGTTTGTTTGTTTTTTTCAGATGGAGTCTCACTTTGTCAGACTGGAGTGCAGTAGCACGATCTCATCTCACGGCAACCTCTGCCTCTCGGGTTCAAGAGATTCTCTCAAGTAGCTGGGATTACAGGTGCCCGCCGTCACACCTGGCTAATTTTTGTATTTTTAGTAGAGATGTGGTTTCCCCATGTTGGCCAGGCTGGTCTCAAACTCCTGATCTCAAGTGATCTGCCCCCCTCGGCCTCCCAAAGTGCTGGGATTACAGGCTGAGCCACCGCACCGGGCCGGCATGACCTGTTTTAATCCGTGCAAACATGTGGCTACTTGCACTAAAGCAACAAATAGTTGTAGTGCATATTTGCCCTTTTTTCTCTTGACTTCTTAGTATGTGGATCTCTTTTCTATATTTAGAGAATTCCCTATGAACATTTCTTGCTGTCTTCCTTCCACAATAAGAAGATGGGAGCAACAGATAATCACTTTCCCAGATCACCTAACAGTTGGAAAGAAAGCACATGACCTGGGTTCAGCCAGTCAGATGCATCTAAGTGGGACTTTGAATCTGAAGCTAGTGTTGGAAAGAAGCAAGCCAAGTGGACAGTTCTTTCTGACAATGGCTGCCATAGCTGCCCTGTCTGTTATCTAGGGGCAAAGGGCAAGAGAGTATTCAGGACCAGTGGTACAAGCCACAGCACCAGCATCCTGCAGCGGGGATAGGTCTTTCCTGACTGGCATGATTATGGCTGCTGTGCTGAATGACTAGCAACCCTTCCTTTCTGCCCATTTTCTAGACCTGGTTGTTCAGCCTTCTTAGAAATTCTGAGATGCCCAGTATCATTTTATTAAATCCTTTTTCTGCTTAAACCAGTCGGAATTGGTGTCTGATACAATGGCTGTCTAATTATGTCTAACTATGTCTATGGTTGCACCTTTTGAAATTTCCATACATAATTTATGTTAAAAAAACCATACAAATGAATGAACAAAAATTCTTTTGTCATCTGCTGCCAAGGTGCTGAGTTCTTCCGAGGAAGCTAAAGCTGACTTGGAGTGAGGCCCTCACTTGATCTGACAATGAGCACCACTCCCAGCAGCATCAGCCCTGTGCTCATCTGCACCGTGGACTCTGTCTCTGAGCTCACCTGCATCTACTCAGGCCCCATTCTGCATGTTGAGGTGACCATCATGGAAGATAAGATAAATGCCACCATTAAAGTAGCTGGTGGAAATGTTGAACCTTTCTGGCCTGCCTTGTTTGCAGAGGCCCTGGACAATGTCAACATCAGGAGCCTCATATGCGCTGGAGAGGCCAGTGGACCTGCTCCAGCACCTGGTGCTGCACCAGTGGGAGGTCCTGCTCCCTCCACCACTGCAGCCCAAGCTGAAGAGAGGGAAGTGGAATCAAAGAAAGAAGAATCCGAGGAGTCTGATGATGCATGGGCTTTGGTCTTTTTTGACGAAATCTCTTTTGTAACATGTTCAATAAAAAACCAAACTCTTAAAAAAAAAAACAAAAAACACAACCTGTAATGTTATTTCGTGACCCATATAGGCACTAGGAGACTATGAACACGGGATTTTAACTGATACGTGTTATAATCCAACTATGCCTATGTCTTTTTTTATACATCCTTGTGAAATCCAGAAAAGTAATATGAAAATGGCATGGACCTTGTTGAAGGGAGTGGCACATGGAGAGCATCATTGTAAAATACTCCTGGCGTCTCCATACCCACTTACTCTCTCCTTCTCCTAGAGGAAAGACTGATTTACCTAATTTAAGGGTTGGAAGAAGAAGCCAGGAAGCTGTGGCCCCAGCCCATTCCCTTCCATCTTGGGAGCCACCACCAGACTGCATGAGCTGTGTTGACCTTACCATGTAGTAAGCTTGGAGTACCAGCCCTGCCCTTCTGAAAGAAGGGCTTGTCCTGGTGCACCCTTGCCTGTGCCTGAGAGGGTGAGTCTGCAGTTCAGAGGTTCAGCATTAGGAAGCTCACTATACTGTGCACACCTAGATCATGTCCTTTACCTTGACTCTTAGCAGGAATATAGGCAATACTTTAGTCTTACTCAGCAATCGTTTAAGAACTTGACAGGAGAAGAGGACAGTTTTTAAATGTAGCACTGGCAGACTCAAACAGATTTATACAAATTATTCCATTTGTACTTTCAAAGTAAAATTCTAGGCTGGGCGCGGTGGCTTACCGTGTAATCCCAGCACTTTGGGAGGCCCAGGGCGGGTGGATCGCTTGAGGCCAGGAGTTTAACAGCAGCCTGGCCAACATGGTGAAACCTTGTCTCTACTAAAAATACAAAAATTAGCCAGCCATGGTGGCATGCACCTGTAGTCCCAGCTACTCGGGTGGCTGAGGCAGGAGAATCACTTGAACCCAGGAGGCGGAGGTTGCAGTGAGCTAAGATTGCGCCATTGCACTCCAGCCTAGGTGACAGGGGGAGACTCCATCTCAAAAACAAAACAAAACAAAACAAAAAATAAAGTAAAATTCTAAAAATTTAATGTGTATCAAGTTTGCTGCTTTTTTCTTCTTCTCTCAGTCTGAATCCAATCAGGAAAGAGGAAACACATAGTAATTTAAACAGGAAATGTTTAATATAAAGAATTAGGCACTAAATGATGAGATTGGTGTACCTACATTGAGTAGTCAAGAGAGAATTATAAAGAATACAGGAATAGCAGATATAAAGAGCAGCCACTATCCCCAGGTCTCTTAGGTGAGATGGAGCATCCAAGGAAAAGCCCCCGCACTGGACTGAGAGCCAGACTTTGTTGGAGAGAACTTGGCTGTGGCTCACGGAAAGGCACAGAAGTCACTATGGTGGCATGTCCTCTGGAATTTGTGGAAATTTATCCTCCAGGGTGCTGGGGAAAATTGTTGGGGCTCACCAGAGGCATTGGGCTACAAAGCTGCTCAAGACCGGGGGCTGGTGTTGGGAAGGGGAGTGCTGCTGGCCTCTGGGGGCTACTGCCTCGTCCCACACCCCACACACTAAACTCTTGCAGGAGCCTGCTGAGAGAAGCACAGGGAATCAGAAAGCAAAACCCCTTTTTCCCTCTTGCAATGTCTTTCTAGAACCCCTCCACTGACAAAGCTTAACATTGTGCCAGCTGGCAAAGGAAAATCCTTTGAAGATCCCAGAATTGTTTTCACAGTACAGGGAAATTAACAGAGTGAATTTGAAGCTGAGAGGACACAAACCCATAACCAATACCCTTAGATATTGATTTGGCTTTATTTTATGGTGGTATTAAGTTAATTGTATCTTCTGACACTAATATCCACTTTTGAAAATTCAGAGTAATCCAGCACTAAAGTAGTGAATGTCTGTGCTTACCCAAAGGCCTCTTCCGGGAATCTGGAGTTGAATTTTTGTATTTTCTGTTGTTCCCATAAGGAATATTGAGATTTTTTTTCTTTTCCAATAGCTGCTTATGTACTCAGACGATACTGATAGGTTCTGCTAGATTTTTCAATCACTCTTTTATTTCCTTCCCAAGAAAATCTTGCTCCTGTTGTTTCCTCTCTTAGGCTTCCTATTCTTATGATTTTTTACAAAGTCCATGTACTATCATTTCAGTCAGTTTTCACAAGGGAGTAAATGTCAATGTATATTCAATTCATATTTTTACTTGGAAGTCTCTGTCCTGGTTTTAGGTGGCTCGTCTGCTAAAGGAGGTAGCCCACCTGCTCTTATCCTGAGAAACTGTTATCAGTCCATGCTGCCCCCAACTTCATAGAGCACATGTCACATTCTTAGGAGTCCCATGGAAGCCCCATTCCATTTGAGGGAAGGAAATCAAAGCATACCTCTCTCCAAAGAAAATTTCCTCACCTAACTTGTCTCTTGAGCACTCCTCTTTCAACTCATTCAGGGTTCAACCAGAGAAACCGAACCAACAGGAGATATATAGTCAAAGATTTACTGCAAGTAATTGACTTACACAATTGTGGGGACTGGCTAGGCAGATCCGGAAAGCAAGCCATCAGGAACAGCAGGCTGGAGCTTCAGGCAACAGCTGCAGCTGCACTCCACATGTGGAATTGCTTTTTCTTCAGGGAAGTCTCAGCTTTGCTTTTCAAATCTTTTCAACTGGTTGAATCCAGCCCATCCAGATTATGTAGATAATGTCCCTAATGGCAACTGCTTTGAACTTTATGTCTACCAAATTCCTTCTCAGCAACACCTAGATTAGTGTTTGATTGAATAACTGGGAATTGTAGAGTAGCCTAGCCAACTCGACCCATAAAACTGACCATCACACCCTTATTATGAGTTGGGTGTTTTTAAAATTGTGAATCCAAACCAATGCTTGAGCATTTCCTTTGAAAATTTGCGTCTCCAGCATTTCTTACAACAAATAATATTTTTCCAAAAAGTGACCCAGAAGTTGGAAGAAGCTCTTCACAAATATGATAGTGTTTAATGACTGGACATTGGATTGTGAACTTTTTTCAGTTCAAGGATAATTTCTACAGCAGAATAAAAACTGCTATCAAAGAGCTATTGCCAATTATCAATGGTGATACAAGGATGTTTTTTGTTCAACTGAAACCCAGCTGAATTTATAATTATGTAGGAAATAAACAGTTAATATGGTTATATAATAGAAACAGTACCACACATTGTAACTAAATTATACTATGTACGCCTACACTACCACTGTAACATTTGGAATAATGATTATACTATTTGCCTTATTGCTTTTTGAAGTATGGGTATTTCAGTGCATACTTTGTAGACCTCAAAACCCATGAAGGGTCTCAAAGAAGCTGGCTGGATAAAAGCCTACTGCGGATGCCTTTTTACTCTCATAGATTGGGATTACCTAAATTCAACCTATTCTCTGTTTAAAAACTCCAACTAGAGCAGCTATGCGATTTTATGCCTTTAGACTCTTGGTTTTTCATTTCTCCCTGTCCCTCCCCGACCTTTTTAAAGTAAGCCACAGCTTTTCCGATTGAAAGAGTGAAAGGCCAGTTCATATAATGACAAACTGATGATAACCTCATATTGACAGTAGGGGGTGGGGTGGGGTGGGGTGGGGGTGGGGTGGGAGGATCAGCTCTTATCAATTTGCACAGCAAGTATTATCTCCTGATAAGATGCTGGTAAATGCAGGGGAGTGAGATTCATTGCTCATCTTTGGATATGAAGTCTATTAGGGAAGAAATGGTGTCACTATTCCGTTAGATGCTACAGTAGCATAGCCTCTTCACCCAGGCATCCCAAAAGCTTGGAGAGAAGATTTCAGCAAACATGTCTTACAACATGAGGAGGAAGAGTCTAAATCAGTCAGGGGATAAAAGTACCGAATCATTGACAACACACACTCGGCTTTTAGTTCTTAGGAGGGTTTTGTTTTTGTTTTTAGCTTGAAGATTTTCTTTTAAAATTCAGTTTTTTTAAAAAAATGGATCTACACTGTTAACTGATGGAGACTCCACTGTGATTCACTCGTTTACTTAAAAACATTTCAGGGATGTCTGTAAATTTCAGTGTTATATGTCATGAAAAGTGGTGTGGATTGATCTAAGGAGGGACCAGAAATAACTTTTGCTCTTCCAAATACTGAAGGAAAAAAGATAATTGATTTATACTGTGTTTAAAAAAAAAAGTATTGATAAGCCCCCCAGGACATTTAACCTTAAAATTTATTTTAAATATATTCTTTTATTATTATAAGGGAAATACAGATGGCTGATAAAATACCAAAAAGATGCAAAAGCAGCTTAACTTTAAAAGCACAAAGAGATTCTGGCTTTCAGTGCCACAATCTCAATGTTTTTATAGTTGCTGAATCACTAATGTGATTATTGAGTTTACAGATTTAAAAACTGTCACTGTTAAAGTATCTACTCTTTTTATGAAGTCAAATTTATGCTGCCTCAGCAATCCCTGGGTACTGACATGGTAACACGGAAGCAAAGAGGTCACTTTGAAATATTGGTGAGTCACGAAGATTAAAGAAAAGGATCAGTTTGCAGATACTCATAAAAAGAAAGGGTTATTGAAAGAATTACTGAACAGCACATTTACTCTCTAAAAAGTAGTTTCATATGGGTTGAATTTTTAAGATCAGATTATTATAATTTTGATATTTGGTCAAAATTTTGTACCTTAGGTTATTTAGAGCCAGATTTAACATCATGAATATTATGTGGCTTTGTCTTTACTACAGATATGTGGAACTGTAACCAGATATATTGTTCTCTAAAACTTGTTGATTGCAAAATATGGTTCTATACACAAAACCCTTATGTATATATAAATGTTAATTTTGCAGAAGTTTGGAAATTATAACCATAGCATTTAAGTTTGAATCTGTATTGGACAAATAAACACCATGTTTTTCAAATGATTTAAAGATTACTTTTATTTGCCTCTTAAAAAAAAAAAGAAAGAAAATCTGCATCTCATCCTGACACTCACTTTGGAACTTTATACTTACCATACTAGGTTAATTTCCATATGTAGCATCTTGATGATCAGGATAAGAGAGTATTCCAGACTAATGGGTCTCCTGTTTGTAGAGTTTCCTGAAGTTCCTAGCTCACCTTCCTCTTGCTCCATAACTCACTGCTCAGGACATCTCCTGGCCTTCTTTGTTCTTTTAAGAACAAAGTTCTGCAGTTATGGCCTAACCCCTATGCATGTCTCATACCTCTTGGCTCACATTTAACCATTCTTTTGGCTATGCTTATGTTGTACTGCTTCAGCCCCACATTCTCATAGACCACTTTGGATTTCCCAGTGTGTTCCCACCTCATTCAAGTGACATGCCTTCCTCCAATCTAGCTTATGTGCTGCCTCTACATTGTGGGTATAGGGTGGCTCTACCTTCTCACCATTCTGAACTGGAGAACACCAAGCCAGTTAAAGTCCCACATCTTCTCTGCTAGTGGCACAAACCAGGCATTCCTCATTTCTTAGGGAATTAAATACCAAAGCTACAGCCATCCAAAGTCCTTTGTCCATAGTATCCTGGCCTATTCTTGCAGAATTTTCTTACCAAACCAAATTATTTGCTCTTCCTCAACTTCAATCTACATATTCCCACATTTCTGACTTGACTTTTGCTCTTCTTCTGTCTAGAATGCCTTGCCACCCCATCTCTACCCACCAAAGTCTCACCCATCCTTCAAAACCCACTGCAAATTATACCCCGCCCATGAATCCTTTCTTAATATCTTTGACTGGATGTCATGTCACCTTTCTCACCACCTTATACCTCTTATGGCACATATACTACTCTTGCTTACATTATAGTTATTCCACATATTGGTGTTATTTCTCTCTCACCCCTACATTGGAAGCTCCTTGGGGACAGGTACTATTCTTGCTCATGTTTCTATTGTCTTCAGCATCTAGCACAATGCCTTGCCCAAAGTAGATGCTTAAATATTTTCTGAAATAAATGTAGTTGATCTGGGTAATTATTTCCCTAAAAATTATGTGTGATAAACTGCACATATAATCTCTAAAGCAGGAATCATGGCTTTGAGCCTGCCCTTTTCAACCTTACATTTTCCAGCTCTTGTCCTCTTCATCTTTAAAATGAGAGATTTTCCAATTACTTGCCACATTCTTAAGTTCTATGATTTTTCAATATCTAAAATAAGAATGCCCCTTGTTTTCACAGTTCCGAAGTAATTTTACTCTGAGGAGAGATGGTATTTTATCCAACTGTTTGAATTGCTGAGGTGATAGTAAGTAGGTGGGACTGGTACGACTGCCCTACGTGTCCTGCCCTGTCTTGCTTTGCCTGGGGCAGCTTGCCTACAAGAATGATTACAGGTGACATGTGAACAAATGAAGGGAAAGAAAAGAATTAAAGGGACCGAACATGGTGGCTTATGCTTGTAATACCAGCACTTTGGGAGGCCAAGGCAAGTTGATTGCCTAAGTCCAGCAGTCCGAGACCAGCCTGGGCAACATGGTGAAACCCTGTCTCTACTAAAATACAAAAATTTAAAAATGTATAAAAATTGAAAATAAAAATACAAAAATCAGCCAGGCATGGTGGCATGTGCTATGGTCCTCGCTACTCGGGAGGCTGAGGTGGAAGGATCACCTGAGCCCAGGAGCCAGAGGTTGCAGTGAGCCATGATTATGCCATTGCACTCCAGCTTGGCTGACAGAGCCAGACCCTGTCTCAAAAAAAAAAAAAAAAAAAAAAAGAATTGAAGGTACTGTCTTGAAAAGAATTGGTGAACTGGCATTTCTAGGCCTTGAAGAAAGAGAGGGAGAATGTATCAATGAGTGAAATCAAAACAAAAAAGACTTCTAGGGGGATGTGAGAATTGGATTAAAGTATTCTTTGATTTTTTAAAAATACACTTTTAATTTTAGAGTAGTTCTAGGTTTACAGCAAAATTATGAATGTTATACGGGGTTCCCATACACTCCACACCCCGTTTCCCCAGTTGTTAATATCTTACATGTGGTACATTTGTCATAACTAATGAACAAATACTGACACATTATCATTAACTAAATTCTATGCTTTTATTCAGATTTCCTCTGTTTTTATCCAGTCTTTTCTTTCTGTTCAGGACCCCATCCAGGATACCACATAGCACCACAGTATTATATCATCTTAGGCTGTGGCGATTTCTCAGGCTTTCCTTGTATTTGACGACCTTGGCAGTTTTGAGAAATGCTAGTCAACTATTTTGTAGAACGTTCCCCAACTGGGGTTTGTCCAATGTTTTTCTCATGGCAAGACGGAGGTTATAGATTTTCTGGAGGAAGACCCCCGAGGTTAAAGTGCTATTCTCATTAAATCATACCAAGGGTACATACTATCAACATGACTTATTGCGGTTGATGTTAACCTTGATCATCTGACTAAGGCAATGTTTACCAGGGTTTTCCACTATAAAGTTACTCTTTTCCCACTTTCTATACTGTGCTCTTTAAAAGGGAATCACTATGCTCAGCTCACACTTTAAGGGCAGTATACCTCTGACATATTTATTTATTTACAGACAGGGGTCTTGATCTGTCACCCAGGGTGCAGTACAGCGGTATGATCAAGGCTCATTGAAGCCTTGAACTCCTAGGCTCCAGTGATCCTCCTGCCTCAGCCCTACCCTCCCTGCCCCTACCCCATGTAGCTGGGACTACAGGTACGTGCCATCAAACCCAGGTTTTTTTTTTTTTTTTTGAGACAGTGTCTTTGTTGCCCAGGCTGGAGTGCAGTGGCACGGTCTCGGCTCACTGCAACCTCTGCCTCCTGGGTTCAAGTGATTCTCCTGCCTCTGCCTCCCAAGTATCTGGGATTACAGGCAGCTGCCACCACGCCTGGTGAATTTTTTGTATTTTTAGTAGAGATGGGATTTCACCATGTTAGTCAGGCTGGTCTTGAACTCCTGACCTCAGGTGATCCACCCGCATCGGCCCCCCACCCCACCATCTGCCAAGTGCTGGGATTATAGGCATGAGCCACTGTGCCTGGCCTATTTTTTCTTTTTAGAGATGGATCTCACTATGTTGCCCAGGCTGGGATTACAGGTATGAGCCACCATGCCAAGCTGACTTTATTTTGTAATATCCCCCAGATTTATCTTGTTTTTCTCACAACCTCATTGTCACTCTGGCCTATCACCTCTCCTCCTCTCTTCCATTCCCTGATGTAGCAGGATTTCCCCTGTGACAGATGAATTCCTATGAAAAAAGCATACATTTCTCTCTACCTTCCTTCTATAGAAATATGGCATTAGTCAGCTACTACTGTAAAACAAACCACCCCAAAGCTCAACGATTTAAAACAGCAACATTTATTTGCTCACCTCTGCAGGTTAGCTAAGGGTCAGCTGATCCAGAGTGGGTTCAACTGAATGGCTCTGTTCAAAATATGGGTCTGGCCAGTTTAGATCTGTGCTGGGGTGTTTTCATTCTAGGACCCAGAATGGAAGGAGCTGCTACCCAGAGTGGAGGATTCTTATGGCAGTGGCAGAGTGCAAGAGGGCAAGCACCACTGCACAAATACTCTCCAAGCCCTCCTTTGCATCACATCTGCTAACATGCCAAAGTTAGTCATGTGGTCAAGTCCAAAGTCAAGGCGAGAAGAAATACACTCTGTTTTTGTGGGAGGAACTGCAAAGTCACTTGGCAAAGGGTGTGCATACAGGGAAGGACAAAAAATTGGGGCCAATGATTCAGTATACAGCAGACCATCGTAATAGACTCCAATTTCAGTGCAGGGAAGAACCAGTTCTTTGATACCATTCAGGATAGTGAAGCCAGTCAGAAAAGATTGAGAGTTGTTGTCATTGATCTTCTGCCATGGCATTGGGGAAGTAGGCTTGGTGGAAGGTGAAGCAGAATGGGAAAACAACAAAAGCAAAAACATGATCAAGCTCCCAAATTCTTCTCCTTATTTCCAAAAGTTGTGGTTATACTTTATTTTTTACTCTGTGTTCTTTCTCTTACTCTCTCCCACCCAGGTCTCTGATGTTCCTGAAAGGGGGGGGGGGAAGGGAAGGGGAGTGTAGGCTACAACATTTTCTCAAACTACTCCCAAATCCAATCTAAATCAATGAAACAGAAGCCAATTTCATGCTGTGAAAAAAATAACTGATGTGACTGCAAGACAGGGGCATGTTATTTTGATGCTCAATTAAGATATCTTGTAATTCCACCAAACTAACTGTCAAAAATTTCCTTTCTTCAGTGTGACACTCCCACCTCCACCCAGGGCCCAAGGGTATTGTCCCAACTGTGCTCAGGGACAGGCCTTGTTTCTGCTGCCCTGTCACTGCCTCAGCTATTAATGACCCACATTAACTTGCTGCTTTTAGAGGCACAGATGTCTTCTGTTCTATTAGTGACAGCCCCTAATGTCACCACTCACGCCTTGTGAAGATACAGCTCTCCTCTTAGCAATTCGTTCTGAAGCACAATACAGGCCCTTCTCCAACTTCCACAGCGTGGCTGAGGCAAAGCTGTAATATTTAATAAGTGCTCAAGTGTGTCAAAAGACAAATTACAAAAAATTTAGTTGAAATATCTTAATTGGCTTTTGTTTGGAATTCTAGAATCAGGCAACACCTTATTGTACAAAGTAGAATGAGTGTTGCCATGAGCTGAACAGAGGAAATTGGCTTTATAGACAGAAAAGGTCATAAAAAAGCAAAAACAGAGAACAAAAAGCAGATTGGTCATTTCAAAATTGCTTTCCTTATAAAGGTTAAAGCAGAGGGGACTTGCTTATGTCAGCCAAAACTGGCCTGTTTGAAGATTTGGCTATCTTTCTCTCTTCTCGTTTGTTGGAAGGTCAGATAAACAACTTAGTTTCCGTTTGGTGGTGTGGAACTTCAGCAAAAGTAACTTCATTTTGGTTTGATCTGTTGGACCTAGTGCAGGAGACCAGTCCAAACCATTGGTCTTCAATAAATTTTATCCAGCAACTGCTGGGAATTAGGTCTTCACCAAAACAGAGGTAATAGTTACTGAGCAACTCTTATGTCAAGCACTGTGCTTTATATTAAATCCTCACAATCTTTTAAGCAAATTTAAAAAATATATATTTACAGATAAACAAAAACAAACCAATGTTAATTACAAGGATTTTAATCAAGGTCTGTCTGACCAAAATAGTCCCATACTTTTTCTACTAAAATCATTTTTGCAAAGATTATGACAGCAAGAGAGGTCTAGCATGACTGACTGTCTTGCTTCTAGCTTCACAGGCTGACTGTCCTCACTCACTCCTGGGCAAAAGCCAAGCTAACTATGAGAGGAATTTAGTTTACAGTTTAGTTATAAAGCCAGAATAATAATAATCCCTTCCTAAAACTGATCCCCTCCTTGTTCAGGGACTGAAACCATGTTTGTAAGACTAATGAAAGGCCACAAGATTAGGATTATGAAAGGGGCCTGAATTCTAATAAAATGTAGGTATAGCTAAATGATAAGCTCCTGAGACAAGCTCGGTTGTGGAGACTCTAACCCAGCGGTGCTAGAGGAATTAAGAGAAAGACACAGAAATATAGTACAGAGTCAGAATCAGGGGACTCATAGCCTTCAGAGCTGAGAACCCTGAACAGAGATTTACCCACATATTTATTAATAGCAAGCCAGGGATAAGTATTGTTTCTATAGATTATAGATTAAATAAAAGTACTCCTTATGGGAAACAAAGAGACGGGTCGAAATGAAAGGATGGGCTCTGGCTAGTTATCTGTAGCAGGAACATATCCTTAAGGCACAGATCTCTTGTGCTATTGTTTGTAGCTTAGTAACACCTTTAAGTGGTTTTCTGCCCTGGGTCGGGCAGGTGTTCCTTGCCCTCATTCTGGTAAACCCACAACCTTCAGTGTGGGTGTCATAGCCATCACGAACATGTCACAGTGCTGCAGAGATTTTGTTTATGGCCAGTTTTGGGGCCAGTTTATGGCCAGATTTGGGGGCCTGTTCCCAACAATAAGCAGCCATTGTTCCCCTAGATTGTTTTTCTATAATACTTTACTGCTCAGGAGTCATGTGGCCAGAGATCACAAGATTTGTAACTTCCTCAATTGCTCCTATACATAACACCAGTATTGTAAGACCTAAGACTGGTCTTTTGAGATTTTTTTCAGACTTTTGCATTCTGGCAACTGAATGACACCCCCCAGGCTTGTGACTCACGACTCAAAATCAGTCCCATGGCCCCCACCTAGAGGCAGATTCAATGCATGAGGACCATTTTCCACATCTCTATGATTTCATCCCCAACTAATCAGCAGCACCCATTCCCTAGTCCCCTGCCCACCAAATTATCCATAAAAACTCAGGATTCAGGGTTCTCAGGGAGGCTGATTTGGTAATAATGAACTCCTGTCCTCCCACCTGGCTGGCCTTTTGTAAACTAAACTCTTTACTGCAATAATGCTGTCTCAGTGAACTGGTTTATCCATGCAGCAGACAAGAAGAACCCTTTGGGCAATTACACTACCAGGTAATGCTGCACAAATGAAAACTCAAATGTCAACATTGGCTTTAAGAAATAATATTCTCCCTTGGTCCCCAGACCCACGTAAAAAAATGAAATAATATTAATATTCATTTTTATCACATGATTTTTTGGGGACTTTTTTTAAATTTTAGGTTCAAGTGCAGGTTTGTTATATAAGTAAACTCATTTGTTGTACAGATTATTTTGTCAGCCAGGTACTAAGCCTCGTACCCAATAGTTATTTTATCTGCTCCTTTCCTTCTACCCACCCTCCATCCTCAGGTAGGCCCCCATGTCTGTTGTTTCCCTCTTTGTGTCTATGTGTTTACAGCATTTAGCTCCCACTTATACATGAGAACATGTGGTATTTGGTTTTCTGTTCCTGCATTAGGTTGCTAAGGATAATGGCCTCCAGCTTCATCCATGTCCATGCAAAGGACATGATCTCCTTTTTTTATGGCTGCATAGTATTTCAAGGTGTATATGTACTAAATGCAAAATGATTTGCATTTTTCTAATGATTAGTGATATTAAGCTTTTTTTCATATGCCTATTGGCCACATGTATGTCTTCTTTTGAAAAGTGTCTGTTCACATCCTTTGCCCACTTTCTAATGGTTTTTTTCTTGTAAATTTGTTTAAGTTTCTTATAGATTCTGGATATGAGACCTTTTTTTCTTCAACTTTGAAGTTCAGGGGTACATGTGCAGGATGTGCAGGTTTGTTACATAAGTAAACACATGCCATGGTGGTTTGATGCACAGATCATCCCATCACCTAGGTATTAAGCCCAGCATCCATTAGCTATTTTTCCTCATGCTCTCCCTCCCCTGGCACCTCCTGACAGGACCCAGTGTGTGTTGTTCCTCCCCATGTGTTCTCATCATTCAGCTCCCACTTACAAGTAAGAACATGCAGTGTTTGGTTTTCTAGTCCTGTGTTAGTTTGCTGAGAACAATAGCCTCCAACTCCATCCATGTCCCTGCAAAGGATATGATCTCATTCCTTTTTATGGCTGCATAGTATTTCATGGTGTATATGTACCACATTTTCTTTATCCAGTCTATCACTGATGGGCATTTAGGTTGATGCCATGTCTTTGCTATTGTGAATAGGGCTACAATGAACATGCACATGTATGTATCTTTATAATAGAATGACTTATATTCCTTTGATAGCCATTCTTTCTGGAGTGAGATGGTCTTTCATTGTGGTTTTGATTTGCATTTCAATATGAGACCTTTGTTGGATGCATAGTTTGCAAATATTTTCTCCCATTCTGTAGGTTGTCTATTTACTCTGTTGATAGTTTCTTTTCCTGTGCAGAAGCTCTTTAGTTTAATTAGACCCTATTTATCAATTTTTGCTTTTGTTGCAATTGCTTTTGGCATCTTCATCATCAAATCTTTGCCAGTTTTTATGTCCAGAATGGCACTGCCTAGGTTGTCTTCCATGGTTTTTATAGTTTTGGGTTTTACATTTAAGTCTTAATCCATCTTGAGTTGATTTTTATATATGGTGTAAAGAAGGGGTCTAGTTTCAATCTTCTGTATATGGCTAGCCAGTTATCCCAGCACTATTTATTGAATAGGGAGTCCCTTCCTCATTGCTTATTTTTGTCAGCTTTGTTGAAGCTGATCAGATAGTTGTAGGTGTGTGGCCTTATTTCTGGGCTCTCTATTCTGTTCCATTGATCTATGTGTCTTTTTTTTTTGTACCAGTACTATGCTGTTTCAGTTATTGTAGCCGTGTAGTATAGTTCAAAGTCCGGTAAAGTGATGCCTCCAGCTTTGTTCTTTTTGCTTAGGATTGCCTTGGCTATTCAGGCTCTTTTTTGGTTCCATATGAATTTTAAAATAGTTTTTTTTAGTTCTGTGAAGAATGTCATTGGTAGTTTGATAGAAATAGCATTGAATCTGTAAATTGCTTTGGGCAGTATGACCATTTTAATGATATTTGTTCTTTCTAACCATAAATTTGGAATGTTTTCCACTTGTTTGTGTCATCTCTGATTTGTTTGAGCTGTGTTTTGTAATACTCATTGTAGAGATCTTTCACCTCCCTTGTATTCCCAGGTATTTTATTATTTTTGTGGCAGTTATGAATGGGATTACATTCCTGATTTGCCTCACAGCTTGGCTGTTTTTGATGTATAGGAATGCTAGTGATTTTTGTATGTTGATTTTGTGTCCTGAAACTGCTGAAGTTGTTTATCACCATAAGAAGCTTTTGGGCCAAGACTATGGGGTTTTCTAGATATAGAATCATGTCATCTGCAAAACTTTTCTACTTCATTTACAATTTAATTATATTTATACAAATATTATTTACCCCATAGTTTTCAGGTATATATAGTTTATAAAACATGGATTCACTTATAGTTACTAAGTTGTGTGTGTGTTTTAAGTAATAATTGCTAACTCCATGAAAATGCATGCAAGATTGTTAAAACTAATATTTTACTTGAATTATTTACATAGCAGTCATTGTGAATATGTTTGCTCCGGAAATAAATAATATCTGCTGTGCCTTCGTTACCTCTGATTTCTTATACAGCAATATGGAGAAATTGGCCTGATTTTAACATTCGATTTGGAGTACTAGAAATGCTGAGTTTCTCCTTTTACACCTGAAAAGTAACTTGAGCCCATTTTGGAGTGAGGAGCTATTTCTGATGTAAAAGATTGATATATATATGTACCAAGTGGTTCATCCAACTAAAATAAGATTTGTTCAGGCATGTCCTTTCAGGGAATCAGAACCTTGCAGTTGTCACCCGTGATCTACATGATTCAGATACCTGAAATAATATCTTATGCAACCAGTATGATTTGTTCTACTTACTTGGGGTGCACATACACTAACATTTATTTTTCCAGTCAATTCATTGCAAATCAATTTACCTTTATTTACAAGAACTAGAGTATTTCCTTTTCAAGGTCTCTTTATGTCCTCCACCTGAATAGTCCAAGAATTCAGTCCAAAGCAGGGCACTTTTGTTTTCCAGATATGAGGTAGAGAGAGAGATTTGATTCTACCAGCATGGTTGCTATGGTTGCTGTGGTTGCTACCACAGTGTTATGTTACTGAATTCTAGATCCTGAATTCTTTAGCATCTTTTATGATGAAGTATTCACTGAGCACCTTCCACATACAAGATAGTGGGCTAGGCACCAGGAATAAAGCAGGAAACACACTAGACATGGCTCTGCCCTCACGGGGCTTTTCTAATACCACAGTTCAGTAGATGATGATATCCTTACTGGACCAGACACACAACCAACTTCATTTACTCCAGAATTGGGCTCCACAGTTGCAGCTGTCCTGGGAAGCACATAGGCTCAGATTCCATACCCTGAGTGGTAAGGTCTTGAGCATTTTGGCTCTTAATCACTCACTGAAGTAGAAAGAATCCACCTCCATGCCCAAGCACTGAGTCCCTGGTGTCAAGCCCGAGTGACCAACGGAGAATGCACTTGCCCTTCAGGTGAGTTTCCCTTTGTGGCAATTGGTGCCTTGCCTGCCAGCTGACTTCAGGGGTTTACCCTGACAGGTTTCCCTATCTCCAATTTCAGTAGCTCAGATTAGAGTGTTGGTACCTCTTTCCCAAAAAGCTCTGGCTCTCTGATGTTACCTACATACCTCTTTTCCAGAATTTTCATAGATTAGTGGAAGAAACTGCTGCTAACCCATAAAGGGGGAGAGGAGAGGATCATCTTATGGTAACCTTTGGGTTTACACAACGAAATAGAAGCCACTCAAGAAAGCCTTCACAGAGCAATTGAGACTAGTGAATCATCATCCCCAATTGACTCCCTGCCTCTGCCTAGAGAAAAAGAAAAAGTGGCTAAGATAATTGAAACAATAACCTGCCATCAGATTTGGGAGAGGGACAGGGATAAAACTCACTGCTCAACTTCAGCAAAATCTTATTTATATTTCTTCTTTTCTTTTTCTGCTTTTTAAAAAGTGAAAGCAAGTTTACTAGCAAAGTAAAGGAATAAAGAATGGCTACTCCATAGGCAAAGCAGACTACAAACCTTATTTTCTGATAAACATTGTGATTTTTTTTAAAACCAGAGCAACACAGAGCAAAGTGATGCTCTTGGAGGAAAAAAGGAAAGGACAGTAATTTTCCACAAAAGCAAAACTATATATGTGTGTGTGTGTATGTACATGTACGTGTGTGTATGTATGTGTATTGTGTAGAGTGTTTTATATGTTTATGCCACTGTATTTTTTTGAGTATGCTAAGTACCCTGATTTGATCATTATACAACATATATATATCAAAACATCAAATTGTACCCCATAAATATATATAATTACAATGTGTTGATAAAAATAAGGAATTTTAAAAAAAATATCAATTTGTACAAAGATAATAGATTTCTGGCAGCCTTATGGTATATTAATCTCAAAATAATTTTATCATAGAATGTAATTATTTCAGTTCTAAAAAAACGTTAATTTATTGTCTCATTGATCTAATATTGACAGTGGGGTGTTAAAGTCTCCCATTATTATTGTGCGGGAGTCTAAGTCTCTTTGTAGGTCTCTAAGAACTTGCTTTATGAATCTGGATGCTCCTGTATTGGGTGCATATATATTTAGGATAGTTAGCTCTTCTTGTTGCATTGATCCCTTTACCATTATGTAATGCCTTTCTTTGTATTTTTTGATCTTTGTTGGTTTAAAGTCTGTTTTAACAGAGACTAGGATTGCAACCCCTGCTTTTTTTTGTTGTTTTCAATTTGCTTGGTAAATATTCCCTCATCCCTTTATTTTGAGCCTATGTGTGTCTTTGCATGTGAGATGGGTCTCCTGCATACACCACACTGATGGGTCTTGACTCTTTTTTTTTTTTGAGATGGCATCTTGCTCTGTCACCAGGCTGGAGTACAGTGGCGTGATCTTGGCTCACTGCAACCTCTGACTCCCTGGTTCAAGTGATTCTCCTGCCTCAGCCTCCCAAGTAGCTGGGATTACAGACATGTGCCACCATATCCAGCTAATTTTTGTATTTTTAGTAGAGATGTGGTTTCATCATGTTAGCCAGGATGGTCTCGATCTCCTGACCTTGTGATCCACCCACCTCAGCTTCCCAAAGTGCTGGGTTTACAGGCATGAGCCACCGTGCCCAGTGGTCTTCACTCTTTATCCAATTTGCCAGTCTGTGTCTTTTAATTGGGGCATTTAGCCCATTTACATTTAAGGTTAATATTGTTATGTGTGAATTTGATCCTGTCATTATGATGCTAGCTAGTTATTTTGCCTGTTAGTTGATGCAGTTTCTTCATAATGTCGATGGTCTTTATAATTTGGTATGTTTTTGCAGTAGCTGGTATTGTTGTTTTTTTCTCCCTCCCATATTTAATGCTTCCTTCAGGAGCTCTTGCAAGGCAGGCTTGGTGGTGACAAAAATCTCTCAGCATTTTTTCCTTCATTTCAACCTTGATGAATCTGACAATTATATATCTTGGGATTGCTCTTCTTGAAGAGTATCTTTCTGGTGTTCTCTGTATTCCCTGAACTTGAATGTTGTCCTGTCTTGCTAGGTTGGGCTAGTTCTCCTGGATAATATCCTGAAGAGTGTTTTCCAACTTGGTTCTATTCTCCCCATCACTTTCAGGTACACCAATCAAACATAGGTTTGGTCTTTTCATGTAGTCCCATATTTCTTGGAGGATTTGTTCATTCCTTTTCATTGTTTTTTCTCTAATCTTGTCTTCACGCTTTATTTCATTAAGTTGATCTTCAATCTCTGATACCCTTTCTTCCTTCCACTTGATTGATTTGGCTATTGATACTTGTGTATATTTCACGAAGTTCTCGTGCTGTGTTTTTCAGCTCCTTCAGGTCATTTATGTTCTTCTCTAAACTGGTTATTCTCATCAGCAATTCCTCTAACCTTTTTTCAAGGGTCTTAGCTTCCTTGCATTGGGTTAGAACATGCTTCTTTAGCTCGGAGGAGTTTGTTATTACCCACCTTCTGAAGTCTACTTCTGTCAATTCATCAAACTCATTCTCCCTCCAGTTTTGTTGCCTTGCTGATGAGGAATTGTGATCCTTTGGAGGAGAAGAGGCATTTTGGTTTTTGGAATTTTCAGCCTTTTTGAGCTGGTTTTTCCTCATCTTCATGGATTTATCTACCTTTGGTCTTTGATGTTGGTGACCTTTGATGGGGTTTCTGTGTGGACGTCCTTTTTGTTGATGTTGATGCTATTACTTTCTGTTTGTTAGTTTTCCTTCTAACAGTCAGGCTCCTCTTCTGTAGGTCTGCTGGAGTTTGCTGGAGGTCCACTCCAGACCCTGTTTGCCTAGGTAACACCAGCGGAGGCTGCAGTTTCTTCCTCTGGAAGCTTCAGCCCAGAAGGGCACCTGCCAGATGCCAGCCGGAGCTCTCCTGTATGAAGTGTCTGTCAGCCCCTGCTGGGAGGTGTCTCTCAGTCATGAGGCATGGGGGTCAGGGACCCACTTGAGAAGGCAGTCTGTCCCTTAGCAGAGCTCAAGTGCTATGCTGGGAGATCTGCTGCTCTCTTCAAAGCCAGCAGGCTGGAATGTCTAAGTCTGCTGAAGCTGCACCCACAGCAGCCCCTTCCCCCAGGTGCTCTGTCCCAGGGAGATGGGAGTTTTATTTATAAGCCCCTGACTACCGGCTGCTGCCTTTCTTTCAGAGATGGCCTGCCAGAGAGGAGGAGTCTAGAGAGGCAGTCTGGCTACAGCGGCTTTGCTGAGCTGCTGTGGGTTCCACCCAGTTCGAACTTCCCAGTGGCTTTGTTTACACTGTGTTTGTGTTTATGCTTTGTTTACACTGCATTTGTGTTTACACTTTGTTTACACTGTGTTTGTGTTTACACTTTGTTTGCATGCCCACTCAGGCCTCAGTAATGGTGGACACCCCTCCTCCCACCAAGCTTGAGCACTCCAGGTGGACTTCAGACTGCTGTGCTGGCAGCAAGAATTTCAAGCCAGTGGATATTAGCTTGCTGGGCTCTGTGGGGGTGGATCTGCTGAGCTAGACCACTTGGCTCCCTGGCTTCAGCCCCCTTTCCAGGGTAGTGAACAGTTCTGTCTCACTGGTATTCCAGGTGCCAATGGGGTATGAAAAAAAACTCCTGCAGCTAGCTTGGTGTTTGCCCAAATGGCCGCCCAGTTTTGTGGTTGAAACCCAGGGCCCTGGTGACATAAGCACCCAAGGGAATCTCTTGGTCTGCGGGTTGTGAAGACTGCAGGTAAAGCATAGTATCTGGGCCGGAGTGCACTGTTTCTAATGCCACAGTCCCTCATGGCTTCCCTTGGCTAGGGAAGGGAGTTCCCCAACCCCTTGCGCTTCCTGGGTGAGGGGATGCCCCACCCTGCTTTGGCTCACCCTCTGTAGGCTGCACCCACTATCTAACCAGTCCCAGTGAGGTGAGCCATGTACCTCAGTTGGAAATGCAGAAATCACCTGCCTTCTGCATTGATCTTGCTGGGAGATGCAGGCCCCACCCTGCCTTGACTCACCCTCTGTAGGCTGCACCCACTATCTAACCAATCCCAGTGAGGTGAGCCATGTACCTCAGTTGGAAATGCAGAAATCACCTGCCTTCTGCATTGATCTTGCTAGGAGCTGCAGGCCCTAGCTGTTCCTATTTGGCTATCTTGCCCGCAACTACCAGTGTATGTTTTATATAGGAATTCTGATTGTCTCTCACTTTGTTAGCCCATAAAGTCTAGAAATGGGCATTTCTGATATTTCCCATACAAATCTTCAAGTCACTACCCAGAACTGCCATGAAGTTAAGCAGTACAAATAAGGTAGGCCTGCTGGAGTGCTGCTTGCTAGAGTATGTGATGGGGTGCAGTGAAATGGTCAGGCTTTAACACCAGACAGAATCCTCTGTTGGATTCCAGGCTCCACCACTTAAAGGGTTTGGCTCTGACCAAATTGCTTAATCTCTCTGAACCTTGATTCTTCCTTTTGTAATACATGGGAGGAAAAATGACTCTCAGGGTTATTGTGAGGACTAATCATAATATTTCTGGTATGGTAGGTTGGTAGTTGCAACAAAAGAGCAATTATTATTGCAGTTTGGAGGAGGTAGTTCTCTCCTTCACAAAATTTTTGCAAACTATAATGTATCTGAAGCTGCTAGTTGCCCCCAATATCCTTTTTCCCCATCTTTCTCTAATAATAAAACAACAACAGTTTTGGCTGGCAGGTGGCCACCAGCTAAGAACTATATTTCCTTTTTCTCTTGTGGTTGGATGGTCGTGTGGCCATGCGGCTAACTGCTGGCCAATGGAATATGAGGGGAGGTGCTATATGCAACCTCTGAGTCATGTACTTTAAAGAAAACAACATTTCCTTTCCCATTCCCATAACACTCATCCTCCCTATTATGGGTTGAATTGTTAAAGTCCTAACCCCTACTACCTCAGGGTATGACTTTATTTGGAAACAGAGTTGTTATAGATTTAATTAGCTATGCTAAAATAAGGTCATTAGGGTGGGCTCTAATCCAGTATGACTGAGGTCTTCATATAAAGGGGAATTTTGGACACAGAAATGGACACATGTAGAAAGAAGATGATGTGAAGGGACACTGGGAGAAGCTGGCCATCAGCCACCCACAAGCCAAGGAGAGAGGTGTGGGACAGAACTCTCCTTCACAGCCCTTAGAAGGAACCAACCCGGCTGATACCTTCAGACTTCTAGACTCTGAAACCGTGAGACAATAAATTTCTGTTGTTAAGCCACCTAGTTTGTGGTACTTTGTTATGGCAACCCTAGCAAACTCATACAGCAAGTAAGCCAAGAAGACAGGAGAGTGTCTTTGAGAGGTGGGGTGGGGGGCAGGGGGAGAGAGAAAGAAAGAAAGAGAGAGAGAGAGAGAGAGAACCAGTAAGATAAAGTCACAATCTTTTATAATTCATTAAAAAACTGACATCCCCTCACTTTTGCTGTATTTTATTTGTTAGAAGCAAATCACTAGGTTCAGCCCACACTCAAGGGAAGGGGATTGCTTAAGGGCCTGAACACTAGAAGGCAGGGATGATTGGGAACCATTTTAGAAGATTCCCCACCAGGCTCATTAGTTTGTTAATTTCTAGTATACCTAAAGCTGATCTTAAAAAATTGAGACAAAAAGTAGAAACAAATTGAGAAAGTACATTCTTGAAATAAACAAAATTGATGTTTCCTGATATGTATGTTATTTTATTTTTTAAATTTTATTTCTTTTCTTTTCTGTTTTTGAGATGGATTCTCTCTCTGCTGCCCAGGTGGGAGTGCAGTGGTGGGATCTTGGCTCACTGCAACCTCCGCCTCCCAGGTTAAAGTGATTGTCCTACCTCAGCCTCCCAAGTAGCTGGGATTACAGGTGTGTGCCACCACACCCGGCTAATTTTTGTATTTTCAGTAGACAGGGTTTCACCATGTTGGCCAGGCTGGTCTCGAACTCCTGACCTCAAGTGATCCACCCACCTTGGCTTCCCAACATCCTCCTGCTGGGATTACAGGCCCACCACTGTGCCTGGCCTTGATATATATTTTAAGTGTCCACATGTGGCAGCTAGACTCCAAAGATGACCTCCAGTGAATCATACCTCCTGGTATACAGTCCCTTCCCAAATGGAATCTGCCAACTTGTTTTAATTAACTGAATGTGGCACAAGACCTGGCAGCTTCCATGTTTGTACTTTTGGGAACCCTGAGTCACCATGAAAAAAGTTTGGCTACTCTACTAAAGATAGTATGGGAAGAGACCACATGGAGAGGAAAAGACTCTGAGACTATGGAGAAAGACTAGATCCTGCGATCCCAGCACCCTGTGGGGCTCAACTTTCCTGTCATCCCCACAAAGTGCTAGATATGGGAGTGCAGCCATCTTGGACTTTCCAGTCCCAACCATCTGACTGTACCCACATAAAAGACTTCAAGTGAGACCAGTATAAGAACTGTCCAACTGAGCCCCAGCTAACCCAGAAAATTGTGAGAAATAATAAATTACTGTTGTTTTAAAGCACTAAATTTTAAGATGGTGAGTTAAACGGCAATATATAATTCAAATACCAGTTAACGAATACATAAACATGTGTTCAGTGCCTCCTCCATGCTATGCTCCTACTTTCTCACACATCATATCGCTTAATCTCTCAACAGTCTTATGAGGTCATGACTATGCATATCAATGCACAGACAATCTGTTGTCTCTTGGTGGTTGGCATGATACACCCAGGAATGGAGCAATATTGCAGACATCTAAATTTTATTACTCCTGCTTCTTCTAATATCTTTACCTGTTTATATACTCAGGAATTTATGGCACCTGGGTTAATAATAAGACAGCTGCCAATGTATTGTGTCCTGGATCACTCAAATGGATCAGGATCTCCCTTCTCCTTCTGAGTTATGTTGCACTGGGTCACTGGGCTACTGGGCTAAGCACCTTCTTGAGAGGGTCTGATTTTCCATTCACAGAATATGAATCCCATGTCCTCTGGATGTATTCCAGAGTTCTTTTTCTTCCTTTATCTCTCTCTCTCTTTTTTTTTTTTTTTGAGACAGAGTCTTGCTTTGTTGTGCATGCTGGAGTGCAGTGGCATGACCTCGGCTCACTGCAACCTCTGACTCCTGGGTTCAAGCTATTCCCTTGCCTCAGCCTTCTGAGTAGCTGGGATTACAGGCACCCACCACCATGACCAGCTAATTTTTGTATTTTTAGTAGAGATGGGGTTTCACCACATTGGCCAGGTTGGTCTCAAACTCCTGACCTCAAGTGATCCACCCCCTTTGGCCTCCCAAAGTGCTAGGATTACAGGAGTGAGCCGCCATGCCTGGCTTCTTTCTCTCTTTCTTTTCTCCTTCTTCTTTTTTCTTAATCTGCTTAAGTTGTCAAAGTTTAATATATATGGAGGAACATATAAGTTACAGCCTGATTAATTTAGTCGTATAACTACACCTATATCAAGCAACAGAACATTACTAGCATCCCCAAATGCCCATCTCTTCCCTCCTTCTAGTCACTACCTTCTCCCCAGAGTAACCATTATCTTAACCAACAACATAGCTTAGTTTCACCGGTTTTTGTACTTTATATTTATAGAAACGTGTGGAATGGAGGATTCCAGCCTCCAAAATTGTCCCCAGTGATCCTCAACTTCTGGTGTTCATGCCATTGTGTAGTCCCCACCCACATGGTATCAGATTTGGTCTGTATAACCTACAGAGACAGGATAAGTCACTTCTAATGCTAGGTCATAAAAACACTGAGGCTTTCTCCTTGTGCTGTCTCTTGGATCACTTTCTCTGAGGGATTCAGATACTATGTTGTGAGAATACTCAGACAGCTCATGGAGAGACCCACATGAGGCCTCCTTCTAGCAACATGTGAGTGAGCCATCTGAGAGGGGAATCCTTCAGCCCCAGTCAAGCCTTCAGATGCCTGCTACCCCTGCAGACATTCTAACTGCAACTTCATGAGAGAGCCTGAGCCAAAACCATCCAGCTGAGCCACTCCCAAATTCCTTTTCCACAGACACTATGAGATAATAAATATGTGTTGTTTTAAGTCGCTAAGTTTTGGGGTAACTTATTATACATTAATGGATAACTATCTCAGTCTGTTTATGTTATAAAGGAATAGCTGAGGCTGAGTAATTTATAAAGAAAAGAGGTTTAGTTGGCTCACCATTTTGCAGGCTGTACAAGAGCACAAGCATCTGCTTCTGTTGAGGATTTCAGGCTGCTTCCACTAATGGTGGAGGGCAAAGGGGAGCCAGTGTGGATCACATGGTAAGAGAGGAAGCAAGAGAGTGGGGGAGGTGCCAGGCTCTTTTTTTAACAACCTGCTTTCCAGATTAGTAACAGCATGGGAACTTATTCAGTACCACAAGGATGGCACCAAGCCATTCATGAAGGATCTGCCCTAATGACCCAAACACCTCCCATTGGGCTCCTCCTCCAATATTGGGGATCTAATTTCAATATGAGTTTTGGGGGGCAAACATAGCTAACTGTAGCAATAACTAATACTGGCTCATTTGTATCTGGTCTTGTTCTATCAGCATTATGCTTGTGAGATACATCTGTATTATTTCATGAGTCGTTGAAGAGGACTCGTGTCCTTTAGACATCCTTTCTCATTAACACAATTATATTCTTTTTGTTTTGTTTGTTTGTTTGCTTGAGACAGAATCTTGCTTTGACACCCAGGCTGGAGTGCAGTGGGGCAATCTCAGCTCACTGCAACCTCGGCCTCCCAGGTTCAAGAGATTCTTCTGCTTCAGCCTCCTGATTAGTTGGGATTACAGGTGTGTGCCACCATGCCCAGCTAATTTTTGTATTTTTAGTAGAGATGGGGTTTCTCCATGTTGGTCAGGCTGGTCTCAAACTCCTGACCTCAACTGATTCACCCACCTTGGGCTCCCAAAATGCTAGGATTACAAGGGCGAGCCACCATGCCCAGCCAAATGTTATATTCACTATATGCATATAATATTGTGAATTTATCCATTCTACTATTGATGGACACTTAGGTAGTTTCCAGTTTGGGGGCTGCTATGAACATTCTTTTTTTTTTTTTTTTTAGAGCTGTTATCTGACTTTATTTTATTTTTTGAGACAGAGTCTTGCTTTGTTGCCCAGGCTGGAGTGCAGTAGTATGATCTTTCCTCACTGCAAACTCTGCCTCCCAGGTACAAGTGATTCTCCTGCCTCAGCCTCCCGAGAAGCTGGGATTACAGTTGCACTCACCACCACACCCGGCTAATTTTTGTATTTTTAGCAAAGATGGGGTTTCGCCGTGTTGGCTAGGCTGGTCTTAAACTCCTGACCTCAGGTGATCCACCCACCTCGGCCTCCCAAAGTGCTGAGATGACAGGCGTGAGCTACCACGCCCAGCCTGAACATTCTTATACATGTGTTTTGGCGAACATATTCACTTAACTGGATATTATTAATACCCACGTGTGGAATTTCTGGGTCATAGCATAGGTATATGACTAGATAGTGAAGACAGTTCTCCAAAATGATTTTATTAATTTGCACCTCTTCTCACACACATAAAAGTTCCAGTTGCTCCACATCCTTACTAACACTTGATTTTTGTGTGTGTGTGTGTGAGATGACGTCTCACTCTTTTGCCCAGGCTGGAGTGCAGTGGCGCGATCTCGGCTCACTGCAACCTCTGCCTCCCTGGTTCAAGTGATTCTCCTGCCTCAGCCTCCCGAGTAGCTGGGATTACAGGCATGTGCCACCACGCCCGGCTAATTTTGTATTTTTAGTAGAGATGGGGTTTCTCCATTTTAGTCAGGCTGGTCTTGAACTCCCAACCTCAGGTGATCCACCTGCCTCGGCCTCCCAGAGTGCTGAGATAACAGGCGTGAGCCACCACACCGGGACTAACACTTGATATTTTTATCTTTTAAATTTTAGCCCTTCTGATTGGTCCAGGGTAACTCTCCAAGTAAAGAATCAACAGGGCATCACCTCCTTTCTTCATCTTTTATAATCTCCAAGGCCACTATGTTCCCACATTCTTTCCAAAACTGACTTTTCTCACAGATTGTGCCATTTGTCTTCACTGTGGCCTGCGTTTAGCAAAGTTGGTCTTCCAGAAGCCGTTTCTCCTGTCCTACCTACTGTGCAAAGAAGGTTTTTTAACTCACTGATGCATATAATTATGGCCTGGGAGAAAAATGAGCAGAAATAGAGATATGTCTATCTTATAGACAGGCTGAGGGCATGAAAAGTCTGATATTAGGAAAAGCTTGGAAACACTGGAGCCCAGTCACACTGGCTTAATTTAACATAGTTTCCTAGGCCAGGTCTTGGCAGAATTTAACCCTCAGCAGCCTTCTCATTTTTCAGTAGAAGTTGGTCATCTCAAGAGTGCATGACTGCTCTGTGGTGTTTTGTTTTCATTGTAATTGAGCAAGTAAGATGTCACTTGCCTACATATATTTATCAATAAATATTTACTGAGTGCCTACCATGTGCTAAACACTGGATGAAGAAAGGAGATGCTGTACTGTTTTGATAAGTTTATATGGAGGTAGAATGGCAAGAATATATAAAGGCTGCAATATGCCAGTTAATCAGTTATCTGTCAGGAATAGTGAGGAAGAGCATAAGCATGGCATTAGGATGGAATGAGCTTGGAGTCACCCACATTTACCAGAGGGAAACAATGATTTTATCATTGTAAAAACAATGTGCTAGAATTGTCAAAAGAACATCGAATTAGCTATGTAATTGTGAAACATATATCATAGTTCTATTTATTCTGTGATAGTATAAAAATTCAAGGCTGGGTGCAGTGGCTCACGCCTGTAATCCCAGCACTTTGGGAGGCCAAGGCGGGCGGATCACGAGGTCAGAAGTTCAAGACCAGCCTGACCAACATGGTGAAACCCCATCTCTACTAAAAATACAAAAATTAGCCGGGTGTGATGGTGCACGCCTGTAATCCCAGCTACTCAGGAAGCTGAGGCAGGAGAATCGCTTGAACCTAGGAAGTGAAGGTTGCAGTGAGCCGAGATCGAGCCACTGCAATCCAGCTTGGGCGACAGAGTGAGACTCTGTCTCAAAAAAAAAAAAAAAAAAAAAAAAAAAAAAAAAAAATTCAGATCTCACAGGGATGCGTACTAATACCACATTTAGGTCATCTTTGTCCTCCTTCTCTCATTCTCTAGTAAAGCTTCAAAGAATGAGTGAAGCATTTTAGATTGTCTGCTAGCCATCCCAATTTAGATTGAAATAGTGAAGTTTAATGGCATTACCCAGAAAATCCATTTTCTACAAAATGAAAGATCTTTTTCTTTTCTTTTTTTTGAGATGGACTTTCACTCTATTGCCCAGGCTGGAGTGCAATACTGCGGTCTCAGCTCACTGCAACCTCCACCTCCCAGGTTCAAGCAATTCTCCTGCCTCAGCCTCCCGAGTAGCTGGGATTACAGGTGCCTGCCACCATGCTCAGCTAATTTTTTGTATTTTTAGTACAGAAGGTGTTTCACCATGTTGTCCAGGCTGGTCTCAAACTCCTGACCTCGTGATCCACCCACCACGGTCTCCCAAAGTGCTGGGATTACAGGCGTGAGCCACTGCGCCCGACCAATAGTCTTCCTATTAAAAGGAGTAAAAATGCCACTGCACTCCAGCCTGGGGGACAGAGCGAGACTCTGTCTCAAAAAAAAAAAAAAAAAAAAAAAAAGGAGTAAAAACTCATCTACCAATCCAGGGTAGCCAGAAACAGAAGCACCCATCAGAAACAGACAGAAAGCTAAAAAAAAAAAAAAAAAAAAAAAAAGCCATTGCCAACTGATAGAAAAGTCATTGCCCACTTTTAGGGATCTGGAGGCAGACATTTTGCACTCATTTTGAAGGGCACAGCCCTCCCCAGCAATGCAGTTGACGTGAATGCTGTTACTTAAAAATCTTAGAACTATAAACAGCTTCATATGCACAAGTGGTCATCTCAAGATTTCAAGTGACTGATAAAGGCAAGAATAGTAGGCTATATAAAGAACTTGGGGCCGGGGATGGTGGCTCATGCCTGTAATCCCAGCACTTTGGGAGGCTGAGGCAGGCGGACCCCGTCTCTACCAAAAATATAAAAAATTAGCCGGGTGTGGTGGTGTGTGCCTGTAATGCCAACTACTCGGGAGGCTGAGGCAGGAGAATCGCTTGAGCCTGGGAAGCAGAGGTTGTGGTGAGCTGAGATTGTGCCATTGCACTCCAGCCTGGGCAACAAGAGCGAAACTCTGTCTCAAAAAATTGAAAGGGCTCCTGTGATTAAGTCACTATCACATGGATAATTTCCCTATCTTAAGGTCAACTGATTTGTGACCTTAATTACATTTGCAAAATAACTTCACTGCAGCACCTAGATTGGTGCTTGGGAGGTATGTCTATACCAGGGCAGAAAATTTAGGGGTCATCTCAGAATTTTTCCGACTACATTGGTTTTCAATTTTGAAATCTACCTTAGATTCTAGACCAGTTGTTTTCAACTGGGGTTAGAGGAGATTTTTATACCCCTCCCCAGGGGACATTTGGCAATATCTTCAGACATTTTTGGATGTCATCTGGTGGGTAGAGGCCAGAGATACTACTAACCCACCTAGAGTATATGGGAGAGCCCCCCACAACAAAGAATTATCAGCCCAAGATGTCAGTAGTGCCAGGATTGTGAAACCCTGCCCTAAGCAAAACAGGAAAGACAATTATTACTATAGTGCAGAGTTAGAATTATCAACATCAGATATGTAAATGTAAAAGTATAGCTGATGTGACATAACATAGGAGGATAGTGTCGTAAGACCAACAGGTTCATACACCCACTGTGCAGTAACAGACTGATACATTGAGACAGCAGAGTTTGCAGCAGAGAGTTTAATGATTACATGGTGCTGAGTCAGGAGGTAGGAGGAGATTCTTAAATCTCTGAAGAGTTCTGGGCTGGGGTTCTGGGAGGCAAGGGGCTGGAAAATTTGGGCCACTGATTGGTCAGAGTAAGGGAGATTAAATCATTAGGATATGGAAATTGCATTCTTTGATGATTTAGCTTCTGGTAGGGTCCTTCAGACCAGCTGACATCAGTAGTTTCATCAGTATGCAGGACCTGAAAGAATGTCTCGAAGGGAAAACTTAGCATTTCATAATGTTCAAGCTGTTATCTATAGAGCAGTTAAGGGGAACTATAATCTTGTAACAGACTGCACATAATTCTGAAGCAATAGCCAAACAACTATGAGGAAGGGGTCAGCAAGCAAAGTGACCTAGTGATTAATGCTGAATGTGCTGCAAGCTTGGATTATTTATGTTTCTCACCCTCTCTTCTTCTCTGATTAATTTTATAAAGTTTATAGGAACAGTTTCAATAGGAGGAAAAGGAAAGGAGTATGGAGTACTATGTACATCTTACATAAAGCCTAATAAGTAGGCCAGGTGCAGTGGCTCATGCCTGTAATCCCAGCACTTTGGGAGGCCAAGGCAGATGGATCACTTGAGATCAGAAGTTTGAGACCAGCCCAGCCAACATGGTGAAACCCCGTCTGTAACAAAAAATACTTAAAATAGCCAGGTGTACTGGTGCACACCTGTAATCCCAGCTACTTGGAAGGCTGAGGCACGAGAATCCCTTGAACCCGTGAGGTAAATGTTGGGGTGAACTGAGATCCTGCCACTGCCCTCCAGCCTGTGTGATAGAGTGAGACTCTGTATCAAAAAAAAAAAAAAAAAAAAGAAAGAAAGAAAAAAGAAAAAGTTATTTTAAAAAGACTAATAAATGGAAGACAAGTATATTATTGAAAGTTACAGAGATAAAGAAAAATAATTGTAATGAAACATCAAGCACTAGGATGAGGAGAAAGAAGGGAAGAGATAAGCAAAGAAATGATACTTTAAGCGTTTCATTTGAAATCACAGAAGTAACCACTAGAACTTAAACTTTTTAAAGGATTAAGAAAGCTAGGTGCAGTGGCTCATGCCTGTAATCCTAGCACTTTGGGAGGGTGAGATGGGAGGATCGCTTAAGCCCAGGAGTTCAAGACCAGCCTGGGCAACATAGTGAGACCCTGTCTCTACAGAAAATAATAATTTTTTAAAAATAGCCAGACATGGTGGCACATGCCTGTAGTCCCAGCTACTAGGGAGGCTGAGGTAAAAGGATTGCTTGAGCTCAAGAGGTCAAGATTGCAATGAGCCCAGATTGCTCCACTGCACTCCAGCCTGGGCAACAGAGCAAGACCCTGTCTCAAAAAAAAGGATTACAAGATGTTGCCTCAAGGATAGGTCTAGGAATAGGGAGGATAGGGTGGGAGGATGTTATTTTTATTATAAATTCTGCTGTACTTTTGATTTTTTAAATCGCACACCTATATTACTTCAATAAAAATGTAACTTTTCAAAAAGAAAACTTAAAGGATTAACGAGGTGATTTACTCATTATACAGTAACTCATGATATAGTAACAGTATTTACTCTTAGTACAATAATAGTACATAGTACAGTAACAGTGATACAATAATGTTTTACTAAGCACATGCAATAACCTGTAAAATGTAATTTCTTTAAGAATCTGGTTTTGGCCGGGCGCGGTGGCTCATGCCTGTTATCCCAGCACTTTGGGAGGCCGAGGTGGGTGGATCACGAGGTCAGGAGATTGAGACCATCCTGGCCAACATGGTGAAACCCTGTCTCTACTAAAATACAAAAAATTAGCCAGATATGGTGGTGTGCACCTGTAGTCCCAGCTACTTGGGAGGCTGAGGCAAGGGAATTGCTTGAACCCAGGAGGCAGAGATTGCAGTGAGCCGAGATTGCACCACTGCACTCCAGCCTGGTGACAGAGCAAGACTCCATCTCAAAAAAATAAAAATAAAAATAAAAATAAAAATAAAAAAAATCTGGTTTCCCAGGCACACTATCTTCAGACAAAGTTCAATTATTTGCATTGCAGAAAAATCAGTTTTTAAAATATATCATGTAAACCTGTCATTCATAGCTACCCAACAATTGTGTAGAATTGCAGATCGATCTAGTAAGAAGAAATAAAATGGAAAATAATTCAAGTTGTTAGTTGAAAGAATTAGACACCAGTGTTTTGGTATCTTAACTTTTATTAATGTTGGTTATCATGGTTAATTAATTTAAAATGGAAAATAATTCAAGTTGTTAGTTGAAAGAATTAGACACCAGTGTTTTGGTATCTTAACTTTTATTAATGTTGGTTATCACGGTTAATTAATTTAAAATTGTGGTTTATTAATATTTTAAGTTACTCTCATATTATATTTTATTAATTTTTTCTTATTTAAAAAGCTTGTCTCTGCCACTTCCTGTGTGACCTGGGCAAGTCATTTTACCTCTAAGAGCCTCAAATTTCCTCATCTATAAAGTGGAAATATAAATACAAAGCTTGCAGAAATGTCAGGAAAATAAATAAATTAAATGCTAAATAGTCAATGAGGGATATTAGGCAAAGGCCAGTTTTGGTGGCATTTTAACCTATGGAGACTCAGTGCCTCTGTGTGTCCCATTATCACCTCCAAGACATCCTGGCAACACCACCGCTTGGGACTAGCCAGCAGGGAGGCCCAGGACACCTGCCACCTGATAAAGTGGCTCCTGCTCTCTGTTGGCTTCTTGTGAACACTACTGGGCTCTTACCTATCTATCTTGAAGCCTCTATGGACAAAAAAGAGGCCAAAAGAGGAATGGCACAATAGTATCAACTCAAACGTGTGAGCCCGGCATGGTGGCTCACGCTGGTAATTCCAGCACTTTGGGAGGCACAGGCGGGTGGATCACTTGAGGTCAGGAGTTTGAGACCAGCCCGGCCAACATGGGAAAACCCCGTCTCTACTAAAAATACAAAAATCAGCGGGGTGTGGTGGCTGGGCGCCTGTAATATCAGTTACTTGGGAGGCTGAGGCAAGAGAATCACTTGAACGCGGGAGGCAGAGGTTGCAATGAGCCAAGATTGTGCCACTGCACTCCAGCCTGGGCAACAGAGTGAGACTCTGTCTCAAAAAAAAAAACAAACAAACAACAACAAAAACGTGTGAGAAGGGTGGGATAGGAGCTAAAAGATGTAGGCTCCTTGTTTAGGCAGAGCATAAAATCACCACACAGAAGGCCGAACTCTGGGCCCCTAACTAGTGCTGCTCCAAGAACTGACTGGGGGAGGCAAAAGGTTCTGGGCAGAAAGGCAGGCTTTTTGTTCTTTTCAGTATCAGAAAATTTCAATCCAAACAACGGTAGCTACTCAAACTAGATGTCTTGAAGTTATATTTAGTTTAAACTATTCTATTTAGAAAATAAACCCTAATATTTATGAACTCTAAATGACAAAATAAGTACACGAATTCACGTAGGAAATTCTTAACCAAAAACATTAAACCTGAATTTGATCACAAGAAAATAATTAGGCCAGGCACTGTGGCTCACACCTATAATCCCAGTACTTTGGGAGGCTAAGGTGGGAGGATCGCTTGAGCCCAGGAGTTTGAGATCAACCTGGGCAACATAGTGAGACCCTGTCTCTACAAAAAATAAACAAAATTAGCCAGGTGTGGTGGGTATGCACCTTGATCCCAGATACTCGGGAGGCTGAGGTGGGAGGATTGCTTGAGCCCTAGAAGTTGAGGCTTCAGTAAGCCAAAATCAAAATTGTGCCACTGCACTCCAGCCTGGAAGACACAGCAAGACCCTCCCTCAACAAAATAATTTTAAAAATTAAAAAAAAGACAGAGGAACTTTCTTAGATTGAAAGATATTAAAGAAAAATAACAATTATTTGCAATATGTATGTCAACCTTGATTGATTACTGGAGTGAAAAAAAAACTACATAAAATGCTCTCTAAATAGTTTGGAAAATTTGAATATGGAATATATTAGATGAAATTATTAATTTTTTAGGTATAAAACTGATAAGGTGATTATGTAGAAAAATGTCTTTATTTTAGGGTATGTCAAGTTATAACACCAAAAAGAAACTAGGGGTGAAGTGTCATGATTTTTGCAACTTATTTTCAAATGGTTTAGCAAAACAAGATATATTTTAAAAGTTATAATATTTTATACAGAAACACATACAAAGAGAGGAGAGAGAAAGCAAATGTGACACAATATTAACAATGATTAATATTGTGGTGAAAGATATATAGATGTTCATTGTACCATTCTTTTAACTTCTCTGTAAGTTTGGAAAACTATAATTAAAAAGTTGGGAGAAGTTATATCTATATGCTCCTCTTAAAATATTATATGAAGATATACACTATCATTATTATTATTATTTTTAAAGACAGGGTCTCATTCTGTCACCCAGGCTGCTCACTGCAACCTCAAACTCTCCCAGACTCAAGTGATCCTCCCACCTCAGCCTCCCATGTGGCTGGGATTATAGGCAAGTACTACCATGCCGGGCTAATTTTTTTTTTGTTTGTAGAAATGAGGTCTTGCTATGTTGCCCAGGCTGGTCTCAAACTCCTGGTCTCAAGTGATCCTCCTGCCTCAGCCTCCCGAAGTGCTGGGATAAAAGGTGTGAACCACCATACCCAGCCAGTATTATCTTTTCATTTCATTTTCCAGTTAAGCATATTATTGGCTACATTTGCATACCACACAATTGTTCATTTTTTAAAAACCAATGTTTTGTTTTGTTCTGTTGTCTACAATAAGAAGAATTCAGATGATAAACTTACAACCAATCATGGCCAAGTCCACTTGAGGAATTGTCTCTGTAGATTCATCTGTAGACTCTCTAATAAGGAGTTTTATGGCCGTATGTTTCGTGTTTCCCCTGATGTGCCCTGTTACTGTTCCTCTTGCCATGGTGTTTCTTCCTGTGGCAAACATTTCCTTTACCATTTTTCTTGGCAGCTTGCACTTTCATCCACTGCTTAACAGTATGGTTGTGCGGGCTGACACAGATTCTTCTGCGCTTGACATGAAGGCTGTTAGAAAAGGAAGCAAAAGAAAGTCACTGATATAAAACATATATAAATAATCACTTAGTGACTTACATGCAGCTCCCACTTTGGGACACTGTATTCCTAGAGACTAAATTCAGACTAAATTTCTGAATTAAGTGTAGAAATGAAGTGAATTCTAAAGCTGAGCACCACAAGGTTCAATTTTGACTTTACAAACACTGCTGCCTGTGGGTCCTCAGATATCATCAGAGAGTATTAAAAGAAAGAGGAGGAGAAGAAGGAATTGGATGAGGAGGAGGAGAAGAAGGAATTGGATGAGGAGGAGGAGAAGGAGAAAAGGAAGGAGAAAAAAGAGGAAGAAGAAAAGGAGGAAAAGAGACAATAATAAAAACCAAGTGAACCCAACAAAACCAATTCATCCTCACAGCCCATCTCAAACACATCCTTAAGGTTTGTTTGAGATTTTTCTGATCCGTAAGGATTTGTAGATTCTCTCAGCTAGATGCCGTCTTTTTTCCCCTCTGATTCTCCACGGTGAGAGTTATCTGTTTTCTGGCACTTACTTTATTCTGTCTTTTATCTGAGTACTTGTCTCATCTTTCCTACTGGAGTTATGCTCCTTGAAGGAGGAATAGTCTAGAAGTGTCTTGAAAACGCCTTATTCAAAACTGAAACTAATTTAAAACTGAAACTTAATTTAAAACTTAAATTAACAAAACAAAACTAAGATATTCTAGGCATTTGTTAACATTTTAATATGATATAGATCTATGCCACAGTTCAGAATGTGCTTTCATTTTCATTTTTCTTTTCTTTTTCTTTCTTTTTTTTTTTTTTTTTTTTTTTTTGGTGAGATGGAGTTTTGCTCTTGTCACCCAGGCTGGAGTGCAATGGCATGATCTCGGCTCACTGCACTTCCGTCTCCCGGGTTCAAGTGATTCTTCTGCCTCAGCCTCCCGAGTAGCCGGGATTACAGGTGTGCACCACCACACCTGGCTAATTTTTGTATTATTAGTAGAGATGGCATTTTACCATGTTGGCCAGGCTGGTCTTGAACTCCTGAACTCAGGTGATCCACTCGCCTCAGCCCCCGAAGTGCTGGAATTACAGACATGAGCCACTGCACCTGGCTCATTTTCATTTTTCTATATGAAGTTTTCACAGTGGGCTGGGAGAATGCTACAGCATGCACAGTTTCTGGTAACTAGAATAATTTTTTTTGTTGAAAAAGATATTGGTGACTTCTAATTTCCCCATGAGGGGTCATCAGCTCTTACCAAATATCACAAATCCTGCTGGCTCTACATATACAGTATTTCCGTATCCAGATAAATTGAAACTTCTGACCCTGTTATTCAGGGAAAAAACAGAGGTGGGGTAGAGAATAAGCTGCTATTTTTCTAGATGACGCAAGTTGAATCTTTTTCAGCTAATGTAGGGACTACTGAAATGAGAGAAAAGTGGGGAGAATGGGGGGAAAGTTACAAATGAGCTTTAACATAATAAAGCCAGCATATGGGGAATATTAATTTGAAAGAAGTGGAGCATCTTAATAAGAGAATAATATATTCCCTATGTGTATTAGATAGAGAGTCTTAAAAAAAAACAAACAGCCTAATTCTCACTATGGTCAGTTGGTTTGCTATCATAGGAGAAAACATGGCTGTAGCACTGTTGCGTAGGAAACAAAAACAAACAAACAAACAAACAAAAATCTGGCACTGAAGCTCCTACCCTTTCCAAAGGACTAAAACTCTTGCCTCTCCCTGTGATGTCAGAAAGAAACTGAGCAGATAAAGATTTTAGTGACATGCAGGCTGGGCACGGTAGCTCACGCCTATAATCCCAACACTTTAGGAGGCCGAGGCAGGAAGATCACCTGAGGTCGGGTGATCGAGACCAGCCTGGCCAACGTGGTGAACCCCTGTCTCTACTACTAAAAATACAAAAATTAGCTGGGCATGGTGGCACGCACCTGTAATCCCAGCCACTTGGGAGGCTGAGGTAGGAGAATCGTTTGAACCAGGTAGGCGGAGGTTGTAGTGAGCTGAGATCGTGTCACTGCACTCCAGCCTGGACAACAAGAGGGAAACTCTGTCTCAAAAAGAAAAAAAAAGAAGATTTCTGTGACATGCAGATAAGCCCATAAGTTACACAGGAAAGTCCTACGATTCAAGTCCATTATAAAAATAAGAGAGATGGGATTCAGGGAGGGGCATTGGCACCGGGGCTGAAGGAGAGAACCAGATGGAAGAGATATAGACAGAGGATTCAGAAAGGTGGAGGACCATAGGAAAACAGGCAACAACTAGCATGTGGGCTTTTTCAAAGACTTGCTGGTGAGGCAACCTCTCAATGTAATTCAACTGGGGAAAAAAATCAGCTACCAGAATACAGCTCCCAAATCTGAGATCTCATGATGTTTTAGAATCCTAAAGTTTAAAAACTTCTTAAATCTCTACTTGGATCCCATGTATTTTCCACCAGGATAGAAAGAGATGAAGCAATGTTGGAAAGGGGGCTGGCCTATTCCACATTCCTTCCCCTACTCGCAATTCCATAGTATTCTGATGGGCACCAATCCCCACCTTCCCAATGGTGAGTTTGTAGGTGGAGAGTTTTGACTGTAAGAAATCCTGAGGCCAATCCCCTTATTTTTTTTTTCTTAACCCTCAGGAGGATAGCTGGAGATAGTCTGATGGATGTAAAGGGGTGGCCCTGCCATAGAGATTATACCTTTAATATCCCTTAAACTTTATTTCTTTACCCATTCCTCTAAACAAAACAACGCCTCACAACCACATCTGAAAAACTACTCAAGCCTTCCAGATAATTCTATTTAAAAACCTCAAATTTTCTCACAACAAAAAATGTCTGTTTGATTCAAGAATCCTCAGGCCTCTGCTCAACATAAACAACTTTTTTTTTTTTTTTTTTTTTTTGAGACGGAGTCACCCAGGCTGGAGTGCAGTGGCGCGACCTTGGCTCACTGCAAGCTCCGCCTCCTGGGTTCACGCCATTCTCCTGCCTCAGCCTCCCGAGTAGCTGGGACTACAGGTGCCTGCCACCATGCCCGGCTAATTTTTTTGTATTTTTAGTAGAGACAGGGTTTCACCGTGTTAGCCAGGATGGTCTCGATCTTCTGACCTCGTGATCCGCCTGCCTCGGCCTCCCAAAGTGCTGGGATTACAGGCGTGAGCCACCGCGCCCGGCCATGATAAACAACCTGTTATTGTATTTATGTTCAGAAACATTCAGAAGCTCATTAATGAAGTCACTGTAGAGGAGTTTGAACAAGAAAACTGCTGTCTCAGGCATCAAAAACTACAATGACCATTTATAAGGTATGAAACAAAGGACCTATTTCTAGGCAGAAAAGAAAAAGAAGCCTAGCAAGTTTACCGTACGTTGATTTATATTAATTAATTGTTATTAGTAATACATGCTACTTGGGAATTACATTTCCAGTGTTAGCAATGCTTTCTGCATCTTAAACACTTTCTCAAATCTTAAAGTCTTTATACCCAGTCAGGGATAAGGGACTACATTTTAGATAAGTAAAGACATGCTCCATACTAAACTAATCTGAAAACAAGAGAATCTTTATCTATTCATGTTGAACATCAGGAAACACAACAGACAGGATCTGTAATTTATGGTTAAAAAAATACTACAGAATTAAATTTAATTTTATTTGAGATTAGGTCATAACAACTCTGTATTTTTCAGCTTTCTTAGCACAGAGAGGTCAATTTACAAATTGTGCTTGAATAAAGTAAATATTTTTAGATCCAACTGATTGGCTTCCTAGTTCCTCTTTAATTAAAATTGAGTCCTTTTAAAAATGAAGACTTATGTTTCTGATTATATTTTCCCTTATCACAGCAAAACATCATTTCTGTTCTTATGCCTTTCAGATCTCTGACACCTGCTTATCCCAAAGAAACATCCCTGAAAATCCTGTTACCAATACCTTCCCTGGATAACCTCCAGAATCTCTTATACACCCACAGAAACTTCCTCTGTTTTTTTTCTCCAAGCCTTTCTGGGAGTCCTATTGGAGCCCTTACAAGCTTTAAGCTTCGGGTCTGAGGTGATATGTGCCAATAAGGTGGAAGGAATTGAGAGGAGTTGAAAATTTGGAGTTTCTCAGAGCAACTGGAGCACGTTCAGACAGATTTAGTGCAGCTGTGTCCACTCGACACAAATATCCAGCTGTTTCTAACTACCTAGAGCATTGTCTATCCATGCATTGTCTATGAATTTTTTACTTTCCAACTATTACCAACAATATTCTTTAAGATTAAATAAAAGACTGGTAGAATCTTGGCCAGACATGTACCAAGGAATTTTTCAAAGAAGTTGGGAACTTGGAGCACCCCTCAGAATCCTCATTGGTATGTAGCCCCTGGAGTGCCACAGATGATGCTGGTTCCCAATGACTAAACCACCTGAGCCAATGGAGCCACGTGGTGGCTTGAACTGAGGAGATGCTGAGAAAATTCTCAGGCTTCTCCCTTCTCCCACAAAGACACTCATGCTTAATACAAGTTTGAATCAAGAATTGTTTCCTCCCCTACATCTGACCCTGAGTGTGACCTTTAAACTTTATTTGATCTCAGAAACTTTGAGAATCTTATAAAACCTATGGACCTTCTAAAAATGCTCACAGGTTCATACACAAAAATTTCAGGAAGTTCACAGCCCCTAACCTGATGAAAGTCTATCAACAGACATCTTACAAACTCTTCCTCTGAACTTTTAAGAACGCTTATCTTGGAGCAGTTTTTCCTCAAAATTGAATAATGGATAAATCCCTCTGAAAGGGGGGGAAATATATTTCAAATTCCAGAGATCATCTCAAATCATTAAGATGATCTGCAGAACCCAGCTGGATAAAGAGTCCCCTTGAGACTCTAGGCAGACAGAACCCATTTTGTCACCACTGCATCCCCAGCATATAGAACAGTGCTTGGCGCATAATCGTTAATTCATAAATATTTGTTGAATTCACTGAAAGAACAAGGTTTCTGAGTGACTCAGGAGCTCAGGCATAAGCAATGGGTTTATTTATAGCCCAAAGAAAGGAGCACCAAATGACTCACTAGCATCACCTGGAGCCACAAATGGTGTTAAAACCAGCATGCCAGGGAGATGCCTGATACTCGGATGCAGTAGAGTTTGGAGAGGGTATTTTATGGTTAGTCCCACCACTGCTTTAGAATGACATTGGAGGTGTACAAGTGTTCTGAACTAAGAGACCTGGGTTCACATCTTGTTTCTGCAATTCACGAGCTGTACACAAGTGAACCGTGTAACCTGAGTCACAGCTTTCTCCTGTGTATGATTGGGAGATCATTTATGCTTTCCTCACAGCATTGTTGTCAGAATCCAGATTTACTAAATACCAATGCAGTTCAGATGTTAGAGCCTCCATAGAAATGTTAAGTACATATACAAACAAAGCTTTTAATAACTGAGCCAGGGGCAGGGGTGGGAGGCTTCACTGTGAACCAACACCACAGAATCAAAAGCAGAGATTGGATTGGCATTTCTGATTGGATTGCATATAGCACTGTGACAGGTATAGATATTTCCACGCTTCTTTTTGAACCTTTTCTTTTGTTTTTCTTTGCCTTTTTGTTGTTGTTGTGGTGGTGGCTTTTTGAGACAGGATTTAACTCTGTCACCCAGGTTGGAGTGCACTGGCATGAGCACGGCTCACTGCAGCCTCGAACTGGGCTCAACGATCCTCCCATCACAGCCTCCCAAGTAGCTGGGACTACAGGTGCATGCCACCATGCCTGGCTAGTTTTAAAGTTTTTTGTAGAGATGGGGTCTCGCCATGTTGCCCAGGCTGGTCTTGAACACCTGGGCTCAAGCGATACCCCTGCCTTGGCCTCCCAAAGTGCTGGGATTACAGGCATAAACCACCACACCCAGCCTAACTTTTTGAACCTTATAATATGCTCCTGATGAATTCATAAAGTAGAAATGACAGCAACCCATATACTAAAAAAGGTTAAAAGCCATGAAATATAACAGAGTTATCTTTTGTTTGGGGTTTTGTTTTGCTTGGGAAAGTCATGAACACTTTTTGGTGACTGGGGGAATTTAGTCCTAACCACAGCACTACAGGGTGGAAGTAGATGGTGTGCTGGTATGGGGCTCAGGACATCTTTGGACAGAGAGACTATGAATTTACTCCAGGGAGCCTGGGGCCTAATGGACAGAATATTTACTCTTCCCTCCCTTGTTTGGATGATTGTTTGTATGTTGTAATCAAGCAAAGCCTTTCCAACCTAGTATTCGTTGGTCAGGGAAATAATCACTGTGCAGGTTTAGACCTCCCGGCTGAAGAGCACTCACATGACAGCAGCCAAGTCACAATCCCCATCAGCTCTCTGGATGCGACACATATTCACTCTTTCCAGGAGCCTTCTGGAAATATGATGTGAAACCTCCGTGCAACAGCTGGAGGCAATGGGAAGTATGGCTAAAAGAAGAAAAGAAAGAAAATGTTAAATCTTACGGTTTATAGAACACTGGCATGGTTCTCATTTTAAAGATTTCAGAGAAACGATGTTAATCCACACAAACAAGGGGCAAACATGGCTTTGTGAATACAGACTTGGGGCAGGACATATTCCCACTTTCTGGAATTTAAGCTGTATTTGTGAAAGAGAAAATGTAAATTTAGGCAAAGACACAAAACAAGTGAAAGAGATGAAAAGAGTTACAGACAAGGATTCTGGTGGTACTGCAGACTGATCAAAGATGAAAGGAGTGAGGTCAACACAGTGTTTCATGCATTTTGGAACTGGATAAAGCATCATTCGTTCAGCAAACATTTATTGATTGCCCATTCTGTGACAGGCCCTGAGCTCTGCATTCAAAGTTGAAATAAGGCATAATCTGTCCTTGTGATGCTTAATAGTCCAGTGGGAGGCAGGCCATAATAATCCCAACACAGCAAAATAAGTGTTAAAGAGTTATGTTCAAAGGGTTATGGGATTATACATGAAAGAAGCCAGATTCGAAAGGCCATACTGTATGATTCCCTTTATATGAAAGATCCAGAATGGGCAAATCCATAAAGACAGAAAGTAGATTAGTGGTTGCCAGGGGCTGGGGGGCTAAGGGATGGAGAGGGACGAATGAAAGGAGGGGACACGGAGTGACTGTGAACAGGTACAAGATCTCTTTTTGGAGTGATGAAAATGTGCTGGAATTAGATATTGGTGATCACACAATTCTGTGAATATATTGAAGACCACTGAATTTTATACTTTAAAATGGAGAATTTTATGGTGTGTGAATACTTGTTGTTCCTACATTTATTAATGCATTTATTTCCTAAAACTGTTTCTTTCTTTAGCTATGCTGTGCTGCCTAAGTCAAACTCTTAATATCCTGAACAAGGTATTGGGTTTATCCACGTATCCACCCATTCATCCACCCATCTCACTATATGTGAATCACTACGCTAGACCCTGAAAGTAGAAAGATGAAGCGTTACTAGCCTCAAAGATTAGCTGTGGCCCAAGCAACTCTAATAGGAAACATACTTTCAGAAGCATGGTAGCAATTAAGAATCACAAGAAAATCTGTGTGTTTAGGAATTTGAGTTATCTGAGTGCTGATATCAATTCAAACAGTCTTAAGCCAGAAGAGTACCGGGGGCCTATATATACTTAGTAAACTTGATTGCATTTCTCAAATATTAATATAAACGTAGGATGGGCTCAGCTGGAGATCACTTGATCTAAGTCACATTAACTATAAAAAGGCAAGAAGCAGGCCAGCATTTATTACATGCTAGTAGGTGCAACTAGTGCCCTCCAGAGGAAGCAGAAAATATAAGAGGCCAGGAAACAACTTTGGAGAGAACATGGGAAGTTAGGCAATGGAGAATGTAAACTGGGTAGTTCCGAATAGGGCAACTGTAAAATTCTGTTAGATAACATTGCCCCCTAGAGGTTCCCTCCTGCAGCCTCCTGTCAGAATAGTTCCATTTTTAAAAAGCCATCAGCTACTTCCCTTTATTTCAATTATGACTCCAGAATTTCTATATAGGAGAGATTTTGGTGTGTCAATTAGGCTGAAAAAGATGATTATGTGACATTTCTTCAGCATTTACATAGTTTTGTTCAGATGATACTGAACAATGGTTATTGGAGAGGTTGTTGGGGAGGCAAGCTGATAAGAGATCGGGGAGGCCAAAACCTGTTTGCAAAGACCACCTTGGTCAGGTATATAATGGAAAATAACCAGCTTATGTTCCAGAATTGGAGTTCACACAAACACAAACCTGTATGATGGAGAAGGGGTTCCCCTGAAGAGAAATATGTGACTATTACTGAAAATAAAAGAAGTCTTGCAGAGTGGGCTTAATAAAGCAGCGGAGTCCAGAGGTATGAATGAGCAAGGATCTGAGGTATAATGCAAGACTTTGCCTGATCCACCCCCAACTGCCTCCCTAACCCCTCCTAGAGGTGCTCCCTTTGCTTTGGGAAGGGCAAAGCCCAACAGATCCACCTGGGAATTTCTCTGAAAAGTGATTTGTGAGATCAGCAGATGCGTTTCCCAGCTGGCCTGAGAAGCAGGCACTGAGGTCAGCTCTCTGGAGAAGTGGGCAACCACCAGTGGGTTTCAAATGGATCCAGAGCAGCTGCCCAACAGAGGAACCACAAAACTGGGAGGAAGGGTTCTGATTATGCAAGGGATCATCCCTCCTACACTATCAGGTCAACTTCCCCCAGACTCTCAGAGGGAAAGTACCCTTCTCCAGGACCCACTATTTGAGAATTGTCAAGAATATTTGGATTGAGAAATCCTGCAGCAACTTTGTAATTACTGCCAGGCAAGAAAGTGGGGACCCAGAACATCACAATTTCTACTCACCAACCAGTGAAGCCCAGAGTATAGGAGTTCCATGGGTAGCATCTGATGTGTCTATGCAGTGAATTGAAATCAGTATTTAAATCATATTTGAATCAGTTTGCTCTGGCATTTTTGAGATTGTATCAACTTTTGCTCCATTAAAAATAATGGTGTGCTTCTGTAGAGTGTGTGTGAAAGAAAGTAGGGGGAAAACATTTCTAACATAAGAGAAAATGTGGCAAGGGCTATGTGATAAACAGAATGGTATCTGCAACACTGAAAGGCAGAAGCGATAAATTATAGAGACTTGGGTCCATCTTTATCAAGGTGGTGGCATTTGAGCTGAAAATGTGAAAAATGGATAGAATATGAATAGGGCAGTAAATATAGAGGAGACAGTGGGTGTAAAGATACAAATGTGGAAAAAGGCAAATTCATGCAAATTTGGTTGGAATATAGAATTTATGAATGTAAGTTGTAGGAGGATGACATGAAAAGTATTTTGAGGCCAGACAGCTTTATATTTTATACCAATAACATGAGTTCAGTAACCTCTTTCTATGGAAACTTTAAAAATCAAGACATGACAATTCACCTAAACTAATACTTCTGTGGAAATGTAGATGTGAATAAATAAATGATGACTTAACTACTATTCCCCTTTCCTTGTGAAACATTTCAACGCAGAGGAACTACCAAGAATAATAAAAACACCTATATACTCATCACCCAAATGTTATTAATGTTAAGTCTTTTCCATATTTGCCTTCAGTCTTATTTTTAAGTAACTGTTTCCAGTACTTTACTGTTACAAGCAAGGCTACAACAAACATCCTAATGATAACAGACATTTTTTGAGTTCTTACTGTGTGCCAGGCACTAGTGTAACTGCCATGTGTGAATTAATTTAAATAATCTACACAGCAACTATATGCAGAAGAAAGTATATCAATCACCATTTTATAAATGGGTAACAATATGCAGAAAAACTACATAACTTCCCCAAGATCAAAGGGCCAAGAAATAAATAGTGGGGCTGGAATTTGAATACATACATTCTGGCACTTTTTAGGCCTTTTTGGTTATACTTTATTTGCTTTTCTAGATGTCTCCTGGGGCTTGTGTGAGAATTTCTCTACAGCAGTGGTTCTCAAACTTTAATGTGTATCAAAATCAAATCCCTCTCTTACCTCAGGTTTCTGATTCAGTAAATCTGAGGGGAGGCTTGAACATTTGCATATCTTATTATTTATTTATTTATTTATTTATTTTTGAGATGGAATCTTACTCTGTCACCAAGGCTTGAGTGCAGTGGCGCGATCTCGGCTCATTGCAACCTCCGCCTCCGGGGTTCAAGAGATTCTCCTGCCTCAGCTGCCCATGTAGCTGGAATTAAAGGTGTGTGCCACCACGCCTGGTTAATTTTTGTATTTTTAGTAGAGACGGGGTTTCACCATGTTGACCAGGCTGGTCTTGAACTCCTGACCTCAAGTGATCTGCCTGCCTCGCCCTTCCAAAGTGCTGAGATTACAGGTGTGAGCCACTGTGCTGGGCCAATATTTGCATATCTAATAACTTCCCTGGTGATGTTGATACTGCTAGTCCTGGAACACACTTGGAGAACCACTGTTCTTGGAAAACAGATTTACACATGGAATTGCTAGGTTGTAGGATATATGCATCTTTAACTATATTTCATACCAGCAAATTGCTCTACAAAGTGATTATACCAATTTACACTCATACCTGCAGTTGATGAGAGTTCCATTTCTGCGCATCCTCAACAACTTTTCATAATGTCGTTTTAAAATGTTGCCAATCTGATGGGGTGGAAATTGTACCTTAATGTGGCTTCATTTGTGTTCCCCTATTGGTAAGTTATTAATCATTCACATTTTCTCTTTGAATTGCCAAATCTTATTTTTGCCAGCTATTTTTTTACCTTGATTTTTAAAAAATTATTTATAAGAACTAACCTGCACAATGTGCACATGTACCCTAAAACTTAAAGTATAATAATAAAAAATAAATAAATAAATAAATAAAAATTATTTATAAGAACTCATACAATATTTGGGATACTTATCTCTTCTCAGTAATTAGAAAATATTTTCTCCCCCTTGGTAAGTGTATCTTTTAACTTTGAAGTATTTCCTTACAGTTTGCCATTTATGTCTTATTTAGCAAATCCTCCCATAGTCAGATATCATAAAAATAACATAATAATAATTTTGTTTTAAAAAGCAAAGCTTTTTTACCCCTGTAATTTATTTTTTATAGATTGTGAGTCAGAAAAAAAGTTTTTGCATGAGAATACCTATTGTCTCAGAACTATAGTGGTAAATGAAATTTTTTTCTCCATTTACAAAGCGCAAAGAAACCACTTCCCCCTTTATTCCATACTTTTTTAAATGTATGTATTTTTTACTTAAAAAGTCTTTTCAAAAGACGGGGGTCCTGCCATGTTGCCCAGGCTGGTCTCCAAGTCCTGGACTCAAGGGATCTGCCCACCTTGGCCTCCCCAAATGTTGGGATTACAGGCATGAGCCACCACCACACCCATCCCTTTCTTCCGTTTTTTTTTTTTTTTTCTTTTTTTCTGAGACAGAGTATCACTCTGTTGCCCAGGCTGGAGTGCAGTGGCACAATCTCGGCTCACTGCAACCTCCACCTCCTGGGTTCAAGCGATTCTCCTGCCTCAGCCTCCCAAGTAGCTGGGACCACAGGTGCCAGCCACCATGCCCAGCTAATTTTTGCATTTTTAGTAGAGGTGAGGTTTCACCATGTTGGCCAGGTTGGTCTTGAACTTCTGACCTCAAATGATCCACCCACCTCAGCCTCCCAAAGTGCTGGGATTACAGGCGTGAGTCACCGCGCCCGGCCTCCTTTCCTCCATTCTTAAGATGAGGTTCTTTAAAGACATAGTGTATCTTAATCTTTACTTTTGGATTGAGATAAATCTCCACAAGGATAAAGCCCACTCTTCAGTTTTTGTAATAATAGCTATATATATCCAAGGCCAAGGGCCAAATAACCTCCAGATGTATTTTTAAAAACACCTCTGGATTTAGCTCAGGGTCTCTCACAAGACGTGTAGAAACTGTCACAAGGTGTGACCCTTTTATCTTTTGAGGAGGTGAGAAGTTATTCTTTCTTCTGCTATGCTATATAAAATTCTGTTCCAATTTCATAGTCACTTTTGTGCTGCCGTACATGCTTGTAAATGTGTTAATGCTTACTCAGTAATACTTTTTTTTCTCTTCTGTATTGGTACAGAGGAATCTTTCATTGGCAGGATTGTTCTCTTTCCATAACAGAACCACCCCATCTCACTGATATGCAGACACTCCTTAAATCTTCAAGTTTACACATACACATAGGTCTGCTTCTGGGCTTTTTCTTCTGTCTCATGCTCTACTTATTGATCTCTGCATCAATTCCACATGTCTCAACTAAGACACTTTTTAATAAATCTCAAAACTTGATACAATAAGTCTTCCCACTCAATTTATTCTTCAAAATTGTCTTGGCTGTTCTTGATCCTTTACCTTTTAGATAAATTTTAGAATCAGTTTGCTTAGTTCTTTAAGAATTTCAGGAATTGTGGTTGGAATTGCACAAAGTTTACAACTAAGATCTGAAATATATTGTCTTCCCATTCATAAATATGGAATTATCTCTCTATCTATTCAGATTTTCTTGGTCCTCCAAGATCTTTATGAAGAAAATGATAAGATAATGTCGTATATCTTAGATCTATATTTAGGTACCTTATATATTTTGTTGTATTGTGAATGAACTCTTTAAAAATACTTTTTTCTAATTAGTTAATTTTTATGTATAAGAACTCTATTGATTATTTAATGTTGCTCTTGTATCCAGCAACCTTGCTGAATTTTTTTATTTGTAATAGTTTGGAGTAGATACTCCAGTTTTATAGGTAAATCGTCATTTTCATCTCTTTCTTCTCAATTCCTGTGTAGGAAATAAAGGATTTTTCTCTTTTAAAATCTGTTACTTTGCTAAATGCCTAGAACAGTACCTAGCCCATTGAAAGTTTTAAATTGCTGCGGTGGATTAATCTATTTTCTTCCTTGCCCTCCTGGGATAAACCATACTTATTCATAATATATTAATTTTTATATCTTGTATAAGATTTGCTATTTATTAAGATTTTTGCACCTCTGTTCATAAATTAATCTATACTTTTATACCCTGTTACCATCCTTCCATGTTTTGGGTATTAAGGGTATGTTAATCTCAACAATGCATTAGGTAGTTTTCTCTGTTCTTCCATCCTTTGAAAGAGTTTGTATAAGATAAAGATTTTCTGTTCCTCCAATTTTTGGTAAAACTTAAAAAACTATCTAGGCCTGGTGTCTGAGGAAAGATGTTTAAGTTGGATTTGTTATTGGCTTACTTATATATATAATATATATATATTTACATATATATTTATATATTTATTATTTTTCCAAGAAATTGTTCATTTTATCCACAATTTCTACTTTATTCTCACAAAGTGTCATAGCTTTATCTCACTGTATTTGCAGTCATGACTCCTTTTTTAAATTCTTAGTGTTTGAAGTGAAGGTTCCTGTGCAAAGTATAGTTTAAAAGTTTGAGCCAGGTGTGGTGGCTCATACCTATAATCCCAGTACTTTGGGAGACTGAGGTGGGAGGATTGCTTGAGACCAGGAGTTCAGGACCAGCCTGGGCAACATAGTGAGACCCTGTCTCTACAAAAAATTTAAAAGATTAGCCAGGCGTTGTGGCCCACCTACTTGGGAGGCTAAGGCAGGGGGATCACTTGAACCCAGGAGTTGGAGGCTTTGATCCTGCCATTGCGTTACAGGAAAGGGGTCCCCATCCAGACGCCAAGAGAGGGTTCTTGGATCTCGTGCAAGAAAGAATTTAGGGCCAGTCCGCAGTGCAAATTGAAAGCAAGTTTATTAAGAAAGCAAAGGAATAAAAGAATGGCTACTTCATAGAGCAGCCCTGAGGGTGGCTGGTTGCCCATTTTTATGGTTATTTCTTGATGATATGCTAAACAAGGAGTGGACTATTCATGCCCTCCCCCTCCGCCCTTTTTTTTTTTTGAGACGGAGTATCGCTCTGTATCGCTCTGTTGCCCAGACTGGAGTGCAGTGGCGAGATCTCTGCTCACTGCAAGCTCCGCCTCCCGGGTTCACGCCATTCTCCTGCCTCAGCCTCCCGAGTAGCTGGGACTACAGACGCCCGCCACCACACCCGGCTAATTTTTGTATTTTTAGTAGAGACGGGGTTTCACCGTGTTAGCCAGGATGGTCTCGATTTCCTGACTTCGTGATCCGCCCGCCTCTGCCTCCCAAAGTGCTGGGATTACAGGCGTGAACCACTGCGCCCAGCCCATGCCTCCCCTTTTGAGACTAAATCGGGTAACTTTCTGACGTTGCCATGGCATTTGTAAGCTGTCATGGCGCTGATGGGAGTGTAGTAGTGAGGGCGACCAGAGGTTACCCTTGTGGCCATTTTGGTTTTGGTAGGATTTAGCCGGCTTCTTCACTGCAACCTGTTTTATTAGCAAGGTCTTTTATGACCTGTATTTTGTGCTGACCTATGTCATCCTGTGACTTAGATGGGAATGCAGCTTAGTAGGTTTCAGCCTCATTTTACCTAGCTCCTATTTTAAGATGGGAGTTGCTCTGGTTCACTCGCCTCTGACAATTGCATTGCAGCCGGGGCGACAGAGACCTTGTCTCTAATAATAAATAAATGTTTGGCTCTAAGCTTAGAAACAAAGCATTCAACTCATGGGTTAAAGAGGAAACCACAAAATCTTATTCTGGAAAATCGTAAAAGTACTATTTATTATAATGGGTGGGGTACAGTTAAATTTAGCCCTAAATGCATTTATTTAAAACACATACACGAAAAAAACGTGTGTTCAACTAAAAACCCGGAAAAGGAAAATCAGAGGAAACAAAGCACGAGAAAAAAAGAAAGAAAGAAAGAAAGAACGAAAAAAGGAAAGCACGACGTTATGGCGCTTTGAGGCTGTCGCGCTACTGGTATCTGTAGTCGTGGCTGCCGTGGACCAGGAGAGACTGAAGTGGAAAACAGCGGGCGGTAGCCGAAGCAGAGAGCAAGGAAGAGCGCGGGAAGTGCAGAGCGACAGCAACAAGAAAGGGGTGGCGCGGGACGTCGTTTACCTGGGCGACGTCCAGCGGCCCTTCCCTCCTCTGCGCGTACGCAACCTGCTTGGCGCCACTGACCTGGTGAGGAGGCTTCTTTAAGGCCGTGGAGGGTTCCTACCCGCGAGCGGAGAGGACCGACGTGAAGAAGCTGCCAAGGTATAACAAGTACTACGCGAAGGGTAGGTAGGGTGGAGTCCCAGGCAGCGCGTGACGGCCGGATGCCCAGATGCGCACGTCGCCCGCAGGCGCACGCCTGGACCCGGGGGAGCCGGCTGGGGCGCCCAGGACCAGGCCTAGCCTACCGCGGGCTGCCCTTTACAGAGCTGCAGGAGAAAACTAGTTGTATTGTGCACGCATTCCCTAACCCTTACTAGTTTTTTTTTTTTTTTAATTGATCGGCCAGCTTTTGATGCGGGTATGTTAAAATCTCCCACTGTTATTGGGATTATGCCAGTTTTTTTTTTCTTGCATTTCTGTCTACTTATGTGATACAACACTTGGGGTTATGTTTTCAGACGACCAAGTACCGTCCTGGTCCACAGCCAGAATTAAAATGAGGCACGAGCCTCAGGTGCAGAATTTAAGGGACCGCCAAAAGAACTCCGTAATGAAGATAAGCAATATTTGGATGCAATATTTTAAAAAATAAAAATTAATGCAAAAAAGTCTATGATTAGTAAAATGCTGCAATTTTAAATAAAAACAAAATCTGACTGCATTTTCACGCCTCGATCATCTCTCTTGCCTCACAGGAGTCTGGGCCCTAGAGATAGCTTTTCTGTGAAGTGAACTTCTTTATCTTTCGGTTAAGATTCCTCTATTTCTACTATAACTTTTTGCTTAAATCATATTTTTCTGTTATTGACATTGCTACACTAATCTTTTGGTTTGTATTCATTTATTCTCTTTTTTTTGCGTTTTTAAATCCTTTTTCTTTGCTTTTTATTCTTTCTGTTGGAAAGGTATTTTCTGTATTTCCTTTATTAATATTTTTCTACTAAAAATTTAGGCTGAGTTGGGTCAAGAAAAAGCTCCCTTGGGAAAAATGTCTACAATATCTAGTACCGACATGTTTCTTTTTGAATCGTGGAAGTGTGTTATTTTACTAATTAAAGTGATTGTCACATCAGTAAAATTCTAGAAGCATTTATAGGGTGCTGCCTGCATTGTATCAGTCTTTGTAACAGACACCGAGTATATAAGAATTAATAAGTCATAGTACCTGCCCTCAGGGCGCCTACAATTAGCAATTAGCAGACTTTTTTTTCTTTTTTTCCTTTAGATAGGATCTTGCTCTGTCACCCAAGCTGGAGTGCTGGAGTGCAGTAGTACAAACACAGCTAACTGCAGCCTTCACCTCCTGGCGTCAAGTGATCCTCTTGCCTCAGCCTCCCGTGTTGCTGGGACCACCGGTGCACACCACCATGCCTACCTAATTTCTTTATTTTTTTGTAGAGATGGGACCTCACTTTGTGCCCAGGCAGAGCAGACATTTTTCTAACATTGTCTCATTGGACCTCTCTGCTGTATTTAACACTTACCCATTCCTTCCTTGAAAATTTCCATATTCCTAGTTACTAGTCTCTTCTAATTTTCTGAATAATGAGAAATTACAGCTGGACACAGTGGCTCATGCCTGTAATCCCAGCACTTTGGGAGGCCGAGGCAGGAGGATCACGAGGTCAGAAGTTCAAGACCAGCCTGGCCAAGATGGTGAAACCCCATCTCTACTAAAAATACAAAAAAATTAGCCGGGCATAGTGGCAGACGCCAGTAATCCCAGTTACTCAGGAGGCTGAGACAGAGAATTGCTTGAACCCGGGAGGTGGAGGTTGCAGTGAGCCGAGATTGTGCCACTGCACTCCAGCCTGGGCGACAGAGAGGGACTCCATCTCAAAAAAAAAAGAAGAGAAATTACTTTCTCTGCCTCTTGAATGCGTCCTCCTTTGCCCTCTCCTCAATAGTTAGCATTCTCAAAGTGCCATCCCTAACCTACTGCTCTTTTCTTTCCACATCTCATGTTTAAAATTTTTACTATGTCAGTAACTTCAAAATGTGTTTTTTTAGCTCTACCCAAATATTCTGATGTGTATCCACCTGCCATTGAACATGCACTTGGATATCCCACAGGCACCCCAAACTCAACAGAGCCGCAACTGAAGACATCATCTCCTGCCACTTTAAATCTACTGTTTTCCTTTTCTCATCTCGTTTAATCACTTTGTACTGTTATCCAAGTGTAATTCCATCTTCTGCACTCCCATGGCCAGTCAAACTCCTGTAGATTGTATTTTCCTTAACACTTTTCAGATCTGTCTCCTCTTCATCCTTGTTACCACTCTTAGTTCAGGACCTTATTAATTGGCTTCTGGACTGCTGAACCTCTCAGTTGTCTACTTTCTTCCAATTTTGTCATTTCCCCATTTTAATCTGAGGTCCCACAGTACCTTGTGCTTTCCTATATCTTAGTCTTTACCATGTATGACATTAAGAGTCTATATGACTGTCTTTTGACTGTAAGCTCCCACAGGGCATCTTTGTAACCCCCCACCACATAGCACATTGTCTGGTATTAGTGCTAAATAAGTTTCTTGGACTGAACTAAGCTCCGATCTTATCAGTGTTTCATTTTTATCTTGTTTTAAGGCTTTTAATGTCCAAAATATTTTTGCTTTTTTTCTAGGAATAGTATTTTCAGTTTTTGGTCAAGCTCTTATGTCCCAAATTATCTACAATTACACAGTGCTTTTCATAGGTACCATCCCTGCACATTGAAGTAATAAGGGGTCAGTCAATATGATAAATCATTTGTTCACTATATGTAATATTGTAAAGATGTTTTTAGTATCTGATCAAAAGCATTCCTATTTGTCTTATTATGGTGTTATTTCTTTTATTTTCTTTTCTTTTTTTTGGGGGGGGGAGACCGTCTTGTTCTGTTGCCCAGGCTGGAGCGCAATGGTGTGATCACGGCTCACTGCAGCCTTGAATGCCCAGGCTCAAGTGATCCTCCTGCCTTAGCTGCCCAAGTAGCTCGGACTACAGGTGCACCCCACTATGCCTGGCTAATTTTTAAAATTTTTTGCAGAAACAGGGTGTTGTATGTTACCCAGGCTGGTCTCAAACTCCTAGCCTCAAGCAATCCTCCCACCTCAGCTTCCCAAAGTGCTAGGATTATAGGCATGAGCCACTGCACCTGGCCTTATTCTGGTGTTATTTCTATTAGTTTTGGATTATTGTCATTATTATTCCCAGCATTAAGTGTATGGATGATTTTCCAGGAATGTGAGTCCCTGTTTTGGTTCTGTCTATGATCCAGTTTTGGTCACTAGAGGGCTGTAAAGATCTCTTAGTGCTCAAGAACTGTTGGCACTACACATCAAATTTGTGATACAAAAGTTAGATTCTGGGTTTTGTTATTTTTGGAGAGTGGGGTCTCACTCTATTGCTCAGGCAGGTCTCGAACTCCTAGACTCAGGCTATCCTCCCACCTTTGTCTCCCCAAGTGCTGGATTACAGGCGTGATCCACTGCGCCTGGCAGATTTTGGGTTTTTAGGAAAGGATCCTGCTATTGTAGAGACGTGAACAGCTTCCTCTCTTACTTGGATGTGTTGTATAGGATCTCACTACTCAAAGTGTGGCTCCCAGAGCCATAACAATGGCATCACCTGGGAGCTGATTAGAAATGCAATTTGAAAGGCACTGGTACTATATATAGAACACAGCAAAATAGAAACAGAGTAAAGAAAGGCACATGCAATTATTGGAGAAAGGATTTGCAGACTAAAGATAAAAATGATATAAAAGATTCACTTAGCTGCTAGCAGTGTCTCAAGACTGAGTGCAATTTAAGAAGGGCAGGCTGGGTGCGGTGGCTCACGCCTGTAATCCCAGCACTTTGGGAGGCCGAGGTGGGCAGATCATGGGGTCAGGAGTTCGAGACAGCCTGACTAACATGGTGAAACCCCGTCTCTACTAAAAATACAAAAAATTAACCGGGCATGGTGGCAGGTGCTTGTAATCCCAGCTACTCAGGAGGCTGAGACAGGAGAATCACTTGAACCTGGGAGGCAGAGGTTGCAGTGAGCAGAGACCACGCCACTGCACTCCAGTGTGGGCAACAGAGCAAGACTCCGTCTCAAAAAAAAAAAAAAGAAAAAGAAAAAAAAGGCAACACATAATGTTCAGAATGTGGTTAGAACACATCTCTCCATTCTTGTGGACCTCACACCTTAATGTAGCCAGATCATGCAGTGGGTGCCAACAGATGACCACTGCTGTCACTAAGTGGGCAGGTAGGACTCACTAATCCATGACATATGGAACTGCTATTCCCAAATAAAGTCCTGCCAGGTACTTTTTGGAACCCTGGGATAATGTTTGGGGGCATGGAGAGTGGATGGGGATTTTTCTTTGCTTTAACATGATACAGACACTAGAGTGGTCAGGGTATAGTCTTGAAGGGGTTTGGATAATTGTGTGCCATAAAAACATCCTGAGAGGCTTTGTAGCATGGTACTTAAGCATGTGGAGACTACCAGGTTTAAATTATCCTTCTGCTAGTTACTAGCTGACCTCGGGTGAGTTAACTCTCTGTATCTCAATCCTTTTTTCTGTAATATGGGGGTGGTCCTAGCATCTACCTCAGGGTTATTGTGAAGATTGCATGAGTTTGTACATTTAAGTGCTTAGAACAGGAGTGACAACACTCAATAAATGGAAACAAAAAGGACATATGTGGGCCAATATGCAGTACAGTCCCTGGCTCGTAGTAAGTATATAGGTGCCCATTAAATGTTTGTGGAATGTGCCACTTGTTTATTTATTTTCCCTCAGTTTCAAACTCACCCTTAATTTCCTGTTCTATGAAATTGAGATGGGCCCTTAAATATTTTTCCTTGGCTAGCTGGAACGTTGTTAAACTTTATCTATAGAAGATATTGAAGGGACATTGCAGGAAGAGGGGGTTTTCCTTCCTGGCTCCAGGGTTCTCTCATCAGGTTCCTGTAGACCCAGCTTCTGCAGTGCTTTAGCTTCAGTGCATGGCAACTAGCAGCACCCCTACAGGCAGGTTTGTAGCCCAGCATGTCCAGTGAGATGCTTCCCTGTGAAGGGCTTTCCCCTGCAAACTAGAAGGTGGATATCCAGCATGTTCTGCCAGTACAGACAGGTGACTTTTCTGCCATTTGTTGAGCCATGGCTGGATCTCAGCTGGGGAGGGTAAGGGTGTAGGAATTCTTCCTTGAGTGATTTGTTTTAGCCCTTGGAATATCTGCTTTTCCTACATTCCTTAAAATTCTCTTTCTTTCTAGCCTATCTCTTGTTATAGTTAATAATTTTTCATATTAAACTTTCAAATTATCTGGTTTCTGTCTCCTAATAGGACCCTGATTAATATTAATAATAAATGAATAAATGAAACATTAACATTCCCAATTGTTCTAGGAAGTTTAAATGTTTTATGTAAGATGAAGATGCAGATTTTCAGAATTAACTTTTTGTGTTGAATAGATATACTGTTATCTATGATTAAAATATGTGTTAAGACAATATGTAGATTGTGATCCGGTTTCTGTTCTAAAAAATTGGTGTGTGCCGGTTCCAAGATGGCCGAATAGGAACAGCTCCAGTCTACAGCTCCCAGCGTGAGCAACACAGAAAATGGGTGATTTCTGCATTTCCAACTAAGGTACTGGGACCATCTCACTGTGGCTTGTCAGACAGTGGGTGCAGTCCATGGAGCGTGAGCTGAAGCAGGGCAGGGCGTTGTCTCACCCAGGAAGTGCAAGGCATCGGGGAATTCCCTTTCCTAGCCAAGGGAAGCCGTGACAGACAGTACCTGGAAAATCGGGACACTCCCACCCTAATACTGTGCTTTTCCAATGGTCTTAGCAAATGGCACACCAGAAGATTATATCCCACGCCTGGCTTGGAGGGTCCCACACCCACAGAGCCTCGCTCACTGCTGGCACAGCGGTCTGAGATTGAACAGCAAGGCGGCAGTGAGGCTGGGGGAGGGGCGTCTGCCATTGCTGAGGCTTGAGTAGGTAAACAAAATGGCCAGGAAGCTCGAACTGGGTGGAGCCCACTGCAGCTCAAGGAGGCCTGCCTGCCTCTGTAGATTCCACCTCTGGGAGCAGGGCATAGTTGAACAAAAGGCAGCAGAAACTTCTGCAGACTTAAACGTCCCTATCTGGCAGCTTTGAAGAGAGTAGTGGTTCTACCAGCATGGAGTTTGAGATCTGAGAATGGACAGATTGCATCCTCAAGCGGGTCCCTGACTCCTGAGTAGCCTAACTGGGAGACTCCTCCCAGTAGGGGCCAACTGACACCTCATACAGCCAGGTGACCCTCTGAGATGAAGCTTGCAGAGGAAGGATCAGGAAGCAACATTTGCCATTCTGCAATATTTGCTGTTCTGCAGCCTCCGCTGGTGATATCCAGGCAAACAGGGTCTGGAGTGGACCTCCAGCAAACTCCAACAGACCTGCAGCTGAGGGTCCTGACTGTCAGAAGGAAAACTAACAAACAGAAAGGACATCCACACCAAAACCCCATCTGTACGTCAACATCATCAAAGACCAAAGGTAGAGAAAACCACAAAAATGGGGAAAAAACAGAGCAGAAAAACTGACAAATCTAAAAATCAGAGTGCCTTTCCTCCTCTAAAGGAACGCAGCTCCTCACCAGCAATGGAACAAAGCTGGATGGAAAATGACTTTGACAAGTTGAGAGAAGAAGGCTTCAGACGATCAAACTACTCCGAGCTAAAGGAGGAAGTTCGAACCCATGGCAAAGAAGTTAAAAACCATGAAAAAAGATTAGATGAATGGCTAACTATAATAACCAATGCAGAGAAGTCCTTAAAGGACCTGACGGAGCTGAAAACCACAGCACGAGAACTACGTGATGAATGCAGAAGCCTCAGTAGCCGATTCGATCAACTGGAAGGAAGGGTATGGTGATGGAAGATGAAATGAATGAAATGAAGTGAGAAGAGAAGTTTAGAGAAAAAAGAATAAAAAGAAATGAACAAAGCCTCCAAGAAATATGGGACTATGTGAAAAGACCAAATCTATGTCTGATTGATGTACCTGAAAGTGACGGGGAGAATGGAACCAAGTTGGAAAACACTCTTCAGGATATCATCCAGGAGAACTTCCCCAACCTAGCAAGGCAGGCCAACATTCAAATTCAGGAAATACAGAGAATGCCACAAAATACTCCTCAAGAAGAGCAACTCTGAGACACATAATTGTCAGATTCACCAAAGTTGAAATGAAGGAAAAAATGTTAAGGGCAGCCAGAGAGAAAGGTCGGGTTACCCACAAAGGGAAGCCCATCAGACTAACAGCTGATCTCTCAGCAGAAACTCTACAAGCCAGAAGAGAGTGGGGGCCAATATTCAACATTCTTAAAGAAAAGAATTTTCAACTCAGAATCTCATATCCACCCAAACTAAGCTTCATAAGTGAAGGAGAAATAAACCCCTTTACAGACAAGCAAATGCTGAGAGATTTCGTCACCACCAGGCCTGTCTTACAAGAGCTCCTGAAGGAAGCATTAAACATGGAAAGAAAGAACCAGTACCAGCCACTGCAAAAACATGCCAAATTGTAAAGACCATCGATGCTAGGAAGAAACTGCATCAACTAACGGGCAAAATAACCAGCTAGCATCATAATGACAGGATCAAAATCACACATAACAATATTAACCTTAAATGTAATTGGGCTAAATGATCCAATTAAAAGACACACACTGACAAATTGGATAAAGAGTCAAGACCCATCAGTGTCCGCTGCATTCAGGAGACCCATATCATGTGCAGGGACACACACAGGCTCAAAATAAAGGGATGAAGGAAGATCTACCAAGCAAATGGAAAACAAAAAAAACAGGGTTGCAATCCTAGTCTCTGATAAGACAGACTTTAAACCAACAAAGATCGAAAGAGACAAAGAAGGCCATTACATAACGGTAAAGGTATCAATTCAACAAGAAGAGCTAACTATCCTAAATACATATGCACCCAATACAGGAGCACCCAGATTCATAAAGCAAGCTCTTAGAGACCTACAAAGAGACTTAGACTCCCACACAATAATGGGAGACTTTAACACCCCACTGTCAACATTAGACAGATCAACAAGACAGAAAGTTAACAAAGATATCCAGGAATTGAACACAGATGTGCACCAAGCAGACCTAATAGACATCTACAGAACTCTCCACCCCAAATCAACAGAATATACGTTCTTCTTAGCATCACATTGCACTTATTCCAAAATAGTTGGAAGTAAAGCACTCCTCTGCAAATGTAAAAGAACAGAAATTATAACAAACTGTCTCTCAGACCACAGTGCAATCAAACTAGAAACTCAGGATTAAGAAACTCACTCAAAACTGCTCAACTACATGGAAACTGAACAACCTGCTCATGAATGACTACTGGGTACATAACAAAATGAAGGCAGAAATAAAGATGTTCTTTGAAACCAATGAGAACAAAGACAAAACATACCAGAATCTCTGGGACACATTTTAAGCAGCGTGTAGGGGGAAATTTATAGCACTACATGTGAACAAGAGAAAGCAGGAAAGATCTAAAATTGACGCCCTAACATCACAATTAAAAGAACTAGAGAAGCAAGAGCAAACACATTCAAAAGCTAGCAGAAGGCAAGAAATAACTAAGACCAGAGCAGAACTGAAGAACATAGAGATTCAAAAACCCTTCAAAAAATCCATGACTCCAGAAGCTGGTTTTTTGAAAAGATCCACAAAATTGATAGACCACTAGCAAGAATAATAAAGAAGAAAACAGAGAAGAAATAGATGCAATAAAAAATGATAAAGGGGATATCACCACCGATCCCACAGAAATACAAACTACCATCAGAGAATACTATAAACACCTCTATGCAAATAAACTAGAAAATCTAGAAGAAATGGATAAATTCCTGGACACATACACCCTCCCAAGACTAAACCAGGAAGAAGTTGAATCCCAGAATAGACCCATAACAGGCTCTGAAATTGAGGCAATAATTAATAGCCTACCAACCAAAAAGAGTCCAGGACCAGACGGATTCACAGCCGAATTCTACCAGAGATACAAAAAGGAGCTGGTACCATTCCTTCTGAAACTATTCCAATCAATAGAAAAAGAGGGAATCCCCCCTAACTCATTTTATGAGGCCAGCATCATCCTGATACCAAAGCCTGCCAGAGACACAACAAAAAAAGAGAATTTTAGACCAATATCACTGATGAACATTGATGCAAAAATCCTCAATAAAATACTGGCAAACCAAATCCAGCAGCACATCAAAAAGGTTATCCACCATGATGAAGTGGGCTTCATCCCTGGGATTCAAGGCTGGTTCAACATATCAAATCAATAAACATAATCCAGCATATAAACAGAACCAAAGACAAAAACCACATGATTACCTCAATAGATGCAGAAAAGGCCTTCAACAAAATTCAACTGCCCTTCATGCTAAAAACTCTCAATAAATTGGGTATTGATGGGACGTATCTCAAAATAATAAGAGCTATTTATGACAAACCCACAGCCAATATCATACGGAATGGGCAAAAACTGGAAGCATTCCCTTTGAAAACTGGCACAAGACAGGGATGCCCTCTCTCACCTTCCTATTCATCATAGTGTTGGAAGTTCTGGCCAGGGCAATCAGGCAGGAGAAAGAAATAAAGAATATTCAATTAGGAAAAGAGGAAGTCAAAATGTCCCTGTCTGCAGACGACATGATTGTATATTTAGAAAACCCCATTGTCTCAGCCCCAAATCTCCTTAAGCTGATAAGCAACTTCAGCAGTCTCAGGATACAAAATCAATGTGCAAAAATCACAAGCATTCCTATACACCAATAACAGACAAACAGAGAGCCAAATCACGAGTGAACTCCCATTCACAATTGCTTCAAAGGAACAAAATACCTTGAAATCCAACTTACAAGGGATGTGAAGGACCTCTTCAAAGAGAACTACAAACCACTGCTCAATGAAATAAAAGAGGATACAAAGAAATGGAAGAACATTCCATGCTCATGGATATGAAGAATCAATATCATGAAAATGGCCATACTGCCCAAGGTAATTTATAGCTTCAGTGCCATCCCCATGAAGCTACCAGTGACTTTCTTCACAGAATTGGAAAAATCTACTTTAAACTTCATATGAAACCAAAAAGGAGCCCACGTTGCCAAGACAATCCTAAGCAAAACAGAACAAAGCTGGAGGCATCACACTACCTGACTTCAAACTATACTACAAGGCTACAGTAGCCAAAACAGCATGGTACTAGTACCAAAACAGAGATATAGACCAATGGAACAGGACAGAGTCCTCAGAAATAATACCACACATCTACAACCATCTGGTCTTTGACAAACCTGACAAAAATAAGAAATGGGGAAAGGATTCCCTATTTAATAAATGGTGCTGGGAAAACTGGCTAGCCATATGTAGAAAGCTGAAACTGGATCCCTTCCTTACACCTTATACAAAAATTAATTCAAGATGGATTAAAGACTTAAGTGTTAGACCAAAAACCATAAAAACGCTAGAAGAAAGCCTATGCAATACCATTCATGCCATAGGCATGGGCAAGGACTTCATGACTAAAACACCAAAAGCAATGGCAACAATAGCCAAAATTGACAAATGGGATCTAATTAAACCAAAGAACTTGTGCACAGCAAAAGAAAATACCATCAGAGTGAACAGGCAACCTACAGAATGGGAGAAAAATTTTTACAATCTACCCATCTGACAAAGGGCTAATATCCAGAATCTACAAAGAACTTAAACAAATTTACAAGAAAAAATCAACCCCATCAAAAAGTGGGTGAAGGATATGAACAGACATTTCTGAAAAGAAGACATTTCTGAAAAGAAGACATTTATGCAGCCAACAGACCATGAAAAAATGCTCATCATCACTGGCCATCAGAGAAATGCAAATCAAAACCACAATGAGATACCATCTCACACCAGTTAGAATGGCAATCATTAAAAAGTCAGGAAACAACAGGTGCTGGAGAGGATGTGGAGAAACAGGAACACTTTTACACTGTTAGTGGGACTCTAAACTAGTTCAACAATTGTGGAAGACAGTGTGGTGATTTCTCAAGGATCTAGAACTAGAAATACTATTTGACCAGCCATCCCATTACTGGGCATTTACCCAAAGGATTATAAATCATGCTGCTATAAAGACACATGCACATGTATGTTTATTGCAGCACTATTCACAATAGCAAAGACTTGGAACCAACCCACATGTCCATCAATGATAGACTGGATTAAGAAAATGTGGCACATATACACCATGGAATACTAGGCAGCCATAAAAAAGGATGAGTTCATGTCCTTTGTAGGGACATGGATGAAGCTGGAAACCATCATTCTGAGCAAACTATTGCAAGGACAGAAAACCAAACACCGCATGTTCTCATTCATAGGTGGGAATTGAACAGTGAGAACACTTGGACCCAGGGTGGGGAACATCACACACCAGGGCCTGTCGTAGGGTGGGGGGAGTGGGGAGGGATAGCATTAGGAGATATACTTATTGTAAATGATGAGTTAATGGGTGCAGCACATCTACATGGCACATGTATACATATGTAACAAACCTGCACATTGTGCACATGTACCCTAGACCTTTAAGTATAATAAAAAAAATTGGTGTGGATGTATGTGTGGGTTCACATTGCTAAATGCATAGAGGAAATTCTGGAAGGATATGCAGAACCCTCTGGAGAGGGGAGAGGGATTAAAGGAATGATGAAGAGGGACTTTCCTTTTTTTAATTCTTTAAATTTTTATATTTGAAAATACACTAAGTATGTGTAACTTTCATAATATTAGGATAAATTCTTTAATTTTTGTGACTTTTTTGGTAATTTAATTTTTTTGGTAGTTTTTTACTTTTTTTTTTTTTTGAGATGAGAGTCTCACTCTTTCACCCAGGCTGAAGTGCAGCAGTGCGATCATGGCTCACTGCAGCCTCGAACTCCTGGGCTCAAGCAATCTTTCTGCCTCATTCTCCCAATTGCTGGGATTACAGGCAGCAAGGCCAAGGCAGGAGACTTGCTTGAGGCCAGGAGTTCAAGACCAGTCTGGGCAACATAGTGAGACTCTATCTCTACAAGAAAAAATTTTTTAATTAGCCAGGTGTGCCTGGGCATGGTGGCTCACACCTGTAATCTCAGCACTTTGTGAGGCCGAGGTGGGTGTATCACCTGAGGTCAGGAGTTTGAGACCAGCCTGGCCAATATGGTGAAACCCCGTCTCTACTAAAAATACAAAAATTAGCTGGGTGTGGTGGTGCACACCTCTAATCCCAGCTACTCAGGAGGCTGAGGCAGGAGAATTGCTTGAACCCAGGAGGCGGAGGTTGCAGTGAGCCGAGATTGCACCATTGCACTCCAGCCTGGGCGACAAGAGCAACAAACTCCATCTCCAAAAACAAACAAACAAAAAATTAGCTAGGTGTGGTGGCATGCACCTGTAGTCCCACCTATGTCAGACCTCTTAGGGACCACAATTGGAGTCCCAATTGTGCAGAACAACATTGAGTCACAAATATATATTCGTGGTAACCTTCCCTAGCCAGAGTCTTATGATTAAAACAAAAGATAAACGTTTTAGGATGCAAGCAGCAAATCTCTAGCAAGTATTGGTGTGATTCAGTAGCCATTGTACTCTGAGAAAGAAGGTTGTCAGTGGGAAGGCAATTTGGGACTCAGCGCAGCAAAATCTCCTAACTTGAATCTGCTGGGCACAAGTGAGCCTTAATCTTAATGTACAATAAAACAGCCAGGCCCACAAAGTCCTCGATTGTGGGTTTAAATAATCGGGCTCAGGGCCACCGAAACAGGATGATAGACATGTTTATGGATTCAGTATTGAGTTCTGGGAGCCAGCAGCCACGTCAGCAGAGGTGGAGTGTGCCCTACCTTTGGGCAGAATCCAAGGCTTTTAATTATAGATAAAGTCACCTGCTTCCTGATTTATGCAAAACACTTAGGGAATGCCAGTTATTGAGCCATCACAACAAGATAGCCATTTAAGACACCATTAAGATAAGGGAACAGCTTTCTGCCTCAAGGAAACAAAATATATTTCCCAAAGTTCCAAACTGGCACAGGCCTTTTTCCTATTCCCCTTGCCAAGGCCACCTGTCCTCTTCTCTGCACTGTTGAGTTGTTGAGTGTTCTCTACCTTCCTCCCTCCCCACTTGGTTTTCCACCCTCTCCTTGGAGCCAGAATCACTTAAGTGCCTCCCACAGGGCACCTGGCTTACATGGACACTTGAGTGGAAGTTTGTTAAGAATAGCTGTGGCGTTGCCCCTCTATTCCACAACTGTTCTCAGGCCTACTTGTGTATTTTTACCCAGTATCACTTATTTTTAAATGGCAGAAGTTTGGAGCTTCTCAGGCAATGTGATTTTCCTGTGGCCTAAACTGCCTTAGGTAAAGCATCGAGACTAACTCAAAAGACTATTGCTGGGTCTCTCGGCTCCCTTTCTTATTATCACCAGCGGCCGTACCTTTTCACACACCTCTGCATTTTGCCGTTCCACCCCACCGTCTACCAGGACTCAGTCCCATGTGAAGGTGGGTCCTGGGTATGACAGAGCCTGCCTCATTACCCTCTGCCTCCTCGACCTGCTGTTCCCTCCCTCCTTTCCTGTAGGAGAGCTGCCGCTGTGGGGACAGGTGGGAGTAGGTCAGGAAGCTGGATGGAGGTACACATTTCAAAGTTTTATGTAAAAAATTTGAGTTGGTGGAATTACCAGAACCAGGAGTGAAGCCTTAGCAGGTAGGCCTTTCAGAAATAGTGAAAATGAGTCCCAAAATCTCAATGGTGAATTTTTCTGAGAAATGTTACAGAAACATAAAGTGACAAATTTTTGTCTTTATATTGATAAGATAGATAGATTAGTAGAAATTGAGAAGAGATTGTCCAGGTTTTTTCTGTTGCTTATTTGTATAAGCCCAGTACATTGACGGACTATATTGGGAGTCCCTAAGCAAATGCCTGCAGGGACCGGGCAGTTAATACAGCAAACTTCAGAGGCTCATCTGCTTTAGCCAGTTCTTGCCATGGTATGGTGGAATCATTGTTGCCACATCTGATTTTTCAAGAGAAGCTTTAAAATCCAATTTGTATGTGTGTATGTGTGAGTATGTACATGAGAAAGCTTTCAGTTTTAAAATGTTGGCTCAAATTTTTAAAAAGCAGACCAAAGACTTATATTCCACCTCTGCTCTAGACTTTGAGAATCTGTTTAGGATAAAGCTTAAAGAAAAGATGACAATGGAAAAGAGTCATTGGTCAAGTATTAAGTACTGACACTTAGGGTTTCCTGAATATAGTAGTGAGTGCTACTTTAGAAGAGATTCCCTCTAGTTCAAATGCAGTTACAATCTCCAAATACATGCTAGCAACTCACAATTTAAATTCTCTTTGACATAATTTGTATGGTTCAGTCTCCCTCATCCTGCTTTTCTTCTTTTTCTTTCTTTCCTTTCCTTCTCTTTCCCCTCCCCTCCCCTCTTTTTGTTTTTAACAGATGGGGTTTTACTATGTTGCCCAAGCTGGAGTGCAGTGGCAATTCAGAGTGCAGTGGCAATTCACAGTGTGATCATAGCTCACTGCAATCTTAAATTCCTGGCCTGAAGCTATCCTCCAGCCGTAGCCTCCCAAGTAGGTGGGAATACAGGCATGCACCACTGTGCTCAGCTCTGCCCTCCCTTTTTAAAGGTCAGACTGAAGTTTCAGTTTTCTGTATCCATAGAGCTGACTTTGCTCAGGAAATTTACAACTTACCTAATTTGAACGCAGCTGGCCAAGTCTGTATTTCCCTCCAGGAATGTGCACAGTTGTGTTCAGACCGTTTAGCAGGTTGGGGTGTGGAGGAAGACAGATGAATAGTAGGGGCTTTACTCCAGCCTCTAGCTGGGGATTTTCTAAGATACTGTCTTCAGAAAAGGAAACATAGCTTGAAGTTGTACCTACATGGAAGGACCCCATCCTCCAGGTGGCAAAAATTTGTAGTATGCCTGTTAGAATGAGGTTCCTTCCTGAAACTTCTGGGAGATCTAGAATTTAAAGCTATGTCATTCTCTTGTAGGTAATCAGAAATCAATTGGAAATTCCTGCTTGAAGAGATAGATATTCTTGCCCCACCTCAATCCTTCCAGCACAGATTTGGGAGATACCCCCCTTTCCAGTGAAGGCCTAAGTGTCCAGTGCCCCCACTCACCTTCTGAGGCATGTAGGGCCGCACAGACAGCCAAGGCCACGATGGCGAGTCCTCTCTGCTGCATTCCTGCCTGCCCTACTGGCACTGACAGCAACACAAGTGAGGCTGTTCGATCAGGAAATGAGGCTAAAGGTGTCCTTGGGCACAGAGAAAGTGTAGAGGAAAAGTAAGCCAGGTGGCCCCGCCCTGGGAGGTGTTCAGGGTATCTATTTCTCATGTTTCTTTCCTTAAGACCAGGCTCCTCCCCGACTTATTAAGCTCCTAACTTGTGTTCACCCTGCCTGGGGGTCAGGGGATGTCAGCGGAGATCTGGCAGCTGGCAGGGTCACTGTGAGTTGGGGTGTGCATCAGAATCATTTAGGAAACATTAAAAAAAATCAATCTAAATGACTCTCCCCTTTCCCTGATTTGTAAACCAGAACTCCCAGGTAGGAGACCAGTCATTTGAATTTTGTAAAAGCTCTATGGGTGATTCTGATGGACACTTATGTTGAGACCCATTGCATAATCAGTTTTTAAGTAGCTTATGGAAACCATGAGTTTCTGGGGACAAGGGTGACAAGTCATAAAAAATGTATCTTTGTGGAAAGATATGGAAGTATTAAACCCCACTTTAGTCTTGGTTCACAGCCAAATTGTTTCCAGTGAAGCTTTTTACAATAGCTTATTTAGGAGAAAGACAGGAAGGGGGGCAATGCCTTGTAGAAAAGAGCCCAAGAGCAGGTGTGAAGAGGCATGAGCGATAGTGCAGCTTTGCTGCCAATCAGCTTTGTGAATAAAAGCATGGGGTAGCATGAAGATAATTGGATTCTAATTGTTCCTCATCTACTAATAAGTTGTATAACCTCAGGCAACGTACTTAACTTTGCTGTAAATAACAAGTCAGACTAGATGACCTCCAAAGTCATGCCATGCTTCCTCTAGAACTGTGTTGTCCTATGTGGTAGCCGCTAGCCCACATGCGGCTCTTGAGCACTTGAAATATGAGTAGTCCAAACTCAGATGTACTATAGGTATAAAATTCACACTGGATTTCAAAGACTGGGTACAGAAAAAAATATAAAATATCTTGTTAATAATGTTTATACTGTTTATTGATTACATGATAGTATTTTGGACTTTTTGGGTTAAATAAGATATATTATTAAAATTAATTTCACCCATTTCTTTTTATGTTTTCAAATTACTGCTGTGGTTTGAATATTTTTTTCTTCTCCAAAGCTCATGTTGAAAATTAATCCCTAATAGTGCTGGGAGATAGGGCCTAATGGACAATGTTTAGGTTATGATGGCTCCACCCTCATGAATGGATGAATGCTACTATAAAAAGGGCTTGTGGGAATGGGTTGGTACCTTCTGCTCTTCTGCCAGGTGAGTACACAATGCTCCTTCTCTCCAAAAGATGCAGCAAAGTGGCATCATCTTGGAATTAGAAACTGAAATCACTGGAGCCTTGATCTTGGACTTCCCAGCCTCCATAATTGTAAGAGAATACATTTCTGTTATTTATAAATTGCTCAGTCTCGGGTTGTGGTGTTATGATATATATATTGGCTTTTATCCATGGTTCCTGGCTTATAACTCCCATAACCCTTGTTACAGTTTTTTGTTTGTCTGTTTGTTTGTTTGTTTGAGACAGAGTCTCGCTTTGTTGCCCAGACTGGAGTGAGTTTCACCATCTTGGCAAGATGCTGGTCTTGAACTCCTGACCTTGTGATCCACCCGCCTTGGCCTCCCAAAGTGCTGGGATTACAGACATGAGCCACTGTGCCCAGCCCAGTCTTTTTTTTATATTATAATGTTGGGGCACTTTAGGCTTCAGGAACAGGCCTCAGGAAACAGAATCTCTCTCTGACCTTCTGTTTTTCTTTCACCTGCCCAAGGCAGGACTCTAATCTGATTGTGGGTCATAAGATCCTCATTCCAGAAAGGGTTCTGTCCCATACTCTAGAGGAAGGAATGCTACACAGGCCAAGAAAAGCCTGAACAGGCAGGACTTGCTGGGTTTAGATTATGTGCTTTTTGTCTAATCACATTTCTACATGGTTGTTAATCATGCCTATGTAATGAAGCCTTTGTAAAACCCCAAAAGGGCAGAGTTTGGAGAGTTTCTGGATAGCTGAACATGTGGAGGTTCTTAGAGGGTGGCGTGCCCAGGGAAGGCATGGAAGCTCTGCATCCCTTCCCCTATACCTTGGCCTCAAGCGATCCTCCTGCCTTGGCCTCCCAAAGTGCTGGGATTACGGGCATGAGCCACTATGTCTGGCCTTCATCTGTATCTTCTGTACTGTCTCTTATAATAAACCATTAAATGTAAGTATTTCCCTGAGTTCTGTGAGCCACTCCAGTGTTGCAGGAAGTCAGGAACCCCGAATGGAGGGATCGGCTGAAGCCATGGCAGAAGAACATAAATTGTGAAGATTTCATGGACATTTATTAGTTTCCCAAATTAATACTTTTATAATTTCTTACACCTGTCTTTACTGCAATCTCTGAACATAAATTGTGAAGATTTCATGGACACTTATCACTTCCCCAATCAATATCCTTGTGATTTCCTATGCCTGTCTTTAATCTCTTAATCCCATCATCTTCATAAGCTGAGGAGGATATATGTCACCTCAGGACCCTGTGATGATTGCGTTAACTGCACAAATTGTTTGTAGAGCATGTGTGTTTGAACAATATGAAATCTGGGCACCTGGAAAAAAGAACAGGATAACAGCAATGTTCAGGGAACAAGAGAGATAACCTTAAACTCTGACTGCCAGTGAGCCGGGCGGAACAGAGCCATATTTCTCTTCTTTCAAAAGCAAATGGGAGAAATATCGCTGAATTATTTTTCTCAGCAAGGAACATCCCTGAGAAAGAGAATGTGTCCTTGAGGGTAGGCCTCTGAAATGGCCGCTTCAGGAGGTGGCCATCTTTTATGGTCGAAGCTGTAGGGATGAAATAAGCCCCAGTCTCCCATAGTGCTCCCAGGCTTATTAGGATGAGGAAATTCCTGCCTAATAAATTTTGGTCAGACTGGTTGTCTGCTCTCAAACCCTGTCTCCTGATAAGATGCTATCAATGACAATGCGTGCCCAAAACTTCATTAGCAATTTTAATTTTGCCCCGGTCCTGTGATCCTGTGATCTTGCCCTGCCTCCATTTGTCTTGTGATATTCTATTACCTTATGAAGCACGTGATCTCTGTGACCAACACCCTATTCATACACTCCCTCCCCTTTTGAAAATCACTAATAAAAACTTGCTGGTTTTACGGCTCAGGGGGCATCACAGAACCTGCCAACATGTGATGTCTCCCCTGGACACCCAGCTTCAAAATTTCTCTCTTTTGTACTCTGTCCCTTTATTTCTCAGACTGGCCAACACTTAGGGAATATAGAAAAGAACCTACGTGAAATATCGGGGGTGAATTTCACCCGATATCTGGCTGAATTTCCCCCATACTCCAGCCAATTAATCAAACCCATAGAGAGGTTGTGGGAACCCCAACTTGGAGCCAGCTGTTCAGAAGTTCTGGAGGTCTGGACTTGTGACTGGTGGGAAGTAGGGGGTGATCTCATGGGACTGAGCCCTCAACCTCTGGTTCCGGCACTATCTCTTGGTAGATAGTGTCAGAACTGAATTGGAGGACACCTAGCTGGTGTCCGCTGCTTGGTGTATGCACCAATTTACCCCCTACATATTTGGTTATAGAAGTCTTCTGTGTTGATGATTTTTGTGGTATGAGAGCAGAGGAAAAACAGTTTGAGAGTTTTTTTCCTCAAACAGAGATATTCTGTTATAGCAGCATAAAACAGACTAAAACAATTACATATGTAATTGAAACCCAGAATATTTCAAATCACATGGGTAGATCACATATTTGCATTGGGTGTTGCTGCTTTTGAAGATCAAGAGCAGGTGTCCAAATTTACCCCAGCTATCAAGTTACATTTAACCAAGCTCCAATTCACTATCAAGAACCAGAGTTATAATAAGGAATGGGAGCTTTGGAGAGCAACAGACTTGCAAAGATAGTGACCTCTTGAATGAGAATACCCACAGCAGCATTCCAGCCTTTCCACTAAGCAAAGGGACCTTACCACAGGTCTTGATAAAGGAGGACAGAGAACCAACCTGTGGAGGTGACAAAGACCTGTGAAATTACACACACCAGCCATAACCACAGCAGCCCCTCTGGACCAAAGCTGTGTGCTCTGAAGATAAGAGTCAGGAGGCTGGGTGTGGTGACTCATATCTGTAATCCCAACACTATGGGAGACCAAGGTGGAAGGATTGCTTGAGCCCAGGAGTTTGAGACCAGCTTGACCAACATAGCAACACCTCAGATATACTAAAATTTTTTTTTAAAATTAGCCAGGCACTGGCATGCGCCTGTAGTCTCAGTTACTTGAGAGGCTGAGGTGGGAGGATCTCTTGAGCACAGGAGGTTGAGGCTATAGTGAGCTATGATCACGCCACTGTATAACAGCCTGGGCGACAGAGCAAGACCTTGTCACCAGGAAAAAAAAAAAGTGGGGGAAGCTGCACCAAAATTATAGTCTGAAACAACCATGAAGATTTGCAAACCCAACAAGAGTACCTGAACATTCACCAGCCTGCCAGGCAACTGAAATTCCCAACCATAGTCCCTCCTGAGGATGACTTTCTTGCAGTAGAAAATGGCTCTGTTCAGATGAAATGAAGGGTGGCGATTGGATAATAGGAGTGACTTTTAATCCAGTAGGACAAAATTCACACAGTTATTAGGGCACTGACAAGAAAGGCTGGACTGATTTTGAATGAGCCTGCAATTAGGCCCCCTGTATTCACTCGTGTACTTTTATTTGCTTTTGTATTTGACAAGACAGCTTCTCTTTCACTGTGTGCATATTTCTTCTGCTAGGAAATGTCACCTTGCTCCTGCCAGCAGGAACGCATAGGGACAGAATCTAGGGACTTGGAAAACAAAGGGACTCCTCCTTGGGTTGTTAGCACTCTCCCTTTCATCCACACTTTCCTGGGGGCACTGGAACAGGTTCGTGGGTTGGGTAGTGGTTACTAGAAGACAGCTGCTATAACATGTAGAACCAAAACTATTGAAGCACTCATGAAATTACCACCATTGGAATTACAGCCTTATGGGAGGGTATTATGTTACCCTGGTGCTAAAAAGCAAGCCTGACATCTGCCAACAGGAACCTGTAAACCACTAAAAACCCTATGCCATGTCATTTTTTTTACTAAGTTTTTGTACTAAGACATGAATAAGAGGAACGCTGGGCACATCAGTTTTGTTTGGAGTGAGAGAAAAACTGAACCATGGGATTTTTGTCTGGAGAGAACACAGGACAGTTTATAATTATGGGGCATGTGTGTCTGTGTTTGAGAGGGATGCTAACTAGGCAGACATGGACCACTGATAAACTAGGAAGGAGCCCCAAAGGGGTGGATTCAGATGAATAACTTTGATTACCTAAATATTTTTCTCTGTGCACAGGGACTCTGCAAAAGAAAATGAGGAGACAGAAATGTGTGCCGTTAGGGCCCAGAGGATAGTTGAGCCATAGAATGAAACAGTTGAGGACCTAAAACTATGTCTGGTTTTGTGTTTTCCATTTATGAAATGGTCCTGGCTAAGAATATCTAGATGTAACCTTCTAGGAAAAAAACAAAAAAAATTACCAGGAAGAACCACATAGTTTTTACTTTAAAAAGAAGTAAATTGTAAATCTCAAATGATCATAAAAATACCTGCTGCCATCTCTGCACTGGGCAAAATGACCTGCTTGGATTAGGAGGATGAAGATTTCCAAACAGTAACTTTCGCAAAATAAAATTAAACCACTGAAGCTTCCTTGAATATTTGTCTTGGAAAATTAGTATATGGATGTAATATATATATATGCGTGTATCTATACATATAAAATTTTTTTTTGAGATGGAATTTCACTCTTGTCACCCAGGCTGGAGTGCAGTGGCACGATCTTGGCTCACTGCAGCTTCCGCCTCCCAGGTTCAAGAGATTCTCCAGCCTCAGCCTCCCAAGGAGCTAGGACTACGGGCACGTGCCACCACACCCTGCTAATTTTTGTATTTGAAGGAGAGACAGGGTGTCACCATGTTGGCCAGGCTGGTCCTGAACTCCTGACCTCAAGCGATCCACCCGCCTTGGTCTCCCAGAGTGCTGGGATTACAGGTACGAGCCACCGTGCCCGGTCTGGATGGAATATTTTGAAAATCATATCAACATTTAAATATCCTAGGATAATTTATAATGTAATGGACCTTTTGATAAATCCTTTGGCATTGAGAATAATCACCTTTTAACTTGCGTAATACTTGAGTTCTGATTTGTAGTTAATAGATCTGCTAAAGTAGGGCAGAGCCAAACAGAAGTCTCATATTAAAAATTGGGCTCCAGATACTTTATGGCAGGCTGCTGAGTTACAAATTTAAAAAATAGTATGTTCTCTTTTGATTACAAAATTATACTAGGGCCATTGTAGAAAATTTGGAACATGTAAAAAAGTATAAAGGAGTAAACATTTTAAATATAAAAAAATAGCTTTCTTGATCTATTGGCATATATTCTTCCAGTCTTCTTTCTGTATGTATCTAGTAATTCATTCATTGACTAAACCTTGATAAAGGAACTGCTTACTATATGTAAGACACTGTGCTAGACATTGAGGACAAATGGTGAACAAAAGGGACATGGTCTCTGTCTGCAGGGAGGACACACAATTCAGTAAGCCACAGCAATAAAGTCTGCCTAGTGCAAACACAGGAGAAGCACAGTGCTTAGGGTGTTGTTGCAGAGGCACTTCACCTAGTCTGGGAATTAATCAGCTCTAAAACATGATTTTTTATTTTTTTAGATGGAGTCTTGCTCTGTCAGCCAGGCTGGAGTGCAGTGGCACAATCTTGGCTCACTGCAACCTCTGCCTCCTGGGTTCAAGCGATTCTCCTGCCTCAGCCTCCCGAGTAGCTCCCAGGCAAGTGCCACCATGCCCAGCTAATTTTTGTACTTTTAGTAGAGATGAAGTTTCACCATGTTGGCCAAGCTGGTCTTGATCTCTTGACCTCAGGTGATCCGCCACCTTGGCCTCCCAAAGTGCTGGTATTACAGACGTGAGCTACCATGCCCAGCCTAAAACACAATTTTTAACTGCTGCCTAGTTTAGTATTTCCTAATACAGAGGTATTGTACTTTATTGAACCAACCAACTGTTCTTAATGCTGAACATTAAGACTGTGGTTTGTTTTTTGAGACAGGGTCTTGCTCTGTCACCCAGTCTGGAGTGCAGTGGCACAATCTTGGTTTACTGTAGCCTTGACCTCCTGGGCTCAGGTGATCCTCCCACCTCAGCTTCCCGAGTAGTGGGGACTGTGGGTGCATGCCACCACTGGCTAATGTTTGTATTTTTTTATATAGATGGGTTTTTGCCATGTTGCCCAGGCTGGTCTCAAACTCCTGGGCTCAAATAATCCACCTGCCTCAGCCTCCCAAAATGTTGGGATTAAAGGTGTGAGCCAAGGCATCCAACCAAGATTGTGAATTTTTTTTCAACTATTATAAATAACTTCTGCAATGAATGACATTCAAACCTTTATACTTATTCTTTAGAATGCATTAAAAATTTTTTTTTGAAAAGCAGAATTGCAAAGTAAAAAGGAATCCTTATTTGAAAGGCTTTTGATACACATTCATGCTGTTAAGCTGAAACATTTACCTAATTTTAATTTTTTCTCGGCAACACTTTCCACATCTTGCCAGCATCTTGCAATGATGGCTCTTATTATATAAAGCCTATCACATGCATTACAATGGCTCTGGAGAGCATATGACAGGGCTCTTTCATCCTCGGGAAGACATTGTCAGGCATGGTTTTTCCCAAGTCAGGATTTAAGGACTTTTTTGGACAGAGGTTTCAAAGCCCTCAGTGCACCTTCTGTAAATAGGAAAAGGTATCCCTCTCTGGGTGGACAAAGCCTCCAGACCCACAGCTTCACAAGCAGAAGGTTCTTGCAGAAACAAAAGTCCCCTTTCCTCTATTAAAAAAAAAAAAAAGAGGGGGAGTGGATACTTCTTTGGGTGGTTGCATATGGGACGTATAACTTGGCAAGCAAAGCCCATCCTGCATATCCGCCCCACTCCTCCTTCCTCAGCAGGTAGCTTTCTGCAGTGCAAACTGCACAACCAACTGCAGCCCTGACCTTTCTGTTTTTTCTTGAGACTCTGATCTTGTTGCCCTTGCCTGGACAACCTTCACAGCCTTTCCCATACTATCTAGGAAACTCTTCCTCATTCTTTAAGGCACAGCTCCAGTGACACTCTGTGCATCTCTCTGCTGCCCATCCATGTTTCCCCATGCTCCGGTGGGTGACCCTCTGCTCTCACAACCTTCTAGGCTGGGCCTTGAGAGCAGGAAACCCCTCCCATTAGCTTTGGCTCCTCTAGTGCGGCTCAGGCCCAACACACAGAAGGTGCTATATTCTCGTTACTGAAAGGAATGCCTGTTGACTCACTGTTACTGTATTACGTCTTAGGTTTAGAAACTTTTGTTCTGACTAAAAATATACATGTTCTTTGTAAAATATATATATGAATATATAATTAGGTTTTACACTATATTATTTTTTGAAAATACAAAAATAATCTATAACCAGATACCCAATTCATATTACAAACCATCATATAATCATTTACATATAATAATTTATAACCAACAATCCAATCAAATGTTAAATAACTCTTTTTTAACATTAGGATGTACATCGTTTCATATTTTAAAAATTTGTTTGTAAGTGTATTTTATTTTTACAAAAATAGAGTCATGTAACACTTCCTGTTTTGTGACTTTTTTTCAGTTAATAAATCAGGAATCATCACCCATAGCTATATCTATATATTTGTATAGTTTTTTTCTTTCAGTGGTTTGACAGTATTCAATCACATGGTTTTGTCATAGTTTATTTACTTGATTCTCCCAGTTGCTGGATATTTAGGTAGTTTGATTTTGTCTCTTTCCTGACGATTATTATTATTGTGGAAATGCTGTGACAGTCATTCATATACCTTTTGTTCATCCATTTCAATATTTTCTTAAATAAATAAATTTACTTATTTATTTATTTTTCCGAGACAGAGTCTTGCTCTATTGCCCAGGCTGGAGTGCAGTGCTACAATCTCGGCTCACTGCAACCTCTGCCTCCCAGGTTCAGGTGATTCTCTTGCCTCAGCCTCCCGAGTAGCTGGGATTACAGGTGTGTGCCACCACGCCCAGCTAATTTTTGTATTTTTAGTAGAGACGGGGTTTTACCATGTTGGTCAGGCTGGTCTTGAACTACTGACCTTGTGGTCCGCCCTCCTCGGCCTCCCAAAGTGCTGGGATTACAGGCTTGAGCCGCTGCACCTAGCTGTTCTTAAATAAATTCTTAGGGCCAGGCATGGTGGGTCTTGCCTGTATTCCCAGCACTTTGGAAAGCGAGGTGGGCAGATCACTTGAGCCCAGGAGTTTACCACCAGCCTGGGCAACATGGGGAAACACTGTCTCTACAAAAAATAAAAATAAATAGCTTGGCATGGTAGTGTGTGCCTGTAGTCCCAGCTACTCGGGAGGCTAAGGTGGGAGGATTGCTTGAGTCCAGGAGGTTGAGGCTGCAGTGAGCAGAAATTGCGACATTACACTCCAGCTTGGGTGACAGAGTGAGACTCTGCCATGAAAAAAATAAAATAAATTCTTAGAAGTGAAAATTGTCAAAGGGCATGCCCATTTAAATCACTTTTTCATATATAGTGCCAAATTATCTCACAGTATTGAAAATATCTCTGTACATGCCTCTCTCCTCCAATAGTGTGGGCTCAGTGAAGGCAGGATCTCCAGTGCCTCGCTCAGTGCTCGGCAAATGGTAGATGACTAGTGTTCACTGACTGAATAATGAGTTGGATAACTTAAATGAGAAGGCCTTCATTACATAAGCAAAACCTTGCCAGTGTGGTCACAGAAGTCTACAATTGGTACTCTTGGCCTTTTCTGAAAATCTATAGCCTAATTGGCAATAATATTTTAAATTTTCATTTCTCAGAAGAGATTGTTTTATATACCACAGTGAAAATAATAAATTACTCTGGGAGGATAATTAGTTGTAAAAATATATCACCAGAAGATTTATAGTTTTGAAACAAGGACCAAGGGCAGTGAGAGAGAGAGAGAGAGAATTTCAGAAATCTGTATTTAGAAACAAGATGGAACATTTTCCAGCTGAGATAGCGTTTAGGAGAGCCAGGTTTGATTCCTTTCAGTGCTGTGGTTTCATAGCTTACATTCTGTAATTAAATGTGTGATGAGGTATGCCAAAGTAAACAGAGAGGAAAGAATGCAGGACTAGTCATTAGGAACAAAGTTTGAACCTGGGGCCAACGGAGGGAATTTCCCTTGCACTGGCTTTCTTATTCCTGGTTAACGCTATAGTTTCCTTTCTGGCTTAAATTTATAACTTTTTCTTTTTTTTTAGCATTTATGCTTTCCAGATATATGAATACAAATTCATTCCCATATCACCATCATCAGCTTTATTATATGCTAAAGCATAGAAGTTAGGTGACTTGCCTAAGGTCAGTCAATAATTTGGGAACCATAGAGCAGAATGGCACCTCGTGCTAATAGGAATAAAAACACCCCCAGGGAGATCAGAAAAAGGAGAGCAGTGAGGGATGATTAATGTTTCTAGATGTTAAAATATATTATAAATTTACTGTAATTAAGTTAGTGTATCACTGATGCATAAATCCAGAAGACAAAAGGCTCGTGCCAATTTAATATATTGCAAAGTTAGTATTTTACATCAGGGAAAACCGTGGATTATTCAATGAATGGTTTTGAAACAACTGGTTAACTGTGTAGAAAAAAGATAAAGTTAAACCTTTAAATTCCACGTATATTAAATATATAAAGTGAAGAATTAAAATGTAAAACCACCCAAAGAAAATATGGAAGAGGTTTTTTTTTTTTTAAGTTTTACAGCAGAGAAGGTCTTTCTAGGCATAAGACAAGACTCAGAACCCATTAACAAAAAAAACTTGACCTTATAAAAAAGTGAAATTTCATCATGGATAAATAAAATTCAATAAAAGACAAACGGTGAAAAAAGTATACCAGGGGATGATATTTGTAAGGCAGAAGACAAAAGGCTCTTGTATTAAGAGGTCTTGTATATCAATAAGGAAGAAGCCAATGGCTCAATAGAAAAACAGGCTATGGATGGCCGGGTGTGGTTGCTCATGCCTGTAATCCCAGCACTTTTGGAGGCCGAGGTGGGTGGATCACCTGAGGTCAGAAGTTCGAGGCCAGCCTTGTCAACATGGTGAAACCCCGTCTACTAAAAATACAAAAGTTAGCCAGGCGTGGTGGCGGGTGCCTGTAGTCCCAGCACTCAGGAGGCTGTGGCAGGAAATCACTTGAATCCAGGAGGCAGAGGTTGCAGTGAGCCAAGATTGCGCCACTGCACTCCAGCCTGGGTGACAGAGGGAGACTCCGTCTCAAAAAATATATATATTATAATAATAATAAAAGACAAATAGGCTGTGGATATGGATGGGCAGTTCACAAAAATAAAAAGGGCTTATAAACTTTTTTTAAATGCTCAACATTATTCAAAGTTACTTAAACACAAATAAAAACAAATGAGAGTGAGATACATTTTCACCTGCCTAACTGGCAAAGATCAAAGTGGTTCATATTACCCGGTGTTAACAAGTATTTCGTCATACATGGTTAGTAGGAGTATAAATTGGTGCAAATTTTTAGGATGTATTTGTCAATACCTATTAATTTAAAATATATACTTAAGAGTTTCACTACTGAAATGTATGCTACAAATGCAGAAAAATGCATGCAAAAATGTAAGCACAAGAATCTTATTGTAGCATTATCTTAATAGCAAAATATTAAAACAACCTGCATATCTATCAATAGTGAACTAGGAAAAATGATGGCACATCCACACAATGAACTGTAGTGCAACAATAAAAAGTAACGTAAGGAAAGATCTCTGGCCTGGGTGTGGTGGCTCACCTGTAATCCCAGCACTTTGGGAGGCTAAGGCAGGTGAATCACCTGAGCTCAGGGGTTCAAGACCAGCCTGACCAACATAGTGAAAACCTGGCTCTACTAAAAATACAAAAAATTAGCTGGGCATGGTGGTGGGTGCCTGTAATCCCAGCTACTTGGTAGGCTGAGGCAAGAGAATTGCTTGAACCCGGGAGGCGGAGGTTGCAGTGAGCCAAGATTGTGCCATTGCACTCCAGCCTGGGCAACAGGAGTGAAATTCTGTCTCAAAAAAAAAAAAAAAAAAAAAGATCTCTGGTCTTTAAGTGAAGAAAACAAGATGCAAAACAGTGAAAAATATCTGTCTATCTCTCTACTATGTGTGTACATATAGGAAATTCGTATGGACAACACATAGATGGATATAAATGCTTACACATGCATAGATGATTGTGGAATGATAAAGCACAAGTTGTTTTTTTTAGATGGAGTCTCACTCTGTCTTCCAGGCTGGAGTGCAGTGGCGCAATCTTGGCTCACTGCAACCTCCACCTCCCACGTTCAAGTGATTCTTGTGCCTCAGCCTCCTGAGTAGCTGGGATTACAGGTGTGCACCACCATGACCAGCTAATTTTTGTATTTTTAGTAGAGACGGGGTTTCACCATGTTGGCCAGGCTAATCTCAGGTGATCCACCTGCCTTGGCCTCCCAAAGTGCTGGGATTACAGGCATGAGCCACCGTGCCCGGCCAAAAGCACAAGTTCTTATTAGTGGTTGTTTCTGAGGAGGGTGAAGGTCTGGAATGGTAGAAAAATATCTCCTTTTCATTGTATATACTTTATTATGGTTTGAATTTTTACTACTTGCATTAGTTGCGTATTGTTGCATAACCAATTAGCAGAAACTCAGTGGCTTAAAACAACACCCATTTATTATACCATAGTTTGCATGGACCAGGAGTCAGGGATGGCTCAATGGGTCCTCTGCCCAGGGTCTCACGAGGCTGCAATTAAAGTGTCGGCCTGGACTGCAGTTTCATCTTAGGTTTGGGGTCCCTTCCAAGCTCAGGTGGTAGTTGGCCTCGTTCACTTCTTCACAGCTGTTGAGCTTACAGCCGCTTGCTTCTTCAACACCAGCAGGTCAGAGTCTCTGATCTCTAGATCCTCTTTTAAAGAGCTCACTTCATTAGGTTAGCTCCACTCAGAATAACATCCTTTTGAATTCACTTAAAATCAACTTTAGGGACTTTATATCTGCAAAATTCCCTCACTTTTGCCATATTCTATCAACTAGAAGTGAATCACTGCTTCCATCTGGATTCAAAGTGAGGGAATAATACAATGGCGTGGACACCAGGGAGCAGGAGTCACAAGGGCCTTCTTAGAATTCTGCCTACCACATTAGTATTACCCATAATAACCATCACCCAAACCACCACAACATATGGAATACTTACATAGAGCTTATTTTGTAGTGGGCACTGTTTCAAACATTTTGCATGTATTAAGTCACTTAATGATCAGAACAATCCTATGAAGTAGGTATTCTTATTACCTTCATTCCAGGGATGAGTTTAACTTGCCCAAGGTCAAAGAGCTTATAAGTGCTGAAGCTAGCACTAGAACCCAGGCAGTCTATGTCCAGAGTTCTGTGTTCCTCATTATATTATGTATACATTTTTCAAATACAATGTTTAAAAAAAAAAAAAAACTTGCTTTCCAGCCTGGGCAACAAAGTGAGACCCGGTCTCTACAAAAAAATCAAAAAAATTAGCAGGGTGTGGTGACACACACCTGTGGTCCCAGCTACATGGGAGGCTGAGGTGGGAAGATCACTTGGTCCCAGGAGGTTAAGGCTGCAGTGAGCCTTGTTTGTGCCACTACACTCCAACCTGGGTGACAGAGCCACACTCTGTCTCAAAAAAAATTTTTTTTAAAGTTTTTCAGTTACTAAAGTTCTATAACAAATATGTCAAACTTGTGGCTTAAACAACCACAGCATTTATTTTGCTCATGAATCTGTTCTTTAAACAGGGTAAGGCTTGGCAGGGATGACTCATGTCTGCCCCAGTCAGCACCAGTTGGAGGGTTTGGAGGCTGGAAGCTGGAATCATCTGGAGGACTCACCTCATTCCCATATCTGGCAGTTGATGCTGGCTGTCGACCAGGGACCTTAATTCCTGTCCACATGGGCCCCTCCATGTGGCTAGTTTGACTACCTCACAGCATGGTGGCTGGGTTCCAAAGTTAAGTATCCCATGAGTGAGAGAGAGAGCCAGATGGAAGCCATGTTGCCTTTTAGGTTCTGTCTTGGAAATTAAGTTCACTTCTGTTGCATTTGATTAGTCAGAGCAGTCACAAAATCCTATCCAAGTTTAAGGAGAGGGAAAATAGACTTCACCTCTTGACGTAGAGTGTCAAGGTTCTGTAAGAGCATGAGGGCCTGAAATATTGCTGTCAACCTTCCACAAAAAGGTTGATTAATTTATTCTCCTCTCTCACAGCTAGCCTGTAACCAAACCATTCCAATAATTTATCTATCCTTTTCTTTAAAAGCATCAAGAAAAAGATGCCACAACCTTAAGTAATAAAACATCAAAGTATTGTCCATTTTTCTTTTTCCTGTTTTAGTATTCCTGAAGCACTTTTCTCCTTCCACTTCCTTTAGGGCAGTGGTCCTCAACCTTTTTGGCACCAAGGACCGATTTCGTGGAAGACAATTTTTTCCATGGACGGGATGGTTCCAGGATGAAACTATTCCACCTCAGATCATCAGGCATTAGATTCTCATAAGGAGGGTGCAGCCTAGATCCCTAGCATGTGCAGTTCACAATAGAGTTCAAGCTCCTATAAGAATCTAATGCTGCCGCTGATCTGACAGGAGACAGGGCTCAGGCTATAATACTTGCTTGTCTGCCACTCACCTCTTGCTGTGCAACCGGGTTCCTAACAGGCCATGGAATGGTACTGGTCCATGGCCTTGGAGTTGGGGACCCCTGCTTTAGAGTGAAGAACAAGTGAAATTTTAAGCTTAGGTATTGGTCACTGACTTTGATGATTGTTTTCCTTCTTTGGGCTGACACTATAAGGTTCTTCAGGGAAGAATTCTGAGTTAGAAATGTCTAGGACACCTCAGCTCATCTTCTTAAAAAAAAAAAAAGGGAGGAAGGATGAAATAGATACAGCCATTCAGTCATTCATCCATTTAACAAAAATGTGTTGAGTCCCCACCTTGTGCTGAGCACAGCCCTAGGGAATGTATCCATCCTAGAGATGGAGACGACGTCTGTATCCTAGAGATGGAGACAATGTGTCTGCTCTCAAGGTGATTTTCTTTCATGGGGAAAGTCAAACACAACCACTCTTACAGGTCTTCAACTGGGTCTTCGTCTTGTCTAGGATTGACTAGACAAGCCTTGTAATTAGAACGCGTGTGGACATGCACCACTTATTATCAGTTAGTGTAGTAGGCTCAGTCAAGGCAAACACCATCTTAGTATAGTAGCCCCAGGATATTATTAGTTAATACAAAACCAGTTCAAAGATACGTTAGTGAAAGGGACCAACTAGTCCCTCTCAGCAGTCCAGTTGAGTGCTGGAGTTCTCAAAACTAATGTAAGCATTCAATATTAATTATTAAAATTAACTATGCAGTTCCCAAACTATGTGCTGAGGCAACCTAGAATGCTGAAACAAACTCAGTGGTGCTGTAAGATATTTTAAAATTTTCAGAGAAACAGAGACATCTGTTGGACATGGCACAACTAATACCATTAGGTTGTTCAAATCTAACTAAATAAAAGAAACTGGCCAGGCGTGCTGACTCACATCTGTAATCCCAGCACTGTGGCAGGCTGAGACGGGCGGATCACCTGAGGTCAGGAGTTTGAGACCAGCCTGACCAACATGGTGAAACCCTGTCTCTACTAAAAATACAAAAATTAGCCAAGCATAGTGGCAGGCACCTGTAATCCCAGCTACTCGGGAGGCTGAGGCAGGAGAATGGCTTGAATCTGGGAGGTGGAAGTTGCAATGAGCCGAGATTGCGCCATTGCATTCCAGCCTGGGTGACAGAGCGAGACTCTGTCTCAAAAAACAAACAAACAAAAACAGAAACTGGTATTTCTTTCGGACTAGTGGTGCAGTTAAAAAAAATTACTGAGACATTAAGGGCATCAACTGTGAGCCAAGAAAGTGTGGGAACCTCTAGTATGCCTCATCCATCAATTTTCCTGATATTTCCTTGTTTTTTTTCTAAGTGAACACGTACTGCTTGAGTCATTCTTTCTTTGGGAGAACATCTTCACCTGCCTGGGTCTCCTGCAGGGCCTGCTGCCTGGGCCATCAGAGGGCCTCTCCACGTGGACATCATTTCCAATCTCTCCCCACTGCTACTACCTCCCTGCAGCCTCCTCCCCATAGCTGACCTGGCTTCAGTGTTCCTTCACCCCAGGCTCTGGCATCCCTCTGTGGAAATAATCAAGTGTTAATCCTTATCAGTGCCATCTGGGGATATGCAGAATTTGCATCCTGGTCCCTTCCTCTCTGCCAAGTTATTGTTACTCAGCAAAAGGTAAGGGTGAGGGAAACACTGTGAAGTTCTTCCCTTCTGGGCTATGGTTGGTTCAGCATCCCCAAATTAATTTTCTGTTGAACCCCCAGTGAGGTGAGAAAGTCCTATCCCTTTCACTAACGTATCTTCGAACTGATTTCTTATTAACTAATATCCTAGGGCTACTATACTAAGATGGCGTTTGCCTTGACTGAGCATACTACACTAACTGATAATAAGTGGCACATGTCCACACATGTTCTAATTACAAGGCTTCTTTCCTGGCCTTTGTGGTGGTGGTGTGGGGCGGGGGCAGGGGTGGGGAGATGAAGTAGCTGAATAAGAAAAGGACAGGAAAAGCATTTAGCTCTTGCCACCACATTAATGTGATAACCACACAATAGAAGGATGCAGAAGAATGTACTCAAGTGGGAGCCGTAGCTCCGTCTTGGAGTCAGATTGAGAAGGTCTAAGATATTTTACAGAACAGGACACACTTGAGGAACTCTCTCTTAAGTAACGGCTACCCAGATATTTAAGTGGTGGAGGAAGAGCTTCTCGGAGAACAGCATGCGCTTAGGGAGCCAGACCATGTTCAGTTCTAGGCACTGCAAACAGTCCAGCGCTCTGCGCAGAAGCTGGACTTGATCCAAAAAGGGTACAATCCAGGAGACAGGGAATGTGCCTGGTTTGCTTAAGGTAGGGGTGACTTGTTTAGATATTATTTTTAGTGGGTTTTTGTTGTTGTTGTTGTTGCTGTTTTGGTTTTTTTGTTTGTTTTTTTGAGACAATCTCTCTCTGTCGCCCAGGCTGGAGTGCAGTGGCCCGATCTCGGCTCACTGCAACCTCTGCCTCCCAGGTTCAAGTGATTTTCCTTCCTCAGCCTCCCTAGTAGCTGGGACTACAGGGGCCCACCACCTGTATTTTTGTATTTTTATGCCCCACTAATTTTTGTATTCTTAGAGATGGGGTTTTACCACATTGGCCAGGCTGGTCTTGCACTGACCTCAAGTGATCAGCCCGCCTTGGCCTTCCAAAGTGCTGGGATTACAGGCATGAACCACTGCACCCAGCCTTCAGTGCTTTATTTTTAGATTGTAAATAGCCCATATTAAGAGGCAGCCCACATTATACTGAGTCTGTATAGAGGCTTCTTAGCTGCTATGCCTCTAACCTCTGAAGTTCTTGATGGGAAGTGTACATAGCTACAAGACACCAATTAAAATCTGGGAGCTTTTGGATTCAGCTCCCAATTATCACCTCTAGGAAGAAAGGCAAGCCTGATCATGCCATTCTCAGGCTTAAACCTTGCAATGCTTCTGCATTGCCTCAAGGTAAGTTCCTAAGTCCTTAAAAGGTATACAGGGTTCTCCAGGACCCAGTCCTGGTTAGCTTACCGACTTCAACTGTTGTCACTCTCCCACCTCAAACACTCTGCTCCTGTGTTTCCTACAACCCCACTGACCAGCTGCCACTCAAGGCTTTTGTAAATGCTATTCCCTCTGCCTTCAGGGAGCTTCTCAGCAGTTCTCCATCACCTTATTAACTTTCACCTGAAGACCTCTTACTCAGCTACTGGTTCTCAGGGAGCTTCCCTGTCTGCCCTAGGGGGACCTCCAAGCCCCTGTGCGTGACCTGACTGCAGCACTTACCACCGTATACTGAAATGTCCTGTCTCCCTGTCCATTTTCCAACTAGCCTAGAGATCTTTTAAGATGGGGCCTGGTTTTTTCCACCATTAGAATATTAGTTTTTAATACAAGGCCTGCTACATAATAGGAACACATTAAACATTTGTTCAATTGCTAACTGAACCAGTATTCTGTGAGGGCAAATATTGTATTCATTTCAATCAAAAGGGCTATGAACGTTCAACTGATAAAAGACTTTTTTTTTTTTTTTTTTGGCAACGGAGTCTCACTCTGTCACCCAGGCTGGAGTGCAGTGGCATGATCTTGGCTCACTGCAACCCCTGCCTCCCAGGTTCAAGTGATTCTCCTGCCTCAGCCTCCTGAGTAGCTGGGATTACAGGCATGTGCCACCACACTGGCTAATTTTTGTATTCTTAGTAGAGATGGAATTTCACCATGGTGGCCAGGCTGGTCTTGAGCTTCTGACCTCAGGTAATCCGCCCACCTCGGCCTCCCAAAGTGCTGGGATTACGGTGTGAGCCACCACGCCTGGCCCTGATAAGACTTTTATGAATTAAAATTTTTTTCATGGAGAATAGAGAAATGGTTTTTCTAAAGATGCAGTAGTTCTACATGGAGAAAATAAAGGACAAATACAACCAAAAGTGTTGATATCGAGGGAGAAAAACATATCCCAAGAATGAACTTAACTGACAAGGCAAGTTGCAGGCCATTTCCCCAGAATTTGAGGAGCCCCAGCATTACTTGGACAAAGAGCTGGAGAGTATTAAAAAATAGAGCAGGAAGGAATCTTGGGAAGCATCTGGCCTATCCCTCGTTGGCTCAGAACAGATGAGTGACTTCTCCAAAGACACCAGGAACACAGCGATGTCCAGGTCATAGTGACTTTAGAAAGTGGTTTCAGGAGTACGGGAGGTGGCCCACCAGCTTGTATTAAACAAAGAAAACCACTAACAAACTACAACAACTGAAAATACTGAAGCAATCATAGCAGGTAGAATATAGTAATGGCCTCCAAAGATTCATCCCAGTCCCTGGAACCTGGCAAAAGAGGCTTTGTAGACTTGATTAGAACCTTCAGCTGAGGAGATGATCATGGATTATCCAGGTGGGCCCAGTCTAATCACATGGGTTCTTAAATCAGAGAACCTTTCCTGGCTGTGGTCAGAGGAGGGTGTGACTATGGAAGGAGGATGAGGCAGACATGATATGAAAAGGGATTGATCTGCCATTGCTGGCTTTTAAGACTGAATAAAGGGCCACAAGCGAAGGCCTGCAGGTTGTCTGAGTCAGTTTGGGCTGCCATAACAAAGTACCATAGACTAGCCAGGCGTGGTGGCTCATGCCTGTAATCCCAGCACTTTGGGAGGCCAAGGCGGGTGGATAACCTGAAGTCAGGAGTTCGAGACCAGCCTGACCCACATGGTGAAACCCCCGTCTCTACTAAATACAAAAAATTAGACAGGCATGGTGGCATATGCCTGTAATTCCAGCTACTTAGGAGACTGAGGCAGTAGAATTGCTTGAACCCAGGAGGCGGAGGTTGCATTGAGCCGAGATTGCACCATTGCACTCCAGCCTGGGCAACAAGAGCGAAACTCCGTCTCAAACAAACAAACAAACAAACAAACTAAAACCATAGACTAGGTGGCTTATAAACAACAAAAATTTATTTCTTATAGTTCTCAAGGTCGAGTTTCTGATGAATGTTCTTTTCTGAGTTGCACACACTGAATTGTCACTATAACCTCCCAGGGTAAAAGAGGCAAGAGAGCTCTCTGGAGTCTCTTTTATAAGGGTACTAATCCCATTCATGAGGGCTCTGCCCTACCAACGGCCCCACCTACCAATGCCATCACAGGGGGATTGTATGCATTTTGGGGGGGATACACTGAGTCTATAGCACAGGTGGTATCTAGAAGCTGAAAAAGACAAGGGAGCAGATGCTTCCCTAGAGCCTCCAGATGGACACTTTCCTGCTGATGCCTTCATTTTAGTTCAGTGAGACCTGTGTTGGATTTCTGACATACAGAACTACAGGATAATAAATGTGTCTTGTTTTAAAGCACTAAGTTTGTGGTCATTTATTACAGCAGCAAAAGAAAAGTAATACTGGATACACAGACAGAAACTCATACCCTATAACCCCTAAGCAGTCCAAGTAGGCAGAATTCCCCACTTCCATACTTCCTTTCCACCCTTGTGTAGTTTTCAAAGATATCTTGAAGTTGATTTTCATCTGATCTCACCTGGATTGGTATGTGGAGAAGGAAGCAGAGGGCTTGCAGAGTGGTTTGTCTTAGATGTCACACCCTGGGAATGGGAGAGCCCTTTCCAGGATTGGCCTGGGGCCCAAGCCATCTTCTCTGGAGGCCAGATTGCACAACAGCAACCTATGCCAATCATTTTAGAATCTAGAGAAACATCAGAGTCTCTGCTGGCCAGGGAACCAGGCCTACCACTGAGAGACTATTGTCAGACATTGAGCAATCAGCTGTGGACCTCCAGGAAGAGGGAACTGTGGTATTTACACATGGCTTTCCAAGAGAAACAGGGCCTCTGCGGCATACAATGTGTTCCTAATAGTACTCTCAGGAATACTTTACTACTGTCATTAAGATATGTTATATGTGCCTGTTATGTAACCACTGTCTCACATTTTAGACTTTATTTAGTATCACCCAGATATTTAGGGGAAATTTTCTCTCTGCCTTCCACTTTATGTGCATGCTGTCAATATCACTGACCTGGAAACTTGGGCAGTGCTCAATATAAGACCAATTAATACTAAATGAGTAAGGGGGTGTGAATTCAGATGACCACCTTCTTTGAAGGCTCACACAGAAGTCTTAGGAAGATCACGGTATGTGCTAGACCTCTAAACTGACATTCCCCTCCTGTTCAGGCATTTGTGGGGTTGATGGAATTGGAATGCTGCCCAGACCTTGAAGCAACAATATTAATTGTGATACTGGATATGTAAGTCAAACTGACTCCTTGCAAAGTCAGAAGAAATGGTAAAATGCTTCATACACTCTTTCATTATTATTGTTATTTCAGGCAAGTAAAGAAATGCCAAGGAGATGCAGGTGGCAGAACCTTTGATTTATGCAACGTGCAAAGTAATTGTGGAGACTGATTATTAACATGAGTTTCTCAGATCAATGAAATGGCTGTGAAGTTTCTGGCTTGGAATAGATCTTGGTATGTAGCTGGAGTCTGATGAAATAACAAATTAAATAATAAGGACAGCTATGTGGGCTTAACTGAGGTGCTGAATCCAAAGTGGAAACAGAGTAGCTTATCAGTAGCTCGGCTCACTGACCCACGAGAACAATCAGCACCAGTCTGAGGTGTGTTACAGGGAGAGTCAGGTGCTGGTGTCAGGCCAGACCTGCTCTGTAGACTGAGAATTGCATTTGTGATAGCAAATGGAGATACCTCTATGTAATATAAAAGTATACATGCTTATTGTAAAACATGATACAATATATAAAGTAAAAGCAGAAGTTCCTCATGACCCACTCCCCGAACTCCTAAGGTGACCACTGTAAATTGCCTGGTAGCTAGGTTTCAGAATTGTTTTCTACACTACACACATGTATATGCCTATTTTACAAAAATGGAATCATCTTGTTTTATTACTGGCTTTTATTTTTAAAATATTTCATACAGACATTTTTGCATATCATTACATATATCTACTTCATCCATTTAAATGATTTAGCCATTAGTATTCCATTGTTTGCACAATAGCTTAGGCTACTAATCCTCTAGTCAGACTTTCAGGTGATTTCCAGTTTTGTCTCATTTTATTTTTGCCATCTGAAGCAACCAATATAAATCCCTCTCCTTTGTATACTTACTTGTTTGTTTCTTAGAATAAATTCCTAAAATAGAATTTCTGAGTGAAATGGCTTGTACTTTTAAAGCATGTTACCAAATTTATCTCTAGCAAGAAAGTGTGACTTTATTGTTTCACCAACAGTGCCCATTTCCTTACACCTCTTGCCAATACTATTATCAATCTTTTTAAAATGTACCAAACTGAGAATTTTAAAAAACCCTTGTTGATGTTTTATTTTGCATTTTAGTTACATTAAATATCTTGGGATTTACATTTTAATAGATTGTTTCTATAACATAACAATTACAATACTTGTAATAATTTGCAATAATCAGAAATAAGCATTTCTTTCTTTCTTTCTTTCTTTTTTTGAGATGGAGTTTTGATCTTTTTGCCCAGGCTGGCGTGCAATGGTGCAGTCTTGGCTCACTGCAACGTCTGCCTCCCGGGTTCAGGCGATTTTCCTGCCTCAGCCTCCCGAGTAGCTGGGATTACAGGCGCCCGCCACCACGCCTGGCTAGGTTTATTTTTTTTGTTTTTTTTTTTGTATTTTTAGTAGAGATGGGTTTCACCATGTTGATCTGGCTGGTCTTGAACTCCTGACCTCAGGTAATCCATCTGCCTCCGCCTCCCAAAATGCTGGGATTATAGGCGTGAGCCACTGTGCTTGGCCAGAAATAAGCATTTCTTGATGTAACTGAAAAGTTAAAAGTACTCCAATCACAAAATATCTATAAATTCATAACAAAACTAGGTGAAAATCAGCCTGTTACCACATCTGCAGATTCCATTAGAATTAAGTTCAGTATGTCTTTTCATCACGTGAAACAGACATAATGAGTCACACAGAAGAAATTACAAATTAAGATATTCCTTAAGGGCTCTAGCTTTAGAACTTTGTGAATAAAATTTAGATCAACATTTTCTTTTTTTAAGGTCATGATTTGGGCCCAGAGGAAAAACCATAGGAAAATAAATAGAAAACTTTTGACAGACACATTATTATTATTATTATTATTTGAGATGGAGTCTGGCTCTTGTCTCCCAGGCTGGAGTGCAATGGCATGATCTCGGCTCACTGCAACCTTTGCCTCCCAGGTTTAAGTGATTCTCGTGCCTCAGCCTCCCAAGTAGCTGGGATTATTAGGCACCCACCACCATGTCTGGCTAATTTTTGTCTTTTCAGTAGAGATGGGTTTCACCATGTTGGCCAGGGGCTGGTCTCGAACTCCTGACCTCAAGTGATCTGCCCACCTCGGCTTCCCGAAGTGCTGGGATTACAGGCATGAGCCACCGTGCCTGGCCCAGACACATTATTGTTTGGCCATATATGTATTATATTTTGTAGTTAGTGCATCACAGACCATCTAACATGATAGACATTTGGCAGGATACTCTGCCACACTAGTAAAATCCCATTAAATTCCTCTTTGTCTCCCCCACATGCATGTGTGACAACATTCAGAAGAGGGCACAAAATATATAAAATAGTGAACACTGCTTGCCAAATGATGCATAATTGCTTTCAGTCCCGTACATTTCCATTGAGATCCAACCATATATGGTGAGGAAGAAACCAGCACAATTGTCAAAAGTGCTTGCGCATGGTAGCTAAACTCCTCAGCATGGCACCCACACCAGCCATCAAGGAGTGAGAGTCACTTCTATGCCCCATAAATCAGAAGACTTTACTGGTTTCTAATTTGTGGGGTAGACATTTAGACTCATCATATTTGCATTTTACTGCTTCATAATCTGGTATATGAAATAGATTGCTAGGTGGCTAAGTTTGCTTTTCAGGGAGAATTTAAAATGCAACACAATATGCATCATTATCCATGCTCAGGAGGCCATGGCACTTAAAATATGGCACAGTTATATGTGAAAGATTCTACAGAAGTCCACACTCAGAGGTTTGAGCATGTCACCTACTCCATCATCCTGATGTTTTGTGTTGTTGCCATAAAATTGTGCAAGGTGCCAATGAGCCTTATAGTTCTGTTATACCACAAATCAGACTGTATGTGCAGACTATGCATACAGATAATGTGGAAAAAAAAAACCCTTGTGTTTTCTTTGGAACAAGATATAAAAAGCAGAAAGAATTTGAAATTCTCTTGAAAGCTGTAAAAGTAGGCTTGACAGTCACTGGGCTCATCCAGTTTGAAGGCAGAGCACAGGACTGAATGACCTCACTCATCATTCTGTAGCTCTGGGAAACAGAGTCTGTCAACTGAAACTCTTAGTAAAAAAGTATATCCTTCAATAAAAGTCCATAGGATGGATTGAAAAATACCCCTGGGTTTCATATAAGTTGAAAACATAAGCCAGGTGCAATGGCTCACACCAACACTTTGGGAGGCCAAGGCAAAAGGATCATTTGAGGCCAGGAATTTGAGACCAGCCTGGGCAACATAGTGAGATCCTGCATCTACAAAAAACAAAACAAAACAAACAAACAAACAAACAAAAAACATTAAAAAATTAGCTGGGCATGATATTGCACCTGTAGTCCCAGTTACTCAAGAGGCTGAGGTGGAAGGAGTGCTTGAATTTGGGAGGTCAAGGTTGCAGTGAGTTGCAGTCATGCCACTGCACTCCAGCCTGGGTGACAGAGCAAGGCCTTGTCTTAAAAAAAAAAAAAAAGAAAAGAAAAAAAGAAAAGGAAAAAAAAAAGGCCGGGAACGGTGGCTTATGCTCGTAATCCCAGCACTTTGGGAGGCCAAGGCGGGTGGATCACGAGGTCAGGAGATCGAGACCATCCTGGCTAACATGGTGAAACCCCGTCTCTACTAAAAATACAAAAAAATTAGCCGGGCATGATGGTGGGCGCCTGTAGTCTCAGCTACTTGGGAGGCTGAGGCAGAAGAATGGTGTAAACCCAGGAGGTGGAGCTTGCAGTGAGCCGAAATCGGGCTACTGCACTCCAGCCTGGGTGACACTGCAAGACTCTGTCTCAAAAAAAAAAAAAAAAAAAAAAAAGGAAAATGTAAACCTTTACCAGTTCTGCATACTTTGTGGCTTGTGCTGTCTGCTTTCTCTTCTCTAAGGTTCTAAGGTGCTTTCTCTTCTCTAAGGAATTGGTCAAATCTTCTTTATCAGGCCATCTCCAAAGACTCTAACCTGCTGTCAGTTGGCAACACTTGGGTCAAGGGTCAAGGGCACCCTCCTGTGGTATGTCAGTGTGGGGGAGGGAAGAGAATAGAGTGGGGTCATGAGGTCAGTATGATCAGTTATGCTTAAGCACCCACCCAAGTCTATGCCACTATCAGAAAGCTGTGGTGTAGCAGACATTCCATGTTACAATATTACACTACAATGTTCAGTAGTGAGTAACACGTTATCAAGTACCTGGCTGAAGTTAGATTGCATGAGTTGTAGTAAGCCAAGTCAGCATGCTTCCGTAACTACTTCAAAGACATATGGCCTAAAGTAGAACTGGGAAAAGCCCTCTACATAGACTATTCTGGATTGACTAATTTTATGATACACGAGGAAGTGCACAGTAATTTACACTGTACTGTACATTGCACTGATGGGTGACTGAACTTATACCACTGTACCGGTAGGGCCTTGGCAGAGTTAAATTGTACCCAGCAGAGGGCTGATGGACTTGGTGTTGAGGGTCATTTAAGAAATATTAAAGATATCGATAAGGCAGAACAGCTGGCTCAATTAAAAAAAAGAGAGATGAGGAAAATGAAGTTAAAGAAGCAGGATGGGTCTTCAAAATATCATTCCTGAACAGCAGCATCAACATCAATTGGAAATGTGTTGGAAATGTAAGTGATCAGGACCTACCAAATCAGAACTCTGGGGATGGGTCCCAAGCAGTCCAGGTTTTAACAAGCCCTGAATGTGATTGTGATGTATGGTAGAGTTTGAGAACTACTGGTCTAGAGAAAGGAAACAAAGCTTAAGATCTCAGAGGTGACCAGTATCATCTAAGAAGGAGATACAGGGGCCCACTGTACTGATAAGTGGCTGATGTGATGTGGCAATGAGAGTAGTGGCATAGAATAGGGGAATGCACAAGTCCAGGTTTTAGGCAGGTTATCTGTAACTGGGAAAGATAAAAGCAAGGGTTGGAATAAAAGGAAAAAGGGGATCCTTTTTGCTCATATCATCAAAGAAGGGGAAAGTGAGTCTTAGAAGGTGAGGAGGATTTGAAGTGAGCAACATAATGAGCTATCAAATGAAAAAAACTGCTCTCCCTCTCCCTCTCCCTCTCCCCATGGTCTCCCTCTCCCCATGGTCTCCCTCTCCCTCTCTTTCTACAGTCTCCCTCTCATGCTGAGCCGAAGCTGGACTATACTGCTGCCATCTCGGCTCACTGCAACCTCCCTGCCTGATTCTCCTGCCTCAGCCTGCCGAGTGCCTGCAATTGCAGGCGCGTGCCGCCACACCTGACTGGTTTTCGTATTTTTTTGGGGGAGACGGGGTTTCGCTGTGTTGGCCGGGCCGGTCTCCAGCTCCTAACCGCGAGTGATCCGCCAGCCTTGGCCTCCCGAGGTGCCGGGATTGCAGACGGAGTCTCGTTCACTCAGTGCTCAATGGTGCCCAGGCTGGAGTGCAGTGGCGTGATCTCGGCTCGCTACAACCTCCACCTCCCAGCCGCCTGCCTTGGCCTCCCAAGGTGCCGAGATTGCAGCCTCTGCCCGGCCGCCACCCCGTCTGGGAAGTGAGGAGCATCTCTGCCTGGCCGCCCATCGTCTGGGATGTGAGGAGCCCCTCTGCCCGGCTGCCCAGTCTGGAAAGTGAGGAGCGTCTCTGCCCGGCTGCCATCCCATCTGGGAAGTGAGGAGCGCCTCTTCCCGGCCGCCATCACATCTAGGAAGTGAGGATCATCTCTGCCCGGCCGCCCATCGTCTGGGATGTGGGGAGTGCCTCTGCCCCACCGCCCCGTCTGGGATGTGAGGAGCGCCTCTGCCTGGCCGCCACCCCGTCTGGGAGGTGAGGAGCGTCTCTGCCCGGCCGCCCCGTCTGAGAAGTGAGGAGACCCTCTGCCTGGCAACCGCCCCATCTGTGAAGTGAGGAGCCCCTCCGCCCGGCAGCCACCCCGTATGAGAAGTGAGGAGCCCCTCCGCCCGGCAGCCACCCCATCTGGGAAGTGAGGAGCGTCTCCGCCCGGCAGCCACCCCGTCCGGGAGGGAGGTTGGGGGGGGTCAGCCCCCCGCCAGGCCAGCCGCCCCATCCGGGAGGGAGGTGGGGGGGTCAGCCCCCCGCCAGGCCAGCCGACCCATCCGGGAGGGAGGTGGGGGCGTCAGCACCCCCACCCGGCCAGCCGCCCAGTCTGGGAGGGAGGTGGGGGGGTCAGCCCCCGGCCCGGCCAGCCACCCCGTCCGGGAGGTGAGGGGCGCCTCTGCCCGGCCGCCCCTACTGGGAAGTGAGGAGCCCCTCTGCCCGGCCAGCCGCCCCGTCCGGGAGGGAGGTGGGGGGGTCAGCCCCCTGCCCGGCCAGCCGCCCCATCCGGGAGGTGAGGGGCGCCTCTGCCCGGCTGCCCCTACTGGGAAGTGAGGAGCCCCTCTGCCTGGCCACCACCCCCTCTGGGAGGTGTGCCCAACAGCTCATTGAGAGCAGGCCAGGATGACAATGGTGGCTTTGTGGAATAGAAAGGGGGGAAAGGTGGGGAAAAGATTGAGAAATCGGATAGTTGCCGTGTCTGTGTAGAAAGAGGTAGACATGGGAGACTTTTCATTTTGTTCTGTACTAAGAAAAATTCTTCTGCCTTGGGATCCTGTTGATCTGTGACCTTACCCCCAACCCTGTGCTCTCTGAAACATGTGCTGTGTCCACTCAGGGTTAAATGGATTAAGGGCGGTGCAAAATGTGCTTTGTTAAACAGATGCTTGAAGGCAGCATGCTCATTAAGAGTCATCACCACTCCCTAATCTCAAGTACCCAGGGACACAAACGCTGCGGAAGGCCACAGGGTCCTCTGCCTAGGAAAACCAGAGACCTTTGTTCACTTGTTTATCTGCTGACCTTCCCTCCACTATTGTCCTATGACCCTGCCAAATCCCCCTCTGTGAGAAACACCCAAGAATGATCAATAAAAAAAAAAAAAAGAAAAAAAAAGAAAAAAACTGAGAACTCTGACAGTGGTGAGCAAAGACCAGTTGGTTAAATGGGCCAAACTAAGTAATCGTTCCACCAGCCAAAAGAAACAGGAGCCAAGGGTGTCTGCCTAAGGGTCGGAGTGGGAAGGTTGCTGCCTCAGAAAGGGCCGAGTTAAAGAGGTGAAAATAAAATGGAGAGTTTTGACCGGGCACGGTGGCTCACGCCTGTAATCCCAGCACTATTGGGAGGCTGAGACAGGCGAATCACTTGAGGTCAGGAGTTCGAGACCAGCCTGGCCAACATGATGAAACCCCATCTTTACTAAAAATAAAAAAATTAGCCTGTTGTGGCAGGTGCCTGTAATCCCAGGCTGAGGCAGGAGAATCTCTTGAATCTGGGAGGCCGAGGTTGTAGTGAGCCGAGATCATGTCACTGCACTCCAGCCTGGGCGACAGAGCGAGACTCCATCTCAAAATAAATAAATAAATAAAATAAAATAAAAAAGGGAGTTTTTACCCATTCACAACAGGGATTCTTTTTTTTTATTATTATACTTTAAGTTCTAGGGTACATGTGGACAACTCGCAGGTTTGTTACATATGTATACATGTGCCATGTTGGTTTGTTACATATGTATACATGTGCCATGTTGGTGTGCTGCACCCATTAACTTGTCATTTACATTAGGTATATCTCCTAATGCTATCCCTCCCCCTCCCACCACTCCACCACAGGCCCTGGTGTATGACGTTTCCCACCCTGTGTCCAAGTGTTCTCATTGTTCAGTTCCCACCTATGAGTGAGAACATGCGGGGTTTGGTTTTCTGTCCTTGCAATAGTTTGCTCAGAATGATGGTTTCTAGCTTCATCCATGTCCCTACAAAGGACATGAACTCATCCTTTTTTATGGCTGCATAGTATTCCATGGTGTATATGTGCCACATTTTCTTAATCCAGTCTATCATTGATGGACATTTGGGTTGGTTCCAAGTCTTTGCTACTGTGAATAGTGCTGCAATAAACATACATGTGCATTTGTCTTTATAGCAGCATGAATTATAATCCTTTGGGTATACGCCCAGTAATGGGATGGCTGGGTCAAATGGTATTTCTAGTTCTAGATCCTTGAGGAATCACCACACTGTCTTCCACAATCGTTGAACTAGTTTACAGTCCCACCAACAGTGTCAAAGTGTTCCTATTTCTCACATCCTCTCCAGCACCTGTTGTTTCCTGACTTTTTAATGATCGCCATTCTAACTGGTATGAGATGGTATCTCATTGTGGTTTTGATTTGCATTTCTCTGATGGCCAGTGATGATGAGCATTTTTTCCTGTGTCTGTTGGCCACATAAATGTCTTCTTTTGAAAGTGTCTGTTCATATCCTTTGTCCACTTTTTAATGAGGTTGTTTGATTTTTTCTTGTAAATTTGTTTAAGTTCTTTGTAGATTCTGGATATTAGCCCTTTGTCAGATGGGTAGATTGTAAAAATTTTTCTCCCATTCTGTAGGTTGCCTATTCACTCTGTTGGTAGTTTCTTTTGCTGTGCAGAAGCTCTTTAGTTTAATTAGATCCCATTTGTCAATTTTGGCTTTTGTTGCCATTGTTTTTGGTGTTTTAGTCATGAAGTCCTTGCCCATGCTTATGGCCTGAATGGTATTGCCTAGGTTTTCATCTAGGGCTTTTACGGTTTTAGGTCTAACATTTAAGTCTTTAATCCATCTTGAATTAATTTTTGTATAAGGTGTAAGGAAGGGATCCAGTTTCAGCTTTCTACATATGGCTAGCCAGTTTTCCTAGCACCATTTATTAAATAGGGAATCCTTTCCCCATTTCTTGTTTTTGTCAGGTTTGTCAAAGATCAGATGGTTGTAGATGTGTGGTATTATTTCTGAGGGCTCTATTCTGTTCCATTGGTCTATATCTCTGTTTTGGTAGCAGTATCATGCTGTTTTGGTTATTGTAGCCTTTTAGTATAGTTTGCAGTCAGGTAGCGTGATGTCTCCAGCTTTGTTCTTTTTGCTTAGGGATTATCTTGGCAATGCAGGCTCTTTTTTGGTTCCATATGAACTTTAAAGTAGTTTTTTCCAATTCTGTGAAGAAAGTCATTGGTAGCTTGATGGGGATGGCATTGAATCTGTAAATTGCCTTGGGCAGTATGGTCATTTTCACAATACTGATTCTTCCTATCCATGAGCATGGAATGTTCTTCCATTTGTTTGTGTCCTCTTTTATTTTGTTGAGCAGTGGTTTGTAGTTCTTCCTTGAAGAGGTCCTTCAAATCCTTTTTAAGTTGGATTCCTAGGTATTTTACTCTCTTTGTAGTAATTGTGAATGGGAGTTCACTCATGATTTGGCTCTCTGTCTGTTATTGGTAGAGGAATGCTTGTGATTTTTGCATTGATTTTGTATCCTGTGACTTTGCTGAAGTTGTTTATCAGATTAAGGAGATTTTGGGCTGAGACGATGGGGTTTTCTAAATATACAATCATGTCATCTGCAAAGAGGAACAATTTGACTTCCTCTTTTCCTAATTGAGTACTCTTTATTTCTTTCTCCTGCCTGATTGCCCTGGCCAGAACTTCCAACACTATGTTGAATAGGAGTGGTGAGAGAGGGCATCCCTGTCTTGTGCCAGTTTTCAAAGGGAATGCTTCCAGTTTTTGCCCATTCAGTATGATATTGGCTGTGGGTTTGTCATAAATAGCTCTTATTGTTTTGAGATGTGTTTCATCAGTACCCAGTTTATTGAGATTTTTTAGCATGAAGGGTTGTTGAATTTTGTTGAAGGCCTTTTCTGCATCTATTGAGATAATCATGTGGTTTTTGTCTTTGGTTCTGTCTATGTGACGGATTGTGTTTATTGATTTGTGTATGTTGAACCAGCCTTGCATCTCAGGGATGAAGCCAACTTGATCATGGAGGATAAGCTTTTTGATGTGCTGCTGGATTCAGTTTGCCAGTATTTTATTGAGGATTTTTGCATTGATGTTCATCAGGGATATTGGTCTAAAATTCTCTTTTTTGGTTGTGTCTCTGCCAGGCTTTGGTATCAGGACGATGCTGGCCTCATAAAATAGGGAGGATTCCCTCTTTTTCTATTGGTTGGAATAGTTTCAGAAGGAATGGTACCAGTTCCTCCTTGTACCTCTGATAGAATTTGGCTGTGAATCTGGACTTTTTTTGGTTGGTAAGTTATTAATTATTGCCTCAACTTCACAGCCTGTTATTGGTCTATTCAAGGATTCAACTTCTTCCTGGTTTAGTCTTGGGAAGGTGTATGTGTCCAGGAATTTATCCATTTCTTCTAGATTTTCTAGTTTATTTGTGTAGAGATGTTTGTAGTATTCTCTGATGGTAGTTTGTATTTCTGTGGGATCAGTGGTGATATACCCTTTATCATTTTTTATTGCATCTATTTGATTCTTCTTTTCTTCTTTATTAGTCTTCCTAGCAGTCTATCAATTTTGCTGATCTTTTCAAAAAACCAGCTCCTGGAGTCATGGATTTTTTGGAGGGTTTTTTTGTGTTTCTATCTCCTTCAGTTCTGCTCTGATCTTAGTTATTTCTTGCCTTCTGCTAGCTTTTGAATGTGTTTGCTCTTGCTTCTCTAGTTCTTTTAATTGTGATGTTAGGGTGTCAATTTTAGATCTTTCCTGCTTTCTCTGGTGGGCATTTAGTGCTATAAATTTCCCTCTACACAGTGCTTTAAATGTGTCCCAGAGATTCTGGTATGTTGTGTCTTTGTTCTCATTGGTGTCAAAGAACATCTTTATTTCTGCCTTCATTTTGTTATGTACCCAGTAGTCATTCAGGAGCAGGTAGTTCAGTTTCCATGTAGTTGAGTGGTTTTGAGTGAGTTTCTTAATCCTGAGTTCTAGTTTGATTGCACTGTGGTCTGAGAGACAGTTTGTTATAATTTCCTTCTTTTACATTTGCTGAGGAGTGCTTTACTTCCAACTATGTGGTCAATTTTGGAATAAGTGCGATGTGGTGCTGAGAAGAATGTATATTCTGTTGATTTGGGGCGGAGAGTTCTGTAGATGTCTATTAGGTCCGCTTAGTGCAGAGCTGAGTTCAAGTCCTGGGTATCCTTTTTAACTTTCTGTCTCATTAATCTGTCTAATGTTGACAGTGGGGTGTTAAAATCTCCCATTATTATTGTGTGGGAGTCTAGGTCTCTTTGTAGGTCTCTAAGGACTTGCTTTATGAATCTGGGTGCTCCTGTATTGGGTGCATATGTATTTAGGATAGTTAGCTCTTCTTGTTGAATTGATCCCTTTACCATTATGTAATGGCCTTCTTTGTCTCTTTTAATCTTGTTGGTTTAAAGTCTGTTTTATCAGAGACTAGGATTGCAACCCCTGCCTTTTTTTATTTTGCATTTGCTTGGCAGATCTTCCTCCATCCCTTTATTTTGAGCCTATGTCTCTGCAGGTGAGATGGGTCTCCTGAATACAGCACACTGATGGGTCTTGACTCTTTATCCAATTTGCCAGTCTGTGTCTTTTAATTGGAGCATTTCGCCCATTTACATTTAAGGTTAATATTGTTATGCGTGAATTTGATCCTGTCATTATGATGTTAGCTGGTTATTTTGCTCGTTAGTTGATGCAGTTTCTTCCTAGCATTGATGGTCTTTACAATTTGGCATGTTTTTGCAGTGGCTGGTACCAGTTGTTCCTTTCCATATTTAGTGCTTCCTTCAGGAGCTCTTGTAAGGCAGGCCTGGTGGTGACAAAATCTCTCAGCATTTGTTTGTCTGTAAAGGATTTTATTTCTCCTTCACTTATGGAGCTTAGTTTGGTTGGATATGAAATTCTGGGTTGAAAATTCTTTTCTTTAAGAATGTTGAATATTGGCCCCCACTCTCTTCTGGCTTATAGAGTTTCTGCCAAGAGATCAGCTGTTAGTCTGATGGGCTTCCCTTTGTGGGTAACCCGACCTTTCTCTCTGGCTGCCCTTAACATTTTTTCCTTCATTTCGACTTTGGTGAATCTGACAATTATGTGTCTTGGAGTTGCTCTTCTCAAGGAGTATCTTTGTGGCATTCTCCACAACAGGGATTCTTAAGCCTGCCATTAAAGAAAGCTGGGCTTGGGGATGAGTAGAACATAGTTCAGTGGCAGAAGTTGTCCAGAAGCCAGCATGAATAACACAACTCAAGAAAAGAGAATGGTAGACTGGGAGGTTGGATCAGTGAAACAGCAAAGAGAGAAACACTAGGTGAAGGAAGTTAGTCTAGAGGATGGAGAAAAATTCACACGTGCAAATAAGGTACAATCTAACTTTCAATCACAACATTGTATTGACACAAATTCTTTCATTGGAAGCAAAAACAAAGTGCGGGCATGGGGAGGTGGTTGCTAGCTTTCCAGACATTACAATCACAACTTTTGTGGTCCATTTAGAGAAGGGGTCCCCAACTCCTTGGCTGTGGAGAGGTACTGGTCCATGGCCTGTTAGGAACTGGGCCACAGAGCAGGAAGTGAGTGGTGGGTGAGCGAGCATTATCACCTGAGCTCTACCTCCTGTTAGATCAGCTCCAGCAGTAGAGACCCATAGGAGCAGGAAACCTATTGTGAACTGCACATGTGAGAGATCTAGGTTGAAAGCTCCTTATGAGAATCTAATGCCGAATGATCTAAAATGGAACTGTTTCATCCTGAAACCATCCCCACCCCCCACCCCCCCCACCCCCGCCATCTGTGGAAAAATTGTCTTCCACCAAACTAGTCTCTCCAGTCTCTGGTGCCAAAAGGCTGGGGACTGCTGATTTAGAGGACAAGGAAGATTTCCGATGGTAGAGGTAGGAACCAAGATGAATCCACACATAAAATGTGCAGATTGTTTAAGCAAGGAGTTATGTTCAAAAGTGAATTCCCATTCTAGTAAAGAAAAGTTATGACAACCCAAAAAATGCCTATGTAGCATTCTTATGTATTTATTTTATGTTTATTTTTTAAGACAGTCTCCCTCTGTCACACAGGCTGCAGTGCAGTGGCCCCATCTCAGCTCACTACAACCTCTGCCTCCCAGGTTCAAGCCATTGTCTGCCTCAGCCTCCCGAATAGCTGAAACTACAGGTGCACACCAGCACGCCCAGTTAATTTTTGTATATTTAGTAGAGACGGGGTTTCACCATGTTGGCCAGGCTGGTCTCGAACTCCTGACCTCAAGTGATCTGCCTGCCTCGGCCTCCCAAAGTGTTGGGATTACAGGCGTGAGCCACCACGTCCGGTCACTATGTAGCATTCTTAAATAAGGCCCTATATTTTTAATAATATTTATTTGTTTAATATGAAGAAAGAAAAAGTAGAAAAGGTTTTGCAATTTAGTCAGGAATTGTTACACAAGATACAGACTTTATTTCCATGGATTTCTGAAGCCAGTGCTTAAAAAAAAAACTCTAATCAAATTTACCCCCACTATATAATATTTACCATTATACCAACCAAACTTATACAATAATTACTCTTGAAAAATAAGTAGACTGTAATATCTAATCAATTGCAAAATATAATAGATTGCAACCAATTTGTTAACAACAAGAAAAAAAACTCCCCTAAAGAGCTTGAAACTTCATAATAATTTACAGAATTCTGTTTAACTTAATATACAAGAAAATCTGCTGTGGATAAGGCATTGCTTTATGAACCCTCCATCTTTCCTCAGAGAATAAGGCACCAATCACTAACATTATAAATCACAAAACTGTAAGAAAATCTGAAGACAGCAGATGCCACATATGCCACAAAGAAAAGCAGGTACCTTTAGGGCACTGACTTTAATAAACTGTGCAAATATAAGATGTATAGCAACTAAATTTTCCTTCTCTAATAAAGAGGAATCATTTTAATAGAAGATCAACCTGAAAGAAAAAGGAAAAAGCAAATTTCCTAAAACTTTATTTTGAAAAAAATATATGCTGTCTTTCAGTATCAGGCAGAGTAAAATATTTTAGAATAGTATATAAAATAGTATATAAACAAACTGATAGCAACTAAAATAATTTTAATGGTACATTCAGGAATTTACATTTGAAATGACATTTCTGGTCTTTTTTTTGCATAAATTCAAATGTTATGGTTATGATCCAAATATCAACATTTTGTTAATGTTACTTATTATTTTCAAAACAGTTAAAACTAACACACGAGATTCTAGGCTAGAGATACCAAAAAATACTACTTCAGTAAAGTGTTACTGTAGCCAACATGTTTTAATAATTATTTCCTAAATTAATTTCTGAAATAATAAGCTAGATCTAATGTTAGCTACTGGATATTATAATGATGTGTCACAAGTGCTCTGAAGGTTTTGCCAGTAATCATAACTCATAAAGTATTCTGCAAATTAAATTTCACTCAGGATCAACATATATGAAAATAAATACATGTTAGCATTAACTATACATTTGTATAGTTAAATGATTCATATCATTTATTTGGTGATTTCACTATTTCAATATCTCAGGAAAATTGGATCCAAATATAATGTTAACTCTTTACAAATTAGTTACCCTAAAATTTGAGCTGTTTTTCGTTAGGAAATGGAATAAATTCCAGGTATATTTCCAGAAAATAAACTGGATGTTAATCTAAAAGAACTACTAGTAAAGCCAGATAAACAGAAAAAAACAATAAAAATATATTGTGGAATAAATGAAACTCTAATATTGCACTAGAGTTGTCATAGAAGAGAAGTAGAATAATAACAAGTATAATTTTTAAAAAAGTTGTATATGCTTCCTGAGCAAGAGGATTCCAGAATTATAATAACTAAATAATATAAACACCTAACTGTATTTTTAAAAATTAACTTTAATGTTGGCTACTCTTAATTATCATCATCTGAGCCATTTGCTTCTCTAAGACTGCCGTGTACCTCAGACATCAATACGAACTCCATGTTTTGAAGACATCATTTGTCTGGTTCCTGTTAAATACATAACGAATGAACAGATGTGAGGTAAAGATGATGTGATTATTACATAAAGCCAGAATGGCAAAGGAGAAGTTTTTCCAAATGGGCATATCCACAAACCATGACGAATCCCATCTCGGATATGATGTGAAGTCCAGGATATAAATAACATCCAGGGAAGAAAGCACCATGAGTCTTTGAGCTTGAAAAGGTGCATAGTAAATTTCAGGGTCAGAACCACAACGGGAATCACAGTAGAACAGTGAAGGAAAGGTCTTCGCGGGAGAGTCAAAGCAGCCTGAGGGAGCAAAGTAATAGCGAGTATCATTTCCTTTCTAGCAAAACAAAATTTTATACATGCTTCTTAATATTTTAAAATATTTTCCAGAGTCTATTGGACATGCAAAAGAAACATGTTCTATGCCACTTCAGGATACATATACCAAAATTATATATATATAAAAGAATATAAAAGTGTGAGCAGGATATCCTTTACATTAAAAATAAAATCAAGGTCTCAGGAATATGGTGATTAATTTTTTAAGTTTCCCATTATTTGCTTAGAAAATTCACAATATGAACATAATTTATAATCTAAGTGTACAGTTTGTGTAATTTGGAGTTTTATATAATTATCCAGGGCCTCTAAGAGCACTGTAAAAATATCTCACAACCAAATAAAATATTCTTTAGTTAAGGCAAAAGAGGGAAATATTTTTGTTATATCCATTTTATATTAGCTATAAACACTTTTGGAATTTATTTACAACATTTAGAAAAATTATATTATTTTAAATACATATTCTAAAATTGAGTTAAATAAACTTCAGTAAATTTCTTTTTTTTTTTTTTAGGTAGAGTCTTGCTCAGTTGCCCAGGCTGGTGTGCAGTGGCGCAATCTCGGCTCACTGCAATCTCTGCCTCTCGGGTTAAAATTCTCCAGCCTCAGCCTCCCGAGTAGCTGGGATCATAGGCACCTGCCACCATGCCCGGCTAATTTTTGTATTTTTAGTAGAGACAGGGTTTCACCATGTTGGCCAGGCTGGTCTCGAACTCCTGAACTCAGATGATCCACCCACCTTGGCCTCCCAAGGTGCTAGGATTACAGACGTGAGCCATGATGCCCGGCAAACTTCAGTAAATTTCTAAACCACTATCAAAATGTATACTCAATATCTGAACCAATAAAAATTTCAGGCTTAATCCCTGAATGATTCATGAGTAGGGTTTTGTTCTCACCTGCTTTAAAGACTAATTTGCGGCGAGATAATCCCTAAACAAAAATAAAGCTGAGGATAGTTATGATTGTCTAAATCTGAATCTCTGCACATATCCTCTAAAAGTATTATAAAACATGAAGGACAAATAAAACTACACAAAATCTCAAACCCTCAGCATAAACAGAAGCCAGAGAATGCCCATATTTGAAATTACCCATAAGTATTAACATAAACACCAAATCAGTGGGTTCTCTCTCTCACACTTCCATCCAAGTCAGGAAAAACTATATTGAAGAGAGAAGAGGGGAAACCTAAGATTGATCTAAAATTACCACTAGGAAGTTCAGTTTAAGTGTGAAAATACTGAAGAGTGTCCTGGTAGGTCACAGCACTAACTGCAGGGAAAGGACTTAAGAGTGGACCTTCAAGACTCTGAAAGGTATTGATTCTGGGGGAGACGATGGTAAGAAAGGGAGAGACACCCTTTGGAGACTGGATGGTGAAAAGGAAAAGAAGAAGTAAAAGGAAGAAATGTAGTTTCCTGTCCAAAAAACACAAACAAAAATCAGACAATGTTCCGACCACATGAAAAAAAGTTACCTATTAAAGAGACTCTACCTTGTCCCACTGTCAAATCAGACCACCCTTGAACAAGGAATCCTATAAACCCTCTCCTCAAACGAGTATTCTTTACCTCTCACCTACGGTCTGAACATCAAAGAGTTTATTTTATGCTCCTCTTTCCCTGCCTTCTCCTCCACATTTTGTTTTACTTCTACTTCATCAGAACATGTACCATTTCTGTATTATTATTCTACTTTTGTCTTCACCTTTGTTTTTAAATTCTATATCCACAATATGTTAAGTTCATCACTGGTCCTTTTGCTAACACTGCCTTAACCAAGAATATGTTAGAATAAAGAATCATGTAATATCATGAAATGAAGTGATAAAATAGAACAAATCTATAAAAAGCTAGTATAGGAGGAAAATCAGAAACAGAATAAAAATATCAGGCCACGTGGAGTGGCTCACGCCTGTAATCCCAGCACTTTGAGAGGCTGAGGCGGGCTGATCACCTGAGGTCAGGAGCTCGAGACCAGCCTGACCAACATGAAGAAACCCCGTTTCTACTAAAAATACAAAATTAGCTGGGCATGGTGGTGCATGCCTGTAATCCCAGCTAATTGGGAGGCTGAGGTAGGAGAATCGCTTGAACCTGGGAGGTGGAGGTTGAGGTGAGCTGAGATCATACCGTTGCACTCCAGCCTGGGCAATAAGAGTGAAACTCTGTCTAAAAAACAACCCCCCCCACAAAAAAAACCATCTCTTGAACCCTGTTCCTAGTAACAAATACAAAACAAAAAAGAATATTTTTTAAACTACATAAAACATAAGAAAATTATATCACAAGACTCCAAAGTAAGTTAAATCTCAAACAACCATATGGGGACATAAAAAAATCTTGAATCAGAAATTCAAAAATGGAAAAAAAAAGATTAAAAAAAGATAATAATTGATTAAACTCAGTATGGAAAAAAAACAAAAACAATCTAATAAATGACTATATTGCAATGTATCCAAGGGAGAATAGGTCAAATGAAAGTTTAATAAGGCACATTGAAAAAATTAATACAAAAATTAGCTGGGTATGGTGGTGCATGCCTGCTATTCCAGCTACTCAGGAGGCTGAGGCATGAGAATCCCTTGAACATAGGAGGCAGAGGTTGCAGTGAGCTGAGATCACACCACTGCACCCCAAACTGGGCAACAGAGTAAGACTCTGTCTCAAGAAAGAAAAGAAAAAATGCAGGAAACCAACCAAGAGAATAAAAATGATATGAGGAAAAAAGTAAAAACAGGTAGAAAATAGCTGAAATAGAATACAGGCAAAAAGAAACAACATATGTGTAACTGTAGTCCCTAAAGAAGAAAAACAAAGAAATAGAATGGAACTAGTATTTAAAGCTATGATCCAAGAAAACGAAAAATAAAAATGCGAATCTATTAAAAGAGCCCATCTGAAAAAACTGACTCAATGATAAGCTTCAAGACAATTTAGTAGAGCTATTACTGTAATAATGATAAAAGAACATTTTTTAAGCCCTCCACGCAAAAGATAAAATAACTTGCAAAGGCAATAGTATTACACTGGCATTGGATTTCTCCCCCCAATAAAAGCACTTTTATGTACTATAGTAATAAAGGTTTAGTTTATAATCCATATTAGTAAAATATAAATCATAGAACTGATTGGAAAGACTGGAGACACCTTTAATAGGAAGTACAACATTTTCAACAGGATGGGATTAAGGAGCCTATGGTAATCACTACTTGCAAGAAAGCAATAACCTGATGTTGAGTTATGCTCTGGATATGTTTACAGCCACACTGATTCTTTACACTCTTATTTGTGAATTAACATCTATTTATATTAATAGCTGCTAAAAAAGAAACTGGAAATTCTTGTTGTTGGCTGATGTCTAAAATATCAATGTAGCGTTTTTTTGTTTTTTGTTTTTTTGACAGAGACTTGTGCTGTCTCAAAGCCCAGGCTGGAGTATAGTGGCACAATCTTAGCTCACTGTAACCTCAAACTCCTGGGCTCAAGTGATCCTCTTGCCTCAGCCTCCTGATTAGGTGGAACTATAGGCATACACCACCATGCCTGGCTAGTTTTTTATTTTTTGTAGAGATGGGGTCTGGCCCTGTTGCCCAAGCTGGTCTTCAGCTCCTGGCCTCAAGTGATCCTCCCATCTCAGCCTCACAGTGTTGGGGTTACAGGCATGAGCCACTGTGCCTGGCCTTTGATTTATTAATAGAAAAACAATGAATAATGAAAGAAAATGGAATTATCATAGAATCATAGAAGTAAAAATAGATCACTGTCATGAATACTTATTCAGTTTTGATATTTATTACTGATAATCACATACCACCTTATGGTGGATGTAAAATATTTTAATACTTAATTCAAAAATAATGATTAATACTAGAACTATGCTGTACTTTATGTGCACTATCTCATTTGATCCTTATAACAACTCTATGTGGTAGGTAGCATTTTACAGCAGAGGAAACTGAGGCAGTGAGGCTAGTTACTTCCCCCATACTGTGCAGTTAATGAGTGGCACAGCTGGGATTTGACCCTGGGTCTGTCTAACTCTATAGTTCATATTCTTAACAATAGTGCTTCTAAGTGAATTAAAGGATAAATACGTTATGCAGCCTAAATGCTTTTAAAAATTATAATAGAATAAATTCTAGATGAACACATTTATGAATCACATATTTTATAATGTTTCATAGCTTATCCCAATCTCTAACATTTATTGTTTTTTTGTTTGTTTGTTTTGTTTTTTTGAGACAGAGTTTCGCTCTTCTTGCCCAGGCTGGAGTGCAATGGTGTGATCTTGGCTCATTGCAACCTCCACCTCCCGGGTTCAAGCAATTCTCTTGCCTCAACCTCCCAAGTAGCTGGGATTACAGGCGCCTGCCACTATGCCCAGCTAATTTTTTTTTTTTTTGTATTTTTAGTAGAGACGGGATTTCACCATGTTGGCCAGGATGGTCTCGATCTTTTGATCTCACCTCTGCCTCCAAAGTGCTGGGAGATTACTGGCATAAGCCACCGCTCCCGGCCCATTTACTGTTAATATTTACCAGGCCATGTCACTTATCATGCTTATTTAATCCTCACAACAACCCCACAAGGTAAGTAATGTTATAATCCACATATTACAGATGAAGAAATTAAAATTTAAAGAAGAAAAGGGAACTTAATTAAACTAAAGAGCTTCTGCACAGCAAAGGAAATAATCAATAGAGTAAACAGACAACCTACAGGATGGGAGAAAGTAGGGTTCATTTGAAAAAGGGCTCATATCCAGAATCTACAAGAAACTCAAACAACTCAACAAGAATAAAACAAATAACCCCATCAAAAAGTGGGCAAAGGACATGAACAGACATTTTTCAAAAGAAGACACAGAAGCAGCCAATAAACATGAAAAAATGCTCCATATCACTAATAATCAGAGAAATGCAAATTAAAACCACAATGAGATGCCATCACACACCATCAGAATGGCTATTATTAAAAAGTCAAAAACCAACAGATGCTGGCAAGGATGCAGAGAAAAGGGAACACTTATACATTGTTGGTGGGAATACAAATTAGTATAACCTCTATGGAAAACAGTATGGAGATTTCTCAAAGAACTAAAAATAGAACTACCTTTTGATCCAGCAATCCCACTACTGAATATCTTCTAAAGGAAAATAAGTTATTATAAAAAACTAATCATTGCCAGCCACAGTGGCTCGTGCCTGTAATCCCAGCACTTTGGGAGGTTGAGGTGGGAGGATCACTTGAGTCTAAGAGTTTGAGACCAGACTGGGCAACATAGGGAGACCCTGCCTCTACAAATAATTTTTTAAAAATTAGCCTGGCATGGTGGCGTGTGACTATGGTCCCAGATACTCAGGAGGCTGAGGTGGGAGAATTGCCTGAGCCCAAGAGGTTGATGCTGCAGTGAGCCGTGATCACACCACTGCACTCCAGCCTGGGCATCACAGCAAGACCCTATCTCAAAAAAAAAAAAAAGAAAGAAAAAAGAAAAGAAATCATTATATAAAAAAGACACCTGCACTTGTATGATTATGACAGCACTATACACAATAGCAAAGTCATGGAATTAACCTAAGTGTCCTTCAGTGGATGACTGGATAAAATGTGATTGATATATAATCACACCATGGAACACTACTTGCCCATACAAAATAATAAAATCGTGTCTTGTACAGCAACATGGATGGAACTGGAGGCCATTATCCTTAGTGAAATGATGCAGAAACAGAAAGTAAAAAAAACACACATGTTCTCACTTGTAAGCGAGAGCTAAACAATGGGTACACATGGACATACAGAGTGGAATAATAGACACTGGAGACTCCAAGAGGTGGGAGAGTGAGAAGAGGTGAGAGATAAAATACTATTTGTACAGCATTAGAGTGACGGGTACACTAAAAGCTCAGACTTTACCGCTATGCAATACATACACGTTATACAACTGTGCTTGTGGCCCTAAATCCATTAAAAAAAAAAAAAAAACTAAAAAAAAGAAAAGTACTCTACTAACACCAAACAACCAGGATTCAAACTCGTCTTCTCATTTCAATCTTAAACAAAATGTTATGCTAACTCTACTCATAGCACAAAAGTTTGTCTTTAATTAGCATTACTGATTCTTTACTGATTAAGTTTCTAAATAAGTGAAACAATTTCTGAGAAATACCTGGTACTTGACGCATAATAGGAAAAAGTGAATATTTCTCATTCATTCCACAAATATTTCCTGAATATCTACTAGGTAAGCCAGGCATTGTTCTAGGCCAGGGGTGAATGAAACAGAAAGTCCTTGCTCTATGAGTTTAGATTTCTTTCCTGAAATGTTTATAGATCATAAGCACGTAAAATGCAGGCAAATCTTCTGACATTTAGAAAATATTATCTGAACCAACATTTTAAGTTTAGTTCATTTGTGAACTATATAACTGAACTCCTGAATGCCTCAGTGAAATTCCTCAATTTCTCCACAAGGGACTGTGTTCTAGCCAGTCCAATTGAAATACATGCCTTTCGCTCCAAAAGGGACTGGGAGAATTAATCTGTTCAAGTCATTCCTCAGGACTGGGAATCATCTTAAAGCTATTCAACTTTTACGGAGTACTTAGGAGCTGCATACTAACTGTAAAACATAAAGAATAAGGGGGAAATGTTAAGTGTGCTCCTGAAGAAAGTACACTGATACAGAAAGAACTAGGACAGCCTTGAGAATCACCCCTGTTAATTTAAACCGGTTTGCTAATACTTTCTTCAAGACCTGGCTAAACGCATCCTCTGTAAGCCAGCACTGAACTCTTTAGGTACAGTTCATGGGTCTTTGCTCTATGTGAATCCATAGCAGTTTGTGATGGCAAATAATTTGATTAGCAACATGTCTGTGTGCATCTTTAGGCAAGTACTAAGTGGTCAAAAAGGTTACATGAATGTGCTTTCCTATTTTAAGACAAATCCTCTCTAGTTCTAAATGATGCTGTAAAGATCAGCAAAATAGTGCTAAGGAAATTAAAGATCAGAAAAATTAAGCCTATGCTTTTTACCTTTAAAGACATGGATCCAGCTAGAAAAAAGTGGTCTACATCAATAACAGAGGCTAAAAATCCAGCTAAAATGATTTCTCCAAAGTCAGTCTTCTTCTTGATTCCAATGACTACCGCCCATGACCACATGCCAATTACACAATGTACTGCATTATCTGAGAGAGCACGAAGCCAGTCATTTTGCTGAATTGTGGAAAACTGAAGAAGTCTGTCAGCTACAAGGCAAAATGCCCCCAGACCAAGGCTGGAAATAAGAGATTCAGTGCTACAAGTCTGCAGTAAAGCATGGGTCTTTTCAGTCTCGGATGCCATGACAAACAATATGTTAGTATAGACTAAAAGCCATCAGGAATGAACAGTCTATTCTTGTTTACATTTCCAGCACCCTAAAGGAGAAAGTAGAGAAAAATATGAATGAAGATTATGGACTACCATATAATATTTAAACAAAACAGTATCAGCAATAATTTCACAAACATAAAACCAAGATGTAAATACTGGCAACTTTTACGTGTTATATATAATATGTCACATAGCCCAAGGAGAATAGATTTTTTTTTTTTTTTTAGGAAAAGCAGGGTACACGGTATGTATCAAGGAGAATTTCAGAAAGCCCACCAACTGCAATCTATTGCTTTAAGGTCATCAAATAGTTCTATCTCCCAGCTGTGTGTAGTACATGGTGGTGAATATCCGTTGGGTTTGTGTACCCAACAACTACTTTCCATACTTCTGACAACAGTAATCCCTTCCTTTGGGAAAACTTTCTCACATTAAACTCCAGAGCTCACCAATTAGAGTTTTCCATTTCCCTAATAATGGTGACTAATCTAGTAATGAAAGTGGTCCAGGCTGAGCCAGATTCCTTTCCAAAATTTGTCTTGTGGTAGAGAAAGTTCCTCTTCTTGGAGGCCATGGGCTCCATTACACGAAACAGCCTAGGAAAATAAAATCCCAGAGAGACACAAAGGAGAACGGCTAATAGAATCATGACGACAGTGAGTACTTATGTCCAATGTCTAAAGGTTCTCAGAGCTACCCTAGATCTTGCAGCTCCCCCTCCACTTCAATGAGCTACCCCAACATTTTCCCATCAAATCCCCTTTACATTTCTGATGCCTTGAACCAAATAACCTTAACTGATATAAAAATGCAATCATAATTCTATGCTGAGTTCTCACATGGCACAGAATATTGACATTATTTACCTAGCTAGAAAATATCTGTCTACCTAAAGTGTGACACATGAAGTTTTTTCTTTTACATTGTTTGTTTTAATCCTGAGACTAAAGAATAACTGATTTATTGATAATGACTCAACTTCTATTATGCAATAAAAGCTATACATAGCTCATTATATATATTCTAAAACTGCAGAGGACCTAGAAGAATAAAACAATTTTGAAAAAGAGAAACTAAGTTGGAGGACTACTTATACCATCTTATTTTAAGTTACATTATAAAGCTACAGTAGGCTGGGCACAGTGGCTTACACCTGTAATCCCAACACTTTAGGAGGCTGAGGCAGGAGGATTGCTTGAGGACAGGAGCTCGAGACCAACCTGGGCAACATAGCGAGACACTGTCTCTACAAATAATAAAAAATTAGCCAGGCGTGGTGGTGCATGCCTGTAGTCCCAGCTACTTGAGAGGCTGAGGTGGGAGGATCGCTTAAGCCCCGGAGGTTGAGGCTGCAGTGGGCTGTAATCGTGCTACTGCATGCCAGCCTGGGCAACACAGAGACCCTGTCTTAAAAAAAAAAAGCTACAGTAATCAAAACAGTGTAGTATTGGTATAATGACAGACATACAGACTAACAAAACAGAATACAGAGTAGGATCAGAAATAGAACCAAACATACCTAGTCAATTTTATTTATTTATTTATTTATTTATTTATTTATTTATTTATTTATTTATTTTTTGAGATGGAGTCTCACTCTGTCGCCCAGGCTGGAGTGCAGTGGTGTGATCTTGGCTCGCTGCAACCTCCGCCTCCTGGGTTCAAGCAATTCTCCTGCCTCAGCCTCTCAAGTAGCTGGGATTACAGGTGCCCGCCACCATGCCTGGCTAATTTTTTTGTTTGTATTTTTAGTAGAGATGGGTTTCACCATGTTGGCCAGGCTGGTTTCGAACTTCTGACCTCAAGTGATCCACCCACCTCAGCCTCCCAAAGAGCTGGGATTATAGGCGTGAGCCATCGTGCCCAGCCAATTTTTTTTTATTTAAGACAGAGTTTTACTGGAGTGTAGTGGCACAGTTATGGCTCACTACACCCTTTACCTCCCAGGTTTAAGAATTTCTCCTACCTCAGTCTCTTGAGTAGCTGGAGCCACAGATGTGTGTCACCATGCCTTTTTTTTTTTTTTTTTCAAAGAGACAAGGTCTCCCTGTCTCTAGAGAGGCCTCGAACTCCTAGCTGGTCTCGAACTCCTGGCCTCAAGTGATCCTTGGCTTCCCAAAGTGCTGAGATTACAGGCATGAGCCATCATGCCCAGCCTGGTCAATTAATTTTTGATAAAGGTGCAAAGATAAATCAATGGAGGAAGAATATTCTTTTCAACAAATGGTGTGAGAACAAATGGATATCCATATGCAAAAATCATAAACCTGAATCTATATCTTACTCCATATACAAAAATTATCTCAAAATGAATCACAAACCTAAATGTAAATAAAACATAAAAAGATAAAATTTCTGGAAAAAAATATAAAGTATTTTTGTGTCCTTGGATCACGCAAAGAGTTATTAGATACAATACCAAAAGCTTGATCCATTAAAAAATTGGTAAGTTGAACTTTATCAAAATTAAAAGCTTCTGATCTTTGAAAGACAATGTTAAGAGAAAGAAAAAACAATTTTTAAATCTTATATCTGATAAAGGACTTACATCCAGAATATATAAAGAACTCTCAAAACAGAGTAATAGGAAAACAAACCAATACAAAAATGGACAAAAGATGTGAAAATGGGTACCTACCATTGATGATATTCAGATAGCCAATAAGTATAAGAAATATGTTCATCACCATTAATTATTAGGGAAATGCAAATTTTAAAAATTAGATATCACACACCTGTTAAGATGGCTAAAATTAAAGACTGACAATCCCAGATGTTGACAAAGATGTGGAGCAACCAGAACTCATACACTGCTGGTCGGAATAAAAAACAGTATGACTATTTTGGAAAAACAGTTTTCCAATTTCTCAGAAAGTTAAACGTACTCTTACCATATAACCCAGTCATTCCACTTCTAGGTATTTTCCCAAAAGCTTATGTGTACACAAAGGCTTACACATGAATGTTCATAGCAGCTTCATCTGAATTTGTTCCAAGTTGGAAACAACTCAAATGTCCACAAACATGTGAATAAACAAAAGGTGGAATAAAAAGGAACAAACATGTGATACACATAAAAACATGAATGAATCTTGAAATGATTATAGTAAGTGAAAGAAGTCAAACAAACAAAAATTACACAGTTAAAACCCATAGAACTGTGCGACATAAAGGATGAACCCTAATGTAAAGTATGGACTTTAGTCAATAATAACATATCAATATTGGTTCCCTACTTGTATCAAATATACCACACCATTGCAAATATTAATAATGGGGAAAATGTATGCAGGGCAAAGGGCATCTATAAGAATTCTCTATAATATTGGCTCAATTTTTCTGTAAACCTAAAACTACTATTTAGATTTATGTATTAGTCTGTTATTGCATGGAACTACCTGAAACTGGGTAATTTACAAAGAAAAGAAGCTTAATTGGCTTACAGTTCTGCAGGCTGTACAGGAAGCATGGCTGAGGAAGCCTCAGGAAACTTACAATCATGGTGGAAGGTAAAGAGGAAGAAGTCACGTCTTACATGGCCAGAGTAGAAGACTAAAGTGGAAGGTGCTACACACTTTAAACAGCCAGATCTCGTGAGAACGAACTCACTATCATGAGAACACCTAGGGGGATATCTGCCCCCATGAACCAGTCACCTCCCACCAGGCCCCTCCTCCAACACTGGGGATTACAATTTGACATGAGATTTGGGTGAGGACACAAATCCAAACCATATCAGTTTATAAAGTCTATTAATTAGAAAAAACTTACAAAAACTTAAAAATAAAGTCAATTTATTTTAAAAAATTAAATAAATGAACCACCAACAAATATTATAAATTTAGGTAATAGATGTACTGTAGTTCATTATATTTTTCTCTATTTTTCTGTATGTTTGAAATTTTCATTTAGAAATGTTTTTATTAAATTTATTTATTTTGAGGACAGGGTCTCACTGTGTTGCCCACACTGGAGTGCAGTGGCTTGATCTTGGCTCACTGCAACCTTGACTTCCTAGTCTCAGGTGATCCTCCCACCTCACCTCCTGAGTAGCTGGGACTACAGGCATGAGCCATCATGCCTGGCTATATGTTTCCATTTCTATTTATTTAATTTAAAAAATTCTTTCTTTCCTTATTTTTTGAGACAGGGTCTTGCTCTGTTGTCCAGGCTGGAGTACAGTGGTGTGAATATGGCTCACTGCAGCCTCTATGTCCTGGGCTCATGAGATCCCCCTGCCTCAGCCTCCTGAGTAGCTGGAATCACAGTCACAGGCCACCATGCCTGGCTAATTTTTAAATTTTTTTGTAGAGATGGAATTTCACCATGTTGCCCAGGCTGGTCTGCAGCTCCTGGCCTCAAGCAATCTTCCCACCTCAGCCTCCCAAAGTGCTGGGATTACAGGCGTGAGCCACTGAACCTGGCCTAGAAATATGTTTTTAAAAAGAGTGCATAGTATAATTCTACTTATTTAAAATTCTACAAAATACAAACTAATTTATAGTGACAGAAAGCAGATCCATGGTTTCCTGAAGACAGTAGAGGCAGGAATGATTAAAAAGGAGAATAAGGAAACTTTGGTAAGGGATGCATATGTTCATTATCTTGACTGTGGTGATAGTTCCATGGTTCACAGTTTCATACATATGTCAAAACATATCAAACTGTATATTTTAAACATATACAGTTAATTACATGTCAATTATACTCCAACAAAGATGTTAAAAAGTTAGGAAGGTACACTTCATTGATTATAAAACAGCAGGCTTTTGTAAAAAAGGAGAAATATGAAAACAAGAAACTATGGAAATGAAAAAGTTGATTACCCAAATAAAAACTCAATGCAAAGTCTACTATGCACTGAAGGAATGCACAGTGGTGTGAATCTTGCAAACATCAAAATTAGTAAATGAGAACATTTGCAAAGAATTTTTCCAAAGCTTAAGGGGAAAATATAAGACAAAGAGTTGGGCATTGAAAAAAAATTTCCAAAAATAAAGAGAAAACATTTAGAGTTTCAGAATGTCAAAGAAAAAATTATCTTCAAAAGAAAGAGAATGTGATTATCATCAACCCTAAATGTCAGAATACTGTGAGGTAACATTTACAGAACTCTGAGAGAAAAAGATCATAGACTGTAGCATTCTACGCATAGCTAAATTATGGCACCTATGTCGCAACTGTGAATTTTAAAAGTTTTGCCTTAGAAATTATACACCCATGTATGATTTTGGGGGGTAGGGGAAACTGAGCAGTAGAACTTCTCAATCTGTAGCAGGAAGGGAGACAAATAAAGAAAATTTGATCAATACAGCAAGACAGAAAAGAAAAAAAAGAAAACCTTACTTCCCTCCAGCTCACCCCCACTCTGCAAAAAGCAATAGGGACCAAATAAAATACAAATACCACAACAAATGTGAATGTGTTAAATTTCTCTATAAAGAGACAAACATAATCAGATTGGGGCAAAAGAAAACATCACTAAATTATTGTTCAAAACAAAACACCTCAAACAAAAAGTCTTAACAATATAGAAAATAAAGAGATGAGAAAATATATGTCTAAGAAATACAAACAAAATTAAGTAGCAATGGTAATATTAACTGCAAACACAGAATTCAAGGTAAAAATGATTAATTAGAACTGAAAAGGATAAAATATTCACATCACAGTAAAGTTCTATGGGGTAAGAGGATGCTTACATGTCAAACAACATAGCAGCAAAAAATTAAGTGGTTAATAAAAGGCATAATCTGAATAATATAATTTATAAATTTTATTTCATACTCAGGTATACAACTTCATATGCTATGAAGCAGTGGTCCCAGTCCTTTTTGGCACCACGGACTGGTTTTGTGGAAGACAATTTTTCCATGGACTGTGGAGGGGGATGGTTTTGCGATGATTCAAGTGCATTACATTTATTGTGTACTTTATTTCTATTATTATTACATTGTAATATATAATTAAATACTTACACAACTCAACATAATGTAGAATCAGTGGGAGCCCTTAGCTTGTTTTCCTGCATCTAGAGAGTTCCATCTTAGGATGGTGGGAGACAGTGACAGATCATCAGGCATTAGATTCTCATAAGAAGCACGTGACCTAGAATGTGCATGTGCACATTCTAGACCTAGAACTCGCATGTGCAGTTCACAATAGGTTCACTCTCCAATGAGAAGCTAATGCTGCCACTGATGTGAAAGGAGGTGGAGCTCAGGCAGTAATGTCAATGATGGAGAGTGGCTGTAAACACAGATGAAGCTTCACTTGCTAGCCTGCCATTCACCTCCTGCTTTGCGGCCTGGATCCTAATGGGCCATGAACCTGTACTGGTCCATGGCCTGGGGGTGGGGACTCCTGCTATAAACAGTACACATTCTTTTCAAATGTTCACGGAACCCCCACAAAAGTTAACCACATATTTGAATTAGGGAGGCAGAGCAAAATAGCAGAATAGAAGGCTCCACCAATCATCCCCAAACACAAGTTAACAACTATCTACACAGAAAAAAAACACCTTCATAAGAACCAAAAATCAGGTGAGACTCATAGTACCTGGTTTTAACTTCACACCACTGAAAGAGGCACAGAAGAGATTAAAAAAAAAAAACACACACAGAAAAGCAAAAAACAGTCCTGAATCACTAACGCCACCCCTCCCCTACACCCCAGAAGTGGCAGAGTGGGGCAGAGAGCATCTCTGGGCACTGAGGGAGGGAGAACACAGCAGTTTTGAGGCACTGAACTCAGTGCTGTCCTGTTAGAGCAGAAAGGAAAATCAGACTAAACTCAGCTGATGTCCAGCCACGGAGGGAGCATTTAAATTAGCCCAAGCCAGAGGGGAAATGCCCATTACATTGGTCCGAATTTGAGTTTCTGCAAACCTCACCACTGAGGGCTACAGTGCCCTCTGTCTCCAGGTAAACTTGAAAGGCAGTGTAGGCCTTAAGGACTGCAACCCTTAGGTGAGTCCTAGAGCTGAACTAGGCCCAGAGACAGTGGACTGCGTGGGCACATGACATACTGAGACCAAAGTTGGGGCAGCCAAAGGCGTGCTGGCATAACCCTCACCTAACCCCATGCTGCACATCTTGAAGCTCCAAAAGAGACCCCTTCTTTTTGCTTGAGGAGAATAACAGCTCAACCACAGCAAGACAGGACACTGGTCAGAGTCATGAGGGCCCTAGTTCCCAGATGTCATTTCTAGACATACTCAGAGCCAGAAGGGAAACCCCTGCCTTGAAGGACAGGACTCAAAAACTGGCAGCATTCATCACCTGCTAACTGAAGAGCCCTTGGGACCTGGACAACCAGCAGTGATACACAGGTACTACATCAAGGGCCTTGCGTGAGCCTCTGAGACTTGCTGGCTTCAGGTGAGACTCAGCACATTATCAGCTGTGGTGGCTATGGGAAAAAACTCCCTCTATTTGACAAAAGCAGAGAGAAAACTAAAGGGGACTTTGCCTTTCACCTTAGGTATCAGCACAGGCATAGGAGGATAGAGCACCAAGTGAGCTCTTGGGGTCCCTGATTCCAGGCTATGACTCTTGGATGGCATTTCTGGACCTGCCCTGGGCCACAGAGGAGCCCACTGCCCTAAAGGGTGGGTCTCAGGCCAGGCAGCATCCACCACAAACTGACTTAAGAGACCTTGTGCCTTAAGGGGCATCAGCAGTGTTCTGGCAGTACTCTTTGTGACCTGGGCTGGTGGTGGCTATGGAGTCAGGCTCCTCTGTCTTTGAAAAGGGGAGGGAAAAGTGGGAAGGACTGCATCTTGTGGTTTGAGTGCCAGCTCAGCTGCAGTGCAATAGAACATCAGGTAGACGTCTAAGGTTTTTGACTTTAGTCCCTGACTCCCAGATGGTACCTCTAGACCCACCCAGGGCCTGGGGGACCTCACTGCCCTGAAAGGAAGGACACAGGCCTGGCTGGCTTTGCTACTGGCTAACTGTAGAGTCCCAGGGCCTACGGCAAACATAGGCAGTAGCCAGGAAGTGAATATAGCAAGCATTGTGTGAGACCAAGTGCCATGCTGGGTTCAGGTCTGACCCAGCACAGTCATGGTAGTTGTGGCCACAGGGGTGCTTGGGTTACTTCACCCTAGCTTTAGGTGGCTCAGAACACAGAGACAGACTGTTTGAGAGAAAGTAAAGGAAGAGAACAAGAGTCCTTGGCTGGTAATCCAGAGAACTCTCCCATATCTTGTCCATGACCATCAAGGCGGTACCTCTATGAGTCTGCAAGAACCACAGCATTACTGGGCTTGGAGTGCCCTCTAAAGCAGATATAGTTTAGATTATAACACCAAAGTCCTTTCAAATATCTGGAAAACCTTCCCAAGAAGGCCGGGTACAAACAAGCCCCAACAATGAAGCCTATAATAAATACCTAAGTCATCAATGCCCAGACACTGAAGAACATCTACTAGCATCAACACCATCCAGGAAAACATGACCTCACCAAATGAACTAAATAAGGCACTAAAGACCAATCTTGGAAAAGAAGATATGTGACTTTTCAGACAGAGAATTTAAAATAGCTGTGTTGAGGAAATTCAAAGAAATTCAAGATAACACAGAAAAGGAATCCAGAAATCTATCAGATAAATTTAACAAAAAGATTGAAATAATTAAACAGAATCAAGCCGAAATTCTGGAGCTGAAAAATGCAAGTGGCATACTGAAGAATGCACCACAGTCATTTAATAACAAAACTGATCAAGCAGAAGAATTAGTGAGCTTGAAGCCAGGCTATTTGAAAATACAGTCAGAGGAGACAAAAGAAAAAAGAATAAAAAACAATGAAGCACACATACAGGATCTAAAAAATAGCCTTAAAAAAGCAAATTTAATAGTTATTGGCAGAAAGCAGGAAAGACCCAAAATTGACACCCTAACATCACAATTAAAACAACTAGAAAAGCAAGAGCAAACATATTCAAAAGCTAGCAGAAGGCAAGAAATAACTAAAATCAGAGCAGAACTGAAGGAAATAGAGACACAAAAAACCCTTCAAAAAATTAAGGAATCCAGGAGCTGGTTTTTTGAAAAGACCAACAAAATCGATAGACCGCTAGCATGACTAATAAAGAAGAAAAGAGAGAAGAATCAAATAGACACAATAAAAAATGATAGAGGGGATATCACCACTGATTCCACAGAAATACAAACTACCATCAGAGAATACTAGAAACACCTCTACGCACATAAACTAGAAAATCTAGAAGAAATGGATAAATTCCTCGACACATACACCCTCCCAAGACTAAACCAGGAAGAAGTTGAATCACTGAATAGACCAATAACAGGCTCTGAAATTGTGGCAATAATCAATAGCTTACCAACCAAAAAAGGTCCAGGACCAGATGTATTCACAGCCGAATTCTACCAGAGGTACAAGGAGGAGCTGGTACCATTCCTTCTGAAACTATTCCAATCAATAGAAAAAGAGGGAATCCTCCCTAACTCATTTTATGAGGCCAGCATCATCCTGATACCAAAGCCTGGCAGAGACACAACCAAAAAAGAGAATTTTAGACCAATATCCTTGATGAACATTGATGCAAAAATCCTCAATAAAATACTGGCAAACCGAATCCAGCAGCACATCAAAAATCCACCCCACCACGATCCAGCCCACCATGATCAAGTGGGCTTCATCCCTGGGATGCAAGGCTGGTTCAACATACGCAAATCAATAAACGTAATCCAGCATATAAACAGAACCAAAGACAAAAACCACATGATTATCTCAACAGATGCAGAAAAGGCCTTTGACAAAATTCAACAACTCTTCATGCTAAAAACTCTCAATAAATTAGGTATTGATGGGATGTATCTCCAAATAATCAGAGCTATCTATGACAAATGCACAGCCAATATCATACTGAATGGGCAAAAACTGGAAGCATTCCCTTTGAAAACTGCCACAAGACAGTGATGCCCTCTCTCACCACTCCTATTCAACATAGTGTTGGAAGTTCTGGCCAGAGCAGTTAGGCAGGAGAAGGAAATAAAGGGTATTCAATTAGGAAAAGAGGAAGTCAAATTGTTCCTGTTTGCAGATGACATGATTGTATATCTAGAAAACCCCATTGTCTCAGCCCAAAATCTCCTTAAGTTGATAAGCAACTTCAGCAAAGTCTCAGGATACAAAATCAATGTACAAAAATCACAAGCATTCTTATACACCAATAACAGACAGAGAGCGAAATCATGAGTGAACTCCCATTCACAATTGCTTCAAAGAGAATAAAATACCTAGGAATCCAATTTAGAAGGGACGTGAAGGACCTCTTCAAGGAGAACTACAAACCACTGCTCAATGAAATAAAAGAGGATACAAACAAATGGAAGAACATTCCATGCTCATGGGTAGGAAGAATCAATATCGTGAAAATGGCCATACTGCCCAAGGTAATTTATAGATTCAATGCCATCCCTATCAAGTTACCAATGACTTTCTTCACAGAATTGGAAAAAACTACCTTAAAGTTCATATGGAACCAAAAAAGAGCCCGCATTACCAAGTCAATCCTAAGCCAAAAGAACAAAGCCAGAGGCATCACGCTACCTGACTTCAAACTATACTACAAGGCTACAGTAACCAAAACAGCATGGTACTGGTACCAAAACAGAGATATAGATCAATGGAACAGAACAGAGCCCTCAGAAATAATGCCACATTATCTACAACCATCTGATCTTTGACAAACCTGACAAAAACAAGAAATGGGGGAAGGATTCCCTATTTAATAAATGGTTCTGGGAAAACTGGCTAGCCATATGTAGAAAGCTGAAACTCGATCCCTTCCTTACACCTTATACAAAAATTAATTCAAGATGGATTAAAGACCTAAGTGTTAGACCAAAAACCATAAAAACCCTAGAAGAAAACCTAGGCAATACCATTCAGGACACAGGCATGGGCAAGGACTTCATGTCTAAGACACCAAAAGCTATGGCAACCAAAGCCAAAATTGACAAATGGGATCTAATTAAACTAAAGAGCTTCTGCACAGCAAAAGAAACTACCATCAGAGTGAATGGGCAACCTACAAAATGGGAGAAAATTTTTGCAATCTACTCATCTGACAATGGGTTAATATCCAGAATCTACAATGAACTCAAACAAATTTACAAGAAAAAAACAAACAACCCCATCCAAAAGTGGGCAAAGGATATGAACAGACCCTTCTCAAAAGAAGACATTTATGCAGCCAAAAAACACATGAAAAAATGCTCACCATCACTGGCCATCAGAGAAATTCAAATCAAAACCACAATGAGATACTATCTCACACCAGTTAGAATGGCAATCATTAAAAAGTCAGGAAACAACAGGTGCTGGAGAGGATGTGGATGTGGAGAAATAGGGACACTTTTACACTGTTGGTGGGACTGTAAACTAGTTCAACCATTGTGGAAGTCAGTGTGGCGATTCCTCCGGGATCTAGAACTAGAAATACCATTTGACCCAGCCATCCCATTACTGGGTATATACCCAAAGGATTATAAATAATGTAGCTATAAAGACACATGCACATGTATGTTTATTGCGGCACTATTCACAATAGCAAAGACTTGGAACCAACCCAAATGTCCAACAATGATAGACTGGATTAAGAAAATGTGGCACATATACACCATGGAATACTATGCAGCCATAAAAAAGGATGAGTTCATATCCTTTGTAGGGACATGGATGAAACTGGAAACCATCTTCAGCAAACTATCACAAGGACAAAAAACCAAACGCTGCACGTTCTCACTCATAGGTGGGAACTGAACAATGAGAACACATGGACACAGGAAGGGGAACATCACACACCGGGTCCTATTGTGGGGTGGGGGAAGAGGGGAGGGATAGCATTAGGACATATACCTAATGCTAAATGACGAGTTAATGGGTGCAGCACACCAACATGGCACATGTATACATATGTAACAAACCTGCACATTGTGCACATGTACCCTAAAACTTAAAGTATAATAATAATAAAATTTAAAAAAAAAAGAAAAGAAAAAAAAAGAAAGGAGTATGTAGGGAATAAACTTTTTAAAACTTTAAAAAAAATAGTTATTGGCTGTAAAGATGAGACAGAGGAAGAGATAGGGGTAGAAAGTTTATTGAATGGGATAACAGAGAACTTCTCAAACTTAGATATCGTTATCCAAGTACAAGAAGCTTGTAGAACACCAAGCACATTTAACCCAAAGAAGACTACCTTAAGGCATTTAATAATAAAACTCCCAAAGGTCAAGGATAAAGTAACAATCCTAAAAGCAGCAAGAGAAAATAAACAAATAACATACTATAGAGCTTCAATACATCTGGCAGCAGACTTTTCAGTGGAAACCTTTTCAGGCTAGGAGACAGTGGTATGACATCTTAAAAGTGCTGAAGGAAAAAAAACTTTTATCTTAGAATAACATATCTGGCAAAAATGTCCTTCAAACATGAAGAAGAAATAAAAACTTTCCCAGACAAACAAACACTGAGGGATTAAATCAACACTAGACCTGTCCTATAAGAAAAGCTAAAGGGAGAACTTCAGTCAGAAAGAAAAGGATGTTAATGAGCAATAAGAAATAATTTGAAGGTACAAAACTCACTGGTAATAGTAAGTACACAAAAAAATAGAATATGATAACACTGTAAATGTGGAATGTAAACTACTCTTATCCTAAGTAGAAGGAATAAATGATGAGCCAATCAAAAATAATGCCTACAGCTTTTCAAGACATAGTCAGTACAATAGGACATAAATAGAAACAACAAAAAGTGAAAAAGTAGGCGGGGGGGATGAAGTTAAAACAGAGTTTTTATCAGTTTTCTTTTTGCTGTTTGTTTATGCAGACAGTGTTAAGTTGTTATCAGGCAAAATAATGGGTTGTAAGAGTATCTACAAACCTCATAATAACCTCAAACCAAAAAACATGCAATGAATACACAAAAAATAAAAAGCAAGAAACTAAATCACATCCCCAGAGAAAATCATTTTAACTAAAGGAAGACAGGAAGGAAAGAAAGAAGGAAGAGGCCAGATGCAGTGGCTCATACCTGTAATTTCAGCACTTTGGGAAAGCAAGGTGAGTGGATCATTTGAGGTCAGGAGTTTGAGACTAGCCTAGCCAACATGGTGAAATCCTGTCTCTACTAAAAATATAAAAATTAGCTGCATGTTGTGGCGCACATCTGTAGTCCCAGCTACTTGGGAGGCTGAGGCAGGAGAATTGCTTGAACCTGGGAAGTGGGGGTTGCAGTGAGCTGAGACTGTGCCATTGCACTCCAGCCTGGGCAACAGAGAGAGACTCTGTCAAAAAAAAAAAAAAAAAAAAAAAGAAGGAAGAAAAGACCATAAAACAACCAAAAAATAAATAACAAAATGGAAAGAGTAAGTCCTTACTTATTAATGATAACATTCAATATAAATGGACTAAATTCTCTAATCAAAAGTCATAGACTGGCTGAATGTATGAAAAACCAAGACCTATTTATCTGTTACCTACAAGAAACACACTTTACCTATAAAGACACACATAGACTAAAAGCAAAGGGATGGGAAAAGATATTCCATGTTAATGGAAGCCAAAAAAGAGCAGGAATAGCTATACCTATACTAAACAAAATAGATTTCAAGACAAAAAGTATAAGAGACAAGGTCACTGTATAATGACAAAGATGTAATTTCAGTAAGAGGATATAACAATCTTAAATGTATGTGCAACCAACACTGTGGCACCCAGATATATAAAGGAAATATTATTAGAGCTAAAGAGAGAGATGGGCCCCAATATAATAATAGTTGGATACTTTGACACCCCACTTTTGGCATTGGACAGATCTTCCAGACAGAAAATCAACAAAGAAACATCAGACTGTGAAAGGAAAATATCTTGGGTCCTTTCAAGCTGGGAACCACTCAGGGCAAATCTGCCTCTCATTCTATTCAAGTCATCCCTTTGCTCACAGAGATAGATACATATTCTGATTGCCTTCTTGGGAAAGACTTATCAGAAACTCAAAAGAATGCAACCATCTGTCTCTCACCTACCTGTGACCTGGAAGCCCTCAGTTGGGGGGGGCCTTACTTTGAGCTGTATCTGCCTTTCTGGATGGAACTAATGTACTTCTTATTGATTTGTTGTACCTGAGCGAGTTAGAAAAATGCCACATTTTGAGACGAATTAAGAGTCCTTTATTAGCCAGTGACCAAGAGACAGCTAATGCTCAAAATTCTCTCGGCCCTGAGGAAGGGGCTTGATTAACTTTCATACCTTGGTTTAGGAAGGGGAGTGGGGGGGGGGTGTCTAGTTAGAACAATTTTACAGAAGTAAAGTAGGCAAAAAGTTAAAAGGATAAATGGTTACAGGAAAGTAAACAGTTTCAGGTGCAGGGGCTTTAAGACTATTACAAGGTGATAGATGCGGGGCTTTGGGCATTATCAATCAGATGAATTCCTGGGAACTGCGGATATAGCTTGCCACAGTATCTTATCGGTTAATTGCATTCTTGGATGTGCTGGGAGTCAGCTTGCACAAGTTAAGTCCTTGAGGAAGGGGCTGCCAGTGAAAGAGCCAAGATGGAGTCTGTCTAGTTCTCTTAGCTAAGGGAGAGTCCATTCAGGTGGAAACAAGGCTAAGTGATTAAAGGAAAAAGGGAGAGTCTAAAAACAGGGTTAGTAAAAGTGAGGTTGGGCATTACAGATTGATGTCTTATGTCTCCCTAAAATGTAAAAAACCAAGCTGTGCCCTGACCACCTTGGGCACATGTCATCAGGACTTCCTGAGGCTGTGTTATGGATGCAGCCTCAACCTTGGCAAAATAAACTTTCTAAATTAACTGAAACCTGTCTCAAATTTTTGGGGTTCACAAGACATAATCTGCACTGCAGACCAAATCGATCTAATAAATATTTACAGAACATTTCATCTAAGAGCTGCAGAATATACATTCTTTTCCTCAGCACATGGATATTCTCAGGGATAGACTATACAAAACAAGTCTTAAAACATTAACAAAAATTGAATTAATATCAAGCATCTTCCCTGACCACAGTGGAATAAAACTAGAAATTAATAACAAGAGGAATTTTGGAAACTATACAAATACATGGAAATAAAACAATATTCTCCTGAATGACCAGTGGGTCAATGAAGAAATTAAGAAGGAAATTTAAAAATTTCTTGAAACAAGTAATAATGGAAACATAATATATCAAAACCTATGGGATATGGCAAAAGCAGTACTCAGGTAAGTTTACAGCTATAAATGCCTACATCAAAAAAGAGGAACTTCATATGAACAATTTAACAGTGCATCTTAACTAGAAAAGCAAGAGCAAAGCAAGCCCAAAATTAGTAGAAGAAAAGAAATAATAAAGATCAGAGAAGAAATAAATGAAATTGAAATAAAAAATACAAAAGATTAATGAAACATAAGGTTGTTTTTTGGAAAAGTTAAACAAAGACACACAAAAAAAGAAAACTAAAGGCCAATATCTCTGATGAATATTGATGCAAAAATTCTCAATAAAATACTAGCAAACTGAATTCACCAATACATTAGAAAGATCATTCATCATGACTAAGTGGGCTTTATCCCCGGGATGCAATGATGCTTCAACATACGCAAATCAATCAGTGTGATACATCATATCAACAAAATGAAGGACACAAACCATATGATCATTTCAATTGATGCTGAAAAAGGGCTAGGTAAAATTCAACATTTATTTGTTTTAAAAACCCTAAAAATAACTGGGTATGGAAGGAACATACCTCAACATAATAAAAGCTGCATATGACAGATCCATAGCTAGTATCATACTGTGAAAGGAAAATAAATCTCGGGACCCTGAAATCACTAAATCAAGAGAAAAGTAAACTTGGGAACTATGTCAGGTAAACCTGCCTCCTATTTTATTCTCAAATAAGATAGCTACAAAGACAAAAAGCTACATACCTCCCTCACAATTTGCCCAGAAGGAAATTCCTTGTGGATCTCAAGATCTTTACCCTGAAACAGTTCCACTGAATTTCACCCTGGCGATGTAAACGGATGGCTTATCTTCACAGGTGCAGGAGAGTAAATCATCCCCTTGCTCACCTGAGACAAATGGATATCTGATTGCTTCCTTTGCCCTATTTATGTAAAAATGCAGATTCACTGAGCCAGATAAAATTGTGTATTCATTAAAAGGCTGGGCCATGACTCAAAATAATGCAACCTTTTTTCTCTTATCTACCTATGACCTGGAAGTCTTCCCTTTGAGTTGATCCCTTTCCAGAAGGATCAACATACATCTTTTTTGTTTTGTTTTGTTTTCAGATGGAGTCTCGCTCTGCCACCTCAAGGCTGGAGTGCAGTGGTGCAATCTCAGCTCACTGCAGCCTCCACCTCCCAGGTTCAAGTGATTCTTGTGCCTCAGCCTCCCAAGTAGCTGGAATTACAGGCACACACCACCATGACCAAACAATTTTTGTATTTTTAGTAGAGATGAGGTTTCACCATGTTGGCCAGGCTGGCCTTGAACTCCTGATCTCAAGTGATCCACTGCTTCAGCCTCCGAAAATGCTGGGACTACAGGTGTGAGCCACCATGCCTGGCCCCAACATACATCTTACACATACTGATTGATGTCTCATGACTCCCAAAATGTATAAAAGCAAGCTGTACCCTGACCACTTTGGGCACATGTCATCAGAGCCTCTTGAGGCTGTGTCATGGGCACATCCTTAACCTTGATAAAATAAACTTTCTAAACTGATTGAGAGCTGTCTCAGATATTTTATGTTCACAACACCGAATGGGGGAAAATTGAAAGCTTTTCCTCTAAGATCTGGAACAAGATAAGGATGATGCCCATTGTCATCACTGTTTTTCAGCAGTAATAGACATCCTAGCTAGAGCAATCAGATAAGAGAAAGATATAAAAGGCAACCAAATTGGAAAGGATGAAGTCAAATTAGCCTTGTTTGCGGATGATATGATCTTATATTTGGAAAAACCTAAAGACACGACAAGAAAACTATTAAAACTATTAAACTAGAAAAGCATGAGCAAACCAAGCCCAAAATTAGTAGAAGAAAAGAAATAATAAAGATCAGAGAATAAATAAATAAAATTGAGATAAAGAATACAAAAGATCAATGAAACACAAGGTTGGTTTTTTTAAAAGTTAAACAAAATTGGCAAAACTTTAGCCAGACTAAGAAAAAAAGAGGGAAGATAAAAGAGAGAAGATAAACAACTTCAGTAAAGTTGCAGGATACAAAAGCAACATACAAAAGTCACTAGCATTTCAATATGACAATAATGAACAATGTGAAACAGAAATTTTTAAAGTAATTCCATTTATAATAGCCACACATAAAATTAAATACCTAGGAATTAACCAAAGAAGTGAAAAGATTTCTATAATGGAAAGTATAAAACAGTGAAGAAAGAAATTGAAGAGGACACCAAAAAATGGAAAAATTACCCATGTTCATGGACTAGAGGAATCAATATTGTTAAAATGTCCATAATACCCAAAGCAATCTACAGATTCAATGCAATCCCTATCAAAATACTAATGACATTCTTCACAGAAACAGAAAAAAAAAATCCTAAAATTTATATGGACCCACAAAAGGCCCAGAATACCCAAAGCTATCCTAAGCAAAAAGAACAAAACTGGAAGAATCACATTACCTGATTTCAAATTATACTACAGAGCTATAGTAACCAAAACAGCATGGTTCTGACATAAAAACAGACACATAAGCCAATGAAACAGAAAAGAGAACCAAGAAACAAATCTGCACACCTATAGTGAACTAATTTTTGACAAAGGTGCCAAGAACATACACTGAGGAAAAGACAGTCTATTCAACAAATGGTAATGGGAAAACTAGATATCTATATGCAGAAGAATGAAAGTAGACCCCTATCTCACACCATATACAAAAATCAAATCAAAATGGATTAAAAACTTAAATCTATACTTCAAACTATTAAACTACTACAAGAAAACATTGGGGAAAATCTCCACGACATTGATGTGGGCAAAAATTTCTTGACCAATATCCCTCAAGCACAGGTAACCAAAACAAAAATGGACAAATGGGATCACATCAGGTTAAAATGCTTCTGCACAGCAAAGGATACAATCAGTAAAGTGAAGAAAAAAACACAGAGAATGGGAAAAAATATTTGCAAATTACCCATCTGACAAAGGAATAATAACCAAAATACGTAAGAGCTCAAACTGCTCTATAGGAAAAAAAATACAATAATCTAATAAAAAATAGGCAAAATATTTGAATAGACATTTCTCAAATGAAGACATAGAAATGGCAAACAGGCATATGTAAAGGTGCTCAGTATTTTTGATCATCAGAGAAATGCAAATCAAAACTATAATGAGGTATCATCTCCCCCAGTTAAGATGGCTTATATCCAAAAGACAGGCAATAACAAATGATGATGAGGATGTGCAGAAAAGGGAAACCTTGTACTCTCTTGGTGGGAATGTAAATTAGTACAGCCACTATGGAGAACAATTTGAACGTTCCTCAAAAAACTACAAATTGAACTACCATATGATCCAGCAATTCCACTGCTGGGTATATACCGAAAAGAAAGGAAATCAGTATATCAAAGAGATATCTACACTCCTATGTTTGTTGCAGCATTGTTTACAATAGCTAAGATCTGGAAGCAACCTAAGTGTCTATCAACATATGAATGGATAAAGAAAATGTGGTGCATATTCACAATGGACTACTATTCAGCCATAAGAAAGAATGAGATCCAGTTATTTGCAACAACATGGATGGAACTGGAGAACATTTTGCTAAGTGAAATAAGCCAGACACAGAAACACAAATATCACATATTCTCACTTATTTGTGGGATCTAAATATCAAAACAATTGAACATGTGGACATAGAGAGTAGAAGGATCATTACCAGAGGCTGTGAAGGGTGGTGGGGGGTCAGCAGGGGGAGGTGGGGATGGTTAATGGGTACTAAAAAAACAGAAGGCCGGGCACAGTGGCTCACACCTGTAATCCCAGCACTTCAGGAGGCCGAAGTGGGCAGATCACAAGGTCAGGAGTTCAAGACCAGCCTGATCACCACAGTGAAACCCTGTCTCTACAAAAAATACAAAAATTAGCCAGGTGTGGTGGCGTGCACCTGTAATCCCAGCTACTCAGGAGGCTGAGGCAGGAGAATCGCTCGAACCCAGGAGGCGGAGGTTGCAGTGAGACGAGATCACACCACTGCACTCCAGCCTGGACTACAGAGCGAGACTCCATGTCACAAAAAAAAAAAAAGAATGAGTAAGACCTAGTACTTGATAGCACAACAGGGTAACTACAGTGAATAATAACTTAATTGTACATTCAACATAGTTCTGGCCAGGGCAATCAGGCAAGAGAAAGAAATAAAGGGTATTCAATTAGGAAAAGAGGAAGTCAAATTGTCTCTGTTTGCAGATGACATGATTGTATAATTAGAAAACCCCATCATCTCAGTCCAAGATCTCCTTAAGCTGATAAGCAACTTCAGCAAAGTCTCAGGATACAAAATCAATGCGCAAAAATCACAAGCATTCCTATACACCAATAACAGACAAACAGAGAGCCAAATCATGAGTGAACTCCCATTCACAATTGCTACAAGGAGAATAAAATACCTAGGAATACAACTTACAAGGGATATGAAGGACCTCTTCAAGGAGAGCTACAAACCACTCACTGATCAAGGAAATAAGAGAGGACACAAACAAATGGAAAAACATTCCATGCTCATGGATAGGAAGAATCAATATCATGAAAATGGCCATACTGCCCAAAGTAATTTACAGATTCAATGCTATCCTCATCAAGCTACCATTGACTTTCTTCACAAAATTGGAAAAAACAACTTTAAATTTCATATGGAACCAAAAAACAGCACACATAAATAGCCAAGACAATCCTAAGCAAAAGGAACAAAGGTGACCAGGCATCACGTGACCTGACTTCAATCTATACTACAAGGCTACAGTAACAAAAACAGCATGGTACTGGTACCAAAACAGATATATAGATCAATGGAACAGAACAGAGGCCTGAGAAATAACACCACACATCTACAACCATCTGATCTTTGACAAACCTGACAAAAAAAAGCAATGGGGAAAGGAATTCCTAGTTAATAAATGGTGTTGGGAAAACTGGCTAGCCATATGCAGAAAGCTGAAACTGGTTCCCTTCCTTACACCTTATACAAAAATTAACTCAAGATGGATTAAAGACTTAAACGTAAGACCTAAAACCATAAAAACCCGAGAAGAAAACCTAGGCAATTTAGGACACAGGCATGGGCAAAGACTTCGTCTTTTGTTACCAAAAGCAATGGCAACAAAAGCCAAAATAGACAAATGAGATCTAATTAAACTAAAGAGTTTCTACACAGCAAAAGAAACGATCATCAGAGCAAACAGGCAACCTACAGACTGGGAGAAAATTTTTGCAATCTATCCAACTGAAAAAGGGCTAATATCCAGAATCTACAGAGAAACCAATTTACAAGAAAAAAGCAAACAACCCCATCAAAAAGTGGGTGAAGGATATGAACAGACACTTCTCAAAAGAAGACATTTGCCAGGAGTGGTGCTCACGCCTGTAATCCCAGCACTTTGGGAGGCTGAGGCAGGTGGATCACCTGAGGTCGGGAGTTCGAGACCAGCCTGACCAACACGGAGAAATCCCATCTCTACTGAAAATACAAAATTAGCCAAGCGTTGTGGCGCATGCTTGTAATCCCGGCTACTCGGGAGGATGAGGCAGGAGAATTGCTTGAATCCAGCAGGCAGAGGTTGCGGTGAGCCAAGATCACGCCATTGCACTCCAGCCCGGGCAACAAGAGCAAAACTCTGTCTCAAAAAAAAAAAAAAGAAAAGAAAAAAGGCTCATCATCACTGGTCATTAGAGATATGCAAATCAAAACCACATCTCACACCAGTTAGAATGGCGATCATTAAAAAGTCAGGAAACAACAGATGCTGGAGAGGATGTGGAGAAATAGGAACGCTTTTACACTGTTGGTGGGAGTGTAAATTAGTTCAACCAATGTGGAAGACAATGTGGCGATTCCTCAAGGATCTAGAACTAGAAATACCATTTGATCCAGCAATCCCATTACTGGGTATATACCCAGAGGGTTATAAATCATTCTACTATAAAGACTCATGCACACGTATGTTTATTGTGGCACTGTTTACAATAGCAAAGGCTTGGAACCAAATGCCCGTCAGTGATAGACTGGATAAAGAAAATGTGGCACATATACACCACAGAATACGATGCAACCATAAAAAAGAATGAACTCATGTCCTTTGCAGGGACATGGATGAAGCTGGAAACCATCATTCTCAGCAAACTAACAGAACAGAAAACCAAACACCGCATGTTCTCACTCATAAGTGGGAGTTGAACAATGAGAACACATGGACACAGGGAGGGTACACAGGGAGGGGAATACCAGGGCCTATAGGTGGGTGGGGGGCTAGGGGAGGGATAGCATTAGGAGAAATACCTAATGTAGATGACAGGTTGATGGGTGCAGCAAACCACCATGGCACGTGTATACGTATGCAACAAACCTGCACATTCTGCACATGTACCCCAGAACTTAAAGTATAATTTAAAAAAAAGTCAGAAACAGTATAGCTATTATAACATCGTTTTGGCAGTTTTAATCAATGTAATGAGGAAAAAGAATAAAGGCAGGAGAGGGAGGGAAGAAAATGTATCATTACATTATCAGGAAGGAAAAGATAATTACATTAGTTTGCAGGTGAAATGACTGCCTACCCAAGAGAACCAACAGAAAACTGTTGGAATTTAAGTTGAAAAATGTGGTTAGTTCAAGGTATGAACTAAAACAATTTTTCAATATAATAGCAATAATCATAAGAAGATGGGAAAATGAACATTCACAACAGCAACTCAAAATGCCAAGAATTAAAATAGCAAGAATGAAACAACAAAACTCTATTAAAAGATGAAAAAGATCAGTTAACTAGAGCTCTAATGGCTTTGTACTATATCAACTCAGCTAACTCGGACTTAAAAACATTTCCCAGAATTCCCTTCCTTATATAGTTCTGGGTACTGTTGGCTATAGGAGACATTATATGGAACTCACAAATGAAGCAAGTCATATTTTTTACACCGTGAAGGTCAATGCAGAGCACACTGTGAAGTTTGCATGTGCTGCCGATCTGTGAGCTCACCTTGCTGGCATGGGGAAGAAGCTGGACCTGCAGCTCCTTCAACTCCCATCAGACCTTCTCTCCACTTCTCCAAATCCTGGGCCCACAAGTGCAGCTCTGACATCGAAAGTGTCATCCTCTCCTGCAGGTTACTCAAGCATCAAAACTAGGGTTGGTGAGAGGCTGATGCAGGTTCCGTTTTGTTCCCAAGGGTTTCAGTTTGTCCTTTCTCTCATCCACATCCAGTATCCCTGTCTGACTGCCAGTCTAGTAGATCTGCAGCAACTTCAGGCTGAACAAGAGACTCAGAGGCAAGTCTGCAGACCGCTCTGCCACCTCCCACAATTCCATAGGTCTTTAGCTCACAAAGTAGTTCTGCTTCTTTGACGGATCCTAACTGATACAAAAGCCAGACCTTTTTTTTTTCTTTTGTTTTTTTGCATAAGAAGACAACACTGATGGTGTTATTCTCTCCAAATTAATCTACAAATTTGATGCAATTTTAATCAAAATCATAAAGGGATTTTCTTCTAGGAACTTCACAAAATAATTTTAAATTTCATTTGAAAGAGTACATGCTAATAAACTTTTGAAAAAAAAAGTAGCATAATGTGAGTACATAAAGGTGAACACAAAATCGAGAACCAGACCCAGTACATATATGGTGGGGAGAAATGTGTACATAATTCTGAATTGGTAGAGGAATGATGTAATATTTGACCCAGATCTCGTTATCAGCTATGGTTCCAAGTGCAAGGAAGGGCAAAAACAGTTTTGTATAAGTAAAAAAAAAAAAATATTAAAATTTTTGAGGCCAGGTGTGGTAGCTCCCACCTGTAATCCCAGCACTTTGGGAGGCCAAGGCAGGAGGATTGCTTGAGGCCAGGAGTTTGAAACCAACCTGGGCAACACAGACTGTCTGTACTAGAAATAAAAAAAAATAGCCAGGCGTGGTGGTGTACACCTGTAGTCCTAGTTACTCAGGAGGCTAACGTAGAAGGATCACATGCGTCTAGGATTTTGAAGCTGCAGTAAAGAACTACGATCGCCCTACTGCACTCCAGCCTAAATGACAGGGTAAGACCCTGTCTGAAAAACAACAACAACAACAAAGGAAATCGGGAAATCACAGACTTGTCGGGTTTTGAAAACCAGGCTTTGAAACTATCCCTCAAGAGCTTCAGTTAAAATGACACCAGACACAGGCCGGGGGCGGTGGCTCACGTCTGTAATCCCAGCACTTTGGGAGGCCGAGGTGGGCGGATCATGAGGTCAGGAGTTCAAGACCAGCCTGATCAACACCGTGAAACCCCATCTCTACTAAAAACAAAATACAAAAAAATTAGCCGGGCATGATGGCGTGTGCCTGTAATCCCAGCTACTTGGGAGGCTGAGGCAGAAGAATCGCTTGAACCCAGGAGGCGGAGGTTGCAGTGAGCAGAACGCGCCACTACACTCCAGCCTGGCAACAGAGTGAGACTCCGTCTAAAAAAAAAAAAAAAAAAAAAAAAAAAGGACACCAGACAACTGGTCTGATGAAGATCTCCCTGCCACCAAGCCCAGCTTGCACTGACCAAACTCCTGTCACCAGGTATTTCCAATGGCATTGCTGCCAGTTCTGCCTTGTCTGCTGCTGCTATAAAAGATTCTTGGCAGTATTTGTTTCTTGCTCTCAATACAAAATTCGGAGCGAGGTAAAGTATGTGTCTGATTGGCTAAGTCTAGGTCATATGACCACACTCAAGCTGCAAGGCTGGAGAAGACAGAAGAGTATGTGGCCTTTTCAGTATATACAGATGGTTTCAACCTATGATGGTTCAATTTATTATTTTTTTGACTCTACAGTGGGTTTGTGGGCGTTAATGTATTTTCAACTTATGTAATTTTTGACTTACGATGGGTTTATCAGGACATGGACACCATCATAAGTAAAGGAACATCTGTATAGATGAACATGGGTTCTATCTTCCTTCACAATGGATTGGAAGAGGAACCTCCCAAATATATTACATTGAACAGGAAATGACCTGTCCATATCGGTAATCACTAGGTAGAAAAGGCTATAATTACTAAATACCACTGAAGAAAATCAATCATCAGACAAAACCTAGTTTGGATAATCAACTTTCAGTCTGTATAATGTAATTTTATATAAACAACTTCAGATTTTAAAACGTCACACCCCATGTTTTACAATATAGACTCTTTCTCTGATTAAATTAAGAAAGGGAATCAATTTGGTTGACTAGCTGCCTGGAAAACTTCCATGGTTAGATAGCTTTTGTGATCAACTGGGTTATCAAATTTGGGATATTTATATGAATTTGTCAACAGAATTCTACATAGTCCAGCTAACTAGAGGAGCTCAAAAATATTTTTAAAAATCTAATAGGAATGACTATACAATAATGTAAAGCTTTTAGCTAGAAGAGCTCAAAATTATTTTTAAAAATCTGATAGGCATGACTACACAATAAAGTTTCTGCATGGCAAAGTTAAAGACAAATAAATGGAGGAAATTTAGAACATTTATGACAGAGAAAGATTAGTAGCCCTAATGTATTAAGGGCTCTTAAAATTAATACAGAAATAAGCATCCCAATAATAATGTGGGCAATGTACATAAAAAGACAATTTGGAAAAGAAATACAAAGGGTCAAAAAATATGAAAAGATTTCAATCTTATTAGTAATCAGTTGAATTCAAATTATAACAATGAGATTTCAATGTAAGACTGACAAAAGATTACTAATACTCTGTGATAGTAGGAGTAGGGAAATAATGATCACTCTCAAAGATTATTGACAAGAATGTAAATTGGTATAAACTTTCTCGTGGTCAATTTGACTATTTATCAAAAACCACAAAAAATAAGCAAACACTTTTGATGCTACATTTCCAATTCCAGGAAAATAAGGAAATAATTAGATAAATACGAACAGCTATATATGAATATTCAGCATAGCACTGTTTACAAGAAAAATTTTAAAATAATGTATATGTCTGAAATATGGCACTAGTGAAATAAATTCCACAAATATGCAGCCATTAAAAAATACTTATTCTCATATTTACTGAAATAGAAAGATGTTCATTAAGCATTAAAATTTAAAAGATAACCTATAAAATAATAGGTAAAAAATTACATTTTTGTTAAAAAAATATATACAGGTCTATTAAAAAATCTGGAAGACTGTTTATTTGGTTTGTTTCTCAGCGGTGGGCTTACAAATGTAATCATTACTTTTTTTCCTTTTTTGAATTTTTGAAAAATTTCGATGTCTTACTACTATGACCATAAAACCAATAAAGCTACTTTGAAAAGTTAAAGTCAGGAGTAATTAAACAACTCATACTTGATTGTTAAAGTCAGTCTCTTAAAAGTGTAATTTTAAAAAGGTAATAAAAAAGGTATAACATTATAAATATATATTAATATGCACATTAAATATATAACACTAATTGGTATTAATAAAATTACATCCAATCTCATAAATCAAATTTATTGTATAACATAAAAAACAATTTGTTCATAGTTATGTAATAATAGACACAAGAAATAACTTATGCAGATTCCTTATGTGAAGCATACTTACTTTGCAGATAACAACTATTTTTTAAATGATAATGGAGTCTACAACAATGCTCATTCTTGATCATTTGCAATAATGAAAATTGTTCTCTAAAGCATTAAGATGGATTATTTTCTATAGATTCTTCCAGGATCTGGAAGTAATGATTTCCAGGTACTCTCAACCAAGAGATGTGACCAAAATACAAAAAATGCAAAACATACCTCCATTACAAAGTCATGAATCCTTTCTATAAACCTCAGGATTTACAGTGTCACAAATTATGAATCATTGTCTCCTTTAGAAAACAAACATTCAACACTTGAATGGATAAAGAAGTCAACATATTTAAATATTTAATGCATATAACTTTAAAGTTGATAAAATGTCCCTTTCAACTAAAAATAAATGCCCTTATCCACTTAGCTGGACTGAAACAGGGACACTGAAAACTTGAATTAATGGCCAACCCAGAGCAGCGGCAGCAGCAATATTCCCCTCCTTCAATAAAGTATGGCCTGTAAGTTAGCCCTAATGAGAAAGAAGGCCATTCAGGTATGAGAAGAACCTAGGCTGGGCACAGACTACACAGACGCCTAACACAGAAGCTCTGCTGCCACTCAATCTTTGTTTATATATTATCACAAATTTTCTTTTCTTTTTTTAGAGACAAAGTCTTGTTCTGTTGCCCAGGCTGGAGTGCAGTGGCATGGTGCTAGGTCACTGTAGCCTCTAACTCCTAGGCTCAAGCAATTCTCCTGACTCAGTCTCCTGAGTAGCTGGGACTACAGGCAAGTGCCACCAAGCTTGGGCATTTTTTCTTTTTTCTTTTTTTTTTTAAGAGACAGGGTCCCTCTATGTTGTCCAGGCTGGTCTCAAACTCCTGGCCTCAAGTGTTCCTCCTGTCTCAGCCTCCCAAAGCACTGGGATTACAGGAGTGAGCCACTGAGCCTGACCCAATTACAAATTTATTTTCAACCCTCATTCCAGAAGGAAGACAAAAATAAAAAGCCAATATCCACTTAACTGCAAATTTCATGATGTCCTTATAAAGCCAGTGCATTATATTTTCTTTCACTCATGAAGCAATTTTTAATAATCACAATATATATTTAAATGTTAATAACCTTACTTTTTTTTTTTTTTTTTTTTTTTTGAGACGGAGTCTTGCTCTGTCGACCAGGCTGGAGTGCAGTGGCGCGATCTCGGCTCACTGCAAGCTCTGCCTCCCGGGTTCACGCCATTCTCCTGCCTCAGCCTCCCGAGTAGCTGGGACTACAGGTGCCCGCCACCACGCTCAGCTAATTTTTTGTATTTTTACTAGAGACGGGGTTTCACCATGTTAGCCAGGATGGTCTCGATCTCCTGACTTCGTGATCCGCCCGCCTCGGCCTCCCAAAGTGCTAGGATTACAGGCGTGAGCCACTGCGCCCGGCTTACTTTTTTTTTTTTTTGACAAGGTATCTCTGTTGCCCAAGCTGAAGTGCAGTGGCACGATCATAGCTCACTGTAACCTTGAACTCTTGGGCTCCTGCTTCAGCCTCCTGAGTAGCTAGGACTACAGAAATGCACAACTATACTTAGCTAGATTTTTGTTTTTAAAGTATTTTGTAGAGATGGGGTCTCATTGTGTTGCCCGGGCTGGTCTTCAGCTCCTGGCCCCAAGTGATCCTTCCACTTTGGCCTCCCAAAGTGCTGGGACTACAGGCAGAAACTACCACACCGAACCTACTAACTCTACATTTTACATGATGAGTTCAGATTTTAAAAGGATTAGTTTGCTAATAAAGTGTCGTGAGCAAAGTGAAAAATCAAAAGATTACTTGAAGTATTTACATGATGATCCAAATTTAAAGCGACCTCAACAAGCAAAATTTACTGTTTACAAATAACTGTATCACGGTTTACGAATAGGAACACATATATTATACATAATGGGTATAATGCGAATGCATTTTATCAATGGAAAGTACAAAACAGCTTGCTGATGAAAGAGGAAGGAAAAAGCTCACAGTGAACTTGGAAGCAGATCCTTCAGCCCCAGTCAACCCTTCAGATGTCCGCAGCCACTGCCGACATCCTGACTGCAACTTCATGAGACCCTGGGCCAGAACCGCCAGCTAAGTCTTGACCCCACAGAAAGAATAAAATTATTGTCTACTGTTTTTTGTTTGTTTGTGTTTTGTGTGAGATGGTTCCTCGCTCTGTCACCCAGGCTGGAGTGCAGTGGCATGATCTCTGCTCACTGCAAGCTCCGCCTCCCGGGTTCACGCCATTCTCCTGCCTCAGCCTCCCGAATAGCTGGGACTACAGGCGCCCGCCACCACGCCCGGCTAATTTCTTGTATTTTTAGTAGAGATGGGGTTTCACCCGTGTTAGCCAGGATGGTCTCGATCTCCTGATCTCGTGATCCGCCCGCCTCGGCCTCCCAAAGTGCTGGGATTACGGGCGTGAGCCACGGCGCCTGGCCCCTACTGTCTACTGTTTTAAGCCTCTAAGTTTTGGTGTAATTTATTACACAATAGATACGTAGAAGAGAACTATTTCTATTTTTAAGGAAGGTATAATTGCAGTTCCAGAACCCCACATTTCTGGCATCTATTCTACTCCAACTTTTGGTGCAGATATATAACATCTGGCTCAGAGTCTGAGTATTAGAAAAAGAGAAATTTACTAAGTGTTCTTCCTGTATTACTTATTGTCTCTGAATAATACACCTAAGGGTACCCATTTTTCTTCTTAAACTTTTTATTTCCTTTTCCACTTCCTATTCCTCCCCCTACAAATAAAACGGACTCCCGAACCTCCTTTTACATATTCACTTTTGTTGATAAGGTTGCTTAAGAGTAGTGATCTCTTTTAAACTTGTCATGCTTAAAAATCCAGTGTGCTCAAGGTATTTAAAAAATATTCCATTTTACTAATACAAGGGATAATCACATAATAAATCCTCAGCCTATGAACTAAAGATACTGTTTGGGATAGCTTCTCTGACATAACTGACATATTATAAATTCCTCCCTATGACTCGCAGAAGCCACTTTCTGCAATGGCCAAACTTTGTCACACCCCATCCCCCTTATAGCAAATACCACTAACTTTGGGGCCTTCAGAGTATAGATAGCAGTACTTTTCTCCTTCCTGAATTCCACAAACATATAATTAGCTGGTCACTTTAATTATACGCTATCATGTATTGTTTGCTAATAATCTCTTAGACATTATTTCTGTCAAAACAAATAAGAGCTGATACATTCTCTAAGTAAGTGTCATCTGTTTTAACTTTCCCTCTTCCCCACCAACCTTACACATTATATGCAAAAACCCAAGGTCAAAACACGGTCCAAATTCCAGAAACCGCCTTTATTATGCTTTACCAGTAAGTCTTCTTCACTGAACTGTAGTTGCTGTAAACTTAATATATTTCATTTCTTTCATGGAAAAATATCAAAAGCAGATGCCAAATCTGATGCAACTAACTGACAAAGAAAGGAAACACAAATCTTGCTTACTTTCACTGAAACTTTTTATAGCCATCAGATGTCTGCACTTAAAATGTTTAGTTCCTATGCCCATTACGAATACAACAAAATTCTGTATTTCAACATGTTTCAAGCCTCAGAAGTTCCCAGACATCCTTTTCTGAGTCTGGTGTGATGCAACAATTTTTTAAATGTCATTTAAAAAAATGGGCCAGGCTGCAGGGAAAGGACCATGTCACACTCTCAGCATTCAAGCCTCAAAGGCTCCGGGGCACGAAAGGCTCTTACAACCGGTTAAGGACGGCAATGGGCTCCTTCGGCACGACTCCCGGAACCCTACCCTGGGCCAGAAAAAGGCCAGAAAAAGGCCAGGGGCGCGGAGCGCAGGCGGAGGGCTGGGGTTCTAGGGATCTAGAAAAAGCGCGAAGCCGGAGGGCGGCGCCAGGGCTCCTCGCAGACCCCAGGGCCGCGGGACGGTGCCGGCTCGTGGGTCACACGCACCCAGGAGGCTCCTGGCTCCCGCGTGGCGGCTGTTCCAGCACGCCCTCCGACCCGCAACCGGACCCTCCAGACATCAGACTCAGTGGTCCCCACCTCCGGTCTCCCACCTCAGGACGCAGTTCCGCGGCGTCCACCCGGCCCCCTCCCCTCAGTCCCACGCAGCGGCTCAGCCGTACCCACTCCGGCTTCTCTGAGTTCGATCCAGCAGCAGCTCGAGCAGCGGCCCCGCCCCTCTCCTCCGCCCCTCGGTCGGAGCCATAGAGACGTCGGCTGCCGGCCAGAGTGGCTTCAGACCGCAGCGTCGGCCGAGAGGACGCCGGGATACTGGCCAGCTCCAAGTCGAAAGGAAGCGACGCTTGAGTTCTGTTTGGTGCGGTGGGTAGATACCTCGAGTTTCTCCTCGCCCACCGTAGGCCCCGACCCCTAAAAAGGAAACTTTTGGGACGTCAGAGTGAGAGGAGAAAAGTGCCTTTTTAGTTTAGTTTTGTCAAACCTGAGGATTCGTTTTTCAGTTTAGCCGGAGCTGTGCCGCAAACGTAGCTGCCGACATCCCCACGACGCACCCAAGTGGTGGCCCGGAAGCTGGGGATAGAAAAGTGGCCTCCCCGAATGCCAGGCATACAGGCCTTACTACCAGAAGCTTGAGCTGGGAGCCTCGGCCGTCGCATCTCTAAGGTGCAGCGATACGGCCAACTTCCTTCCGCGAAGCCCTCAGGGTGGGCAACGGAGCTTTTCACCAGACTGAGGGACCGGGCGACCTGGCCGACCGGCGGCTCCTCACCGCCCCCTTGGGGATTTCTTGATAATTCTTTGCCACGATGCGGGCGGATGTTGTGGAGCTACTGTTTGTAGATCGCAGTAGCGTGACAACACTTAATCATGACTACTGAATCCTCAGAAGTCGAAAAAGCAAGTCCATACAGAATAGTTTGACCCTAATTAAATTGCGCTTACAAGATACAGTTTGTTTACTGGGACTTTGGCTAGGTCCCATCCCGTCTCTGCCTCAGAGTGGTGGTTGCTCTTAGCACCAAGGAAATACCAGCTTGACATTTGACTCTAGGAAGCACAGGCCCAAAAGAAGAGGCCCAAGGAGGGACATTCTTCTTTCCCTTTCCTACCTACAGTTTCTCAAACCAAGTGTCAGATGGAAAGCAAGGGGTGGTATCATCGTAATTATACAGTTGACCATAGAAAATAAATTTCAATCTCAAAGTAAACTCCTAGGCCACCCCCAGAATCTTAGAGTTTCTCAATCATAGAACTCATTTCTTGTCACAGTCTTGGTTCTTAGCCAATGTAAAAGACCCAACTGACAGGGAAAATTAAACACCTTTTAACTCACACACACCTTAAATGAGAATTTAAAGTATCTCTCAGCAAATGTATTTATAATTTTGAGTGCTTTTAGCCATGTTAAGGACAAATTTTCTCCTTCTGAATGCAGTAATAATTTGGCATTACCCTTTTGGCAGTGTGGTACAAAGTCTTATAATCTAGGCTTTATGGAGCTATTGAGGAACAACATAGATGGCTTCATGCAAACCCAAACAATGTAATAGTAGTTCTTTTCTCTGTAGTCGGTCTACTGCCTGTAGATGTTTATTCCTTTTTTTTTTTTTTTTTTTTTTTGAGACAGGGTCTCCCTCTGTCACCCAGGCTGGAGTGCAGTGGTGCAATCATAGCTCACTGCAGCCTTGACCTCCTGGGCTCAAGGGATTCTCCGGCCTCAGCCTCTGGAGTAGCTGGGACCACAGGCACATGCCATCGTGCAGGTAATTAAGTTTTTTGTAGAGATGGGCATCTCGCTATGTTGCCCAGGCTGGTGTTGAAGTCCTGGGCTCAAGTGTTCCCCCCTCCTTGGCTTCTCAAATTGTTGGGATTACAGGCGTGAGCCACTGTGCCCAGCTTACTGATTCATTTATAAAAACAGAGTGCTCTCAGTGTGCTACAGAATGACTATGGAGCTCAAGTTCTAGTGGAGGGTGTGAGCCACAAGGAAACAAGCTAGACAGATTGTAATAAGTACTATAAAGGAAGTAAATAGGGTGATGTAATAGACTTGGGAGATGCTAACTTTAGTCAGGTAGTAAGGAAGGCCCTTTTGAGGAAATGGTACTTGTTTGAGAATTGAAATGTGAAGGAATCCAGTGTCAGAGGAACTAAAAAAAAAAAAAGGCATTGTGCCCCTTTAACTTAGTGACATTATCATTCCTGATCTACACTCTTCTCCCCATTTTTCTCGTTTTCTCTGTTACTGCTTCCCGTTTATTTGAAGAGCCAGGTCTTTTATAGAAATCAGAAAATTAGAACATTTCTGGTTGTGTTTGGTGTAATCTTGACGTCATTATAGATATGTGGTTTTGTTCTTAATAGACAAGCTTATAATAAATAGCACTTTTGGTGAGCTCATTTCTGTTAAACACTTTGCAGCATAAATCTTTTCCTGTGTTCAAAAGAAAGTATCTGGTTCATGAGACAGTTTAGATACAGTCTTTGCCAAAGTGCCTGATTTTTAGTTTACAATGTTGCTTGTCTCCTTTTTTGTTTTTGAGATCTAGTTCTTGTCTCATAGCTCTACTGAAAAATACTTGGAGTAAAGGGACCAAATAGCAAGTGAACAAATGCACAATTCTGCATATTAAAAAAAAAAGAGGCTGGGTGCAGTGGCTCACACCTGTAATTCCAGCATTTTGGGAAACGGAGGCAGGAGGATAGCTTGAAGCCAGGAGTTCAAGACCAGCCTGGGCAAGATAGGGAGATTCCTGTCTCTACAAAAAAAATTTTTTTAAATTAGCCAGGCGTGGTGGTACATGTCTGTGGTTCCAGCTACTCGGAAGGCTGAGGTGGGAAGATCCCTTGAGCCCACAAGTTCAAGGCTGCAGTGAGCTATGATTGCACCACTGCATTGCAGCCTGGGTGACAAAGCAAGACCGTATCTCAAATAGTAAAAACAAACAAAATGAAAAAACCTGAAGATTAATAGTGAATGCTCCACAAGATAAAAACAGCAACAACTTTATAATGTTACAATTTTTTTTCTTGTTAATCTGAAATAAGAATTAAATGTGAAACGTTCAAAACTTCGAAATAGTTATTTATTATTAAGATATAAATACATATTTTAAAAATGTACAAGTTAAAAATACCTTCAAAGTTAAATGTCAGTTCTTTCACAATCATTGTGCAGGGGTAATACGTACAATATCTTGGCTTACTAGTAATTTTATACCAGTCACTTGAAACAACATCCTTAAACTTTAATAATATGTTGTAATAATTCCATTTTTCACTTTTTAGAGTTTGATAGAAGACAGTCAATATCGTGAAGGATTTCAGAGGTTTTTTTCAATGCTATTGATACTCTATTTTCATTAACTTCTCCTAGCAAGGTTTCTGAAGATCCTGGTTTATAATGATCAAAAGACTGTTCATTTTTCTTGTTAGAAATCTGGTTTAGGATACCACTATTCTCTAGTAGCACTAAGTTGCTTAGTTAAGGAGGTTTTCCCCACATTTTTCACTATATAAATATCTTTATATACAGGCTTCATATTAAAATATTTCTCAGCTGGAAGACCTCTTGGATTCATAATACAGTTGGAACTGCAGGGCTTATCAAGTCTGCTCCTTGTAGATGAAGAAACTAATTACAGTATAAGGGAGGGGGAAAGAGAATAGAGTGTGTATGTGTGTGTTTGGGTGGAGGTTTGGTGGTAAGGAGGAAATGAAAATTTCAGTAACATTTCTTTAAGTGAAGAAATGATACGGGAATTAAAGAGTAGGATGACAGGATTATAAGGAATCTGTGTAGTGTCTATTTTTAATTTAAAAAGATTTAGAGTGAAAAACCTGTTCGCTACAGAACTAACTTATTTGAATAAGATTAGAGAAAAACCACAAGAGAAAACGAATTTAGATGAATTGGGTGAGAATGTACAGAATGAAATATTTCATTTAAAAAAAGAGGTCTTAACAGTTATAATTTTATTATATAATTATGTAAGTGAAAAAGTCTCCAAAGGAGACCTTAACCCTAATTAACTGTTCTTTGCCCAATTTAAACTCAAAGAAAAGTATAAATGTTAACATGCTATATCTTCTATGGACAAGATCCATCTTAAATTACAATCTTAGGTATTTGCTGACTCAATAAAGGTTAGCAATATATTAAGTATAGATTAATATTCACAAAGTACTGAAGTCATGAATTAAGCCTAGAATGAAAGAGAGTAATTATGTAGCACAGTGCATTCTGTTTAAAGGATACAGTTAAACTTCTGTATCTTTTCAAGTTCAGAAGCAACAGACCTGTCCAAGGAAAAAGAAAAAATTCATTGAGTTGTCTGATTCTTTTGTATTCATGATATTTCAAATAAGCATACCTGACTTTTTTTTTTCATTAGAATTTTAAACAGAAGAACGCAGAAGAATTCTCTTTATGTTACCTTCATTTAGCAACAAATCAACTTGACTCAACTGATACTTACTGAGTGCCTTTAAAGGTAAGTGAATAAAAGTCTACCCCTTGTAAATCCACTTCAAGGAATTTGTAATCAAATATTGATGTTTGAGGATAATGGGCCTTCCTGTTACTTCTTAGTACTAACCTAGCTTACACTCTACTTTCCTCCCTAAAGTTTACGCAAACTTTAAAAACCTATTAAAATCCCATTCCTTCTGTGAAAGAACTGCTCTCTCCTTCCTTGAATTCCTATAGCATATTAATTAATCACATACATATTTGTAATATCTTCTCTTGAACTATTTAACTTCCTGCTCTTCCTACCTAGATTGTTTCTCTCAGAAGAAAGGATTTTTTATTTTTCTGTACTTGTGCATATATTAAGACTTCATTTATATGGAACTCTTTGGGAATGGATGGTATGGGAGATCCAAGTTTTTAAATAGTTGAATTACGTGTCAAAACAACTATTTTTTATTAAATTCCTTCTGGAATAGACTACCTACTTATTTCATTGTTTTTTTAAGCACAGAGGGTTAACATGATGAACATTAGCTCTTATACCATGTTCTACAGAAAGATAGTGGGACAACTCGTATGGAGTAGAGGGCTAATATATACATCTCCAGCAGAACCCCTAAGTGTGTGTTCTTTATCCTTTTTCTTATCAAGTTAGAATGAAATATGAGCAATGGCATACAACTACAAACTGTAACTTGACTAGCTCTCTGCAAAATTAATGAAGATATTAGTCTAAAATATTCAAGTCACTAGAAAAATCTTCACAGTTCGTAGTAGGGTGTGTGACTTGTCTGCTTTATTGGCTTTACTACAACAGATCACATGCACCTCCCTGTCAGCTTGTACTCTTTCCCTTGTACTCCAGCCTATGGATGGAGAATGAAAAGAAATATTTCATAATTTTAAACACCTGTGGCAAAGAACTTGGATACAACTTACCCCAACAACCAGCTGATTGTTCATTATTGCAAAATATCTTTTTTTTTTTTAAACCCGACACATTTTTCTGGATGTAAGAAACAATACAACCTTTATTGTTATTGCTCTCATAATGAACGAACTTTTTATGAAACATGTACTATTTGTTGACTAAAAAGTTGAATTAATAAGCTAATAATGGAGGGTGTGGCGGAAAAAAAATACTAGAATACAACTTAGGTAGCTTTTTATTGTACAATCTTGTTTCTTCCTTCAACCTACCCTCTTTGATAAGAAAAACCGAAGTGGAGATACCTAAGGCTTTATAGGGGGAATGGAGCTACTCCTCAATTTCTTTATCTTGCCTCTGCTGTTCCTAGTTGCTTTCACCTTTAGCTACTATCACCAATCTCTACTTACAGTTTTTAGTGTGTATTGACAGCCTCTTCTCAGCTTTCAAATAAAAAGGCTGATGATATTTTACAAACTGCCACCTAAGCAATGGTGAAGTGACGGTTTTATAGACAAGCACAATTTTCCTTCCATCACAATTGTTTTTTGCTAGTTACTTTAGCAACTTTTCTGCTTCCAAACAGGCTACAGCTAAAGGATGAGGGATCTGCAAAGCTGGATCCTTAAGCTACCTGAGATATTCAAATAACGCTTACTGATATGATTTGATTTGTTCTAAGAAAGGGCTTAGGAAAAGGTAACAAAAATTGGCTTAATGTTTACATTTTGTTTCACTACACTATGTTAGGTCACCTCACAAAACTTACTTAGAAAGCTTCCCAAATTGTTCCTGGTATCCCTGTCTTCCCACATATTCAGGTTAGACTCTCAGTGACACTAATCTTCTAATGACCTTTCTTCCTATCATTTTTCCATTTAGGACTTTCTAATTCCATCAGGTCTGAACTCCTATTTATTATAAGATCCATTCCTAGCCCTCAAAACTCATACTATATACTAATAGATAGCATATGTTCCATAAAAACTATCTTCTATCTCCACAGGCTAAAATATCCTTTTTACTTCTGCCCTTATTTCCTCCCTAAAATGTCTTATATTTTCACAGAAAGTTCCCTTGAAGCCCAGTTCTAGTACCCTGCACACTGAAAAGCACACAGGAGGGACTAAAATACTTGCTTTATTTGATCTGCCAGTTAATTTGGGGGAAGTAACTAATATGACAGAAATTGTTTAAAAATCAATGTTTTCTGAAAGCTTATGTTATTAAACCTTTTATTTCCTTCAACATTACTAAAAATTTAAGAATCCCCTTTAAATTTTTCCATAAAGTTTTCAGGATGAATTTGTCACATAAAAAGAGCCACTCATTTTCATGTTAAGTTTTCAATGCAAGGTTTTCTTACCTTTAGGTAAAATAGAATATGATGAAATGTAATAAATTAGATGTCTGATTAGAAATTATTTTCAAGCTTAAGCTATCAAAAATACTTTAGGAGTTAAACATATTCAAAACTAAGAAAGTTTTTTTGGGGAAAAAAGTCTCAGTTTACTGTTTGACATTTTAATTTTTTTTAAAGTATTAGCTCTTCTAAACAGATTTAAGTTTAAAAGAAAAATACCAATTTTCTTGGAGAACAGAAGATGATGAATGAGTGGGTATCTCTCTGGGACTAGTCTGGGTCAGTCTCCTGCACCATGATGTTACTGTTGTCACATACCTAAAGTGAATACATTAAAAGAAATACTTGAAAAATGAACTTGAATACATTATAAAATTATAAACAAATGTAAAAATAAGACAATTTGGGAAAAAAGGATAAAGAAAAAATGTTAAAGTGAAGCATTTACTGGGCAATTCTCAAAATATTTTTCACTGGTCATAGAAAAGCCAAGTTTTTTCCATTATTCATCAAGAATAAAATGATTTACTTATATTTGTGATTAATACAAGTGACATTTAAGAATCAAAATAAAGGCGATATTTGGATTTCATTTAAAGTTCAATTTTAAATGTTCTAATTCTTTTAGTTTTTCAAAGTAAAATGCGTTTAAGTTTTATCAAAAAATATCGACACAAAATAAGACTGACTGAGCATTTGCTTACTAAAATTTAAACCAAAAAACATCTGCTAATGCATATACACATATGCTTGTATGCATATGTATAATTATATGTAACTTACTACATATCTAAAACAAGTATCAAGTTTAATAAAGTGAATGATCTGAAATGATTGGCTGAATCAATAGAAATGTTTGCTAAAGAAACTATCTTTTTTGAGGCAAATCATTAATAGCAATGAATGAGCACTTAGACTGAAACACAATAAAACCCAACAGAAAAATACATTCAAGAGGTAACAAAAAGCTATTATTTTGTGAATATTCTCAAGTAAAATCACTAAAATGTGAAGACTATCACAAGAATTACTGTAATAAATTAGATAAACCAAAAGAAAAAAAATTCATAAAAAGCTGAAGAATCTTCCCCATTTTAAGATAATCATTGGGTAATTTTATCCACTTTATAGAAATATACACAATTTTAGTTATTTGTGGTTGCAAACCTTATTTCAAATTGGCTAGAGGATTAGTTAATTGTTAACACAGCTGACCATATCCAACCTCCACAGCAAATCAGTATGTCTATAACACATTTCATTTTGAAAAGTTACTTGAATACAAATGAAATGATTAAAGCTGACCTGAAGGCCGGGCATGGTGGCTCATGCCTGTAATCTCAGCACTTTGGGAGGCCAAGGTGGGCAGATCACCTGAGGTCGGGAGTTCAAGACAAGCCTGACCAACATGGAGAAACCCCATCTCTACTAAAAATACAAAAATTAGCCGGGCATGGTGGCACATGCCTGTAATCCCAGCTACTCGGGAGGCTGAGGCAGGAGAATCGCTTGAACCCAGGAGGCGGAGGTTGTGGTGAGCCGAGATCGTGCCATTGTACTCCGGCCCAGGCCACAAGAGCAAAACTCTGTCTCAAAAAAAAAAAAAAAAAGCTGACTTGATCTATTTAGTTATGCTAAACACAAGTACAACTATCAACTCTGAAACGACTGAAATGCCTTCATTATTATCCACATGGAAAAACTAAAAATATATATAACACTTAAATAATGCTTATTGCTTATTCTCCGTTAGTTAAAAGTAAAACATAAAAATAATTTTTAAAATTGCTTTTCAGTACCTTTCATATGGTTCAGGGTGTTCAATTTGAATTAACTGCTCTTGTCCATCAGGAAAAGTTAACTTACACCAACCTAAGTTAAGACCTTGATTTACCTGAAGAAGTAGAAAGATAAGTTTTATCATTTTAGAACTGAAAAAAAGAACATAAACAACCTATTCTAACTTCATTAACTTAAAGAAATAAGTAGAGGAATCATTAAAGATGCAACAGTTTAAATGTTGTTTACATGAGATATGGGTGTTATTTAACCACCACTCATATAGGTAATTATCAAAGCAAATGAAAATACCAATCCCTTTCTCTATAATCAGTTATCTTTAGAAAAGTGACTATTTGTCAAATCATTCTGATTTTTGCTAGGAAATCCAAAGAGATCAGTAAAGCTTCTTGACAGATTTTATACTTCAAAAAATGAACTGAAATAGTGTGGTACTTTGTTTTCTTTGTTCTGTTTTCCACAGATTACCAATAAAAAATAGATCTAAGTCTGAAGTATACCCACCTGTCTCTTCTCAATAGGAGAGCTGAAATTCCAATTTAGGGTTAGAGTAATGCCATCTAAAAAGATAGCATGTACTTTGTCATCAGAGTAGGCAAGAAATCTTCCCACACTGGGTATGAGTGACTCTTTCAAAACCAAAGGCAGTATATTGCTATCATTTATCCCAGGTACCTAAAACCAAGTAAATAAAAATAGCAGGAAATAGAGTTATCTAAGAACAAGATTTAAATGAATATTAATGACTCTAGGGCAATTTTGGATACTTATTCAGAAGTCAAATATTATAAAATCCTTATATTTTAATTTTTCCAGAAGTGGATACCCAAGTCTTTTTTTCAAGCAGATTCAGTTCTAATATCTTTGTAAAGTCACTGTTCTGCTCTGAACTTTACATCCATTATAGACAAAAATTAGGAGCTTACAGGTTTGTAATTAAATGAATATAGATACAGAAATCAAAGTCTGAGAATCACTTCCTCCAAATCAGCATTAAGGAATTTATTTTTATGGTTATGAAAATATAGAACACTATAATATCATGGTTTATAATGACTAATAATTTTACATACTTCAAATCCAATCAGTTCCCCTATCCTTTCCTCTTCATGAAAAATAAGAACCATATACAATAAAACTATAACATAAAAGCCTGAACTTTCAGTGTTTGTCTACTAGGTAGGTATTTTTCTGAATAAACCAACATTAATGTTACAAGAATTTCTCACATGACTTAGAGGAAAACTGTTTGAACTCACAAGTATGGATACAAACAATAAAACAATTTAAAAATATCTTGCTTTTAAAATAATTTTAACATACCATTTTCCAGCAGCATATATGATAGTTATGGCTTAAAGAAAGTCTCATCTTCACACAATGTTGAAGAATTCTGTGAACACAAAAAATACTACTTAAACATTTGCAAATGACATTTTCCAATTCTAGCAACCCATTTTCACTGCCATACAACATTTTAGATGATCAGTAAATCATTTTCACTGAAATGTGTTGGGAACTCTTTTTTTCTCCAGAAATCCTTAAGCCCCTAGAAGGGAACTACTGTTGCTTCCCTTTGTGCTAATCTTACCTACTTAAGGCTATTCCTTTAATTTTTAGCAATGAAATGATTCCATGGACAGAATTTTCAGGAACTCCTTTTTTAAGAGGTGATAGATTCACACTGCCTGGAAAGTTTCACATAGCCTAAAAATGGTAGGGATGTGAATCAACTATCCCTAGGAAATCAAATTACAGAATATGCTTCTTCAAATCTATTTTGGAAATTGCTTGTACATAAATTTATAAAAAGAAACAACAGTCCACTTGCATTCTTCTGGGTGTCATAGATTGAGAGAATTTTAAAAACATATGAACCAAAGAACCAATCTATGCTTTATCATTAGTATATTTTCAGAAATCTATTACTCTGAAGATAATAAAGAAGTATAAAAATTTTAAATGTAACATCAAATCTCCAACTTGATTTCAAGGAACAATAATGATGCCACACTTATGCAAAGAAAGGGCACTTACTTCCTCTCAGCACTTGCTCACCATATATGGATATTTCTCCATATTTAAATTATAAAGCCAGAAGTAATCTTAATAAATGACACAAAAATTACCTTATTTTATAAATTATGACACCAAAAAAGTTGACAAATTTTACTGAAGGCATATATTTCCATTGTACCTGCCAATTCTTAATCTTATCCTTAATCACAAGAAAATGTGCCAAGATGTTTAGACACATAACATTTGATTCAATTGAATGGGAAGAACTTACCTTGTTGCCTGTTTAATTAGAGAACCGACAGAGAATGGACTTCCCGGTCTATCTGGAGGAAGGTTATTTACTGAGTAAGTTTTCTCTTCTCTCTGAAAATTAGTTAAAATGAAAAATTTCATTAATAATACATTTTGGCCTTTATTACTTAGCTGTTTTTCCTTGAAATATGTTTTTACAATAGTGACAAGACGAGTAGTTATTTTAACAAAATAAAGCCCACAAAATCATGGTATTTTATGATGCTTTTTCATTTTCCCATTTTTTTTTTCTCATTAAACTTTTTTAACGGGTCTCAAAATTCTGTGACAAATTTTTGGTCAAGTTGTTTCCATTAAAAAGTACTGATTTTAAAAACTAATAACTTAAAACTGCCACATGCAAAAAAGAAAACCAAAGTGGTCCACAAAACATTCTCCTTTCCTTCTGAAGGTTTTACGATGCATTGTTATCATTAACCAGTCTTTCACTACTAAACTTAAATGGCCAATTGAAACAAACAGTTCTGAGACCGTTCTTCCACCACTGATTAAGAGTGGGGTGGCAGCTATTAGGGATAATATTCATTTAGCCTTCTGAGCTGTCTGGGCAGACTTGGTGACCTTGCCACCTCCAGCAGCCTTCTTGTCCACTGCTTTGATGACACCCACCGCAACTGTCTGTCTCATATCATGAACAGTAAAATGACCCAAAGGTGGATAGTCTGAGAAGCGCTCAACAATGGGCTTGCCAGGAACCATATCAACAATGGCAGCATCACCAGACTTCAAGAATTTAGGGCCATCTTCCAGCTTTTTACCAGAACTGCGATCAATCTTTTCCTTCAGCTCAGCAAACTTGCATGCAATGTGAGCCGCGTGGCAATCCAATATAGGGGCATAGCCAGTGCTTATTTGGCCTGGATGGTTCAGGATAATTACCTGAGCAGTGAAGTCAGCTGTTTCCATTGGTGGGTCGTTTTTGCTGTCACCAGCAACGTTGCCACGACGAACATCCTTGACAGACACATTCTTGACATTGAAGCCCACATTGTCCCCAGGAAGAGCTTCACTCAAAGCTTCATGGTGCATTTCGACAGATTTTACTTTTGTTGTAACGTTGACTGGAGCAAAGGTGACCACCACACCGGGTTTGAGAACACCAGTCTCCACTCGGCCAACAGGAACAGTACCAATACCACCAATTTTGTAGACATCCTGGAGAGGGGAGGCGCAAGGGCTTGTCAGTTGGATGAGTTGGTGGTAGGATGCAGTCCAGAGCCTCAAGCAGCATGGTGCCGCTGGCATTGCCATCCTTACGGGTGGCTTTCCATCCTTTGAGCCAAGGCATGTTAGCACTTGGCTCCAGCATGTTGTCACCATTCCAACCAGAAATTGGCACAAATGCTACTGTGTCAGGGTTGTAACCAATTTTCTTAATGTAAGTGCTGACTTCCTTAACAATTTCCTCTTCTCTCTTCTGGCTGTAGGGTGGCTCAGTGGAATCCATTTTGTTAACACCAACAATTAGTTGTTTCACACCCAGTGTGTAAGCCAGAAGGGCATGCTCTCGAGTCTGCCCATTCTTGGAGATACCAGTTTCAAATTCACCAACACCAGCAGCAACCATCAGGACAGCACAGTCAGCCTGAGATGTCCCTGTAATCATGTTTTTGATGAAGTCTCTGTGTCCTGGGGCATCAATGATAGTCACATAGTACTTGCTGGTCTCAAATTTCCACAAGGAGATATCAATGGTGATACCACGTTCACGCTCAGCTTTCAGTTTATGCAAGACCCAGGCATACTTGAAGGAGTCCTTTCCCATCTCAGCAGCCTCCTTCTCAAATTTTTCAATGGTTCTTTTGTCGATGCCACCACATTTGTAGATCAGATGGCCAGTAGTGGTGGACTTGCCCGAATTTACGTGTCCAATGATGACAATGTTGATATGAGTCTTTTCCTTTCCCATTTTGGCTTTTAGGGGTAGTTTTCACAACACCTGTGTTCTGGTGGCAAACCCATTGTGGGAAAAAAAAGCCATTTTCCCATTTTTAAAAAATATAGAATTACTCCTATTCATTCAAAAGTTTTTTTTAATAGGTTTTTTTTTTTTTTTTTTTTTTTTTTTGGAGACAGGGTTTTACTCTGTTGCCCAGGGCTGGAGTACAGTGGCGCAATTACAGCTCACTGCAGCCTCTGTGGCTCAAGGAGTCTTCCCACCTCAGCCTCCCAAGTAGCCAGGACCACAGGCACATGCCACCATACCGGGCTAATTTTTTAAGTTTTTTGTAGAGGCGAGGTCTTACTATATTACCCAGATTAGTCTCAAACTCCTGGGCTCAAGGGATCCCAAAGTGCTGAGATTACAGGCATGAGCCACTGTGCCTGGCCCAAAAGTTACATTCTAATAACTTATAACTTATTGTGCAATTTAAATATTAGCTACATTTACATTAACATGGTAACCAAACTAATTTTCCTACACATTAGCAGGAAATTTATCATGAGCCACCCCTTTCCCTTAAGACAAAAAGAAATGGATATATAGATTTAAAAAAACTATTTTAATTGAATGAATATACCATTTTGCTACATTAATGGAAGAAATACTGCTACAGTTTGTGGAAGAAAAAATTATTTACAGGCGGAGGTTACTGAAATTTGAAAAAAATTGTTCTTTTAAAATTCTTTCTGAGTTTCCTCCTCCTCAGACTTGCTAGTGTTTCCCAGCACTCTGTCTCCAGCCTTCTCTTCTGACTTCTTGATTTCTTTTTAGATAATACTAAAAGGGTCCAAAGCTGTGTTCACATTAAATATCATAATAGCAACAGCTAACATTTGTGGAGCAGATACTATGTACTAGGCACTACCCTACTCACTTTACATGGATTATCTCATTTATTCCTCAAAATAATTCTGAGATAACTATTAATGCTTGTTTTTCAGATGAGAAAACTGAGACTGAGGGCTAAGAAACAGTGGAGATCTGATTTAAACCACCAAGAGAGTGCAGCTCATACTCTTTACCATTAGGGGAAGAAGAGGGGCTTCGAAGTCAGACAGATGTGGATTCAAATCACAAGTCTGCCTCTTACCAACTATAATGATGGGCAGGCTATACAACCTTTTGTAAGCCTCAGTGCCTGCAGCCTGTGAAATGGGGATACTGCCTACCATCCAGACTTATCTGAGGATTAATGATATAATATACATATGAAGTTCCTGGGACAGAATTTAGCATATAATAGGTACCAAACAAAAGTCTTTGTCCTTTTATCTTGGTCTACAGACCTGACTATCTAAATCTCTATTGGGCTTCTCTTTTGGCTATGAAAACAGACACCTCAACATCACCATGTTAAAACTGGAATTAGCGTCATTTCAAAATTTGCACTTTCACTTTCTCTACGCTGTATTTACCTTTGGTATGTCATTTATCACGTTGTTCCCTCTACCTAGAACTCAGTTCCCTCCTCCAGCACCTCCCTTTGCCTGGCTAACACCTGTTTTTCCTTCCGTCTCAGGGAAGCCATTGCAGAGGTCTCATAGACTAGGAGAAATCCCCTAGTTATGTCCACAAGCACAGTTCCCTCTAATCCTGCCTCTTGGTCTTAATTACAACTTCAATTTAATAGTTTTTTACTTAATGTCTGTTTTCCCTGTTAGAATGCAGCTCCATGAAGGAAGGGGCTGTGTCTGTTTTGCTCATGTCTGTATCATTATCATTTATTAGCACAGTGCTTAGCACATGGGAAGCACTCAAAATACCATATTTTAATTATTTATGTCTTTCTCTACTGGATATTGAGTTCCCTCTGGGTTCTTATTTCCAAGACCCTATTTCATCAACTCTAAAATGCTCATTTTTCACAATTTAACCTCTCTGAAATCTGGATCCATCTTAAAATTAAGAGTGTCTTATAATCTATTAGGCAGGTGGGGTTGAGATATAGTTGAATTTTAATAATCTCAAATCCTTAATTGACATCTCATGGTAGGCGCAAAAGAAAAAAAAGCCATCATCAAAAAAATTTAGATTTGATAAAAATTTTGGTTTCACACAGTACCGGGCACCACCATTCATTGATTAATAATTTGGCATCCCTTTCAACTCCTTCCTCATCCTCAGCGTCCAGTCAGCAATCAGTTCTGTCTCCTTAATATTCCTTCTCATTTTTCCTACCACTGCCTGGCCTTCACTTGAACTACTATACATGTCTTCTCACTGGTTCTACAGCTTCAAGTTTTACCTCTTCCCCACCCAGTTCATCTTCCTCTGAAATAATCTAACAAAAATCTGATGTCACTTCCCTACTTGAAATCCTTCAATGGTTCCCCAAATGCAGTGAGGTTACTCATGCTCCATTTGTGAGCTGGCCATCTTAGTGATCTGGCTTCTTCTCTGGACATTTCCCCCAGCATCCCATCTATGTTTTGGCCTACCAAACTACAACATTTTCACTTCCTTCAACACTCCACACTCGCCCCAGGCTCTTGTGTCCAGTTAGGTGCCATTTATAAACTGTGCTAAGAAGCAGCAATAATAATGTGTTGAATAAGATAGGGCTTAACTCTAGTGTAGCTGATAAAGAACATACATCATTAAGAAAATGTCACCCAATATTCAGTGCTTTGAAGAAAAAACATGAGGATGTCATGATAGGGAGTGTCTTGGGTAGCTTCTTTAATTTGAATAGTCAGGAAAAGCGTCTGTGAGGAGATGACATTTAGATAGAAATCTGAGTGACAAGAAGCCAGCCATGCAAAGAATTGAGAAAGTAAATTGTTCCCTTAGCTATATGCTCCTCCTACCTCCATCTGTCTTTTGTACAACTCCTCCTTTGGAATTATAGATCCTAGCTTAGCCAAGTTTTCCTTCAGGAGTTGTTTCTGGAGCCTCAAACACTGGGTCTGGTGCCCTTTCTTATGTGGTCCCAAAGCACCAAGTTCTTATCTCTATGGAAGTACTTACACTGTGAGTACTTGTCAATCTTTCCTATTTCAATTTTTAATTACACAATAAATAATACATTATGTTTTTGTTAAAAAAAGTTCAAAAAGTATGAAAATTGAGTCCTCTCAGACTTCTCCTCCCTCACAAAATCCCACACTCTTTCCCAAACATAGCTACTTCAGTGTGTATTTGCCCAGGATCCTTTCTTGTGCTTGTGCATGTGTATTACAGAAAGTACTATATAGGTATGGGTTTATTTTTTGTTCTTTACACAAAAGATATCATTGTACGTGTTCTAACGCAAGTTTCTTTATTCACTCAACAACCCGATCTTTGAGATCTTCCAGAATCTATTACTGTATGCATCGACATCTACCTCATTCTTTTCAACTACTGTACACCATTCCCATAATTTGATAATTACAACTTATTTCACCATTTCCCTATTAATGAACATTTATTTAGGTTGCTTCTGATTTTTTGCTGCTACAAATAATGCCACAAAACACAACCTTGGCCGTGCTTCTTTGAACACATGTGCAAATATTTTTCTAGGCTAGATACTGAGAAGCAGAATTTCTCATCAATTTCATTTGATGTTATCAAATTGTCCTTTAAGAAAGCCAAACCAATTAACACTTCAACCAACACTATGAAAGCACCACTTTTCCCACACCCTTCCCAGCAGATGTCATCAGTCTTTTTAGTTATTGGCAATTTGGTAAGGGAAAAATGTTATGTCATTTATATTTTAATTTGCATTTCCCTGATGCAAGTAGTAAAGTTTAATATGTTTTCAAATATTATGACTTTTTAATTTACATTATCTTTTCTATGGCTAAATCCATTTTTACCCTTTGCCCATTTTTCTATTAGGGTATTTTGGTTTTTTGGTCTATTACTGATTTATAGTGTGGAATATCTTCTGGGCCTTTGCTTATCTTTTTAACATAAATTCTAAAATTTTCTTTTAATTAAAAAAATTTTTTTGAGACAGAGTCTTGCTCTGTCTCCTAGACTGGTGTGCGGCGGTGTGATCTTGGCTCACTGCAACCTCTACCTCCCAGGTTCAAGCGATTCTCATGCCTCAGTCTCCCAAGTAGCTGGGATTACACACAAGCACCACCATGCCTGGCTAATTTTTGTATTTTCAGTAGAGACGAGGTTTTGCCATGTTGGCTGGGCTTGTCTCGAACTCCTGGCCTCATGTGATCCACCAGCCTTGGCCTCCCAAAGTGCTGTGATTACAGGCATAAGCCACTGTGCCCAGCCTAAATATTTATAATTTAACGTAAGTTTGAAGATTTCAAGCTTGTCAAACTTTTCTTTTATGCCTTCTGGTTTTCTGTATTCTACTTAAGAAGGCCTCCTTTACCCAGAGATTTTAAACATTGTTCTTCTATATTTTCTTCTAACACTTATAAAGTTTGGTTTCTTACATTTAGCTCTTTAATTCATCTGAAATTTATTTTGGAGTCTGGGTTAAAGTAAGGAGCAAACAACTTTATCCCCAAAAGAGGGTCAATTGTTTCTAAACCTTTGCACTAAAACAGACAGAGAAAGGTGAAGGTGTTGCACACAAAGGTTGGAGAGTGAAGCCCAAGGCAGTCCACCACAAATGTGTTCTAACCCAAAAGCTCATGCTTCTACTCCATGATATATTTGCTTTAGTATAAAAATTATCACCCCCTCCCACAACAGCTTTGAGTAAAATTGAAGCTCCAGGAAGACACACTCCTTTTATCTTGCAATTTTGCAAACCCTCTGATATATAGCAGTCAGCAACATGACTATGCATACCTACTCTATTTGCTTGCTCACTTGATTGTCTGATGCACTATATACACACACATACACACATATATACATATACATGTTACTGGGCATGCTTGTATCTCATTTGCTTGTTTGCCTGTCTAACTGAACACAAGACTGTGAACTCTTGAGGGCAGGAACTCTTCTTCATCTTCATCCTTGTCAGTGCTTACCAGAATGCCTGCCAAAGAGTTACTGTTCAATTAATATTTATTTACTAAATATTTTCCTAGAAATAGGCCCCAGTTGGGAATCTGTTCCAATATATACTAAAGTATTTATGAAGAAAACAATATTTGGTTGGGATTTACTTAAAAATAAACAGGGAGTGGAGGGAGAAGCAGGAAGTATAAATGAACAAGATGGGTGATGGGTACATAGGGGTCCATTATATTTGTCTACTTTTGTATATGTTTGAAATTTCCATAGTTAAAAAAATCTCAATTTTTAACTCTATTCCCTAGGGATTCTGATAATCTGATTAGTATTTAAATACTCCACTCTGTAATGAAGAGAGAAAACATACTTATTTTGTTCTAGCATGCAAAGTAGTGTGATACTATAGTGATTGCTGTGAAATGGTGGATGTCAAATATCAGAGGGGCAATAAGCAAATTAAAACTCATTAACAAAATATTGACATTATTAAGACTATGGGCTGGTAATTATACCATGTTATGTTTCACTGTTTTCAGCAACAGAGAACAATCTTATTCAACTGTCTAGTTGTACATAAAGATTTAGAAGTTAAGAGGTGCTTCAAATACACAATTACATGGTGGGGAAAAAAGAATGTGCTTTTGCTTTTTAATGTACAAATATTAATTCAAAGTAGTGTATTAACTCAAAGTCCTGGTTTCAGCATTTTCCACCAATAAAGTCTATGACAAAAGAAAGTTTCTGATTTAAACATGAACTGCTTAGGCAAATGGAGATAGCAGGTGAAAATACAGTAAAAATAAGGTGGTTAATAATTACTGTACCAATGCTGGCAGTAAGATTATATTAATACTCCAGACTGGGGAGTAGGAAGCAATGTTATATAATGACCAAATTTCCCATATATATTTGGAATTATTTAGAAAGAGCTATACAGCAAAGCTCTTCTTGAGTTGAGTTCATTGTTGGCTTACCTTTTCTGATCCTTCTTGAATGGAATAATAAGTAAAATAGTTCCCAAAATAAGCCCCTTCTGATTTGAAAACAGATCCATCCCCAGAATAAATCTCTATTGAGTTCATATTTTGATGGGTAAGTCTAAGAAAGAGAAATAACCATTAAAATTTTTTTTCCACTTGAGATTAAAACATGCATGAAGATAGTCATCAAAAAACAGTAACAACAAAATCTAAGCAAAACAACACAGTCTTTTTGCCTGTCCAGTGAAGCAGATAATTTCATATTCTGAACCCAACCAGCTAAATTAACTCTTTCACAAAAAGATAAATAGAATTGGCTTATGCATTTATTTCAACAACTAAACTAAGAACTTCTGGAATTCAGGCATCTTGTCTTATCATCTTCTTGATATCCCCACTGCTAATCACAAGGCTGGCATATAAGGGTCACCAAAGCAATGTCTATTGCATACGTGTTAAATACAACATTTCCAGAACCTGAAAATAAATAGATTAATGAAACTAGTGGAATCAATACTTTATGGATAAGATTAGCCGTCTGCACAAGGGGCTATCTCTAAGAAAAGGTGGCTGTACCTGGAGCAGCCAGGTACAATCAAGGTACTGGGTATATACCAAATAGAAACTTAAGCCAAGTTAATTTTATTAACATACATGTTAGAATATGTTGTTAGAAGGAATAGGTCTTCACATAGGAAAAGGAGAGCCCCCTCGCTCTCCAAAAATTTAGCAGTGCTCTTCTAGCATTGTTCATGGAAGTGAAACTCTCAATCTGGCTAACACTAGTATTCTAGTCACTAGAAGGGTGTCCTTTGTTGTGGGGTACGAATAATTCAATGGAACAGTGCTGGCACAGAGCGGCCACTCAATGAGTATTTGCTTTGTGAATGAAGGCTAAAATCTCCCTTAGGTGATCTAACTTCTCTAATTCCATGCTCAAGCAATTCTGTTTTGACTATTTCAAACAACTTGATCCTCCAATGCTTGGAAGGAGTATCCTAAATAACTGATATGAATGTTACATTCACTAGCAAACCAATCCCTCATTGGCTTTGGAGGTACCACATAAGTCTTATAAAAATGGTTAATGTGAGTGAGTCACAAGACCCTTGTGTGCACTAATAACATTAGTTTTGAGACCTGTAAAACTCAGGATCAAACACAGGAGCACAGTTGGCCCAACAGAACTGTGTCCTCTTCTGAGAGTCTGTCTATAAGGCTCGTCCCATCTTCTCTGTGACATCAATGAACAGCTCTAACTCCAACATAGAAGCCAACATAGGTGCCTTACCTATATGTAACACCTTTGTACCAAACCATTTTCACTAGTTCAGGATAGGAATATTCATCAGATTGTCTCTGTAAAAGTGAATCACAAAAATTCCACCTGTGAAGGATAAAATACAAGCTATTACTTCTGGTTGCTCAATATAATTGTCTTTAGAAGTCAACAAAATGTTGCTACTGTAACAGGATTAATTTCTTGTTTAACTCACTAGATCAAAGAATAAAAATTAATATGAAGGTATATTAATGAAATGTAAAAAGCAAGTCTTTTTCCATGTTTTTTTCACTATTTTCAATAATCTCATTATTGAATCTCAGCACAATTACATAAATTAAGTTTTAATAACATTTAAAATTTAGCCTGGATTCGCTAGGCACGGTGGCTCATGCCTGTAATCCCAGCACTTTGGGAGGCCAAGGCGGGCGGATCACGAGGTCAGGAGTTTGAGATCAGCCTGACCAACATGGTGAAAACCCGTCTCTACTAAAAATACAAAAATTAGTCAGGCGTGGTGGCACGTGCCTGTAATCCCAGCTACTCAGGAGGCTGAGGCAGAAGAATCGCTTGAACCCGGGAGGCGGAGGTTGCAGTGAGCTGAGATCGTGCCAGCCTGGGTGACAGAGCGAGAATCCATCTCAAAAAAAAAAAAAAAAAAATTTACTAAAATATCTATAGTGGGCCAAGCACTGTGCTATACACACTGTAGATATAACAACCAAAAAAAGGTAGACATGGTCTCTGCCCTCAGCAGGAACGTTAAATAATAAACATTGAGTGTAAAGAAGAGGCAAGTACTGCATGCTATGGAATTGTATAGGACTTAACTTGTTTAGGGTCTTCAGGAAAACCACTCTAAAGAAGTTAGGTTTAAGCTGAAACCCAGAAATGAGCACAAGTTAGCCAGCCTGCAGAGTAAAGAGTAGGTGCAGTGGTCACAGAGTGCTTGAGCAAGCATTTTAGGGATTGCTAAAGTCCAGCTTAGCAAGAATAGAGAAAGCAAGGGCAAGAGTAGTGACAGAGTTGAGGATTACAGATATAGGAAGGGACCAGGTCACAAAAGACCTGGTAAGCTATGTGAAGGATCATGGATTTCAACCTAAACATCATGGTAAGTTATTGAAAAATCATTACTTTTGAAGCATAATTCCCTTTTGATGTGTACTCATAATACTTTTCTCATTTTAACCAGATAATCATGACAAGCCTAACAGTCATTCCCATATTTTTGTTTTAAATAACAAATGTATACTCAGAGATTGCCTGGGATCAAATCTCAATTTTACAAGTACTAGCTGTGTATCTTTCCTCAAGTTATTTAACATTTCTATGTCACAAATTCCTCTACATATAGGGATGATACGTTTTTTAACTTCATGGGAATGCTTTGAGAATCAAATGGGTGAAGTCCAACAGTACCTGGCACATAAGTGTTTTGTAAGTGTTAGTTTTTATCATTATGATTTGCACTGTTTATGCAAAGTTGATGTTACAAATCTACAATCCTTAGTGGAGTTAAAAGTTTTATACTTAGCCTTACAGAAGCCACTCCATGTGTACCCCTTTTGAAAACAGACGTATTTATAGTCAGTGAACCAAAGACACGGGTAGCCTCTGAAGCTAGGTATGGACAAAAGAACTGTGTCAGATCCACACTCCAGCAAGCAAGGTCATGGGCTCCAGTGAGCGGCAGCAGGTGCTCCCCTGGGCCCACAGAGCCCTGTGCAGACTCCTGTCCCATCATTTAGCATACTTTAATAATCTTTTTAGTTACAGTGACCTTCACTAGATTCTAAGTTGCTATAAAGCAGGGACTGTGTCTTAGTCATCTCTGCAGTTACTGGACTAGCACAGTATCTAGTGTAGAGTCAGCCTTGTACATTCAATGCATGGACACAGAGTAAAAAACATAAGCAACACATTTGCTAGGGAAATTATTTACTATCAGTTAAAAGCAAAATTTTGGATGAGATAAACTTTCCTTGTGAATGGTATCAGATAAAAAGAAAATTATCCAGGTTAAGACTGGTTCTGATAAAAGCTTCATGACCAATAGCCATTACTGCATTACCTGTGTAGGTGTGGGACTGGACAGCTGAGTGACAGGGCCCTGGGAAGAACAGAAACCACTTTTCCTCTTTCCTCTGAAATATCAGAAGTTAAAAATCTACTCTGAGTTATATGTGCATCAATTTTAGACATATTGCTGATTTTATTATGAAAATGAAGTGCTAAAGACAAAGGATATTTCCATTCCTCTGGACAGGCGGCCACAGACCAGCACTGCTTGACCCATGTGTATACACATGTGTGCTTTGTACCAGGCGAAGGCAGCTCTTCCCTCCCTTCAGTTCCATTTACACAACTCATCTTCTTTAAAGTTTCTTTGGATTTCATGATCTGGCAATGAAACTCATTTTCTTTATTCTTCAGTCTCTGTCCTGGTAAATTTCCACGTATACAGATTTTGCCAGTTTTTTCAACTAGTTTATCTTTTGAGGCTTTATTATTTGTTTCTGACGACACTGCAGATGAGTCTGACTTCTGGCTAACTTTACACAAAAAATGTACTGTAAATTCATGCTGAGATCTGGGCAGGCAGAGGTATGCATGACCATCTAAAGATGTTATCTTCACAATGCCACTCTCCATATATATCATGGTACCATCTGTATCAAGACTGGGCCATCTCACTTCTGTTATGTCAATGAAGATATGCTGCAATGAGGGGGGAAAAGAGACGGTGAGTATTTTCTGTTAACAGTCCAATTTTTCCATACATTTGATATTTCAGTATTGTGTAAGAAAGCTCTTAAATATTTGTGTTTTACTATCTACAGAGAATGAAAAAATGGAGGGCAAGATCTCAGCCTATATATGATTTTCCACAGAATATTTGATATTGTTAAGATTATCACCCTTAAAAAAAAGAGATGTAAAACAGACACAAAATGAGAGAAATGGTCATATTTAGTGTTAAATGTATTTTGGTTTTAAATGTACAATGAATTAAACAGATTTGTATCCCTCCCCTCACCCTGCAAAAGTTTACTCTGAAAAAAAACTAGAAATAAGGGAAGACCAACACTATGATACATTATATTAAAAGCAATCATAGCTAAAAATTTTTCTTTAAGTTTTAAATAAAAAAAAAAAGCAACCATAGCTTAAATGGTACAGGACTACCATAAAAATTATTGACAGAACAACTCAGAAAATTCAAAAACAAACTCAATCATATCTTAAAATTTACATGAGATAACATAAGTTTTTCAGAGCAAGAGGGAAAAGAGAAAATTATTTAAACTAGTACTAGAATTACTGAACAGCATTTGGGAAATTCTGTCTTGCAGGGTTATCACATGAACCAAATAAGGTAACATGTAAAAAGTACCCATCCTAGGTAGTACCTGGCACACCATACACTAAAATAAATTTCAGGAGGCTTAGAGGAAACTTTAAAAAAGTTTAATTACTCAAAGAAAAATTGATTCTGACTAATAAAAGACTCATAACAAGTAACAGTGTTGATTGTGTCTTTTCATATAAGATATAAACAGTAGATATTGCGTGAGAGGTTTTTACTGAATTTTGCCAAGCATTTAGCATTTCAATTCCATTTATGTAAAACCTTACATTTACACAAACTATTGTCAAGAAAGCTTCCTAAATTTACCATGCTATCTATATGTACGATGTTAGGACACTAAAATTGAGGGCTGTATTTACTGACAGCAAAGCTGGTTTGTAAGGATGGTCATCAAACTCCTCTTTTAGAATTAGACTATCTAATAATCCTGCTGCAGCATCAGCAACAAGCTAGGCAGTTTCAGTGAATAAAGTGACTCAAAAGACACAATGGAAAATTACCATTCTAGGCTAAGTTACAACTTATAATTTTTTATGGCTCCTTTGCCACGAGACAATATAAAATTAGCCGGCAGGCAAGCATCTTGACAGCATAGAAAGGTAGCAGAAAGTAGTTGAGAAACAGAGTTTACAGAGTCAGATAGACTAGGTTCAAATCCTGACTTTGCCACTGAGAAAACTGCCATAGACAAATTAGGTAAACTCTCTAAGACATAATTTCCTTGCCTATAAAAAGAGGCTGCCGGCCGGGCGCGGTGGCTCACGCCTGTAATCCCAGCACTTTGGGAGGCTGAGGCGGGCGGATCACGAGGTCAGGAGATCGAGACCATCCTGGCTAACATGGTGAAACCCCGTCTCTACTAAAAATGCAAGAAATTAGCAGGGTGTGGTGGCGGGTGCCTGTAGCCCCAGCTACTCGGGAGGCTGAGGCAGGAGAATGGCGTCAACCTGGGAGGTGGAGGTTGCAGTGAGCCGAGATCATGCCACTGCACTCCAGCCCTGGCGACAGTGTGAGACTCCGTCTCAGGAAAAAAAAAAAAAAAAGAGGCTGCCATCTAGCCAATATACCTGTTTTGATTGGATGGACATCCATTTTGATCAGTATGGTGTTATTAAATATTTCTAATATTGTTCATAGTTGTTGGACATAGTAAACCCTCAGTAAAAGACAGTTATTATTCCTAAAAGTCCAAACACAATACTATATAAGCAAAATAATAAAGGTCATACCCATAGTTACATATCTCTACTATACATTAACAAATACGCTATTACTGAAAATGGTCACATAATTTCTTAATTTTGAGACCTCTGAGAATGAAAAAGTCACCTATCTAAAACATTCTGATTATAATGCTTGGATACAAAGAAAATGGCAAGGGGATACACTATGTAACTTCGATGTTTTATAGCAATGTATCCCCAGGTGTCCTGAAAAGGAAAAAAAGGCTAAATATTAAATTACCTGTTTCTAGTTACTTGTCCTCAAATAATACTAACAAAAATGAAGTTAAAAAAATCACCTTTTTTCTTTCAGAAGGTATGATGGTTTCAGATAAAAAAGGGCAAGTAGCTGAAGAGTTTCGAAAATCTAGGGCTCGCTGTAGTTGCTCCTATGAAAAGAAATATAAAATGTAACCTTAATGTAAAATGATTTGAAAATCAATTAAAAATGACAGTACAGTATAATCCATAATACTAATTACTTTTCATATTCTAGCCACGTCAACAGTATTTTGGTATTCAAAGAGTAGTTTTGGCCAGGCACGGTGGTTCGCACCTGTAATCCTGGCATAATGGGAGGCCGAGATGGGAGGATTACTTGAGGCCAGGAGTGTGAGAACCAGTTTGTGCAACATAGCTAGACAATGCTCTACAAAAAATTTAAAAATTAGCCAGATGTGGTAGTGCACACCTGTAGTCCTAGAGTAACTCCCTTGTAAAAGGAGGCTGAGGCAGGAGAATCACTTGAGCCTAGGTGTTCGAGGCTGCAGTGAGCTATGGTAGTGCCACTGTACTCCAGCCTGGGTGACAGAGCAAGAACCTGTCTCTAAAAAACAAAAAAGTTGTTTATGTGATATCTTTACTTACTCTGTAAGTGCTAATGACAAAATGTGTCCTTTGACGAATTCTTTCTGGTTGTTCTAAAGGATGTGCTGAAACAGGTGGTGACTTTTCAAATAAAAATTCAGAGCCACAGGGAGAAAGTTGCAATGTGGAACCATCAACATATTGTACTTGTACTGAATCATCTTCATAAAGTACCATTCGCAGTTCGGCTGCCATTACTACGGCAGGATAAGATATCCTTCTAAGTCAAAGACTGAATGAAATAGGAAAAACAATAGCATAAATAGTTCTCTTCATGTACAAAAGTTTTATCAAAATAAATGGGTGCATTTTCTAAGAAGATGACATTGCCATTGCATTTACTTTTGTTAAGAATACTAACTACACTTGATAAATCTGAAATGAACATCCTTAACAAAATGCCTTAATTAACCCCTAGAAGTTTACTCCAATGGAGGAACATAACCAAGAAGAGACAACCACAAGTGATAACTGTCTTTATAATTTTAATAGCTTCACTTCTACTGAAATTTAATTTTTGTAAATTATATGCTTATTATTTAGAAGCTTATAACTTCTAGAAGTTTACTCCAATGCAGGAACATAACCAAGAAGAAATCTAATTTCTTTTTTTGTTTTGTTTTTTGAGATGGAGTCTTGCTCTATTGTCCAGGCTAGAGTGCAGTGGTGTGATCTTGGCTCACTGTAACCTCCGCCTCTCAGGTTCAAGTGATTCTTCTGCCTCAGCCTCCTGAGTAGCTGGGATTACAGGTGTGTGCCACCATGCCTGGCTAATTTTTGTAATTTAGTAGAGACGGGGTTTTACCATATTGGTCAGGCTGGTCTGGAACTCCTGACCTTGAGATCTGCCTGCCTCAGCCTCCCAAAGTGCTGGCATTACAGACATGAGCCACTGCGCCCGGCCTAAAGAAATTTAATTTCTATAAATTAAATGCTCATTATCTCATTTTAAATTTCAAATAATAAGCAAATTCCACCTTTATGGTAAGAATGCAGCAAATTGTTTGTAATACAAATTCCAAAGACAGGCAGAAAGTCACTATTAGGCCTATGGGAAAAGGACCCTGAAGAAGAAATCCAAATACCTGGAATCCTGTCTCTACCCTAGCATTAAAGAAATAGCTCTTTATTACTACTGAGCAACTTAATCTCCTATTGTCTTGGATTTGTCCTTATTTCACTGCATTCAGTTTCCTCTTCTCTACCTCTAAAATACTATGTCTTCACCTATGCTCTCCATATAGCAGTGACAGAAGGGGAATTAAAGAGTTGGGTTTCCTCCCTCTCCCTCTCCCCACAGTCTCCCTCTCCCTCTCTTTCCACGGTCTCCCTCTGATGCCTAGCGGAAGCTGGACTGTACTGCTGCCATCTCGGCTCACTGCAACTTCCCTGCCTGATTCTCCTGCCTCAGCCTGCCCAGTGCCTGCGATTGCAGGCGCGCGCTGCCACGCCTGACTGGTTTTCGTATTTTTTTGGTGGAGACGGGGTTTCGCTGTGTTGGCCGGGCTGGTCTCCAGCTCCTAACCGCGAGTGATCCGCCAGCCTCGGCCTCCCGAGGTGCCGGGATTGCAGACGGAGTCTCATTCACTCAGTGCTCAATGTTGCCCAGGCTGGAGTGCAGTGGCGTGATCTCGGCTAGCTACAACCTCCACCTCCCAGCCGCCTGCCTTGGCCTCCCAAAGTGCCGAGATTGCAGCCTCTGCCCGGCCGCCACCCCGTCTGGGAAGTGAGGAGTGTCTCTGCCTGGCCGCCCATCATCTGGGATGTGTGGAGCCCCTCTGCCCGGCTGCCCAGTCTGGGAAGTGAGGAGCGCCTCTTCCCGGCCGCCATCCCATCTAGGAAGTGAGGAGCGTCTCTGCCCGGCCGCCCATCATCTGAGATGTGGGGAGCGCCTCTGCCCCGCCGCCCCGTCTGGGATGTGAGGAGTGCCTCTGCCTGGCCGCGACCCCATCTGGGAGGTGAGGAGCGTCTCTGCCCGGCCACCCCATCTGAGAAGTGAGGAGCCCCTCTGCCCGGCAGCCGCCCTGAGGAGTGAGGAGCCCCTCCGCCTGGCAGCCGCCCCGTCTGAGAAGTGAGGAGCCCCTCTACCCGGCAGCTGCCCTGTCTGGTTAGTGAGGAGCGTCTCCGCCCGGCAGCCGCCCCGTCCGGCAGCCACCCCGTCTGGGAGGGAGGTGGGGGGCCAGCCCCCACCCAGCCAGCCGCCCCGTCCGGGAGGGAGGTTGGGGGCAGCCCCCACCCGACCAGCCGCCCCATCCAGGAGGGAGGTCGGGGGGTGCCTCCGCCCGGCCGCCGCCCCATCCGGGAGGTGGGGGGCGCCTCTGCCTGGCCGCCCCTTCTGGGAAGTGAGGAGCCCCTCTGCCCAGCCGCCACCCCATCTGGGAGGTGTACCCAACAGCTCATTGAGAACGGGCCATGATGACGATGGCGATTTTGTCGAATAGAAAAAGGGGAAATGTGGGGAAAAGATAGAGAAATCAGATTGTTGCTGTGTCCGTGTAGAAAGAAGTAGACATAGGAGACTCCATTTTGTTCTGTACTAAGAAAAATTCTTCTGCCTTGGGATGCTGTTGATCTATGACCTTACCCCCAACCCTGTGCTCTCTGAAACATGTGCTGTGTCCACTCAGGGTTAAATGGATTAAGGGCAGTGCAAGATGTGCTTTGTTAAACAGATGCTTGAAGGCAGCATGCTTGTTAAGAGTCATCACCACTCCCTAATCTCAAGTACCCAGGGACACAAACACTGCAGAAGGCGGCAGGGTCCTCTGCCTAGGAAAACCAGAGACCTTTGTTCACCTGTTTATCTGCTGACGTTCCCTCCACTATTGTCCTATGACCCTGCCAAATCCCCCTCTGTGAGAAACACCCAAGAATGATCAATTAAAAAAAAAAAAAAAAAGAGTTGGGTTTCATTCACACCTTACCATTTACTAGCTAGCTATAAGTCTCAGGTTGTTCCTCATTTGTAAAATGGGAGTAGTAACAGGATTGTTGTGTGCATTAAAAGAGAAAACAAATATGACAGTGACCAGCACTGTGGATGCTGCCTTGCAGGCACTCAAGCAATCTTATGAAATGTTTTTATTCCTTTCTAACACTAACCCCATCCCCTTCCACATTATCCCCTTCTACTACCCAGATGATCAAGTTTTACCTGCCAGAAAAAAATAACGTTCTATAGAAAACACTTTCACTTTATCCCTATTTCCTACCTATAAACAGCTCAAGTGTAGTATTCACTCACTACCAACCTTCTCTCCTATCAGTCTTCAATTCACTGCAATCCAGCTTTCACCTCTATCTCTTTACTGACATTGTTTCACAGTGGTCACCAATGTCTTCTTATACCCAATGACTTTAGTCTTCATCCTACTAAACCTCATCAACGTGTAACAGCATTGTCTACATTCCCTTGCACCAAACTCTCTTTCCCCCTACTTTTCTCCCCTAACATTGGGCTGCCACAGTTTTCTTCTTCACTTCTACCTGTTTTTAGTTTAATCATTCTTCTTCACCATTCCCTTAAATCAAGGATTCTTCAAGACCTGACCTTAGTCCACATTTCATCCCTTCTTAACATAACACTCATGTCACTTTTATGCCCCACCTTGTCTTTTTTTTTTTTTTTTTTTTTGAGACAGAGTCTCACTCTGTTGCCAGGCTGGAGTAGAGTGGTGCAATCTGGGCTCACTGCAACCTCTGCCTCCCGGGTTCAAGTGATTCTCCTGCCTCAGCCTCCTGAGTAGCTGGGACTACAGGTGCGTGCCACCACGCCCGGCTCATTTTTTGTATTTTTAGTAGAGACAGGTTTTCACCATGTTGGCCAGAATGGTCTCGAACTCCACACCTCGTGATCCGCCCGTTTTGGCCTCCCAAAGTGCTGGGATTACAGGCGTGAGCCACCGCACCTGGCCCACCTTGTCTTTTTTTAACCTTACCCCCTTTAATGTATGTAATCAGCTGTAGGTGATATCCTCTGTAATCTTCTGAGGATATGTCAGGATATAAGTAAATATTTAACCACATGGTCTCTCCTGAGGAGATTCACACACTTTTAATTTTCTTTCTCTAGAGAACTAAATGTACCTGACCTCTCACGAGCTTTCAGGTGGCTGCCTGCTAGACCGCTCTCTATGTCCCTGTCCCATAGATAAATCAAACTCAACATAACTAAAATGGAACTTAATCACTCCTACCAAAAGCAGGCTTCTGTAATACCCCCTAATTGCACTTTCACTCTCATCTCTTCCCTCAAATCCAGTCTGCATACAGTAGTACCCACAGGGATCTTTTAAAATGAAAATCACATCTATCACTTCGTGGCTTAAAACCCACCAGTACCTTCCATTTCTACTTAAAATCCAAACTCCTAAACTATGGCCTACAAAGGCCACACAATCTGGTCCTATCTACCTCTCCCAATGTCATTTCTCAACTCTCTCCTACTTCTACAGGGCACTTTAGATACATTGGCATTTTAAATGTTCTTTAAACAAGCTCTTTCCCATCTTTGCCGTTCTTTCTGCCTGCCTTGTCTTTTCCTTGGCTAATCACAAGGCTGGTTCTTTATCATCATCAAGGTTTCAGCACAAATGTAACTCCTACAAGGGCCCAACGACCAACTAAGTTAAAGTTACTCCCAAACATCTCCCAATCATTTGTCATCCCTCTTCAAGTTTTTTCTTCATAGAATCTATCATCAAAATTGATTATTTACTTGCTTTTTATTTTCTCCCACTAGGATATAAACTCAACCGAAGCAGGGGCCTTATCTGTCTTATATGCAACAGTATCTCTGGCATCTAAAACAGTATTAGGCAAATAGTAAATGGCACAATAAACATTTGAATGATGAAAAATAAGTAAATTGCTCCTCTTGAATTTGCAATTTGAATTAATGGTGTCTCATTGTTAGCAGCCAATATTCTAAAACTTGACTTTCCTCTCCATGCCCCTGTAACAAGTCCTGTTGATTTTCTGTCTTTGGAACCTGGCTCTCTCTACCTCTTTCTCTTTTTCAGGCCATAGACTCTCCAACTCCTGCAACTGTCTGGAATTTCTTCTCTCTCCAATCCATCTCTAGTATTGATGACATAGGTAACTTTCCACAAGTCACTCCATACCAAGTGCTTTACATCACCTGTTTACGTACTTATCAAATGGCAATATAGATTACAGATATATATATAAACACACACGTATATATCGGGTATGTCTACTTGGTATTTTAGGGGAAAAAACGGGTGCTGATACATAGATGGAAGACATTTTCTGATTCCAATTTGGGAAAAATAGTCTATCTTTGGTCAGGTCTTTCTTTTCTTTTTTAAATAGCTTTACTGAGGCGGTTTTCTAATTTTAAATAATCAAGCATACACAACAAACAGTGTAATGACTAAGGTTCTTGGCATACCATAGGAAAGCATAACCCGGCTCCAACCCACACTGCCATTCTCATCTCTACAGTCTCATTCCCGCTTGCGTTCTCATCACCCAGCACATTAACGTCAGGGTATGTTTAACACTGAAAAATCCACACGTCTGTTCTTGACATGAATGAGAATCTCATTTCTTTCAAAATGCTATAGTCTCTAGTTACAGAAGGAGCCTGATCAAAACAACCACCAAAAGTCTTCCACTCACAGCAGTTCGGAGCCGAAAAGTTGCGGAAATGTCGCCCAGCAACGGTCCCTGGCTTTGATTTGCCAAAATGCTCTGGAAGCCGCAGCGTCGGCGCCTGCCCACCACTACTTCTTCAGGGGTTTCTTCAGTTTGACAAATTACCAGCGAGTGATATTTCTTGGTGAAAGAAAAAAATCACAACCCTAGAGGAATAAGGTGGCAGGGAGAGTGTTTTGGCCAAGACGCCCGCCACGCAACAGGAAAGCGGAGACAGCGCCAACTGCAACCACTAAGAGAAAGCGCAAACCGCACAAGACCAGTTCAAAACCAGCGCCCTCAGGGAGCCGCTTCAGAGCTCCGCAACAGGGAAGACAGGAAGTCCCGCCCCTCCACAACAGGAAGGGCCGGACGTCCCGCCCCTCCACTCCGGAGTTTGCCCTCGCTGCGTTCCGTACTAAGGGCGGAGCAGGAATTGGGGTAGGAAGGGGACGGGTGTTTCCTTGTTCGGAATCGGGTTGGCTCCTCTTTGATTTTTTACTTCTGGTGTCCCACGCAAAAGCAGTCCCGACCTGGTTCTATTAATAATAAAGGCTGTAAGGATCAGCCTTTTGAACGGTCCAGCCGAGAACTAACCACAGAGCGCGTTTTAGTAGAGTGGTACTTATTTTTAAATAAGGTAAAAAACGATTATACTTCAGTAAAGCTGTTTAGAAAAAAAAAAAAAAAACTTGGCCAAAGATGGAGAACTCTTCTTTTCCTAATTTGGTATCAGAAAATAGGTCGTCTATGTATCTGCACCTTTTTTCCTTATAAAATGGCAAATAAATGTGTCTGCTATATTTATTGCCACTAAACAAGTGTTTATGGAACACTCACTCTGTGTTTAGGCATAGTGGGGATAAAGCAGGGGAGGTGGCCCAGTTCTTTGCGGGTGAATATCAGAGCTAGAGATTAACTAGAAAGAAAGAATAAACAATCATTTATTACAGTTGTGGTGAGTGTTTCTAAGATAAAATACAGAGGTTTGTGAGAGCATAGAGAGGCATACCTTGTTTTATTGTGCATTTTATTGTGCTTTGCAGATACTGAGTTTACTACAAATGGAAGGTTTGAGGCAACCTTGATGGAGCAAGTGTATGGGTGCCATTTTTTTCCAACATCATGTGTTCACTTTGTGTCTCTGTGACACATTTTGGTAATTCCCACAATATTTCAAACTTTTTCATTATTTTTGTATCTGTTAGAGTGATCTGTGTGATCACTGATCTTTGATGTCACTACTGTAGTTGTTTTGGGGGACCACAGATCATGCTCATACATTATAAAATGGCGAACTGAATCTGTTACAGGTAGTTAGGCATGAGCAAGGCAGGAGAGGGCTCTCCCCTGCCACCCACCCACTAGAAACGTTGGGTGATGGTTCAGCAATTATCACATGGCCTCTCTAAAAATGAAAATTTGGCAGCGCCAGGGAAAGGCCATTTCCTGATGGCCCACACCTGTTAACATCAAAATGTTAATTGAATGCAGGCCCCAGAGAGAAGCAACTTCCTGGGCATGCCGGTTAAGAGACAAAAGTGATGAAGTATGATTTTTCTGATACACTCCACCGGAAAAAGGAAGAAAGCCTCAGATGGGCATGTGTATAAATCCATAAAATCACTGTGTGTGCTCACTTCCCAAGGGTAAAGAGGGCTCTGAGCATGCAGGGAGCCCATCCTAAGATCATGGTTAAATGCGGCACTTGACCTTCTCTCTCTCTCTCTCTCCTTTTTTTTTTTTTTTTCAGACGGAGTCTCACTCTGTCGCCCAGGCTGCAGTGCAGTGGCGCGATTTCAGCTCACTGCAATCTCCGCCTCCCGGGTTCAAGCAATTCTCTGCCTCAGCCCCCTCCCCGAGTAGCTGGGATTACAGGCGCCCACCACCATACCCAGCTAATTTTTTTGTATTTTTAGTAGAGACAGGGTTTCACCATCTTGGCCAGGCCGGTCTTGAACTCCTGACCTCATGATCCACCTGCTTCAGCCTCCCAAAGTTCTGGGATTATAGGCGTGAGCCACTGCACCCGGCTGGCCTTCTCTCTTTAACCTTCACATGCCCACTTGGGTCTCTTCCATGCGTACCTTCCTTTCTTTCCTGTTCTAATGCCTGTTTAAATAAACCTCCATTCCTACTCTGGAACTTGCCTCAGTCTCTTTTCTGCTTTATGTCTGTCAGTCAAATTCTTTCTTCTCTGAGGAGGCCAGGACTGAAGTTGCTATGGACCTGCAAGGATAGGCTGCTGGTAACTTGGGGTAACTCAGATCTCTTCCACTAGTAACAAGTCGATTGATATATATTGTGTGTGTCTGGCTGCTATATTCACTGGCCACTCTCATCTCTCACCCTCTCCTAGAGCCTTCCTATTCCTTGAGACACAACAATATCAAAATTAGGCAAAGTAATACCCCTACAGTGGCTTCTAAGTGTCCAAGTAAAAGAGGGTTGTATGTCTCTCACTTTAAATCATAACCTAGAAATGCATGATTAAGCCTGTAAGGAAGGCATGTTGAAAGCCAAGATAGGCTGAAAGCTAAGCCTCTTGTGTCAAACAGCCAAGTTGTGAATACAAAGAAAAAATTCTTAAAGGAAATTAAAAGTACTACTCCAGTGAACACATGAATAATAAGAAAAACCAAAACAGCCTTATTACTGACAGGGAGGAAGTTTGAATGGTCTGGATAGAAGATCAAACCAGCTACAACATTCCCTTAAACCAAAGCCTAATCCAGAACAAAGCCCTAACTCTCTTTGATTCTATGAAGGCTGAGAAAGGTGAGGGAGTTGAAGAAAAGTTTAAAGCTATCAGTAGTTGGTTCATGAAATTTAAGGAAAGAAGCCATCTCTGTAACATAAAAGGGCAAGGTGAAGCCACAAGTGCTGATGTAGAAGCTGCAGCAAGTTGTCCAGAAGATCTAACGAAGACCATTGATGAAGGTGGCCAAATTAAACAGCGGATTTTTAATGTAGATGCAACAGCCTTCTAGTGGAAGATGTCATCCAGGACTTTCATAGCCAGAGAGAAATTAATGCCTGGTTTCAAAGCTTCAAAGGACAGGCTGATTGTCTTGTGAAGGTCTAATGCAGCTGGTGACTTGAAGTTGAAACCAATGCTCATTTCTCATTTCAAAATCCTAGGGCCCTTAAGAATTATGTTAAATCTACTCTGCCTGCACTCCAGAAACAACAGAGCCTGGATGACAGCACATCTGTTTAGAGTATGATTTACTGAATATTTTAAGCCCACTGTTGAAAATGACATTCAGAAAAATAGATTTCTTTTAAAATATTGCTACTTATTGACAATGCACCTGGTCACCTAAGAGCTCTGATGATGTACAAGGAGATTAATGTTGTTTTCATGTCTGCTAACGCAGCATCCATTCTACAGCCTAAGAGTCAAGAAGTAATTTTGATTTTCAAGTCTTATTATTTAAACAATACATTTCGTGAGGCTATAGCTGCTATACAGAGTGATGTCTCTAATGGATCTGGGCAAAATCAATTGAAAACCTTTGGGAAAAGATTCACCATTCTAGATGCCATTGAGAACATTTGTGCTTCATGGGAGGAGGTCAAAATATCCAATTAAGAGAAGTTTGGAAGAAGTTTATTCCAATCCTCATGGTTGAGTTTGAGGGCTTCAGGTCTTTAGTGAAGGAAGTGACTGCAGATGTGATGGAAACAGCAAGAGAACTGAATGAGAAGGGGAGCCTGAAGATGTGACTGAATTGCTGCAATCTCCTGATAAACCTTGAATGGATGAGTTGCTTCTTTTTTTTTTGAGATGGAGTCTTGCTCTGTCACCCAGGCTGGAGTGCAGTGGCACAATCTTGGCTCACTGCAACCTCCGCTTGCTGGGTTCAAGCAATTCTTCTGCCTCAGCCTTCCGAGTAGCTGGGACTACAGATATGCGCCACCATTCCCGGCTAATTTTTTGTATTTTTGGTAGAGACAGGGTTTCACCATGCTGTCCAGGCTGGTCTCGAACTCCTGACCTTGTGACCCGCCTGCCTCGGCCTCCCAAAGTGCTGGGATTACAGGCGTGAGCCACGGCGCCTGGCCTGAGTTGCTTCTTATGGATTAGCAAAGAAAGTGATTTCTTGAAATGGAAACTACTCCTAGTGAAGATGCTGAGTATTGTTGAAATGACAATAAAGGATTTTGAATATTACATAAACTTTGTTGATAAAACAGCAGCAGGGTTTAAGATGATTGACTCAAATTTTTAAAGAAGTTCTATTGTGGTTAAAATGCTATCACACAGCATTGCAAACTGGATAAATCTTTCTTGAAAGGAAGAGGCAAACCTCATTGTTGGCTTATTTTAAGAAATTGCCACAGCTGTCCCAGCCTTCAGCAACCACCACCCGAATCAGTCAACAGCTATCAACACTGGGGCAAGACCCTCCACCAGCAAAAAGATTACGATTCACTGAAGACTCATATGATCATTTGTATTTTCTAGCAATAAAGAATTTTTAAATTAAGGTATGTATATTTAAAGAATATGCTTTCGCACACTTAATAGGCCTCAGTATAGTATAAACATAACTTTTATATGTACTGGGAAACCAAAGAATTCCCAACTTACTTTATTGCAATATTTGCTTTATTGTAGTAGTCTGGAACGGAACTAGCAATATCTCCATGGAATACGTGTAATGAGCAGATTTAACCTAAGATGAGAAAATATTTCCACTGAAGTTTGAAATTTAAGTACGTGTTAGCCAGGTAAAGTAGGGGGAAAAGTATTTCAAGCAGAGGTTAAGGTCCCTGTGTTAAGGCTGTGAGGCCCAAGGGAAGGAGCTTTCCCTTTAAAAAGGACTGAAAGAAAGCAAATGTGGTTTAAGCATGGTTAGGGAGGAAAGAGGCCTGAAGGGGAGGGAATCCTGGAGTGGGATACAGAGGTAGGCAGGCAGAGTACAGAACATTAGGGATTTATGGACTCAAGATTTATATTCTGTGACACCAAATTAGGAAAAAAAGAGGTCTCTATTTTTGGCCAAGTTGTATGTGTGTGTGTTTTAAACAGCTTTATTGAGGTATAATTGTTTATTACAAGGTGTTTAAGTAGGCTGGGCACGGTGGCTCACATCTGTAATCCCAGCACTTTGGGAGGCCAAGGCAGGCGGACCACCTGAGGTCAGTAGTTCCAGACCAGCCTGGCCAACATGGTGAAACCCCATCTCTACTAAAAATACAAAAATTAGCTGAGCATGGTGCCAGGCACCTGTAATCCCAGCGACTCAGGAGGCTGAGGCAGGAGAATTGCTTGAACCTGGGAGGGGGAAGTTGCAGTGAGCCAAGATCGTGCCACTGCACTCCAGCCTGAACAACAGAGCAAGACTCCATCTCAAAAACAAAAACAAAAACAGAAAACAACAAGGTGTTTAAGCAAATGTGGCAGCACCACAGGATGGGGGGCAACATAAACCCTAATTTACCTCCATTTAAAAAAGGCTGATATGCAAATTGATATCAATCTTCCATGAAGTGTAAATAAAGGCATCTTTAGAAGATCACATTTTCATTGACCTGTAACATCAGTTTGTATGACATAATGCTAACTTAGTTCCTGTCCCACCCCCACCTTTTACCTTCTAAGAACCTCCTATATCGAAATCCTATCTACTACAGAGTTTTGTGATGCTATTTGTCCATTAGAAAGATTCTTGGAACTGCTAAGTGGAGAAAGGATTATAGGATGCAAGGTTGATGTGGATAGCTCAGTACAAGGTTTTTGAAAAAGCAACAGTAGAGATCATGGCAGCTTGGACGCAGGACCTGGGCAGTGAAGATGATGAGCACAGCTCCAGGAAATATTTAGGAGATTGACTGTATACTTGATGGTGGTTGAACCTGGGGCTAAGGGAGGGGTAGGAGTCATAAGCAATCAGGGTTTCTGGTTGGGACAAGTGGATAGGTGGCAGTGCTACTGATAAGAGGGGGGATGTTAAGAGGAAGAGCAAATTTACTGATAGCATGATTTAAATTTTGTTAGTCCACCTGATCGAAATGGTAAATTAGTAAAGGTCTGCAATCAGGAGATAGAAACAAATCTGGAGGTCACTGGCTGATAGCTGCTAACTGAAGCTACAGGAGAGGATGAAATAGTCCAAGAATATTGTGACATGAGAAAAGAATGTTTAGGACTGAACTTTGAAGAACACTAGTATGTACAGATTAGGTAAAGGAAGAGAAGCCCACAAAAACATGGAGGAGGAACAGCATGAAGATGGAAAGCAAGTTAACTGTGTCCTAAATGCCTAGAGGTTTTCTTTTTCTTTTTTTTTTTTTTGAGACAGAGTCTCACTCTGCCACGCAGGCTGGAGTGCAGTGGTGCAATCTGGGTTCACTACAAGCTCCGCCTCCCAAGTTCACGCCATTCTCCTGCCTCAGCTTCCTGAGTAGTTGGGACTACAGGCGCCCACCACCACGCCCGGCTAATTTTTTGTATTTTTAGTAGAGATGGGGTTTCACCGTGTTAGCCAGGATGGTCTCGATCTCCTGACCTTGTGATCCGCCCGCCTCAGCCTCCCAAAGTGCTGGGATTACAGGCATGAGCCGCCGCGCCCAGCCTGAGGTTTTCAATTTTAGTGTCACTTAACAATGTCACATATTGCCACAGGATAAGCTAAGAATGAAGTCTCTCCAGGACTTAGTGTCACAGAGGTCATTGGTGACTCTAGTGAGGGCCACTGTATATAGTGGGGGCAGGAGCCATAGTGGGTTTTAAGCGCAAATAGGAGGTAAGGACATGGAAAACATGGGAAGGCACTTGAGAAGTCTGACTATGAAGCAGAGATAGGACTGTGGTCAGATACAAATATGAGAAGCAGATTTCTTCTGATGAGAATGGTGTGTTCAACTGTCCATGCAAAGAGCCAATGGAGAAAGAGAGGAAAAATACAGACCAAGTAACAACAGACTCCATGAGAGAACGAGAGGAGATAGGATTGCAGCACATGTTGAATAACTGGCCTTTAATAAGAGGGATTCTTCCTGTACAGGAAGAGGAGGGATGAAGTGAATGCAGATGCATTTGTGTACATGGGTATCATGTTTTTTGTTTTTTCCCTGCGAAGTAATCAGTTAGGGGGTGAAAGGGGCTTTAGAGGGAAAAGGGTTTGAAATAGTTACAGAAGGATTGAAGAGAAACACATTAACATTGTTGGCAGTACTGACAGCCTAACTCAATGTGCTGAGCATGAATTTACAGTGATAAAAACCTACCAGAAACGACCTCCAGCTGCAAGGATGCAGAAGCAGTGTTGGGTTCTTCCAGGGCTGGTATTTTGCCAGGCTGACACAATAGAGCAGCAGCATACATGAGCTTAAATTATTTACATCTGCTGAAGTCTAGTCCGCCAAAGATCACCAGGCTCAAGCCTGTCTTCTGACAAAACCATTTATTGATTTGCAAGCAAGGGAACCAGAAGCAGCAAAGATGGTGCATTCCACAAGAGGGCAGGGGGTGCCATCTTTGGTAAGGTTTGGTTTCCCAATGTAGGGTTCTGAGCAAGCTATAAGGGAAAGGAGACCAGTTCTGGGTTGGATGCTATTTCTGTAGCAAGATTAGATGTGAGAATTAACTAGAGATTGGTGCTGCAATGAGGTGAGGGCAAGTTTAGCAACTGGATATCCCCAGTAGTAGATGGGTTATAGCAAAATAGGTCTAAGGGTGTCACAGCCAACAAAGCAGTGGTCACATGAGGGAGTCATGATGGTATTTTATAGCTGCTGCAGGACCTAACAGTTTCATGTTAACTTTGCAGCTGCCTTGCCTGTCCCCCTGACAGTGGTGGAGCTTTTTTTTCAGTTTGAGCCACTTTGAGTCCTAGAGTTTACTTTCATACCAAACATCCTCCTCTCATTAAATGTGAATGATTTTTCCCCCTAAAGTACAACTTAATCCATATGCATCTGTCCTCTCTAAAGATTTAATGAAGTACCTAATTATAGAATTAAGCTTGCTTTCTGGCAAGACCCAGCCTAGAGTGAACGTTAAGTTTTAGACCATCCCCTAAATCACCAAAGCCCAAATCCTATCACAGATTCTAACACACTCTTACTGATGCATCCCACAACTCCCACAAGGTGTATGTTCTCCTTTACTGCAACAATAAGCTCAGGCCGGGCGAGGTGGCTCACGCCTGTAATCCCAGCACTTTGGGAGGCCGAGGTGGGCAGATCATCTGAGATTGGGAGTTTGAGGCCAACCTGGCGAAACCCCGTCTCTACTAAAAATACAAAATTAGCCAGGCATGGTGGTGTATGCCTGTAATCCCAGCTACTTGGGAGGCTGAGGCAGGAGAATTGCTTGAACCCGGGAGGCGGAGGTTGAGGTGAGCTGAGATCATGCCACTGCACTCCAGCCTGGGCAACAAGAACAATACTCTGCCTCAAAAAAAAAAACAAAAACAAAAAACAACAAAAAACAACAAAAAAACAAAACCTAGTAAGCTCAACACGTTCAGGTACAGTGTGTTCCTGGTAGTCTATGGCTGAAGAGCATTAACAACATAAAGACAGAGGGTCAGAGTTGATGACAGCTTCTAGGTTAAGACCAATATTTGTGTTTTTTGTTTTTTGTTTGTTTTTTGTTTTTTTGCCAGAACGCAAGACTATATTTACTAGCAGCTCTGTGTCCTTGCTCATTGGAAAATGATCTTTCCTCAAGACTTACTGACACGTTTCTGTTTAAGGCATGACAATCGTAAAGGCCAACAATTGTGGACGGGGGCAACTCTTCCTTTCATTATGTACTGGTGTAGTCAATTATGCAAAGTCTGGTCAACCAAAGACCACCAGGCTCAAGCCATTAGTTTTAAAATATGGCCACATGCTCCTTGATGGCCTATGTGATATGGCTTTAGTAACTCCCTTAGGACCAAGAGAATATAATGGAACTAATGCTGTGTAACTTCCAAATGCAGCTGCTTTCTGGGTCTTCTGAAATGGCCCTTCAGAATCCAGGCAACATGCTGTGAGAAGTTCAACCTACATGGACAAGTGTAGATGGTTCTGGTGAACGATTCCAATCTAGTCTTGGCTTTAAAAGTCATCTCAGTACCATGAATTCAGATGATTATAGCTCTCAGATATTCAAATTACCCTCAGCCCTTAGTTTTCCTTGCCTAGGCCTCAGACATCATAGAATAAAGCCATCCCCATTGTGCCCTCTCCAAGTTCCTGAACTATAGAGTCCATGAGCATAATAAAATGATTGTTTTAAGATGCTAGATTTCTGTGCTTTTTTTATTAAGCATAATACCGGGAACAGATATTGATCTTGTCGGTAGCTACTGTGAGTAGAGCAGTAGTTGGTGACAATGAGCTAGTAGACAAATACTGGACGGTTATTCACAGAGCAGCTGCTAGAAGTTTCAAGTATATGCAGTTAGCATTCCTTGTCCCTGGTCTAATGCACCATCCCTTCTCTACACCTCCTCTCCCTCCAATATTTATAGTCAGTGCTATCTTTAGAGAACTGCAGATTATGTTAATAGCTGCCATGTTACAGGAGCCATTTTGAAAAACATTTCTTACTACTACAACTTCCAAAAACCACAATTACGTACATTATTTCCTTTATAGAAGGAATTTTAAAGTTTTAATGTTTTATATTTGCTAGTTTTTCAAGGTAGACTTGTTACTGAATTCTTACTCAGAGAATGAATAAAATATCTTCTAATATGATTTCTTTGATTTCAAACCATTAAGTAAATTCATTATGTCATTTAAGTTCAACAGCAAATTATTTAAAATACCAGATGCTACTTCAAAAATTTAGAGGAAACAGAACTATTTAAGCTTTATTTTCAAAGTCTAATTTTAATTCAGACTGAACAAACAAGCAGAAAAGTGAGAAAGCTAACTGTATTAGCAGACACAGATGTACCAAATGTAAAACAGTGGGTTATTAACAGAACTATTTACATGCATATTTACAAGCAATCCTTTTGTACATAGTTTTTAGTTAGCTGGAAAAAGATTTGACATTAGGTAAAAATATTATTTATTAGGGCTGAGGTGGTACCACATTATAGTAAAAGTATTAGAAAAGTGACCCTCAAGGTGTATCAATTATAAAGCAGATGAAAACTTGAATGACAAATATCTAGTAAAATTCTCTAGTAAAAAAGTCGATGCAACCCATGCTACAAAATAAAAGTGAGAAAGCCATATAAATAAAGCAGAATAATGTTCTAGGCTTTAAGGTAATGAAGTTAGTCAGTTGAAAAAATAAAAATAAAAAAGAACAATTCTAGAATTGGAATAAATCTTCAGTGAAGTCTTGGTTGTTTAGCTGGGAGTTCACCAAGTTGGGTTTTTCCCCCCCATGACATTTAAAAAGCCCTTGGTATCAAATAGCATCTGCATATGTAAATCAGTTGTTGATATATTCCAAGACTTTAGTGCTAAAGATTTTCAAGATTATGATTCATATTTGAAATTCAATTCATTGGGACACTAAATGTCAAACTAAAATGAAAGCTATAATACTCCTACCTAAAAAAGGATGCTACATTTTTGCAGTAATATGTATTTCCAGACGAAGACTTTTTCCCCTCAAGAAAAGTAGAATTTAAAGGATAAGCATCTAACCAACTAGCAAAATTTTCAACATTTCATTTATTTCAAAATCGATTTTATTGCAGCCAAAACAGTAGAATTAACTGTACATAATAAACTATTATATATATATACACATTTTAAGTTATAGGGAATAAAGTTTATTTTGGCAGATAGTGTTAAACAAAATTAAAGTTGCATACATTAGTAACATAACTCAACATCCTTAATTTGGTATAGATGTGACACATTTTCTTGCTCTCCTGTGTTCTGCTAAATCACCATACCTAAACTGCTTTATAAAACTGATATGCTGAAATTTAACTTTACTGTTTTCGCTTACGCTCTGATTCCAAACAAAACTTTTCATAAGCTTCTTCTATCTCTGGGTCCATCTCATCATCAATATCATCCAAGTATCTGTAAAAGCAAAGATGATTCATAAGTGTAAGGTTTTTCAATTCAGAAAGTAAGATGCTAAATCATGAAAAAAATAATGTAATACAACTTTCCTAGACTGAGTTATAATAGAACACAAGCCTAACTTTAGAATTACATTAATGGCAGTCTTCGGACAACCAAATGCTTAATTTGGTAAGTAAAATTTTACAGATTCTGAGTCCCTTGTGTGTGAAATTATAGTAAAGAATATATATACTTTTAGACATAAGTTAAATTCTATAACTTGAAAGTTAATCAAAGGCTTGACATATAAACTTGGGGCTCAAGATTGATATTAATAAATTTACCTTACCAACAAACAATTAGAATATAACTATTAATAGAACATAATTTCAAATATGCCATTCACCTCTAGTGATGCACTAATATTTTATGTCTACTTAATAACAGAAAGTGCTATTCCTGCTATGATTTCTGCTGGGTTATTCCCATGATGACAATTTAGTTACATTCCCATTTATTTGGAATCAGATTTTCACAGGAAGCTACTTTTGAGATCATCTATTCCAGATTTTTTTCCAACTATTAGGTAGTTTAAAATGGTGGAAAGCAAGGTTTCCCATAGTTAAGTATGGGGGGAAAGATTTAAAGTGTCAATTAAGGATTTAATCTACACATTCTTACTGAATGTCCATAGCCATCTTAAAAAGATATGCATTACGATCATCTTCATTTTGGAGATGGAAAATAAAGAGATTCTGGAAGGTTAAATGAACAATGTAAAATTTTAAGTGTGTGGCGGGGCCAGAATTTGACTCCAGGTCTTACCCCTTTTCCTCCATAACATGATTCTATCAACATCTTCCCCACCCCTCCAATAATCCAATCCCTTCCACCTACAAGCATGAAAAAACAATCTTGCCAACCCTACCAACTGCTGATGAGTCCTTTTCTGTTTCTTCCCCATTTCCAATACAGGGCCATGTGTTGAAATAACCATGAGCTCATTAGGGCAAGAGAATATGATGCTTACCAAATAAACTTAAGAGGATAACCTGAAGTTCAATGCCAAGAACAACTTTATCTTCCAGCGATATACCCAAGTAGATGGAACTTTCCTAGTTCTGCCTGGGTCCTTAAATCCCTGTATTTTTTTTGTTTTCTATTAAACTAGAATATAGAAGTACAGCAACAATTGTATTTCTAGACCTCAAACCGACACATAATTAAAATATCACTAGAATAAAAGTGGTTCACTTTTTAAAAAAAATCTACAACACAGGAGATATTAAAAAAAAATAAGTTCAAGATATAATTTATTCCCTCCCATCTCCTACTTAGGAAGAAAAGAAACTAAGTAGCCTGTCCAAATATACACAAGTTGTTAACAGAATTGGTACTAAACCTCACAATTTCCTGGTCCTTCTATAAGAAAATGTAGTGCAATCTGATGGTAAGTGAGTAATATGTTAAAGGGATCTTTAATTACAAAGAGTGGCAGGTGAAGAAACAGATATATAAACAGTCCTATAATTAACATCTTATCAGTTCAAACATTTTTACATAGTAATCTGTTTTATTTACTCTTAACTTACCCTTTAATAGCTAAGATTTGAGCCTTCTACTGTGTGCCGGAAGGCTAAGTATTTATGTATTCTCATGTAGTTCTCAGGAAAAAAAAAAAAAAAAAAAAAAAAAGACTCAAGGACAGGTACTACTATTCTTATTTTATAGATGGAGAAGTAGAACAGAAGTTGCCCAAGATCTTACATAAGTTTGAGAGCTTCTTAAAGTCTAAATACAATAGAATCTATTTTAAAAAAATATTTATGCTTAAGTATACTATATTTTAATGGTTATTTTCCTCAACTATACATTTTTCAGAACTAGTCTGTGAGTTAATACAATTTTCTGAAATTTTTAGTACATAAACACTACCACATAGCACCATCAAATCAAAATGCCTTTTTTTTTTTTTTTTTTTTTTTTTTGAGACAGAATCTAGTTCTGTCTCCCAAGCTGGAGTGCAGTGGCACGATCTCGGCTCACTGCAACCTCTGCCTCCCAAGTTCAAGCAATTCTTGTGCCTCAGCCTCCCGAGTAGCTATGATTCTGTGATCCTGGCTAATTTTTGTACTTTTAGTAGAGACAGGGTTTCGCCATGTTGGCCAGGCTGGTCTTGAACTCTTGGCCTCAAGTGATCTGCCCTCCTCAGCCTCCCAAAAGTGTTGGGATTACAGGCACGAGCCACTGCGCCTGGCCCCAAACACCATTCCTTCATGAGCTACTTTGTCTAATCTCCACCTACAAATTAGATACAGAAATTTCACGATGTTAGTAACTGAAGAAAACTTACGCATCACCAGCCCCGGATAAATCTGTTCCATTTTCTTCATAATCTGGAAAAAAGTCCTCTCTTTCAAGTAATTCTTGATATTTCTCTTGGTAATCTGTAAACATAGGAGAAAAACTAAATACTGAAAAAATATCGCATGAAATGACCAATCACCCCTAAATGTTTTTTAATATTATGACTTTTGCCCCCCTGCCTGCTCAGAAATCTTAAAGTAATTACATATAGTACTATAGATATAAGTTGGAAATCAAAGCCACTGTAGGTGATGTACATTCATAGCCAATGTGTTTATATCCTCTACTGCTGCTTTCCATCAGACAAAATAATGGTTATATAACTGTTGGGGAAGAACAGTCCTTCCATTGGAAAGATATTAATCAAATACTACTGGTTTCCAGCTCCCTCTATACTCCTCCACAAGAAGTAAAGAAAGCTATCTGGTAAAGTAAGCAGGTAACAACAATTGGTCTCTGTTCCTCAGATGAAGTTAACCTACCAAAAGTTTTAACAGTGGGGGATTTTCCTTCCCTTTCTTCCCAGAGAGATGGGAAAGGCAGCTACCTGGTAAACGTTTCAGCTCTGCCAACTTTCCTTTCATTGGGTCCTCCAAGGTAATACAGGTGATATTACACCTATCTGCCAATTGTCTTAGGAAGAGTTATTGGGTACCTTTTAAGTTAAATATTTCTTTATGAAGTCCTAACCTCTGAATAAAAAAATGAATCAGTATATATTAAGACTAGTTACCTTATAGTTTCTTATGAACAGAAGCCAACGGAAATTTTGCAATTATATTAGACTGGGTAAAAGCCATGTTTTTCCAAGACGGTGTCAGTCTGTATAAAACCGTAACTCCAGCTTCAAGGGCTGGGGACATTTTGATACCCAATTTTGACAATTTAGAGACCGTTTTAATAGTAAGACCTTCCTGCTACAAAAAGACAGGCATTCTTTTAAATGTATGAATAAGTTCACAAAAGAGAAAAACCAAGTCATCAGGTCACAAATGAAGAAGGAACTGAAAGCCATATATAAACTGCAGCTGCTGCAGCTGGGAGGCTGACAGATGATGTTGGTCTCGGTAACTAAGGGGCTTGGATTTTAAAACCCACAGAAAGTCAGAAAGCAAGGTCTTGGGCCCCATGTGAAACAGGAAAATGAAATCCATGCTCCATGCCCAACCTCACCTGCACAAACCTGGGACCCTCAAAGGTCTGGTATCTTAAACAAAAGGTGAATCAGGAAAAAAAACCAAGAAATATCTCAGTGGTGTTTTATCTTCCCTGCGAGATAGCAGGAAGCTTGGTCATGTCTGCCTGGGTTTGGAATAGGGACAGAGCACTTTGTAGAAATTGGTGCCCCAGAGAATTTTTAACAATGGGCCTGCACCTCAAATTCCTACTACGTACATAAAGAACCCCTATGACAAGAAAACAAAAAATTTGTCCAAGTCAGTGATACCTACTCTGTGGCTCCTGGCAGAAGGAAATGTAAAACCATTTTGGACAGAGGTTCCTATAATCCAAGCCACAGTGTTTTTCATTTAAAAAAAAAAAGAAAAAAGAAAAAAGAAAAAAGAAAAAGCACTGAAGCATTTAATCAGGGTCATATTAATATGAAACTTCAAATGGTTTAAGAAAAAAAAAAAAGTGTGTGGACAAGGTCAGGAAGTCAAGACCAGCCTGACCAACATGGTGAAACCCTGTCTCAATAAAAAAAAAAAAAATACAAAATTAGCCGGGTGTGGTGGCACATGCCTGTAATCCCAACTACTTGGGAGGCTGAGGCAGGAGAATTGCTTGAACTCAGGAGGTGGAGGTTGCAGTAAGCCGAGGTTGCGTCACTGCACCCCAGCCTGGGTAACAGAGTGAGACTCTGTCTCAAAAAAAAAAAAAAAAAAAAAGAAAAGTGTGTGGAAAGAGCACAAATGATAAAGCAAGTAACTGTTAACAAAAAGTACACCTGGGTAAAAGGTATTCCTTGTACAATTTTACTTTTGTAACTTTTCTGTAAGTTTGAAATCATTTCCAAATAAAAGTTTAAGACAGTTAAGGCAAAAATTTTATGTGTGATGATCAGAAATAACAGAAGGGTTATAATTAAGAGATAAAACAAAAATATGAGACAGAAGTAAGCATGTTTAGAATGATGAGAAAAAATAACTTGAAACTCTGAGAAAAGGTCAAGATTATTTGAACAAAATGCAGAAACAAAATTTAGCTTGATTTTTCTGTAAAACTGTAAGATTTCATTTACTTTCATGAAGTATAGCAGATTAAAAAACGCTTAAGAAAAAGAAACTGAGATCTACTGGCTGTCTACATTACTTCTTTTCCTTGAAAAGAAACTGAACAACCAAACTGAATTTCTGTAAATCGAACAGTACTAGAAACAATTAAACAGGTTAGAAAAAATAAAAAATAATCAAAATAAATCAAGGTAATTTTTAAGAATAAGAGGAAAGATTTGTCTTACCAGACATAGCAAGATTCACAGTAAGGTAAAAATAATTTAAGTGTAGTATTGGCATAGAAAGAGATTAACAGAAAAAAAGATGCACACAAACACAGGAATAAGACACACAATTTGATAGAAGAGTTACATAGTATACAACAAAGGGGGCTTATTATAACTAGGAAAGGAAGGATGGCTTAATACCAATTGTTGAGACAACAGGCAATGGAAAAGATACTTAATTCCTATGATACCATCCTATATAAAAACCGCACTGGTAGATTAAAGACCTAAAAATAAAAAGGAACAATGATTTTTAGAAGAAAACAGAAATGGTAAGGAAACTTTCTTAAACCACAGAAATTACAAACAAGACTGATAAATTTTGTTCACATTAAAACTCAAAGGTTCTACATGACATTATAAACAAAATGCAAAGACAGGCAAATACTGAGAGAAAGAAGGTAACCGAAACCCTCAGCTAAGAATCACTTTGTTCTAGACTACAAAAGGAATTACAGATCAGTAAGACAGACAAATGATCCAACAGAAATATGAACAAAGAGTATTAGCAGGCAATTCTCAAAGAAAGAAATCAAAAAGGTCAACAAGAACAAGAAAACTTCAATATCACTTGTCAGGGAAATAAAATATCAGCAAGATAGAATTTCATACAATCTGATGGACAAAAATTAAGTTTAATAAAAAGTATTGCCAAAGATGAGGAGCAGGAACCCTCATGTGCTGCTGATGGGAAGATTAAGTGGCATAATCATGCTGGAAAACAATTTAGTAACATTTAGTGAAGTTTAAGATGCCCATAGCATGTAACTTAGTTCTACTTCCTTGCCCTAAAAAAACTTCTCTGTGCTAGAGACACAGGACAGTCAATGCTTGGAATCCAGAGGAAACAAATGGAAAAATTCCAACCATAAGCTGGTTGCAGTTTGTACCAAATGGGAAAAATTTCTCTTCCTCACTCTACAGTTCCATCTAATACAATTAAGGCAATCTTTCTATAAATGGTCCTCTTCTGGAAGAGGAAATGCGCAGAGATTTGGATTTTAATTAACTGTCACACACCAAGTATGAATGAAATGTGTAATTCTTCATGTAAAGTATTAACCCATATTAATGTATGTTGCTGACTATGCAGTGAACTAGAACCGTCTTTCCCCTCCATTCTAATCACCTGAAAATTTAAGATTATAAAAAAGTTAGAGGAAATATAAAATTAAAATAGTTGCATTTAATTGAGAATTCTTCCCATCCTCTGTTGTTAAGTGACAAGACATTATATGTGGAATCATACTTTCATTTGAAATGTTTCAAGTGGTCACTATGAACAGCATTCTGTATTAGACAAACCATTACACTGGTATTTTAGAATGATGTGAAGACATCAAAAAGTTACAATTTTGTGCTGGTGAGGATGTGGTTTTCTGTAAATTTACTACTTTACCAAACAACTGGGAGGAGGGAATGACTGTGAGACAACATACCTGGATCAGCCGCAGTGAAAGGAACACCATCAGATGTATAAAATGTTGGTTCATTCTAGGATGAATCAAAGTGATAAAAATATGTAATCATTTCAGAATTGATTTTTGTAAGTACAATAATGAAGCATGGCTGATGTCACTCGTCTGCACCTGATAATGCAAGAACAAGCAAAGGAACCTAACTTCCTGGTAGCCATTTTCACTTCACTGAGAAAGTCTATGGTTTTCAGATTTCCATTCTATTATCTCAAGTTCCTGTGGTTCTAACGGTGCTGTCTATTGTCTTTCAGTGAACTGTTCTGTTGTGCATTGTCATTTAGTGTCAGTGCATTTTTAGCTGTGGTTTCCAACCCCACCATTTCTTTTAAGAATTTCCAAGACCAGGGCTGGAGGAACATTTCTCCACAGCTGCTTTATGTTCGTTCATGTCAGGAGCTTCAGGGCATCATTGGCCTAGTAGCCATTTTTTTTTTTTTCCCTGAGACGGAGTTGTGCTCTTGTTGCCTGGGCTGGAGTGCAATGGCGTGATTTCAGCTCACCACAACCTCTGCCTCCCGGCTTCAAGCAATTCTCCTGCCTCAGCCTCCCGAGTAGCTGGGATTACAGGCAAGTACTGCCACGCCCAGCTAATTTTGTAGTTTTAGTAGAGACGGGGTTTCTCCATGTTGGTCAGGCTGGTCTTGAACTCCTGACCTCAGGTGATCTGCCCACCTTGGCCTCCCAAAGTGCTGGGATTACAGGTGTGAGCCACCACGCCCGGCCAACCATTTTTATTTTATTTTTCGTTACTACAACATGCAAAGTAAAAGTCTGAGATGCAGGTCCTTGGTTATAAATTCTCTGGAAAAGCTGCTTCCTGGCATCCCTGTGCTCACCTAAGTCCAAGCCTTGTCAATCTCTCTTGCCATTGGATATATCTTTCTCTAGTCCACCCTTTCACTGGAGAATTCCAGGTCTCTTCTCTTTTTTACCCAGTCTGATGGCTGCCATGTCACTCAAACCAGTGAAGACAGTTATTAGGCACTGAATTCTGAGAACAGCTTTATGTAGCTCTTCTAATTTCCAAAACGGAATTCAAGCAATAAGTAAAACTTAAAATATAAACACTGGCATACCATAAAGTAATTAGGATCATTTTCTGGTGTTGCTTCTCTATATGTTGAAGTTGCATGGACTCTACCCCAGTTACTTGACCGGAGTTCTACAAGCTTCAAGAGCATCTGTTTCACATCTCTGTAGACAAAGTTGAAAATGAGTTAGTGTATCCACCATAAGGGCTGTCAGACCCTAAAATATCTCAGATTCCCAAAACTTTATTTCCTTAATTTAACAGGTACATCTGATGCCTTGACTTTCTAGACGTTTCCTATATGACATAAATTCATTTAAAAAAAAATAGCCTTGAATTATGTTCCACGTAACTATGACTATATGGACCTTAAAGGCAGTGGCTATCCTTCAAACAACATTTTTATGTGTCCTACTATACTTACAGTAGTACTTTTATTTGTTGGACAGTTAATATTCGGATTTTGTTTTTCATTTAATTCATATCTTAAGAAAATTAGCTTTTTCAATTTCTAAATGTAATTGAGCAAAAATATCTGACATGTCTATCACAAAAATGTCTAGTGAGCAGAAACTATAGGTAAAATACTATTCCTTTAAAGAAAAGCATTTTTGTATATCCGTTAGCCATCAACTCACCCTGCTGAAGTATAGCAAATTAAAAAACAATCTCCAAAGAAAAAGCAAGAAATTGAGATGCACTGGCTATTTACATTACTTCTTTTCCTACCTACTGCAGTTTGCATCTAGGACAACGTTTTCAATTCTCTGAATAATTTCTTCCATATCCATCTTTCCTTTTTCCTTCCAAGCATCTTCCAAAACTGATCCTGTCAACTAAAAAAGCAGGTGTCAGTAAAATAAGAAATTCAATAGTGTATTATAGAAATTCTAAAAAGATACCAGTAACAGTTCAAGCATTCTCTAAACAAGATGAATTTAGCAAGTTTAATATTCCTAATTATTCTGTCTACCATCTAATATTCAGTAATCTCTACGCCCTCTATATTTCTCTTGACTGAGAGAAACTAAAACAAAAAAAACGATAGCAGAACTTTAATCATGGGTTTTATGTCAACGACTGTTATATTCCCTGTATGACTAAGATAGGCTATTAGATTTTAATGAACATGTCACTTTTTTGAAATATACAGCATGCAACAAGTATAGAAGCTTTGAATTAAAAAAAAAACACAAACATGCATTTCATCAGGAAATAAATCAGTTAAGGATTTAAACAGGTAATTTATAGGAAATAATAAACAAATGGCTAATAAACATGAAGAAATGCTTAAAATCATCTGACAAAACAAAAACCAAGATTGATTATATCCATCACTATAAGGATGTAGGAAGAGATGTACTCATTCTGCTGATGGGACTATACTCTGGTTCAGCATTTGGAAGGCAAATTAGCCATTACTTGTCGTAAAATACATATGCTCGTCGACCCACCAAATCCGTGTTTAAGAATTTAACCTACAAAAGTATCTGCACATATAAAGACAAGAGGAAAGATTACAAGCAATGCTGCCATGGCTAAACTGAAGATAATCCAAATATTCGTTAGTAAACATTGATAGATGTTACGGAATGGATAAACAATGCATATGCATATGACAGAATACTAGGAAGTTATTCAATAAGAGGTAAATCTGTGTGCCATGGAAAAATCTAAGATGTTTCATCAGGTGGCAAAAACAAAAAGCCAGAACAGAGTAAGATCTTATTTAATAAGAGCACATATACAGAGATAAGAAGGGAAGAAGACAGAATTTGCAAATGGAAATGGCGTAAAGGACTTCCATTTTTCACTTCTGAACTTGCTTCATATATTAAACAATAAGTATATCTCGCTTTTCCAAAATATTCGAGAAAAAAGTAAAATGTCAATATTTACCTTAAAGTAATAAATCTTGAATTCATCTGTATACTATACAGACTAACCTTCCTCTAAATCATAAGTAAATACGTAAATTAGTTAAATTAAAAAAAAAAACCTACCTTTAACAATTTTACTGCACAAATTAAATTGTCATCCATAGGATTAGAAAACAGGGCATTCAGCAATTCTCGAAGACCAACCTGAAGAATATCTGCTCTTGTAACCTGTCCATTTGTTCCCTTGATCTTTCGGGACCAAAAAAAAGAACAAAAGGAATGATGCCAAAATATAATACAGATACATAAATGAACTAACAAGGTGTTGGCAAAATAAGCATTTTAGCTAAATCACAAAAGTCACAGGAACACACTCTGATATCTTCACAGAATTTGTTAGAATTACTTTATATGTAACTAAGACCTCTAATAAAACTGGTAAGCTATGGGTAAAATTTAATACCAGAGTCAGCATAATTTAAGCCAACTTTGATGTTACTACTTCATAAAGCTTTCTTTAGTTTGTTCAACTACCACTTTTTTTTGAACACACAGCATTTTATTCTGCTTTTAAAATATTTTAAAATATTCTATTTTGCATCAGAGTGGTATATGTATCTTATATCACTGTGTAGAAGAATTTTAGGTGCAGGAACTAAGCCTTATCTTTACATCCCCCATTGACCTAGCATCATTATCTCCATATAGAAAATGCTCAACAGTATTTATTTTAGATTGCTGTCCATATTTTGGCTTAAACAAAAATTAGACTGAAAAAGAACATGGCATAAGATTTTTCAAAAAACTAAGTCTACCTGTGGTAAAAAGGCATAGTAAGTTAGGCTCTGGACTGGACATAGACCTTTTAGATAGAATGACTGAGATGCACATTTGATAGATTCACATTGTCTTATGATGTTTCTGATATTATGGCGTTTATGATCTTAAGTTCTCAAATCAGGGTGTAAGAAGGTATAAACTTATATCTGATATTCACTAATTTAAAAAATCAAGCAGAGGCTGGGCATGGTGGCTCATGCCTGTAATCCCAGCACTCTGGGAAGCTGAGGCGGGTAGCACCTGAGGTCAGGAGTTTGAGACCAGCGTGGCCAACATGGTGAAACCCCATCTCTGCTAAAAATATAAACATTAGCCAGGCGTAGTGGTACGTGCCTGTAATCCCAGCTGCTCAGAAGGCTGAAGCAGGAGAATCGCTTGAACCCGGGAGGCGGAGGTTGTAGTGAGCCGAGATCACGTCACTGCACTCCAGCCTGGGTGACAGAGCGAGACTGTCCCCACCCAAAAAAAAAAAAAAAAAAATCAAGCAAATCTATTACACAGTAATAATGCCGTGCTGAATCCAGCACTTCTATTGCCTACTAACAAGCATATACTTAAGTATATACCACCCAAATTTATAAATACGTTTAGCTGTAGACTTTGTACAAATGCATTTTTATGTGGAAGATTAATATATAAAATAGGACAAAAAAGAACTATTCTTAGGGGTTGGGGTATTGGGGAGATGTTGGTCAAAGGACACAGAATTTCATTTAGGGGGAATAAGTTCAAGAGATCTCTTGTACACCATGATGACTATAGTTAACAATATATTGTATGCATGAAAACTGCTAAAAATTTTAAGTGTTCTTAACACAAAAAAGTATGTCAAGTAATGCATATGTTAAATAGCTTGATTTAGCCATTCTACGATGTATTCATATATCAAAGTGTTGTGTACCATAAAGATATAATTTTTGTCAATTAAAAAAATATTTTAAAAAAACTATTTGGGTGAATTAGAGTGAAAAGCCTAGAGAGACTCTAGTCTCTCTTTTCACTCAGAGTTCTGCAGAGTAAACTGCTTTGAGCCACCATCTGAAAGTCAACATACTAAATGTATTAATATATAAGATGTAAGAACTCAAAAAGGTATCACTGTTGATATCTCAAGAACTTAAATTTGCGTGTAAACCACAGCTTCCTAAAAGTACGCAGATTTTTACCTCAGTAATTATTTCCTAACATTCTGTCCATGAGTAAATGTTATGGACAGACGGTCCAGTAAACCACAGACACTAGCAGGTGCCGAAACATGTTTTCTTTCCTCTCTCTTTCATTTCACTCTTAATGTTGTAAAAGTACAATGTGAACACAAATTCCTCATTGAGATCAACTTATGTTCTCAGGCCTTGTTAGTACTTAACAAAAGAAAAACTTCTCACCTCCAGGTTAAGATAAAGTTCTCCCAGAAAGAGTACAAATGCATGAAATCGTTTTCGAGTAACTTCATCCCCTTTTGCAGCTTGATCTTTAACTTCATATTCAGTCCGACATCTAATTAAAGACATATCTTTTATAATCTCACATTGCTTTGCTTTTTAAATAGTCAAACAAAATAACCATTTGTCAGTTTGGTTGTCCACAGCAAGAGGCAAGGACAATGTCCCAATGCTCTTTCTACAATAAAGAAACTGTTTCTGACTACTGAAGAGGCTAGAATATACACCATCTTTTCATACTAAGTCTCCCAGTTTGAAAAAACTGATAGTTTTATTTTCAACGATTTTTATCAAATTTATAATATGTTTAAGCAACATAGGTGTAATCTGATTCACAGCATACTGGCAGCCCAAAGAGGGGAGAGAGAGCCTCACCTTGTCTTATAGGTTTTTTACTAAGAAAGCACTGATTTTACCCAAATTGTCTCTGTAATTTTTTTTTTTAATACTACAACTTTGAAAAGGATCTTTAAATACATACATACACACACACACACACACAACCTCCAACTGAAAATAAAATGAATTGTTTTTAAGTCCATTATTCTTGTAATTTCCATTATACGTATCAGAGAAGTACTAATGTGAGGAAAAAATTCCCCCATTAAAACCACAATATAGAAAGCACCGGACTTGTTTTCTATTTCCAATGAGACTGACAGCTTCAAATAACTGATTTTTCCTTGCTCTCTTTGCCCCTGACTTGACCCATTTGCTTCACACAGATGAGAAAAAGAAGAAATCCTCTTCTTGGAGCTTATTGTCAGTCATAGTTCCTACACGGTAACTAAACTAGGCACAATAACCCTGTCACTGCCTTCATAAGTGAACTACAGTGTCAGATATTGTTACTAACATAGATTTTTTAAATGGACTGTAAAAGTTTATCATTTTGTTATTAAGTATTTTTAATCTTTATTGATAAGGTGAGAAAACTCTGGGAAAGTAACTTGCTTCACAAAACTGGTTATGACAGTTTTCCTTTTAAAGACAAAGGGAAAAGCTATGGGTACTGAATGGTTTCCACGCAGCCAGTTTAGGTTGACTTTGTAAACAATTTTTAATAAAGAAAAAATAAATTACCTCTTGTTCAGTAATTGACTCTGGGTCAGTTTGCCAACCACGAAACCCCAGCACAGCTTACTGTGCTTACGTGGCCAATTCCAATGTTTACGAGGTATATTAACTGAGCAACACCTTCTGTTTAAGTCAAATGTGGTAAGATATTTGTTATCATCTTGTACATATTAAATTCCTCATCAGAAAAAAGTTGGGATATTTATAGATAGTACATTCTGGTTAATAATGGAAGAGATCAGTTAATTAATGCCAAATCAGTTATTTAAAAACACCTGTTGGCTGCTTTTCTGTTACAACTTTGTCGGTAAGAGTTGATGAAATAACTTTTTTTTCATAAAATGCTATGACAGACTGTACGTTAGGATATGATTATGTACATGCAAACATAAATACCTACATAATTGACTAGGTGAAAAGTCAAATTTTTAAGCTAAAGATTTTCAATTATAAAAGCAATGTATGTTTATTTTGGAAAGGTTAAAACAGAAAAAGGATAAAGAACAAAGTCACCTGTACTACTACTAAAAACGAGAGATAACTGCTGTGAAGGTAACTTCCGTTCCATCTTTTTCAAAGTATGTATATATTTTTTAAAGGGGTAGCAGAATTATGCTTTGCTTTTTACTTGTTAGCTCACTAGTATTTCTCCACATTATTTTTGACAGGATTACAGTACTACAGAAGCACATATGGTGGCTAACAGTCAATGAGAAGAGTGGGTCTCAATCATAGCTATACAGTAGAATCACTTGTGAAGCTTTAAAAAACCATGTCCTAGCTCCACCTCGTCTAATTACACCAGAATTTCAAAGGGTTCAGACAGGATCTCGGCTTTAAGTATCTAGGTAACTCGAAGGCACAGCCGGGGGTGAGAAGCACTGAAAAATATGAGTGAGCATTCCTGGCGTCCTACCGCCTACAAGTACCCACTCTGAATCTTTACAGAAGCTATAATTTGTGTTTCTTTAATTATAAGTATGGTTAGATATCTTTTTATAACTTTGACATTTGTATTTTTCCGAACTGTATCTATATCTATTTGGGGCTATTCCAAGTATTTTCATTATTATTATTATTTTTGATACGGAGTCTGGCTCTGTCATCCAGGCTGGAGTGCAGTGGCGCGATCTCTGGTCACTGCAAGCTCCGCCTCCCGGGTTCACCCCATTCTCCTGCCTCAGCCTCCCGAGTAGCTGGGCTACAGGCGCCCGCCACCACGCCTGGCTAATTTTTTGTATTTTTTGTAGAGACAGGGTTTCCGGGTTAGCCAGGATGGTCTCGATCTCCTGACCTCGTGATCCGCCCGCCACGGCCTCCCAAAGCGCTGGGATTACAGGCGTGAGCCACCGCGCCCAGCCCATTCCAAGTATTTTTATAAAGATACTAGTCGGCCGGGCGCGGTGACTCACGCCTGTAATCCCAGCACTTTGGGAGGCCGAGACGGGCGGATCACGAGGTCAGCAGATCGAGACCATCCTGGCTAACACGGTGAAACCCCGTCTCTACTAAAAATACAAAAAATTAGCTGGCCTGGTGGCGGGCGTGCCTGTAGTCCCAGCTTCTAGGAAGGCTGAGGCAGGAGAATGCTGTGAACGGAGGCGGAGCTTGCAGTGAGCCAAGATCGCGCGCCACTGCACTCCAGCCTGGGGTGACAGAGCGAGACTCTGTCTCAAAAAAAAAAAAAAAAAAAAAAGATACTATTTTTTTCTTACTCATTCCCAAGAGGCCCCTCTTTTCGTATTAAATAAATAAGCTCATTGCCATGTGTTATACACTATCTGATTTTTACTTCACAAATGTATGCCTTCCCCCCAAAATGCTGCAATCAATATGTAACTAAATGTATTAATCTCTTGTTTTAGGGCCTGTGGGTATCATGTCTTGTTTAAAAGGTCTTTACCATGCCAAGATTTCTGTTTACTTGCCAATTTCCCACTTAGCATTTATCATTTCACTTTTTTTTTTTTTTTGAGACAGAGTCTCGCTCTGTCGCCCAGGCTGGAGTGCAGTGGTGTGATCCGGGCTCACACTGCAAGGTCCGCCTCCCGGGTTCACGCCATTCTCCTGCCTCAGCCTCCCAAGTAGCTGGGACTAAAGGTACCCGCCACCACACCCAGCCTTTTTGTTTGTTTGTTTGTTTGTTTGTATTTTTAGGGTTTTTTTTGTAATTTTAGTAAAGATGGGGTTTCACCATGTTAGCCAGGATGGCCTCAATCTCCTGAACTGGTGAGCCGCCCACCTCAGCCTCCCAAAGTACTGGGATTACAGGCATGAGCCACTGTGCCCCGCCTATCATTTCACTTTTAATAAGTCTCTGACATATTTGGGATTTCAGCACAGAGAGTGAGATGGGAACTCATCTTTTTTTCCCAAATGACTATCCAGTTATGCTACCAGCACAATTTATCCTTTTTATCAACAGCTTGAATTTTCAAGGGTCTCTGGGGTCTACTTCTAGAATCTTTATTCTGTTCCACTGCAGTTTAACCACACAATGGAATGCTTTGCAATCATTAAAAGTCACTTAAAAAACTAATGGACGAACTATAATAAACTTGAAAATAACCTTGTTACTGAAGACATCAAATTATAAGAAAACTAATTTTCTCTAAATTAGCTTATAAATTGAGTATTATCTCCAAAATATCTAACATACTAGCAAGACTTGTGTAATTTCAAACACTGATTCTAAAGTTCATTAGACAAAACAAGCATAGCAAAGAATATTTGACAGGCTGGGCGTGGTGGCTCACGCCTGTAATCCCAGCACTTTGGGAGGCTGAGGTAGGCGGATCACTTGAGGTCAGGAGTTCGAGACCAGCCTGGCCAACATGGTGAACCCCATCTCTACTAAAAATACAAAAATTAGCTGGGCATGGTGGTACGCACTCATCATCCCAGCTACTGGGGAGGCTGAGGCACGAGAATCGCTTGAGCCTCAGAGGTACAGGTTGCAGTGAGCCAAGATTGAGCCACTGCACTCCAGCCTGGGTGACAGAGCAAGACTCGGTCTCGGAAAAAAAAAAAAAAATTCCACAAAAGAACAAAAAACTAATTACCCTAAGATATTTTTAAAAATGATAGCTTTTGGCAGTGCAGGGTGGCTCATGCCTGTAATCCCAGCACTTTGGGAGGCTGAGGTGGGTGGATCACATGAGATCAGGAGTTTGAGACCAGCCTAGCCAACATGGTGAAACCCGTCTCTACTAAAAATACAAAAATTAGCCTGGCATGGTGGCGGGTGCCTGTAGTCCCAGCTACTGGGTAGGCTGAGGCAGGAAAATCACTTGAACCTGTGGGAGGCAGAGGTTGCAGTGAGCCAAGATCGTGCCGCTGCACTCCAGCCTGGGAGACAAAGTGAGACACCATCTCAAAAAAAAAAAAAATCTTTTTAATAGCTATTGTATGAATTGTATGGTAATAAAAAGGAACAGAATAAGTGATAAATGGAATGAAAATCCAGAATCAAAACCCAAATAATGCAAGTGTGATAAAAGTGGCAATTCAAATCAATAAGGAAAAATGGATTATTCACTTTTATTCTAATCTAAATAAAATTAGATCCTTATTCAAACCAAAGCTACCAAAGTAATAAGAATTACTTAAGTGTTTATTTTTAAGATCTTGGAAAAGGAAAGATCTTTCTAAACACAAAACCAAATTCACAGACCATTACAGAAAAAAGACTGGTATATTGAACTATAAACTTCAAATATAATGCACATAAGAATAGGCTGCCCTATTCTTTCCTGCAGCTTTTTATAATATATGGTCTGAGGAATGGTCAAATTCTAGTATATTTAGAAGTAGTTTTCCTTTAATTTCACATTTACACTGACCTTTGAAGTAGCAATTGGCGGAAGTTGCCACTCTGTGGGCTAATTGTCAGATGATGGGACAGGTAATTACACAGGCGAGCTCCCATATAAGAGAAATTTGGGATAGACGTGGCCTTTTAAAAAGAAGAAAAGTGTTATATGACATAGGTACATCATTATTAATGCAAATACTTAACAGCAACATTCTAAAGAAGAAAAAACTGACTCCCCAAACTGACCATATATACAAGTCTTTTGTTATTGTTAGGCTTAAGGAAATTAAATTCACTTTCCCTCCCAACCTTACAGCAAGAACCACAATAAGTACAAAAAAAGTACAAAAAAAAGAAAAAACCCATCAGTTACCTGAGGCTACAAGAAAGCGAAGAGATAATGTCTCCTGATGCTAACCCATTTTTTGCAGAAAATCTGTACATGTCCTCAACTGCACAGTGACAATTATGAATGAGAATATTGCCAAACTGTTGACCAGTGGGGCTTCTTGGGGCAGGAAAGCACAGACTTTTTAGTGTATGGCAGTCCAGGACAAGATTCCCTGGCATTTTGCTTCATGACTTTGGACATCAGTAAACCTCCCTGAGCTTCAGTTAGACTTTAAAGAGGTGATTAATGGTAACTGGCACAAGCAACTAAGACTTAAACACTCCAAGAATGATTGGGTAAAGGGGAAATGAAAACAGCTAAGCTACTTAAAAACAGAAAAGAAAAAAAGACAGTAAGAAAACACTACACATCAAAGATTGTTGATATAACTGAAGCAGTGTTCAGCAAGTTTAACTTTAATTGCAATTTCTAAAGAATAGTAGAGAACATAGTTTACCATCTAATATTAGGTAAGAAAACACACATTAAAAGGTTAAGAAGTCGGGCACAGTGGCTCATGCCTGTAATCCTAGTACTCTGGAAGGCCAAGGCCAGAGGATCGCTTGAGGCTATGAGTTCAAGACCAGCCTAGTCAACACAGTGTGACCACCATCTCTATAAAAAAATTTTAAAATTAGCTGGGCACGGTAGCATGCACCGTAGTCCCAGCTACTCTGGAGGCTGAGGTGGAAGGATCACTTGAGTGCAGGAGTTCAAGGCTGCAGTGAGCTGTGGTCACGCCACTGCACTCTAGTCTGGGTGACAAAACAAAGCCCCCATCTTTAAAAAAAAAAAAAAAAAAAAAAGCTAAGGGACTTGGCCACAAATGTAATTGAACATAGAATCTAGATCTAACAAATGTCCTGCTACCCCTCTGACTCCATGTTGGGTCTACTTACTAACTTTTATTTCTAATTATTTCCTTGCTCACATGGGGCCAGTATATGTCACATTAAGGGAGAAAGAGTGATTTCTCCTGACATCATGTATGTTTAGCTGGTACCCAAGACTTGGTTCACCCTTACATTTTTCCCATTATTGGCACTGCATGTTTTCCTTTAGCTTCTTTTTAGTGTTATAACACGATTTAAAGACAAGTTCTATAAGGCCTGTCATTCAACAGTTTCCTACTTACATCCCGGTTTTACTCCCAAAGACAACCACTTTTGACTTCTTCAGCTAAAAATGTTTTAACCCCCATATCTCCGCACTATGTAATTTTTCAGTTTAGATGTTATTTCTTACTGCAACTTGAGCATCCCTGTCCAAAAATCTAAAATCCTCCAAAATGAGAAAATATGAGTGTCCACATAATGCCAAAAGTGGAAAATTCCACACCTGACCTCATGTGACAGGTCAGTCAAAACACAGGTGTACAACACATAATTTATTCAGCATCCCCAAAGGAAAAAAGACCCTGTCAACCCCCTTCAGCTGTAATATACTTAGGTACCCTCCCTGAGGTATCTCATTATATACTGGATATGCTAAATCTGAAAAAATCCATCTGAAATGCTTGAAATCTCAAGCATTTCAGATAAGGGATACTCAACTTACAGTTTCCCATCATGGAAGATGAGCTTTTAGCTTTCACCCTGCTTAATTTCACCCCACTCTACTATTTCCTGCTATCACAGTATGGTTATGATTTTATTCATTTGCTGTGTTTTCATTTATAGCTGAACCATGTATTACACTGCTTTTACCTTTTTTTGCACAACTTTGTTTTCCCTAGATTCAGTTTTTACTACACTTTTATATTCTTCTCATTGATTTGTCCCTAAACTCACTACTCTGTAAATTTCTTCTTATATCTTACAGCATGTGTGCTCATCTTATTACGGAAGTCTTTCCTGGAGCCTTCTGACCTAGTCCAGTGAAGCCTGGCTGCTTCAGACCTACTATGCATGCTGCTACTGTTTTGAGATCTCCTTTGAACCATCATCTGGACAGTTCACTTAGTCTCTCCTGTAGAGTTCCTTTTCCTGGTTCCCATGTCTTCATCCGTGGCATAACTCCTCTTTTTGACAGAGTACGTCCTTTGTTAATTTCATAAGAAGGGTTACAACAAAATTTCAAACCGGCTGGTCAGTGTAAAAAGATCTGGATGGTCTAACTTTTTAGATTCTCAAGCAATCCTTTTATCCTCATTCCATCCTTATTTTAGAACCTTTTAGGTTTTGCACTGTAAGTCATGGTGATTCTCAGCTTTACCACCACTGGCTTGGAATTCAACGTTAGATCTGCCAAATCAGGTACCACTCACCCACCTGCTTTCTAGTCTTCAAAACTAGTGCTTTTCTTTTCCTCTTCTCTGTCCCTATGAGCTTCCGCCTTTTAAAAATCCCCATAGTATCATTTTAGTGGTGTTTGGGAGATATCAGAGTTGAATGTGTATTTAATCTGTCATTTTTTTTTTTTGATTCAGAGTTTCGCTCGTTGCCCAAGCTGGAGTGCAATGGCGCAATCTCGGCTCACTGCAACCTCCGCCTCCCGGGTTCAAGCGATTCTCCTGCCTCAGCCTCCCGAGTAGCTGGGATCACAGGCATGCACCACCAAGCCCAGCTAATTTTGTATTTTTTTTTAGTAGAGACGGGGTTTCTCCATGTTGGTCAGGCTGGTCTTGAACTCCTGACCTCAGGTGATCCACCCGCCTCGGCCTCCCAAAGTGCTGGGATTACAGACATGAGCCACTGCGCCTGGCCTAATCTATCATCTTTTGTAATACTTCCTCGCTTGTTAGTTGCTATGAGTAAATTTCCATAAATTACCTCAATGAAACTTAGCAGCTATTGATAAACCTATGCATCATTGATCATAGAATATTAAAACATTAAACATACTGACTACATATTTGACAATCAGAGAAATAGTTGAAGCTTATCAGGTTACCGACCCTTTGTCCAGCCCTGAATAAGTGTAATTACGCAGCCTACTGAATAACTGAAACTAAATAGTGGAGGAAGCCAGAAAGGCAGCAAGAAATAAATACATTTGTTTCATTTTCTTATCTCATATTCCTTTTCAATCCATTTATCAGCAGAAAGCAGAAATGAGGACAAACAGTGCAGTTCTGTCTTCCTAACATCTCAGGTGCTTCCTCAAAACTGACAGTTGGCTAGGTAATCTTGGGGTCCAGTAACCATCCAGAATAACTTGGAAAAGCAGCCAAATGAAACATTAGGATAGAAAATAATCATTAATTTGCATTATAATCTCCCTTCCATATATTCCAAATTTGAGTTGCTCTTGTAACAGTGACTTAAAGAACCTAAAGTTTACATTTGATCATGGCCCATTTTTTTTGACCAGTCTCACACTGACTAAGAAATTTTGTGTTAAGCCAGTGTTGTCTACTGTATTTTTCACTTTTAAAATAGCATTAATGAGGCCAGGTGCAGCGGCTCATGTCTGTAAAATCCCAGCATTTTGGGAGACCAAGGCAAGCAGATCACTTGCGGTCAGGAGTTCGAGACCAGCCCGGTCAACACGATGGAACCCTGTCTCTATCAAAAATACAAAAATTAGCTGGGCATGGTGGTGCACACCTGTAATCTCAGCTACCCGGGAGACTGACGCAGGAGAATCGCTTGAACCCGGGAGGCGGAGGTTGCAGGGAGCTGAGACTGCGCCACTGCACTCCAGCCTGGGAGACAGGGCAAGACTCCATATCAAAAAAAAAAAAAAAAAAAAAAAAGCGTTAATATGTTAATGACCAATATGCTGGGATAAAAACTAAATGTTGTATAATGAAACAATTTCAACTGACTAAATTAGACTTTCGAGGAATTAAGATGAAATCCTTAAATTTTAAAAGAAAGCAAAGGCAAGCAGAAATGTTAAGACAAGACATTTTATGGTTTGGCTTTCTTTTTTTAAAGACCTACTTATGAGGCAAGCAAATTCTCTCAATTTTTTTCCTCCCCTACTCTAATACTACTATTCAATTCAACACATAGGGGAAAAGAATTGCAGTCTTTTCTGGTACTGCTAATTTCAGAGCCTGCAAAACAAGGGGCAGGGTTTTGGTGGGGGTGACACTTATGTAGCCTTCATTTTCAGTGCCCATATCACCTTCTATACTATACTGCTTGTATAAAGCTTTGGCTAAACAGGTGAATATTGCCTATATTGAACCTTGACTACACATGTGAACTTGTAATCCTGTCTGGCTCTACCCTTGGATCCCTAACTATAAGAGTTTTATACAAGACAGACTTAGAACTCCCAGAAACTATAAAGAGTAAGTGTGGAGGCAGGTGATCATGAATCTGGTCTCCCTCAAGGAGTAGCCACTATCCTTACGCTTCAAGGAAGCTATCTGAAGGTCATTGCATGCTATAAGCCAACATACCTGTTGATAGATGAGTTCCACAAGTTCTTGCAAAGCATCATCTGTTGTAACGCAACCATTCAGGGTCTCTGCAAACTGTTCAATTTCAGTTTCAAAACTGCCAGGCTGCTCTGTAAGATGATTCAAAAAATCCTGAACATATTCTGATAGAGTAGGATAATCCTCACAACCATCCTCATAGGATTCCTACAGATCAAAAATGAAAAAAAAAATTTAATCTGTGCAACTGGCTAAAACACACAAGGTGGTATGTCTCTAGCACAAATGCTTTTTTAAAGATCCCTCACATGATAAAAATTTATGTTCATCAATAAAATTGTCAATTGAGCTATTTTTCTTCCTTGCCTAAAAGCTGAAGTGTTATAATTAACAGCAGAAAGGTTCTGTTTAGCTAAATAGGGAATTGTCTTCTCATTCTGGGTCAACTTCTAAGATGGCTGAGGAATAAAGTTTAAACCAATATTTCACTACAATGCCAATATAAAAATTAAGAATCTGATCCACTTACGAATGAAATAAGATCTAGGATTTGCTTCAAAGTGGGAGGGGAAGTATGGACTAGGGATATAAAAACAAGAACGGCCACATGTAGCTTACTGTTGAGGCCATGAGGATTCATTATACCATTCTCTGTATTTCTGCAAATGTTGACAACTTTTTTATTGGGGAAAAAGAAACAAAAACAAAAACCTAATAAGGTTTATCATCTGTGAATCCCCAAGGGCAAAGAAATGCCATAAAGCTGCTAGAGTAACTAAAATTTCATCACGGTATAAATGGAAGGAGACCTTTTGGCTGCTACATCCAGGTTGCTAACAAAACCTTGATAGCAGCAGTAGTTTCCAGCTAATGTTGTTTCCACCACTGTCACCTTTGGCAGTTTCCAACCTTTTCGTTAATGGCAGAAGGCTGAGTGGGCGAGTTTTACAAAAGATAATAGACTTGAGCAACAACTTTCACATCTCAATACCTGGAATACCACCCGAAGCGCTTTAAAGTTTACCAAACAGTTAAAATCTAATAATAACTACACTGCTTGTATGAAATTTAACCTTCTCCAAACAGAGTAAATGAAAAGCCACATAAAAAAGTTATGACTACAAAACAGAAGCATTTTGTGAAGGGGTTAAGTTCTAAAGTCAGTGAGTGCATAGAAGAAAAAAAAAGTCATACATGGTCAAAACACCCTTAGAAATGCTCCATGTTGGAGAAAGACAGTCTTTTTTTTTCTTTGAGACAGTCTTGTTCTGTCGCCCAGGCTGGAGTGCAGTGGTGCAATCTTGGCTCACTGCAACCTCCGCCTCCCGGGTTCAAGCTATTCCTGTATCTCAGCCTCTCAAGTAGCTGGGATTACAGGCATGCACCACCATGCCTGGCTAATTTTTGTATTTTTAGTAGAGACAGGGTTTCACCATGTTGGCCAGGCTGGTCTCAAACTCTGACTTCAGGTGATTCCCCCACCTTGGCCTCCCAAAGTGCTGGGATTACAGGCCACTGCGCCTGGCCCAGGACACAGTCTTAGGAGAAAGACCAACATTGCCAATTGTCCACTTGTTCCTTTACTGTTGGTGCTTGATATGGTTTGGCTGTGTCCCCACCTAAATCTCAACTTGAATTGTATCTCCCAGAATTCCCATGTGTTGTGGGAGGGACCCAGGAGGGAGGTAATTGAATCAATGGGGCCAATCTTTCCGGTGCTATTCTTGTCATAGTGAATAAGTCTCACGAGATCTGATGGGTTTATCAGGGGTTTCCGCTTTTGCTTTTTCCTCATTTTTCTCTTGCTGCGGCCATGTAAGATGTGCCTTTCACCTCCCGCCATGATTCTGAGGCTTCCCCAGCCTTGTGGAACTGTAAGTCCAATTAAATCTCTTTTTCTTCCCAGTCTCGGGTATGTGTTTGTCAGCAGCATGAATATGGACCACTATAGTGCTACCACTTCAAATGACCACCATTTGGAGGTCATGTTGTACACTTTTTATTTTATCTTTATTTTTTATTTTTATTTTTTGAGATGGAGTCTCGCTCTGTCACCCAGGCTGGAGTACAGTGGCAAGATCTTGGCTCACTGCAACCTCTGCCTCCCAGGTTCAAGCAATTCTCCTGCCTCAGCCTCCCGGAGTAGCTGGGACTACAGGCATGTACCACCAGGCCCAGCTAATTTTTTTTTTTTGTATTTTTAGAGGAGACGGGGTTTCGCCATGTTGATCAGGATGGTCTCGAACTCCTGACCTCAAATGATCCACCCAACTCAGCCTCCCAAAGTGCTGGGATTACAGGCGAGAGCCACCATGCCCGGCCTATGTATCTTCAGAGACTGAAGTGATACTTAGCAAAAGTTGCATGTACTATGAGAGGCAGTCAGGAAGTAAAACCAGCTGCAGAAATAGCAGATTCATGTGCCTTTTTCATTCACATATAGTGTTCACTGAATAGAAGGATAAACTCTAATACATTAGATTTTTGTCACGCATTTGAATTCAAGTTAAACATTCTACTATAATAGGAGGTATTAATGTTGATGAATTTATTTACTAATCATAAATATTATCACTGTGACTCTGAGGATTAAGTGAATTAATCAAATTCACCTAGATTGGTGAAGAGCACATAGTAAAGCACAGAATGTTCAACAAATGAATTACATTTTAAATTTCTAGGAGAATACTGAGTCATATTCCAAATGCAACAGCCATGTATTCATACATAAAGGGACTAAAGTATAAAAAGCATCCAAAATGAATGATAAAAGCCTGTATTTCTTGGCACCTAGGATGGTACTCCAGTTAATAAGCTAATAGCCACCAGCTGCATATATGATATGTGATAGACACCATAAGGGCTTTGCCTGCATCTTGTTTAACCTAGAACATTTTGAGGTAAGCATTACTATCCTCCCTGCATAGAAGAAACAGGCACAGAGTAGTTAAGTCACTTTGGTTATTCATTCAAAATGGTGTGGCTGCTGAGTACCTACTAAGTGCCAAAGACTGTCTTAGGGGATGGGATACTGCCATGACATGAATATCTGCCATGAATAAAGCAGACAAGGCTCTCCTCTCATGGAGCTTATACCCCATGATGGAAGACACATTCAGAAGTTGAAATATACTACAAAAAAAAAAAAAAAAAAAAAAAAAGCAAAAAGCCAAGTAAAGATTCTTAGAGTTAATATATAAACTAAGAAAGAAAAAAAGATCCAGCCATACAAATATCTAAGGAAAGATATTCTCTTTCTATGGGCACAAGAAGCACACAGGCCCCAAGGAGGCCTAATAACTTTGAAAAAGACAATAACTAGAATACAGAAACTGAGGATGGGTGGTAACTAATGAGGTCAATGAGGCAGATAAGGAGATCTTAGAGGGCTTTGGGGGCCAAATTAAGGAAACTGGCTCTTAAGGAAGTAGGAAAAACAGGATGGGGGAAAGAGGGTTTGAACAAGGAAGGACCATGCACCAACTTAAGTGACTGTGCATGGTCACAAAACTGATTAGAAGAACTGAGTGCAGAACAAAGCCTATTTTTTAACCTCTATGTGAAACTCAAAATAAAGGACAAAAGCTTAAAACCCAATTTTATGTACAAAGATGTTCATTGCCAAAAAATCCACGTAACAATCCATTAACAAGGAATTGGTTAAATACATTATCATATATCTGTATAACGGAATATTATAGCCATTTAAGAAAACAAGAGACAACAGTACTTACCTCTAGAGTGAGAAAATGTTCCCATTATAAATACTGACATTATAAAATTGTGAAAGCAGTTAGGCATAATTGTACACATTCATATACTTAATGTTAACTACATACATGCGTGAATTTTATAACTAAAAATTAGTCTTAAGTTTTTGATATACAGTTACTAGTTTTACAGACTTGTAGTATCCTACCACTACTAATGACAAGGAACAGCAGAAAGGCAAAGGTACGGGTCCCAGCTGAAAGTACTAATTTCCTGTTTCCATCAAATGTCATTCTTTGTGGCAAAAATGCTGCTTAGAGCGCTGATTTGCAATCTTTTTTTTTTTTTTTTAAGTCAACAGAACTCTCTTTTAAGAAAATGTAAAATCTGATCAGTAAAAGAAGAAAGTAGAACTGCTCTGAATATAGCAGAACAGAGGATCCAGAGCCTGCCATTTTAAGCAAAAAAAGGAGGCATAGAGTATTTGGAACAGACAGGCACTCCAACGTGTTTGAATCAAAGCCTGCATTACTTCTCTAGCACCAGATTTTTTAAAGCCACAAATTTCTTCAGTCTTCAATGTGGAGTCAAATGGCTTCCAAACAGGGATATTTTCAAGTTTTATTTTTCTTAGAATTCTATGGGAGATTGGGAGAAATAGAAAATGTACTTTTTCATGGTAGGTACTCTATATACATTGTCAAGAGATGAGAACCTATTACAGAACCGTGGGAATAAAAGAAAACTGATCAGACACTACAGAGAGTGAATATAGTCACGACTACTTTAGCTAGCTGGATTGATTTAAGGCAAGGGTGTGCAGGAGAGGTGAGTCAATATGCCACCAAGTTCTTAGTGTAAGCAGCTAGTTAGAAGAGATTCGCATGAGATAAATAATTCTTACACTGTGTATAGATTTTATACTTGCATTTGAATGTGAGGTCCTCAAGAAGTGGTCAAATAAATGAAAATGTATGCCTAGAGTTCACTAGAGTTCAAAGGAATAATTAGATGTCAGGGTTATTAGCACATAAATAAGTGATAGATTCTATGGAATAGGCGGGATTAGCAAAGGAGGTAATAAAATGGAAGAAAGAATGTCACCAACTGTCATCTGAGGGGAAAAGCAATGATCTGCAAATTGGGAGGATAAAGAAAGTACTGCCACAGAAGCCAAAGAGGTAGGGGGAGAAGAGGTGCTCATAACAACAAATGCTACAGAATAAATTCATAGGTTGAAATCTGGAAGAGAATTATCATTGCAGAGTCTCGGGAGTGAAGGAGATTATACTCAGAGAGAAAAAAGAACAAAACTAGTACCTCAAATACTTAGTTCTTAAAAAAATGGGAGGGAGCTTCTGATAGACTAAAAAGGTACCTTTGCACCTAGCACAGGACCTGGCACATGGGGATTTATAAACTGAATAGATCCTACAGTGCTCAAAGTTTTAAAATGAGATTTAGGAAGATAAATCTAAAAATCGGAAGAACATCAGTCACAAAAATAGTATCAATACAATTAGGGAGATCAGACTGCAGAGGTCTGAACAGTGAGAGACAGTGAATAATTTTACCTATTGGAGAATGATACTACTGTAAGGCAGAAGGAAAACTGGGAAGTAACTTGAAGAGGGATTCTGTTAGAAAAAAAGCTCGTTTTTTGCAGGGGAGGAAGGGGACTTCTGTCTCTTAATCAATGCTTTATGAATTCCTATGTTAAATTTTTGGCTCTGGTAAGTGAACTGTGACAAATATTCAAGTCATAATGGTTTGTCTGAGAAGAAACAATGGCCAGGGATAAATGGATATAGCAACTCACTGGTAAGAAGACATGGAAAGTAGGAAATTCTAGCAGCAGGATTAGAGGAAGAACTGAAGATAAAAGGGCTTGGTGCCTTGAAAGAGTTAAGAAAGCACAGCAGAAGACTACCATAAAGGCTGTTAGAAAAAGGATACCAGGAAATAGATTTTCATGTGTAGAACAAAAGCAGATTCAATAAATGTCTGGAAACTGAGCCAGGAGACTACTAGAATAGAGACTCCATGAAGACAGGAATTTCTGTCCATTTTGTTTGTTGCTGTATCACCGGTGCTTGACTCATGATAAGTACTTGACTATTTGTTGAATGAGTGAATGTAGCTAACTTTGGATTATGGCTACTAAAAGGAAACGTTTCCTTTGCAACAGGAGCTTATCCTAAGAGTCGGGGGAAAAAAGGATCCTGCTGTTCTGTGACTAATTGGATTGAGAAAAACTCTCTTAGCCTTAACTATGGGTAAAGATTAGGGTAAACCAGTAAGCCTAGAGAATATACCAGAACAGGGGTAGTAAGCCTGAATGCCTGTAGAATTCAGGTAGATTACAAATGAATGAAATAAGCCAGAAAGCAAATTAGAGCTCATAGACTCCATCTAAAGAGAATGCCTCTACTCAGCTCCCACCAATTTTTGCTGTATCAAAATGCCAGTCCACTAAGGCCAGATTTTATGACAAACCAGAACATTCAAGTTTCTAATATCTAATTTAGGTATTGGTTAATTAAATAAAACAACTTAAAGAAAAAACAAACCCATTCAGGGCTAGAGAAGACACCTGCAGGCCACACAGGTTTCCAGGTGCCAGGCTGCAATCTGTTTTGGTAAATTGAGCACAGGAGGTGCTGATCTATTAGAGGATGGCAACGAATGCCTAAAAGATGCAGTGGCTCAAAGTAGGTGGACTAACATGACTTTATATACTGCTCGACAGTCCCAAAGTCACTTGAACCACGTAAAAATAGTTGATACACGATTATTACATACACAAACACACCCCTGTATCCCTCCATCATAAAACAGCCCAAGTCAATAGGGAAGAAAATAAATGGGAACCTGCTTGTAGCTGCTAGAACAAGCATCCTTAAGAGTTTATTCAACCTCTTACAGTGCTCTAATGGTTCTTTTCCTGTGTGAGCTAAATACAATTTTCTGGCAAGAACTCAAGATGCTCTCATTTCTATCTTACACGATAGATGGCCTTTTTCACCCCATATCAATTGCTTTTCCTGCTATGCCTGTATCTTTTTCTTTCCAATCCCAAAGCTTTTTCCTATACAGCATAAGAATCATGGAGTATCTAAAACATGGAACACAGCTTTTTCCATACTTTTACTGTCAAATATGGAAGGAGAGCCAAAAAGAGGTAATAAAAAAGGTGTGTCATTATCAGTTATAAGGGAAATACAAATTAAAACCACAACTAGATACTATATGCCCACCAGAATGGTTAAACAGAAAATACCAAGTGCCGACCAGGAAGCAGAGTAACTGGAAATCATACACTACTCAGAATGTACAGTGGAACAATCTCTGGAAAACTACTTGGCAGTCTCTGCTAAAGCTGGCTACCCTAACTCCCAGCAACTCCATACCTTGGTATATACCAAACAGAAATAAAGGCATACAGCCAGCAAGACACAAAATGTGCCCTATTCACAATAACCCAAGAGTGAAAGCTACCAACGTTCATCAACAGACAAATGGGATATATTCATGCAATGGAATGTTATAAAAATAAGTCACCTCCAATTATATGCTACAATATGGAGTAATCTTGATATTGAAAGTGAGAAAGAATATATTCTATATGACTTTATTTATATAAACTTTGAACACAGGCAAAACTATCCTATGAAGTCAAAACAGTGCTATACTTGGACAACTGGAAGGAGACAGAGTGGGTTTTCGGGATGTTGATAATGTTCTATTTCCTGACTGGGATGCTGGTTAGTTGAGTGTTCACTTTATGAGACTGAGCTAACACTTAAGTACACTATTCTCTGCTATACTTCAATAAAACTAAGAAGATAGGAAAGACAGGATTTAAGCTAAAGTATCATCAATCATTTCTCCAATGATTCCCTCCCACTTCTCTATAATTAATCCCTATGCATTTACTCATCTGGGTTTATCCAGTACAACAAATTCCTTTCTACATATTCCAACTGCGCTTTGTACGGCTATTTAAGAAAAGTGACTATTTTTTAAAGTTGTTATATAAGTGACAAAGAAAAACTGAAAGTTTAAACGTTCTTTATACCTATGTAAATACTTTATCACAACCCCGTAGGACATTTCTGCATACAATAATTAGGATCAAAACTATGTCTATTTTAACATAATGGAATAATCACTAGAAACAAGAACACAGATGTGTATCTCAAGCTTACATTCTAATACCTTGAATATAACTACAAAATGTATTTCTGAATCAGCTTTGTTTCCTTCTGAGTTCAATAATTCAAAACATTCACAATAAAAAATTTTTTTTACGTGTAGTACAGAAAGCACAAACATACTCTGATTAACAAAGTAACAACCACATTATTCCAGTAAATTAACCCAGAGTTGTAGGAAAAAGGGTGTACTTACTGTGTAACTGGAAGAATAACCTGAAGGGTAAAATTCAGGGGCATTCACAGACAGCTTAGACATTAATACAGGAGCTACAACCACCTGGGGCTTAGCCATTGCTGACTCCGAGTTCTGCTGTGGGATTTTATCCTGTGAACTAGGTGGAGCTCTCAGGGGCCTCGTTTGCTCTGCAAAAGAAAAAAAAAACGGGGCGTCAGATGCATTCTTTCCTTTGTACAGCAACTTGCTATATACTGAAAAACCATCTGAAAAGCGTCTGTTTTTAAGAGTTAAATAGGAACCATCATGAAATTCATGGTTATCGCCGGAATGTGTACAGACAGCCTACAAAAAGGAACAATAGACTTGCTGTGACTCCGTTATGGGCATACCTGCCTCTCAAATGAGTGCTTGCGAGCTTTTTTCCTCTCTGTCGTTTTAAAGGGGTCGGTGGAAAAGAGGTGGTTACTCGCTAGGGTCTCGCTTTAGAGGGCTGCTGAGGGAAGGCGATTTTCACTTCCTCCCGGGACCGCGAACTCCGAGACCGCGCACCCGGCCCCTCCCCCAGCCAGGCGCACAAAGGATTCCAGCAGACACCTTCCAAACCCGGTTCCGGGCCCGTCCCTACCCGGTCACGCGGCCCTCTCGGGGAATGCTTTCGGGGAACCGGGGGTGGGGACCGCAGACAGCGCGTCGGGCCTCGGCACGCGTGGAGGCCCGTGGGGAAGCGTTCGCCAAGGAGGACTGGGGCCCTTAGAGCTGCTCCGTACCTGGGAGCGCCCCGGGCCGGGAAGGCCGCTGGGGGCTGGCGGGGACCTCGCACTGGGCCCCTGGCGGCGGGGTCGTCCTGGGCTGGCGCAGCGGCGGTGGCTGCAGGAAGCCCGGGGCTTTGGGTTGCGGCGGCTGGTGCCGCGCCCGCTCAGCAGGCCCCGCTCCGTTCGGGAAACCGCCGCCCTCAGGCCCGCCCCCTCCGCGGCCCAGGCCCCGGCTCCGGCCCCGACCAGCACCTGGGGCCCGATCGAAACCGTCCGACATGCTCCTCCTCCTCCGCCTCCTCCTCCAGGGGCCGCTGCCGCTGCGCTCGCGATAGGACGCGGGGGGAAGGCGCCGCGGGTCGGCTATAGCCGCCGCGCCTCACTCGGGCCTCATGGAGGAGGAGGGCGGCGGGCCCCGGCTCGGCTGCTCGGTGGTTCTGGCGGAGCGGACGGCAGCCCGAGGACCCGCCGCTCCAGAGCGCCCGCCCCGCTCGGCTACCCTCGGCTTTCCAGTTCTCCCCCAAAACCCGGCTCCCCGCCTTCGGCGCGGCAGGGGCGCAGGCGGGTCACAGCGGCCCCCTGCGGCCCGGAGGCCCGGGACGCGCCCGCGAGGCTCCTCCAGTTCGCGGCTGGCCGGCCGCCGGGCCCAGCAGGCCGCCCGCCGAGTGGCGTCTCGGCCACCTGCCGGCCCGCAGCCAGGCTCGGGCAGGGGTATCTCGGTTCCCGGGGCTAGGTTGGGGGGATGAGGGGTGAGGGGGACGCTTACCACAGGCAGGCCCGACCTACTCGGTAGTTCTCAGGAGAGACGTGCGAGACCGACAGTTGACGCCCGGAAAATAAAAACACGGGGGGAGGGGGCGTGGACCCTGCGCCAGGGTTCGCTGGCGCACAGGTGTGTTCAATGACTCGGCTCCGGCCGAGACCCGCGGACTGCTGAGGAGTGGTCCCTGGGAGACTGTCACCTGCTCCGTTAGCATCGGGGGAAGGGAGTAGAAACGGAATCAAAATATGTGTCCCCTCTTTTTAATTCACACTAGGTGTTTACCACAGTAGGTCACACCTACGTTTAACAAGCTTCGTTCTCTTCCCTTTAACCTTCCCCTCCAGAAATTTCAAGAAAATGTGCTACCTTTCAGTGTAACTCTGCCCTCTTTTTCATCTTGCATCAGTGCTGTCCAATGAAAATATAATGCGAGCCACAAATGCAAGCCACTTATGTAATTTTACGTTTTGGAGAAGCCACATTAAATGAGTGAAAAGAAACAGGTGTGGCCAGGCGCAGTGGCTCACGCCTGTAATCCCAGCACTTTGGGAGGCCGAGGCGGGCGGATCACCTGAGGTCGGGAGTTCGAGACCAGGCTGACCAACATGGAGAAACCCCGTCTCTACTAAAAATACAAAATTAGCCGGGCGTGGTGGCACATGCCGGTAATCCTAGCTATTCGGGAGGCTGAGGCAGGAGAATCGCTTGAACGCAGGAGGCAGAGGTTGCAGTGAGCCGAGATCTTACCATTGCACTCCAGCCTGGGCAACAAGAGCCAAACTCTGTCTCAAAAAACAAAACAAAACAAAAACCAGGTGAAATTAATTTAAATTTATTTAATCCATTATGTTCAAAATGGTTTTTTAACATGTGATTTAAAATATTAAATATTGTCTCTGTTTTTTAGATACTAGTTGAAATCCAGTGTATATTTTACACTTATGGCACATCTTAGTCGGGATTGGCACATTTCAAGGGCTCAAGAGCCACATGTGGCTAGTGGCTACTGCGTTGCACAGCACAATTCTAGATTTTATTAATATGTAAATTGTTGTTTTTGTCATGCCTGACAGTATTAATGCCAAATAAAGGATAGATGAATATAAGTAACGACAAGGAAGGAAAAATTGATTTCTTTACTGTTGGATTGATCCATCTCCATAAATTCTGATTTTAGCTTTTTGTTTTAAGCAGGGTTTCATGTTTTTCTATCTTTTCATCTTAAGAATCATTTCAATTAGGGACACAAACTCTTGTTAACCGTTTTCTCTTCTCATTAATAAAGAAAACAATGTCTTCCCCTAAACGAATGAGAAAATGGCTTCACCGAGGGCAATCATGAATAAATGGTTCATGCTATTGATGTTAGGCAAAATAATGAAGTCAGGGAAGGAAGCCAGCAGTACGTGTGGCTCTTCGGTGTACGGAAAGTTTAGGATTCAGTCTGCCAGAGCTTAGTTGGGATTCCACTCTTGACTATTGCTGGCTGTGTGATTTTGAGTAAGTAAGGGGTTTAGCTTCTCTGAGCCTCACTTTCCTCATCTGTAAAATAATAACTGTGTGGTAACACTCAGCATATATTGCAGAGACAAGATTACAATTTAAAAATTACAATTTTAATATTTTCAAATTCATTATTGTATGTGGTCACCAGTCACTTCTTGCCTGGACTTTTTTATCATACAGGAAAGACCCATAAACTATGCTAAAAAACTAACAATGAGTTATGTTCCACTGAAGTAGATGCCCCAACTCTGTCCCAAGCTTTTGTTTGCACTCACCACCTTTTCATTTCCCCTTAAAACTTTTATGATGAACAGCACCTTTTCTAACACCTGGGACTTTCCTATGTGAAGATAAGGCCATTCTGCATCCATGGTGATGTCACGACATCTTCACACCCTCTTGTTAGGAAAATTAGGTAAGATATCCTTTGCCTTCTCTGTATTTGTTACTGTATAACTTTTGCCCTATTCTTATAATGTGTGGATGGTGGACTTGGAGATAACACGAATGGATTTTGCATCATGATAATAAAAATATCTAATATTTATTATGCGTCAGTCACCTTTTAAGAGCTTTTATTTTATCATTTTATTTTATCCTCATATCCTGTGAGATAGACATTCCAATATCTTCATTTTACAGAAAAGGTGCCAAGATACCGCAAGGGCTCAGATCCATCTTGGGACTGTTTTAGAGCTAACTGGCAGGTATTGCAAAATGCATAGACAGAAACACATGAACGTGTGAACACCATGTGGAACTCCCTAAAGAGAATCATCAAAGTGCTCCTCATCCACGTGTATGCCTTTTTTATTAATTTATGGTGAAAGGAGAGTAGAACTAAATTTGGACAAGTTGGAAAATATGTTGTAATATGGAAAAGGACCTGCTGTGAACTATGAAAAAAAAAATGTTTCCTTAAACTGTACTTGAAAGGCATTCTCCAGTAAGACTTCCCAAGCTGCCTAATCTTAGATTCTCTCCCTTGTGATAAGTATACCCTGGGAAAACTGTCTTGGTACTTAGCATGCCAGATTATCGTTAGTATTTGGTTTATTTAAATGTCTCCTTCCCTAAACTAGCCCTCTGAAGACAGAGCATGCCTTTTAATCCTTTAGGTCCAACCCAGTACTTAGTCCATAATAAGCTTTTAACAGAAATAGGACTCACCTGCAATGGTCCTGCCTTTCCTTAGGTCACCAGTCTAGTGATGGTAAAAAAAAAAAAAAAAAAGACGGTTTTTTAGAACTTATTGACCTCAGGATCATCATTAGACCTTATGGGAGTAGACAGTGCAGCCTTCAAGGCCAGCTAACAGGAGAAAATTTTCATAAATATGCAAGAGGAAATATTTGCAAACTACATGGTATAGTTTGTATATTTGACCCTCCAAGCCTCCTGTTGAAACTTGATCCTGAATGTTGGAGGTGGGGCCTAATGGAAGGCGTTTGGGTCATGGTGGCAGATTCCTCATGAATGGCATGGTGCCATTCTCACAGTAACGAATGAGTTATGGTTTTACTAGTTCCCAAGGAGTTTCCCCAAGAGCTGGTTGTTGAAAAGAGCCTGGCACCCTCCCCTGTCTCATGCTTCCTCTCTTGCCATGTAATCTCTGCACACTGTCTCCCCTTCACTTTCTGCCATGCATAGAAGCAGCCTGAAGCCCTCACCAGAAGCAGATGTTGGTGCCATGCTTGTAGTACAGCCTGCAGAATAGTGAGCCAAATGAAACCCTTTTCTTTATAAATTACCCAGCCTCAGCTATTCCTTTATAGCAACAAAAATGGATGAAGGCACCACATATTTGACAAAAGACTTGTATCTAGAATATATAAAGTACTCTCAGAACTCAACTGTATTGAGAGTACTATAGCCAGGTGCGATCCCAGCACTATGGGAGGCTGAGGCAGACAGATTACCTGAGGTCAGGAGTTCGAGACCAACCTGGACAACATGTGAAACCCCGTCTCTACTAAAAATACAAAAATTAGCCAGGCATGGTGATGCGTGCTTGTAATCCCAGCTACTTGGGAGGCTGAGGCAGGGGAATCGCTTGAACCCGGGAGGCAGAGGTTGCAGTGAGCCGAGATTGCACCACTGCACTCCAGCCTGGGTTGAGCGTGACTCCCGTCTGAAAAAAACCCAAACAAACAAAACACCTAACTCAACTGTAAAAGGACAATTCAGTTAGAAAAGGGCCAAACATAAATGAAAGAACACTTCACTGAAGGGAATATACAGATAGCATAAGCCTATGAAAAATGTTCAACATAATTAGCCAGTAGGAAAATTTTTTTAAAACCACTGAGATTTCACTACCTACTTATTCGAATAGCTCAAATAAACAATAATGACAATGCAAATTCAAGGATGTAGAGAAACTAGGAACTGTGTTGCTCATACATTGCTGGTGAGAATGTAAAATGCTATAGTCACTCTAGAAAACAGTTTCTTTAAAAAACTATACATATTAAGTACTGTACGACCTAGCAATTGCACTGCTGGACATTTCTCACAGAGAATTAAGATTTATATTCACATAAAATCCTGTACCCAAATATTTAGAGTGGCATCATTAATAAGAGCCCCAAATTAGAAAGAACCCAAATATCCTTTGATGAATAGTTAAACTGTGGTACATTCATACCACAGAATGCTACTCAGCAAAAAAAAGGAACAACTGCTCATATAAGAATGTTGATGGATCTCAAGGGAATTATGCTGAACACAAAATTTCAATCTCAAGAGCAATTGTATGATTCAATTTATGACAAAATTATGAAGATGGAGAGCAGATTTGTGGTTGCCAGGGGTTAAGGAGGGAGTGGAATTTAGAGGCAAGTAGATGGGGTTATTAAAAAAGTAGGTAGCATGAGAAAAACCTTGTGATGGAACTATTTTGTTCTTTGCTATAATGATGGTCACATAAGTCTGTACATGTGAAAACATTGCATAGAAATAAGTGTGCACACATACACACACACACATACACACATGTGCATATAAAACTAAGGTTGGTGAACTGTATCACTTATAGTTATACAAGATGTTACTATTGGGGGAAACAAGGTGAAGAGTAAACAAGTTCTCTATTATTTCTTACAATTGCATGTGAATCTACAACTAAGTTTTAGAAACCTAACATATAAATAAATTTTGTTCCATGTTATTCCATCACTCCTAATTCTCTCCTAGCTAGTTCAGTTCACTCCTTTCTGCACAAATCATCATGGCAACTTACATATCATTATAAATGAGTGGGGGCATCATTAAGAGAGAAAAAAATTAGCTGATGCATTTGTCCTTGTGTGTCTCATCTGTGTAAATTATCTTCCTCTGGCCACTATTAAAAGTAACCCCAGGCAGTCAGCTCTTGAGACTCCCATCTGGATTAGGGCCCCAATTCATCTTAGAGTCTAAGATAGCCAGGAATGCTGCTTGGAATCTCCTCAATATCTACTGATACTTGTTTAACGTTGATCTCTTAGCTGTACTGTAAATTCCATGAGGCTAATGAAAGAAACCAAAATATTTCACCTTGACATAGTTCAAGATGGTTATTTGGATGGGCTGAAAATATAAGAGTAGCTAAAAACCTGCCTTTTTTGGGGAAGATTGGATCTGTAGAGAAAACTTGCATTGATGCAGTGAGGCTTTCTCTGAGACCCTCACTTGTCCCATCTAGGAAAGATTAACTGAGACTCTGATACGTTTAAAGGTTTATAAACATTCTCTCTGAGGACTGCTACCTGTGGGATTTCATCTACATAATAAGACCACCTTTGCTAGCCAGTTCTCTTCTCTCTCTCTCTCCCCTACCGTGTCTTGCTACTATAACCGATTTAACACCATAATCTGTTTTTGGCTATGTGCTGAGAATCCTCTCTTTCTGTAACTTCAAGATAGTAAGTATATCAGCTTCTGTACCCCATTTGGGTAATTACTTTGTGAGTCTCCTCTGAGCATAGTCATTTCTTTTTTTTTTTTTGAGACGGAGTCTCGCTCTGTCACCCAGGCTAGAGTGCAATGGCATGATTTCGGTTCACTGCAACCTCCGCCTCCCTGGGTTCAGCGATTCTCCTGCCTCGGCCTCCCAAGTGGCTGGGATTACAGGCACACGTCACCATGCCCGGCTAATTTTTGTATTTTTAGTATAAACGGGGTTTCACCATATTGGCCAGGCTGGTCTTGAACTCCTGACCTTGTGATCCACCTGCCTCGGCCTCCCAAAGTGCTGGGATTACAGGCGTGAGCCACCGCGCCCGGCCTCACAGTCATTTCTTTTAATATACCTTTTGTCAGTTGATTTTTCAGTAAAACTTTAGAGAGCAAAGGGGAAGTTCTTCTTTGGCCCCCACGATAGGAATTCATTCATTCACTTGTTAATTCAACAAATACTGATTTTGTGTCTACTTCATGCCAGCACTGTTCCAGGTGCTGAGGATATGCAGGGGTGTGAGATTAGTAGGTTTGAGGCATATGAGACATGAAGCAGGAAAACAAGTTCGGTGGCTATTGCAGACGTTCTGGTGATAAATGATGGTGTCTAGTAAGGTAGTGCTAGTGGGTTTGGAGAGAAAGGCCACACTGAAGAGATGTTTAGGAAGAAGTTGACAGATTGTGTGTGAGGCATTAGTGAGAGGCCAGAGATCAGGGTGAGTTCCAGGATTCTGGCTTTGGTGCCTCAGCCTGTAAGATGGAAAATACCAAAAGGAAACAGATTTAGGGGTAGACACCAAGGAAAATTTCTGCTTTGGCCTCTGAAGTTTCACTGAAAAATTTGCTGACAAAAGGCAGACTAATTGGAGAAAAGACATACAAATTTCTTAACATGTACATGGGGGAGAACCATAGAGTGATCACTCCAACCCCTAATGGGGTTCAGAAGCTTATATACCATATTGAGGTTACAGGAAGAATGGGGGCTTAGATTGTGACAAAACAGGTTACGATGGCAAAACAGGTTATGGGAGACAGAGATAAGAGGAAGCCTGGCTAGCAAAGGTGGTCTTGTTATATAGATGAAACCTAATAGGTAACAGACCTCAGAGAGGCTAGATGGTGAATAATTTTTCAGAACTTTAAAGTCGTCAGACTCTCAGTTAATCTTTTCTTGATATAGACAATGGAAGGCCTCAGAAAGAACCTGGCTGCATCAATACAGATTTTCTCTACAGATGCAGCTCTCCCCCACAAAAGGCAGCTTTGCAGGGATACTTCTATTTGCAGGCCCTCTGAACAGCCACGGCAAAATATGTCAAATAAATACATTTTGGGGTGAAATATTTTTATTTCCTTCAGTCCTCATTTTGAAACTTTAAGAATGTTTACATATTAAAAAGCCAAGTTGATAGCTTTGGAGAAATTTGGATCAGAGGTTGTATTAGTCTATTCTCATGCTGCTGATAGGCATACCTGAGACTGGGTAATTTATAAAGAAAAAGAGGTTTTATAGACTTACAGTTCCACATGGCTGGGGAGGCCTCACAATCATGGAGGAAGGAGAAAGGCATTCTTACATAGCAGCAGACAAAAGAGAACGAGAACCAAGGAAAAAGGGAAACCCCTTATAAAACCATCAGATCTTGTGAGACTTATTTACTACCACGAGAATAGTGTGGAGGAAACTAACCCGTGATTCAATTATCTCCCACCACCTCCCTCCCACAACACGTGGGAGTTCTGGGAGCTACAATTCAAGATGAGATTTGGGTGGGGACACAGCCAAACCATATCAGAGTTTCTTAGGTATGTCAGAGGCATTCAAACCAGAGAGACTTTGTCTTGAATGAGGGCTAGGAAAAAGCCATCATTCAATGCAGGTCTAGGCTGCATTCCCAGGAGGTTAGGCATTCCTAGCCTCTAGATGTTTATGGTTAAGGAAACAGATTAATAATGTTTACTAAACAGACCCAGGCACAGCAATGTCCTGATATCCCCATATCTTGAGAACAAAAGCATTCCTGATTTTGCTTTAAAGATAATATGATTCTTGTAAAATATAATAATTAAGAAAATTAATCCTTTATCACAAACCCTGTAGTAGAGCATATATCCCTGTGATTTTGTTTTTGTTATCCTATACATAAACAAGTATTGTACTTAGGGTGGGTGCATTCCTCCTCCTACTTTTGGGAATGCCCTGCTCTGTCTATGGAGTAGCTATTCTTTCACTCCTTTTTAAATAAACTTACTTTCACTTTGCACTGTGGACGCACCCTAAATTATTTCTTGTGCAAGATCCAAGAACCCTCTCTTGGGGTCTGGATCGGGACCCCTTTCCAGTAACGTCTTTCTGGTGAACCACAAAGGGATTATACTGAAGAGACCCCTGACCCAAAGGAAAATCATCTGTGCACTCCACCAGGTGGCCGACTTTGGGTAAGTGGAGTGCATTTACCTAGGTAGAGGATGGGATTAGGTTAGAGGTCCAATTTAACTCTCTCCTAAGACAGGGAAGGTTAAAGGCCCCTCTTAATAAAAGTCAAAGACACTTGACCGAACTTGGGTTCAGGCCCAACTTAGGAAGGTTGGAGTCCCTCCCAAGGTTTAGGGGGTTGAGGCCCCATTCAGTAAAATCCCTCTTGGCTAAAAATGGGTTTGGCACCGTGGGATGTTAACTGCTATGTTCTTTGTATTAATCTGCCTTGTCCTCTTTGCTGCACGAATCAATTTCTTGGTTGCTGTCTCGGTTTCACTGTCATTTTCAGGAAACTTCATTTAATTGGTCTTAGAGATTTGAACTTTCTCTTCCCCTGTGTACCTCCTGATTTCTGTCCACTTGCTTTTGAAACATTGGGAACAAAATGCATTGCAGGATTTGGTTTTATTATATTTGGCTTATTTTAAAACTCTAGCTGCTAAGGTCCCATCTCTAAAACTGCTGATTGAGATTTGGTATTTAACAGGTATGAGCAGTAAGATTAGATAGATGTGGTTATGTTTTGCTGCAGCTATGCCCACTAGGTGTAATAAAGAAGCACTAGGATGGTGATATGGTTTGGCTGTGTCCCCACCCAGATCTCATCTTGAATTGTAGTTCTCATATTTCCCACATGTCATGGGAGGGAATGGGTGGGAGGTAATTTAATCATGGGGGCAGTTACATTCATGCTGTTCTTATGATAGTGAGTTCTCACCAGATCTGATGGTTTTATAAGGGGCTTTCCCCACTTTTGGTCGGGACTTCTCCTTGCTGCCACCATGTGAAGAAGGATGTGTTTGCTTCCCCTTCTGCCATGATTGTAAGTTTCCTGAGGCCTCCTCAGCCCTGATGAACTGTGAATCAATTAAGCCTCTTTCCTTTATAAATTACCCAGTCACTGGGATGTCTTTATTAGCAGCATGAGAACAGACTAAAACAGATAGAAATCAGGGGACTTTTCTCCCTGCTTTTTTGTTTCATTTGCACACTAAAAGAATTCTTTCCTTTCTTGGATTCAGGTAAATTGGCTTTGCTTGTCCAATCCATGCTACCACTGTTGCCCAGAACATGCTTGCTCTGGTCATCCCCAACTAAATCCTCTTCATTTTGTTTGCCTTATTTGACATTTATTTTGTCAGATTTCATACTGTGGTTTATTTAAGATGCATGGCTTAGCTCATTTATGTTATTTGGCTTGTGTGAATAAGAGAATTCAGTTTTCAGCAGGGATCTCCTCATTAATGCAACTGGCCTTAAAACCTCTCTTATCCTTTTCAGTGGAACTTGGCCAGTGTCAAAACAGTCTTGTAGGTTTGGAACTTTTCTTCCAACATCACCTGCCTCCTTCATGGGAACCATGTTGTTGATTCCAAAGGACTCAATGTTAGAATGTATTCTTGAATGTTGGGACCAGTTTAAATTAAATGGGCTTAAGAAGAGGAAATTGGTGTTTGTATGTAATACTGTTTGGCCTTGATATTATTTGGAAAAACAAGAAAAATGGCCACCTACTGGAACTACAGCCTTGAATACTATACTTCAACTCGATTTGTTTTGTAAGAGGGAGGGAAAATGGGATGAAATGCCATATGTTCAAGCATTTTTGTTGTTCAGTCAGGAGAAAACCCTGCAGCAGGCACGTGCATGTTTGATGAGAGGAAAAGAAGAAAAAAACTAGCCACAATAGATGATCCCTTGATGCAAGCCCCCCAAGTTCAGTGGGCATTTTTGGGTGGAGCAGAACCTCCTCTGTCAGCTCTGAATATTCAGTGCATTGGCCTCTTCTCCCTTTAGTCCACCTGGAAGTTGTACTGAAGCCCCTTCATCCCCTTCTCCTTACTTGTCTAGTCCTACTTTATACCCACCACCTCTTGAAGAATCTAGCCTTGCAGGTACTACTTGTAGTGAAGCCTCTTTTTAATCTCCAAAGGGAAATCTTTGTCCACTTAGACAAGTGGAGAACAGAGAAGAAGGCACTGTAAGAGTACATGTCCCCTTTTCTATGTCTGATGTGGCTCTATGTAAAGAGAATTTTGGCCATTTTTCTGAAAAATTGAGGAAAATCCATAGATGAGTCTGAGTCTTTATGTAACTCTTAAGTATGCTAGACTTTTAATCCAGCTGCCTATCTGCCTGAACCCACAGGCACCCTATATCATTATTTTTTTATTTTTTATTTTTGAGATGAAGTCTTGCTCTTGTCCCCCAGGCTGGAGTGCAATGGCATGATCTCGGCTCACTGCAACCTCTGCCTTCCTGGTTCAAGTGATTCTCCTGCCTCAGCCTCCTGAGTAGCTGGGATTACAGGCGCCTACCACCACGCCCGGCTAATTTTTGTATTTTTAGTAGAGATGGGGTTTCATCATGTTGGCCAGGCTGGTCTCGAACTCCTGACCTTAGGTGATCCACTCACCTTGGCCTCCCACAATGCTGGGATTACAGGTGTGAGCCACCGCACCCTGACAATCATTCTTGTATACAAGTTACGGAGCAAATTTATTCCAGCTGGCCAAATTGAAAGGCTAAGCCTTTAGATAATCCTGAAGTAGAATCGCTTATAGATGGAAGTAGGTTTGTGCACCAGGGAAACAGAAAAGCTGGGTATGCAGTTGTCAGTCAACATGAGGTAATTGAATAGAAGCCTTACCAGCTTCTACTTTGGCTCAAAAAGCAGAATTAGTAGCTCTTATTAGAGCCCTGCAATTGGAAAAAGACTTAAGAATCAACATTTACACTTCCTGGTACTTCATGCTCATGCTGCTATCTGGGAGGAACTGCTAAGGGCTCCCCTGTGCAACATCATTTGGAAAATTTAAATCTATTAGATGTTGTTTTGCTGCCCAAGAAGTGGGTGTAATCTGTTTCAGAATGCATCAAAAACGAGACTGTAGTGTGACAAAGGGAAACTCCTTTGCAGATGCTGCAGCTAAGGCCGCTGCATTAATGGAGCCAGCTGGACTTGTAGGCATATTAGTGCCCACCACACCAGTAATGAGAGAACTGAGATGTACTGAGAGAAATAAGAATGGGCTAAAGGTCAGGGTTTAATTCAAGATCCTTCTGGATGGGTAATCAGTGAAAACAACTGTTGATACTGGGTGCTAATCAGTGGGAAATAGTTAAGCATTTGCATGATTCTACTCATTTGGGAAGAGATTCCCAATTTCAGTTAATGTCTCGTCTTTTTTTTTAGTAAAAGGCTTATTTAAAACAGTAAAGCAGATAACTCGGGCCTGTAAACTCTGTGCCCAGAATAATCTGAATAACCAATCTTTACCTCCTTCTTCAGTAAGGTCTGTTCAGCTTAGGGGAACATACTCCAGAGAAGATTGGCAAGTAGACTATACTCAGATTACCCCAGGTAAAGGGTTTAATATTTAGTTATTCATCGACACCTTTACCAGTAGGATTGAGGCTTTCCCTACCCGGTCTGAAAAGACAATTGAGGTTTCTAAACTGCTATTGAAGGAAACAATTCCTAGATTTGGCTTGCCTAAGAGATTGCAGAGTGATAATGGCCCATCTTTCGTAGTGACAATACTCCAAAACATATCTTCAGGCCTAGGAATTCAGTACTGCCTTCATTTAGTGTGGAGGCCACAGTTTTCAGGGAAAGTAGAGCCAATCAAACGCTAAAAAGGACTCTTGCTAAACTCTAACAGGAAACATCAGCAACCTGGCTGTCTTTATTGCCTGTAGCCTTGTTACAGATTCCAGTGGCCCCTCACGAGAAATCTGCAGCTCAGTCCTTTTGAAATAATGTATGGAAGGCCTTTCTTAACTACAGACTTCCTGATAGACATATATACTTTCACGCTACGAAGTTATGTAATCAACTCAGGACAAGTGCAAAAGACACCCCTTGGATATGGAAACCAAAGACTCCTTCCCCTACTAAGGAAGAGAATCCTATTGTAACCCAGCTGGGAGATTGTGCCCCATTAAAAGCTTGGGAGGAAGGATCCCCAGCAGATCAACTTTCCCCCAAATGGAAGGCACCCTAGCAAGTTCTTCTTAGTATCCCAACTGCAGTTAAACTTCTAGGAATAAACAACTGGGTCCACTTATCCAAATTAAACTTGTCTCTTATAACATCCCACAGGCCAACGGAACACAAGACACTAATATCACTTATTCCTGTGAATCAACCAGTGACCTCTGGCTCCTGTTCAAAATAAACAAAAGGGATTGGTAACACAAAGATATGGATTGGCATCCTACTTTTGGGTATAAGATGGAATCACACAGAGAGTAATTTATTTGCTGAGTGGGCACAGACTTTAATTTCTCTACATAATCGGACAAACTGTTGGGTATGTGGAGAATTGCCACTTTCCTCTACTTCTGGTTTGCCCTTGAATATTCAACTGGCCAACCTAAGTTTATGGGGACTTTATTATGATTGGGAAACTGAATATTGTAAACATATTCTCTCTTTTCCCTGGTACCATAGCCACACAGGCCTTAGTCCTTTCCTCTCCTATGGAGAGAAAAAAAGGCACTTTTAAATGTAATTAGGAAACAGCTAAACTCCACCCCAACTTTAGGTTATACTGTACATGATGGACTTAGGCAGATGACAGCTGTTCAAGTACTGGTATCAGGCAAAGGACCTCTATGTTTTGAAAGGTGCAATAATAGTCACCACCACACTGGAACACATGATATAGGATGGTTGCCGCCTCAATAACATAATCAGACCCTTGTTTTAACAGACCATATTTGGTTGGGATGGCAACATAATTCACCAAAAACGGGTGCCTACCCTTCCCCTTGGGGATGGTTATGGGCTTGCGGAACCCACGGCTGGCCATACTTACCTTATAATTGGACTGGACAGTGGATGTGGGGTCATCCTTATCTCCCAGGACACATCCTCACCAAATTGGACTCTCTCTCATCTAACTGGGAAATAGTAAAGGCTTGGCCTACGTGACAAAAATGGGCATTTTTGTGGTTCTACCTGTTGGCTATATTTTCCCCACAGGTGCCACGATGGATATTGAGCTGCGAGTTGAAGCCCTAGCCAAGCATACGGCTGCAACTTTCAATAATACTTACCATGCCTTACCTTCCTAACTTAGGAAACTTCTCAGATTAGGCAGGTGACCTTACAAAATTGTATGGCTGTGGAATTTTAACAGCAGCCTAAGGGGAAACTTGTGCTTTGATCAAAACCGAATGTTGTGTGTATGTTCTGGACAGTTTACATAATATTACCCAGCCTATGAAAGCTTTAGACACTCATATCTCTGTCATTGATGCGCTGTCAGTCGACCCTGTATCAACTTGGTTCCAAAAACTGCCCAGTTCTCGGCAAGCCTTCCTGTTTAGTTTACTTGGGATGATTTCATTTATTTTGCCTTGCTGCTGTGAATACATTGCTGTTGTACTTTTTGTGTAGGAATGCAAGATAAGCTTACTCAACGCTTTTTTAAATTGAACACTTGTTAATCTTCCAGATATCCCTTTTGCTGGGACTCAGAGTTACAAATGACCCTCACCATACTGACACTTTCTGACTGAGCTTCTCTCTACCCTGAATATAAGAGACCCTAACAGGTAGGTAGGAATATCATTGCCCCTGTTCAGCATGAAGTTACAGAAGAGGGATCTTCATTCTTCTGCAACCCTTAGGATTACGGGTCCTCTTGTAAAAGGGATGGGGAAAATATGTCAGAAGCATTCGAACCAGAGTGACTCCATCTTGAATGTGCCTCCATCTAGAAGAATAAGGCTGGGACTTGCTGGGCTGGATTCCCAGGAGGTTAGGTATTCCTAGCCTGTAGATGTTTCTGGTTAAGGGAACAGATTAAAAATGTTTACTAAACAGACCCAGGCCCAGGAATGACCGATATCCTGACATCCTGAGAACAAAGACATTCCTAATTTTGCTTTAAACAGAATAATACCAATTCTTGCAAAATATAGTAATTGAGAAAATTAGTCCTTTATCACAAGCCCTTGTAGTAGAGCACATCTCCCTGTGATTTTTTTTTGTTGTTGTTGTTGTTGTTATCCTACATATAAACAAGCACTGTACTTAGGGTGAGTGCATTCCTCCTCTTACTTTTGGGAATGCCCTACTCTGTCTATGGACTATTTCACTCCTTCACTTTCTTAATAAACTTACTTTCACTTTGCACTGTGGACTCGTCTCGAATTTTTTCTTGCGCAAGATCCAAGAACCCTCTCTTGGGGTCTGGATCAGGATGCCTTTTTGGTTACAGAAACAGATAGACAAAGGAGTGGAAAAACAAAAGGGATAAGCAGAAAGGAGCAAATTTGAATATATCATTTTATATCTTTTTTTATCAGTCTCTTAGTCCCGAGAATAGATCAGTTCAGTTAAACAGCTATGTCTCATTCCAGGGGGTGGCATTACAGATGGACTAGGACTCTATATATGAAGCAGGCAAACAGATTTTTAATAAAAGGTGTTTCTATGAAAACAGAAGAAAAACAAAGGTTAATATCTACTGTAGACTATACACTAGTTTTTTGAGAGTCTCTGTAGTTCTTCAGATTGTAGTGTTAATCTGACAGAGTCTCCTGGTTGTAGTTTAAATCAGGTGTTGCAGTGAACTTTCTGAGTATTCCATACATCAACAAGCATAAAAGCTGTTTATATATAAGTTGCTGTAGTGATTTTTCCCATAGTTTATTCAAGTTGTCTTGCTCCAGTCTGCAGGGCTTCAAGAAAAGCATAGTTTTAACTTCTACTTATTCCAAGTCAGAAAAATAGGAGAAAAAAATTTAAATCTTAGCTTGGAGACTTGTAGCCAGGAAAGAATTCAAGATTTAGTTCAAATGTAGGCAAATAATTACAACTTAAAAACAATGGACAAAGCTAGAATCTAACAACAGGTATGCTATCATTTTCTTCTGAAACATAATTCTTCTCTCTCCAGTCCCCCTTTTCTATTAAAGGCAAATCATAATAGGACCAATTTATTTGCAAAATAAGTTTTAGTTTTATTATATTTGGCCTGATTATTTGCATAAAGTACAGCAAAAATAGTGATTGACCACATATAGGCTCTTTTAAAGTTTGGCTTTGTTGGAACTTTTTCATAAGGAATTTCACATTCAACTTTTAAAAACTCTCAAGGCTAAGAAGCCAAGACAAGGATTCACAATCAGACTGCACTTGTAATTCCTGTATAAATTGGATACACTCCTCTCTTGTCAAGGTCCCCAAAATATCCTGAGGCTCCTGGGCCTGCCAGAGAGTGACATTCTTTACTACCGCAAGGTCAGGAACCTTGTAAGGAAACTGTGTAGACAAGGTATCAGGCTAATTTTTCCAACAGGCTTTTTATAGGCTCTATAAAGTCAACTTCAAATCCTCAAAGCAGTCTGGTCATTAAAAAATTATGCCATTCCAATGAAAGCCTTGGCAAAATAATCAGTGTATCCAACTGTGTTCTGTTACAAAAGAAAACAGATTCCTATCGAATTTGTACAAATAACTATATTGCCAAAAGTGAAGAATACTCACAAATACTTTCCAAATTCTGGAGACATCAGGTAGAGAGAAAGGTTAGTGTTTCAATTGTTCTCACAAAAGTGTAATTTATCCAATTACTGTAAGCTATGTACAGCTCAAAAGAAAAAAACAATTTTCTTGACTCTGGAAAACAAAACATAAAAAGTATCAGCAATGTCTCAAACCAAAAAAAGGTTATGAAAATATTATTTTGGCATTTTATCAGTTCAGCCCCATGTAATTAACTTTTATTCTGCTTGATGTTGGATTAGCAATCTTCATTAATTTATTAGATTTTAAAAAATTATTTTAGAAGTTTTTAACTAGTCCAACGGTGTGAATTCCAAAGTTATCAGAAAACTGTGTTTAAGTGTGTGTGCTGTCAGGGCCCTTTCCACCTTTCCATGGATTTTTTTTTTTTTTTTTGAACAAGCAGATTTTAGGCTATAGCCAATTACAAACCACTTTTGAAAAGAATCCAAGTAAAACAATAATCATCTGTGAATGACAAAAGACTTAGAAGAGCCATGATTACTGATGCAATTGACAAAGAAATTTCATTATTTCTGTGGTATACAATAATTTAACAGGATAACAATTATTACCAATAACATATAACAAGATCTATCAACATTTTAGCAATATGATACAATTTTGGGATGCATATTAATATCAGATTTATACAAATACAACTCAAAGAAAATTAAACAACATTTTTTATTGGTCAGCTTCCTGTATGATTTTAATATACCAAATTAGCCTAATATGTTTCTTTTGGACTTCCAGGGGCCCTATTTGGACTTCCAAGGGCTTTAATGCCCAAAAGTTAGCTTGAGGTCAAAAACATTTAAGTTAGAATTTTACATTTGATTTTGGAAAGTTTGTCAAATATCAAAGGTTTAAAACACTTGATCAAAACAAGATTACAGGTCACTGTAAGATAATAGTTATTCATTTAGCCAAACTGATAATTCAAAAATTTCAAAAAGCAAAAACTTTACTCTTTGACAGAGGGGAGATTCAGTTTTCCAAACAATCAAAAGACATAATAAAAACAGCATTAGGGAAATTCTCTCCTCTTATTACTAATATTTTTTGCAGTTTACTCAAAAGGTAAACAAAAATCTTTTACTATTTCTTATTAATGTATACAAAAATCTTGTTCAAAAGAGAAATCCAAATTCTAACTTTGTGCCAGTGTATTATAAATGCTAAAGCTAATTTTAATAAAGCCTTATAAACAGATCAATCCAATTGCAATTGTTTTCTTTTCCTTTTTTTGTTTTTTTTTGAGACAGGGTCTCACTTTGTCACCCAGGCTGGAGTGCAGTGGTGCAATCTTGGCTTACTGCAACCTTTGACTCCCGGGCTCAAGCAATTTTCCCATCTCAGTCCCCCAAGTAGCTGGGACTACAAGTGTGTACCATCATGCCCAGCTAATTCCTTTTGTACTTTGGTAGTGAGAGAGTTTCACTATGTTGCCCAGGATGGTCTCAAACTCCTGAGCTCAAGTGATCTGCCCATCTCAGCCTCCCAAAGTGCTGGGATTACAGGTGTGAGCTACTGCATCCAGCCTGCAATTGGTTTTGACTGCACAAGAAAAAACATAAAAAGGTTCCATGAACCTTTTATAACCTCTTATAATTGTTACGGTTTTATTTCTTTCCTCAATTTTATATGTCCATTCAGTTTTAGGTCCTTAAAAAAATAGCAGAGATAATGTAAACCTGTCTAACAAATAGACCCAGAAAAATATCTAAATTAAATTCAGAAAATGTTTCTATTTTATTTTACCCCAAATTTTAAACTATCTTCATTTACCACAGATTACTAATGCCCTGTGAACTTGAAAAGCGTTTGGGCTTATTTACTTAATTTATGAGTACTAATTTATTTATGTGAAAGTGGTACCATACAGGCAATCTATAAACATAGACACGTATCCATAAAATATAAACACAAATAAATACTTTATATCATTTTTTCTTTTTTCGAGACAGAGTTTCACTCTTATTGCCCAGGCTGGAGTGCAATGGTGCAATCTCGGCTCACTGCAACTTCCGTCGCCCGGGTTCAAGCCATTCTCTTGCCTCAGCCTCCCGAGTAGCTGGGATTACAGGTGTGTGCCACCATGCCTGACTAATTTTTGTATTTTTAGTAGAGATGGAGTTTCACCATGTTGGCCAGGCTGGTCTTGAACTCCTGACCTCAGGTGATCCATCCTCCCCTTGGTCTCCAAAAGTGATAGGATTACAGGCATGAGCCACTGCACCTGGCCTACATCTTTAAAATTTTAGCCACGAGACCAGTAAAACTCATTAGTTTAAAAGGACAGTTGAATTCAAATGCAGCTTTGTAAATGGAAAGGTTACAGTTTGTCTGTCCTTCATGGCTGAAGATCTTACCAAGTTTTAAGAAAAACAGGATAGCAAATTTACATCTCAAAACAGAGAAAATTAAGCATTTTCAAGAAGAAGTTTGGGTATGTTAGAGAAAGATTAAAAATGGACAACAAGTGATATAGTTTGAGTATTTGTCCCCTTCAAATCTCATGTTGAAATGTGATCCCCAGTGTTGGAGGTTGGGTCAAGTAGGAGGTTTTTGGGTCATGGTGGCAGGTCCCTCATGAATGGCTTGGTTCTGTCCTTGTGGTAATGAGTGAGTTCTTATTCCATTAGCTCATGTGAGAGCTGGTTTTAAAAAGAGTCTAGTGTCTTTCTCACCTTTCTCTTGCTCCCTTTTTGGCCATGTGATATGCCTGCTCCTCCTCTTCGCCTTCCACCATGATTGTAAGCTTCTTTTTCTTTTCTTTCTTTCTTTTTTTTGAGATGGAGTATCACTCTGTTGCCCAGGCTGGAGTACAGTGGTGTGATCTCAGCTCACAGCAACCTCTGCCTCCCAAGTTCAAGTGATCCTCTTGCCTCAGCCTCCTGAGTAGCAGGGATTCCAGACACATGCCACCATGCCCAGCTAATTTTTGTATTTTTAGTAGAGACGGGGTTTCACCATGTTGGCCAGCCTGGTCTCAAACTCCTGACCTCAAATGATCCATCTGTCTCCGCCTCCCGAAGTGCTGGCATTACAGGCATGAGCCACCGCACGCGGCCAATTGTAAACTTCTTGAGGTTGTCACCAGAAGCAGATGCTGGCATCATGCTTCTTGTACAGCCTGCAGAATAGTGAGCCAAATAAACTTTTCTTTATAAATCACCAAGCCTCAGGTATTCCTTTATAGCAACACAAAACAGACAAACACACCAATGTGACACAAAATTATAGAAATTCACATAGGATGTTACAATGAAAGATACAAATGAGCAGAGAGGAAATTCAGAAGCCTTTTAAAAATAACTAGCTAAGCCTGGGCAACATGGTATATAACTTTATCTCTACAAAAGCAACAAAATTAGCCAGGCATGGTGGCGTGTGCCTGTAATAGCAGCTACTTGAGAGGCTGAGGTAGGAGGATGAGGACATTGCTTGAGCCCAGGAAGTTGAGGCTGCAGTGAGCTGTGATTGTGTCACTGCATTCCAGCCTGGACAACAGATTAAGACGCAGTCTGATATGGTTTGGATATTTGTCCCCACCCAAATCTCATGTTGAAATGTAATAACTGGTGGGAGGTATTTGGATCATGGGGGCAGGTCCCTCATGAATGGCTAGGGCTGTCCCCTTGGTGCCAAGTGAGTTTTTGCAAGATCTGGTCATTTTAAAGTATGTGGCACCTCCCCCCATACTCTCTTTCTCTTATTCCTGCTTTTGCTGTGAGATGTGCCTCCTCCCCCTTTTCCTTTCACCATGATTGTAAGCTTCCTAAGGACTCTCCAGAAGCAAATGCTGGCACTATGCCTCTTGTACAGCCTGCAGCACTGTGAACCAACTAAACCTCTTATAAATTACCCAGTCTCAGGAATTTCTTTATAGCAACTCAAGAATGGCCTAATACACTGTCTCAAAAAACAAAAACAAAAACAAAACGAAACAAAAAATACAGAAAACCCTACCAAAAACAAAAACAAAAACAAACACCTAAATGTCAGAAAGTCATATTTTGGAGACCAACCTAGTCATATAGGTGGCTTCTAATTTAGTATCTGTTTTCTACTTAGACCACTGAGTTCTGGGCAGAGCCCATTAAGGAACAGGGCAAACAAAGCATTTGCAGTTTTTAGGGCCTAATATTTGTATATGTAAAAAGTAGGCACAGCTGGAAGACAGAGCATCTAGATTTTTAAAAATCAAGGATTCCACTTTTACACTGAACCCTGGGTCCCCCACAAAAGAGGGAAACACCAAAGGACTGGGCTGCACAGTGTTTCCAGAGTACACCTCACTACAAAGATGTCACCCTGAGGCTGGTGGGGGTGTGTGAGGCATTAGTGAGAGTGACAGATTGTGTGTGAGGTATTAGTGGGTGGGAGACCCATATCAATCAGCCCATTCTGTGATCAGCCCATCCACCATGGGATAGTTATTCCTTGGTGGTGAGTATTCCCACAGTCTCCATGTATTCAACTATGCCTTTTTTATAGAATAGAGCAAAGAAACAAGTAGCCTACATACAGTAATAACTATTAATTGCAACCACTGTCAGCTACCTCCAAAACTGCAGCCCTCACCAGTGACCCACCAGCCATTGCATACACAAGGTCAAATTCTCTAATAGGTCAAAGTAATTCCTTGAACCCCCAAAGCCAAAGAGACCAGGTAATGCAATGCAAAGGAGAGTGGAGCTTTAGACCTGATAAGAACTTGCCCATGACTCTTCAGACTCCACAGGAAGACAGAAGATCATTCCCACAAAGTGGGTGAGTGGTAGCTTTTCTATGTTTCTTACAGGGTCTTTAGATGTTCCCACAGATCCTTTTATGTGATATTCAAGACAGCAAAGAGAAAGGAGGAACAAAAAGCCAATGAAGTTTTGCGCTTTTCTTAACAAAAATCATACCACAAGAAATGAAGCATACAAAAAGACCAAATATACAATTAAAAGAAGGTTCAGTAAACTAGAAAAATCCTCAGAAATAGGATCCCAAAGAAAAAAGGCAGAAAGGCCTTTAAATATATATATTTATATAAATATATTTTTGCATATTTATATACACATATATTTATATATTGTAATAATACATTTATATATTATAATATATAATATAAAAATATTTTATCTATTATATATTTTATAATATTTATATATTATATGTTATATATAATATATAACATATAATATTATACATTTATATAATATATAAATAGAATATAATATATAAATATATAACAATACATTTATAATATAATATAATGTAATATAAATTAAATATGAATTAAATATATTTCTATAAATATATAGGTATATATTTATATAAATATATAACTATATTAAATATATACCTATATATTTAATATAGTTATAATATAATATAAATATATGTATATTATATACTTATGTATATAACGATATATTCAACATATATGTTGAATATTAGCTTCCAATTAAGCTGACTTCTGATCATAGAGCTTTTTAAAAATATATTTTCAGATCTTTTATTATCGGATTTTGGCTAGGACAAATAGCTAATATTCCTGACTTTTAAACTTTTTTATGAAAGGTAACTTTGCAAGTGACTCAACAATTTAACTAAGGACACATGAGGTGTCTCCAAAGAGGTAAAAAGCAGTCCTCACAAGATACAGATTCACTGAAAGACAGTTCAAAGAAAATAAAGTTTCAGTAGCCGCAAACGGGATTCAACCCACATCTGTCCAGCCATATTCTCTAGTGTCTCAACTTCTCAGCTGACTGTCTACACACAAAGGCCCAAAAGCCTCATACGCCCCCACAGATGGAAGGAGGCAGAAAATCAAAAGCTGTCCATGAAACGGAAAATGATCAACAACAAATGGGTACCCCAAAAAGCCAAAAGTCACACAAATATCAGACCAAAAGGTACTGGTTCCCTGACTGGTAATCAAACCCAGACCACAGTAGTGAAAGCACAGAATTTTAATTACTGGACTGAAAGGTGGAGCAGCTTTATTGTGAATCCTACAGACAGTTTGAGCACATATGTTATTGTGGGGAAAAGAAAGAGAGATCAGATTGTTACTGTGTCTGTGTAGAAAGAAGTAGACATAGGAGACTCCATTTTGTTCTGTACTAAGACAAATTCTTTTGCCTTGAGATGCTGTTAATCTATAACCTTACCCCCAACCCCGTGCTCTCTGAAACATGTGATGTGTCCACTAAGGGTTAAATGGATTAAGGGCGGTGCAAGATGTGCTTTGTTAAACAGATGCTTGAAGGCAGCATGCTCATTAAGAGTCTTCACCACTCCCTAATCTCAAGTATCCAGGGACACAAACACTGCGGAAGGCCGCAGGGACCTCTGCCTAGGAAAGCCAGGTATTGTCCAAGGTTTCTCCCCATGTGATAGTCTGAAATATGGCCTCGTGGGAAGGGAAAGACCTGACCGTCCCCCAGCCCGACACCCGTAAAGGGTCTGTGCTGAGGAGGATTAGTATAAGAGGAAGGCATGCCTCTTTGCAGTTGAGACAAGAGGAAGCCATCTGTCTCCTGCCCGTCCCTGGGCAATGGAATGTCTCGGTATAAAACCCGATTGTATGTTCCATCTACTGAGATGGGGGAAAACCGCCTTAGGGCTGGAGGTGGGACATGCGGGCAACAATACTGCTTTGTAAGGCATTGAGATGTTTATGTGTATGCATATCTAAAGCACAGCACTTAATTCCTTACTTTGTCTATGATGCAGAGACCTTTGTTCACGTGTTTATCTGCTGACCTTCTCTCCACTATTATCCTATGACCCTGCCACATCCCCCTCTCTGAGAAACACCCAAAAATGATGAATAAATACTAAGAGAACTCAGAGGCTGGCGGGATCCTCCATATGCTGAACGCTGGTTTCCTGGGTCCCCTTATTTTCTTTCTCTATACTTTGTCTCTGTGTCTTTTTCTTTTCCAAGTCTCTTGTTCCACCTAACGAGAAACACCCACAGGTGTGGAGGGGCAACCCACCCCTTCAGTTATGATTTTCACTTTGTGTTAGGTCAGATTTTTGCTGTTTAATTTTGTCAAGAGAATTTCTAAGGTTAGCCATGATACTATTATATGTCTTTATTTTAATTTGGTCTGTCTATAAACACAAAGAAGGCAATTGTTTAGAACCAAGCAACAAGGGTTGAGATGACAAAAGCCCACAGTGATGGGACTTTAAAGACAAACTCCCCTGAGAGCTTGACACATTCATAACAAAAAGTGTGCTGCTTAAAATCTTACATGTCTCACGTCCCAGCCATTTTCAGACTGGTCACCTTATATGACCTGAAAATCATGCCTCATAGATAGTGGAGACCAAGAGAGAGTGCTCCCACTTTGTCACCAGCCACACTTTCAAGGATATAAAACAAGATGAAAGGGGAATCTCATATGGTTTTTATTTTGGGGGCCCACAACAAAGTTTATATGCTGTTCTGGTCAGAACTACAATTCTGACAAGTCCGCAAGGCTGGCTGGAAAAATGGGCTTATAAAGGCTTTAGGCCTATGTTCTACCTCATGCTTGGTACCCTTCTTTATGACATAACAACACGGAAAGACAAAGAAAGAAAAAGTTGATTTCTGGGACAAAAAGGATCAAATAATATGAATACTTAAACCAAAAATTACACCAGAGTCACAACACCCAAGACTACTCACACAAATCCTTGTCTCCCATTAATCAAGATTTTGCAGAGAAAAGAGACAAACAGGGATTTTAACTGTCAACTTGATCAGATTCCACAGAAAGAGAGGCCAGAAGCTTGGCCGGTAAGAAATTCTTGTTCTTCTGGCAGCTAGTCAGGTCCTGGGTTCCCTTCACTCTGGCTTAAGAGCAGAATAGTTTTGGTATCCTGCTCACAGCACCAAAACCATAGGAGCCAAGCAAAAACTTCCCCTTTGCCCTCTGAAGGTCCACTGAAAAATCAACTGATAAAAGGCAGCTTAATAGGAGAAATGGCACAGAAATTTATTAACATACCCACAAAGGAGAACCACAGAGTAATTATTCCTCATGTCATTTCTTCTTTTAATCTGCTTTTGTCAGTTGACTTTTCAACAAAACTTCAGAGGGCAAAGGGGAAGTTTTTCCTTGGCCTCTATGATAGGAATTGATTCATTCGCTTGTTCATTCAACAAATATTGATTTTGTGTCTACTTCATGCCAGACACTGTTCCAGGTGCTGAGGATATGCAGGGGTGTGAGATTGGTAGGTTGGAGGCATATGAGACATGAAGCAGAAAAACAAGTTCAGTGGCTATTGTAGAAATTCTGGTGAGAAATGATGGTAGCTACTAAGCTAGTAGTAGTGGGGTTGGACAGAAGGGCCACATTTAAGAGATTTTTAGGAAGAAGTTGACAGATGTTGACAGATTGTATGTGAGTCATTAGTGAGAGGCCAGAGATCAGGATGACTTTCAGGATTCTGGCTTTGGTGCCTCAGCCTGTAAGATTTGGAATACCAGAAGGGAGCAGATTCAGGAAATGAAGGGACTCTCCTTTCTTCTGTTTTGGATATTTCATTTGGTACCTGGAGCATCCAAGTGGAGTTCTTCAGAGGAGAGTTAAATTTATGGTGTTGGCACTCAGAGCAATGTTGCTTGAGTTAGAGATTTGATAGCTGAAGCCACAGGAAGAAATGAGATTACTTAGGAAAAGTGAGACAGAAGAGAAGAGAAAATTATCAAGTTTAATGGCTGGATTGAAGAAGAGAAATCTGTTTTCTTCATTTACATAGGAATAAAATGACAGAAGCCAGTGGAGAATAGAAGGTTAAAGAGGAAGAGCTTACGAGTGCCAAATGTTGGTTAGGGGCTGGGAAATCTTTCCCTTTGCCTTCTGAAGTTTTGCTGAAAATCACATATTACTAGGAGAAAAGGCATATAAATTTATTTGGTTAGAGTTGTACCTGACACAGGAGCATTTAGAATGCGGACCCAAAGATATAGAGGAAACTGTCCATTTTCATCATTAGGTTCAACAAAGTATGGGCAGCTATGTAGAAATATGATCGGACAAAAAGGGTAAGATCTAATGCTAAAGATCAAGTGGGGAAACCTACCTAGAAAGGCCTGTGTGTCTAGATTCTTCTTGGCATCTCTGAGCATGGATTTCATTCTGGATATGGGGCAGGATGCTCTCTGGAATGAGGGTCTTTAGACCTGCAATCAAACAAGGTAGGTCAAATAATTTTTTTTATGGCTGATTTTTACACAAAAACGTTGGGGGAACGTTAGGATAATACTTTTAGGTTTTATGCCTGGTGTTGGGGAAATGGGGTTTTAGTTTCTATGACCTGCCTTGAGGAAGAAAAATTCTAGTTTCTAAGGCTAGCCTTGGGAGAATGAGGGGCCAGAGGCAGGAGGATAGAAGGTCAGAGAGACTTGCTTTTGAAGCCTTTGTATTGGAGTATTGTTTTTCTGGGAGCCTACAGTTGCAGAGATGTGAAATAATAGTAGGATTCTGAAAAGTCCATGAAAGTGCACCCTTCCCTGAGATTGAGCACTCTAGATGCTGCAGTGGGTGTATCCTGCCTGAGGCCATTAAACTAATGAATAAACAACCACTTCTGGGAATCTAGTGCTAAGCAATCTTCTTATTATAATTTTATTATCCATCTAAATTTGCATATTGGGAGGAAAATAATAACAATAATAATAGCTAATATTTAGCATTTACTATGTTCCAAATGAACACTTTACATGGATTATCTAATTTAATTATCTTATATTGAGGTAGATCAGCAGGACTTGTTTTCCAAACACTGGTCACAACCTTGCTAATCAAAACAGGAGGCATTAAAGAAATCGGCTAAATCAGCTAAAACCAAGATGGCAATGAATGTGATCTCTAATTGCCCTTGATCTGTGTTATACACTAATTATAATACATTAGCATGCTAAAAGATACTCACACTGGTGCCATAACAGTTTACAAATGCCATGGCAATGTCCAGAAGCTACCTTATATGGTTTAAAAGAGGAGGAACCCTTGGTTTTGAGAACTCCTCATCCTTTTCTAGAAAATTTATGAATAACCTGCCCCTTATTTAGCATATAATTAAGGAGTAGCTATAAATATAGTTAGCAATCCATGAGTGCTACTCTGCCTATGGGGTAGCCCTGCTCTATCTATGGAGCAGCCATTTTCCTGTATTCTGTTGCTCTTAATAAACTTGGTTTGCTTTCACTTTACTCTGTTGGCTCACCCTTGAATTCCTTCCTGCATGAAGCCAAGAACCCTCCTGGGCTGAGCCCCAGTATCGGGATTCACCTGCATCATCTTTCCTGGAACCCATGAAGGGATTAACAAGCCGAGGGGAACTGCAGGAGACCTTCACTGGACGCCCCCCTACTAACATCAATCAGCACCATTTGCCCTCCATGGATAGGTGTCTCCTTTGTTTCCCCTGCTATTTGGGCAATTGTTTCTATGTTATATGAGGTAGGACAGTTTCCTTGTTTTGCATTTTTTTCTTTCTTTTTTCTTTTTCTTCCAAGACATAGTTTTGCTCTGTCACCCAGGCTGGAGTGCAGTGGCGTGATCTCGGCTCACTGCAAACTCTGCCTCCCAGGTTCAAGCAATTCTCCTGCCTCAGCCTCTTGAGTAGCTGGGATTACAGGCGTGTGCCACCATGCCTGGCTAATTTTTGTATTTTTAGTAGAGACGGGGTTTCCCCATGTTGGCAAGGCTGGTCTCAAACTTCTGACCTCATGATCCACCCGCCTCAGCCTCCCAAAGTGCTGGAATTACAGGTGTGAGCCACTGCACCTGGCTGCATTTTTTCTTTTGTTATTATGAGTGATCCCCCATTGTGCTGACTTTGGAATGTTGGAGTCATGTTGTTCTGTGCCCCCAATTGTTTTGGAATTGTCCCCATAGGATTGTGGGTGAGAATCCCACCATTGAGGACCTTGGGCTTGTGCCTTTGGGGTTCATTGTTGTCTGCCTCCAGGTTGTTCTGGGATGTGTAGCATTTGATGTGGGGGACCGTCATTGGTTGATGCCTGGATGCTCCAGGTTTTTCAGCATTAACTGCTTTTGGCCCTCTAAGATTGTGGGTTAGAGTCCCACTCTAGAGGGATCTAGGTATCCCCTCTAGGATTGTGGGTTAGAGTCCCATCCTTGGGGGATCTTGGTCTCATTTTTTCTTGTTGTCTTTGTCATTCCATTTTTTCTCCAAAATGCTTTCTTCACTTTTTGTGGAATTCAGACTATAAGAATCCTATTTCCTTATTTTAATCTCTCCTTCAATAATTTGCTTATTAAAACTCCTCTTTTGGCCGGGTGCAGTGGCTCAAGCCTGTAATCCCAGCACTTTGGGAGGCCAAGGCTGGCGGATCACGAGGTCAGGAGTTTGAGACCATCCTGGCCAATGTGGTGAAACCCTGTCTCTACTAAAAATACAAAAAAATTAGCCAGGTGTGGTGGCGGGCACCTGTAGTCCCAGCTACTTGGGAGGCTGAGGCAGGAGAATGGCGTGAACCCGGGAGGCGGAGCTTGCAGTGGGCTGAGATCGTGCTACTGCACTCCAGCCTAGAGGACAGAGCCAGACTCTGTCTCAAAAACAAACAAACAAACAAACAAACAAACAAACACTCCTCTTTTGTTGCATTCCATTTGCTAGTGGATGCAGCCATCCATCTCTCTACTGTCCACTCATATCTCATAATTCATTTTCGTTATGCCATGGTAACTGTACTTATGCCTTCTTTGCAGGAATTAGTGGTGATTGCCCTACTGACCTTTCTTGAGGGAAAAGGGAGGTAGGCATTTGAAATAAAAATTAACTAGGCTCTTGCTAGATTTAGAAAAACTTCTATGTCTAGTGGAGATCCTTGTTAGACATGGGGACAATGGCAAGCATCTCAAAGGACTTGCTGCTAGGGTGTCAAAAGCAATTGGATCAAATTCAAATTCTCTTAAAGAGAAAGAGACCGATTTTCTTTCTTTTTTTTTTTTTTCATGGAAGAAAAACTTTAATTGCTGTTTTAAAAAACCTCTGTATGAGGTAGAAATTGGTTTCAATAATATTAGTAAAGAATATGTTCTAGAAGGTGGAGGTAACTGGATGTAAAATTCTGGCAGCAATTTAATAGAACAGTCCTAGACGGTTAGGCTGAGTCCAACACCTAATGAGGATGAAAGCTTTGTCTGTGGGGAATTTTGGATGATACTTGGAGAAATATTACGCTGTGCATAAACCAAATTGAATTCCTTTCACAAGTGTTATAAAGTTTCATATAGTAAAAGGTTTTTTCTACATGCACTTCAATTTCACAGCAAGAGTGGCAGAGAATACCTAAACACAGAAGAGAACATTCGTGCAAGATATCTATTTCCTTGATATAATAATGTATACAATTCAAAATGATTACACTATCATTACATATAGGGCTTTATGCAACTACAGTGTGGTGGTTATGGAAAGCACTGACCCCAGCATCGACATCTAGAAAGCATCCACCACCTTCTTACGTGTGTTCTCTTTTTGCATTTTTTTCTTCATTTTTCTTAATCAACTCTGCTGTTATTGCTGCTTCTTAGCAAAACTGGTAAAAACAAAATTGTAATCATTGAACATAGCACTCTGGCAATCAAGACGCTTAAAACCTTCAATCTTCTGAGGTGAAGAAAACACGGCGCGACATTTGGAACTCTGATTAACAAAGTGATCACAAATTTTCCTGGCTTGAAGACTTCCATAGCTTTCCTGATCAGGTCATCATAGGAGGTGACTTAAGTTTGTTTCAAAGCTAACATAAAAAGATTCTGGTTCTGGAGTGATGCGGATAGTCCAATAAGTTCCATCTGATTTCATTCCATTCATCGGATACCCATAAGGGTTGAACATTTGTGGCATTAATGACAGAACCTGGTATCAGGTTGTGAATTCCACTCTCACAAATGACATCCTTTGCAGTAACGCCATCTTTCATGTAGAACTGGTCCATAACTGCTGCGTCAAGCCCACTCATCAAATTTTCCAGGGTTTGATCTGGCTGACTGATTACCTTTCTGGGAAATCCAGAGTACATAAGTACCAACAGTCAGAATTCATACTTCCCATACAATATGCTGCTCCATTTGGGAAAATTGCATTAAGAAAGTCTATTTCTTCCTGGAAATTCTAGTGTAGGTACCCTTAGGGGGAAGGCTTCATGAAATTCTCACAAGAATAAAAGAAGCTTTGAATTGAGTCAAACCCACTGTAATGCCTAGCAAGCTTCAACAGGGGAACCAGCGCTTTCAGCAAGAGAGTGGTACCACGTGTCTTCAAAATGAAACGTTTCTTGGAGACAAACATGCTACTCTCACTGAGTACACAAGCTTCCTGGTTGTCAGTTTTTGTCACACTTATCATTGAACGTTGCACATCCTTCAAAAGTATGTCCCACTTGGCCGGGCGCGGTGGCTCACGCCTGTAATCCCAGCACTTTGGGAGGCTGAGGCAGGCAGATCACGAGGTCAGGAGATCGAGACCATCCTGGCTAACAGGGTGAAACCCCGTCTCTACTAAAAATACGAAAAATGAGCCGGGCGTGGTGGCGGGCGCCTGTAGTCCCAGCTACTCATGAGGCTGAGGCAGGAGAATGGCGTGAGCTTGGGAGACCGAGGTTGCAGTGAGCCGAGATAGTGCCACTGCACTCCAGCCTGGGCGACACAGTGAGACTCCGTCTCAAAAAAAAAAAAAAAAAAAAAAAAAAGTCCCACTCAGATCTTGGGATAGTGCGAAGATCCCCAGATCCTTGGTTTGCATTGGGCTGCTGCCAGGAGAACCAAACCTCCAGCAGCTTCTCGGTCCCTTCGGAAAAATGTACAGCTTCCATCACCATGAGACTGGCGAGCAATCCACAACCACAGAAAATCAACTAAATTAAACCTTTTATTCTGCTGCTGCTGCTGCCGCGGCTGCTGTGAATTGTTCCAGCTGTGTTACAAAAGTTCAGGTTCCTTTTTTTTTTTTTAAAGACTAATAAAATGACCGGACGCAGTGGCTCACGCCTGTAATCCCATCACTTTGGGAGGCCGAGGCGGGCGAATCACGAGGTCAGGAGATCGAGACCATCCTGACCAACATGGTGAAACCCCGTCTCTACTAAAAATACAAAAATTAGCTGGGCATGGTAGTGGGTGCCTGTAATTCCAGCTACTTGGGAGACTGAGCCAGGAGAATCGCTTGAACCTGGGAGGCGGAGGTTGCAGTGAGCCGAGATCAAGCCACTGCACTCCAGTCTGGTGACAGAGCGAGACTCTGTCTAAAAAAAAAAAAAAAAGTAAAATTTTCCCGGCTTTGTGTGAGTGAAAGTTGAACGTGAATCTTTTGGAAACAGAGGCAGATACAGTTCAGTCTCTTGTATTCCGCTGCTTCCCTGTCAGAGAGAGTAGAGCGAATGCTAGCTAACGTGGCCGGCCATACTGTATAAGCCGAGACTCATTTTCTACTGCAACACAGTTTGGGTCCAATACAAATTAAGAGACCAAGAAATTTGGCCTAAAAATGGTTTGTTACATTATAATACTATTTTACAATTCAACTTATTCTGTAAAAAGGAAGGAGAATGAAGAGAAATCCCTTATGTACAGGCTCTTATGGCTCTCTACTAGGAGCCTGACTTAAGGGACACCTGTAGAATGTGCCTTGCTCATGTTACATCCAGACACCAAAAAGCCACACTAGATACCCTAGATAATCCCCTCCTAGCTACTCCCCATAGAAGGCCCATGGGCTCCCCAACCTGAAGTCTCTTCAGTCCCCCAGTTCTGAGGAGGGTGATCTCACCAGTTCCACAGCACAGGATTCCACCTCCCCTTCCCCTTATTAAACTATCCCAAGCCTATATCTCGCCCTGCCCAAGGAAGTAAGCCCAACCAGTATCACCAGGAGTGGGGTCTCATATCAGCCCCTAAAACTGAACCTATGTTCATTGTGAGAGGTAGCTGATAGAGATGACTGGACAATCAGAATACATGTGTTTTTTTTTTTTTCTATATCTGATTTGGCTTTATGCAAGGAGAAATGTAGCTGGTTTTTAAGAGGAGATGCAGGGAAGTTTGTAGAGAAGTTTGTTAAGTTGACCATGTCCTTTGACTTAACTTGGCATGACTTGCAAATATTGTCCACCTGCTCTATCATAGAGGATAAACAAATGATTTTGGGTACTGCCGTAAAAATGCAGGTAGAATGCTTATAACCAAGGCCATGCCATTTATCATATGGGGGGAGATGCAGTTCCAGATCTGGAGCCTCAAAGAGATTACCAGAGGAGTTGCCAAGATTTTGAATGCAGAAATCACATGGTAACTTGTTTAATAGAAAGCATGAAAAAGTGTGCGGTTAAGCCAGCTAATTATGACACGATTAGAGATGTAACTTTGAAAAGGATGGAAATCCTGCTTTATTTCAGGGCTGTCTGGTTGAGGCACTCAGGAATTATGCTAATACAGACCCAGACTCCCTGGAAAGGTATGCTTTCCTGGGTATGCATTTTATTACTCAGTCTTTCCTTGAGATTAGAAGGAAGTTACATAAGGCAGAAACGACACTTCAAACCCCCATGGGCCAACTCTTTTTTTTTTGGGACGGAGTCTCACTCTGTTGCCCAGGCTGGAGTGCAGTGGCGTGATCTCGGCTCACTGCAACCTCTGCTTCCTGGGTTCAAATGATTCTCCTGACTCAGCCTCCCGAGTAGCTGGGACTATAGACATATACCACCACGTCCAGCTAATTTTTTAGTATTTTTAGTAGAGACGGGTTTCACCATATTGGCCGGGCTGGTCTCGAACTCCTGACCTCAAGTGATCTGCCTGCTTCAGCCTCCCAAAGAGCTGGGATTACAGATGTAAGCCACCACACCTGGCCAGGCCAACTCTTAAACATGGCCTTTGGAGTTTACAACAGTAGGAACAGGGCAGAGGAGGCAGAGAAAACCAAAAGAAATAGTCAAAACACACAGTTCCTGGTGGCTGCCTTGAGCCCCCTACCACCTCAGAGTTACACATCTTGAGGAAGTGCCATGAGATTGGCATCTGGGATGCATAAATGAGAGCCTGACTTAGTGGCCCCTGAGCCAAAGTCAGTGTGCCCTCTGTAAGCAAGAGGACCACTGGAAAAGGGCTGCCCCAGGCTCTGAGGGGGTCAACCAAACCCATAATAGCCAAGAGAACAGAGGACTCATGGGGCCTGAGATCCCCCACAGCTCCCACTGGACACCTTACTATCTCCACAGAGGAGCTTCTGTTACCTTTACATAGCAGGTAACAATATTGAGTCCTTATTGGATATGAGTCAGCCTCTCAGTTCTGACCCATTTCTCAGGGGCATTGTCTTCTTTTACATTTTGAGCACTTTACTGCTTAAAAATGTGTCCCTTATATGGTTTAAAAGGGGAGGAACTCTTGGTTCTAGGAACTCCCCATCCCTTTCAAAGAAAATTTGTGAATAACCCACCCCTTATTTAGCATATAATTAAGGATTAGCTATAAATATTGTTAGTCAGCAATCCATGGGTGCTACTCTGCCAATGGGGTAGCCCTGCTCTGTCTATGGAGCAGCCATTTTCCTGTTCTCTGTTGTTCTAATAAACTTGCTTTGCTTTTACTTTACTCTGTCACCACCCTTGAATTCTTTCCTTCCTACCTGAAGCCAAGAGCCCCAATTTTTGGGTTTGCCTGCATCAATTTGATCTTCAAAACAACCCTATAAAGTAGGCATTATTGCTTACCTATTTTATTCGTATAAAAATACTGGGGCTCAGACATGTAAATTAACTTGCCTAAGATCACACAAATAGTGAGCTACTCAGTTCTAAATACATAGTCTACAAGCTTAAACAATATGCTACACTTTGTCTCCAGAATAAATGGATCACATTGATGCAAACATTCCATTCTTCTTGAATTATATTTCTCACAATAAATAAATAAATAGGCCTCCCAATCGTACTAGCATTTGGAATAATATAAATTTGTGAATGATTTGGAAACCAGCAATTGTCAGTACCAGGAAACATAAACAGTGAGTGTAGACAGCTTTGTCTAAGCTTGATTGTGAAATAAAAGAAAGAGATATGGAACTAGTTTGCAATGCAAGTGTATTAAAGAAGTTTCTGTTGCTATTAGAGTTTTTTTTTAAAATTACATAAACATAAATATGTCAGCTAAAGACAATGAGGCGAAGGACTACATCAGGGAAAAGGGGAAATCAAGGGAGGAAAGGACTGAAGGAGGTGGCAGCTCGCAAATTCAAAGTACAGGCAGCAGGAGTAACTTTGGATGGGAGAAACTCTGTTTCACTGAGAAATGGAAAGAGATGCAGATACTGCAGGAAAAGAGAATGTTGGAAACAAGATGCTCTCCATGTTCTCAGTGAAAAAGAAGGAAAGTGAGGGTGGGGATGTAAAAAAAGAGGACTTGAGGAAAGTGACAACAGTTGCAAAAGCTGCTCTGGGAGGAGTGTGATCCTAGGAAAACTATTGGGTGGTGCAGAGGTCCAGTTGAGGTTGGAAAGTAGAGATTTGCAGGGGCAACACTCTGGACCATTTTGTGATTTCTCTCTAGCAACTCCCCCTTTTTTTTGAGACAGTCTTGCTTGGTGGCCCAGGCTGGAGTGCAATGGCACGATGTTAGCTCACTGCAACCTCCGCCTCCTGGGTTCAAGCAATTCTTGTGCTTCAGCCTCCCAAGAGGCTGGGATTACAGGCATGCACCACTATGCCTGGCTATTTTTTTTTTTTTTTTTTTTTTAGTAGAGAAGGGGTTTTGTCATGTTGCCCAGGCTGGTCTCAAACTCCTGGCCGCAAGCAATCTACTCACCTTGGCCTCCCAGTGTTGGTATTACAAGCATGAGCCACTGCACCTGGCTTCTCTCTAGCAACTCTTGACAACTTGATATAGGCATTGGGAAACCTGTTAGTGGGAATGTAATTTTGTTATGTAGTTTAAGACAGAAGGATTAAGACAGAAGGGGTTGAGAGGCTGTTCATGGCTTAGACTAGACAGAGAAAGGGTTGAAGATGGAAGATAGACAGATTGGAAGGAAAAAGGAATCAAGACACAGAAATAAGGGAGTTGAAAAGAAAGTTGTGGTCAGACCATGAGATGTTGGTGTTGAAAAGTTTAGAGGAAGTTCTGAATGAATAATTAGAACATGCAATATACTACTAATAGCACAATTCAACTAACTGAACTGAGTGCTTGCTGACCAGCAGCAAGGTAATGTAATGTCTGGAAATGCTCATTAATCAGATGATGTACAGAGTCCAAGTAATGTACAGATTCCAAATTTGGCACTTAAAAAGACAGGAACATCAATGTTTAATGTATAAATGTCAGCAAGCAGGCTTTTGCCACTGGCACATTTTGTTTCCCTATTTCTCTCGTTCAATCTATTAACTGCTCTTTTTGTTGGCATGTGGTCAAAACCCAGTATCTTTTTTCTATTTCAACTCCTACAGAATATTCACAATGCTTTCCTTCCTTTTAACAAGTATATTCTGACTGCCTAAGAAAGCCAGACACTCTGTTAGGTGTTGATGACATGCCAATGAATAAGATAAAATATCCATCTTCAAGCAGCTTGCACTTCAGTGCAGGAATTATACAAATAGGAAATAATATGGAATGCAGTGAACCAAATGTTTATGTCCCTGCAAAATTAATATATTAAAATCCTAACCCCCAAGGTGATGGTATCAGGGGGTAATACCTATACCCAATACCTTGGGTATTGGGAGGTGAGCAGGTCATGAGGGCAGAGTCCTCATGAAAGGGATTAGTATCCTTATAAAAAGAGACCCAGAGAGATACCTTGCTTCTTCCCCATGTGAGATAATAGCTGTCTTTGAGGACACAGTCCCTCACCAGACAACAAATCTGCTGCTACCTTGATCTTGGACTTCCCAGCCTCAAGAACTGTGAGAAATAAATTTCTGTTGTTTATAGATGACCCAGTTTATAACATTTTGGTATAGCAGCCCAAACAGACTAAGACAGAGAGTGATAAACACTATAATAATGTTAAAACTTGAGTCTTATGGAAGGGCACTTAACCTTGGATGGTCTGGAAAGGCTTCTGTGTAAAGGTCTCATCTCAAATAAAATTAAGGATTAGTAGGATAATCCAGGAAAATGAATGGGGAGGGAAAAATGAGAGGGACTTGATGTTCACAGAGGACTCTCTCTTTCTCTCTATAAAGGGGCTTCTGTTTTCCTTGCTTCTCTTGGTACCTTCATTCCCACAGGGAAGTCATTTTAGCATCCCCTCTCAGAGGATACTCTTTCCCACCAGAATCATTGAACTCAGAACCAAAAGACCTACAGTTAAGTCTCAGCTCTAATTCTTGTTGTTGTGACTTCAGATGTATCAGTTTACCCTAAGCCATTGTTTCTTCACCTTAAAACAGGAACAGGCTGGGCGCAGTGGCTCACACCTGTAATCCCAGCACTTTGGGAGGCCGAGGTGGGCGGATCATGAAGTCAGGAGTTTGAGACCAGCCTGGCCAATATGGTGAAACCTCATATCTACTAAAAAATACAAAAATTAGCTGGGCATGGTGGCGTGTGCCTGTGGTCCCAGCTATTCGGGGGGCTGAGGCAGGAGAATCGCTTGAACCTGGGAGGTGGAGGTTGCACCACTGCACTCCAGCCTGGGCAACAGAGTGAGACTCCATCTCAAACAACAACAACAACAACAAAAAACCCAGGAATAATAGAACCTTCTTCCGAGTTATTAAAGTGATTAAATCAGGTAATACATGTCAAGGTGGTGTGTAAACTGAAATATTACACAGAAAGTAACTATTCTTACTGTCCTAAGGTGGCATGATTTATGCTTTTGGACTCTTGAGCCCATTGTGGAGATTAAGAAACAAAGAATCTGTAATCACCAATATGAATTTATAGTTACTTTTCAGGTCTGACAAGTTTAAACCCTGAAATTAATTGTTCCCTGAGGCTTTCTAAAATTTTTGAGTTAATGCTATAAATTCCTACAATTTGTTGTCTACTCAAAAGCCACTACAGAGGGATGTAGTGCCTAAACTGTCACCTAACAGTAGAGTGTGCCAGCAATGCAATCTTTAGAGTACCTTGGACACTCTATCAGATAAAAAGATCACTTGAAAGGGGAATTTGACAATTAACATGCCAAATAAATGTTGAAAACACTGACTAAAGATGAGGTGTGGGGTAAGGGAGATGAAAAACCTCTTTATCCCAAATTCAGGATGGCATCCTGAACCTTCAATGTTTGCTTCCACTGATAAGAAATGATTTCATGAAATTGCTTTCTTAATCTACAGGCAATTCATTTGAAAAATTTATGCCACAGGAAAAGAGGCACTAATGAATATTTTCAGTAAGCTGAATGTACCGAATGTACCTTACTTGTATTTTTTGGTTGTGAGAGTGAGGGACTTAGTCTCAGAATAATTACAATACTTAACCTTTTTTTTCTAATTTTACAAAGAAACATTAAAAAAACAGCAAATTTGAAAGAATTTTATATACTTCCCTGTGTATCTACCACCTAGAGTCTGCCATTACTATTTTACTACACCTGTCAGGCTTATTTTTTTAATTAAACATTTTATTTTGAGATAATTGGAGATTCACATGCAGTTGTATGAAATAATACAGAGAGATCCCCCCCTGTAGGCTCTACCCAGTTTCCCCTAAGGGTAATATTTTGCAAAACTATAGTACAATATCATAACCAGGGTATTGACATTGATGTAATCAAGATACAGAACATTTCTATCACCGCAAGGATTTCTCGGGTTGGCCTTTTATAGCCACAGCTACATCTCTTTTACCCTCATCCCCTCCTCAAACTCTGGCAACTACCAATCTGTTCTCTATTTCGATAACTTCGTTTTTTCAAGAATATTATATAGTGGGCCAGGTGCAGTGGCTCATGCCTGTAGTCCCAGCAGTTTGGGAGGCCAAGGCAGGCGGATTGCTTGAGGCCAGGAGTTGAAGACTACTCTGGCCAACATGGTGAAACCCTGTCTCTACTAAAAATGCAAAAATTAGCTGGGCATGGTGGCAGATGTCTATAGTCCCAGCTACTTGGGAGCCTGAAGTGGGAGAATTGCTTGAACCCAGGAGGTGGAGGTTGGTGTAAGCCGAGATTGAACCACTACACTCCAGCCTGGGTGACATAGGGAGATTTGGTCTCAACAACAACAACTATATATATACACATTATAAATATATATAATAATACATATACTTATATATATACATTATATATTAAATATAATGTATAATGTATATATAGCTATATAATCTATAATTATAGATTATAGCACTTTGGGAGACTGAGGCAGGAGGACCACCAGAGGCCAGGAATTTGAGACCAGCCTGGACAACATAATGAGACCTTCATTTCTACAAATAAAAGAGAATGTTACGTAAATGGAATAGTAAGTATGTAATCTTTTAAGACTGGCTTTTCCCTCTTAGCATAATTCTCTGGGGAGCGATCCAAGTTGTTGAGTACTTCAGTAGTTCATTCATTTTCATTGCTGAGTAGTCTTCCATGGTAAGCATGTATAACAGTCTGTTTAACCATTCACCTGTTGAAGGACATATGGGCCGTTTCCAGTTTTTGGCTCTTATGAATAAAGCTACTATGAACAATTATGTACAGGTTTTTGTGTGAACATACATTTTTGTTTCTTTGTGACAAATGCCTGGGAGTATAAATGGTAGAACCATATGGTAGTTACAGGTTTTTTAAAGAAACCATCAAACTGTTTTCCAGTTCGACTATATCATTTTATACTCTCAGCAGCAATGTATGAATAATACAGTTTTTCCCCACCCTTGCCAGATTTTGATATTATCGCTATTTTTCATTTTAGGCATTTTTTTTTTTTTTGGACAAGGTCTGGCTCTATCACCCAGGCTGGAGTGTAGTGGTACAATCCTGGGTCCTAGCTCACTGCAACCTCTGCCTCTCAGGCCCAAGCCATCTTCCCACCTCAGCCTCCTGAGTAGCTGAAACTACAGGCACATGCCACCACGCCCAGCTAATTTTTGTATTTTTTGTAGAGATGGGGTTTCGCCATATTGCCCAGGGCTGGTCTCGAACTTGTGAGCTCAAGCAATCTGCCCACCTCGGCCTCCTAAACTGCTGGGATTACAGGCATGAGCCACTGTGCCCAGCCCTGTTTAGGCTTTCTTATAGATATGTAGTGTTGTCTCATTGAGTTTTAATTTTCCCTTCCTTAATGGCGAATAATGTTGATCATCTTTTCATGTGCTTATATTCCTCTTCTGTGAAACGTCTCTTTATACCTTTTGCCCATTTTCTATTTGAATTTTGTTTTGCTGTTAGGTTTTAAGAGTTTTTAAGAAATATATATATATATATATTTCTTAAATATGTATTTCTTAAAAAAAGAAAATATTTCTTAAATATTTTCTTAAATATTTATATATTTCTTAAATATATATTTATATATTTCTTAAATATACATAAATTTATATATATATAACTGATTGACTCTTTTGCAGAGCTAAATTTTTTTTTGCTTTTGGTTTGTTTTGTTTCTTGTTTTGAGACGGAGTCTCAGTCTTTTGCCCAGGCTAGAGTGCAGTGGCGCAGTCTTGGCTCACTGCAACCTCTGCCTCCTGGGTTCAGGCGATTCTCCTGCCTCAGCCTCTCGAGTAGCTGGGATTATAGGCGCCTGCCACCATGCCCAGCTAATTTTTGTATTTTTAGTAGAGATGAGGTTTCACCATGTTGGCCAGGATGGTCTCGAACTCCTGACCTCAAGTAATCCGCTCATCTTGGCCTCCCAAAGTGCTGGGATTACAGGAGTGAGCCACAGCACCTGGCCTTTTTTTTTTTCTTGACAAGGTTTAGTTTATCAGTTTTTCCCTTTATAAATAATGCTTCTTTAGTCCTTCAACATAAATAAGGTAAAAAAATAACGCTTTTGGTGTCAAGACTATTCCTAGGTCCTGGAGATTTTATCCTACTTTTTTCTGAAAGTTTTATGGTTTTACATGTAACTGTGTATTCCATCCTGACTTTACTGTAAAAATCTGTGAGACTTAGGTTGAGGTTCATTTTTGTTTGACTACAGATGTCCAACTGTATTAGTACCATTTGTTGAAAAGACTATCTTTCCTTCATTGAATTGCTTTCGCACCCTTGCCAAAAGTCAGATGCATTTTTTAAAACCTATGATGGGCTAGACTCTGGGCTATATTCTTTACATAAATTCTCTTCTCCTCTTCACAATGGCCTGTTAAATAGTTATTGTCTCCATATTTTTTATAGTTGAACTATCCCAAGGGTACTCAGCCAGACTCAGGATTCAGTCCAGTCTTCTTCCACAGTGGCTGCTGCTTATTGATCTAGCTAACTTTTATTTAGCGTTTGTTATGTGCCAGCACTGTGCTAAGCTTGAGGAAATAAGAGTTGAACAAGGCTTCCTAGAATACTTCACAGAGGAAGAGACAAAAGCTACACCTTAGAGGATGAACATAAGCTTGCAAAGAAAAGGTAGAGCAGGGAGAGCATTCTAGACTGAAGGAAAAGCATGCGAAAGGCAAGGAAGTATGGAATTGCTCTATACATTCAAGAAACATCCAGCGTTTTGCTACAGCTAAAAGGAGGGTAGTAGAGAATTTTCTCATGTTTGGCTGGAAATGTTTGTGGATATCTCAATGGCAATGACCAGCAGGCAGCTGGCTGCAAGAGTCTGGAGCTTAGGAGAGAGGTCTGGGCTAGAGATTGAGCTTTGGGAGTGGTCCTAGCACAAGTAACATTGTACACAGAGAAAGCATTAGAGTTAATAGGAGAGAGGGCCAAGGGAACATTAGAAACATGTGCACATTTAAGTGGTAAAATAGTTGAGAATGAGCTGGGTGTGGTGGCACACACTTGTAATCCCAGCTACTTTGGGAGTCTGAGGCAGGCAGATCACTGGAGGCCAGGAGTTCAAGACCAGCCTGTCCAACATGGTGAAACCCCATCTATCAAAAATACAAAATCAGCCAGGTGTGGTGGTGGTCACCTGTAATCCCAGCTACTTGGGAGGCTGAGGCAGGAGAATCACTTGAACCCATGAGGCAGAGGTTGCAGTGAGCTGAAGTCACCCCACTGCACTGCAGCCTGGGCTACAGAGTGAGACTGTTTCAAAAAAAAAAAAAAAAGAAAAAGAAAAAGAAAGAATTGATAATAAATGGTAGGAGGAGAGGAGATAGGAGAGTATAACAAACCAGTGGAGGTGAGATATTCTGGTTTTTATTTTTCTATTATGGGTAACATGTAGCATAAAAAAAGATCTTCAAAGAGATGATGCTTTGCAAAACTTATATTAAATTAGAATTTTTAATCAAACGCAAAATTTAAAAAGTGAAATATTATAAAAATGTTAAGCGTGTTAAAGCAAACTAAATATGGCCTGAGAAAGACTCCGTACTTCTATATTTGAGTCTTTGTGGATGAACTGTAATCTAACTTAATAAGCAAAATTGAAAACCTAACTTAATAACTACGCACCTGTAACAGTAGCTGAGTGGTGGCCAATCCCAGCAGCCATACTTCAACCACTCATAGACTACTGAATGTTCAAACTGCATTCAAATAAGGCAAACGCTGAGCTGTAACCAATCTCACTGTTTCTGTACCTCATTTCCAATTCCTGTACTTCACTTTACCTTTTTTGTCTATAAATTTGTTCTGACCACAAGGCACCCCTGGAGTCTCTGTGAATCTGCTGTGATTCTGGGGTCTGCCCGATTCATGAATGGTTCATTGCTCAATTAAACTCCTTTAAATTTAATTTGGCTGAAGTTCTTTTATCAAGTACTATTATGGGGTTTTATAATCAAGTAGTTTGATAATGGTGATAAATATATGATATATAGAAATTGCAGGAAAAGTTCAATTAGGTTGAGTGCTTATTAAACCAGTAAACCGGGTATATAACTAAGGAAAATTTTCCCCAATTATTAATACAAAATGACTTTCACCTGAATTTCCCTCAAATAATTTGGATTTTCACTTTAAACTCAATAACTGGCAAATCCATCCCTCTTCAAAAAACAAAGAAACTCCCCCCACAAAGACCCCCAAAACCCTCTTTACAGTGTGTTACCCTTAAACACACAGAATGCCCATGTAGTGGGCTGAATAGTGTTCCCCCTCAAAGTATCTGTGTCCGCCTTTATTTGGAAATACAGGCTTCGTAGATGTAATTAGTCAAGGATCTCAAGATAGAAACCATCCTGGACTTAGGGTGGTCCTTAAGACCACTGACTGGTATCTTTATAAGGGAGAGGAGAGGGAGGTTTGGACACAGGCACATAGAGAAGAAGGCAATGTGAAGATGGAGGCAGAGATTGGCTGCATTTATAAGCCAAGGAACACCAAGGACTGCCAACAACCAACAGAAGCTCTGGCAGAGGCATGGGATGGTTTCTCCCTCAATGCTTCCAGAAGGAATCCACCCTGCCAACCCCTTCGTTTTGGGCTTCTGACCTCCAGAACTGTGATAGAAATGATTTCTGTTGTTTTCAGCCATCCAGTTTGTGGTAATTTCTTACAGCAGCCCTAGGAAACTAACATAGCTTCTACTCCTCACCAGCTTCCCAGACCCCCTAAACTATGATTACACAGATAATTTTCTTTTCTTTTTTTTTTTTTTGAGATGGAGTTTCACTCTAGTCACTCAGGCTGGAGTGCAATGTGATCTTGGCTCACTGCAATCTCCGCCTCCTGGATTCAAGCGATTGTCCTGCCTCAGCCTCCCAAGTAGCTGGGGTTACAGGCACCTGCCACCATGCCCAGCTAATTTTTGGGTTTCACCATATTGGCCAGGCTGGTCTTGAACTCCTGACCTCAGGCAATCCGCCTGCCTTGGCCACAAAGTGCTGGGATTACAGGCATGAGCCACCGCGTCCGGCCAATTTTTTATATTGATTTAAATATCCATAGGTTTTTGTAATTGGTACTTACATGAATATGCAAAGGACAATATTCACAGTAGTATGCTATGAGTTAGTTTTTTAGATGCTCACAGAAATTTCAAATGCAAACTGGTTTTACTTATGTAGCTTAAACAAATGCCAATTGTTGAACTTTGTGCTGGCTCTTTAATATCAGTTCTCTTTTTTCTTCCAGTTAATGTTGATTAGCATCAGCTCATTTAGTCAGTTAACATTTATTTCCTAAAATCAAACACTCTTGATTGGTCAGCCTGGGAGAAGAGGGCTAAGATTAAGGTTAGTGATGGTTCCCTTAAAACCTGTCGAGTGTCTGCATTGTTAGACACACTGAAATCTAAGAATCCCGTCTCTCTGGGGCTGTTCACTTTACTAATAATTATTTATAAAAGGGAAGCTGAGACAATAAATTGCCAATAACCATGTAACATAATAACCACAATGAAAAGACATTAAAGCTACCTTTTCTGTAGCCTGATTTTACCTAGATGGTGGGTTTTGGTAACAAGCCATCACTAGAGGTCAGTTTTTGATTACATGTCTTCTCAGGTTCAGCCTATGTTTTGATTTTTGGCTACTGGGCACCTCTCTGGTTTTTAGGCTTTAAAGCAGATCCAAATGTTATATTATAGTCTTGTAAATGTTTCATCCTTTTTGCTTCTGATAGATTAGAATTCTAATTATTAAAAACTATTTTTAAGCATTTGTGACTACAAAAACTCCTAAACTTCAAATGGTTTAAATTTTGATGTTTATCTTAATTTTAAAATATTTTAAAAATTATTCAATAATAGAACAATCTGTAATGAAAACTTACACATATGTGAGAGGTACTATTTTAAGATGAGAGTTTTCAGGTCAAATTAGTCAGGGAGGAAAGAGTAGATGTCAGAGTGGGAAAGGCCCTTAAAACTTAATAGGGAATATCAAATCTCTACAAAAATTTTATTCAAGACAGTGTCTAAGACTTAGAAGCGACTAACTTAAAAGCAAACTTTTGGAACTTAATCCTATTTTCATTGGGGATTCCGTTTATGAATAATATGCTGTAATTATACGTAGAAGCTTAAGGACTGAAACAGAGCATTCCAAATGACAAATGTTTTCTCCTGAAGAAATGGCACCCAAATTATGTTGTACAAGTAAGCGGAATAAAATAATCATATGCTTGTTATTAAAATTATCATATGCCTATCATTCATGATTTTCAAAAGTGAAAAACAGTATGTTATCTTTGAGTTTGTTTTCATGTGATACAAACTTATAAGCAAGTCAAAATTAAATAATGTACTGAGCATTAATTTAAGCCAGGGTTTTTCAGCCTCAGCGCTATGGACATTTGGGGCTGGATAATGCTTCGTCGTGAGGGGCTGTGCAGTGTGAGGTGTTCAGTAATATCCCTGGCCCCAACCCATTAGATAGGTCCCCTCTCCAATTGTGACAACCAAAATGTCTCTAGACATTGCCAAATATCCCTCGGAACTAAATTGTCCCCAGTTGGGAACCACGAATTATTAATCCCTAAAAGACAAAGCAGCAACTCCTGACCCCTACAAAAAGTTTTAAATCAATAACTTAGTTTAAAATCCTTACTAAGTGGGATCATTACTAATCTCACTTCATTGTACCTTCAGTATCTGGAAACCGTCCCTATGGTCACACTTACCACGGCTCATTATTATTTTAAAACATGGGGCTGTGTCATTTCCTGTCTGTGAGTTTGGACTGCAGTGGGGATCCATTAGTTGAATGACCTTCTGTGTAGGTTAATCACAAGACAAGTTCTCAAACTAAGGGTTTCCCTGCGGCTCATTTCTTTTTAAAGTTATGGAATACCTGTTCTGCTTATACCTTTTAGATTCATAATTATTTTTCTTGTATCAAAATTTCAATTAATAGAAAGAAATGACGTTACTGACACTTCATGATGATTAAGTTTTGGGCAAGTGAACCATTTTACACTCTATTTTTTATTCCTCCCACTTTTAGTCAGAATACACCTGCAGAATAAGTAACAGAACTGTGTGAAAAGAACGACTAGGTCATTACGGTTAATAGTTTTACAAAAACAGCCGAGGCCTGGTCTGGAAAGCTCACAACCTCCACCCAGATGCTTTCCAGCCTCGGGGATATTCGTACTAGCAGTGACACTAGCCAGCTTCCTCTAGGCTGGCTCTGATGTTGGAAGACAAGCACGCAGATGTATGTTACTTTTCAAGCCTGGACATCGTTTCTGAGGAATTTAACTCCACCTCTCCTGCCAGAATGGAAAATCAACGCCCCCATTCCCGCCCTTCACCAACCCCTCTCCGCCTGCCCCTTTCCCTTGGGTCCTCTCCTGTTACAGAAGTTCTGATTTTTCCTAGCGAGCTGGAGGAAAGGCAGGTACCCGGAGTGGAGTTATATTACCTGTTTCTTTGTTCTGGTGGGACCCCAGAGAGGACATCACGCTTTGTAACTGGTTCTTCAAGGGGAGAAGCAAATGTGTCCCTGAAAACTTCAGCTGCCGCGTTTGGCACCAGGTTTGATTGACAAGGACTGGCGGAGGGAAAGCGCGGAGGCTGGGCTGGGGGCCGCAGGCCGAGGCAGAGACAAAGAGGTTTTGCCTGTCCCCGAGAGTGGAAGGGCCCCTGGGGGTAACTAGCCTTTGAGCTCAAAGAGGCATTTCGTGAGGTCGCCTTTTGGTTCGGAGAGCGCGCGGCGATCGGGTGGAGGGGGCCTGGCGGGAAGAAAGCCGGGGCGGGGAAGGGGCGCGGGCCGAGGTGGGAGCGGAGCTGCAGTCACGTGGCCGCCCGCCGCCGCGGAGTTGGGGCTGTTCTTCCGGGTTGGAGGCGCAGCGCCGCGGGGCCCAAGCCCGGGTCTGCCAGCGCGACGTCCTCTCGCGGCCCTCAGGGCACAGCCCAAGGCTGTCAGCCTCCCGGCCCAGGTGAGCGCGACGGCACTGACGGGTGCGGGCAGCCGGGGCGCGCGCCTAGGGCGCAGCTGGGAAAGGGGCTCGGGCCTTCCCTGAAGACCACGGCCCTCGCCGGGAGAGAGACCTGTCAAAGAGCAAAGGGGGGCGGGGTCGGCGGTGTCCCGGGCGCAGGGTGCACTGGGGTGTCCGCAGGCCGCAGGCTTAGGTGGGGAAGAAGAACTGTGCCTCTTGGGGTCCCTTTCTCGTCTCCTGCTGGGGCGATGTCGAAGGGAGTGGGCTGGTGGATTTGGGAACTGGGTCCCCGCAGAGGGCAGGGAATGAGGCGGCAGCTGTGCAGGTGCAGATATTTGCAGCTTTGGGGGACAGCGAGAGTCGTACGGGGTCATTTCGGCCCTCAAGATCGGGGGTGGTGGAGAGGGAGGTCATAGAGGACTTTCGATGGGCGGTTCATCCAGAGAGGTGGCAGCGGGATGCCCTTGAGGTATGCTTGACCCTTGAGGGAGTTCGGAGAGGGTGTCCGGCTGGGGACATAGGAGATTGCGAGCACAAATTGTGAGTGTGAGTTGGGGCGGTCTGGCGGTGGTGGGTACAAGTTTCTGGGGCCTAGGCTGGTGAGGAGGAAGAGACAGCGGAGAGGGCGACCTGGGCAGAGCTAGTTCAAACTCAACAGCCGGAATGACTATTTGCAGCCGTGGCCAATCGGCTTCCTAGGGAGGTTATAAATAGCGGTCTCGTGCAGATGCCAGCGGGTGGCAGTTAGTTGCCGAGCAAGGGACGGCACCGGTGGCAGTAGCCGTGACACCAGTGGCTTTGGGTGAGGTCACGGCTCCTGCCAGCCGAAGCTGGCTCAGTAGGGTATTGTGTCCTTGCTGGTATGTCTCGCTTTTAAAAGCGTGACTTGTTTATGGTTGCCTGTGTCCTTTATTCACCCTGTGGCGCCGGCCAGTCCTTAGGTGGTCTGTTTGTCAGGAGTCTTGTAGGACAGACTTATTCAGAGAAGCACGTGGGGCTTAGGTGCCTACCTACTCTTCTTATTTAAAGTGTGCCCCTTTTCTTCATTGCACCCCTTTTATTTGTAAACCTTGACTTTTTATTAACAGACAGTTTAGGATCGCCTTCTTTCCAGCAGGTGCGCTTAGGCTGCTTACCTTGGTGATAGAATCAGTTTTCCACAAGGCTACAGAAACATTTCCTTTTCAAAGGAAATTTTCTGAAAATCCTTGGAAAATGTGCTCAATAGGTACTTAGGCTTAAGGTCACCTAGCCCTATTCATTCAGTCAAAAATACTGACTTCCTCTGTGTTGTGCAAAGCACTGGGGGAGAGTAATACCAAAGTGAATATAACAGCTGATAAGGATATTCTCAGTCCTGGCAACAACCCTGAGAGGTAGGTGCTGTTATTTTATTTTTTTCAAGTCTCGCTCTGTTGTCCAAGCTGGAGTACAGTGGCACAATCATGGCTTACTGCAGCCTGGAACTCCTGGGCTCAAGTGATTCTCCCACCTCAGACTCCCAAGTAGCTGGGACTTCAGGCTTGCACCACCATGCCCTGCTAATTAATTTTTTTTTTCAGCAATGGGGGTCTCACTGTGTTGGCCAGGCTAGTCTTGAAATCTTGGCCTCAAGCGGTCCTCCCCACTAGCCTCCCAAAGAGATGGCATTATAGGCGTGAGCCACTACCCTGGCTGGGTGCTATTATTCCCCATTTTAAAGATGAGGAAATTAAGTACAGGGAAGTTAAGTGACTTCCCAAGGTCACACAGCCAATAAGTTGCAGAGTGGGGGCTTCCAATCCACAGATCCAGAGCTGACTCTCTTAAATATCTGTGGTATCCTCCCTCTTTAGGTTGAGTGCTTGCCCTCAAGGATTTTAATATCTAATAGGGGAAATAACCCATATAAGTTACATTAAACATACATATGAAAGCAATGCTTAAAAATTTGTGCTTTTTTCCCCTAATTTTGAGTTATAAAGTTTTTTTCTTATTGCTTCAAAGCCACAGGAACACATGGATAAATGAGAGCTTTACAGTGAAGATGGAGGAAAATGTGATGATTAAGATGGAGTATTATCTTTTGTATAAACCTGTACAGGCCAATGATAAGATAGTTTAAATATTCTCTATCTTTCAGGGCCATTTGTATTTGGTTTAGACTTAGTGATATGTATTGCTTTTGCCAAGAAATGACCTCCTGATCTCTGCCTTGTATGTTCACAGTTGAATCAAGTGGAATTTTTCACAGAAATTGGCCTATGAAGGCTTTGGCCCTACTGATGTCTGATGCCCCTGCCAAGGATCTGCTGAACATCAGATTACCATTTTCCAAAGTAGAAGGAACAAATTTTCCAGATTTCAGGCCATGAAATAGGACTTCAGTTTTATAGCATTACAAAGTCTCATCTAATCATAAAATTTCTAGAGACTAAAATGGCCTTTGAAACCTGTGCTTTTTTTATAGTTGAGCTAACTGAGGCAGGGGGAGGTTCAGGTCGAACAGTAAGTGAGTGGCAGATTTGGACAATATAGGACTCTATTAAAGCTCAGTTCACTCTTTTGCTGATGAGGTCTGGGAACTCTTTGTCAGCCCCATAAAAGTGGTGGTTGTTGGGGAGTTGGGATGATCCAAGAAGAGAAACTTGGGTAAGTGGGGAGGTTGGGATAGGAGTAGGTCACTCAGTAATGGTGGGGAAAAAAAACTCACTCAAGACAAGAATAATCTTCTACACATCTTTGCAACTCCCTTAGTTCTTGGCATAGATTCGGTAGGGGTTTTGAATATGTAGCTGAATTTCGAGCTAATTTTCTCTTTATTCTCAGCCATGATAACTCTAGATGTGACCCATGAATGAATGAGTAGGGTATTTATGAGACTTGAGAATACTTTAGGACTGAAATGAAATGACATGATATGTGGAAACACTTTGAACATGTAAAGCTGTCTGTCCAAATGCAAATAATTATTCATACATATTTTTAATTGCATGCCAAAACACATCTTGCATTCTTTCTTCCTTAGCTATTTTTCATTTGATTCTCTTCATCTCAAACGGCTTTCCCTTCCTTTTCTGAGCTCTAAAAGAGGACACAATCTCATTCTTTGATCCTTCAAAGGACTCTGAGCTTGTGTTACTCTGTTACTCTACTTTGTAGTGTTATTATTTGTTGACTTCTTATCTCCAGGAAAATTCCAGTTTGATTCTACAAGTGCTTCTTAATGGCAAAACTCTGCCCTTGGTATATATTTGTTGAATTAAGGGGCATCTTATGAATAAATATGCTCCCTGGATTAAAAATTTCCATTACCAGTGCTGCTTTCTGGTATTTTAAAGATGTTTCTTCAAGGAGTTGTGGCAGCAGGTTTTTTTTTTTTTTTTTTTTTTTTTGAGACAGAGTCTTGCTCTCTCGCCCAGGCTAGCAGGCTGGCAGGCTGGAGTGTAGTGGCATGATCTCAGCTCACTGCAACCTTTGCCTCCCAAGTTCAAGCAATTCTGGTGCCTCAGTTTCATGAGTAGCTGGGACTACAGGTGCGCACCATCACTCCTGTCAGGACTCTGAGCCCGAGCTAAGCCATCATAACCCCTGTGATCTGCACATATATATCCGGATGGCCTGAAGCAACTGAAGAACCACAAAAGAAGTGAAAATGGCCAGTTCCTGCCTTAACTGATGACATTCCACCATTGTGATTTGTTCGTGCCCAACCCTAACTGATCAATTGACCTTGTGACATTCCTTCTCCTGGACAATGAGTCTCAGGAGCTCCCCACTGAGCACCTTGTGACCCCCACCACTGTCTGCAAGAGAAAACCTCCTTTAACTGTAATCTTCCACCACCTACCCAAATCCTATAAAACTGCCCCACCCCTATCTGTCTTTACTGACTCTCTTTTCGGACTCAGCCCACTTGCACCCAAGTGAAAATAAACAGCCTTGTTGCTCACACAAAGCCTGTTTGGTGGTCTCTTCACACGGACGTGCATAACAACGCCCGGCTAATTTTTTGTATTTTTAGTAGAGACGAGGTTTTGCCATGTTGCCCAGGCTGGTGTTGAACTGCTGAACTCAGGCAACGCCTCCCAAAGTGCTAGGATTACAGGCATGAGCCACCATGCCTGGCCAGTGGCAGCAGTTCTGAAATTAAAAATGAGCTAAGTCTTTCTCCCTCTGGAGTCTGGAAGAACATTTACGGAGCCTGCTAGGATCAGATGCTCAGTCCCATGAGGGTCCACATGATACAGCAGAACTTACAGGCAGAGTTAGCAGTGTTAGCTGAGTTTGGCTGATAAAATTCTAAGTCCTTGGCTGCTTTCCATTCTTTTTTTTTTTTTGAGACGGTGTCTCACTCTGTCACCCAGGCTGGAGTGCAGTGGTGCAATCTTGGCTCACTGCATCCTCCACCTCCCAGGTTCAACCAATTCTCCTGCTTCAGCCTCCTGAGTAGCCAGGATTACAGGTGCCAGCTACCAGGGCCGGCTAATTTTTATATTTTTAGTAGAAACGGGGTTTCGCCATGTTGGTCAGGCTGGTCTTGAACTCCTGACCTCGTGATCTGCTCACCTTGGCCTCCCAAAGTGCTGGGATTACAGGCATAAGCCACCGTGCCTGGCTTCTTTCCATTCTTGAATGAAAGAAGAGAAAGGTGTGGAGGATCATTGGGAATTATGGGGACAGTGGGAGTGCCTTTCATGCATCCCTGGGGATCTACTGAGGAATGTGGTGGAGGTAGTTCCTGAAACCTTAGTAACAGCAAAACCCAGTGACACTTCACGCAGCCTGGTGAGAACTCGCAAAAAGTGGCCATTTGTGAGAACCACTGACAAAACAGTTCATAGTTATGGCCACATCTGCAAGCACAAGCCTATTTGATAAAGACACTATGGAATTTTTCTTTCTTTCTTCTTAGAGTCATGTGTCATGCATGTTTAATTTTCTTGAGAGGTGCACTTGGCAAACATGAATCTTTTGTTCACTCAGTCAGCCTCAGTTCAGAGGTCTCAGTGGATAAGCATCCTGCTGCACTGAATAGGATGTCAGAGTATTTGGTATGACCTGGTGGCTAAATGTAAGTCACCATTATACTGTACAGTATTTTAGGTAATTTAAGGGAAATTCAAAGGTAACTGAATTACATGCACTTTTTGCTGGACATGCTGACTTAGAAGATAACTTTCATGTAAGATATGACTTGATTCTGTAGCAATATGTGTGTGTATTAAAGCTTTCTAGCTACATTAAGGATCAAATAGGTTATATGACCTAGGCTTGGAATTGAATAGTGAGTTTAGAACTCCAATTTTAGTGGGAAAATGGATTCCAAGTTTTAAATGCCTGAACTGGAAACCGAATTTTGAGCATCTTCTATAAGTAAGGAACTTGGCAAATAAATTATTTATAGATGTCTACATGTAACTGTTATATTTCAAGCTCTTTAGATTAGTATTTTAAAAATGTTTTTCATGTTTAAAAGACAAATAGTTTTTTTCTTGGCATATAAACATCCTATTTTCTTTTTTCTTAGTGATTTGCCTTCAAGGAAACTGGGGAGTCAGAAAATTGGGAACTCATATCAACATGGCAAACCTATTGAAAACAGTGGTGACTGGCTGTTCGTGTCCTTTACTTAGCAATTTGGGGTCCTGTAAGGGTCTACGTGTGAAGAAGGATTTTTTACGAACATTTTATACTCACCAAGAACTGTGGTGTAAAGCGCCTGTAAAACCAGGTAAAGTCTCACTTCAGTGATTGTAAATGAAACCTTCAAGTCATAGGAACTAATAGATCTGATGATCGATAAAAGGAAAAGCCATGTAGTTTTATGGCCTGGTGCTTGTGAGTGATCATTTTAAACAAACAACAAGTAAGTGCTGTCTTGTATTTACCATGTACTATAGACGTTCCTGATTTCCAGCGCTAACAGAGAAGACAAGGTAATAGGAAAAACAAACAAACAAAAAAGATAAACCAGTTGAGTTGTCCCTGGAGCCTATTGCTCATAATAACCATTTCTCCTAGAAGCCCTTCCTAATTCCTTGTTAGTATTTGAGAATTGTACCATATACAGCTCATCTATGCTCAGGAATTAGGAATTAACTATATTAATTGGTCTACATTAATGCTTTCCAATTTAGTTAGTAGCAATTTGATTGCAGTTGCTCAGGTCAGAAACCCTGGAGTCATTCTACATCCTCCTAGTAGGTATAGGTCAGCTCTATCTCATATCTACAAACTGTCCTCTTCTTGCCATTGCTACTTTTATCATCTTGGTCCAAGCCATCGTCATCTGTCACCTGTACTGATGCACCAGTCTTCTAAATGTCTCTGTGCTTTTTACCTCTGCCCCCTACAGTCTGTTCTGCACAGGACAGTGAGAATAATCTTTTTAAAATGTACAATCATGTCACTTCTCAATTCAAAATTTGCCACTTGCTTCCTAGCTCTTACAGAGGAAGATCTGAAGTCTTCCAGTGGCCTACAAGGCCTTCCCTGATAGAACGTCTCCTTGCTTCTCTTCTGGGGTACAGGCCAGAAGGAGGAGAGGCTAAAAAGGGGCCCTTCTAAACCAAGTCAACTGTCTTTTTTTTTTTTAAGCAGCAGCAAGATTTATTGCAAAGAGCGAAAGAACAAAGCTTCCATAGAGTGGAAGGGGACCCGAGTGGGTTGCCCCCCAAGTCAACTCTCTTTCATCAGTCTTGCCCAAAGACCATCCCAGTACTTCTGTCACTTCACCTCACTGTCCAGAACTCAGACATGTAGCTGTAAGGGAGACTTGGACATTTTGCTGTAAGGGAGCAATGTACCCAGCTAAAAATGGCACTTTCTTATTAAGGTGGAGGAACAGGATGGATATTTTGGGGGGCAACCTTTGTCACCTAGAATAATGCCCTCTTTTGTTTTTTAAGTTTGTAGGACTGTTTGTCGATTCATTTAGGACCTCTAAACTGCTAGGTGTTTTGAGATCTTATGTCTGCCTTGAATAGATTTTATAGCCTCTTTTCTTGTTCTTAGATGACAAGTCAAAATTGGCAGGGTATCTGTCCCTACAAGCCTCCAACTTTATCTTCAGATGCTTTCTTTTAAACCGCTCTGGAAAGCCAGATTATCCTGGTGATAAAATTGTGTATAAAATAAAGGTAAATAACTGTTGAAGACATGAAAACTGTCCTTGTGAGTAAATCCATGGACATCAAGATCTCTATATTGATTATGTATAAGACATTTTTGTTTAATTTCTGGTTCTTCACTATTTCCTAATTATTTTTATCTCTGAAAGATAAGAAGTCTATTTTTTCCTTAATATAACCATAAGTTCATTACCATATTGAAAAGTGTAGTAAGTAATTCCAGCTACAGTCAGTATTCATATTTTTTCAATTGCTTTCTTGCTGCCTGCCTGCCTGCCTGCCTGCCTTCCTGCCTGCCTGCCTGCCTGCCTGCCTGCCTCCCTCCCTCCCTCCCTCCCTCCCTCCCTCCCTCCCTCCCTCCCTCCCTCCCTCCCTCCCTCCCTCTCTCCCTCCCTCCCTCTTTTTCTTTACAGTTGGCTTGTTCAAAGAGTGATCCAAACAGGGTCCACACATTGTATTTGCTATGTCTCTTTTGTCTCTTTTTATCTATAAGTTCCCCTCTCTTTTTTCCTTTTAATATACTGAAGAATTTCATTGTTGCTCTGTAGAATTAACAACATTCTAGGTTTGGCTGATTGAATCCTCTTGGTATTGTTTAGCCAGTTTCTTTGTCCCTTGTATGTGCTTAAATTATCTCTTATTTGGTCAGTGGAAGCCCTTTCAAATTGGCTTCTAAATCCTTTTGACATGGCTTCAGTCATCTTTGGTAGCTTCCTTGCTTTTACCATGTAGAGCCTGACAATTTGAGGTTGTCAGCTAAGTGAACTTGAGATAAGTGTATGTGATTGAGCTTTGTATGTCAATCCAAATATTTGCCAGCTTTCTATTATTTTCCTCCTTCTTCTTCCAGTAAGGAGTAAGATTCAGCATTATTTGCCTTTCGTGTACTGTAAATTATTACTATATAGGTAGTGTGGAATCTAAGACAGTGTTCAAATTCAGGTCTAGGTTGACTTAATTTCTCTAAGGTCTTACTTAATAAGTTACTTTGTAGGGATAATTTCATTCATTTTGAAATTATACATATTCAGATCTTAGGTTGCAAGAATGGGTTTCCTAAGCTTTAATAAACCTTATATAGAAACAGATACTCTTCATTAAAAAATGTTTATGCTGCATATTAAGTAAAACATCAGGAGAAACTGATGTCCTGTAGCTAAAGATGGTCTGAACCATATCTAAATATAAGATTGTACTATATAGGCTTTTTTGGGTTGCAAGGAATAGAATCACATCAGATTATATTTTGTGATGAGGGTTTGCTATGTGGATTCTTGGCGAGTGTGAGAGCCCAGAAACCCCCCATCTACTCCTTGGATAAGTGGAATGTTATTTGTAGAATTCATGGCTGTGACCCATCTTCTCTCTTTAAATATCTACTACTGATGTTTCTATCACTGTTACTGCTGACCTCCCTTTGATTACCTCATAGCTGTGCTTACAAATAACATTTGCACTGATCTACTCTCCTTGTCCCTTTCTGTGGGTCTCCCATTTAAACTCCTTGAGAGAGAACCCAGTGGGTTGAGTAGTCGCTGGCCAACATAGAGCGTCCTTGGACAGAGTTCCTGTCTAAGTCATCTTATAAGGTGCAGCTGCTAGTTTTCCTCATCTGCCCTGTAGATGATTGTCCTTGACACAGTTGCTGATCCCTTGTCTAAGTGGCTGAGTGTGTAGAGTCTTAAGATACAACACTTAGAAATTTATGAGGTGTTGTGTGTGGCCAAATTGCCTGGAAGGGAACTTTGAGTGTGGCAGGCCATCAAAGTGTCTAGGATACAGTTGTTCTTCAAAATAGCTAATTACTTCCATTTTTGTTAAAAGTAAGGGCAAGGAGACCATAACCTTGCCCTTAGTTTGAAGAATGGAGTCAGCATGTGGAGGGATCTCTAAACCCATTTTTTTTTCTCCTACAAATCAACTAAGCTTGTTATATTCCTTGAAGAAAGCCAATTGATTAAATAAAATATTTAGAAGTTTCAGAAGAGTAGGCATAAAAGTTTCTTATCATCTACCAAAAAAGTCAAAGAATTATAAGTATGAATCAGGAACATCATTCTGAACCGCAGCTTGCATGTGTGGTATATTTTGAAGAAAAGATTGCTCCTTTCAATTTTCTGAAATCTGTTTTTAAACATTTTTTGTTTGTTTTTTACCAAATGTATTTTTTTTTGCCTTTGCTTGTTTCTAGGAATTCCATATAAGCAACTGACTGTTGGAGTCCCCAAAGAGATATTCCAAAATGAGAAGCGAGTGGCATTGTCTCCTGCTGGCGTTCAGAACTTGGTCAAGCAGGGTTTTAACGTTGTCGTGGAATCGGGTGCGGGCGAAGCTTCCAAGTTCTCAGATGATCACTATAGAGCGGCAGGTGCCCAAATCCAAGGGGCAAAGGAAGTGCTGGCTTCTGATTTGGTGGTCAAAGTAATTATTCCTTTTTCCTCTCCCATTTACAGCATGCTGACTTTTTGAAATCTTTTCATAGAAAAATTAAATTACTTTATCTGGAGTTACACCTTTTCCTATTTTCAAACAGTGTATTTTTCTCAAAGAAATGACTGCATGTTGTCATATTTTTCATGCTCCAGTAAAACTTTTATCAGACAGTATGATCTATGTTTAACCATGAGGAGAGAAAAAGTGATCTTCATTTTTACATTTGCTATATGGACGTTTTCTTTTAATTGGCTAGGAAAAATTTGTTCTACATGGTCCATATATATCCAGAATACCCACACGTGAACATTTACTGCTAGAATGGAAAGAAGGTATGGAACTTAGTCTGGGACTAAATGTTCAGTGATCTTCTGACACCTGAAGGCACAATGATTTACACTGACATACGTGCTATTTCTAGAGAGGGCATGACTTTTGGAGAAAGCAGCTTTGGGCTGAGTGGCGAGTAGCTTTACCTACTCTAAAATAAGTTCTTAAGGTAATATATAACAGAAATCTATATACTAAATGACTTGAGAATTAAAATATTAAATCAAAAATCCTTTAGAGAAAGGGGGAGAGACTGTATCAAGGGTCTAGCATAGATGATAACTAGAGTTGAGCATTAAATTAAATGCTAAGCCTCCTGCAACCAAAGCAAACAGGGAAGTAACTCATTTTTTCAGGAGATACAGCTTTTTTCTACATTAATTTCTATGAGGTATCAATCACATAGTTTTTTTATTTCCTTACATAAAGCCCACTGAATAACTTGACAGGATCCTAACACTTGACAGGTGGTTTTTGCTAAAGTTACAAAACCAATTTTTGCTATTGAAAGTTAATAGTAAAATTTGTGGCATGGGGGGTTAACTGTAACTCAGCTAAAGCTTTTTAAAGGTTTAAGTTTACAAATACTTGGTGATATAACTAGATATATAGTAAAATTACTTAGAGAAAAAAGAAAAGTGTAATTCATTCTCATATATATTCTAGGGATCATCTTTTGAGATGTCTTGAAAAAGCCCTATAAGGGTGTGCTTACATTTTGGAAGTGCTATGTGTTCCTTTTAGGGATTCACAATGTATATAAGCAGTTAATGGTGTGCTCAGAAATCCTATAACATAGAATATTGTATGACTTTATACAGTACTAGCATTAACAAACTTCTTGATCTTGGGGGCCTCTCGTTTGAGCCAAGTCTGTTAATATCCTGAGGAGCGCATTCAGGGCAACATTCTATTGGCTTGACTTACTCAGATGACAACGGTCTCAGCTGAGCATTTGATAGGGACCAGTAGAATCAATTCAGAGTTGTTTTCTAACTTTTACTAAATCTATGTTATAGATTTTCTTGGAGGAAAAGTAGACCTTGTCAGAGAGCCTTAATTAAAGTCCAGAACCTAGAAACATATGCATCACCAGATCAACAACTGAAATGGGAATAGCAGACAAAGGTGTCTCATAGGTAAATTGAGGTGAAATGCTGTGAGATAAACTTATTGACCCAATGTTTGTGTTTGTATTTAAAACATAAGTCCCAGAGGCTGTGTTTTCTGTGTTTACTTGCCTAAAAGCACTATTGCTAACTAGGAACTAATGAAATGGGATATTTTATTTGAAGGTTGATTTTAAACTTGGATGTAAAACATTTTAAAATACATTTAAAATACAGTTTTAAAAATTTGGCTTTAAAAAGTGGATATTGGAAACTTTCAAGCATATGGAGTGTATATTCATTGACTTAGTTGATACTTCTTAATGTAACAGAATATATTGTAGCTTTTGGCTTAAACCCAATTCAGCAAGGTTACTAGTGTGAATTGTGTTCATCTAATAAATAGTCATCTGGAATTTTAAAGTGACATAAATCTATACTTAGTTTTAGTTTATGATGTTCTTAATGTCTCATCACTCCAAATATTCATGCTTGCCAAAATTAGCAAGGACTGAATCTTGCTCGAAGGATTGAACACACAACAAAACTTCCTGTCTATTTATTCTAATATCTGTTAATTTTACCAGGGTAATAAGTTTTGGGGACTGCAGGTTTGCTGTAGAACTTCCATATATTTTTTCACCTCTCTGCAGTTAATTGTCAAACCAGTCTCAGTATTTTGTATTTCCCAGGTGTGTGTGCCCTTTACTCAGAGCAGTCCACAGGTCATTAGGCAGGGGATAGATGGTATACCTCTGTGTGTGCCTTATATTGTTTAAGAATTTAGTCAGAAATTATTGATGGAAGATTTATTTCTGGAGTATTATTTCAGTCATGGCATATTATCTAAGTTTTCCTGTTTGCTTAAAAATATGATTAAAGTATTTATATTTTTAATCTGTGACTTGATTTTTTCCCCAGGTGCGAGCCCCTATGGTTAATCCAACATTAGGTGTTCATGAAGCTGACCTTTTAAAGACATCGGGAACGCTGATTAGTTTTATTTACCCAGCCCAAAATCCAGAGTTGCTAAATAAACTTTCCCAAAGAAAAACTACAGTTCTGGCAATGGACCAGGTTCCAAGAGTCACAATTGCTCAGGGATATGATGCGCTAAGCTCCATGGCCAACATTGCGGGGTAGGTTATTTTCCATTTCAATTGAACGAAAGTGCAATAGTGCTACAGAAACCTTCACACTGTAGCTCTTCTGTCTTACAGTGATTTTATTTGTAATTATTGTTGGAGATTACAGCCTTTTGAGAGTATTTAAATTATTTTTGACTCATTTTATTGTTTTACAGTAATTAGATAGGAAATGAACTCTATTTATATTCCTTTTTAATCTTAATGAGTAGAAGAGTAGTAATGTTTCCATCCACCAAAGCAAATAGCTGTCAGATTATTTGTATGAGGAACACACTGTATTTCATAAAAGTGTGTGTACATGTATATGTAAGGTTGAAGTTACTGTTTTTATAGGTCAAAAATGGTTGAATAGTGACAATTTCATGTGGTTAAATTAATATGCATATATTTGTGGATTTGCCGTCTTAATTAGGTTTTGCTTAGGTAAATTTATAAAATATTTAAAGAATAGGAAAAAGGTCTGGACTAGAGGAAGTTTCATCTGATGTCAAAACCCATATTGATAACTGAGGGCTATGTCTTCTACCTTTAAGGTCAAGATGGTAATAAGCTTCATTTGCCCAATAGCACTAATACATTCTCTGTTGATTGCCTGGAGTACTATGTTGAGAAGGATTCTAAGGCCCATTCTGCTTGGAGGAATGTGGCTATGATTGAGTAATCATGCCTGCCATGGGTGAGGGACAGGAATAGCTACATGAAAGCAGTGTACTGCTGACTTTGCCTTAAAGGGTGGGAACAATCTGGAAATGGGATAAGGCTTATGAATCAACTTCTCTAAGAAACTAATTAAATTAGATTTTAATCATGAAAACTATTAGTAGTTGAGAATTTGCTAATATTAATGAGGCACAAAGAAAATAACCTTTTTAAAAAAACAGTGCATAAAAAGACACTAACATGACTAACATGAATAAAGCCTTTTATAGCCTGACACCTAAGCAGAAAGTTTTCTTAGGTTTTATATTTTAGCATAGGAAATATGTCATAGATTCTACTTTGTGTTTTAGCTGCACACTTTTAAATTTATTTAGCCTGTAAGGGAGTTATATTATGCAATGTGTGACTTAAAATTTTATCTAGAAAATGTATAATGTAAAGTTTTAAGGGTGCTGTTGATTCTGAAATACACATATGTGAAAGAATATCAAAACCAGTCGCTCTAGATCAAGTTGTTTTAGCTGTTGAATCTTTTGAGCAAATGAAATATTATGAGACAATATAAATAAATCCAATAAGAGCTGAGTAGCTTTGGGTACACTGAGTATGGCAGGATTGTGCAGAAACATTCCTACTCTCCATCTCATCCACTATGGCCCCAGATTTGTCTGAAGTTTAAGCCATCAGGGACCCAGGGATCACAATTTGAGGAATCACTCTTTTATGTCCTGAGCTGATATATGCAGAGAGCGTAGTGTGAAAGGAATCATCTAGTATACATATCCATACAATGTATGATAAATCATTATCCATCTCATTCATACACACAGCCATATTACAGTGAAGATGTGCTACTTCCACTTGATTACTGTTCATTCTGAACTTTTTTGCTGTCATGAAGAAAATGTCCAATTTATTACTTTTTTCACTATCAATGTTTCCTTGTACATTTCCTGTGTAATCTCCTTTTATTATTTATTTTTCAGAATAGCAACTGAATCTTTTAGAGCATTAATTCCACAATTAATTTCTTACAGTGGCCTTTGAATCTTTGTCATATTTGCCCATTAAAAATTGCTGTCATTTGAATTCAGGAGAGCAACAGATACTGTAATCTCTAAAGTATTGTTTTTTGCTCCAGTGTGATTAACTTAATAATGGTGACTTTATATGTTTTTGCATCAATTATTGTATCAAGTATTATTATGTAAAAATATGATCAGGGAGAAGATTTTCTTGTCACCTAGCAGGGGAGTTTTAATAGTTGCTTTATAATATTGAGCCAGTGTATATATTACCAAGTAAGAATGCAAAAGTGCCTTTTACATATAAAATGCTATGAAAATGAAATTAGTGTAGCATGTTAAAAATATCCTGTTAAAGAAAAGATGATGCATATTATTTGATTTATTAAATAGTTTGTTTCTTTGGCTAAAACACTTAATATTCACTGAGCATTTTCTATGTGACAGGATTTATGCGAAGTGTTTCACCTGCGTTATCTCATTTAGTCCTCACGACCCTAAAAGATAGATGCTTTTTGTCCTTACTTTATAGATGAGGAAACCAAGGTTTAGAAAATTTTAAAAATTTGCCCAAGGTCACAAAGGTAATCAGTCAGAGAACTAGGACATGAACTAAGATCAGTATATCGGAAAATCCCATACTTTGAACCATTAGAGATCAAGGGAAGTGTTTCTTCTGTTCTCCGAGGTTGAAATCTTATTTTGTACAAGCCTATGGCTGACCTAATTTTTTTTTATTTTAAGGATTTCCCCCCCATTACCTAAGCACTATCCAGTCATCAAACAATATTTGGACTATATAGTAAAGTAAGTGTGAAGGATGTATAGTCCTAGTACCCAAAGAAAACCATTGTTAGTATTTTCCTATCTTTCTTTCATTACATTTTCTATTATGTTCTACAGTACTTGTTATGAAGAGGGTGGGTGCATAATGGATAAGAGAGTGCCTCTGTAGGCAGACTGCCTGTGTTAGACTTCTGGCTCTACCATTTACTAGCTGAGTGACCTTAGGCAAGTCTCTCAATCTGTATCTCAGTTTTCTCACCTATGGGATGAAGACAGTAATTGTACCTTTCCATAGGCTTGTTGTGCAAATTAAAGGAGCAAGTGTATATACAACACTTAGAACTGTTTTTGACACATAGTACATACTACATAAATATTAGCTATTATTCTTTGACAAAACTTCATTGATGACTTATGATGATATGTGAGTCTGAGATCTCTCCTTTTATGGAATTATTTATTTATTTATTTATTTATTTATTTTTAAAGTTATAAGGCTGTTGTCCTAGCAGCAAATCATTTTGGACGTTTTTTTACTGGTCAGATCACAGCTGCTGGAAAAGTTCCTCCAGCTAAGGTAGGTACAACTTTTAATGTTTCTTTATAATATGCATTGATTAAAGGAAAGGGTATGTATAGTCTTAAAATACAGTTATTTAAAAATTTTTATATGTTAACCTCACTGATGACTTTTTGGTGTGTATAAATATTTCACGAAACCTCAAAGCTTAACGTTTAAGATTGCTAGAAAAAAATGAACTTTGACTTTCTGAAAGTTCTAGTCTTTTCTGTTTTTTGACTTTACTAATTTGAATTTTTAAAAGAATTTTGGATAACTTGTTCTCTGTAGCCTATATATTATTAATTTTTTAAAAAAACTTTCAAGATACCATTCAGCAGATTCTGGGTTTCTCAATTTTTGCAACATTTTGGCACATATACAAGGTATTTTTGGTTTCTTCACTTCTTGTCAATTTTTGGATCAAGAAGACAGGAAATGGGAGGTGGTGTAATCAGAGTATTTGGCAGAGAGAAATGGTGCCAGTTTCTTTAATCCACACTGAAAGCAGAGAGGAGCAGTTAACGATGAGAGGTGACGATGGCTTGCTGAAAGAATAGGAGGTCATATTGTGATCCTTCAATCCTATGTACACTCAGTAACAATGGAAACCCTGAGGCTAGGTGTCTTAGTCCGTTTTGTGTTACTAAAAGAGAATACCTGAGACTGGGTAATTTATTTTAAAAAAGAGGTTTATTTGGCTCATAATTCTGGTAGCTGGAATTCAAGATTTGGCAGCTGCATCTGGTGAGGGCCTCAAGGCAGCTTCAACTCATGGTGGACAGTGTAAAGGGAGAAGGCGTGTGCAAAAAAGATCACATGGTGAGAGAGGAATCAAGAGAGAGAAACTGAGGGAGCCAGGCTCTTCTATTAACCCCCAGAGTGAGAACTCAGCCCCCCACTCCCAGGGAGGGCATTAATCTGTTCATGGGAGATCCACTCCCATGACCCAAACACCTCCCACTAGGCCCCACCTCCCAATATTGCCACATTTGGGATCAAATGTCAACATGAGTTTTCGTGGGAACAAAGCACATCCAAACCACAGCACTAGGTACAGGAAACCTGACTTTAAATGTGATCATTTACCTACCTGTAGGTTACAGGTTAACTGGTGCTTCCTGCTCTTTTTTTTTGAGACGGAGTCTCACTCTGTCACCCAAACTGGAGTGCAGTGGCATGATCTCGGCTCACAGCAAGCTCCACCTCCCGGGTTCATGCCATTCTCCTGCCTCAGCCTCCTGAGTAGCTGGGACTACGGGCGCCGGCCACCACGCCCAGTTAATTTTTTTGTATTTTTAGTAGAGACAGGGTTTCACCATGTTGGCGAGGATGGTCTCGAACTCCTGACCTTGTGATCCACCCGCCTTGGCCTCCCAAAGTGCTGGGATTACAGGCTTGAGCCACCATGCCCGGCTGCTTCCTGCTCTTAAGTACTTTGTTATATAAAGCCCAGAGTTCTCACACAAAATAAATCTCCTGGAAAAAAATTAAAACAAAAGCAAATAGTAGCTTTGAGAAATTATATTGTTTTGAAAAACAGGCCAGGTGAAAAAAATGGCAAGCGGTTTAAGTGGAGGCCAGAATACTTAGCAAGAAAGTGTGAGCAAACAACACAGAAGTGAGATGTAAAATGATTAAATTTTGACTTCTTTCTCAGGATCATACAAAAATGTCTGGCATGCATAGTGGCCAGAAGTTCGATGCTGTTCTTAAATTGACTGAATGCTTTGATGCACAAGTCTACTACTAATTTTGGTTATAATCTTTCTAGATATATGTGGAAGTTGAGAGAAAAGCTGTGAATAAAAGATATTAAAAAGTGAAACAAAAGAGGCTTAAAGAAAAGAGAATCAGCCTTTAAAAGGTGGAAAAGTGACTATCTTTATTGAAAATTTAAATTGCAGCTTAAGGGACTTTGGTTACATGACAGAAATAGTTTTCTGAAATTGAAGGCACTGGTACAGCTCATTAAGGTGGATTGCATAATACTGTCTTTTATTTGGATTTCCTTTAAACATGGAGGGTTCTTACCTGTCTAGAACAAGTTTGTTCAAGCCGCAGCCTGTGGGCCACAAGTGGCCCAGGACGGTTTTGAATGCGGCCCAACACAAATTTGTTAACTTTCTTAAAACATTATGTGATTTTTGTTGCCATTTTATTTTTTTGGCTCATCAGCAATTGTTGGTGTTAGCTAGTGTATTTTATATGTGGACCAAGACAATTCTTGTTCCAGTGTTGCTCAGGGAAGCCAAAAGATTGGCCCCTGGCCTAGATTGAATGAAAATCAATCAGTTGAAGGCTTATGATATGCGAGGCATTGTTCTAGGAGCTGGGGATATGGCATGAACAAGACAAAATTCCTGCTGCATAAAACTTACACTCCAGTGGGGGTCATAGTGAGGAGACAAAAGATCAAATAAATACCTGAGATAATTTTATTTTATTATTATTATTATTTTTGACTTGGTTTTTTTTTTTGGAGGCAGGGTCTCACTCTGCCTGGAGTTTTCACTCCAGGCTGATCTGGAACTCCTGAGCTCAAACAATCTTCCTGTCTTGGCCTCCCAAAATTTTGGGATTACAGGCATGAGCCACTGCACCTGGCCATGAGATAATTTCACACAGGAAAAAAATGAACCGGATGATGTGACAGTAATGGGCACAGGCCACTTTAGTAGAGTGATGGGGAAGCTTCCTCTGACCTTTGAGGTGAGATTTGAAGCATGGAAGAAGGAAACAGGAGTTTAAGGATTCCAAGCATTTAGGATTCCAGTATTTAGGTTCTGGAAAAATAAAGAATACCATTGGTCTTGGAGTGTGGTGAACAAGATGAAGAGTGATCTGAGATCATGTTGGAAAGGAAGGTCTAGGCTGGATCATGTGGGTCCTCTCTTCTAGGTCATGTTATAGACTTTGGATTCTCCTGCAGGTGAGGGAAATGTTTGGTTTAGGATTTAAAAAAATCATGTGGCTGTTCTGTGGCGGAATGGATAGTAGGGTGAAGGCAAGATCTGTCAGCAATTGGTTGCACCTGGGATGATGGCGGCACCAGAAATGTAGAGAAAGGTGAAGGATTTTATCTGGATTAGGGATGATCTTTGGGAGTTAAAACCAGTACTACTTGTTGATGAACTGGAAATGGAAATATGTGCAAAGGGAGGAGTTGATGAATTCCCCATTTTGGCTTAAACAATTGTGCATAGTTACTGCCTTTACTCAGATAGGGAAGGCCAGAGGAGGGGCAGGTTATATGAGTGAACACGAACATTGTTCCTAAAGTTATTTCCTTTCTCCTGCCCTTTCCCATACTATTTCTTTTTTTAAAAAAGTTTTTATTTCTTATTTTTTAATAGAGACAGGATCTCACTATGTTGCTCAGGCTGGTCTTGAGCTCCAAAGCTCAAGGGATCCTCCTGTCTTGGCCTCCCAAAGCGCTGGGATCACAGGCCTGAGCCACCTGCCTGGCCCCGTACTATTTCTTGAGCATATGCCTACGGTGTAACAGTTAGCAGTAAGTGCTTCGGTTAGATTCCATTGTTTAATATAACAACAGTCTGAGAAGGCACTTTGATTGCTGTATTGCAGATGATAAGCAGCTTGCCGAAGATCACCCAGAACTAGTTAGTAACAGAGTCAGGATTTTGACCTAAGCTCTCTGACTCTTATTCACTGTGTCTTTTTCTTTACTCCATGCTTTAGAGAGAAAAAGTAAATTTCGATAGTAAGATCTGCTGCTTTTGTGCGATTCTGCTTTTTTAAATTATGGGTTTTTTTTTTTTTTGTTATGTCTTGATTCAGGATAACTTGGCCAAGTCCTGTGACTTTTACTTATTTTTATTTACTTTTTCTTTCTTTCTTTTTTTCTTTCTTTAAGTGGTGATGGAGCTTCTGTGTGGAAGAGGTTGGTGCTTTGGAGCCTAGAGCCTGCTTATTCCCTCTGGTCACTCTTTGCCCCATTTCCTATAGACTTACCCCTGTCCCCAAACACAGCACCAAACACCCCATTATCAAGATCAATTCACATGACCTCTGAGACACTGCCCAGAGCTCACTGGAGCACAGTCTGACTAGCCTAGTCTTTGTAAAGGCAGAAGGACATGTGGGCATGATGGGTGGGTGGCAATTTGTAAGCTTCACTGATTCTGTGGGTGGCATTTTTTTTCTACAGGAACAAAGTGTTGCTTTCAATTGACTGTTTATGGGATATATAACAGGACTTTACTCTGGAAGGCCCGTTCCAGACTGGAGACAATGTTGTTCTTACTTTGTTTCTTAGAAGGCGGGGGTAGGGGGAGACTTGTTTCTGAGGAATTCTTTGGTTCTCTTGTTGCTGATCCTTCCATGATTAGGGACATTAGTTACATTGCTTCAGACTTACGGAGAGTTGCTCAAAATGGTTCAGAATTGTGGTTGCTCATCAGCTGTTCCTTTCAGAAGCATTTTGGCTGAAAATAGATGTTGGGGTAGATGGTTCACCAATGTTGTACCCATCTTTGAAATGTGTTTTGATGTTTGATGAACAAAGAAAAACCTTATAATTTGATAGGGTAAAGGTAGTTAGAATGCCACACTGGGACTTTTAGTAGAAGGAACTTTTAGACAGTGGAAAAGAATCTGTTAATCTTCAACATACGTAATACTGATCATGCTTAGGTAGTTTTACACAGATATTCTGATTATTAGGCTATTTTTAGTGAATTGTTGTTGGCCTTTGCTAGCAGTTGTTTCTTTGATAAAATTTCAAGATCAGTGGTGGTTCAGTTAAAGAATAGTCTATGTACTCCATACAGTTACTAAGGGCTGATCATCATTATCATCATCTGCACCGCCATTTATTGATGCTAAACTTATACTAGGCACCAATAATTGTTAGCTGATGATTTTTCATTATTAGTTGATAATGAGCCTTAACACATAACTGGGTCTGTCTTCTAGATTCTGATAGTTGGTGGTGGTGTTGCTGGGCTTGCTTCTGCAGGCGCAGCAAAGTCGATGGGTGCAATTGTTCGAGGATTTGACACAAGGTGAGTGCTTTACTAGTGACTGATGTTAAGGTAAAAACATTTTGTTTCAGGGGCATATTATGATTGCCTTAAAACTTGTAAATTGAAGTAGCACATTGCAACTGGTCTATAAGCTCTTTCCATTTAAAAATGTTTCCACTTTTTAAAAGTTAATGCAAAGTGAAAATGTATTACTTAAACTAACAACTCACAGCTCTGTTTTCTTGGGTGGATTGACAGTGGGACCAGAATTCTTTCTATCCTGAGTTTCTAACATGTTGCTTTACCTATTTCTGTTCAGAATGCTTTTAGGTACTAGTTAGGGCATAAACAAAGATGTTTGTGAATCTGAAGAAAGAGTAAAATAGCAGACTGAGTTGGGGGCATGCCCTACTGTGAATGAATAGAAGCAAATAAAGCTGACTGGCACTTCACCTGACTAGCAACGCATGAATTATTTATGCTGCATTATTTATGCTTCCTGTGTTTTATGCTAAGATAGAGCTGCATATATTTTTCTGATAATTTTTGAGCCCCTGGGTGAAAGTACTTGGTTATGTATACTGTGTATTTCTTTAATGCAGACATATACACATTTTCCTAGATTGTCTTTAAAGAGAAGTTTGATTAAAATTCTTCTTCATTTCAGAAGACACTAGACACTGGATTTTATTAAATGTCAGTCGAGTACAGTTAATATGTGTTTTAATAATTTTTGAGGTTGAAAAATGTAGTCATTTATTATCAGCTGAGGGTACTGGAGGAATACTACTACTGTTAATCTTGAATATAGAATGATCAAAAAAGAAAAAAGCAACCATTCAAAGTTGGAAGAATGTGACTTTTCAGAGTAAAGAATGTTCCATAGAATATGGTTAATAGTCTTTATCTAGAGTTAAAGTGATATACTGATAAAAAGCTGTCCTGCTGAAATGAGAAAATAAGGCATTTCCAAAGTAACCAGGACACAAACCAAGGATAGCTAGAGTTAAGCATGCCATTGATCCTGTCATTTTATTTTTACTGTTTGTTGATGTGAAGTTTTCTCAAGACCTCCAAGCCCATAGAAAGCCGGTCGTTTAAGTTTTCATTGTAGTGGACAGTTGTATTAAAATGGAAATGTATGTATTTGACCTAAAGGTGATTTGAAACTTGGTGGTGGGTCAACTACTGAGAATTTAGTATATTGATGTCATTTTTTAGATTGTGTACAGAATCAACAGCTAGAATATGGCTGTTGCTTATATTAGAAAAATACAAAAACTCAATTTTTCTTTATAATTTATTAAGTTTGTTATACAGGTATCTCAAGTGTACAATGAAGAAAGATGTGGCTGAAGTGATTTAATACTTTTCTAAGAATTATAGCTCATTAGTTACTCTAGTCACTATTTTGAGATGGGTTTGGTTTCATATTATAAATATGAAATCCAAATGTATTGGAAAACATACTTGATTTTAAATTCTTGTTGGAAGATTGAGTGGTATGTATTTTCAGTTAAATATCCTAAAAACTTACAGACAGCTCATTGCCCAATGGTATTTAAATGGTCTGATTTTTGAATTCTTTCAAACAATAACTAGGAGATACCCCTCTTAGCAATAGTGATTATCTTGCCTAATGCCTGTATCACAAAGTTTAAATATATAAAATCCTTGCTTTCTTTCCTATCATAAAATAGTACATGATTATTCTTCCAATTCAGAAAAATGTGAAAAAGCAAAAGAACAGAAAATAAAATACCTTAAAGTCTCACTGCCTAGAGATTTTTTTTATGTGTTTCCTCATCTACACATTAATTAAAAATGTAATTTTACTGTTCCATTTATCTTTTTTCAATTAACAGTAGATCATGAAGATCTTTCCTTACCTATAAATGTTTTTAGTGGCTGCAGAAGATTCCATTGTATAGAGAAGTACAGCAATTTATTTAACTAGGCCTCATTTTTTCCTATATTTAAACAATACTCTGTAGGTCAATATACATATACATGTACATACAGTAAGCCCTCTATCCATGTTCTATTATCTGTGGGTTCAACCAGATCAAAAATATTCAGAAAAAATGATTGTGTTTGTACTGAGCTAGTACCAATTTCATTTTTCTTGTCATTATTCTCTAAACAGTATGGTATAACAACTATTTACATAACATTGACATTTATTAGGCATTATAAATAATCTAGAGATGATTTAAACTATTTGGGAAGATGTATGTAGGCTATGTGCAAATACTACACTGTCTTTTATAAGGGGCTTGATCATCCGTGGATTTTGATATCTCAGGGGGATCATGGAACCAATTCCCCATGGATACTGAGGGATGACTTTATATCTGAGAACATACATTTATGGAGATATCTCATTATTTCCTTAGATAAATTCTAAGGAAATATTGGAGTCAAAAGATATACACATTTTAAATGCTAATATGTTATAATGTTTTTAAATTATGAGATTATTTTATGGGCAAAGATATAACTACAAAGATTTAGAAATAGCTTATATTTCTAATGATGCATATTCATTATTGAAAAATAGAGAGAAACATAAGGATGAAAGTGAAAATACCTTTTATTATTCTATCAGCCAGATATAATTGCTAGTGATATTTTGGTGTAATTTCTTATAGAAATTATATATATATAACTTTAGAACAAAATTTGGATTATTTTATATACATATATGTACGTGTGTATATATGTATATGTGTATATATAATATATATGTCTGTATACACACATATACACACATATATGTATGTGTGTATATATATAACATATAAATACAAATATAACATTTTGAATTCATCTAATTCTTATTAATATTGGTAGACAATTCTGAAGCTTTTTAAAGAACTATATCCCTATGGCTGCCACAAATGGAACACCAACTCAGATTGGCTTAAACCATTAGAAAATGTATTATTTCTTCTAACTGAGAATCCAGGGGAATGACTTCCTTTTCACATTAGAGTGAGATGCTCCTCCGTGCTATCAAGGACCAGTTTCTGTCACTCCTCTCTGCTGTCCTTGGCTTTGTCTTCCTCCTAAGGCTGATTCCACTTGTGGTTGCAACTTTACCTCCAGGGGGCAATCTGGGCTACCAGATTCCTTGCTCAAGCCAGCAGAGGGAGAACCTCTTGCTCAACCATGGACTGTATGTCCTACCCTTTATGCATACTCTTGAACATGATGGTTGCTAGGGATTTATTGGCTCAGATCACGGTTTCCCAAACTTCCCTGATGACAAGGATGAACTGCAGCTCTTGCTAAAAATAATATAGCATCTGGCCTGCTTGCTGGAGATTATAATTCACTGGGTCTGGGAAGGGGCCTGGGAATTTGAATTTTTAACAAGTACCCTGAGTGATTATTGTCATTAGGGGGGTTTGAGATTTACATAGTGGAATGGATATTGATGAGTTACATGCACGTCCACCACAGAACTGAGGTGTTTGTTGGCTCTGGTTTTCCAACCAGGAGACAGTACTTGGGTAGCATTTATTTATTTATTTAAAACTGAATTTATTTTTATATAATTTAAATGTGTTGGCTTTTCACATTTTACCCTTTACTACTATTTATAGGTTACTTTTTGCAAACACAATTTAATAAGGACTGGTTGGGGGGTAAAAATCACTTTATTAGAATAATTTTACATATAAAGAGTTATTTTTGTGGGAAAGGTCTCTAGTAAGAACAAATTCAGAATATTTACAAGTGAAAAACCTCATCTTGAGTGATTTGAATGATATCAAATCCTGATGTGTATGAGGTATCACATCATCATCCACATCGGGGTCATAAGGAACACAATTGATTACTGGAGTTGGCAATTGTGAAATCGCTTTTGCAACTTAACTAAGTAGAAGTTGGAATTCTCAGTAGTTTTTTTTCTTTCAGAAAAGAATATTCTCATAAATATGTTACTTGCCTTTAGAAAAAAATTGGAACAATTAAGTACGAAATCAAAGGGACTGTTGACTTTTGAATATATAGTTTGTTGTTCTTAAAAAGGTATATGTAAATGATGATCTTGACTTCTTTATTAGGGCCTGAAATAACTACTCTTTCCACTTTAACAATCACCCTAGAGCTGCAGCTTTGGAACAGTTCAAGTCTCTTGGTGCTGAGCCCTTGGAGGTGGACTTGAAGGAATCTGGTGAGGGACAAGGAGGATATGCAAAAGAGATGTCCAAAGAGTTCATTGAAGCTGAAATGAAACTCTTTGCTCAACAATGCAAGGAGGTAGACATCCTTATCAGCACAGCACTTATTCCAGGTATGCCATTAAGTAAACGGTTATTTTAAAAGCACTTTTACTCTTTTTTTTTTAAAAAAAGCGAGAGTGAATGATTGCTTAACATTTGAATTTCTTTAAGGAAGGATCTAGTACTTTCTATTATAAAAGTACTAGAAAACGAGAAAATATATGACAAAATTCATAGTCATTAATAATTTTCTTCAAGTATTTTTTCTGTGAAAAATTTTTTTTTTTGAGATGAAGTCTTGCTCTTGTTGCCCAGGCTGGAGTGCGGTGGCATGGTCTCAGCTCACTGCAACCTCCGTCTCCTGGGTTCAGGCGATTCTTCTGCCTCAGCCTCCCAAGTAACTGGGATTACAGGTGTCCACCACCACGTCTGGTTAATTTTTGTGTTTTTAGTAGAGTCGGGGTTTTGCCATGTTGGCCAGGCTGGTCTCAAACTCCTGACCTCAGGTGATCCGCCCGCCTTGGTCTCCCAAAGTGCTGGGATTACAGGCGTGAGTTACCACGCCTAGCCCTTTTGTGAATTTTTATATAAATTCATAGATTATACTGTGTGTACAATGTTTTTTTTTTTTTCCCGAAGAATAAAACACCATTTATTTAGAAAAGATTATTATTACTATTATTTTCTCTGCAACTTAAACAACTTCAATAGCTTTTGGGGAGCAGGTGGTGTTTGGTTGCATAGAAAAGTTCTTTAGTGGTGATTTCTGAGATTTTGGTGCACCTGTCACCTGAGCAGTATACACTGTACACAATGTTTAGTCTTTTATCCCTCACCCCCCCTCCCACTCTTAACCCCTGAGTCCCCAAAGCCCATTATATCATAGCTTAGCTTCCACTTTTAACAATGTTTAGTTTTTAATTCCTGAGTTACTTCACTTAGAATAATGGTCTCCAACTCCATCCAAGTTTCTGTGAATGCCATTATTTTGTTCCTTTTTGTGGCTGAGTGGTATTCCATGGTGTGTGTATATATGTATATGTATGTTTATCTACTCGTTGGTTGATGGGCATTTAGGCTGGTTTCATATTTTTGCAACTGTGAATTGTGCTGCTATAAACATGTGTATGCAATGTCTTTTCTATATAATGACTTCTTTTCCTCTGGGTAGATACCGAGTAGTGAGACTGCTGAATCAAATGGTAGTTCTACTTTAGTTCTTTAAGGAATCTCCATGCTGCTTTCCATAGTGGTTGTACTAGTTTACATTCCCTCTAGCAGTGTAAAAGTGTTCCCTTTTCACTACATCCATGCCAACATCAGTTATTTTTTGATTTTTAAATTATGGCCATTCTTGCAGGAGTAAGGTGGTATCTCATTGTAGTTTTGATTTGCATTTCCATGATCATTAGTGATGTTGAGCATTTTTTCATATGTTCGTTGGCCATTTGTATATCTTCTTTTGATAATTGTCTATTCATGTCCTTTGTCCACTTTTTGATGGGATTATTTATTTTTTTCTTGCTGATTTGTTTGAGTTCCTTGTAGATTCTGGATATTAGTCATTTGTCAGATGCATAGTTTGTGAAAATTTTCTCCCATCCTGGGTTGTCTGTTTACTCTGATTATTTCTTTTACTGTGCAAAAGCTTTTTAGTTTAACTAAGTGCCATCTATTTGTCTTGGTTTTTGTTACATTTGCTTTCTGGTTCTTGGTCATGAACTCTTTGCCCAAGCCAGTGTCTAGAAGAGTTTTTCTGATGTTATGTTCTAGAATTTTTATCGTTTCAGGTCTTAGATTTAAGTCTTTGATCCATTTTTGAGTTAATTTTTGTATAAGGTGAGGGATGAGGATCCAGCTTCATTCTTCTGCATGTGGCTTGCCAATTATCCCAGCACCATTGCTTGATGTATGTACAATATTATATTCATAAGCAGGTTCCTCTGCTCAAACCCTTGATAAATTGATTGTTAATTTATTTACATTTTCTTTGTTAAGATACTACCTTCTCCATGTAGGAAATTCAAACTGTGGTGATAAATAAGAAAAAAAATACAGATCATTTGAAGTTCTACCAGAGAGATGACTGTTATTAATATTTTGATCATATTTTTCTATATATGTGAGAGAGAGGGGACTTTGTATGTATATGTATTTATGGAATTTTCAGTGTATATTTTTACTTACGGGAATGACCCTTTGTCAGTTTTAAATTATGTCCTTTGACATGTTTTCAGCCAAATTGTGAGCTATTTGATGGTAGGAATTACTTTCTAGTCCCTTTACAAATCTCTTTCTAAAGAGTATTTTGTACTCAGTGCATGACTGATGTCAAACCAATAAGTGTTTATTAATCAGTAAGCAGTAGCTTGATCTAACAAGATTTGGGAGTGAAGAAACTGTCCACCTTTTATAGTCTCACCTCTTCTCTTCACCTATCCTTTCCTTTTGTTATTGAATAATGAATACCATACTGACTCTAATTTTTTCCTTTCTGAAAGAAAGTGGGTCATATAATGAGAGCTTAAAGGGTTCTTGGTTGCTTATGTTAGATCCTAGTGAAGGAGCCTCACTTTCTCTGAGGTACTGTGGAGAATTAGAATTTGCTTTGTCATGAGGCTATGAAAGAGGAGAAACTCTCCTCCAGTAGCTTCCCCCACAACAAAAAACCTGGCTAATATAAACCCAAGGACAAAGAATTGATTGGCATCAGATCTGTGAGCTTGTTGGGGAAAACAAGCCTTCCAAATGTGTTTTTCTTTCTGTCCTCTGTTAACCCAGGTGATAGGTGAGCTCGTCTCTCCAGATAACCGCATCCCCCCAGAGCGGCTAGATGAAGCAGACAGGTAGGAGTCTGATATGGGGGTTTCGGCAGGGCTCAGGCAATGGGAGCATCTGTAAGTGTAGGAATGAGGCCTGTGGTTGGTTTCTGGAGGTGCATGCAGATCAGACAAACCCCGGACCCAGGATAGTGTTTGTGAAATCTGTCAGTGAAGACATAACTCAGGCACAAGCAGTGTCAGGAGAGCACTTCAGGATTCATCCTTTCCTTGTGTGGCAATGGCTCCTGGCTCAGCTGTTTCACAGGTGGTTCTGAGGAAGGAATGGGGTGACATATGCTGCAGCCACCATCTGACCTCTGAGAGGCAGCTGCGCATTAGCGGGGAAGTTATGAGAGGATTAGATGTAACAAGTGGCCAGTAGAGGGTGCTAAAACATTTACTCATGGAGTAAGCCATGTGGCTAGGAAGCTAGTTTTATTTAGTCAACTCATACTCTAAAGAGCTAGGGATAATTTGAATAGAGTATATAGATTTATTATTGATTACAGAGCTAGATGTCAGTGATAGTACTCAAGATTTAGTTTATAAACACATACTGTCTTTCAGGGCCTTCCCCTCTCCCCATAATATTTTATTTTTTATAAGTAGTTTATAGTTAGCATACTTTAGTAAAAGGTCAGACTGTATGACAGTCTTGAAGACTAGTTGAAGAAGTTTTATTAATCTGTTCCACTAAGCCTTTCTTGTTTTCTGAAGCCACGATCTGAAGATTAATGTGAACATTAAACTTACAGAAAGTCCTTGATCAGTACCTCAGCCCAGAGCTCACCCTCAAAAGGCTGGCTGAAAAAGGCCTTCAGTTTCTTTTGAAAAAAAAAAGGGAAGAAAGAAAAAAGTGAATTAGAATATTATATGGAAGAAGGTGATTTTTCTAAAGATCTTTCCTATCTCTGGGGCACTGAAAACGGAAAGCATGAGCATTTAACAAAAAATGACTGAAAGAGTACATGAAGGTACAAATGCTCTTTGGAAAACAATATCCTTGGCATTATACCTTTACTGGTTTATGTCCTGAGCCTTTGCCTGGGTCCCCTGATGATGTATCTGACTCTTGAATGACCCTCAGAGCAGAAATTGTTCTGAAGTTTTCCTTGAGTGGATTCAAAGGGGATTAAGTCAAATGTCAGAAATTCTCTAAGCTAAGATTTATAGACTGAGATCCCTGGAAGACTGGACTGAAGGCCTGGTGTGGATAAGAATGTTGAGAGGCAGACACAGGTAAGTAACTAGTTTCAGGGAGCAACTTTACGGAGTTAGTAAATTTTTATTGTCCTAGGTATACGTCACTTGGTGGTCTTGAAAAAACAATGAACTTGTACTTACGTAGATTGTATGTGGAATGAGATAGTTCTGTAGCTAGCTAGTTGTTATGCTGCCTGATATCTTAAACCGTCATCTCACCCCCCTATTGGGTTGAGTGATGGGTTAAAGGTGAGAATTTCACTTAATGCAGGTAACTTGAGGATGGGGCCAAGCTGACAGCCCCGCTTTGTGGTGCTGTGCACACAAAGAAAAGCTCTCTACTTTCCTGTCCAGCTCGTTGACCTTTGGGGCTACTATTAAAAAGTAAGGCAGCCCTGCTCTCTGGTAATGTTCAGGCTGTGCTCATAATCTTTTCTGCTAAGCCTTTTGAGACACAAGATTTTTTAGCATCCCTAGTGATCTGAAACCCTTTTAGAGAAACTTGTCATAGACATAGAATAGTTAATCAGGAAGGGACTGAATCAGGTTGAAAATCTGATAAGTACGTTGGGGAGGGGAGTATGGTGTGGGGTGAGAAGGAATCATGGTGATTTTGCACTGACTGTGTCTTGGGCAAATTTCACCTAAGTTCCAATGAGAATGAAGAGAACTATGGAGCACATGCTAAGTCCTATACCTTCCCAGCTCTCCCCTTTCCCACCTCAGGTCTAGTCCTTACTAATTTAGGGGAACCATAGCTATTCTAAGGCCTGGGTTTTTGTTTAGCAATGATGACAGTAGCTTGGGCGACTTGGGTTCCCAGCATCATTAGATGAAACAAGCCATCTAAACTGAACAGAGTTGGATCATAGTCTCCCACTCCCCAATTACCTGTGGTATAAAGTTTGCATTCCTTGGAGGTATTTCTTGGCTTTCATTATCTGGTCCTGATTTAGCTTTTGGGTCTGGTGTTAAACTAATATCTTATTCTCTGGGCCTGATTTCAGCCATGTTGACTGCTATTATCTCCTCAAATGGGCCAAGATACTTTTTTGCCTTTGCACATATTGCTCCTTCTCTTTGGAATACTATCCTTGCCCTTCCCTGCTTTTTGAAATCCTACTCAACTCAATTACTACATCCTCCATAGTTTCTATTGCCTCCTGCTCAGCAGTAGTGTTCTTTTTTCTTTTTTCTGCACTCAAAGCACTTTGCTTGTTCTTCCTATTACAGCAGTGCTTAGTCCCATCATTCCTCAGTTATCTTGTCTCCCAGTGAGTGCAGCAGGAGTCTTTGATTTATGCCAGCACTTGGCATAGTGGTTTGTACACAATGGTGGCTTAGCAAATGTTGCTGAACTGATAATTCTGGATACCTTCCTTAGGTCTTGGTTGGTACAGTTCCTTTCATTTTTTTCATTGCTGTCCCCAAATTCTTATAGAACACTCTGTTGGTTCACTTTTGGATAGGAACATTGCAGACGCTAATTTAAGTTTGGGAACTTAACTTTCTTAAATTATTCAAAACTGGAACACATGCCCAGTCTGCAGTTTGAGGTGGCTGGCTAGCTAGACCTCTCAGGAGATAGAATTAGGAAGCAGTGGAAGGGCTGTTTGGGAATTAGAAAGTGTCCTGTCAGAGAGGAAGGAACATATTCATTGCTTGATTGTAAATTAAAATACCTTATGCCATATGTACTTGTGTCTCTTTTTAGGCACAATCCAGATTAGGGTGGCCATACTTTTTGTTTTTATCTATACTTGTTAGGATCTGTAAAATACACCCCTCAAAGGATGTGGACTTCTTTGGTAATTTTCCATGTCTCTGGAGAATTGGGTGGGAGGTGTTTTCCTCCAATATGTAAGTTCCTTACATATATGAACCTGAGATGTTGCTTTGTTCTCCATCTGTCTTGTTAAATTTATCTTGCATATGGAGTGGAAATATAGCGCAAAAGAATGACTTTCCATAGTCATTGTTGAAACCTGTGCTTTCGGGCAAGAGAGTGATTGATACAAGAATAACTGATACTGTCTAGTTGTGTAATTCCACAAAGAAATATTGTTTTTGATGACTAAAGTTTTTCCCAAAAGTAAGGATTTATTATTCATTTTCTTATTCTGTATGCATTATGATCATAAAGGACAAAACTATATGCTATAGATCAGTTATTCCCAATTCTTTTATATTACTTTTTTTGTTATCTGATTCATGTTCGGTAATTCCTTCCCTTCAATGTATTTTATGATTATATAGACTTTTGTAATATTGTTATATAAAGTTTCATTTGTTTTGAGGATATTGAAGACATTTTGAAGAACAGAGAGAAACTTAAGTGTTGCAACATCAAGGGTTGGTAACCACAGGCTGTCTACACACCTCTTCGTAGCTTTCAATGCAGATAGAGCAACTTGTCCTCAAGTGGAAGATGCCAAAACTGTGATGTTTTCCATTGCTATTTATCAGTCTTGTTCTTAGGGTGTATTTGAGCACACTTTGTGAGTGACTGGGCCAGATTTAACAAATGTTCTGTTAGGAAAATTTATGGCATCGTTATACTTTGGTTTGGTTTGTTATTTCTCCAAAAGCATGTTGCAATATTGGTATGCATTATGCTTCCTTCCTGGCTTTCCCTGGGTTGTAAAGGATTGGGAGACTGAGGCTGTCTTTGGCAAAGCAGCACAAATAGCATTACTGCTAATGTACTAGTACTTCCCTACCATATGCATTGCTGTATCTCCTTCCTTCCATTTTCCTTATAGTTTCTTGTGCTTCAGTATTAGTTAGGGTGGTCTAGCCCTAAATCTATGAGTTTTGCTATAACAGATTAATCCAACAATGCATAATGGCTCTGATGTTACAGAAATTAACATCTTGCTTAGTAATAGATAGGTTCACATATTGATGGGCAGCTGTTTTTCATATGGTCATTTGGGATTCGGGTTAGGACAGTGTTGCCATCATCATTATGAGGCTATGAAGGTTGCTCTGGGACTGTCTCTATTTAAGCCAGCCATAGGGAAAGTGGGATGGAGGAGTGTGCATGGAAGGCCAGGACGTGGTACACATCACTCTTGCTTTGCATTCTTTTGCTAAGACTTAGTCATGTGGCCAAACTTAACTGTGAAGGAAGCTGGGAATTGTCTAGCTCTGTGCCCAGGAATAAGAGAACATTGTATTAGTGTGCTAGGGCTGCCATAACAAAATACCACAGACCTAGTGGCTTAACCAACAGAAATTTATTTTCCCAGAGTTCTGGAGGATAGATGTATAAGGTCAATGTGTCTGTGGGGTTAGTTTCCTCTGAGCCTCTCTCCTTGGCTTGTGGTTGGCTGCCCTCTTGCTGTGTCCTCACATGGTCTTTCCTCTGTGTGTGTGCATTCCTGGTTTCTCTTTTTATGCTTCAATTTCCTCTCCTTTTAAGGACACCAGTCAGATTGTCCTAGGGCCCACCCTAATAGACTCATTTTAACGTAATCACCTCTTTAAAGGCCCTGTCTCTAAATACAGCCATATTCTGAGGTATTGGGGGTTAGGGCGTCAACATAGGAATTTTGCAGTGGCCACAATTCAGCCCATAACAAATGTAGATTTTTGTGCACAGCTAACAGCCTCTTTCCTCTTCTCTACTTTGTAATTTTATGTGTTAATGTTTAATCTGTTCATTGGAAAACAGAGGAAGGGTCATAGATTTAGAGCCAGATAGAGTAGATTAAAATTCTGGTTCCACGACTTAACAGCTGATTTGTCTCTCTGAATATCAGATTCCTTATCTCTGAAATGTGGATAAAAATTTCTACCTTGCAAAGTTGTTTTGAGGAATGAAGAAAAAGCCCAGTGTAGGGCTGGGCATAGAGAACATTATTGTAATTCTTTCTTCCATTGGCGATGCCTCGTCTTCTGGATGGTACTCAGGACACAAATCTTATTGACTTTTGCAATAAAAGTCCAGACATTCTCAAGGATTATGTGGACCATTGAAGATGGTGCCTCATGAATCCACCCATGAAGTTACATAACCAGTATTTATTAGATGGCAATGTGGCATGGGTTTCCCTGGGGAGAAACATGACTTAATTGTTTTTGATATGAATTTGCTGAAGATATCCATTTTATTAAGGCTGTTTTCCCAGTTAACCTCATTCTGACCTAAGTTGAAAGACGTGAGAAAGAAAATAAGCAGTACTGTTTCTATTTTTAAAAACACTTTTAAATTCTTTTGTAGTAACAAAATAATAACATCAGAATGCGTAATACAATTTTATTGCTTCAATTTTTAAAGGATTTTGGTAGCCAATGTACATCTATACATATGTTGGAGAGAATTCAAAGAATGCTATAGTTTCTATGAGAATATATATTTCCTTATTTGTGCTACCATTTAAGTTTGGAGAATTCCTGTAACCTGTGAAACCATGGTAAAATCTTGACTAATTTTGCTTTTTATTTATACAGAATTTTGCACCTATGAGAGGTAAATTATTAAGTTAATCCTTTCAAAATTTTTATAAACATGTTCTTTAATTATGAGGTAAAAGCTTGTGTTTAGGTTTCTTCTTTAAATAGATCTTTAGGAATTTTTCTAATTTTCTAAAATATGCTGTTGACTAATCATATTTCAGAAGTATTACATTTAGAAATATCTCAAGGGGTCCAGTTTGTAAAAGCCAACTATTTGCCAGCCTGACTTTCTGTCTGGTTCCTTATACAAATAATTACGCAGACAAAGTTTTCCTGTGGTTCCAGGGATAAAGCTCACATATAAAGTACTCTGCTTGACTATTTAAGCTTGGGCCAGAATCTCTTTAGGCTCATGAACACAGCTTTCATATCTGTGATAAACAGAGTAGAGGGGTTGCTGTATGTACTATGGAGCCAGCTAAATCAGAGACTCATTAGATAATGGATCAGTGGATTAGATGTTCAGCACTTTCTTGCCATATTCTATATTTTACATAATCTATCATTTCTTATTCTCACATGCATACGTATATGTATAAAAACCCTTTTGTTATCATTGGTAACATTTTAAAAGCTTAAGACTCAGTACTTTAACCCCATCAGTGATTTTGAAATGCTAAAAGAGATTTTGGTATGGATCCATTAGGATGCCTTTAGCTGCCAGAAACAGAAATTCTAATACAACCTGCCTTAAGGTAGGTGATTTCTTGGGTCCTGTTAACAGAACGTAGTCCAGTTATAGCTGTGGATAGGTGTGGGCTGGGACACTCTGACTGTGCTCCTTCATGCTTTCCTCTCTGAGTTGGCTTCATCCTCAGTGCTGTGCAGAAGGCAGCAACAATTTCAGGCTCCAGTGTGTACAACACAATATCTAGAGGAGGTAGTCCAGTGCTGATGGCACCCTCTTGAAGAGTAAAAAGAAGGAAACTTCTTTTTCAGAAATCCTTAGCACATTTTCCCTCATTTATATTAACCTTGATTGATTTATGACCATTTCTGAACCAATCCTTGTAAGTAGGGCAATGAGATGCACCTCGGCTTACACCTGGATTTCTGAACCAGTCACTAATAAGGTGATAAGATTACCCTTAGGCCTTCCAGGCCTGCCTCTGGAGTGGTGATATGATTTGGTTGTGCCCCCACCCAAATCTCATCTTGAATTGTTGTTCCCATAATCCCCACGTATCACGGGAAGGACCAGGTGGAGAGAATTGAACCAAGGGGGCAGTTTCCCCCATCCTGTTCTCGTGATAGCGAGCTAGTTCTCATGAGATCTGATGGTTTTATAAGGAGCTTCCCCCTTCACTGGGCACTCATTTCTTTCTCCTTCTGCCATGTGAAGAACATGTTTGCTTCCCTTTCTGCCATGATTGTAATTTTCCTCAAGTCTCCCCAGCCTTGCGGAACTGTGAGTCAATTAAACCCCTTTCATTTATAAATCACCCAGTCTCGGCCGGCAATTTATAGCAGCGTGAGATCAGACTAATACAAGTGGTTTCTGAGGTCATGTCTCCTGAAGCTTGTGGACTGGGTGGAAAAATGAAAATCAGCATAGTGATAAAAGGAGGAAATGGATACTGAGTAGATACTAACAATACTCAGTGCAACATTATGTTGTTATAATGAAGGTTCTTACTGTGTAAATGATAAAGTTCAGCCTATCTTTCTTTACCTGCTCTATTTTACATTTAGTCAATATAGAGACTACATTACATTAAAAACTGTCCTTGTCTGCCTAGTACTTGTTCATGAGAAATCTATTTTGGTTTGGATTAATAGATTCTATAATTCATATTATTTATTTGCTACTGTGGAGCTAAATATCTCATGTTTTTGTTAAAGCAGAAAGTTTTGTTTTTTTTTTTTTTAGACCCTCTAATTTGATGCCTTACAGGCCAGGAAGTTAGGAATTTCCCCATCTGATTACATGCTGTTGAGTAATTCCAGTAAATGATGCTGAATGCTCCTTGGAATCATTATAAAATTTTGTGGTAAACCCATTTCATCTTCATGTCTTGTTATTTTAAATATTTTTAGTGGTTTCTTCTTAATTAATTAATTAATTTTTTCTTTTTGGTATGATTAAAGTGTGAGGCCTTGGTTCTTTTCCCATTAAGATAGAATCTGGGAATTTATTGATTTCAGATGATCATGTTAGGCCTGATTCATTAAAAAAGATACAATATATTACAGAATTTTCTGGTAAATCTTTAGTCTTTGGTATTTAATTTAAGCTGTGTGACTCTTTTTGAATTTAGTGCTGTAAAGAAGCCAATGATATATTCTTTTGCTACATAGCAATGAGTTGTTAAAGCCATTTTTAGAAATTAGTAATTTTTTCTCCAGTCACAGATGAGAAAAAACAAAAAAGCAGAACTTAGTTTTTCTAGCAGCTCCTTATTTTAATACTTTTAAAATTGCATCTTAGTATTCATTTATTGAGAAAATACATGGTTGAGAAAAGATACTGTGAATTCAGTAACATTTAAAAATGAATTTACGTGAATCACAGCCATATGTGCATATATCAATAAATAGAACACATGCATGAGGCAGTTTTTCAGTCTACAGTCAATTCATGGTGCACATGGAGATTCAAGGATGTCTTACACTAACCTGTGGTACCCTTATTCACTCCAAACAACTGCCAACCAATTGGGAAACTATAGTTCAAATTTTTACATGAGTGCTTTAAATATCCAACTCTTCTAGTAATAAAATTGTTGACCAACCTTTGAATGCAGCCACTTTTAGTTGTAAAATATTAGACTCTAGAGCCTAAGTAAAATTTTTCTTCCTCCATCCACCCTGCATATGGGAGGCACTAAATAAGTATTAATTATGTCAATGAATGAATGAATATTTGAATGATGACTGTGAGAGCTTGATGTCCTACAGTTTTCTTGGCAAAAGTGTGGAAATAAGTCCCTCTGAGAGGGAACTGAGTAACCCTTCCAGGGGAACTTAATGTCCATGAACCAGAAGGGAGCAAGAAATATTTCATAAAGTTGGATATCATGCCAAATCCTTCACCCACAGTTGGTATTGTGTCAGAAAATATTTCTTAAAATTTTCTCTCCTTGTTAATTTTATTCTGTCACAGTGATTGATTTTTTTTTTAAGCGGGCTGGTTTAGGAAATATAATGATCTTTTTGTGTATCTCATCTTTTGCAGATAAATGATAAAATTAATAGAAAAGTTAAAGCCCAATTGGGCTTTAAAAATGCCTCTCCTCTGCCTTCTTTTATTAATTTTCCTGTTTCTTTTGCAATTATGTCTAAAAATACCTGATGTGCTTATTATTATTTTCTTTTTTATCAGCCTTTGTCAGAAAGATGTGCTTATTTTCTCTTTTATATCTAGGTCTTTCACCAAGCTGTCTCTGGGGTGTAGGAGGGCATCTCTTCATATTTGAAGAATTTGTAAACATTGGATATATTCATTTCCATGTTATACATGTACAAAATCCGGACACATCTTCCTGTTTGTATTCCATGTTTAGTTATGCCCATGTCTCCCTTTATTGTGTTTTGGTACACTCCTTGAAAGACTGCCCTAACTGCATAGCTTCATTTGTTGTAGAAGGGAGGGCAGGTGACTTTGAGTCAGGCTTTTCAATTGGTAAGTAAGTAGGTTGGGGTTTTTCTAAATTCTTCTAGTTCTCCTAGTACCAACTTTTAAACTGCCACTTCTTGACTTAAAGGAGAAACTGGTTGTGATTATCCAGGAGTACTTTATTTTATCTTTAAAATAAAAATGATATGTGGTTTTTTTAGAGATGCTGTAAAGTACAAAGTAGAAAATAAAGATCACCTGTGATCTCTCCACATCATACTGAGTGAACATTTTTTTATTTGTTTTTACTGTTTTTATTGAATTTTCCATTTGTATTTGTTTTTCACTTATCTATAGGATTATAGTGTTTTGTTTTTATTGAAATTTCTGTGAGCTTTTCATCAATTTTTGTCTGAGAATTGTAATATATACATTTTTCATATATATCATATATACACATATATAATATATACATTTTCATATACATCATATATATCTATATTTTCATATCTATTGATGTTTTCTTTTGTAATTTTCTTCATTGCTTTAAATTTAGGAAGTGCTTTTTTATCCACAGACTGGAGAGATATTCCCTAAGGCTTCCTTTTTTGTCTTTTCTTTCATTTTATGGATTGATTCTCTTCTTTTACAATTAATTCTTATCTTTCTAGAGTTTAACGTATGGTATTAGGTTTGGGTAGATATTTTTTACCCAGATACCTAACTAATCATCATATTACTTTTGTTTTTCATTGTGTAATGCTGCATTTATTATGCATTATACTTTATTATATTAGGCTACCAGGGTAAGGTAGTATTCTGAAATTGTCTTCTCAGTCTTTCTCTCTCTGGACCTCTTCTTTTGGGGTTTTGCTTATCTGGAGCTTTTATTTACTATTCTACTTCTTTTTTGGCTTTATTTTTTTCCCTTCTGTTTTCAATTTTTATTTCTGCACTTTCCAGAATTTTCAAAAAATTAATCCACATGTGAGTGCTTGAAGGCAGCTGCACTGTTACATTCATGACTGTATTCCCTGTAGCCCTTATTAAAAACGTTTAATTTTAAAATTAAAACATTTTGGAGATAAGGAAAAGCACAGAGAAGAAAATAGTCTCACCACTCAAATATACCCTGATTTTGTTAAATTTTATATGATATAGAATTTACTACAAACTGTATCATATATGTATTGTATTATGTAATATTAATCTATGTATATATAAATGAGAAACATTCATGTATATAAATATATATCTAAACTGACATACTATTTTGTTATGTGCTTTTTACTTATAATAATTCCATGTCTTTAAATTTTCTTGTGTGACTTAAGTAAAATTTTAAACTTGTTATAGTGATACCCTTCAGTCTGTACACCAAATAAGTTAACCTATGTGAAAGAATATGCTATTGTTTTAAAAGTGATTGAATTTCTGAGCAATAATAGGGACAAAACACCCAACTTATCTCTGTTAAGATGCAAACATGTTCATGTGTTTTTCAAAGTTGTGTTAGCCACTGTACAGTTGTTCTGTGGAAGGTGAATGAGTGAAATCAGAGAAGATAAATGGGTTGTACATTTTGATGTTTCTAGGGAGGCTAAAAATGGTTTTGGACACTTGATGTCTTGCAAAGTGGTAGCATACAGTCCAGGGACTGATCCTTAGCTATGGATGTCTCAGGAGAAAGAAGGAGTCTCACATATCTAGGGCAGGAGAAATTAGTTAGATGCCAAATCAAATATGTGCAATCATTGGCCAAAGTTGGGTACAAATAAGGTGGGAGGAAAAGCTGTGCTAAACAACGGCTGATAAACAGAGAAGAGGCTCTGGCCCTAGAGGGTGGGGATGGTGATGACAGTAAATACCTGGAAAGTACAGGTAGCCCTTTAAATGCGCCCCTCTATGTTGAGGCGGCCATATGATCCATAGCTTTAAGTCACTGGAGAGCCGAGCAGCATGACCTTTATTTTGGGAATAGTCCTCAGATGGATGTGGTTTGCTTCCTCAAATTCTCATGGTTGAGTAAAGTTTAGTTAAGTATTCAAGGTGCCTTTGTTAGATTACAGTACGGAGGGTAGAGGAAAGGAATACTTTTGGAGAATTTTGAGAAGTGGTGAAACTACCAGCATTTCAGGGTATTGTCTCTGGGCAAAATGTCTCTTGATTCTTGCTCTTTCTTGGAAACTCAAAAGAAAGAACAAGAGATCTTATAACAAATCATGTGGCAGCGAGCCCAGTGTGGCTGAAATAGAAGAAGGTCCAATGGTGCAGTTTTGAGAGGGCATGTTAGAAAAAGCACTTCACCCAGGGTGAGAGGCATTCAGTCCCAGGAGCCTTAGGATTTGGACTTTATCTCAAAACTATACAGTTTGTAGCAAAAAGAAGGAAGTACTGCATAAACACTTCACTTGTATCTTCACAACCTTTTATTTCCACATGTACTACAAATGTTATTTTTCCTTTTTGAATCAAATTCTGTAAACAGAATTGAAACCTTTCAGAAGAAGAACTAAAGATAATCAGGCTACTAATGCTCTGCTTTCTTTTTATAAAAAATATGTATATTTTAAAGAGATGGAGTTTCACTCTGTTGTCCCGGCTGGAGTGCAGTGGTGCAAAAATAGCTCACTGCATCCTCGAGTTCCTGGGCTCAAGTGATCCTCCTTTCTCAGCCTCCTGGGTGGTTAGGACTATAGGCATGTGCCACCACGTCCAGCTAAGTTTTTTTATTTTTGTAGAGATGGGGTCTTGCTATGTGCTGGTTTGGAACTCCTGGGCTCAAGTGATCCTCCCCACCTCAGCCTCCCAAATTGTTGGGCTTACAGGCTTGAGCCACTGCACCCAGCCATGCTCTACTTCCATACTACTAATGTTACAAGTTTATTTCCGTTATCTTTTGATTTAGGTATTTCCATTGTTTTATGAAATGTGAACACGATAGTATGCTGACAGTATAAGCCCCTGTTGAACATATTGATGTATATTAGCTCGAAAAGTCCTAAGGTGTGGGTTTTCATCTTCTATGTAAGACTTAGTGAACTTCTTAAAAAGACATTGTGAATTTAAAATGTGAACTATTCCACATTTCATAGAATAGAGGTTTTCAAGCAAACCCCTGTTGACCATGCCCTAATTTCCTATTGATTTCTGTTCTATAATTGAATGGATATTCCTATGGAAAATTTTTTGTTTCAAAATACAGGAAAAACATTCCTATTCCCTTTCTGAGGCTGGCTTTCCAGCAATTGTTTCAAAGGAAAATAGATCCCCTTAAAGAAAAAATACAGGCTTTAGGGAACAAAGGGACAAGCAGAACAGGTGTGGAAGAGAGATTTTCAGGAAGGGAAAAATCTATAGCTACAGAGGGTAGTTAGAAAAATCATAACTTATATGTGAATAAAATACATATAAGCAGCATTTACTGTAGTGGCATTCTACTTATTAAGATGCAATGAAATGAAGAAAGGCTTTATGTTCAAGGACCTTTGCCATAGTTCAGCTAATTGTAGTTTTATATAGAAATGATCCTGAACACTCTGAACTTGACGTAGTCCTGTGGTGATATTCTATCTGCAGTATTTGTACCTCCAGAATGGCAGATCCCTTAGCAGGAACAAAGGCATATTGACGGTTCTCTCAGCGTATGCATTAAAAAAGGTACTTCCTGAAACTTTTGATTCAATAATGACTAAACATACTATGTACACAATTACTGTAAGGCTAATTCACGTGCCATACTCCACCTGAAAGCCTGAGTTATCTTGCTATAAGCTTTTCACGGAGCATTTCCTTTCCAGAAACTGATTTGTAACTCATTTAGAGAATGTCCTGGCGTCAGTTTTTAGCATATGTGGTATTTAAACAGAGCTAGAATGTGATGTCTGAAGATAATGCTGCATTTCTGAGTTTCTTGTGTGGATTTTAAAATAAATTGTGCCTACAAATAAAAAAAAAATGTGAACTATTAAATGAGGAGAATGCACACCATGAGAACAAGGACTTTTTTTGTTTATTTACCACTGTATTCCCAGCACCAGGCATAGATAGGGCTTGACTCACTGTAGACACCAATACATAGTTGTTGAGTGGGAATAAAAGTGTATGAGGGAACTCCTAAACCTTTTGGAGTTGTAGGATTCCACTGTTTTGATTTATTGGCATTTTCCTGTCTCTCCTCAAAGTTTTCTGTGTTAAATTAAGGTAGGTTAATATGATGTGTTAGAAAATCTGGTGACATATGTTAAGATAATTGGCAATGTTCTGTTTTGTAATTCATAAATTAGTATTAACTGTACTCTTGACATTGGTGACTTTTACGAATTGTTCAATTTGGGTGCATATAGTTTCCATAGTGGTTTATTATTAGGCATTTTTTAAAAAACAGTCAAACTGTTTATCTCTTCGTGAATGCTGTGGTGTATAAACCGGGTAGGGAGAGCAGTGCTGAGATTCTCATGCTGAGCAGATGGCAGGGCCTGCTTGCCAGCCACATGGCTTCCTCCTGCACACTGCCTTTGCTGCTCACACTCATCATATATTTTTCTGAATGCCCAGTCTCACCCATGCTATGGTCTTTAGGGGTCTCTTGGAAAGAGTTAAAATTTCAGATGTTAAATTCCTGAATGCCCAGAGACTACTGTAATAATTAGACTTTAAGGTGTTAGAAAATGATAATACAACTTGTGCTGCTTTCTTTGATTTTATTAGGTAAAAAAGCTCCAGTTTTATTTAATAAAGAAATGATTGAGTCAATGAAGGAAGGTTCAGTTGTTGTGGATTTAGCTGCTGAGGCTGGTGGAAACTTTGAAACCACTAAGCCAGGAGAACTCTACATTCATAAGGTATAGCAAGATGCATTTTCTATCTGTGATCACTTCTCATGTCTTGAGTTATGAGGGGGTGTTTATTTCTTTAAATATTTAGAGACATTAAGGCTTGAAATTTTAAAATTAAAAATAGGCATATTTAAAGCTCCTTTTGAAATATGTATTTGTTTATGGGTATGTATGTATGTATATATCATAAAGATATATAATTTCAAAACTTAGCATTGAATATAAATGATAATTGTTCTAGAATGAATGTGAACATAGGGTGATAGACCTTTTTGACTATAATTTTGTTCATTTAGGGAATTACTCACATAGGCTACACAGACCTGCCCAGCCGAATGGCCACTCAGGCCAGCACCCTATATTCCAACAACATCACCAAACTCCTGAAGGCCATCAGCCCGGACAAAGATAATTTTTATTTTGATGTGAAAGATGACTTTGACTTTGGTACGATGGGTCATGTCATTAGAGGAACTGTAGTGATGAAAGTAAGTAAAGAGATCTATTCCTTCCTGTGCTTTTAATGTAAATTTGTTTTAGAATTTCTGTTTATGGAAGAATTCTATTTTGGAATTGAGACATATTTTAATAAGGTATTGGTATGCCAGCTTTATGCTGAAAAAATTATTTGTAAATGCAGAATGATTTAAAGAAAAATATTTCAAAGACTTAAAAGTACATGACTTAACCAAAAATATACACTCCTTTTGAAAAACGGAGATGAACAAACAAATTGAATAAAGTAAAAATTAAACATTCTCCCCACTTATCTGCTTTCAAGGGTTTAATTTGCACTCTTGCTTATATGGTCCTGTACACATACAAATTACATATATATGTATGTATATGTAACATGGATATTAGTATTTGTATACATATGTATGTGACATATTTATGTAAAATGATGTTACAAATTATATGAATTTATATATTTACATAAAATTATATTTAAAAGAACAGGGTTTTAAAAAATAGTATATTCCTTAAGCAATTTTGAAATGCTGGATTGACTTTTTAATACGTACTATTTTTTAATGTCTATTAGGATGGTAAAGTGATTTTCCCAGCTCCCACACCGAAAAATATTCCTCAAGGTGCCCCAGTAAAACAGAAGACAGTGGCTGAGCTGGAAGCTGAAAAAGCAGCTACCATTACACCCTTCAGGAAGACAATGTCAACGGCTTCTGCATATACAGCAGGTGAGGATACCATTTACCAGGGTTTAGTCTTGATTGTTTGATTTTGCAAGTTATATATATATATATCTGTAGATATATGTGTAGCTATATATACGTATATATAGATATATATACACATATATATCTACACATATATCTATCTATCTATCTATATATATATATATTTTTTTGAGACGGAGTCTCGCTCTGTCGCCCAGGCTGGAGTGCAGTGGCGCGATCTTGGCTTACTGCAAGCTCCCCCTCCCGGGTTGATGCCATTCTCCTGCCTCAGCCTCCCAAGTAGCTGGGACTATAGGCACCCACCACCACGCCTGGGTAATTTTTGTATTTTTAGTAGAGACGGGGTTTCACTGTGTTAATGAGGATGGTCTCGATCTCCTGACCTCGTGATCTGCCCGCCTCAGCCTCCCAAAGTGCTGAGATTACAGGCGTGAGCCACTGCACCCGGCCTGCAAGTAATATATTAATTGTCAAAATTAGTAAATGAAATGCTGTTGTCTTTTTTGGATTCCATTAGTAATCAGGCCTGACAGACTTGGTTTTTCAGCAACATGTTACTTGTCCCACCTCTACGGAATTGGAGATTACATTTATTGACTCAGTAAATAGAGGCACTGTGCTAAATACTGGAATGAAAGCATGTGAAATAATAGGCAGACAATAAACATTTTTCCTGTTATAGAAAGCATTTTAAATACAGTCATTTATATATATACTAAAAATATACATATATGTATTTTTGAGACAGAATCTTTTTCTGTTGCTCAGGTAGGAGTGCAGTGGTGTGATTATGGCTCACCATAGCCTCAACTTCCTGGGGTTGAGGAAGGAAGCTTCTCACTTCAGCCTCCTGAGTAGCTGGGACTACAGGCGCATGCCACCACGCCCAGCTAATTTTTGTATTTTTTTTTTTGTAGAGACGGGGCTTCACCGTGTTGCCCAGGCTGGTCTTGAACTCCTGAGCTCAAGTGATCCTCCTGCCTTGGCCTCCCACAGTGCTGAGATTACTTTTATCTACATCAAATGTATTGAGAAGTGATGTATGCCATATTGTGCTGGTGTTAAATGCGTATAAATATAATTACTTTTTTTCTGTTTTTTTTTTTTGTGAAATATCAGTTGTGATTATCTGCACACATGGGTAGGACAAGGGAAGCAAAGTTTGCCTTAAAGAATAAATACTACGATATAGGCTATAGCCCCTGAACATTTGACTAACATTTTAAGTTACTCAACTTGTAAACAAATTCAACATTTTCATTTAGATCTCTTTCTTTGTAATTTAACATAAATTCTTTTTTTAAAATTCATCTTTACAAAAACACTAAATAATTTATTGTAAAGTGATGATTAATATTCATTCTGGCTATGCATTGTTGGAGGCTGAAATACGGATATTTGATTTTAAATTGGTTTCTGTCTCAAAGAATGAATTAAAAATGTTTAGATCTATTCAGAGCCAAAACAAAAACAAAACAAAAGCAAACTATAAAGAATTAAGGACCAGCACCAGGCGCATAGAATTCTTGTAGAGTCATCATTCTCCAAATTCCCATGTGAGTCCAGATGTTTTAAAGCTAAACATGTAACTCTCCTTGAATAAAGAGTAAGTCTCAGCAAAATGACTGAAAAAGCCTCTAGTGGTGAACACTGTGAGTAGATAAAGCAGTGTCCCTACTTGCACTTATTTGTTAAAAAAACAAAAGAAATGAGGTTATTGTGTTGTACATGGAACATATTATAAGTAGGATTGTAAATTTCCATTTCTCTTTCAGATTCATAAGGAAATGTAGCAAGGCACATATAATGATTTATTTTTCTCAGTTTCTCTTATATTTCTTGAATCAGGGCATATTGCTTCTTAATATATATGACAGTGGCATATTCCAGTGAATGAAAGGATGAACTTATATGTGTTTTTCTTTATCTTGAACTCCCTCTTTCATATTAAAAATAAGTATTTTTCTTTTATATGTATCAGGAATGTATTTGAACAGCATTCTTCAAAGAATGTGATTTGCTTTCTCTTCTTTCATCAGCCTTTCTCTTCCTCTGTTATACAGATATAGAAATATAGTCTGACACACGTTACTAAATATATTATAGAAAATACATTAGTTTATTAAATAGTTGATAAGAAAACCTTCAGGTGTATGATGTAATTTTTATCATAGATGCCTAACACAAAAGACTGTGGATTGTGATAAGGTAGTGCTTCTTGACTAATGTGGTCATGATGATAGCTAGCATTTAGTGACTCCTAGGCATTGTGCTAAATACTTCACATGCCTTAGCTCATTTATTTTTTACAAGAATTCAGCAAAGTGGGTATATTATTATTTTCTCTTCCAGATGAAGACAGAGAGGGTTGATAATTTTACCTATGAAGACACTGAAGCACAGAGAGGTTAAGTAACTTGCCTGAGATGACACAGCTAGGGAGCAGCAGAACCAGGATTCAAACCAGACTGACTTAAGAAAACATATTCTTATTCACAACCCTATGCAACTTCTCTAATTTTTAACTGGAAGACAAAATAGTGTTGTATCTAACTCTCTCACCAGATGGTTAGTGGGCTATGCACTGGAACCTTGGATACATGATATGTGGGTAGGAAAATAAATTAAAACTACAGTCATATTGAATGATTTAATGTAAAATTAATGTCAATCCCTAGATATTCCAGTGGTGCCACTTCCAAAGTAATAGTTTACATCAAGGAAAAAGGTACCTTATTCAGGAAAGTTAACTTCTAGTTCCCTGGTCACCCACTGTCATTTTCTTTTTACTGACCACTAGGTAACACTTTCTTCTGTTGCAGAACAACTGTCCACATGTTTGCTATCAAGGAAGGTGATAATTAAAGATGTATGTTCAGAGCTGTTTGTATTCTGCACATTCTTAATTTAATTTGTATTTTTTTTCCTTTTGTTTGTAAAATCCTGTTTGCTGACTTGGTGTTGAGGCTGGAGCTGACTGCCCTGGCCAACAGTCCAGTCCAGATTCAGGAGCAATTGCAAAACTTGTGTCCCGGGTGGGTGGAAGCCATATGTTTTGGGGAGGTGCTGGAGTGAATGAAATTCTTCCTACTCTTTTAAAACCCCTATTCCTCAGCCAAATCTGAGAGTGACATAAAATTGGCTTCATAAAAGTCTTGTCTTATAAAGGTTGTGTCTTGCCCAAGTAGAAAATGCTTTGGTAGATCCTCTGTAGGCCTGTAATCGGGAATAAAAATGCTTGTATAAACACATGTGGCATTGTCAATAAAAGTTAAAACAGGGAAGAGGACAAACTACACAGAGGAAAATGTGCAAATTGTTATTAGTGTGACTCATAAATATTACTAGATCTTTATAGCTTATTTTGGGGGGGTGGTCAGAAAGTTAGGTTTTGTCCACAGTATTCCTCCATCCCCCCACTTCTCAACTGTCAAATGTCTAAAAAATCTGCTCATTACTGGCAAGGAATTTAAAAGCATTGGCTATTCCACATATTTATGTATGTGCTTTTAATCTTACTGAGATAACTGGATGTCAGCTCAAACACACTCTTTACTCTCTTTCTCTAGGTCTCACAGGGATACTGGGTTTGGGCATTGCGGCTCCCAATCTAGCCTTTTCTCAGATGGTGACCACTTTTGGCTTGGCTGGCATTGTGGGGTATCATACTGTCTGGGGAGTGACCCCTGCTCTCCACTCACCACTGATGTCTGTGACAAATGCAATCTCAGGTTTGTTCCTCTCTTGTTTTTCCTCATCTCAGGTTTTCATAGGGTTACTCAGCTCTAGGAGGACTATCAATGCCGTTTATAAAGTGTGTTTTCAAGTTGTTTTGCTTGGCATCTGAGTCATCTGCTTTGGTAATCTAAGGGCTCCCAGACTCTGAGAGGGTATGGGATATGGGCCTGCAGAGTAAGAGGCCGTGGGAGTGTGTCAGCTCTTTGGGCTGCTCCCATTTCAAGCAGTGCAGAGCCACTGTTATTTCTTCCAAGTTTGATCTTTTTTTTTTTTTTTTTTTAAGAAAAGGATTCCACTGATAAAATTTGAAAACCAGTGTTCCACAGAATCATAGCTGCAACATCCTATAGGGCTCTCCTTGGATTCAACTCAGCATTCAGCCTAGCAAGGCTACAATAGGCCCCATGTGGCATCAGGTTCACCATGAAGCTATGGGACAGGAAAACACAGCTTTCCAGTGAGGTGGCATCAGGCATTTCTCTTTGGTGCCCGTCTTTTCAGCAGTTCATGCAGCAGTCCACGTGGTTGCCCAGGATCTATTCTCTTTGTCCCCTAGCAATGGGTCAGATATGAGAGAATGAGTCCTACATTGGACAAGCATAGGAGCTGTCCTGGCTTGAAAGCCTCAGGGCCAATAGTCATCTTTTATAACATTGCCATAGGCACAGCTTCGAGGATCTCTGCAGGGAACATGTCTAGCTCCAAGAGGTGCTGTAGTCAGGAAAACCCAAAGCTAGGCATCCCCAGCAGGCATTTACAGTTCATGAATAGTTTCTTCCAGTTTACATGCAAATTATCTACCAGGGTCACTTTTTAACCATAAGCAATGTTGTCTATAACACTGGTGGATTTATATCTGTATTAGAGGAACATCGCTAGAAAGTTAAAAGAAAGTCCAATTCCAATGCAGAAGGAGAAAAAGTTTTGTTAACCCTTTTCCCACAGTAGTAATTTCAGTGAGAATGATGTGAAGATGTGTTGTCAACAGTCTGCATAAGCAAAATTGTTTATTTCATTTTAATGAGGGTGTAAGAAAGCTGCCTTGTTTTTTAATATTGAGAACTTTACCCTCTATGAATCTATGTATGTGAGGTACTTCAGCTATGATATTTGATTTGGTGGTGTCACTATCACTATTAACCATGTTAATGCTTTCTTTCTAGGGCTGACTGCAGTTGGTGGGTTGGCACTGATGGGAGGACATTTGTATCCTTCCACAACTTCTCAGGGCCTTGCTGCTCTTGCTGCATTCATATCCTCTGTCAACATTGCAGGTATGATGTCAGTGAAAGGTCTCAGTACTATTTTCAATGGAGACATACAAAGCAAATATAAATCCATATAAAATAGACATAATTGTGCCTTCAAAAAATGTTTCACTCAGACCGTAAATGCTCTTTGTGCAGGAAAATTAGTTATTTTGCCCATCTGTAATTTTTAGAAACTCTTGATAAAAGAACAACCCCCAGATCCCCAAAACAAACAAACAAAATGATGTCTTGCTACAAGTTAACTGCAAAGTTATTGAATGCATAGTTTTGAAGTTGGGTTAGAGCTATCACTGTAACATCTATAAATTAGTATAATTTTAGATAAAATTTTAGTCTTTTGCCTTATCCCAGCCAGGGTTTGTTCCTGGAAACTGAAAGCCTAGCACATCACTCATGTGTGAGACTCATTTGATGCTCTTTTGTAGCTAACAATTCTTTAATGTGTCCAAGAAACCTGGTGCCTGTTGATATGGTATTTTTTTCTTTTATAATTTATTATAGGGTTTTACAAATGTAACAACCTACTAGGAAAAGATACCAGTCTTTGATCTTTCACATTCTCAAGCTTTTTGAATGGCTTTTTTTTCCTTTTAGTCATGCAGAAATAGTTTTGCATTCTGATAGCAAGTTTTCTTCCTGAATATATTTAGTGTTTTTTCCCCCACCTCTCTAATGGAACTGGCTTGAGTAATAGAATGACTTTAAATTTTGGCTGGGCACGGTGGCTCACACCTGTGATCCCAGCACTTTGGGAGGTCAAGGCGGGCAGATCACCTGAGGTCAGGAGTTCAAGACCAGCCTGGCCAACATGATGAAACCCCCCTCCCTACTAAAAATACAAAAATTAGCCCAGCATAGTGGCGGGAGCCTATAATCCCAGCCACTCGGGGGGCTGAGGCAGGAGAATAGCTTGAACCTGGGAGGCAGAGATTGCAGTGAGCCAAGATCGTGTCACTGCACCCTAGCCTGGGCAACAGAGTGAGACTCCATCTCAAAAAAAAAAATTTGAGGTTGCAAAATGTTACTTTAAATTATATTTGTTCCTAGGTGATAAAGATGTGCTTAAAACAGAAAAATTGTAGCACTTTAAAAAATCATGTTGCTCAGTGAGCTCAAAGAGGTACTATGTTTTCTATTTCCTTTGGTTTGCTAAGGTGGCTTTCTGGTGACTCAGAGAATGCTGGACATGTTCAAGCGTCCCACTGACCCCCCAGAATACAACTACCTGTACCTGCTCCCTGCCGGCACCTTTGTTGGTGGATATTTAGCTGCCCTCTACAGTGGTTATAACATTGAACAGGTAAGATGCTCTTTGTAAGTTTTTATATTTACCACAATATTTTCTTCTCTATTAGATTTAACATTGTTAGTTATCCTAATTCAAATTATCGAGCAAATACAACTCTGTCAAGCAAATACAACAATAACCCTAGAAACATCTTGGTCAAATCGAGCATTCTCTTCCCCTAAGGATCAGGACCCTGGATTCTAGAGACAGATTTTTCTGGTAACTGAGTTTAAATATGGGTTTATGTCTTTGTTTTGATACATTTTTCCACATGTAAGAGGAGTTAAGGTTATCAGTATCTTCATTATGTATCTAGCTAGATTGCGGTGGATTTATAATGAAAGAATACAAAATTTGAAAAATTATTATTAAGTACTATTAGTTCTTTTCCTATTCTTCCTCTACAAATTCAGCACATCATCTCTTGCTACTAAGAGATGTTATATATTCATAAAAAAATCCATAAAGAAAAGGATAGTTTAAACTTAATGTTGTATAGAAAAACAGAAATAATCCAGCTGGACTTTGAAAGTTCCAACTTGTAATATAACAGACCTTCAGCTTTGTTCTGAACTCTGTATTTTCTATTTCTTTTCAATGGCTGTCTTTTAGTTTCTTCTGTGTTTCCAACCTGCAGTATTTATTGAATGAACAATTTTTTTTTTTTGAGAAGAGTTGGAGCAGTGAGTCAGAAAGACCTTAGTCTGAATTCCAGATTTCCAATTTATTGATCATTTGCCTTGGAGAAAATATGCAACTTCTTTAAGCTTTGATTCTGTCTTTTGCAAAATGAGGATAATGATTTTTCCCTCTTGTGGATCTCATGACACTGTGACAACACAAATAAAACATGTGGCAAAGCCCCTGGCACGTACCTCAGGGGTTGGCTCTTTTACAGCATTTGGTCAGGTTTAGTATTTTTAGATCCAGTAATGACTCCATTTAAATTTAGGTACTTTTATGTGTATTTGTGCATGATAGCAAATCCAGAAAAAATCAATTTATATAAATGGTGTAAGTGCAAATACAATATAAGTATTTAATATGTTAATATTCCTAATGGGCAGGAAAATATATTAAAATCTCTAAGCTAATAGACCAAAGGTTTTAATAATCTCTCTCTCACTTTTCCTTTGAAAAGATCATGTACCTAGGCTCGGGTTTGTGCTGTGTCGGTGCCTTGGCTGGCCTCTCCACCCAGGGAACAGCACGTCTTGGCAATGCATTGGGCATGATTGGGGTTGCTGGAGGACTGGCAGCCACCCTCGGAGTCCTAAAACCGGGCCCAGAATTACTAGCTCAGATGTCTGGAGCGATGGCTTTGGGTGGTACCATTGGTAAGCACTTGTGGGCTTCTGCCTTCATGTGAACTCCAGTTTCTCAATATATATTTCTAAGGTCCATATTGATGAAATAATTAAATTTTGTTCATGGAAGTTGCTTCAGTTAATATTATTTTGGTGAAAATTCATTCCAGTTGGTGTAATTCTCATTCAAATACATTTTAGAACACTGAATAAATGCATCAACTGAGTCAAAATATCCTATACTCAATTCTTATCTTCCTTTACTGACTGTGTCCCGTTAGCTGATAATGGAATGGGGGATTGGAATCCTTATGTATGTACTATACATAAGCTAACTTTTGTTCTGCTGGGTATAAATAACAGCCAAAGATTCTGCTTCATAGACCTGTTAAAAATGAAAAAAAAAAAAAACATGTGCCAGCAGAAAAACCACTGTTTTAATTTTATTCAGTTGTTTGCTGGATTGTTAAATTTTCAGGAATTTTTAGGCTGGGCATGGTGGCTCAGACTGTAATCCCAGCACTTTGGGAGGCTGATGTGGGTGGATCACTTGAGGCCAGGAGTTTGAAACTGGCCTGGCCAACATGGTGAAACCCCGTCGCTATTAAATATACAAAAATTAGTTGGGCATGATGGCGTACAACTGTAATCCCAGCTTCTTGGGTGGCTGAAGCATGATAATCGCTTGAACCTGGGATGTGGAGGTTGCAGTGAGCTGTGATCATGCTGCTGCACTCCAGCCTGGGTGACAAAGCGAGACTCTGTCTCAAAAAAAAAAAAAAAAATTTTTTTCCAGGAATTTTTAAAGTTGATTGTTAAACACAGCCATTATTAAATACTAAATTACATAAACTTAAATGAATCAGAAACAAAGGTAATAATATTAAAAACTCATAACTTTCTAATTAATTTACTAGGTTTTATTGTCTATGCTCTTGAGGTTACTTATGTCTATTGTATGTGTATAGAAGAAATACTATGTATCAGTGGGCTGTGGTACATCTCTTTCCAATTCTACATTCAATGACATCACATTGGTAGATTGAAATTTGACTTGGTAGCAGTATTGCAGTGTGGAAATAAGCAAACGCTACAAATCTGGGCTTGATTTATTGTTTTGTTTATTGTCCAGACGTGAGAAAGTGATGGAGAAAATGTTAATGATGCAGCTTAAACTTGAGATGTTTTGACTGTAGCTGTGACATTGTGAATAGCACAAATAATTGAGCAAATAATCTTCCAGTATTTGAAAACTATTATCAGATTCAGTAATAAAGTCATTCATATGGTTGATAAATGAGTGAAGTTCTCGCATACATTCTGTTGTTTTACTTTCGTCTTACTTATTAAAGCAAATAAAAATATCAAACAATGTTCCTGTTGGAAGTATGCTTGTTCATCAGTTGCAAACACTAGGTTGGCTACAGATGTAAGAGTTTAGCAAAGATCCATAAAAACATTCTTTGAAAGTCAATTTGTCTACATGGAATTTTCAGTAAAGAGCACTATTTCTTATTATTAGAAAATTGTGTGCTAGCCACCTTTATATCAGTTAAAGCTCATGTATTTGTATGTGCATGTATTTTTTTCCCCTGGAACTGGTTATTAAATGTTTCCCAGTGGAACACTGGCTTTAGGCCTCCTTTTATACTTCCTCAGGAAAGCTTTGACTCTTTTCTTGATAATCTCTGGGGAAAGGGACTTGAAGGAAAATGTTTGCTCTGTAGGTTCATGGCAGGAAAACCTTTAGACATGATCTTAGCAAATATTCTGAGCCCCACTCCTTCTGTATCACCTACCTATAGCCATGCAGTTCCTTCAGAGGCTCCTAATTTGGGTATTTACTGCCCAGATTTTTGCATTTCTTTACCTTGGGACTTTGCTCCCACCTACCCACCTGAAAACCAAGGTCTTCTTCATGTTCCAGGTGTTTCTTATGTGCTCAGGAGAAAGCACTGGCTATAGAGAAGAGGGCCTGGGTTGCAATGGAGAGAATATAAGGGAATTTGATTAGAGATTTAGGTAGTCTGAAGAAGTGTTGGCTAGGGGAAGGTTGGGAGTTTGTGACGGGAAGAGGCACGCATTGATGCTGGGTGTTCATTGGAGTTGGGTCGTGCTTAGGTGTGTGGAGAAAAACTGCTATTTTGAAAGGGTATACAAGTTGAGCATCTTTAATCCGAAAATCCAAAATGCTCCAAAATCCAAAACTTTTTGAGTGCTGACATGACATCACAAGTGGTGAATTCCACACATAAATACTTAACACAAACTTTGTTTCAAGCACAAAATAATTTAAAATGTTGTTTAAAATTACTTTCAGGCTATATATATATGAAACATAAATGAATTTTGTGTTTAGACCTGGGTCCCATTCCCAAGATATCTTATTATGTATATGAAAATATTCCAAAATTAAAAAAAATTAAAATCTGAAACACTTCTGGTCCCAAGCATATCAGATAAGGGATACTCAACCTGTATACAACTAGTGCCCTTACCTTCTGTACAGCCCCTGTAGAGAATATTTAGCCCGTACTAGGAACTAGATAATATTTATTTGTGACAATGGTGGAAATCCTTAAGGGTGATCTTTGTTGTGGTTACTTCTCAAAAGTTTGTCAAGTTTTAATTTATTTTTGACCTTTCATAACAGGATTGACAATTGCCAAACGCATCCAGATTTCTGATTTACCTCAATTAGTTGCTGCTTTTCACAGTTTAGTGGGTTTGGCAGCTGTACTTACTTGCATAGCTGAGTACATTATAGAATATCCACATTTTGCTACGGATGCAGCAGCAAATCTCACCAAGATTGTGGCCTACCTCGGCACTTACATTGGTGGCGTCACCTTTAGTGGGTCTCTCATTGCCTATGGAAAATTGCAGGGTAAGTGATTCAGCATAACATAGAGGTAAATATCTATTGTTTAGGGCATTTAGGGATCCATTTTAATTTCAGAAAATACATTAACAGGGCTGGGCGTGATGGCTCATGCCTGCAATCCAGCACTTTGGGAGGCTGAGGTGGGAGGCTCTCGAGCCCAGGAGTTCAAGACCAGCCTGGGCAACATAGTGAGACCCTATCTCTACTTTTTATAAAAAATAAAATATTACTACTAATAAAAAAGATTTTAAAAAATGCCTTAACAGTAAAACTGTTAGGTGAAGAGTATTCGTATAGCACTCAGAAATTGTAAGAGTTTTTTTCCCCTCATCCTTCCCCTTTATTGATACTTAGTAAGTCTCATAAAGCTTTGAAGCTGTTTCATTTGCAGACAGCTAATGGAGGAAATTAGTGAACAGAAATTTGCATGGAGGGACTAGTTGACTTTTGATAATATATGTGAACTAAACAGCATCCTCATAATCCTTGGTTAGAGATGACTGTGTAGAATTCACAGAAATGAACTTTATATATTTTCCAAAATAGAAGCTTATTAAATAAGTTTGTGTGAGTAGTAAACAGTACTTATTTTGAAAACAAATACGCACTTTAGGACTGTAGCATGACAACTTTTGCTGCTGGTAAAGTCAATCATAAAAATGGAAGTGGAGAAAAAACCCTACAGAGGCTGCTGTCAGTGTTTTTACAAAAAAGTCTCTAGAGAAACTAGTTTGTGATTTAAAAACATGGTCTTGCCTCTCAGTAATACAGTCATGAAAATTAAGTGGGGAACTTCCATGAAACTTGAAAATCATAAAAGAACTTCAAGTCTCAAACATTGTTATCTCATGCTTTGCCTTTAGGAACAAATAACAAACAAGTTTTCTTCTTCCTTGGGCTCAGCTGATAGAATCCGAAATATTAGTGTGCTAGGATTCCATATTGAAGTTCTATTTATTTATTTTTACTTTTTTATGCTTTATTTTTGTCAGAAGTCTGGCATGCATGAAGTTTTAAATAAATAAAGCCACACTTAACAACTTCCGTGTTGGTCATACATGAGAAAATAACTTTTTAAGATTTCATGACAAAGAGGAAAGAAATTGTTTTGTGATCAAAATAGGGAAAAGAATAGTGAAGTCGAACCATAGTTTTTCTGCCTCTATTCATGTTTATTATGTGTAATAATTCTAATTTGCTTTTTTGTTTCATATCTGGTGATATAAAGTAATATTTTAAATACCATGTTATTCTAATGTTAAATTTTGGTAGTTTAGGATTAAAAGACACACTTGGGTGTGTGTGAGGGAGTTTCTTACAACACATTCTGAATTGTAACTACTATGTGCTTGGCTCTAGGTCTCCTGAAATCTGCCCCTCTCCTACTGCCTGGAAGGCACTTACTCAATGCAGGCTTACTGGCTGCTAGTGTGGGCGGGATAATCCCATTCATGGTGGACCCAAGCTTTGCCACTGGCATCACCTGTCTGGGTTCAGTGTCTGCTCTCTCTGCTGTCATGGTAAGAAGTCAGAGATTGAAAAGTACATATTTGGTGAAGAACTGGGAATATTTTGTTCGATTAAAGTGTAATCATATTTTTATCTCTTCAAGAACCTTGATGGAATAAAAATGTTTTAAAATTACGTCACATGTGCATCTTTTTGGAATCTGGAAAACATAGAAGAGTGTAGGAAGAACATTATTCTTTCTTGCAACTTAATTGTTCATTTTAAAGTTGTCACATGAGACACCTTTATTGCTCTGGAGTCTTTTCACCGGATCAATGTGTTGGTGAACAGGAGCTTAAAAAGGCCAAGGGTTTCAATGTATTAGGTGCCTACTATATGACAAGCCCTACAAAATAGTGCTTTGGGGTTTATACAATACAAGTAAGATAGTCTCTGCCCACCAATTGCTCTTACATCATTGGAAGATATGACACGAAATCAAATAAGTATAAAATGAAATGCAGTTAAAAAACCCTGTATGCTCAGTGAGAGTATTCAGTGAAGGCTTTTATGATAGGTTTGGCTTTCTTCTTTCTCTGCAATTTTTATATTTAGTGTATTGAAACACACAGTAGTTTTTAGTTGTCTATGTGACAGTCTGGCATCTTATATCAATGTATGATGCTCTTTCATGCAGCGCTATTTACTGTTATTCACTGTTACTCATGTTCTTTCAGTGTGTAATCTGTAGACAAGGTTTATATTTAAGTTAAAAAAATTATCTACAGTAACTAACACAAAGTTAGACACATAGCAATTGCTTATGAAATACTTACTGGCTCCTTGATTGAGAAACACCTAATTTATAGTGTAAAAATGATACTTATTTTTGTGTGATCATGGCAGTTAGGTCATGATTTTAACACAGAAACTTTAGAACACTGAAAAGTAAATTAAAATCTCATCTTTATATTCACACTCATGGTCTAATTTTATTCTGGCTTATTGCACTGGTTTTTGTTTTAAACAAAAGAAAAATAATTTTGATATTTTTAATCTAATAAAGCAGAATAGGTTGATGAAGTCTCAAAATAAAAGATATACAAATGTGACTGGGCGAGGTGGCTCATGACTGTAATCCCAGCACTTTGGGAGGCCGAGGTGGGTGGATCACCTGAGGTCAGGAGTTTGTGACTAGCCTGGCCAACATGGTGAAACCCCGTCTCTACTAAAAATACAAAAATAAGCCGGGTGTGGTGGTCTGCGCCTGTATTCCCAGCTGCTCGGGAGACTGAGGCAGGAGAATCGCTTGAACCTGGGAGGCGGAGGTTGCAGTGAGCCGAGATCATGCTATTGCACTCCAGCCTGGGTGACAAAGCAAGACTCTGTCTCAAAAAAAAAGAAAGAAAAAAAGATATACAAATCTAAAACTTTAAGAATTGTTGTTTTTGGGAAGCAGTGAATATGATATTTAAAGGATTTATTGGTTCTATGAGAATGTCTGACTAAGGCAAAGTATTTTTTGAATTTATTTTATTGCTTTTGGCTTAAATGAGTAATACATGAATATGCTCTCATTGTAACAAACAAAAAAAGGTAAAAACGTGAAATAAGAAGCAAAAAGCTTTTTCCTTTCCTGTGTTTAGTAATTTCGAGTTGTATCACGGACATTGTTAATGATACATTATAGACATTTTGGATGTTATGTTATATTCCTTCAAAGGGTTTGATTGTTATTATTTATTTATGTGTTTTTGTAGCCAGCTAACTTGGCTAAACTCAAATTCCAAATTTTGACTCCCTTATGGTGGGTGGTGGGGGGCAGCTGAAATCTATTGTTATTTTATCCTTAACAGGATTGCTTGGAGTCTGTCTCACATATGTGTAATTCAAGAGTCATCCAGAGATTTGAGTAGAATTTATAAACAGAAACTGGGACTCCTTCTCTCTAGCCTGCTTCTTTGTGGGATTCCCCTTATTACTTTCCAGCTGCCTTAGTCATCTCAAATGCTATCTTCAGGATCTTCAAGTCAGTAAGACTGTGGGCTTATATTTTATAATTTCCTTAACTGGTACCAACAGGGGATTGCCCTCAGTCTAAAGCCATAAAAACTGGGAAATTCACTTAGTGTCGTTATATTTTTCCAAATGTAGACACTTCTCCAGTTTCTGCCTGCTTTTCATCACTGAAAAGTGTTTTTTTAAAATGTAGGGATTTTTTTTAGGGGGGTGGGTGGCTCAGTGTTTATAGTTGTTATACCTGTGGAAGTGTTGGTCAGATGGGAGACACTTATTACCGGAAGTGGAACTTATATGTAAATATATTAATGGGAAAACTAGAATAATTAAGGAGCATAATGTTAAATGTCAGAGGTTTTATTTTTATGTTATTAATTTTGAGTTCTGATTTGATTGTTGTTCTAGGGTGTGACTTTGACAGCTGCTATTGGGGGTGCTGACATGCCTGTCGTTATCACTGTGCTGAACAGCTACTCAGGCTGGGCCCTGTGTGCAGAGGGCTTCCTGCTCAACAACAATCTGCTGACCATCGTGGGTGCACTCATAGGCTCGTCTGGTGCTATCCTGTCATACATCATGTGTGTGGTAAGAAACAACACATACATGAAACAAAAGGAAATGGCTTCCTGAAAACATGGATGTGCATGTCATTTCTTTTATTACCCATAGAAATGAATATTGTAGGCTGGGCATGGTAGCTCACGCCTGTAATCCCAGCACTTTAGGAGGCCAAGGCAGGTGGATCACGAGGTCAGGAGTTCAAGACCAGCCTGCCCAAGATAGTAAAACCCTGTCTCTACTAAAAATACAAAAATTAGCCAGGCGTGGTGGTGGGTGCCTGTAATCCCAGCTACTTGGTAGGCCGAGGCAGAGAATTGCTTGAACCCAGGAGGCAGAGGTTGCAGTGACTGAGATCATGACACTGTACTCCAGCCTGGGTGACATAGCGAGACTCCATCTCAAAAGAAAAAAAAAAGAGTATGGTAGCTTTGAATTCTCTTCAGCAGACATAGCAGAGTATTTCATTTGCATAAATTTCCAAGACTGCCTTTAAGGTACCCAACTGTAAATAATTAGGAAAATTAAATAGAAAGATGAAAATCTTCTAGTGCCTCTCTCCATCTGGAGATAAACAGGTAAGATTTTGGTTTATTTCCTTATGTATGGCATATCTGTGTATTTACTTGTCTGATCGTGTTGTATATTGTCCTACATTTAAAAAAACTTATATACTATATTGTTGACTTTTTGTCATTAAAAATTCTTTTAAAATATTATTTTAAGAGACTTTATCGTGATCCATCATATGGATATACAAAATTTATTTAATTTGCCCTTAATGCTATACATATGAAGTTGTTTGATTTTGATTTCTCTTTGTACATATCTTTGACATTTCAGATTTTTGTCTTAAGATAGATTCCTAGAATTTATAGGCTCATTATACTTATAGCCATGTTTCTGGAAAGGTTGTTCTAATTTACACTCCTGTTGGTCATCTGTGAGAGTTTCTACCTTAGAAGTTTTGTGGTCAGCATGATGGTTTTTTAAAAAAAGAACAGAAAAAAGTAACAACACTAATACTTCCTAGCTTTTCTGTTTGTTTCAAGTTCTCTTCTTGATGGCAAGAAGATGTTCTGCAAATATTATAATTAAAGGTTTGAGTAGAACTTTTTTTTCAAATTATGGATGTTATTTTCTAAATAATAATGAAACTAAATGAGAGCAGAACGTGATTTTACACTGATAAATAATTTAGACAAGAAAGGGATCTGTATTAGTCCATTCTCACACTGCTGTAAAGAACTACCTCAGACTGGGTAATTTATGAAGTAAAGAGGTTTAATTGACTCACAGCTCCACAGGCTTAACAGGAAGCATGACTGTGAGGCCACAGGAAGCTTACAATCATGGCAGAAGGTGAATGGGAAGCAAGCACATCTTAGCATAGCGGAGAAGGGGAGTGAGTGAAGGGGGATGTGCCACACACTTTTAAAGCACCAGATCTCGTGAGAACTCACTAGCATAAGAACAGCAAGGCGGAAGTCAGCCCCCATAATCCATCACCTTCCACCAGGTCCCCCCGTGGCATGTGGGGATTACAATTCGACATGAGATTTGGGTAGGGACTCAGAGCCAAACCATATCAGATACTTACTCTACCTTCATTCTTTTATTATAATATTTTAAAAAACTCGCTTATTTTACAACTCAGGATTTTTCTTATGATTTAACTGAAAATCTCATTGTAATTTGGAAGGCTGAAGTATCTTTTCGTAGTAAAAAATATTTTTGTTTCTTAGGCTATATTGCAAAACAAAGGATTTGATAGCCCAAATTCAAAACAAGCTAAGGGGTTTTAAAATTAAATCGCCTAAATTACCTGGGGAATTTGGAAAGGTGAAGGTTTATGTATCCTATTTGAAAAGTGTCAGGCTTTGTGACAGAAAGAAGAAACATTTGTGAAGAAGAAATGTTTATGAAATTGTACTAGAAATACAGTTTTCTGTAAAAGTAAACTTTTAACCCTTAGTTTGATTTTGCTTCAGTTGATGAATTTGAATGACCAGCAGGGGGCAGCAGATTTTCATTATTACTTAAACTTGCGGTTTGTCAGAAAGTGGCTTTTATTTTATTTATTTATTTATTTATTTATTTATTTATTTCTATTATACTTTAAGTTTTAGGGTACATGTGCACATTGTGCAGGTTAGTTACATATGTATACATGTGCCATGTTGGTGCGCTGCACCCACTAACTCGTCATCTAGCATTAGGTATATCTCCCAATGCTATCCCTCCCCCCTCCCCCCACCCCACCACAGTCTCCAGAGTGTGATATTCCCCTTCCTGTGTCCATGTGACCATGTGATCTCATTGTTCAATTCCCACCTATGAGTGAGAATATGTGGTGTTTGGTTTTTTGTTCTTGCGATAGTTTACTGAGAATGATGATTTCCAATTTCATCCATGTCCCTACGAAGGACATGAACTCATCATTTTTTATGGCTGCATAGTATTCCATGGTGTATATGTGCCACATTTTCTTAATCCAGTCTATCATTGTTGAACATTTGTGTTGGTTCCGAGTCTTTGCTATTGTGAATAATGCCGCAATAAACATACGTGTGCATGTGTCTTTATAGCAGCATGATTTATAGTCATATGGGTATATACCCAGTAATGGGATGGCTGGGTCAAATGGTATTTCTAGTTCTAGATCCCTGAGGAATCAGAAAGTGGCTTTTAAAGTTAAATGGGAGGATTTGAAGGATTTGAATGTTAACAAAGCCTATGGCATGCTGATATGGGGAGAGGAGGGAAGAAGACTTGTTTCTAGTTCTTGAAATGTCAGCATGGGTAATTTCTCATTTTATCCTTTTTAAAAAATGGTTTTCTTTAGGTTTTCAAATTTATAAAGAGTATTCCCCACATTTCTGTCTGTGTCTCTCTTATTACTCTCTTTTTCCTTCTTCACTTAGTGTCTTTTATTATTATTAATTATAGCAACCATAGTAAGTCTTACAGTAACTCTTCCGTAACACTAGAATAAGGTAGTAAGAGGTACTTGTTGAAAGTACTCTCTTCTACGTGTTCTGCAATTATATCATCTTTCTCTTATTTTTCTTACTCTTTTATTTTTTTGATATGTTTTCTCTAGGTCTTCTATTTCTTTTCTTTCCATTTCACTGCCACAGGCATGCCACTTACCATCAGCATTCCATAGATATTTTGTACTGTATATAGAACTACCAAATTATTCCGATAGCTGCCTGAGACCATAAATATCATATTGGGTCAGATTAATAATTTGGATTCAAGAACAGTTTAAGTTTTAATTAAAAAAAAAATTCTGGCCAGGCGCCGTGGCTCATACCTGTAATTCTAGCACTTTGGGAGGCTAAGGCAGGTGGATCAATTGAGTCCAGGAGTTCAAGACCAACCTGGGCAACATGATAAAACCCTGTCTCTACAAAAATAAAAGTTAGCTGGGCATGGTGGCACATACCTATAGTCCCAGCTACTTGGGGGGCTGAGGCAGGAGGATGACCTGAACCTGGGGAGGTTGAGGCTGCAATGAGCTGTGACTGTACCACTGGACTGCAGCCTAGGTGACAGAGTGAGACCCTGTCTCAAAAAAAAAAAAAAAAAAAATTCCAATTAGTTAAAGATGTTTAATGTAGGAAATTTGGAAGAATCAGAAAAGGATAAATAAAAAAATAAAATCACCTAAACTTCCATTACCACTTAACTATTAACATTCTAGTCTTTTTAATATGAATATGTTTAAATACATTCTATTTAATATATTATGTAATTGTCTAACCTTAATTTTAATTAAGGTTTAATTAATGTTTAATTTTCTAATAATTTTTAGCTCCTAGTATTGTAGCAAACAGATATTACCATAATCTATTTATTCAAATTCATATTAGTTGCTTTTAACTTCTTTTTTTCTTGGTTGCAGTTTTCCTTCTTCTACATCCTTGATTATTTCCTTAGGTCCAGTTTTTATAAGTGCAATTACATGGTCAAAGGGAGTAAGAACTTTTTGTTGGCTTTTGATATTGCTAAATTGATCTTCACAAAGGATTCACCAGTCAAAGCTCTTACTTGTGATGTGCAATGTGTTTGTCTTACTGTATGATCTCTACTCCTAGGCATTGTTACAAAACAAGTCAGAAACCAACAAATACAAGCCTGTCATATTTTTCGATTTTGAAGATGGAAATTATCTTTTCTTCTACAATTTTCTGATTTCTGGCTTTTTACATTAACCTTCATTGATAAACCTTCTTTATGCTTTTTTATTATAGGAAATTATAGGAGATTTATTCAGTTTCTTCATGGCTGTGCTTAGCGGCTCTAGGTAGATCAGTATAATCATAAAAATGAAATAGCTACTCAAAATTGGCCATTAGTGCAACGTAGCAGGCATTATGCTGGGTGCTTTACAAAATATGGCTCATTTAATCCCCACACAAATTCTGGAGGTAGGAAATATTATTCTCATTTTACTGAGAAAGTATTGTAAGGCACCATTTATTATTCACCTTTGTGTTTGTGGAGTCTGGCCAAGTACCTGGCACATTCACACAAATTGGTTTGTTAAATGAACATTAGAGAAATATTTTATTTGTTAACTTATTTCATGTTTTAGAATCTTCTCCAGATAGACTATGATAGCAGATATAGCAGAGTTAATATGGTACCAGTATGTTGACCTTCACTCTTATTTATTGAAGGAAACACACAAGTCCAAACTAGAACAGGGTGATTTTATTATGTGTGAGGGAATGGAATGCACCCCAAGTGGCTAACCAGCAATCCCTAAAATTGAATTTTTGTTCTGTTGGGTGTCCTCTGAGCTCAGTGCTATGGTTACACAATACCCAAGATTATAAAAACTGAAAAATGTTGACAGTGTCCAAACAACCAATTCAAATGAATGATATCCAAATATCATATAGACATTAACCTCTTTATGATTTTACAGTTTCTTTGTTTGTGATAGTATCCAGATTGCCTCAGAAATAGAGGTCTTACAAAAATTGAACAGCATTTTCAGATCGAATTTTCTGATTTTTGCACTTTGCTGCTTGGTTCCAAATAAAAATAGAACAGAATGAAGTGGATCAAAAGCCAAATCAAAAATATTTTTTCCTTTGTGATTAATTAATTAGTATCTACAAAGCATTGAAATGAGAGATGCTAGTAAATGGTATATATGTTATTATTGCTTTGGCTTTGTCAGTTTTATGACCTTTCCTTGGCTTTCAGATTTATTTCTTACAGTGTATTCAGAATTATGTGAATTAGGATTCTCTTTAATGTAGAATGCAATTTTAATTATTGGCTTAATAGCTTAAAACGAACAGTCTTAAACAGTCTTGCAAATTCTTTGTCTTGGAAGCTGGGAACTGTTCAATCTCTGGAACAGTGGTCATAGGATAGTCTCATTAATCATTTAAGCCGGCAAAATAAAAAAAAAAGAAAAAAAGAGAAAGAACCAAAACAAAACCATAAATGCTAAACATTTGTTGAGAATGTGATGTTGCAATGGTAAATTTAGAGATAAAAATAATTTCGTTTTTAAGAGACCACATGGAATTGTTATAGCTTAATGATGATGTAATTGTGGATACATGTTTAACAAGTTGACTATGATGGTTAAACTACTGTGTGGTTCCTTTTTTTTTTCCCTAAGATGCCATCAGAAGTGGGTACCCATTAATTAAATGTCCTCAGAGATTCTTTCCTTCTTCTTCATTCAGTTTTATAGGAGGAAATAATGGTTCCTTTTAAGCCGAGTTAGAATAAAATGGTTTATTTATCCCTCTCCTCTGTCCCTCTACATCTGTACAGCGGTACATCTACTGCTGTGATCTTCTGCAGGACTGTATAATAAGGGTGATGAAACCTCTTTGTTCACTGGATTTTTTTTTTCTGGTATTTTATTTATTATTATTATTATTATTTTTTTTAGTATTTATTGATCATTCTTGGGTGTTTCTCGGAGAGGGGGATTTGGCAGGGTCATAGGACAATAGTGGAGGGAAGGTCAGCAGATAAACATGTGAACAAAGGTCTCTGGTTTTCCTAGGCAGAGGGCCCTGCCGCCTTCCGCAGTGTTTGTGTCCCTGGGTACTTGAGATTAGGGAGTGGTGATGACTCTTAACGAGTATGCTGCCTTCAAGCATCTGTTTAACAAAGCACATCTTGCACCGCCCTTAATCCATTTAACCCTTAGTGGACACAGCACATGTTTCAGAAAGCACCGGGTTGGGGGTAAGATCATAGATTTACAGCATCCCAAGGCAGAAGAATTTTTCTTAGTACAGAACAAAATGGAGTCTCCTATGTCTACTTCTTCCTATATAGACACAGTAACAATCTAATCTCTCTTTCTTTTCCCCACATTTCCCCCTTTTCTATTCGACAAAACCGCCATCGTCATCATGGCCCGTTCTCAATGAGCTGTTGGGTGCACCTCCCAGACAGGGTGGTGGCCGGGCAGAGGGGCTCACTTCCCAGACGGGGCAGCCAGGCAGAGGCGCACCCCACCTCCCGGACGGGGCGGCTGGCCGGGCAGGGGCTGCCCCCCACCTCCCGGACGGGGCGGCTGCCGGGCGGAGACGCTCCTCACTTCCCGGACGGGGTGGCTGCCGGGCAGAGGGGCTCCTCACTTCCCAGATGGGGCGGCCTGTCAGAGACGCTCCTCACCTCCCAGACGGGGTGGCGGTGGAGCAAAGACACTCCTCAGTTCCCAGACGGGGTCGCGCCCCGGCAGAGGCGCTCTTCACATCTCAGACGGGGCGGTGGGGCAGAGGCGCTCCCCACATCCCAGACGATGGGCGGCCGGGCAGAGACGTTCCTCACTTCCTAGACCGGATGATGGCCGGGAAGAGGCGCTCCTCACTTCCCAGACTGGGCGGCCGGGCAGAGGGGCTCCTCACATCCCACACGATGGGCGGCCAGGCAGAGACACTCCTCACTTCCTAGACGGGGTGGTGGCAGGGCAGAGGCTGCAATCTCGGCACTTTGGGAGGCCAAGGCAGGCGGCTGGGAGGGGAAGGTTGTAGCGAGCTGAGAGCACGCCACTGCACTCCAGCCTGGGCAACATTGAGCACTGAGTGAGCGAGACTCCGTCTGCAATCCCGGCACCTCGGGAGGCCGAGGCTGGCAGATCACTTGCGGTCAGGAGCTGGAGACCAGCCTGGCCAGCATGGCGAAACCCCGTCTCCACCAAAAAATACGAAAACCAGTCAGGCGTGGCGGCGCGTGCCTGCAATCCCAGGCACTCAGCAGCCTGAGGCAGGAGAATCAGGCAGGGAGGTTGCAGTGAGCCGAGATGGCGACAGTACAGTCCAGCCTCAGCTCGGCATCAGAGGGAGACCGTGCAGAGAGGGAGGGGGAGGGGGAGGGAGAGAGAGAGAGAGGGAGATCTATTTTTTTTTTTTCCTGCCTCAGGTTTATTTGTACAAATAGCACAGGAGGACCCCAGCCCCATGCAGATGGTAGCCCAGGGATGGGGGTGGGGGGTCGCACCAGTCCTTCTGTCCTCACGTTGGCAGAGATATCTACTCTGAAGGCTTTGTAGGGGCCTGGGTACCTTTGGGAGCCTGAGCTGGAACTGAAGCTGGAGCTGCAGCCTGGGCCTTGGTTTGATCCTTGGCCTTGGCCTTTGGCCGGCACAGCCTGGGCCCCTTGGCAATACAGGCACGAACACGCTTCCCAAGCTTGGGGTGGGCAATGTAGGCAAGTGGATCGAGCTTGCGGCTGACACCCTTTGGGATCTTGGGTTTAACCTCCTTGGGCTTTACGAGGGCCTTGATAGCCTGGGCACGTGCACTCATGGCCTTGGCATTGTTGGCCTGCATCCTTTAGGCCCTTCTTGTTGTGCTTCTTGGCAAAGTGCATGTTCCTCAGGAACTTGGGGTCCACCCCCTTAAGAGATTCGTATCTTTGTGATCGGGGTTTCTTGATACCATTTCTATGCCATTTTCGGGACTGGTTGTGTGTGGTGTGGTTCTTGGACTTGGCCATGTCTGCACCTTAAGCTGCCGGTCCTGAAGTGCCTAGAATCCTATTTTTTATTATTATACTTTAAGTTCTAGGGTACATGTGCACAACGTGCAGGTTTGTTACATATGTATACATGTGCCATGTTGGTGTGCTGCACCCATTAACTATTTACATTAGGTATATCTCCTAATGCTATCCCTCCCCACTCCCCCCACCCCATGACAGGCCCTGATGTGTGATGTTTCCCTTCCTGTGTCCATGTGTTCTCATTGTTCAATTCCCACCTATGAGTGAGAACACGCAGTGTTTGGTTTTTTGTCCTTGTGATAGTTTGCTGAGAATGATGGTTTCCAGCTTCATCCATGTCTCTACAAAGGACATGAACTCATCCTTTTTTATGGCTGCATAGTATTCCATGGTGTATATGTGCCACATTTTCTTAATCCAGTCTATCATTGTTGGACATTTGTGTTGGTTCCAAGTCTTTGCTATTGTGAATAGTGCCGCAATAAACATACGTGTGCATGTGTCTTTATAGCAGCATGATTTATAATCCTGTGGGTATATACCCCAGTAATGGGATGGCTGGGTCAAATGGTATTTCTAGTTCTAGATCCTTGAGGAATCGCCACACTGTCTTCCTCAATGGTTGAACTAGTTTACAGTCCCACCAACAGTGCAAAAGTGTTCCTATTTCTCCACATCCTCGCCAGCACCTGTTGTTTCCTGACTTTTTACTGATCACCATTGTAACTGGTGTGAGATGGTATCTCATTGTGGTTTTGATTTACATTTCTCTGATGGCCAGTGATGATGAACATTTTTTCATGTGTCTTTTGGCTGCATAAATGTCTTCTTTTGAGAAGTGTCTGTTCATATCCTTTGCCCACTTGTTGATGGGATTGTTTGTTTTTTTTCTTGTAAATTTGTTTGAGTTGAGTTCTTTGTAGATTCTGGATATTAGCCCTTTGTCAGATGAGTAGATTGCAAAAATTTTCTCCCATTCTGTAGGTTGCCTATTCACTCTGATGGTGGTTTTTTTTTGCTGTGCAGTAGCTCTTTAGTTTAATTAGATCCCATTTGTCAATTTTGGCTTTTGTTGCCATTGCTTTTGGAATTTTATACATGAAGTCCTTGCCATGCCTATGTCCTGAATGGTATTGCCTAGGTTTTCTTCTGGGGTTTTTATGGTTTTAGGTCTAACATTTAAGTCTTTAATCCATCTTGAGTTAATTTTTGTATAAGGTGTAAGGAAGGGATCCAATTTCAGCTTTCTACATATGGCTAGCCAGTTTTCCCAGCACCATTTGTTAAATAGGGAATCCTTTCCCCATTTCTTGTTTTTGTCAGATTTGTCAAAGATCAGATGGTTGTAGATGTGTGGTATTATTTCTGAGGGCTCTGTTCTGTTCCATTGGTCTATATCTCTGTTTCGGTACCAGTACCATGCTGTTTTGGTTACTGTAGCCTTGTAGTTTGAAGTCAGGTAGCATGATGCCTCCAGCTTTGTTCTTTTGGCTTAGGATTGACCTGGCAATGTGAGCTCTTTTTTGGTTCCATATGAACTTTAAAGTAGTTTTTTCCAATTTTGTGAAGAAAGTCATTGGTAGCTTGATGGGGATGGCATTGAATCTATAAATTACCTTGGGTAGTATGGTCATTTTCACAATACTGATTCTTCCTATCCATGAGCATGGAATGTTCTTCCATTTGTTTGTGTCCTCTTTTATTTCATTGAGCAGTGGTTTGTAGTTCTCCTGGAAGAGGTCCTTCACATCCCTTGTAAGGTGGATTCCTAGATATTTTATTCTCTTTGAAGCAATTGTGAATGGGAGTTCACTCATGATTTGGCTCTCTGTTTGTCTGTTATTGGTGTATAAGACTGCTTGTGATTTTTGCACACTGATTTTGTATCCTGAGACTTTGCTGAAGTTGCCTATCAGCTTAAGGAGATTTTGGGCTGAGACAATGGGGTTTTCTAGATATACAATCATGTCATCTGCAAACAGGGACAATTTGACTTCCTCTTTTCCTAATTGAATACCCTTTATTTCTTTCTCCTGCCTCATTGCCCTGGCCAGAACTTCCAACACTATGTTGAATAGGAGTGGTGAGAGAGGGCATCCCTGTCTTGTGCCAGTTTTCAAAGGGAGTGCTTCCAGTTTTTGCCCATTCAGTATGATATTGGCTGTGGGTTTGTAATAGATAGCTCTGATTATTTGGAGATACGTCCCATCAATACCTAATTTATTGAGAGTTTTTAGCATGAAGGGCTGTTGAATTTTGTCAAAGGCCTTTTCTGCATCTATTGAGATAATCATGTGGTTTTTGTCTTTGGTTCTGTTTATATGCTAGATTACGTTTATTGATTTGTGTATGTTGAACCAGCCTTGCATCCCAGGGATGAAGCCCACTTGATCATGGTGGATAAGCTTTTTGATGTACTGCTGGATTTGGTTTGTGAGTGTTTTATTGAGGATTTTTGCATCGATGTTCATCAAGGATATTGGTCTAAAATTCTCTTTTTTTGTTGTGTCTCTGTCAGGCTTTGGTATCAGGATGATGCTGGCCTCATAAAATGAGTTAGGGAGGATTCCCTCTTTTTCTATTGATTGGAATAGTTTCAGAAGGAATGGTACCAGCTCCTTCTTGTACCTCTGGTAGAATTCAGCTGTGAATCTGTCTGGTCCTGGACTTTTTTTGGTTGGTAGGCTATTAATTATTGCCTCAATTTCAGAGCCTGTTATTGGTCTATTCAGGGATTCAGCTTCTTCCTGGTTTAGTCTTGGGAGGGTGTATGTGTCCAGGAATTTATCCATTTCTTCTAAATTTTCTAGCTTATTTGCATAGAGGTGTTTATAGCATTCTCTGATGGTAGTTTGTATTTCTGTGGGATTGGTGGTGATATTCTCCTTATCATTTTTTATTGCGTCTATTTGATTCTTGTCTCTTTTCTTATTTATTAGTCTTGCTAGTGGTCTATCAATTTTGTTGATCTTTTCAAAAAACCAGCTCCTGGATTCATTGATTTTTTGAATGGTTTTTTGTTTGTCTATCTCCTCCAGTTCTGCTCTGATCTTAGTTATTTCTAGACTCCTGTAGGCTTTTGAATGTGTTTGCTCTTGCTTCTCTAGTTCTTTTAATTGTGATGTTAGGGTGTCAATTTTAGATCTTTCCTGCTTTCTCTTGTGGGCATTTAGTGCTATAAATTTCCCTCTACACACTGCTTTGAATGTGTCCCAGAGATTCTGGTATGTTGTGTCTTTGTTCTCATTGGTTTCAAAGAACATCTTTATTTCTGCCTTCATTTCGTTATGTACCCAGTAGTCATTCAGGAGCAGGTTGCTCAGTTTCCATGTAGTTTAGTGGTTTTCAGTGAGTTTCTTAATCCTGAGTTCTAGTGTGATTGCACTGTGGTCTGAGAGACAGTTTGTTATAATTTCTGTTCTTTTACATTTGCTGAGGAGTGCTTTACTTGCACGTATGTGGTCAATTTTGGAATAAGTGCAGTGTGGTGCTGAGAAGAATGTGTATTCTGTTGATTTGGGGTGGAGACATTCTGTAGATGTCTATTAGGTCCTGTTGGTGCAGAGTCGTGTTAAATTCCTGGATATCCTTGTTAACTTTCTGTCTCATTGAGCTGTCTAATGTTGACAGTGGGGTGTTAAAGTCTCCCGTTATTATTGTATGGGAGTTTAAGTCTCTTCGTAGGTCTCTAAGGACTTGCTTTATGAATCCGGGTGCCCCTGTATTGGGTGCATATATATTTAGGATAGTTAGCTCTTCTTGTTGAATTGATCCCTTTACCATTATGTAATGGCCTTCTTTGTCTCTTTTGATATTTGTTGGTTTAAAGTCTGTTTTATCAGCGACTAGGATTGTAACCCCTGCTTTTTTTTGCTTTCCATTTGCTTGGTAGATCTTCCTCCATCCCTTTATTTTGAGCCTATGCGTGTCTCTGCATGTGAGATGAGTCTTGTGAATACAGCACACTGATGGGTCTTGACTCTTTATCCAATTTGCCAGTCTGTGTCTTTTAATTGGAGCATTTAGCCCATTTACATTTAAGGTTAATATTGTTATGTGTGAATTTGATCCTGTTATTATGATGTTAGCAGGTTATTTTGCTCCTTAGTTGATGCAGTTTCTTCCTAGCCTTGATGGTCTTTACAATTTGGCATGTTTTTGCAGTAGCTGGTACTGGTTGTTCCTTTCCATGTGTAGTGCTTCCTTCAGGAGCTCTTGTAAGGCAGGCCTGGTGGTGACAAAATCTCTCAGCATTTGCTTTTCTGTAAAGGATTTTATTTCTCCTTGACTTATGAAGCTTAGTTTGGCTGGATATGAAATTCTGGGTTGAAAATTCTTTTCTTTAAGAATGTTGAATATTGGCCCCCACTCTCTTCTGGCTTGTAGAGTTTCTGCTGAGAGATCAGCTGTTAGTCTGATGGGCTTCCCTTTGTGGGTAACCCGACCTTTCTTTCTGGCTGCCCTTAACATTTTTTCCTTCATTTCAACTTTGGCGAATGTGACAATTATGTGTCTTGGAGTTGCTCTTCTTGAGGAGTATCTCTGTGGTATTCTCTGTATTTCCTGAATTTGAATGTTGGCCTGCCTTGCTAGGTTGGGGAAGTTCTCCCGGATATTATCCTGCAGAGTGTTTTCCAACTTGGTTCCATTCTCCTCATCACTTTCAGGTACACCAATGAGACGTAGATTTGGTCTTTTCACATGGTCCCCTATTTCTTGGAGGCTTTCTTCGTTTCTTTTTACTATTTTTTCTCTAAACTTCTCTTCTCGCTTCATTTCATTCATTTGATCTTCAATCACTGATACCCTTTCTTCCAGTTGATCGAATCGGCTACTGAAACTTGTGCATTCATCATGTAGTTTTTGTGCCATGGTTTTCAGCTCCATCAGGTCATTTAAGTACTTCTCTACACTGTTTATTCTAGTTAGCCATTCGTCTAATATTTTTTCAAGGTTTTTAGCTTTTTGTGATGCGTTCAAACTTCCTCCTTTAGCTCGGAGAAGTTGGATCGTCTGAAGCCTTCTTCTCTCAACTTGTCAAAGTCATTCTCCATCCAGCTTTGTTCCATTGCTGGCGAGGAGCTGCATTCCTTTGGAGGGGGAGAGGCGCTCTGATTTTTAGAATTTTCAGCTTTTCTGCTCTGTATTTTCCCCATCTTTGTGGTTTTATCTACCTTTGGTCTTTGATGATGGTGACGTACAGATGAGGTTTTGGTGTGGATGTCCTTTCTGTTTGTTAGTTTTCCTTCTAACAGTCAGGACCCTCAGCTGCAGGTCTGTTGGAGTTTGCTGGAGGTCCACTCCAGACCCTGTTTGCCTGGGTATCAGCAGTGGAGGCTGCAGAACCGCGAATATTGCTGAAAAGCAATGTTGCTGCCTGATCGTTCCTCTGGAAGCTTTGTCTCAGAGGGGTACCCAGCCATGTGAGGTGTCAGTCTGCCCCTACTGGAGGGTGCCTCCCAGTTAGGCTACTCAGGGGTCAGGGACCCACTTGAGGAGGCAGTCTGTCCGTTGTCAAATCTCAAACTCCATGCTGGGAGAACCACTACTCTCTTCAAAGCTGTCAGAGAGGGACATGTAACTCTGCAGAGGTTTCTGCTGCCTTTTGTTCGGCTATGCCCTGCCCCCAAAGGTGGAGTCTACAGAGGTAGGCAGGCTTCCTTGAGCTGCGGTGGGCTCCACCCAGTTCGAGCTTCCCAGCTGCTTTATTTACCTACTCAAGGCTCAGCAATGGTGGGCGTCCCTCCCCCAGCCTTGCTGCCACCTTGCAGTTCGATCTCAGACTGCTGTGCTAGCAATGAGCAAGGCTCTGTGGGCATGGGACCCTCTGAGCCAGGCATGGGCTATAATCTGGTGTGCCATTTGCTAAGACCATTGGAAAAGCGCAGTAGTATTAGGGTGGGAGTGACCTGATTTTCCAGGTGCCCTCCATCACCACTTCCCTTGGCTAGTAAAGGGTATTCCCTGACCCCTTGTGCTTCCCAGGTGAGGCAATGCCTCGCCCTGCTTCGGCTCACGCTTGGTGGACTGCACCCACTGTCTTGCCCACACTGTCCGACAAGCCCCAGCGTGATGAACCTGGTACCTCAGTTGGAAATGCAGAAATCACCCGTCTTCTGCGTCTCTCATGCTGGTAGCTGTAGACTGGAGCTCTTCCTATTCGGCCATCTTGGAACCCAATCCTCACTGGACTCTTTTTTTAAAAAAGTTATCTATGACAGAAGTATCTTAATGTCTGAAATAGTCCTTTAAATCAATTTTAAGGGCAAAAATTTGGTAGAACCTATATTTTGATAACAATTTCAGAACTGTATAATTCAAAACTAGAAAGGATTAATGTAGATCAATGAGTTGAATGTTTGGGACGTCTCAGATGTGGCTATTTGTGTTTCCATTAAACGTTGGTTTTAAATATGGGAGGAATGTGTTAGGAATTTAAAACACCATGTCAGCTAGGGATTGTGAACTTAATTAAAAGCATTTCTTTAGCTGGGCACTGTGGCTCATTCATGTAATCCCAGCACTTTGGGAGGCCGAGGCAGGCAGATCACTTGTGGTCAGGAGTTTGAGACCAGCCTGGCCAACATGGTGAAACCACATTTCTGCCAAATATATAAAAAGTTAGCCAGGTGTGGTGGCATGCACCTGTAATCCCCGCTACTCTGGAGGCTGAGGAAGGAAAATCTCTTGAACCCAGGAGGTGGAGGTTGCAGTGAGCTGAGATCATGCCACTGCACTCCAGCCTGGGTGACAGAGCGAGACTCCATCTCAAAAAAAAAAAAAAAAAAGACATCACTTTAATTCTTTCACCCTCTTATCCTTTAATAATACACGTAAAGACATTTCAGGTTTTATTTTGTATGTAATAATCTTAGACAAATTTGTCAGACTTTGGGCTCTGTAAAATGTCAATGTTGTGTCTGATAAACGAGTTTAGATTGAAAGAACAATTACAATTCTGGCAACATTTTGATTCATCATCTTTGAAATTTACGTTATTTAGGCTTTATTAAAGTATGGCTTCTTGCTTATCTTCTGTGTACCTTTTCCTCCCTGCCTTTGTCTGGCCCCTACTCAGCATAATGGAAATGTCTCCACCAAGCTGGTAGCAGGCTGAGCCATCATTGTGTGGGGTGGCCATAGTTGTCTCGATGTGGTACTTATCATTGAAGATCTTGGTGCTTTTTTACTTTTTTAATACTAAAGTGTTGTATTTTTAAAAAAAGCAATAGATTGACACTTATATAGCCTTTACGTTGTATAACGAAGCAATAATATATTTATTACAGCACTTAAAATAGAGTTCAATAAGTTTTTGGAAATTTGTTCTGAAGTGATAAAGTCAGTTATGATTATGTAGAATGACAGTTTCGATCACATGCAGTGATTTGAATTCTTAAAATGCATTTGATTACTCAGAACAACTAGTTTTTTTTTTCCCTTTCTTTTACTACCCCACCTCCAGAGGTCTACAAATGAACTGTTTTCAAAACCAGATCAGTTACTGTAACATATTTCAGCAGTGGCATTCCTATGGTACATTCTTGAGTGATTATAAATGAGCATGAGAAGTTCATTTATCTTATTTTTCTTTTGAGATTATTTTTCTAGTTAAAAGAGTGAGTATAAATTTTAAAGAGTATATAACTTTATTCTTCTACCTATTTGGAAGTGAAATATTTTAGAGTCCTAATGATGAACCCAGTTACTTCTATTAAAACTTAGGTATGGGGCTTTGTGGAGCTATAATTGATTTGGAAAATAAGACAGTATCAACCCCCATATTTCTATTTTCTTGATGACAGAGGGCAGCAAAATTCTAGATGAAATGGATCTTTACTGTTTTGATTCTTACCAGTTGCTTCTTCACAGCTGGTATCTGTGAAGATGGAATCTGTAGCAGAATTCAGCTGAGAGATAAAATTGCTCAATCAGCATTCAGACAGTAATAAATAGATGCGATTTTTTCATTAGTTTATTAATTTTACTGATGATTTTTTCTTGGTTTCTATTTTTTTACTGAAAATATATCAGTGTGCAATTGATTTGATAGGGAAAAAGATAATATGGTTCTCAGATATCTTCTGTCATTTCAATTTTTGAAGTGATTTTCAGAAACCAGCTGAAATTTATCTGATTAAAGTGTTTTAAATGATCAAATAAACCTTTTAAAATGATTCCAAATATCATATACACAACATTTGTACTATTCTCACAAAGTTATGTGTGTTAAACTCTCACAGCTCATAATTTGGCTTTCTAGGCAATGAATCGCTCCCTGGCTAATGTGATTCTTGGAGGCTATGGCACCACTTCAACAGCTGGTGGAAAACCCATGGAAATTTCTGGCACACATACGGAAATCAACCTTGACAATGCAATTGACATGATTCGAGAAGCTAATAGCATTATTATTACACCAGGTAAAGAAAAAAAGCAAAAGCAAATAACCTATAATAGCTGTTATAATTGATGACATTAAAATTTCTTATAATAGGAAAGTAGAATTGAAACTTCTTTAGTTTTGAAAATATAATGGAAACTTAATAGCAAATCTATGATTACTAAGTGAAAAATACTGAGAATTCTCAGTTTAAATTAATATTTTGGAGATCGCATGGAAATTCTATAAATTCTTACAGTGGGTTCTAGCCATGTCTTTCTGTGATTATGTGTACATGTTTACATCATTTTCGAGTCTTTTTTCCTCTCATTGGTAATTTTTGGGCCCATTGTCAAGATTAAATTAGATATAGTATATGAAAGTCTTTAGCTCACTCATTAGAGTTGCTCAATAAATGTTATTGTTTTTTCAAAAATGATTATTTAAAAAATGATCAAGAATCATGTGGTTTTCAACAAAATGAGGCAATGTGGCCTAGTAGAAAGAGCTTGGTATGGAGTCACGATACCTCACTTTTGTTCTTAATTTTGCCTCTAACAATCTATGTGACATTGCCCAAGTCATTTAATCTCTCCAGGCCTCAATTTTCCAGTTTTCTGAGTTTTAGCTCAGTTCTTCTTCACTGTTTTCACAGGATGCTGTGGTATTATGAGTCATACATTGGTTTCAGATTAAGATTTTAACTCTATCATGTTATCAAATGAGTTTTCTGTAAATAAAATCTACTGATTTGACATGTGAGTAGTTTACTAGTTAGTTATGTACTGAAGTAAAAATAGGAGACATTAGCTGAATTGAGTGTTAAAGTGTAAGCCTTCTCAACTTGGGACAATATCACTTTTTAGGGGCATTTGAAATAGGTGGATTTGGGTTTTTGGTTGTCCAAAGATGGGACTGCTACTGTCAATTAGTGGATGGAAGCAGATAAATGAAATGTACTGTAACGTGTGGGACACTGCTGCATAATGAATCATCACACCCAAAGTAGCATTGGTCTTACCTATTGAGCAATGCTGTTCTGGAGTATAAAGGTGTAAAGATGTAGAGGACACAATCTATTTCCTCTAGGCACTTTCCATCTAGTGATTAAGTCAGATAGGTAGATCAGTAATGCAAGGTGGGTTATGATAAGGGCTAAACTGAACTATGTAGACAGTTTTTCAATCACAAGAAACCTATGAAGGTTTGTAGGGAGGCGACGATTTGTTTTTAGGACTTAGAGAATAGATGGTGTTGGGATGGGAGAAGCCAACTGGAATAGCTTGAGCAGAAACTTGGCATTTGAAAAAACGGGGATAGAAAAGTGGGGACAGATGTGAGATTCATTGTGCAGGTAGAATGGACAGAAAGGAGGGTGAAGATGACTAAAGTTCTTGGTTATACCTGTAATAACATCAGAAATATGGAAACAGTTTTTAGAGTGTGGGGTGGGGGGAAATTTTGAGTTCTTTTTTTGAGACATTAAATTTGAGGTGAAGATAGGACAAGAGCCATGTTATACTGGCGCTCAAATGACAGGTCAAGCCTGCAGACAGATTGGGAATCATGAGATGGTTGTTGAAGCCATGAGAGGAGCTGAGATTTTCAAGGAGAATGTGAGGGGCAAAGTTAAAGCCCTTTGGAAACTTATATAAGCGGAAAAAAGAAGGAGAAAAACTATTCAAGGAACTAGAGAAAGAATAATAACAAAGTTAGGCTGGGACAGGGGACCGCAGTGTCGTCAAAGCCAAGTATGAAGAGAGTTTAAAAACATGAGAGAGAGAGAGAGACAGAGACAGAGACAGAGAAAGAGACAAGAGAGGGAACACCCAAGGGTGTGTGCAGTGTTGGGGGTGGGGTTGCACAGCAGCATGAGACACTACAGAAGATTGAGGAGCAATCATTACATTTTCAATTTCAAATTTAGGGCAATATTTTTAAAAGCCCAGCTTATAAATTTGCTTTCATTTCTAGTCCTGTTAAATGATTGCCTCTGTTGGCATAAACATGTGTTTTCATCAAGAGAGAAGTTGTACTTCATGTAATTTCAAAATAAAAAACACATTCTTCTGTGTTCTTAATGTTCCTTGCAGGCTATGGTCTCTGTGCAGCCAAAGCTCAATACCCCATTGCTGATTTGGTAAAGATGCTCACTGAGCAAGGCAAAAAAGTCAGGTAAGCATTTGCAGTGGAGAGGCTTGCACTATGTGTAAAGATGTGTGTGTGGAGAAAAGGAAATACAGTGGACCCTTGAACAATGTAGGGGTTAGGGCACTGACCCGCCCATACAATTAAAAATCCATATATAACTTTTGACTCTCCAAAAACTTACCTACTAATGGCCTACTGCTGATCAGAATGCTTACTGATAACATAAACAAAATGTGTATCAATTAACAAATTTTGTATATTATATGTATTAAATAGTAGAGAAAGGAAAATGTTACTAAGAAAATCATAAGGAAGAGAAAATATATTTACTATTCCTTAAGTGGAAGTGGATCATCATAAAGGTTTTCATCCTTGTCTTTACGTTGAGTGAGATGAGAAGAAGGAGGAAGAGGAGTTGTTGGTCTTGCTCTCATGAGTGGCAGCGGTAGAAGAAAATCTGTGGATAAGTGGACCCTCTCAGCTCAAACCCATGTTGTTCAAGGGTCAGCTGTATATGGCTTCTGAAAAAGATGACTGTTTCTTAAAGTGGTGTTTTACATGTGTAATCCTAGGTAAAGAAGTTAAGTTGTTAATGAACAAGCCATATTCTGGTCTTAGTGTTACTATTTAGATTTTGCTGTTCCTGGATTAGCATCAACTCAAATATTATCGACTCATTTTAGAAAAGGAAAATGTGTTATTCCAAATTCTTGGGGATTTATTAATGGGGAAATCAGATGTCTTGTTTCTCTGTGGTTTGATTTGAGGAAAGAGGTCAAGCGAAGCATTTTAACTACATCAAGTTGTATCTTTTTGGTTTCCGGTCACACTGAATAAAAACAAAAGGTCTTAAAAGAGAGGCCTTGAAGAGCAAGACCAAGTAATAAACCTGTGCCCTGGTTACTGTTTTGCTGAGTTAGCTGAGTTAGCCAGTCAGAGTACTTGTGCTGGACTGGATGCAGAATCCTAATCTCTGGCTGGAATGTCCCAGCTACTAGTAGTGGTGAAAGAAACTTAGATGATGAAATCAGGGGGCTACCTTAATTGTATTAGTGTCGGCAGTTAATTGTATTAGTGTCAGCTGCACTTTATTTCTTCCTTCCTTTGTTTCCTACACTTCCTTTCTTGTCTCACTCCTTCTCCACTCCTTCCTCCAATCTATAGTCTGTGTTTGTCAAATATATAGAATCAAAATACTATTTTGTGGTGGGACCAGCATTTCTGTGATAAGATTTTCATGTTTATTGAGAGTCTTAGATGAATTGAAGGTAGAAGATGAGAAAAGTCATTGACTTTATTTTTAAATTTTTGCATAAGAAGTCTACTTTTTAGTTACTTATTCCAATTTTTACATAGGATATTAAACTGTGCTTTTTAAAGCCATCATTTTGCTGCTGAGAACATTTGTAGGCCTGCAAGTGAAAAGGATATGTTAAACAACGTTTTATGATTTTCCTAAAAAGAAACTGTTTTCTCTATTCAGTCCAGATGTGAAAAAGTGTAATGTATTCGTAATGCCCTCTTTCACCACATAAATATTTAGGAGATAGGTGGCAATCATAATAGAGAAAGAAAAATGCCTTTCATGTCTTAATTATCCTTAGGGAAGGGAAGGATTAATTTGACATACCTCTCTTGTTACCTGTTGATCAGCCTAGGTTAACCAGACATCTTGGAAAATCAGTCCAGTGTTAAATAGGTGGATGTGGAGTGAAGAACATCGTGACTGTAGTGTAGCTTGAAGGAAGGCAGCATCTTAAGGGAAATGTCAAAGGAAATAAGAGAGATGGGAAAAATGATCTGAAAGGAAAAAGGATAAGACAAATGAATTTTTTGTTTCTGATCTGATTAAAATTAGAATTTTATCTATGAGGACATGATATAAACTACTGTTGTAGGATGATTTCTGTGACAGTGCTTGGGAAGAGTAATTATTTGATGAAAGGTTTAAGAGAAATATTTAATTATACATATATGAATAGTTTTTCAGTTCTACATTTTTTATTGAAGTGATTGTGTGAATAGGACCAAAGCCTTTTCATGAGAGAGCTTTTCATTGCTTCACATAATTATTAACATAGTTCAAATAATTTTATAAATTTATTAATAATTTATTATGTAGGATCAGAATAAGATTATTAATTCAGTCTAGTTTCTCTATTTGTAAGTTAGTTATTTATAGTCATTTTTCTTTCATATTAAAGGTAAAATATATTAATATATTGTAGTTTTTTTACTATAGTATGTTGAATTTTCAACATGAACTTTGTAACAAATTATGTAAATCTTCCATTTGAATTAAATGGAAGAGGACTATTCTTGCTAAAATTATGACAGTAGATCATCATATTTTTCTGTGTGAATTTTTTTTATTGAAAGAGATTTGTAGAAACTTTGTGATTTTGCTTTGTGCGTGTGTTATCTTTTCACAGGAGAAATGCAAATTTTCTTTACGAAGTTAGGAATATGTATATACATAGATGCTAGCTTTTTTCCTTTTTTTTTTTAAAGGGCAAACGTCTGTTTGAACAAGAGATGGCTGCAGCAGTTACCTCATATTTTAATGAAATAAATCTGTATTTACAGTTTGCAGTAATTTAGTCCTTTCATCACTCTGTGGAGCTCCCACGGTGTTCATTGAGTACAGCTGCTGGGCCTCTGGAGTTAGCAGGTCTTTGTGCCTCAGGACCCCAGCATGCCTAGCATCCAGATGTGGTGACATATTCACACACATCCCCTGTGGAAATGTGCCAGTGTGGACATATGATTGTCATCAATTAGTTACGCCCAAGTGGTGCCAAGAAAAATCGCATCTGTCATACAGTCTGTCTGGCTTCATGGCCCATGATTGATTTAGAGACACTCCTGTTTTCCTTTACTTTGCCCATAGTCATAATATGCTCACGAGCTAAGATTATATAATGAAGCACATGACATTTCATGACAAGAACTCATTTTAGAATGTCATGAAAGTTCACTGGCTTAGACTTTTGTTAGTGGCAAAGATATCATTTGCTTCCCAGTAGCCCAGAATGCCTGTATAGCTTACCTAACTTCTGCTTGATGTCTAAAAGGATTTTATGACAACAATCTTATGACGTAAGAGCCACGGATATTTTGTCTTTTTCCTTCCCAATTTTTGGACTGATTATATGATAGGCTTTTCATTATAAGGCAGAGATAGTGTTCCCATTGAGTAATTAGGGAGGGGTAGAATATGCCTGTAATCCCAGCACTTTGGGAGGCTGAGGCGGGCGGATCACGAGGTCAGGAGATCAAGACCATCCTAGCTAACATGGTGAAACCCCGTCTCTACTAAAAATACAAAAGATTAGCCAGGCATGGTGGTGGGCACCTGTAGTCCCAGCTACTTGGGAGGGTGAGGCAGGAGAATGGCGTGAACCCAGGAGGCGGAGCTCGCAGTGAGCCAAGATCGTGCCATTGCACTCCAGCCTGGGTGACAGAGCGAGGCTCCTTCTGAAAAAAAAAAAGAAAGGGGTAGAATTTTTTTATTATAATTACTGCTTGATTTTCTTTCTATAAATCATTGCTTGAATTATCACAGAAGTCATTTGAATTTATTAAACAACTTTCAACTTATTTTTTTTAATTATTATTTTGTTTTTGAGATGGAGTTTCACTCTTGTCACCCAGGCTGGAGGGCAGTGGCATGATTTCAGCTCACTGCAACCTCTGCCTCCCGGGTTCAAAGCAATTCTCCTGCCTCAGCCTGCCAAGTAGCTGGGACTACAGGCGCATACCACCACACCTGGCTAATTTTTGTATTTTTGGTAGAGACGGGGTTTTGCCATGTTGGCCAGGCTGGTCTTGAACTCCTCACCTCAAGTAAACTGCCTGCCTCAGCCTCCCAAAGTGCTGGGATTACAGGCGTGAGCCACCGCACCCGGCCTCAACTTCTTTGATTGACTAGCTGATGTTATGTATTGCTTTCATGTTAATGTTCTGCTATATCCTTCTACTAATAACTTACTGAGAAATTTATTGCTAGGTACTGAGCATACAAGGATGCGTAAGTCCAGTCCTCAAGAGTTTATAGTTATGAAGAAACCTCTATTAACAGATCAATCAATGAATGAATTCCGTTTAATGTGATAGTATGCTAAGACAAGTAGAGTAGTAGTAAGAATGCAAGGAGTAGTTAGCTGTTCAGGAGATATTTTAAACTTTTTACAACCTGAAATATCTTGCATGTTTTTAAAAATAAATATTTTCATTTATTTTTTATGTACTGTCTAAACACATCTAGCTGCCTGTGGTATTTGCAGTCTAATAATGTTTTACAGTCTTGTGTAATATGGCTATAAGTTTAAATACATATTATTTTTACTTAGAAATTGATTCTTTGAAGACACTTGAAAATATAAAATATTTTGTCCATCTAACTGTCTAACTGGATTCTTTTTTTTTTTTTTTTTTTGTTGGAATCTTGCTCTGTCACCTAGCTTGGAGTGCAGTGGTGTGATCTCAGCTCACTGCAACCTCCGCCTCCTAGGTTTAAGCGATTCTCCCACCTCAGCCTCCCAAGTAGCTGGGATTACAGGCATGCGCCACCACGCCTGACTAATTTTTGTATTTTTAGTGGAAATGGGATTTCATCATGTTGGCCAGGCTGGTCTCAAACTCCTGACCTCAGGTGATCTGCCCACCTTGGCTTCCCAGAGTGCTGGGATTACAGGCGTGAGCCACCACACTCAGGCAGGATTTTCCTGTTTTTCATGGATAAGTATGATTCAGATAAACAAAGTCCAGCCTTCTTGGATTTGTTATGTTTTTGGGTGGAGGAAGAGTCAAGGCTTGCAAATTGGTAAAGCAATAAAGTCATGTATTTCTGACGAGAATAGAAACTAGGCCAGTTAAAATTATCTTGTATAGTATTTGAGTAACGAAATAGACATTATTTAGCAGTTTCATGTCAGCTTTGTAATACTTTTATAAAATAAAGATACCACTATTCATATCCATAACCATTCATTGAACAAATAATTATAATATATAGTACTCTTTCCTAAGCTACTGTTGTAGGTCCAGGGGATACCTCAGTGAAGACAACAGCTGAAAATTCCTGGTCTTATGGAATTTACATTAGTTAATTAATTGATTAATTAATAGGCTTCAAGATAATCTGACTTGGAGATTATAAGCCCATTTGTCTCCCAATTTCAATGCTACTTGAAACACCAGAGAACAGCTGTAACATAGGTTATTGTATCAGAGTTTCAAAGTTATAGCTGCCACTATTTGGCCTTGAATTAGCCAGCGCTTTTGGTTTTCTCAAAGAATGTGGTGTGTTTCTTTGCACTTTGCATTGGGGCTGCCTTCTCGAAAAACATGGTGGCAGGATAGTGGGTATGGGTTATTCGTGTAACTGGTCAAATGAGTGAAACTTTGATGGAAGAGAGGAAAACCAAAGAAAGTATGTGCATTCACTCACATCTATGTTCAACCTATTGTGTGGAGTTGCTAGTAATCTCCCAGATCAAAGGTGTCTGTTATGCTCCTAGAAAGTGGCCACCTTCATCCCAGATTGGCTTTATCTTGTCCACAGCATATTGGTATGGTGGAAAGAACAGAAGACTGCATTAAAGCCTGTGCTTTAGGTGCTTTGTAAAGCCTCTTTTGGTCATACCACTCTAGGACGCATTCCTTATAAACTCTTGTCACAGGCATTCCTGTGATCTGAGGAAAAAACTCTCACTGTTGATGAAATCATTGTCACTGACCATCAGGGTGATTTTTGGCTTCTGGTTTTAGTATTAGTTACAAGAAACTCTTTGAGCTGAGTTTTTACAATGAAGTTCATGTGAACAAATAAATAAGGATCTTGCTTATAAATAATTTTCATTTTATTGAGCTCATTAGCCATTGCATTCCAGCAGCCATTTAATAGCATCATAAAAATTATTCAGACAGAAAGATGAAATTATGTATAATTTTAACTAAATCTCTATAATATGCCAGAATGTAATATTCAAGAGTTAGTTGCAAATTGAATTTTTTTTTTTCTGGTATCATTCTTCATAATCTTGTTGCCTATTTTAAAATCAAAACAGTGTCAGTAGTCATACAGTTTCTATTCTGGGCCTGGTAGTTGGATTTGGTTAAGTGATGGGAAAGCCAGATTTGGGCACAATCTATAATTACTCTCCTCAGGATGGAAAAGGTAGTTTTGGGACATGGTTTTATAGAGGACTGCATTGATGTTTGCACCAGACCATCTGAGCTGATCCTTCTTAGGTGACAGCTCATCTCTTTGGGTGGCCTCAGTGTCACAGGCCACATGTACAGATGGAAAATGTGACTGTAGCCTGTCAAATATTTCCTGATTCACATTCATAAGACAAGGTCTATTATTCTGCATTAGAAAAATTGTTCCCCTGAGATATTTTCGTAAGCTCTCTTTCATAATTTTTTTTTTTTTTCTGAAGAAGGGAAGGCCATGGATGAACAACAGAATTCAGAAACAGAGTAGCAGTTCAGCCCTTATTTGCCTTCAAAAAAAGAAAGTACAAAGTGTTCTCTAATTCTGGCTTTTGGAAAGTTCTAGGAAGTTAAATGAACACTTTTTTTTCACTATGAATTATATGAGTGAATTCATCAGAACGGCTGCTTCTAAGAAGGATTTTGATGGTTTTAGAAAGGTAGGTGTTTATTCCTTTGCCTGGGAAGCCTCACCAGAGATGTTGACTCTACAACCCATCTCATTCGTTAGTTTTTGTGGACAGCAGCAGTTGCCTCATCGGGAATTTTTTTTTTTCACTTCCTTACCATGTTTCCCTTCGGATGGATAGACTAGCCCGACCCAGTTGGTCCAGGCCTTTTCACTACCAAGGATAATTTATCTAACAGGAACAATTACCCTGCTGACACCATGATTTGGAAATTTTTATTCAGAACTGATTCACTAAAATGATTGCTTAAAAAAAAAACCTTTTCCTTGTACTTTTAATAAGTGTGATTTATAACTGTCACCAGAAGTTCTGATCAGCATGTGATAAACCAAAGAAACTTGCCTTTTCAGGGAGTCTATCATATTTTTCACAGGTGAAATGCATAATTAAATGTAAAAAAATACTGAATATAGTAATGAATCATTTGATTACCTCCAGAGACCCTCCTCAGAATGTAACACTGCCACATACAAACAAAATTCCAAAGGTCCTTGAGCTATAGCCCATACTACGGACTTTTTATTGTATCCACAGGGGAATTTCCAGCCTGTTTTTGGGACAGAACACTGTGCAAACATTTTTGGTATAATTTCTAAATGAAGAGTTCCTACCTTAAGAAGCAGTTGGATTGGAAGATCTTTAAGTTCTATTTAAACCATTAAGGTTTTATAGATTTATAAATATTTATAGTTTTAAAACAGGAGAAGTTAGTAGATGTTTAACAAATGAGCCTTCTTTTTATTTTCTGTTTATGTATTTTGCCTAATTTGTCAACCTCCTAGAAGGTTATCATGAACATACTTAGAAAAATTGTGGGATGATAGTATTGGGAAGGCAGAATTCCAAAATGCTATCAGTGTACATTGTCCTATATCCAGCTTGATTTTAAAATGTAAAACAGAGTAAAATAAGGGAAAGTAACTGAACATTTGGAGTATGGACATAAATTTTGCATGGTGACTCACAAAACATGTAAGCAAATAGTTGAAGGTTGTAAAGAGCTTATTTTTTTTTAAAAAATCTGTTGATCCTTGTCACTATTTATAATAGCAAGAAGCTGCAAAATGGAAAAAGCACTCTAAATAGTTTAGAAAGGGGCCCAATTGTACTTACAGTTTCTTTGTGTAACTGTTGAATTGGGATGCTTGATTTAATTAAACATTCTTAATAGTTTGTTGCTGAACTAGGTCTGGATATTTCCATAATACAAGAAGCAAAACATAGTTTATTTGAACAGTTGTGGTAGGATCCATGTGGTGAATGTTTTATATTCTTCAATAGCCTCACATGCCCAAGAAAACTGCTGCTGTGTACTCTGGTAGGACATATTGTCTCCATGGTCTGTGATCATGGAAACTTCTGTTGTTGTGTCCCCTTTAAAACATGTGGTATCTGAAATCTAATGTGAAGTTGTGAAAAACTCTAAAGAATGAGGTTCATGTCACCATATATTATAAAAGAGGCTTTTAAAAAATAGTACTTTTTGAATTGCTTCTTTTTCATATTTTACCAAGTATACTCAGTATTCGTGAATAGTTCTTGTATACACTCATATTAGTTTTTATTCTTCCTTGGTTAATTTAAAAGGTTCTGAAGATCAGGTTGTTTCATTTGAGTAGATTATTCTACTTTTTTTGAACTGTGCCTGGGTCTATTCTTAATTGATGACTGAAGCCTGAGCTTTTTTATTATCTAATGTTCCATGAAAGGCTCTATTGTTTTCATATTTGAGAGAGGAAAATAACAAATACTGTTGAATTTTTTTTTTTTTTTGCTTCAAGATATTGAAGAGATTATCCTAACTTGATGACATTTGTTGTATCTGTCAACCAAGGAAACAACATTTTTGCCTAATCATATCTGTTAAATGGTTAAAAATGGCCTTTTGAAATTTGACTGTATCAAAATAAATGTGTATTTGAATGTTAGTTTTGTTCAAGTTCCCAGGGAGCCCAACGTTTATAATTATTGGCGTCAATCTAGATTGACTATACAGTTTTTTAGTATTTTTGATGTAGCTGCAAATACAAATAATTTCTGGCTTTTATTGGACTTTGTTGATTTTTACTGGCATTACAAGATAAAAATTAGAAAAGCAACCCAGTAAGTGTTGACATTAAATCAACATTTGTTTTAATGTGAAAATGTATGCTTCTTTGTATTAAGTGATTATTAAAAATATGCATTTATTTGAAAAACAGATGAACATTTATATTATTATACAAAAATGTATTTGAACAGGATAATTGCTGTGTACATTTATTGAACAATTGTGTCTGCCAGGTGTTGGCCTAAAGCACTTTGTATAAAAAGCTTTTTATACAAACTACATCACTTAAATCCCTCAGTAGTCCTCTGAGGAGATTTTATAATCAATCCCACGGTACACATGAAAGAATGGAGGTACACAGAAGTAAATTGTTCAAATGCTTTGAACCTGGCAGTGGCAATCTAGAACTCTTAACTGCTACCCTGTACTGCTTTTCTAAATCCTTTCTCTAAAAAGAGACATAGATAGTGTATAAATCAGTATACTTTATTGGGCACACTGTGTTGTTTAAAACCCCTTCTCTCCTTCTCTCTCTTGAATGGAGTCCTCCAATAGAGTGGCAGGAACTGGTAAATAAGACATGGTTTGTTCCTATTCTCAAGGAACTCTTAGGAGAGCACAGTCATGTCAACCAGTTATGTTATTGTATAGTAAGAAGCAGATGCATAAAGGAAGAATTCTGAAAGCCTGCAAGATCTTTCTATGACCTCATTTTAGTTATTTTCCTCTGTAGAATCTTGTCATGGTCAGGGATAGCTCATTCTTTTTTAAGCATATACATAATAAAAGATAATGTTCATAGTTGAAAGAGAAGAACTAAAAGGTTGGTAGGCTTTGCATGTTGAAATTCTGGATATTCTTCATGTGATGATGGAATATTGATGAACTTTGGCCATCAGTTCCGGGAAATTGCTCATTATGGCCAACCAGTGTCTGATATAATTAATTTTAATACATACTTTGGGGATTAGCCAGTTACATTGTGCCAGAATTTTTTATAAACTCACATTGACTCATCAGCGTGCATATATATCTCTACACATTTGACTGTATTCCGTTATTCTTCTCAAAACATTGGCATTCTCTTGTAATAATCTTGCACGTGTTTTTCTCTGACTTTAGAGTCATAAAGTTTAGTGTAATAAATTACTGTGCAAGTAGATATAAAATGATAGGTCCTTTGGGATATTAGGCATAACATGATGGTTATGTTGGTAATTATTTACCCTTTACAACTAGCTCAACAAAAACATTGTCTTTATGCAGTCTGCAGCTAATCAAGGCATCAAAATGAGAACAAATATATTTAGAGGTCCTTAATTTCTAATTTGGTCCAAGATACCTCAGTTAAAGCCTCAAGATGGTAGCCAGATGGATTAATTTAAAGATGACAAAAGCAGTATTAAAAACAAATAAAATTAAACAAAATAAGCTAGAATCAAGGAAGGATATAAAATTGAAATCCAAAAGTAATCACAACGTATATATTGGGTTATTTAGCTAAAATAGAAGTCCTAGTTCACTGAATTTCAGGACTGGAGAGCTTTGTGGTAGGCAGAATAGTGGTCTTCCAAAGTGTCTATATCTGAATCCCCAGAACCTAATGACTATGTTACCTTACATGGCAAAAGGGACTTTGTAGATTTGATGAAGGTGAGGATTTTGAGATGGGGAGATTTTCTTGGATCATTGGGTGGCTCAGTGTAATCACTAGGGTCATTATAAGAGGGAGGCAGGAGGATCAGAGTTAGAGAAGGACATGTGACAGTGGAAGCAGAAGCTGGGGTGATGTAGCCCCCCCACCAAGGAAAGAGGGAAGACTGCAGAAGCTGGAAAAGGCATGGAATGGAGTTTGCCCTAGAATCTCCAGAAGGAATTTTTTAATTTTTTTTTCAATTTCAATAGGTTTTTGGGGAATAGGTGTTTGGTTGCATGGAAAAATTCTTTAGTGGTGATTTCTGAGATTTTGGTGCACCCATCACCCAAGGAGTGTACACGGTACCCAATGTGTACTCTTTTATCCCTTGCCACCCCCACCCTTTCCTCTGAGTCCCTAAAGTTCAATGTATTGTTCTTATGCCTTTGTGCCCTGATAGCTTAGCTCCCACTTATGAGTGAGAACATATAATTTTCCATTTGGTTTTCCATTCCTGAGTTACTTCACTTAGAATAATAGTCTCCAGTTCCATTCAGGTTGCTGTGAATGCCATTGTTTCATTCCTTTTTATGGCTGAGATACCACATTTTCTTTATCCACTTATTGATTGATGGGCATTTGGGCTGGTTCCATATTTTTGCAATCGCAAATTGTGCTGCTATAAACGTGTGTGCAAATATCTTTTTTGTATAATGAATTCTTTTCCTCTGGGTTGATACCTAGCAGTGGGATTGCTGAATCAAATGGTAGATCTACTTTCAGTTCTTTAAAGAATCTTCACACTGTTTACCATAGTGTATTGTACTAGTTTACATTCCCACCAGCTGTGTAAAAATGTTTCCTTTTCACTACATCCCCACCAACCTTTATTATTTTTTGATTATGTTCATTCTTGCAGGATTGAGGTGGTATTGCATTGAGGTTTGGTTTTCATTTCCTTGATAATTAGTGATATTGAGCATTTTTCCATATCCTAGTTGGACATTTGTATATCTTCTTTGAGAGTTGTCTATTCATGTCCTTAGGCCACTTTTAGATGGGATCGTTTGTTTTATTCTTGCTGATTTGCTTGAGTTCTTTGCAGATTCTGGACATTAGTCTTTTGTCAGATGTATAGATTTTGAAGATTTTCTCCCACTCTGTGGGTTGTCTGTGAACTCTGTTGATTATTATTATTTTTGCTGTGCAGAAGCTTTTTAGCTTAATTAAGTCCCATCTGTTTATCTTTGTTTTTGTTGCATTTGCCTTTGGGTTTTTGGTCATGAAATCCTCACCTAAGCCAATGTCTGGAAGGGTTTTTCTTATATTATCTTATAGAATCTTTATGGTTTCAGGTCTTAGATTTAAGTCTTTGATCCATCTCGAGTTGATTTTTGTATAAGGTGAGAGATGAGGATTCAGTTTCATTATTTCGCGTGTGGCTTACAATTATCCCAGCACCATTTGTTGAACAGGGTGTCCTTTCCAGACAAAATCTCTGAATTGCCAGAAAAAGAATTCAGAAGGCCGATTATTAAGCTAATCAAGGAGGCACCAGAGAAAGGCGAAGTCCAAGTCAAAGAAATCAAAAACATGATGCAGGATATGAAAGGAAACATCTTTTGTGAAATAGAAAGCATAAATAAAAAGCAATCACAACCTCTGGAAATTAAGGACACAGATAGAGAAATGTAAAATGCTTTGAGTGTTTCAGCAATAGAATTGAACAAACAGAAGAAAGAACTTCAGAGATCAAAGATAAGCCTTTTGAATTAACCCAATCCGTCAAAGACAAAGAAAAAAGCATTAAAAAAAAAATGAACAAAGCCTCCAAGAGGTTTGGAACTATATTACACATCTAAAACTAAGAATAATTGGTGTTCCTGAGGAAGAAGAGAAATCTAGAAATTTGGAAAACATATTTGAGGGAATAATCGAGGAAAACCCCCCGGCCTTGCTAGAGATCGACACATCCAAATAACACCTAGTAAAACTCAAAGAACACCTGGAGAATTCATCACAAAACAATCCAGAAGGAATTAAGCCTTCTCCATATCTTGATTTTTTTTTTTTTAGTCCAGGGAAACTGATTTTGGACTTCTGACCTTCAGCCCTTAAGTGATAACAAATTTATGTTGTTTGAAGGCACTGAATTTGTGGTAGTTTGTTACAGCAGCAATATGAAACGAATACAGACTTTAAATGTCATGTAGAACAGCGATTCTTAGTCTTAAGTTCTCATCAGTCAGGTTTTGGGAAGAGCAGTGGGCCTGGTGGGCCTGGGGGAAGCAGGAGATGCTTATTGGTGATCTGGATTGAGAAATTAGGAAACATTTTTGGTGTCCAATATTACTTTTAATACCTCAAAAGAGCACACATGATTAATTTGAGAGGCAGTTAGTACTGTAGGATTGAGCTAGGGCAACATCATGTAGTTATTCTGGAAATCCTGGGCTCCCTCTAAGCTGCTTCTTGCTCTTACTAGTGGTTAAGACCATTGGTTGAAATCCCTCCCCCACCTTCCATAAATAAAAGGCTGTCCCAGCTTCCATAATGGTCTTGATCATGCCCACTGCCAACCGTCCTTTGAGTTATATGTAAAATACTCTTGGATTCATTTTGGATTGAACTGGGGGTTATGCATGAGGGCAGATTAATGAGCCTCTCTCCCTCTGACCCACAAAAAAGAAGCCTGAAATTTCCTAGATAAGGCATTTGTTTTAAATTGTTAACAAAAAGCTTTTTTTTTAGTAAAAAAGATTTTAAATTCTTTCTTTTGCATTTGAATATTTTCTTCTCTTCTGTGCAAATAAGAAATATTTGGTCATCTTCTGTGGTTTATTTGAAAATCACAGTTTTACCTTTTTTTCTGGCCAACTGATCCAGAATTTTTTTGAGAGAGAGAGAGAGAGAGTGTGTGTGTGTGTGTGTGTGTGTGTGTGTGTGTGTGTGTGTGTTTTGAGATGGAGTCTCGCTCTGTCACCCAGGCTGGAGTGCAGTGGCGCAATCTTGGCTCACTGCAACCTCCGCCTCCTGGGTTCAAGCGATTCTCCCAACTCTGCCTCCCGAGTTAGCTGGGACTATAGGCATGTGCCATCATGCCCAGCTAATTTTTGTATTTTTTAAAATAGAGAAAAGATTTCACCATGTTGGCCAGGCTGGTCTTGAACTCCTGACCTCAGGTGATCCGCCCATCTCGGCCTCTTAAAGTGCTCGGATTACAGGTGTGAGCCACCATGCCCGGCCAGAGTGTGTTATTTTTTAAGTTGTTAGCTATTTTGTCTTTCTCTTGAACCTTATCCAAGTGCCCTCTGATCTTTTAAATCTGTAGTTCTATGAGCTAAATCTAGTTATTTAGTTTCATCATTGGGTTTAGTCAGTGATAGAAGAGTACCTTTGGTAACTGGGGGAAAAAGTCTCTGAGTTAATTTGAAATGTTGATTTGAAATTGATAACAGTTGAAATACAACTTGGCATTAACTTTGAAAGAAAATCAGCTGATTAATAATGCAATGTGATACTTTAGATATATTACTAAGAATCTCTGTTAAAGTGAAATGACTTTTTCAATCTAAAACTTTTTATTTTAAGATACATTCTTTTGGAATATTTTGAATAATCCATATTCAAAATATGGATTATTTTGAATAATGGAAGCATTATTATTCAAAAATAATCACACGCTAGGGCTCTAGAATTTAATTATAGGATCTCTGCCTTTGTTGGAGCACAATCTCTGTGCCTTTGGTTCATAAAATAGAACATTGAGTTAAAATATTGTCAGTACCTGTGTCTACCAAACAGTGCATTAAAATACATATTAATAAACTATAGTTTCAATGTAAGTTCTTCTTGGCAGAGATTTGGATGTTAAACTTGGTAAAATCAATTTTGTTAGGTATTTACAAGGAATTATTATCTGGGGAGAAAACAAAAATATGGACTCTGTCCACATAATTAAATGCCCATTCAGCAAAGTGTACAGGTGGTTAATATTTCTAGCAACTACTGTCTGATTATAGATCAGTTTTCATTGACGTAGTTATCAAATAAAGCATTAAAAGTTTTAATTTTTTTTTCTTTCTCAGTTGAGGTTAGAGTAAGGGAACAGGGGCAAACTGCTTTGAGCTCTCTTTAAGACCATGCAAATATCTTGCTCTTCATCAAACTTAACTCCCTAGACTGAACATGTGCTGATTTTTTTTTTCTTTTTCTTTTGAGATGGAGTTTTGCTTTCTCGCCCAGGCTGGAGTGCAGTGGCGCGATCCCAGCTCACTGCCACCTCCGCCTCCCGGGTTCAAGCAATTATCTTGTCTCAGCTTCCCAAGTAGCTGGGGTTACAGGCACCCACCACCATGCCCAGCTAATTTTTGTATTTTTAGTAGAGACAGGGTTTCACCATGTTGGCCAGGCTGGTCTCGAACTCCTGACCTCAGGTGATCCATCCGCCTTGGCCTCCCAAAGTGCTAGAATTACAGGCGTGAGCCACTGAGCCTGGCCATGCTGATGATTTTTACGGTACCAATCTTTATTATGATGATTGCAAAATGGTGATGTAAAAACCCCATCACATTTATCAGTTCATGGTCTACCACTGTAAGGGAGAGTGCTTCTTTCTTTGTTTATTTCTTACTGACTTATGAATCTGTTATCAGTATTGATTCCTGGTTTCCCACTTTCTGCAGTGGGTTATAATCTCTTACTATCCTTTCCATTTTGATGTTCAAATAACTTTCTTATTTTTAAACACTTTGTGTCATATGTGCCTTTAAAGCCATGTGTTTGTGTCAATCTCATGTGCATTTTGCTTTGTTTGCATCCTTCTTTCTCACATACTCAAAGATTACACAAATTCAGCCCTTTCCTCTTTTTAAAAAAATTTGAATTGTTATTATACTTATGTAAGCTTTATTTATTTTTTTTTTCTGGATCTGTTATCTTTTTCTTAGTTCTTCTTTTATTGTCCCTGAACCTGAGGGATTATTCAGCTATCTCCACCGTAGAAGACAAGGTTAAAAGTCTGGAACTTGATGAAAACAGTGATGGTTATTTGTAAACTCAGGCACCTTGGAAACTTCCATTCATCATGTCTTTTCTCAAATTCCTGGTGATCAGTAGTCTTGGGAGTATATTTTGGTTATTTCAATATAATGCATTTTCTTTCTAAATCTATTTTTAATTTTCATGCTTAAACCTGCATATGAAAAGATATTTATGTTTAGAGCTGAGGTTTAGAAAAATACCTCTTATTTAATGAGCATGCACTTTGATTGCTAGAGAAATTTTTTTCCAAATATTTTCTTATTGCCGCTGTAAAATATTACATTTTTAAAGTAGAGATCTCAGCAGAAGAATCCTTGTAACATTTTGGAAATGCTTTCTCTGGAGCACTTTGAAAACAGCTGTAGTAGTACTGAATATAGCTTGTATTACTACATGAAAAGTATGCACATAAATTGTCAGTATTTTGCCTCATTCATTTGTTGTCAAGAGTGACTGAAACTCTGATTTGGCACAGATGGTGACATTAGGATAGCAATGTTTGGTTAAAAAAATAAACAATCTTGTTTCTAGAGAATTAAAAAAAAATTAACTTAAGTGTTGAACTATCTGTAATATTGCCAAAAGTGATAGAATAATTCATGGTTGAAGAACCTAAAACCTGCATTAAGATGGTGAGGTTGGATGACCACCTAAAACTAATGAATGGCTTTAATTTTATTCTCACTTAAATAAAACTGTCAACAACCCACTGAAGGAAGGGATGCTGGATTCCTTTTAAAATAATCTTAGAGTATTAATAGTTCATTCTCTGCAGTTTGTTTCTACTTGCTATCAGTGCTAATAAAAAATACCTATTTAGTCTTTGTCTCCCATTCCTGACATAAAGCTTATAAAACCCATGGAATTTCGTAATGTGGAATTTCGTAATGTTCCTGATTTGGCTAGAGTTGGCTATTGTTTGTGTATAGGAATGCTAGTGATTTTTACATATTGATTTTGTATCCTAAAACTTTGCTGAAGTTGTTTATCAGCTGAAGGAGCTTTGGGGCCAAGACTGTGGGGTTTGCTAGATATAAAATCATGTCATCTCCAGACAGGGGTGGTTTGACTTCCTCTTTTCCTATTTGGATGCTCTTTATTTCTTTCTCTTGCCTGATTGCTCTGGCAAAGACTCTCAGTATTGTGTTGACTAGGAGTGGTGAGAAGAGGGCATCTTTGTCTTATGCTGGTTTTCAAGGAGAATGCTTCCTGCTTCTGCACATTCAGTATAATGTTGGCCATGGGTTTGTCATAGATGGCTCTTACTATTTTTAGGTATGTTCCTTTAATACCTAGTTTAGTGAGAGTTTTTAACATGAAGGGATATTGAATTTTATTGAAAGCGTTTTCTGCATCTATTGAGATAATCATGTGGTTTCTGTCTTTAGTTCTGTTTATGTGATGAATCACGTTTATTGATTTGCATATGTTGAACCAACCTTGCATCCCTGGGATGAAGCCTACTTGATTGTGGTGTATTAGCTTTTTGATGTGCTGCTGGATTTGGTTTGCAGGTATTTTGTTGAGGATTTTTGCATCAATGTTCATCAAGGATATTGGCCTAAAGTTTGTGTGTGTGTGTGTGTGTGTGTGTGTGTGTGTGTGTGTGTGTGTGTGTCTGACAGATTTTGGTATCAGAATGATGCTGGCCTTACAGAATGAGTTAGGGAGGAGTCTATCCTCCTTGGTTTTTTCGAATCATTTCTGTAGGAATGGTACCAGCTCTTCTTTGTACATCTGGTAGATTTGAGCTGTCAATTCATCAGGTCCTGGGCTTTATTTTGGTTGGTAGACTATTTATTACTGATTCAATTTCTTTATTGACCTGTTCAGGGAATCAATTTCTTCCTGGTTCAGTCTTGGGACGGTGTATGTGTCCAGGAATGTGTTCAATTCTTTTAGGTTTTCTAGTTTGTGTGTATAGAGGTATTGATAAAAAAGAATATCTGTCATTTGATGTATTTTTCCTCCAATTACAAGACCCCTAATGGTAGCTTAGAGTCTTCATTATTAGCTTTAAAGATGTAGAAAACAATTTCTCACTTGTCTGGGCAAAATAAATCACCATCTATAGCTCTTTTCAGGTCTTCTTTTTAGGAAGGGGTCAAGTCCTATGCTCTTTAACCTCTTCCCTGATGCGCCTATATGAAGAGTGGGGAGGCCTGGCTTGCCAGCAGTTCTTGTGAAAAATAACAAGGCATCTTAAATGACCATAATTTTTGTGTGAGGCAGCAGTGTGTTGTGGTGGCCATGAATGCTGATACAGACTTAGGCTTTATCAATGAAAGATGTGAGGATATGGTTTTCTTACTGTGCCTTATGCATCTAGATCATGTCTAGCACACTGTATTCACTTTGAGGGACTGAGGCTTAAGCTGGGCATTGACAGTATAGGATACAGATGACTAGGACAGCAGTAGGTCAGGATGTCTGTCATTCATTAAATGGTTGAAAGGACTGAGGATGTTTTGCTTAGGAGGCATCCAAGGTGTATTAGTCCATTTTCATGCTGCTGATAAAGACTTACGTGAGACTGGGCAATTCACAAAAGAAGGAGGTTTAATGGACTTGCAGCTCCACATGGGTGGGAAGGCCTCACAATCAATGGCAGAAGGCGAGAAGGATCAAGTCACATCTTACATGGATGGGAGCAAGCCAAAAAAGAGAGCTTGTGCAGGGAAACTCCTTCTTATAAAACCACCAGTTCTCATGAGACTTATGAGAACAGCACAGAAAAGACATGCCCCCATGATTCAGTTACCTCCCACTGGGTCTCTCCCACAACACACGGGAATTCAAGATGACATTTTGGTAGAGACACAGCCAAACTGTATCATCCCACCTCTGGCCCCTCCCAAATCTCATATCCTCACATTTCAAAACCAATCATGCCTTCCCAACCATCCCCCAAATTATTAACTCATTTCAGCATTAACTCAAAAGTCCACAGTCCAAAGTCTCATATGAGACAAGGCAAGTCCCTTCTGCCTATGAGCCTGTAAAATCAAAAGCAAGTTAGTTACTTCCTAGATACAATTGGGTAAATACACCCATTTCAAATGGGAGAAATTGGCCCAAACAAAGGGACTAAAGGCCCCATGCAAGTTTGAAATCCAGCAGGGCAATCAAATCTTAAAGCTCAAAAATGATCTCTTTTGACTCCATGCCTCACATCCAGGTCATGCTGATACAAGAGGTGGGTTCCCATGGTCTTGGGCAGCTCTGCCCCTGTGGCTTTACAGGGTACAGCCTCCCTCCTGGCTGCTTTCATGGAGTGGCATTGAGTTTCTGCAGATTTTTCCAGGTGCACAGTGCAAGCTGTCAGTGGATCTACCATTCTGGGGTCCGGAGGATGGTGGCCCTCTTCTCACAGCTCCACTAGGTGGTGCCCTAGTAGGGATTTTATGTGGGTGATCTGACCCCACATTTCCCTTCTGCACTGCAGTAGCAGAGGTTCTCTGTGAGGGCCCCACCCCCGTGGCAGACTTCTGCCTGGGCATCCAGGTGTTTCTATGCATCTTCTGAAATCTAGGCAGAGGTTCCCAAACCTCAGTTCTTGACTTCTTTGCACATGCAGGCTCCACATCACGTGGAAGCTACCAAGGCTTGGGGCTTCCACCTTCTGAAGTAACAGCCCAAGCTATACCTTGGCCCCTTTTAGTCATGGCTGGATGGCTGAGACACAGGGCACCAAGTCCCTACACTGCACACAGCAGAGGGACTCTGGGCCTGGCCCATGAAACCATTTTTTCCTCCTAAACTTCTGGGCCTATAATGGGAGGGCCTGTTGCAAAGGTCGCTGACATGCCCTGGAGAGATTTTCTCCATGGTCTCGGGGATTAACATTAGGCTCCTCATTACTTATGTAAGTTTCTGTAGCTGGCTTGAATTTCTCCTCAGAAAATGGGATTTTCTTTTCTATCACATTGTCAGGCTGCAAAATTTCCAAACTTTTATGCTCTGTTTTCTTTCTAAAACTGAATGCATTTAACAGCACCCACGTCAGCTCTTGAATGGTTTGCTGCTCAGAAATTTCTCTGTGAGATATTCTAAATCATCTCACTCAAGTTCAAAGTTCTGCACACCTCTAGGGTGGGGTAAAATGCCGTCATTCTCTTTGCTAAGACATAACAAGAGTCACCTTTGCCCCAGTTCCCAACAAGTTCCTCATCTCCATCTGAGACCACCTCAGCCTGGATTTCATTGTCCATAACGTTATCAGCGTTTTGATCAAAGCTGTTCAACAAGTCTCTAGGGAGTTCCAAACTTTCCCACGTTTTCCTGTCTTCTTCTGAGCCCTCTAAACTGTTCCAACCTCTGCCTGTTACCCAGTTCCAAAGTTGTTTCCACATTTTTGAGTATCTTTTCAGCAGCACCTTACACCCAGTACCAATTTACTATATTAGTCCATTTTCATGCTGCTGATAAAGACATACCTGAGACTGGGCAATTTATAAAAGAAGGAGGTTTAATGGACTTACAGTTCCACAAGGCTGGGAAGGTCTCACATTCATGGCAGAAGGCAAGGAGGAGCAAGTCACATCTTATGTGGATGGTGATGGTGGAAGGCAAGGAGGAGCAAGTCACATCTTATGTGGATGGTGGCAGGCAAAAAAAGGAGAGCTTGTGCAGGGAAACTCCTTCTTATAAAATCATCAGGTCTTGTGAAACTTATTCACTATCATGAGACCAGCATGGGAAAAGAGCTGCCCCCATGATTCAGTTATCTTCCACCAGGTCCCTTCCACAACATGTGGGAATCAAGATGAGATTTGAGCGGGGACACAGCCAAACCATATCACTAGGATAGCTGACAGGAATCTGCAAATGAAAGAGGTTGTAGATTCATTATGGTTCCAGATGGCACAACTATAGACCTTGGAAAAAATGAGGTGGAGTTTCTCTTTGGATATATATACACACACACACACACACATATACATACGTACACACACATATAACTTATTTATCTGGCTTAATATGGATGAATATATTATATAATATATAATCTTATATTAAGACTGAATATATTAATATATGAAAATATATATATATATTGCAAATCCTCAAATAACGTCATTTTGTTCAGTATCATTTTGTTACCACTTTGATGAGAAAAAAAATCAATTCCCAGCTGGGGCCATTGTCTCTGTGGGGTCTGCACATTCTTACCATGCCTGTGTGGGTTTTCTCTGGATTCTCTGCTTTCCTCTCATATCTCAAAGATGTTCATGTTAGGTGAATTGATGTGTCTACGTGGCCCCAGTCTGAGTGAGTGTGGGTGTCTGGGAGTGTGCCCTGCAATGAGATGGTGTCCTGTCCAGATCTGGTTCCTGCCTTGGGTAAATAATTATCTTATTTGATTTTATTAATCTTTCCTAACTGTATGTATAGCTCACATTTATTTCAATGTTTAATATTAGAAGTATTTTGGTCTTTATTTAGAAGTTCGGTGATATTTCTGTGGCCAGAAATATGCCATAGGAACTTAACTCTTGTTTATATCAATTAGCCTAGAGTAAAATTGGTTTCATTATATCTTGTTTCACTTAAAGTTGCACTTTCTAAAAAGTTGCACTTTCTAAGAACTTATGGATGATAAGTGAGGACTTACTGTATATGAATGAATATATTACTACATGAATATATATACATACATACACATATATACACATACTTGCACACACATGCACACACACATATATATGTAGTCTATATATATATATATAGACTACATATATATATATATATATATATATATATATATATATGTAGTCTAGTAATGGATTAGACCTTAGAAGGGTCATTGAAGGTATTTAGGCTGAGGTTGGATGGATCTGTTCCAAGAGATAGTATAAACTGCATTTCTTTTTGGATTCATTCATTCATTCATTCACTTCTTATGGAGCCCTTTCTATGTGCCACACACTGTTCTTAGTACTGTGGAGACAGATAAATACTGGGCAAGAAGTTGGATTAAAAAACTTTAAAGACCTCATTATATCTGTGGTCAAAAGAAGTTGCTTGATGCTTTGGGGTCCTTTACCTTAAGTGTAGAGCTCTCCTTGTGTATTACCCACTCTGTGTTTTAGATGCTCCTGTGTGTTCCCATCACATGTCTTCTGTGATGTGGAGTAGTATTTTATATCATTCTCTGAGTGGCTGTAGGCTTTAACATCATGTGTATGACAACATTTTATCTCCCTACCTTTTTTTTTTTTTTTTTTGAGACAAAGTCTTGCTCTGTCACCCAGGCTGGAGTGCAGTGGCACAATCTTAGCTCACTGCAATCTCCTCCTCCTGGGTACAAGTGAGTCTCCTGCCTCAGCCTCCTGAGTAGCTGGGATTACAGGTGCCCACCATCATGCCCGGCTAATTTTTGTATTTTTAGTAGAGAGGGTTTCGCTATGTTGGCTAGGCTGGTCTTGAACTCCTGACCTCAAGTGATCTGCCCGTCTTGGCCTTCCAAAGTGCGGGGATTACAGGCATTAGCCACCATGCCCAGCCATCTCCCTACCTTTGAACAAAGTGGTTAAAGTTGAATGTGAAGTCAGCTTTTGATAGAATAATGTTGATTTTTCATGGGGAACATTTAATTCCAGGCTAGGTGAATAGGTTTTTAAAGATTCAATATTTACCAGAAAGTATGAGAGAACACAGTGCTTTTTAAATGTAAGGTGATATTATTTATTAACATTATTGGAAGTTCACTGCACTGAAAACAAAGTTAAGCTTTTATTTTTCTGAGGGAAGTTATAGTTTCTGCACACTAAAATACTGAAACTTCAGCTTCAATATTTGTAAATTGACTATATATCTGGACTACTTCTGTTTCATTCTGTAGAGATCAGATAGTACCAGAAAAAAGCAGAGGTGCCAAGAACAAAGTGTGCAGATTTGGAGGTGATATTGGGGTCTCTGTACATTATGTCCTGTCAAGTAAGGCCAGCTCTTCATTTGTTTCATGTCTAGGTTTGGAATTCACCCAGTTGCAGGCCGAATGCCTGGTCAGCTTAATGTGCTGCTGGCTGAGGCTGGTGTGCCATATGACATTGTGTTGGAAATGGATGAGATCAATCATGATTTTCCAGGTAAGTGATGGGGGCAATGGTGAAGTTTAAATATTCTTACTATGAATAAAGCAGTGCAGGTGTGGGATATGAATTGTAGATTCAGTGAAGACTGACTAGTCAGATGAAAAAGAACTTGTACATGGTAGATAATAAGTTGAAATTAAATAAGTGAAATATAGTATTGAATAAGGTACAAAAGATTCGTAAACAGCACAGGTAAATTTTTCTCCTCCATGAAGAACTGAAGGATGGTGAAAACCTTGGTGTGTAGTATAGAAATGTTGAAGACTGGGGATCTGGGCAGACCTGGCTTTTGAATCCAGATCCTGATTCTCAGTAGCTTGTTACCCAACCTCAGGCTCTTCATTTATGAGTGCTTCTGTTGATAATTTAGTGTCTGATTCTTGCCAGTCTCTGAGATTTTACTGGTTTTCAATTGTACTAACGTATGACTGGTGAAGTAATTTTCTCTTTCTTTTCTTTTTAAAAAGTACTAGAATTTCCCTAGATAAGGTGCTGTACGTTATAGCTGTCATAGGGTAGATGTTGAATGGTAATGACATTTGGCCCAAGCCTATGCTTGTTAAAATTAAACCACTTCCCTCTGGCGAATATCCACTGTAAACTTAAAAAAGGCTGTTTATTAGAAAAAGTATTGAAATTGTGTGTATGTCTAGATTCACATAGCATTTTTTTGGCAACAGTCTAAGGTAGTTTATATTGCAGTTCTTGAAGAGAAAACTTAGGCCATTTTAATTTTATGTCCCTTTTCAGATTCCACTGTTGTTAAATTATGTGTGACACCACCCAGTTCCAGGAATTATGGACATGGCTTTAATGCACATTTTGAGACTCTCAAGGGGTTATCTGATTTTATTTTTATGTATTTTTTTAACTTTTATTGTAGATTCAGGGGTACATATGCAGGTTTGTTACCTGGTTATACTGTGGGATGCTGAGGGTTGGAGGTAGTGAGCATAGTACCCCACAGTTTTTCAACCCTTGCCCATATCCCTCACTCCCCATTCTGGTAGTCTCCAGGTTCTATTGTTGCCGTATTTATGTCCCTGAGTACCCAGTGTTTAGCTCCCACATATAAGTGAGAATGTGCAGTATTTGATTTTCTTTTCCTGTGTTAATTTGCTTAGGATAATGGCCTCCAGCTGTTTCCATGTTGCTGGAAAGGACACGATTTCCATCCTTTTTATGGCTGTGTAGTATTCCATGGCACATATGTACCATATTTTTTTTTATCCAGTGCACCATTGATGGACACCTAGGTTGATTCCATGTCTTTGCTATTGTGAATAGTGCTGTGATGAACATGCTAGTGAATGTGTCTTTTGGTAGAAAGATTTGTTTTCTTTTGGATATGTACGCAGTAGTGGGATTGCTGGGTCAAGTAGGAGTTCTAAGTTCTTTGAAAAATCTCCAAATTGCTTTCCACACTGGCTGAACTAATTTACATTTCTACAAACAGCGTGTAAATGTTCCATTTTCTCCACAGCCTTGCCAGCGTCTGTTATTGTTTTGACTTTTTACTAATAGCCGTTCTGACTGGTGTGAGATAGTAATTTCATTGTGGTTTTGCTTTGCATTTCTCTTATGTTTAGTGATGTCGAACATTTCTTCATGTTTGTTGACCACTTGTATGTGTTCTTTTGAGAAATGTCTGTTCATGTCTTTTGCCCAGTTTTAAAATATTTTTTAAAATTTTTTTAAAATTTATTTTATTTTATTTTATTTGCTTGTTGAGTTGTTTAAGTTCCTTATAGATTCCGGATATTAGACCTCTGTCCAATGCATGCATAATTTGTGAATATTTTCTCTCATTCTGTAGCTTGTCTGTTTACTCTCTTGTTAGTTTCTTTTGCTAGGCAGAAGCTCTTTAGTTTAATTAGGTCTCACTTGTCAATTATTGCATTGTTGCATTTGCTTCTGAGGACTTAGTCATAAATTTTTCACAAGGCTGATGTCCAGAATGGTGTTTCCTAGGTTTTCTTCTTGGATTCTTATAGTTTGAGGTTTAAGTGGTCATTTTAAAGGTTGAAAGTGGAATGCAAATTTCATAAAATCATGTGACCCTATTGCAAGATCATTTTGAGATCATAAAAGTTATAGAGTCAGATTAGGTAGATTTATTGAGAAGGGAGAAGCATAATAATGCAGGCTGTAGTCAAGATAGTCAAGTTCAAATGAAAGACCTACTGCTTTTTAGCTGTGTGACATTGGCCGAGTTGCTTAACCTCTCTGATAAAGTTCTTTGTAAAGTGCCTGGCACAAGTGCGAATCCTATATTTTTGTTATTGTTATTATAAAGTAAAGATCACTATAATTTGTCTGAAAATATGTAAAAGTGACCATTTGAGTTTTATATTCTTTCTTTTTTGTTTTATTATATAGATACTGATTTGGTCCTTGTAATTGGAGCTAATGACACTGTTAATTCAGCAGCTCAAGAAGATCCCAACTCTATTATTGCAGGCATGCCAGTCCTTGAGGTCTGGAAATCAAAGCAGGTAAAGTTTCAGACTTGTATTTCATTCTGATAATCAAAGGTCACTTCAAATATACACACAGAACTTTCTTTGATCATTTGATAAGAAATGATGATGCCTTCTAGGAGGCCAGGAGTAAGAGCATGTTTAGGGCCCAGTTTCCTATATCCAGCTTCTGTCTGTTCTCCGGCCACCAGAGAACCTGAGTGAATGCCCTAATCACAAGTAGAACCAGATGAGATTATGTGGGTGGATTAACACAATCTGTAACCACAGCTGAAAAAAGAGCTGTGAGCTTTTGTAATGAGTCTGGCTAAATTCCAGATCGAGTCCTGTGAAGCAGATGGCTTCCCTCTGGGAAGTATCAATCGCCTTCATATGCCAAGATGAGCATATTTTTTTCACTTAACTTTTTGAAAGGGAATTTATAAGTTGTTATAGAGTGTCTAGCAGAAAGGTGATTTGGAAATCCAAACAATAATGTGGCATAATGAAGCAAGCTTCGCTCATGCGTATTCCTCCTGAAAAAGCTAATTGCTAGATTTTAGATAACTCAAAGGCTTGTAAATTTTCCTCTGCCTCAGCAGTAGGCACATTTTACCACTACTGAGTCACCTCTGCATTTAAAAAATCATAACATAATGTACATTTCCATTTAATTTCATTTCTTTTTATTGTAAATATGGGAGTTTAAAACTTAGTATTTGTGATGAGTGAGTAGACATAAAATATATTTGTTTATGTGTGTATGAAAAATTGTATCAGTAGTCAATATTTGAGAATTTGTAGAGTGCATTACTATACTAACGCTATAAGAAGAAGAATACATTTGCACTGCTTCTGTTTTTTAATAGATTACATGTCCTAGTAGACCATAGAAAGGCTTTTCATTTCATTAAGAAATGACTTGATATTCAGCAGGACAGCAACATCCATAACACATGTCATTGTAAATGTCTATAACATATCAATATTATAGATTGACTTACCTCTTCCATTTTGATTTATAGGAACATTCTGTTAGTTATAGCTCTGTTATTGTGAGAAGCTGGATTGCTCTTTGGGCTTTTGTTCTAGAACTTTCTGATATACTTTAAAGTCATAGAAAAGAATAACATTGTTTTCCCACTCAACCTCATCTGTTTTAGAATTTGTAGTGGAAACTTATGCACTAAACTTGTTTTCTTTAGCACATTCATAGAAAGATGCTTATTTTACTGACTAGAAAATGGTATACATGGTCTTTATAGAGAAAAAGCACTAAGAAGAAAATAATTGTAATCTTATCACTCAGAGATAAATTATGACTTTTTCTCTAATGGATATAAGAATAAGGGCACACTTAAGTATTAAAGTTAATACAATGTAAACATATGTTAAAATATTTCTTGTGTATTTTTAAAGTCCCTGCACTAAAGAATTAGTAGTGGTACATGCCTTGTTCAAAGGGTAGTGAAGAGCAATGTTTGTTTGCCTAACATGTCCTAGGTTGGTCTGTTAAATACACTCTCTCATTTAATCTCTGGTTCTCAGGTGATTGTTATGAAGAGGTCTTTGGGTGTTGGCTATGCTGCAGTGGACAATCCAATCTTCTACAAACCTAACACGGCCATGCTTCTAGGTGATGCCAAGAAAACATGTGACGCACTCCAGGCGAAAGTTAGAGAATCCTATCAGAAGTAAATATTAAGGATCAAGCTGTTAGCTAATAATGCCACCTCTGCAGTTGTGGGAACAGGTGAATAAAGTATCAGTATACATGGTGATGTACATCTGTAGCAAAGCTCTTGGAAGAAAATGAAGACTGAAGAAAGCAAAGCAAAAACTGTATAGAGAGATTTTTCAAAAGCAGTAATCCCTCAATTTTAAAAAAGGATTGAAAATTCTAAATGTCTTTCTGTGCATATTTTTTGTGTTAGGAATCAAAAGTATTTTATAAAAGGAGAAAGAACAGCCTCATTTTAGATGTAGTCCTGTTGGATTTTTTATGCCTCCTCAGTAACCAGAAATGTTTTAAGAAACTAAGTGTTTAGGATTTCAGGACAACATTATACATGGCTCTGAAATATCTGACACAATGTAAACATTGCAGGCACCTGCATTTTATGTTTTTTTTTTCAACAAATGTGACTAATTTGAAACTTTTATGAACTTCTGAGCTGTCCCCTTGCAATTCAACCAGTTTGAATTAACCATATCAAATCAGTTTTAATTTTTTAAATTGTACTTCAGAGTCTATATTTCAAGGGCACGTTTTCTCACTACTATTTTAATACATTAAAGGACTAAATAATCTTTCAGAGATGCTGGAAACAAATCATTTGCTTTATATGTTTCATTAGAATACCAATGAAACATACAACTTGAAAATTAGTAATAGTATTTTTGAAGATCCCATTTCTAATTGGCGATCTCTTTAATTTCGATCAACTTATAATGTGTAGTACTATATTAAGTGCACTTGAGTGGAATTCAACATTTGACTAATAAAATGAGTTCATCATGTTGGCAAGTGATGTGGCAATTATCTCTGGTGACAAAAGAGTAAAATCAAATATTTCTGCCTGTTACAAATATCAAGGAAGACCTGCTACTATGAAATAGATGACATTAATCTGTCTTCACTGTTTATAATACGGATGGATTTTTTTTCAAATCAGTGTGTGTTCTGAGGTCTTATGTAATTGATGACATTTGAGAGAAATGGTGGCTTTTTTTAGCTACCTCTTTGTTCATTTAAGCACCAGTAAAGATCATGTCTTTTTATAGAAGTCTAGATTTTCTTTGTGACTTTGCTATCATGCCTAAAGCTCTAAATATAGGTGAATGTGTGATGAATACTCAGATTATTTGTCTCTCTATATAATTAGTTTGTTACTAAGTTTCTCAAAAAATTATTAACACATGAAAGACAATCTCTAAACCAGAAAAAGAAGTAGTACAAATTTTGTTACTGTAATGCTCGCGTTTAGTGAGTTTAAAACACACAGTATCTTTTGGTTTTATAATCAGTTTCTATTTTGCTGTGCCTGAGATTAAGATCTGTGTGTGTGTGTGTGTGTGTGTGTGCGTTTGTGTGTTAAAGCAGAAAAAACTTTTTTAAAAGTTTTAAGTGATAAATGCAATTTGTTAATTGATCTTAGATCACTAGTAAACTCAGGGCTGAATTATATCATGTATATTCTATTAGAAGAAAGTAAACACCATCTTTATTCCTGCCCTTTTCCTTCTCTCAAAGTAGTTGTAGTTATATCTAGAAAGAAGCAATTTTGATTTCTTGAAAAGGTAGTTCCTGCACTCAGTTTAAACTAAAAATAATCATACTTGGATTTATTAATTTATTTTTGTCATAGTAAAAATTTTAATTTATATATATTTTTATTTAGTATTATCTTATTCTTTGCTATTTGCCAATCCTTTGTCATCAATTGTGTTAAATGAATTGAAAATTCATGCCCTGTTCATTTTATTTTACTTTATTGGTTAGGATATTTAAAGGATTTTTGTATATATAATTTCTTAAATTAATATTCCAAAAGGTTAGTGGACTTAGATTATAAATTATGGCAAAAATCTAAAAACAACAAAAATGATTTTTATACATTCTATTTCATTATTCCTCTTTTTCCAATAAGTCATACAATTGGTAGATATGACTTATTTTATTTTTGTATTATTCACTATATCTTTATGATATTTAAGTATAAATAATTAAAAAAATTTATTGTACCTTATAGTCTGTCACCAAAAAAAAAAATTATCTGTAGGTAGTGAAATGCTAATGTTGATTTGTCTTTTAGGTCTTGTTAACTATCCTTTATTTTCTCATTTGTCTTAAATTAGGAGTTTGTGTTTAAATTACTCATCTAAGCAAAAAATGTATATAAATCCCATTACTGGGTATATACCCAAAGGATTATAAATCATGCTGCTATAAAGACACATGCACACGTATGTTTATTGCGGCACTATTCACAATAGCAAAGACTTGGAACCAACCCAAATGTCCATCAATGATAGACTTGATTAAGAAAATGTGCACATATACACCATGGAATACTATGCAGCCATAAAAAAGGATGAGTTCATGTCCTTTGTAGGGACATGGATAAAGCTGGAAACCATCATTCTGAGCAAACTATTGCAAGGACAGAAAACCAAACACTGCATGTTCTCACTCATAGGTGGAAATTGAACAATGAGAACACTTGGACACAAGGTGGGGAACACCACACACCAGGGCCTGTCATGGGGTGGGAGGAGTGGGGAGGGATAGCATTAGGAGATATACCTAATGTAAATGATGAGTTAATGGGTGCAGCACACCAACATGGCACATGTATACATATGTAGCAAACCTGCACATTGTGCACATGTACCCTAGAACTTAAAGTATAATTAAAAAAAAAAAAGAAAACAGAAGCTATTTATAAAGAAGTTATTTGCTGAAATAAATGTGATCTTTCCCATTAAAAAAATGAAGAAATTTTGGGGTAAAAAAACACAATATATTGTATTCTTGAAAAATTCTAAGAGAGTGGATGTGAAGTGTTCTCACCACAAAAGTGATAACTAATTGAGGTAATGCACATATTAATTAGAAAGATTTTGTCATTCCACAATGTATATATACTTAAAAATATCATGTTATACACAATAAATACATACATTAAAAAAATAAGTAAATGTATAAGTTTTTACACATTATATATATGTTTATATTGCTACTCATGTATCTATCTGGACAGTTTTCTGGCATGTAGACTATCATTTTATATTCTCTTTTTTTCTAGGAATTAGAATGGAGAGGACTAATAGAGACTAATAATCTCTTCGTGCAGTAGGCTTTTAACCCTTTACTGAGTCAGGAAATATCAGTTAAGTATTTGGTAATGAATTTGGAAAGTGAACCGTTGCCTTTCTGATTCTACCCAAGTCATGACCCTAACTTTTAGATTTTGCTATATTCTCGCATCCAACATAAATATAAAATATATTATATATCAGTAAACTTTAAGGTTTCATAAAATTTATCTGATCCCAAAGCTTGATTCTTTAAAAGTAGTAACTTGTGACTCATATGTTCATCTAACCTAGGGACAAATTTTTTAGTCCCCTAAGGCATAAGTCTTGTGAATTAAAGCATTTTAGTATTGGAAAGCTCTTTTGTGTAACTAGGCAGAATAGTTCAAATATCTAATTTATAGTTCACCAGTTTTTGAGAGCATTTGCCAACAAATATTATTCAGTGAGAATAGTAAACAACAACAACAACAAAAACTCAAAACCTTTCCCTCCAGTGGCAGCAACTTGCATAATCCAGGTATTCTTTAGATTCTCAAAGGAAAGAAGAATTAGGTTAATTAACAAGGAGGAAAAAAATTTTTCTAAGTGAAACTTTTAAAGTGTTGTTTAGCAAAGTAGCAGAAATGGTCACATTTGGATTTTGAAGCACTCAGAGTTCTTAAACTTTTGTCTCTTAGAAGTTACATATTAGGTTGAGGAATTGAACTGTTTTCTTTATTATTTAAGTGATTAAAGGCATTTAGCATGGCATATGTTGTAATTCTGAATGAAAATCTTTTGGCTATTGGCAACAAAATGATGTGTATGATGAGAACAGTAATTAGAGCAACCAATATTTGAAACTCCTATATATAATGATTAAGATAGTGGTAGAAAAAAATAGTCCATGGAAGATAATTTATTTGGGGGAATAGTAGGGAATCCTAACAATGGTAGAGAAAGCTAAGAACTTTAAAAGTTCTTTAAAGCTAAAAACTTTAAAAGTTGAAACCCTAAATAGTGGGGAGATATTACATCACTGTCATGTTGATTGTCAAATCATGTGACTGCCTCATCATTCTGTAGGAAATATTTGTACTTCATATTTTGCCAAAGATTACTGCCTTGAGCTCTGCCTTCCAGTTCTTGCCAAAAGCATATTTACGAAGGATAACACTAGTGTAAAAATTGCCTAAAAGATATAGAGTCCAGTTTGTCCCTGGATATTTCATATTTTATCCATAGACAAAACCAGAGAGCTGGACAGTTAGGCCACATTGTTTGGGTCACTGTGAAAAACAGACATAAAGACATTGGAATGAAGAGAGTCAAAGTGATCTTGCTTGCCTAAGGTGACTATGAATTCAGAGGGGAGTCCACATGGCAGCAATAGGATAGTGGGGAGAAGAAGTGGTTGTCATGGACTTTGAGAAGAATTGAGGAAGGGGATGTGGATTTGGGGAAAGTAGGTGACCCTTAGGATGATGGTGGCTAGTTCTTTCCCCCCATAGAGACAAGTGAAAAGGAAGTGGGAGCTCAGAGCAAGGAAGTTGGGGATGCGTAAGTTTCCCCTATGTAAAGATGGAATATGAAGATCTAATAAACTTTTTCTCACCCTCCTTCCTGTTGCATTTGGGAATATGAAAAATACAAAGTATCAGTGAGATATGATGTAGGGAATAATAAAAACCTTTGGAAAAGGACCATTTAGAAATTGAAATAAGGCCATTTTTTTCTATTCTCTTACTTCATTTTTGGTTTACTATGGGAAAAGCAGAACTCAGGAATGTCTACAGTCAGGGATAGAATTAGATTCCACCAGTGAAGTTTTGCACTTCATATTTTGCCAGTGATTACCACCTTGTGTTATGCTCTTCAGTGCCTTTCTGGAACTGAGTTTTTAAAAGCCAGTGAGTTATTGTCAGCCAGACTTGTCTTTTTTTTTTCCTCCCAGTTAGGGGGTGCACTTTTCACAAAAATACAGTGATTAACACTAATGGAGCAGGGTCCCGTGCCTGGTTAATTCTCTTTAGACTTTGATTCTAGTCCCCAGTTATACACATGGAGGCAGCAGCATCAGTGGGTTAGAACTGAAAGGTCATGTGTAAAACTCTCCAGAGAAAAGGGAGAATGTGACACTAAATCACCCCTTTGTGCTATGACAGGAGGGAGATAATTTCTTCCCCAGAGGGATGAAGCAGAATTTCATCCCTTTAGGATGTTTTGTCACTAGTCTGAGTTTAATGGAACACCGTGCTTCAGAAATCACTCCTTCTAGAAGGAGCCTTTTAAAGCTTTATTGACTCATGGAAAATTTTGTGTCCTTAAATTATAGCTAATGCTCTGGTTTTGTCCCATTGGGATATATATGGGCATGGAAGCTTACACCTAGTTCAGGTCCACATCCTTGTGTCTGATTGGGAGTAACTGCCCCATGAGCACTGGGTATAGCTATAGTAACTAGGAAATGTGTTTTTTTAAGGATTAGAATCACTATTGTAAATGAGACCAATAGAACATTCAAAGACTATAACACAAAAATCATATAGGTATACTATATGTGTAAGGATGTCAGAATATCTGTCCTGCCTGTGGTCCTCGTTGTAATGTGTCTTTCCCAGAATACTGTCTTGTACATGTTGCTCCAAAGGGTGGATTTTAGTGATGAACTCTTGATGAATATTTAGATGGTGGCATCGTTATGAAAAGTGTTACTGTTTTCTACAAAATGAATCTCTTTTGGTTATGCTTACATTTCTAGAGTGTATCACCTCTTGATAAATTAAGCACAAAGGCATTTATATATAAAATATATATAAACACATATATAAAATATATATTATGTATGTATATATTATGTAAATAAATATACATATATAACCATGCAGGGTGGAGGAAGGGAAATGTATACTATATATATTTCTCATTGTCTTCTGTTCAGGACTCATCTGGAATTTTATTCTGGCTCAATTTTTTTTCTTTTTTTAAGGTTATAGATAGAAAGACCTTGTTCCTTTATTTAAAGTGTTCAATGGGTGGATAATAGTAATAGCATCTACTAGTTAATGAGTACTCATTTTGTGCTAGGCAACATTCTATTAACAACCTATGGATTTCAGTGCATCCTACAATAGCAAATGGCAGAGTTGGACTTAAACTGAAATCTGGCTGATGGCAAGGTCCACTTAACCATTCAGTTGACTTCTGTTAAAAAGGGAAGCATGCAAGTCATAAAAGGGAAAAAAAGCAGTTAAATTTCATCAAGAAGATGCCATTTATTTATAAAATGAGAGGAAGAGATGTTTCCAATTTCATAGAGAAAATAAGAGCATAATTATATGCCATTTTTACATAGAATTATGAAAGTTGCTGGTTATATAGTCATAATTTGCATTTCCACCCATTCTCTCTGTAAGCAGCTATTGCCATTTTTTTCTCATACACAAAATCCTGTATCCTGAGAATGCATCTTCCTTAGGAGCAGAAAAGAGGCAGCTTTGGAGCAGATTCGCCACCTTTCTGGGTTTTGCTTTCCAGGACAGTACCGGCTCCGCCTCCTCGCTTGCTTTGACTTCTTGCACATTCTTACCTCACAGCTGGTCAGACAAAAGCTTTTTGCTGAGGATTTTCATTTCTCAAAGACTACAAACTCGATGTGCCAAAATATGACTTCGTTTTCCTATAAAGTGAATTCCTCTCTTGAGCCTCTATATTCTCTGTTGATGTAAATTTGACCTTAATTTGGCGTGTTTCCTTCTCCTTCTCCTACTGCTGGGGACACGTCTTCATTCAAAGGCAAAGTGGGTGGGGACCAAGGTAAATGACGTAACATCACAGTTTGGTGGAGTGAGTTGTGTCCTGGTCTTCATCCATCCTGTCTGGCATTCCTTAGATACATATTGTCATAGTCATAGCTAGTCTTGGTTACTGATATCTTTGCACACTGACATCCTCTGATTCTTCTTTGGTCTAAATGAAATAGAAATTACAAGATGTTTAATGCAGCGTGGAATGGGAAGGAAGAAATGCATGAAGTAGAGGGTATGGTAATCTCAACAGATTCTGGCAAATTTCTCCTATGACTACAACTTACATTTGGGGTGAAATTTAAAAAAGCCTCTGTAGGAAAATAGAATATTAGTGCTATTTTCACAAGGAAAAGAGTAGGCATTCTATTCAAATAATTTATGAAGGAATTGATCTAAGCAAAAAAAAAAAAAAAAAAAAAAAGTTAAGGAGGTGCCATTTAATTCATCTCCTGAGACTAACTCAATTGCTTCAGAAATCTTTACTTTGAGAAATTTAGCGAGACAGCGAATTGTTTGGGGGAAGGAATAAAAAGTGCTGCCCTAGGAGGAATGAAAAGTGCGCTGTCATCTCATTCCTGTTAGTTTTTTTTCAGCAATGCTTTGGTATTAAATGTATAGCCAAAAGTTGAAAGGAACCATTAATTCATAGTTGGAACACATCTCAAAACAAACACAGAAAGGTCAAAACACAGCTCTTTTGATAAGTATTCTTTTAGGAACACAAGTTAGCATTTGTAGCCCATCTACTTTTTTCATACTGATGTATTACTCAGGAAATCTTTTCAAAAAAGTGATTTCTATGTATGCTGTTAATTGTAATTTTTACTAGAGAAATTGGAGCACAAAACATCACAACCTTCCTGTAATTAACCTGTGGCAGATGGAAGTTCAAGAATTACATCTTCTGCCAATTAAGGATATTTTTCTTTAATTACAAGTACTTGGGCATTTCAGTAAATGTAATGGTTTATATTTTATGCATAAGGTTTTTGCTTCTGTGGAAAAATATTTTTTTCCCCATAGAAATGAAGTTGAGCAAAATGGAACAAAGAAGACAGATGTGTAAAATTGCCATGATTTAATATTTTTATACCACCATCTGAGCATAAAATTAGACTATACTACAGGGAGAGCATGGAACAATAGCATCATTGGTGTTTTTGATGGACTTGAGCCTGCGGGATGAGAGGGCTTGTTGAGGTGGGACACAGATTGAGAAAGGTGAAGTGGCTACTGGTATGCATGGGGACCTTTCATTTTCCATGAGATGGGGAGGAAAAGTCCCTGGAAAGAAGAGAGACCAAACAACCATTTGTGAGATGGGGGTGAAACCCAAACTGTGATAGTTCTTTTCAATTCAAAATAGTGGTAGGGGATATCAAAGGGGAGAAGAATCAGACCATGAGCATGAGATTTTTGGAAGGGATGTGGAGTAAGGAGTTGCAATTCAAACTAGAAGAAGCTATAAAAGGAACTAATGGTAGCAGTAAATGATATTTTCTAGATTATAAGGAGATGTGAGAAATTGCTTGTTTTGAAATGTTTTGAATTCTGTTCCTTCCACTGCTGACTTGGTTTGGTCTCCCATCTGTAAAATATATAATCAGGTAGCAATGATGAGCCCTAACATTTGTTATGTGCCATGTGCCAGGTAACATACACACATGACATGGCACCTGTCTCAAGAAGCTTGCAGTATAATATGGGATAGATATAAGACATTAAATTACAATTTGGTGCAAAAACCAAATGATTTACAAGTTATGGCGGTGGCTTATAGAGGAATGATTCTCACTGCCTGTGGCAAGAGGTGAAATCTGAGTAGGGGGTTCTGCGGAGTTTCTGCAGAGGAAGTGTTCTAGAAGATACAGAAGAGATGGTTAGAGAAGGAAGGAACAGGAATTTTAATTTTCTTTTCCTCCTCCTCTTCCTCCTCCTTCCTCCTTTTCCTCCTTCTTCATCTTCTTTTTTTTTTTAGAGGTAGAGTCTCACTATATTTCTCAGGCTGGAGTCAAACTTCTGGGCTCAAGTGATCCTCCCACTTCAGCCTCAAGCCAGGTAGGACTACAGGCATGCACCACTGTTCCCAGTTAGGAACAAGAATTTTTAAATGGAGGAGAAAGCATGTGGAAATTCACCAAATCAAGAAATTTCAAAGAAAACAGTTATCTTCAAATACGTAATATAATGTAGATTTTTAAATTAATTGTTATTGTTTTAAATCAAATTCTTGTGCTAGAGAACTGTATCATTTTTCAGGTTATTGTGAGGGGGAGGCATGGGGCCATGACTCTTGGAATAGTCATTATTTTTTTAATTGACTTTCAAAAGTTATTTGAAGATTTTGGCATTGACCAATCTCCCTTTCCTTACGCAGTTCTCAAGCAAAACTAAAATAAAAACTAACACTCCCAGTATTTTTCAAAATCTATTTTTTACTCATTTGTTAGAGCATAAATGAAGAAGGCGTTCTCTGTTCTTTTTGTTAGAGAGGGCTCAACTTACCAAGAAAATATTGAGTCAGTTGAAACCAGGCATCAGCAATTCAGTAGTACCAGTTTCTCTATTTTATTCTGATGCCTGGTGTCTTGTTTGCCCTCTAGCTTGATCGCAGATTAGTCTGTTAGACAAGAAGCAGCCCTGTTTCTGATGGATGGTGGGTATGGTTACGGTAGTTTTGGAATATATTTGGCTAAGCTGGAAGTATGTTTCCCAGAATTTCCTTCCTCTTTGATTTGAGGTTCGCCCCAGGAGTAGCCCCAAGAGAAATTGTATGAAATTTGGAAGACGAAGTGAAGCTGCTGCCATTTTGCTCTGAAGGTTTGTTCTGAGCACCAGGCATGACTGCTGCTCTGTGCACATTGTGCCTGATCTCTGGCCTCCCTTTTTGGCCTGGCGTGGCAGCTGGGACCACAGCTCCTCTTGCCCCTGCAGGATCTCTTTTTCAGCTTCTCTACGTCCTGGGAAAAGCTCATGTACAGCCCCATGGTGAAGGGCACCAGCTTCTGCAGGACATGTGTGTCACTGGATATGAGGGCAGTGAGAGACAGATGAGGGAGGGTTCTGTTTTTTCCTCACTCTCTTGACTTTGTGTCCATTGGCAGCCCTGCTCACACCGATCGTCACCTCTGGCCCACCACCAGAAACAGAGCCAAGAGAATTTCAGAGGCTTCTTCACCAGCATCCACAATTGTGGGAAGTCTAATTCCTAGTAAAATCTCTTCTTTTCCATCACACATAATGGTTCTGCTTCTCTGATTGAACCTTAACTGGTACAGTTCCCCTACAATACATCATGAATGCAAGTGTGGCTAATTTGTGGTTATTAATAGTGACGAGCAATTGGGTGGCATAAATCATTAAAATTACAGGTGATTAAAACATGTTATTTAGTAATTTCAACCACTTCTTCTAACAAATATAAAAATTAGGTGACTTCTATTTCACTGCCTTTTATGAATTGAATGATGAATACAGTTAATGGTTCTCCTATGTAAATCATTGCTTTTTCCATAGGGGACAATTTAATACCGAGGGAACTTCCAACACTGGTAACATCTGTCTTCTTTGTGTCAGAGAGTGGAGATATGTGTGGAGACTGTTTACAAATGTGAGAAAAGGAGGAGGCTAAATATTTTTAGTGACACTTTTGGTGATAGTATGTGTACACATATATCATTTTCAAAAATCCAAAGAGCACTTATTCCTGCAAATGTGAATTAATCCTTTTCTTACTTTGAGCATGACCATATAACTTGCTTTAGTCCATAGGACATTAGCAAGAGAGTGCAAACCAAGACTTCATAAGTACTTGCGCATTGGAGCTTGGCTATCTAGAAAGTTCCCTTTCGGGAGCCAGTTACTATGTTGAAAAGATGCTTGGGCTGAATCATGAGAGGCAACATGGAGAGAGGCATGGGGAATTAGGAGACCCACCAGCTGAACCCTGCCAGAATTTCTGAGAAACAGAATTCTGATAAATAATAAATTGTTGTTTGGGGGTGGTTTGTTATATGGCAATGGAAGAGTGAAACAAGCTATAACAGCCTTCACAACAAACTTTCTTCTTTCTTTAAACAAACAAACTATGCATTAACTTAGTTCTGATTATTCGTTTTTAAACTCCTTCCCTAGTTTTCTTCTTATTGTCTCAACTTCGTCTTTTCTCATGGAGGTGTGGATGGCTGGTGCTATAAGCATTGTGAGTTGGGAGATACTGGCAAGCCCTGCTTACCAAGAATCTTTTCCTTATCAGCCTGTCCTGGTACTTGAAACTTCACCATTATATAAATAAGGAAAATTTTCTCCTAAACTAAAGAATTTTCATCTCCAAGAATAAACATGCAACTATCCCTGGACACATAACACTATTCTTTGTCATTCACCATTGAGCCAGGATTAATTTGTTAGTTTGCTTTCCTGGGAAACAGCTAACTGAGAAGGAACAGAAAGACTTGCCCACACATTGACTTCTGATTGGTAGGCTTTTCCCCTTTTTCTCTATCCAAATAACTCCTGCTCTTTCCTCAGCTCTTTTTTTTTTTTTTTTTTTTTTGGAGACGGAGTCTCGCTCTGTCACCCAGGCTGGAGTGCAGTGGCAGTGGCGCGATCTCAGCTCACTGCAACCTCCACCGCCCAGGTTCAAGTGATTCTCCTGCCTCAGCCTCCCGAGTAGGGTTACCACAGGCATGAACCACCATACCTGGCTAATTTTTATATTTTTAGTAGAGACGGGGTTTTGCCATGTTGCCCAGGCTGGTTTTGAACTCATGGCCTCAAGTGATCCATCTGCCTTGGCCTCCCAACGTGTTGGCATGAGCCACCATGCCCGGCCTCTTCCTTCAGCTTTTAACTCCCTGAACCCTGTGATTAAGTTAATTTTCCCATTATAGGCTCTGATAGTACCAAAAAACTCCTCTTTGAGCACTTATCGTAGTGGCAATTCAACCTTTTTTATATGTAATTATATTTATATCTCCTAGAACTGTAAGCTCCAAGGGGTCAGAGACCTTGTCTGTTTTGACCACTGTAGTATTCCCAATTCTTCCCATATACGCTGACACACAGAATGTACTCAATATTTGTTAAATGAATGAGTGAATGAATGAACTGTGATTCTGAACAATTAAATTCTCTCTTTCTTTCTTTAGAAATTCTTGTGCCTGGACTTGGTTTTTTATTACTATTGGGGGCAAGAAAGCAGTCACTTGGCATTCTAAAAGCTCTATGAGATGTTTCAAGAGGAGGAAATTAAAGCTAAGTGTGCTATGCTTGAAATGAAGACTTATTAGACCAATGTAGGCTCCCTTACAATGCCTGACCCATTTCAGTTGTAGTCCATGAACAAAATCATTTCCAGAAGTGAGAAAACTAATAAGAGCTAACATGCCTTGTACTAGCAGGCATTGTAAAAACATCACTGGAGCGCCGTCAATATTATTCCTGTTTTTCCACACAATAATAATTTATAGCTTCCCTTTCTTTTATAATTAAATAATTTCAGACGTGTTAAGGAAGAACTATAATGGTTTAATACACTTTGCAGTTCTCTGATTTATCTTCACTGAAGCCTGTAATAATTAAACATAAAAATTATGTACAGTGGGTTTATTAATATAAGAAAAAAGGAAGTGATGGAGCTTTAGATTTTCTTTTAATATTGCTATTCCACCTTTGAATGGGTTGAGCAAGAATAGCAATCATGTTTTAACCAATGTTTATCTTACGAATAGTATTTTTGTCATTTTCTGAGGGGTGTGTGTCAAAAGCTGCCACTTTTATTTGCCTAGGGATAATTGCTGTTTGTTCTTCAATTTAGAATATCTGGGGTAGTAATTGATCTGGAGAAGCACTTCTTAAAGTGCAATGCTAATTGCAGGAAAGAGAAAAATGGGTTCTGTGGTCACACAGGTTTGGGAAATGCTGCCTTAAATAAAATTAAATAGTGCTTTTTTTCTTTTGTCACAGGATTGATAATAATATGCTCTGTAAATCTCCAAAAGGAAGGTTATAATATACAGCATTTCCCATTGTCATCTGATCATTGAATTTTAAATTTAATTAAAAACTTTTTTGGTTTGGTATGTTCTTTGACATTTAAATGTGTTCTCTCAGTTTAAATTTTGGGAGACTTAAGCCTCAAAATGTTTGTGAGATATAAATAATCCTCTTCTTATGCATATAGAGAGGTGTATACAGGCATAACTTGGAGGTATTGCAGGTTCAGTTCTAGACCACCACAATAAAGTGAATATCACAATAAAATGAGTCACACAAATGTTTTGGTTTCCCAGTGCATATAAAAGTTATGTTGGTGGGAGGAGCCAAGATGGCCGAATAGGAACAGCTCCTGTCTACAGCTCCCAGCGTGAGCGACGCAGAAGACGGGTGATTTCTGCATTTCCATCTGAGGTACCGGGTTCATCTCACTTGGGAGTGCCAGACAGTGGGCGCAGGTCAGTGGGTGTGCGCACCGTGCGCGAGCCGAAGCAGGGCGAGGCATTGCCTCACTGGGGAAGTGCAAGGGGTCAGGGAGTTCCCTTTCCGAGTCAGAGAAAGGGGTGACAGACGCACTTGGAAAATCAGGTCACTCCCACCCGAATACTGCGCTTTTCCGACCGGCTTAAAAAATGGCGCAACACGAGATTATATCCCGCACCTGGCTTGGAGGGTCCTACGCCCATGGAGTCTCGCTGATTGCTAGCACAGCAGTCTGAGATCAACTGCAAGGCAGCAGCGAGGCTGGGGGAGGGGCGCCCGCCATTGCCCAGGCTTGCTTAGGTAAACAAAGCAGCCGGGAAGCTCCAACTGGGTGGAGCCCACCACAGCTCAAGGAGGCCTGCCTGCCTCTGTAGGCTCCACCTCTGGGGGCAGGGCACAGACAAACAAAAAGACAGCAGTAACCTCTGCAGACTTAAATGTCCCTGTCTGACAGCTTTGAAGAGAGCAGTGGTTCTCCCAGCACACAACTGGAGATCTGAGAACGGGCAGACTGCCTCCTCAAGTGGGTCCCTGACCCCTGACCCCCGAGCAGCCTATCTGGGAGGCACCCCCCAGCAGGGGCACACTGACACCTCACACAGCAGGGTACTCCAACAGACCTGCAGCTGAGGGTCCTCTCTGTTAGAAGGAAAACTAACAGACAGAAAGGACATCCACACCAAAAACCCATCTGTACATCACCATCATCAAAGACCAAAAGTAGATAAAACCACAAAGATGGGGAAAAAACAGAACAGAAAAACTGGAAACTCTAAAAAGCAGAGTGCCTCTCCTCCTCCAAAGGAACGCAGTTCCTCACCAGCAACGGAACAAAGCTGGATGGAGAATGACTTTGACGAGCTGAGAGAAGAAGGCTTCAGACGATCAAATTACTCTGAGCTATGGGAGGGCATTCAAACCAAAGGCAAAGAAGTTGAAAACTTTGAAAAAAATTTAGAAGAATGTATAACTAGAATAACCAATACAGAGAAGTGCTTAAAGGAGCTGATGGAGCTGAAAACCAAGGCTTGAGAACTACGTGAAGAATGCAGAAGCCTCAGGAGCCGATGCGATCAACTGGAAGAAAGGGTATCAGCAATGGAAGATGAAATGAATGAAATGAAGCAAGAAGGGAAGTTTAGAGAAAAAAGAATAAAAAGAAATGAGCAAAGCCTCCAAGAAATATGGGACTATGTGAAAAGACCAAATCTACGTCTGATTGGTGTACCTGAAAGTGATGGGGAGAATGGAACCAAGTTGGAAAACACTCTGCAGGATATTATCCAGGAGAACTTCCCCAATCTAGCAAGGCAGGCCAACATTCAGATTCAGGAAATACAGAGAACGCCACAAAGATACTCCTCGAGAAGAGCAACTCCAAGACACATAATTGTCAGATTCACCAAAGTTGAAATGAAGGAAAAAATGTTAAGGGCAGCCAGAGAGAAAGGTCGGGTTACCCTCAAAAGGAAGCCCATCAGACTAACAGCGGATCTCTCGGCAGAAACCCTACAAGCCAGAAGAGAGTGGAGGCCAATATTTGACATTCTTAAAGAAAAGAATTTTCAACCCAGAATTTCATATCCAGCCAAACTAAGCTTCATAAGTCAAGGAGAAATAAAATACTTTACAGAGAAGCAAATGCTGAGAGATTTTGTCACCACCAGGCCTGCCTTACAAGAGCTCCTGAAGGAAGCGCTAAACATGGAAAGGAACAACTGGTACCAGCCGCTGCAAAATCATGCCAAAATGTAAAGACCATCGAGACTAGGAAGAAACTGCATCAACTAACCAGCAAAAGAACCAGCTAACATCATAATGACAGGATCAAATTCACACATAACAATATTAACATTAAATGTAAATGGACTAAATGCTCCAATTAAAAGACACAGACTGGCAAATTGGATAAAGAGTCAAGACCCATCAGTGTGCTGTATTCAGGAAACCCATCTCACGTGCAGAGACACACATAGGCTCAAAATAAAAGGATGGAGGAAGATCTACCAAGCAAATGAACAAAAAAAGGCAGGGGTTGCAATCCTAGTCTCTGATAAAACAGACTTTAAACCAACAAAGATCAAAAGAGACAAAGAAGGCCATTACATAATGGTAAAGGGATCAATTCAACAAGAAGAGCTAACTATCCTAAATATATATGCACCCAATACAGGAGCACCCAGATTCATAAAGCAAGTCCTGAGTGACCTACAAAGAGACTTAGACTCCCACACATTAATAATGGGAGACTTTAACACCCCACAGTCAACATTAGACAGATCAACGAGACAGAAAGTCAACAAGGATACCCAGGAATTGTACTCAGCTCTGCACCAAGCAGACCTAATAGACATCTACAGAACCCTCCACCCCAAATCAACAGAATATACATTTTTTTCAGCACCACACCACACCTATTCCAAAATTGACCACATACTTGGAAGTAAAGCTCTCCTCAGCAAATGTAAAAGAATAGAGATTATAACAAACTATCTCTCAGACCACAGTGCAATCAAACTAGAACTCAGGATTAAGAATCTCACTCAAAACCGCTCAACTACATGGAAACTGAACAACCTGTTCCTGAATGACTACTGGGTACATAACGAAATGAAGGCAGAAATCAAGATGTTCTTTGAAGCCAACGAGAACAAAGACACAACATACCAGAATCTCTGGGACGCATTCAAAGCAGTGTGTAGAGGGAAATTGATAGCACTAAATGCCCACAAGAGAAAGCAGGAAAGATCCAAAACTGACACCCTAACATCACAATTAAAAGAACTAGAAAAGCAAGAGCAGACACATTCAAAAGCTAGCAGAAGGCAAGAAATAACTAAAATCAGAGCAGAACTGAAGGAAATAGAGACACAAAAAACCCTTCAAAAAATTAATGAATCCAGAAGCTGGTTTTTTTTGAAAAGATCAACAAAATTGATAGACCGCTAGCAAGACTAATAAAGAAGAAAAGAAGAATCAAATAGACGCAATAAAAAATGATAAAGGGGATATCACCACCGATCCCACAGAAATACAAACTACCATCAGAGAATACTACAAACACCTCTACGCAAATAAACTAGAAAATCTAGAAGAAATGGATAAATTCCTCGACACATACACTCTCCGAAGACTAAACCAGGAAGAAGTTGAATCTCTGAATAGACCAATAGCAGGATCTGAAATTGTGGCAATAATCAATAGCTTACCAGCCAAAAAGAGTCCAGGACCAGATGGATTCACAGCCGAATTCTACCAGAGTACAAGGAGGAGCTGGTACCATTCCTTCTGAAACTATTCCAATCAATAGAAAAAGAGGGAATCCTCCCTAACTCATTTTATGAGGCCAGCATCATTCTGATACCAAAGCCAGGCAGAGACACAACCAAAAAAGAGAATTTTAGACCAATATCCTTGATGAACATTGATGCAAAAATCCTCAGCAAAATACTGGCAAAACGAATCCAGCAGCACATCAAAAAGCTTATCCACCGTGATCAAGTAGGCTTCATCCCTGGGATGCAAGACTGGTTCAATATATGCAAATCAATAAATGTAATCCAGCATATAAACAGAGCCAAAGACAAAAACCACATGATTATCTCAATAGATACAGAAAAAGCCTTTGACAAAATTCATCAACCCTTCATGCTAAAAACTCTCAATACATTAGGTATTGATGGGATGTATTTCAAAATAATAAGAGCTATCTATGACAAACCCACAGCCAATATCATACTGAATGGGCAAAAACTGGAAGCATTCCCTTTGAAAACTGGCACAAGACAGGGATGCCCTCTCTCACCACTCCTATTCAACATAGTGTTGGAAGTTCTGGCCAGGGCAATTAGGCAGGAGAAGGAAATAAAGGGTATTCAATTAGGAAAAGAGGAAGTCAAATTGTCCCTCTTTGCAGATGACATGATTGTATATCTAGAAAACCCCATTGTCTCAGCCCAAAATCTCCTTAAGCTGATAAGCAATTTCAGCAAAGTCTCAGGATACAAAATCAATGTACAAAAATCACAAGCATTCTTATACACCAACAACAGACAAACAGAGAGCCAAATCATGAGTGAACTCCCATTCACAATTGCTTCAAAGAGAATAAAATACCTAGGAATCCAACTTACAAGGGATGTGAAGGACCTCCTCAAGGAGAACTACAAACCACTGCTCAAGGAAATAAAAGAGGATACAAACAAATGAAAGAACATTCCATGCTCATGGGTAGGAAGAATCAATATCGTGAAAATGGCCATACTGCCCAAGGTAATTTATAGATTCAATGCCATCCCCATCAAGCTACCAATGACTTTCTTCACAGAATTGGAAAAAACTACTTTAAAGTTCATATGGAACCAAAAAAGAGCCCGCATTGCCAAGTCAATCCTAAGACAAAAGAACAAAGCTGGAGGCATCACACTACCTGACTTCAAACTATACTACAAGGCTACACTAACCAAAACAGCATGGTACTGGTACCAAAACAGAGATATAGATCAATGGAACAGAACAGAGCCCTCAGAAATAACGCCGCATATCTACAACTATCTGATCTTTGACAAACCTGAGAAAAACAAGCAATGGAGAAAGGATTCCCTATTTAATAAATGGTGCTGGGAAAACTGGCTAGCCATATGTAGAAAGCTGAAACTGGATCCCTTCCTTACACCTTATACAAAAATCAATTCAAGATGGATTAAAGACTTACATATTAGACCTAAAACCATAAAAACCCTAGAAGAAAACTTAGGCATTACCATTCAGGACATAGGCATGGGCAAGGACTTCATGTCTAAAACACCAAAAGCAATGGCAACAAAAGACAAAATTGACAAATGGGATCTAATTAAACTAAAGAGCTTCTGCACAGCAAAAGAAACTACCATCAGAGTGAACAGGCAACCTACAAAATGGGAGAAAATTTTTGCAACCTACTCATCTGACAAAGGGCTAATATCCAGAATCTACAATGAACTCAAACAAATTTACAAGAGAAAAACAAACAACCCCATCAAAAAGTGGGCAAAGGACATGAACAGACACTTCTCAAAAGAAGACATTTATGCAGCCAAAAAACACATGAAAAAATGCTCATCATCACTGGCCATCAGAGACATGCAAATCAAAACCACAATGAGATACCATCTCACACCAGTTAGAATGGCGATCAGTAAAAAGTCAGGAAACAACAGGTGCTGGAGAGGATGTGGAGATATAGGAACACTTTTACACTGTTGGTGGGACTGTAAACTAGTTCAACCATTGTGGAAGTCAGTGTGGCGATTCCTCAGGGATCTAGAACTAGAAATGCCATTTTACCCAGCCATCCCATTACTGGGTATATACCCAAAGGACTATAAATCATGCTGCTATAAAGACACATGCACACGTATGTTTATTGTGGCATTATTCACAATAGCAAAGCCTTGGAACCAACCCAAATGTCCAACAATGATAGACTGGATTAAGAAAATGTGGCACATATACACCATGGAATACTATGCAGCCATAAAAAATGATGAGTTCATGTCCTTTGCAGGGACATGGATGAAATTGGAAATCATCATTCTCAGTAAACTATCGCAAGAACAAAAAACCAAACACCGCATATTCTCACTCATAGGTGGGAATTGAACAATGGGATCACATGGACACAGGAAGGGGAATATCACACTCTGGGGACCGTTGTGGGGTGGGGGCAGGGGGAAGGGATAGCATTGGGAGATATACCTAATGGTAGATGACGAGTTAATGGGTGCAGCGCACCAGCATGGCACATGTATACATATGTAACTAACCTGCACAATGTGCACATGTACCCTAAAACTTAAAGTATAATAAAAAAATAAAATAAATTAAAAAAAGTTATGTTTACACTAAACTATAGTCAACTAAGTGTGCAATAGCATTATGTCTTTAAAAATGTACATACCTTAATTAAAAATACTTAAATTGCTACAAAATGCAATTATCAGAGCCATAAATGAGTCATATATATATGTAGTTTTTTGCTGGTGGAGGGTCTTGCCTTGATGTTAATGGCTCCTGACTGGTCAGGGTAGTGGTGGCTGAAGATTGAGGTGACTGTGACAATTTCTTAAAATAAGACAACAGTGAAGTTTGCTGCATTGATGGACTCTTCCTTTTATGAAAGATTTCCCTGTAGTATGTGATGCTGTGTAATAGCATTTTACTCTCATAGAACCTGTTTTCAAATTGGTGTCTCAAACCCTGCTGCTTCTTCATCAACGAAGTTTACTCTAAATCCTTTGTTGTCATTTCAACAGTGTTTACAGCATCTTCACCAGGAGTAGATTCCATCTCACTTTCTTTGCTCATCCATAAGAAGCAGCTCCTCATATGTTAAAGTTTGATCATGATATTGCAGCAATTCAGTCTCATCTTCAGGCTCCACTTCTAACTCTAGTTCTCTTGCTATTTCCATCACATCTGCAGTTACTTCCTCCATTCTGCCTTGAACCCCTCAAAGTCATCCTTTAGGGTTAGAATCAACTTCTTCCAAACTCCTGTTAATATTGATATTTTGACCTCTTCTCATGAATCATGAATGTCCTTAATGGTATCTAGAATGGTGAATCCTTCCCAGAAGCTTTTCAATTGACTTTGCCCAGATCCATCAGAGAAATTACTATCTATGGTAGCTATGGTCTTACAAAATGTGTTTCTGAAATAATAAGATTTGGAAGTCAAAATTACTTCCTGACTCATGGGCTGCAGAATGACTCTTGTGTTAGCAGGCATGAAATAACATTAATCTGCTTGCACATCTCCAGCAGAGCCCTTGGATAAGTAGGTGCATTGTCAATAAGCAGTAATAGTTTGAAAGAAATCTATTTTTCTGAGCAGTAGTTTTCAACAGTGGGCTTAAAATATTCAGTAAACCATGCTATAAACAGATGCACTGTCATCCAGGTTCTGCGGTTTCATTTCTAGAGCACAGGAAGAGTAGGTTTAGCATAATTCTTAAGGGCTCTAGAATTTTCAGAATGGTAAATGAGCATTGGCATAAACTTTAAGTCACCACCTGCATTAGCCCCTCACAAGAGAGTCAGCCTGTCCTTTGACACTTTGAAACCAGACATTGATTTCTCCTCTCTAGTTACAAAATTCCTGGATGTCATCTTCTTCCAGTAGAAGGCTGTTGCATTTATATTGAAAATCTTTTGTTTAGCGCGATCACCTCCTTCAATTATCTTAGCTAAATCTTCTGGATAACTTGCTGCACTTTCTACAACAGCACTTGATGCTTTACCTTGCACTTTTATGTTACAGAGATGGCTTCTTTCCTTAAACTTCATGAGCCAATCTCTGCTAGCTTTCTACTTTTCTTCTGTAGCTGCTTCCTCACCTCTCTCAGCCTTCAGAGAATTGAAGAGAGTTAAGCCTTGCTCTGGATTAGGTTTGGCTTAATGAAAGGTTGTGGCTGGTTTGATCGTCTCTCCAGGCCACTCAAGTTTTCTCCATATCAGCCATAAGCCTGTTTCACTTTCTTATCATTCACGTGTTCACTGGAGTAGCACTTTTAATTTTTTTCAAGAACTTTTCCTTTGCATTTACAACTTGGTTAACTGGCACAAAAAGCATAGCTTTCAGCCTGTCTTGGCCTTCAAGATGCCTTCCTCACTTAGCTTAATCATTTCTATCTCTTTACTTAATGTGAGAGATATGCAACTCTTCCTTTTACTTGAAAACTTAAGAGGCCATTATAGGGTTATTAATTGTCCTAATTTTAATATTATTGTGTCTTAGGTAATAGGGAGGGCCTGAGGAGAAGGCAAGAGATTGGGGAATGGCTGGTTGATGGAGCAGTCAGAACACACAGAACATTTATCAATCCCAAAATGATTACAATAGTAACATTAAAATCACTGATCACAGATCACCATAACAAATATAAAAATAATATAAAAGTCTGAAATATTATGTGAATTACCAAAATGTGACACAAAGACATAAAGTGAGCACATGCTGTTGGAAAAATGATGCTGACAGACTTGCTGAATGCAGGGTTGCTACAAACTTTCAATTTGTAAAAAAGCACAATATCTGCAAAATGCCTTAAAGCACAATAAAATGACTTATGCTTGTTTATCATCAGTTTCCTGGTGACATGGTATTTCTCTCCTGTTTTTTTCCCATAGCCACGGCCCTATTATGCTCCTGTTCCTCTTTCTATAAGGATGCTAATTATAATAGCTAACATTTGTTTAACACTGATTAAGTACCAACCACTGTCCTAAAGACTTTCAATATACTAACTTATTAATTACAGCAGAACAATCCTTTGAGTAGCTATCCCATTTTATAGATGTGGAAGCTCAGGGCCCAATTAATTAAGTAGGTGGTGGCATCAGGATTTGAATCTGGACTGTCTGGCTCCACTCTGAACCACAACACTTTGCTGTCATAGAACTGATTTGCCAACTAACATTTAGAAAACAACTTCTTAGTAAGTTGAAACTATTTGTAATTTTTGAACTCTTTGTGATACTAAACAAAGAAGCAAAGAAATATAGTAATTGTACCAATTTGACATTTGCTTAACTCCATGCATGTGTTTGGTAGAGTCAATTTTTCAGAAAGATTTTTTCACCCTTTACAAATACAGAATCAGTTGTTTTGGTGTGGTGCCATGAGAAGGATCATGTGCTTCACTCCCAGGGTCTGTAGTACTCCTTTTTATGGGCAGGCTGCTCTTGAGTAGTTTTCCCTGTCTTTCTTCCCTCTCTTTTCCTTTCTCTCTCTCCCTCTCTCTCTCTCTTCTTCTCCCTCTCTTTTTCATGGTATAGCTGTAGTCCTTATTATCTACCTAAGCATACATATCCACATAACAAGCTACAAATTATTCAACTAGAAAACCATATTGTGGTTCGGTGTTAACTATTACTCTTTCCTTATTCAAAAATTATGAAGCTTGTAGTCTAGCCTGGTTTGGGCAGAATTTCTGTCCTCCTTTTACTTCTAGTGCTCCTCTTTTTATTGTCTGGGTTCTTCATCATCTTCTGACTCTTTTCTCTGTTCCATTCTGGCCCATGTTTCCTATACAGGTTGTTCCTTTATGGTAGAGCTGATAGGCAGAAAATTTTCTTTCTGTCTGCTGTTGCTCACAGTTTAGATTCCTCTTTTCTTTTTACTACTCCAATAATTCTGCTAAACCATATTCTAGTTCCTTTGTATCACCCAGAGTTGGTCTTTCTGATATGCTTGATTATCTAAAAAAAAATTAAAATAAAATATAAAAATTACTGATTATTAGAGACAGCACAGCTGAAGCTGGATAATAATCTAGGAATACTAAGCATATAGTTTTTGAATTTTAATTGTTTTACTCTAAATTGCATAAAATTTCAAAGTTTTTTTAAAAAAACAAGAGTACTTAACATTAATCTAATATTAGCTTATCTTCTCTAACTAAAAGTTATTTTCTTCCCTTTACCAATCAAAGCCCTCTAATGGGTACTTTTGCTCACATTCTGTTTGCTCCTTAAACACTTTTTTTGTTGGTCCCTACCTTAATTATTTAACTGAAATCACTTTGGAAAATAAACAATAACCTCATCACCAAATACATATCTCAAATGCATTTTCTTGCACATTTCTGTAACATTTGACACCACTGACAAGACTATTCTGGGCATCTCCTCTCTAGGCTACTAATTCTTTAATTAATACAGTCTATGATAACATGAACTCTTTTGACACTTCTTTTTCTTACATTGAACTTAACTAAAACCCTTCATCTTTTTCTACACATGCTGCTGATGTGAATCCACTTCTCTCCCATTTACACATGTAGTTTTTTTTTTTTAACTTGACTCATTTGAGCCCATTTTCTATCCTCTGAGATCAGGTTTCTGATTCTGTTTCATCCAATGTGTTGACTGTTCCTTCTAATTTTGTGTCACCTGCAAATACAGCATCAATTTTCTCACTGGATTCACTGAGGGAAAAAAGATGTCATCATTTTGTAGGGCTTAGGCTAAAACTGGGCAACATGCATTCCAAACTCTTCTCCAAGGCTGACTCTGATCTGTTAATCTGGGTACTTTAGGTAGAAACAACAGTGTATATTGAACTCATATTTCTTCACTTTTTGTCCAGAAAAATATCTTAGAAGCTTTGTCAAATATCTTCTAAAAGCACACAAAAATAGGAAACTGACTAACGTAATAAATACACAAACCCAGAAATGAGTTAGTTCTGGTAGGACTTGTTTTCTATGGACTAATTCTGATCCATACTCAACATGGTTCCCTTTAAAAATTCTCATAGTCTAAGATTTTAATAATTTGTTCTGGAATGTAGCTGAAGATGATTAACAGTCCAGTCCATCATTTGCACTATCCACTTCTTGCTATTTTTGGTCAGGAATATATTTGTAACACTTGTAACACTTTTCTAGTTTGTCTTGATTCTTTAAAGATGGCTGACTACAGATTCCGTCAGCTCAAAGCATGCTCTGGAATTATGCTTGGAAATAGCATGTGAAAGTTTTATTTGAACGCAATTTAGAGGAGTTATGAGGTCCTTTGTAAGGGTCTTTTTTCCATCTAAGTTTCACTCTCTTTTACAGGAAACAGAGGAAAATGGGATTTGAGATCAACTTTCTCTCTGCTACTTATTATGACATCATCTACCATACTCCAAAGATGTGCACATCTCCTGCTCTCATTTTTCGCTAAATATGATTTTAAGGGCGAAGTTTATCGTTTTTTCCCACAGCCTTGAGCTCCCTTTGTGCTTTTGCTTTTTTTGATATTATTCTTAAGCCTCTTTGCCACTTTTTTATATGGTTCTTGGTTATTAATCCTTTTGTCATCATTGTTCACTTCATCTTAAGGTTTGAGATACTAGAAATGCTGCATACTGTCTCTCTTGCATAAAACATATGTAAGTTTTTTTTTAAATTAGAGTAAAAACCTAAAAACATCTTCAATGCAATTTGAATGCAGAATTCTTTTAGTTTTTATGATTTTCCTCAAATCTTTTATAGTTGTTTCACTCCAACCTGATTTGACAATAGTACTTAAACTTATATTTTATTGGTTGATGTATTATTTAATTAAATTGTGTAATTAATATTGTGTGACTGCAAGTAAATCTTGCATGAACATGTTTGGAAACAAAACCCAGTTGCCTCTTGTTAAGCATACAATTAGCTGGTAGCAACAGAAGTCCACGAGCATTTTAGAGTAGCCTACTAGCCCAAAGCATTCAGTATACAGTGGGAATTAATCAATATATTTTACAGATGCAATGAAGAGCTTCAGTTAATGTGGTGAGTTGGTTAAGTGGAGGCTGGCTAAAAGAGTTTCTGCTGTATAATAAGATGTGCTTCTTGATCTTCAATAAATTGCAAAATAGTAGCCAATTCTATCTGAATTGATTAATTCTACTATACACTATACACTATCATAATACCTGTAATACTTTATTTCCCTAACATCTAAATCTACTAAACTGTGAACTTCTTGAGGGCAGGTGTTGTCCTCAATAGATGGTTTGGTGAATATATTTTTAAAACATAGCACGAGAAATGAAAACGAAAAGGGAGAGAGCAAAGGGTGGGCTGATACAGAACAATAAATTTCAAAAACAATTCTGCAATATTGGTACCATAAAATTTATCACTTAAATGCTATCTGATAACTCATAGTCCCTGGTAGTGGGAAGGCCAATAGGGGTTGGAAATAGAAAGCAAGCTAGTTCTCAATATCTGCAAATTCAAAACAATAACAACTTTTGAATGCAAATTTTAGCCCTGTCTATAACGTTTCATTGAACACATCTCATTCTGTTTTAGAACAATGAAAAAATGGTATTGTATTGGGCTTTGTTAATACAAAGTAAATAGTGATTCCCATGAGAAACTATTCTGTAATTATTCTGTTTTTTCACTAGATGGTGCTTGTGAGCCAATGAGAAGAAAAATATTTGAGTTTATGGTTTATTCACTTAAGGGGAAATGAGAAATTTGTGAATTAAATAGAAAAAGACAATGAAAAATTAGAACACTTTAAGACAGACCTTTATAGTTAAGTTAAACTACTTGGAGAAAACCTCATATTACTTTCTGGTAACAATGTTAAACTCTTGGAAGAAAAAAATACTCATTCTCATTAAGACGATTACAATCACCAAATTCTGAAAGTTTTGTGGGCTGACTGTACAATCCTAATGAATTAAAAGATTTTCTTTACTCTCCTTAAAATACATCATTACCTTTGGTTGGGGGCAAAATCATTTAAATTGTTACCATGATGAGATTATAGCTTCATTACCTAATGTTATCTTGTGAAATGGGTTGTTGTCTAGATTTCTAATGCTGTCTGATAGGCAATATTCCTTTACTTTTATTCAGGGACATCAAAGAGTAGAGGTTAAAAGGAAAGTCTCTGGAGTCATACTACCTGGGTTTAAACCCCAGATCTGCCACTTACTAGCTGTGTAATCTTGGCAGTTCACCTCCCTAACCTTCCTTTCCCTCATCTTACAAAATGCAGTTGTCATAATTTCTACCTCATAAGATTGTTGTGAGTTAATACATGTAAAAGACTTAGAACTGTGCTTGGCACATTAGTAGGTATTTAAAAAATGTTAGTGATCATAACATTTTTCATGTTTCACTTACAGTGAAAACTGATTTATTGAAACTCACAAAACAATCAGTGGTAATACTAATTTAATTTTGTGCTTCTTTCCTTCCTTTCTTTTATTCTAGTATTCTAACCTATTATTATTCTCCCTCTAGATATGAAACTGACTTATATTTTACTAAGTGTATCTTTCATTAGAAGCAATCATGTTCTAATCGTGGACTTTGGGATAGCTTAACTTCAGCATTCCAGGAAGAAAGGGGTTTGTTTTCACATTATAATTTCTGGGACTGAGCTACTGCAGTGACCACTAGGAAACTTCTGCCAGTGGAACAACTTCTCCTCCTCCCTCTCCCCCTCCCTCTCTCTTCTTCTTCTTCCTTCTTCTTCTTCTTCTTCTTCCTTCTTCTTCTTCTTCTTCTTCTTCTTCTTCTTCTTCTTCTTCTTCTTCTTCTTCTTCTTCTTCCTCTTCTTTTCTTCTTTCTTCCTCTTCTTCTTCTTTCTTCTTCTTCTTCCTTTTTTATTGAGACACAGTCTTGCTCTGTCTTCTAATCTGGAATGCAGTGGAGTAATCATAGCTCACCGTAACCTCAAACTCCTAGGCTCCAGCGATCCTCCTGCATCAGCCTCCTGAATAGCTAGGACTACAGGCACGAGCCACTATGCCTAGCTAATTTTTAAATCTTTTTGTAGAGATGGGGTCTCACTATGTTGACCAATTCCTGGCATCAAGCAATTCTCCTGCCTCAGCCTCCCAAAGTATTGGGATTACAGGCATGAGCCACTGTACCTGGCACTGAGTGGAACTTCTGTTGCTGACAGATTTCTGACAATGGTTGATCAGTAGCACAGCAGAGAAAGAAAAATATAAGAGGAACAGATTATTCAAAAGAAATGTCCTTTCTTCTAAAAGTGGTGGTGGTAATATGGGTGTGAGAAAGAACACAGAAGGACAAACATTTGAATAGATATATCAAAACTAAACAAATGTTATGTTTACATTGGGGAAGAATTATGAACACATTCATCAGTCAGTTTTTTTATAGTTCTATTTTTAGTGTATATGAACCCCTGCACTCCAATTCACAGTTATCGACATGTGATATGATTGAGAAGACCTGTGTTCTTTCCTCTCAAATATAGGAGATGATATATGAAAATTAAATAAATGATTTTTTTCATGGACACCAAAGGCAGCCAGCATATACCAAAGGCTTACTCTGTGCTTGGTGTGGAGATAGGAATTCTACCTGAATTATCACAGTTAATCCTCACTACAGCTCCACAGTGTAGCTAGTATTAGCATCCCCGTTCTAGAGTTGAGGAAATTGGGGTCTGGAGAGTTTAATAACTTTTCCTCAAAGACGCAGTCAGTGAATGGTGGAGCTAATACTGAAACCCATTTCTGCCTCACTCCAGACCCAGCATTTAGTTGTTCTTTTCAGATGTCAGTTCAAACAAAAACATTGAGTTGATTCTGGAAGTATAGGCAGTGCCTTAAACGACACATTTCTTAATTGGTCTTTCCTGTTGAGACATTAACTTGTCAACTAGGGTATTATCCTTCATTGGTTCCCTGCATACCTCGATAAAGAATCAAATTGTCCTTCATAATTTGAAGATGATACCATCGCATATGAGCCTGTGGCTGAGAAAAACCAGCCTCTGACAAGCAATTCTTTCCACGTCTATATACATGCAGATTGCTCTTTGGTTTGTGGCTCAACCCTTGCTTCTGTATTTTGTTCTGCCAAAGCGTGGTTAGCTGAAGCTTAGTTTGAAGAAAGCTATACTGTCATGGATCCTATATATTCACCAGGGCATCCTCTGTTCTTGTCCTTAGCCATTTCTAGCTTTGTCACCTACTGGATTGCAGAATCTTCAGAGATCTTTTGGCCTCACAGGATTTATATGGGAGAAATGTTTAGTGTGATATGGTCCATTTTTAATACATGCCTGGTTCATTAGACATGAGTTGTATGAATCACTCTTTCAAGACTAGTGACTGAGTGAACTGCTGGCTTTCATGGTTGGTTATTGGGTCTTGCGATTTACTGTTCTCAGGTCTGAGTTGATTTTTCATGGGACAGGAGATGGTGCCTATGTGTTAGAGTTACAGGGGAGTTTGGTCACTCATGCTTCCTGTTTTATAAACTTATCTTTGGTCAGATGCTTGACTCCCCTTTCAGGGCCCACCAGTTTGTAATTCTTATCTAATCATCCTATGACCAATTGTGTAAGTAGAAGAGTAAGTGGTGGCTGGGATTAGGGGGTGCAGTCAATGACAAGCAGGTCATGATGTCTTAGCACTCACCATAGCAGAAAGCAGCTGCAGTAAGCTCATCTCCTGTGCACAGCATCATTCCTCCTCCTCCTCCTCCCACCACTTTTTCCTTCTCCTTACTTCGTCCTCCTCCTCCTCCTCTTTCTGCATAACATTTATTCACTGTATACTATAAGTTAGGGTTTTACAACTTCAGAACTGTTAATATTTTGGTCCAGAAATTCTTTGTGTGAAGGACGTCCTGTGGATGATAGGATATTAAGAACATCCTTGACTTTTACCTACTAGATAACAGTAGCAGCCTCCCCACCTCCCCAGTCATGATAATAAAAAATGTCTCCAGATGTTACTAAAAGTCCCTTGGGGGCAAAATTACCCCCTGGTTGAGAATCACTGGTCTAAGGGAATTATATGATTTAATCTTCATAATAAATCTATGAAATAAGTAGAAGCAGTTACTATTTCCAATTTTACAGGTAGAGAAATGGAGGTATATAATGTTTAGGAATTTGTCCAGGATCATACAAAGAGTAATTTCCGAAGCAGAGATAATAGCGCAAATCTAACTTCAGAACTGGATATGTTACCTATATGCCATACTCACTACTACTACATGGATGTTGGGTTCTCTGATTTATCTAGGAACTGTATCTTCTCATAATCTACTGTTCAAATTGAAATTATGTCATTCCAGACTTTAACTAGTTTAAATTACTAAATGGATGACATTTTTTATGATTCTACATCTTTGCAATTCCTTTGGTGTAGATTAACTTTGCTCCCTCTCTCCATCTAGGGAAAGCAAATTAATCCTTACAGTCCGAGAAATATTGTCACTTCTTCTATGATACTAGACCTGGCCACCACTCATGTACCTACCCACTCCCATTCCAACAAGTTGCCACAGTATTTTGTATTTATAGGTAGAACATGGATATAACAGTAAGTGAGCTTGAAAAACACATACTATATCAGGTTAGAGATTTTGAAAATTACTTTAAAGAGACCAAATAGGTCCCTGGTTTAAAAGATGCCTGGATATCCTCTTCATCCTACTTAGATCTTGACCCTGTACCTGGTCACACATCTGTATGGACACACTGTAGTGTCTAGATAGTAGTACTAATATGAACATCCTCCTTCCCTCACTTGCGCGGAACTGTGGTACTCTGTGCCTGGCCACACTGCCTTGGGAAGGTCTTCCTCTTCCTGCCTGGGCTTTTGTGTTTCATGGTCCATCCCTTATATCCCTTATTCATCTTGTATAGACCACTCCGTGGTTGGACTCCTCATGTCAGACTATCCTATTGCATGAATATCCTTCTCACCATATTTGGGCTCTGATACTCCATGCTGAATTTCTCTCCCACACTGATCCCCTCTTAACCCTGCTTGGACTGTGATTCTTATCCTGGACCACCCTTCTCTATGGATGCCCTCCTCACCCCACTCTGCCTCCCCTCAATAAAGCTCTGAATCTTCATGCTCTATATAAGAGACAATAGTTCAGGGGAGAGGTTGGGACTGAAGAGTGTGAAAGTATAGATGGAATTTATAGACGAGCTCACCTAGGAGAGAGCAGAAGAGGTCTTAGTACTTCTACGTTTATAGTTTTAGAAGAGAAGGAAAAAACAGCGAAGGAGACTGAATAAGCAGCCCCTGAGGTAGAAAAAGAACTGAGAGAGTGGTGCCTCATAAGCCAAGGGAGGAAAGCGTTTTAAGAAGAAAATGTTATTGACTCAGTAGAGAGAAAAATTCGTGATGGTGGAAGAGAGTAGGAGTAACGGCAGAAGCAATGCCCTTGACTAAATGAGAGCAGATGGGAACCATTTACAAGTGGAGGAGTTGGCCCCCAATAGGATCTTGGGTGGTTCACCATTTTGAACTGGTAGGATGGCAGGATATATAGAGTGGCAGTTGTGGTGGGGAAAACAGGATGTAGAAGTTACTCTTCTGAAGGGTTCTATTTTTTGGTGAAATTGGAACAAAGGCCCGAGCTGAGAGCAAGGAGGTAGAAGAGGTGTTTATTGTTTGAAGTGAGATGTGTGAAATAGATTTTTAGGAGAGTAGGACAGTAGGGAAGTGAGAATTGCCAGGCAGTATCAAGAGCATTTTTTTATTTTAATTTTTTTTTTTAGCTTACTAGAAATAAGTGTAAAGTGAGATCTGTTGCATGGTGGTTTGCTTTTCTCCAACAACATTGAGTTGTTCAGGCTATGCACAGGGTAGACAGACAGTTGCATTTAAGTAGAATTGGAGTCTCACCCAGAATTTATGAAAGGAGCAAGGAAATTGAGAGCATATGTAAAAAAGCGAATTTAATGATGAGTCTTGGAATTGAAGTTGGGTAATGAAGGAAAAGAAGACAGGAGTAGGGTGAGAGACAGTGTAAAAGTGATAGAGTCTGTAGACTGGAGGTCCTGTATTGGTCAAAAAATTGTTGATAGGGTATTGGATGGGGTGCATAAGAATCACTTGAGATGTTGATTGGAGAAGGGAATGGTGGAAAATTAAGATAATGGAGGTGTTGCAATGATTCGTTATGCTATTCCTCTTGCTTGGAAAGCCTCCTCAATCCCTTTCATTTGGTAGTGCTTACTTATCCTTTTGGATTTAGCCTCTCCTGTCCTCTCTTACTTTGGTTTACATGCTGTTTTTATATGCTCCTAGTATGATTAGTGTGTACATTTATTACAGCAACTTTCACAGTTTCTTATAAAATTTTAATGTATTTATTTGTTTTCCTAGCTTTATTTATTTTTGTTTTGAGAGACAGACTTTTGTCTAATTTATCTTTAGGTTCCCAATGATCAGCATAGTGCCTGACATGTATTAGGTGTTTAATAACTTTTTGGTGAAAAAAGTGAATGAATGACAACAGCCTAATTGAATTCATAACAACCTAAATCTACAGAGTTGGGGACTATGGATTATGAGACTCATTTTGTTTATCTTCCTTCTTTGTGGATCTTCCTAGTTCAGACATATTTGAAACTTACATCTTTGGGTGTCTGTCCTTAGGATAATCAGGACTTGCCTTTTCTCTTTTGTCCAGGACTTGCCTTTGCTTGATGGGGAGACTAGCCTATTTCTCAGTCATCTGACCCTCAAGCAAGATGTCAGAGCTTATCAAAGATCTGGGCTTCTTGATTTCAAGTCTCATGTCTCTCTCATTGTGCTGTTTAGTATTGCTTGCTTCATGTAAGTTTAATATGATACCTAGAGGTAAAGATATCTTGAGTTTATGCAGAATCTTTAAACAAAAGTCTCATTTTAAATTTTACTAAATCTCACAACTCTGTGAAGTATGAAGAGATAGAAATGGACACTCCCATTCTACAAGTGAAGAGATAATTGCACAAAATAGTTGAGCTACCAACTCAAGGACATACAATAAGAGTTCATATTATGTTAAAACTAATCTCTTCTTTGGCTGTTAGTACTACGTCTTACACATAGGAGTTACTCAATAAATGTTTCTTTTAGATAATGATATTTAATGATGATGAGAAGCCAAATAAAAGGATTTTTAGTTCTAAATTTTTTTATTGATGCTTAATATTTGTAGATATTTATGGGGTATAAGTGATATTTTGTTAATATGTATGGAATACACATGCATGGAATGGGTAACAATCAAATCAGTGTATTTAAGGTATTCATCACCTCAAGTATTTATCATTTCTATGTGTTGGGAATATTTCAAGTCCTCTCTTCTAGCTATTTTTAATTTTTTTAATTTTAATTTTTATGGGTAAGCATATATTTATGTGGAGCATATGAGAAGTTTTGATATAGACAGCGGCTGCTTATGGGGGAGCCTGCCCTAGGGATCTTGCTAATGCGTGGCATATCCACTACTGTGGGTGAAGGGGTTGCTCTCAGTAGCTTTCATTTTGGCCCTGGTGGCAGCAGCCAGAAGCGTGGAGGCTGTGGATGGGAGATATCAAAGGAGCTTTAGGGATGAAGAGATGCGGGGACTGTTGGGCCCTAGAAAAGATGAAATCTGGTAAGGGCTGGGCTTTCAATATGGCGCTTTGCTGTAGCTCATTAGGTCTTGGGCAGTGTGAAGGAGGCAGCATGAGCTCCGACTCTGCACCAATACCTTTGTGTGTTCTCCAGGCAGCTCCCTATGTTAGTCTCGGTCCACGAAGACGGAGGGACTGTCTCATGGTGAGGATTACAGGAGTCCACAGTGGGAATGCAAACTGCTGGGATCTTTCCCTTACTCTTTCCCTGCACTAGGGAGCCTCTCTGGGCTCCCAGCTGTTCCTAGGACAGCAGGCTGCCTTGCTTCTCTCTCCTTCCTTGCTTTAGGTGGTTCCTGTCACTTCTCTGTTAATTCTAGTGTTCTCTCTTAGAAATCTATTCAAAGTATTCTACTCACTACTTTGGTTCTTCTCTGTGGAAGATGCGAGTGCCAGATGCCTCTATTCAGCCATCTTGAAGCTCCTCCCACCCTAATCAGTTCTGTTATTTGGTAGTTATTTTTTCAGTGGTGTCTGTGTCCGTGATTACTATTATCATGAAGAAGAATTTGCTACTTGCCTAAATTCAAAAGTTATTTCCAAATTCTTGACAATATTAATTTTATTGAGTTGAAACACTGTGAAAGTATAGGTATTCATATATATATTTTCAACATATATATGAATATATTGAAAAATATATATTCATATATTTTTGAATATATTGAAATATATATTTTCATATATTTTGTGAATATATTTCAAAATATATATTTCAATATATTCATATATATGTTGAAAAATATATATGAATAAATTTGGCCTATATATACTCTAAATAGTGGAATAAATTGGGCTCATATATACTCTAAATAGTGGAATAAAAATATAAATAGTGGAATAATTGGGCTTATATATACTGTAAATAGTGGAATAAAAATATAAAGCCAACAGAACACCACCTAATTAATTTGGTCTAAGTAAAGTGGGAAGTTTACTTAGATTAAAAGTTGGATAAATAAAAAACATTCCCAGAGTATTTTGGAAAAAATATAATACTGGTTTTGTGACTTTGAAGTGCCTAAAAATACTAGGCTACTAAATGAGGCTACTAAAATACTGCTAATGAAAGATTCTCAGGGGGTTTGCATTAAATTAATGGATCAGAATAGTTAACACAATTACTATGTTAGTCTGTGAATAAATGAGTGGTGATACATTCTTCAGATTTGATTTCAAAACAAAACATAGCAAGAGCTAACAACTTTGAAGAATTTATATTTGATATCAATTGATTTATTCATTCATCAAAGATTGATTTTCTATGTATGGCAGGATGTAGGTTAAGGTACTAGGGATACACAGATGAATGAGATATAACCTTTACTAACTTGGAGCTTGTGTTTTTATTCTTTGATAGATAATATGCTTAAGAGCTTATACAGTAATTGTAATGCAGAATCCTTAATACAAATGAATGATAAAGTCTAATGGTTAAGAGTAAGGGTTCGTGAATCTGACCAACTGACCTGTTATACCAATTCCTCTATTTACTAGCTGTGTGAACTCCAGGAAGAATTGAGATTTTTAAGCCTCAGTTTCCTTGTTATACAGTGGAAATAGTAGTAGTATCCTCTTTTTAGGGTTATCAGGATAATACTAGTTAATGCATTTTAGGCATTTATTAATACATGTTGAATGCTCAATATATATTAGCTATTTTTATTATTAATACAAACTTCTACAGTGTTTTCAGAATGCCAAAGGAGCAACTAACTGAAGATATATCTACACTATTACCTGGTTCCATAAATGGTAAGTTTGCAAAACAATATGTACAAGCCTATCCAAATTATTATGCATCGTAAGTGACCATATTAATAAATTGATACAGTTATACTACATAAAAATAGCAGTGTAGAATTGGGATACACAATAGTTAAGGAGAATCAAGTATGTACATGACACAAAAGAAAAGGTATATGTACTTTAGAGTTGAGATAATGGATTAGCACATGGGCATAGGCCAAGGGAATTGCACACCAGGCTGGGCAGGAATTGATGGGAAGAAATCAAAGTCATGTGGCAAAGGAACTGATGGAAATTTCATGAAATGGTAGTAGGAAATAGAGAATTGCAATTTACACTGACCAACTGATTGTTCTCTTCACTCAAGGCATTTTCAGTAATGTAATTTTGCCTTTTGTTTGTAGAAATATCCATTTCTACCGCATTGAGGAGACATGTATTCAGCATTGATAAATGATTTATAAAGTGCTCATGTTTTGTTATGAATAGTAAATAGTCTTAAAATGGTTTGTTGCATTCCCTTTTAGTTTTCTAGCAAAGTAGTTTTGGAGCTTCTTATCTTAATTGGATAGAACATTTCACACTGTAATTCATGTAACAGTTACTATTTTTTAGTACTTATGTGTTTTACTAAGCACTTGTATATATGTGTAAAATTTTCTTAAATTTTTACAAAAGTCCTATTAAATAGGCATTTTCATATCCACTTGACAAATGAGGGAAGTGAAACGGAGAAGTTTAACATCCTGCCAATGGGATATACACCTGGTCAAGACATAAAAGTAGGATTTAAATGCAGGTTTATCTGACTCCCAAATCTGTGCGCTTTCTGCAGTGTTTTTTCAGAAGTTGATTTTTTATCATTTATAATGGCATCGTTGTGTTCTTATAGCTGATCTTTGTGTCGCAGTATTGTTTTTTCCATATTCTTTTTTCAACAGCACCAAACTTCTTTTTTTTTTTTTTTAAGAGATTTAAGTTGTTTGGGGAATCGCTTGATAGTGTTGCTGTTTGCACATCCAGCCCAGCAGGCCTGAAGCATCAGAGGACTGCAAAGTCTTCACATGCCCTTTCTGTGTGTTCGTCCATAGGAAAAGCAGTGGTGCCAGAAAGGGGCTCTAAATCCAGTTTATGAATCTTGGAAATGTCTCATTTTAAAATCAGCTTTGACATTTAAAGGTTGTCATTGTATTGAAACATCTGCATTAAGGGTCCTGACAAACACGGTTCTCATCTGACAAAAATAAACCCAATATTACCTTAAACCAGGCTAGCCCACACACTGAATAGTTTTATGATGTCACTAGCCTGTGGAACCAACTGATGCACATGGTCTATAATTTTTGGGTCTCATTCAATCCTTTATTTCCTTGGCCTGGAGGCAATTGGGATATGCATCGAGTAAGGAGAATGGGAGATGAACAGAGCATCATGTAAATATGTCAAATGTGTGGAATGTGTGCTTCTTACACATAATAGGGAAGACTGGTTAGCACAAGTTCTGGATAGCATTCCTGACAATTGAAAATGTCACACCTGAACTCAACCAAGAGTTTAAAGTATCTTTTTATTATGGAATTTTTTAAACATCCATGAAAGTATAGTTAGTATACTTAACTCCAATATATCCATTACTCAGTTTCAAAAATTGTCGACAATTGTCAATTTTATGTAATGTCTTCCTCAATCCCTTGACTTGATTCTCTTTCCCCCAACAATTTTATCAATAAATTAGTCATTTATAGATAAAACAATATTATTTTATCTATAAATACTTCAGTAGGTATTGCTAACAGATAAGGGCTTAAAAACGTAACCACGATACTATTGTTATACCTAACAAAAATAACACCAATTCCTTAATATCACTTAAAATGTAAGGCTTTTTAAAAATTTCCCAATTTTCTCAGAAATGTCTTTTCCAGTTGGTTTATTAGAAGTGGGATTTAAGTAAAGACCACATTTATATTTAGTTGATATGTCTGTTTTCTTCAGTTTGTAACAGGTTCTCTTCCCCTCATCTCCCTTTTTCTTAATGCCATTACTTTGTTGAAGAAATCAGGTTGCTGGTGTCATCATTTAACATTCCTCACTCTGGATTTGGCTGATGGCTTCTTCATGGTGTCATCTAGTTTGTTCCTTTATCCCTCATACTTCCTGTAAATTTGTTGCATTAGAGATCTAGAGATATAATTATATTCAAGTTCTAGAATATAAGAACTATAGACAATTATATTCAAATTCTAGAATATAAGATCTAGAGACTTAATTACATTCAAGTCCAGTTTTTTTGAAACTAGTTCATAGGAAGCTCTGTGTACTTATTCTTTACATTATGAGGTGTATGATGTCAAGTTGTCCTACTCTTAATGATGTTAATGTTGATTAGTTGGTTCAAGTGTGTTTTTTTCAAATTTTATTACTCTTGTACTTTAAGTTTTAGGGTACATGTGCACAACGTGCAGGTTTGTTACATATGTATACATGTGCCATGTTGGTGTGCTGCACCCATTAACTCATCATTTAGCATTAGGTATATCTCCTAATGCTATCCCTCCCCCCAACCCCCACATCACAACAGTCCCCGGCTTGTGATGTTCCCCTTCCTGTGTCCATGTGTTCTCATTGTTCAATTCCCACCTATGAGTGAGAACATGCGGTGTTTGGTTTTTTTGTCCTTGCGATAGTTTGCTGAGAATGATGGTTACCAGTTTCATCCATGTCCCTACAAAGGACATGAACTCATCCTTTTTTATGGCTGCATAGTATTCCATGGTGTGTATGTGCCATATTTTCTTAATCCAGTCTATTGTTGTTGGACATTTGGGTTGGTTCCAAGTCTTTGCTGTTGTGAATAGTGCCGCAATAAACATATGTGTGCATGTGTCTTTATAGCAGCATGATTTGTAATCCTTTGGATGTATAACCAGTAGTGGGATGGCTGGGTCAAATGGTATTTCTAGTTCTAGATCCCGGAGGAATCGCCACACTGACTTCCACAATGGTTGAACTAACTTACAGTCCCACCAACAGTGTAAAAGTGTTCCTATTTCTTCACATCCTCTCCAGCACCTGTTGTTTCCTGACTTTTGAATGATTGCCATTCTAAGTGGTGTGAGATGGTATCTCATTGTGGTTTTGATTTGCATTTCTCTGATGGCCAGTGATGATGAACATTTTTTCATGTCTCTTTTGGCTGCATAAATGTTTTCTTTTGAGAAGGGTCTGTTCATATCCTTTGCCCACTTTTTGATGGGGTTGTTTGTTTTTTTCTTGTAAATTTGTTTGAGTTCATTGTAGATTCTGGATATTAGCCCTTTGTCAGATGAGTAGGTTGCAAAAATTTTCTCCCATTCTGTAGGTTGCCTATTAACTCTGATGGTAGTTTCTTTTGCTGTGCAGAAGCTGTTTAGTTTGATGAGATCCCATTTGTCAATTTTGGCTTTTGTTGCCATTGCTTTTGGTGTTTTAGACATGAAGTCCTTGCCCATGCCTATGTCCTGCATGGTATTGCCTAGGTTTTCCTCTAGGGTTTTTATGGTTTTACGTCTAACATTTAAGTCTTTAATCCATCTTGAATTAATTTTTGTATAAGGTGTAAGGAAGGGATCCAGTTTCAGCTTTCTACTTATGGCTAGCCAGTTTTCCCAGCACCGTTTATTAAATAGGGAATCCTTTCCCCATTGCTTGTTTTTGTCAGGTTTGTCAAAGATCAGATAGTTGTAGATATGTGGCATTATTTCTGAGGGCTCCATTCTGTTCCATTCATCTATATCTCTGTTTTGGTACCAGTACCATGCTGTTTTGGTTAGTGTAGCCTTGTAGTATAGTTTGAAGTCAGGTAGTGTGATGCCTCCAGCTTTGTTCTTTTGGCTTAGGATTGACTTGGCAATGTGGGCTCTTTTTTGGTTCCATATGAACTTTAAAGTAGTTTTTTCCAATTCTGTGAGGAAAGTCATTGGTAGCTTGATGGGGATGGCATTGAATCTATAAATTACCTTGGGCAGTGTGGCCATTTTCACGATATTGATTCTTCCTACCCATGAGCATGGAATGTTCTTCCATTTGTTTGTATCCTCTTTTATTTCATTGAGCAGTGGTTTGTAGTTCTCCTTGAAGAGGTCCTTCACATCCCTTGTAAGGTGGATTCCTAGGTATTTTATTCTCTTTGAAGCAATTGTGAATGGGAGTTCACTCATGATTTGGCTCTCTGTGTGTCTGTTATTGGTATATAAGAATGCTTGTGACTTTTGTACATTGATTTTGTATCCTGAGACTTTGCTGAGGTTGCCTATCAGCTTAAGGAGATTTTGGGCTGAGACAATGGGGTTTTCTAGATATACAATCATGTCATCTTCAAACAGGGACAATTTGACTTCCTCTTTTCCTAATTGAACGCCTTTTTTTTTCCCTTTTCCTGCCTGATTGCCCTGGCCAGAACTTCCAACACTATGTTGAATAGGAGTGGTGAGAGAGGGCATCCCTGTCTTGTGCCAATTTTCAAAGGGAATGCTTCCAGTTTTTGCCCATTCAGTATGATATTGGCTGTGGGTTTGTCATAGGTAGCTCTGATTATTTGGAGATGCATCCCATCAATACCTAATTTATTGAGAGTTTTTAGTATGAAGGGTTGTTGAATTTTGTCAAAGGCCTTTTCTGCATTTATTGAGATAATCATGTGGTTTTTGTTTTTGGTTCTGTTTATATGTTGGATTACATTTATTGATTTGTGTATGTTGAACCAGCCTTGCATCCCAGGGATGAAGCCCACTTGATCATGGCGGATAAGCTTTTTGCTGTGCTGCTGGATTCGGTTTGCCAGTATTTTATTGAGGATTTTTGCATCGATGTTCATCAAGGAAATTGGTCTAAAATTCTCTTTTTTTGTTGTGTCTCTGCCAGGCTTTGGTATCAGTATGATGCTGGCCTCATAAAATGAGTTAGGGTGGATTTCCTCTTTTCTATTGATTGGAATAGTTTCAGAAGGAATGGTACCAGCTCCTCCTTGTACTCTGGTAGAATTCGGCTGTGAATCCATCTGGTTCTGGACATTTTTTGGTTGTTAAGCTATTAATTATTGCCTGAATTTCAGAGCCTGTTATTGATCTATTCAGAGATTCAATTTCTTCCTGGTTTAGTCTTGGGAGAGTGTATGTGTCGAGGAATTTATCCATTTCTTCTAGATTTTCTAGTTTATTTGTGTAGAGGTGTTTATAGTATTCTCTGATGGTAGTTTGTATTTCTGTGTGATCGGTGATGATATCCCCTTTGTCATCTATTTGATTCTTCTTTTTTATTTCATATATTCAAATATTTCAAATATTCCCCTTTTTTATTTCATCTATTTGATTCTTCTCTCTTTTCTTCTTTATTAGTCTTGCTAGTGGTCTATCAATTTTGTGGGTCTTTTCAAAAAACCAGCTCCTGGATTCATTGATTTTTTGAAGGGTCTTTTGTGTCTCTATTTCCTTCAGTTCTGCTCTGATTTTAGTTATTTCTTGCCTTCTGCTAGCTTTTGAATGTGTTTGCTCTTGCTTCCCTAGTTCTTTTAATTGTGATGTCAGGGTGGCAATTTTAGATCTTTCCTGCTTTCTCTTGTGGGCATTTAGTGCTATAAATTTCCCTCTACACACTGCTTTGAATGTGTCCCAGAGCTTCTGGTATGTTGTGTCTTTGTTCTCGTTCATTTCAAAGAACATCTTTATTTCTGCCTTCATTTCATTATTTACCCAATAGTCATTCAGGAGCAGGTTGTTCAGTTTCCATGTAGTTGAGTGGTTTTGAGTGAGATTCTTAATCCTGAGTTCTAGTTTGATTGCACTGTGGTCTGAGAGACAGTTTGTTATAATTTCTGTTCTTTTACATTTGCTGAGGAGTGCTTTATTTCCAACTATGTGGTCAATTTTGGAGTAGGTGTGGTGTGGTGCTGAAAAGAATGTATATTCTGTTGATTTAGAGTGGAGAGTTCTGTAGATGTCTATTAGGTCTGCTTAGTGCAGAGCTGAGTTGAATTCCTGGATATCCTTGTTAACTTTCTGTCTCGTTGATCTGTCTAATGTTGACAGTGGGGTGTTAAAATCTCCCACTATTATTGTGTGGGAGTCTAAGTCTCTTTGTAGATCAGTAAGGACTTGCCTTATGAATCTTGGTGCTCCTGTATTGGGTGCATATATATTTAGGATAGTTAGGTCTTCTTGTTGAATTGACCACTTTACCATTATGTAATGGCCTTCTTTGTCTCTTTTGATCTTTGTTGGTTTAAAGTCTGTTTTATCAGAGACTAGGATTGCAACCCCTGCCTTTTTTTGTTTCCATTTGCTTGGTAGATCTTCCTCCATCCCTTTATTTTGAGCCTATGTGTGTCTCTGCACACTGATGGGTCTTGACTCTTTTTTATTTTATTTTATTTTATTTTATTTTTATTTATTTATTTATTTTTTAGTATTTATTGATCATTCTTGGGTGTTTCTCGGAGAGGGGGATTTGGCAGGGTCATAGGACAATAGTGGAGGGAAGGTCAGCAGATAAACATGTGAACAAAGGTCTCTGGTTTTCCTAGGCAGAGGGCCCTGCCGCCTTCTGCAGTGTTTGTGTCCCTGGGTACTTGAGATTAGGGAGTGGTGATGACTCTTAATGAGCATGCTGCCTTCAAGCATCTGTTTAACAAAGCACATCTTACACCGCCCTTAATCCATTTAACCCTTAGTGGACACAGCGCATGTTTCAGAGAGCACTGGGTTGGGGGTAAGGTTATAGATTAACAGCATCCCAAGGCAGAAGAATTTTTCCTAGTACAGAACAAAATGGAGTCTCCTAAGTCTACTTCTTTCTACACAGACACAATAACAATCTGATCTCTCTTTCTTTTCCCCACATTTCCCCCTTTTCTATTTGACAAAACTGCCATCATCATCATGGCCCGTTCTCAATGAGCTGTTGGGCATACCTCCCAGACTGGGTGGCAGCCGGGCAGAGGGGCTCCTCCCTTCCCAGATGGGGTGGCCAGGCAGAGGGGCCCCCCACCTCCCAGATGGGGTGGCGGCCGGGCAGAGGGGCTCCCCACTTCCCAGACGGGGCAGCTGGGCTGAGTTGCCCCCCCCACCTCCCAGACGGGGCGGCTGGCCGGGTGGGGGCTGCCCCCCACCTCCCGGACGGGGCGGCTGGCCGAGCGAGGGCTGCCCCCCACCTCCCGGACGGGGTGGCTGGCCGGGTGGGGGCTGCCCCCTACCTCCCGGATGGCGTGGCTGCCGGATGGAGACGCTCCTCCCTTCCCAGATGGGGCGGCTGCCAGGCGGAGGGGCTCCCCACTTCCCAGACGGGGCAGCTGGCCGGGTGGGGGCTGCCCCCCCACCTCCTGGATGGGGTGGCTGCCGGGCGGAGATGCTCCTCACTTCCCAGACAGGCGACTGCCAGGCAGAGGGGCTCCCCACTTCCCAGACGGGGCAGCTGCTGGGCAGAGGGGCTCCTCACTTCTCAGATGGGGCGGCCGGTCAGAGACGCTCCTCACCTCCCAGACGGGGTGGCGGTGGGTCAGAGACACTCCTCAGTTCCCAGACGGGGTCGCAGCCGGGCAGAGGCACTCTTCACATCTCAGATGGGGCGGCAGGGCAGAGGTGCTCCCCACATCCCAGATGATGGGCGGCCAGGCAGAGACGCTCCTCACTTCCTAGATGGGATGACGGCTGGGAAGAGATGCTCCTCACTTCCCACACTGGGCAGCCGGGCAGAGGGGCTCCTCACATCTCAGATGATGGGTGGCCAGGCAGAGACGCTCCTCACTTCCTAGATGGGGTGGCAGCTGGGAAGAGGCGCTCCTCACTTCCCTGACTTGGCGGCCAGGCAGAGGAGCTCCTCACATCCCAGACGATGGGCGGCCAGGCAGAGACGCTCCTCACTTCCTATCCGGGGTGTTGGCCGGGCAGAGGCTGCAATCTCAGCACTTTGGGAGGCCAAGGCAGGCGGCTGGGAGGTGGAGGCTGTAGCGATCTGAGATCACGCCACTGCACTCCAGCCTGGGCAACATTGAGCACTGAGTGAGCGGGACTCCATCTGCAATCCTGGCACCTCAGGAGGCTGAGGCTGGCAGACCACTCGCGGTCAGGAGCTGGAGACCAGCCTGGCCAACATGGCGAAACCCCGTCTCCACCAAAAAATACGAAAACCAGTCAGGTGTGGCAGCATGCACCTGCAATCCCAGGCACTCAGCAGGCTGAGGCAGGAGAATCAGGCAGGGAGGCGACAGTGAGCCGAGATGGCGGCAGTACAGTCCAGCCTTGGCTCGGCATCAGAGGGAGACCGTGCAAAGAGGAGAAGAGGACCGTGCAAAGGGAAGAGGAAGAGGGAGAGGGAGAGGGAGAGGGAGAGGGCAGGTCTTGACTCTTTATCCAATTTGCCAGTGTGTGTCTTTTATTTGGAGCATTTAGCCCATTTACATTTAAAGTTAATATTGTTATGTGTGAATTTGATCCTGTCATTATGATGTTAGCTGGTTATTTTGCTCGTTAGTTGATGCAGTTTCTTCCTAGCCTTGATGGTCTTTACAATTTGGTATGTTTTTGCAGTGGTTGGTACCAGTTTTTCCTTTCCATGTTTAGTGTTTCCTTCAGGAGCTCTTTTAGAGCAGGCCTAGTGGTGAAAAAATCTCTCAGCATTTGCTTGTCTATAAAGGATTTTATTTCTCCTTCATTTATGAAGCTTAGTTTGGCTGGATATGAGATTCTGGGTTGAAAATTCTTTTCTTTAAGAATGTTGAATATTGGTCCCCACTCTCTTCTGGCTTGTAGAGTTTCTGCCAAGAGATCAGCTGTTAGTCTGATGGGCTCCCCTTTGTGAGTAACCCGACCTTTCTCTCTGGCTGCCCTTAACATTTTTTCCTTCATTTCAACTTGGTGAATCTGACAATTATGTGTCTTGGAGTTACCCTTCTTGAGGAGTATCTTTGTGGCATTCTCTGTATTTCCTGAATTTGAATGTTGGCCTGCCTTGCTAGATTGGGGAAGTTCTCCTGGATAATATCCTGCAGAGTGTTTTCCAACTTGGTTCCATTCTCCCCGTCACTTTCAGGTACACCAATCAGATGTGGATTTGGTCTTTTCACATAGTCCCATATTTCTTGGAGGCTTTGTTCATTTCCTTTTAGTCTTTTTTCTCTAAACTTCTCTTCACACTTCATTTCATTCATCTTCCATCGCTGATACCCTTTCTTCCAGTTGATTGCATCGGCTCCTGAGGCTTCTGCATTCTTCACGTAGTTCTAGAGCCTTGGTTTTCAGCTCCATCAGCTCCTTTAAGCACTTCTCTGTATTGGTTATTCTAGTTATCCATTCATCTAATTTTTTTTCAAAGCTTTTAACTTCTTTGCCATTGGTTCGAATTTCTTCCTGTAGCTCAGAGTAGTTTGATTGTCTGAAGCCTTCTTCTCTCAACTCGTCAAAGTCATTCTCCATCCAGCTTTGTGAGGAGCTGTGTTTCTTTGGAGGAGGAGAGATGCTCTGATTTTTAGTTTCCAGTTTTTCTGCTCTGGTTTTTTTCCCATCTTTGTGGTTTTATCTACCTTTGGTCTTTGATGATGGTGGCATACAGATGGGTTTTTGGTGTGGATGTCCTTTCTGTTTGTTAGTTTTCCTTCTAACAGACAGGACCCTCAGCTGCAGGTCTGTTGGAGTTTGCTAGGGGTCCACTCCAGACCCTGTTTGCCTGGGTATCTGCAGCGGTGGCTGCACAACAGCGGATATTGGTGAACCGCAGATGCTGCTGCCTGATCGTTCCTCTGGAAGTTTTGTCTCAGAGGAGTACCCGGCCGTGTGAGGTGTCAGTCCACCCCTACTGGGGGGTGCCTCCCAATTAGGGTACTTGGGGGTCAGGGACCCACTTGAGGAGGCAGTCTGCCCGATCTCAGATCTCAAGCTGCATGCTCAGAGAACCACTACTCTCTTCAAATCTGTCAGAGAGGGACATTTAGGTCTGCAGAAGTTACTGCTGTCTTTTTGTTTATCTGTGCCCTGCCCCCAGAGGTGGAGCCTACAGAGGCAGGCAGGCCTCCTTGAGCTGTGGTGGGCTCCACCCAGTTCAAACTTCCAGGCCGCTTTGTTTACCTAATCAAACAACTAACTCAGCAATGGCGGGCTCCCCTCCCTTAGCCTCGCTGCCACCTTGCAGTTTGATCTCAGACTGCTGTGCTAGCAATGAGTGAGACTCCGTGGGTGTAGGACCCTCCGAGCCAGGTCCGGGATATAATCTGGTGTGCCATTTTTTTAAGCCCCTTGGAAAATGCAGTATTAGGGTGGGAGTGACTCAATTTTCCAGGTGCCATCTGTCACCGCTTTCTTTGACTAGGAAAGGGAATTCCTTGACCCCTTGTGTTTCCTGGGTGAAGCGATGCCTCACCCTGCTTCTGCTCGTGCATGGTGCGCTGCACCCACTGTCCTGCACCTACGGTCTGGCACTCCCCAGTGAGATGAACGTGGTACCTCAGTTGGAAATGCAGAAATCACCCATCTTCTGTGTCACTCACGCTGGGAGCTGTAGACCGGAGCTGTTCCTATTCGGCCAGCTTGGCTCCTCCCCCATAGCTAGTGGTTCAAGTGTTTTCTGTTTGATCCCCATTTTAAACATTCCCAGGCTGGGCAAGGTGGCTCATGCCTGTAATCTCAGCAGTTTGGGAGGCCAAGGCAGGTGGATCATTTGAGGTCAGGAGTCTGAGACCAGCCTGACCAATATGGTGAAACCCTGTTTCTATTAAATACAAAAAAAAATTAGCCAGGCGTGGTGGCACGTACCTGTAATGCCAGCTACTTTGGAGGCTGAGGCAGGAGAATTGCTTGAACCCGGGAGGCAGCAGTTGCAGTGAGCCGAGATCGCACCACTGCACTCCAACCTGGGCAACAGAGTGAAACTCCATCTCAAAAGAAAAAAAAAAGATTTCCAACTACTTTCATCTGATGGCTTTAGCAGCCTTTAATGATGATGGTGTAGTTCTATTATTCCTCATCTGATGGCTTTAGCAGCCTTTAATGACGATCGTGTAGTTCTATTATTCCTACATTAGAGTAGAAATTCTTTTCCTTATTAACAGTTTGGTTACTCTCAAGTAGAATTTGTGGAAAAAACAAGATAAATAATTATTTCCCTTTACTGTTAGTTTATTATTTCAGAATAATGAATTGGAGACCGAGAAATTAAATGATAACCAAGTAGGTAATTGTTATTTTTTTTCTGTACTTGTAAATTTATGGATCTTTATATATTTGATATGCGTGTGTGTTTTATGCTCAAAATTTCTTTGCTCTGTGAGTCCTCTTCAGCCAGTGAGTCAATTTGAGTTGGTTTCTATGTTATTCTAACATGACCCTGGTAGTTTCTGACAACTTTCTTGATTTCTGGCATGATAGGTTCTCAGACTCATCTTGTACATTACTCGCCCAACTTAAAAGTGGTGTTTAGAGATCTGTGTGTTCGGTGTGCTTATTGCCACTGAGTTGTTATTATTCCCAAGCTTTTACAGTGGTCAGAGCTAATTAGTAAACATTTGTTTTTTAGAAAGAGAAAAGTAATTATTTTATTGTGATATTTTATATTCAAATGTAAGATTATAGGACTTTTATTTAATCATTTTGATTTTACAAGGGCATCTTTTTTCTTTTACACTGAATCATGATTCCTAATGACATTAATATATTATTTATTTTATCTGAATATACATAGTATTCAGGTTTTAAAAATTATACATATATAGTAATTTCAAAATAACAATTATGTTGCTACTACTAATGGCATGACATTTAATGCAGTTTAAGATTTTGGGGGGGTTCTTTGTGTCCTTAGGATATATTCCACCACTGATGTATAATACAGATACTACATTTAAGCTATTCCATCAACTTTATGTACAATTAGGTTTATTTATTTATTTAAAACAGCTTGAATTTATCTTGCAGTTTTCGCTTTTAGAATATACACCAATAAGGATGTACAAATGATTGTCTTTTAAAGTCACTTGAAAAAAATAATTCTCTGTACAGATAATCTACCAACTTGTTGGTTAAATTTATTTGCTTTGGAGTTGCAAGGTACTTATTTTAATTTTTAAGTTTTTTAAAAAAATTATTTGTAAAATCTGATAAGTAAATATTATAAATATGTTGTATAACATGTTTATATATATGTGTATATGCATTGTGGAATGACTAAGCTATTTTACATAAGCATTACCTCACATACTTATTTATTTGTGGTGAGAACACTTAAATCTACTCACTTAGCAATTTTCAAATATATAGTATACTGTTATTAACTGTAGTCACCATGATATACAGTAGATCTCTTGAGCTTATTTCTCCTGTCTAAACAAAATTTTGTTTCCTTTGACTGACATCTCCCCAATCTCTCCACCCCTCAGCCTCACTCTCTGTTTTTTTTTTTGTTGTTGTTTGTTTCAACTTCTATTTTAAGTTCAGGGGTACATGTGCATTATGTGCAGGTTTGTTACATAGGGAAACATGTGCCATGGTGGTTTGCTACAAAGATCATCCCATCACCAAGGTATTAAGCCCAGCATCCATTAGCTATTCTTCCTGATGCTCTCCCTTCCTGACACACTACCCCTGACAGGCCCCAGTGTGTGTTATTTCTTCCACCTAATGTGTCCATGTGTTCTCATCATTCAGCTCCCACTTATAAGTGAGAACATGAAGTGTTTGGTTTTCTGTTCCTGCTGAGGATAATAGCTTCCAGCTTGATCCATGTCCCTACAAAGGACATGATCTCATTCCTTTTTATGGCTACATAGTATTCCACAGTGTATATGTACCACATTTTCTTTATCCAGTCCACTATTGATGGACACCAAGGTTGATTCTACATCTTTGCTATTGTGAAGAGTGCTGCAATGAACATATGTGTGCATGTATCTTTATAATAGAATGATTTATATTCCTTTGGGTATATACCCAGTAATGGGAGTGCTGGGTTGTATAGTATTTCTGCCTTTAGGTCTTTGAGGAGTCACCACACTGTCTTCCACATGGTTGAATTAATGTACACTCCTACCAACAGTGTAAAAGTGTTCCTTTTTCTCCACAACCTTGACAGCATCTGTTGTTTTTTGACTGTTTTTCCTTTTCTTAACAATTTGGTATTATGTTTTTTGACTTTTTTTCTTTTTTGAGACAGAGTCTCGCTCTGTTGCCCAGGCTGGAGTGCAGTGGAGTGATCTTGGCTCACTGCAAGCTCCACCTCCCGGGTTCATGCCATTCTCCTGCCTCAGCCTCCCGAGTTTTTTGACTTTTTAATAATCACCATTCTGACCGGCATGAGATGGTATCTCATTGCGGTCTTGATTTGCATTTCTCTAATGATCAATGATGTTAAGCTTTTCTTTTCATATGTTTTTTGGCCACATGTATGTATTCTTTTGAAAAGTGTCTGTTCATGTCCTTTGCCCACTTTTTAATGGGGTTGTTTGTTTTGCTTATAGATTTGTTTAAGTTCCTTGTAGACTCTAGATATTAGGCCTTTGTCAGATGGATAGATTACAAAAATTTTCTCCTATTCTGTAGGTTGTCTGTTTGCGCTGACTGTATTAGTCTGTTCTCATGCTGCTAATAAAGACATCCAAGACTGGGTCCATAAGGAAAAAGAAGTTTAATGGACTCACAGTTCCACACGGCTGATGAGACCTCACAATCATGGTGGAAGGTGAAGGAAGAGCAAAGCAACACCTTACATGGTGGCAGGCAAGAGAGAATATGCAGGGCAACTGCCCTTTATAAAACCATCAGATCTTGTGAGACTTATTTCCTATCATGAGAACAGCATGGGAAAAACCCATTCCCATGATTCAATTACCTCCCATTGGGCCCCTCCCACAACATGTGGAGATTATAGGAACTACAATTCAAAATGAGATTTGGGTGAGGACAGAGCCAAACCATATTATTCTGTCCCTGGCCCCTCCCAAATCTCATGTCCTTACATTTTGAAACCAATCATGCCTTCCCAACCATCCCCCAAAGTCTTAACTCATTTCAGCATTAACTCAAAAGTCCATAGTCCAAAGTCTCATCTGAGACGAGGCAAGTCCCTTTTGCCTGTGAGCCTGTAAAATCAAAAGCAAGTAAGTTACTTCCTAGATACAATGAGGGTACAGGCATTCAGTAAATACACCCATTCCAAATGGGAGAAAACAGTCAAAACAAAGGGTCTATAGATCCCATGCAATTCCAAAATCCAACAGGACAGTCATTAAACTTTAAAGTTCCAAAATGATTTCCTTTGACTCCATGTCTCACATCCAGGTCATGCTGATGCAAGAGGTGGGCTCCCACATCCTTGGGCAGCTCGGTCCCTGTGGCTTTGCAGGTTAGAGCCCCAGTCCTGGCTGCTTTCATGGCCTGGCATTGAGTGTCTGTGGCTTTTCCAGGTGCATGGTGCAAGCTGTTGGTTGATCTAACATTCTGGGTTCTGGAGGACTGTGGCCCTCTTCTCACAGCTCCACTAGGCGGCACCCCAGTAGGGACTCTGTGTGGGACCTCCAACCTCACATTTCCCTTCCTCACTGCCCTGGCAGAGGTTCTGCATGGGGGCCCTGCCCCTGCAGCAAACTTCTGCCTGAATATCCAGGGGTTTCCACACATCTGAAATTTAGGTGGAGGTTCCCAAACCTCAATTATTGACTTCTGTGTACCTGAAGGCTCAACACCACGTGGAAGCTGCCAAGGCTTGAGGCTTGCACCCACTGAAGCCACTGCCTGAGCCATACCTTGGCCCGTTTTAGCCATGGCTGGAATGGCAGAGACACAGGGCACCAAGTCCCTAGCTGCACACAGCGGGGGGTCCTGGGCCCAGCCTGTGAAATCAGTTTTTCCTCTTAGGCCTCCAGGCCTGTGATGGGATGGGCTGCCTGGAAGGTCTCTGACATGCCCTGGAGACATTTTCGCCATTGTCTTGGTGATTAACATTTGGCTCCTTGTCACTTATGCAAATTTCTGCAGCACGTTTGAATTTCTCCCCAGAAAATGGGTTTTTGTTTTCTATTGCATCGTCAGGCTGCAAATTTTCCAAACTTTTATACTTTGTTTCCTCTAGAACACTTTGCTGCTTAGAAATTTCTTCTGCCAGATAGCCTAAATCATCAGTCTCAAGTTCAAAGCTCCACAGATCCTAGGGCAGGGGCAAAATTTCACCAGTCTGTTTGCTACTAAAGTGTAACAAGAGTCACCTTTACTCCATTTCCCAACAAGTTCCTCATCTCCACCTGAGACCGCTACCTTAGTCTGGACTTTATTGTTCATATTACTATTAGCATTTTGGTCAAAGCCATTCAACAAGTCTCTAGGAAGTTTCAAACTTTTTCACATCTTCCTGTCTTCTGAGCCATCCAAACTCTAGGAAGTTCCAGACTTTCCCACATTTCTGTGTTTTCTTCTGAGCACTCCACACTGCTCCAACCTCTGTCTGTTATCCAGTTCCAAAGCTGCTTTCATATTTTTAGGTATTCTTATAGCACCACCCCACTCTATTGGTACCAATTTACCATATTAGTCCATTTTCATGATGCTAATAAAGACATACCTGAGACTGGGTAATTTATAAAGAAAAACAGGTTTAAGGGGCTCATTGTTGAAAATGGGTGGGGAGGCCCTGCAATCATGGCAGAAGGTGAAGGAGGGACAAAGGCACATCTTACATGGTGGCAGACAAGAGAGCATGGGTAGGGGAGCCGCCCTTTATAAAACCATCAGATCCTGTGAGATTTATTTACTATCACAAGAACAGCATGGGAAAAACCTGCCCCCATGATTCAATTACCTCCCACCAGGTCCCTCCCATGACATGTGGGGATTATGGGAATTACAATTCAAGATGAGATCTGGCTGTGTCCTACTGATGATAGTTTCTTTTGCTGTGCAGAAGCTCTTTAGTTTAATTAGATCCCATTTGTCAATTTTTGCTTTTGTTGCAATTCCTTCTGGTATTTTCATCATGAAATCTTTACCTGTGCCTATGTCCTGAATGGTATTCTCTATATTTTTTCCAGGGTTTTTATAGTTTTGGGTTTCACATTTAAGTCTTTAATCTATTGCTGTAATCTATTTTGAGTTAATTTTTGTATATGGTGTAAAGAAGGGGTCCAGTTCCAATTTCCTGGATATGGCTAGCCAGCACTCCCAGCACCATTTGTTGAATGGGGAGTCCTTTCCCCATTGCTGATTTTGTCAAGTTTGTTGAAGATCAGATGGTTGTAGGTTTGCGGCCTTATTTCTGAGTTCTCTGTTCTGTTCCATTGGTCTATGTGTCTGTTCTTATAACAGCACCATGCTGTTTGGGTTGCTGTAGTCTTGTAGTATAGGTTGAAATCTGGTAGTGTGATGCCTCCAGGTTTGTTTTTGTTTTTTGTTTTTTGCTTAGGATTATCTTGGCTGCTTGGACCCTTTTTTGGCTCCATATGAATTTTAAAATCTTTTTTAAAATTCTGTGAATAATGTCAGTGGTTGTTTAATGGGAATAGCATTTAATTTATTAACAATTAATAAATTGTTTTTGGGAGTATGGCCATTTTCACAATATCGATTCTCCCTATCCATGAGCTGGAATTTTCTCCATTTGTTTGTGTCCTGTCTAATTTCTTTGAGCAGTGGTCTGTATTTCTCTTTGAAGAGGTCCTTTACTTCCCTTGTTACCTCTATTCCTAGGTATTTTATTCTCTTTATAACAATTGTGAATGGGAGTTCATTTATGATTTGGCTCTCTGCTTACCTGTTGTTGATGTATAGGAATGCTAGCAGTTTTTGCACATCGATTTTATATCCTGAGACTTTGCTGAAGTTGTTTATCAGTTTAAGAAGCATTTGGGCTGAGATGATGGAATTTTCTAGTTATAGGATCATGTCATCTGCAAATAAAGATAATTTGACTTCCTCTCTTTCTATTTGAATACTCTTTATTTCTTTCTCTTTCCTGATTGCCGTGGCCAGAACTTGCAATACTATGTTGAATAAGAGTGGTGAAAGAGGTCATCCTTGTCTTGTGCTGGTTTTCAAGGGGAATGCTTCCAGGTTTTGCCAATTCAGTATGATATTGGCTGTGAGTTTTTCATATATGTCTCTTAGTACTTTGAGGCATGTTCCTTCAATACCTAGTTTATTGAGAGTTTATTTATTTATTTATTTGAGACAGAGTCTCCCTCTGTCACCCAGGCTGGATTTCAGTGGCATGATCTCAGCTAGCTGTAACCTCTGCCTCCTGGGTTGAAGCCATTCTCCTGCCTCAGCCTCCTGAGTAGCTGACACTACAGGTGCCTGCCACCATGCCTGGCTAATTTTTGTATTTTTAGTAGACACGGGGTTTCACCATATTGGCCAGCCTGTTCTCAAACTCCTGACTTTGTGATCTGCCCACCTTGGCCTCCCAAAGTGCTGGGATTACAGGCATGAGCCACCACGCCCAGCTGTTTATTGAGAGTTTTTAACATGAAGGGATGTTGAATTTTATCAAAAGCCTTTTCTGCATCTATGAAGATAATCATGTGGTTTTTGTCTTTAGTTCTGTTTATGTGATGAATCACATTTATTGATTTGCATATGTTGAACCAACCTTGCATCCTGGGAATGAGGTCAACTGGATCATGGTGGATAAGCTTTTTGATGTGTTGCTGGATTCAGTTTGCAAGTATTTTGTTGAGGAGTTTTGCATTGAAGTTCATCAAGATGATTAGCCTGAAGTTTTCTTTTTTGTGTGTGTGCGTCTCTGCCAGATTTTGGTATCAGAATATGCTGGCCTCATAGATTGAGTTAGTTGGGAGTCTCTCCCTTTCAATTTTTTGAAATAGTTTCATTAGAAATGGTACTAGTTCTTCTTTGTACCTCTGGTAGAATTCAGCTGTGAATTTGTCTGGTCCTGGGCTTATTTTGGTTGGTAGACTATATATTACTACTTCAGAACTCATAATTGTTGTGTTCAGGGATTCAGTTTCTTCCTGGTTCAGTCTTGGGAGGTGTATGTGTCCAGGAATTTATTAACTTCTAGATTTTCTAGTTTATGTGCATAGAGGTGTTTATAGTGTTCTCTGATGATTGTATTTCTGTGTGGTCAGTGGTGACATGCCCTTTATAATTGCTGATTGTGTTTAATGGATTCTTCTCTCTTTTCTTTTTTAATAGTCTAGCTAGCAGTCTATTTACTTTATTAATTTAAAGAAAAAACAGCTCCTGGATTCACTGATTTTTTTGAAGGGTTTTTAATGTCTCTGTTTCCTTCAATTCTGCTCTGATCTTGGTTATTTTCTGTCTTCTGCTGACTTTGGGGTTTGTTTGCTCTTGGTTCTCTAGTTCTTTTAGTTGTGATGCTAGCTTGTTAACTTGAGATTTTTCCAGCGTTTTAAAAAAATTTCATTATTATTATACTTTAAGTTTGAGGGTACATATGAGATTTTTCCAGCTTTTTGATGTGGGCATTTAGTGCTATGAATTTCCCTCTTAACACTGCTTTAGCTGTGACGGAGATTCTGGTATGTTCTCTCTTTGTTCTCATTAGTTTCAAATAACTTCTTGATTTCTGCCTTAATTTCATTGTTTACCCAAGAGTCATTCAGGGACAAGTTGTTCAATTTCCTTGTAATTGCGTGGTTTTCAGTGAATTTCTCAATCTTGAGTTCTAGTTTGATTGCATGGTGATCTGAGACACTGTTGTTATGATTTCAGTTCCTTTGCATTTGATGAGGAGTGTTTTATTTCTGATTATGTGATCAATTTTAGAGTAAGTGCCATGTGGTGGTGAGAAGAATGTATATTCTTTGAATTTGGGTCAAGAGTTCTGTAGATATCTATCAGGTGCCCTTGATCAGTTCAGGTCCTAAATATCTGTTAATTTTCTGTCTTGATGAAATGTGTAATATTATCAGTGGGGTATTAAAGTCTCCCAGTATTATTGTGTGGGAGTCTAAGTTTCTTTGTAGGTCTCTAAGCACTTGCTTTATGAATCTGGGTGCTGCTGTATTGGGTGCATATATATTTAGGATGGTTAACTCTTCTTGTTGAATTGAATCCTTTACTATTATGTAATGCCCTTCTTTGTCTTTTTTGATCTTTGCTGGTTTAACATCTGTTAAAAACTAGAATTGCAACCCATTATTTTTTCTGTTTTTCCATTTGCTTGGTAATCTTTCCTCCATCTTTTTATTTTGAGCCAATGTGTATCTTTGCACATGAGATGGGTCTCTTGAATACAGCATACTGATGGGCCTAGGCTCTCTATTCAGCTTGCCATTCTCTTAATTTGGGCATTCAGCCCATTTACATTTAAGGTTAGTATTGTTATGTGTGAATTTGATGCCACCATCGTAATGCTAGGTGGTTATTTTATAGTCATGTTTATGTGATTGCTTCATAGTGTCACTGGTCTATGCACTTCAGTGTGTTTTTGTAGTGTCTGGTAACCATTTTTCCTTTCCATATTTAGTGTTTCCTTCAGAAAGTCTTGCAAGGCAGGCCTGGTGGTGATGAATTCCTCAGCATTTGCTTGTCTGAGAAGGATTTTATTTCTCCTTTGCTTGTGAAGCTTATTTTGGCTGGATCTGAAATTCTGGGTTGGAAATTCTTTTCTTTAAGAATGTCGGATATTGGCCCCCAATCTTTTCTGGCTTGTAGGGTTTCCACTGAGAGGTCCACTGTTAGTCTGAGGACTTTCCTTTGTAGGTGATCTGGCCTTTCTCTCTGGCTGTCCTTAACATTTTTTCTTTCATCTGGACCTTGGAGAGTCTGATGATTATGTGTCTTGGGGTTGATCTTCTTATGAAGTATCTTACTAGGGTTCTCTGCAGTTCCTGAATTTGAATGTTGGCCTGTCTTGCTAGGTTGGGGAAGTTCTCCTGGATGATAACCTTAAGTATTTTTTCCAACTTGATTCCATTCTCCCTGTCTCTTGCAGTTACCCCAATCAGTCCTGGGTTCAGTCTCTGTACATAATCCCACATTTCTTGGAAGTATTGTTCATTACTTTTTTTGTTCTTTTTTTTTTTTTTTAATTGAGACAGAGTCTCACTCTGTGGCCCAGGCTGGAGTGTAGTGGCACAATCTTGGCTCACTGCAACCTCCACCTCCTGGGTTCAAGCAATTCTCCTCCCTCAACCTCCCAAGTAGCTGGGATTACAAGTGCGTGCCACCACACCCAGCTAATTTTTTGTATCTTTAGTAGAGATGGGGTTTCACCATGTTGGCCAGGCTGGTCTCAAACTCCTGACCTCGTGATTGGCACACCTTGGCCTCCCAAAAGTGCTGGGATTATAGGCATGAGCCAGTGCCCGGCCTTTTGTTCTTTTTTCTCTATTCTTCTCTGTCTGTCTTATTTTAGAAAGGTGGTTTTCAAGCTCTGAGATTCTTTTCTCCACTTGTTCTATTATGCTATTGATACTTGTGATTGCATTATGAAGCTCTTGTGTTGTGTTTTTCAGCTCCCTCAGGTCAGTTATGTTCCTCTCTAAACTGGCTATTCTGGCTGTCAGCTCCTATATTGTTTTATCATGATTCTTAACTTCTTTGCATTGGGATATGACATGCTCCTTTAGCTCAGTGAAGTTTGTTTTTACCCACCTTCTGAAGCCTACTTATTTCAGTTTGGCCATCTCAGCCTCAGCCCAGTTCTGTGCCCTTGCTGGAGAGGTGTTGTGGTCATTTGGAGGAAAAGACGCATTCTGGCTTTTTGAGTGTTTGGCATTTTTGCATTGAATTTTTCTCATCTTTATGGGCTTACCTGCCTTTGATCTTTGATGTTGCTGACCTTTGAGGTTTTTGTGGGGTCTTTTTTGTTCATGTTGTTGTTGTTGATGTTGCTTTCTTTTTGTTTGTTTTTCTTTTAACAGTCAAGTCACTCTTCCTTAAGGCTGCAGCAATTTGCTGGGGGTTTATTCCAGACACAAGTTGCCTCACTTTTTCCTGTACCTGGAGGTATCAGCAACGAAGGCTGAGAAACAGCAAAGATGGCAACCAGCTCCTTCCTCTGGAAGCTCCATTCCCGGGGGAACTGACCTGTTGCTGGCCTGAATGTGCCTGTAGGAGGTGGCTGGAGACCCATGTTTAGAGGTCTCATCCAGTTAGGAGGAATGAGATCAGGGACCCACTTAAAGAAACAATCTGGCTGCTTTTTGGTAAAGCAGGTGTGCTGTGTTGAGGGGGACCCTTTCTCATTAGGACTATGAATTCTCCAAAGTCGGCAGGTTGGAACAGCTAACTCAAGCAAACTAAAGAGATGGTGGCCACCCCTCCCTCCAGGAACTAGGTCTCATCTCAGGCAGACCCCAGCTTGTTGCTGTTAGCTGGCTGGAATTCGAAGCCAGTGGGTCTTAACTTCTGAGTTGCCATGGAAGTGGGGCCTGCAGAACAATGCTTGCCTCCCTTCCTAGGGATATGTACAAATGGATCTCCTGCCTGGCCGGGGATCCTGGGGCATGAGTTTGTAACACTCCTGGGTCTCTGTGTGTGCCTGGGCAATGCTCTGCCGGGACTCCACACAGCTCTGTGTATTAGACCCAAGGCCCTGGTGGCATGGACTTATGAGGGCATCTGATCCATGGGTTGCAAAGATCTGTGGCATAAGCTGGTTTCCTGGGTGGGGTCCCACAATCACTCACCATTCTCTTGGCTGGGGGTGGGAGTTCCTTTGACTCCATGCTGCTCCTGGCTGGGCCATCGCCCCATCCTGCTTTTCTTCATTTTCTGTGGGTCGAGTTGTTTGCCTAGTCAGTCCCAGTGCCAGAACTTGGATATTTCAGTCGAACGTGCTTAATTCACTTGCCCCTTTTATTCCCCTTTGTGAGTGCCATGGACCACAGCTGCTTCTAATTGGCTATCTTAGCACCTTCAGATTTGCCCTTTTGAGGCTATTTTGTAGATACTGTAGGCATGCTTCATTGATTTTTATCCTTTTTTCTTTTGTCTCCTCTGACTTTGTATTTTCAAATAGCCTGTCTTCAAACTCACCAATTCTTTTTTTTTTTTGCTTGATCAATTCTGCTGTTAAGAGACTCTTAACACTTCATGTACTCTTCTGTATGTCAATAGCATTTTGAGCTCCAGAATTTCTGTTGCATTATTTAGTATGTCAATTGCATTTTTGAACTCCAGAATTTCTGCTTGATATTTAAATATTATTTCAATCTCTGTATTACAGTTATCTGATATAATCCTAAATTCTTTCTCTGTGTTGTCTTGAATTTCACTGAGGGTCCTCAACACAGCTATTTTGAATTCTCTGTCTGAAAGGTCACATATTTTTGCTTCTCCAGGATTGGTCCCTGGTCCATTTTTAGTTCATTTGGTAAGGTCATGTTTTCCTGGACGGTTTTCATGTTTACAGAGGTTCATCAGTGTCTGGTCATTGAAGAGTTAGGTATTTATTGTAGTCTTTGACATCTGGGCTGTTTCTACCCATCCTTTTTGAGAAGGCTTCCCAAGTATTTGAAGGGACTTTGGTATTGTAATCTCTGTCTTTGGTCACTATAGCCATATCTGTATTAGGGAGCATGTCAAGCCCAGTAATGCTTTGGCCCTTGCAGACTTATAGAGGTACCACCTTGGTAGTCTTGGTTAAGTTCTGGGAGAATCCCCTGAATTATTAGACAGAGACTCCTGTTCTCTTCCCTTAGCTTCTCCCAATCAAGTGGAGTCTCTCTCTTTGTGCTGAGCTGCCCTGAGCTGGAGTAGGGGTTATGCAAGCTCCCTTGTGGCCATCACCACCGGGACTGTGCTGGGTCACATTCAATGCCAGCACATCACTGGGTCTCACCTAAGGCCCATAGTGACCACTGCCTGGCTACCACCTATGTTCATGCAAGACCTAAGAATTCTACAATCAACAGTTGGCAAATCCAGGCATGTCTCTTTCCTTCCCTTTAGGGCAGTGAGTTCCTCTTGGCCCTAAGCAGGTCTAGAGATACCATCTGGGAACCAGAACCTGGAGTTGGAAACGTCAGGAATCTACCGGTGCTCTGTTCCTCTGTGGCTTAGCTGGGACTCAAGCTACAAGAAAAATTCTTTCCTACTTTTTCTTCCTCTTCTCTCAGGCAGAGGAGTCTCTCCCCATGGCCCACCATCACCTGAGGCCAGTGGTAAGTACTTATTGGCTATTGCTGATGTTCACTCAAGGCCCAAGGGCTCTTTAGTCAACTTGTGGTGAATGCTGCAAGGTTTAGGTCTCTACCTTCAGGGAAGTAGGATCCTCTGTGGCTCAGGGAAGGTCCTGAAATGTCATTTAGGATTCAATGCCTGGGATGAGGACTCCAAGGGTCTGCTTGGTGCTCTGTCCCATTGTAGCCAAGCTGGTACCCAAGTTGCAAGACAAAGTCCCCTTACTCTTTCTTCTCCTTTCCTCAAGTAAAAGAAGTTTCTCTCCATAGCCACCATAGCTGAAAATGTACTAGGTCACACGTGAAGCCAACATGGCACCAGGTCTCACCCAGAGTCTGCAGTGAGTACTGCCTGCCTACTGCTGGTGTTTATTCAGAGCCCAAGGGCTTGATAGTCAGTAGGTGATAAATTTTGCCAGGACTGGGTCCTTCCCTTCAAGGCAGCAGGTTACCTTCTGGCCTTGGGTGTGTCTAGAAATGTTGTCTGGGAGCTAGGACCTGGAATGAGGGCCTCATGACACTGCCTCCTGCCCTGTTCTACTATGGCTGAGATGGTATCAAAGTTACATCACAAAGTTCTCTTTATTTTCCCCTCTCCTCTCGTCAAGGAAGAAGTGTTTCCTAGAGCTGTGAGCTGTACTGCCTGGCATTGGGGGACGGGTGATATAAGTACTTTCTTGGCTGATGCAGCTGGCGTTTCACTAGGTCACATGCACTTCATCTCCACTGGTCTGAGCCCAACACCGCAGCAGAACTTGCCCAGGAATTGCAGTCCTTGTGGTCTAGACTGTCTTTTAAGTTTAGTCTGGACCTTAGAGCACTTTAGCCCATGGTGATGAAGCTTGCTGGAACTCAGGTTCTGACTATTGGGATGGGTAACTCCTTTCTGGCTAGGGCTGGTCTAAATGCTACCTCTGTGGGCACTGGCTTAGTTCTACCTAGTGTTGCTTTCTAGTGACAGAGCAGCACTGAGTTCCAATGCAAAATTCCACAGTCACTGTGCTTTCCCTCCTCCAAGTGCACAGATTCTCTATGTGTGCCATGCGACTCTTGTTGGGAGATGGGGGAAGGGTGGTGTCAGGAATTGAAGACTGTCTTTTCTACTTCATTGTTTCTTTCCTTCATACAGTGTTAATAACAGGTACTGTAATCATTCACCTGATTTTTGTTCTTGTGAAGGTTCTTTTTTGTGTGGATAGTTGTTCAGTTTGGTGTTCTTGCAGGGGTATGGTTGCTGGAGGCTTCTATTTGACTATCTTGCTCCATATCCCCTTTTCTTCTCTGATTTCTCTTGCTGGTACTTCCAGTACTATATGGACTAGAAGTTGTGAGAGTGGGCATCCTGCTTGGTACTGGATCTTCGTGGAAAGGCATTTAGCTTTTCCCCACTGGATATAATGTTAGCTGTGTGTCTTTCATAAATGGCATTTATCATATTGAGGAACTTTCCTTCTATAACTAAACCATTGAAAAGTTTTATCAAGAAAAGATACACTTTGTTGAGTGCTTTTTCTGCATTAATTGAGAAGATCATTGGTTTTTCTATCTCATTTTGTCAATATGATGTGTCACACTGATTGATGTGCATATGATGAACCAGCCCTGCATGCCAGGGATAAATCCCACTTGATCATGATGTACAATATTTTTGATGTGTTGTTGAATTGAGTTTGTGAATATTTTATTGAAGATTTTTGTATCAATATTCATCATATTTATCATAGATATTTTATAGTTTTCTTTGTAGAAATTTTTGACATAACTTTATTGTGGGAGAGAGTATGCAAAGTGACTCTTTAAGGTATTTTTTTATTGATACATATTAAATATACATAATTTGGGATACATATAATAATTTGATGCATTCATATAATCAAATCAGGGTAATTGGGATATCTATCACCTTAAATATCTCTTCTTTACATCAGAAATGTTTGAATTATTCTCTTTTATTTTGAAATGTACAATCAATTAATGTTAACTATAGTTTCCCTAGTGATCTATCAAATGCCAGCTCTTATTTCTTCTGTCTAAGTATATATTTGTGTCCATTAGTCAACCTGATTTCATCCTCCCACTACCTTCATAATTTTCTTTTCTTGTAATGTCTTTGCCTGGTTTAAATTTCAAAGTAATGCTGGCCTCATAGAATGTATATGTAACTATTCCCTCTAGCTCCTTTTTTTTTTTTTTTTTTTTTTGGAAGTTTAGGAAGCAAGGCATTAATTCTTTGAATGTTTAGTAGAATTCAGCCATGAAGCCATCTGGGGCTAGGCTTTTCTTTGTTGGGAGTTTTTTTTTTAATTACTTCTCCAATCTCTTTATTTTTGATTGGTCTGTTAAGACTTTATATTTCTTTCTGGTTCAATCTTGATAGGTTTTGTTTTTGTGTGAATTTTACCATTTCCTCTAGCTTATTAAATTTGTTGACATATAGTTTTTCATAATGGTTCCTTATGGTCCTTTTTATTTCTGAGGCATCTGTTGTAATGTTTCCACTTTCATTTTTTATTTTATTGATTTGTCTTCTATTTTATTCTTAGTCTAGCTAAGGCTTTGTGTTTTCCTTTTTTCAAAAAAAACCCTCAGTTTTATTGATTTTTTTCTGTGGTCTTTACATTCTCTTTGTTTATTTCTGTTCTAGTCTTCATTATTTCCTTCATTCTGCTAACTTTGGGTTTTGTTTCTTCTTTTTTCATTCATTGAAGCATTATGTTAGGTTTTTTTTTGGGATTGTTCCTCTTTTTTAATGTGAGCTTTTATTGCTATAAAGTTCCATTTAGAACTGCTTTTCTGTATCCCATAGGCTTTGGGAAGTTGTATTTCTGTTGCCATTTGTGCCAAGATATTTTTAAATTCCCCTCCTGGTTTCTTCTATAATGCATTGGTTATCCAGGAGCATATTGTTTAATTTTTCCATATTTGCAAAATTTTCAAGATTCTTCCTGCTATTAATTTATGGTTTCATGTCGTTGTGATTGGAAATTATATTAGATATAATTTCAATCTTCTTAAATTTGTTAAGACTTGTTTTGCAGTGAACATATGGTCTATCCTAAAAAATGTTGCATGTATACTAGAAAAGAATGTGTCTTATGCTGCTTTTGGATGGAAAGTTTTGTAGATGTCTGTTAAGTCCTTTTGTTCTAACATGCAATTTGAAAAAAACTCTGAGAAAAAAGCTGAAAAACAAGTCTTCTGAAAAAAAGTCTGAGAATGATTGTTATTTGGTTTTATTAAATTTATAAATAACTGTAGGGAGAAATGACATCCATATCATGTGGAGTTCTCTTTATGAACATGTAACACTCCTGGCTCTTAAGAACATGGTGTCTTTGCATTTGTTCTATGTGAGTTTCAGAGAATTTTATAATTTTTCTCACACAGGTTTTGGACGTTTCTTCTAACCTGCTTTAAAAGTATTCTTTGGATTATTGCTGTTTTGACAAGGCAGAAAATATTTCTTATTGGTTTCTTCATAAGTAGAAAATCTGAGTTTTTACTCAATCATATACTGGCTATCATACCCTAGACTACCCACAAATCTGTGATCAATTTTCCCTTTTGGAATAAAGAGAGAAGACCTTGTCTGAGATCTCAGACTGTGGTGTGAGAGGAATTATACAATGCAAGTTAGTGGAATAATATTCTTCAATTCATCATTGTTAGTTCATGTATTTTATAAACAAATTTTCTTTAACATTTTCCTCTCCTAAAGCACGCAATCTTTTTTGAGTTCCCACCTCATATTACATTGCATAAAACAAATTATCAATAGTACAGAACGTTCTGAAAAGTTGCTATAAAATAATATTAGATACAATAGGAAAATTGAGTGCATGTATTCTAAATTATATGCAATCAAATGTATATACAACATAAACCCAGCCTAATTTTGTTTGGAGAAATTGGAGTAAATGAAATTCTGTAAAAATTAACCACAGATTACAAGGCTTATAAATGGGTGTTCCTCTGAAATAAAACCACCTTCTGGAACAGGTTTTAAAGTTAGCAATGTAAGTGAAATTATCATAGGCAAATAGTTGTGCTGTAACCTAAATCAATGACATTAACCATTAATATTTTACTCATTTTTTTCAAATACAACTTTACTCCTCAAGCTAAGTTTTGTCAGTGTTAGATAAGCTTTAAAACAGAAAATAGCAGTTACTTTTTGTTATTTCCTTTTTCAATTGAAAATTTTTATGAGTAGCTTTTTTAGTTAAAAAGAGAAGAGTTGCAGAAAATATTTTGTTTTCCTTTCCACACTGTCAGATATATGTGACATCATAGCGCAGCACAGTCATGGTTATAAACATGGACTGTGGCATCAAAGTGCTAGGGTTCAAATCCTGACTCTGCTGCCCTCTAGTTATGTGACTTAAATAAGTCAATTACCAAATAGATCATAGCTCTGACCTTATAGAGTTGATGTGAGGATTAAATGAGATAGTATTTTAAATGATTAGAGTGATGTTTGGCAAATGGTAAGCTGTATAATTCTTTGATAAATTAAAAAGAAAAACTATGGACTCTACTGAACTTGTCAGTATCTTGATTCAGATGAAGTTAAGTTAAAATAAATACCGAAGTGCCTTCAAGTAACGGTAAGGATGAAGGGAAGAAGCAAACCAGGAAAGACACTGGCTTGAGTACACTTACCATAGTATTGGTGGATGGATACACAGGCTGCTTGTTCTATGAATCCCAGATTTCTCTATCATCTGGCGAACCTACTTTCTTCCATCTACTGGGAAATGTCTCTTATAAATGGTAGGATCATACAAAGCTTGAGATGGAGCCAATCAGCTGAACTTGCTGCCTCTTAAGGAAAGCCCTGGAAGCAGAAAGAATATTAAGATCATGACTAGTAAGCAGATAGGATGTTCTATTAAGAATAGAGTTAGGCCGGGCACGGTGGCTCACGCCTGGAATCCCAGCACTTCAGGAGGCAGAGGCAGGCAGATCACCTGAGGCCAGGAGTTCGAGACCAGCCTGGCTAACATGGCGAAACCCCGTCTCTACTAAAAGTACATAAGTTAGCCGGGCTTGGTGGCAGGTGCCTGTAATCCCAGCTACTCAGGAGGCAGAGGCAGGAGACTCGCTTGAACCTGGGAGGCGGAGGTTGCGGTGAGCCAAGATCATGCCACTGCACTCCAGCCTGGGCGACAAGAGGGAGACTCCATCTTAACAACAACAACAACAAAAAAAAATAAAATAAAATAAAAAAAGAAAAGAAAAGAAAAGAAAAATATAGAGTTAATCCTGTCTACTCATATTCTGCTTAATGGAATGAATCTTCAACCACTTCCCATTTTATGACATTTGTTTTAAACTGATTAATGTGCTCTATTGACTGAAGCTCAATTCCATGTGCAATCTATCTTTGTAAATAGGAAATAATGAGGGTTGCCTGTCTTTCCAATTACAGTATTTTGGACTAACAGGAAAATGAGAAACAAGTCAATACAACTTAGCATCTATTTTCCAGGATTCTTTTTGATACAATACCCCAAAGTGAAACAGAACACCCCTCAAATGTAGAGATAGTTTTCTCTCCTGTGTTTCCTTTTCCAGTGTCATTAGCCTCCACTAACAACTCTGTAGTTCATGCTCGGGGAAACCATAAGGGCAAAATTAAATGGAAACTCGGGCAACTGAGTGCAATAGTACAAATGGCATAATGAATCCTTAGGGCCATTACACAATTTTCTGTTTTCATAGAAAATTTTAAGTGTCTATGCTTGTGGAGAAGATTTAGTACATAAAGTGCTAATGCAGAGGGAAGTTAGTGGTAGAGTCAATGCAGGCAAAATGTCTACAAGTACAAACACTCGCAAAAGACTCAAAATCTACATGTGCTATATCTGTCTTATAGTGTTCCCTTGTAAACCATTTTTGTGCATATATTTGTTCAACACATATTTAACACCTATTCATGCATTGCACTGTTCTAGGAACTGGGGAAAGTATGGAGAACAAGGCATGGAGCTTATATTTTAATGAGGGAAAATAAAAAATTTCATAATTTTGCAATATATTTTCAGGTAGTGATCAGTGACTGAAAGACAAATATAGCAAGGTAAGTGGCAATTTTTAGATATGATAATTAGGGAAGGCTTTTCTGAGGAGAGGACATTTAAGCAGAGGCTTGAATAAAGTGGAAGAAGGAACTGAAGATTTCTGGGGAAGAGGGTTCAGGTGGGAAAAAACAGCAGGTGCAAAGGCAGGTAACTGGAGAGTGCTTGGTGCAGATGAGGAACAGGATGAAAGGCAATGTGGTTAGTGGGATGAGAAGAGGTTGGAGAAGAAGCCAGGGGCCGTATTACATAGGGCTTGGTTGGCTATGACTTTATTCTTTGCATGAGTGGAAGCTGTTGGAAGTTTCTGAGCAAGGAAATGAAATCAGCTGATTTATTATTTTAACAACTTATTGGCTTCTACTGATGAATGAAAGGCAGCAGGACAGGAGTAGAAGCGGAGGAACCAGATGGGGAATACTTACTGTTGTGCAATGACACCAGATCAGAAGAGGGACAAAGCAATTGAAGGTATGTACGTTTAGTTCCTCTTCGGTGTTCTACTTGAAGCAGGCCTCACGTGCCATTAGAGATTACATATATTTCTATTAGCAGTTTACATTTATTTCTATTGGTGCTTTACTTCTAACTGGATAGTATTGTTTTATGTGGCAAAAGACAGAAAATGGAATAAATCCCCATAAACAGAGGAATGGTTGATTAAATTTTTACCATGAATTTATATAAAATCCCCATAAACAGAGGAATGGCTGAGTAAATTCTTACCATAAATTATTATACAATCATTGGAAAGAGTGAGATAAGTGAATACTGGGAAGGACATCCAGGATACACTTTTAAGTGAGAAAAAAATGTGTATATTGTACATATGTATACCTATAGCCTCATTTTTGAAAATCAAAGAAAATTTCCAACTTCTATATATGTATCAAAATATGTATATATACATATATATGAATATATAAGCATGGAAAGGGTATACAATTATACACACAGGTTGTTAATAGATTGCCAACATTGGTTACTTGGGTAAGACTAGATAGACATTAAGTACTTAAGTAGCATCTATGTACTTTGGTGGCAGAAACTCTGAAGTAAAAATGACACATCCCAGTACAAACCAGGTGGAATAAGCCTAGTGTGGGGCATAGGAGATGATCTAGAATTGTGTAAGAATTAGGCCTTTAGCCACAGTAATTAAGGGTTATTATCAGTTCGTTAAGGAGGGATTGGAGTTGGATCCTAAATTCCACTGTGTATCTTTTATATGTAGTTTTATACAATTATATATGAAAAAGTATATAAAATTCTTGGTTAAAAATATTTCAGAAATAAACTAAGAAAATATTTAATTCATAATGTTTTGCATCTTTAACATATGCATGAATGCATGATATAATGTACTTTTGAGCATATTAAAGAATGAAGTGAGTAGGCACTGAATTTGGAATGGGGTGTATATGTGTTTTCAACCATTCTGAATGATCAAGTAGAAAAAGAGTTGTGCAGGTTGTTAAAGACAGACTTCACCCATTTGGCGTGGGGTCTGCTCAGGAGAGAGGTGTAGCCACTGTAGGCTTAGATTTCTTAAGCTAGTATCATATACTTTATCTCTGGGGAAGTTTCTCCTCTATATTTTTGACCTTCAGCCAACACACTTCCTATGAAATCTGTGTTTAAGCAAGAACATTTGGTCTCTATAGTAACATTTAGTAATGAAAGCAATGCCTGTATTCAAACCTTCGTCACTGTGACGGTAACTATACTCAAAGGAATTCTGGGAAGAGGAGTGGTTTCTTCACCTCCTGAACTCTAGCATGCGACCATCTTCGACAGACTTTTCATTCTGGCTAGAATAGCATGGCCTACGTAGTTCTCTGTGTTGAAATTTGGCAGGGTAGCTCGCTAGTGACCAAATAGTCATTTTAACAAGCTCTGCTGATCATTGAGCCATATTTCTTCATCTGCTTTGACTTTTAAAGTGATTATATGTGAGTAGTATCTCATGGGAGACCGAGGAAAAGAAAGAGGGTTTTTTTTTCTTTCTTTCTTTTTTTTTTTTTTTACCTTTTGGAAAGGCTGTTCATTCAGTTTTTTAAAAATTGCCAGAAAACTCCATTGTTTATAATTTTTTCCATTGTAGTCTACTATATTTGCCAAGAAAAATCTTGCACCATACCAACTTGTGTTAGTAAAACAAATGGCTCCTTTCACAATACAGCTCAGTGTATTTGTATATTTATATGAGTTTTCCAGCATTGCTATGGGGGAAAGAATCAGCTGCATTCACACATATTTTGTTTTCCCTTGTGTGTAAGCTTTGACCCCCTAAAGTAGCTTCCAGTGAACCCATAGGCCATGGATTAGTTGCAGGCATTTTACTAAGGCTTCAGTTGGATGGAGTTTTCCTGGATTCCTTGAAACACATACGGTGTTTTTAGGGAGTTTGAACTAGTTTTAATATCTGGGTAAATTATGAGTGAACAAATGACGTGAATTATGCCCTGGGTGTCTCACATTGCTAGAAAGACCTGACGGTTACTGACACTTAGTTGGCAATTATATCATTTGTATAGGCTAACTAATAGCAATTTGTGACCGACTGATAAACATGGTGCCAGGCTATTCAGCTGGTCTGGACTGGAGGCAGACCTTGTGCCATCCATGTGGCCTTCTATGCTTAATTGACTATGTTTCCTGACAGTTTCACTGTTGGTCAATATACAGTGTAGGAAAATTTTTTCAAAAGTCTCAAATAATTTATAATTTATATGATTTATTTCTCCAAGGAGCTAAAAGACATTTTCAATAGCCTCACACTTCACTTCTTATATCTAACCACTTGTTAGTAAAGTTATCTTGGACAAATGACTTAACTTTTCTGACTTTTGGTTTCCTCCACTGTAAAATAAGGGTAAAAATATCAATTTTATAAACCTATCGTGAGAACTGAGTAAAATAACATGAAATGTCTGAGGGCAGTTTTAGGCACATAACAGGCCTTCTATAAATAGGAACTGCTACTATTATTAATATTTTGATTAGATTTAGCTAGGATGATGTCGCTTGGTTATTTCTATGGATATTTCTAAGGGATAGGTGAGTGAATCTGGATAAGAGTGAAAGACAACATAGGTAGGTTGTTATTCTGTTTTTTGATACATCAAGGAGGCCTCTGAAAACAAAACTGAGAAGCTCTGAGTTGTGCTTTAGCACCTTTTAACCGCCCAATGACCAGGATGTTTCAATTATAGCATGGAGAATTTGGCCATCTTCTGTGATATATTCCACTTTTGGACTGAAACCAATCTTGAGGAACTTTTGGAAATCTCAATTCTACTCTGTGAAATGCTTCCAAGGGCAATATGCTTCCAAGGGCATTATGCTTCCAAGGGCAATATGCAGCATGTTGATGTTCAGTTGATCACATCTCACCACACTGGTGCCAAAAAAAAAAAAAAAAAAAAAGGCCAACACAAATTACCTATGCCTTAAGGTGAAATATTTAACATAAGCCAGAATGTTGCCAGCATTTTGGCCAGTATAGAAAAGTCCATAATTCTTTCTCAGTTTTATTGTCATTGTAAGATAGAATAGCATAAAAAACCCCAAAGCATTTTAAGCAATTGAACTTCTCTTTGTGTCTAGAGTTCCGCATATCTAGCTTGGCGATGGAGGAAGCAGCAATAGGAAAAGAACTAGGGCAATTACCAACTCTTTGTCATTGGGGGTTTCCCAAGTGAAAGACAGCTACTAGTGATTTTGAGACATCATCCTGCCATGTCAGAACATGTCATGCACAGGATCTCAAATAGAATAATTTTGTGAATAGTTGGTTTCCTAGGTGCCAACTTCACAGTGCGTTGTAATAAATCATCGAAAACCATGGGAGGAGTATTGACTGCTTGTGTGGCTAAGAGAGCAATTTTCTGCTACTGTTTAATCTGGTAGTGAAATTTCTTCCATAAGTGTGCAAGAAACTGCTCTCTAGTCAACAGAGAGCTGGGTCCAGATTGCAAGTGTTATTTGATGGTGTCACTGCTCATCTAACATTGGCATGAAATACTAGGACATCAGCTTTTATGATGCCAATCATGAACATTTCTGTTTGTGGGAAATTACTATGGCAAGGTTCTTAATTGACAAACATAAACTCACAGTAAAACTATTCTTTCAGGTTTAGCTTTAATATGTAGGAATTTGAGGACTAAAATGGTATCAGAGTATTTCCATCATAGAATATCCATGTTTACCTTCAACATAAATGAATCAGTTAGTGATACCAATGACTTTTCTATAATTCTACAATCTTTATTTCAGAAACAACTCTCAGAGGTCTTCAATCCTACATCCCCATTCCACAAGCAGTGGTATTGTTGCTTGTGGATTTATTAATTTATAGTTAATTAAAAATAATAGTAATAATCTGTGACACACCTTTAGCAAGAAGAACTTAATGTGAGTTTTATTTGCTGAATTCTGTGTCCCTTTTGTCTCCATCACCTTAGTTTTTCTTTATTTGATTTTTTTCCTAATGTGTTTTAAAGTTATTGTGTCTTGATGTGTTATGAGTTTCTTTTGAAGATGCTGTAAATCCTTTCTGGAATAAGTCATACTACCAACAAACAAATAAAAAACAAATATTCATTTGTAATAATTGGACCACCCAGTTGAAATATGCCGGTAGTCTTTCTCCTTAAAAGAGTAATAGCATTGTTGTTATTTCATCATTTCTCCTTCCTTTCTTTGAAATCATTATCCTGTGGCTTTGAGAATTCCCATAGAGGAACAAATAATCCATTTGCTTCTAGAATTGCTGACAAGCATAAGGAAATTTTGTCAGAGGTGGCTTGTGTATAGGGAGCAAAAATATAACTTTTGTTTTTGGCTTTCTGGAAACCTACAGACTGAGGTGTAGGCCATATCTTACACGGGTATTACATCAGTCAGGAAATTGGCTGTTGAACAAGTTTTTTTATCTTTTCATGAATGATGGCACAGCTCATTATGTCAAACAGGAAGTAGGCCCTTGCCAGAGGGTGGAATATGTCTTACAATGATAAAAAAAAAAGTACGCTAACTTAGCAGATTTCAGTAAATGGGAGAAATTATAATGTGGTCTCCTTTTAACTATTTTAACATTCACTTAAATTCAATGAGAGAAAAGGAAAAAATGATTTAAGCACCAGACAGTGGGGTTGTAGAATGAAAATGGGAATTGCAGAGGCTTCTCTATTAGTTCATCTGCCAAATACCTGCAGAGTTGCTTTTCAATTATGTGTCTGGTTCAGGTAAGAACTGGCTGGTTTCTGACAGTGGTCTTTCAGATGGGACATTACCGAGGAGGCAAGATGCACAAGAGGCTAATGCTCATTTCCTGTGAAAGGAACCAAGGATGTCAATGTAAATTGGAAAGGATAGAAACTGGGCAGGCATGTGGGGCTTTGGCTTACACTTCAGGAACATGTTGTGTCTAGTGATTGCTCACAATTGCGAAAAGAAAAAGCGAAGGTAAGGGGCTCCACTTGACAACAACTGCATTTCAATAAATTCTACCCTTGAACCAATGTCAGGAGGTAGGTTTCCTTTCAAAAAGTTCTCAATAAAAGTCAAGTCTTCACTGAATTCATTATTCCACAGACATCTGCATTTGAGGAATACTTAAAATTCTTCTCATATCAATGGCTTTAAATGTTATTCAATAGTAATTCTTTGGGTCTTTGAAGCTTTCAGCTAAAGTTTTGGTCTATGACTCAGCGTTACCTTGTTATTGCCTATCTGTTGCCATCTTTCATGCCAGGAAGCTCTGTACTGAAACTATTTGTTAAGATATGCTATGCATTCCTCGCAAAAGAAAAATTATTTTAATGTGCTTTGTTTTAATCAAGCTTGTTTATTTATATTCATTTCAGCATTTTTATTTGAATCATCATAACAGAGGAGGTAATTAAAATGAAATACTGAGATATACATTTATTTTGAATTTTCTTGTGTTTCTTTAAAAATGAAATGTATCCTTTATGCATAATGATAAATGTTGTAATAATTTTTGAATTTTATTCTTTCTGGATTTGGGAGGTTATTTTGATAAATATTAACAGAAGAGTCTTAAGAAATTATTCTCTAATTTCTGAGCTAGGTCATACATTTATTTAGCAATTACTTAAGGATAAAAATGAAGATTAAAAAAAAAAAACCTTTCAGAGCACTCTGAAGACCCAGTTTAAACTGCATACTTTAAAAGAATCAGCAAAGTCAGATTTCAGGGAAATCAAAACAGTTAGGAAGTTCTTTTCATCAGTGAGATTGGTGATGAATAATATATATGTCTTTCTGGTGGTGTGATACATTAACTCACCTATGTGGGAAGTTAGTATAGCAATGGAACGATCTTGGTGGTTTTGTTCTATATGGGGAGGTTTAATTCTGTCTTGTTGCCTTAATGATGAATGTAGTCTGGTGTTGCTGACACAAACATCTCTTCTTTTCATCACCCTCAATGGGGATAGAAAAAGGGTTTTTACAAACAGAAGTGTTTTATAGAGCAGATATTTACACCCTAGAATGATCTGTATGTTCACTAGCACTATCCCCCAGCCCTAAAATTGCAAAGCAATGATGCTTGAAAAGGAGATTTTGAAAAAGCAATAATATCTTTTTTCATATTTTGCTTTTGTATCATCCATTTTAGACTATTTCTTTTGGTCTGTTTAAATCTTAAATTGTGGAAACACTGAAATCTCTATGGGTCCTGTAGAAAATGGAAGTATTTAAATAAAACTGCTGTAATTTGGGAGTATGATATTTATACCACTCCATGAATATTGCTTTTACTGTGTATTTAAACATTGTATTAAGGACGAGTGAACTGACCTACACAGTGTCAGCTTGACACAAACCAGAGGCAGACAAAATGAGGGGCCCAGGTACTACATCTTCCACTAGAATATTGTACCATTTGCAAAAACACTGCATTTCACTATTCACACAGTAAGTGACCAATGGTGAACCCTGAGACAGAAATGATTTAGAGATATTGTGTAGAGGTATTACTAAAACTTAATGTAAAGACGTAAGTCTTACACATTCAGGAATTTCATTTTTGATGTTAAGATTGGAATGAAGAAAACCATGGAAGAATGTAGCAAGATTTAAAAACTGTCTTAAAGTATCTATGAGAGTGAAATATTTGATGGTTATTTAATGCCAATTCCTTACAAGGATTAACATTTTTCTTGTGAAAGCTACCCTTTATAATGCAACAATGAAAACCTGACTCCAACAAGTGTATTTCTACACATGTGGCTAGTGTACTCTGTCTGAATCATTAAAAACAAAAAAACACAGACCTTACTTTCCAAATGGGTAGAATTATTTGCCAAAAATTATAGTTCTCAATAGACTCTCTCCTCAAATCACTTTAATTACAACTCATGTTTGAAATGATCAGCAGGATCTTTTTTTATGCTTGATGTGGAAATTATATCTAGGCCTCTCATCATTTCTTTTCTGAGTTGAAGGGTTGCCTGAAGAGTTTTATAATGTCTTCCAGTTGGCATCTGGACTTAGTAGTAAGCAGTCAACACATGTTAGGTCAGGCAGGAGCAGGACCAGAAGGCAAGGCTGGGGACAGAGTGAATAATGAAGTTTTAGGGCTAAATTAGAGGTTAGAGCCTCATAGATGAGGCCAAACTGGACTTTTTCAAATTTTGAGAAGGCAGTTTGGGGTGGACATTCAGAGGTTCAAACAGAGCAGAGGTTACAGGCAAATGCATAGTTAGAGGATGCAGAACTCAGTGTGTAAGGCAGCTTGGTGACAGGGAGAAAACAGATTTGTATCCAGGGATCCCAGACAGGATCTTGTACAGAGGTTTATGTTAGGCCAGTGGGCATAGGAAAAATAATAGGACCCAGGAGATGAGGGAAATTTTCTCAAACTCTGAACAGTTAGGTGGGTTCATACAATATCACGTTAATCTCAGGGCTGGGATAATTTCTCTTTTATTCCTTAAAAATAATTTTTTTAGAACAAACTTGGGCCCTTATAGTTTTAGTAATCCTTCCCCGCTTTTTTCTATAGTAAAGAAAAAAGAAATAGGATGGGTTGCTACAATTTGTCCATAAAAAACTTGTACCATTATGAAGGCGGAGAGAAGAATGGGTTTGTTACATAGGATTCAAGACTTGTATTTGAATTGACCTCTAATTTTGTCTAGGAGAAGAGAAGCTCCTGGACTACCCTGGGGTTGAACTCCTAGTTTCTCTTTCATGATCTTTGTTTTCTCATGCTCATTCTGTTGCACTTTTGAAATATGAGTAGTAACTTCCAGAGGGATAAGAAGAAACTGTAGATTAGGAGGGTTAGGTGAGGGTCTTGGTTGGAAGGGTTTTCTATGAGAAAGCAGTATGTTTAATCAAAAATGAATTCAGAACCATTTTATTTATTTACTTAAAAATGTTTTATTTTTAATTTTCATGGGTACATAGTAGGTATATATATTCATAGTTACATGAGATATTTTGATATAGGCATGCAATGCATAGTAATCACATCAGGATACATGGGGTATCCATCACCTCAAGCATTTATCCTTTGTGTTAACAAACCATCCACTTATACTGTCTTAGTTATTTTGAAATGTACAATTAAATTGTTTTTGACTATAGTCAACCTGTAGTGCTAGCAAATCCTAGGTCTCATTCATTCTTTCTATTTGTTCTTATACTCTTTAAACATCTCCAGTTTCCCTCCACCCCAGCTACTCTTCCCAGCCTCTGATAAGCATTTTCTCTCTGTGTGGATTTAATCATTTTAATTTTTAGCTCCCACAAGTAAGTGAGAACATGTGAAGTTTGTTTTTCTCTGCCTGGCTTATTCCACTTAACATAACGACCTCCATTTCCATCCATGTTGTTGCAAATGACAGGATCTCATTCTTTTTCTACAGCTGAATAGTACTCCATTATGTATATGTACCATATTTTCTTTATGAATTAATCTGTTGATGGACACTTAGGTTGCTTCCAAATCTTGAGTATCATGAACGGTGCTGCAATAAACATGGAAGTGCAGATATCTCTTTGATATACTGATTTCCTTCCTTTTGGGCATATACCCAGCAGTGGGATTGCTGGGTCATACGGTAGCTCAATTTTGAGTTTTCTTAGGAACCTCCAAACTGTTCTCCATAGTAGTTGTACTAATTTACATTCCCACCAACAGTGTACAAAGTTTCCTTTTTCTCCACATTCTCTCCAGCATTTATTATTGCCTGTTTTTTTGGATATAAGCCATTTTAACTGGGGTGAGATTATATCTCATTATAGTTTTGATTTGCATTTCTCTGATGATCAGTGATGGTGAATACTTTTCATATGCTTGTTTGCCATTTATATATCTTCTTTTGAGAAATGTCTTTTCAAATCTTTTGCCCATTTTTAATTAAATTATTAGTTTTTTTAGAGTTGTTTGAGCTCCTTGTATATTCTGGTTATTAACCCCTTGTCAGATGGATTGTTGAAACTATTTTCTCTCATTCTGTGGGTTGTCTCTTCACTTTATTGTCTCTTTTGCTGTTCAGAAGCTTTTTAACTTGATGTGATCCCATCTGTTCATTTTTGCTTTGGTTGTCTGTATGTGGAGGGTATTGCTCAAGAAATTTTTGCCCAGACCAATGTCCTGGAGAGTTTTCCTGATGCTTTCTTGTGGTAGTTTCTAGTGTGAGGTCTTAGATTAAAATTGAAGAAAAATAATTTACTCCATTTTGATTTGATTTTTGTCTGTGTTGAGAGGTAGAGGTCTAGTTTAACTTTTCTGCATATGGATATCCAGTTTTAACAGCAAACTGTTTTCTCCAGGGTATGTTGACAACTTTGTTGAAAATAAGTTCACTGTAAGTGTGTAAGTTTGTTTCTGAGCTCTCTGTTCCACTGGTCTGTTTGTTTTTATGCCAGTACCAGGCTGTTTTGGTTATTATAGTTTTGTAGAATAATTTGAAGTCAGGTAATGTGATTTCTCCACTTTTGTTCTTTATGCTTAGGATAACTTTGGCTATTCTAGGTCTTTTGTAGTTCTGCATACATTTTAGGATTGTTCTTTCTATTTCTGTGAAGAATGTTATTGGTATTTTTGTAGGGATTGCATTAAATCTGTAGATTGCTTTGGGTAGCATGGACATTTTAACAATATTGATTCTTCCAATATATGAACATGAACTATCTTTCCTTTTTTTTCTTTCCTCTTCAATTTCTTTCATCAGTGTTTTATACTTTTCATTATAGAGATCTTTCACTTCTTTGGTTAAGTCACTTCCTAGGTATTTCATTTTACGGGTGGCTATTGTAAATTGGATCACTTTCTTGATTTATTTTTCAGACTCTTCACTGTTGGCAAATAAAAATGCTACTGATTTTTACATGTTGCTTTTGTATCCTGCAACTTTACTAAATTTGTTTATCAGTTGTAATAGTTTTTAGGTGGAGTCTTCAGATTTTTCCAAATAGGAGATCAAATTATCTGCAAACAAGGCTAATTTGACTTCTTCCTTTCCAGTTTTGATGCCTTTTACTTCTTTAGAACTGTTAAATTTTGAAAAAATATGCATGAAAAACATGGATAGTGATGATCTTACCAAAGAACCATGGGAAAATATTTGAACATTTAGAAGAAATGGTTTTGTAGGGACCAGACAATGCTGTGCTCATAGGTGGGAGAAAACATGTGACTCAGGCACCAGGTATTTTCTGTTCCAGAATCATTCACTTTCTAGCACACGATATTTCAGCTGAACTGTTAAAATCCCAGCGTCACTTTATTTCATGTATTTATCTTACTGATCTTGATTGGAAACTTGGAGTCTTAGAGCTCCTTTTATTTTCTTCAGTGTATTTCTTCTGGATCTGGTATTTTTCATGGGCCAGTAGCTATATTAAGCATCTTAAAAGGTATCTTCTTTATATGTTCCTTTAGGTGGTTCAGTTGTTTCTAACATGAATGTCTCTCTTGGCTCTGAATTTTATGATGATTATATTTCTTTGATACATCTAGCATTATTTGAATGACGATCTCTTGGTCCAGAAAGTCTAGAAGGCATTTGTGTTTTTATATTACCATCTGTATTAGTCCGTTTTCATACTGCTATAAAGAAGTACCTAAGATTGGGTAATTTATACAGGAAAGAGGTTTAATTGGCTCACAGTTTTGCATGGCTGGGAGGCCTCAGGACACTTACAATCATAGTGGGAGGGGAAGTAGACACCTTCTTTACAAGGTGGCAGGAGAGAGAAAGAGTGCATGAAGGAGGAACTGCCAAACACCTTAAAAATCATCAGCTCTTGTGAGAAATCCTTCACTATCACAAGAACAGCATGGGAGAAACTGCCTCATGATCCAGTCACCTCCCTCCCTCAACATGTGGGGATTATAGGTCCCTCCTTCAACACATGGGGATAAAAATCAGGATGAGATTTGGATGGGGACACAAAGCCAAACCATATCACTATCTCTGAAAATATAATTGCCTTAGTTGGAAGCAAAAATGATCATGGGTTACTTTAGGCCTAATTCAAGTGTGTGGAACAGTTGAGCATCTAATTCAAAGTCCTGTTCAGCAATGCCTTGTCCGCATGTCTTTTTGAATCTCTTCTGGCATATTGTCTCCTAATTTCAAACTTCTTTGGTTTCTCTTTGGGCCATGGGTGCAACATGTCTGGTGTACTCAGGGTCCAGTGTCACCAGACCAAAGACTTGGGGGAGTACCATTTGAAAGGGAATAAGATGAAATAGAAAAGTAGACCTCATAGTGTGTTAGAAACAAGTGCATAGGAATAAGGATAATGTAAGAAGATATCTCTTTGACAAGAAGCTGAAACAAAAGCACAGGACATCAAGGAAAAGCTTTATATGCATTAACATTTCAAGATATAATGCAAGTACTCTCTAGGTTTTGAAAGTTTTGAGAAGAGAAGTATAATAAGTGGCTTGAAGGTTATTAAGGATTGCCACCAAGAAAGGCCTCCTACGCACATGCCTAACAATGGGATTCCAAACAACTGCCTATATTAAAATAATAACATAAGGAAGTAATTGGAAGAACTGGCCTAATTATATTAAAGATGGGTGGCCCCTTATCACCTTCACGAAGGAAGTATAAGGAGGGAATCTGGATCAAGTCAAAAGAGGGTAAAACAGGAAAAGGGGAGGTGGTTTTACAGAAATACACAAACCCAACTGAATTTTCATGACTGAAAATTCTTGGACACCAGAGACCTATTATTGCTTCTGCTAACTGGTCAAATTTTTGTAGGTGACAGATCCTTAACAGAACATTCATATTGCCTCAGAAATTCTTCTAATTTGCATCACTATTAGAAAGAAACCATGGTGTAATAAAAGGAAAAATTCCATTCTCCTGGAGGCTTCTCTGGATTGGCTGCAACTGGGGCAGTTCAGGAAGGCTAGTGGGTTGGGCCTACCCCAAGTGTGGATTAGAAGAGAAACTCAACAATATCCTGGATGTTTACACTGACATTTGGAAAGTGGATATACTTCCAACATTTTAATGTTGAGTTCCATATCCCAGTTGATTTTGTTCATCATGGTGCCACTGTTTGTATTAATATGAGTGACTTCTCCAGATGTGATCTTTCAAAGACTGTGGGGTCCAGTTTCAATCGTTTGATTTCTTTAGTTGTTTTGAACTTATAATTACATGGTTGGTGGATTTTGTGACATTCAGTCATGAGATTTCAATGTTCCATAGAATTTGATCCGAGAGTTCTACTTTGTAAACTTTCTTAATCACCTTTATCCTCAAACCGTGGGGTGGTAATAGACTAGGGAATGGGGAATCACACATCATTGGCTGAGTTCCCAAACAGCACATCTGGGAAAAATGCACCCAAGAGGAAAGCCCAGTGCTTTAGCTCTATAAGCAGTGCTTTGGAAACTAGCAGAAAGTCCTTTTCTCCCCATTACTACTCCTAGAATGGAATCTTTGGAGTACATATGAAAATTGAGAGTCCTAAAAATCTCATCTTAGAATAAGTAGCACCTGGGGCACCTGAGATCATTAAAGGGAGCCAAGGAATTTTCCATTCCCGCAGCCCCAAAGCCTTTGGTGATGTCTAACTCCTCCAGGGGCCCCACTCTCAGTTTTCAGAAGAATACTTTCCCAAATTGTTTGGGTAGCACTTCATTTTTTTGTATCATTTATCTGAGTGACTGTTATTTCTATTCTTAGCTCCATTACCATCGACTTCCTCCCAAAATCAATTAAAAAGACTTTTATTCCTAAAGAAAAAGAAAAGTTCCTTTCTTCCTTCTCTCTTTAATTCTTTTTTCTTTTTCTTTTTAATTTTTTTTAAATTCATAGATTTAAGTGGTACTAGTACATTTTTATTATATGGATATATTGTATAGTGTTAAAGTCTGAGCTTTTAATATAACCATCACCTGAATAGTGTAATTTATAACTTATAGGTAATGTCTCATCCTTTACCTCCTCCCACCTCCCACCCTTTGGAGTCTTCCAAGTCTGTTATTCCACTTTGTATATATATGTGTATACATTGTTTACCTCCCACTTATAAGCAAGAACATGTGGTATTTGATTTTCTCTTTCTGAGTTATTTCACTTAAGATAATGGCTTCCAGTTCCAACCATGTTGCTGCAAAATACATGATTTCATTCTTTTTTAGGCTGAGTAGTATTCCATGGTGTATAGCCCTTTTAATAATTATGCAAGGTAATATTGTGCATATATATATGCCATGGAATACTGCTCAGCCATCATATATATTATATATATATTTTTTATATATATAATGTGTGTATATGTGTATGTATATATACATATACATACACACACACACACCATGGAATACTATTCAATGTGATATATTAATCACGTTTTTTATGCAATCATCTCTTGGTGGAAACTTCGGTTGATTTCATGAGTGCTATTCTGAACAGTGCTGTGATAAACATACGAGTGCAAGTGTCTTTTTATAAAACTATCTCTTTGCTGGAATAAGGCACAGTTCTATTTTTATTTATTTGAGAAATCTCCATAGTGTTTTCCATAGAGGTTGTACTAATCTACATTCCGACAAACTGTTTGTAAGTATTCCCTTTCCTCCATGGATCCTCACCAGTATCTGTTGATTTTTGTCTTTCTAATAATAGCCATCCTGACTGGTGTAAGATGGTATCTCATTGTGGTTTTAATTTGGATTTCTTTGATGATTAGTTATGTGGAGCATTTTTTCATGTTTGTTGGCTCCTTGTATGTTTTCTTTTGAAAAGTGTCTGTTCAGTTGTTATCTACATCACTAGCTACTTTTATATCTCAAACACAATTTCTGGAATTGTAAGTTATTGGGCTCTCCCTTAGCAATTAATAAAAGAGGACTCTATTTCTATTTGATAGTTATTTTTCTGAATAGCAATCACTGCCCTTGATTGGCAATCTTGAAAACGGGGAGTTTAGGATTGTGCAACAACACCCCAACTAGTTCTATAATTTACTTCTCAGAAACATATCCATTTATATTTTAAACAACTCTTGTCAGGGATTGTAAAACTGAATCAGTAGACATTTATTGGTGTCACAATAGTAATAGCTATAATTTACAGGATCACCTTTTTGTGCCAGGACGTGTCTTTTCCATATATTCTTTCTAGCCCTTTTAATAATTATGCAAGGTAATATTATGCATGACTTATGTGTGAGGAATTAAGGTTTGGAAAATCAACAGCTAGTAACTGGTGGAGCTCCTGTTCAAATTCAAATTTGATGCCATACTGTCTTCTGAAACTGTTATATACAGAAAGTGACACAGAACTTTGGGTTGACCACTGTGTATTACCTCTTTGTGGCTACTTCTATTAATTTGATGACAACTCTACATCTACATATTTCATTGTATTTTAGCAGCCTAAGAAAGTTAATGAGTTTCTAAAATGTCCTAGCATTTAGAAGGAAAAGGTGGCAATAAAGAGGAAGCTACTAATCTATTCAATGTTTTCTATGCTGCTAGGCACTTTATTGCACTTTATTAAGACATAAATTATTTATATTCACAACCTACTCTAAGACAGACCTTTTAATTTTAGTTTAAGTGTAGGTAACTAAGGCTCTACAAGGTTAAAACTTGCCAAAAGTCAAAAGTCAGAAGTCATTGGTGAAGACAGAATTTGCACCAAAATCTATCTTTAAACATCATACTCTATCTTTTCCAGCATATGATAAATCATATATTTAAAAATTTATATGGTAATTTATTTTTTATCAGAGCAATTTGAGAGTAGGTTATATGCATGATGCCCTTTATCTCCTAAAACCTTATTGTATATATCCTAAGAAAAAGGATATTCTCATATGTAACCATAGTACAGATAACAAATTTAGGAAATCTAACATTGAGATGATACTTCAATCTGCAGTTCATACTTTAACTTTCCCCAGTGCCAAATAATGTCCTTAAAAAAAGTTTTCCCCTTTTAAAACAGGGTTGAGCCTAAAATTCATATTGTATTTAGTTGCTATGATCTTTTCCTCTCTTTTAATTTGGAAAAGTTACTTAACGTATCCTTATCTTTCATAATACTGCCATTTTTAAAAGAATATGGGCCAAATATTTTATAGAATGTCAATCAGTATGAGTTTGTCCACATATTTTCTCATAGTCCGGTTAAAGTTCTGCATTCTCGTCCAGAATACTCCATAAGGATGACTTACCCTTCTCAGATTATCAAATGTGGAAGCACATGATGTTTGTCTGCTTCTCACTGGTGATGCTAATTTTGATAACCTGTTCAAGGTGTTCTCTGGCTTCTTCCATGTACAATGACTATTTTTTCTTATACAACTAATAAACAACAAGGGAGAGACATTTTGAGACCATGAAAATATCCCGTTTCTCATCAATCTTTAGCATTCATTGATGATTCTTGCCTATACCAATCATTACTAGTATGATTGCCAGATACTGATTTTTGAACTTTACTTTCTCCACATTTATCAGCTAAAATTTTACTACAAAGAAAAACCCTGTTTATCCTACTTATTTATCTATTTATTATCTATATTCACTCATTAAATCTTATTCAGTAGGTTATAATTTATTATTAGCCTTATTTCTTTTCATACTCGAATTATCACAGATTTGGGTAGTTGAAATCCCATTAAAATGGTTCCTGTGTCCTTGTGCTGCATTTCCATCATTTTTTGGAGCAATTTCTTATTTTTTGGCCCAACAAGATGGCCATGAAATCAGCCATTTCTGCAAGCAGCTCTGTTTCCTTTTAATGAAGAATAGTATTTAGAAAGTAAGAATAGGGCACTAGCTGTGCTCATTGCTATTAGTATTAATTTCCTTTAAGTCTTTTTTTCCTCACAGCCAGGCCAACAAAATGTATGGTCAAACATTTGAATTTTTATTAGTCTGATGGAAAAAAAAGTATTTCAGTGTAGTTTTAATTTGCACTTCTTTTATTATGAGTAAACTTGAACACCTTTTCATATGTTGAAGAACCTTTAAAAATGTTTTTTTGCTGAATTTTTGTTCAAGTCTTTGCCCATTTCTCTATTATTTTCTCAATTATGAAGTTTTAAAAAATATTAAGACAAATTAGTCCTTTATTTGTGATCTATAGCAAAATTTGTCATTTGTTTTTGTTTTTGATTATTATAGGCAAAAGTTTCAAATTTACTAATATTTCTTTTATTGCATCATCTTTATAAAGCTTTTCTTTTCACTCACATTGTAGAGGAATCCACTCATGTTTTCTTCAAGCACTTGAGTGGTTTTGTTTTTATACACTTAGATTCCAGATCTATTTGGAATTTATTTTCATACATGTCACTAAGAATGGATCTGAGTTCATCTTTATTCCAAGTGGCCCTGTAGTTGTCCCAACATTATTTATTGAAGAGACCACCTTGTTCCAGTCATCTGAGATACCACCTTTACCACAAATTAAATTTCCGTAAGTAGTTGGGTCTGTTTTTTGAACTTTCTTTTTTATTCCATTGGTCTTTGTCTAGTCATGTGCCAGTACCATTGGGTTTTATTTACAAATAGATCGTATTCTAACCTCATTTTTTACAGTTGAGGAAACAGACATATTAGGTCAAGTGTCTTTTCCCAAACGAGGGAGTAGCAGAGCCAGAGCTAGGAACTAGTCTTCCTGACTTATGACACAATACTTTTTTTCCCTATGCTGTGCTACTCTCATCTCTCTCTACTGTTTTTGGGAAGAGTAGAAACTCTAGCTACAGGGAAGAGCCTGCTTTGTCTAGAGAAAAAACAGCCACTGGATTATGCTCTTCCTGGAACAGATTTGTAGAAGGGGTCATGAGCGTGCAAAGAACACTCTGCCACATAGTGTTCTCTGGATAGTTTGACCTGGAAAGACAGGGTGAGCAGTAAAAGGATCATACACAAAGAAGCTGAGAGGCAGAGGGGTTAAGTGATATGGCCAAGGTCACACAGTGTACTAGTGCCAGCCGTCGTTTTAACTCAGATACCCTCCCAGCCCTTCCAGCCCTGTGGCAATGATTTATTGAACACCTTTTTGAACAACTGCTTTTTTAAGCTGCTGTACATTTGTGTGTACATTAAAATTTGACCTTGTTATATAATGTCTGGCACAAAAAGTTATTGGTAGCCTGCCTATACCCCACTTAAGTTCCTGCTGACGTTTTTACCTAAAGAATGAAAAAAATTGTTAGACGGGTTTGGAGAGACAATTCTTCTTATATATAGTGCTAAAACTCTCTTTTTATATGGACCTGTTCAGCTAAAACCTAAACAACAAAGACATTTGATTTACTGCAGGCATTAGGTTGGAGTGTTAAGTGGTTGTTTTAATTTCAGAGTTTTTCTAAAAGAGCTGCTCTCACCCTATAGTTGATTACAATTTTAAAACAAAGACATATGATTTATTATAAACAATGTTTTTAAGAACTAAACTTTTTTTGGAAGAACTAAAAATATGTATTTCAAAAATTTTCAACCCCAGGAGATGGGGGGACCTGACTCCTTTTTTCTCCTCCTTTGGAAATTGTATGTGGCTGTGGAGTTTTAAATGGTCACAGAGTCTTCCTTGGTGGTATAAAGAATAAGAAAGACAAAATAAGAATCTTCTGGGTTCTGTCTTTGACTGGGCTGAAGATAGTGCTCCAAGCAAAAGGGTAAGAAACCTGTAGCTTGGGCTTGGTTTGGCTGGTCTGATCCTGAGTTGCTTGTCTCCTCTAAATATCCACCCCTTCCCACCCAATCCCATCATCCTCTTTCAATCTTAGCCAGCAACAGGAACGTAACTGACTACAGTGGCAACAGAGGCATGCTTACACTACTAAAAATTGTACTTTCTAGCTCTCACCATAAAATTCTCTCGCATCTGGGAATGCTAGTGTTCAGTTTTTAAAAGGTATACAAACAATGTACAAAAAGAATACAGAATTTCAGTTAGGTGGGAAGAATGAATTAAAGAAGTGTGTTGTATAACATGGTAACTGTCAGGCATCTGAGCCCAAGCCTGCACGTATACATCCAGATGGCCTGAAGCAACTGAAGAATCACAAAAGAAGTGAAAACGACCAGTTACTGCCTTAACTGATGACATTACTTTGTGAAATTCCTTCTTCTGGCTCAGAAGCTCCCCCACAGAGCACCTTGTGACCACTGCCCCTGCCTGCAAGAGAACAGCCCCCTTTGACTGTAATTTTTCACTATCTACCCAAATCCTATAAAACTGCCCCACCCCTAACTCCCTTGGCCGACTCTCTTTTTGGACTCAGCCCACCTGCTCCCAGGTGATTAAAAAGCTTTATTGCTCACACAAAGCCTGTTGGTGGTCTCTTCACATGGACACACATGATATTTGGTGCTGTGACTCAGATCGGGGGACCTCCCTTGGGAGATTAATCCCCTGTCCTCCTACTCTTTGCTCAATGAGAAAGATCCACCTATGACCTCGGGTCCTCAGGCCAACCAGCCCAAGGAACATCTCACCAATTTCAAATCGGGTAAGTGGTCTTTTCACTCTCTTCTCCAGCCTCTCTTGCTACCCTTCAATCTCCCTGTCCTTCCAATTCCAGGTTCTTTTTCCTCTCTAGTAGAGACAAAGGAGACATGTTTTATCCATGAACCCAAAACTCCATCGCCAGTAACGGACTTGGGAAGACAGCCTACCCTTGTTGTCTAATCACTGTGGGGGCACCTGCCTGATTATTCACCCACATTTCAGAGGTGTCTGATCACCATAGGGACAACTGCCTTGATCCTTCACCTTGATGTCAAGCACCACCTTCCCTGGGGGGCAAGTACCCACCCCCATGTCTCTACCCTCTCTTTTCTCTGGGCTTGCCTCCTTCATTATCAGCAAACTTCCACCCTCTATGCCTCCTTCTTCTCCCTTAGCCTATGTTCTCAAGAAGTTAAAACCTCTTCAACTCTTGCCTGACCTAAAACCTAAATGACTTATTTTGTTCTGCAATACCACTTGACCCCAATACAAACTCGACAATGGTTCCAAATAGCCAGAAAATGGCACTTTCAATTTCTCCACCTTACAAGATCTAGATAATTCTTGTTGTAAAATGGGCAAATGGTCTGAGGTGCCTGATATCCAGGTATTCTTTTACACATTGGTCCCTCCCTAATCTCTGCTCCCAATGCGACTTGTCCCACATCTTTCTTCTTTCTCTCCTGTTTGTTCCTTCAGTCTCCACCACAAGCTCTAAGTCCTTTGAATCCTCCTTTTCTACGGACCCATCTGACTTCTCCCCTCCTCCCCAGGCTGCTTCTCACCAGGCTGAGCCGTGTCCCAATTCTTCCTCAGCCTCCACTCTCCCACCCTATAATCCTTCTATCGCGTCCCCTCCTCACACCTGGTCCGGCTTACAGGCTTACAGTTTCATTCCACATCTAGTCCTCCTCCACCTGCCCAACTATTTCCTCTTAAAGAGGTGGCTGGAGCTAAAGGCATGGTCAAGGTTAATGCTCCTTTTTCTTTATCCGACCTCCCCAAAACAGCATTTAGGCTCTTTTTCATCAAATATAAAACCTCAGCCAGTTCATGGCCTGTTTGGCAACAACCCTTAAATGCTTTACCGCCCTAGACCCAGAGGGACCAGAAGGCCGTCTTATTCTCAATATGCATTTTATTACCAACCCACTCCCAACATTAGAAAAAGCTCCAAAAATTAGATTCTGGCCCTGAAACCCCACAACAGGACTCATTAACCTCGCCTTCAAGGTGTACAATAATAGAGAAGAGTTGCAATTACTTGCCTCTACTGTGAGAGAAAGCCCAGCCACAGCTCCAGGACACAAGAACTTCAAAATGCCTAAACTGCAGTGGCCAGGCATTCCTCCAGGACCTTCTCCCCCAGAATCTTGCTTCAAGAGCCGGAAATCTGGCCACGGGGCCAAGGAATGCCCACAGCCGGGATTCCTCCTAAGCCATGTCCCATCTGTGTGGGATCCCACTGGAAATTGGACTGTCCAACTCACCCGGCAGCCACTCCCAGAGTCCCTGCAACTCTGGCCCAAGGCTCTGTGACTACTTCCCAGATCTTCTCGGCTTAGTGGCTGAAGACTGACACTACCTGATTGCCTCAAAAACCTCCTGGACCATTACAGACACTTTGGGTAACTCTTACAGTGGAGGGTAAGTCTGCCCCCTTCTTAATCAATATGGAGGCTACCCTCTCCACATTACCTTCTTTTCAATGGCCTGTTTCCCTTGCCTCCATAACTGTTGTGGATATTGATGGCCAAGCTTCAAAACCCCTTAAAACTCCCCCACTCTGGTGCCAACTTGGACAATATTCATTTATGCACTCCTTTTTAGTTATCCCCACCTGGCCAGTTCCCTTATTAGGTCGAGGCACTTTAAATTGTCTGCTTCTCTGACTATTCCTAGGCTACAGTGACACCTCATTGCTACTCTCTTTCCCAGTTCAAAGCCTCCTTCACATCTTCTTCTTGTATCCCCCCTCCTTAACCCACAAGTAGAGGACACCTCTACTCCCTCCCTGGCAACCGATCACACGCCCATTACTATCCTATTAAAACCTAATCACCCTTACCCTGCTCAATGCTAATATCCCATCCCACGACATACTTTAAAGGGATTGAAGCCTGTTATCACTCGCCTGTTACAGCATGGCCTTTTAAAGCCTATAAACTCTCCTTACGATTCCCCCATTTTACCTGTCCAAAAACCAGGCAAGTCTTACAGGTTAGTTCAGGATCTGTACCTTATCAACCAAATTGTCTTGCCTATCCACCCTGTGGTGCCAAACCCATATACTCTCCTATCCTCAATACCTCCCTCCACAACCCATTATTCAGTTCTGGATCTCAAACATGCTTTCTTTACTATTTCTTTGCACCCTTCATCCCAGCCTGTCTTTGCTTTCACTTTGACTAACCCTGGCACTCATCAGCCTCAGCAACTTACCTGGGCTGTACTGCCGCAAAGCTTCAGGGACAGCCCCCATTACTTCAGTCAAGCCCAAATTTCTTCTTCATCCATTACCTGTCTCAGGATAATTCTTCATGAAAACACACATTCTCTCCCTGCTGATTGTGTCCAGCTAATCTCCCAAACCTCAACCCCTTCTACAAAACAACAACTCCTTTCCTGCCTAGGCGTGATTAGGTACTTTTGCCTTTGGATACATGGTTTTGCCTTCCTAACGAAACCATTAATTCTCCCTATTCCCCCATATTTCCCTCTTTCCTATTCTCCACCAAGACCACACTTGGTTTATTGATGATAGTTCTTCCAGGCCCAATTGCCAATCACCGGCAAAGGCAGGCTATGCTATAGTGTCTTCCACATCTATCATTGAGGCTACCACTCTGCCCCCCTCCACTATGTCTCAGCAAGCTGAACTCATTGCCTTAACTCAGGCCCTCACTCTCGCAAAGGGACTATGTGTCAATATTTATACTGACTCTAAATATGCCTTCTATATCCTGCACTACCATGTCGTTATATGGGCTGAAAGAGGTTTCCTCACTATGCAGGGGTCCTCCATCATTAATGCCTCTTTAATAAAAACTCTCCTCAAAGCCACTTTACTTCCAAAGGAATCTGGAGTCAGTCACTGTAAGGGCCATCAAAAGGCGTCAGATCCCATCACTAAGGCAATGCTTATGCTGATAAGGTAGCTAAAGAAGCAGCTAAAGTTCCAACTTCTGTCCCTCATGGCCAGTTTTTCTCCTTCTCATTGGTCACTCCCACCTACTCTCCCACTGAAACTTCCACCTATCAGTCTCTTCCCACACAAGGCAAATGGTTCTTAGACTAAGGAAAATATCTCCTTCCAGCCTCACATGCCCATTCTATTCTGCCATCATTTCATAACCTCTTCCATATAAGTTACAAGCCTCTAGCCTGCCTCTTAAAACCTCTCATTTCCTTTCCATTGTGAAAATCTATCCTCAAAAAATCACTTCTCAGTGTTCCATCTGCTATTCTACTACTCCTCAGGGATTTCTCAGGTTCCCTCCCTTCCCTACACATCAAGCTTGAGGATTTGCCCCTGCTCAGCGTGGGCAAATTGACTTTACTCACATGCCCCGAGTTGGGAAACTAAAATACCTCTTGGTCTGGAAAGACACTTTAACTGGGTAGGTAGAGGCCTTTCCTACAGGGTCTGAGGAGGCCACCACAGTCATTTCTTCCCTTCTGTCATACATAATTCACTTTCTTCTTTGGCCCCAACCTTATCCCAGACACCAGCCCTCTAGGCGAGTATCTTCCAGTCCTCTAGCAGGCTAGACAGGAAATTCGCCAGGCTGCTAATCTTCTCTTGCCTACTCCAGATTCCCAGCCATATGAGGACACCCTAGCTGGATGATCAGTTCTTGTTAAAAATCTGACCCCTCAAGCTCTGCAACCTTGGTGGACTGGACCCCACTTAGTCGTCTATAGCATCCCAACTGCCGTCCGTCTGCAGGACCCTCCCCATTAGTTTCACTTTTCCAGAATAAAGCTGTGTCCATCAGACAGCCAGCCTGATCTCTCCTCCTCCTCCTGGAAGTTACAAGTACTCTCCCCTACTTCCCTTAAATTCACTCACATTTCTGAAGAACAGTAATAACCCTTATAAGCCTAATACATCCTTTCATTTTGTTAGGTCTATTCTTCCTTACCCTACTTTTTGCCACAGGGCTTTATGCAGTCACCCCCACTACTTAGACTGCATCCCAAAAACATTTCATCCCTGCTATCTTCTGTCAAGCCATACTCCTATTCTTCATTCTCACCCATCCATAAATGCCCTGCCCTTGTCTACACTGCTGGCTTATACTTTTCTCCAAACCATCGTAGCTGGTCTTATCTCCTAACCACCACTCTTAACTCCCTCTTGGAATGGATAAATGACCTTTGCTGGAAAAGCACACTCCAATTCTTTCACCCACTTTACATTTCCAGTTTTGCCTTACACAAGGTCTCTTCTTCCTCTGTGCTCCTCCACCTATGTGTGTCTACATGTTAATTAGGAAGGCACATGTACACTAGTTTTCCTTACCCCCTAAAATCAATTTGCAAATAAGACCAAACAGCTTCCTGCTCCCCTCATGACACCAACACTTCACTACTATCTTGTTTTGTTTTTCATATTGATATAAGAAGACAGGGGTGGAGCCAAGATGGCCGAATAGGAACAGCTCCAGTCTACAGCTCCTAGCATGAGTGACAAAGAAGATGGGTAATTTCTGCATTTCCAACTGAGGTACCCGGTTCATCTCACTAGGGAGTGTCCGACAGTGGGTGCAGAACAGTGGGTGCAGTGCACCGAATGTGAGCTGAAGCAGGGTGAGGCATCGCCTCACCCAGGAAGCACAAGAGGTCAGGGAATTCCCTTTCCTAGTCAAAGAAAGGGGTGACAGATGGCACCTGGGAAATTGGATCACTCCCACCCTAATACTGAGCTTTTCCAATGGTCTTAGCAAACAGCACACCAGGAGATTATATCCCATGCATGGCTCTGAGGGTCCTCCACCCATGTAGCCTCACTCACTGCTAGCACAGCAGTCTGAGACCAAACTGCAAGGCGGCAGTGAGGCTGGGGGAGGGGCACCTGCCATTGCCGAGGTGTGAGTAGGTAAACAAAGCGGCTGGGAAGCTGGAACTAGGTGGAGCCCACCTCAGCTCAAGGAGGCCTGCCTGCCTCTGTAGACTCCACCTCTGGGGGCAGGGCATAGCCAAACAAAAGGCAGCAGAAACCTCTGCAGACTTAAATGTCCCTCTCTGACAGCTTTGAAGAGATTAGTGGTTCTCCCGGCATGCAGCTGGAGATCTGAGAACAGACAGACTGCCTCCTCAAGAGGGTCCCTGACCCCCAAGTAGCCTAACTGGGAGGCATTCCCCAGTAGGGGCAGACTGACACCTCACACGTCTGGGTACTCCTCTGAGACAAAACTTCCAGAGGAATGATCAGGCAGCAACATTTGCTGTTCACCAATATCCACTGTTCTGCAGCCTCTGTGGCTGATAATCCACGCAAACAGGGTCTGGAGTGAACCTCCAGCAAACTCCAACAGACCTGCAGCTGAGGGTCCTGACTGTTAGAAGGAAAACTAACAAACAGAAACGACATCCACACCAAAATCCCATCTGTATGTCACCATCATAAAAGACCAAAGGTAGATGAAACCACAAAGATGGGGAAAAACCAGAGCAGAAAAACTGGCAACTCTAAAAATTAGAGCACCTCTCCTCCTCCAAAGGAATGCAGCTCCTCACTGGCAATGGAATAAAGCTGGATGGAGAATGACTTTGACAAGTTGAGAGAAGAAGGCTCCAGATGATCAAACTACTCCGAGCTAAAGGAGGAAGTTCCAACCCATGGCAAAGAGGTTAAAAACCTTGAAAAAAAATTAGATGAATGGCTAACTAGAATAATCAATGCAGAGAAGTCCTTAGAGGACCTGATGGAGCTGAAAACCATGGCATAAGAACTACGTGACAAATGCACAAGCCTCAGTAGCCAATTCAATCAACTGGAAGAAAGGGTATCAGTGATGGAAGATCAAATGAATGAAATGAAGTGAGAAGAGAAGTTTAGAGAAAAAAGAATAAAAAGAAATGAACAAAGCCTCCAAGAAATATGGGACCATGTGAAAAGACCAAATCTATGTCTGATTGGTGTACTTGAAAGTGATGGGGAGAATGGAACCAAGTTGGAAAACACTCTGCAGGATATTATCCAGGAGAACTTCCCCAATCTAGCAAGGCAGGCCAAAATTCAAATTCAGGAAATACAGAGAACACCACAAAGACACTCCTCGAGAAGAGCAACCCCAAGACACATAATTGTCAGATTCACCAAAGTTGAAATGAAAGAAAAAATGTTAAGGGCAGCCAGAGAGAAAGGTCAGGTTACCCACAAAGGGAAGTCCATCAGACTAACAGCTGATCTCTCAGCAGAAACTCTACAAGCCAGAAGAGAGTGGGGGCCAATATTCAACATTCTTAAGGAAAAGAATTTTCAACCTAGAATTTCATATCCAGCCAAACTAAGCTTCATAAGTGAAGGAGAAATAAAATCCTTTACAGAGAAGCAAATGCTGAGAGATTTTGTCACCACCAGGCCTGCCTTACAAGAGCTCCAGAAGGAAGCACTAAACATGGAAAGGAACAACTGGTACCAGCCACTGCAAAATCATGCCAAATTGTAAAGACCATCGAGGCTAGGAAGAAACTGCATCAACTAAGGAGCAAAATAACCAGCTAACATCATAATGACAGGATCAAATTCACACATAACAATGTTAACTTTTAATGTAAATGGGTTAAATGCTCCAATTAAAAGACACAGACTGGCAAATTGGATAAAGAGTCAAGACCCATCAGTGTGCTTTATTCAGGAAACCCATCTCACGTGCAGAGACACACATAGGCTCAAAATAAAGGGATGGAGGAAGATCTACCAAGCAAATGGAAAACAAAAAAAGGCAGTTGTTGCAATCCTAGTCTCTGATAAAACAGACTTTAAACCAACAAAGATCAAAAGAGACAAAGAAGGCCATTACATAATGGTAAAGGGATCAATTCAACAGGAAGAGCTAACTATCCTAAATATATATGCACCCAATACAGGAGCACGCAGATTCATAAAGCAAGTCCTTAGAGACCTACAAAGAGACATAGACTCCCACGCCATAACAATGGGAGACTTTAACACTCCACTGTCAACATTAGACAGATCAACAAGACAGAAAGTTAGCAAGGATATCCAGGAACTGAACTCAGCTCTGCACCAAGCAGACCTAATACACATCTCCAGAACTCTCCACCACAAATCAACAGAATATGCATGCTTCTGAACACCACATCACACTTATTCCAAAATTGACCTCATTGTTGGAAGTAAAGCACTCCTCAGCAAATGTAAAAGAACAGAAATTATAACAAACTGTCTCTCAGACCACAGTGCAAACAAACTAGAACTCAGGATTAAGAAACTCACTCAAAAACTGCGCAACTACATGGAAACTGAACAACCTGCTTCTGAGTGACTACTGGGTACGTAACAAAATGAAGGCAGAATTAAAGATGTTCTCTGAAACCAATGAGAACAAAGACACAACATACCAGAATCTCTGGGACACATTTAAAGCAGTGTGTGAGAGAAATTTATAGCACTAAATGCCCACAAGAGAAACAGGAAAGATCTAAAATTGACACCCTCACATCCCAATTAAAAGAACTATAGAAGCAAGAGCAAACACATTCAAAAGCTAGCAGAAGGCAAGAAATAACTAATATTGGAGCAGAACTGAAGGAAATAGAGACACAAAAAACCCTTCAAAAAATCAATGAATCCAGCAGCTGGTTTTCTTGAAAAGATCAACAAAATTGATAGACCACTAGCAAGACTAATAAGAAAAGAGAGAAGAATCAGATAGACGCAATAAAAAATGATAAAGGGGATATCACCACCAATCCCACAGAAATACAAACTACCATCAGAGAATGCTTTAAACACCTCTAACCAAGTAAACTAGAAAATCTAGAAGAAATGGATAAACTCCTCGACGCATACACCCTCCCAAGACTAAACTAGGAAGAAGCTGAATCCCTGAATAGACCAATAACAGGCTCTGAAATTGAGGCAATAATTAATAGCTTAGCAACAAAAAAAAGTCCAGGACCACATGGATTTACAGGCAAATTCTACCAGAGGTACAAGGAGCAGCTGGTACTATTCCTTCTGAAACTATTCCAATCAATAGAAAAAGAAGGAATCCTCCCTAACTCACTTTATGAGGCCAGCATCATCCTGATACCAAAGCCTGGCAGAGACACAACAAAAAAAGAGAATTTTAGACCAATATCCCTGATGAGCATCGATGCAAAAATCGTCAATAAAATACTGGCAAACTGAATCCAGCAGCCCATCAAAAAGCTTATCCACTGTGATCAAGTGGGCTTCATCTCTGGGAGTCAACGCTGGTTCAACATACGCAAATCAAGAAACGTAATCCAGCATATAAACAGAAACAATAACAAAAACCACGCGATTATCTCAATAGATGCAGAAAAGGCATTTGACAAAATTCAACAACCCTCCATGCTAAAAACTCTCAATAAATTAGGTATTGATGGGATGTATCTCAAAATAATAAGAGCTATCTACGAAAATCCCACAGCCAATATCATACTGAATGGGCAAAAACTGGAAACATTCCCTTTGAAAACTGCCACAGGACAGGGATGTCCTCTTTCACCACTCCTATTCAACATAGTGTTGGAAGTTCTGGCCAGGGCAATCAGGCAGGAGAAGGAAATAAAGGGCATTCAGTTAGGAAAAGAGGAAGTCAAATTGTCCCTGTTTGCAGATGACATGATTGTATATCTAGAAAACCCCATCGTCTCAGCCCAAAATCTCCTTAAGCTGATAAGCAACTTCAGCAAAGTCTCTGAATACAAAATCAATGTGCAAAAATCACAAGCATTCTTATACACCAATAACAGACAAACAGAGAGCCAAATCATGAGTGAACTCCCATTCACAATTGCTTCAAAGAGAATAAAATACCTAGGAATCCAACTTAAAAGGGACATGAAGGATCTCTTCACGGAGAACTACCAACCACTGCTCAATGAAAAAAAGAGGTTACAAACAAATGGAAGAACATTCCATGCTCATGGGTAGGAAGAATCAATATCGTGAAAATGGCCATACTGCCCAAGGTAATTTATAGATTCAATGCCATCCCCATCAAGCTACCAATGACTTTCTTCACAGAATTGGAAAAAACTACTTTAAAGTTCATATGGAACCAAAAAAGAGCCCGCATTGCCAAGTCAATCCTAAGCCGAAAGAACAAAACTGGAGGCATCACGCTACCTGACTTCAAACTATACTACAAGGCTACAGTAACCAAAACAGCATGGTACTGGTACCAAAACAGAGATATAGACCAATGGAACAGAACAAAGCCCTCAGAAATAATGCCGCATATCTACAAATATCTGATCTTTGACAAACCTGACAAAAACAAGAAATGGGGAAAGGATTCCCTATTTAATAAATGGTGCTGTGAAAACTGGCTAGCCATATGTAGAAAGCTAAAGCTGGATCCCTTCGTTACACCTTATACAAAAATTAATTGAAGATGGATTAAAGACTTAAATGTTAGATGTAAAACCATAAAAACCCTAGAAGAAAACTTAGGCAATACCATTCAGGACATAGACATGGGCAAGGACTTCATGTCTAAAATACCAAAAGCAATGGCAACAAAAGCCAAAATTGACAAATGGGATCTCATCAAACTAAAGAGCTTCTGCAGAGAAAAAGAAACTACCATCACGGTGAACAGTTAACCTACAGAATGGGAGAAAATTTTTGCAATCTACTCATCTGACAAAGAGCTAATATCCAGAATCTACAATGAACTCAAACAAGTTTACAAGAAAAAACAAAAAACCCCATCAACCAGTGGCCGAAGGATATGAACAGACACTTCTCAAAAAAAGACATTCATGCAGCCAAAAGACACATGAAAAAATGCTCATCATCATTGGCCATCAGAAAAATGCAAATCAAAACCACAATGAGATACCATCTCACACCAGTTAGAATGGCGATCAGTAAAAAGTCAGGAAACAACAGGTGCTGGAGAGGATGTGGAGAAATAGGAATACTTTTACACTGTTGGTGGGACTGTAAACTAGTTCAACCATTGTGGAAGTCAGTGTGGCGATTCCTCAGGGATCTAGAACTAGAAATACCATTTGACCCAGCCATCCCATTACTGGATATATATCTAAAGGATTATAAGTCATGCTGCTATAAAGACACATGTGCACGTATCTTTATTGTGGCACTATTCACAATAGCAAAGACTTGGCACATCCCCAAATGTCCAACAATGATAGACTGGATTAAGAAAATGTGGCACATATACACCATGGAATACTATGCAGCCATAAAACATGATGAGTTCTTGTCCTTTGTAGGGACATGGATGAAGCTGGGAAGCATCATTCTCCACATACTATCACAAGGACAAAAAACCAAACACTGCATGTTCTCACTCATAGGTGGGAATTGAACAATGAGAACACATGGACACAGGAAGGGGAACATCACATACCGGAGCCTGTTGTGGGGTGGGGGGAGGGTGGAGGGATAGCATTAGGAGATACACCTAATATTAAATGATGAGTTAATGGGTGCAGCCCACCAACATGGCACTTGTATACATATGTAACTAACCTGCACGTTGTGCACATGTACCCTAAAACTTAAAGTATAATAAAAAAAAAAAATTACATACATATTAAAAAAAAAAAAAAGATAGGAATATCAGGCCTCTGAGTCCAAGCATGCAGTATATATCCAGATGGCCTGAAGCAACTGAAGAATCACAAAAGCAGCACAAATTGCCGGTTCCTGCCTTAACTGATGACATTACCTTGTGAAATTCCTTCTCGTGGCTCAGAAGCTCCCCCAATGAGCACCTTGTGACCCCCACCCCTGCCCTCAAGAGAACAACCCCCTTTGACTGTAATTTTCCACTACCTACATAAATCCTATAAAACTGCCCCTCCCCTAACTCCCTTTGCTAACTGTCTTTCAGACTCAGCCCACCTGCACCCAGGTAATTAAAAAGCTTTATTGCTCACACAAAGCCTGTTGGTGGCCTCTTCACACAGATGTGTGTGACAGTAACTGTGGTTAATAAGAATGTATTGGTGTGCTGCACCCATTAACTTGTCATTTACATTAGGTATATCTCCTAATGCTATCCCTTCCCCCTCCTCCCACCCCACAGCAGGCCCCAGTGTGTGATGTTCCCCATCCTGTGTCCAAGTGTTCTCATTGTTCAATTCCTCTGTTAACTGCAAAGTCACAGGGGGAACAGCTGAGGGGCAGTCCAGTGGTCCTGTGCGGCTGCCCCAGAGGGGGCAGCGTGAGGAGGGATGGATAACTTGAGACTGCCAACTTGCATCCTCTCAAGCTAGACTAGAAGAATCTGATCATCAGGCATATGTACATAATAAACCCCACAACACCCTACAAAATGTACTTTGTCCTTTCAACAGAAAAACTCAAATTTGTGAGGTGTTGGGTTTTGAAATGATTAGTTTGTCGAACTGTCACAGATATAAAATATTTCAAGAAATTTTTGTGTGGAATAATTCCTGAAAAACAAAACAGTTTGAGACATTTTTCTTGGGAAGCTATTTTGAAGTTGCATTGAGCATCTCTACTGTTTAGAGGCTTTATTAAATGCAAAAAGTAATCACAAAAGTAATTCTGATCCAGGATTATATACAATGCCTTTTATATATCAACTGTCCGGTTATTGTATTCTGTTTTCCATTTAGGCTCCCCTTGCTCTTCATTGCATCCTGTAAAGAAATTGCATCATCTCTAAAACTTGCACAAAATCCTCAAAACAAAAATAGCCACAAGCAAATGGTGGTGTCCTAGTGCTAGACTCAGATATGAAGAGACCCCAAGAACTGGAAAGATTATTCTGTTCATCTCTCCTACCTCTAGTATATTTTTTAAAGTAAAAACAATCCTAAGCTCCCTGAAACTTAGAGGTATGCTGAAATTAAGATTGCTTCTTTCTAGATTTTCTGATAAATGCATCAAAGCTTAACTTTTTCCTTCTCTCTCTCTTAATCTCTTTCCCTTCCGTATTTGCTCTATTCTTGTCTCGAGAGTGACTGAGCATGTAGTTAGTTGACCTGTTGGATAATGTAGCCCTGGGGGTATTAACAAACCTTCTATATATTTCCTTGGAATAAGTAGGGAATTATTTCAGGTCAAAAGGAGTTACTTTCCAGGTCTTATTACACTAGAATTAACCAAAACCCTGTTTAGATCAATAGATATTAAGTAAAGAGTAATATAAATGTTTGCATTCTTATATATACTGACCACTGTTCTAAGTGTTTTACATGTATTACCATCGGGCAACTCCAAAGGGCTTTATTTTTAGTTTTCATTTTACAGAAGAAGAAACATGGGCAAAAAAATTAAGAAACTTATTCAAGGTCACAGTTGTAATAAGCAGCAAAATTGGACACTGGACTTCAGCAGTATGGCTTCAGGTTTTAATGCTGTATCACTGCTCTACTCAATAAAAATTAATAATAGCAAGCACTTTCATGGTGTTAGACACTACGCTATGTATAGGAGCATTGTAAATCTTCACAAAAGCTTTATTAGGTGTGCTCATTTTTCATTTACCTCTTCAGACACTTTTCACACTTCCATACTCTGTGCCTTAAGAGACTGATCTTTGGGACTGGAAATTTTGCTTTATGTTTTCTGGTTGTTTTTTTTTTGCCAATGAGAGTTCCCAGCGTGAGATCAGAAGGTGGAAGCAAAGTGAGGCCATAGTAGTTATTACCCTAATTCCTTCCCTTTTGGGGGCACTGCAGGTTGGCTGCATCCCTCTCTCAAAGACAATAGCACCCATTTATTTGGTTTTCTCCAAGTCTGTCTCTCTGGATTCTGGTAATAGCTTCTCTCTCTTACCCATTGGGTCTAGCGGTGTTAAAATCTCTTTGCTGTTCCTAGCTCAGGGGTGCTCCAATGACCTGCTCATAACTTTATAAATAATCTCTTCATTAAACTTTCCACAAAAACTCTGTGAGTTATTGTTTTCCTGCTGGTACTCAGACCCCCAAGGTATATTCTGTTGTTATCAGGACCTTATTTGACTTAGGAGGCACAAAGGGAAGTTAAGTAAAGGACACAAGGTAATTGGTAGAATTGGGATTAAAACCCCAGCAGTCACTATACTTTTCTGTCCCTCAGCTTCAGTAAATGCTGGACTTTCTACAAAAGGATAAATAACAGATAGTATACTGTAGCTAATGATAGTAATGCAAAACTTTATGGCATAGAAGCACTCTGGGGTAAATATAATAGTACATTCACATTTATTAAACATTTATCACAGTTTTTAAAGTGTCAAACACTTTGTTAGATTTGCAGGATAAATCACCAACAGAACAGTCTTGGTTTTAAGAAATTGTGGACAGTCCAAAGACTCACTTATTTACTCTCCAATGTTTTAGATTTGATTAGCAAGGAGTGATATAACAAGAAAGCCTTGGCATTCAATACACTTGTGCTGTTATTGCTCAAAATATATAACTTTAAAATTGTTTCTTGTGAATCATTAATGTTAATAAATGATTAGTATTATGTTTTCTTTTCATAGGAAGTAGAGATTCTTCTCTTTTATTATGTACATTTAACATGGCTCAATATAATCTAACTATAGAGTCTTACACAATTGAATGACTTTTAAAGTGCTACTTACACAATTGAATGAGTTTTAAAATGCTAATTGGGATTCTATTCAACAAATAGATTTTTTGGCTTTAATTCTATTTATTCTACAAATAGAATCCCAATTAATACATATGTGAATTCCTTACTAATCAAAATATTACCTTGGTGGGGAATCATTCCACTATAAACTTTTTAGAGAAAAGAGCCCTGAACTGGGAATAATAGTCCTGGATTCTGCTGCCAACTTTGACTTTAATTTGTGAGATCTGTTTTAAATAGTCTAGTGGTTCTGGGCTGCAGTTTTCTAATCTGTGTAATAATGAAGCTGGGCTAAGTGATCTTTTAACACTACGGTTCTACAATTATTTGATTAACTACTATTGTGTTTATCTCTAAAAAATGTTAAGAGATGCAAAGAAGTGAAGGAATACATCTAAGATAAAAATTGTATTCAGTGATACAATTGGATCAATTTCATTGACTCAGTTATATCAATACCAGTTGAGTTGCAGTGATATATGGGTCTCTTGATACCTGTTCTCTGACTGTAGTCCCTAGAAAAGAATGTATTAGTTAGAATAATGTTAGCTGCTATAATAAATAGACCCAAAATATATAGTAGCTCAAAAATAATAGGAATTTATTGATTCATGTGTGGCTCTTTTTTACTTAAGGACTCACGGATCTAGGCTCTGACATTTTCAAAACACGACTGTCAAGATCATTGTGGTTTATCCCCATCTCTGACAGCCAGAATGTAGAAAGAACAGAGAGAAACATATTCACAGTTGACATAGGTTATGTCTGGAAGTGGCACGTACCACTACTTCCATTCACAGTCCATTTGCCAGAACTCAATACATGGCCCCACCTAAATGCAAGGAAAGCTATGGAATATAGTATAGGTGTATACTCAAGAAAAAGAGAAGCACATGGATTTTAGTAAACCATTAGCAATCTTTGCGTTAGAATGGAAGTGACATATGCGATGACTTTTTTTTTTAATCTTCAGGGAAATTACCTTATTCTTTCTAGGTTGTCAGGTGTCATATTTTAATAAGTTGTTTCTGTAAATCCTATTCCCATCAGTTTTGTAATTTCTGTTTACAGCCATTGCTTTTCTTGAAGGCTTATATATTAGTTACTTCAATTAAAATAAAAAAGAGACAATGACCTAAGCAGGAGAGGAAGTATTTTTTCTTGTACATGATTCTGAAGGAGCCAGTAAAGAGAAAGAAAAGTAAAGGGAAAACAAATATGAAGGAACAAAAATATTTTTTAAAAAGAGGGGAAAATGATCTGGGTGGAGCAGTGGCACCCATAATGGTGCTCTGAAGTGCCATTCTTTCAGGAGAAATGAGTCAAGAGTCAGTCATAAGATTATGACTGGAGTGGGATGTGCTGCCTTCAAGAGTATCCCTGGCAAAGGAGATCTGAAAACTATGGCTTTTGTGGTTTGCTTCTTGTTTCTTGCTAGGAAATAAATGGAACCACAAGCATACCAGTGGATCCTCTTTTCCCCTCAGTCTTCTTCACTCCCAACATTTGTTGCAGGCTCTCCTGCTGCGTTGCTCTCCCCAGCTATAAAATACTGAGAATGCCTTGGGGTAGCATGTTTTCCATCCAAAATTATGATTCATGAATTCTCTTTGTTATAAACTAACCTGCAGAATGGGGAAGGAAAGAAGAAAAAGGCAGGAGAAACATATTTTTGGCTTTAATTCTGAGACTTGGGTTGTGAGGCATTCCAAGAACTCCACTGAAATTTGACTTATCATAATAGCATTTTCAAAAATATAAACAAGAACACAACAAATCAAAATATGAGAAAGGTGACTGTTCCAGTGAAACTCAGAGGATGAGTGAGACAGACGAAGTTAACTCGAGAATACAGTTTAATTGTTTAACTTATGAACAGTCATTTATGTAGTACATGTCTAATTATGTCCTTTGGGGAGGCAAGAATCATATCCTATGAAGGCTGGCTCTGATATTGTTTGCCTACACAGCATGGTATTAGTCCAGCCAATTTCTGTATTTGGTAACACTTGTAAGTTTATTTATTCATTCAGACATATGAGAAGAAGGATGATCCAAGTTACATGAAAGAAAGGGCATTTCATTACTAAATGGGAGGCCTGTGTTTTAGTACTGGCTTCTTATGTTATTATGTGACATTAAGCAAATTATTTAGCCTCTCTAGGGCAAGGTTTCCTCATTAGTAAAATATGTTGCTGTAGTTGATAATCTTTAAGGGTTCATTCAATGTTGACATTCTGCAACTGTTGGTTATCAACAAATATATATCTGGTTTAATAAGTTTTCCTTCAATATTCAACAAATACATGTTGAAATGAATGCATTCAGAATATTATTGTGCTTACTGTGGGAATTCATAAATTATTAAGGTATGGTTCTTGCTCATAAGATGCTTATAGGAGAGTAGGAGATATAAGACATTTATTTAAAAACTGCAATATATAATAGAGTGTTAAATGCTACTTACAAATTCACTTCTTATATGGTGAGAATTTACCTGGGGAAATTTCTGTCTCCATTTTCTTCTCCTTCCAGGCCAGATTATCTTTCCAAAAGTTCAGGTGAGAGGTAGGGTGATGGGAGAGAATGCGCAGATCCTCCTGAGACTATAGCCCTGATTAAGGCAGCATGGATATATGGGAGCCCCTATCCTTGAGACACAGCTAATGTACTTCAATATCAAAAGAGGTAAAACTAAGCTCTGGTTTCTTTATTTAATGCATCATCTGAAAAAAGCAAGTTTCCAGTAACCAAAGTGTATAAGAATTATTTCTCACTAGAAAATAACTCTGCCCTTATATGCAAGAGAAAGAAGAAGATAAACTATTTTCCTTTTTATGTGTGGCCCAATATACAGACTATGTGATTTCAGAATGAGGAACACCAGATTTTGAACCTGGACACTGTTTCTTCAACCTTAAGCCAATTGTGTAAATTCCCTTTATATAAATGTAGAGGTAGCTGTACTTGCCTCACAGACTTGTACAGTTTAAAAATAAATGGCACTCAATAAATGTTTGTTTTCTTCTTTCATAGTCAAATAAATGAACAATAATTATTTATTTACCTAACATATATGTTTAGTCATCTGTTTTCCATTGAGGAAGTTACCTTCATTGCCACGTTGACTGAAACTTAGATATTTTTTATTTTTTAGAAGATATATTGGATGAAAGTTCAAAAGTTTATGTAAATAGAACCCATTAGCAGGAAGAGTGAGGCTTCTGACGGTTTTTTTTTTTTTTTTTTTAAGATACAGGGTGTCATTCTCACCTAGGGGATGGAGTGCAGCAGCACAATCATACCTCACTGCAGCCTTGAACTCCTGGGCTTAAGCAATCTTCCTGCCACAGCCTCTCAAGTAGCCAGGACTACAGGCATGCACCACCATGCCTGGCTAATTGTTTACTTTTTTGTAGATACGGGTTCTCGCTATGTTGCCCATCATGGTTCTGACTCATTTTATTCTTACTCTTCTTTTTTCTTCCTTTTCTTTTTCCAGTAGATGCCCAGAATGTAAGGGATTTTGGTTGTGATTCATTATCTCTCAGGTGCTATGTCTAAGATAAAAGGTCAGTTTTTGTTTTTATTCTACACAGATTCCTCCCAATAACATTAGCTGAGCAAGGCAAGAGCAACTAGTCTTTAAACATTGATGTCATGGGACAGTGAATGTTTAAACCAAGCAAAACTTCTCTCCCTCACATCTGTGTTCCTCCTTGTTATTCTCTTCTTCCTTAATAACTCTTGCAAAAGCCAGATTGTGTATCTTCTCACACTTGACTCTGAAAAGATATCTACACTCTTGTTTTGTTGACATCTAATGGAGAATTCCATTATATAAGAAAGAACCATCTGGATCATGAGAACATGGCCTATACCACACTCACTCTATCAGTTTATCATAGTTAGCATGATAGATACCAAAGGAGGTTATAGCAGCTCCTTCCTTAGAGATATTTAACTTTGTTATCATTAGGAACCATCAGACTTGGGTTCAGAAGATGGGACTATATGACATCTGGAGGCTTTTTCAATGCTGTTAACTCTATTTCCCATATGTTGGTGTTGTGGTTTGCAGATACTGCAATCAGGAGCAGCATGCAAACAATAAGGGATTCAAATTCCTGTTGTGACCTGTATTGCCACATCTTAACTCATGCACCTTTTCTGGAAACACATAGAAAAGAGACAAATTGGGTGTGCAGCAAATAACAGCAAAGTCAGTGGGAGTAGATAAGTGGTATACAAAATGCCTTACTCTTGTAAAGCACTGAGATAAGTCTCCATACAGGCTCACTTTTTCAAATAGTTTGAAGTAATTGCTCTCATAGTTACACCATTTCAAGGTGGAAAATTATCTTCCCAGGAAGCGCACACAATAGCAGTGAGAAGATACATGGTTTTTGTTCAGTGGGGTTTAAAATAAACTATGTTTATAAATTTGCGTTGAAGTTCATATTATATTTCAGTGTCCTGGTCAGTCTTAACAAACTACAAAGTTAAAAATGCATAAGGCAGCTGGACAAACAAAATTAGATTCAATAAACAAAGCCAGATTAAATGAAGCAGTTGGTTCAGGATTCTGTATTGGGCAGTGGTTGGCGGTGTGGTGAGGAGAGCACCAATCAATTTAATATCAGCAATTAAAACATGTTTGAGATGGAGGAAATATTCAATTGAATTAATATATCAATTGAACATACTTTTTAGGTTGTAAAGTGCGAATATTTATTCTTTGGAATATTATCTCTTTAAAGTGCAAACACAAAAAGGTTTTAGAAGACCCGTAAGACAAAGCATACTGTTGTGAAAAATGATTAATTGCTGCATTAGCTACCTAGCTGTTAAATTTTGGGCAAGTTCCCAAGGCTTTGCCAAGATAATGTTTCTTCTAGATTTTAGTTTCTTCATCTGCGAAGTAAGAGGTTGGAATAGATGATTTCTAAGGTCTATCTATCTCTTTTATAAGGTCGTATGATTATCTAACAATTGATGAATTCAACATTCACTATGGATTGAGGGCTATGATGAACCAGAGTTACCCTGGGTGCTGTGGACAGAGGGGTACATAAGGAAGTGACCCTGTCCAGGGGTCCGGAATTTCTATCTCCGGCATGTCTGCACATCCTAAAGAGCTTGTTTAGGATTATAGTATCTCCTTTTTTTCATTAACATCCTAAGATCCACATGGAGTGTGTTACTAGAGGTGTCTCTGTATACATGAAGTTGGTCATGAATTACTGAATGGGAAAGGAGAGCATTAGTAATATTAGCAATATTGCTATTAGAAGTGGAATGCTCTAATGGAATGCTAACTATAGGGACATCTATTTTCTTGGTGTTTAGGACACAAAAGTAAGCACCAGGAAGATGAAGAAGAGCAATTACTTCAGTTAAGAGGAATGAACATGGGGAGGGAAAAAATTTATAAAGATGGGCTAGGAAGATTAGGGACATTTTAGTGGGGGCACATGCTTAAATCAGTGAAATTGTAATGGGTGTGAGTTAGGTAGACAGTGACAGGTTTACTACATTTGTGCATTTCATTGTATTAAAAGTGGGGAACCCCCGGGAAGAGTGAAAAAGAGAAACTTTAGGGAAAAAAGAGTATTTCCATGAATATAGCAGTAAGGTTTTAGGGGAAAAAGTGTTGAATGAAATACATGAACGGTTTTAAATAAGTTAATATGTAACAAGTAAATAGGTTAGTAAGGAAAGTTTGAATAATTAAAGTGCATTTCAAAGAATATAACTTTGTTTTAGGAGTGAAGGTTTTGTTACAGCTAAGCTGTGTTGGTTGTAGGCCTGATTCATGCTCTCTTGTTATGAACTGGCTTTCATTGTCTGGTTTACTGTATTTTGTATTCCAATATCTACTCTATGTTACATTGTGTGATGATATGCTCTTCCTTTAAGCATGTTTTTAAATGATGAGCATAATGAACTGGGGTTAGGTGTCTAAGGAATAAGTGCCTAAGTTTTCCAAATACTTGGTTATAGAATTTTCTCATGGTTTGAAGTATAGCTCAACAATTTGGCTGAGGATTGCAGAATTGTTAATTGTCTGCTGAACTTCACATTTTATCAATAAACAAATCGAGAGCTCATGACAAAAAGTTTTAATTTATCTTAACATAATCATTCACCATGAAAATTTGCTAAAAGTGTGCACCTCTCTAGGTTATGATGTAGGAGTTTCCAGCTTTGAAAAAACTCTATAAATAAAATTCTGGATAGAGGAGATAAATCAGAGTATAATTATTCTCAGTGAGAGTAAGACCTTTCATTTTTATAAAAAAATTATAGAATTATATTTATGTTATATATGTATAACAAATTAAATATAAAAACAAACAAATTTCAAAATTATATTTATATTTAATTGGTTATATATAACAAATATAATTCTATAATTATATAGAATTATAAAACATAAAATAATATACAAAATATTATATAAAATATATGTATTATTTATTTATATATTTATGTATAATATATTCATATATATTTATGTATAATATTTATATATCATAAAATACTATATAAAATATAAAAATAGTATAAAAATAACATAAAAATAATTCCATAATTATTTTTATATTGGTTTTATATGTATAAAGATTTGCAAATCAAAAATCAAAATTAGTTATGGCTATGGAAGGCCATATTCATTATATGTGTGGCATAATATGTGCTCCAAAGAATTTTTCATTTGGTAAAGAATTATATAGTAAGTTGCCATTATCTAGTTTATTATTAGTTTATGATGCATGTATATTCAAGGTGTGGTGGTTTTAAAATATGTCCACAAATTCTTTGTCACATTTCCCATTGAGAAGTGGCATCTATGTCCCCTTCCCTTAGAACTGGATGGACCTTTGTCACTGCTTCAACTAATGGAGTATGAAACTGCTACGTTGCTTGCTGGAATACTTATTCTTAAAGCCATTAACTGCCAGGTCAGTGCTCTTGACTGCCTTGAAGCCACCATCCTATGAAGAAACTTAAACTAATCCGTGTGGAAAAACCACATGGAAACACTGTGAGACTCCATGAAGATGGAGATGATCATTTAGTCCCTAGACTCCTGCCTCCTGCTGTTCTGACTTCAGTCACCATCTGACTGCAACTACCTAACAGATTCTGAGCCATAGCTCAGCCAAGCCCTTCCTGAAACACTGAATCAAAGAAATGGAGAGAGATAATAAAATGGTGGTTGTTGCTTTAAGCCACTAAATTTTGGAGTAATTTGTTATGCATTAATAGTAGCTGAAAAATAAGGAAACTGAGAGGCCTGCTCAAGGCCTCAGTTTTTTTAAAAATATACTTTAAGTTATAGGGTACATGTGTACAACATGCAGGATTGTTATGTATGTATACATGTGCCATGTTGGTGTGCTGCACTCATTAACTCGAAATTTACATTAGGTATATCTCCTAATGCTATACCTCCGCCCTCCCCCAACCCCACAACAGGCCCCAGTGTGTGATGTTCCCCTTCTTGTGTCCAAGTGTTCTCATTGTTCAATTCCCACCTAGGAGTGAGAACATGCAGTGTTTGTTTTTTTGTCCTTGGGATAGTTTGCGGAGAATGATGGTTTCCAGCTTCATCCATGTCCATGCAAAGGACATGAACTCAACTTTTTTATGGCTGCATAGTATTCCATGGTGTATATGTGCCACATTTAATCCAGTCTATCATTGATGGACATTTGGGTTGGTTCCAAGTCTTTGCTATTGTGAATAGTGCCACAATAAACATACATGTGCATGTGTCTTTATAGCAGCATGATTTATAATCCTTTGGGTATATACCCAGTAATGGGATGGCTAGGTCAAATGGTATTTCTAGTTCTAGATCCCTGAGGAATCGCCACACTGACTTCCACAATGATTGAACTAGTTTACAGTCCCACCAACAGTGTAAAAGTATTCCTATTTCTCCACATCCTCTCCAGCACCTGTTGTTTCCTGACTTTTTACTGATCGCCATTCTAACTGGTGTGAGATGGTATCTCATTGTGGTTTTGATATGCATTTTTCTGATGGCCAGTGATGATGAGCATTTTTTCATGTGTCTTTCAGCTGCATAAATGTCTTCTTTTGAGAAGTGTCTGTTCATATCCTTCGGCCACTGGTTGATGGGGTTGTTTGTTTTTTTCTTGTAAATTTGTTTGAGTTCTTTGTAGATTCTGGATATTAGCTCTTTGTCAGATGAGTAGATTGCAAAAATTTTCTCCCATTCTGTAGGTTAACTGTTCACTGTGATGGTAGTTTCTTTTGCTGTGCAGAAGCTCTTTAGTTTGATGAGATCCCGTTTGTCAATTTTGGCTTTTGTTGCCATTGCTTTTGGTATTTTAGATATGAAGTCCTTGCCCATGTCTGTGTCCTGAATGGTATTGCCTAGGTTTTCTTCTAGGGTTTTTATGGTTTTAGATCTAACATGTAAGTATTTAATCCATCTTGAATTAATTTTTGTATAAGGTGTAAGGAAGGGATCCAGTTTTAGCTTTCCACATATGGCTAGCCAGTTTTCCCAGCACCATTTATTAAATAGGGAATCCTTTCCCCATTTCTTGTTTTTGTCAGGTTTGTCAAAGATCAGATGGTTGTAGATGTGTGGTATTATTTCTGAGGGCTCTGTTCTGTTCCATTGGTCTATATCTCTGTTTTGGTACCAGTACCATGCTGTTTTCATTACTGTAGCCTTGTAGTATAGTTTGAAGTCAGGTAGCGTGATGCCTCCAGCTTTGTTCTTTTGGTTTAGGATTGTCTTGGCAATGTGGGCTTCTTTTTGGTTCCATATGAACTTTAAAGTAGTTTTTTCCAATTCTGCGAAGAAAGTCATTGGTAGCTTGATGGGGATGGCATTGAGTCTATAAATTACCTTGGGCAGTATGGCCATTTTCACAATATTGATTCTTCCTATCCATGAGCGTGGAATGTTCTTCCATTTGTTTGTGTCGTCTTTTATTTTGTTGAGCAGTGGTTTGTAGTTCTCCTCGAAGACGTCCTTCACATCCCTTGTAAGTTGGATTCCTAGGTATTTTATTCTCTTAGAAGCAATTGTGAATGGGAGTTCACTCATAATTTGGCTCTCTGTTTGTCTGTTATTGGTGTGTAAGACTGCTTGTGATTTTTGCACATTGATTTTGTATTCAGAGACTTTGCTGAAGTTGCTTATCAGCTTAAGGAGATTTTGGGCTGAGACGATGGGGTTTTCTAAATATACAATCAGGTCGTCTGCAAACAGGGACAATTTGACTTTCTCTTTTCCTAGTTGAATACCCTTTATTTCTTTCTCCTGCCTGATTGCCCTGGCCAGAACTTCCAACACTATGTTGAATAGGAGTGGTGAGAGAGGGCATCCCTGTCTTGTGCCAGTTTTCAAAGGGAATGCTTCCAGTTTTTGCTCATTCAGTGTGATATTAGCTGTGGGATTGTCATAAATAGCTCTTATTATTTTGAGGTACGTCCCATCGATACCTAATTTATTGAGAGTTTTTAGCATAAAGTGTTGCTGAATTTTCTCAAAGGCCTTTTCTGCCTCTATTGAGATAATCATGTGTTTTTTGTCTTTGGTTCTGTTTATATGCTGGATTATGTTTATTGATTTGCATAGGTTGAACCAGCCTTGCATCACAGGGAAGAAGCCCACTTGATCACAGTGGATAAGCTTTTTGATGTGCTGCTGGATTCAGTTTGCCAGTACTTTATTGAGGATTTTTGCATTGATGTTCATCAGGGATATTGGTCTAAAATTCTCTTTTTTTGTTTTGTCTCTGCCAGGCTTTGGTATCAGGATGATGCTGGCCTCATAAAATGAGTTAGGGAGGATTCCTTCTTTTTCTATTGATTGGAATAGTTTCAGAAGGAATGGTACCAGCTGCTCCTTGTGCCTCTGGTAGAATTCGGCTGTAAATCCATCTGGTCCTGGACTTTTTTTTGTTGGTAAGCTATTAATTATTGCCTCAACTTCAGAGCCTGTTATTGGTCTATTCAGGGATTCAACTTTCTCCTGGTTTAGCCTTGGGAGGGTGTGTGTGTTTGGGAATTTATCCGTATCTTCTTGATTTTCTAGTTTATTTGCATAGTGGTGTTTATAGTATCCTATGATGGTAGTTTGTATTTTTGTGGGATTGGTGGTGATATCCCCTTTATCATTTTTTATTGCGTCTATTTGATTCTTCTCTCTTTTCTTCTTTATTAGTCTTGCTAGCAGTCTATCAATTTTGTTGATCTTTTCAAAAAACCAGCTGCTGGATTCATTGATTTTTTGAAGGGATTTTTGTGTCTCTATCTCCTTCATTTCTGCTCTGATCTTAGTTATTTCTTGCCTTCTGCCAGCTTTTGAATGTGTTTGCTCTTGCTTCTCTAGTTCTTTTAATTGTGATGTTAGGGTGTCAATTTTAGATCTTTCCTGCTTTCTCTTGTGGGCATTTAGTGCTATAAATTTCTCTCACACACTGCTTTAAATGTGTCCCAGAGATTCTGGTATGTTGTATCTTTGTTCTCATTGGTTTCAAAGAACATCTTTATTTCTGCCTTCATTTTGTTATGTACCCAGTAGTCATTCAGAAGCAGGTTGTTCAGTTTCCATGTAGTTGAGCAGTTTTGAGTGAGTTTCTTAATCCTGAGTTCTGGTTCGATTGCACTGTGGTCTGAGAGACAGTTTGTTATAATTTCTTTTCTTTTACATTTGCTGAGGAGTGCTTTACTTCCAACTATGAGGTCAATTTTGGAATACGTGCGATGTGGTGCTGAGAAGAATGTATATTCTGTTGATTTGTGGTGGAGAGTTCTGGAGATGTGTATTAGGTCTGCTTGGTGCAGAGCTGAGTTCAGTTCCTGGATATCGTTGTTAACTTTCTGTCTCGTTGATCTATCTAATGTTGACAGTGGGGTGTTAAATTCTCCCATTATTGTTGTGTTGGAGTCTAAGTCTCTTTGTAGGTCTCTAAGGACTTGCTTTATGAATCAGGGTGCTCCTGTATTGGATGCACATATTTTTATGATAGTTAGCTCTTCTTGTTGAATTGACTGACCCCTTTACCATTATGTAATGGCATTCTTTGTCTCTTTTGATCTTTGTTGGTTTAAAGTCTGTTTTATCAGAGACTAGGATTGCAACCCCTGCCTTTTTTTGTTTTCCATGTGGTTGGTAGGTCTTCATCCATCCCTTTATTTTGAGCCTATGTGTGTCTCTGCGCATGAGATAGGTCTTCTGAATACAGCACACTGATGGGTCTTGACTCTTTATCCAATTTTCCAGTCTGTGTCTTTTAATTGGAGAATTTAGCCCTTTTACACTTAAGGTTAATATTGTTATGTGTGAATTTGATCCTGTCATTATGATGTTAGCTGGTTATTTTGCTTGTTAGTTGATGCAGTTTCTTCCTAGCATCAATGGTCTTTACAATTTGGCATGTTTTTCCAGTGGCTGGTACCGGTTGTTCCTTTCCATGTTTAGTGCTTCCTTCAGGAGCTCTTGTGGGCAGACCTGGTAGTGATAAAATCTCTCAGTATTTGCTTGCATATAAAGGATTTTATTTCTCTTTCACTTATGAAGTTTGTTTGGTTGGATATGAAATTCTGGGTTGAAAATTCTTTTCTTTAAGAATGTTGAATATTGGCCCCCACTGTCTTCTGGCTTGTAGGGTTTCTGCTGAGAGATGTGCTGTTAGTCTGATGGGCTTCCCTTTGTGGGTAAACCAACCTTTCTCTCTGGCTGTCCTTAACATTTTTTCCTTCATTTCAACTTTGGTAAATCTGACAATTATGTGTCTTGGAGTTGCTCTTCTCGAGGAGTATCTTTGTGGGTTTCTCTCTTTTCCTGAATTTGAATGTTGGCCAGCCTTGCTAGATTGGAGAAGTTCTCCTGGATAATATCCTGCAGAGTGTTTTCCAACTTGGTTCCATTCTCCCCATCACTTTCAGGTACACCAGTTAGAGATAGATTTGGTCTTTTCACATAGTCCCATATTTGTTGGAGGGTTTTTTTGTTTCTTATTACTCTTTTTTCTCTAAACTTTTCTTCTCACTTCATTTCACTCATTTGATGTTCAATCACTGATACCCTTTCTTCCAGTAGATCGAATCGGCTACTGGAGCTTGTGCATTCATCACATTGTTCTCGTGCCATGGTTTTCAGCTCCATCAGGTCATTTAAGGACTTCTCTACACTGTTTATTCTAGTTAGCCATTTGTCTAATCTTTTTTCAAGGTTTTTAGCTTTTTGTGATGGGTTCGAACTTCCTCCTTTAGCTCAGAAAAGTTTGATTGTCTGAAGCCTTCTTCTCTCAACTCGTCAAAGTCATTCTCTGTCAGCTTTGTTCTGTTGCTCTTGAGGAGCTGCATTCCTTTGGAGGGGGCTAGGTGCTCAGATTTTTAGAATTTTCAGCTTTCCTGCTCGGTTTATTTTTTTCCATCTTTGTGGTTTTATCTACCTTTGGTCTTTGATGATGGTGACATACAGATGGGGTTTTAGTGTGGATGTCCTTTCTTTTTGTTAGTTTTCTTCTAATAGTCAGGACCCTCAGCTGCAGGTCTGTTGGAGTTTGCTGGAGGTCCACTCCAGACCCTGTTTGCCTGGGTATCGGCAGTGGAGGCTGCAGAACCATGAATATTGCTGAACAGCAAATGTTGCTGCCTGATCGTTCCTCTGGAAGCTCCGTCTCAGAGGGTTACCTGGCCACGTGAGGTGTCTGTCTGCCCCTACTGGGGGGGTGCCTCCCAGTTAGGCTACTCAGGGGTCAGGGACCCACTTGAGGAGGCAGTCTGTCTATTCTCAGATCTCAAACTCTGTGCTCGGAGAACCACTACTGTCTTCAAAGCAGTCAGATAGGGACATTTAAGTCTGCAGAGGTTTCTGCTGCCTTTTGTTCAGCTATGCCCTGCCCCCAGAGGTGGATTCTACAGAGGCAGGCAGGCCTCCTTGAGCTGCGGTTGGCTCTACCCAGTTCAAGCTTCCTGGTGGCTTTGTTTACCTACTCAATCCTCAGCAATGGTGGGCGCCCCTCCCCCAGCCTCGCTGCTGCCTTGCAATTCGATCTCAGACTGCTGTGCTAGCAATGAGTGAGGCTCCATGGGCGTGGGAACCTCTGAGCCAAGCACGGGATATAATCTCCTGGTGTGCCATTTGCTAAGACCATTGGAAAAGCACAGTATTAGGGAGGGAGTGACCCAATTTTCCAGGTGCCTTCTGTCACAGCTTACCTTGGCTAGGAAAGGGAATTCGCTGACCCCTTGTGCTTCCCAGGTGAGGCAATGCCTTGTCCTACTTTGGCTCATGCTCGGTGGGCTGCACCCACTGTCCTGCACCCACTGTCCAACAAGCCCCAGTGAGATGAACCCGGTACCTCAGTTGGAAATGCAGAAATCACCTGTCTTCTGCGTCACTCATGCTGGGAGCTGTAGACTGGAGCTGTTCCTATTCGGGCATCTTGGAATCCTCAAGACCTCAGTTTTAAAAGCAGTTGAAAAAAATTTCTTCAGGTACCTGAGATAAGATAGTTATTGTAATTGAGTGTGAAACTGAACTCTCTGCTAGTTGACAAAGAGGGAAATAAGATGGATTTTACAAATTTGTCATTGTCTAGTAAGTAGAAGTTATGTATTTGTGAATACCTGCCTTTCTATGGCACAGAATTCTGAAAGAAGTTTACAGTTTGGAAACTTATTTGATCTAATTAACCAATGAACAAGCTCATTAATTGTAAGTTTTCATGAAAGGTCTTCAAATGGTTGCTTTTTACATGGGTTGGTTGATACGGTTTGGATCTGTGTCCCTACCCAGATCTCATGTTCAGTTGTAATCCTCAATGTTCGAGGAAACGCCAGATGGGAGGTAATTGGACTTTGGGGGTGGTTTCTAATGATTTAATACCATCCCTGTGAGTGCTGCTCTCATGATCGTGAGTGTATTCTTATGATATATTGTTGTTTAAAAGTGTGGGGCACATTCTTCCTGTCTCTCTTCCTCCTGCTTCAGCCATGTAAGATGTGCCTGCTTCCCCTTTATCTTCACCATGATTGAGTTTCCTGAGGTGTCCCTGGATGCTGAGAAGAATCCAACATCATACTTCCTGTGCAACCTGTGAAACCATGAGCCAATTAAACCTGTTTTCTTTATAAATTACCCAGTCTCAGGTATTTCTTTATAGCAGTGTGAGAACAGCCTAATGCATAAAATTGGTACCACAGAGTGGGGCATTGCTGTAGAGATACCTGAAAATGTGGAAGCAGCTTTGGAACTGGGTAATGGGCAGAGGGTGGAGGAGCGTGCAGGGCTCAGAAGACAGGAAGATGTGGGAAAGTTTGGAACTTCCTAGAGACTTGTTAAATTGTTGTGACCAAAATGCTGATAGTGATATGGACAATGAAGTCCAGACTTAGGAGGTTTCAGGTGGAGATGAGGAACTTATTGGGAACTGGAGCAAAGGTCACTTTTGTTATGTATTATGAAAGAGACTGGCTGCATTGTGCCCCTGCTCTAGGTATCTTTGGAACTTTGAAGTTGAGAGTGATGATTTAGGTATCTAGCAGAAGAAATTTCTAAGCAGCAAATAGTTCAAGATATGGCCTGGCTGCTTCTAATAGCATATGTTCATATGTACAAGCAAAAAAATGAACTGAAACTTGAAATTATATTTAAAAGGGAAGCAGAGCATAAAAATTTGGCAAATTTGCAGCCTGGCCATGTGGTGGGAAAGGAAAGCCCACCTTCAGGGGAGGAATTCAAGGAGGTTGCAGAAATTTGCATAACTAAAAGGAAGGCATTTTGGAGAGATATGAGGCAGCCCCTCCCATCACAGGCCCAGAGGCCTAGGAGGAAAGAATGGTTTTGCAGCTAAAGACACTGGTCCCTGCATCCCAGCTGCTCCAGGTCCAGCCATGGCTTAAGGGGGCCCATGTAAAGTTTGGACAGCTGTTTCACAGGGTGCAAGCTATAAGCCTTGGAGGCTTCCACATGGTGTTAAGCCTGAGGCTGCAAACAATGTAACAGTTGAGGCCTAGGAGCTGATGCCTAGATTTCAGAGAATGTATGGAAAGGCTAGGACATCCAGGCAGAATCCTGCTACAGGGTGAAGGCTGATACAGGGTGAAGCCCTCATGAAGAACCTTTACTAGGGCAGTGCAGAGGAGAAATGTGGGGTTGGAATCCCCACACATAGTCCCTACTGGGGCACTGCCTAGTAGAGCTGTGAGAATAGGGCCCCTATCCTCCAGAGCCCAGAATGATAGATCCACTGACAACTTGCACTGTGTGCCTGGAAAAGCTGCAAGCACTCAATGCCAACTTGTGAAAACAGCCATGATGTCTGTACCCTGAAAAGCCTCACGGATGGAGTTGTCTAAGGCCTTGGGAGACCACCCCTTGCAGAAGTGTGCCCTAAGTGTGAGGTATAAAATGATAAGAGATTATTTTGGAGCTTTAAGATTTAATGACTGCCCTTCAGTGGTTCAGACTTGTGTGGGGCCTGTAGCCCCTTTCTTTTGGCCATTTCCCTTACCCTGTGCCTGTAATCTCATAGTATCTTGGAAATAACTAACTTGTTTTTGATTTTACAGGCTCAGAGGTGGAAGGGACTAACCTTGTCTCAGATGAGACTTTGGACTTTTGAGTTAATTCTGGAATAGTTAAGACATTGAGGGACTGTTGGGAAAGCATGATTGTATTTTGCAATATGAGAAGGACATGAGGTTTGGGAGGGGCCAGAGGCAGAATGATATGGTTTGGATTTCTCTCTCCACCCAAATCTCATGTTCAATTGTAATACTCAGTGTTAGAGGAAGGGGTCTGGTGGGAGGTGATTGGATTTTTGAATGGTTAACACCACCCCTCTGTGTGCTATTCTTATGATAGTGAGTGAGTTATCATGAGATCTGGTTGTTTACAAGTGTGTGGCATCTCCTCCTTCTCTCTCATCCTCCTGCTCAGGCCATGTAAGACGTGCTGCTTCTCCTTTACCTTCCACCCTGATTTCACATTTTCTGTGATCTCCCCAGAAGCTGTGCAGATACCAGTGTCATGTTTCCTGTACAGCCTGTGGAACCATGAGCCAATTAAACCTCTTTTTTTATAAATTAGCCAGTCTCAGATATTTCTTTATAGCGGTGTAAGAATGGCCTAATACGTTGGTTGACTTAATTACTGGCTACATGGATATGGTCTTAGGAAAATGGAGAATTTTCAGCTGACTGAAACTTCAAGTTTTGAAAAGTGTTTACTTTATTATATTATCAATTAAAGAGAAAGAAAAACCTTAATCTTTATATTCTTTATTAATAAACATTTGCTTTTGGCTTCTGAGAACCAACTATAAAACCAAATAGGTGTTTTATTTTTATGGTGTTATAGGCTGTTATGTTTAACAGCATAAGGGTTGGTTTAGCAAGTCAAGTATGTTAGAACTCAGGTCTCTGTGATTCTTTGGGCTTTATTTCTGTAGTTGCAAGCTGGCTGCTGCAGCTCAGCCATTAAATCCATGTTCCAGGTGGGAATAAGGAAGAAATGTAGGAAAGGGGTGGTACCTATATTAGTGAAGCAAAGCTTTCTCAGAAATCCTTAACTCAGGTTTCCCAGGAACACTGGCTAACTCTTGTTGGCAGAACTAACTCTCTCACAAGGGTATTCCTAGCTGCAAGGGAAGTTGGGTGATGTAATTTATTTTTTAAAGTTGGGCACCTTGCTATCTCTTCCTCTCCACCCTCTAAATAGGGATTATCTTGGAAAGGAGGAAGGGAAGTGTGGATATTGGGAAGGGAACTAGTCATATATGCCAATATTTAATTAGTGAGAATGTTTATAACTTTTTAAATGTCATATTACCTAGTCATTGAAACTATTGTGTCTTTGATTTCACTGGTGTTATTTCACATATAAATGCTTTTGATTCCTTGCTTGTGGTATTCTCTAAAATTTTTTTTTTTAAGAGATGGGATTTTGCCATGTTGCCCAAGCTGGCCTTGAACTACTGGGCTCAAGCAATCCTCCCACCTCAGCTTTCCCAAGTAGTTGAGATTATAGGTGCTTTCCGCTGTGACAGGTCTCTGTTCAGGCTGCATAGATGGAAATAAACATGTACCATATCTTTTTATTTGAAGAATCCTTTAGAGACTTAAGCCCAAGACAGAACAATTTACTTATCTACCTCTGTTTACCTACATATATATTTTTATTATGGAAAAATTTAAATATTGGTTGTAATATTGGCAATATACAATGAATATTCATAAAGTTTTCCTAAATATTCTAATAGTGAAAATGGTTCTTAATAAATAATGACTGTCAAATGAGTTCTGCTATACTGCCCATCAATGAGTCTGGCTATTGGTATATAATTCCCGTGGGAGCTGACCAGGCACTTTTGGCATCTATTCATGAAAGGTTTTCTTGATACTAGATAACTAACATAAAATATTAGAAATAATTATGAATCCTATTCATTAACAAAAATATTATTATTCAAGAGAAAACATTTTTATGACAGGAAGGAACTATGAAAATTTAGCTTGATGTAAAAATATAGATAATTGAAATAGCAGTTTGGCATCTATACTTTTTCAAAGCTTATATTGTACTTATGCATGTTTCTAGCAAGCCCCTTGGCTAATTTGTGAAATTGGTATTCAGTTACTAACATTTTCTTTCTTTCTTTTTCTTTCTTTCCTTCTTTCCTTCTTTCCTTCTTTCCTTCCTCCCTTCCTTCCTTCCTTCCTTCCTTCTTTCCTTCCTTCCTTCTTTCTCTTTCATGGAGTTTCACTCTTGTTGCCCAGGCTGAAGTGCAATCTCAGCTCACTGCAATCTCTGTGTCTCGGGTTCAAGTGATTCTCTTGCCTCAGCCTCCCAAGTAGTTGGGATTACAGGCATCTGCCACAATGCCTGTCTAATTTTTTGTATTTTTAGTAGAGATGAGGTTTCACCATGTTGGCCAAGCTGGTCTCGAACTCCTGACCTCAGATGATCCACCTGCCTCAGCCTCCCAATGTGCTGGGATTACAGGTGTGAGCCACTGCACCCAGCCAATATTTTCTTATTTCATTAAAATATACCTTCCCTCTTCTCTGGTTTCTGTGGTTCTATTAGTGCTGGTTATTTAATATGATGAACTGATTTCAAACAGATTGTTAATAGTTTTTAATGGCTGAATGTGACTCTCTCTTTTACTTCTTACTAGAATCTATTAAATGCAGCTGGGTGTCAATGAACAAAGTTTTCTTTACTTGAAGGTGTAGGGAGTGGGAAGTGTAATTTTGTCATATCTGTCCATCACATATGCAGTTCTCAACTCTATATATGTATAAAATTTAGTCATCATTCTTAACAATATTATATTCAGATGCCAGGGATGTTAAATATATCATCAGTAAAATATTCATGTCACTATACATGGGGGAGAATTTTAAAGTGCAAATTTATAAATACCCTAATGCATCAAATGATTTAATATAGTAACCACAATCTTAAAATATATATGTTATTTGAGATAGATTTAGCAACCTGCTTCCTTTGGTCATAGTTTCCAATATATTAAAATAAAAGCATCAAGATTAGATAATTGGTAACATTACTTTCAACATGTTCAAGGATTCTAAGGTAAACTATATACTTCAGAACACAGTTAAATGTTGCTACAATGATATGCAGATAATTAATAATCATAAGACATGATGAAAATAAGCATCACAGACAGGATAGTGTAAAAATAGGCTAAGGTAGTAATGAGTCAAAGAGATATGTGATCATAATTATTGATATCATAATAAAGATTTTTCTTTGTTGGAAATTTATTTGGCCTGGGTGCTAAGGCATTAGGACCAGATTTTAATGATCTATTTCTATTCCTTGACCTAATCTCCCCTCCACACTTTGTGAGTTTTTTTTTTTTTTCTGACAGATTTGCTGAAAGCAAAATTAACAATTTCCTACACTAGTCTCTTAAACAACAGGGTAATTACTTTTAAGTAATGTAAATTTTGTACTTTAGAGACCTTTTCAGCAGTCTCTGACTTTTCCCAACTTTAATTGTTTGGCCAATGTCATATGTTGCCGTATTAAAGAAAACCACACACAATTAAATATGATTCTGGTAGTTTTGAAGGTTGTTAGGTCTTTGTGGAAGGTTTATGGGAAAATAAGAATGTAGCTAAATTATACAGCAAGATTACCTAAAAATCCTCAAAAGATCTTCCCTGACAATATTGCCATCAATCTGGGAGGGTTCTATTAGCTAAGGAAGATGTATATGTGTATGTGTGTGTGATTATTGATCAATAGAATCTATGACATCTTTGAGGGTTCAGTATCCAGTCTGGGAGTAAAGTCAAGAAAAGGAACTCAGAAACTCATTCTCTCTAGACTGTGTTCCAGGTGACCTTTTTGGTTTATCTGGATTAAGAGTGAGTGCTAGAGAATCTGAAGGTTTGAGTCTTGGTTCCACCATTATTTAGTTATGTGACCCTGGACATTTTACTTAATCTTCATATATTCCAGTTTCATCACTTGCAAAATTGAGTTAATGGCAGTCTCATTTCAAATGGTGATTGTGAGGATTAAGGGAGGTTGTGAATTTGCACACTATCCTCAACACGCTGCATTTCTCCATTAGGCCTGAAAAAAATAGTAGCTTCTAATGGTACTGTTATTTATTATTATTAACCAAAAGCAGTGTACATGTTTAACAACTGGCTCATAGAAATAAAGTCCTGATTTTTAGTGTTTGCCAATTTCTGTGGTATGAACACTCCCACTATGCCTGATTCAAGCTACCGACATGATGTTAGCCAGATGACAAAATTCCTGAAGATTTAACTATTGGCTCTTGTGAAATGGTATGAGCCAGCTCCAGAACATCTTTTGACTGTCATTCAAAATGACATCTGGCCATTTATTTATTTATCAGTTCAAGTTGCCATAAGATTGTTCTTCTAATCATTGGCAAGTGAGGAGAAAGCTAATGATGAATCTATTTAGCCGGATTTCAAGAAGATGTGATAATGCTGGCACTGGCTATTGTTATAATTGTACATCTATGTTTAAAGCATCATCCAAGGAATTAAATGGATCTGGAGAAAAATACATCATTTTTTCTTTTTCTTCTTTTTAAAATCTTTTGTTAGATTTCTGGTTCCAAAATGGCAGTGTAGAAGCAAGCTGGCTTTACTCCTCCTTATGGAAAATCAGAAACAAACATAAAGCACTGAGATTATCACCAGCAATATCCCAGAACTCAAATATGAGGAGGAGACAGTTCCTGGGACCACAGACATGAAGATACTCTGAGAAGATGGTAAGAGAATCAGGCACCCCTTCTCACAATCTGCCTGTCATCAAGCATGCAGAAAATCCTTTCCGCTACTCACTGTTTCTATATTGGAAAAAGTGAGATCAAGGTGGATAACCAGTATCCCCACCACCGTGAGTTCCCTGGCAGGATATCTGTCCCTGCCTCAACTTATAGGAAGCATTCCGAGTACTTGAAGGGAGAAATATCCCTGAGGATAGCCAGAGGAAAAGGGGAAGGCAGAAATACCACCTCCGGCCCTGGAAATTCTGCTCTGTCAATCCACCAAAGGAGATTCCAAATCAGAGTGGCTGTTTAGCAGCACCACACAGTAGAAGGTTCATTTCACAGGGCCCCTAGGCACAAACCTTGAGCCACCCTTCCCCTTTGGAACCTCCCCCATTCAAGACAGGCACCACTCCTTTACCAGAGCCAAGGTCAGCCTGGGCTTTAGGCATCATTTACTGCTGAAAGGAGGTAACAACCTAGTGGGAAAAATAAAAGAAATAAAATCAATAGGTAAATTACAAAGAATCTCTAAGAAAACATATTCTATCATAACCAAAACAAGCCAGACATAGAAGACTGGAATAAACAACGAGTCCGTCGATGCAAGACAAAGATGTACATCTACAAGAAACAATAGCAAACAGGGACAACAACCTCCTCAAATGGACAAAGCAAGGGAACAGGGACTGACATTACTGAGATGGTGATATGTGAGTTCTCTGACCAGAAATTCAAAATAGCAGTTTAAAGGAAATTCAGGGATCTTCAAAATAACACAAAAAAGATATTCAAAATGTTTTGTTATTGTTGCTGAGGCTTATCATTTTTGTTACTGATACAAAATATTTTACATATTTATGGGGTATGAGTATGAGTATGTATGAGTATTTGCTACATGAATAGAATGTGTAATGATCAAGTCAGGATATTGGGGTATTCTACATGTTGGTGACATTTCAAGTTCTCTCTTCTAGCCACTTTGAAATATATAACACATTGTTGCTCACCATAGTCACCCTACTCTGCTATTGAATATTGGGACTTGCTTCTTCTATCTAACTGTATGTTTCTGCCAATTAATCAACCTCTCTTTATCTCTCTGACTCTTACCCACATACCTTTCTCAGCCTGTGGTATCTGTCATTCTATTCTCTATCACTATGAGATCAACTTTTTAAGCTCTCACATGTGAATGAGAACTTGCAGTATCTGCCTTTCTGTGCCTGGGTTATCTTACTTAACATAATCACCTCCAGATCCATCCATATTGCTACAAAAGACATTATTTCATTCTTTTTATGGCTGAATAGTATTCCATTATGTATGTATACCACATTTTCTTTATCCATTAATTTTTTTAACAAATTATAAAGTATTATGTAACAATGATAATGAAAATTTATAAAATTTAAATAATACAAATAATCTTACTGAGAGAGAATATCATTAGCTACATTTTACTGGTATGAAAACTAATTAAGTAACTTACTTTAAAGTTGTATAGCTAGTTTTTGGCAGAAAAGACAAGAATTTTAGTTTCCTGAGTCCACATCTGATTTTCTTTCCATGGTACTAAATTGCCTATCTTGCAAAGTTAGGGGCATGTCCGCCTATGATTCCAAGCCCCTAAATAGTCCATTCATCTGTTGTTGGACACCTAGATTGATTCCACATCTTGGCTACTGTGAACAGTGCAGCAATAAACATGGGAATGCAGATGTCTCTTTGACATAATAATTTCTTTTTCTTTGGATATATACCCAGTAGTGGGATGAATGAATCATATGGTAGTTTCATTTTTAGGTTTTTGAGGAACCTCCATACTGTTTTTCATTATGGTTGTGCTAATTCACTTTCCCACAACAGTGTATAAGAGTTCCTTCTCCACAACCTCACCAGCATCTGTTATTTTTAGTATTTTTAATAGTGCTATTCTAACTGGGGTAGGATAATATCTCATTGTGGTTTCGATTTGCATTTCTCTGATGATTAGTGATGTGGAACATTTTTTTCATATACCTGTTGGCCATTTGTATGTATTATTTTGAGAAATGTCTATTCATATCATTAGCCCACTTTTTAATGGGATTTCTTTTTAAACTGAGGAGTTGTTTGAATTTCTTGTATATGCTGGATATTAATCCCTTTTCAGATGAATAGTTTGCAAATATTTTTCTCTCATTCTGTAAGTTGTATCTTCACTCTGTTGATAGTTTCTTTTGCTGTGCAGAAGCTTTTTGGTTTAATATAATCCTATTTGCCTATTTGTTGTGGTTGTCTGTGCTTTTGAGGTCTTAGCCATGAAATCTTTGCCTAGACTGATGTTTTGTTTTTTCTCTTTATTTTTTTTCTAGCAGTTTTATTGTTTCAGGTCTTACATTTAAGTCTTTAATCCATCTTCAGATGATTTTTGTATATGGGGAGACATAGGTGTTCAGTCTATTCTTATGCATATCGTGAATTTCAAATTTTCCCAAAACTATTTATTGAAGAATTTCCTTTCCCCAGTGTATATTCTTGGCACCTTTATTGAAAATCAGTTGGCTATAAATAAGTGAATTTAATTCTGGTGTCATTATTCCGTTTCATTGGTCTATGTGTCTGTTTTTATATCCCTAACAATCCTGTTATTATAGCTTTCTAATACATTTTGAAGTGAGGTAGGTGATACCTTCAGCTGTGGTCTTTTTGCTCAGAATGGTTTTGGCTATTCTGGCTCTTTTTCTTCCTTCCTTTCTTTCTTTTTTTAGTATTTATTGATCGTTCTTGGGTGTTTCTCGGAGAGGGGGATTTGGCAGGGTCATAGGACAACAGTGGAGGGAAGCTCAGCAGATAAACATGTGAACAAAGGTCTCTGGTTTTCCTAGGCAGAGGGCCCTGCCGCCTTCCACAGTGTTTGTGTCCCTGGGTACTTGAGATTAGGGAGTGGTGATGACTCTTAACGAGTATGCTGCCTTCAAGCATCTGTTTAACAAAGCACATCTTGCACTGCCCTTAATCCATTTAACCCTTAGTGGACACAGCCCATGTTTCAGAGAGCATGGGGTTGGGGGTAAGGTTATAGATTAACAGCATCCCAAGGCAGAAGAATTTTTCTTAGTACAGAACAAAATGGAGTCTCCTATGTCTACTTCTTTCTACACAGACACAGTAACAATCTGATCTCTCTGTCTTTTCCCCACATTTCCCCCTTTTCTATTTGACAAAACCACCATTGTCATCATGTTCTCAATGAGCTATTGGGTACACCTCCCAGATGGGGTGGCGGCCAGGCAGAGGGGCTCCTCACTTCCCAGATGGGGCAGCTGGGCAGAGGCACCCCCTCACCTCCCAGAGGGGGTGGCTGGCCGGGCGGGGGCTGCCCCCCACCTCCCGGATGGGGCAGCTGGCCGGGCGGGGGCTGTCCCCCACCTCCCGGACGGGGTGGCTGACTGGGTGGGGGCTGCCCCCCACCTCCCGGATGGGGCGGCTGCTGGGCAGAGACGCTCCTCATTTCCCAGATGGGGCGGCTGCCGGGCAGAGGGGCTCCTCACTTCCCAGATGGGGCGGCTGGTCAGAGATGCTCCTCACCTCCCAGACGGGGTGGTGGCAGGGCAGAGACACTCCTCAGTTCCCAGACGGGGTCACGGCCGGGCAGAGGCACTCTTCACATCTCAGATGGGGCGGCGGGCCAGAGGTGCTCCCCACATCCCAGACGATGGGTGGCCGGGCAGAGACGCTTCTCACTTCCTAGATGGGATGACGGCCGGGAAGAGGCACTCCTCACTTCCCAGACTGGGCGGCTGGGCAGAGGGGCTCCTCACATCCCAGACGATGGGCGGCCAGGCAGAGACGCTCCTCATTTCCTAGATGGGGTGGCGGCCGGGCAGAGGCTGCAATCTTGGCACTTTGGGAGGCCAAGGCAGGCGGCTGGGAGGTGGAGGTTGTAGCGAGCCGAGATCACGCCACTGCACTCCAGCCTGGGCAACATTGAGCACTGAGTGAGCGAGACTCTGTCTGCAATCCCAGCACCTCGGGAGGCCAAGGCTGTCAGATCACTTGCGGTCAGGAGCTGGAGACCAGCCTGGCCAGCACAGCAAAACCCTGTCTCCACCAAAAAAAAAGAAAACCAGTCAGGTGTGGTGGTGTGCCCCTGCAATCCCAGGCACTCGGCAGGCTGAGGCAAGAGAATCAGGCAGGGAGTTTGCAGTGAGTCGAGATGGCGGCAGTACAGTCCAGCCTCGGCTGGGCATCAGAGGGAGACCGTGCAAAGGGTAGGGGGAGGGGGAGGGGGAGGGAGAGGGAGAGGGAGAGGGACTATTCTGGCTCTTTTTTGGTTCCATATGAATGGATTTTTTTTTTCTGATTCTGTGAAAAATGACATTCATATTTTTGATAGAGGTGGCATTGAACATGTAGATTACTTTCAGCACTATGGTCATTTTAATGATATTCTTCTAATTCCTGAACATGGGATGTCTTCCAATTTGTTTGTATCTTCCTCAGTTTCTTTACTTAGTGTTTCATAGATTTCCTTGTAGAGATCTTTCATCTCCTTGGTTAAATTTATTCCTAAGTATTTTATTTTTTGTAGTTATTGTAAATAGGTTTGCTTTCTTAGTTTCTTTCTCAATAAGTTCATTATTGGTGTATAGAAGCACTACTGATTATTCTTTATTGATTTTGTATCCTACAACTTTAATGAACTTATTTATCAAACCTAGCAGTTTTTTTGCTGGAGTCTTAAGATTTTTCTAGATAAGATCATATCATCAGCAAAACAGGACAATTTGAATTCCTCTTTTCTAATTTAGATGCCCTTTATTTCTTTCTCTTGCCTGATTGCTCTGGCTAGAACTTATAGTGATATGTTGAGTAGGAATGGTGAAAGCAGACATCCTTGTCTTGTTCCAGATCTCAGAGGAAAGCTTTCAGTTCTTCCCCATTCAATATGATGTTAGCTGTGGGTTTGCCATATATGACCTTTATCATTTTGGGTATGCTTTTTCTATTCCTAGTGTGTTGAGAATTTTTATTGTGATGGGATGTTGAATTTTATCAGAGGCCTTTTCTGTATATATTGAGGTGATCATACGGCTTTTGTCCTTTATTCTATTGATGAGATAAATTATGTTTATTGATTTGTATGTTGAACCATACTTGCATCCCTGCTGTAAATCCTACTTGGTAATAGTATACTATTTTGGTAATGTGCTGTTAGATTGGTTTGCTAGTATTTTCTTGAGGGTTTTTATGTGTATGTTCATCAGGGATATTGACCTATAGTTATATTTTTTGCTGTGTCCTTGTCTGGTTTTCATATTAGAGTAACACTATTCTTATACAGTAACTTATGGAAAGTTCCCTCTTCTTCAATTTTTTGGAATAGTTTAATGAGGATTGGTATTAATTCTTCTTTATAAGTGTGGTAGAATTTAGCTGAGATTCCATCCAGTTCTGAGCTTTTCTTTTTTCCTTTCTTTACTTTTCTTTCTTTCTTTCTTTCTTTCTTTCTTTCTTTCTTTCTTTCTTTCTTTCTTTCTTTCTTTCTCTTTCTTTTCCCTTCCCTTCCCTTCCTTTCCTTCCTTTCTTTCTCTCTGTCTTTCTTGACAGAGTCTTGCTCTGTCACTAGGCTGGAATGCAGTGGTGTGATCTTGGCTCCCTGCAACCTCCACCTCTTGGGTTCAAGCAATTCTCCTGCCTCAGCCTCCCAAGTAGCTGGGACTACAGGCGAGCGCCACCACGCCCAGCTAATTTTGTATTTTTAGTAGAGATGGGGTTTCACCATGTTGGCCACGATGGTCTTGATCTCTTGACCTCATAATCTGCCCACCTTGACCTCCCAAAGTGCTGGGATTGCAGGTGTGAGCCACCGTGCCCAGGATGAGCTTTTCTTTTATTGGGAGACTTTTCATTACTGATTCAGTCTCACTACTTGTAACTTCAGGTTTTCTATTTTTTCTTGATTCAATTTTGATAGGTTTTATGTTTCCAGCTATTTATTAATTTTGTTTAAGTATTCCAGTTTGTTAGCATATAGTTATTCATAATTGTTTCTAATAATCTTTTGTATTTCTATTCTATCAGTTGTAATGTCTCCTTTTTCATTTCTGATTTTGTTTATTTGGATTTTCCTTCTTTAATCTTCATTAGTCTAGCTAGTGATATGTCAATTTTATTTATCGTTTTGAAGAACCAAGCTTTTGTTTCATTGATTCTTTGAATTTTTTTAGTCTCTATTTCATTTAGTTCTACTCTGATATTTATTACTTTTTGTTCTGCTAATTTTGGTTTGTTTTTTTCTTACTTTTTTAGTTTCTTAAAGGGTGTTAGATTATTTAAATTTTTTTTCTACTTTTGCTATGTTATATTTGCATTTTAATTTGTTTCAAGAAATTTTTGATTTCCAACTTAATTTCTTCATTGACCCAATGACCTTTCAGGAGCATGTTGTTTAATTTCCACATTTTTGTATAGTTTCCAAACTTCCTCTTGGTACTGATTTTTAGTTTTATTACATTATAGTTTGGGAAGATACTTGATGGGATTTTGATTTGTTAAATTTAGTGAGACTTATTTTGTGGCTTAACAGGTATTCTATCCTGGAGAATCTTCCATGTGCTGATAAGAATAATATATATTATATAGTTGTTGGATAAAATGTTTTGTAATATCTGTTAGGTCTAAAGCCCTGTTTAAATCCACCATTTCTTTGTTTATTTTTCTGTCTAGATGATGCTGTCTATGGCTGAAAGTGAGTATTGAAGTCCCCAACTATTGTTGTATTAGCATCTATCTGTCTCTTTAGATCTATTAATATTTGCTTTATGAATCTGGATGCTCCAGTATTGGGTGCATATATATTTATAATTATTTCCTCTAGTTGAATTGATCCTTTTATCACTATATAATGACCTTCTTTGTCTTTTTTTAACTTAAGTCTGTTTTATATGATAAAAGTATAGCCAATACTGCTTGCTTTTGGTTTTTGTTTGTGTGGAATATCTATTTTCATCCCTACTTAGAGTCTATATGTGTCTTCACCCATAAAGTGCATTGCTTGTAGGCAGTATATAGTTGGATCATGCTTCTTGATCTATTCAGCTATTCTATATATTTTAAGTGAACAATTTAATCTGTTTTTCATTCTTGGTAATTATTGATATGTCAGGGCTTTTTGTCCTTGTCATATTTTTTATTGTTTTCTATATTCTTTGTTTCTTTCTTTTTTCTCTTATTGTTTGTCATTGTGGTCTGTTTTTTTCTGTAGTGGCACAATTTGAGTCTTTTCTCTTTCTCATTTGTGTGTTTGATTTACCCATGAGGTTTATACTTTCATGTGTTTTCATGATGATAAATGTCTTCCTTTCACTTTGAGGTTTAGAACTCCCTTTAGTATTTCTTGTAGTACCAGTCTAGTGGTGATAGATTCCCTTAGCATTTGCTTGTCTGGAAAAGAATTTATTTCTTCTTCATTTATTAAGGATATTTTTGTTGGTTGTAGTATTCTTGGGTGGCAGGTTTTTTTTTTTTTTCAGTTAGCCTTTTAAATATTACACTCATTCTCTTGGCCTATGAGGTTTCGGATGAGAAACCTACTGTTAGTTTATGGGAGTTCCTTTAATAGGCGACTAAACAATTTTACCTTGCTACTTTTGAATTCTTTCTTTTTCTTTGACTTTAAACGGTTTGGCTATCATATCGGGTGAAGATACCTTTTTGTGTTTTATGTGTTTGAGGATCATTGAGCCTCCTGTATCTGGATGTCTAAATATCTTGCTAGACTTGGGAAGTTTTCATTTACTATTTCATCAAATAGGTTTTGCAACCCTTTTGTTTTCTCTTTGGTGTTGAGGACACCAATAATTTGCATTTTTGTCATTTTATGTTGTTGTAAATGTCACAAAGACTTTGTTCAATCATTGTTATTATTTTTCAAAAGACATGTCTTCAAGTTCTAAGATTCTTTCTTCTGCTTGATCTAGTCTATGGTTGAAGTTTTGAATGTATTTTGTATTTCATACAATAAATTCTTCAGTTGCAGGATTTCTATTTGGTTCATTTAAAAATTATTGATCTTGTTGGCAAATTTCTCACTCATATCTTGAATTAGTTTTCTGATTTCTCTGTATTGTATTTCAGAATTCTCTCATATCTCACTGCACTTCTTTAAAACAGCCTTTTTAATGTTTTATCTGAGATTTTTCACGAATTTCTTTTTGATTGGAATCTGCTGCTGGAGAATTATTGAGTTCCCTTGGAGGTGTTGTATTTCCTCAATTTTTCATGTTTCTTGTGTCCTCATGTTGAGACCTACCCATCTAGTGTAACAGTCGCCCCTTCCAATTATTTGGATTTGCTTTTGTAGGGGAGGACATTTTCCTAAACATGGATATACATTGTTAGTTGAGTAGCAACTTTGGCTTTGATTTTATGTCTATGCAGTAGTTTGGTCTCTGTATGACTTCTTTAGCTTTAACCAGCTTTAGTGGTTAAATCTAAATCACAGCTATCTCTGATTTCCTTGGTGGTTTATGGTGCAGTTGTTAGTGGAGGCTGTGGTGAAGTTTTGCTGAGTCCATTCTCAGTGGATATATAGGAAGGCAGTTGCAAAGGGCACAAAAATTCAGAAAAAAATTTAAAGACTTTTAACGAAGACATAGAAATAATAAAAAATCAAGTGGAAACCTTGGAAATGAGAAATACATTGGCTGACTGAAAATTTTATTAGAGACTTCCAACAGCAAAATGGATCCAGCAGAGGAAAAAATCAGTAAGCTAGGACACAGGATATTTGAAAATACACAGGCAGAGGGAAAAAAAGAAAAAGAAGATTGCCATATAAAAAATTACCTCAAAAGACCAGATTTAAGAATTATTGGTGTTCAAGAAGGAGTTGAGCAAGAGCAAGTGGTAGAGCGCTTATTCAAAGCAATCATAACAGAAAACTTTTCAAAGCCTGAGAAAGATATAAATATCCAAGGAGAGGAAGATCAGAGAACACCAAACAGATCTGACCCAATTAAGAGGCATATAATAATAAAATTCTCAAAGGTCAAAAACAAAGAGAGAATTCTAAAAGCAGCAACAAATAGAAGGAAGAAACATAAAGGAGCTGCAATTCATCTGGCAACAGTCTTCTCAATGGAAACCATACAAGCCAGGAGGGAGTGGGACAATATTTTCAAAGTCCTGAGAAAAGAAACTGCCATCTAAGATACTGTATCCAACAAATTTATTCTTCAAATATAAAGTCTTTCCCAAATAAACAAAAACTGAGAAAATTCAACACCACTAGACACACCTTACTACAAATGCTAACTCTTGTTGCCAGTACTTAGAAGAGTAAATTTTTCACAATAAGTGCTCAGTAAATATTTTATGAATGAATGAATGAATAAATATCTCAATATATTGAATAGTCATTCTACTTTATGTAGCCTCTGGGCACTTGGCTTTCATTTTCTTTTCCTTTAGCATTTTATACCTTTTAACAGTTTTATTCATGAGATAATATAAGTTTAATGAACACAGAAATGTACAGATAGAAATTATAGTTTTGCTACTGAATTCTTACTGGCTATCTGTGAAATCCTTTTAGAGAAGGTCAAGTGGGTGTAAGCGACCAATTTTTTATGCCCACATGTGTAATTGTTTCTTCAAAGAAGTCAAAAGGCAAAGTTCTATTGCAAATTATATATTGTATTGGTAATCAACTAGGAGGGCAGGATTTCCTAGACCAAAATGTGCGTGATTTATAGGAAAAGATGAACAGTAAGCCCAAAATACAGTTTTCTTTTTACAAAAACAGATTCATGATAGGATGCTTCAGATTGTCTTGAAATCTCTATAGTCAATAGACTGATGATTGAAATTTTATAGACAATTACATTATTTCTTATTTATTTAAGACTGTCTAGCAAGCTCAATTACCCAGATTGCTAGCTCCCTTCTTTCCATTTAATTAGCCTGAAATGATCAAGGTCTGAAATTCATTTAGGGACTTTGGGACATTTTTATTTGTTGGGGAATCTCTTAGTGTATGACTCTTGAGTGCATTAAATGGTCACTAGGGACCAAATGGTTAAAGCTGCTTATCAATATTATGGGTTCTCTCTGAGATTGAAACTCATTCCCTGAAGAGTTTATGTTCTAATATGAAGCTAACCAAAATCATAAATCCGTAACATTTAGAGGCATGGTGATGGTAACATCAGATTTGAATCTTCTAATCTTAAAATATCTCAAGGGAGGACACAGAAACTGAAGTTATCTGATGCCTTAACAGCTAATGACAATTAAAACCAACTTTTATGCCAACAATGCTAGCTTAATGTATAGAAAAGTGAATTTAGATAACTGAAAATATGTTTCAAAATAGCACACATTTCAAAAGTGAAAAAATGGAAAAATAGCAAGAAATACTGGTATGAAAACTATAAAACAATTACCATATCTTTTATAACTTGTTTTTTTCAGAAAGACCTATTCATTTTCAGCTCTTTCAAAGATTAAAAAAGGATTTGTAACATGTATGTTGAGTTGAATCTTTTTGGAATCAATGAAATTTTAATTTTTAGCAATACACTATGACTCCTTTCAAAAGGTAAACTCTTCAAAATGTTCTCGATCCACACTTGCTAATTTGGAATTCTAAATGAAACTTATTGAATCATAATGCAATCTTTGAACTCTGTCAGATCGATTTTAATAATGTATTTTTTCCACAAGGAAGGGAGAGGTTATTTCTTTCTATCTATCATCTATCTATCTATCTATCTATCTATCTATCTATCTATCTATCTGTCTATCATCTATCACCTATCCATCCACCCACCTACCCTACTTATCCACTTTCCTTTTACCTCTCACTTGTATATACATATTAAATTAGTAGTTCATTGGTGTAGATGATTTCGAGTATAATAAGTCTCATGTTGAAAAATTATTTTATTGTTTGTATGACTATGTTCAGATATTATTTCCCCAAGACACTTGATATCTGTTCTGTGGGTGATTTTGATCCTATAATGTCAGAAATAAACTTTCCGCATAATCACCAGCTGAGTAGGTATGACATTTTAAGTGTATAATTTGAAATTACTACTTGAAAGTAGTAAATTGGAATCTTGAGTTTTATATCCTCCTTTAAAATCAGATATTGAAAAAAGTTCTTAAATTATTTGAAAGCTTATGATTTTTAAGTTAAAATTATTTTTCAAATGGTGATATTTAAATGATATTTAGCTAAAATTAAAGATGGATTCCACAAGGCACTAGAAGGAGTATCTTGTTCTCTAAACTTTATGAAAGCAAGTGACCTTACCCTTTCCCTTCCTCCAGCCCAAGTTTACCATCCCAGCAAGGCTCTCTTACTATGAGCCCTCTTGCCAGTGCTCTGCTGATCCCCTTAGTTTGCCGCTCCTCACTTAAAACTCGACCTCAAGCTTGGACTAAAACATTTTTCCTAGCTTACCCTGAATCCTGAATGAGGCAGGCTAGAATTTTTATGAAATTTCAGGAGAATTAAAACAAATAGATAAAGCTTAAAATGTTCAAGCTTACATAAGTAGCTTTCTGAGTTTACAGTACTTAATGCACCACCAAGGCTCATAAAGTCTATTTCATTTCATAACCTAGCTCTCAAGGTAACAACCCTTTAGCTCCCCAAAAGGTACTGTCACATAAGAATAACGTTCTTGCCATTTTGCAGTTTTGTGATCAAAATCCAAAGATAGTTCTAAGATTTTCTCATGGCTCTATTTTTTTCTGTTTATAGTGATGTGCTAATTCTAAGGCCTGGTATTGTTGAGATTCTAATGACTGACAGAATAAAATAATCTCTATCTTTAGTGAGATTCTGTGTTTTCCATACTGTAAATTTCTAGGTTTCCATGAAGTAAAACAAAATGTTAACCTGAAATTAGTCTACTGTTGATACAACATCATTAACATGGTTTGATCAACAGGAGTCATTCTTTTTCAGAACCATGTAACAGAATTTTTGTGATGTGTTTATGTGTATGTGTAGGAATCTCTTAGGGGAAGCATGATAAGAGCTATTCTCTATTATTTTTATTTCTGTACTCATATCCTGTTTTTGGGTCTTGTGCTTCATTCTAAAGAAAAAAAAACAAATACATTCAACACTTATTTATTATTCTATAATGCCTAAATAATGCTTTTAACTTTTTAAAGTATTACTATTAGATTGGTGCAAAAGTAATTGCAGTTTTTAGCTTTAACTTCAATGGCAAAATTGCAATTAATTTTGCACCAACCTAACATTTATTAATTATTTAGAGACAGAGTCTTGCTTTGTCACCTAGGCTAGAGAGCAGTGGCATGATTACCACTCACTGAAGCCTTGACCTCCTGGGCTCAAGCAATTCTCCTAACTCAGCCTCCTGAGTAGCTAGGACTACAGGCATGCACCACCATGCCCAGCTAACACATATATATTTGTTTTTTTTTTTGTTGGGTGAGGGGTAGAGACGGAGTTTTTGCCATGTTGGCCAGTCTAGTCTCGAACTTCTGGGCCTAAACAATCTTCTTGCTTTGGCCTCCCAAAATACTGGAATACAGGCATGAGCCACTGCACCTGGCCTCCTTTTATATTTAAATATTGATTTGATATAACATGTTCACCAAATCTTAATAATAGTCATGAAAGCAAAAGCAATTATTTACCTACTTTAGGAAAGACATGAATTAGCAAATTTGCAGAACATATTAAGAACGTTGTTAAATTCTTTACATCATTTTGAAGAATGATTAAGACTATTTTGAACAGAAAGTAGAGACTATAGGAAGAAAGGAATAGTTGCAGGGCAGGGTAGTTTCATTTTAAGCTTGTTCGAAGTACTATAATTGAGCCAATTCAAATAAATAAAATTTCCAAAGTAAACTATAAAGTTTTGGATAACCAGCTGTTTAGTCTCAAACTCCTGGCCTCAACAGATCTTCTTGCCTTGGCCTCCCAAAGTGTTGGTATTACAGATGTAAGCCCCTGTGCCCAGCTGCACTTACTGTTTGGAATCATCCTTCCCAGCTTCCTCCTATTCATTTGGCTGTTGGAGACATGCATTTTCTCTTTTTCTATTTTCTTAAAAATAATGTCTTCTTAATTGGTTTAAATAAATGAGTCCCACGTCACTAGGTCTCAAAATTCAACAATGTAGTTCAAACTCATTAATTTGGATCCCAAATATCCAGAATTTGTGACAATGTAGTTTAAGACTGGGTTGAGTTTATTTTGCACCATCTTTGAGAGAGTGGTTGCTGAGTAAATTCTTAGCCTTAATGGCATCACAAGGAGAATTATGTTTCCAGATTAAGACATAGAAATTAAGATTTAACTTTCTCAATGTCACACATTAATTAATGGCAGAGCCAAGACTGTAGCCCAGGACTCCTGATTCCCATTCAGAGGCAACTTATGAGAAGATACTGTTTTCAGGCAATTTAGAAATTTCTTTTGTATATAGAACGTGATGAACGCCTACAATTTTTCTGATTCGTGTATACATTACTATATGTGCATGCTTCTCCCCTCCTCTATAGCAGGATGGGAATATTTTGCCTAATTTGGGGGTACAAATTTCTAACTAAATGAAGTTTGGAAATAATTGAGAGAGTGAGAAGACCTTTAAAGAACTGTAGTATCATTGTTAAGCAACTCAAAATTAAATTTAGTCACAGGGTAAACTGATATGAGGAATGTGGCTAATGCTGTCTGGGCAAATGGTAAAACAAGGAAAGGGTTTGTGAAAAAGTTAAATAAGGGGTTATGGAAGTGTTCACCCCCTTGGACATAAACTGGCCCACAGGATGTTAAATCATTTTAACTCCAAGTTTGTGTACATGGTGGGGAACTGGTTGGTTATCCAATATGGACTTTAAAGGAACAAACAAGAAAGGAAACAATTTATGTCGGTCTTTTGAGTAACACAGAGGAAATGATCAGCGATGTAGACATAAGGGACTGCTTAACGGAGTGATAGCCATCATAATTCAGTTAGATTGTAATTCATAATCAAGTGAGACCCAGGAAAGTAACACTTAGAATGATGATTGCCAAATTACAGCAGAAAAAATGCTGAAAGAAACACAATACTTAAATATAAAGTTGAGAGAGAATGCTCTGGAGGACAAAATTGAAAAGTATAAGAAGGAATGGTCACTAAAAATATGCATCAATTTTGTTTTTAAAATTCTACAATGGCTAAATCACTTGTTATAATCTAGGGAAATAAAATATAATGTGTGAATAATAAATATAAAATGCAAATGAGGTCCAAGAAAGATTACAGAATGAAATTAAAACTGTGAAGTGCTAATGAAAGCTATGTTGGCAAAAATAAACATTGTTGCAGAAGAAGGTAACATAATGAAATACAACTTTTTTTCTCAAGATTCTAACATATAAAATATCAGAGACAGCTTGTACTAGCCCTAGAAAGATGGCAAGGAAAACCCATGGGTAGAAGAGATGGATAATTGTTAAAATAGAAGAATTTTAAATTTGAGTTGACAGCAAATATGGCCTCACCTGATTACTTAGCTTTGATGAGATAAGAATTTATTCTGCCTAGGTATAGACAAAGACCATGATTTATTTGAGCTTTAGGGAAATTCTGTGTAAACGTTGCACAAAGACTGACCTGTTACTAAGCTTGAAGACTACAGCCCTGGCTCAAGAAGGTGGTGTTTTCCTTTGGCAGAGCTGAAATCATGGAGCAAGTGTGAGCCTTGAAGTCAGTGGGCATGGGTCTAGTCCATGTCTGCCCTCAGTAGCTGGATGAATTTCGGCAAATCACGTTAGTTGTGGAGTTTGGTTGCTTCAAAATTATTAGATAGATAAGACCATTTCTCAGTTCCTTTTAAGTTGAGGTGTATGAAAAAATAACACAAAAATAACATGAAAACTGCCCTTTCTTTTATTCCTGAATCTGCACAACAAAAACCCAGGGCTTAGGAAAGGGAAGTAACCTAATTTCTTTCTTTATTCCTGACCTCTGATCCTAGTAATGATTTTAAGAGCAAATGCCAGGTGGGAGGATTTCATAACGATTTGAAGTGATCTGAGAATAGAAATACTTTGTGAGATTCTGAAAGTCTTGCTGTTCTGTTGAATCCTTGCTTACAGATAGGACTGAAAAGCTTGGGTGTCATTGTGATTTACCGGTACATGATGATTGTATTCACTCACTCTTTCAGCAGGGATCTTTCGAGAGACTACCATATGCTAGGTATGCTCTAGGGTGTATGACTACAAAGTAATAAGGCATCACTCCTATTTTAAAGGACTCACTATAATGAATTGATTTTCATGTTTTGCATTGGTAGAAATAAATATAGTATTGTTGAAAAGCAACTTGGATACTTTTTTGAAGGACATTTAAAAAATAATTACTTGACATCAGTGTATTTGTTTTTTAATAGCTACTATATGCTGTATTTTTATGAATTTAATATATGTTATCAAATTTAAGATATCATCAGTTAGTAGATGCATCACTAGTATCACAAGTACTTTGTGGGGGGAAAGAAGAAACTGCTATACACAGGTATGCATTGATTTTAGACATCTTATTTTATGAACTCTCAAAATTTGAAAGAAATGTGATTTATAATTGAACAGATAGAGTTGGTCAGTACATAATAAAATACTCTTGGAGATGAGCAGGACCTGAATAGTGAGAAAAATAGCAAATTATCCATAAACTGGGAATATTTAGTAATTTCCTCTACTTACAGTAGTATAGAAAGGTATTTGACAATCAAGACATCTGTAGCTTTTCAAACAAATCACAAGACCTTTAGCAAGGGTCTCATTTGTGAGGAGCTAGAAAGGGATACATCTTCCTCACATCAACCTGTGTTATTTATCCCAGATACACATTCTGCACCGAATAGGCCAAAAGGTTGTTGAATGGGCTAAGCTGAATTGTCACTTCTGGGTTCTTATTTATAATAGAAAGTGGAAATATGAGTGTAGGGGATAGAATAAATATTATTTCTTTTTAATCCTATGTATACATCATGGGTAATTGCAAGTTATAGGTGTAAATAATTGAATACAGTTGCAGCTGCAACTGTAAACTGGCGGAGAAGTACATTTCCAAGCTGCTGCCTTGAAAATAGTAACATCAACCAATGCACAGAATGCTTGGATGCATTTTTTTGTTTGTATGTGAATGTTTTACATAAATCACATCTTGCTTCCCCAAAGAATATAGCACACATGCAATTACACATATTTACCTATTATGGGGCTAAGATGTATGCTCATACAATTTTTAAAACATCATAATTTATTGAAAAACTAGGTTTCAAGTGACATGTACAGTCAACTTTGGGCCAAGAAGATGTAGAAATTGATCTTGGGTGGCAAATCTGATTTGGACAGTCAATTGTCTACAGAAATTGCTGCCAAAAATATTTGTTGTGAGTCAGAATTTCTTATTGTATAAATTGATGAAAAATTTCTGTATCAGGTATGTGGTGTGCCATATGAATATTAATAAAATCATTTTGAAATAAGCCAATAAACCATTTGCCTTAGAATATATACATACTTACTATATTCTAACTTAGTCTGTGGGCTAGAATTATACCATATCTGATTCTGTAGAATTTTTTCTTGTGTAAATCATTTATGCATTGTAATGGGCTGAATGTTTATGTTTTCCCCAAATTCATATGTTAAAAATCTTAACCTCCAAGGTGATGATATGAGGAGGTTGGATCTTTGGGAGGTGATTAGGTCACAAGGGTAGAGCTTTCATGAATGGGATTAGTGCCCTTATAAAAGAGACCCCAGAGAGACCCCCTTGTGCCCTCTGCAAAGTGAGGACACAGCAAAAAGATGGCCATCTATGAACCAGGGAGAGTACCCTCACTAGACACCAAATCTGCCACAAGACACCCTAGACTGTCACCAGACTGGGGAGCACAAGAATGGCTACAAGAATTTAGGTCAAAGATAATAAATAGACTGAACCAAATTAGTGACATAGTGACCGTAGGAATGGAAAGAATGGCAAAAATTACAGGAATATCCAGGAGGAAGAACATATAGAACTTGAAAGAATAATTGGATATGAGGATGAGAATAAGCAAGATAGTAGTTGTGTATTCCAAAATTTCTGGCTTAGGCAACTGGTATTCATCAACACAGGCATACATGAAAACAGGCTTGGTAGCAAGATGGTGGGTTAAGTTTGGAACATATTGTGTGTGAGATAGCCTAGTAGATATTTGGAAATATGAATCAGGATGTCAGGCAAGAGGTCTTGGATGATAGATTTAAAAGCCAATGGGATTGATAGTGGGTGAACTATTGGTTGTATGTGAGATTACTCAGGGAGAGTAAATAAAGTAGGAAGAAAAGAGAAGTGAGGATTGTATTTAGGGAACAACATTCATGAGTAGTTTTGAGGGGAGGAATCATGAAGCACCAAGAATGAGCAATGGAAAGGAATAGGAAAAATAAGAACAATACTAAAAGCCAAGAGATTTCTGCAGTATGCAATATATCCACATAACACAACTGCATTTATAGCCCTAAATATATTTTATATATATATAAATATATTTATTTATTTATTTTAAAATGAGGAGGATGTTATTGGGGCTCATGCTAAAAAGGGTTTCAAGAAAGAGAAAGTCAATATAATCAAATTCTCCAGGTGATGATTGCAAAAGTCACTGGATTGGGGAATTTTTCATATATTTGAAAGATATTTACTGAGTCCCTATTATAAATGTGCTAGATGCTGGAGATTCAATAATGAACAAAAATGGATCTCTTCTTGTTCTCATGGAACTTGTAGTCTTATAGAGGAAAGAGATGTTGATCAAACAACTGCTGAAATAAATGTAAAATGGCAACTCTGATAACTTCTATGAAGCAAAGATATATAGTGAAATTAATAAAAATAGGCTTGATGAAGAGGTAAAGAGCAAAATCTAGATTAGCAAGGCCCTTCCTTGACCTGTAGTTTTTATTGGTTTTTAACTACATTCCCAACTTACCCTCAAAGACTCCAATTCCTTCATAAATGTTCATCTGTGGCTGTTAGTAGAAGACTCATGGCTTAACCAAAAGATCATCATCCTCACATGTCTTGAGTCCCTGATTCATCATTTAAACAGTTGAACAAACTTGGAATAAATCTCTGAGCCTTAAATTTCCTTATAGTGTTTTTACGGGTATTGAGCCAGATGATGCATTTGAAATGACTTCATAAGATAAATAGATCAGAACAAATGTTGGTAGTTGTTATTTTGAGAAGCAGCTGTGTTGTGTGGAAATTTCACTGGACTTGGTTTTTAGTCTGAATTATTAGGTGTGTTCTTGGTTCTATGACTAATGGTATAAATCTGGGCAGTCATTTAGCTTCTTTTGCTCTCAGTTTACTCATTGGTGAAATAGGAGTAACAGTACTTATCTCACCACCTTAGGGAAAGTAGAGAAATGCTTATCAATGCCTCAATCATGGGTTGGTCATCAGACCCCAGTATTAGCTCTTTCATATTTAGGGTTAGTAATTTGTAAATGGTTGTTTAAGTTTAAGTAATGACAGAGAAGAGTTTGTGCACATTGTACTGGGCTTAACTTACTGAAGTAGCCAGCAATTCAGGGTCATGTACTTGCTCATCTTTCCAGTCTTGTTCTGAGCTATTTCCCTACTAGCTCCCTGAGTACCAACTGTAACCAACTAGTTGTGTTTTCTTACTCTTGCTCCTGTGCTTCTGGACATGCTATATATTTTGTGCAAAATGAATTTTCTCTTACACTGCTCCAAAGAACTCCTACTTATTCTTTAAAATTAGATTTAGAGGTCACTTTTCCAAGGTGGACTATGTGTGCCTTCTCACAGCACTTACACATTGTATCATTTGTTTCATCTTCTTCTTCAGAGATTAAGGACATGTCTTACTTTATACTCCCAGTATCTAGCATATAATATGTGTGCAGTAAAGAAATGTGGGAGTAACAGCTGCTTCTGAATTCAATGTTTAGAAGTACAGAAAAAATTATTGGTCATAGGGATAATTACCATCAAACACAGAGGCATTTGAATATTGAATTATTGGCACCCTTACCTCCTATTTACAGGTAGTTACAAATGCCTATGGTTTTAATAATTGTTTCTATAATTTAAAATGATCTCACCACCAAGGTATAAAATAGAAGTATTTTCAGTTTTGGTATTTCTACTTAAATATATCTGAATTCACATAATTATGAAATGTTATCAATTTATTTGATACAGGAGCTTGCTAGTTTTGGCTTTGTGACCTTTGAAAAATTCAGCATTTTCCATTTGTTTAAGGGAGCAAAAGATCAGCCCGCCCTTTAGGAATGAGCTATTATTCACAATGGGGGAAATAGCAGTCATATTGAGAGTTGCATGGCTTGTTGAATACTTGGCTGGAATCCTATAAAAGGAGAAATCATTAAGTGTCAGTTAATCCCTGTAGCTCTTTGTTATTGTTCTCATCATGTTCTCTGCCAAATGAGAAGATAAAGTTTGTGTGGAAATATAAGGATAAGGGACTCTTGACCAAGGGCATCTGGAAATAAATAAGTGAATGGAGGTGGGGAGAGGGCTAGATCGCAACCTGTGCCCTGGCAGCAGCTACCAAAATGTGTATGTGAGCAATCTCTGGAGAAGCGGTGGCATGGGGTGGGGTGGATTTATGGGGCTTTGGCATTTGGATTAAATTTAAAGGGCTGTTTTTCTCTTACTACCAATGCCTCATGTCTGAGTGAGTGTGTAGTTGGAGTCTCAAGTTTGATAAGATGCAGAGATAAAGAGGAAGAGGGAAGAGAGGGATGAATCAAAAATGAACTGAGCACAGCTGGAAGCAGATGGATTCCCCAAGGCCCTTGAAGCCTTTAAAAGAGTTAAAAGAGGAGGGAACATTAGAATGTGAGCTTGGAGGGAAGATTGGGATGGCGCTGTGTTTGACCAAGTGTTTTGATGACAAAGCTCAGCCATAAGCTGGGCATATGGTTGAATTGGGCAGGCCTGAAAAAATATTGCAGTACATGAAATTTTCCTTGCTTTCTATTTCTTTTTTCCTGAATCTGCATGTCTCTTTTTTTCCTCCTTAACTTTATTTTGGGCACATATCTGTTAGGAGGAATTCATGTGAAAATTTCTTTTTGTGTCACCCTTCATAGAAATATTCACATGTTTAATATTTTGATTAGTAGAATGTATTGATTATCTAATCAAGAATGGTTTAGTTGCTATAATAAAAGTTGAAAACAGGCTTTAAAGAAGATAAATTTTTCTTTTTCTTCTAAAAGTCTGGGGAGCTGTAGTGACTCTGCATACAAAGTCCTCAGGGGCCTGGTTTTTCTATGTTGTTATTCCATTCTGAGTGTTGCTGTCATCTGTTCACCACCTTGTCCACATTTCTGCCCAGCATGGAGAAAGATGAAAAGAGGAAGATGCGGGTGTGCCCCTTCCTTTCAAGGGCATGTCCAGAAAGTTGTATTTGCATCGCATTGGTTCAAACTTATTCACGTAGTTTCCTTGGGATGCAAGTGAGACTGAGAATTGTGGCTTTTTCCCCCTAAGTGCCTGTCTTAGCTCAGGCTGCTATAACAAGACTTACTTGTTAAACAATATAAATTTATTTCTCAGTTTATTTATCGAAGGCTTGGAAGTCCAAGATCAAGATGCCAAGAGATCTGTTTCCTGGGGAGGGCCTTCTTCCTGGCTTGCAGATGATTGCTTTCTCACTGTGTTCTCATGGCAGAGAGAAAGATAGAGCTCCGGTCTCTCTTCTTCTTCTTATGAGGATGCTTATCCCATTATAGGGCCACCCCTCAAGACCTCACCTAAACCTAATTACCTTCCAAAGATTCCACCTCCAAATATTATCACATTGAGAGTTAGGGCTTCAACATATACATTTTGGGAAGACACAGACCTTCACTCCATAACAGTGCCTATTCCTCCTACAAACTGGGGATTCTATTTTGATAAAAACAAAGAATAGATATTAAAAGATAATTATCAGTCTCTGTGGCATTATTTGAGAAGCCAATGCTTAAATTTGGTGGGGTAGGGTTTTTATGAAATTTTACTGGAAGATACTTTCTGGGATGGGTAATACCCTAGCATATCAAGTTTATCCATTCGTTCAACAAATATTTACTGAGTATGGCAGGTACTTTGCTAAATATTGGCATACATTGATGAACAAAGCATACATGTTTTCCACTCTTGTGAAACTTACATTCTCAGGGGGTGGGTGAGAGAAATTGATAAAATAACCACATATATAAACATATAGGTGGTGGTAAGTGTTATACAGGAAAAAATAGTGAATCATAAGGGATTTTAAAATACGGCAACCTGCTCTTGTCTAGCCATCAGAAAAGACTTCCCTGGGTGAAATGTCAGCTGAGATCTGAAGACTAAGGATAGAGGGAAGAGCAACCTAGGCAAATGACACAGTGTGTGCAAAGGCCCTGAGGTGGAGAGAAGTGTGGCTTGTTTGAAGAACTTAAGGTGAGACATGATAACCAAAGGGAAGAGGGATATGTAATGAGTCTGTAGACATAGAAAGGTGCTAAATTAGGCAAATGTGTAGAAGCTATCTTAAAGATGCTGACCTTCATCCTAAGAGCAATGTGAAACTACTGAAGTGTTTTAAGCTGAGATTAACACAATCAGATTTACAATTTGGAAAAGCTCACTCAGGTGGCCTGTGGGAGAATGGATTCCAGGGGACATACAAAGATCAGTGAAGAAATTATTGGAGGAGTCCAGGTGAGGAATGATAGTAGCTTGGACTTAGGCAGTAGTAGTAGATGAAAAGAAGTGGATGTATGCAGAAGACATTTAGGCCACAAAAAATCAACACATTTAGTGATATATTGGATATATATCCAATGGGTATCAGATGAGTAGAATGTCAGACAGTAGGGGTCAGAGATGACTTTTTGTTTTCTGGTTTAAGTAATTGGATGGATGGTGGTGCCATTCACTCATAGGGTACTTTGGGAAAGGACTAGGCTTTAAGAGGAAGATCATGAGTTGGATATGTTGAGCTTGAAGGCCTTTGTGATATTTAAATGGAAATGTCAAGAAGGCAGTTGTTTAAATGGGTAGAAATTTAGACAGTAGTTTAGCTGGAAATATAAATATATTTGGGAAACATTTAAAAATGAAGAGAATTGAGGCCACACCTTGGATGGTGCAGAGAAAGAAGTCTGTTTTGGGAAGGGTCTGGGGGAATGAGAACATATAAAGGCTGATTAAGAAGTGGGTGAAACAGCAAAATCAATGGAACTAGAAGGTGGGCAGAGAAGGAGAACTAGAAGCCTGTGGTGTTAAAGAAGACAAAGTAAGATAAGTCAAACGCAGGGAGAAGTCAGATAAGATGAGAGCTGAAAATGTTCTTTGAATTTAGCAAAAAGAATAAATAGCTGGTGTTGTTGGAACCATTTTGGATGTATGAAAGCCACTGGATTGAGAAGTGCACTGAAAGTGAGGAAAGAGAGACAGCAGGTTGGTACCTGAGGATCGAATTGGATTGATCTTTTGTCTTTGGTTCATTGTCTTATCTTCATTTTTGGCCTCAAACTCACTGCCTGTTTTTCTCATTGGCCCCATTTTTATAAATTTGATTTACATCATTCATTTGAACTTTTGTGTTTTTAATCACCAATGTGTTTATGCATGAAAAATATGTAATATGATTTTGAGTCTTTCTTTTAAAAATTATCTAAATTCTGTTGCACTACACTGCGCTTCTGTTTCTTGAATTTTTTCACCCAACCTCTCAACATGTTGTTTTTTAAGTCTATCCATGTGGACCTAGTTTGTTTCTTTTTTTAATGGCATCTCAGTTTTTCTAAGATGGGAATTTAAGTTGTTCTCAAACTCTTAATACCACATATGATGAAATAAGAAGCACTATTGTATATGTCTTTTGGATTTGGTACGTAAGTTTCTCTTGGGTGTATGTCTAGGGGTGTATGTTTTATTGAATTTTAGAATATGCACAGACTCACTTTCATAAAATATTGCCAGAGTACTCTGTAGGATGGCTGGCCAGGTTACATTCCTGCCAGCTGCACAAGTGAGACCCCATTTCCTTGTATGCTTCCTAGCATTTGATTCTGATATTTTGATTTGGGGCATTTAGTTTTTTTGTCTAGCAGTAATATTATAATGGTGACTATCATGAACACAAATGATTAGATCTATATCGTGAAGTTTAAGGAAAATAAAGACTATACATGGAATTAACTCTCAATATTTAGTAATGAAATTATTAAATTTAGGCCAGTTTTCCATTCTTGGCCACATCTCTTCCTGCTTCAAGATTGCCATTCCCCCTCATTTGTGTAATATGCTTAAAGAATCCAACAACTAAATAAAATATTTATAGAGAAATTTATAAAAACTAAATCCTCTGAAACCTAAAGTGAGAAATTACAAGTTAACAGTAACCTATTTGTCAGTTGTAAGATAACCTACGCTTACTCTGAGTTACTGGAAAGATACTCTTAGAGACAGACCATTTTCCAGTTGTCTTTCTTTCAAAGTTTGGAAAGTTTGAGAAAACTTCTGAAGTTTCTGGGAGCACTTTGAAATGAAGATAAGGTTCTGAGTCACCAAGTTCCATGGGAATTATAAAATTAAGAAAAATAAATATGTAGTTTATATTTTTGTTCCCTATTTGTGTGCCTTCTGTTTGTATTTATATTGGCATTCATGATAACTTTATAACCCCAACCTTCCTCTCTTCCCGTTAGCTATGAATGCAAATATTTCCAATCAAAGTACTTCGTTTCTGTTTATATTCCATGGTATCTATCAGTAGGTTATTGGAGTGTGCTCACTCAAATTCAGGTATTTCCACAACAAACAGGATTTTAAATAACTCTTTAAATAGCAACTTTAAACTGCAAGTGATGAAATAACCAAAAAATATTTTTTGGAAAAAAAGAAAAAACCAAACAAGCACATGTAACTCAGAGATGGCTGTGAGTAAGGCATAAGACTGTGGATCGCTTGGCCTCTAATCTCTCCTCACCAGGGATTTGTGATAGTTTGATAGTCAGGGAGCTTGGTCTATCTCTCAGCTTATTTTATTTTTTTTGACTTTTTGGTGTTGGATCTCATTTTTTATCCCATTAATCCTATTGACTGAAAAAATAATGATCTACTAGGTTCTTTTAACTTCTAAGAAATATAGACATGCTCAGATTACCTTATTTAATGGGGTTTATTTTAATGATACCTGGGAAACATGGAAGCATGAAACAGTTTCAACCACTAATCACTCAAGCTTCAAGGAAACTGCAATGTATTTTAGGATACAGTTAGGATACAGTTCTTAATAGCTCTGACATCCTGTTACTCAGAAACTGAAAAACCTATTGCTCCCTATTCCATGGGCCATCTTTATGTTAACATCTCTTGCTATTTCTGCATCTACTACTCCTGACACTTCTCCTTGAACCTTCTTTGTAAATGTCAATTTCAAGTCTTTTCTCCAACAGGGTGGTATAGTTAATCATCATCCATTTTAGGCTTCACCTTCCCTTATCTACATATGAAGCTGGGTTCTTACATGAGTTTGCTTTGTAATTTGCTAACAGCCTCTAGTGTCTGCCTCTGGTTCAGCTGTTCATGCAGGTCCAAACATTGTGGCCACTGTACCAGCAATGCTTATGTGTGAACAAATGGTCATGGCAGGACTCTGAGACTGTCTTGAAGTAATCAATATAACTAGGAAGTATCTTGCTTGACCAGATGAATACAGATTACATCTGACTATTTTGTTAAACATGTAGGAGAGACTTACTTTAGCTGCAGGCATTTTCATGTCCAAGATGATTGTTTTCTAAGGGTTTCCTTCAAAGCTAGTATGGTCAATTTGAACTGGTTTTCCTGGAAGTTTCCAGGTTCAAGCATTGAAGGTTTCATATACTGGGAAATTCCTGTCCCAGGCATCTGGGGGGTGGGGGCGGGAGACTGGTTATACTAAAGCATATTCTTTCACATTTTTCTTCCTTCCTCCCTCCCTCTTTCCCCTCCTCTCTCTCTCCCTCCCCTCTCTCTCCCTCCCTTCCTCCCTCTCTTTTTCCTTCCTTCCTTCCTTCCTCCCTTCCTCCCTGTCTCCCTCCTTTCTGCTCTCCCTCTCCCCTCTCTCCCTCCCTTCCTTTATTTCTTCCACAAATGTTTATGAAGTACCTGTTATATCAATCTCTGTACTGGGTGGTGGAGAAATAGTGGGGAAGGGGACAGATATATCCTGTATTCTTTTTGAACTCACAGGTCTATAGTGGCAGACAGAACCTGAACAAGTAATTCTAAGTGTGATGAGCAAGTGGAAAGGCAAAGTGCAAGGTATCCTGGGGGAGAAGACTGGAACTTGGAAGAATCTACCTGGAGGAGAGTGGATAGTGAGGAAACAACTGAGAAAAGGACACTCTCATAAATTATATTCAAATGTGTGTGGGGGGCGGGAAGGGGACAGAGTGCTAATAAACAAGTGAACAAAGTGAGTGCTCTGAAACAAATCAAACTGGGTGATGAGGCAGCGCCTTGACAAGTGGTCAGGTAGTCAGGGAATTTCTCTTAGGGGAGGCAACATTTTGGTTAAGACCTGCATGGGAGGAAGGAGTCATGAGAATGGAAACGGTGCCAGTGTCACTGGCCTTAATGAGTGGTAGGAGATGAGGGAAGAGAAATAGACAGAGTCCAAATCACATAAAGTATCGAGTCTTAAAAGGCCATGATAAAAACTTGGATTTTATATTTTATAGCAGGTGTGATGGGAAGGGTTTTATGCAGAATAACCCGATCTCAACTCAAGGGATATTATTTTCCTTTCTGTGTGAGACAGTTAAAGCCTGAAGAAGTAATACTAACTATAATACTTAAGCTGGAGAGATTATGAGGTTGATAGTATCAATGCCATTGAGAATTTAGGGAGAGGTAATAGCTTACGGAGAAAGAAATTTCAACATGTTAAGTTTAAGAGGGAGAGTGAAGCATAAGAATTCCTGGTTAATAATTTTAATATGAAGCTGGTTTTTAATGTAATATTTAGAGGTATTGTGTACTTCTACCAGTGGTTAAAGGTATGTGATTATATTAATTCCCCAGAATAGTGTAAACAGAAATGAAAAAACAGAGAACCCAGGACGATATGAGAAGACAAGTCCAATTTGATGGTGTCAAATGTTCGAAATGTGTCTTTGAGGCATTTAAAATGGCAAAAATCCCTTGAGCTTAGCACATAATTATTGTCTAAAAATAATAGTCTACGTACTAAAACACTTTTAAGTCCCATATAGACCAACTATGAACAACCCTTATCTTAGGGAGAAGAGTCCCTGATTCTCAGACTTTTAAAGTAATACTAACTAGTTGTCCCTGGAAACACACAAATTTCTACTTGGCCAATTACACAAAGTAGAGGACTACATAATATTCTTTCAGAATGGAAAGATTTTATTTTATTTTTAAAATGAAATTTTTTCTCCATAAAGAGAAAAATATATTTATATGTGATTTAAAAATTAGTTTCTTTCTTTTTTATTTCAGTAGTTTTTGGGAAACAGGTGGTGTTTGGTTACATGGATAACTTCCTTAATGATGATTTCTGAGGTTTTGGTGCACCCATCACCTGAGCAGTATACACTGCACCCAATGTGTAGTCTTTTATCCCTCACCCACTCCCACCCTTGCCCCCGAGTCCCCAGAGTCCATTATATCATTCTTATGCCTTTGTGTCCTCATGGCTTAGCTCCCACTTATAAGTGACAACATTCGATGTTTGGTTTTCCAGATTGGAAAGATTTTAAATGCAGTTTTAAAGAACACGTGCATTTTTAGTTTTAAAATGCCTCTTATCAGATAGATAAGAAGAATAAGTTCTAGTATTCTGTACACTGTAGGATGACTCTCATTAGCAAAAACATATTACATAATTTCAAATTGCTGCTTTTCTTTGAACAGCCTATTTTTGGTGAAAAGTAAAGTCCCTTTAGCAAGAAAAATTGGACAATTGACAATATCTTCCATTTCATGTGCACATGAATCAGAAAGGTCGAGCTGATGCTCAGCTCATCCTTCAGAAGGTTGACAAGGGAGCAGATCGAGAAGGAGAAAACATGGTAAATGAAGAAAGAAAAGAGGAACAAGTGAAGAGTGAAGGAATAGGGTTCTCAGCATAGAGAGAGCTAGCCTAAGGGGGTCTTCATGATCCACTTGGAGAGGCAGGGAGTGATTAATAATGGACTCATCCAAGAAGATTAGTAGAAACTAGGGAAGTCATGGAGAGAGGAGTGACAGGAAACTCCCCAACTTCCCATGCTATGGTAACAGGTGCTCTGAGGACCATAAGGTATAGATAGCATTTCCTCTGTGCAGATGATACAGGGGATGATATAACTTGTAAAAAATCTCAGAGATAGTAAATACTGGAACAAGAGCTACAGCAATCATGTGTTCTTATTCTTAATTTTCCAGCAGAGTCACAATTTCAGATTTCTACTTAGTGGTACCCAAAGAACATTTTTATTTCTGAAACCATGTGTTTCAACTTACTAGAAGCCATGTGTTTTGGGTCCTGGTCCAGCACTCTTTTCACTATACTTATCACCTTATCTCTCAGAGGGAGTCTGTCAGATTTTGTAACTTTGACAGATATTATTCCATAAGAGGTTTACTCAATGGATATCTAACAGGGAAGTGAAATTCTTCTCACAGTTGGTATGATTTACTCTGAAATTATGAATGACCACTGGGCAACCTATTTGAGATGGAAACTTATGTAATATGATTAAGCTATGTTCTCCAGAGTGGCATTCGTTTTAGTTCAGCAATAAATACCAGAGAAAAACAATAATTAGTTTTGTATGGAAGAACAAGGGAAGTATTTTATCTTCCTAACTCAAGTGTTGGAACATTTTGGCAGTGTGGACGAGAAGGATATTAGAAATAGGGCTGAAATGTAGTATATATTAGAGAGAGAGAAAAGCCTTGGCCTCTTGCTAATCTACTTATCCTTCCGAGTGAGAATGCCACCACCTGTGATTTAGTATTTAGAAACTACTTTGACTTAAAAAATAAAAATTTAAGGAGCAGTCATTAATAATTTGGCCAAGAGGAGTATCAAAGTTTAAAAATGATTCAAGAATACAACACAACAAAATTTGAAGCAAAGCATCTTGATTGGTGAGAAATTCAAATAGGTGCAGATCATATTTGTGAATAGTAGGCTGAGGAGAGGTAGCTTGTTTTGAATGTAGGTAATATACAAAATGAAGATGCTGATTATGAACAGTAAAAGCCTTTAGAAGTTTGGTAATTTTGAACTGAAAATTACATTAGTGGGCATATTCTCTGACTTTAAAAATATGCCTTGTGGAGAATGCCTTATCTAATGAGCTTTTTGCTAGAAACAGAGTGTCATGTAAGCTGGGAATAATTAGAAAAATAGGTCTTGTACAGAATCTCTGATTTATAGGACTTTTTGCTGAACACAGATGGTTGGGTTTCTAGAAGACTCTTATTGAATGTCTTACTAGATAATGTAGAGGATTAAAAATTATCTCAGAGGTGCCTTTGCTCTCAAGAAGCTTATAGTCAAGTAATGAAGATAAGTCATACATGATGAGCTGATCAATCACTTTTTGACTTTTATCTTCTTGTATTTTCTGTGTTACATATTATGTAGCCAAAATGTGTTATCTAAATTTCTACCAAATACTAAATACATTTGAACCTTTTCTCAGATTTTTCACTTAGGAAACACCTTCTTCCCCTAATCTCTGCAAACCCAAATCCTACCAAACTTTCTGGGCCAGCATGCTGTTGTATTTGGCTAAGTTAGAAGAAAAGCTTTCATCATTAAGGAGGTTGAGAAATTAGACATTGTGTTGTCAGAATCACTGTCAGCCTGGATGTTGAAGTCACTGAGAACAGTGGCTGATTGTGGAGTGAAAAGGATGGCTATGAGCAAGTGGCTGATACAATGAAAGAAAATGGAACTGTTTTAGAAACTAGTAGAGGATGGAACACAGCGAGGAAAAGGTGACTTAAATGGAAGTTTTCCCATTAGAAGAACAGAGGTAATTGAGGGAGAATTGCAAGTGAGTAGTTTGAGAATAACGATTGGGAAGAAAGAGAAACTATTTTATCAGAAGCCCCAGGAGTGGGATATTCAAAACTGGATATGTGGCCGGGTGCAGTGGCTCACGCCTGTAATCCCAGCAATTTGGAAGGCCGAGGCGGGCGGATCACGAGGTCAGAAGATCGAGACCAACCTGGCTAACACGGTGAAACCTCGTCTCTACTAAAAATACAAAAAATTAGCCAGGCGTGGTGGCGGATGCCTGTAGTCCCAGCTACTCTGGAGGCTGAGGCAGGAGAATGGCGTGAACCTGGGAGGCGGAGCTTGCGGTGAGCCGAGATCGCGCCACTGCCCTCCAGCCTGGGCAACAGAAGGAGACTCCGTCTCAGAAAAAAAAAGACTGGATATGTAGCCATCTGCTTGGTGCTATCCCCAGAGGGTGGCCTGGTTACATTTAAGAGAGGGAGGTGGAAGGACCAATCAAATAAAATGTTCAGCCCATAGCTGTGCTAGGAGTTTGTTCCTGAATGAACAGGGCTTCCACAGAACAGAGTGGGAGGGATAGACTGGGTGGTTCAAGTGTTGGCATTGGAGGGACCTCGTGGTACAGATAAAAGAGGATGGAGGAAATTGGAAGGGGTGGAAGCATGCTCTGAGGATGCAGATAGCGAATAACTGGATTAGAAAGTGTAGTGGATTAGGAGAGAGCATAAAGGGATTTAATAAGAAAAGGAAGAAGTGAATGTGAAAGAAGTGATGTACATTTTTAGGTATGATTATTTACCAGACTTGAAATCAGTGAGCTGTAGATTTCAGTAACAACTATCAGCTAATAGAACTTTCAGGCTAGTGGCTTAATATGTTTAAGTCTATTTCTTAATCTGTAGAATGGAGATAATGACACTTGCTGGATATTTCTCACAGGTTGTCTTGAGAATCATATTAAATATGATCATATTTAATATTTAATATGATTTGATCATATTTAATATGATTATGTTAAATACATATTTTCTTGGGAAAAGGAATGTTATAATTTAAGTGAGATGACTTGATACATTATAAATTGCTGTTTAAATGTAACAATTAGAATTATTTTTATTGGAGAAATAAGGATTTATCAGCCCCAGAGTTCCAAGTAGATCAAGAGTATGAATCAAGATTTTATTTTATGATGATATGCATCTGAAGAAATGACTTCCTCTACTCAGTAAATCAGGATTTCCTTCTTAGGTGAACTACACTATGTGAATAAGATTCAACCAAATTGCCACAGAGAATTGAATTCTGGAATCCAATGAAACAAAGGAGATTAAAATTAGGGGGCTTTAAGAGCTGTAATTGTCTTTAGACCTTAGGGTCTTCTGGTAAGAAAAAAAAAGGAAAAAAATTATATCAATCTGCAGCTGTCTGCTTCATTCTTCCATAGACAGGCTGTTCATGTTATTGAAAATTGTTTCCAATACTATGTTCTGTGTTTAGGAAAAGGGTGCTAGAGGGGAGTAATTACAAGTACTCTGGCCTTTCATTTCAACCCAGGAATCTTAAGTGACAGCTGTTTGAGGGACTTGTCATTCAATTAAGTGGTTTGAGACTTTGCCAGTGGTTAAAAACCCTGTGGTTCATAGGAGTTTGCAGGCATGGGGCCGTGTAGTCTCACCAGAGCACTCATGTTTCATTGCAAACCATTGCTTTCTTGGCCACAAGGATGCCGGACAGACGTCCTGACCACGATGTTTATTTCTTGAGGGCAAAAATCACAATGAAAATTGGACCCGAGTCTAAGAGTAAATGATTTTTTTCCCCTCTGAAATGTATAACATGGTAGTTAGAAATGAAATGATTGTAAATGTTTTTCATTCAGTGAGAAGATGCAGAAAGGGTTAGTAGGAGAGTGAAATTTTCTTTTTACTCTTTCTTTCCTCCCCATCAAATGGTGATTCTATTTCTAAATGATTTAAGTTTCTCTTTCATAAATGATATTGCACTAGGTATACGTGGGATGAAAAGAAAGTGGAAAGCAAAGTACTTTGGAGAATTTGCAATGAGTAGGGGAGTTACAACTGATAACAATTTCAAGGCAATTCATAAGCCATGGTGGCACTGTTAAGTACCAATAGAGTTCAGAAGCGCCTGAGAGTTACGTAATGACCTCCCTCAAGTGAGATTCCTAAACAGCAATGGTAGAGAATGCACTCAGCGCATGCTTCCAATGGGGTAGATATCCCTCCCCTGAACTAGGTCTCTAGGTGTCAGTCTGATCCATCTCTTTTCATTTCCTCTGTTTTGGTTGTCTTCTGCTTGGCTTTTTTTTTTTTCTTGTGTAATACATATTAGAAGCCTAGTATTATTTATTAAGTCATTAGTCCTTTTATTTTCCATGGATACAATCTTGCTTTTTCCTTTGAGAACTAGTTAGGGTTGTCTTGACAAGTTCTATTTCATGGAATAAATTCCTAATCTTAAGGACTTTTAGAATATTATGCTAAAATCTTTTAAAGCAATATTACTAAGACCTTCAAAACCATTATAGATGTAATAAAGAGATTGATTTTGGGAACTTGTCCTATAGGCCAGTAGTGACAACACAAAATTTTCTTCCCTCAATTTTATGCAATTGCAACGTAAACATATTGGATGAGTGTGATGGAACTAATGTAAGATAAAAATATTTAAGTATGAAAAGGCAAAATGAGGTTAACTTGCCCTAATCTTTTATGTCCTGCCTTGATGTCATCCAAATGACCTATTGTCAGAATAAAATCGCCTTTATTTAAAATTTGGTGGTCAAGCAGGAAGCCTTTCTTATCAATGTCTGTCCTTGCACCAGGAATTAAAGAAGCCTACTCCCTCAGAACAAAGGACATTCCCATTCAAAAAATTGCCCCCATAACCCTAACCTGATACCTGTTTGCCTTTAAACCTTCCACAGTAGGTCATTCCTCAGGCACATGAAGGCATCTCCTCTCCCAGCTCCACATTTATCAGCAAAAAAAAGCAAACACTACCATTTCACAGGTACACAGTGTCTCCACACCTATTACAGTGGGGGCAGTGGTGACCTTACCCTGGCCCAAGCCACCCGTGAGGAGCCTTTGATGTGACCGGAGCCTCATGTTTTAATACAGTCTAAACATCTCACATTCGAACTGCATGAGTCCTCTTTCCAGCCATATTAGAAGTGATATCAAAGGCAGTCACATTTTAATGGTCTTTACCCTAAGACAGGACAAGGGACCAGGATAAGCTTGGTGAGGCTGTGTTTCTTCCCTGTTTTTACCTCTCCTGCCGTCTACATCCATCTTTCTGTCCCCAATTTATCTGCATGCCACATGTCTATCATGGGCAGGATAGACTGGTTCCGTGAAAAGAAAGAGCCCTCAGGGAAAATAAGCCCACTTCCTTTTACAAGTTAAAAAAATATGCCACAGGAGGTAATTCTACATTGTCTTTTCCCAGCAGAGTGGGTGATGTTCATATTTGGGGTTAGGCACTTGGTGGATTTATAGCGCAGTGAGGGAGTTGTCACAAGAGGATGATAATTAGCAAGTGGACCAAGGAAACCAGGAGTTCCAACTTTCATTTTACAGGCTTATAGCTGGTACTTGTTTGAGCAGGAAGAAAGTGTAACTGTCATATGGTACAAGAAATTTATTTTACAGATGAGGTTATTCTTGGTGTCAAATAGAGTGAAACTCTTAAGGAAAAAGATTCAGTGATCAAATTATGTCATGTTTGGGATGGTATTGAAAAACTTTGAGGAACTATCTTTCATTATAACACACACACGCACACGAAAGTTAAATCTTATGTAAAGACACCTTGAAGGTCATTTTTACTTATGGACTCACAGTAATAATAACAACACACATTTACTACCTGATTATATGCCTCATACTCTTCTAAGCACTTGATAGATTTAATTTATCTAGCCCTGATAGCAACTCTCTGAGGTAGGTACTATTACTCTCATTCCAATGGAAAATTGGAGGCAGAGAGAAGCTGAGTAACTAACTCAAGGTCACCCAGCTGGGAAGTGGCAGGGGTAGGACCCAACGCAGGAACTTGGCTGCTGTGTCTGTGCCCTAATCTACCACATCCTATTATGTCTCTGGCAGTCTCTGACCAGATATGTAAGTTTTGTATTTTTTTACTAGATTTAAAATTGAAATAATTAGACTCGATTTAAAAGAAAAATGCACTTCTATATTTGTGTTGCTATCATTGTGTCGGCACAATCACATACACGTGTTAGACTGATCAGCTTCTGTGCTTCCCTGCCAAGCAACAATATTTACAAGAAAGAAAACCCATACAAAGTTCTGACTAAATTGTCCCATTTGTGTACTTCTCTGAGGGAAAAATGTCTATGGAAATTTCTTAACATGAGTTTCTTTGAAATTGTTAAAGCCTTTTATTTATCAAACAGTGTAGACTGTTAAAAGTAAAACTTCCTCTGTGCTCCAAATTTTGGCCCAGTTGGTTAATCTTTCAGGAGTGTTGAAAACAGAGCTTTAATTAGCAATTTTATCAGCTAATCCAGTCACTCAGCTTCAGTTCTTATCTGAATCCTTGGTAGTGCCAGCACTTTGGGACATCAGAAAAAAAGCCGGCTTGTCAGTGTGATAGTTGAGAGGACTTCTGTTGAGGAGAAAAAAGATCTCAGAAATGGACAGTATTAAATGGAATCTGATACCAATCCAAAAGAAGTGACCTCACCAACAGAACCTAGAATAGAACTTGGTTTCTCTTGCATGTCTCTGTAATCCTCTGTGGTATGTCACCTTTGTTAGGCAAGACAGAGTCTGCAGTCTTGAGGAGTGTGAAGATAGGACTTAAAACAAGTGAAATTTCCAAGCCAGTTAGTCACTGAGTTGAGCATAACCCTGGAGTGGCTCTTCACTATGCAAAACCAAAGAAGAGTTTGGAAAATTAACATAGGGCTCATAGAACTCAGTTTCCTGATGGAAATGAGAAAAATCTCAATGACATGAAGTCATTAATTTTTTGCCTTCTCTAATACAATCCAATCAGGGAGGCTTGAATCTTCTTCCAAATTCAATTTATTTTTCCCTCTGGTATCCTTTATTGATTGCATTTCTGTGAAACATCTTGTTTTTCTTGTATTTGAACTGTATTAAAATATATTACTACCTAGAAAGAAACCTTTACTTCTTCAGAAACAAAGAGCACTTAAGCTATAAAAAGAAGATCCATAATTTTATTATCTCAGCATGCGCCTGTTTTCATTGCAACAGCAGAGCAAGTAACAGGGAAAAAAATTCCATAAGGGAGACATTGGAGCCAGGAGATATTTACGCTTGCCTAAGCAGTTCTGATGATTTGATAGTTGAAATGTTTATGCTTTTGTTCACTTAGATAACGTTCTTAGGACATCTATTTTAAACAACAGATAATCGTAGTTAGTACTGAGGGGGCTGACATAGTGGTCGTTTGTATCTGAGGATTATTAAAACAAACTTAGATGATTGTAGCATAGGGTGACTATTTTTGGCGAAGCAATACTTAGCATTTCATGCTAAAAATGATAGCGTTTTAGATTTATTATAAAACTACAGAAAAACACATTTTTCTTCAAAAGCAGAAGAGTGGAATATTAGAGCTTAAGGAAAATTTACTTCGTTTTTATTTTTCACTGGACTATGCTTGAAAAGTAAAGTCGGTATATGACTTTATTTTGTCTTTTGTTCAGTGTTCTTTCTTCTTTATTGTTTGACCTAATTTTGAAGTAGCTAAAGTGCCAAAATCAAAGACCGGTTAAATTTTCTCTGAAGGCTATTGAATGTCATGCCATTATTCTAATAATAAGAGGTTTGTTTAGCTGCTTTGATTTCCACAAGCTCAATAGCCTTTTTTTCCTGAGGGAAAAAACACCTCTTGCCTAAATTTTTCTCACAACTAAGCAAGCTAGATATCATGCCAATCTCTGACTTGGAGCAAGTTGGAATGGCTGCTGCTTTCACTTACTTACTGAGATATAGGAAATTATGAGCAAATAAAATGCAGAACTCAGCTTAATAGGCTATATTAAGCTTGTGTACATAAACTTTATAGGAGATTTGAATCTTACACTTTGCTATGTCCAATAATGAGACACTGGCAACACAATTCTTGGCTCTTTGTGGAGCTGAAGGTTTATCAGGATTTAATAAAAAGTACCAATTATATATTATATATTATATATCTCTATATAATGCTCTCTCTCTCTATATGTGTGTGTATGTGTGTGTGCGTGTGTGTGTACATAATTACCAATAACTTCAACCAGTTCTGAGCAAGTTTCAAGCATCTCTTTCGCTAACCATCACCTCATAATTTCCCAGCTCATGCCCTCTGGTACCCAGACTCCTCCATCTAGCTGGAATGTATACTATGTTGATTCATCCACCTTTTCTTGTTCTTCCCTACTCATGTCCTCCCTTTCCTCCTTACCTGGCTTAAATTCTACCATTGTAATCACTTTCTTACATACACCTTTTCCCCTTTACACTTTGATGTACTAACTTCTTGCCTGTTCTGATCCTGTGCAGCTAATGTGGCTGGAAAAATAGTCATAAGCAAGCTGACTGACTTCATTCAAAATTCACGCCCACTGGCCTCGAGTGAAACTTTAGATGACCTAGGGTCACCATCTTTTTACATTTCTCTACTCCTTTCACCCTCCCCATTGCCTAGGGAGGCAGTAGTTTTTAACCATGGAGATTTTGCCCCCGGGGGACATTTGGCAATACTGGAGATGTTTTTGGTTATCACAGTCTCGGGGAGGGAGTGCTACTGGCATCTAGGTGGGTAGAGATCAAAGATGCTTCTAAATAACCCCACGACAAAGAATTACTCTGCCCTAAATGTCTATAGTGCCAAGGTTGAGAATCCCTGAGTAGAGCATTTCGTATCTTCTCTTTCTTTAAACTTCCAACACTCTTTCCTGTCTATACTTTCGCTAATGATCTTAATTCTTTTTCAATCTGAGAAAATAAAAGCAGTTAAAAGAGACTTACTCGCTCAAACTCTCACTGGCATACTTGCCTACCTTCATATGTCTATGCCTGCCTTCCTGTTATGCTGGATACCCATCTCTGGTCCTACAGAAGGCTGATCCCTTTGCATGAGTACTCTTCAATCAGGGACAGAGTTCCAAGCTCTGGAAGGGTGACACTCTATGTTTGCCAAGACCACCCTGCTTTTAAACCCAACAACATTGAAAGGCAGCCCACAAATCTGAGGGGCATCACTTTGGGTGACATTCTGGTTATACAAGATGATGGTGACTATTGGACTGCCTGTTAATGACTAAATGGAACTCTAGTAACATGCTACTATCTTTTGACTCCTATTTTTCAGGTTATATCTACTACAAAGAATATAATCTGGGAAGGAGTTTCTGAGAACTACTAGGAATCTAGGAATTCAAACTGTGTGGTGTAAGTCTCAGTGTGCAACTGTAAATATTGGTGATCAAATGCTTTGAAAGATTCCTGGTTATAACAGACAAGCTATAATGGTAGCATGCCCAACATACCACAGTGTACTCTGCACTAATGCATGTTACCATCACTTTTGTGGATGGAAAGCTATTAAGCAGAATAGGGAAAAATTCTGAAGTTCCTGATGGGATCAAAATAGTGGGCATTGCATGGTAGATCTGAGTTCCCCTGAGGAGTGGCCCCACCCTGAGACAGGAATATTGTGGCCTTATGGCACACTCAAACTGAATGGTATTTTGATCTGACCACCACTCATCTAACCCCAGGATTATGTTGCACCCATCATTTTGGGGTACAAAATATGTACTCCAATTCTACTCAGGCCATTAACATGATTTGGCAATAACACGCATGGTAGATTAAACAGCACTGGCCCACAAGACAGAAAAGGGCCTTTGAGGAGACAGGTGCTGGTCTAGGTATCTTGGGAAAAAGATAATTTGCTTTTAATGAGGAGTGGTATTTTGAGGAAAATGATTTATTAGCTAGAATAAACAGATTAGAGAAGTTTCCTTCCAGGAGGAGGCAAAGGATGGAAGTCACCCTGGAAAGATAATTAGCAAAGTGGGTCTGGCAGACTCAACAACTAATGCCAGATAATGCTAAATCTACTCTTGGGAAACAGCTTGTACCCTGACACAATAGGGCCTCTTGACTATTTTAATTCAAATGAAGGATGAAGTGTTCATGGGGCAGTGACCCTCTATTCTAGTTGCTGAAGCATGAGGGCCTCACCTTTGGGAATCTTATGGCCCTCCAAACTTATGGAAGTTCTCTGGGGGCACTCGAATTTGCATCATTATAGTGTGACTGACTTTGCCCCCAGAATAGGTTGAAAATAAAACACTATTTAGGATAGGAGCTATTCTAAATATCACTTGTGTCCTGCCTGTGGGAGGGAGGTGGCCCCTGCTACATGACAATACAAAATGGTAATCAGACTCAATATAGTCTGTGGGATGAGACAGGGTGGTTGACTTTGTCCCCAGTTACCTTGGAACCCAGAAATAACTGAACAATGGCCAATTGTAACAATGTCTGTTTTTAATAAGATCTAGTATATGGGCAAGGGTTGATTCTGTTAAGAAGACAAAGCAAATGCCTCTGTAGTTCTTACTGATCTGTTCTGTAATGAAACTGAATTATACCGTGACCATACTGCAATATGGTATAATACTGGGGTTGTTGGTAATATTCAACTACCTCATGTAAACAAGTCTTATGATAACACTGATATTGATGATTAATTATATTGAGAGACTGAGTTACATCCTGCTCAGGATGTAATTCCTATAGAAAATGGCTGACCTGAGGAAGAACTTGATACAGCTAGCCTAAAGCTGATTTCTAGGATAAATAGTTCAGTACAAGCTTATCATAAGATACAAATAGCAGTAGACCAGGGGAAAACAAGAATAACAAATTAGTACAAGCATACAAAAATATATATTATGGTTTTATAGGTCAAATTAGTTGTTTCTTTGAACTGGCTTCTCCAAATGTGAGCCATATTCATTTTGATACCATTGCTACATCTATTCTATGAGTGCTGCATCAAATATAAATGTTCTGACAGGCATAATCAGTTTGCTGTAAAGCATATGTGTCAAAGACCAGGGGGTGACCTGTGGTATGATAAGAAAAATATTTGGTCTTTGTCTCTGGTTCCTGGCACAGAGCCAAAACCCTTAGAATTTTCTGAGTGATTAGATTGATAGGAGCATCTTTTGTTCTAATGAAGTGCCTTTTGAAGCTTCCCCAGAGAGATTTAGGATGGGGCCTGTAACCCGAAGGACTAAATCTTGATTAGCAGCTTGGAACTTTCAGTTCCAACCCCCAACCCCTGGGGAGGATAAAGGGGCTGGAGATTGATTTAATCACCAATGGCCACAATCATGGTTGGGTAATGAAACCTCCACGAAAAATCCTAAATGATGGGGTTTGGGAGCTTTGAGTTGGCAGACACACCCAAGTGCCAGGAGGCTGGTGCACCCCAACTCTATGGGGACAGAAGCCCCCTTCTGTGCTTGAGACCCTTCCAGACTTCTTCCTATATGCCTCTTCATCTGGCTATTCATTTGCATCCTTTATCATAAACTGAAGTAGTAAGTGCAATGTTTTCCTGAGTCCTGTGAATCTTAGCAGATTATTGAACCTGAAGTGGAGGGATTGTGGGAAACTCTGACTTTGTAACCAAGTCAGACAGAGGTGTGAGTGAGCTGGGTACCTGATATATGTGTAAGCAGCATCTGAAGTGAGGGCATTCTTTTGGGACTGAGTCTTTAAACCTGTGGAGTCTGACACTAGCTCTGAGTAGTTAGTGTCAGAATTGGATTAAATTTTAGGAAGCCTAGTTGGTGCTAGAGAATTGGAGAATTGGTTGGCATGAGGAAAAAACCACCCACCCTGCATCTGTGCAACCTCTCAACACTGAGTGCCTTACGGCTCAGCCCTGGATCTCCTAAGTTCTCTGCCTACACTTGTTTCTAACTGGAGATTGCATCCCGTATCATGGTTTTAATTATCATCCATATGTTCTGGACTCCCAGTTTTGGATTACTGGCCTGAATTTTATCTTCACTTCCACGCTCTTTATCCAGGTACCTTCTCTGTATATCCACTTGGATTTCTAGTATGTATCTCAAGCTTAGCAAACCAAACTCCTGTTCTTATCTCCCTAAACGTCTTTCATAGTTTTCCTCAAAAAATGGTATGTTCATCCTTCCAGTTGCTATAGCCTAAAACCTTGGTGTTACTCTGGTCCTTTTTTTGTGATCTCACATGCTACATTTAATCTATCAGCAAATTCCATTAGCTCTGCCTTTAAAACATCAGACTTTGACAACTTCTCACCATCCCCACTACTACCATTCTGATCAAGCCTCCATCATCTTTCACCTGGAATATTGCAAAACGCACGATATAGGTCACTTTCTTTCCACTCTTCCCACAATTGAGTCAATTCCTCTATGCCTCCCATTTAACTCAGAGTAAAATCCAAAGTCCTTAAAATGTCTTATAAGGCTGTAGATGATCTGGCTCCCATCTGACCTACCAATCTCCCACACTTTCATGCCACTCCACCCCCCTGCCTTCTTGCTATTTTTCTAACAGGCCTAGCTTGCTCCTGTCTTAGGGCCTTGGTACTTGTTCCTTTCTCCACCTGGAATTTTATTCTCCCAGATATTTTGCTTTTTTCTACAGCATATATCCCCAGATATTAAAACATATGTTTTACTTTTTTTTAAACAAAAAAATCTATATTCCTCTATAATCATATAAGCTTCCTAAGTCTTATAATCTTTTTTGGGGAGGGGGGGCTCTGTTTTGCTCACTGCTATGTCCTTTGCATCGAGAACAGTTCTGGGCACATGGTAGATATATGGCACATGTGTTAGAAGAATAAATGAATAAGAAAATTGTATCTTAATCATACAAACCATTCAGTGAAATAACATCTTGCTGGCTTAAGAAAAAACCCTAAGTGACAGTATTAAGGCAATAATGCTTTAGTAAAAACAGTGGGGAGTGGGGAAAAAGAAAACAACAGCTGTTGACAATTTACTCTGTTCAGGTACTGTGCTAGTTTCTTTATATACATATCAAATTAAATATTTACGTTTATTCCTGTGATGTGGGTATTCAATAATTTTATAGAAATAGTAACTAAGACTCACAGAAGTAAAACTATAGCTAAAGGTCACATGATTGCTAAGCAGAATAGACACATCTTAAAGCTAATACTGATTCAAAATATCATAAACTTTTTATGTTATCATGCATTTTAAAAAGAGGCTGGGAAATGCTAAGAGATACTGAGATGGGTTATTAGTGCCATATCACCCTTTGATAGGCATTATTGAGTTCTGATCCTTTTTCTATGCTTTCTTAAAAACATTTTTATCTTTAAATAATCATGTATCACAGAATTTAGATAACATTCATAGGAAAATAAGAGTCAAGTATTTAATGAGCACTAAGTGTCCTATTAATTATATTACATTCTTTATTTTAGGTTCTCTTGTTGGGAAAACCTTTTCAAGGCTATATTATATACAGTGAAATAACATTGAAATGTGGCAGGATCATTTTTTGAAGCTGTAGAAAAGCTATTTTTGTGACAAGTAATTTTCTAAAGTTGCATTGAATTATGTATTTTGATAGCCTCTGTTTTCTGTCTTACTGTAAGTATGCACTATACAAACTATAGTGTAACAATGTTTACTTTCATTTGAATTTGTTGCTGGGCCCATGAAGATGTTTCCTGACCCTTACCCTTATAAACTTCCAAAGGAGTTTGTGTGTACCCTATTAACAGAGAAAGTGAAAAAGTAGATAGTATTCAATTAGTTCAGTTGATGATGAAGACATGTTCCCCTTTAGAAGAAGGATATTTTATAAGTCTTACAATAAATTAATTTATATTATTTTTGACTTTATCATTATCAATTTGGGGCAAAAATTAATCATTTTGTATGCTAATAGAGGTCAATGACTAGATGCCAATATCCAATGATTCACACTAATCCTTTTATTTTGTAATGTTTTAAAGGACATTTATTACCTTTCACAGTATATCTTTCTATGGGATATGAGAAAGGTTTATCACATGGAAGACACTCAAAGATATTAACTTACATGGGGTTGAACAGCACAAAATCAGTGGTTCATTACTTTGAATAGTAGCTGTAGGTCAACAAATAACTGTGATGAAGAAAAATGCTCTTTTTCACAATAATGGCATCACAAAGGTCTTTGGATCATATACTGTCTAATATCAAAAAATGAAAGTTATATAAAATAGCAAAAATTTGAAAGCATGGTCTAACCACAGCTTGGGATCCTAGTCATTAAAAATTATAATATTGGAGGATTCCATGAACATGGGAAATTGTTTACAATATAGTGCCAAGTAAAAAGGCTATAAGATAATGCGTGCAATAAGGTATACCTTCATATATATATATGAAAATATATATTCATATTTGCACATAAAAATGTTGAGTCCTTATGCTTGAGATGTGATGTATTTCTTCAGGTTACTGTGGTAACTCCATTAATTTTACTGAGTTTAATTTGCTGAATTGCCGGCTGTGAGGTGGCAGGATGGGGTGGGGGCTATTCCACATAGTCATTCAAAGATTCAGGCTGATGTAGACTCTACAGTCATTAGCTTGGGATTTTCAGTGTTTGCTGGGCATTGTTAATCAACTGCAGACGGGAAAGGAGGGAGAGAAGATCTTTGGAGGGTTTTATGGGCCAGGCTAAAAATGGAGCAAATCACTTCTGTTGCATTAGCCAGAACTCAGTGGCATGGCCACAAGTAATTTTAAGAAGGATAGAAAGTATGGTCTGTTTTTATGCTCAGGAGAAAAATAAAATGGATTTTGGTGAGCACATAATAGTCTCTGCCTCAGGTGAGATCCTGAGTAATATGTTTAGTCATTCTCAGGCTTTGCTCTGTTTATAAGTGGTTGTTGGATTTCTGTTTCTCTGCTTAAGTGACAGAGCAACATATATCATCACTCGATTTTGTATCAGTTCTCATTACTACTGCTACCACCAGAAAGTGAGGCTGACATCAGGGTTCTATATGAGGGACCTACCTCAGACACTACCTGGGAATTGCTTTTTAATATGACATTGGTCCACTCTTACTCTGCTGTATCAACCATTATTTCATTGTACATAGGAATCTTTACAACTTGCCATCAATCCCTTGAACATCATAAACCATGAGCCATAATAACATGTGACCACAAGAATATGATGGCCAACTGCAGGCACATAAGTTTTCTCTACTTAGTGCATAGTAGGTGTTAGAGTAATATCGATTGATTGATTGATTGATTGATAGTCTTCCTGAATTTTTCTGAGTGCTTTTCTTTCCCTAGTTTATAAGCTGGGATCCCCTAAAGGCAGAGACATTACTTTTGTTCTGTAAATCTCTGTTGGTATATACTTGGCTGATTGATTTTTTAGACTCCTTCTGCTGTATGATGGGCTTCTGTTGCTCAGACCAACAACAAGCTTATGTGGATAAGGCCAAATGGAATGATCTCTGGGTTTAGAGGTAGAAGACCCAGGTTCTAGTTAAGCCTGGGAAATAATCAGCTTTCTGACAGATCCATGGACACAGTGGTGTTTTCTAAACTTTTTTGGATGATTTAGGCAAGTAATATTTCCTCTCTGTCTTCTATTTCTTAATCTGTAAAATGAGGCTAATAATACTAAAACACCTACTGTTTCTCTGATATAACTGTGAAAATCAAATTGCTCCTAGTTTTCACTTATGAACATAAAGAATGTATGTAACATATCTAGACTTTAGAAATATGAACTTCCATAGTATTCAATTAAATCCTGCTGGGTAGTCTCTCTAGACACATTCTTTAGGCTTGTCCATTTGGCTCTGTCATCCAGAAGGCTGATCTCTGTGAATTATTTATTGGCTAGGCTCCCTTGACCTATGGGTTAGCTCAAAAGTACCAACAAGAGATTAGATGGCTAGAGGAAAGAGAATTGGGGTATTTATTCCACAGCTGTATCTTTGCAGGATTGCAGGATTGCAGGGTGTCAGTTGCTGTGTTCCTTTACCAAAAGCCAAAATTCCTATTTGGAGGGCTCTCCTACAGTTACAGCTTTCACCAAGTTTCTAGAATTGTTCTTTCCCCTGACCTTGCAAGCCTAAGGGTGGTAGTGGTCTTAAGGTTGCTAACCCTTGGGTGTTTTTCAATCATCCCTTATGGTTGTCTTAAACCCTGCTTACATATTTGTAAGTGGCCGCTTCATTAATTTCAGATCAATCACCCCTTTTGTGTGTGCTATCTGTATCCTACTGAGATTTTGACCCATGAAGAGATTTCTTCAGAGCTGGAAGGAAAGTTCATATTCCCTTATGTGCATTATACAGTAGCAACATGTGCTGAGTCTACATACAGGAAATGGAAAAAAATTCCTGACATTTAGGGTCTTAAAATTTCATAGATGTCATAAACTTTGAAGAAACAACGAAAAAGCATATAAATACTGAGACATTTCAGATGCAAATTATTTATAAGTTGTGCAAATATTGTGTATGCCCAATAATAAAAGACATCACACACCGGGACCTGTTATGGGGTTGGGGGAGCGGGGAGGGATAACATTAGGAGAAATACCTAACGTAAATGACAAGTTAATGGGTGCGGTACACCAACATGGCACATATATACATATGTAACAAACCTGCACATTATGCACATGTACCCTAGAACTTAAAGTATAAAATAAACAAATAAATAAAAGACATTAACATTATGCATGCAACTGTGTATATTCAGGCCAGCTCCTAAACAGAAATCTCTCCAATTTTTTCCTGCTTGGGAACTTTTGGTCAGCTCCTCAAATAAGTTGCAATTTTCCTCTCAAGACTTCACCTTTGGTGCCCTTTCTTCAAAATGTTTCTCTGACATAATATAGTGGTTCAATGTATAATTAGGTTGACCCTACATCCCAGTTTGACTGAGAATTTCAACTTAGTTAAATACCAGTTTAATTATTAGGAGTACCCCCTACACTCTTAGAAGTTTCCCAGTTTAGAAGATAAATTGTGTACAATGGTCTTTTACTAAGACCATTGAGAGATCTTGGAGTATAAGCTTTTATAACCTGGGAAGTTTCAAATACATGGTCTCATTTGGCTATGCTGCTTCTTGATGATCTGTGGTATTTGGTTTGTTTCCGTGGTTGGTTAGCAAAGCATGGTAGACATAATTTATTGGTCACTTAATTTTTCTCTTTTTTTGCCCCAGTTTTAACAATTCCAGGTTGAAATAGCTTTTTCTGCAGGCTTATATAAGTCCTGCATTCTTTCCTAAAGCAGCAAAGTTCTTTGCTTTCTTAACTACAAGCTGTTCTCTCATAGTTTGAATAGCAGTACATTTTTCTTCTTCTTGTAGAAGTTGCTCTGAATCATTTTTTTCTTTGCTTTCTGTGTCACATCCTGTTCTCCAGGTTTAAATGTATCAGGATGCTTCTGGGTTTCTCTGTGCAGCATGTAGCATTTGTTTCTTACTTTCCAAATTCCTCATGTTTTTGAACTCTATTTCTCTAAAAAGCCTAAATTTTACTTTATGATTGTACTCCCTCCTTAAAGTCATAAGTACAATTATCCCACATTTTGCTCAATATAAACATTCATACATTTAAAGCTAACTTTGTATTATAATTGGGTCAAACCTGGGAGATGGTAGAATTTTGATCCCTTTTAGGATTCTGAGGAGAGGAGTTTTCCCCAAGATACCTCATTGAAGGTTTCTGAAATATGAAGTCATAGGTAGAATTTTATCTTTTACAGTCACTACCACCTAGTCAGAGATAGAAAGCTTATTCTAAGATAGGATGCATGGATGTTAAATAATCTGGCAACTGCATGGAGTTTTCCCTCTAGCAAATAGCAAGTAGTCATGAAACAATATCATCGATAAAATGTTTTATCTTTTCAAAGATATTGATGAAGCATGAAAATATCTACTGCCATCATTTACCCCAGCTTTTATGTATTTTTAAAATAGTTTGATTAGTTAAAAGGCTTATTTTGTCATTTATTTATCCATTTACTCATATAGTCAAGAAGTATTTATTGAGCACTTAGAGTATGTCAGGCACTGTGGTGGGCAGTGAGGATACAATGGTGAATGAGAAATATACAATCATTGCTCTCAGGGAGCTTATAGGGTCATGGAACACAAATAGATGCCAAAAGAATAGTGTGATGAGGAAAGTACAGATGTAAAAGATGCATCTTTCTGAGAGCTAGGGATCAGACAAAGCTTCTTGAAAAAAGTCCAGTCCAAGCAGTGCCTGAGAAGTGTGAGTTATCTTGGACAGAAGTGGAGAGGCCTGGGAGAAGGAAAAGGGCAGAAAGTGTTACAGGGAGGGAGGATAGTATGTGTAAAGGTTCTCTGGACAGGGTGGTCAGGGAGAACAGGGCACATTAAGGAAATAAATAGTTTGGCTGGAATATAGAGGGTAAGAGGTGGAGAGAGGTGAGAATGAGGCAGAAGATAAGTAGGGGCTATAGGATGTAAGTCAAGATAAGGAGATGGGACCTAGTGGTGAGGGTAATACAGACCTATGAATAATTTGTCATTCAGATATTCTAGGATCTGGCCAAACGTACTTTTCTGGGATAGAGTCTTACCATTTATCAATATGTGCTCCAGGGTTCAGTTGAAGTAGACCAAGAGTTGTTGCTCTTTGAAAGGGCTTTCCCATCCATGTCTGTAGACTGTCTTCTCCATTCAACTCTCATTGATTTTCATGGTCAGGAAAGACCTTCTTTCTGTTTTGAACTCCCACAACTTTGTGTACTTCTTTTATGAGCCTTACTCCATAGTTTTTATGTTTATGACATAGCTTCCTGCTAGATAGCATCTTGAGGGCAAGGGTTTGTCTTATTTATCCATTTTACCTCTGATAGTGAATACCTAAGAATTAATATAATTTTATTTGGTTCATACTCACCTCCATTGAATTTGTTACAGTTTGGAAGCGTCAACCTCACACAATCAAGACACCGGACTTTTTAGATCTTCTTCCTTTTCTCTAGCCTAAGTATAGTTGCAATATTCTTATTCTTGGTAGACAGGGAGTTAAAATGATCATCAGGCCTCTGTGACCTCAGTGGAGAAAAGGATAGACCAGTAGCAACTGGGCCTTTAGGGAGCAGTGACAGTAGGTTACTCTTTGTCTATGGCAGTGACTGGCCACATCACCACCTTGAATTGGAGCAGGGGGAGGAAAAAAGAACTGATGCAAAGTATAGACAAGCAAACTGGTAGAGAGCCCACTGAGCAAAGTCTTTGGACTCCCAGATCTATTTGGGAAGAATTGGAAGGAGACTAGAGTTTTCGTGAAACAGGTGAGGTTAAGCTGAAGAAATATTTTTATAAGGCTGCATTTGTGTTCCAGGTTTTACCCCTGGCATGGTGTGCATGGTAAATATAAATCACCTACATTATATTTTATTTGTTTCCCAAAATGCACTATAAATGTCCTCCAGGAGAGAGATCCTAACCCTATAAGACTTTTGAGCTGCATGGTTAGGGAAGCACAGGTCCCTCCTGGAGTGGGATTAGGAGTTGGGGTGCTATAGCAATATGACATTGCAGAACCTGTCACCAGGTCTAAAATGCCAGCTCACCTTAACAGCTGTGGTAGGTGGCACCAGCCTTTTTTCCAAGAGTAATTGTTTCTGGGGTTCAAACTGCAGTTGCAACTGTGAGAAGTGGGAAACTCTCAGCTAGATTAGCCTTATCAGCATTAACGAGAGCACCAGGACTTTTCCAACCTGATAGGGAGCTAGGGTCCAAATCTTGCCATTAATTGTTTTAATTGTTTTTAGCACTTGGCCTAGCTATTCTCCATGGAGCTTTTCAGGAGGCCAATCTCATCTGAAAGGTCAGCCTACAGGAGTCAGATCTTAGACAAGTCATCCCCTATCTCTCTTGCTTTCTAAGCACATGAAGTTAAAAATGTTGAAAATGCTTTATTGCCTTTTTATCTAGGATTTAAATATTTCATTCTGCTTGTACAATGCTTAGCTCTGTAACAGTCACAACTGAGTTCTTAGTTTTCTTTTAACTTAAAAACTTGTATTTTTTCTTACTACAAATGTAATAGTGCTCAATAGAAAAATTGAAAAATTCGGATAAGATTAAAGAAGAAATTAAAACAGAAGTAGTATTCTTCAACAGCGTTTTTCCCTCTTTCTCTCTCTCTCTCTAGAAAAAAATACAAATATACACACAAATGTATAAATGTGTATATATACATTTGTGTGTCTATTATAGACTGTAGGCTTCGTATAAAATGATATCAGATGTTTGAATATTGATGGTTACACATAGGAATTTCATTCACATGGATGTGAATAGATATGACAACCTTGGATAATATTAGGAGTTATTTATGGTTAGATTATTTAGTTAGATTACTTATGGAATTAGGTGAGAAGCTTTTGCAACCCAAAATAAAGAAGGCCCACATAAATAGTAGAACAGTTTTGGTGACAATCAGTTAAATATTAAAAGAATTATAATGCACTGAGATAATTCTATCAAATAATAAACTTACTAATTAAGAAATTGTGTCTAATGATACAGAAAGCCCATACTATCTGAAAAGCAATCATATGACAAGGGTTACCATGAGATAATGACTTGCATCATGCCAAATAGGTTCAATAATGTAGTGGACATCTTTTTCTATGTTGGCTAAGGCTCTTAGGTATGTCAGCATAACTGAAAAGAACCTCAAACTGGAGTTTTGCTGTTCTGTTTGGGGAGGAAACACTTTGTTGGGCAGAACTCCTGAGAGTTAGCTTATTAAGCCTTATTAATAAGCATATAATTAATTATTTATTAATAATTGTTTACTGTTAATTAATAGTTAATAATTATTAAGCATATTATTAATTAATGCCTAAGGAGTTATGATTCTTTTCTTTAAGGCAAGGAGTTTGGGCACAATTTGTGTTGGATAAAAGCATGTTGTTTGAGAAAGCATAATTAAAATGAATTTCAATTTGTCTTTCTTATAATTGAAGGTTTTTAAGAAAAATGTAAGTCACAGGAAAAACACTGACTTCCAACTATGTAAAAAGAAAATCACATGAGTGAATGAAAGGAGTAATTTGTTGGGGGAAGATGAGGCAATTCTTTGACAATGCAGAGAAATCATCAAAATGCTGTTCTTGGATGGCAGAATTTCTTGGTGGCTGCCCAGCTTATATGGCATATCATTGATATTTAAGATTATTGTTATTGACAGTGCATGGGTTCTGGACAAAAGCACTGCCTTGAGAACTGAAATTTAAATTAAACCACTTCCTAACACTGAAGAAATGATGGCTTTTAAGAGTGCCAAAATGACTCAAGATGAGCTGCCTACAAAGAACTTGAAAAAAGCAATTTCAAAGTTGCCTTCAAGATAAAATTTTGCAAAGGATGAGTAAGATATTTTAGATAAAAAGTTCATTTTCTTGAGTAATTTGACATCTGGTATGTGAAGAGCTTATTTATATAGAATGCGATATGTAGAATTAAGGTAGTGTTCCATATAAGAACATTTTAATATGTCAGTGCTTTTAACTTTAGACATTTTTATTATGCATCACGTACCTAACTAGTGATTTCAAGTACAAAAACATTGGAAAATGATTTAATTCTTTTTGATTAAATCTTTTGGATTTGGAGCCACAGTATGAATTAGCAGCTATTACTCTAGCATAGAAACAATGCTCTAGAAAACTACTGAAGTAGATAATTTTATTTTTTAATTCTTTCCTAGAAAAATGAGAACTTACAGACCATATCTTTCTTGTCTTTATTATCAATATGATTTATCACTGTTGCTGTGGTATAATACTACCACTAAGGTACAGTTTCTAGGAATCAAACAACATTTTTTTTTCTGAGAGATTCTGAGAGTAATATTGCCTCTCTAGGAGAGTAAAATGTATATATTTTTTGGTATGTTTTGCTGTTTGAGGCCTTCCAAGTTTATGTATGTGTTCTGGTTAACTAAAGAGTTACAAGCAAAAATAAGTTACACCAAAATAAGTGAGTCTTTTATTATTTACCTTTTCCAGGAAAAGCTTCTCTATAATTACTTTGAAAATCTTAAAAAGGTCCAGTGCCAACCAGCTGTTAAGATTTTTGGCCATTGTTAGATAAATCTACAGAAAAATGAGAATATTGTTTGAACCTAATTTAATAATTAAATCTATTTGCAGTTTATTGACATTGACAAGTAGAAAGATAGATTATTTGGAATTTTTCTGAATTGATGATATAAGCAAACACAACATAACTAAGTGCTCTTAAATTTTAACTTGTTTGTATTGTACTCTGTAAAATGCTGTACACTATTGTCATTGTGTAATGCTAGATTTCACTGGCACTCACTTTATCTGTGGTATCTGAATAACACTAGCTGTGACATATCATGGTCGAATTTATTATTTTTTCTTTTACATGTGGTGAAAATTTGATTACATGGGTTTGAATCCAAATTTTTTGTTTCTTATTCCTCATCAAACAAGTATTTGTATTTTAATTTTTTGCTTAGCAAGAATCTAGCCTGATGAATTTACTCTGGGTTCTTGTGTAATATGTGAGGCCTAGATAATGAAGTTTGCTGACTTTGTCACAGGTCTGCTTATTCTAGTGCATCTTTCCTGCTGACATTTGTCAAATCTCTGCCATTAGGTCGTTCTTTAAGTATCATTATCAGCTCATGTTGGTGACTCCACATTACAAATATTGTGCCTATGAGTGTTAACAACTCATATTTCTGAATGGTGCAAGTTTTGTTAGTGAGCATGGTCCTGAGGAAATGGATGGGAGAAGAACTATGTTTTGATCGGGATTTGAGATAGGACAGTTTGGACATAAGTGGCTGCCCCAAAGGCTGTTGAATGTGGCACATTTGCATGAGCACATAACCCATTTGTGTTTTTTTGTGACCCCCAATCTTCTTTCTTCCCTGTCTCCTCTCAGAGGTAGCTGTTATCCTGAAATTTGTGTTTCTCATTTCCTTAAGGGTTACAGCTTACCATGTTTAGTTTTGCATGCTTTTGGATTTTGTGGAAATGGAGTCATAATTTGGTAATTTACTTTTATAACTCAACATTATGTTGGGTTCCTGAGATTCATTCACGATAATGTGTATAACTGTGGTTTATTCATTTTTAATGCTATTATTGTATTAATTGAATATGCAACAATTTATCTATGAACATATTTAGATTTATCTATAAGTATGCATACTTATAGATATAACCCTTGATATTTTAGGCTTTAAGATTTTTGGTAGTCTGATGGGTATCTCACGGTGGTTTAAATGTTCAGTTTTTCAATTATAGTTAAAATTATGATTTGTTTCATGTTTATTGTCAAGTTGTGGTTTTCTTTGTGTCCTTCATAAACAACAACTTTTGCCTCATTTCAAAAGGAATAGTTTTATAACAGAAGTTTGCTTTGGAAAATTGCTCATTCTTTTATAATCTTATGCTTTTCACAAAGAAGTTTCTTAAAGAAGCTTGATGAATTTTTAACTTGAAAATACTGCCAGCATGGTAAGTTTTGTTAGAATTTTTTTTTTTGGTGACCTTTAAGTTCAATTTAGGTTAATTCTCAAGTAAGTATGTTGATTAAAATGAAAAATTTTAAGTTGAAATTGCTTTTATGAGTTTCTTAAGATGTGTTTTGATGCATTTACTTTGTGAGATACGTTTGATGTAAGAAGTGGTTTTCACGGGATCAGTAACTGCAATTCTGGCACCCTTTTTCTTCTCTGTAGTGTGAATAGAAAAGTAGCTGCTGTTTCAATGTCATGTAAATATGTCACTGGGGATTGTTTATTGTTTTTCTATTTATTTAATATGTCATATTAAAGAGACATCATTATGTGGACAGCTGAGTGATGTCCTCAGTATTTCTATATGGTTGTCTCAATTTGTACTAAGACTTACCCCACCACTCCTTGTTGCTTGTGTCATTTTTGCTTGTTAGAATGAGTGGTCCTCTTATAAGAAACTCTAGCTGAGTATGCTTTAATTTGGCAGGTAAGAGCTCATTAGCTCTAGAACAAAAATTATTTGGTTTTAAGTCTCCCCAAATCACCAAATCAAAGCCATTTAGGCAGATTATTCTTGGCCTTTGGTCATGTTTCCTAAGTTCTGAATTGCTAGAAATCCCTCGTGTATGCTCCATCTCTTGAAGAAGGGCAGTGAAAAAGAGAAATCTTTTTCTCCTAGATGATCTTTCTTGTATAAAAATGACTTTCAAATTTGCCTATGTCTGGCAGCCAATTTCTTTCTATATATTTAAAAAAAAAACTCCAAAAATATCTACATCCTCCAATTTTCATCTTTATTTTGTTATAATCTGTCCCATCATCTTAGAGCAGTCTTCTAAATTTCTAGTAGAAATTACTATTTACTATTTCTAGTAGTAAAATCTTTTCAGCCTTTATTCTATAAAATACCAACACTTCAATATAAATTCCTTATATGGAATCAGGGCACATATGTTGTAAATAAACTCAGAATCGCTATTCTTATTTGAAATATAGAAGGCGATTACATGAAGGAATCACACCTTGTATATTGTTTAGATGATCTAAACCACAGCATCTCATATGTAGTTTCATAAAAGTTGTGGGTACATTAGATCGCGTTGATGTCCTGCTTTCAAACTGCAGACATGAGAAGTAGATGTTTAAATAAGAAAACATTTACTGTAATTATAGAAATAGAGGATGAGAAAACCCCGGGTGGCTGCTGTGCTCCTCATCTGGCCCCTCCTGGGAAATACAGAAACAGAAAAATGAGGGATCAGGAGAGAGCCTGGACACAGCCCTAGGCTAGGATTTATGAGTAAGTAAACAGCTTCTGACCTGAACTTGAAATTCTAGCATCTGTCTCTCACAGAGAGGCAAACACGTTCGAGTTCTATAACATTTCTTTACAGTTCTCTTTAATAGGCAGGCCTCTCTCATTTCAGTATCTTGACACAAGCTCAATTCTCAGTTACTCTTTATGTCTTAGTTCAAATATTACTTCCTCATTGAGATATTCCCTGATTACTGAAGAAAGGCTTGGGTATCCCTTTTCTAGCTCCCTGGGCATGTTTCATATACATCTAATGATCAAAGGCACTCTTTCCATAGTCTTTTGCAGAACTCTACTTGAGTTTCTTCTCAAAACAAAACAACAAACTCCCAAACCTGTTTTGTGATCAATAATTAGAAAAAACTCTACATTCTAGACTTCTATTACATATTTCTTATGCATATTTGAGTATTAAAGGCCCTGAGAAGTAATTAAGGAAAGAAATTTGTTTTTATTCAATGTTTCCAGAATTAATTGACCATGAAACATGTCTTTTGAGAAATATCTGCCTACAGATTCCTCTGAAACAAGGGTAGGAAATGTCTTATTGTGTTGTGATTTGTTTTCTTTGTACTGCCTCTCTGCTAGACCATAATTATTTCTATCATCAGTGCTGGGTCCAGTGACTGGCACATAGTAGGCCCTTAATGAAATTATTTGCTAAATAGAAACATGAGAGAGAAGATGGTAATGATTCCTATGTTTGAAGCTAGGGTAGCTAGCATGGTAATTTGTTGTTGCATAACAAACCACCCTAAAATTTAGTAGCATAAAACAACTTTTTTTTTAAATGCTCCTGTTGTTGTGAGTTTGGAATTCATAAAACGCACACTGGGGACAACTCCCCTCTGCTTCATGACTTCTAAGGTTTTTCCTGTGAGGATGCAAACGACAGGGGTACCCAGAATGGCTGGAGGCTGGGAGGGTTGGGCTGGAAGAACTATTTCCAAGATGGTCTCATAACTCACAGGAGAGGCTGGACCACCTACCTATGGCCTCTCCAGCATGGCAAACTTAACATTGTTGGACATTTTGCCTCAGGGCTCCAAAAACACGTGTTCCCAAAGACCAAGGAAGAAACTGCAGAATTTTTTTTTAATTACTAAGTCTGAGAAATCTCAGGTATGTCAAAAAATCTGTAGCCAAGGTTCAAACTGCCACAGAACTTCTGAGGATAGGGATGCCACTAATTGACATAAGGGATTCAGGAGAAAAGAGACTTTGCTGAGTAGCAGAGAGTGTGTAAGTGTGAGACACACATGAGCAACCAAGTGGAGAGACCAGGGGCAGTTGGGAGAATGTATCTGGAGCTTGGGAGAGACATGGGAGTTGAAAATGAGGGCTGGGTTTATACCATGTGGGTTGACACTGCAAGCATAAATGAAATTCTCTAGGGAGACTTTGCAGAGAAGGAGAGGAAAAAAGGCTCGGATACATGGGTAATGCCAACATTTATGGGGAAACTGAAGGAAATGGAGCAGGGAAGGGAGCTTAGAAACTGCAGCCACAGATCGGGGAGCAGCAGGACAGAGCGGTTCTGAGCAACCCAGGCAAGAGTTTCAAGAGCGCGCTGGTCACCAGCGTCACATGCCTCAGAGAAGTCAAGAGACCTGAGAAGTGTCCATTGGATTGATCTGGCAATTATGGAATCTTTTATTAATAGTAAGGATATTTTGGTGAGGAGGGATGGGTGGGGACCAGAGGCGGCAGAGGTGGGTGGAGATAGGGTGGGGTGGGGGAGTTGTAGGAATGGGGTTTGTGGCTGGAAGATGCAGGGTGGGGCTGAGGGAGGAAGCAGATTGAGTGAAGATGGGCTCCACTTTCACAGTTGGGCTCCATTCAGGTGGTGAGAGTGCCGTTTCTCTCCCTGAAAAACCCTTTCCTTGTGATTTCGCTGGAGAGTCACATGGCACCTCATTCACAGTTGTTCAAAATGTGTAAAAGTCATTGAATGGAAAAAAGCTTTTAGGAGCACAAGGCAGCCAGGACTGATCACATAATGGCCCAAACATGTGACACATCTGTAGATAACACCGAAGCCACAGCCAGTAACAGCTCTGGAATCTGCCAGGGAGTAGCCGCTGTGAAGAGCAAATACATTTCCTCTGTTTGGCATCTGCTGGCTGCTGAGAAGGGCAGTTAGCAAAGTCAGTTTTCCTGAAGGGTTAAGAGTCATGAAGGCTCTGTTATTACAGAGATATGTTCACATATGGGGAGTGAATAAGAACTGTTGGCACAGGGAAATGTTATGTCACCTTACACATCCTACTAGTCCTCCAGACATTTCTCTTTCAGGAAAAGGCAAATGCAATCCTACAAAAGAAACAATTTTTTTTCAATATTTTCAATTTTGTGGGAATTTAATGTGACTGTTGGAAAAAATGTGTTACAGTTGATAAACTGTAATTAAACAAATGAATATACATAAAAGAATTAGAATAGTGCTTGTTCTAAGAACAAAGACCACATGAATGTAAAGCATTATTATTAACATCGTATTATTATTATGTTCTAGCTTTAAATACAGGATTACAGTTCAATTTGAAGGAATTTTTTCTTTTTTTGTTTTCTGCATTTCATGATAGATAAATTTCATATTTTGGGCTTTTTCAAGAAATATTTTAAAGATGGGAGTAAAATTAGTTTACCATGAAGTAAGAGCCATTACCCGAAAACAGAGTAACAACAATCCATGTGTACTCAAAATAAATACCAAATTTGACAACTGAGTGGGTGTATCTAACCTAAGTGGATGTCTTTTGTGGCTGGTGGGCTTTGATTTCAGTGACTTGTTTTTTGACTCTGAATATCCAGCTTGAGATGGCATCCCTTTAGGAAGAGTGGTGTGCTCAAATGATAAAATGTATGGGTGTAAAGTGATCTGACTTGAAGGCCTACTGAAAATTAGGAGCCCCATTGTACAGCTCTGGTCTCTTTTGCTCTCTTGGAGAGAAAGAATGCTAGCAAGTTCAAGTCAGAAGCTGTTTACTTACTAGCAGATCCTAGCCTGGGGCTGTGTCCAGGCTCTGTCCTGATTTCTCATTTTTCTTTTTCCTGTGTTTCCCAAGAGGAGCCAGGTGAAGAGCATGACAGCCGCCTAGGGAGGTCTAAGGTGGGATCTAAGGGGATTATCTTAGTCCTTTATTCTTATTCTGACAATAAAATCTTGTCTTACCAAAATCTTCTTCCCATGCCTTTACTTTGAAAGTAGGACTCCAATTTGATTCAGAGCTCACAAAAATTTGATATAAATCCACATCAAGCTGTGGATTACAAGCTAGGGTAAAAGTAGAAGATGTAATTTTTGACTTCAAGAAGTTCACAATATATTTCAGATACGAATGAAGACCACAGCCATATATACAATATATTTGTAGATGAAATATATGTTCACTTAGAAACAAAGTGTTTATTTTGAAATATAAGTTGTTTTATCAGAAAAATAGTAGGAGATTTATATAAGCTTGGAAGGATGTTTTAGGAAGGTGGGATAGACTATGGTGGAATAAATGTAGATGTGGAGTAATTATATGTGGAGTAACTATATGTAGAATAATTAATTAGAGACAAAGGCTTGTTTTAAAAAATTGTTCCATTAGAAATAGGCTTTCAAAGTATTTTGGACAGAAGTAATTTTGGGCAAACTAAAAAGGAGCATAGGTACAATTAGTCAATCTCATGAATGCAATCACTGTTTTTTCTTTTACTTAAAAAAAAAAAATTTTTAGCACTTTTCTAAGTTGAGGACCAAGTTGAAATGGTCACCTGTTGTGGTAAGAAGGGATGTTTTGGCCTGACAGATATATGGACTTGCAATTCTAGAGAACATAAGTAGGGTGGTCTCTGATCTTTAAGTATAGAGGATTTAATTTAATCACAGGGACAAGCAATGTGTTTTGCACATGGCAGGTGTTCAGTAAGTGCTTGTTGTTCATAATGTAACTCACTTCTGAATTTGTAAGGGTTTCATTGATCCTAAATTCCTAAAATGCCTTTTTGTTCTCTTGGTTTTTGTGCTTTCTGACATTGAACTGAGTCTTAGATCTTCTTCGGGCTGTGCATGCATGTTTGAAAACCTCCTATGAGCTGTAATGCTATGCTTATATTGGGAAAATGTCATAGATATGGGTATTTCCTTCTGCTGCCTAGAAAAATAAAGCCTGCAGTAAGATTTTCTGTCTTTACGTATGAATTCAGGTGATATGTCTCTGAATACTGGTCTTCAGTAATTTTCAAGACTAAGGTCTCTTACCTTCCATAATGATATGGAAGTCAGCTGTTTCTAAAACTCAATTTTGTGAGACTTAGAACAGAACTAGTTTCTAAGGAATTCTTATGTCTCTGAAACCCATGTCCCTGTTGGTCTAGCAATTAGATTTGGGGGTCTTTAGGTAATGAGGCAAGACCTATTGGTGGTTAGTAAGCATTAGTAGTAAACTCAACTGTTGAAGTGAAATTTTGGCAAGATCAAATGGAGTACCAGATTATTTCTAAATTAATTTTTGATTATCCAGACCAATGGAAATGCACCAAGAGACCAAGGAATATTACAGGGGAAAAAGAAACTCACTCACTCATTCTATCAATTGATCATCTATATACATATATGTATATATTCCACACACATACTCTTAGAATTTGAGTGACTCCAGAAAGAAAATAATGTACCATATTGGGCTTCACATCTAAAATATTTATATCCATATTAGCCATCATTAATAGTAGCAATATTTTACAGGGGGCAGGAAATTGGTGATCAATGAGATAATTTTTACCGTCATGGTGGACCATGTACAAGATGGTGATACAAGATACTATACTCAGTTAATGGTCCAAAGTAAAGTATGTTCAATGTAGTAGTCACTAGCCTTGTGTGGCTACTGAGCACTAAAATGTGGCTAGTGAAATTGAGGAACTAAATTTTAAATTTTATTTAATTATAATTATTTTAAATAAAAAACCTGGCAGTTGGTTTAGTTATTGGAAAATTTTTATGCATGTTTGAAACAACTTGGTCATATCAATTTATTTTTTAACTGTAAGTTTTATGAAATCCAAATATAGAGCAAATATTTCCTATGAAAATTTAGTATCTGAATTGAGGTGTGCTATATGTGTAAAACATGCCCTGGATTTTGGAAACAGTACAAAAATATAAATTATCTTATTAATAATCCTTTTACATTTGATATGATAATATTTATCATCTCAATTTACATATCTTATTCACTAGGAAATGACGGAGCAACTGGAGATTTTTGAAAAAGGATATTTTATGGGGGCTAATTTTGTTTTATTTGAATGGAGATTATTGAACAGCCAACCAGTTAGGATAATATGATATTCATGGTGTAATGAGGGCCTGATTTCAACTGAGTGGTGCTACTGGAAACAGATCTAATGATAATAATGAGAATAATGATGGCTAATACTTATTAAATGATTATTTTGTGCCAAGAATTATGCTAAATATTTTGTATGAGTTATATAACCCTCATAATTCATCTTTGAGGTAGCTGCTATTGTCCCCATTTTACAGCTGAGGAAAGTGAAGAACATAAGTTAAACAACTTGACCAAGATCATACAACTGGTAAGAGGCGATGCTAGAATTTGGCTGAACTAATGATATTGCCGGTAATGATTACTGATAAATAAACATTGTTTTCAACTTAATGTCACTAGCTGCATTAACCCCTAACAGAAAGGTCAGCCTGTTCTTTGAAACTCTGAAGCCAGGCATTAACTTCTCTCTAGCTATGAAAGTCCTAGACGACATCTTTTTCCAATAGAAAGCTATTTTGTCTACACTGAAAATTTGTTGTTTGATGTAACCACCTTCATCAGTTATCCTAGTTAGGTTTTCTAGAGAACTTGCTGCAGCTTCTCCATCTGCACTTGTTGCTTCATCTCCACTTTTACATAATGGAGACAGCTTCTTTCCTTAAACCCCATGAACAAACCTCTGCTAACTTGCAACTTATCTTCTGCCGCTTCCTCACTTCTCTCAGCCTTCATACAATTGAAAACAGTCTTCCTTTGGATTAGGCTTTGGCTTAAGGGAATGTTGTGGCTGGTTTGATTTTCCCAGGCTGCTCAAACTTTCTTTGTATCAGCAATAAGGCCGTTTTGCATTCTCATCATTTGTGTGTTTACTGGAGTAGTGCCTTTAATGTCCTTCAAGAACTTTTCCTTTGCATTCACAGCTTGATTGTTTGGCTTAAAAGACCTAGCTTTTGGTCTGTCTTGATTTTGACAAGGCTTCCTCAGTAAGCTTAATCATTTTTAGCATTTCTAGCTTTTGATTTAAAGTGAGATATGTGCAACTCTTCCTTTCACTTGAACATTTAAAGGCCATTGTAGGACAATTAATAATTGTCCTAAATTCAATATTTTTGTATCTCAGGGAATAGAGATCCCTGAGGAGAGGGAGAGAGAGAGACAGGGGAATGGCTGGTTGGTGGAGCAGTCAGAACAAGCACAACATCCATGGATTAAGTTTGCTATCTTCTACGGTCACAGTTTGTGGAGCCCCTAAAAGATTACAATAATCACATCAGAGATCACCGATTACAGATCACCGCAATAAAAATAATAATGGAAAAGCTGAAAATATTGTGAGAATTGCCAAAATGTGACACACTGGCACATTGACCCAGAGACACGAAGTGAGCACATGCTATTGGAAAAATAGGCTGATAGACTTGCTCGATGCAGGGTTGCCACAAACCCTTAATTTATTTAAAAAATACAATATCAGCAAAGGTTAATATAACAAGGCATACCTTCATTTGACAATACTACCAAGATGACTTGTAAAACTTTAGGGTGAGCCCTTTTTTTCTCTGTATGTGTATGTTAAAAACAGAGGTATCTTTTAGCGACAAGAACAAAGCCTTCAGTTTCCAGGCTTGCCATGGGCCAAGTTTCAGATTCTCTGACTTTTGTTATCTCTAAAATGGGAACCTATTTATATATTCCATGCCTACCACTAAATTGTTTTGAGAATTGAGTAAGTTAATATACATGATTGTGTGATTTTAGTTTGAAAAATGATACAATTAAATATAAATATAAATTGATGATATTATTAAGTACATGAAGTTCTAAAATATGATAAGGTAATTCACTGGATATTCAAGCAACATTATTCAAAGGAAGATCAAAATAAACAATTCAGATTTAGAAAAAGGACCTTAAAAATTTAAGTGATATTGTCCACAGTCACATAATGTTCTAACAGAACAGAATTTTGGCATTTTGGGGTTCCCAGTGGTTCCTTTAGTCAATAGAGTCTTGATGCCTCAAACATCAGATAATATAAAACCTGCACCTACTACCATGTTTAAAAAGACATATACCATATAGAGTGATTTCCTGTTTCACTTTGTGTGTGTACATGCACGTGCATTTATGTGCATATACATGTGTGTCTGAATTCTTTTATGAATGAAATTAAACATGGAATTAAGAAGCTCATATTAGGGATTTATCATTAATCAGAAACTTCCTACGAAAAGGTCTATGCAGATGCAGTCCAACTTTGACAGCTGTTTTGTGTACAAATCAGTATGATGTAATTTAATTTTATATTCATAACACAGAAGAACTGTAGATCATGGATGGCCTCCTATATTATAAAAAATTACATTTTGTAAAATTATTTTATTGAATGTGTTTCATTATATTTTACTGAAAACTTATAATCTATATATATTATTGCTATGATTTTGTTTACAACCAATATTACATTTTTATTTAAAAGTAATTTAAAATTTATTCTTTTTAGAAATATTCTTTCATTTGAACAAACTGTTTTCTGTGTTGGCTGAGCATTTTGTAATATCAAACTTTCCCTACATGAACAATATCAATTGTATGAGAAACAGTGTAGTTTAGATGAGTCTCAGTGTAAAAATTAAAGAAAAAAAAAAAGAAAAAGAAGCTAAGGATGAAGGCCTGAGGAGTGGTAAGGGACACTCTGATGTGCTGTGTAGAAGCCCCCTTTTGGGACCAAACACTCGTCCCATCAGGGGTCTGCTGAGTACCTGTCTGGAAATTGTCCTCTGCCAATATGTGCCACTTTATTCAAAGTTACACACCTTGCCATGGGGCAGCCCACGTTCAATGGCTGATCAACACAGGATGAAAAAGCTCAGCCTCCTTTTCTCACTTTGGGACCACTCCGAAGAGATGATTTCATCTTCAAATCTTCCTGAGGCATTGGCTACAGCCTTTCATCAGCTGCATCACAGATCAATGTTTCTTTCTGCCCAATCTTGTTTCCCTCATTACTTTGCAGGTATTGTCCTTGAGGTGCTTCTCAATAAGCCTCCTGCACAGGAATCCCTCTATCACAGTCTATTTTCCCAAGTTACTCAATCTAAGAGACAGAAGAACACGTTTTTAAAACTCAATCCTGTCAAGTAAATGGAAACTTCTGAACTGAGGAGAAAGATACTCATAGAGGTTTTGGAAACCTGCTTAATTATCATTATGGTTTTGATCAGTGTCCTCACCCAAATCTCACGTTGAATTGTAATCCCCAATGTTGGAGGTGGGGCATGGTGGGAGGTGATCGGATCATAGGGTTGGATTTCCTCCGTGGCACTGTATCACAATAGTGAGTGAGTTCTTGTGAAATGTGGTTATTTAGAAGTGTGTGGCACATTCCCTCTTTATCCTGCTCCAACCATGTGAGACGACTTGCTCCTCCTTGCTTTCTGCCATGATTGTTAATTCCTGGAGGCACCACCAGAAGCTGATGCCACTATGCTTCCTGTACATCCTGTAGAACCATGAGCCAATTAAACCTCTTTTCTTTGTAAATTACCCAGTCTCAGGTATTTCTGTATAGCAATGCAAGAAGAAACTAATACAATCATGCTGATAGTGGATATCCTTTTCTCTTTTTGGAATACCAGAAGATGGAGGCTGTTATTTTGCAAGGGTGGTTAGGGAAGTTTTTTTCTGATAAAGTGAGAGTTGAGTAGAGACCTGACAAAAAGGAAGGAGCAAGGGTTATAGCTTTCTGGAAAGAAGAGTGTTCCAGAGAAAGAGAATATCAAGTACAAAGACCACTAGGTCTTTGGTTGCATACTCCAGCAATGGCAGAGACTCATTCCAGTGTGTGGCCGGGGCAGAATAAGCAAAGAGGAGAACTGTATAGGAGATACAGTCCGTAAGGCAAGTATGTTAGACCATGTAACACCCTATGCCATTATATGACTGGATTTTACTTTGAGATGGGAAGACATTGGAGGAATTTGAATAGAGAATTAACTTAATCTGATTTATGGTTTAAAAGTTCCCACTGGTTAGTATTTGAGATTAGATTTATGGAACAAAAATGAAAGGCAAATAGGAAGATATAAGAATAATCCAGGTGAGAGATGTTTCTGCTAAACCAGCATGATAGATGAAAAGGTGATAAAAAGTGTTTGCATTCTGAGTATTAGAATCAACAGGATCTGCCGATGGATTGGATGTGGGGTGTAAAAGAAAGAAATGAGTCTAGGATGACTTTAAGATTTTTTGGTCTGAACAATTAGAAAGATGAAGTTTCAATTTTTTGAAATGGGGAAGAACAGAGCAGACGAAATGGGAAAGAATGGTAAACACACATGAAAAAGGGAAGATCAGAACAGATTTTCTGGGGAGGCCAAAATCAGGAGTTTTGTTTGGAGCATTTGGAGAGTCTATGTAGCCATCCAAGGGGAGATGTCAAGTAAGCAGTAAGCGATGAGTCTATACAGTTCAGGGCAACATGCAGGCTGGAAGTATAACTTTGGGGTTATTGATAATATAGTTGGTATGCAAAGCAAGAAACTGGATGAGGTCCTTAGGACATGAGTATAGACAGAAAAGTCTGGGCACTGAGCCCTAGGGTGCTCCAAAATTTATAGGCTAGGGAGATGAGAAAAAGCAAAAATACTAAAAAGAAGTTGCCAGTATGGTTGGAGGAAAAAAAAATGTAGTCTCCTGGAAACCAAGTGAGAAAATTGTTTTAAGGATTAGGGAGTGGTCAAGAATCTCAAATACTACTTTTAGGTCAAGTAAGATGACCTGGAAAATGTCCATTGGATTTAGCAACATGGTGGTTACTAGTGACTTTAACAAGAACTGTGTCTCTAAAGTGTTGAGGAATAAAGACTGACTACACAGTACAGAAGGGAATTTTGACAAAGGAAAAGAAGACAGTGAGTATTGACACATCCTTTGAATAGCTGTGCTGTAAAAGAAAGCAGATAAATAAAATCTGAAAGGAGACATGGGGTCAATAAAGTTTTTTGATTTTCTTTTGTTTTTCAAAGGGAATGTAAGGTGCTTGTATGCAGATGTAGGAGAGAGGGGAGAATTACTGGAGCAATATTATCAGGCAAAAAAGAGAGAGTGGGATCTTGTGCACCAGTCGAGGAGTTGGCCTTTGGTAGGAACAGCTGTAGTAATAAGAATGGTATTAGATTGAATAAGCTGATACCATGAAATAGTAACCTATTTACCAAATTGTTACTTGGGTTTTTAAAATTAAAAAAATGCATCCTTTAACATATTAAGCACTGTCATTCTCAGTAGAAAATAATTGGAAAACAAAACTGCATTGAGGTACCATTTTTCACTCATCTGACTGGAAAAGATGGAAATGTTTGCTAGTACACTGTATAGGAAGAATGTGGAGAAACTGTTACTCTCATATGCTGTTGGCAGGAGTGTAATTGGTAATTTTTCAAATATTTATTAAATTTACAAATGTAAAATGCACCCGGTGCCAGAAATTACACTGCTAGTTTGTTCTACAGATACACTTACGTATGTGGGAAGTGGCATTTATTCAAGATTATTTATTGCAGCACAGTTTGTAATAGGAGAGAATGACAGACAATTTAAATATTTATCCATAGCAGACTGATGTATAAATCGTGGTGCATCCATATAATGAAATTAGATATAGCTATAAAGCAGGGATAGGATAGCCCTTTATCTATTGATAAAAAGAGACCTCTGAGTAGTATTGTTGAGTAGTAATAAAACAAGGTATAGAAGAGTGTGTACAGCCTAAATGATTTGTGAAAAAATCATATATATATGTGAGTCACACACATACAGATACATATATAGGCTTGCATATGCCTAAATAGCTCCAGAAAGATACACAAAATCTTTTAAAAACATATTACATGGAGGGCACTTTACTAGTTCATTTTTCATATGATGACCTATTTCAATAATAATGTCTATTTCTGTAAAATATATGGGAAATAAATAAAATAAAATGTTTGTGACAATACTGTTCAACTAGCAGCTGAATATTTTAATTATAAACAGCTCCCAATTTTAAATCTAAAGAAGTCAGATAATTAAAATGTTTTATATTTGATGTATCAAACAACCTATTTCACATTTTAAACAAGAGTTTACAATGTTATCATTTGTAACTTTTATTTTGAGTGATACATTTTAATAAAGGATAACTGAATTTCATAATACATGGTCTGTGCTCTAAATACTTTAATAAATTCTCTATTAATGTTATCAATTACATTTAAACTATGCTCAATAATATATTCAAATATATTATTCCTAATATAATACTAATAAAATATTAAATATATTGGTAAACAGCATCAATTTTAATCCTCCTAAATTTATCTTAGATTTAGATTTTTTGCAGATATCTATCTATCTATCTATCTATCTATCTATCTAATTCCTTTATTGTTGCAGTCTTACATGGAAAACAGACTATATAGCTACTTGAAGAAAGTGTAGTGCAATTCTTCCAATTTAAATCTCTTTTTTGATTCAGTTACATTTCTTTCAGATTCTGGGCAATTGAAATCTTGCTTTGTTCTATATATTAAGCCTACAGAAATGTAGAAAAGCCATGGCCATTTTGTTTTTCCTTCAGTTACTTAAGTTTGCTCATAGTTTTAACCCTTTTTTTAGGGGTGGGAAATGGGGACTTTACTATGATGAATATGTCACAACAAATGCATGTTAAAAATCATATTTGAGAATAATCCTGTTAGATTAAGTGATATCAAATTAGACAATGCTAAATATTTACACATTTTGGAATGTAGGATTCTGTTTTTTTAATGTTATTGACTATACTTTCTAAGGTGCCACTTGTCAAACTTATTTCTAGGAGTCAACAAATGCTGTTAATTTCCAGATTTATAACATACAGTCTTGAAACACTATAGTGGTATCTTTTGTCAGAACAAAGTACTAGTTGACAATTCAAAGAAATACCTTTTTCTGAATGGTGTATTGTTAAGAGGAAATACTTGTGAACAAAAGGTGGAAATCACCAAACTAGGAATCAGGTATCACAGGTTGAGAACAAGAGTAGTGAACAGAATATATGGGCAAAGTCTAATGGCTTGAATGACAGCTCAAAGACAAGATGGGATTTCACCCATTTTCAAAACATTACTTTTGTGTTCTACTTTAAAGCACCTGGCTGTCTCTCTTTAATTCAAATGATAGTAAATATTCAGTGCCTCAGCATATATATGAGCTTCCATTTGTTCAAGGGTGGTAGAAGTATTCATGTTTTACTGGACTTCATTCAGGAACTAGATCCTTTTAAAAGATTCACATTCTAAGATGTATTTTACAGATTATAGATCTATAATTTATAGATTAGTTCTTTACATGTATATGCTGTAACTATTTTATTTTTCCTCATTGAAAATACTAGGATTGTGAAATAGAGACAAAATATAGTCAAATCTAAGGTAATCAAATTATTAATCTACCTCTAATAGCTAAGGTCAAGAAATACAAACACCTGTTAATATGTTAAGGTATGTAAATAATCAATTCTGCCTATTTAATTCTGAAAATATTCATAGAAATATTTTATACTCCCCCTTTGTAAAGGTGCTCTGTAATCAAATTCATCTGTAATCATCTATCTAAGTATTACTAATTAGGGCAGTTCTAGAGACCTGAAACACCCTTGCAATACTACTGTAAAAAATCACTAGGTAATTTAAAGACACGTATTATTTTGAGTGATGACTTTGTGAATGAAAGATAAATATCAGATTATCAGGAAGCAAATACCCAGGAGGAGATAATGCAAAGTAGGGAAAAAGACTACAAATTTGAAAGCTATCTCAAAAACACAATTTGGGGCAATTATAACCTATAATTTCTCTTTTGGGGCAGTGGCAAATCAAACTAATACAGGACCAGGTTACATAAAATGAAATAACATGGGTTTTGGGTGGAAGCTGAGATAAGATTTTGGAGTTGAAGATTATTTTTATAATAGGAATTTTATTTATTTTACTGAATAATTAGACTACAAGAAAATTTGGTTTAAATTATAGTCTATCACCAAATTTTTAATAGATCAAATTAAATAGAAAATTAGTATAATGAGAGATGTCATCCTCAAAATATTTAAACAAATAACTTTTGAATGTTTCCTATAAGGTAGATTAAAATGAAAGTAACAACAAAATTATTCTTCTGTGATGAGTTTAAACAATTCAACAATTACTTTATCTGAGTAAACTTCTATTTCAGTGTCTGAATATTCTCCTTGCAGGCAACTGGGATGGAACCTACATATGACACTTATTTGAAAAGAAACCCATCTTCAAACTATAGATTTACTGAGAAAAGGCTAGTACTCTGTTGGACTTTGGAAGACATGACTTTTGGTATATATGTATTTGTGAATTTTAGAACAAACAAAAGGAAACTTTGAGATCCTAGAGTCACTGCTGTTGGAAATAACCTTGGTAGACATGTACTATGCCTCATTTTGATAAGGGAAGTAAACTCACTCCAGAGGAATTAAATACTTTTCTCAGGATCATGTAGCTAGTTAACGGCAGTTCTAGTTTTAACTAGGACTTCCTAACTGTCTTCTGAGATGGTGGCTCCTCCAGAGCATCACTCAGATTTATCTGCACTCTTGCATTCTTGTGATTGTCACCCTGCCCATGCTTTTGCCATTTCTTATGGGGTCGGCTGCCACAGTGCTGTTTCTGTGACATAATAAAAAGGGAGGTCATTGTGCATTTCATTCTTCAGCGGCCTGTCCTACTGTGCCATTAGCAAGCTCAGTAAGATGGAAATGAGATGGTAGGATGAAGACAGATGGTCCTCTAGGCTTTCATCTTCCATCCATCTATCTGTAAGACATTCTTCCTTCCTGCTTTTACACTCACCCCTCCAGTGGCCTGCATTGTTTGCTTTCCATCTTTTCCATTTTAAGACTGTCTGAATGTTCATTTTCACTTGATTCTATATCATAAAATGCCCCATATTTTTTGGAAGTAGAGATGACAGGATGATTTTAGTTAAAATATGTCTGAGGACTCATCTCTTCCAAGTTTGGCCCCATCTGTGATGTCCACATATGCTGATACCCCATCTCCAAACTATCCCCTACAGAACTCTCAGGTTAATCTTAAAGCACAGATTTCTCTGGTGTCATTCTTATTCTTAAAAGTATAAATTTACTCTCAATACTTATAGACATAATTCCTTAGTTGGATATTTAAGATTTTCCACAATTTCTTCCCTAAGTTCTGTGACATCTCTAGCCACTCATCTCAATGAACACACTATTCCAGTCCTAGTTGTATTATTACTTCTGTCTATTCAATAAACTATTTTTCCAGGCTCTTTTTTTAAAGACATTGTTCCTGGTGTTGAGAATGTCATGACAGGTGAATATTACCCACTAATGTTGGCGATAAAGAACCCTACCCAGTCAATATTGCCAACAATATCTCCATTACTATTATTATTTACCAGGGTAGGTAAATAATATTAACACATACTATAACTTACATGTGCAGAAAAATGTAACATTAATTTTATCTATAATTAATCTAATCTCCCTACTGAGCCCTACTCTTCAGATAGCAGAAAACTCTCTGAACCTGGGTCCCCCTCTCTCCAAAGTAATGAGACTAAATGTTCAAATGTGTTTAAACCTTACTCTGGTCCTATAATTTAAATACTCCACTTAGGTAAAGTTCAATCTTTCTAGGAGCAAATGCTCAGTCTCTTAAAAGTTTAAATCTTCTGTTCTTCCTCCTGGTTCCTTTCTAAGATGGTATCTGTTCAATGGGTGAGGACAAGGGAGTGGTATGTATCAGAAAGAAAAACTAGGAGTCCTTGGGCAAGGTGTCCCTTGTTTCTCTGGTCTGTGGGCTAATGTCCCCCGCCTACATGGTTGTTATTTGTCTTGCTCGTATTTGCAGCTGAAATCAGTGGTTGGTGTTCCTCTTGGTACTCCCAGGAACATTCACTTGCATCCTATCTAATGATGGTGCCCCAGACCCCTTTAAGTCCACTCTGGGGGATGTACTTTGCCTCCCTTAACAGAGAGCCTCCCAACTCCCCAACATCTGTAAATTCTCCACTCAGATTCAGTTCTATTTTTGCTACTTGGAATGATAGCCGAGGAAAACCACACTTCAGGATTTCTCTCTGCCTGACTGTAATGCATTAATTTCTTCACTTTTCTGGGCCACCCTCTTGTTGTGGGGCTCCCTGTACTGAGTCCTAAATTAGGAACGTACACAAAAGACCTGACCGAGCTTCTCTACGCTAATTCCTTTATCTAACCTGTCTTCCATTTCCAGGGCAAAATTGGGACCATGTCTTGTCTACTGGTATGTCTCTCTCTTTCTCAGTTCATACATTGTAGTCTGAAGAGAATAGCTTTCCTCACACCTTCTCCCTCATATGATTTTGTTGTGAGCTACAGAACAGCATGCCTCATGACCTAGCCATTCTGTATTATGCAGAGGCTCTATGAACATGGTCTCCAAGTTTGGTCCTGATATGGGACAAATGGGAGGCAGAAGAAATGAGCAGATGCTTTCTTAAGACAATAACTGGCTTGTAAGATTTTCTTCTTATAAAAAGATTTTATTTCAGAATATCAGAGGCTGAGTATTATACAAGCCTGTCTTTTCACATTCCTTCCATAACAAACTCAATCTCTCCCTAGGTAGATGAATGCTTCAGGCCAACAAGGAGGTAGTTACATACTCATACAAAAGAAATGAGCACATTATTATCTTTCAAAAGTAATATACTGATGTTACATTATTATTTTGCTGTTAGTAGCTCTGGATTTCATGGATTGCCTGCAATCAATTTGTTTTTCGTTGTTCTCTATAACTACAATTTCTTGGGTTTATCAGTTTTTCTTGTGAGGTCATGCTGCCTTTTCATGGACTCTTGTTTTAGCCCATGTTCTCTAGATAACAGAGCCTGAGAAAAGAATGAAAAAGCTGACATCTTGTTTGGGAGGTACATATATATAAAAAGGAGGGAGGAAAAAATAGAAGTTAGTGAATTGTGACTGGTCAGGAAATAGAGAAAGAATGCTCCTACAGGGGGAATGGTTCATGTAAAGATTTAGAGATGACAGGGAGAATGTGACTTATGAAGGGAATTGAAGTGAGGCCAAGATGGCTGAAATAACAAGTTGGACTGAGAATGACACAGACATCACTGGAGAGATAGGCAAGGGCTGATGTATGTAGGGCCTGTGTTAGTAAGCTAACACAGTAAGCTAACTGGGAAGCTCTTAAGTAATAGGAAGAAAATATTTTATTTTTAAAAGTATTCTGGCTGCTGTTTGGGGAATAGATGGGAGATGAGCAAGAGGAAAGCAGAGAGGCCAGAAAAGAAGATGATGTGATCTGGGCAGGAGATGTGATAGCTTCAATTTGGGCCATGGTGGGGATGGAAAGAGAAGTAACAGACTTGACAATATTGAAAAATTTACTATTTTATTGCCAGTACCTACTATACAAATGGACTGGATAAGAAGGAGGAAATTGTAGATGATCTCTAGGTTAAATATTACATTTACTTTTATTTTAAGTTCCAGGGTGTATGCGCAGGATGTGCAGGTTTGTTACATAAGTAAACATGTGCTATGGTGGTTTGCTGCACAGATCAACCCATCACCTAGGTATTAAGCCCAGCATGCATTAGCTATTTTTCCTAATGCTCTCCCTCCTCTTACCCCACCCTGCAGCAGACCCCAGTGTGTGTTGTTCCCCTCCCTGTGTTCATGTGTTCTTATTGTTCAGCTCTCACTTATAAGTGAGAACATGTGGTGTTTGGATTTCTGTTCTTGTGTTAGTTTGCTTGTGTGCTAGACCCACTCAGTCTGATTCGAAGTACCAACCGGTCCTTGGAGGCAACTTCTCACACTCACACTCTGTATCTTGCCACCCTCAATTACTCACTGCTCCGTAGTGAACTTTTTCATACCACCTTTGATTTGTATTATTCACTAAGCCAGAAATGCCCTTCTAATTACCACTGTCAAACTCATTGTTTAAGATTTCTAAGAAATATATCTTTTTTTCTCAAGACTTTCCTCTTCGTTTTAGTTGAAACAAATCACTTTTTCCTTGGAGGCTCATAGTACCTTAAAAAAGCAAGCTAGCTTTTGGGGAACACATACAATAGATTGCTATGGTTAGATTGAAGGTCTGTATCTTGATCTAGATTTTAATGACTGAGGAAAAGCATCCTATTTTATTTGTGTACCCTCCTCAAAACTCAGTTTCCTATTGTATGTGGTAGCACTAAATGGATATTTCCTTTTCCTTCCTTATATTATCTTTACTAAAGATATTAAAATTGTACAATCTAACCTACTTAATCAGACATTTTTAGGAATGAAAGTTATTGGTTTATGATGCCTTCTGCCTGCCTTGGCTCTTCAAGATCAATATCAAAAACCCAGGGCAACTGGAATAGGAGATCCATGAGTTGGAGTGATTTTAGGAGTCTCCAAAGCTTCCACTTTTCCTTGATTGTTCCTGAAATTACTCATTAGTTTAAGTCAAGGCATTTAAAATGCAAATATTAATATAGTCATTAACACCTGGAAATTAGCTCACTAGAACTGATAACCAATTCTTGATAACTTCTTGGGAAATTAGATAGAGGAAAGATAAGTTTTGAAGAGAAGGGAAGCAAATTGAGGATATTGTCTCAGAGAGGAGTTTCTGTCATTCTTTGTTTAAGATCATTAGAGGATTGGGAAAGAAAGTGCTGAAATAGAAGCCTAAGTAAAAAGGAAAACAAAGCTGAAGAGGGGGAAGAGAAAGGAAACTGATATTTATGAGCACTTATAGTAGGCCAAGTTCTGTGCTAGACCTCTCTTTGTTAGATCATGTTGCCATGAAGAGAGTGATGAAGAGTAACTGCCTAATTTACAATTTTACCCAATCTTTCCATGAATAAATCTGTCCCTCAGAGCCCTTTACTCATATAACAAGAATTTATTGATCATTTCCTGCAATACATCACTTTCACTCATGACCTTAATTTTTCTTACCTCCCTGTATCCAAGCCCTTTTATAGCGCCTTCTCACACTGACTCTGACCTTGGCCATGGGCCTTGCTTTTGCCAATAGACAAATGTGACACAAGCAGAGGCTTAAGAAGCACCTATGCATTTTCACTTGTCCTTTTGCAAGATTGAGATTGCTTGCTCTTGCATCTCTGCCTGGTCATGAGTAAGTGCCTGAACCAGCCTGCTGAAGAAATGTGAGATGCACATGGAGAAGAGCTGAGACCAGCTGACCCTGAAGATGTGGTAGAATAGCCAAGGACAACAGAGCCTATCCAACCCATTGCACACTACTGATGCATGAATAAACCAAGTCACGACCCCCAAAAACCACTCAACTGACCTTCAGACTTCTGAGAAATAGCAAATTGTTGTTTAACCCACTGAGTTTTGGGGCGATTTGTAACACAGCATTGTTGTAGTAATAGATAATCTGCTACATACCAGATACTGTGATATGTGCCAGGAATACATAGATAAATGGCCTTGTCCTCAAGGTGTTAATTTTCTTGTGTGGAAGCCAGCAACACTGAGACCACTGGTATAACAATAATAATAATTACTAATAATAAGTAATAATAATAACAGTAGTTCTATAAAAACCAAGAGGAGAATGCTTCCAGCTACCTAAGAGAGTGTGGCAAAAGGAGGTGACATTTAAGCAAGTTCTTGAAGAACAGGGAAGAATTTCCCCTGTGGACAAGAGTGAAGGACATCTGAGGTAGAGGGAAAAATGTGTTTAAAAAGAGGGAAGCATATCAAAGGAAAAGTCAAGAGGAACTGTAGGAAGTGGGGCTAGAGTGTGGTTGGTTGGGACCAATGGGAAGAATCTTGGGCACTTTAGGCATTCAACTTACTTTTTATGTACTCAGGACACGTTTGTATATAAGCCCATGCTTATCTACGGGTTCTTGGAAACTGATACTTCAAGTGAAATGACATACAATGAAACAAATTTTATTATAGGCTAATTGATTGATATAAGACTTAAGTTCCTATGGCATATTTCTGGTTACAAAAACATCAACAAATTCTTAAATAAAGACCAAGACACTTCTAACATTAAAAATTTAAATAAATGTGAGCTATACACAGAGTTAAGAAAGATGAATAAAAACAAGTATGATAATTATTTATCCACTTATTCCAGTTCAGGGTCATGAGTGGCTGGAGTCTATCCCCACAGCTCAGGGTGCAAGATGGAAACCAGCCCTATACAGGACTCCATCCCATTGCAGGGCACACTCACTTACACCCAAACTCACACTCACTCTATGGGGACAATTTAGATATATGCATTAATCAAATGTGCACATCTTTGGGATGTGGAAGGAAACTGAACTACCCAGAGAAAATGCATGCAGATATGAGGAGAATGTACAGTTTTCAACATGTTCTGCCTGGGAAGAGATTTTTTTCCTCATCGAAATTATAACAGCATGATGTTGAAGGAAATGACGTTATTTGAAGACCCGCTTTAATTGTTCATGATAACTTCACTATGTATGACCTTGAGTAAACTGTGGTCAATTTGTCCCTTTTATGAAGCCATCATTATTGACAGTAATAAAAACAACAAGTGAAAAATACAAATAATGAGTAATTGTTATAACCAAAATCAATATTAATCAGTATTAGGGGTATAGATTTATATATGAAAAAAAGAGATGTCCCTCTGTGATTGGGTAGTATTGTTATATACTAATTACTTAGAAAGAACATTTTTTCCTATTTTATTACTTCTATGAGGAACAATGATTTCCCAGGTATCTCTAAAACTCTATTAACCACTGTCTTTCACAAGGCATGGCTTCTTTTGGAATTCCTCTTTTTGACATCTAATAGGTCACCCTTTCTTCCTTTATCTACTGTTTTTGTTAACTTGGCTATTAATCTTTATTACCCAGTATGTATAGTCCTCTCAAAGTATTTCTTATAAAGGAATTAAGATGAATATTAAATGGCATGTTATTAAAATGGAAATAGTAACAGGCCTAGTTAGAATGTGGATTCTTAAAAAAAAGTGACTGGGTTTAATGATATCTGTTCTACTCTCTTCTCATAATTTACCAGGTTGAACAATCAATACTAATGGTTATTCAGTCCTTCTCTCAAAAGTTCCTAGAAGCTTAAGAGCTTGATAATCACCCAAGTATATGTGACATAAGAGGAAGAAATAAGGGAAAACCAGAAGATTCTACAACAGTGATGAACACTGTTGCTTTTGAAGCTAGGTGAACAACTACCTCTATTAGATTTCTTCTCTACAAGCTGGAACTGAAACTTCCCTCATGGAAAAGGAAAGCGAAGATTCAATGGGATAGAGGGCTAATGTGCTTTTTTGGTGATAAAATGCAATAAAGTCCTTCAGGGAATCTTATGCTTTGTAGCAGGTATCAGAGGAAAAATTCACTGTACATTTCTCAGCACATATTCCATCAATTCTCCTCAAACAGTCACAATAAAACACAGGACAGCTTGAATGGTGGAGAGCAGCAAAACATAATACTCTTTGTTAAGTGGGTTGGTGCTGTGGCAGTGTTTTAGTACATGAGATGTATTTACTAGTTTTATCTATCTCTGTTTTTTCAACGAACTTAGGATACAAAGAATTTAAACACATATCACTTCTGTTAAAGAAACAAACAGTAGCAGCAGAAGCAGGATTGGAGAAATCAAAGAAGAAAAAGGGCATTTTCTCTTCCTTCATAGATTTTTGTTATACTTTAACATGGTAGCCATTTAATTCTGTGGGAAGTTTAAGAATGCAGTTTATCTGGAGAATGCATAGCAGTTCAAGTTGTGCAGTATTATTTATGTCTATTTAAAAAAATAGTAGGTAGCATGTACTTTGGACTCAAATGTTGACTGTATTATGTGGAATAAATTTAGTAAACTCATTGCTTTGCTTCCTTTTAAAAAGCTTTTAATCTTTTTTATTTTTTAAGGAAACTTTGGAACAGCATATCAATGATAGAACCTAATAAAATCTTACCTTGGGGCAAGCCTCTTGTATATAAAATCAGAGTCTGTAGTGCCAGGGCTTTCTATTAGTACCATCCATTTTGTTAGCATTTTTCCAATTTATCTTATGTTACTAACTCTCAGCGTACTATGCCTATTGTAAATATTTAAGCATTACTGTTGACATAAAGATAATACTGACAAATTGAGTTAACATTTCTGCTGAGGATTACTGACCATGTGTAGACCAGAACAACTTTGACACCCACACCAAACCCTATACTCAGGCCAAATTGTGTTTAGTCTACAATACAGTGCTGCTCCTTAAATTAATTTTTAGCTTTGATTTACACAAAACGTGAAACAACCTTTCTTGCATCAATTAATTGTTTGACTTTCCTAATACATTTCCATTTTAACTAGATTATTTCTCTATCAAAGGAAAAAGAATGCGTGCAAGATGTCAGTGTCTTGGGTGCACACACCCACCCATCCTGGGGTATTATAACTTTGTGTGATCTAAGTAAAAGTGAAATCTGTTCTGCTTCTTAGCAGTTTCACCTGAGACTGCACTCTCTTTTGAGGTACCTCAACTGATGTCTGTTTCACATGGTAATTGGCCTTAACATATTTAACTGAGCAAAAGAAAAATAATTTGGAGAATTTTATCTCATGGAATAATCCCGTACTTCAAAACAAAAAATTACCAAGTGAAGTAAAAAAGACTAACACTAGTTGAAATCTCCATTTACATATATTGATATATTTCTGGTAACCTATTGTTGTCTTGTATTGCCCAAGTAACCAGACAATGGCCATTTTGATCTTTAATTGAGCCCAGACTTGGCTCCATATTTATAACATAGTCATCACTGTAAATATATTTTGAGAGAAAGTTTTATAAAAAGAAATGCAACTGTATTCCTATACTTAATTAGGTAGGTATTTTGGAATCCTGGTCCTTTCAGACTATAATATGTTAATACATTAGCATGAAAAATTCTCTTTGAGGATTTGATGAAATTCAGCTTCCATAGAAAATACTGCTACCAGATTGATGAAGTTAAAAACAAACATTATTTTGAGTTATTTCCTTTTTCTTAATTCACTGACTTATTTGAGAAAGCAGTAACAAGAGCCTGGGTTACATCAAGAAGTCAAATTATATTTTGGCTAAATTACATCTTTCGTAATTACTTTGCAATTTAATTTCCCCCATTGCTTCAGTTCAGAGCCTCAGGACTCTATTTACAATTATAACTTACTCTAAGAAAAATAAAACTATGTTCTACAGCTTATTCTTATGAAGTGATTTCTGCATTTACTAGTTAATTTCCTAGAAATTTCTAAAATGATTATTTGGTCAAAGACAGCCTTTTCATTGTTGTTACCCTTTTTCCCTGTATGTTATTTCTCTCAAAAATCTATTTCAGACCTGTCGTATGACGTTGCTATTGTTTTGTTTGAAAAGTGTCATAATTACAGGATTAAAGTAGAAAATGCAAATATTTATTGCAAGGTGTTATTTCTTCAGACAGAATGTTACCTATTTGTGACAGAGTTCTTAGGATTGAAATGTGCTGAAAAGAAAAACATGAGCTGGATATTACATTTTGAAGTGTCTGGCTAATGAGGCTGTTGGGAGCGATTTCCTATTGAGATGCTCTTCAAAAAGAAAATTCAAGCTGGGAGAAATTTTAGAAATGTGATAGATCTGTGAGGTCTAAGATGCCTGAGGTTCTAGTTTCATAATTCCTTGGAGAGATCTATAGCCTTCTATTGGGAAGCAAATGGCTTTGTTGAGACTCATCAGGCTTTGTGACATCAAATAGTTCTTACAAAACAACAGTGTTTTGAAGAATCAGAAACAGATGGATTGAATTTTTCTTGAAACAAAATAGGGTTTAAAAATGGAGAGAAAAACTAATGTCAAACCCTCAACATTCAGAAAAGGGTTTGAATCACTTTCTTGCCTCAGAGAGTTGTCAGATTCACTTACCGCAGGAGATAGAGAATCATGCAGGGCTCCACCTGTTCCTGAAAACACCACCGCTAAGTCAGTTACTCAGATTCCACGATCTGGGATTTAGTCTCTGATTAGGCCACAGACATCACATGCCAAAAGAAATTATACTCATACCTGATACTGACTCCAGGCTTTCACAGTCAAAAGTGAATGATGTGAGTAGGACTTTTAATGCTTTAGTTTAAGAACAAAATGCATCAAAGGTTGGTATTTCCTTTTTTGGTTTTGAGTGAGAAGAGGGACCCAAAAAGGTTATTTTCAAGGCCCTGGGTGCTTAGAGTTATTGATGACAAAGTAGGGAAGCATCTTGTATGATGTTTCAATACCATCATAAGCAAGAGGTTTTATATACAAATAATACAAATTTCAGGAGGAAAAATTTGGATAAATATATTCTGATGATTTAGATGAATGATAAATGGAATTTCAGCAAAGGAGTGTCATGATCTAAGTTTAATTAAAGTTAGTTTGGCTATGATAAGTGATGCATTGGATCTGGGTGAAGTAATTATGAAACAAGTAGCTAAAATATACTGAATTCTTATTAGTTGCAGAGTATGGTGCTATGTCTTTTTATATGCATATGTCATCTCATTCTTTTGACTACCCTACAAAGCCATTACTATTGTCATCCCCATTTTATAGATGAGGATACTGGAATTTAGAAATTTAAATTTGCCTAAGGCCACACATTTTGGTCAGAGCCAGTCTTGAAATTCAAGGCGGTTTTTTTTTTTTAAATAACATTTTGCTGTGAAGTGTATGGTATAGTATACACAACTATTACACATTCTAATCCAGATGTGAAGTCCCTCAAGGTAAAGGATAACATACATTTGAATGGAAATGTTATAGGAACAAATAAAATAGAGGAGTGGGAAAAGATGATGTCAAGATTTTCCTTTCCTTTCCTTTCATTTCCCTTCCTTCCGTCGTTCTTTCTTTCTTTCTTTCTTTCTTTCTTTCTTTCTTTCTTTCTTTCTTTCTTTCTTTCTTTCTTTTTTCCTTTCCTTTCCTTTCCTTTCCTTCCATCCTTCCTTCCTTCTTTCTTTTTTTTATTATACTGTAAGTTCTAGAGTACATGTGCACAATGTGCAGGTTTGTTATATATGTATACATGTGCCATGTTGGTGTGCTGCACCCATTAAATCATCATTTACATTAGGTATATCGCCTAATGCTATCCCTCCCCACTCCTCCTACCCCATGACAGGCCTTGGTGTGTGATGTTCCCCATCCTGTGTCCAAGTGTTCTCATTGTTCAATTCCAATGATGTCAAGATTTCAAGATTAGAAGAATGATGGGAAAATGTACTGCTTTGCAAATAGTGATGATGGAAGGGTGAACTGATTCAGAGGTGGAAGACAGAAGATGATGGATTCTGCTTTAGATATATTGAGTTTGGGGCACCTGCAAGAAATCTATGTGGAAATTTCCAGTAGACGAAAAAAGAAACTGGGTTTCAATTTAGTAGGGGTAGCAGGCCTGGAGCTATAGAATATTGAGATGGTAAAGAAAACTGTGGGAATAGAGGAAATCTTGGAGTGGACATGAAGAGAATAGAGTCAAGGGCTAAAAACTGAGACTTAAAGGATGCTAAAGATATGATAGCCTTGATTTTGTTTTAGAATATTTCTCTGAAGCCTAAATATGGAGAAACAAATGGGAGAGGAGAATTTTAAGAATTGCTTTAGTGTGTATAGGTGATTTTATATTTGAGTAGAAATATGTTTGCTGTTCAAACAATCTTCAATATTTTTGCTTTTAACAATCATTGATACTATCATAACAACCTCTTCCATATGATATTGATTCATCTTGTTTTTGTATAATTATGTTACCTTCTGTTCCCTTGTTTTAAAAGCAGAAAGAACATTTCCTACTTTCACTCATTTCATTTTCAAAGAAAGTTTATGTAGAAAGTGAAATGGGATGGAATCATATTTGAGCCATGATTATAGCTTCAGTTCTTCTTTACAAAGATTTCGATGTTTTCCTTATTGTCTGATGTAAGACAGAAAAACCACACTACATTCTTTCTAACAGAGTGATGATCACCATATGATTTTATTGAAACATGCATTTCAGAAACTTTTCTGAAATGGAGCAATAATGGGTCAAATAGACATTTTGTTTAATTATTTCTAAGTAGGAAATGTGCCAGTAATTTGCAAAGAGTAGTAGTATGGTTTAGGAGAAAAATCAGAAAATCTTGAGCTGAGAGCAAAGATTTCTAGGTTAACAATTATGTAACCCACAACAATTTACCCCAAATTTTCTGCTCTTCAATGTTACTGCTAGACTTAATGAGCTGTTTCCATTTGTATTTCATATTCTCTAGTCTTTCATGTTTGTTTCTTCCTCTTTGTGTTCACTATTTTAGTTTTTTACCGGGACAGTTGTAAGGATTTTCTGCCTACTCTTCTTCCCTCATCTTTCTATAATTTTGAATTCATTGTTTATTGCTCCAATAAAATTTAAAATTTTATCTGATCATTTCCTTCTTCTGTTTGGGAAACTTTCATGATCTACTATTTCCTATCAAATTATAGGCAAATAAGTTAGTTTGTATGGCATTCAATTCTCTTTATTATCTGACTTCAACTCAATCTCTAGCCTTGTCTTTCTGCTACTTTCCCTCATGTACCTGAATTCCTGTGTATTTGGAACTCTCCAAACATCACTATTTACAGTCTCTGGACTGTAATTACTGCATCACTATTTGCAGTCTCTGGACTGTAATTATTGCAGAGCCAGCCTCCTGCATTTTCTTTCTTCACACATAGGCTGGTGTGATGTGGGAGAAACATCGATGAGAAGGATTCTTGAAGGCTTTTAGATTTGAGAAGGTATATTTGCCCAGTGGAATATGACATCCTGAGATCACGTGTAGATGTAGAAATGTTGCAGGGCCAACATTTTCTGCATCTCTATCTTCCCATTTCCAACCATAGTTCCCAACACATAGTAGATGCTTAAGAAATACTGGTTGGCCTAAGCTGTGATTTTTAACTAGTTCTTGATCCCCGGAATCAGTGTGACAGCATAACAACATTAAGGGCAGTGAAGAACAAAGAACGAGATGGTCATGACAGTTCAGAAAGATCATTAGAGGCTGTACTTCCAACAGGATTCTGGTCTATGTCTGATCAGAAGTCTGGTACAGCATCAGTCAGGATCTCAACAGAAAACAGATGGTATGGTCAAATTAGAGAGAATTGAATGAGAGGACTATGAACAGAGGTGTGGACAAGGTTAAGGACACCAACAAGATGCTGTTATTATCCTTTCAAATTATCAGAAGAAAGAAATGGGCCTTGCTAGCATAATCCTTTGCCATGAAGGGATACTTGATTAGTATAGGGACTCTCCCACCAACAGCTTTCTTACCCTTAATAATTTCAAGAAAAACATTTAAAGAAGCTCATCCCTTCAAAAACATTTTGGGGTTCTTATTATGCCAACACATCCTTTTGAGGCATTTTTTTTTGTGGACACGTTATTAAAGGAATACATCCAACAAAGGCCCACTGAGAGATTAAGAAATAACATTCATTGGCCTGTAAAAAAGTTTCTATGGTCTTTTAAGTTTTCATTAAATCTACTAACAACATTTTAACATCTCCTATGACAAGTCAAGTCCTCTTAGCTCTTCTTGAGATTACATGGTTTAAGGAGCTGTAGTTATACGGAAGTTTCTCTGAAAGTCTAACACAAGATAATGGAGAGGCAGAGGTTAATGGGTTGACTTTCAATATTGACTTCTTTTAAACTTCTGATCTGCGGGCTGAAAAACTGGAAGATGGTGTTTATTTGACTTGTTTGTGCTGTGAGGTTGGTAAAGCACACCAAATACCACCTTATTTTTTAAATATACATTCTGTTTCCTAAAAGCAATAAGACACTCATTTCCTACAGTGTGTTGTTAGGATGTGACTGAATACTTTAAGTGGTTAAAACTAGTTGGTTTGAGCTTGGTGACTCCTAACACTCAGACCATTCATCAATTAAGGCAGGACTGCTGTCTGATTGTAATTTGGCAAGCAGCATTTTGTTTTCCAGAAGCACTCTGTGGAATTCTTCCATCAGAAGTGAAGGATGAGGAAATGTGTTCAATGAAATCAGTAAAGGCAAGATACTTGCTTTCATTAGATTGCTATTAGGATGCATCATACATGGTGTGATGGTCATTATTACCTGTAGGGGTTGGAAAATGAATTAATCTTATTGTGTCTCAATCCTGAGCTGTAAAATGAATAATGACATCTATGTTGGTAAAATAAAGTAGATGGTGATTTCCAAAGAAAATCTATGGGAGAAAGCTACTCTACAAATCCAAACCAGGGATTACATCTATTTTAATTCTATTTTTATACCCAAGAATAAACAGTTTAATTGTTTCAATAATATTGTGGGAGCTAATTTTCTTTACAGTACATATCATGTCCCATCATTCACCTCCTTATTCCCTTGTTTCCTATTGCAATTCACATTTAAAACCAAAGGTCTTCATGTGGTCAATAAAGCACTGAGTTGGCTCTTTCCTACCTGTTAAGCCTTATCTACTCCCGTTTCCCTCTCCCTAGAACACTCTGCTCACACTGGCCTTTTTCCTTTTCTTTGAACTGGTTAAGCTCCTTCCCATCTTAGAGCCTTTGCCTGCAATCCCCCCTCACCTGGAATCCTCTTCCCCAGATCTTTATGGTGTTGACTCCTTATTTTCTTTCAGCTGTTAATTCAGAGGCCATCATCTCAAAGTAACTTCCCCTGACCACCGAATTTAACATTACCCTTGAGATACTCTTTCTTAAGTTAGACTCTTTTAATGACCTTGTATTACTTGACACTATCTAAAATTAACTTAATGACAGAATGATTTATGTTCCTTTGGATATATAACCCATGATGGGATTGCTGGTTTGAATGGTAGTTCTGTTTTTAGCTCCTTGAGGAATTGCCACACTGTTTTCCAAAATGGTTGAACTAATTTACACTCTCACCAACAGTGTATAAGCATTCCTTTTTCTCCATAACATCACTAGCATCCGTTATTTTTTGACTTTTTAATAATGGCCATTCTGACTGCTGTGAGATATGTCATTGTGGTTTTGATTTGCATTTCTGTAATGATGAGTGGTGGTGTGCTTTTTTCATATACTTGTTGGCCACATGTGTGTCTTCTTTTGGAAAGTGTCTGTTCATGTCCTTTCCCCACTTTTTATTTTTTATTTTTTTTTGAGACGGAGTCTCGTTGTGTCTTCCAGGCTGAAGAGTAGTGACGCGATCTCGGCTCACTGCAATCTCTGCCTCCTGAGTAGCTGGGATTGCAGGCAGCTGCCACAACGCCCAGCGAATTTTTGTATTTTTAGTACACACAGGGCTTCACCAGATTGGCCAGGCTGGTCTCGAACTCCAGGCCTCAAGTGATCTGCCCCCATTGGCCTCCCAAAGTGCTGGGATTATAAGCATGAGCCACCGTGCCTGATCTTTTGCCTACTTTTTAATGGGGCTATTTGTTTTTTTCTTGTTTGTTTAGATTTCTTATAGATGCTAGATAGTAGATCATTGCCAGATGAACAGTTTGCAAAAATCTTCTTTCACTCTATAGATTGTTTGTTTATTCTGTTGATAGTTCTTTTGCAAACTAACGCAGAAACAGAAAATGAAATACTGCATGTTCTCACTTATAAGTGGGAACTAAATGATGAGAACACATGGACACATAGAGGGGAACAACAGACACTGAAGCCTACCATAGGATGGAAGGTGGAAGGAGGGAGACAATCAAGAAAAATAACTAATGTGTATTAGGGTTAATATTAGTTATTTACTCCTTAGTTAATATGGGTAAATACTTATTAGTAAATATGGGTTATTTACCCATTAATAGTACTTATACGTTGGTGATGAGATAAACTGTACAACCAACTCTTATGACATGGGTTTACCTATATAACAAACTTGCATATGTACCTCTGAACTTAAGTAAAAGTTAAAAAAACCTTACTTATTAATTTGTGTGCTTGTTTAATGACTGTCTCCTCAGGAGGGTAAGCTTCATGACAGCAAGAATCTTACATGTCTTGCTCACTGCTATATACATGGCACCTTGAGTAATGTCTGGCACATGTTTGGTGTTCTATAAATAAGTAGTTTAGTTATTGAATGAATGACTGAATCAATAGATATCTTCTAGGGATACGGCAAACATATAAAAACATTATTTTCTCTACTGATAATGAAAAAGGAGAATCACAAGTCCATGGACTCCAACCAATGTACATAAAGCAATAGGACATTTAGGAAACTGGGTTTTACTTTACATTTCTAGGTTACTTTGAGCCGATTAAAAAAACACTTAATTTTTAAAATAGAGTAGCATTCCTTTAGCAATGGTTCTGTTAAATATTTAGGTGTACTAATATATTTATAAATATATTCTTGTATTATTGAAAGGTGGTAAATTTCTGGAATATTCTCAGAGTAGCATTATTTTTCATAAATATACACGTATATATTTTGTAATTTGATGTAAGTGGCAATACTTATAACATTTTTCTTGCACAATTATTTTGTTTTCATTTTCAGTGAATCTTACTGGCATAATATAATTTATTATTTTCAGCATTTGTATCAAGTTATATTCAATCACTGTAAACTTTATTTGCATGGTATAACTTAAGTTTTGTGTGATCTTAGTAGTTTTTCATAACAGGCTGAAGATGCAAAAATTCATCTTCAAGACCTACCTTAAAGTTGTCATGAATAGTAATTGAATTCTAAACAAAATCAAATCTCTGAATAATACCAGCCCTGCAAATATTATCATTAGCTGAAAAAGTAATTTATTGATGTCTGTAAAATGCAGATTGGTATGCCAAAAGCCTCCAAATTCCATAGGAAATAAAAATGAGATTTAAGATAATATCCTTTGGTATTAGTATGTTAGGACTAATCTACATTAAAGTGAGGTAGATAAGAACATGAACCTTGATAAGTCTGAAAAATACAGGTTTGGATTCTGGTTCTGCAACTTTCTAATTATGAGGTATTGGGAAAGTTATTTCACCTTACTAATTCTCAGTTTCCTCATATACAAAATGAGGATAATAATACTCCTCTCACAATGTTGTTGTGAGGATTAAACAAAAATACATGGAAAACTCTTAGCACAGAGTCCTACACATAGTAGGCACTAAATAATTGGAGGGTATGATTGTTATTAGGTTGAAAATTTCTAGTCATATTTTAAATGAAATGTGAAGCAGATTGACTAAAGTTTGGAGTCTGAATGAGTTTTACAGAAAAGCTCGAATAGAGTCCCTCTTTCATTGTCTTTGCCTGTTTTGAACTTTGGTAGTGTAGCCATTTTTTTTTTTTTTAGTAATGTAGCTTCAAGTTTATTAATTCATAGTCAATTATCTCTGCTAATTCTGTATAAACTTTTAAAATGGAAATAAGAAATAATTTTTGATCTAGAGTCAGTGAGTTAATTATACTTATTTTTGTTAAATAATATCTTTTTTTTTTTTTTTGAGACGGAGTCTTGCCCTGTCGCCCCAGGCTGGAGTGCAGTGGCGCGATCTCGGCTCACTGCAATCTCCGCCTCGGGTTAACGCCATTCTCCTGACTCAGCCTCCTGAGTAGCTGGGAGTACAGGCGTGTGTCACCACGTCCAGCTAAGAATATCTTTTTATAAAGTAGTCACATGTAGCAATATACAGTATTAGATTTTTGAAGATTATTACATTCATTCAATAAGTAATTTTAAGAACTAACTTTGCTTAAAATATATTTGAGAATAAAACACAGACAATACAAATTTTCTTGTACTATAGCAAGAAAGGCAAGACTTACTTAGGAGTAATTACAATACCAGTTATTTTCAGATAAAAACTGAGATTGGTGCAGAATGCTGTTCACATTCAAGAAAGGAAGATGGGATGTTTATGAAAATTTTAATGGAAGATATTCTATTAAACTGAGTGATATGGAGTAGGGCCCGCAGGAGAAAAGAACAACAAAAATAAAAATGGCACATGTATACATATGTAACTAACCTGCACAATGTGCACATGTACCCTAAAACTTAAAGTATAATTAAAAAAAAATGGAATAAAGATAAAGGGAAAGGTCAGCTTGGGGAAAGATATTCTCAAATATGGGGGTGCTTAGGGGAATCAGATGCCACTGAAGCAAAGACCAAGAACCTGTTTCATTTTAATTGGCCGGGAGGAGCTCTTATTGCTTATACTAAGTCAGAAGTTAATCTATTACAGTAGCAATGTGGAGAATAGGACATAGTGGAGAAAATTCAGGCAGGGTGAGCTGTTCCAAGGCAATTTTAATAGTCCTTTAATAAGGTAATAAGTTCCTAAACCAAGTGTGAAGGCAGTGGGCCTGGAAAAGAAAAAAAAAATTATCTGGGATGTTGTGTCTGGTTGAATGGATGGATGATGAAATGGTAGCGTTCAAGAATAGTCTGTGAAATTAAACTTCCACAATGAGAAAAATTTTTCCATAATTAGTAGTGAAAAGGAAATCAAGACACAAGGTTGGACTGAGGGCATGTATGATAAGATGAGTCAAGAGGTTAGCCAAATAATCTTTAGCAGATGCAAAAAACAAAGTTTATTTGATTAATAGTATAGTTAAAGTGGCTATTATTTGGAATTTAGCCTTGATAGCTAGATTCAACTGGTCTGGAACTTTGACTCAGAACGAACCACGTCTTTTTTTTTTATGTAGCTTTTTCCTTAGTACACTCAGAGTCACACCTTTCTCCAGATACTCGTTATCCGGGAGATTAGACAGTGTTTGTTTATCTGCTATTGCAGAAAGTTCCATTTTTTAAGTGACTAAATTAAATCTCTATTTTGATCTTATTTCAATAATATAATTATTTTATCACTTAATGTAATTATTGGTGACAAAATGTCTATACATAAATGTTTCTAGCATCTTGGATCATTTGATCTGGTTTGAGAATGTGGAATTGGGTATTTAAAAATTCACATGGATCTCCTAAAATTAGCTTTTGGGGAAGGAAATTTCTATGCATTTCTTAACCCAAATATAAATTTTTAAAGTTAGATTTGTGGATCTGAAGCAATGTAATTTATGTTTGGTTTATAGAGAACTAAGAAATGGGAACAACTTAAAAACTGTAACTTTCCATGTGGTTTGTGCTCACCGAGAAAGAATCTCTTGGCTAATTTGGGAAAAAAGAATGTTTAAATAAGGAAGTTAGAAGTGAATCAAAAATAACATTTGAATTTGAGAAGCCAGAAATGCCCACTTCCTTTAATTATAAAACTACCTCTGTTGACTATAAAGAATTGTAAACATGCATTATGATGATGAGTTGCATTGTGTAGTCTGTTAGTGGTTCATTAGTGTCTCCATATTTGGACCCATTATTTGCAGCAGTATAAGTGTTCTGTGAGAATGTTGGAGAAATAGAAATCATCTTTCTGTCTCCTCGTATTTCTTTCCCTTTCTTCTCCTGTGTCTGCTAAATTGAATGGTTAATACTGTAACATTATTCTTATTAAATTACTTACATAAAAGAAGGTAGGAATGGATAAAATTATTATTTCATTCCTTCTAAAAATTTTTTTATTTCCATAGGTTTTTGGGGACCAGGTGGTATTTGGTTACATCAATAAGTTCTTTAGTAATGATTTGTAAGATTTTGGTGCACCCATCACCTGAGCAGTATACACTGGACCCAATTTGTAGTCTTTTATCCCTCACCACCTTCCCACTCTTTCCCCCTGAGTCCCCAAATTCCATTGTATCATTCTTATGCCTTTGAATCCTCATAGCTTAGCTCCCACTTATGAGTGAGAAAATACAATGTTTGGTTTTCCATTCCTGAGTTACTTTACTTAGAATAATAATCACCAATCCCATCCAGGTTACTATGAATGCCTTTAATTCATTCCTTTTTGAGTAGTATTCCATTGTATATATACCACAGTTTCTTTATCCAGTCGTTGGTTGATGGGCTTTTGGGCTGGTTCCACATTTTTCTGCAACTGCAAATTGTGTTTTATTTCATTCTTTTAATTAGTAATGAGGCCTTTTAAACAGGGCTTTTATTTGGGGGAGCTGGATTTATTCTGGATTTGTACACTGGTGGTATTTCACATTCTAACATTTGACAAAATTGGTAACGATGTGAAGTTTTCTTGAAAAGTAGTTACAAAATTCTGGTGGGTCTTAGCATTTTACTGTAAATCTACAATTGTTTCTGCTATTGTATTATCATGAATGGTGTCATTGCTCAGTGAATTCTTATTTTATTTATTTTTTTTGTGCTTTTGCCTATATAATCTTCAAAGACAAGCCCAGACCTCTCCTCCATGAGGCCTTATCCAATAATTCTGGTCCATACTGTTCTCTCTGTTATTTAAGAGAACAGTATGGACCAGAATGGTATGGTCTGTATCATATCATTTTCCTTTTGACTGAACACTTTATTGTATTACTCTTTGAGCATGTGGAAGACTCTTGAAGTACCACCTCCCGAACCCCCATGATATATGTCTTCTGATGTTCATGCTCTTGTATAATTTCTTCTCTTTAAGTGTGAGTGGTAACTGTGTTTTGCTACTAACAAATAGTATATGGAAAAGGTGATGGGTTGTTATTCCCTTGATTATGTTATGTTGTGTCAAACTCCATCTGGAATGAAGAATCACATTCCTAGAGCCACAAGGAAATAAATTATGCCAATAGCCTGAGTGAGCTTGGGAACAGGGTCTCCCTCAATTGAGCTTTCAGATGAGAAGGCAGCTTAATTAACATATTGGTTGCAGTTTTGTGTGACAATGAGCAGCCTAGCCACTTAAACTATGCCTGAATTCCTGGCCCACAGAAACTGTGAGATAATAAATGAATGCTGTTTTAAGCTGCTTAGTTTGCATTAATTCATTACACAGTAATATATAGAAAATACAGGCAAATCTTATTCTCCAAACAAGGGTGGGAAGGCCTAAAGGACTGAAGTTCTTGGTATCTCAGGCAATATTATGCTGTGTGTAGTAGATGACAGGCAAATACTTGTTAAATTTTTATCACATAATTGAATCTATTGGATACATATTGATCTTTTGAGGAGAGAGACCCTGTAATATTCATCTTTGTATCTCCTTTACCTGGCAGACGTCTAACACATCATTGGCACTGAACTATGTTGTGTCAATCAAGTCTTGGTCAGGGAGATATAACTACTGTGTGTTATGGCATAAGTTAGCAAATGATAACTCACCAGTCAAATATGACCCACTACCTGTCTTTGTACAGCTTTTGAGCTAAGAGTGGTTTTTTTACTTTTAAAAAAATCGACAAATAATAATTGTACATATTCATGGAGTACATAATGATGTCTTGATACATTTAATTCTGGTGATCAGACCAGGATAATTAGTATATCCATCTATCATCTCAAATATTAATCATTTCCTTGTGTTGGAAACATTCAATATATTCCCTTTTGCTCTTTGAAATTATATATTGTTAACTATGGTCATTCTACAGTGATATAGAATACAAAAAATCAAAATAATATTTCATGATGTGAAAATTATGAAATTCAAATTTCAGTGTCCATAAGTAAAGTGCTATTGGAGGGCAGCCACGTCCATTCATGTACATATTATTGATGGGTGTGTTCATGCTATAGTGGTAGAGTTTAGTGGTTGCAAGGGAAACCAAATGTATTGCTCTCATTGGTTTGCCCTGCTGCCAATGGCAGGGATGCAATTATAACTGGACAGTGTTTCAATTGCCACCCATGTTGCCAGGTTGCAACATTTTGTTTGTTTTTAATTACCACTGCATATTCACTGAGCCAAAACAAGAAAATTAGACGTTGGATATTGTCCTTTAAGGGCCTGTGGAATGTATATTATTTTGTGATCAAATTAGATGGCAAAGCATTGTGGTTTCTGTGTAATAACACTATAGCTGTGCTAAGGCTACAATATGTATCAGCATTACGAGACTAAGTGCTCATTACAATATTTTCAACTCAGGAATGCAATGGACAGAAAAATTAGAACATTTAAAATGAAATATCTCATCACAGAAGAATTTGTTCACAAAAATAAAATTGAAAATGAGTCTAAAACCAAAGTGTCTGGGTGTTACATTTGTTGGCAAAGCAAGGAAAGCTGTTTAACAATGATGATTTAATTAAATGCTGTTTGACAATAGCAACTGAAGAAATGTGTTCACAGAAAATAACTGTTTAATACTACTAATTTTTTGACAAGAACAGTTCCTGAAAGAGTCAAGGACATTGGGAGCAACATCAACAGTCAATTAAAAAACAAGGCAAATGATTCTAATTGGTTTTCATTGGCTTTTGATGAGTCAATAGATGTTACTGATATTCCTCAGTTGCTTATTTGAAATAAATACCTAGTGAATGCCAAGTTTAAAGTGGCTAAATAATGAACTATTGTTAGCAGTCTGTGGGACAACTGTAGATGAGCATATTTTCAAAGAAGTTGAGAAACACTTATTCAGTACAACTTGCAGTGGAATCTGCTAAGATGTGTTACATCTCATGGTGATAAAACACATGTGGATCAGAAAAAGAGTTGGACAAATGTACAAAATTTATTAAAAGGTAAGGTGTTTTGCTTCCGTTCCAAGATGGCTGAATAGGAACAGCTCCAGTCTGCAGCTCCCAGCATGATCAACGCAGAAGATGGGTGATCTCTGCATTTCTGACTGAGGTACCTGGTTCATCTCATTGGGATTGGTTGGACAGTGGGTGCAGCCCACAGAGGGTGAGCCAAAGCAGGGAGGGGCGTTGCCTCACACAGGAAGCACAAAGGCCAGGGGATTTCCCTTTCCTAGCCAAGGGAAGCCGTGACAGACTGCACCTGGAAAACCAGCACACTTCTGCCCAAATACTGCACTTTTCCCATGGTCTTAGCAACTGGCAGACCAGGAGATTCTCTCCCATGCCTGGCTTGGTGGGTTCCATGCCCACGGAAACTTGCTCACTGCTAGTGCAGCAGTCTGAGATTGACCTGTGAGGCTGCAGTGAGATGGGGGGAGGGGCGTCCACCATTGCTGAGGCTTGAGTAGGTAAACAAAGTGGCCTGGAAGCTCAAACTGGGCAAAGCCCACCACAGTTAAGCAATGCCTACTGTGTCCATAGACTCCACCTCTGTGGGCAGGGCATAGCTGAACAAAAGGTAGCAGACAACGTCTGCAGACTTAAATGTCCCTGTCTGACAGCTCTGAAGAGAGGAGTGGTTCTCCCAGCACAGCGTTTGAGTTCTGAGAACAGATAGTCTCCTCAAGTAGGTCCCTGACCCCTGGGTATCCTAACTGGAAGACACCTCCCAGTAGGGGCTGAAAAACACCTCATATAGGCAGGTGCCCCTCTGAAACGAAGCTTCCAGAGGAAGGATCAGGCAGCAATATTTGCTGTTCTGCAATATTTGCTGTTCTGCAGTCTCCGCTGGTGATACCCAGGGAAACAGTGTCTGGAGTCGACCTCCAGCAAACTCCAACAAACCTGCAGCTGAGGGACCTGACTGCTAGTAGGAAAACTAACAAACAGAAAGGAAGAGCATCAACATCAACAAAAAGGACATCCACACCAAAACCTCATCTGTAGGTCACCAACATCAAAGACCAAAGGTAGATAAAACCACCAAGATGGGGAGAAGCCAGAGCAGAAAAGCTGAAAATTCTAAAAACCAGAGCACCTCTTTTCCTCCAAAGGATTGCAGCTCCTCACCAGCAATGGAAGAAAACTGGACGGAGAATGACTTTGACGAGTTGACAGAAGTAGGCTTCAGAAGGTTGGTAATAAAAAACCTCTCTCAGCTAAAGGAGCATGTTCTAACCCATCTCAAGGAAGCTAAAAACCCTGAAGAAAGGTTAGACGAATGGCTAACTAGAATAAACGTGGAGAGAAGACCTTAAATGACCTGATGGAGCTGAAAACCATGGCATGAGAACTTTGTGACGCATGCACAAGCTTCAACAGCTGATTTGATCAAGTGGAAGAAAGGATATCAGTGATTATCAAATTAATGAACTAAAGTGAGGAGACAAGATTAGAGAAAAAAGAGTAAAAAGAAATGAGTTAAGCCTCCAAGAATTATGGGACTATGTGAAAAGACCAAATCTACATTTGATAAGTGTACCTGAAAGTGATGTGGAGAATGGAGCCAAGTTGGAAAACACTCTTCAGGATATTATCCAGGAGAACTTCCCCAATCTAGCAAGGCAGGCCAACTTCCAAATTCAGGAAATACAGAGAACACTACAAAGATACTCCTTGAGAAGAGCAACCCCAAGACATATAATTGTGAGATTCACAAGGTTGAGAAGAAGTAAAAAATGTTAAGGGCAGTCAGAGAGAAAGGTCGGATTACTCACAAAGGGAAGCCCATCAGACTAACAGTAGACCTCTCAGCAGAAACCCTACAAGCCAGAAGAGAGTGGGGGCCGGTATTCAACACACTTTTTAAAAAATTATTATTATACTTTAAGTTTTAGGGTACATGTGCACAATATGCAGGTTAGTTACATGTGTATACATGTGACATGCTGATGCGCTGCACCCACTAACTCGTCATCTAGCATTAGGCATATCTCCCAATGCTGTCCCTCCCCTCTCTCCCCAACCAACAACAGTCCCCAGAGTGCGATGTTCCCCTTCCTGTGTCCATGTGTTCTCATTGTTCAATTCCCACCTATGAGTGAGAATATGCGGTGTTTGGTTTTTTGTTCTTGTGATAGTTTACTGAGAATGACAATTTCCAATTTCATCCATGTCCCTACAAAGGACATGAACTCATCATTTTTAATGGCTGCATAGTATTCCATGGTGTATATGTATATGTGCCACATTTTCTTAATCCAGTCTATAATTGTTGGACATTTGGGTTGGTTCCAAGTCTTTGCTATTGTGAATAGTGCCACAATAAACATACGTGTGCATGTGTCTATATAGCAGCATGATTTATGGTCCTTTGGGTATATACCTAGTAATGGGATGGCTGGGTCAAATGGTATTTCTAGTTCTAGATCCCTGAGGAATCACCACACTGACTTCCACAATGGTTGAACTAGTTTACAGTCCCACCAACAGTGTAAAAGTGTTCCTATTTCTCCACATCCTCTCCAGCACCTCTCTGATGGCCAGTGATGGTGAGCATTTTTTCATGTGTTTATTGGCTGCATAAATATCTTCTTTGGAGAATTGTCTGTTTATGTCCTTTGCCCACTTTTTGATGGGGTTGTTTGTTTTTTTCTTGTAAATTTGTTTGAGTTCATTGTAGATTCTGGATATTAGCCCTTTGTCAGATGAGTAGGTTGTGAAAATTTTCTCCCATTTTGTGGGTTGCCTGTTCACTCTGATGGTAGTTTCTTTTGCTGTGCAGAAGCTCTTTAGTTTAATTAGATCCCATTTGTCAATTTTGGCTTCTGTTGCCATTGTTTTTGGTGTTTTAGACATGAAGTCCTTGCCGTGCCTATGTCCTGAATGGTAATGCCTAGGTTTCCTTCTAGGGTTGTTATGGTTTTAGGTCTAACATTTAAGTCTTTAATCCATCTTGAATTGATTTTTGTGTAAGGTGTAAGGAAGGGATCCAGTTTCAGCTTTCTACATATGGCTAGCCAGTTTTCCCAGCACCATTTATTAAATAGGGAATCCTTTCCCCATTGCTTGTTTTTCTCAGGTTTGTGAAAGATCAGATAGTTGTAGATACGCGGCGTTATTTCTGAGGGCTCTGTTCTGTTCCATTGATCTATATCTCTGTTTTGGTACCAGTACCATGCTATTTTGGTGACTGTAGCCTTGTAGTATAGTTTGAAGTCAGGTAGCGTGATGCCTCCAGCTTTGTTCTTTTGGCTAAGGATTGACTTGGTGATGTGGCCTCTTTTTTGGTTCCATATGAACTTTAAAGTAGTTTTTTCCAATTCTGTGAAGAAAGTCATTGGTAGCTTGATGGGGATGGCATTGAATCTATAAATTACCTTGGGCAGTATGGCCATTTTCACGATATTGATTCTTCCTACTCATAAGCATGGAATGTTCTTTCATTTGTTTGTATCCTCTTTTATTTCATTGAGCAGTGGTTTGTAGTTCTCCTTGAAGAGGTCCTTCACATCCCTTGTAAGGTGGATTCTTAGGTATTTTATTCTCTTTGAAGCAATTGTGAATGGGAGTTTACTCATGATTTGGCTCTCTGTTTGTCTGTTATTGGTGTATAAGAATGCTTGTGATTTTTGTACATTGATTTTGTATCCTGAGACTTTGCTGAAGTTGCTTATCAGCTTAAGGAGATTTTGGGCTGAGACGATGGGGTTTTCTAGATATACAATCATGTCGTCTGCAAACAGGGACAATTTGACTTCCTCTTTTCCTAATTGAATACCCTTTATTTCCTTCTCCTGCCTAATTGCCCTGGCCAGAACTTCCAACACTATGTTGAATAGGAGTGGTGAGAGAGGGCATGCCTGTCTTGTGCCAGTTTTCAAAGGGAATGCTTCTAGTTTTTGCCCATTCAGTATGATATTGGCTGTGGGTTTGTCATAGATAGCTCTTATTATTTTGAGATATGTCCCATCAATACCTAATTTATTGAGAGTTTTTAGCATGGAGGGTTGTTGAATTTTGTCAAAGGCCCTTTCTGCATTTATTGAGATAATCATGTGGTTTTTGTCTTTGGTTCTGTTTATATGCTGGATTACATTTATTGATTTGTGTATATTGAACCAGCCTTGCATCCCAGGGATGAAGCCCACTTGATCATGGTGGGTAAGCTTTTTGATGTGCTGCTGGATTCATTTTGCCAGTATTTTATTGAGGATTTTTGCATCAATGTTCATCAAGGATATTGGTCTAAAATTCTCTGTTTTGCTTGTGTCTCTGCCCGGCTTTGGTATCAGGATGATGCTGGCCTCATAAAATGAGTTCAGGAGGATTCCCTCTTTTTCTATTGATTGGAATAGTTTCAGAAGGAATGGTACCAGTTCCTCCTTGTACCTCTGGTAGAATTTGGCTGTAAATCCATCTGGTCCTGGACTCTTTTTGATTGGTAAGCTATTGATTATTGCCACAATTTCAGATCCTGTTATTGGTCTATTCAGAGATTCAACTTCTTCCTGGTTTAGTCTTGGGAGAGTGTATGTGTCAAGGAATTTATCCATTTCTTCTAGATTTTCTAGTTTATTTGCGTAGAGGTGTTTATAGTATTCTCTGATGGTAGTTTATATTTCTGTGGGATCAGTGGTGATATCCCCTTTATCATTTTTTATTGCGTCTATTTGATTCTTCTCTCTTTTTTTCTTTATTAGTCTTGCTAGCTTTCTATCAATTTTGTTGATCCTTTCAAAAAACCAGCTCCTGGATTCATTAATTTTTTGAAGGGTTTTTTGTGTCTCTATTTCCTTCAGTTCTGCTCTGATTTTAGTTATTTCTTGCCTTCTGCTAGCTTTTGAATGTGTCTGCTCTTGCTTTTCTAGTTCTTTTAATTGTGATGTTAGGGTCTCAACTTTGGATCTTTCCTGCTTTCTCTTGTGGGCATTTAGTGCTATAAATTTCCCTCTACACACTGCTTTGAATGTGTCCCAGAGATTCTGGTATGTTGTGTCTTTGTTCTCATTGGTTTCAAAGAACATCTTTATTTCTGCCTTCATTTCGCTATGTGCCCAGTAGTCATTCAGGAGCAGGTTGTTCAGTTTTCACGTAATTGAGCGATTTTGAGTAAGTTTCTTAATCCTGAGTTCTAGTTTGATTGCACTGTGGTCTGAGAGATAGTTTGTTATAATTTCTGTTCTTTTACATTTGCTGAGGAGAGCTTTACTTCCAACTACATGGTCAATTTTGGAATAGGTGTGGTGTGGTGCTGAAAAAAATGTATATTCTGTTGATTTGGGGTGGAGAGTTCTGTAGATGTCTATTAGGTCTGCTTGGTGCAGAGCTGAGTTCGTTTCCTGGGTATCCTTGTTGACTTTCTGTCTTGTTGATCTGTCTAATGTAATATTCAATATTCTTAAAGAAAATAATTTTCAACCCAGAGTATAATATCCAGCCAAACTAATCCTTATAAGTGAGGGAGAAATAAAATCCTTTACAGACAAGCAAATGCTGAGAGATTCTCTCACAGCCAGGCCTGCCTTACAAGAGCTCCTAAAGGAAGCACTAAACATGGAAAGGAACAACTGGTACCAGCCACTGCAAAAGCATGCCAAATTGTAAAGACCATCGGTGCTAGGAAGAAACTGCATCAATTAACGGGCAAAATAACTAGCTAACATCATAATGACGGGATTATTCACACATAAGAATAATAACCTTAAATGTAAACGGGCTAAATGCCCCAGTTAAAAGACACAGACTGGCAAATTGGATGAAGAGTCAAGACTCATCAGTGTGCTGTATTCAGGAGAACCATCTCACATGCAGAGACACACATAGGCTCAAAATAAAGGGATGGAGGAAGATCTACCAAGCAAATGGAAAGCAAAAAAAAGCAGGGGTTGTAATCCTAGTCCCTGATAAAACAGACTTTAGCCAACAAAATCAAAAGATACATGGCCATTATATAATGGTAAAGGGATCAATTCAACAAAAAGAGCTAAGTATGCTGAATACATATGCACCCAATACAGGAACACCCAGATTCATAAATTAAGTCCTTAAGACCCACAAACAGACTCAGACTCCACATAATAATAATGGGAGACTTTAACACCCCACTGTCAATATTAGACAGATCAACGAGACAGAAAGTTAATAAGGATATCCAGGACTTGAACTCAGCTCTGCACCAAGCTGATCTAATAGACATCTCCAGAACTCTCCACCCCAAATCAACAGAATATACATTCTTCTCAGCACCACATCACACTTATTCTAAAACTGACCACATAATTGGAAGTAAAGCACTCCTCAGAAAATGTAAAACAACAGAAGTCACAACAAACTGTCCCTCAGACCACAGTGCAATCAAATTAGAACTCAGGATTAAGAAACTCACTCAAAACCACACACCTACATGGAAACCGAACAACCTGCTCCTGAATGACTATTGGGTAAATAAAAAAATGAAGGCAGAAATAAAGATGTTCTTTGAAACAAATGAGAACAAAGACACAACATATCAGAATCTCTGGGTCACATTTAAAGCAGTGTGTAGAGGGAAACTTATAGCACTAAATGCCCAGAAGGGAAAGCAGGAGAGATCTAAAATTGACACCCTAACATCACAATTAAAAGAACTAGAGAAGCAAGAGCAAACAAATTCAAAGGCTAGTAGAAGGCAAGAAATAACTAAGATCAGAAAAAAACTGAAACAGATAGAGACACAAAAAACCCTTCATAAAATCGATGCATCCAGGAGCTGCTTTTTTGAAACGGTCAACAAAATAAATAGACTGCTAGCCAGACTAATAAAGAAGAAAAGCAGAAAAATCAAATAGACGCAATTTTAGATCTTCCCTGCTTCCTCTTGTGGGCATTTAGTGCTATAAGTTTCCCTCTATACACTGCTTTAAATGTGTCCCAGAGATTCTGGTACACTGTGCCTTTGTTCTCATTTGTTTCAAAGAACATCTTTATTTCTGCCTTCATTTTGTTATTTACCCAGTAGTCATTCAGGAGCAGGTTGTTCAGTTTCCATGTAGGTGTGTGGTTTTGAATGAGTTTCTTAATCCTGAGTTCTAGTTTGATAGCACTGTGGTCTGAGAGACAGTTTGTTGTGATTTCTGTTGTTTTACATTTTCTGAGGAGTGCTTTACTTCCAATTATGTGGTCAATTTTAGAATAAATGTGGTGTGGTGCCGAGAAGAATGTATATTCTGTTGATTTGGGGTGGAGAGTTCTGTAGACGTCTATTAGTTCTGCTTGGTGCAGAGCTGAGTTCAAGTCCTGGATATCCTTGTTAACTTTCTGTCTCGTTGATCTGTCTAATATTGACAGTGAGGTGTTAAAGTCTCCCATTATTATTGTGTGGGAGTCTAAGTCTCTTTGTAGGTCACTACGGACTTGCTTTATGAATGTGGGTGCTCCTGCCTCGGGTGCATATACATTTAGGATAGTTAGCTCTTGTTGAATTGATCCCTTTACCATTATGTAATGGCCTTCTTTGTCTCTTTTGATCTTTGTTGGTTTAAAGTCTGTTTTATCCGAGACTAGGATTGCCACCCCTGTCTTGTTTTGTTTTCTATTTGCTTGGTAGATCTTCTCCATTCCTTTATTTTGAGCCTGTGTGTGTTTCTGCATGTGAGATGGGTCTCCTGAATAGAGCACACTGATGGGTCTTGACTCTTTATCCAATTTGCCAGTCTGTGTCTTTTAATTGGGACATTTAGCCCATTTACATTTAAGGTTATTATTGTTATGTGTGAATAATCCTGTCATTATGATGTTAGCTAGTTATTTTGCCCGTTAATTGATGCAGTTTCTTCCTAGCACCGATGGTCTTTACAATTTGGCATGTTTTTGCAGTGGCTGGTACCAGTTGTTCCTTTCCATGTTTAGTGCTTCCTTTAGGAGCTCTTGTAAGGCAGGACTGGTTGTCACATAATCTCTCAGCATTTGCTTGTCTAAAGGATTTTATTTCTCCTTCACTTATGAAGCTTAATTTGGCTGGTTATGAAATTCTGGGTGAAAATTCTTTTCTTTAAGAATGTTGAATATTGGCCCCCACTCTCTTCTGGCTTGTAGGGTTTCTGCTGAGAGTCCACTGTTAGTCTTATGGGCTTTCCTTTGTGAGTAACACGACCTTTCTCTCTGGCTGCCCTTAACATTTTTTCCTTCATTTCCACCTTGGTGAGTCTGACAGTTATGTGTATTGGGGTTGCTCTTTTCAAGGAGTATCTTTGTGGTGTTCTCTGTATTTCCTGGATTTGAATGTTGGCCTGCCTTGCTAGGTTGGGGAAGTTCTCCTGGATAGTATCTTGGAGAGTGTTTTCCAACTTGGTTCTATTCTCCACATTGCTTTCTGGTACACCTATCAAATGTAGTTTTGTTCTTTTCACATAGTCCCATATTTCTTGGAGGTTTTTTCATTACTTTTTACTCTTTTTTCTCTAACCTTGTCTTTTCACTTTATATCATTAATTTTATCTTCAATCACATATAGGCTTTCTTTCACTTGATTGAATTGGCTATTGAAGCTTGTGGATGTGTCATGAAGTTCTCTTGCCATGGTTTTCATCTCCATCAGCTCATTTAAGGTCTTCTCTACACTGTTTATTCTAGTTAACCATTTATTTAACCCTTTTTCAAAGCTTTTGCTTCCTCGAGATGGGTTAGAACATGCTCCTTTAGCTTAGAGGAGTTTGTTATCACCAACCTTGTGAAGGCTACTTCTGTCAACTCGTCAAAGTCATTCTCCATCCAGCTTTCTTCTGTTGCTGGTGAGGAGCTGTGTTCCTTTGGAGGAGAAGAAGCACTCTGGTTTTTAGAATTTTCAGCTTTTCTGTTCTGGTTTCTCCCCATCTTTGTGGTTTTTATCTACGTTTGGTCTTTGATGTCAGTGACCTACAGATGGGGTTTTGTGTAGATGTCCTTTTCAGTGATGTTGGTGCTGTTTCTTTCTGTTTGTTAGCTTTCTTTGTAGAAGTCAGGTCCCTCAGCTGCAGTTTTGTTGGAGTTTGCTGGAGGTCCACTCCAGACCTGTTTGCCTGGGAATCACGAGTGGAGGCTGCGGAAAAGCAAATATTTCAGAACAGCAAATATTGCTGCCTGGTCCTTCCTCTGGAAGCTTTGCCCTAGAGGGGCTGCCACCTATATGAGGTGTCTTTCAGCCCCTACTGGGAGAAGTCTCCCAGTTACCCTACATGGGGGTTAGAGACCCACTTGAGGAGGCAGTCTCTCCATTCTCAGAGCTCAAATGCTGTGCTGGGCGAACCACTCCTCTCTTCAGAGCTGTCAGACAGGGATGTTTAAGTTTGCAGAATTTGTCTGCTGCCTTTTGTTCAGCTATGCCCTGCCCACAGAGTTGGAGTCTATAGGAGCAGAAGCCTTGCTAAGCTGTGGTGGGCTCTGCCCAGGTTGAGCTTCCTGGCTGCTTTGTTTACCTAGTCAAGCCTTAGCAATGCCAGACGACCCTCCCCCAGCCAGGCTGCCACCTTGCAGGTGGATCTCAGATTGCTGTGCTAGCAGTCAGCAAAGCTCTGTGGATATGGGACCTGCTGAGCCAGGCACGGGAGAGAATCTCCTTGTTTGCTGGTTGCTAAGACCTTGGGAAAGTGCAATATTTGGGTGGGAGTGTCCCTTTTTTCAGGTACAGTCTGTCACAGCTTGTCTTGGCTAGGAGAGGGAAATCCCCTGACCCTTTGCACTTCCTGGGTGAGGTGATGCCCCGCCCTGCTTTGGCTCACCCTCCATGGGCTGCACCCACTGTCCAAGCAGTCCCAATGAGATGAACCAGGTACCTCAGTTGGAAATGCAGAAATCACCTGTCTTCTGCATCGATCACGCTGGGAGCTGCAGACTGGAGGTGTTCCCATTCGGCCATCTTGTAACAGATCTATTTTTGATTTTTTGAGGAACCTCCAAACTAATGTACATTTTTACATTCTCACCAACAGTGTATAAAGGTCCCCTTTTCTCCACATCCTTGCTAGCACTTGTTATTGCCTGTCTTTTGGATATAAGCTGTTTTACTGGAGTGAGATGATGTCTCATTGCAGTTTTGATTTACATTTCTCTAATAATCAATGATGTTGAACACCTTTTCATATGCCTGTTTGCCATTTTTATGTCATTTCTTGAGAAATGTCATTTCAGATATTTTGCTTGTTTTTAAATCAGATTATTATTATTTTTTTCCTATAGAGTTGTTTGATCTCCTTATATATACTCTGGTTATTGATCTCTTGTCAGATAGGTACTTTACAAATATTTTCTCCCATTCTGTGGATTATCTCCTCACTTTGTTGATTGTCTCCTTTGCTGTGCAGAAGCTTTTTAACTTGAAGTAATCCCATTTGTCCATTTTTGCTTTGGTTGCCTGTGCTTGTGGGGTATTACTGAAAAATTTTTGCCCAAACTAATATCCTGGAGAGTTTCCCTGAGGTTTTTTTTGTAGTAGTTTCATAGTGTGACTTCTTAGATTTAAGTCTTAGATACATTTTTATTTCATTTTTGTATATGGAAGCAGATAGTGGTCTAGTTTCATTTTTCTGCATATGAATATCCAGTTTTCCCCAACACCATTTATTGAAGAGATTGTCTTTTCCCTAGTGTATATTCTTGGTAACTTTGTCAAAAATGAGTCCACTGTAGCTGTGTGGATTTGTTTCTGGGTACTCTATTCTGTTTCATTGGTTGATGTGTCTGTTTTTTATGTCATTATCATGCTGTTTGGTTATGTAGATCTGTAGTATAATTTGAAGTCAGGTAATGTGATTCCTCCATTTTTTTTTTTTTAAACAGAATCTCACTCTGCCACCCAGGCTGGAGTGCAGTGGGGAGCTCTTGGCTCACTTCAACCTCCCCTCCTGGGTTCAAGCAATTCTCCTGTCTTAGCCTCTTGAATAACTGGGATTACAGGCACACACCACCATGCCCAGCTAATTTTTTGTACTTTTAGTAGAGACGAGGTTTCACCATGTTGGCCAAGCTGGTCTTGCACTCCTGACCTCAAGTGATCCACCTGCCTTGGCCTCCCCAAGTACTGCAATTACAGGCATGAGCTACCACATCCAGTCCAGTTTTTGTTTTTTCTTTTTGCTTATGATAGTTTTGGCTATTTAGGGTCTTTTGTGAATTCATGTAAATTTTAGGATTGTTTTTTCTATTTCTGTAAAGAATGCTGTTGGTATTTTGATAGAGATTGCATTGAATCTGTAGATTGCTTTGGGTAGTATGGACATTTTAACAATATTTATGCTTCCAATCCATAAACATGGAATATCTTTCTATTTTTTTGGTGTTGTCTTCAACTTCTTCCATCAGTTTTTATAGTTTTCATTATAGAGATCTTTCACTTCTTAGGTTAAGTTAATTCCTTGGTATTTAGTTTTACTTGTGGCTATTGTAAATGTGATTAACTTTTGGTTCTTTTTCAGTTTGTTCACTGTTGGCATCTAGAAATGTTACTGATTTTTAGATGTTGATTTTGTATCCTGCAACTTTATTATATTTCTTTTTCAATTCTAAGAGTTTTTTTTTTTTTGGTGTGTTCTTTAGGTTTTTCCAAATATAAGATCATATCATCTGTAAAAGAGGATAATTTGACCACTTTCAGTGCAACTTTGGATGCCCTTTATATTTTTCTCTTGTCTGGTTGCTCTAGCTAGGACTTCTAGTACTATTCTGAACAATGGTGACAGTGGCATCCTTGTCATGTTCCAGATCTTAGATGAAAGGCTTTCAGTGTTTCACCATTCAGTATGACACTAGCTATGGGTCTGTCACATACAGCTTTTATTATGCTGAAGCATGTTCTTTCTAACCACATTTATTGAGGGTTTTTATCATTCAAGGATGCTGAATTTTATCAAGTACCTTTTCAAGCATCACTTGAAATGATCATATGGTTTTTGTCCTTCATTCTGTTGACATGATGTATCACATTGATTTGTGTATGTGGAACCATCCTTGCATTCCAGGAATAAATCCCACTAAGTCATAATACATGATCTTTTCAATATATTGTTGAATTCAGATTGGTACTTTTTATTGAGAATTTTTGCATTAATGTTCATCATGGATATTGGCCTGTAGTTCTCTTTTTTTGATGTGTCTCTGTCTGGTTTTGGTATAAAGGTAATATTAGCCCCATAGAATTAGTTTGGAACTAGGCCATCCTCCTCTATTTTATTTGGAATAATTTGAATAGGATTGGTATTCATTATTCTGTAAATTTTTGGTAGAATTCAGAATTGAAGTCTTTGGGTTCTGGGCTATTCTTTACTGGAAGAATTTTTATTACAGTTTCAATCTTGTTACTTGCTATTAGTCTATTCATCTTTTGGATTTCTTTCTGGTTCAATCTTGGTACATTGTGTGTGTCTAGGAATTTGTTCATTTCTCTAAATTTTCCAACTTATTGGCATATAGTTGCTCATGCTAGCCACTGATGATTTCTGTGGTATCAGATGTTATGTCTCTTTTTTTCATCTCTGATTTTACTTATTTGGATATTTTTTTTTATTAGTCTGGCTAAAGGTTTGTCGATTTTGTTCAACTTTTCAGAAAAACAACTTTTGGTTTCATTGATCTTCTGTAATGCTTTCTTCATTTCAATTTCATTTATTGCTGTTCTGATCTTTTGTATTTCTTTTCTTCTACTAATTTTGGATTTGACTATCTTGCTTTTCTAGTCTTTAAGATGCATCATTAGATTGTTATTTGAAGTTTTTTTTTTCTTTTTGGTGTAGGCAATTATAGTTATACACTTTCCTCTTGGTACTGCTTTTGCTGTACTCCATAGAGTTTGGTATGTTGTGTTTCCACCATTATTTGTTTCAAGAAATTTTTAAATTTCCTTCTTAATGTTTTCATTGACCTACTGATCACTCAGGAGCATATTGTTTCATTTCCCCTTATTTGTATAGTTTCCAAAATTCTGCTTGTTATTACTTTCTAGTTTTATTCTATTGTGGTCAGAGAAGATGCTTGATGTTGTTTATTTATTTTTGAATGTTTAAAGACTTGTTTTGTGACCTCACATATAATCTATCCTTGAGAATGGTCTACATGCTAAGGAAAATAATGTGTATTCTGCAGCTGCTGAATGAAATCTTCTGTAAATGTCTATTATGTTCATTAGGTCTCTAGTACAGATTAAGTCCAATGTTGCTTTGTGGATTTTCTGTCTTGAAGATCTGTCAAATGCTGAAAGTGAGGTGTTGAAGTCTACAGCTATTAGTGTATTGGAGTCTATCTCTCATTATCTCTAATAATGTATGCTTTATGTTTCTGGGTGCTCCAATGTTAGGTGAATATATATTTAAAATTGTTATATCCTCTTGTTGAATTGGCCCCTTTATCATTATGTAGGGTTCTTCTTTGTCTCTTCTTATATTTTTTGTCTTAAAGTCTACTTAGTCTGATATAAGTATAGCTACTCCTGCTCATTTTCTGGTTTCCATTGGCATGGAACATCTTTTTCCATTCTTTTATTATCAGTGGATGTGTGTCTTTACATGTGAAGTATGTTTCTTATAGGCAACAGATCAATGACTCTTGTTTTTCAATTCATTCAGTCACTCTTTACCCCTCTCTATCTTTTGATTGGATAGTTTAGTCAATTTAGATTCAGTGTTATTATTGATAAGCAGGGGCTTACTCTCCATTTTTTTTATTTGTCTTCTGGTTGTTTTGTGTTGTTCTTTCTTTCCTGTCTTCCTTTCAGTGAAGGTGCTTTTCTCTGGTGATATGATTTAGTTCCTTGCTTTTTATTTCTTGTGTAACTGCTGTATGTTTCTTTGGTTTGAAGTGACCATGAGGCTTGCAAACACTATCTTATAACCCATTATTTTCAGCTGATAACAACTTAACACTATTTACATGAACAAACAAACAGCAAAAAGGAAACTAAGAAAGACCCTATTCCTTAACTTTGCTCCTCTGCTTTTTAACTTTTGTTGTTTCTCTTTATATTTTATTGTACTATGTCTTGAAAAATTGCAGTTATTGTTTTTTATTGATTTATCATTTAGTCTTTCTACATAGATAAAATTAGTTTACACACCACTGTTACAGTGTCATAATATTCTGTGTACTTACTATTACCAGTGAATTTTGTACCTTCGGATGATTTCTTATTGCTCAATAAATTCTTTTACTTTCTGATTGAAATACTCCCTTTAGCATTTCTTGTAGGACTGGTCTGGTATTGATGAAATCCCTAAGCTTTTTTTGTCTGAAAAGTCTTTATTTTTCCTTCATGTTTGAAGGATATTTTCACCAGATGTACTATTCTAGGGTGAAAGTTTTATTTTTTCCTTAAGCAGTCATACGTCATTCTACCCCTGGCCCGTAAGATTTCCATTGCAACGTCTGCTGCCAGACATATTGGTGCTCCTTTGTATATTATCTGTTTCTGTTCTCTCGACCCTTTTAGGATTTCTTCTTTATCTTTGACCTTTGGGAGTTTGATTATTAAATGCCTTCAGATGGTCTTCTTTGGGTTAAATCTGCTTAGCGTTCTATAACCTTCTTGTACTTGGATATTGACATATTTCTCTAGCTTGTATAATTTCTCTGTTATTATCCCTTTGAATAAACTTTCTACCCAAAGAGTAGAGTTCTCTACTTACTTAGATTTCCCCTTTTGAGGCCATTTTCTAGATCCTGTGTGTGTGCTTCACTGTTTTTTATTCTTTTTGCTTTTGTCTCCTCTGACTGTACATTTTCAAATAACCTGTCTTCAAGCTCACCAACTCTTTTTTCTGCTTGATCAATTCTGTTATGAAAATACTCTGATGCATTCTTCAGTATGCCAATTGCATTTTTCAGCTTCAGAATTTCTGCATGATTCTTATTTTTAATCTCTTCATTTAATTTATCTGGTAGAATTCTGAATTCCTTCTATGTTTTCTTAAACTTCTTTGAGTTTCCTCAACATAGCTATTTTGAATTCTCTGTCTGAAAGGTTACATATCTCTGTTTCTCCAGGATTGGCCCCTGGTGCCTTATTTAGTTCATTTGGTGAGATTATGTTTTCTTGAAAAAAAATTTTTTTTTGACAGAGTCTCACTCTGTCACCCAGGTTGGAGAAGAATGGTGCAATCTTGTCTTACTGCAGATTCCCCACCCTGGGTTCAAGTGATTCTCCCACCTCAGCCTCCAGAGTAGCTGGGATTACAGGTGCCCATCACCACACCTGGCTAATTTTTGTATTTTTAGTAGAGACGAGGTTTCACCATCTTGGCCAGGGAGGTCTCAAACTCCTGACCTCAAATGATCCACCAGCCTTGGCCTTCCAAAGTGCTGGGATTACAGGCATGAGCCACTGCACCCAGCCTTTCTGAAATATCTTGATACTTGTAGATGTTAATTTATAGCTGGGCATTGAAGAGTTGGGTATTTATTGTAGTCTTTTCAGCCTGAGCTTGGTTTTATCCATTCTTCTTGAGACGGCTTCCCAGATATTCAAAATGACTTGGGTCTGTGATTCATGCTCTATCTGCTTCAGGGGGCACCCCAAGCTCAATAACACTGTGGTTCTTGCAGACTTGTAGACGTACTGTCTTGATGGTCTTGGACAAGGTCCAGGAGAATTATTTGGATTACTAGGTAGAAACCTTATTTTCTTTTCTTACTTTCTCCCAAATGAATTAAGTCACTCTCTCTTTTCTGAGTCACCTAGAACTTGGGATGGAGTAATATGAGCATTCCCGTAGTCACCACCACTATGTCTATACTGGGTCAGATTGAAGCTAGCACAGCACTGTCTCTCTCATCCAAGGCCATCTGCAAAAACTCCCTGGTTATGGCCTATGTTCACTCAAGGCCCTGGGGCTCTATAACCAGCAAGTGGCAAAGTCAGTCAATGTCCTTCCCTTCAGGACGGTGAGTTCCCCTAGGCCCCAGGTGTGTCCAGAGGTGTTATCAGGAGCCAGGGACTACAGTCAATAACCTTAGAAGTCTGCCTTGTGTTCTTTTGTACTGCAACTGAGCTGACACTCAAGCCACAAGATGCAGTTCTTCCTACTCTTTACCCTCTCCTTTCCAAAGGTAAAGGAGCCTCATCCTTTGGCCACTGTCACTGCAGATGCAGGACCACTGCCAGACTACCACCAATATTCCTTCAAGACCCAGGGGCTCTTGACTCAACTGATGGTGAATGCTGTCTAGCTTAGGACTCACACTTCAGGGTAATGGGCCTCTCTCTCGCCCAGGGCAGGCCCAGAAATGCCATCCAAGAGCCAAGTCCTGGAATCAGGGACCCAAAAATCTTGCTTGGTGCTTTACTCTACTGCGGCCATGCTGGTATCTTTGACACAAGTCAAAGTCTCCTTTACTTTTCCCTCCACCTTTCTGAAGTGGAGGGACTCTTGCCCCTTATCTGCCTTAGCTGGGAATGTGCTGATTCTCACCTGAAGTCAGCTAGTCTGACAGTCTCATCCAAGGCTCTTGAGATAGTACCTGGATATTTCTGCTGATTATTCTGGACCCAAGGGCTCTTCAGTTAACAGGTGATAAATCCTGCCTGGACTGGGGTTTTCTTTTCAAGACAGCAGTTTTCCTTCTAGCCCAGGATGTGTCTGGAAATGCCATCTGGGAACTAGGTCCTGGAAAGGGGGCCTCACATCTCTGATTGGTACCATATCTGGCTGTGACTGAACTGGTATCCAAAATGCAAGACAAAGTCCTCACCACTTCTCCCTCTCCTCTCCTCAAGCAGAGGGAAGAGGTCTCTTTTAGAGCCTGAAGTTAGAAGATGGAGTGACTTAACGGTGTATTTTGAAAACACCAGTTTTTAATTTGATGAAGACTAGTTTATTGCTTTTATTTCCTTGATGGTTTGTGTGTGTGTTTGTGTTTTAGGAAATCTGCCTAATCCAATATTCAATAATAATCTCTCTTAGGTCTTCTTTTAGAAGTTTTTAGGTTGAAATTTTATGTTTAGTTCTATGATCTTTTTTTACACTTAATTTTTGTGTATGGTATGATGTAAAGATAAAGACTTCATTTTGCTCCCTCATATATCCATCTGTTTCAGCACCACCAGTCATTGAAAAAGTCTACCTTTACACCGTTAAATTATTTTGGGAACTTTTGTGAATATCCATTAGCTACGTATTGATAGATCCATTTATGAACACTCTATTCTGTTTTTGTTGATCTATATGTCTATGCTTAATAAAATATTACATTGCTCCAATTACCATAGCTTTATAATAAGTCTTGAAGTCAGATAATATAAATGCTCCAACTTTGTTCTTTTTCAAAAAGGACTTGGTTAATCTAGGTACATTGCATTTCTATATAAATTTTAGAATTACTTTTCAATTACTACTGAAAAGCAAAACAACTAAAGCAACCAAAAAAAAACCCTCAATATTAAAAACATTTTTTCTGGGATTTTTGAATAAGATCATATTGAATCTACATATCAATTTGTGAACTGACATATTAACAATCTTCAATATCTCTTTTTTTATTTCCATAGGTTTTTGGGGAACAGGTGGTATCTGGTTACATGAGTAAGTTCTTTAGTGGTGATTTGTGAGATTTTAGTCACCCATCTCTTGAGCAGTATACACCAAACCCAATTTGTAGGTATAATTCTTCATCTGTTTAGGTACTCTTTAAGTTCTCTTAGCAATGTTTTGTAGCTTTCAGTGCACAGGCCTTGCACATGTTTTCTTAAATTTATCCCTAAAATTTTGAATGCTATTATAATATATGTATTTTTTCAAATTTTATTTTCCCATCTTTCTTTGTTAGTATACAGCATATAATTGATTTTCCATATTTACTATGTATTTTGTGACCTTGTTAGTACTAGTATTCCTTTTGTAGGTTTCTTATAATTTTCAATGTTTATTATCATGTCACTGAAGAGAGACAATTATTAATTATCAAATGCAAATATTCAGATCATTTACATTTAATGTAATTTTCTATATTATTGGATTTAAATCTGCGGTTTATTTCTTTTTTCTTTTGTTCTATATTTTGCCTATTTTTTTGTCCCTCTTTTCCTCTTTCATTGTCTTTTTACAGATTGAGTGATTTTTTAGTGCTTCATTTTACCTTCTCTGTTGCCTTATTAGTTACACCTCTTTAGTCTATTTAGTGGTTATTCTAGTGTTTACAGTATGCATTTTAAGTTATCACAGTCACTTAATATTATACTACTTCTTAGTCAGATTTTTCACAAATTACTTTTTTAATCCTTTATTTTACTTAACCATTTATCATTATTTGTCAAAGGTTATCAGATGATTGCAACGATTGAATTAATTTATTAATTCTTTTTAAAAAATGAATTGCTCAATCTTTAATGTTTTGCTTTTCTTTCACTATTTGTCTTTGTGTTTGTATCCTGTATACACAATCACCTCTTCCTGTGGGTCTCTTTATTTTCTAGGATGAGTCACCATCATTCCTACTGGGCTTTATCTAATCTCTTTCTGAAGTTCTGCAGATGTTAACTTAAGCATCTTCACAAGCAAGTTTATTTCAGAGATCAGCTGCTCATACTGTGAAGAAGAGGTATTACTGAGGGTAGTCTTCAGCCAGGCTTTGTTTGCTCCTGTTCAGATAAAGGGTACCTACCCATTTCTGAATTACTTTATTTCTCTATTTATTTGATTACTGAAAAAGCTGCTACTGGGTTTGTTGAGGGTGAGATCCTTGCAAAGTGGGTTATTTTTTAAATTGGTCCCTGAGGAACATTGAGGAGGTTTCTTAAACCTCTCTGATGTTGAACATAACTCTGTATAGTATGAAATTGACCATATTCACTTCTGCTTAGAAGAAACTTTCAGCTGATGTTGTCTTTAAAACAAAATGCCAAATTCTATTTGAAGACATCAAGATAGAAGCCCCTTGTGTCTTAACTTTAGTGTAATTTATTGTTATGTGAAAGTGGTAATTTGAAAGAAGATAGTGCTGAGTTAAATAATTCAACATTGTTGACAAGTGTTTTTTTAATTGACATAACCTTTGAATTTTTGTATTTTACATATTCATTTCATCATATAGTGAAAATTAACCTACATGGTCTTCTTGTATTATCAAGTGGATTTGAAATTTAACACCTTAGCTGGGTAGCCTTGGGATATAATTTAAATCCTCTGTTCTTTAGTTTCTTCATCTCTACAACAGTGATAATGATAGCACCTACCCCATAAGATTGTTCTGAAAATTAAATGAATTTATTATACATAAGGTGCTTGGAAGAATGCTTGACTTGTAATTATTACTCAATATTTGTTAACTGCTATTACCTCATCTAATATTATTTTAAAACTATTCTTTAGTGAGCAAGATAAGAGAAAATAGAAAACAAAAACAAAACAAAAAATTTAATGTAGGATATGAACAGACACTTCTCAAAAGAAAACATTTATGTAGCCAACAAACATATGAGAAAAGCTAATCATCCCTTGTCATTAGAGAAATGCAAATCAAAACCACAATGGGATACCATCTCATGCCAGTTAGAATGGCGATTATTAAAAAGTCAGGGAACAACAGATGCTGGCCAGGTTGTGGAGGATGTGGAGAAATAGGAATGATTTTACACTGTTGGTGGGAGTGTAAATTAGTTCAACCATTGTGGAAGACAGTGTGGCGACTGTTCAAGGATCTAGAACCAGAAATACCACTTGACCCAGCAATCCCATTACTGGGTATATACCCAAAGGATTATAAGGCATTCTACTATAAAGATACATGCACACATACATTTATTGCAGCACTATTCACAATAGCAAAGACTTGGAACCAACCCAAATGTCCGTCAATGATAGAGTGGTTAAAGAAAATGTGGCACATATACACCATGGAACACTATGCATCCATAAAAAAGAATGAGTTCATGTCCTCTGCAGGGACATGGATAAAGCTGGAAACCACCATTCTCAGCAAATTAACACAGGAACAGAAAGCCAAACACTGCATGTTCTCATAAGTGGGAGTTGAACAATGAGAACACATGGACACAGGGAGGGGAACAACACACACTGGGGCCTGTTGGGGGTTGTGGGGAGCATTAGGACAAATAGCTAATGCATGCGGGGCTTAAAACCTAGATGATGGGTTGACAGGTGCAGCAAACCACCATGGCACATGTGTACCTGTGTAACAAACCTGCATATTCTGCACACATATCCCAGAACCCAAAATAAAAGAAAAAAATGTAATCTATCCAGTTAAGGGAATAAAAATGATCAATAATGGAATTTGATAGAGTATTTCCCAGAAAAGACAGAGAATACATACAAGATTGTTCTGCTTAATGGAGAAAGCCTATGACATTATCTTTTAAAAACAGCAATGACAACAACAACAGCAGGAATCCAAAACCAAGCCATCCCATTGGGAAGCTCAAGTTATTAACAGTTGAAAGTCAGTTTGGATTTTCTTTTTGAAAAAAAATCTTTCCCAATATTTGATGTTTGCTTATTTTCATTACAGTTACACAATGTGATATTTATTTGCTTTTTAAGCAAGTAATAGGAAAACAAGGAGTATTGAGTTTATACTTATCTCTGCTACATCAGCTTTTTCCCATTTTCTTTTATTTAGAATTTATAGTAAACTCATCAAATAACATCATTTTTGGTTTGCCACTGCTTGTATTGTTATGTTTGTTTTTTATTTTTCATAAAATGAGAGTTTGAGCTACACATTCAATTTCATTGATAGTAAACTTCCTCTTGTCTGGATGATGTCTTTGTGGGTTTTGTAATGTTAACCATTCATGATGAAAATGATGTAAGCTTTCCTCTACTCTCTACAAAAAACTAGAGATAGACTCAATTTGAGACAGTCCAGTGTAATGATTAGATGATTACTAGAGTCCATGTAAGTTTAATATTTGCATTTGATATATTAGGCTTATTTGGTTGTATGATTAGTAGATTTTTGCTTTAAAATTATTAATCATGTTATAGTAACATTTATAATGAATGCTACAGTTTGAATGTGTTCTCTAAAGCCCATTTTTTGAAAACTTAATCTCCAATGCATCAGGGTTGAGAAGAAGGACCTTTAAGAGGTGATTAGATCTCGAGGGCTCATCGCAGTCAGCAAGGAGTGGGTTTGTTATAAAAGTGAGTTCGGTTCTGTGTGCCCTCTTCCCTTCTACTTCCACCATGGAAGATGTAGCAAGAAGGCCTTCTTAAGATGCAGAACCCTTAACATTACACCTTCCAGCCTAAATTACCCAGTTTCAGGTATTCTGTTACAGAAGAACGAAAGAAGTTAAGACAGGAGTGTACTAAAAGTTAAATGAAATACCTAGGTGTAAGTTTGTAATATAATTGAAGGCTATGTTTGATCACTAATCTAGCCTCGCTACACTTAAGTACTTATTTTTACACCTCAACTAACTCCAGAAAGGTTTTGCAGATCTTAGCTGCTTAAGTAGATATAAATATGACAGAATCATTCAAAAATGAATTAAAGGGTAAAAAATAAGTATTGAATTGGGAGTTAAGAGTACTGGAAAACTTTGGTTAAGAATACTGCTTTGAAGTATGAAAGTAAGCTCTGAGTTTTCTAATAAATGAAGCATATAAGTATTCAGGAGAGACAAACATTTTTTATGTCATATTTTAAGAGAAATTTACTGTGGAACTTTTTCATACATATTCATATTAGCTGTTATTTTGTAGAAGGCAGAGAAATATTCATTATACTACCCTCTGAACCTCCTGAATTTTGGCAAAAGTTTTACTGAAATGTAACAAACATAAAGAAAAAGTCATATATGAGCAAATCATAAGTATAAAGCTCAATGAATTTTCAAAAAGTGGTGAATCTTTTTACTCTCAATATGATGTTTGTGAGATTTATTCATGTTTTTTGAGTGTAGTTGTAGATCACAAATATTTATTTCTGTGTAGTTTTCTATTATGTGAATACAACACAGTTTATCCATTTTATTGTTAATGACATTCAGGTAGTTTCCAATTTTTGCTTATTATAAATGTGCTGCTATAGACATGTTTATAGATGTCTTTTTGTGGTATATGTATACATTTCTGTTGGGTATATACCTAAGCGTAACATTACACTATAGAGTATACAAGCATACACTTAAAATTTTTTTTCTTTATTTCTTCTAACAAAAAACCTGGAATACATGTGCAGAACATGCAGGTTTGTCACATAGGTATATGTGTGCTATTGTGGTTTGCTGCACCTATCGACCTGTCCTCTAAGTTCCCTCCCCTCGCTCCCACCCTCAACAGGCCCTGGTGTGTGTTGTTCCTTCTCTCTGTGTCCATGTGTTCTCATTGTTCAACTTCCACTTATGAGTGGGAACATGCAGTGTTTGGCTTTCTGTTCCTGTATTAGTTTGCTGAGGATGACAGCTTTCAGCTTCATCCATGTCCCTGTAAAGGACATAATCTCATTCCTTTTTATGGCTGCATAGTATTCCATGTTGTATATGTATCACATTTTCTTTATACAGTCTATCATTGATGGATATTTTGATGGGTTCCATGTCTTTGCTATTGTAAATAGTGCTGCTATAAACATACGTATGCATGTGTCTTTATAGTAGAATAATTTATATTTCTTTGGGTATATACCCAGTAATGGGATGGCTGGTTCAAATGGTATTTCTGGTTCTAGATCCTTGAGGAATCACCACACTGTCTTCCTCAATGGTTGAACTAGTTTACATTCCCACCAACAGTGTAAAAGCATTCCTATTTCTCCACGGCCCTGCCAGCATCTGTTGTTTCTTAACTTTTTAATAATTGCCATTCTGACTGGCATGAGATGGTATCTCATTGTGGGTTTGATTTGCATTTCTCCGATGATCAGCAATGTTGAGCTTTTTTTTCATGTTCGTTGTCCACGTAAATGTCTTCTTTTGAGAAGCATCTGTTCATGTCCTTTGCCCATTTTTTTTTGGGATTGTTTGTTTTTTTCTTGTAAGTTTGTTTAAATTTCTTGTAAATTCTTGATATTAGCCCTTTGTCAGATGGATAGATGGCAAAATTTTTCTCCTATTCTATAGGTTTCCTGTTTACTCTGGTGATAGTTTCTTTTGGTGCAGAAGCTCTTTAGTTTAATTAGATTCCATTGGTCAGTTTTGGTTTTTGTTGCAATTGCTTTTGACATTTTCATCATGAAGTCTTTGCCCAAGACTATGTCCTGAATGGTATTGCCTAGGTTTTCTTCTAGGGTTTTTATGGTTTTGGGTTTTTTTTAAACTTATTTTTTATTTTTTAATTTTACTTTAGGTTCTGGGATACACATGCAAAATGTGCAGTTTTGTTATATAGGTATACACGTGCCATGGTGGCTTAGTGCACCCATCAATCCATCACCTGCATTAGGTATTTCTCCTAATGCTCTCCCTCCCCTACCTCCCCCCACCCCCTGACAGGCCCCGGTGTGTGATCTTCCCCTCCCTGTGTCCATGTGTTCTCATTGTTCAACTTCCACTTAATGAGTGAGAACATGCAGTGTTTGGTTTTCTGTTCTTCTGATAGTTTGCTGAGAATGATGGTTTCCAGCTTCATCCAAGTCCCTGCAAAGGACATGAACTCATCCTTTTTTATGGCTACATAGTATTCCATGGTGTATATGTGCCACATTTTCTTTATCCAGTCTATCATTGATGGAAATTTGGGTTGGTTCCAAGTCTTTGATATTTTGAATAGTGCCATAGTAAACATATGTATACATGTGTCTTTATCATAGCATGATTTATAATCCTTTGGGTATATACCCAGTAATGGGATTGCTGGGTCAAATGGTATTTCTGGTTATAGATCCTTGAGGAATCACCACACTGTCTTTCACAATGGTTGAACTAATTTACACTCCCACCAACAGTGTAAAAACATTCCTATTTCTCCACATCCTCGCCAGCATCTGTTGTTTCCTGACTTTTTAATAATCGCCATTCAAACTGGCATGAGATGGTATCCCATTGTGGTTTTGATTTTCATTTCTCTAATGGCCAGGAATGATGAACATTTTTCATAAATGTTTCATAAATGTTTGTTGGCTGCATAAATGTCTTTTTTTTGAGAAGTGTCTGTTCATATCCTTTGTCCACTTTTTGATGGGGTTGTATTTTTCCTGTAAACTTGTTTAAGTTCTTTGTAGGTTCTGGATATTAGCCCTTTGTCAGATGGATAGATTGCAAAAGCAATGACGACAAAAGCCAAAATTGACAAATGAGGCCTAATTAAACTGAAGAGCTTCTGCAGAGCAAAAGAAACTATCATCATAGTGAACAGGCAACCTACCGAATGGGAGAAAATTTTTGAAATCTATGGTTTTGGGTTTTATATTTAAGTCTTTAATCCATCTTGAGTTAATTTTTGTATGAGGTGTAAGGAAGGGGTCCAGTTTCAGTTTTCTGCATATGGCTAGCAAATTTCCACAGCACCATATATTGAATAGAATATCCTTTCCCCATTATTTGTTTTTGTCAGGTTTGTTGAAGGTCAGATGGTAGTAGATGTGTGGTGTTATTTCTGAGGTCTCTGTTCTGTTCCATTGGTCGTTATGTCTGTTTTGGTACCGGTGCCATGCTGTTTTGGTTACTGTGGCCTTGTAGTATAGTTTTAAGTCAGGTAGTGTGATGCCTCCATCTTTGTTCTTTTTGCTTAGCACTGTCTTGGTTATACGGGGTCTTGTTTGATTCCATATGAAATTTAAAGTAGGTTTTTCTAATTCTGAGAAGAATGTCAATGGTAATTTGATGGGAATAGCATTGAATCTATGAATTACTTTCAGCAGTTTGGCCATTTTCACAATATTGATTCTTCCTATCCATGAGGATGGAATGTTTTTCCATTTGTTTGAGTTCTCTCTGATTTCCTTGGGCAGTGGTTTGTGGTTCTCCTTGAAGAGGTCCTTCACATCCCTTGTTCACTGTATTTCTAGGTATTTTGTTCTCTTAGCATACACTTTTAATAGATTTTGCCAAGCAGTGTTTCAGTTTATACTTTCCCTAGTAGTGTTGGAGAGTTCTGTTTGCTCCGCATCTTTGCTAACACTTGGTGTTGAGAGTCTTTTTCATTTTAGCCATAGTAGATGGTGTGAAGTAGTATCATATGGCAGCTTTAGTTTTTAATTCTCTGATGAGTAATGAAGTTGAATAACCATTAATATGTTTGTGGATGCTATTTTTTGTTACATGTCTGTTCATATTTTGAGCCTAGAGCCACTGTATCCTGAAGTATAGGAGTTCTACTCGATCATAAAGCAAAGCAAATAGTTGAGATATCTGGTATAAATGCAAAAGTTAATATTGTATTTTGAATATTATACAGGCTGATATAAATTTCTATCTAGCAGAGAGCTCATGTTACCCTGGCATGGGCTTCAACGGGGAAAATAACCAAACTTATGAATACCTATATTTTAACAAGAATTGGTTGAAGTTTGGAAAAGGCAACTCCTTAAAGGTCTTAACAAGATAAATTGGCTGAATAATATGCTCCTGATGATAAATGAATTCACTGTTGAGATTTTTTTTCACTCTCAGTCTCAATACTAAAAATTGTCTGCTAAAATGATGATTTTGGCACAGATGATATGAAAATACTCAAGTAGATTGAGACCAAGGACTTCAGTTTATTGAGGTTAATAATGACATAGAGATTTCATAAGATAATCATTTTTTATGCAACATGATTTACTGCTCTTAGTCTACAAATAGCTCTGATGCTTTTTATATTAAATAAATTAACATATGTTAAGTGTATAAAAGAGTGTTTGGCACCTAGTAAGCACTCAGGAAATTTTGATTGCTGTCATTATTAGTATTACATTCTGCTATTTCTTCTCTCACACCTTTTGCTTCCAGGGCTTGAAATTGGGCATAGTTTGTGAACTAATCTTATCTTCCATAACTTAACCTTCTACTGATGCTTTTGACATCTTGTAGGAAAGCAGGTCTATGATGTGCGAGATGATGCTGAGTCCCTCTTTTCTCCCCATCTGTTCTGATCATGTATTCTAGGCTCCCCACAAGACAGGCAAGGCTAGCCTCTGCCTCTTGTCTCTTGCTTGTCTAGCATCTAGTGCAGTTCCTGGCCTTAATAGGAACCCAATAAATGCTTGCTGAAGGTTTGCTATACTGCATCTCTTACTGTGTCATCTGCTGCACTCAAGATGTGTGTGCATCTCATGGGTTCAAGGTCCTATGGAATGAGTTCAGAGAAACTGTTGGTAGAGTAGGAAAACTAAGGGCTTAAGAGTCAAGAATTTATCTACTTTCTCTAGCTGTGAAATCTTAGGGGAGTTACTTAAACCCTGGGAGTTTCAGTTTCCTCATCAGTGACATGTGAGTAAAGAATTCCAAACTATAAAAGTTGTTGCAAAAATTAGGCATAACTTACACAATATGTCCGTCCATGTAACAAACCTGCACATGTAACCCCTGAATCTAAAAATAATTTAAAAAATGTAATAGCAAATATAAGCATACTTTACTTTAAAAAATGATTAAGTATAACCTACCTGAAGGACCTAATAAGTGTATGCTTCTCAATAAATGGCACTAGGAGGTGGAGCAAGATGACAAAATAGAAGGCTCCTCTGACACTGCCTGCTGCCCCACTGACAAAGACACCCATTTAACAATATCTACACAAGAAAAGCACTTTCATGAGAACTAAAAATCAGGTGAGCTCTCACAATATCTGGTTTTAACTTTATATTGCTGAAATAAGTATTGAAGAGGTAGAGAAAACAGTCTTGAATTGCTGATACCATCCCTTCCCCAACCCTCAGCCGTGATGGAGTGGTGTGGATAGTGTTTCTGGGCACTGGGTGAGGGAAAGAACAGCAATTGTGGGGCATTGAACTCAGTACTGTCCTGTTATAGCAGAAAGGAAAACCAGACCAAACTCAACTGACACCCAACTATGGAGGGAGCATTTAAACCAGCGCTGGCCAGAGGGGAATCACTGATCCCAGGGGTCAGACCTTGAGTTTCTGCAAGCCTCACCACAGTGGGATAATGTGCTCTGGAGTTCTAATAAACTTGAAAGGCAGTCTAGGCCACCAGGACTGCAACTTTTACATGAGTTCTAGTGCTGAACTTGGCCCAGAGACAGTAGACTTATGGGGGCACGCGACCTACCAAGATGCCAGTGAGGGCAGCTAAAGTAGTGCTGGCATCACTCTTTCTGAAACTCCAAGCTGCATAGCTCTCAGCACCAAAAGAGACACCTTCCTTCTGCTTGAGGAGAGGAGAGGAAAGAGTGAGGAGGACTTTGTCTTGCATCTTGGATACCAGCTGAGCCCTGGCAAAATAGGGCATCAGTCAGAGTCACAGTGCCCTCTTTCCAGGACCTAACTCCCAAATGACATCTCTGGACACACCCTAGGCCAGAACAGACCCTGCTGCCATGAAGGGAAGGACCCAGTCCTGGCAGGGTTTATCACCTGCTAACTGAAGAGCCCATGGGCTCTGAATAACCAACAGTGATGCCCAGGTACTATGTCGAGGGCTTTGGGTGAGATTCTCAGACTTGCTGGCTTAAGGTGAGAATTAGCACATCCCCAGCTGTGGTTGCTATGGGGCAATACTCCTTCCCCTTGAGAAAAGTGAAGTGAAAAGTAAATGGAACATTGACTTGCACCTTAGGTACTAGGTCAGCCACAGAGGAGTAGAGCACCAAATGGGCTCTTGGGGTCCCCAGTTCCAAGGCTTGGCTTTTGGACAGCATTTCTGGACCTGCTCTGACCCAGAGAGAAACCCAATTCCCTGAAGGGTGAGTCCCAGACCAGGCAGCATTCACTTCATGTTGACTCAAGAGCTTTTGGACCATGAGGGAACATCAGCAGTCGTCTGGTAGTACTCACCATGGACCTGTGGTGGAGGTGGCCATGGGGTGAGACTCCTCTGCCTTTGGAAAAGAGAGAGAAGAGTGTGAAAGACTGCATCTTGTCGTTTGAGTGCCAGCTCAGCTGTAGTACAAAAAGACACCAGGTAGACTTCTAAGATTCCTGACTCTATTCCCTGGTTCCAAGATGCCACCTCTGGACTCGCCTGGGGACTGGGGTAACCTGCCACCCTGAAGGAAAGGACACACACAGCCCTGGGTGGCTTTGCTACCTGCTGATTATAGAGCCCAAGGGCTGTGAGTGAACATAGGTCATAGCCAGGGAGTCATTACAGTAGGCTTGAGGTGAGATTCAGTACTGTGCTGACTTCACGTGTGACCCAGCATAGTCATAATGGGGTGGCCACAGGGGTTCTTCTGTCACTCCATCTTCTGCTCCGTATGGCTCTGCACAGATAGGAAGATTTCATTTGTTTGGGAGAAAATAAAAAACGAGAACAAGAGTCTCTGTCTGCTAATACAGATAATTTTTCTGGATTTTGTCCAAGACCATCAAGGCCGTATCTGTACAAGTCTGCAAGAAACACAGTGTTACTGAGCTTGAGGTGCCCCCTAAAGCAAATATGACTTAGATCACAACATCTAAGTCCTTTTCAATATCTGGAAAGCCTTCCCAAGAAGGATGGGTAAAAACAAGCCCAGATTGGGAAGGCTATAATAAATGCCTAACTCTTCAGTGCCCAGACACAGATGAACACCTACAAGTATCAAGATATTTCAAGAAAACATGACCTCACCAAATGAACTAAATGAAGCACTAGGGACCAATCCTGGAGAAACAGATATGGGACCTTTCAGAGAGAATTCAAAGTAGTTGTGTTGAGGAAACTCAAAGAAATTCAATATAACAGAGAAGGAATTCAGAATTCTATCAGATAAATTTAACAAACAGATTAAAATAAAAAGAATCAAACAGAAATTCTGGATCTGAAAAATGCAACTAAAGAATGCTAATACATCAGAGCCTTTGAATAGCAGAATTGGTCAAGCAGAATAAAGAATTAGTGAGCTTGAATGCAGGCTATTAAAATGTACAGTCAGAGGAGACAAAAGAAAAAAGAATAAAAAACTACAACAAAGCACACTACAGGATCTAGAAAATAGCCTGAAAAGGGCAAAACTAAGCATTCTTCACCCTAAAGAGGAGGTAGAGGAAGATACAGGTGTAAGAAGTTTATTTAAAGTGATAATAAAGAAATTCTCAAACCAAGAGAAAGATATCAATATCCAAGTACAATAAGGTTATAGAACACCAAGCAGATTTAACCCAAAGAAGACAACCTCAAGGCATTTAATAATCCAACTCCCAAAGGTCAAGGAAAAAGAGGATCCTAAAAGCAACAAGAGAAACACACAACATACAACAGAGCTCCAATACGTGTGGCAGCAGACTTTGCAGTGGAAACCTTATAGGTCAGGAGAGAGTAGCATAATATATTTAAAGTGCTGAAGGAGGAAAACGTTTGCCCTAGAGTAGGACATCTGGTGAAAATATCCTTCAAACATGAAGGCAAAATAAAAACTTTCCCAGACCAAAAAAAAAAAAAAAAAAATACAAAACCAATCTGAGGGATTTCATTAACACCAGACCTGTCCTGCAAGACATGCTAAAGGGAGTGCTTCAGTCAGAAAGTAAGTGACATAAAAGAGCAATAAGAAATCATCTGGGCTGGGCGCAGTGGCTCATGCCTGTAATCCCAGCACTTTGGGAGGCTGAGGCAGGTGGATCACAAGATCAGGAGATCGAGACCATCCTGGGTAACATGATGAAAACCCATCTCTACTAAATATACAAAAAAAAATTAGCCAGACGTGGAGGCAGGGGCCTGTAGTCCCAGCTGCTCAGGAGACTGAGGCAGGAGAATGGCATGAACCCAGGAGGCGGAGCTTGTGGTGAGGCGAGATCGTGCCACTGCACGCACTCCAGCCTGGGCAACAGAGCAAGACTCTGTCTCAAAAAAAAAAAAAAAAAAAAAAGAAAAGAAAAGAAAAAAGAAACCGTCTGAAGGTACAAAATTCACTGGTAATAGTAAGTACACAAAAAAACACAAAATATTGTGACACTGTAGCTGTGATGTGTAAACTCTTAGCCTAAGTAGAAAGACTAAATGATGAACCAATCAAAAAGAATAACTATAACAACTTTTCAAGACATAGTAAAAAGAGATAAATAGAAACAACAAAAAGTTAGAAAGTGAAGGAATGAAGTTAAGGCATAGAGTCTTTGTTAGTTTTCTTTTTGTTGTTTGTTTATGCAAACAATGTTATCAACTTAAAATAATGGGTTATAAGATAGCATTCATGAGCCTTATGGTAACCTCAAGCCAAAAAACTTACAACAGATACACAAAAAATGAAAGGCAAGAAACTAAATCACAACACCAGAGAAAAATGCCTTCACTAAAAAGAAGATAAGAAAGATAGAAAGAAGATAATACCTCAAAACAAACGGAAAACAAGTAACAAAATGGCAAGAGTAAGTCATTACTTATCAATAATAACATTGAATATACATGGACAAAATTTTCCAATTAAAAAACCTAGAGTAGCTAAATGGATACAAAAAACAGACCCACTGATCTGTTGCCTTCAAGAAAAATATTTCACCTATAAAGAGAAACATACACTGAAAATAACGGATGGAAAAAGATAAGCCATGTCAATGGAAACTAAAAAAGATTTGAAGTAGCTGTACTTATATCAGACAAAATAGATTTCAAGACAAAAACTATAAGAAGAGACAAAGAAGGTCACTATATAACGACAAAGGGGTCAACTCAGCAAGAGGATATAACAATTATAAATATACATGCACCAAACACTGGAGTACCCAGATATATAAATCAAATATTATTAGATTGAGAGAGAGACAGAGAGAGAGAGGCCTAAATACAATTACAGCTAGAGACTTCAACACCCCACTTTTAGCATTTGACAGATCTTCCAGACGGAAAATCAAGAAAGAAACATTGATTTAAGCTGCCCTATAGACCACATGGATTTAATTGATATTTACAGAATCTTTCATCCAGTGGCTGCAGAATACACATTTTTTTCTTCAGTACATGGATCATTTTCAAGGATGGACCATATGTTAGGTCATAAAACAAGTATTGAAATATTCAAAAAATTTTAAATACTATCAAGCATCTTCATTGACCAAAACAGAATAAATAATAACAGAAATTAATAACAAAAGGGATTTTGAAAACTATACAAATACATAAAAATTAAACAATGTGCTCCTTAGTGACTAGTGAGTTGGTGAAGAAATTAAGAATGAAATTGAAAAATTTCTTAAAGCAAATGATAACGGAAACAAAACCTACCAAAATCTATGGGATACAGCAAAAGCAATACTAAGAAGAAAGTTAATAACTGTAAGTGCCTATATCAAAACAGAGAAAATCTTCAAATAAACAATCTAATAATGCATCTAGAAGAATTAGAAAAGCAAGAGCATGTCAAATCCAAAATTAGTAGAAGACAAGAGACAAAAAAGATCAGAGCAAAAATAAATGAAATTGAAATGCAGACAACAATACAAAAGATCAAGGGAAAAAATGTTGGTTTGTTGAAAAGTTAAACAAAATTGACAAACTTTTAGATGGACTAAGAAAAAAGAGAAAATACAAATAAATAAAATTAAAAATGAAAAAGGAGATGTTACTCTGCTTTATTACTCTCCTTAATTACTGCAGAAATTCTCCAGAATTACAGTGGAAATTTAAAGAACTGTTAGTGGTTACGAGGCAACTATATGTCACTAGAAGAAATGGACAAATTCCTGGACACATGCAACTTACCAAGATTTAACCAGGAAAAAAAAGATCAAAACCTGAAAAGACCAATAAAAAGTAATGAGATTAAAACCATTATAAAAAGTCTCTTAGTAGAGAAAAGCCCAGAACCTGATTGCTTCACTGCTGAATTCTACCAAAAATTTAAAGAAGAACTAATATCAATCCTAATCAAACTATTCAAAAAGTAGAGGAGGAGCAAATACTTTCAAAATCATTCTACAAGGCCAGAAAGCAAACCCTGAAAGCAAAAGCAGACAGACAAATAAAAAATGTATCTAATGAATATTGATGCAAAAATCCTCAATGAAATACTACCAAAGCCAATTGAAAAACACATTTGAAAAATCGTTCATCATGACCAGGTGGGATTTATCCCTGGGATGCAAGGATGGTTCAACATATGCAACTCAATCAATGTGATACATCCTATTAATGGAATAAAAAATAAAAACCGTATGATCCTTTTAGTGATACTGAAAACATTTGATAAAATTTAACATCCCTTCATGACAAAAATTCTAAAAAACACTGTGTACAGAAGGAACATACATCAACATAATAAAAGCCATCTATGACAGACCCACAACTAGTATGATACTGAATGGGAAAAAACTCAAAGCCTTTCCTCTAATACCTGGAACATGACAATGAGGCTCGCTGTTACCACTGTTGTTTAACATAGTACTGGAAGTCCTAGCTATAGCAGTCAGATAAGAGAAAGAAACAAAGGACATCAAAATTGGAATGGAAGAAGTAAAATTATCCTTTTTTGCAGATAATATGATTTTATATTTGGAAAAATCTGAAGACTTGACAAAAAGAACAGATAAACAAATTTAACAAAGTTTCAGACAAAAGAAATCAACATACAAAAATCAGCAGCACTTCTATATGCCAATAATGAAGTGAACAATCTGAAAAAATAAAAAAGTAATCTAATTTACAACACACACATAAAATAAATACACAGGAATTAATCAAAGAAGTGAAAGAGCTCTATAATGAAAATTGTGAAACACTGATGAAAGAAATTGAAGAGGACACTAAAAAGTTGAAGGATATTTTATGTTCATATATTGGAAGCATGAATATTGTTAAAATGTCCATACTACCCAAAGTGATCCACAGATTCAATGCAATTCCTATCAAAATACCAATGACATTCTTCACAGAAATAGATAAAAGAATCCTAAAATGTATGTAAAACCGGAAACGACCCAGAATAGCTAAAGCTGTCCTAAGCAAAAAGAACGAAAATGGAGGAATCACATTACTTGACTTCAAATTATATTACAAATAATAACCAAAAGAGCCTGGTACTGACATGAAAACAGATACATAGACCAATGAAACAGAGAACTCAGAAACAAATTCAAACACTTATAGTGAACTTGTTTTCAACAAAGGTGCCAAGAACATACTCTGAAGCAAGACAGTCTCTTCAATAAATGGTGTTGGGAAAATTAGATATCCACATGCAGAAGAATGAAACTAGGCCCCTATCTCTAGCCATATGCAGAAATAAAATCAAAATGGATTAAAGTCTTCAATCTAAGGCCTCAAACTGTGAAACTATTATAAGAAAATGTCAGGGCAACTCTCCAGGACACTGGTCTAGGCAAAAATGTCTTGAGCAATACCCAAAAGCACAGGAAACCAAAGCCAAAATGGACAAATGGGCTCACATCAAGTTACAAAGCTTCTTCACAGCAAATGAACCAATCAAGAAAGTGAAGAGACAAGCCATAGAATGGGGCAAAATATTTGCAAACTATCCATCTGACAAGGGGTTAATACAAGGAGCTGAAACAACTCAACAGGAAATAAAAATCTAATAATTGAATAAAAAAGCCAAAAAATGTAAATAGTTACTTCTTAAAAGAAGACATACAAATGGCAAACAGGCATATAAAAATGTGCTAAACATCATTGATCGTCAGATAAATGCAAATCAAAACTACAATGAGAAATCATCTCACCCAGTTAAAATGGCTTATATCCCCCTAAAACAGGCAAAATGCTGGAGGAGATGTGGAGAAAGGGGAACACTTGTACACTGTTGGTGGGAATGTAAATTAGTACAACCACTATGGAGAACAGTTTGGAGCTTCCCAAGAAAACTCAAAATTCAGCTACCATATGATCTAGAAATCCCACTACTTGGTATATATCCAAAAGAGAGGAAATCAGTATATTGAAGAGATATCTGCACTCCCATGTTCGTTATAGCACTGTTCACAATAGCTAAGATTTAGAAGCAACCTAAGTGTCAGTTGACAGATAAATGGATAAAGAAAATTGGTACATATACACAATGGAGTATCATTCAGTCATAAAAAAGAATGAGACTCTGTCATTTGCAACAACGTGGACGGAACTGGAGATTATTACATTAAGTGAAATAATCTAGGCACAGAAAGACAATTGTCACATCTTTTCACGTATTTGAGGGATCTAAAAATTAAAGCAGTTGAACTCATGAACATAGAAAGTAAGTAGAAGGATGGTTAACAGAAGCTAGGAAGGGAACTGGGGGTGTGGGGGAAGAGGTGAGGATGAATAATGGGTACAAAAATAATAGAAAGAATGAATAAGACCTACCATTTGATAGCACAACAGGAGACTATAGTAAATAATAACTTAATTGTACATTTTAAAATAACTAAAAGAGTATAATTGGATTGTTCTTAACACAAAGGATACATGATTGAGAGGATGGATACCCCATTTTTCACAATGTGATTATTATGCATTGCATGCCTGAATCAAAACATTTCATGCACCTCATATATATATACATAACTATGTACTCACTAAAATTAAAAATAAAAACAAACGTCACTGGTCATTATCTAATAACACTCATTTTTGAATTACTGCTCTAATCTCTGCCTTGGTCTGCCCAGGTTCCTTTCTAGTTCACAACTTCAAATTTTTTTTCTCTCCCATTATTTCAATAAGAAGTCAAAGCTCAGATGTCCACAATATTTAACATGACACTAATATCCCTTTGGCTCATTCTTTCTTACACAAAATGTGCATCAGGAAAAGGGACAATCTTTATAACATGGCTATTTCATCCTATCCCGCAGGCTTCCCTTATCTATCTGGGAGAGTGTTGTCTTGGCCTGAATCTTTTAATGCAGAATCAAGACAATTAGTGATGAGAAATGGGAAGATGGCTTTAAATAAAAATTATTACCCTGAATATTATTTATTGTCTGTATAGATTAGAAAGTTAATGTCATAGTTTAATGGCTTCATATATGTAAATCTTTTTTCCTAATAAAAATTTTGAGACTCTCATGAATCCAGTAACTATATTGTTTATTTATTTTCCATCATCCCCAGAACCTGGAATGTTGGATTTGTAACAAGCATTAAAAAATACTTGTTGGCTTTAAGTATTAAAAAATATTTATTAAAGATATTGTTTTCAGTAGAATGAAAAAAAATTGATCTATACTGAGGGAGATGGTTTATCTCTTGAACTCATGGGATACCACATTTAAAATGTTTCAAATGCTGTTTGATTCAGGAATTCCAGAAGGTATTTCTGTGCAAGAGAGAACAAATATAAATTCTTCCTTCTACTTTCACTATCCTACCTTTTTTTCTTTACCTGTTTTTTTATAATTTCAATGTCTGAGATGTTTTAAATTTTCAAACATTGCTAGTTTAAAATATGCTTTAAACTATCAGGAAAGTAGAATAAAATTCAGTATTGTTTATTTTTAGGTGTTTTGCCCATACAAACTCAAATGAGATGGAAACATACTTACTCATTGTGAAAAACCATTAAAATATCCCTATTTTTTTGTTATGAGTATAACTGGAATTTTTCTGTTTTAAGTTGTACTAAATAGTCATTTTGAGTTAACACAAAAAAATGCAATGCTCACCCAATGGTTACATCAATGCTCGTTAAACATGTGTGAAGTCCTTTCCTGACTGAGGCATCAGCAGTCTTGGGGTCTGTGACAGATTTGGGTTGTTGTCCTTTCTGCAGTCATATATTCTTTATAGTCAGCTGGCAGTGAGGGGAAGAATGAAGTTACATCCCAAAGGAGGAAAAATGCTAAGCAGACTGTGTAAGTTCCAGATTCCACTTCAAACCATGTGATAATGTAATTCAGGGTCAAAAATACCTGCCCAGAACCTGGAAGAAATACAGGTAGCCTGAAAGAAGATAGCAGTAATAAACTACTTCCACAGGAGGGACCTCTCAGTTTGTCCTTATATAAAGTTATATGAGAAGTCACCATAGTTGCATTTTGTGGAGGCTGTGTTGTTTTTGTGGAGGGTGTGTTGTTTACACTGTGGTCCGAATAATAATATTATCAGGATGCCTAGAGTTTTATATGTAATAATTCATCAGTATCACTTGAAAATCTCAACATTCTGGAGCCACTCCTCATAAAATGCAAATATCTAGGACAATTTTAGATTATTATTTTTTTACAAGTTCTAGAAGATAATGCTAGCATAAGTGACGTATAGTTCTCACGAATCCCTATTTGAGCAGGTAGTTTAGGTAATGACACAACTAAAACAATCTTCCATCATTTATTTTTCACCCATTCAACAATTTTTTTGGGTGCCTACTGTGTGCCACAAAGAGGCAGTCTGTGCGTTGTAGTGAGGTCCCAGCTCATTGTGATTATGTTAAAAATGAGGACAACTATTTTGGTTAGTGATATACAGAAGCTAAGTTTTCTCTAATTTTTTCAGAAAGACTTGTTATGTTTTAACATAACACAGCTGCTTAGAAGTGCTCAAAAACTTTTATATTCCTTTAACAAGCAATTGCTATTAGAAGAAACCAGACTAACTGGTTTCTTAGACTAAGCAGAAGAGTTGAACAGCTTATAGTGTAGCAGGAAAAAAAAAAGAATGAAGCTTGGTGAATTCGAGTCGATAGGCCTATGGGAAGACACACTCTATTAGTCTGTTTTCATGCTGTTGATAAAGACATACACAAGACTGGGTAACTTATAAAGAAAAAGAGGTTTAATGGACTCACTGTTCCATGTGGCTGTGGAGGCCTCACAATCATGGTAGAAGGTGAAAGGCACGTTTTATATGGCAGCAGGCAAGAGAAAAATGAGCACCAAGCAAAAGCAGAAACACCTTATAAAAACATCGGATCTCATGAGACTTACTCACTATCATGTGAACAGTATGAAAAAAAAAAAAACCACATGATTCAATTATCTCCCACTTGGTTCCTCCCACAACATGTGGGAATTATGGGAGCCACAATTCAAGATGAGATTTGGGTGGTGACACAGCCAAGCCATATCATTCCATCCCCGGACCCTCCAAAATCTCATGTCCTCACATTTCAAAACCAATCATACCTTCTCAACAGTCCCCAAAGTCTTAACTGATTTCAGCATTGATACAAAAGTCCACAGTCCAAAGTCTCATCCAAGACAAGGCAAATCTCTTCTGCCTATGAGCCTGTAAAATCAAAAGCAAGTTAATTACTTCCTAGATATAATGGGGGTACAAGCATTGGGTAAATACAGCCATTCCAAATGGGAGAAATTGGCCAGAACAAAGGGGCTACAGGCCCCAAACAAGTCCAAAATCCAGCAGGACAGTCAAATCTTAAAGCTCCAAAATGATCTCCTTTGATTCCATGTCTTACATCCAGGTCACGCTGATGCAAGAGGTGGGCTCCTATGGCCTTGGGCAGCTCTGTCCCTGTGGCATTGCAGGGTATAGCCACTCTCCTGGCTGCTTTCACAGGCTGGAGTTGAGTATCTGCAGCTTTTAGAGGCACACAGTGCAAGCTGTCGGTGGATCTACCATTTGGGGTCTGGAGAATGGTGGTCTTCTTCTCACAGCTCCACTTGCAGTGCCCCATTTGGGACTCTGTGTGGAGGCTTCAACCCCACATTTCCCCTCTGCACTTCCCTAGGAGAGGTTCTCCATGAGGGCTCAGCCCCTACAACAGAATTCTGCCTGGACATCCAGGCATTTCCATACATCCTGAAATCTAGGTGGAGGTTCCCAAACCTCAATTCTTGACTTCTAGGCACCCACAGTCTCAAGAACACATGGCAGCTGCCAAGGCTTGGGGCTTGCACCCTCCAAAGCCACAGCCTGAGATGTACCTTGGCCCCTTTTAGCTAAATCTGGAGTGGCTGTGATGCAGGCCACCAAGTCCCTAGGCTGCACACAACAGAAGGGCTCTGGGCCGGGCCCACAAAACCTTCTTTTCCTCATAGGTCTCCAAGTTTGTGATGGGAGGGGCTGCCGTGAAGGTCTTTGACATGCCCTGGAAACATTTTCCCCATTGTCTTGGTGATTAACATTCAGCTCCTTGTTATTTATGCAAATTTCTGCATCAGTCTTGAATTTCTCCTCAGAAAATGGGTTTGCTTTTTTATCGCATCATTAGGCTGCAAATTTTCCAATCTTTTATGCTCTGTTTCCCTTTTAAAACTTAATGTTTTTAACACCACCCGAGTCACCTCTTGAATGCTTTGATTCTTAGAAATTTCTTCCACCAAATACCCTAAATTATCTCCCGCAAGTTCAATATTCCACAAATCTCTAGGGAAGGGGCAAAATGCTGCCAGTCTCTTTGCTAAGACATAGCAAGAGTTACCTTTACTCCAGGTCCCAAGAGGTTCCTCATCTCCATCTGCAACCACCTCAGCCTGGATTTCATTGTCCATATCATTATTAGCATTTTGGTCAAAGCCATTCAACAAGTCTCTAAGGAATTCCAAACTTTCCTACATTTTCCTGCCTTCTTCTGAGCCCTCCAAACTGTTTTAACCTCTGCCTGTTACCCAGTTCCAAAGTTGCTTCCACATTTTCGGGTATCTTTTCAGCAGCACTGCACTCCTGGTACCAATTTACTGCGTTAGTCCATTTTCGCACTGCTGATAAAGACATACCTGACACTGGGCAATTTATAAAAGAGAGAGGTTTAATTGACTCACAGTTTCATGTGGCTAGGGAGGCCTCACAATCATGGTGGAAAGTGAAAGTCATGTCTTACATGGTGGCAGATGAAAGAAGAGTGAGAGCCAAGTGAAAGGAATATTCCCTTATAAAATCATCTGATCATGTGAGACTTATTCTCTGTCACAAGAACAGTATGGGGGAAACCGCCCCCATGATTCAGTTATCTCCCACTGGGTCCCACCCACAACATGTGGGAATTGTGGGAGCTACAATTCAAGATGAGATTTGGATGGGGACACAGCCAAATCATATAACACACCAAAACAACCAAGGGTACTTCAGAGAGGCATACATCAGGGACAGCCAAGCCATCAAAGGTAATGTATCAGTTAAAAATGGTATGGTTACTAGGAGGCTTAAATTACATGTGATGAAAAATTTTGCATTTAGATGACAGCACAATAAATGAACGTAGTTTTTTTCCTTTTTTTTGCATCATTTCAGCATATGTACAGTTACCTCAGAATAATTCTGAAATAATGTCTTGTATAAAATATAAAAATGTATTGCATTATGACCCCCTCTCCTTTGGCATTTAGCAATGAATGGCTGTGCTTACACTCTACGTCTTTAATTGTAGGGCTGGCAAATGACCTGCCTAATAGTCATGTGACTTAAGCTAGCAGATGCTGTGGCCAAGAAGTTCAACTTATTATTCAGTGACTTCTTGTCATAGAGAACAGCAAGTTAATAAAGTGTTCAAATGCTGTTTGGACACATTTACTATAAAGTATGATGTGAGGGTGATAAAAACATTCCTATTGTAGTACACATGGGCTCTCTATAGACTATTGGGAAATATTTGTTCAGTGTTGCTTATTTTGGAAATATTCACTTCGGTTAAAAGTTATGTACTTAATCACTGTTGTTTTTAAATTTTTTCCTTCTTGACATACTAAGCCATTAGGCTCAATGAAGTTTATTTTTAATTTAAGAAAGCAGAAACTTCAAAGAAAAGAGGGTGGGGTTGCATGTGAGTAACAGAGATGGCCAAGTTGATACAAAAAGTAGCAAAACAGTGTAGAAAAATATCAACATGTCTTGCATAATAAATCACTGAAAATGTGTCAATAAGAGTGAGGCCATCTTACATAGGTACAAACACAGCTAAAATAAATAATATAATAAAATAATATTATTAACAATATGAAAAATCAGTAAATCTTCTAAACCCAACCTATCTCTTAAAAAGAAAACATTATGTGGTAAGGCCTCTAGTGAATGAAAATTTGTACAAATTACAATAAAGCTAAAATATTTCTAGTAGTGAGATATTTTCAGTTCTAAAATTTAGTCATCTGGAATTATTTTTAAAGCACCATACTATTAAATCTTTTGAAATAGAGAATATTTTTAATGGGAAATCTGTATGTGATCATAAAGATGGAACACTATGTCCTTGGCCTAGCTGTTCTTGAATTGTAGGCTTAACATATACTATAGTGGGATTCCAATAAATTTATTTCAGGCATGAAAGCCTGAAGGAATAAACACATATATGTGAATAGAGGAGGGTAACAATGTGATATCCCCTTCTTTCCTAATGAATTCCATATAAGTGATGCCATCAGACTCCTTGTTTTATTATTAGAGTGCTGTGAGAATGGGGTTAGTCAATGAAGGCTGTAATTAGCTATTGGCAAATTAGGCTGTATAATAAGATGCAAAAGAGCTCAGTGGCAAGTTTACAAAATAAAACAGTCTGCCAAGGGACAGTATGTTGCATATTTTTTCATTCATAGAAAAGTCATAGACAAAGATTTATTTTAAAAGATGAGTTCAAGTAAACAGTATTTATAATATTGTCTCATTTTACGTTGGCAATATGCTGTGATTACATTTTCTTTTCTAGTTCTGATACTATTATTTTGGTGTTCGTCAAAGGAGCATGTTCCTAACATCAAGGCTAAGTTTAACAGATTCTTTTCATTTCAAACTCACTTTTGTGGATTGCTTCATTTTGCGAGCATGAGCTTCTTTAATTTCTGTTTTCTTGTTGAGAGAAACTGAGTTTATCATTTCTCACATATCTTCCAGCTTCCTTCTTGAGTTACCAACTATTTGATTCCATTTCATTCTTCTTGGAGATATTCTTTTGGGAACTTCATTTTCTCTTCTAATTTGAACCCGTTCGAGGCTGATATTCAACTAGTACATAGCAGTACAGCAGCACTCATTTTTAAAATAATACGATATTTCTGTATCAGAAAGAAAGTTTTTTTAAATTAACTTTTATTATAGATTAAAAAGTACACATGCAGTCTTGCTAAATGAGTAAATTCCATGACACTGAGGATTGGGGTCCCAATGATTCCATCCCCCATGTAGTAATCATAGTATCCAAAGGTGGCTCTTCAGCCCACTTCCCTCCCTCTCTAATCTAGTGGTCCTAAGTGTCTATTGTTCCCATGTTAATGTTCATGTGTATGCAATGTTATCTCCTACTTATAAGTGAGAACATGTGGTATTTGGTTTTCTGTTCTTATTTTGTTTTGTTTTTTTTTAAGACAAAGAAATTATGTACTACTCTAAGACTACATGAATCTAATACACAGAGTAAATTTAAAAGGAGGACCCGAAGTTCAAATATTACTCCAATATTTTTAAAAGGGGACTCTTTTTTTAAGAAGTTTATTCAAGAGGTTAGTAAGTGGTGGTCAGTGCTGGTATGTCTTAGCAAAGATGGACAGTTATTACGATTAAATCAGAAAGGTGGCATAAGACTTATTAAAACTGAGAACAAGGTGTAGATTTGGTCTCTGGTCGTTGAGTGTGTGGCCCTTCTCAGCTACACACACAGGCAGTGCTTCTCCTCATAGCTTATGGCAGAGATACTGGTAGAGTTGGAGACTTCAAAGAAGAAAAAGGATTAAAATGGGGAGATAAAATGTTATGGAAAGAGAATAACTGTTAGAATCTTTATCTGATAGACATCTGTAGAAGTTTCTGGCCTGGCTCTCTTCTTTTTTTCTCCCTAGGAGCCTCAGCTTTTTAAGAGACATTTCTAAGACTTGTTATTTTATTTTATCAGTAACATTAAATTCCTTAAAGACTTTGCAGCTGAAAGAATAGAAGGAAGGAGGGAGATTGTATTTTATGAGGGTTACCCATATCTAGGGTATGTATACAGTTGAAATTGAGGATTTTTTAAAGACTACCTAATGGATATTGGTAACTGATATGGTTTGGCTGTGTGCTGACCCAAATATCATCTTGAACTGTAGCTCACCTAATCCCCACGTGTCATGGGAAGGACCCTGTGGGAGGTAATTAAATCATGGGGACAGTTACCTCCATGCTGTTCTCATGATAGTGAGTGAGTTCTCACTAGATCTGATGGTTTTATAAGGGGATCTCCCCCACCTTCACTCTGCACATCTCTTTCTTGCCACCATGTGAAGAAGGACATGTTTGCTTCCCCTTCTGCTATGATTATAAGTTTCCTGAGGCCTCCCCAGCCCTGCAGAACTGTGAGTCAATTAAACCTCTTTCCTTTATAAATTAGGCAGTCTCAGGTATGTCCTCGTAGCAGTATGGAAATAGACTAATACAGTAACTAATACAGTAATTAATACCAAGGCAAAAGAAAAAGTGGGAATTCAAAGCTTTAAAAGCTTAAGCTTGGCCCTGGTTAGGGAAAATTTGCAATGCTTTTCTAGTTCTCACCTTTCTTATCAAACACTTAGGGCAAATTTTAAAGTGATAGTATTATAGAATGTTAAATAATCTTGTCTGGTACACTGAAGTGCAGGGAGTTAAGTAACTTGTCTAAAATCACACAAATATAAAATATAAATGTTTCTGACATAGAGGAGAAAAGAAGAATAGCTACAGAGTTCCAAATATGTTTATCATTCAAATAGAAGTTTGGTCAGAGGCTTTGCCTGACAAGATTTAACAACTTTATTTACATATATTCAAATATTACTGACTTAACTATAAAAGGTTTGTTGTGTGGAAACCGGTCTGAAATTTTTGAAACTTAAATATCTTCTTTAGGATTAAAACAGTCCCATGAAAAAAAATACAAGACAAAACCAGAGAAGAGAATAGCAGGGGTAGTCTAAATGCTTAAATGAAGTACAAATCTTAAGATAATTATTTAAAAATTAAATGCTTATGATAGCATTTCCTTATATAAAGAAGCTATTTTGACAAAATCACTCTAGATAATATTGAAAATAATTTTTCAACATAAGATTTTTAAATAGAATTTTTGCTGCAAGAAGTAATCATGGCTGAATAAATGTCTTCTTTTGAGAAGTGTCTGTTCATATCCTTTGCCCACTTTTTCACGGCATTGTTTGTTTTTTTCTTGTAAATTTGTTTGAGTTCATTGTAGATTCTGGATATTAGCTCTTTGTCAGATGAGTAGGTTGCGAAAATTTTCTCCCATTTTATAGGTTGCCTGTTCACTCTGATGGTAGTTTCTTTTGCTGTGCAGAAGTTCTTTAGTTTAATGAGATCCCATTTGTCAATTTTGGCTTTTGTTGCCATTGCTTTTGGTGTTTTAGACATGAAGTCCTTGCCCATGCCTATGTCCTGAATGGTAATGCCTAGGTTTTCTTCTAGGGTTTTTATGGTTTTAGGTCTAACGTTTAAGTCTTTAATCCATCTTGAATTAATTTTTCTATAAGGTGTAAGGAAGGGATCCAGTTTCAGCTTTCTACATATGGCTAGCCAGTTTTCCCAGCACCATTTATTAAATAGGGAATCCTTTCCCCATTGCTTGTTTCTCTCAGGTTTGTCAAAGATCAGATGGTTGTAGATATGCAGCGTTATTTCTGAGGGCTCTGTTATGTCCCATTGATCTATATCTCTCTTTTGGTACCAGTACCATGCTGTTTTGGTTAGTGTAGCCTTGTAGTATAGTTTGAAGTCAGGTAGCTTGATGCTTCCAGCTTTGTTCTTTTGGCTTAGGATTGACTTGGTGATGTGGGCTCTTTCTTGGTTCCATATGAACTTTAAAGTAGTTTTTTCCAGTTCTGTGAAGAAAGTCATTGGTAGCTTGATGGGGATGGCATTGAATCTATAAATTACCTTGGGCAGTATGGCCATTTTCACGATATTGATTCTTCCTACCCATGAGCATGGAATGTTCTTCCATTTGTTTGTATCCTCTTTTATTTCATTGAGCAGTGGTTTGTAGTTCTCCTTGAAAATAAATAAATAAATAAAATTTTGTCTCATACAAAAAAAAAAAAAAAAAGAAATAATCACGGAACAGGAACAGTTCCAGTTGACAGCTCCCAGCGTGAGTGACGCAGAAGATGGGTGATTTCTGTATTTCCAACTGAAGTACCAGGTTCATCTCAAGGGGGAGTGTCAGAAAGTGGGTCCAGGAGAGTGGGTGCAGCACACTGAGCATGAGCCAAAGCAGGGCGAGGCATCACCTCACCTGGGAAGTGCAAGGTGTCAGGGAATTCCCTTTCCTAGTCAAAGAAAGGGGTGACAGATGGCACCTGGAAAATCGTGTCACTCCCACCCTAATAGTGTGCATTTCCAACAGTCTTAGCAAATGGCACACCAGGAGATTATATGCCATGCCTGGCTCAGAGTGTCCTATGCCCACAGAGCCTCGCTCATTGCTAGCACAGCAGTCTGAAATCAAACTGCAAGGAGGCAGCGAGGCTGGGGGAGGGGCGCCAACCATTGCCGAGGCGTGAGTAGGTAAACAAAGTGGCTGGGAAGCTTGAACAGGGTGGAGCCCACAGCAGCTCAAGGAGGCCAGCCTGCCTCTGTAGATGCCACGTCTGGGGGCAGGGCACAGCCAAATAAAAGGCAGCAGAATCCTCTGCAGACTTATATGTCCCTGTCTGACAGCTTTGAAGAGAGTAGTGGTTCTCCCAACACGCAGCTGGAGATCTGAGAATGGACAGAATGCCTCCTCAAGTGGGTTCCTGACCCCTGAGTAGCCTAACTGGGAGGCACCCCTCCGTAGGGGCAGACTGACACCTCACATGGCTGGGTACTCCTCTGTAAAACTTCCAGAGGAACAATCAGGCAGCAAAATCTGGTGCTCACCAATATCCACTGTTCTGCAGCCTCCACTGCTGATACCCAGGCAAACAGGGTCTGGAGTGGACCCCCAGCAAACTCCAACAGACCTGCAGCTGAGGGTCCTGACTGTCAGAAGGAAAACTAACAAACAGAAAGGACATCCACACCAAAACCCCATCTGTACGTCACCATCATCAAAGACCAAAGGTAGATAAAACCACAAAGATGGGGAAAAAACAGAGCAGAAAAACTGGAAACTCTAAAAATCAAAGCACCTCTCCTCCTCCACAGGAATGCAGCTCCTCACCAGCAACAGAACAAAGCTGGATGGAGAATGACTTTGATGAGTTGAGAGAAGAAGGCTTCAGATGATCAAACTAATCTGAGCTAAAGGAGGAAGTTCGAACCCATGGCAAAGAGGTTAAAAACCTTGAAAAAAAATTAGACGAATGGCTAACTTGAATAACCAATGCAGAAAAGTCCTTAAAGGACCAGATGGAGATGAAAACCAAGGCACGAGAACTACGTGACAAACGCATAAGCCTCAGTAGCCGATTCGATCAACTGGAAGAAAGGGTATCAGTGATGGAAGATGAAATGAATGAAATGAAGTGTGAAGAGAAGTTTAGAGAAAAAAGAAAAAAAAAAGAAATGAACAAAGCCTCCGAGAAATACAGGACTATGTGAAAAGACCAAATCTACATCTGATTGGTGTACCTGAAAGTGACAGGGAGAATGGAACCAAGTTGGAAAACACTCTGCAGGATATGATCCAGGAGAACTTCCCCAATCTAGCAAGGCAGGCCAACATTCAGATTCAGGAAATACGGAGAACGCCACAAAGATACTCCTCAAGAAGAGCAACCCCAAGACACATAATTGTCAGATTCACCAAAGTTGAAATGAAGGAAAAAATGTTAAGGGCAGCCAGAGAGAAAGGTCGGGTTACCCACAAAGGGAAGTCCATCAGACTAAAAGCTGATCTCTCAGCAGAAACTCTACAAGCCAGAAGAGAGTGGGGGCCAATATTCAACATTCTTAAAGAAAAGAATTTTCAACCCAGAATTTCATATCCAGCCAAACTAAGCTTCATAAGGGAAGGAGAAATAAAATCCTTTACAGACAAGCAAATGCTGAGAGATTTTGTCACCACCAGGCCTGCCCTAAAAGAGCTCCTGAAGGAAGCACTAAACATGGAAAGGAACAACTGGTACCAGCCGCTGCAAAATCATGCCAAACTGTAAAGACCATCAAGGCTAGGAAGAAACTGCATCAACTAGGAAGCAAAATAACCAGCTAACATCATAATGACAGGATCAAATTCACACATAACAATACTAACCTTAAATGTAAATGGGCTAAATGCTCCAATTAAAAGACACAGACTGGCAAATTGGATAAAGAGTCAAGACCAATCAGTGTCCAGTATTCAGGAAACCCATCTCACGTGCAGAGACACACATAGGCTCAAAATAAAGGGATGGGGGAAGATCTATCCAGCAAATGGAAAATGAAAAAAGGCAGTTGTTGCAATCCTAGTCTCTGATAAAACAGACTTTAAACCAACAAAGATCAAAAGAGACAAAGAAGGCCATTACATAATGGTAAAGGGATCAATAAACGAGAAGAACTAACTATCCTAAATATATATGCACCCAAAACAGGAGCACCCAGATTCATAAAGCAAGTCCTTGGAGACCTACAAACAGACTTAGACTCCCACACAATAATAATGGGAGACTTTAACACCCCACTGACAACATTAGACAGATCAATGAGACAGAAAGTTAACAAGGATGTCCAGGACTTGAACTCAGCTCTGCACCAAGCAGACCTAATAGACATGTACAGAACTCTCCACCCCAAATCAACAGAATATACATTCTTCTCAGCACCACACTGCACTTATTCCAAAATTGATCACATAGTTGGAAGTAAAACACTTCTCAGCAAATGTAAAAGAACAGAAATTATAACAAACTATCTCTCAGACCACAGTGCAATCAAACTAGAACTCAGGATTAAGAAACTCACTCAAAACTGCTCAACTACATGGAAACTGAACAACCTGCTCCTGAATGACTACTGGGTACATAACGAAACGAAGGCAGAAATAAAGATGTTCTTTGAAACCAACGAGAACAAAGACACAACATATCAGAATCTCTGGGACACATTCAAAGCAGTGTGTAGAGGGAAATTTATAGCACTAAATGCCCACAAGAGAAAGTAGGAAAGATCTAAAATTGACACCGTAACATCACAATTAAAAAAACTGGAGAAGCAAGAGCAAACACATTCAAAAGCTAGCAGAAGGCAAGAAATAACTAAGATCAGAGTAGAAATGAAGGAAATAGAGATGCAAAAAGCCCTTCAAAAAATCAATGAATCCAGGAGATGGTTTTTTGAAAGGATTAACAAAATTGATAGACCGCTAGCAAGACTAATAAAGAAGAAAAGAGAAGAATCAAATAGATGCAATAAAAAATGATAAAGGGGATATCGCCACCAATCCCACAGAAATACAAACTACCATCAGAGAATACTATCAACACCTCTATGCAAATAAACTAGAAAATCTAGAAGAAATGGATAAATTCCTCGACACATACACTCTCCCAAGACTAAACCAGGAAGAAGTTGAATCTCTGAATATACCAATAGCAGGCACTGAAATTGAGGCAATAATTAATAGCTTACCAACCAAAAAAAGTCCAGAACCAGATGGATTCACAGCCAAATTCTACCAGAGGTACAAGGAGGAGCTGGTACCATTCCTTCTGAAACTATTACAGTCAATAGAAAAAGAGGGAATCCTCCCTTACTCTTTTTATGAGGCCAGCATCATCCTGATACCAAAGGCTGGCAGAGACGCAACAATAAAAGAGAATTTTAGACCAATATCCCTGATGAACATCAATGCAAAAATCCTCAATAAAATACTGGCAAACGGAACCCAGCAGCACTTCAAAAAGCTTTTCCACCATGATCAAGTGGGCTTCATCCCTGGGATGCAAGGCAGGTTCAACATATGAAAATCAATAAATGTAATCCAGCATATAATCAGAACCAACGACAAAAACCATATGATTATCTCAATAGATGCAGAAAAGGCCTTTGACAAAATTCAACAAACTTCATGCTAAAAACTCTCAATAAATTAGGTATTGATGGGACGTATCTCAAAATAATGAGAGCTATCTATAACAAACCCACAGCCAATATCATACTGAATGGGCAAAAACTGGAAGCATTCCCTTTGAAAACTGGCATAAGACAGGGATGCCCTCTCTCACCACTCCTATTCAACATAGTGTTGGAAGTTCTGGCCAGGGCAATCAGGCAGGAGAAGGAAATAAAGAGCATTCAATTAGGAAAAGAGGAAGTCAAATTGTCCCTGTTTGCAGGTGACATGATTGTATATCTAGAAAACCCCATCGTCTCAGCCCAAAATCTCCTTAAGCTGATAAGCAACTTCAGCAAAGTCTCAGGATACAAAATCAATGTGCAAAAATCACAAGCATTCTTATACACCAATAACAGACAAACAGAGAGCCAAATCATGAGTGAACTCCAATTCACAATTGCTTCAAAGAGAATGAAATACCTAGGAATCCAACTTACAAAGGATGTGAAGGACCTCTTCTGGGAGAACTACAAACCAGTGCTCAATGAAATAAAAGAGGATACAAACAAATGGAACAACATTACATGCTCACGGGTGGTAAGAATCAATATTGTGAAAATGGCCATACTGCCCAAGGTAATTTATAGATTCAATGCCATCCCCATCAAGCTACCAATGACTTTCTTCACAGAATTGGAAAAAACTACTTTAAAGTACATGTGGAACCAAAAAAGAGCCCGCATTGCCAAGTCAATCCTACGCCAAAAGAACAAAGCTGGAGGCATCATGCTACCTGACCTCAAACTATACTACAATGCTACAGTATCCAAAACAGCATGGTACTGGTACCATAACAGATATATAGACCAATGGAACAGAGCAGAGTCCTCAGAAATGATGCTGCATATCTACAACCATCTGATCTTTGACAAACCTGACAAAAAGAAGAAATGGGGGAGTGATTCCTTATTTAATAAATGGTGCTGGGAAAACTGGCTAGCCATATGTAGAAATCTAAAACTGGATCCCTTCCTTACACCTTATACAAAAATTAACTCAAGATGGATTAAAGACTTAAATGTTAGACCTAAAACCATAAAAACCCTAGAAGAAAACTTAGGCAATACCATTCAGGACACAAGCATGGGCAAGGACTTCATGTCTAAAACACCAAAAGCAATGGGAACAAAAGCCAAAATAGACAAATGGGATCTAATTAAACTAAAGAGCTTCTGCACAGCAAAAGAAACTACCAGAAAAAACAAACAACCCCATCAGAAAGTGTGCAAAGGATATGAAGAGACTTCTCAGAAGAAGACATTTATGCAGCCAAAAGACACATGAAAAAATGTTCATCATCACTGGCCATCAGAGAAATGCAAATCAAAACCACAATGAGATGCAATCTCACACTAGTTAGAATGGCGATCATTAAAAAGTCAGGAAACAACAGGTGCTGGAGAGGATGTGGAGAAATAGAAACACTTTTACACTGTTGGTGGGAATGTTAACTATTTCAACCATTGTGGAAATCAGTGTTTTGATTCCTCAGGGATCTAGAACTAGAAATACCATTTGACCCAGCCATCCCATTACTGGGTATATACCCAAAGGATTATAAATCATGCTGCTATAAAGACACATGCACACATATGTTTATTGTGGCACTATTCACAGTAGCAAAGACTTGGAACCAAGCCAAATGTCCAACAATGATAGACTGGATTAAGAAAATGTGGCACGTATACACCATGGAATACTATGCAGCCATTAAAAATGATGAGTTCATGTCCTTTGCAGGGACATGAATGAAGCTGGAAACCATCATTCTCAGCAAACCATCGGAAGGATAAAAAACCAAACACCGCATGTTCTCACTCATAGGTGGGAATTGAACAATGAGAACACATGGACACAGGAAGGGAACATCACACACTGGGACCTGTTGTGGGGTGGGGGGAGGGGGAGGGAAAGCATTAGGAGATATAACTAATGTTAACGAGTTAATGGGTGCAGCACACCAGCATGGCACATGTATACATATGTAACTTACCTGCATGTTGTGCACATGTACCCCAAAAGTTAAAGTGTAATTAAAAAAAAAGAAGAAAAAGAAGAAATAATCACATCAAAATTCAGAAGCAGAGTTGTTGGGGACAAAGAGCTGGCTTTGGATTGTAGAGCTAAGAATTTTAATTACATTTAAAAATCTATATTATACATGTTAAACAGAAAAAAATAGAGACCATAATTTAGATATACCACATGGCTAACTGCTCATAGCCATGTAGCCAAAACTTAAATTATTGTGATTCATGCAAAATGCGACTTCTAATAGTAAATGAAACACAAAAGATAAACCTTACATCTTTGTCAGCATGATTCAATGAAATTGAACCAATGAGCTATAGAGAAATACGCTTAAACATTTCTACTTGCACTAAAAAGAATGATGCTGTATAACAACCAATCACAATAAAGGTCAAAATACTTTCCCCTTTATGCTTTATAAGTGGCATCATAACTGCTGAGTGGGGCGTTTTACAACCATCAGTTTCCCAGTTCTCAGACTCTTCTTTTGCATGTACCATAAACTTTAAAACAGTTCTCTAACTTGCCTTGATTTTATTTTTGACACATTTAAAAAAGATAAGGATGAAACTCTGGCATTTAAAAAAACTGAATAAATTTTCTAATGCTGCTGTGGTAAATTACCACAAATTTAATGGCTTAAAACAGCACTAATTTATTATTCTCTTAGTTCTGGAGATCAGATGTCTGAAACAGGTTTCATTTGGCTCAAATGAAGGTGTCAGTAGGACTGTGTTCCTTCTGAAGGCTCTAGGGGAGAATCCCTTTCTTTGCCTTCTCCAGCTTCTAGAGGATGAATTCTTCTGCAAGGAATGCCTACATTCCTTGACTTGTGGTCCCTTCCTCCCTCCTCGGCAATAAATGGGAGGCTGAACCCTTCTCACATTAAATCAGTCAGACTCTGACTCTCTTTCCAGGACCCCTGTGATAACATTGGATCCACATGAATAATCCAGGATCAGCTCTCTATTTTATAATCAACTAATTAGCAACCTTAGTTCCATATGCAACCTTAATTTTCCTTTGCCATGTAAGGTAACTTTTTTTCCTTTATTTTTAGTGGTACTTTAAGTTCTGGGGTACATGTGCAGAATGTGCAGGTTTGTTACATAGGTATACATGTGCCTTTGTGGTTTGCTACACCCATCAACCTATCATCTACATTAGGTATTTATCTTAATGCTATCCCTCACATAGCCCCCCACCCCCTGAGGCCCCGGTGTGTGATGTACCCCTCATTGTGTCCATGTGTTCTTATTGTTCAACTCCCACCTATGAGTGAGAGCATGTGATGTTTGGTTTTCTGTCCTGTGATAGTTTGCTGAGAATGATGGTTTCCAGCTTCATCCATGTCCCTGCAAAGGACATGAACTCATCCTTTTTTTGGCTGCATAGTATTCCATGGTGTACATGTGCCCCATTTTTTTATCCAGTCTATCATTGATGTACATTTGGGTTGGTTCCAAGTCTTTGCTAGTGTGAACAATGCCACAATAAACATATGGGTGCATGTGTCTTTATAGTAGAATGATTTATAATCCTTTGGGTATATACCCAGTAATGGGATGGCTGGGTCAAATGGTATTTGTAGTTCTAGGTCCTTGAGGAATTGCCACACTGTCTTCCACAATGGTTGAACTAATTTAACTCCCACCGGCAGTGTAAAAGCTTTCCTATTTCTCCACATCCTTTCCAGCATCTGTTGTTTCCTCACTTTTTAATAATTGTGATTCTAACTGGCATGAGATTGTATCTCATTGTGGTTTTGATTTGCATTTGTATAATGACCAGTGATCATGACCTTTTTTGTCATATGTTTGTTGGCTGCATATATGTCTTCTTTTGAGGAATGTCTGTTCATATCCTTTGCCCACTTTTTGATGGGGTTTTTTTTTGTTGTTGTTGTGAATTTAAGTTCTTTGTAGATTCTGGATATTAGCCCTTTGTCAGATGGATAGGTTGCAAAAATTTTCTCCCATTCTGTAGGTGGCCTGTTCACTCTGATGGTAGTTTCTTTTGCTGTGCAGAAGCTCTTTAGTTTAATCAGATCCCGTTTGTCTATTTTGGCTTTTGTTTCCATTGCTTTTGGTGTTTTAGTCATGAAGTCTTTTCGCATGCCTATGTACTGAATGGTATTGGCTAAGATTTCTTCTAGGGTTTTTATGGTTTTAGGTCTTACATTTAAGTCTTTAATCCATCTTGAATTAATTTTTTTCTAAGGTGTAAGGAAGAGATCCAGTTTCAGCTTTCTGCCTATGGCTAGCCAGTTTTCCCAACACCATTTATTAAATAAAGAATCCTTTCCCCATTTCTTGTTTTTGTCAGGTTTGTCAAAGATCAGATGGTTGTAGAAGTGTGGCATTATTTCTGAGGTCTCTGTTCCATTGGTCTATATATCTGTTTTGGTATCAGTACCATGCTGTTTTTGTTACTGTAACCTTGTAGCATAGTTTGAAGTCAGGTAGCATGACGCCTCCAGCTTTGTTCTTTTTGCTTAGGATTGTCTTGGCTATGCAGGCTGTTTTTTGGTTCCATATGAACTTTAAAGTAGTTTTTTCCAATTCTGTGAAGAAAGTCAATGATAGCTTGATGGGTATAACATTGAATCTATAAATTACTTTGGGCATTATGGATATTTATTGATATTGATTCTGCCTATTCATGAGCATGGAATGTTTTTCCATTTGTTTGTGTCCTCTCTTATTTCCTTGAGCAGTGGTTTGTAGTTCTCCTTGAAGAGGTCCTTCACATCCCTTGTAAGTTGGATTCCTAGGTATTTTATTCTCTTTGTAGCAATTGTCAATGGGAGTTCACTCATGATTTGGCTCTCTGATTGTCTGTTATTGTTGTATAGGAATGCTTGTGGTTTTTGCCCATTGATTTTGTATCCTGAGACTTTGCTGAAGTTGCTTATCAGCTTAAGGAGATTTTGGGCTGAGACGTTGGGTTTTCTATATATACAATCATGTCATCTGCAAACAGAGATATTTTGACTGCCTCTTTTCCTAATTGAATACCCTTTCTTCCTTTTTTTTGCCTGATTGCCCTGGCCAGAACTTCCAATAGCATGTTGAATAGGAGTGGTGAGAGAGGGCATCCTTGTCTTGTGCTGGTTACCAAAGGGAATGCTTCTGGGTTTTTACCATTCAGTATGATATAGGCTGTGTGATTGTCATAAATAGCTCTTATTATTTTGAGATATGTTCCATCAATGCCTCGTTTATTTAGAGTTTTTAGCATGAAAGGCTGTTGAATTCTGTCGAAGGCCTTTTCTGCATCTACTGAGAAAATCATGTGGTTTTTGTCATTGGTTCTGTTTATGTGATGGATTATGTTTATTTATTTGCATACATTGTACCAGCCTTGCATCTTGGGGATGAAGCCGACTTGATCATGGTGGATACGCATTTTGATGTGCTGCTGGGTTTGGTTTGCCAGTATTTTATTGAGGATTTTTGCATCGATGTTCATCAGGGATACTGGCCTGAAGTTTTCTTTTTGTTGTGTCTCTGCCAGGTTTTGGCATCAGGATGATGCTGGCCTCTAAAAATGAGTTAGGGAGGATTCCCTCTTTTTCTATTGTTTGGAATAGTTTCAGAAGGAATAGTACCAGCTCCTCTTTGTACCTCTGGTAGAATTTGGCTGTGAGTCTGTCTTGTCCTGGACCTTTTTTGGTTGGTAGGCTATTAATTGCTGCCTCAATTTCAGAACTTGTTATTGATCTATTTAGGGATTCAACTTCTTCCTGGTTTGGACTTGGGAGGGTGTATGTGTCCAGGAATTTATCCATTTCTGCTAGATTTTCTAGTTTATTTGCATAGAGGTGTTTATAGTATTCTCTGATGGTAGTTTGTATTTCCATGGGATTGATGGTGATATCCCCTTTATCACTTTTCATTGCACCTATTTGATTCTTCTCTCTTTTCTTCTTTATTAGTCTGGCTAGGGGTCTATCTATTTTGTGGATCTTTTCAAAAAAGCAGCTCTTGGATTCATTGATTTTTTTTTGAATGGTATTTTCTGTCTCTATCTCCTTCAGTTCCATTCTGATCTTAGTTATTTCTTCTCTACTGCTAGCTTTTGAATTTGTTTGCTCTTGGTTCTCTAGTCCTTTTAATTATGATGTTATGGTGTTGATTTTACATCTTTCTTGCTTTCTCTTGTGGGCATTTAGTGCTATAAATTTCCCTTTAAACACTGCTTTAGCTGTGTCCCAGAGATTCTGGTACGTTGTGTGTTTGTTCTCATTGGTTTCAAAGAACTTATTTATTTCTGCCTTCATTTCATTATTTACTCAGTAGTCATTCAGGAGCCTTTTGTTCAGTTTCCATGTAGTTGAGCGGTTTTGAGTGAGTTTCTTAATCCTGAGTTCTAATTTGATTGCACTGTATTCTGAGAGACTGTTTGTTATGATTTCCATTCTTTTGCATTTGCTTAGGAGTGTTTTACTTTGAATTATGTGGTCAATTTTAGAATAAGTGCAATGTGGTGTTGAGAAGAATTTATATTCTGTTAATTTGGGGTGGAGAGTTCTGTAGATGTCTATTAGGTCTGCTTGGTCCAGAACTGAGTTCAAGTCCTGAATATCCTTGCTAATTTTCTGTCTCATTGATCTGTCTAATATTGACAGTGTGGTGTTAAAGTCTCCCACTATTATTGTTTGGGAGTCTTAGTCTCTTTGTAGGTCTCTACGAACTTGCTTTATGAATCTGGGTGCTGCTGTATTGGGTGCATATATTTAGGATAGTTAGCTTTTCTTGCTGCATTGATCCTTTTACCATTATGTAATGGCCTTCTTTGTCTCTTTGATCTTTTTTGGTTTAAAGTCTGTTTTATCAGAGATTAGGCTTGCAACTCCTGCTTTTTTTTTGCTTTCCATTTTGTTTTTTTGGTAAATATTACTCCATCCCTTTATTTTGAGCCTATGTGTGTCTTTGCACGTGAGATGGATCTTCTGAATATAGCACACTGATGGGTCCTGACTCTTTATTCAATTGCCCATCTGTGTCTTTTAATTGGGGCATTTAGCCCTTTTACAGTTAAGGTTAATATTGTTATGTGTGAATTTGATCCTGCCATTTTGATGCTGGCTGGTCATTTTGCCTGTTAGTTTACATAGTTTCTTCATAGCCTCAATGGTCTTTACCATTTGGTATGATTTTGTCGTGGCTGGTACCAGTTGTTCCTTTCAATGTTTAGTGCCTCCTTCAGGAGCTCTTGTAGAGCAGACCTGGTAACGACAAAATCTCTCAGCATTTCCTTGCTATAAAGGATTTTACTTCTCTTTCACTTATGAAGCTTAGTTTGGCTGGACAAGAAATTCTGTGTTGAAAATTCTTTTCTTTAAGAATGTTGAATATTGGCCCCCACTCTCTTCTGGCTTGTAGGGTTTCTGCTGAGGGATCCACTGTTAATCTGATGGGCTTCCCTTTGTGGGTAACCTGACCTTTCTCTCTGGCTGCCCTTAATATTTTGTCCTTCATTTCAACCTTGGTGAATCTGACAATTATGTGTCTTGGAGTTGCTCTTCTAGAGGAGTATCTTTGTGGTGTTCTCTGTATTTCTGGAATTTGAATGCTGGTCTGTCTTGCTAAGTTGGGGAAATTCCTCTAGATAGTATCCTGAAGAGTTTTTTCCAACTTGATTCCATTCTCTGCATCACTTTCAGGTACACCAATCAAATGTAGATTTGGTCTTTTCACATAGTCCCATATTCTTGGCAGCTTTTTTCATTTCTTTTTACTCTTTTTTCTCTAATCTTGTTTTCTTGCTTTATTTTATTGAGTTTATCTTCAATCTCTGATATCCTTTCTTCCACTTGATTGATTTTGCTATTGATACATGTGTATGCCTCACGGAGTTCTCATGCTGTGTTTTTCAGCTCCATCAGGTCATTTAGTTTCTTCTTTAAACTCGTTATTCTAGTTAGCAATTTGTCTAACCTTTTTTCAAGGTTCTTAGCTTCCTTGCATTGGGTTAGAACATGCTTCTTTAGCTCGGAGGAGTTTGTTATTACCCACCTTCTAAAGCCTACTTCTGTCAATTTGTCAAACTCATTCTCCATCCAGTTTTATTCCCTTGTTGGTAAGGAGTTGTGATCCTTTGGAGGAGAAAAGAGGTTCTGGCTTTTGGAATTTTCAAACTTTTTGCACTGGTTTCTCCCCATATTCATGGACTTATCTACCTTTGGTTTTTGAGGTCGGTGACCTTCAGATGGGGTCTCTGAGTGGACATCCTTTTGTTGATGTTGATACTATTTCTTTCTGTTTGTTTGTTTTCCTTCTAACAGTCAGGCACCTGTGCTGCAGGTCTGCTGGAGTTTGCTGAAGGTCCGCTCCAGACCCTATTTGCCTGGGTATCACTGGTGCAGGCTGCAGACCAGCAAAGATTGCTACCTTTTCCTTCCTCTGGAATCTTTTTCTCGGAGGGGCACCTGCCAGATGCCAGCCAGAGCTCTCCTGTATGAGGTGTCTGTCAGCCCCTACTGGGAGGTGTCTCTAAGTCAGGATATATGGGGGTCAGGGACCCACTTGAGGAGGCAATCTGCCCCTTATCAGAGCTCGAATGCTGTGCTGGTAGATCCGCTGTTCTCTTCAGAGCTGCCAGGTAGGTACATTTAAGTCTGCTGAAGCTGCACCCACAGCCGCCCCTTCCCCCAGGTGCTCTGTACCAGGGAGTTGGGGGTTTTGTCTATAAGTGCCTGACTGGGGCTGCTGCCACTTTTTTCAGAGATGCCCTGCCCAGAGAGGAGGTAGTCTGGCCGCAGTGGCATTGCTGAGCTGGGGTGGGCTCTGCCTAGTTCCAACTTCCCTGCAACTTTGTTTACACTGTGAGGGTGAAACCACCTACTCAAGCCTCAGCAATGGCGGACACCCCTCCCCCCATCAAGCTTGAACATCCCAGGTAGAGCTCAGACTGCTGTGCTGGTGCAAGAATTTCAAGCCAGTGGATCTTAGCTTGCTGGGCTCCATGGGGGTGGGACCTACCAAGTCAGACCACCTGGCTCCCTGGCTTCAGACCCCTTTCCAGAGGAGTGAAGGGTTCTGTCTTGCTGGTGTTCCAGGCACCACTGGGGTATGACAAAAACTTGTGCAGCTAGCTTGGTGTCTGTCCAAATGGCCACCCAGGTTTGTGCTGAAAACCCAGGGGCCCTGGTGGTATAGGCACCGGAAGGAATCTCCCGGTCTGTGGTTTGTGAAGACTGTGGGAAAAGCACATTATCTGCGCCAGCGTGCATGGTACAGTCCCTAATGGCTTCCCTTGGCTGAGAGAGGGAGTTCCCTGGCCCCTTGTGCTTCCTGGGTAAGGCAATGCCCCACCCTGCTTTGGCTCACCCTCCATGGGCTACAGCCACTGTCCAACCAGTCCCAATGAGATGAACTGGGTCCTAGTTGTAAATGCAGAAATCAACCACCTTCTGCATCAATCTCACTGGGAGCTTCAGACGGGAGCTATTCCTATTTGGCCATCTTGCCAGCCAGGTAACATTTTCAAAGGTTACAGGGATTATAATGTGAACATCTTTGCAGGGAGTAGGAGTGGTGGTCATTATTCTGGCTACTATAATTGTTATCAATTTAACTTTTATTGTTAATGCAAACCATTAATTTTACTGAAGGAGACGAGATGGTCCGCAATATGATGAAAATCTTTGTACAGTTGTGTCAGTTATAAGATTAGAGGTATATTAAGTAAGAAACACTAAGAAGGTAGGAGACATGAGTTGGGTTTTGGGTCTGCTTGGTGCTCCTAAGTGACTAAACTGGTCTGCTGGATCCATTGGGCCACTACTCATGCTGGCCAATATATTGCAGACCTGAATGCCATACTAATCAAAGTCCATATTTTTCCTGAATCAATAGTTACAAAATGCCACCTAAAAATCATACAGTAGTTTAAAAAATGGAGGTAGAATTTTCTCTTACCCTGACAAGTCCTTTATTGAAATTAGCACTAAGTCTGTTTTCTCCTTAGATGTAGATAAAATGTGGAATGAAAATGTACAGTGGTAAAATTTCAGTATTTCTTCACTTTGTAATTCAGTGAGAAACTGGAGATGCCAGACTTGGATGTTGTCTCTTCTACCTTTTCTGGCTAATTCACATGATTATTAACAAACTGACAGAGAGGCCAAGGCTTGATCACATCCTGGAAGCATGGTAGCACTACAGTGATATTTCAAAAGGGCATAAGACTTGTACTTACCAGGGCAGAAGAGAATGGGGGTTCAAAAAGTAATGGGGGAAAAAAGAGAACAAGAATATTTTAAAAAGCCAGTAAGAACAAAAATGTAAAAATACAGTCTAATGATATATAACAAAAACAACAAAAGAGGAGAAAAAGTTACACAAGGAAAATAATAGTTACACAGAAAGTACAGAAACTTAATGGAGTTTGAGGAAAAACAGATGTAGGGGAAAAAAGTACAGACACCCAGCATTGGGCAATGCAAGAGAAAGTCCAGTAAAATGGTGAAGTAAATGTGAGCCAGAAACATGACAAAGGTTAAAATAATGTTTGTTTTGCTTAGCCTTAATAATAGGAAAGGGTCTTGCTGCCTTCTTATAGTTTTCCATCCAAAAATAAAAATTTATTGCCAGTTCTACAATGCCTAAGACAGCCATTCACTCCTAAAAATTTCTATTTTTTTTTTTTTTGGAGATGGAGTCTCGCTGTGTCACCCAGGCTGGAATCCAGTGATGTGATCTCGGCTCACTGCAAGCTCTGCCTCCCGGGTTCATGCCATTCTCCTGTCTCAGCCTCCTGATTAGCTGGGATTACAGGCACCCACCACCACACCCAGCTAATTTTTTGTATTTTTAGTAGAGACGGGGTTTCACCATGTTAGCTAGGATGGTCTCAATCTCCTGACCTCGTGATCCACCTGCCTCGGCCTCCTAAAGTGCTGGGATTACAGTTGTGAGCCACTGCTCCCAGCCAAAAATTTCTAGTTTCATATTGTCATTTGAAAGAGTTTTTGGGAGTTTATTACTATATGGTTTTTGAGTGAGTAGAGACAAAATGTGTTCAGACATGTAAAATTATCACATGAGGTAATCTTCCTGCTAAGAGATGAACAAAATATAGATTGGTGATATGCTCTGGCTCTATGTCCCCACCCAAATCTCACCTTGTAGCTCCCATAAGTCCCACATGTTGTGGAAGGGACCTAGTGGGAGATGACTGAATTATGGGGGTGAGTCTTTCCCATGCTGTTCTCGTGATAGTGAATGGGTCTCACGAGATCTGATGGTTTTAAAAATGGGAGTTTCTCTGCACAATTTCTCTCTTTGCCTGCTGCCATCCATGTAAGATGTGACTTGCCCCTCTTTGCCTTCCACCATAATTGTGAGGCCTCCCCAGCCATGTAGAACTGTAAGTCCAATAAACCTCTTTCTTCTGTAAATTGCCTGGTCTCAGGTATGTCTTTACCAGCAGCATGAAAATAGACTAATACAGTTGGCATAGAACTTGGCTAAACACTGAGGCCTGTGTATTTAGGCATAGTTGAGACATGTACTGCTTGCAAGCAGAGATATGGAGAAAATAACATTTCGGGGCCCTTCTAGTCTTTTTTTTTTTTGAGATGGAGTATTGCTCTGTCACCCAGGCTGCAGTGCAGTGGCACAATCTCAGCTAACTGCAACCTCTGCCTCCTGGGTTCAAGCAATTCTCCTGCCTCATCCTCCCTAGTACCTGGAAATATATGCATGCACCACCATGCCCGGCTAATTTTTGTGCTTTTTTTTTTTAGTAGAGATGGGGTTTCACCACGTTGGCCAGGCTGGACTCAAAATCCTGACCTCAGGTGATCCATCCACCTTGGCCTCCCAAAGTGTTGAGATTACAGGTGTGAGCCACAGCCCCCAGCCCCCATCTAGTCTTAAAATGACTGTTAAGATTACAATCTCAGAGACAGTTTGTTATAATTTCTGTTCTTTTACATTTGCTGAGCAGTGCTTTACTTCCAACTACATGGTCCGTTTTGGAATAGGTGTGGTGTGGTGCTGAAAAGAATGTATATTCTGTTGATTTGGGGTGGAGAGTGCTGTAGATGTCTATTAGGTCCACTTGGTGCAGAGCTGAGTTCAAATCCTGGATATCCTTGTTAACTTTCTGTCTCATTGATCTGTCTGATGTTGACAGTGGGATGTGAAAGTCTCCCAGTATTATTGGGTGGGAGTCTAAGTCTCTTTGTACGTCACTAAGGACTTGCTTTATGAATCTGGGTGCTCCTGTATTGGTTGCATATATATTTAGGATAGTTAGCTCTTCTTGTTGAATTGATCCCTTTACCATTATGTAATGGCCTTCTTTGTCTCTTTTGATCTTTGTTGGTTTAAAGTCTATTTTATCCAAGACTAGGATGGCAACCCCTGCTTTTTCTTGTTTCCCATTTGCTTGGTAGATCTTCCTCCATTCCTTTATTTTGAGCCTATGTGTGTCTCTGCACGTGAGATGGGTTTCCTGAATACAGCACACTGATGGGTCTTGACTCTTTATCCAATTTGCCAGTCTGTGTCTTTTAATTGGAGCATTTAGCCCATTTACTTTTAAGGTTAATATTGTTATGTGTGAATTTCATCCTGTCATTATAATGTTAGCCGATTATTTTGCTCGTTTGTTGATGCAGTTTCTTCCTAGCCTTGATGGTCTTTACAATTTGGCATGTTTTTGCAGTGGCTGGTACCAGTTTTTCCTTTCCATGTTTAGTGCTTCCTTCAGGGGCTCTTTTAGGGCAGGCCTGGTGGTGACAAAATCTCTCAGCATTTGCTTGTCTGTAAAGTATTTTATGTGAAGGACCTCTTTAAGGAGAACTACAAACCACTACTCAATGAAATAAAAGAGGATACAAACAAATGGAAGAACATTCCATGCTCATGGGTAGGAAGAATCAATATCATGAAAATGGCCATACTGCCCAAGGTAATTTATAGATTCAATGCCATCCCCATCAAGCTACCAATGACTTTCTTCACAGAACTGGAAAAAAATACTTTAAAGTACATATGGAACCAAAAAAGAGCCCGCATTACCAAGTCAATCCTAAGTCAATCCTAAGCCAAAAGAACAAAGCTGGAGGCATCATGCTACCTGACTTCAAACTATACTACAAGGCTACAGTAACCAAAACAGCATGGTACTGGCACCAAAACAGAGATATAGATCAATGGAACAGAACAGAGCCCTCAGAAATAACGCCACATATCTACAACTATCTGATCTTTGACAAACCTGAGAAAAACAAGCAATGGGGAAAGGATTCCCTATTTAATAAATGGTGCTGGGAAAACTGGCTAGCCATATGTAGAAAGCTGAAACTGGATCCCTTCCTTACACCTTATACAAAAATTAATTCGAGATGGATTAAGGACTTATATGTTAGACCTAAAACCATAAAAACCCTAGAAGAAAACTTAGGCAATACCATTCAGGACATAGGCATGAGCAAGGACTTCATGTCTAAAACACCAAAAGCAATGGGAACAAAAGCCAAAATTGACAAATGGGATCTCATTAAACTAAAGAGCTTCTGCACAGCAAAAGAAACTACCATTAGAGTGAACAGGCAACCTACAGAATGGGAGAAAAATTTTGCAATCTACTCATCTGACAAAGGGCTAATATTCAGAATCTACAATGAACTCAAACAAATTTACAAGAAAAAAACAAACAACCCCATCAAAAAGTGGGTGAAGGATATGAACAGACACTTCTCAAAAGAAGACATTTATGCATCCAAAAGACACATGAAAAAATGCTCATCATCACTGGCCATCAGAGATATGCAAATCAAAACCACAATGAGATACCATCTCACACCACTTAGAATGGCAATCAGTAAAAAGTCAGGAAACAACAGATGCTGGAGAGGATGTGGAGAAATAGGAACACTTTTACACTGTTGGTGGGATTGTAAACTAGTTCAACCATTGTGGAATTCAGTGTGGTGATTCCTCAGGGTTCTAGAACTAGAAATACCATTTGACCCAGCCATCCCATTACTGGGTATATACCCAAAGGATTATAAATCATGCTGCTATAAAGACACATGCACACGTATGTTTATTGCGGCGCTATTCACAATAGCAAAGACTTGGAACCAAGCCAAATGTCCAACAATGATAGACTGGATTAAGAAAATGTGGCACATATACAACATGGAATACTATGCAGCCATAAAACATGATGAGTTCATGTCCTTTGCAGGGACATGAATGAAGCTGGAAACCATCATTCTCAGCAAACCATCGCAAGGACAAAAAACCAAACGCATGTTCTCACTCATAGGTGGGAATTGAACAATGAGAACACATGGACACAGGAAGGAGAACATCACACACTGGGGACTGTTGTGGGTTGGGGATGGGGGGAGGGATAGCATTAGGAGATATACCTAATGCTAAATGATGAGTTAATGGGTGCAGCACACCAACATGGCGCATGTATACCTATGTAACAAACCTGCACGTTGTGCACATGTACCCTAAAACTTAAAGTATAAAAAAAAAATTACAATCTAAAAATGCTCCATTTCCCAGCTGGTGGGCCAACTGGTTTGAAAAGAAAGTTAACTTTTAATTACCTACACAAACTGGGGAAAAGTAGTACAGGTTAGATAAACCAAAATGATGGAAAGTCCAAAAACATCTTAATTTCCTTTGAAGAGGTTTTGTAGCTACATTTAAAGTGGTATTAAGAAAATTCTGAATATATATAACTTATTAGATGAAATGAGCTCATTAGTATCAGTTATCTTATCTAACTTTATTTATTTATTTTAGCAGCTAGTATAGAGATTTGAATATATTCAAGAAGTGTTTGTTAAATTGAAATTGAAAATGCAGTGCCTGACCTGACCATGTGGCTTTCCAATCTTGCATCCTTTCTTTTCCCTTTACTGTTTTCTATGCCAAGTAGGGAATCAATTATGTCACCACTCATGGATAGAACAATTGTGCCTGAAAGTACAATAAGCTTTACAATCAGCATTCGGTCTGAAATATCCACTTAGATTAGTTGATAAAGACTTGTACTAAAAGGGCCGCTCCTCCAGCTTCTACCGAGTGAGCAAAAACAAAGTATTTAGTAAAAACAGAGAAAGTAATTATTAAAAAGCTTAAAGGAATAATTTTATAGTGATTGTTTACTTCAGATATATTTAACCATAAACATATGCTTATGATTTGAAAACTTGCTAATTGAATAAAAATATTTTCAAGAATTGACATGACACTATAATATAAGCAGAAGACTATATTTGAAAATAAACAATAACGAATGTCTTGCAGCAGTTATGTTAGACCAAAAATCTTGGCCAAACAATAGGATTTGGAGTCTACTACTTGATAGTCAAATAATGCGGTAACACTCAGCCAAATAGTTCAGTTAGATTGCCTCAATTGCTCCATCTCTTCAGGCCTCCCTGTATCTAGGCCACAAGAACCAAAGAGATCTTTTTCACATGTCAGATCATGTCTTTGCTCAAAATCTTCCAATGACTTTTTACCTAATTTAAAGTAAAAGCCATAGTACAATGGTTGACAAAGTCATACATAATTTGGTCATTCTGCCTCACTGACCCCATCTTTTACTATTCTCTTTTGGCTCACCTCTGTTCTAGTCACACTGAGGTTTTGTTGTTCTGAAGCATTCCAAGCATGTCCCTGCTTCAGTGCTTTTCTACTTCTCGTTCCAACTTTTTGAAAGGATATGTATATGGCTTTCTTGTACACTTTCTTTAGGAATCTGTTCAAACCTCACTTTCATTAGTCCTCATATTTTCAAGTACCATACACACTCCAGTGCCTAGAATAGTATATGCACATAATACGTAATGTGTATTTGTTGAAAAAATTAATTCAAGACCTTTATATATGAAGTAGAAGTGTAACATTAGTACTTATTAAACAATCTGCTTGCTTCTCACTTACAAAGGACAAAATGAATTAATTAGGATTTGCTACCCATTATGATAACAGCCAAATAAATTTGAGTATCAGAGAAGTTAAAGGTGAAGGTCATTTAGCTGAACAAGAAACCCAAAATCACACCTGTCCCACTCCTAGCTGCTAGACCATGATAACAATTTTTCTTATATTATCGGTGACTTTTGAAAATATAAAGCTTATGCCAAGGAATCTGAAGAGAAGATTGGGTTAGGGCAGAATGGTCCCTAAATGATTGTAGACAGTATAGTGAGAGGAAGAATCTTAGTGAAGCAGGGAAGCAAAAGTCATAACCCAGGACAAACTAGTATGCATAGTTCAGCAGGATGAAGACAGGGGCAAAGGCATAAAAAGGAAGTCTAAATGTATAGCCCAAAGCTAGAAGGGTTGGAAAAGGTCAGTATTCCTAGGGGAAAACCAGGACAGTACTAAGGGTGAAACTGATCCCAAGATATTAGGGTCTGGCTTCTCTCTGCTAATGTGTGTGGCCTGTGGGTGAATTTAAAGGTTTACAGATAGTGTGTAGCAGATATAGAACTATTGAAATCACCTTTGGAATATTCAACCCGCATGCCTTCTGTGAATAGTGATGCGGTTATTTGTCCTTATGTAAACATATTGTTCTTTCACATTGCTCACCCTGGCAATGAGGTTCCTTTGCAACCAGCTCACTTGTGTTTCCTAACATTCAGAATGGTGTTGCATCACAAGAATTGCTTTATCTTGTTTGTTCCTTCTGGTTATCTGGCTTATGTAGGGCTGTATTATGCGACAAGGCACCTTTGCCTTTGTGGGTCCCTTCTTCCATAACATATTGAAATTATATTTTATGACTGTGTTGGTCTAAGGACAAATATGTTAATATGATATATGAAAACATTTTCTTCAGCCTATAAGTTCACTTATTTTTCTTCTGATTTTTAAAAAAATTAAAACATTTTTCTGGTCCCTTAAAAGCATGGTGGGCCCTAAGCATTATGCCTGCTGTGACTAATCTATAAATCAGCCCTGGTTTATAAGCTACTTACTTGCTTTAAAATATAAAATAATCACATGTGACATCTTTAGTTACAGCAAGTGTTCCACTTTGGATCTTCTGATCATAATTGAAACCGGTGTATATAGTACCACTCTATTTAGCTACAATTTTTGTCAGTATAGGGTATCTAAATCTTTTAATTTCTTAGAAAAAGGTGAAATATTAGTGTGTATTGCTGAAACTCATTAGATTGTGAAATCCTCTTTCGGTTCTATTTTTATGGTTCTGTAGTGCCAGCAGCTCTAGTAATTTCACCTAGGATAAGTAAGAAACTAAACCTGAAAGAAACTTTTATTCCTGGAAAAGGTGGAAACTATCAAAATGAAGATTACTTAAGAAAATTTTAGTTTCCTGGAATTGTAACAATGATGATAATTAACCATTAGTATCATCCAACCTCCGTGTGCTAAATTCCTAGTATGTTTCAAGCAATAAGCTAAGTGTTCAACTCGTTTTTTTTCTCCATCAGTCAATCCCAACAGGTAGTTACTATTATTAATCCCAATATATGGATGAGGAAATTAAGATTATAGAGATTAAATAACTTTCTCATGATCTATGAATGGCAAAACTGAATTCATCTAATTTTGTGTGATGTCAGTATCTATAATTTTAATGCCAGTTATCATCTTTCTTATAGTTCCTTGGAGCTACTGAAGAGTTCTTTGAAACTTTGATAATTTTTGGTTGTGGCCATAATAATATAGATGGGAAAAACCCCAACTAGAAAGGACAATTAGTCGAGTAAATGTTTGGGAAAGTTGTGGGGACTTGATAAAAATGCAATCATTTGCTTCTTTCTCTCTTGACTAATTGTGCAGTCTCTGAAAAAGAGGAGAAAAATTCCCCATTTTTCTCATTGCCTAACCTCTTTACCAAACCATCTTTATGCAGAAAATGAACTCATTTTTATGTGTGTGGGTTGTTTTTTTTTTTTTTTTTTTGCTTGTTTTTCTAAGAGATAGAGTCTCATTATCTTGCATAGGCTAGTCTAGAGCTCCCTGGACTCAAATGATCCTTGCGCCTCAGTCTCCCAAGTAGGTGGGATTATAAGCATGTGCCACCACATCTGGCTGAATTCATTTTTAAATTAATTGTTTTAAAAAAGTATAGTAATAAATACTTGCCCTAATACATCATCCTTTTTATTTGAACAGCATGCATTTAGCGAGAGTCAATTATGTGCACAATGCTATGCTAAATACCAAGAGGAATATCTAGGCTGAAATGATGTTACTGTGCTATAGATCCATGCTACGCAATAATAATGCAAGCCACATATATAATTAAAACATTTCTAGTAATCACATAAAAAGATAAAAAACAAATAAAATTAATTTGAATAATGTCTTTAAACTCATTATCATTTTAAGATATAATCAACATTAAAAATTGCTAATGAGATATCTTACAATCTTTTTTGGTACAAAGTCTTCAAATCCTAGTGTATATTTTATATTCATAGCATATCACAACTTGGATGCCTAAATTTCATTAGAAAAACTTAATACAGGCCAGGCACAGTGGCTCATGCCTGTAATCCCAGCACTTTGGGTGGCTGAGACAGGCAGATCGCTGGAGGTCAGGAGTTTGAGACCAGCCTGACTAACATGGTGAAACCCCATCTCTGCTAAAAATACAAAAATTAGCCAGGTGTGGTGGTGGGCACCTGTAATCCCAGCTACTCGGGAGGCGAGGCAGGAGAGTTGCTTGAACCCAGGAGGCAGAGGTTGCAGTGAGCCAAGATCAGCACCATTGCACTCCAGCCTGGGAAACAGGAGTGAAACTCCGTCTCAAAAAAAAAAAAAAAAAGAAAATCTTAATATACATTTTGATTTTATAAAATTAATAGTTGAAAACATAGATTCATGTGCCCAAGTTGTTTCAAACATACTTTTGAAAGTTTTCAAATAATTGAATTGACTCTCAGTTTTATTTTATTTTATTTTATTTTTTATTTTACTTTAAGTTCCAGTGTACATGTTGAGAATATACAGGTTTGTTACTTAGGTAAACAAGTGCCATGGTGGTTTGCTGCACCTATCAACCTGTTACCCAGGTATTAAGCACCACATGCATTAACTATTCATCCTGATGCTCTCCCTCCCCTTGTGTCCCCCAACAGGCCCTGGTATGTGTTGTTCCCTTCCCTTAGTCCATGTGTTCTCATTGTTCAGCTCACACTTATGAGTGAGAACATGTGGTGTTTAGCTTTCTCTTCCTGTATTAGTTTGCTGAGGATGATGGCCTCCAGCTTCATCCACATCCCTGCAAAGGATATGATCTCATTTCTTTTTATGCTTGCATAGTATTTCATGGTGTATATGTACCACATTTTCTTTATCCAGTCTATCATTGATGGGCATTTGGGTTGGTTCTATGTCTTTGCTATTGTGAATAGCAATGCAGTAAACATGTGTGTGCATGTGTCTTTGTAATAGAATAACATATTCCTATGGGTATACGCCCAGTAATAGGATTGCTGGGTCAAATGGTATTTCTTGTTCTACATCCTTGAAGAATCACCACACTGTCATCCACAATGGTTGAACTAATTTACATTCCCACCAACAATGTAAAAGCATTCCTATTTCTCCACAACCTCACCAGCATCTGTTGTTTCTTGACTTTTAAATAATTGCCATTCCAACTGGCATGAGATGGTATCTTGTTGCGGTTTTGATTTGCATTTCTCTAATGATTGTGATAATGAGCTTTTTTTCATGTGTTTTGGCCGATAAATATCTTCTTTTGTGAAGTATCTGTTCATGTCCTTTGACTACTTTTTGATGAGGTTGTTTTTTATTTGTAAATTTGTTTAAGTTTCTTGTAAATTCTAAATACTAGACCTTTGTCAGATAGATAGATTGCAAAATTTTTCTCCCATTCTGTATGTTGCCTTTTCACTCTGATGATAGTTTCTTTTGTTGTGCAGAAGCTCTTTAGTTTAATTAGGTCTCATTTGTCAATTTTGGCTTTTGTTGCAAATGCTTTTGGTGATTTCATCATAAAATCTTTGCACATTCCTATGTCCTGAATAGTATTGCCTAGATTTTCTTCTAGCGTTTTTATGGTTTTGGGTTTTGTGTTTAAGTCTTTAATCCATCTTGAGTTAATTTTTGTATAAAGTGTAAGAAAGGGGTCCAGTTTCAGTTTTCTGCATATGGCTAGTCAGTTTTCCCAGCACCATGTATTAAATAGGGAATCCTTTCCCCATTGCTTGTTTTTGTCAGATTTGTTGAATATCATATGGTTTCAGATGTATAGTCTTATTTCTGAGGTCTCTATTCTTTCCATTGGTCCTTATGTCTGTTTTGATACCAGTACCATACTGCTTTGGTTATTTTAGCTTTGTAGCATAGTTTGAAGTCAGGTAGTGTGATGCCTCCAGCTTTGTTCTTTTTGCTTAGGATTGTCTTGGCTATATGGGCTCTTTTTGGTTCAATATGAATTTTACAGTAGTTTTTTCTAATTATGTGAAGAATGTCAATAGTAGTTTGATGGGAATAGCATTGAATCTATATATTACTTTGGGCAGGGTGGCCATTTTCACAATATTGATTCGTCTCAGCCATGAACATGGAATGTTTTTCCATTTGTTTGTGTCCTCTCTTATTTCCTTGAGCAGTGGTTTGTAGTTCTCCTTGAAGAGGTCTTTCATGTCCCTTGTTAGCTGTATTCCTAGGCATATTATTCTCTTTGCAGCAATTGTGAATGGAAGCTCATTTATGATTTGGCTCTCTGCTTGTCTGTTGTTGGTGTACAGGAATGCTTGTGATCTTTGCACATTGATTTTGTATCCTGAGACTTTGCTGAAGTTGCTTATCAGCTTAAGGAGCTTTTGGGTTGAGAAGATGGAGTTTTCTAAACATAAGATCATGTCATCTGCAAACAGAGACAATATGACTTCTTCTCTTCCTATTTGAATATGCTTTATTTCTTTCTCTTGTCTGATTGCCCTGGCCAGAACTTCCAATACTCTGTTCAATAGGAGTGGTGAGACAGAGGGCATCGTTTTCTTGTGCCAGTTTTCAAAGGGAATGCTTCCAGCTGTTGAACCATTCAGTGTGATATTGTCTGTGGGTTTGTCATAAATAACTCTTATTATTTTGAGATATGTTCCATTAATACCTAGTTTATTGAGAGTTTTTAACATGACGGGATATTGAATTTATTGCAGGTCTTTTCTGCATCTATTGAGATAATCATGTGGTTTTCATCATTGGTTTTATTTATGTGATGGATTAAATTTATTTTTTTGTGTATATTGAACCAGCCTTGCATCCCAGGGATGAAGCTGACTTGATTGTGGCAGATAAGCTTTTTGATGTGCTGCTGGGTTTGCTTTGCAAGTATTTTATTGAGGATTTTTGCACTGATGTTCATCAGGGATATTGGCCCGAAGTTTTCTTTTTCTGTTGTGTCTCTGCCCGGTTTTGGTATCAGGATGATGCTGGCCTCATAAAATGAGTTAGGGAGGAGGCCCTCCTTTTCAATTGTTTGGCATAGTTGCAGAAGGAATGGTACCAACTCCTCTTTGCACCTCTGGTAGAATTTGGCTGTGAATCCATCTGGTCCTGGGCCTTTTTTGTTGGTAGCCTATTTATTACTGCCTCAATTTCAGAATTTTTTATTCGTCTATTCAAGGATTCAATTTTTTCCTGCTTTAGACTTGGGAGGGTGTTTGTTTCCAGGAATTTATCCATTTCTTCTAGATTTTCTAATTTATTTGCATAGAAGTGTTTATAGTATTCTCTGATGATAGATTGTATTTCTGTGGTATCAGTGGTGATATTTTTTATTGTGTTTATTTGATTCTTCTCTCTTCTTTATAAGTCCTGCAAGTGGTCTATTTTATATATATATATATATATATATATATATATATATAAAATTATTATTATTTTTTCCAAAAAACCAGCTCCTGGATGCATTGATTTTTTGAAGGGTTTTTAGTGTTTCTATCACCTTCAGTTCCACTCTGATCTTAGTTGTTTCTTGTCATCTGCTAGCTTTTGAATTTGTTTGCTCTTGCTTCTCTGGTTCTTTTAGTTGTGATGTTAGGGTGTTGATTTGATATCTTTCTAGCTTTCTGATATGTGCATTTAGTGCTACAAATTTCCCTCTTAACAACGCTTTAGCTGCATCCCAGAGATTCTGGTATATTGTCTCTTTGTTCTCATTGGTTTCAAACAACTTCTGGATTTCTGCCTTAATTTCATTATTTATCCAGGAGTCATTCAGGATTAGGTTGTTCAATTTCCACGTAGTTGTGTGGTTTTGAGTGAGTTTCTTAATCTTGAGTTCCAATTTGATTGCACTGTGGTCTGAGAGACTTCTTTTTTTTTTTTAAATAATATCAGTTCTTTTGCATTTGCTGAGGAGTGTTTTACCTCCAATTACGTGATCGACTTTAGAGTAAGTGCCATGTATATTCTGAAGAATGCATATTCTGTTGTTTTGGGGTGAAGAGTTCTGTAGATCTCTATTAGATCCACTTGATTCAGAGCTGAGTTCAAGTCCTGAATGTCCTTGTTAATTTTCTGTCTTGTTGATCTGTCTAATATTGACACTGGGGTGTTAAAGTCTCCCAGTAATATTGCACGGGAGTCTAAGTCTCTTTGTAGGTCCCTAACAACCTGTTTTATGAATCTGGGTGCTCCTATATTGGGTATATATATATTTAGGACAGTTAACTCTTTTCGTTGAATTGATCCCTTTACCATTATATAATACCATTTTTAAAAAAATCTTTTTTGATCTTTTTTGGTTTAAAGTCTGTTTTGTCAGAAACTAGAATTGTAACTCCTGTTTTTTGTACTTTCCATTTGATTGGTAAATATGCCTTCATCCCTTTATTTTAAGCCTATGTGTGTCTTTGCATGTGAGATGGGTCACTTGAATACAGCACACTCATGGGTCTTGACTCTACCTCATTTGCCAGTCTGTGTGTTTTAACTGGGGCATTTGGCACATTTAAATTTAAAGTTAATATTGTTACTTGTGAATTTGATCCTGTCATCATGATGCTAGCTTTTTATTTTGCACATGAGTTGATGCAGCTTTTTCATACTGTCATTGGTTTTTGTATTTTGGTGTATTTTTGCAGTGGCTGGTACCAGTTGTTCCTTTCCATGTTTAGTGTTTCCTTCAGGAGCTCTTGCAAGGCGGGCCTGGTCATGATGAATTCCCTCAGCATTTGCTTATCAGAAAATACTTTTATTTCTTCTTCACTTATGAAGTTTAGTTTGGCCGGATATGAAATTCAGATTGAAAATGTTTTTAAGAATGTTGAATATTGGCTCCTACTCTCTTCTGGCTTGTATGGTTTCTGCTGAGAGATCCACTTTTAGTCTTATGGGCTTCCCTTTGTAGGTGGTCTTTCTCTCTGGTCTTACATTTTTTTCTTTCATTTTGACCTTGGAGAATCTGATGATTATTTGTCTTGGGATTGATCTTCTTGTGGAGTATCTTAGTGGGGGTTCTCTGTATTTCCTGAATTTGAATGTTAGCCTGTCTTGCTAGCTTGGGGAGGTTCTCCTGGATGGTATCCTAGAGTGTGTTTTCAAACTTGTTTCCATTCTCCCTGTCTCTTTCAGGTACTCCAATCTGTTGTAGGTTCAGTCTTTTTACATACTCCCATAGTTCTCGGAGGTTTTGTTTGTTCCTTTTCATTCTTTTTCTTTAATCTTGTCTGCCTGCCTTATTTCAGCAGATAGTCTTCAATCTCTGATATTCTTTCTTCTGCTTGATCAATTCAGCTATTGATATCTGTGTATGCTTCACGAAGTTCTTGTGCTGTGTTTTTCAGCTCCATCAGGTCATTTATGTTCCTCTAAGCTGGTTATTCTAGTTAGCAGCTCTTGTAATGTTTTATCATGGTTCTTAGCTTCTTTGCATTGGGTTAGAACATGCTCCTTTATCTCAGTGAAGTTTGTTATTACCTACCTTCTGAAGCCTACTTCTGTCAATTCATCTAGTTTGTCTAGTCTTGATCTTTGAGGCTGCTGGCCCCTTGGATCACGTTTTGTGGGGACATTTTTTGTTGAAGCTGTTGTTGTTGCTTTCTGTTTTTCTTTCAATAGTCAGGTCCTTCTTCTGTAGGGCTGCTGCAGTTTGCTGGGGTTTCACTTCAGGCCCTATTCATCTGCTTTGCTCCCATGCCTGGGGATGTCACCTGGGGAGGCTGGAGAACAGCAAGGATGGGTGCCTGCTCCTTCCTTGGGGATTTCTGATCTCAAGGGGCACTGACCTGATGCCAGTAAGAACATTCATGTATAGCGTGTCTGGCCACCCCTGTTGGGGGGTCTCACCCAGTTGGGGGGCACGGAACCAGGACCCATTTAATGAAGCACTTTGGCTGTCCCTTGTTGGAGAGGGTGTGCTGTGCTAGGTGGATACCCACACGTCTGGGCTGGCCGGATTCCTCAGAACTAGCAGGAGGAAAGATTAAATCTGCTGGTCTGCAGAGACTATAGTCACTCCTCCCACTAGGGGCTCAGGCCCATGGTGATCAGAGTTCTGTCCCTGAGACCCTGGCTGGAAGTTATTAGGGTTCCTGCAGAGAGGCCCCACCCAGTGAGGAGGAATGGGTCTGGGTCCGGCCTGAAGAGGCAATCTGGCCATGGCAGTGTGCTGCGCTGTGGGGAATACCTCTTGGAACCAAGCCATCCAGCCTCCCTGGCTCCAGTAAGGGAAAAGTGAATCCTGGAGCTATAGTGATGGCTGCTGCCCTTCCCTCCCAGGAGCTTAGCTAGCAGCTGCAATGTTGGCTGCTGCCCCTTCCTCAGGGAACTCAGACAGCTTAGACAGCAGGCAGCCGCAGCAGTGGTAATGGCCGCCCCCTCCCCCACCTTACCCTGCCCCAGGGAACTCCGCAGGCTTAGGCAGATTCCAGCTGAGTGGCTGTCGAGAATCTGTGCAGCTCTGTGATTGGGACCCAAGGCCCCAGTGGCATGGACTCACGAGTGAGATCTTCCAATCCGTGGGTTGCCCAGTACCATGGAAAAAGCACAGTTTCCCAGGCTGGGTAGCACGCTCACTCACTGCCTCCCTTGGCTGGGAGTGGGGGACTTCCCTACCCTGTGTGGCTCTCAGGTGGGCTGCCGCACCACCCTGCTCTTCCTTCCTCTCTGTGGGTCACACCAGCTGCCTAGTCAGTCCTAATGACAGAACCTGGATACCTCGGTTGCCAGTGCAGGATTCACATGCTGTTTTGGTTCTTTTTGGTGGGAGCCTCAGATCACTGCTGCTTTTGGTTGGCCCTATCAATTTTTAAATTTAATTTAAATTAATGAAAACTAAATGAAATTAAAAATTTACTTTCTCAGTTGAACTAGCCACATTTCAAGTACTCAACAGTAATTTGTGACTAGTAGCTATCTTATTACACAGTGTACATCTTAGAAATTCTATATGGCTTATATACCTTCAGTGAATCTCATCTACCAGGATCAGCCTTGGTGAGTAGAAGCTCGTGTTGCTTTCACTATGGTGACTTTGTTCATGAACCCACTGGGAAATAACATGGATAGCTGGAGAAAGAGGCTGACTGGTATGTACAGAATGGGTCATTCTACCCATTTGATCATTACAATCATCCGCTGCTGATGTAATCATTTGGTGAGCATTCACATGAAACACAAATATTTCCATGTTTTTTGTCCATTCAGAGAGATCCATCCACATACTTCTTTCTAAAATTTATTTGTCATAATCCTCAAGTCATTTTCCTTCCAAATCCCTCATCATCCAGCCAAACCATTGAATTGGTATATAATCACGTCTGACCATTTCTCCTTCCAAGTAAAGTAAACAACCAGATACATTGCTCAAAGTTCTGACTGGGAAGATTTTCTTTCTCTGCTTTTTTTTTTTTTTTTTTTTTTGAGATGGAGTTTTCCTCTTGTTGCCCAGGCTGGAGTGCAATGGTGCGATCTCGGCTCACCGCAACCTCTGCCTTCCGGGTTCAAGCGATTCTCCTGCCTCAGCCTCCTGAGTAGCTGGGACTACAGGCATGGACCACCATGCCTGGCTAATTTTGTATTTTTTTTAGTAGAGATGGGGTTTCTCAATGTTGGTCAGGCTGGTCTCAAACTCCCAATTTCAGATGATACCCCGCCTCAGTCTCCCAAAGTTCTGGGATTACAGGTGTGAGCCACCATGTCTGGCCAAGATTTTCTTTTACCACTGTCCATCAGGGATATTTCAGAGAGGGGCCATAGTGCTGCAGCTCCATTTTCCAGTGGTACCTGTGTATCATACAGAACCATCTATAAACCTGGCCTGAGTCTTTTCTTCTTCTGTCAACTAATATTAGGAAACACTGTATGAGGACATAGGTGCAGGCTGGGAGAAAAAAAGAAGTAGGGACTGTGGGTATTTGGGACACTTCTTCATGTCACTTACTAATGCCTGACTAGGCCTAATCATGTATATACCAATTCTATTTCCATTTGATGATGGACTGTTGCTGTGCATGTCCAAATTTATGGCTTGGTCATCAGATAACACCTAGTTTATGAAGGGCAGCTCAGGTTGCATGGTAACTTGGTGATCTATGGTTAAGGGTTCAGTCTTTACTAGGGCCCAGTATGAGGGCCAAGAACTCTTTCTCAAAAGAGAGTAGTTATCTGGATATGACTGGGATTTTTCCAAATTCCAGAAGAACTGCCCTGGGATTCAAATATAGTAATCTACCAAAGGCTCCAAACTGAATTCATATTTGTCACTGAGACTTCAGGTACCATAGGACTTGCTGAATATGCCCAAGTGGCAGAGCACCTTGCACAGCAGCCTGGATCTGTTGAAGAGACTTCTCTAATTCTGGGACCCCCTCAAAACTTGGAGCTTTTTGGGTCACTTGGTAAATGGGCTAAAGTAACATACCTAATAAGGTATGTGTTGCCTCCAAAATCCAAAGAGGCCCATTATGCTTTGTGCCTTGTACTGTATTAGTCTGTTATCATTCTGCAAATTTCTGCAGCCAGCTTGAATTTCTTCCCAGAACATGGGTTTTCCTTTTCTGCATTGTCAAGCTGCAAATTTTCCAAACCTTTATGTTCTATTACTTTTTGAATGCTTTGCTGCTTAAACATTTTTTTTGCCAGATACCCTAAATCATCTCTCTCAAGTTCAAAGTTGCACACGTCTCTAGGGCAGGGGCAAAATGCCACTAGTCTCTTTGGTAAGGCATAGCAAGAATCACCTTTATTCCACTTCCCAACAAGTTCCTCATCTCTGTCTGAGACCACCTTAGCCTGGACTTTATTGCCCATGTCACTGTCAGCATTTTGGTCAAAACCATTAAACAAGTCTCTAGGAAGTTTGGAACTTTCCTACATCTTCCTGTTTTCTTCTGAGCCCTCCAAATGGTTGCAACCTCTTCCTGTTACCCAGTTCTAAAATCACTGCCACATTTTTGGGTATATTTATAGCAGCACCCCATTGTCTGTGGTACCAATTTAGGAGGAACCAGATGCAAGAACTTATCCTTCACTTTAGAAGAAATATCTCAATATGTGCCGCACCACTGGATCCCTAGAAATTTTACTGAGGTAGAAGTTTCCTAAATTTTAGTCATTTTTTTTCCCACCTCTGACACACAAAGGATTTACCAATAAGTCTGGAGCAGCTGCTACTTCTTACTCAGTAGGTCCCATCAGCATAATGTCATCAGTATAATGGACCACTGTGATATCTTGTGGAAGGGAAAGGTGTTCAATCCCTGCAAATGAAATTATGACATAGGACTGGAGAGTTAATATACCCTTGAGGTATGTCAGTAAAGGTGTATTTCTGGCCTTGCCAAGTGAAAGAAAAGTTCTTCACCAATAGGCACTGACAAAAACTTATTTGCCAGACCAATATCTACATACAAATACCAAGCAGAAGTGTTAATTTGCCCAAGCAATGTGTCCACATCTGGTACAGCAGCTGCAATTGGAGTTATCCCCTGGTTAAGCTTACCATAATCCACTGTCATTCTTAAAGATCCATCCGGTTTCTGCACCGGCCAAATAGGTAAGCTGAATGGAGATGTGGTGGAAATTATCATGCCTGCATCCTTCAGATCTTTGATGGTGGCACTAATCTCTGCAATCCCTTCAGGAATGCAGTATTGCTTTTCCATTTTTTATTTTATTTTAAATTTTAATTTTTTGTGTGTGTGTACATAATAGTAGTATTGTTTTTGATTTACTCTTTTCCCAGATAGAGACAGTTCTAATGGCTTCCACTGGCCTTTCCCACCATAATAGCTTACACTCCACATCAGTGGGTGGACATGATGTGGGGATTCTGCCAGCTGCTAAGTATATCTATTCTAATTTTGCATTCTGAAACTTGAGAAATAACCAGAAGATGGATTCAGGGACCCACTGGGCCCACTGTGAGACAGACCTAAGCTAAAACTCCTGCATCCATTCTTGCATTACTATAAAGACATACCTGAGACTGGGTAATTTATAAGAAAAGAGGTTTAATTGGCTTATGGTTCTGTAGTCTGTACAGAAAGCATGGTGGCCTCTGCTTCTGGGGAGGATTGAGGGAACTTTTACTCACAGCAGTAGGCAAAGCAGGAGCAGGAGTCTCATATGATGGGAGCAGGAGCCACAGAGCGAGGGGGGAGGTGCTACACACTTTTAAATGACCACATCACAAGAGAACTCACTATCACGAGGACAGAATTACAGGGATGGTAAGACAGGAATAATACAGGGATACAGGGTGGTGGCAGAATAGAAAATTTAGTTTCCTTTTGCTAGTCATGTGAAACTCCAGGCATTAGTCCACATGACTAGCAAAAGGAAACTGTTGAAATCACTGCAGAAGCTAAGGCCTGATCAGTTCCTGAAAAACCAGTGTGTGTGAAAAACCAGGCTGGCTAAGACTGACTGGACACAACATGGTGCTGGATTTGACCTAGGTTTCTCCGAGGACCTCATTATATGCTTATGAACATCCTAAATCACACATCCCATCAATGCCATAACAGCTCTGAGAACACTCAAATTTGTTATAAAAATGAGTGGCACCACAGTTCTGAGAAATCTCTATCTTTTTCCAGGAATTTCCATGAATATTTCACCCCTTGGATCCATAAAGATAGAAACCCCAAATCCCATTGCCCGACTCTGTCTTCAGTACATCTGCACTCCCTTGAGTGTACACTTTTCTCTTGCAATAAATCTCTGTACTTTCGCTATTTTCTGACTCATCCTTGAATTCATTCTCATGACAGTGTCAAGAGCCTGGACACCAGCTGGGGTTGAGTGAAGTCTCATGGGTGTTTGAGGACCTCCTCCAGCCCACTGATAGCAATGGTACTAAACCACTCATTAGAATCCCCCAACCTCCCGCCAGGCCCCACCTGTAATACTGGGGATTAAAATCCAACATGAGATTTGGGCAGGACATCCAAGCCATATCAAATCCATTGATAATCTGATCTCTATAAGTGTTTACTCTTATTCATGGACCACAGAGACATTATGGGTCTCCTGGAATTAGTGTCAGTTTCCAATGGTCCCAAATATCTGTTATTTTCTTTCCCCCAATGTACAGTTACCTTGGTAAAAGGTTATAGGTCTCTTTGAGGAAAACTGAAAGAAGAATTAATAGTACAGGTGCTTCTTAGCTTATGATGGGGCTGCGTGCCAACAAACCCATTGTAAGTTGAAAGCACCATGAATGAAAAGGACATTTTTAACTTACGATATTTCAATTTATGATGTGTATTGTTTTGCTTCATATCATAATGTCAAAAAATTGTAAGTTGAACCATCCTAAGTCAGGGACTGTCTGTATACATTTTCTGTAGTGTATTGGGGTCCTCACTCAAGGGGAACTGGCCTCCCTTCATTTAAGGGATTCAGGATCTGTAAACTGACTCAAGTCTGGGAATTGATTGAGGGGCCATAACTCTGTTCTTATGATTTGGCTTAGAATCTTATTCATTTGACTTAGATCTTTTCTGTTTACACAGATCAGGTAAGAATTAAGTAGGCTTCCTATCTATAACTTCTTGAAAAACATAATCAACTAACCAACAACATAGGTATGCTCCAGTCAGACTGTTCCGATTGGAGACTATGCTTTGGTTCTCCTGTTCATCATGGTAACCATGGCCATCTTGCCTTTGAGGTTGAGTACTGCTCCTTGGCCTCTACTGTTATAGAATTTAATTACTACCATTGCAGTTAGGTTTCCCAGTTTAGTGACTACAGTTCCCACTGTGTGGTCTGGCCTACAGAGAAGAGCAATCACAGTACTCATCAAGGATGCCAGGGCAAATTTATTTCTATAATGTTGGTGAAAGATATGTCTTCTGGACCCAGTATGGGTGAGTAGATCTTAAATGACAAAAACACTCTTACATTCCAGTTCCCCTAAGCCTTTTTATTCCTTCCTCTACATTAAACCAAGGCATGCCTGGCATTTTCGCTTCACTCACTGTGGGCTACCTTTTGGTCCATGTTTCAGTCAACCAACCAAATAAATTATTAGCGCCTTTTAAAACTCCTACTTCAATATAGCCTGCATTTTGCAGTACTTTCAGCTATAATCCACTGTTATTATACTGAAGCCCTGTTTGTGTGGCTGTCAAGTGTGAAGAAAAGAAAGGGTTCTACAATATTATGATTAAATATAACTTTTTTAGTACGTCTCTGTCCCTGGGCTGTGACCCTCACAAATATTTCATAGCTTTTGTCCCACCTTAGGTGAAATAGCAAGGTTGGAGGGGGCTGTAGTGTGGGAAATTTTCTCCCCAGGTAGGGTGAGGCTCTGTTAAAGGCTTTTAAATTCTTTCCCACTGGAGAGTAGGCCTTCTTTGTTATAAAGAACATTCTGAGGATATTTCACAAAGGTTACTTGTCTCCTCCTGCTGCCAGAACCATGAGATTTTTCTTGATTTTTCACTGTGAGAACTGGGTGGGAGTCTAAAAAGTAAAACCTATGACTGTGGGAGATTTCCTGAAACTGTGGCCTTCAGGAGCTTCTCACTCTCACGCTAGTCCACATTCAGCCTCCAGCAGTATGTCAAAATGACCATTTAAATATTTCTACCAGTTTATGGCTCTAGTGGCTTCTGTCCCAGTTAAGCCATAGATTGTGACTCTGGATTTTTCTGCCTCTCCAGATCTCAGGGTGGCAGTTTCTGCAACCTCAGTTCTCTAGGACTTCTAAGACAAGTTATTGATTTTCAGTTTGCTCAGCTTTTCCCTTGTTGTAAGGATGAAGGTGACAGCTTTTAAGCTCTTTACACACTGGAGCTAAAAGCACAAATCTTCTCACCAAAAGCATACCAAAGGTAAAATTCTAAAAGATGGATAATATAAAATAAAGATATAGAGAGGTGAGAATTCTCATACAGTGAGTCCTCACTTAACATCGTTGATAAGATCTTGGAAACAGCAACTGTAAGCAAAATGATGTAATGAAAAACATTTTTTCCTCATCAATGTTACAACAAAATGATGTTGAATGAAATGACATTATTCAAGGACCTGCTGAACAATGTTTTGCTTAAAGTTGTAGTTTCCAAGAACCTATCAACAACATTAAGTATTTACTGAACAGTGCTATAGAGAGTATAAACAGGTACAGTAATTTTATAGACACCCATCAGTCTTATTTATCTATTTAGGCTCTTTGAATCAGCAATTCCACTCATGGGTATATAACTGTACAAAAAGGATATTTATGAGAATGTTTATTTTGATGTGGTTTATAGCAGCTGAAAGTTATCAACATAGGTACCCATCACTGGAGGAATGGATAAGTAAAATATGGTGGAGGCAAACAATAGAATACTGTACAATAGTTAGAATCACCATGGATTGGATATTAAAAAAACAGTGCTAAAAAAGTTTGAAAGAGAATTGTATCTATACAAACAATGCTAAATAAAAGCATATATGAATATTTAAGGACACATTTCAAATATATTAGAGTTGAGTTCCATGAATGGAACAAAAATGGGGATGGAGCACAAGGGGAAAAATAAAACAAACAGGAGAATAGCTGTGCATGGCTGATAGGATAATATCCTATGAACCCAAGAGGATGATTAACTCAACTCTTTGCAACAAAGTTCCAAAACACCAACCAGCCAACCAACCAATCAACCACCAAAAAAACAAAAGTAAATAAGCACAAAATGTATGAAAGCAAAGTCTAAAATAAATTTGGTGGTATGAAGGTGGGCTCTCTATATTTCTAGAAATCAGAAAAGCATAACATTAACATACTTATGGAGCTTGAATTTGCCTATATATTAGCCAAGAATTTGTATGGCTTGTTTTGCACTGTATGATATAGTTGGCAGCTTTAAAACTGTTTAAAAGTGACAAAGAAAACAACTCTTTCTGGGACTGGATTTTACTTAGTCATTTTTTACATTTATTTAGCATATATGTAATAGGGATAAGCTGGACAGTCCTAAATTGGTTCACTTACCGCCACTTTGGCCAAGGGTAATATTTCCCATCATGTCACCATTATGTTTCATGGTGGGCAAGCCTATCATCCTCCATATGAAGTGTTTACATGTATCCTGTTGGACTGCAGTTATTCAAAGGAGAGCACCACTACATAAATTAGACAAGGTAATAGAATTAGAACTCTCTGAATCTAGGTCTTTGACTCCAACACCCATTATTTTTCCTTTTGTCCTGCTGCCTCTGTTTAGTTATTTTAAAATATTAATTTTTCTCTGATTATAAAAGTAGAATGTGTTAAAAAACATAAATATGAAAACAGAAATCACCAACATTCCCACATTCTTTAGGCCCAATATGTTAGCCACTAGCCATGAGTGGCTATTGAGCACTTAGAAAGTGGCTAATCTGAGATGAGATATGCTGTAATTATAAAATACACACCAAATTTTAAAGACTTAGTTTGAAAAAAATCTTATTAGTAATTTTTATATTAATTACATGTGAAAATGATATTTTAAACATACTGAGTTAAATAAATTATATTATTAAAATAATGTTACCTGTTTTTTACTTTTTTAATGTGGATATTAGAAAATTAAAAATTACATATGTAGCTTACACCATATTTCTTTTTTTTTGAGATGCAGTCTCACTCTGTCACCAGGCTGGAGTGCAGCAGTGTGATCTCGCCTCACTGCAACCTCTGCCTCCTGGGTTCAAGCAATTCTTCTGCCTCAGCCTCCCGAGTAGCTGGGACTACAGGCGCACACCACCACACCCAGCTAATTTTTGTAATTTTAGTAGAGACAGGGTTTCACCATGTTGGGCAGGATGGTCTTGATCTCCTGACCTCGTGATCCGCCTGCCTCGGCCTCCCAAAGTGTGAGCCACCGTGCCCGGCTGCTTGCACCATATTTCTACTGGACAACACCGATATATAGGATATATGCTGAACCTTTTTCCTATGCATTTACATAAATCAAAATTTGTGACTAAATCATCCTTACTGTGTTATAGCCTGTTTTTTCATTTAACATACTGTAAAGAACATTTTCTAATGCTGTTCAATTTTTTTTTTTTTTTTTTTTTTGAGACAGGGTCTCACTGTTGCCCAGGCTGGAGTGCTGTGGCATGATCGTAGCTTACTGTAACCTCAAACTCCTGGCCTCAAGTGATCCTCCCATCTTAGCCTCCCAAAGCACTAAGATTTACATATTTTATGACATCATTTTGAAGTACTAAGTCATGTTCTATCCTATTGGATGTGGCATATTTGTTTAACAAATTTCTTATATTGGGACGTCAAGGTTATTTCCAGTAGTAACTCCACAATAAATACTATTGTATGTAATTCTTTCTCTGTATCTCAGTTCACTTATTAGGAAAAATCCCTAGAAGTGGAACTACCATAAAAGTTTTAAACATGTTTAAAGCTTTTGTTAATTTTTCTAAATTGCACTACAGAAAAGCTGTGCCATTTTATACTCCCAAAATCAGTGTTTAAGAGTGAAGGGCAAGTGTATGCCATGTATTATCCTTGTTGGCTTTGATTTCTATTTGACTGCCTTTATCAATATTCCTATTTATCTGGGACACTTGGAATTGAAATTGTTCTTTTAAGGTAGGAATATAGGAAGAAGGACAATATTTCCAAAACAAAGTCCTAGTGACAAGAGGAATTTAAAAAAATAGTGTGTTCGTGTGCGTGTGGTTTTAACCCAATTAAACCTACACATGTGGGCCAACTTATAATAAACTCAACTTGTTTGGGGGTTCTTAATTATTTTGTTGTGAGTAGGTATTATGAGCAAAAACTGTTTTTAAATATATATTTTGGGGGGCCGGGTGTGGTAGCTCATGCTTGTAATCCCAGCACTTTGGGAGGCTGAGACCGGCAGATCACTTAAGGTCAGGAGTTCAAGAAGAGTCTGGCTAACATGGTGAAATGTCTCCTCTACTAAAAATACAAAAAAATATTAGCTGGGCATAGTGGCACACACCTGTAATTCCAGCTATGTGGGAGGCGGAGGCAGGATAATTGCTTGAACCCTGGAGGCAGGGGTTGCAATGAGCCGAGATTGCACCACTGCACTCCAGCCTGGGCGATGGAGTATGACTCTGTCTCAAAAACAAAACAAACAAAACAACAACAACAAAAAACAAAAACATTTTGGCCACAATGAAAATTTGCAGTAGTAAACTTTAAGGGGAAGTTGAAGATGACACATGAGGGAAATGTTTATTTCTTCAAATTCAGCCACTGGCTGAATATCTAGCATATAGAGCAAGGTTGTCATATTTGTTGCTTACCTAATGTGTAGGTTCTTCATTGTCTTGTGACATCTTTCTTTTAGGGATTAATTCTGTACACCTAGCTATGATTTTTCTCAATGTGCTTCTATCTCAAATATAAGCTTATAATCAAAATTCAGGAGAGAATAATCTGTGCCTTGTCTCCTTAGCTATTAGCATAGGAAAAACTAATTGAGATTATTCATAGAATAAGATTAATGTTCTTGTGGTAAAAAGCAAGCAGAGGAATGGTAAAATCTAATTAGCGAGTAGGGAAACTTTCCGTATGCTATTAGAAGAGAATTCGTATTGCTGGTGATACTGCAAGACTCTTAAAATGTTAGAACTTCTTATTTTCTCCTTTTGCCTATGGTAGTTAACTAATTATTTCTCCAGTCCAATCTTATGACATAAGCACATTTTTGGTATGATAAACACTAAAAATATCTGGCTGCAGAAGCCAGTAATGTTAGTAAATTTATAAATGCACCAATTCTTACAACCAATGCCCTTGAATTTTTTTTTTAGTATATACTTAGTAGGGATGAATGAAAACAGTATTTTTAAGAAAACAATATTTTTAAGTAAAATGCCCCCAAAATTTATACTTCTTGTGATGAATTGTTTTCATAGGAAAATAAGTATGATAGTTTAAATCATTTTAAAAGGTAGCACATTTAACAGAGCTAACCATTTCTACATTAATTAATAAATATAGAGCAAAGCCCCAAGGAACATTAGCAATTAAGTGCATGAATAAGGACTAGGAAGATGTAGAATCTTTTACTTTTTGATGAAAAATGATATTCTGGCAATAAATACATTTTATGCCAATTGATTTATTTCATCATATACATTAAGATTTTTAGAGGAGATATATAACTTTAATGATTCTATCAAAACAGTCTAACATAGGGATTTTAAAGTGGAGATATAAATATTTTTTCTTACATTAACAAATACAGTCTGGGCAAATTTTTGGTCTTCTAATGACTACATGTTGCTTTCTAGAAATCGATCTTTCTCAGATTATTTTTCTGATCCACCCCAAACATTAGTGACTGGTCAATTAAACCAATACTTATTAAGTACCAAACATTAATTCATTCATGCGTTTGTCAAAAAAATCATGTGCCAAACATCTACCATGTACACAATACTCTTTTAATTTCAGTAAGGAATACAATTAGACATAAATTATTTTGTGTCTTAGGGGAATTTACAATCTCCTAGAGAAAGAAGAAGACATTAGATCAATTGAAGAAAGTTAGGCTAAGTTAAGAGATTGGTGAGAGACCTAATGAATAGCCTGAATGGGAAAGAGGGAGAAACACTATGAGTTGGGCTACTGAAGAAAAACATCAAATTGAGAATGGAGGCATGGAATTCATGAGCAGCTTTGCACAACTTCCATAGTATCTATGAATACGTTGGTTCTAGAAATCCTCTACTCTAACCTAATTTTACTGATGAAGAAATTGAGGCCCAAAGAACATAAGAAATTTGGCTTAGGTTGCAGTCAGATAGGGTCTGCAGTGGGGCTGGAATTCAGTTTCCCAGACTATTGGTCCAAGGTGCTTTCTGTTTGAGGAATTTAAGAGATGAACTCACGGACCAGCACAGACCTTTGTTGCTAACCTCTCTTTTATTGCTAAAATTTCTCTCAGATTTTCCAAATTTTAGGTTTGAAGTTATAGTTCTGTTTTGCTGTTCAAAACTGATTTACTGTTTACTAAGAAAAGGCATGACCATTGATGTGCCATTTTGCTGTACTGTGAAAGTGATTTTCATGGTAAGTAGGATGAATTTGCAATTTAAAATAAGGCTATGTAAAAGAAAATGTTTCAATTTTGTCATCCCTTCACCCTTGTCCTTGACCTGTCATGATCCTAGTGACCTCCATTTTTTTCCTCCTCCACGAAGAGATCTTTCAACAGCTCTCATACATGCCTGCATTTTCTTGACAAAAACTACCATGAAAGCAGTGTTTGAAAAGTTCACTACGGCCTCCAATCTCAGGCTTTATCTTTGAAATTTTGCACACTGAGTTAAAATATTGCTACATTTGTGGCCTGGGATTGTCCCTGCTAATTCCATATGAAGTAAGAGTGCCAAAGAACTCTTAGAACTCCCCCTGTGAATTTGCTTCGTGAGCGGTTCTGGACTTGGCGGTTTAATCTCTCCATCAGGATCAACGTGATCCTGCGTTAAAGCCAAGGTCAAATGGGATAAGCAGTTGAACTTTCTCCTTTGTTTTGCGTGGCTCGTTGAAACATGTAACCTTTATAGGCTTGGTTTCTGCTTTGGAGGGGAATCTGAAGTCCAAGCAGATGTTTCTTTCCTTCTTTTGAAAACCCCTTTTCATTTTACTAGGCATGATGTCAAAGAAGCAATTGGGGGTAGATTAGGTAGGAGGTGGAAGGTCAGTGTTTTCTTTGCTAATATTGCAAAATAAAAAGATTTTGTGTTTGTTTATTTTTATTTTTTGCCAGTTGGGCCACTGAGAGTGAGTCGTTGATTCTGAAGACATAGATTTCCTTCTTGTGTCAGCAATGGCTGTGGAGTCAAGGTATGTGCAGCCAAGCCAGGGCAGCAGCCATCCGATCCCTTTCAGTTGGTAGAAAATAAAACCCTTAAGCAACCAACTGCCACATTTTAAGGTTTTTTCCTCTAATGCAGTCAACGTAAATGACTCCCTTCTTCCACAAAATAATTTTTTTTTACAATAACCTATGAATAAAACAGTAGTTGAGCTGCTGTTCCTCTTCTAATGTAATTCCGTTTTCTTAAATGAACCACCATGTATGCAGTATCTTTAACTACAAGTGACATTTTTGGCCAACTTTACAGCTCTGTCATTTCATGTGGCTCACTAACAAGACCCTTAAAATAACTGTTCTTTAGTAACCTCAAGTGTTTGGCCTTCTGCTTCAGAACAGCATGTGGGACAACTATCAAACTGGCTGTGGTGTCTGAAGGCAGAATACTATATGTCCAATTCTGTCTTTCTCTGCCTGGAGGCCGTAGTCTAAAACCTCCAATTCATATTTTCTGAGAGTATCTGGAAAATACTGCTAAGTCTTTGACTAAGCAAACGGTATGACATAGGTAATTAGACAGAAGAGGGATTTTCAATCCTCAATGCATATTAGAATTACATGGTGAGCGTTTAAGAAATACTGTTGTCTAGACTTCAAGTCCCCTTCTGACTGAATTGAGGTGAGAGAAGAGTGATGTTGAGGTAGTGAGGTGGGAGAAGAGTAATGTCAATTCTTTTTAAAAGATCCCAGATGACTAATGGGCCAAGACTGAGAACCATAGCAGCTAGAGGATGTAGACGCTACTACCTATATTAGGGCATTTTGATTGGCAAAAATAGATTCTCCTTTCAGAGAACAAAAACAAAAACAAAAAGTCATTTCTTTTTCACTATATTTTCAACCCCATATTTGACAAGTTGAAAAGTTTTGATGAAACTAAAATCAAACCTGTGTTTTATTCTTCACAAACAAAAAATGTATAGTGACATAGTAACTATTTCTATTAAGAGAGTTTGCTCTTTGGGTCTGGACTGCAAGTTGTAATGAATTTACAGAAAATGTTTGTAAATATGAGCCAATAAGTTCTACTTTTTGCCTAAGCTAATTTGAGTTTCTTCTGCCATTTGCAATTAAAAGATTTCTGTCAAAATATGCAATACACCATTTTTTTTTAAGACACGGAGGAAATGAGATTGGTGATTGGAAACAAGTGAAGCCTTCATATGCATGATACTACATAAGCTGGAAGAATTTAGATTGACTTAAGAGAGAGAAAAGAGAACACTGAGTGATAAGTAATTCACTAATTTAACTGGATCTTCATGCAGATGGTGAAGTAAGTTTTTTAATTTGCAAAAAAAAACAAAAAACAAAGAACAAAAAATATAGTGGTAGCACAGTGGTAGGTACTAAAGATACAGCAATTATTACAATGTTATTATTTCTTAACCAGGCCTTCAGAGGTTTCTGACACTGCATCTTTCTCTTTTTTGAGAATTTTACACTTTTTAAATGTTTTTGATTTGAGCATTTGAATGTCTTCTGCTATCATCTGAAATTATGCATTTTAGTGGGACTATGAGCTCCTTGAAGGTGGTTTAATGTCTTTTGATCTTGTTCTTTGCAATGTGTGACACAGTGCTTGGCCCATAGTGGGCACTTAATAAATACTTCTCAAATGACTTTTTAAACCAAGAAAAAGGATAATTAAATAGCTGCTTGATATAAGATGGAGAAATAGCTCATCTTATATTAGTTGACTATTAGTTGGATATTAATTGGATATTAGTTGACTATTAGTTGGATGTATATTAGTTGGATATTAGTTGAATTCAGCCTTCACAAGACTGAAGACAATTTATTTAAAAAACTATTCGGAAACCTAATGGTAGATCTAAATGCAGAGATGAGAAGATCTAGCATGAGATAATTAAGTGAACAAGTTGCTGAAGATCTTTAAGAGGTTCTGACAATTTCTCACTTAGTTTTAAGTGCAGACTTTATGCCAGTGTAGTATGATGCCAAAAATATGGGCTCTGGAATAAGATATACTCACCCTCAAATCCTACCTCTGCTACTCACTAGCAAGATGACCTTAAACAAATTACTTTAGTTTTTGTCAGATTCCATTTTATCATGCATAAATCATATTGACCTTATAGGACTATGAAGCAATTTTGAGTTGCTAATGTGCAGTATGTATAATTGGTGGCTAATATTGTTATTTGGCCATTATCGTAGATTTCTGGAAAAGACAAGTCTGTGAAGGATGGTCTAAAGTAAGTGGCTCTTTTGTGCATTTTCTGGGCATGCACTGGGGACCTCCCCTCTCTGAGTCATTATAAATCAAAAAAAGTCTATAAAGATATAATGCAAAGCTGTTATTGTAATTCAGCTCCCCACCTTTGTGTAGAGATAGCATGGTGTAGAGGAAAGAGTGTGGAGATTGGTATCTGATGCCCTAGGTTTGAGTCCCAGCTTTGACACTTACTATTTCCTTACCTGCCAAATATGGGCTCTAATTCCCTATGGTCCACCTTTCAAGGTTGCTATGGGCAATAATTACAGAGCCAATGAGAAAGTAATTTTTCCATTGCAGAAACCTGCTCAATGTAATTATATAAAAAAAGAGAGGACATTCCCATTTTTCTAACTTAGAAAAATCTGGAAATAGAAGGGTATGTTCACTTGTTTGCATTGCTATAAAGGAATACCTGAGTCTCAGTAATTTGTAAAGAAAAGAGATTTATTTGTCTCACAGTTCTGCAGACTGTACAAGAAGTGTGATGCCAGCATTTGCTTCTGATGAGGGCCTCAAGAAGCTTAAATTCATGGTGGAAGGCAAAGGGGAGCCAGTGTGTCACATGGAGAGACAGGGGGCAAGAGAGAGAGGTGGAGGTGCCAGCCTCTTTTAAACAACCGGATCTCTCATGACCTTATTACTGCAGGGAGATAACCACGACTTTCCTGAGAGATCCGCCACCATGACCCAAGCACCTCCCACCAGGCCCCACCTCTAACACTGGGGATTACATTTCGATATGAGATTTGGAGGAGACAAACATCCAAACTATATCAAAGGGCCTGATCATTCAGATTTGATCTAGAGATGACAAGTATATCATGGAAGATGCAATAGAGAAGATGTCATTCAATTTGTTGTATCTTTTATTTGGGATTAACATTGGGAATCAACATGAAGTTCAAAAGTATCTTTGGCTGCATATAAACAGGGATGACAAAATAGTCTATGATCTTATACGTAACAACAAAATTCTCACTTGGGCACAGTGACCCACCAAATTATTTCTTTATTTGGAGGTAATTACCTACCTTGTGGCTGACATGTTTATAAAGTAAACCCAAAGCATTTAGTTTCTGTTTGCTTTTGTTTAATTTTGTTTTCCACTGTCTTACCCTGGGTCGAAAGAAACCCTACTCATAATGGGAATGGCATGGAGCCATTTTTAAAAAACTCAGCCAGAGGAGGAGCAAAGGTCAAAGAACCACCACTGCATAAGTAAACAGTATCTACTTTTAAGATGACTTTCGTAACAATGGGACCCGCAGAAAGCCTCCCGCCTGCTGCAGGCAGGGCATCACTGCCCTTTATTCCACAGCTGCATGTGTCCATCCACCAAAGGCACCTATTGCTACATCTACTTCCTACGCCAGGAGTGTTTACTTTTCTCCTAGTGTGCAGGTTTGGATATACTTTCTTTCTGGAAATAAATCAAAGTCAGTCTCTGGCCTGTGGTCTAGAGGGCAGAAAAGTTTAGTCATAGCTTGGTCCAACTCCTGAGCAATGATATTAAGCTTATGATTTCTGAAGTGTTTATGTTAGCTCTAGCCATGCCGTTTACTGCAATTGTTGACACTAACACTGTTCGGTCCAGATGAGAGAACAAGATCAGCAACTGAGATTGTTTTGCATTGTAAGTTCTACTCACAGATGTCTTCATACTAATGAAAGCCAGAGTGTATTGCTTTCTCTGATCACATGACCAGATAGCCAAGGTTGTTGCAAACATTCAGGACAGCTTTATTTTCCAAGGTTAACAGTTACTGGGGAAAAATAAGGTGAAAATAATGTGTAAGAGGTAACTTGCTTTCTTGAGCATATTTCAGAGGCCCCTCAAAACATTATATTTAAAAAAGAGTGCTCTATTTAGTAGTGTCTGCTTTGCAATTACTTTTAAATCTCCAAGGATATAAATCGTTTGTGGTATGTAAAACCAGCATTGAATTCAAGTAGTTTTCAGTCAGCTAAAAAATTTGCTTTATTTTCACAATTTTGGCTCTTGTAGACATGGTTTTGGAGCATACACCGCCTGGTCTTAGAAATATGCATAGAAAGAACCTTGCTTCGTTTTTCCTTTTGGCTTTCATTTGTTTAATATTATACTAATGGACAAGTTGGGCCAACTAAAGAGACAGAAAAAGAGGCAAGTTAGGAGAAGGGTGATTTTAATTAACTCTTTTTAAAGCTGCTGAAATCTGCCCCTTGGATTGGCAATGCTTTACCATTAGAACCAGACTCTGAAGAATCTTGAACTATTCTTTCACTTTAGATTTTTAAAAAAGGAATTTATTTAACAAGAAGGGAAAGATTTCTTTACAAAGTTTTCTGCTTTGCCCTTGAGTGATAGGTGTAGTTTTTGATCTTTACTTGAAGAAAATTATGTGACATTGGTGGACCGCATAGGCCTTACTTCATGATAGCAAACAATGTTATGACGGGAAATTGGTACATACAACAAAAACTATTTTCAACCCTCATGCCATGGAAGCTGTATGCTTTGCAACAGGATGATAATGCAGCAAAGGAATTTGAACAGTAGCTTGGGGTTTGCTATAATAGGATTGGAAATGCATCTGTCTAATTAGGGATTTTGTTCTAATCTACTGAGCTTGAATCATTGAACATTTGATGTCTGAGACAGGCCTGTTTGGTTCTTTTTAGCTTGGCATTATTCAAGAATATACATAAATAGTCTTTTGTTTAGTCTATTTGATATATATAGCCACTAAATATATTGTTTTTTTCTTGTAAGACATTTTGCAGATGTGTTTTTTTGACATAATTTTCTCTTAGCCACATAATGTAGTAAATATGTAGAAAAATATGTATTCAGGTGCCCTGCCAATGAGGTCAGAGTTTCCCAAGGTAAATGTCTTCAATTAAGAGAAATTATTAATAATGATGATAGCTAACATTTATTGAGTACTTAGTCCTGTGACTGGACGAGTACTAGGAACTTTACATGTTGTGACAAAGAGTTGTTAGTTTTCTCCCATTCTGTTTCTTTTTCTTCGTGGCAACCCAATTAGTGGCATTTCCATCCTCAGCTGTGACTGCATGTGGCCAGATGAGTTTGTTCTTTTCAATGGCAAGAAAATAGTGACATGTACTATTTCTAGGTCTAGTCTGTAAAATCTCATATGTTATGCTCTGTACTTTTTCATTTTCTGCTGTCTTGATGCAGACAAGTATAGCAATCTTAGAAATGATATGTTGAAAGAGTGGGGTTATCAGAAGCATACTCTTATTTCCAACATTTCTGCTAAGAACAAAACCTCCTGACAATCAAGAATACCCAATTAGGACTGTATGTGTGTGAGAAATGAATTTTTGTCATGTTTTGTATCATTTGAGCATTTATTTATGACAACATCTAGCATTACTTCAGCATACATATATTGCTTAATTCTTTGCTCTTTGAGATAGGAATAATATTTTATTCACTTTACAGATGATGAAACTGGCTCATAGGGATTTTAAAAAAATATCTAAGTGGAAAACAGTTTCTAAATGGTAGAGTTGGGACTTGATTCAAGTTCTCTTTCTGGAGGCCTTTTTCTCTTGTTATAGTTATTAGATAAGAGATAAGACAATTCTCCTATAATTTCCAAATCACATACTTTGTACTATGCAGATAAATCCTTTAGGATTGAAAACATGTTTGCATCCTAGACTCTCAATAAATTCCTGTATTCACTAACCTTTGATTTCAATTTGAGGGTTGCACTCAATGAAATTCTATGTGTCAATAATTGGTAAGTTTTTCAAAGAAAATAGAGATAAAGTTTGACAATCTCAAATATTTTAGATTTAAAGAAGAGTTAAAAGGAATTATTCACTAGGTGTACATATCTATTACACATAGATGATATATTTGAGGGTTCATAATCAGTTATTAAATATATTAATCTATAGTGAGCACTTTAAAAATGTATGTTTTTGTAGTTTAAATTACTGAGAACATATCAACAGCAACCATTTTTGTTACTGTTTAATATTTTACTCAAGTTATTTTCATTGAATTATTTTATTATTTCAATCATAGGAAATCTTCAGTTATCTTGAATCTTGATGAGGTCTGTATTTTTAAATCCTGTGCCTCATTGTCATTCAAGAAATTTTAGGCTTTCTACATCCATCAAGGGATAGTACTATAACTGCATCATATTGTTTGGATGATTGGAAAAGATATTTTGAACTGTTGCCATATTATATGCACAATCAAGTTAAGCACTGTAAATACATCACAGTATAATATAGTTTTAAATGTAGAGATCTTGCATGCTTATTAAAAATAAAGAAGCAGAAGAACCGATATTAGTAGTCTTGGGAGTTAAGCAAGCACATACCCAAAGAGAAAAAGCCCACTGGTTAGTGGAAAAACGTAAACATCAGTTAGATAAAGAATAGCATTCTCAAAGTTCGAAACAAGTAGTGAAGTGCATGAAGGCAATGAGGAAGCTCACAATCGGCATAACAAAATGCTTGAAATACCAGAGGAAATACACTTTCGCTGTTGTATTATAAAATAACATATTTATTCTTGGTTGATAACTAAGTATAACATTCCATGCTAAGGACCAAAGTCCATTTTCTTTTTGAAAAAATATTGACATCATTTTCCGTAATAACAAATGAAAGCAAAAACTGCATCTCAACAACCGAATGCTGAGTTTGTTTCACTGGAGAGTGACAGTTTTCTCTTTATCTCTCCCTGCTAATTCTCAGTGTTACCTGTTACTCTTGACTTCACTGCTCCAGGAGTAGAGTCTAGTTTATGAGCCAAACTTCCTAGAGGAACACTAGGTCCTCTCTTTGCAAATAAAATTCCATTTAGTCCTGGCAATGCAAGGCTTTCTGGGTCAAAGAGAAGAGTCTTATAAGACTTCTTGGACACCAAATAACTCTTACAAAACAACATTTTGATGAATTAAGTGTAAATGAATCAGAAACATATGGATTAAATTTCCTTTCAAATATGCATGCCTTTTCCTAATTAAGGGGGAAAATGTTTGGCAAAATGCATTTTGCTGAACCCAAAATACTAGAATAAAACTCAGTGTTTTCCTGGACCCCCAAATTATGCTGGAGCCTCTTTTCTTTTAAAATTAATTGATGTTTAGACTTAATACAGTTTATTTTTTTAAATTTGAAAATGACTTTATTCTGAGCTGTAATTACTTCCTTGGATTTGTGCTTTTTTTCAGTTATTGATAAAACCTTTGACACTCAGCTTTACTTCCAGCTTTATATTCACATGTTACCAAACTTTTGGTAGAAGGAATGTATTCTGCTTCTCTGTCAATAATTGTGCAACCTTAATTTTGCATTTTGTTCAAATGGTAAAAGCACTGTACAAATTGTCTGGAATTTTTTTGCCATGCTGTGGTCACTTGTAAAAGGCATAGACCAGAACAACTTTTGAAGATGCTGAACAAAGAGACATCAGTTCCAGCTCCAAAGAGACACCAGTTCCTGCAGAGACACCCAGGGAGAAAGTGTGTTGTATGGTACTGCACTCATTCTGCTGCTATAAACATGTCCATTCCTTCTCTACCCTCCTCATTATGCCATGGCAATAGAGGAGGAAATGAGCACAGTTGGTTTTTACTAAGTTCCAGTAATCTTTTTCCATCCTCTTAATTTACCTCTTTGGGTAGGCATACGCTAAGAGGGGACAAAAGAGTAAATGCTTACTGAATTAGCTGTGCTGTGTGCGTTGGCAGTTAAGGTCCTACTGTCCTTTCACCAGAGAGTTCTAGCTAAGGAATGTAAGACTTCTGATCTCTCCAGCCTACTTTGGATACTTTTTCTTTTTTTCTCTAAACTATGAGCAAGCAAGTCTTCGTCATTTTTCCACCTAAACTAAACATTCCCTGCTCCCCAACCCTCTGCCCAGGGCCTTTGCACATGCTGTTTCCTGAGCTTGGAACACTTCCCTACTTCCCACCTCCCAGCCACACCATCACTAATCATATTAAGCTTTCAAGTCACAGTTCAAATGTTACCACTCCAGATAGTTTTTTTGAACACATATGTTCCCCTCTCTTGCAAAGCTTTTTGTTTTCTTTATAGCATTTAAAATCACAATTGGCAATTATTTTAGTGATGTGTTTGTTTCCTTGTTTTCTATTTCTTCCACAAAGGCAAGGATTATATTTGCCTTGTTTATGACTTTTCATCTCAGTGCTTAGCAAAGGACCTGGCACACAGAAGTACTGAATAAATATTTGTTGAATGAATGAATCAAAGAATGAGTCATTAGGTGGTCTTGTCCTCCTTTAGGGCTTTGGCATGCAACCCTGTGGCAAACATGTTCTTGAGTAAATAGAAAGTGGGTTTGCTGGGACACTAATAGTTAGTGTCTGCTGTTTCAGTTTAATTATTACTAGTAGTCTCCTCTGCTTTCAGCAGCATCCTGGTTCAGGTGATTAATTATATAGTCCCTGCAGTTATCTAGTATTTTGAATCTTATTTATTTCTTTTAATGTAAAGACAGTGTCTACTGGATTTGTCATAGGGATATGGTGCTCTGGTTGGATATATCTGAAGAAAACATGTGACTGTGCCTATCTGTGGTCTGGAAGACAGTATATTGTCCATAGAGGGTAAAGAGTATTGGTTGATCATATATAACCAAGATAAGAGATGGTTCAAAAAAGAATAATGAAGTTGTGCATCATCTGGCTTCTGAGGCGATATATAGCAATGATCTCAAGAATTCTGATATGAATAGAAGAATAGACAAATTGAGATTGATGATTGAGGCAGGAAAAGGAAAGTCTTCATGATACGTACCATGTTAGTTGTTGAAGTTACAAAGATTTATAAGACTTTATTGCTGCCTTTCAGGGGCTAAATTTGCTTCTAAAAAAGAGACATACATGTAAAAAGGATAAATAGACTATGTGTACAATATATAGAGAAAATGTGGTGTAAGATCTTGGTGGGTAGATTCAGAATGTTTGGTGGCCAGGAACTAAAAGAAAAGATCTTTGGCAAAGTAGGTGGAGATTAGATTGATAAGTCAAACCTTGTTTGACTCAGGAGGTGTAACTTGAGGACAGCAGAAATGGAGAGAAAAGAGATTATTCTGAGAAGTATTTATTCATCACTTTAGTAACCCAGAAGTAAATTTAGTAAAACAACAACAACAACAACAACAACAAACCACGAAGAAATATAAAGTAGTTAACTGTTCTGTTTTGGGAAAATCCTGATGCAAATAATTGTAAAAATTTATAATTTTGATATCAACATTTTCCCCCAAAATTTCAAGGATACACTGAATTAGAATAAGTTAACTTGTATAAGTTTCTAATTCATTTTATTATGATGCTTTTATAGACTTCTATTTGCAGGACAAGTTTTTAGAAATGTTTATTTTTTCTTAGGGGATATATCTGAAATATGGTAAGCTGCTGCTTTGTTAGTATTTCCCAAAGTGTGTTCACAGGATATGACTTCTGTGGGATGTTATGGGTGTTAGGAGGAAAAGGGGTTCATGGTCAAATTATTTTAGGAAGCTCCAGAGTAAGCAAAGTTGAACAGATTTCCTTTTTGCTAGAATGTTCAGCAACTTTATTATGTTAATTTATCTTGTAATTGTAAGAATGGGACACAAGATGCAGAGCTTCTGGCACTTTTTGAAAGATAGAAACTTGTTTTAAAAGATAAAAAATAAGAAACAGATACTGAGATGAAGTTAGAGTACATAGATTTATTGGGGAGTAACCTATGAAAGGAAAGGGAAGAAAACAAGATGGAGCCATGGGAGCTCTTGGGCTTATCTGAAAAAGTCTCTGTTAGCTCCACAGAGAGCTCTGGAGCAAAGATTGCCATTAGAGGAGTCCTCAGTTGGGCTGTCAAGGTGAGGCCTTTGTTTCAGAGTCTGCTCAGTCATTGGCTGGTGCCACCCTGAAAAGATTATGACTTTGATTCAAAAGCTAGAGGAAGACATGAAGGAGTTAAGAGTTGGAAGTTGTTTAAGCAAATTCCTTGCAGTTAGGCCACATGTCCTTTCTTGCAAGGGGGGCCAAGCAGTCCACTTCTTTCACTACCTCACACACATTTGAGCAACAGCTCCTCCAGGGTCACAGTTGGTCTCTCTTTCTGAGGGGAAAAGTGGAAGAGGAAGGTTAGAAGGACAAACTGGCACTACAGTTCATCTTGAAACTGTAACTCTGTTCATCCTCTCCCTCTACCACTACCTGTCCTAAATTCCCTTTGCCTTCCACCTTCACCTCTCCTAACACAGGTAGATATCCTAATGGTTAAAGACCATCTGTTCTCAGTCCAATGCTGTTGCATTTGTCCATTCATGATCATGACTGAGAAGGGAATACCAACAAGTACTGAAGTGGGTCATCTAAGTTCCACATGTATTCCTCGCTGTGGCTATTTGTATAACAGCAATCTTACCTTTTTTTTTTTTTTGAGATGGAGTCTCACTCTGTCACCCAGGCTGGAGTGCAGTGGCGTGATCTCGGCTCACTGCAATATCCACCTCCTGGGTTCAAGCAATTCTCCCTGCCTCAGCCTCCTGAGTAGCTGGGATTACCGGCATCTACCACCATGCCCAGCTAATTTTTGTATTTTTTAGTGGAGAGAGGATTTTGCCATGTTGGCTGGGCTGGTCTTGAACTCCTGACCTCAGGTGATCCACCCGCCTTGGCCTCCCAAAGTGCTGGGATTACAGGTGTGAGCCACTGCGCCTGGCCTCTTACTTCTTCTTGAGGATCAAGATCAATTTGCCTTGCCAAAATGCAACTTGTTTTCGCCTATCGATCCCTGGACACAGCTATAGCTTTTCGGTCTCTGGTACTCTGCTGTGTCTTGCAGCAGAGAGTGTCCTCTTTGGGGACCAGGAGTTCTAACCTTACAGAGCTCAGAGTTGCAGCGCCACAAAATTTCCCCCTTAGTCATTTGGAATGATGGTAAATAGGCCATTATTTCTTCCATCCCATCTTCTCATATCCATATAGCTTTCCTACTGGGACACAGTCTCTCTCATTCAGCACACTCTGCTTCCTGGGGGATGGCACCACATCCTTGCAGAGTATTGTTTTCAAGCTGGTCTTCAGCTGTGATTTAAACAGGTCTTTCCAGTGTTCTATGAAGCCTGCTGCTACAGGATGGTGTAGAATGTAATACACTAGTGGCTACTTTGGTGATAGATCCATTCCTGCACCTCCTTCACTGTGAGGTAGGTTTCCTGGTCAGATGCTATGTTTGTGGAACAGATACTTCGTAAGCCCCAGATATGGTACTGGCTGAGGATCTGTGGTTAGGAAAGGCAAACCCATAACTGGAATTAGTGTTTATTACTGTGTAACCAAATCACTGGCCTTTAATGATAACAGAATCCAGTGTGGTCAACCTACGACCATATGGTTGGTCAATCTCCTTAGGGAATATTGGCATATTGGGGTTTCAACTGTAGTCTCTTTTGCTGGTAGTCTGGGTATTCAGAGGCAGCAGTAACTAGATTGGCCTCGGTCAGTGGGAGTTCATGTTGTTGGGTCCATGCATAGCATCTCTGCCACCATGGTCATTTTTTTCCAGTTGCTTATTGTGCCAGCATTGAAGTGGCCACTGACAATGTCTAGCTATTATCAACTGGTGATTCATTTGGTCTACTTATTTGTTTAGTACATCTTATGTGGTGGGTGCTTTTGATGGGTATTGAAGTATAATATAAGTACCTCATCTTTTATGTCTTTCTGTGTGCTTCTATCCCAGACCTCCCTCTCTCAGGCTCCTGACCAACTGGCCAGGCCATTTGCCACTGCCCATAAATCCATATATTTTCTAATATCAGGCCACATCTCTCTACAGAAAGTGGATGACTATGTGCACCGCCCAAAGCTCTGTTCATTGTAAAGATTTTTCTTCTCCATTTGACTTTCAAGACCACCCCTGAGTGAGTAAGTGATGAAACTGTGTTGTATTTTTGACTTCACCTGCATACTGAGCAAAACCATCCATAAATTAAGCTCAGCCTTTTCTTCCTCCTTTAGCAAGCTGCTAGTGTTAAATTTCCCATATGGCCTGAATATGAGCTTGAAGGAGAAGGGTGCTGGTGCAACCATTTTGGGCAACGTGAAGCACAAGCTACCTCCTCATGCAGCTTGCTTGTGTCTTCTGATCCTGTAAGTGCCATTTTCATCTTATTGTGTCCACAATTGGTTCCTTCCAGTGGGTTTTTGGTCTCGCTGACTTCAAGAATGAATTCGCGGACCCTCGCGGTGAGTCTTATAGTTCTTAATGATGGTGTGTCCAGAGTTTGTTCCTTCAGATGTTCAGATGTGTCCAGAGTTTCTTCCTTCTGGGGGTTCGTGGTCTTGCTGACTTCAGGAGTGAAGCCACAGACCTTCACAGTGAGTGTTACAGCTCTTAAAGGTGGCATGTCCAGAGTTGTTTGCTCCTCCTGGTGGGTTCGTGGTCTCACTGACTTCAGGAGTGAAGCCGCAGACCTTTGCAGTGAGTGTTACAGCTCATAAAGGTAGTGTGGACCCAAAGAGTGAGCAGCAGCAAGATTTACTGTGAAGAGCAAAAGAACAAAGCTTCCATAGCTTGGAAGGGGACCTGAGCAGGTTGCCGCTGCTGGCTGGGGTGGCCAGCTTTGATTCCCTTATTTGGCCCCACCCACATCCTGCTGACTGGTCCATTTTACAGAGTGCTGATTGGTGCATTTTTACAGAGTGCTGATTGGTGCATTTACAAACCTTTAGCTAGACACAGAGTGCTGGTTGGTGTGTTTTTACAGAGTGCTGATTTGTGCATTTACAAATCTTTAGCTAGACACAGAACACTGATTGGTGTGTTTACAATCCTTTAGCTAGACAGAAAAGTTCTCTAAGTCCCCACCCAACCCAGAAGCTCAGCTGGCTTCACCTTTCATTATGATTGCTGCTAGACCCACTCAACTCTGTGACTTGGCATGTCTGACAGGACCTAGACCATGATAGGAAGTTCTGGATGCAAAATTGCCTGAGATTCCATGGCCAAGCATAATACACTGCCTAACCCCAGTAGCACTCCAAGAGCTGTTTCTCAAAAGCATGTAGTTCTATGTTGTGGATGGAAGGCTATACTTCAGGACTCAAAGAATCTGTATTAAGATTCTCCTACTAAGGCTTGAAACATACTCCACACTATACCTTTTCCCACCATTGACTTTTAACACTGTTGGTTCTTGTGGATTTCATGGCTCAGGTAGCCTGGTTACTTGCACCATAGCTTGAATGCATGCAGTGTACCTGAAAAGGCCTGCAAGACCTTATGTGTCCTTCTTTGTAGTAGAGGATATAAGATGCAACAATTTGAATTTTACTTTACAGAGGATATCCTGATATGTACTTGATCACTGGACCTCCCATAACTTTACTGGAGTGGCAGGTCCCTGAAGATTCGTAGGGTGTATCTCCCGCCCTTTGAAGTACACATTTTTTAACAAGGTCCGCAACTGCTTTTTGCTCACCCTACTCTACTAACTTGGTGTCATTGATATAATACTGGAGCAATGTGATATTCAGTGAGGTATACAAATAGCTCAGATTTCTTCCGTTTATATTATGACAGAGGGTAGGAGAATTAACAAAGTCCTTGGATGAAATCATGAATATATATCATTGTCAGTTCCATGTGAATGTAAACTGTTTATTATATTCTCTCTTGACTGGAATAGAAAATGGCACACTTGCGGAATCAGTAGCCACACATCACATATCTAGGGCTGTGTTAATCTGCTCTGGTAGTGATATCACATCTCATAATGCAGCTTGTTTGATCTTGTGGTAGTCATGGCCATTCTCCAGGATCCAACTAGTGATTGCAGGGACTGGACTAGAAAAATGTATAAACCACTATACCTGCATTAATTTGATCTTTAAAAGTGGCATTAATCTCTTTACCATTCCTGGGATACAATTTTTATTTTTTGATTTTTCACTTTCTATGGGTAGAGTAAGGACAGTTTTGGAAGTTTCAGTTGGGCTTCTCAACTAAGACAGCTTTTACCCCACAAGTCAAAGACCCAATGGAGGGTTACTCCAAGTGCCAAATATGTCATTCCTAATCATTTATTCGGCAGCCAGGGAAATGACCAGCAGTTGGGTCGACAAACTCAGTGGGCCCCTTGTAAACTCAATTATGGCCAGTCTTGCCCTTTTTCCTGGAGACCTGGCCACCACTTAAATCAACAGTTTCCAGATTTGAAAACTGGCTCAGTTTTGGGAACTGATCAAGAGATCATGACATTTTATTGATTGATTGATTGATTGAGACAGGGTCTCACTCACTCACCCAGGCTGGAGTGCAATGGTGTGATTTTGGCTCACTGCAATCTCTGCCTCCGGTAGTCAAGCCATCCTCCCATCTCAGCCTCTCAAGTAGCTGGGAATACAGGTGTATGCCACCATACCTGGCTAATTTTTATATTTTTTGTAGAGATGGTGTTTCACCATGTTGCCCAGGCTGGTCTCAAACTCCTGGGCTCAATCGATCCCACCTTTGCCTTCCAAGATGCTGGGATTACAGGCATGCGCCACTGTACCTGGCCAGATCATGGCACTTTAATGGGGCAATAGCTGTCTGATTTCTGCTTGTTCATTCTTATATGCTTATTTATATTTATTCCTTGACTTTTATTTTAGGTTGAGGGGGAAAATGTGCCAGTTTGTTACATGGATAAATTGCATGTTTCTGAGGTTGGTGTACGAATGATCCCATCACCCAGGTAGTGATCATAGTACCAAATAGTACCACACCCCTCTCCCCTACTTCCCCTGAGTAGTCCCCAGTGTGTATTTTTGCCGTCTTTATTTCCATGTTTACCCAGTATTTAGCTCCTGCTTATCAGTGAGAACATGCTTCCACACAGCAACAGAAACTATCAATAGAGTAAACAGATAACCTATAGAATGAGAGAAAATACTCAGAAGCTATGCATTCAACAAATATCCAATGTCCAGAATCTATAAGGAGCTTAAACAATTCAACAAGCAAAAAACAAACAACCCCATTAAAAATGGGCAAAGGACATGTATACTTCTTTTAAAATCAGTTTTCTTGTGGTAGAATTGATGTTAAATAAAATTATATTTTAAGTGTTAAATTTGATGAGTTTTGAAGTATAGTCATGTACCATTTACACAATCATCATGTCAAAACATTACTAACACCCCCAAATTTCTCTCATGGTCCTTTACAGTAATTATTCACCCCCATCCCCAGCCTCTGTTAACCACTGTTTTGCATTCTGTTGCTACAGTTTTGCCTTGAAAATTTTTATTAGACAGTACATAGTCTTTGGGGACCTACTTTCTTTTTATTTAGCATAATGCTTTTGATGCTTATCTATATTGTAGCATGTATCAGTAGTTCCTTCTCCTTTTGTTGAATACTATTCCATTGAATAGATAGCCCACAATTATAATTATTAATCAAGATGATATAAGTTTTCAAGTAAAATCTTTGTGTAAAGTTACACTTTTACTACCCCTGGGAAAATACTTAGAAATAGAATTCCTGGGTTGTATAGCAAATATATGCCAAACTTTGTAAGAAATGACCCAACTTCTTTTCCAAGTGACTGAACATACCAGTGAAATATGAAAAGTCCAGTTGCTCTACATCTTTTCTAACAGTTAGTATAGTTAGTTTTTAAAATTTAACTGTTCTTGTGGATGTGTAGCGGTATCTCATTGTCATTTTAATTTGGATTTCTCTATTAACTAGGGAAGCTGAGAATCTTTCTAAGTGCTTCCAAGCCATTTGTATATCCTCTTTGGTGCAGTGGCTACTCAACTGGCTCATATTTTAATAAGACAGTTTCTGTTCTTATTATTGAACTGTAAAAGTTTTTAAGCATATTCTGGATAGGTGTTTTTAAAATCAGATACATTTAAAAAATACCTTATCCAAGCCTATTGGGATTGCTGTTTCATTTTCTTGGTAAATTTTGAGGAGCAAAAGATCTTAATTTTGATAAAGAACAATTTACCAATTTGTTATTTTATGGTTCATACAGAACAATTTATCAATTTGTTATTTTATGGTTCATACCTGTTGTGTCCTATGAGGTATCTTTCAGGCTGAAGGGCAGAACAATTTTCTTCTATAGCTTCTTCTAGAAGTTTTATAACTTTGCTTTTACATTTAGTGTATGATCCATTTGGAGTTAGCCTTTGTTTATGGTGTGAGGTAAGAGCTGATTTTCTTTTATTATTTTTACTTTTATGCATATGAATATTTTTACTTAGCCTAATGCTTTTGATGCTTATCTACATTGTAGTATGTATCAGTAGTTCCTTCCTCCTTTGTTGAGTAATATTCCATTGAATGGAACTGAATGTGAATATTGATTTTTTTCAAGATCATTTGTTGCAAAATTAATATCTGTGTCTCTGTATCCATCTCCCTCTCTCTACCCAGTCATCCTCCATTCATTTTAACTTAACTTTGTCATTTATGTTGATTGCAACCCTGGTTTCTGGTGGTTAAGTACCCTTTTCTGGCCTCTATTGCTTTAGTGCCCCATTATCTTCCTTGCTATCAATGAGACAAATTCTGTTATGGTGTTTTCTATATCAGTTTTGATCTGCAGAGGAGAGCCATTATGAACTTTTAAATAATGATAGTGTCCCTCTCATATTCTTGATGGCTTTGGTCAATTGTGTACCCTCTGGGCATCTTTTGTGACATAGAATAGAATCTTCTGATGGGGTTATGTATAATCTCCCCAGGTCTTACATATCATAGACACCTCAGTATGCATGATTTCTTAAGCTTTTTTTTTTTTTTTTTTTTTTTGAGATGGAGTCTTGCTCTGTCGCCAATTCCTTTCTCGACCATCTGCTATGGCAATTCAAGCATTTCAGTTTTTCTCAGTGTGAATTATTACTTCCTCCAGGCTTATTGGAGCCACCCTAGCTGCAAACTGACACCATCTTTCAGAGTACTTTCCAGGGTGTTAAATATATATTGTGAGACAGTGTTCTAAGCCAATTAGCATTCAATGTATCTAGTCCTGTAATCCAGCCCCCTTTATCAAACACTCATTAAACCCAGGAAATAGGTACTATTCTGGTTTCTGCTAATACATACTGGTTGGTTCTTTCATGTCTTTGTGGATATAGTTCCTATTCCTCTTTTATCAGGTCCAGCACTTCTGACTGGATTATTGCTGCAACTTAATCCTATTTTTTTGATGATTTAGCATAAAGGAGGTAAGGGTGGGTGCTGAGTGGAGGTTCCTGTTGCTTTGCAGGTTAGGGGCTTCTGCAGGCTATTCTTGGATTGGGGAAGTGCTAAGTCTTAACAGGGAGGGCTAGGACATCTTTGCATGTTCTGAACTTAAGAGTAGTCTGGACTGGGTGTGGTGGCTCAAGCCTGTAATCCCAGCACTTTGGGAGGCTGAGGTGGGCAGATCACGAGGTCAGAAGTTCGAGGCCAGCCTGGCCAATATGACAAAACTCCGTCTCTACTAAAAATACAAAAATTAGCTGGGCATGGTGGCGTGCACCTGTATTCCCACCTACTCAGGAGGCTGAGGCAGAAGAATCACTTGAATCTGGGAGGTGGAAGTTGCAGTGAGCTGAGATCATGTCACTGCACTCCAGCCTGGGCAACAGAGCAAGACTCTGTCTCAAAAAAAGGAAAAAAAAAGAGTAGTTTTGGGAAAAAAAATCCTAGGAGGAATCCACCCACATGTTATCATTTCATGCATCAGGGTCCCAGGTGTTTCTAAGCAGGGTCCTAATCTTGCATCAGTTGAACATTCAGACCTGCATCAGTTGAACATTCATTTTTCTTTGAAACTGGGAGACTCTTCCTACTAAATCCTGAATTTGGTCTTTAGCTTTTCTTGCTTTCCAGAGTAGGAAAAATGAGGAATAAGGGCTTTTTAATAATCTGCCAAAGGACCCTATAGCCTTCACATTTAGTTTTCAATTGTTAACTGCCCTCAGTTTTTCATAATTCCTTTTAGGGGTAAGTGTAAGTTAATAACAATCAGTGAATTTCATTGACTTTCTATGCATCGTTTCTATTACATTTTCAAATACCTGAATTACAGCACAATGGCCAGGGTGCTCCTCTCCACAGGTACATTTCTTCAAGGTTTAGCCATTGGGCCAATGTCTTGAGGCAGGGACTACCTGTGGCATGATATCACCTCGGATGGGTCCTTATTGTCAGTCAGGGAGTTAGTGATACAGTTGCTAAACTCTATTTTGCCACCTGGTTTCTAAGACTTTTGATTGTTCCACTGTATTAGATTTTCTGGGAAGCAGATGCTAAGCCAGAGTTAGGATTGGAAAGATTTATTGGAGATTAACACCTAAGACAGGAAAAGGGAAGAAATAATATTGACAGTAGGGAAATAGGATTGCAATGTAGATCTGACAGTCTCCTAACACACTGAAGAATCTGAAGTGAAAATTGCTTGTTTCAGAGGTGTCTCATGTTGAGTAGTAAGTGGCTGGGTCCTTTTACTACATTCTTGCTCAGCCATCGATTGATGCCACCTTGAGAAGAGCACAACCTTGGGATGAAACCTGGAGCAGATATGAAGAAATTAATAACCACAGGCTGACAGCTAACTGGACCTTTTGGGGCTGGGTAAACGTCCCTTCTTGAAAGAGGATCCGAGCGGCACATTTCCATTTTTATCATATGGGATATCTTGCTGGTCTAGTGTTCTATGGAACACATTTGCATCCTGTTCTATTAATTCTGCTAATGATAATGAAACAGTTTAGTAGTAGATAAGCATAATTATTGTTACTATTAGTATAACTTGGCAATATTTAAATACTTGCACAAATTTGGGTACAACTGGATGCTTTATACCTACTAAACCTCTGCTTCCTATTTAAAATTTTTATTTTAAATAAAAATTTTAACTTTCTCTCTCAGCTTTGGAATTTAAAGAATCATGAGGGCTGGGCGTGGTGACTCACGCCTATAATCCCAGCACTTTGGGAGGCCGAGGCAGGCAGAACACCTGAGGCCACGAGTTCGAGACAAGGTTGGCCAACATGCTGAAACCCCATCTCTACTAAAAATATAAAAAAATTAGCTGGGTGTGGTGATGGGCACCTGTAATCCCAGCTACTCAGGAGGCTGAGGCAGGAGAATTCCTTGAACCCGGGAGGCAGAGGCTGCAGTGAGCTGAACTTGCGCCATTGCACTCCAGCCTGGGCAACAAGAGTGAAACTCTGTCTCCAAAAAAAAAAAAAAAAAAAAAAAGAATCATGATCCCTAGTTTTATTCATTACTTTTAAAGATTCTTTTGGAGGTGGAGCCAAGATGGACAAATAGGAACAGCTCCAGTCTACAGCTCCCAGCTTGAGCAACGCAGAAGACGGGTGATTTCTGCATTTCCAACCGAGGTACCAGGTTCCTCTCACTGGCGAGTGCCGAACAGTGGGTGCAGTGCACCATGCATGAGCTGAAGCAGGGCGAGGCATCGCCTCACCCGGGAAGTGCAAGGGGTCACGAATTCCCTTTCCCAGTCAAAGAAAGGGGTGACAGACAGCACCTGGAAAATCAGGCCACTCCCACCCAAATACTGCGCTTTTCCAATGGGCTTAACGAATAGCACACCAGGAGATTATATCCCGCACCTGGCTCAGAGGGCCCTACACCCACAGAGCCTTGCTCATTGCTAGCACAGCAGTCTGAGATCGAACTGCAAGGTGGCAGCGAGGCTGGGGGAGGGGCGCAAGCCATTGCTCAGGCTTGGGTAGGTAAACAAAGCAGCCGGGAAGCTCAAACTGGGTGGAGCCCACCGCAGCTCAAGGAGGCCTGCCTGCCTCTGTAGGCTCCACCTCGGAGGGCAGGGCACAGACAAACAAAAGACAGCAATAACCTCTGCAGACTTAAATGTCCCTGTCTGACAGCTTTGAAGAGACTAGCGGTTCTCCCAGCATGCAGCTTGAGATCTGAGAATGGACAGACTGCCTCCTCAAGTGGGTCCCTGACCCCCGAGCAGCCTAACTGGGAGGCACCACCCCAGTAGGGGCAGACTGACACCGCATGCAGCCGGGTACTCCTCTGAGACAAAACTTCCAGAGGAACGATCAGACAGCAGCATTTGTGGTTCACCAATATCCGCTGTTCTGCAGCCACCACTGCTGATACCCAGGCAAACAGGGTCTGGAGTGGACCTCCAGTAAATCCCAACAGACCTGCAACTGAGGGTCCTGTCTGTTAGAAGGAAAACTAACAAACAGAAAGGACATCCACACCAAAAACCCATCTGTACGTCACCATCATCAAAGACCAAAGGTAGATAAAACCACACAGATGGGAAAAAAACAGAGCAGAAAAACTGGAAACTAAAAATCAGAGCACCTCTCCTCCTCCACAGGAATGCAGCTCCTCACCAGCAATGGAACAAAGCTGTACAGAGAATGACTTTGACAAGTGGAGAGAGGAAGGCTTCAGAAGATCAAACTACTCCAAGCTAAAGAAGGAAGTTCGAACCAATGGCAAAGAAGTTAAAAACCTTGAAAAAAAAATTAGACAAATGGATAACTAGAATAACCAATGCAGAGAAGCCCTTAAAGGACCTGATGAAGCTGAAAACCACAGCACAAGAACTACGTGATGAATGCACAAGGCTCAGAAACTGATGCGATCAACTGGAAGAAAGGGTATCAGCAAAGGAAGATGAAATGAAAGAAATGAAGTGTGAAGAGAAGTTTAGAGAAAAAAGAATAAAATGAAATGAACAAAGCCTCCAAGAAATATGGGAATATGTGAAAAGACCAAATCTGCATCTCATTGGTGTACCTGAAAGTGACAGGGAGAATGGAACCAACTTGGAAAACACTCTGCAGGATATTATCCAGGAGAACTTACCCAATCTAGCAAGGCAGGCCAACATTCAAATTCAGGAAACACACAGAACGTCACAAAGATACTCCTCGAGAAGAGCAACTCCAAGACACATAATTGTCAGATTCACCGAAGTGGAAATGAAGGAAAAAATGTTAAGGGCGGCCAGAGAGAAAGGTGGGGTTACCCACAAAGGGAAGCCCATCAGACTAACAGCTGATCTCTCGGCAGAAACTCTACAAGCCAGAAGAGAGTGGGGGCCAATATTCAACATTCTTAAAGAAAAGAATTTTCAACCCAGAATTTCATATCCAGCCAAACTAAGCTTCTAAGCGAAGGAGAAATAAAATCCTTTACAGACAAGCAAATGCTGAGAGATTTTGTCACCACCAGGCCTGCCCTAAAAGAGCTCCTGAAGGAAGCACTAAACATGGAAAGGAACAACCGGTACCATCCACTGCAAAAACATGCCAAATTGTAAAGACCATCAAGGCTAGGAAAAAACTGCATAAAACAACAAGCAAAATAACCAGCTAACATCATAATGACAGGGTCAAATGCACACATAACATACGAACCTTAAAAGTAAATTGGCTAAATGCTCCAATTGAAAGGCACAGACTGGCAAATTGGGTAAAGACCCAAGACCCATCAGTGTTCTGTATTCAGGAAACCCATCTCATGTGCAGAGACACACATAGGCTCAAAATAAAGGAATGGAGGAAGATCTATCAAGCAAATGGAAAACAAGAAAAGACAGGGGTTGCAATCCTAGTCTCGGGTAAAACAGACTTTAAACCAACAAAGATCAAAAGAGACAAAGAAGGCCATTACATAATGGTAAAGGGATCAATAAACAAGAAGAACTAACTATCCCAAATATAGATGCACCCAATACAGGAGCACCCAGATTCATAAAGCAAGTCCTTAGTGACGTACAAAGAGACTTAGACTCCCACACAATAAAAATGGGATACTTTAACACCCCACTGTCAACATCAGACAGATCAATGAGACAGAAAGTTAGCAAGGGTATCCAGGAATTGAACTCGGCTCTGCACCAAGCGGACCTAATAGACATCTACAGAACTCTCCACCCCAAATCAACAGAATATACATTCTTTTCAGCACCACACAACACCTACTCCAAAATTGACCACATAGTTGGAAGTAAAGCACTCCTCAGCAAATGTAAAATAACAGAAATTATAACAAACTGTCTCTCAGACCACAGTGCAATCAAACTAGAACTCAGGATAAAGAAACTCACTCAAAACTGCTCAAATACATGGAAACTGAACTACATGCTCCTGAATGACTACTGGGTACATAACGAAATGAAGGCAGAAATAAAGATGTTCTTTGAAACCAACGAGAACAAAGACACAACATACCAGAATCTCTGGGACACATTCAAAGCAGTGTGTAGAGGGAAATTTATAGCACTAAATGCCCACAAGAGAAAGCAGGAAAGATCTAAAAGTGACACCCTGACATCACAATTAAAAGGACTAGAGAAGCAAGAGCAAACACATTCAAAAGCTAGCAGAAGGCAAGAAATAACTAAGATCAGAGCAGAACTGAAGGAAATAGAGACACAAAAAACCCTTCAAAAAATCGTTGAATCCAGGAGCTGGTTTTTTTTGAAAAGATCAACAAAATTGATAGACCACTAGCAAGACTAATAAAGAAGAAAAGAGAGAAGAATCAAATAGAAGCAATAAAAAATGACAGAGGGGATATCATCATCAATCCCACAGAAATACAAACTACCATCAGAGAATACTGTAAACACCACTATGCAAATAAACTAGAAAATCTAGAAGAAATGGATAAATTCCTTGACACATACACTCTCCCAAGACTAAACCAGGAAGAAGTTGAATCTCTGAATAGACCAATAACAGGCTCTGAAATTGAGGCAATAATTAATAGCTTACCAACCAAAAAATGTCCAGGACCAGATGGATTTACAGCCGAATTCTACCAGAGGTACAAGGAGGAGCTGGTACCACTCTTTCTGAAACTATTCCAGTCAATAGAAAGAGAGGGAATCCTCCCTAACTCATTTCATGAGGCCAGCATCATCCTGATACCAAAGCCTGGCAGAGACACAACCAAAAAAGAGAATTTTAGACCAATTTCCTTGATGAACACTGATGCAAAAATCCTCAATAAAATACTGGCAAACTGAATCCAGCAGCATATCAAAAAGCTTATCCACCATGATCAAGTGGGCTTCATCCCTGGGATGCAAGGCTGGTTCAACATACGCAAATCAATAAACATAACACAGCATATAAACACAACCAAAGACAAAAACCACCTGATTTTTTGCAGAAAAGGCCTTTGACAAAATTCAACAACCTTTCATGCTAAAAACTCTCAATAAATTAGATATTGATGGAACGTATCTCAAAATAATAAGAGCTATCTATGACAAACCCACAACCAATATCATACTGAATGGACAAATACTGTAAGCATTCCCTTTGAAAACTGGCACAAGACAGGGATGCCCTCTCACACCACTCCTATTCAACATAGTGTTGGAAGTTCTGGCCAGGGCAATCAGGCAGGAGAAGGAAATAAAGGGCATTCAATTAGGAAAAGAGGAAGTCAAATTGTCCCTGTTTGCAGATGACATGATTGTATATCTGGAAAACGCCATCATCTCAGCCCAAAATCTTAAGCTGATAAGCAACTTCAGCAAAGTCTCAGGATACAAAATCAATGTGCAAAAATCACAAGCATTCTTATACACCAATAACAGACAAACAGAGAGCCAAATCATGAGTAAACTCCCATTCACAATTGCTTCAAAGAGAATAAAATACCTAGGAATCCAACTTACAAGGGATGTGAAGGACCTCTTCAAGAACTACAAACCACTGCTCAATGAAATAAAAGAGGATACAAACAAATGGAAGAACATTCCATGCTCATGGGTAGGAAGAATCAATATCATGAAAATGGCCATACTGCCCAAGATAATTTATAGATTCAATGCTATCCCCATCAAGCTACCAATGACTTTCTTCACAGAATTGGAAAAAATTACTTTAAAGTACATATGGAACCAAAAAAGAGCCTGCATTGCCAAGTCAATCCTAAGCCAAAAGAACAAAGATGCTGGCATCACGCTACCTGACTTCAAACTATGCTACAAGGCTACAGTAACCAAAACAGCGTGGCACTGGTACCAAAACAGAGATATAGACCAATGGAACAGAACAGAGCCCTCAGAAATAATGCCACATATCTACAACTATCCAATCTTTGGCAAACCTGAGAAAAACAAGAAATGGGGAAAGGGTTCCATATTTAATAAATGGTGCTGGGAAAACTGGCTAGCCATATGTAGAAAGCTGAAACTGGATCCCTTCCTTACATCTTATACAAGAATTAATTCAAGATGGATTAAAGACTTACATATTAGACCTAAAACCATAAAAACACTAGAAGAAAACCTAGGCAATACCATTCAGCCATAGGCATGGGCAAGGACTTCATGTCTAAAACACCAAAAGCAATGGCAACAAAAGCCAAAATTGACAAATGGGATCTAATTAAACTAAAGAGCTTCTGCACAGCAAAAGAAACTACCATCAGAGTGAACAGGCAACCTACAGAATGGGAGAACATTTTTGCAACCTACTCATCTGACAGAGGGCTAATATCCAGAATCTACAATGAACTCAAAAACAAATTTACAAGAAAAAAAAAACAACCCCATCAACCAGTGGCTGAAGGATATGAACAGACACTTCTCAAAAAAAGACATTTATGCAGCCAAAAGACACATGAAGAAAATGCTCATCATCACTGGCCATCAGAGAAATGCAAATCAAAACCACAATGAGATACCATCTCACACTAGTTAGAATGGCAATCATTAAAAAGTCAGGAAAGAACAGGTGCTGGAGAGGATGTGGAGAAATAGGAACACTTTTTCACTGTTGGTGGGACTGTAAACTAGTTCAACCATTGTGGAAGTCAGTGTGACGATTCCTCTGGGATCTAGAACTAGAAATACCATTTGACCCAGCCATCCCATTACTGGGTATATACCCAAAGGATTATAAATCATGCTGCTATAAAGACACATGCACACATATGTTTATTGCAGCACTATTCACAATAGCAAAGACTTGGAACCAAGCCAAATGTCCAGCAATGATAGACTGGATTAAGAAAATGTGGCACATATACACCATGGAATGCTATGCAGCCATAAAAAATGATAAGTTCATGTCCTTTGTAGGGACATGGATGAAGGTGGAAACCATCATTCTTAGCAATCTATGGCAAGGACAAAAAACCAAACACGGCATGTTGTCACTCATAGTTGGGAACTGAACAATGAGAACCCATGGACACAGGAAGTGGAATATCACACACTGGGGACTGTTGTGGGGTGGGGATAGGGGGGAGGGATATCATTAGGAGATATACCTAATGCTAAATGACGAGTTAATGGGTGCAGCACACCAACATGGCACATGTATACGTATGTAACAAACCTGCACGTTGTGCACACGTACCCTAAAACTTAAAGTATAGTAATAATAATAATAATAATAAAAGATCAGAGAAAGGCAGTCAAAGAAAAAAATGAGTTCTTGAAATACACCTCACATAAAAATCACTGACTTTCAAAACTGCTCTCAGAAATCTATGAGAAGATATCAATTATTCTGTTAACTGAAATAATTTAGTTATTTATTTTAAAATATATGTGTTAAGTAAAAAAAAAAAAAGGAAAAGTGGAGAAATTTCACATCTTTATCAATTATGAAACAATTTTTCCCCTTCATGTGGAAATAGATTTATTGCTGTTAAGTACTACTCCAGCATTGTTGTATTTCTGCAACTATAGGCAGGAATGGGAAATACCATTATTGATTTCAACAGTGCTAACTCCTCAGGGTTTTATTTTTCCTTTTGCTTGTATTTTCATTTTGTTGATCTCAAGATTTACTCCCATCTCAAGATATGTTGAGATGGGAGAATTTGAAGTTAAAATGTAGAAATATAAATTGGAAAATGTTTTGTAAGATCATTTTGTCAGTATGGTTCATAAGTCCTGAAACAGATCCTGTTATGTCACTTTCAGAAGAAAGCCCTGATTGTATGTCCCCAAATATTCAAATAGTGTTATTAACAATAGTGAAAACGACTATTTTAGTCTACCAGGAAAAAGCTCATAATATATTGCTAAACAAGAAAATCAGATTACATAGAAATTATCTGCAAAATGATCTACCAGGCTATAAAAATTGCTAGCATTGGCAGTATAGAAGAAAAAAACTATGTAGGGATATACGCATTAGGAAAAAATGGAAAAATAAAAGATTCTTTCAAGTGGATGTGTTTTAAGAGTGGCAGTTTTTATTCAGCTTTCTTTTCCCCACTTATGTACTGGAGTAATTCTCTACTTTTTATAGAGAACTTTCTCTTTTTCACTTTTCTCTGTCTTTGTAGAGAGAGATTATTACTGCTAGGTAATTATATCTGGGGGTTTTATAATTTTTCATGATGTCTCACCAGGGACCCTTTCTAGGAGAGTGTAGGAAGATGGGAATTCCTTCCCACTCCAACTAGGAGACTGTAGTGGGATTTCCTCCTGACTCTTAATTCTTTTAGCAGATATTCCTGAACATTTTGCCTTGCCACCTTCCCCCCTTTTAATGAGGAACTTATTTAATGCTCATTTATATTTAATATATAATTTCTTTAATACTATTTGAAGTTTGCAACTTTCATTTCTTTATATAGAGAGTTACTTTCAAAGCAATTATGACCTTTTTTCTGGAAATTAAAAGCACTGAAAGGAAATTTAATTAGCACTTTGATCCTTGGATTTCTTTGAATTAATGACATCCTTGTGACCAGAAAAGAAAAGGGCTGCAAAAGGAAATAGAGAACAATTCTGAATTTAAGCAGTGGTTAGAAAGAATGGAAATAAATACAAATTATAACATTTTGTTTTTCTCCTTGCACATGGATGCTTTCCAAGACAATAAAAATAATGGCTTTATAGCCAGGGGCAGAGTTTGATACTAAGATGCAAATCATAAATATGGATAGGAATTTTGAAATGGCAATTGAAAATATTACTGGAATTAGGTACAGAAATTCAGTGTGTGTATACATGTGTATGTGTGTACATTGTCAACTTCTGCCTTTAAACTTGTATTTTAGAACTTCTCATTAGAGGGTATATGTTACAGGATTGTATTAGGACATGGAAACTTCTCTATCTTTATGTTTGTTTTCAATCAATATCATCCAAGTCAAAGCAATTATCATCTCACTTTTAAATTGCTTTTAAAATAATTGGGAACAAAGTTCATTATTTTTCACACAATCATACTAATCAAGCTGATGTGTGTGTGTGTGTATATATATATACACACACACACATTTGCCTTACATCTAAGAAAAAAATTAAAATACTGTACAAAGTAATTTGTAAGAGAATTAGAGTTAATAATAATAATTCCCAAGTGCCATGGTTTGAGTGTGAAAATTAGTCATGAGTGAGGTGTTGCTATAACAAATACCTGAAAATGTGGAAGCAGAAAACAGTTTTGGACTTGGATAATGGGCAGAGGCTAGAAAAATTTGGAGGAGCAGGCTAGAAAAAGCCTGGATGGCTATGAATGAAGCTTTAAGGACAATTCTGGGGAGGACTCAGAAGAGTATAGCTGTAGGGAAACTCTGAATCTTTTTAGAGATTGTTTAAGTGGTTGTGATCAGAATCTTGGTAGAAATATGGAGAGGAAAGGTCATTCTGATGAGGTCTCAGAGGGAAATGAAGACTATCTTATTGGAAACTGGAGTAAATGTCATCTTTGTTAAAAGGTTGTAAATAACTTGGCTGCATTGTGTCCATGCCCAAGGGCTTTACAGAAAGCAGAATATAATAGTGATGAACTAGAATATTTGGTGGAGGAAATTCCTAAGCAAAATATTGAAGGAGCTGTATGAGTACTTTTAACCACTCATATTAGGTTGGTGCAAAATAATTGTGATTTTTGCCATTGAAAGTAATGGCATGTCTTTTAAAGACATGAAAGGAAAGGAATGATTTAAAGATAGAATTGAAATTAAGAGTTAAGCAGAGTGAAAATATTTGGAAAATTAATAGCCTGGTCATGTAAAGAGTGAAAAGGCATTTTTAAGAGAGCAAACCAAGGGTAGGTCTAAGCAGCTGTTTGCAAAAGAGATTAGTGTAGATAGAAGGGAGCTAGGTGTTATTCATCAAACAATAGGAGAATGACCCTGAAGGCATTTTGAAGTTCTTCAAGGCTGCCATGCCCATCACAGGCCCAGAGCTCTAGGAGGGCAGACTGATTTTAGAGGATGAGATCAGGGCATGTTCCATGGGCTTACTACAAGAGCTGTCTTGGCACTTCACTCCCCCACATTCCAGTGCAGTGTTCCTCAGCTGGCCCATCCACAGCTCAAGTAGACCCAGGTGTTGCTAGTGCAAGCAGTAAGCTTTGGTGATGCCCATACACTGCTGGCTCTGCATATGGACAGCCTGTCCAAGTTGTGGGGCCATAGCAGCCTCTACCTAGGTATCAAAAAAATGTACTGGACAGTCTGAGGGCCCAGGCAGAAATCTGTTGCAGGGTTGGAGCCACTGCAGAGAGGATCCCCAGTAGGATAATGACTAGTTGAGCCATGGAAGTAGGGCCACCCCTGAAACCCAAGAACTATAGAGCTACCAGCATGAAACTTCCACATGGGAGAGCTGTAGGCATGAGATGGCAACCATAAGAGTGCTAAGTGAGCTGAGGTCAGCAAAGCCATAGGGGTGGATAGGGGTGGGGCTGCTTAACCCCTGCCTGAGTGTGTCAGAGAGGTGAATGATCATCTTTCACATGGAGTAAAAGATTATTCTGAAGCTTTAAGGTTTAATGTTTTCCCTGTTAGCTTTTAAATTTACTTGGGGCCTGGAATGGGAATGTCTATCCTATGCTTGTTCCACCATTGTATTTGGAAGCATATACATATCTTGTATGTATGTACAGGATGAATCATATCTTGAGTCTCACCCATATCTGATTTAGATGAAACTCTGGACTTTGGACTTTTGAGTTGATGCTGGAACAAGTTAAAACTTTTGGGGTCATTGGGATGGAATGAATGTATTTTGCATGTGAGGAGGGCCTGAATTTTGGGGTCAGGGGTGAAATGCTATGGTTTGAATGCATCCCCCAAATTTATGTGTTGGAAACTTAATCCCCAGTGAATAGCATTGAGAGGTGGGACCATTAAGAGGTGATTAGCTCTAATGTCCTTATTGTCAGAGCAAGTTCATTATTGAAAGAGTGAGTTTCTTATGAAAGGATAAATCTAGGTTTCTTCCCTCACTCTCTCCCCATATGATGTCTTCCACCATGTTATAATGCATGAAGAAGGTCCTCACCAGGTGCCAGTGCATTGATCTTGGACATCTGAGACTCCAGAACTATAAGGAGCAAAGATTTCTTCTTCTTTTTTTTTGTATAAATTACCCAGTCTCAGGTATTTGGTTATTGCAGCACAAAATGGACCAAGACACCAGGTTTCTATTTTTTCAAATTATCATGCTGTTTTTTAGAACTCTCATATTTTCATTAATTAAAAAAATTCTTTGTTCTATTACAGATATGCTTTTCAATTACTCAATACAATTTTAAGCACAAGATGGAAGTTATTATCTAGTGATGGCTAGCTAGAAAAATATATATTTAACTTCTGTTAAAAGACGTTGTTTGGGATTTATATAAAAATTACAAATAAAGGTGTATAAATTCTAATCTTATTACCTTAACTCTAATCATAATATAATCCTTAAGGTGATGTTATTGCATATATATTTTAATTACTTATTCTCTCCCATAAATACTGACATTTAGACACATAACACATGGTTTACCTTTCTCACAATTAAAGAGAGTGATCTAGTAGATAGATGAAAGAATTCTAACTACCTACTGGACTTTAGAGAAAGGAGAAAAACTATGAGATATTTTGAGGAATTCATAGCTTTTATTGCTATCAGAGTTTTCTAAATATCAGGGAAAACTCTTATGCCCATTTTACTATTGTAATAATTACCTTAATGCTGAATTTCTTAAAGCAACTATGGATATTGTTGTTTTTACAGCTTTTGGTGGAACACATAATCTCCTTGGATATCAAGTACACTGAGTAAGCATTTTTCATTATTGCATCTCCCTTTACACACAGATAACATACTATGATAACTTTTATTTTCTAAAGAGGCCTCAATTAGTACTTGATGAATGAATCAATTACTGGTAGCCAGTTTTTCTCTCCCACTTACTTTTTTTCCGAATTTAAAAACAAAATATAGATAACTATTTTTTCAAACACCTTTTGCCTATAGGCATAAGATGATGTGTTAATTTTCTTATTTTACAGAAAGTAAATTTAGGACTTTAGGCAAGGTAAAGGAGACTTGTTTCCTTAAGTATTTTTCCTATTTTGTTTTCCTTGACTGGGTTTGTGAAGCACTTCATGAGATGTCATTTTATCATTAAGCTAAAGTCCAAAAAGATGCACACCTTCTTAGAAGATGTTATGTCTAAAATTTTATGTGAGTGAGAGAATAAATCTGACGCCCAATTTATATCTGCACTTTCATGGATCACATGATTCATAGCTTTTCACTCTTGATGCATCAAGGCCTTGTTAATTTCATGTAGGTACTTATATCCAGGACTATGAAGTTTCTAGGAGAAATGAACACAACGTTTAAGAGAATGGAACATATAATGTTTTATCTGTATTTGTTTAAATAGTTCTATAATTTGAGAATGAAGCCTATTTAAGTGTAAACTATCTACAAATAATTTTTTAAAAGCCCATCTCTCATATTTAGTATTTAATAATGAAAAAGACTACTAGAAACAACAAATTTAAATGTCTCTGTGATGATGCTCGTACTAGGAGGTTTTTAGTGACTATAGTGAATGTATTTTTCTTAAGAAGCCACATTGTTTTTCAATAAAACAAAAATGTGCCTTTACTGAATTACATTTTTAATTTAATTCCATAGTATCACTATCTGAATAAAACAAAAATGTAATTCATCTTTGTGTTTGTGAGGTTGTAATTGAAAAACTTTTACTGTAATCTCAGATGTACAAGAAAATAGAAAATCAAAGATTTTATAAGACTATTTAATAAAGAATTGTATATAGTGATCAGTATGTTTAATATATGTTTAAATTCAAAATTCAAAATGAAGACATTAACTATTAGGTACTGTTTTTACTTGGTAACGTTTAATACACACATTATTGCTTACTGTGTTAGGTGCCAATATGTTCCTTAAATTTAATTTGAACCATAACAAAAACAAAACACTGGATTGTCTTCACATCTCATATCATCTAAAATATTGTCTCACAAAATAGATTATATTTTGTGATTTATAATTTTTCTCCTTAATATAAAATTGACTATATAATTCAATTTACATGAAATGTTGCATTCATTGAAAAACATTTTCTAATCCCTTTTTCTGCTTAGTAAGATCTCTCTGTAAATATTTATGAATTTGCCCTTTAAACAAAACAAAAAAGAACTTTTCAGATTCAAAGCAAAACACAACAAAAGAAACAAATTAGGAAAGTATTTTTTCCTTGGCAAGTGATCTTTTTATGAATATTTGGCTTAGGACACTATTGAAAATTGCGACATTTTTTTTCTTCTCAGGCAAGGGTTTCCCTCTTCCTTTTTCCAGTGTAATACTGGGTGTTGGTCTGATCTCTATGTTTATTTTTATGCAATGATGACAGCACATCTTTATGTTGACCAACTACTGACAAAAACAATTTTACGTAAGCAGTCACAGTTGTGATAGCAAATTATTTTCCAGGCTGTAAATTTAGTCTCCTGTGGCAGTTTTCTTTGGTACTATCTTTCAAATTTCCCATATGCTTTTAACTTTGTTCCATTATCATACTATAAATCATTATGGTTCCTGAGAGTGTTAAATATCAATCTCTTGTAATATAAGTTTATTCCATGAATGTTAGAAGACAGACAAATTCTTAACCACAGTCCACTTACCCTATCAACCTTCCAAGTTCCTAATTCTGTCTTAATTGATATCCCCAGTGTGTTTTTATACATGATGCTATAATATGCTGTTACCTTTTTGAAAAATCAATTTAATCAATATTTCTGCTGAACTGATGTGTTAGCTTTGTATTGCACCAATTTAGAAATTACTTGAATTTTTATTGACCTGTTTCATTATTTTTGCCTTTTGAAGGTGTAGTCACAAAGTGCATGTTCAAGGATTTACTCAGAAGGAAAGACCACATGAAATGTTTTGATTTTTACATTGCACTTATGTAGATTAGAATGAAAGACTGGAAGCCAAAGTCATATTGTTAACTGGAATAAGACCTACACTTTTAGAATTGGAAAGCAAATATTTTTATGTTTTCTTAGGAGTAGTATACAGGCATTTTATTTTTATTATTAACTTCTATTTTAAGCTCAGGGGTACAAGTGCAGGTTTGTTATATAGGTAAACTTGTGTCATCGGGGTTTGTTGTACACAAGTTTCATCACCCAGGTATGAAGCCTAGTACCCATTAGTTATTTTCTGACTTCTTCCTCCTCCCACCTTCCAATAGGCCCCAGTGTGTTTTGTTCCCCTCTATGTGTCCATGTGTTCTCATCATTTATCTTCCACTTATAAGTGACAGCATGTGGTATTTACTTTTCTGTCCCTGCATTAGCTTGCTAAGGATAATGGCCTCCAGCTCCATCCATGTCCTTGCAAAGGACATAATCTCATTCTTTTTTATGGATGTATAGTATTCTGTGGTGTATATGTACCACATTTTCTTTATCCATCTATTATTAATGAGCATTTAAGTTGATTCCATGTTTTTTCTATTGTGAAGAGTGCTGCAATGAACATACATGTGCATGTGTCTTTATAATACAATGATTTATATTCCTTTGGGCATATACCCAGTAATGGAATTGCTGGGTTGAGTGGTATTTCTGTATTTAGGTCTTTGAGGAATTGCCACACTGTCTTCCACAATGGCCGAACCAATTTACACTCCCACCAATAGTGTGTAAGTGTTCCTTTTTGTTCACAACCTCGCTAGCATCTGTTTTTTTTTTTTTGACTTTTTGATAATAGCCATTCTGACTGGTGTGCATTTAATGTTTATAAAAGATCTTCAACTTTGTGAAGAAAGTGCCCTGCAAATAGAGTTATTAAACATTAGAATAACTTTAGGAAGAAGATTACCTTTAAATGACATTTTAGAATAGATGGGACACTCACCTTTCTGAAACTCTTTTGAGAGTATACAAGGGTAGAGGCTAGAAGCATTCTTTTGGAGGTTTGTCATATTTTTATCTATTGATAATAATATATAAAAAATAAATACTACTGTAACAATGTTTAGCAGTCTTGATCCACTAGGATACAGATGTGGACTATGTGGATTTTTTGCACTACTTCTGTAGTCTCTGAAATCTCCACGCATTTTCTGTTATGTAATGAGCCCTTTTAATGACATCCAGTTTGATTCATAATGTCTTTCTTACTTTCAGGGCCTGCAGAATTGTGGAGTCTCTTCTTGCTATCTCATTGGCCTGAAAACTTCCTTCTCTCACTCTCCTCCACATGCACCCCTTCCACCCAAGGCTAGACTAGTGGCCTGGAGAGCATGTGCTTCTTTTTACAAAATGTGTTCCCAACCCCATTCCCTGCCCTACTCCTCTGGTATTTGAGAGGTAGGGCCAGTTTTCTCCTTAGAGGGTTTTATTTGGCAATATCATTTTTCTCTCCTTTGTAGGTTGTGATTGCTTTTTGGCTTTTCTACCAGGTTGCTGTGGCTTAATGTCTAGCAATGATGGTACCTCTAGCTCCACAAACAATCTGGATTGGGCTTTATAGACTTTGTGATTCTAATTTCTGTCTTCTCACTAACACCCAGCTAGTGGTTTCATGCTGCCCTCCTGATTCACGTATCTCTTTCTCTCCTTTCAAAGTAGACTGTTGAGCTTCAGGATACCACAATCAGATTTATTCTCTGGGGCCCCAAAGCTGGGATATGGACACATGCCAAACATCCCTTGTTTATCAGTGTTGGAGAAAGTAGTAATGTTTTCCCTAATGGTGTGCTATATCTACTGTAATCCCTGCATTATTTGGCTTTAGAAAAGATATCCATCAGCACTTCACCCCTTTAGCACTCTAAGATAAGGTAGGCATTAGAGAAGAGAGAATAACTTTCTATTAAAAATTAATCACTTTTTAAGAAAAAAATACAGGAAAAGCAGTTAAGTAATCATTCCCATATACTCCCATCCTCCCTTTTTCCCTCAGTTTTTTTCTCTGAAGTGATTGTTTTCATTTCTAGTTGAGCATTACTCCCCAGAACTTTCCCAGTTTTGTCCCCCTGCCCTGTTGAATTCTGCTCTTGCCAGATCTATATTAGGTAGACAAAATCAGTTCTAAGTAAGCAAGATCTATAAAAAATGGCTTCAGATTTTTTTATTAGCTCTTCTAAGCCAAATTAATCTCTGTATGGTTATCCAAACTTAGACTTGCAGACTTATTAGAAAAATATTACTAAATATATGTGTCTGTAGGTGTTGCAGATGATGTAGGATTAGGAAGAATGCAGGTGTCTTTATTTATTTTTATGCTTTTTACTTCCCTTGAGTAAAAACTTTAGAGATGATTGAACAGAGGGATATTCAAGTACTCATAAATCCTATCCTACTAGAGACAAATTTAGTACTCTGAGATAAGCTAGGCACTAGAGAAGAGAGAATGACTTTATATTAAAAATTATTCACTTTAAGGAAAAATACAGGAGAAACAGTTAAGTAGTCATTCTTTTTTTTTAATTATACTTTAAGTTCTAGGGTACATGTGCACAATGTGCAGGTTTGTTACATAAGTATACATGTTCCATGTTGGTGTGCTGCACCCAGTAACTCGTCATTTACATTAGGTATATGTCCTAATGCTATCCCACCCCCCTTCCCCCACCCCACGACAGGCCTCGGTGTGTGGTGTTCCCCTTCCTGTGTCCAAGTGTTCTCATTGATCAATTCCCACATTTGAGTGAGAACATGCAGTGTTTGGTTTTTTGTCCTTGCAGTAGTTTGCTGAGAATGATGGTTTCCAGCTTCATCCCTGTCCCTACAAAGGACATGAACTCACCCTTTTTTATGGCTGCATATTATTCCGGTATTCATTCTAATACACTCCCTTCCTCCCATTTTCCCTCAGTTTTTTCTCTGAAGTGATTGTGTTTATTTCTTCTTGAGCATCACTCCCCAAGGCAAGGAAACAAAAGCTGGGAGCCTTGACAGGAAGATTCATGTTCTTCCAACAGAGATAGGTTTTGTCTAGAGGAATCAAGTAGGCCAACAGGCTCAATGAGCAAGTCCATCAATATCGGTAATCAGTAAGACTAGGAAGTGCACGATTATGAGGCTGAGCAGCACAGAACTACACTTAGTTGGGGTAGAGATGATTGAATGGGGAAATATTCAGAAGTACGATAGGAGATGGCCAATTTGAGATGTCACTAAGGTAGAAGGAAATCTGCTGGGGTGGTCTAGCCCTAGAGAAGAAAATTTAAACACAGTGCAAAGGGTTCAGTTTTATAAGGGAAGTTGGAATGAGAGGCATGCTAGCTGAAGTCACCATAGAAGGGAAATGAAAGCCAAAGTCTAACCAGCCAGCATACATGGAAGGAGTACAGGTTCTGGGCCTGTACGCATGCTGAGATGAGACTTGGCCATGGTAGTTCCTGGATCTGGTTGATAGGTATAAAGAGAATTTAGGATGACCCAGCATTTCAAGTATGTGAAACGTGATTTCATGCCAGCCTAACTGGTATACTAATTCTAACAGTTAGGCCTGATCCTGCAGAAGGACTTACAGCGTAATCCAATTGAAGAGGTAGTAGAGGAGGCAAAAAAGGAAAAAAAGACTTAAGTTACAAATCTAACATTTATTTTTTTCTCCTTAAAGTTTGGTTTTAGGGAATATAATTGTAGGATAAAAGAGTTCACTAATGTCTAAAACTGACCCAGGAGGTATTTGACTATAAGGCATAACATTTTAAGCTTATTACTATATATTATATTATATTATAATATATAAATACTATAATATAATAATTATATAATATAAATATAATATATTATATATTATATTTATGTGATATAATGTTATATATAATTATATAATTATATATTATATATTTTATATAATATATACTTTTATATAATTATATATTATATATTTTATATAATATATACTTTTATATAATTATATATAATAATAATTTTATATAATTACAATATTATATATTATATAATTATATTATGATATACAATAATATATATTTTGATATATAATAATATATAATATAATAATTATATTAGAAGATAATATAATAATTATATTAGAAGATAATATAATTATATTAGAAGATAATATAATAATTATATTAGAAGATAATATAATAATTATATTAGAAGATAATATAATAATTATATTAGAAGATAATATAATAATTATATTAGAAGATAATATAATAATTATATTAGAAGATAATATAATAATTATATTAGAAGATAATATAATAATTATATTAGAAGATAATATAATAATTATATTAGAAGATAATATAATAATTATATTAGAAGATAATATAATAATTATATTAGAAGATAATATAATAATTATATTAGAAGATAATATAATAATTATATTAGAAGATAATATAATAATTATATTAGAAGATAATATAATTATTATATTAGAAGATAATATAATTATTATATTAGAAGATAATATAATAATTATATTAGAAGATAATATAATTATTATATTAGAAGATAATATAATTATTATATTAGAAGATAATATAATTATTATATTAGAAGATAATATAATTATTATATTAGAAGATAATATAATTATTATATTAGAAGATAATATAATTATTATATTAGAAGATAATATAATTATTATATTAGAAGATAATATAATTATTATATTAGAAGATAATATAATTATTATATTAGAAGATAATATAATAATTATATTAGAAGATAATATAATTATTATATTAGAAGATAATATAATTATTATATTAGACGATAATATAATTATTATATTAGAAGATAATATAATTATTATATTAGAAGATAATATAATTATATTAGAAGATAATATAATAATTATATTAGAATATAATAATTATATTAGAAGATAATATAATAATTATATTAGAATATAATAATTATATTAGAAGATAATATAATAATTACATTAGAATATAATATAATCATATTATATAATATAATAATTATATTAGACTATAATATAATTATTATATAATATAATTATATTAGAATACAATATAATTATATTATATAATATAATAATTATAGTAGAATACAATATAATAATATTATATAATATAATAAGTATAGTAGAATACAATATAATTATATTATATAATACAATAATTATAGTAGAATACAATATAATTATATTATATAATAATTATAGTAGAATACAATATAATTATATTATATAATAATTATAGTAGAATACAATATAATTATATTATATAATATAATAATTATATTAGATACAATATAATTATATTGTATAATATAATAACTATATTAGAATACAATATAATTATGTTATATAATATAATAATTATATTAGAATACAATATAATTATGTTATATAATATAATAATTATATTAGAATACAATATAATTATATTATATAATATAATAATTATATTAGAATACAATATAATTATATTATATAATATAATAATTATATTAGAATACAATATAATTATATTATATAATATAATTATATTAGAATACAATATAATTATATTATATAATATAATAATGATATTAGAATACAATATAATTATATTATATAATATAATAATTATATTAGAATACAATATAATTATATTATATAATTTAATAATTATATTAGAATATAATATAATTATAATATAATCTAATATAATAATTATATTATAATAATGTGTATTATATTATATTGTACTGTATTGTATTGTATTATATTATATTATATTATATTATATTATATTATATTATATTATATATTTCCTTGGGGGAAAACTAAGTGTAGATAGATACCCTTGGATAACTTTCAGAAAAGTTCTATAGCACAATAAGGGGGCCAATAATTTAAAGCAACAAGTCTGGTAGGAGGTCCTGCTGTGACAATGTAGTTAGAAAAATGACACAATATTTTATAATTTAGTTATTAGTGGGTAAGGCCTGAGACACACAGATTATGCAAAATGTGGGTATACATAAGTAAGATTTCCTTAGTGACCATTTTAGCTTAATTTCATTGTTTTTGCTTTTAGTTGGTGAATTCTTCGCAGTACATTTTATGTTAGAGCAATGGCCTCTCAGCTTAGCAGCATGAGTGTTCATCTGTTCTGTCAAAATTATAGGCACATTGAAATTTATTGTCCCCTTCTCTGTTTTGTTAAATAACTATTTAGATAACATTCATTCAGATTGTTATTTATTAATCCAAATAAAATGATCAAGAAACTAAGAGTTGAAACTACTTCAACATGGGTACTTTTTATTAAGAAAAGTGTATTTAATTTGAGAATAATAATATTTTTTAGTGTTTTCTTTCTGAAGCTATAAGATATTTGAATTTGAAGTGATACGTTGTTTTATTTATAAGAATGTTTTGTTTGTTTGTTTCTTTTTAAAGAAATATTGCATGATATCCATCATGTCACTATTGCTTCCTTCTTGGAAAAATTATTTGCTTCGTTGAATTTCTCAACCTTTAAAGAGAACCTTGTAAATGTGTAGGTTATAGTTATTTTAAGAGGATTGCAACATCTCTCATTTCATACCATTATTTCAGTGAGGTCTTCTCCCTTCCCGCCCCCAATCCTACTTTATTTCTTATTTTCTGCACTGGTTTGTAAAATCTGCTTAAAGATACAGGTTTCTCAGATTGCTTTTTGTCCACTTAAATTTTTATCATTTGGGAAGATGGTCAGACTGAATGACTTAATTTACCTAATGCCAAGTTTCTATTTGTGTTCATTGAGTCTTTCCAGTTTTAGACCATTACATTAAATTCTGGAGATAAGTGGAAGACAAATGTGTATTTGCTATAAAGTTAATTAAGAGGGTTAGACCAGAACTAAGACATTCATGGTTTCCTTAACCAATGAATTTTCTTTTAATTTAAAAAATAATTAAATTCATACCAACTAAATTCTTGGGATCATGATGAAACATAAAATGGTGAGCAAGTTTAGAAACAAATTCTTCTGTTCTATTATATTTGGAAGCAGACTTGTAAAAAACTTTTTCTCTGCTCAATGCCAATCAGCTCACAAAGCCTAATTGCTCTTTAAAATGACTTGTGGAGGGCATCAGGGAAGAGATGAAAAGGATTCAGAGATGGTGTAATAGGGTAGTGGTGATATGGTTGAGATTATAGAAGACATTTTTCTAACTGTGTAGAAAAGCATGGCTAAAAACTGTGTTTGCTGATTTTTGGTAAGTTAAATCAGTACTAGGTAAAACTAAATGTCAAACTGTTTTGAAAAGCTAGAAAAGATGCCATCTCCCTCTTTGATTTGAGAAATTGCCATTGGACAGAACCACAATAGAGTTTTAATTTTAGATTCAACTTAATTTAATTCACTAGAAAGCTTTTGTCTATGGATGATTTTATTTAGCTAAAATACTCAATACATGTTGTTGGGTAATAATTAGAAATTGAGAAATTTAAAAAAATAATCAAGTTTTCAAATTGTGGTTATTCTTCTTTAGAGTGCTCTGCCAAATACCTCTAGATTATATTGACTAGATTAGAGTTTAGAATTTCAAGTGGCCTTTTACTGTTTGTTTTTGTATTTTTTTCTCTCTAACCCAATTATTTTACTAAATTTTTCCAATATGTAATGTATTTAGATGGTTCACAATTCATAGAATAGAGAATTCAGAGAAACGTCTCTCCTATTCCTGAACTTCAGCCACTCCTCTTCTCACAGACAACCAATATATTTCTTTTCAGAAATATTTGTATTACATACCTATATACACACTGACTTTTTTCATTTTTTATTTATTGACAGGACTCTATACTTTTCTTTTAACCTTAGAAGATATTAGAGATCCTCCTGTATAGTAACTCCTTATTATTTCTTATGGCTGCATGTTATTCCACTGTATAAATATATCATAATTTGGGGAGACAGGTTGTATTAGTCCGTTTTCATGCTGCTGATAAAAACATACCCAAAACTGGGCAATTTACAAAAGAAAGAGGCTTAATGGACTTACAGGTCCATGTGGACTCACATGGCAGAAGGAGAGGCCTCACAATCATGGCAGAGAGTGAAAGACATGGCTCACATGGCAGCAATCAAGATAAGAGAGCTTATGCAGGGAAACTCCCCTTTCTAAAACCATCAGATCTGGTGAGACTTATTCACTGTCATAAGAGCAGAATGGGAAAGACCTGCCCCCATGATTCAGTTACTTCCATTAGGTTTCTCCCATGACATATGGGAATTCAAGATGAGATTTGGGTGAGGACATAGCCAAATCATATCACAAGTGGAGGAAGATGGTACAATAGAAGGCTCTATTCATTGTCTCCCTGGCAAGGACACCAATTTAACAACTATCTATGTAGAAGAAACACCTTCATAAGAACCTAAAAGGAGGTGAGCCCTCATAGTACCCGTTTTTATCTTCATATAGCTGGAAGAAGCACTGAAGAGATAGAAAAGACAGTCCTGAATCACCAACACCACCTCTCCACAGCCCCTGGCAGCAGTATGTGGTGCAGAGAACATCTCTAGGCACTGGGGGAAGGAGAACACAACTGGGAGGGATTGAGCTCAGTGCTGTCCTGTTAGAGCATAAAGGAAAGCTGGACCAAACTCAGCTGATGCCCTCCCACAGGGGGAGCATTTAAACCAGCCCTAGTGAGAGCGGAATCACCAATCCCAGAGTGCCAAACTTGAGTTCTAGCAAACTTTGCCACCATGGACTACAGTGCTCTGTGTCTCTAAATGAAGTTGAAAGGCAGTCTAGGCCATAAGGATGGCAACTTTTAGGCAAGTTCAAGTGCTGAAGTAGGCCCAGAGACAGTGGACTCCAGGGGCGCATGACCTACTGAGACACCAGTCAGGGTTGCTAAGGGAGTTGGTGGCATTAGCCCTCCCCTAAATCCAGGTTGCATACCTCATGGCTCCAAAAGAGACTCCTTCTATCTGCTTGATGAGAGGAGGGGAAAGAGTGGGTAAGACTTTGTCTTGCATCTTCGATACCAGCTTAGCCACAGCAGGATAGAGCATCAGTAAGAGTCATGAGGCCCCCGTTCCAGGATCTAGCACCTGGACAACATTTAAGGACACACCCTGGACCAGAAGGGAACCCACTGCCTTGAAGGAAAAGACCCAGTCCTGGCAGCATTAATCACCTGCTATCTGAAGAGCCATGAATAACCAGCCCCAATACCCAGGTACTATGTCAAGAGCCTTGAGTGAGCCTCTGAGACTTGCTGGCTTCAGGTGAGACTGAGCACATTACCAGTTGTGGTGGCTATAGGGCAAAGCAGAGGGAAAGTATTGAGAAAAGCAGAGGGAAAAGTAAAGGGGGCTTTGTCTTACACATTAGGTACCAGCACAGTCGCAGCGGGGTAGAGCACCAAGTGGGCTCTTGGGGTCCCTGACTCTAGGACTTGACTTGACTTTACTTTTGGATGGCATTATTGAATCCATCCTGAGCCAGGGGAGAGCTCACTGCCATGACGAGTGAGTCCCAGGCAAGTCACTACAAACTGACTTAAGAGACCTTGGCCCTTAAGGGACATTGGTGGTAGTCTGGGGTTACTTCTTGTGGCCTGGGGTGGGGGTGGCCATAGAGTGAGGTTCCTCTGCCTTTAGAAAGGTGAAAAAAAGATGGGAACTAGTAGTTTGAGTGCCAGCTCAGCTACACTACAGTATAACAACAGGTAGACTTCTAAGTTTTCTGATTCTAGTCTCTGATTACTGGATGGTACCTCTGGACCCACCTCAGGAACAGAAGACCTTTCCACCCAGAAGGGAAGGACACAGGCTTTGCTGGCTTTGCCACTGGCTGATTGTGAAGCCCCTGGGCTTTGGCTGAACAGAGGCAGTACACAGGGAATTGTTACAGCAGGCCTTGGGTGAGACCCAGAGCAGTTAGAGTGGTGGTGGCCATAGGGGTGCTTTTGTCTTTTTACCCCCAGCTTCTTCACCCCCAGTATTAGAACAAAGAGAGAGGCCCTGTTTGTTTAGGAGAAAGTGAGAAAAGACAAGAGTCTGTGCTTGATAATCCAGAGAATTCTCCCAGATTTTGTCCAAGACCATCAAGGCGGTATCTCTAAGAATCTGCAACAACCACAGTGTTACTGGGCTTGGGGTGCTCCCTAAAGCAGATACAGCTTAGATCACAACACCCAACTTCTTTCAAATATTTGTAAATCCTTCCCAAGAAGAAAAGCTACAAATAAGCTCAGACAGTGAAGAGTACAATAAATACCTAACTCTTCAATGGCCAGACACTGACAATGTCTACTAGCATCAACATCATCCAGGAAAATATGACATCACCAAATGAACTAAATAAGGCACCAGAGACCAATCCTGGAAAAACAGAGATATGTGACCTTTCAGACAGAGAATTCAAAATAGCTGTGTTGAGGAAACTCAAAGTCTTCAAGATAACACAGCAAATGAGTTCAGAATTCTATCATATAAATTTAACAAAGATATCAAAATTCAATTGTTTATTGCTAGTATACAGAAATGCAACTGATTTTAGTACATTGACCTTATATCCTGTGACTTTGCTAAATTAACTTACTGGTTTTAATATCTTTTTTTGTAGGTTTCTTAGGAGGCTCTTTGTCAGGGGTCAGCAAACTATGGTCTGTGGGCCAAATCCAGCTCACCACCTGTTTTTGTAAGTGAAGTTTTACTGGACATAGTCATTCCCATTCATTTACATATCTAGAATATTCTGGCTACAATGGGAGAATTGAGTAGTCACAATGGAGACAATATGGCCTGCAAAACCATATTTACTATCTAAACATATTCATAGATTCCAGAGATTCGGGTATAGATTTTTGGGGGTCATTTCAGAGTTCTGGCTATCACTGTTATAATAGCATAAATGTACTGTCTTGCTATTCACTTTCCATCTGTCCCTTGTGTATGTGTGTGTGCATGCACTTTTGTTCTTATTTTCCAATTTGCTTTTGTATTGTTTCTTAATGATTTTATTTTAGCTTCATTTGAGCTACTGTGCTTTGAGTGCTTACTCAAAGATTTATAGTAGGCAACTTTAACTTATTATAGCTTACCTGTAAATAATATAACGCTTTATGTACAGCATGAGAAGCTAAGAACAATGCGTACCCATAAATTCTTTGTATTTCTCTAAATATTTTTGGGTTTTGTTTTGGGATATCATTGAATTACTCAGAATCGCTTTGATCTTTTCAAGACTGATCTTTTCAAGATCTTTTCAAGACTTTTTATATATGGTAGGGCATGTCTAGAAGCCTTTAGTTGAGGGTTACTTTGGCCCCATTCTGACACAGAATTGCTCTTTGTGTAATTTCTTTTCCTTTCAGCACTTTTATTAAGATATTTTTATGTTGACTTGTCTTCAAATGCACTAATCCAGTGTTCTGTTGCTTCGAGTCTGCACTTGATACGGTTTGGCTGTGTCTCCCCATGAGTTGTGGGAGGGACTGGGTGGCAGGTAATTGGATCATGGGGGCAGGTTTTTACTGTGCTGTTCTCGTGATAGTGAATAAGTCTCATGAGATCTGATGGATTTATAAAAGGGCAGTTCCCCTGCACAGGCTCTCTTGCCTGCTGCCATGTAAGATATGCCTTTGCTCCTCCTTTGACTTCTGCCATGTTGTGAGGCCTCCCCAGCTATGTGGAGCTGTAAGTCCATTGATCCTCCTTTTTCTTTAATAAGTTACCCAGTCTCAGGTATGTCTTTATTAGCAGTGTTAGAACAGACGAATACAGCACTGAAGTCTTTAGAATGCATTCTTAAGTTTAGATAATTTTTTTTCTAGAATGTCTGTTTCTTTTTATAGATTTTAATCTGTGATTGAAATTCTGTATTTTTTATTCATTTTGACTATCTTTTTTCTCTTTTCTTAAATATATTCATCTTAATTATTTTGAATTCCTTATCTGTTAGCTGTATTGAATCATTTCTGTTTCTGATTCTATTTACTGTTTTATCTCTCAATTATTGAATATTTTAAAACTAATTCTTAGCATTTTTTTCTTTTCTTTTTTCTTTTTCTTTTTCTTTCTTTCTTTTTTTTTTTTTTTTTTAGACAGAGTCTGCTGTTGTTGCCTGGGCTGGAGTGCAATGGCATGATCTCGGTTCACTGCAACCTCTGCCTCCTGCGTTCCAGCAGTTCTCCTGCCTCAGCTTCCCAAGTAACTGAGATTACAGGTGCCCACCACCTCGCCCAGCTAACTTTTGTATTTTTAGTAGAGACAGGGTTTCACCATGTTGGCCAGGCTGGTCTCAAACTCCTGACCTCAGGTGATCCACCCACCTCGGCCTCCCAAAGTGCTGGGATTACAGACATGAGCCACTGCTATATTTAGTAATTTAGTAATTTTTGATCGGAAAACTGACATTGTATATATGTCATAGATACTTTGATTTATGTTATCTTCTAAATAGTGCTAAATTTTGTTTGGTCAGAGACTAAAATTACTTGTAGATCACTTTTTTTTTGCCTAGGTAGTTTGAAGTTTTGTGAGAGCAAGTCTATTTTAGTTTTGCTCTTTCTTTTTGGGCACAGCCCTTATACCTAGGGAAATGTCACATCCATATCCTAGGATTGTGACATTTGAGACATTTCTGTGGTGTAAAATGAATGCTTTAGGTCTCTAATCCCTGGCTGACCTAAGGGATTTCCATGGCCTTGGAAATCTCTCCTCTGCTCTCTAGCATCTCAGTGGCTGCTCTCAAATAGGTTGCCAAGCTTTGCCCTGCATATATACACTTTAGAAGTTGACTAACAACCTAAGGGAAAAGGTTATGCAAATTATTAGGGTACCTTTTCTGTAGCTTTTTCCTCTCTGAGACTCAGCCACTCGAATCCTAGCTCTTTTGGCTACCCGGAACTCTGATTTTGGTTTCTGCTGTCCAGCAAGACTACCTGTCTTTACTTAGGCTCTATTTTCCTGAGCTATAATTTGGAAAATGCCCCAAGGGAGAAATCCTTGGTTTATGTGATGTTTATCTTGTTTGCCTCTTTTTTCTCAAGGACCATAGCCCTGCACTGGCTGTGGTCCAATGCCTGCAAACAGTTGTTATATATGTTTTGTCTAGATTTTATACTTGTTTATAGCAACAAGTTAAGTCCAATAATAGCTGTTCCATCATGGATGAAACTGGAACATGCCCATGTTAACTACTTTTATTTCTCTTTGTACAATCTATTGCTTCAGAATACATTTTTTTCTACCATTGCTAATCAGTTTTTTTTTCTATTAACATTCTATAACCAGCTGCAAGTGCTTTTTTTACATCTATAGGTTTGGCTCCTGAGGCTATACTATTTGGATGTAAGAAGTATAAAACAGTTGCCTTAGAATAGAACTTGTGTTCTAGACTTTTGACCATAGCCAGTTTTGACTTCCATTTCCTACTATCACTCCTTTTAAATCTATTGGCTTCTAATGGCTATGGCTGAGTTCCTGGTTACTACTTGATTTCTTAGATGCCAGACCTTTTTGCATTAAACACTAACTGAGTCTCATTCAGTAATGACCTCATCTTGGGCTCCCACTTCTTGTATCATGTCCTGTGGTGACCCCTGCTCTGATGTGAAAAGAAAATAAATATTAGGTAGGAATTCATATTACAAATTACACTCTTATTGGTATAAATATTTTATAATGACATTTAATGAATATCCTTTTTTGCCTTGATAATGGACATATCATATTGTGTGGATGGACTCATCCACACAATTTCTATATTTACATTAGAAATTGTGTGGGTGAGGATTGAAAAACCATCTAGACTGCCTGATGTTATGTAATTGCTAATATTTAAGTGAATCTGTGAGTAAATAAGAGCTGGTTTCCTTTTTTGTCTGATTAAGAAGATAAATGAAGGGAGATTATGCCCATCTGCTGTGTCCAGCAAGATTACCCATCTTTACTTAGGCTGGAAAAATAAAACCAACAGGAGACATGCTAAATCAGCTACAACTATCTCAAATGATAGATTACTCTCAAGACTGAGTCATAAAGCCTGTGTCTATGCAATTTTCCTGTTGCATTAAATTATGATAAATACATACAATATTAAAAATATGGGAAAATGTCTAAATACAAATAATTGACAAGGTCTTGGGGACAGAGTAGATATTTAAGAATGATGGATCAGGGATATTAATCTTGGAAGATTTTATTGACTCAAAATAATTTTCTTTTCTTTTTTTTTCTTCAACTTATATTTTACATTTCAGGGTACATGTGCAGGTTGTGCAGGTTTGTTACATAGGTAAATGTGTGCCATGGTGGTTTGCTGCACAGATCAAACCATCACCTGGGTATTAAACTCAGCATCCATTAGCTATTCTTCCTGATGTTCTCTCTCACCCCACCCCCTCTGACAGGCCCCAGTGTGTGTTGTTCCCGCCAATGTGTTCATGTGTTCTCATTGTTCAGCTCCCACATCTAAGTGACAACATGTGGTGTTTGGTTTTCTGTTCCTGCATTGGTTTGCTGAAGATAACGGTTTCCAGCTCCATCCATGTCCCTGGAAAGGACATGATGTCACCTTTTTATGACTGAATAATATTCTATGGTGTATATGTACCAAGTTTTCTTTATCCAGTCTATTGTTGATGGGCATCTGTGTTGATTCCATGTCTTTGCTATTTTGAATAATGCTGCAATGAACATACATCTGCATGTATCTTTATAATAGAATGATTTATATTCCTATGGGTATATACCAAGTAATGAGATTGCTGGGTCAAATGATATTTCTGCTCCCAGCTCTTTGAGGAATTGCTACAGTGTCTTCCACAATGGTTAAACTAATTTATATTCCCACTAACAGTGTAAAAGCATTCCTTTTTCTCTGCAACCTAGCCAACATCTGTTGTTTCTTGAGTTTTTAATGATCACCATTCTGACTGCCATGAGATGGTAACTCATTGCGGTTTTGATTTGCATTTCTCTAATGATTAGTGATGTTGAGCTTTTTTTCATATGTTGGTTGGCCACGTGAATGTCTTCTTTCGAGAAGTGTCTGTTCATGTCCTTTGCCCACTTTTTAATAGGGTTTTTTTCTTATAAATTTATTTATGTTCCTTATAGACTCTGTATATTAGACCTTTGTCAGATGGATAGATTGGAAAAAATGTATCCCATTCTGTAGGTTGTCTGTTTACTGTGATGATAGTTTCTTTGCTTTGCAGAAGCTCTTTAGTTTAATTAGATCCCATTTGTCAATTTTTGCTTTTGTTGCAATTGCTTTTGGTGTTTTTGTCATGAAATCTTTGCCTGTGCCTATGTCCTGAATGGTAATGCCTAGATTTTGTTCTATGGTTTTTATAGTTTTGTATTTTATATTCAAGTCTTTAGTACATATTGAGTTAATGTGTGTATAAGGTGTAAAAAAGGAGTCCGGTTTCAATTTTCTGCATATGGCTAGCCAGTTCTCCCAGCATCATTTATTAAATAGGCAATTATTTTCTCATTTCTTATTTTTCTCAGGTTTGTCAAAGATCAGATGGTTGTGCTAACAGGTGTGTGGTCTTATTTCTAAGTTATCTATTCTGTTCCTTTGGGCTATGTGTCAGTTTTTGTACCAGTACCATGCTGTTTTGGTTACTGTAGTCTTGTAGTATAGTTTGAAATTGGGTAGCATATGCCTTCAGCTTTGTTCTTTTTGCTGAGGATTGTCTTGGCTTTTGGGCTCCTTTTGGTTCCATATAAATTAAAAAAAATTTTTTTGTCTAATTATGTGAAAAAGTTCAATGGTAGTGTAATGGGAATAACATTGACTCTATAAATTACTTTAGGCAGTATGGCCATTTTCATGATATTGATTCTTCCCATCCATGAGCATGGAGTGTTTTTTATTTGTTTGTGTCCTCTCCGATTTCCCTGAGCAGTGGTTTATAGTTCTCCTTGAAGAGTTTCTTCACATCCCTTGTTAGCTGTATTCCTAGATATTTTAGTCTCTTTGTAGCAATCGTGAATGGGAGCTCATTTGTGATTTGGCTCTCTGCTTGCCTTTTGTTGGTGTATAGAAATGCTAGCAATTTTTGCCCATAGATTTTTGTATTCTGAGACTTAGCTGAAGTTGCTTATCAGCTTAAGAAGCTTTTCAGCTGAGACAATGGGATTTACTAGGTATAAGATTATGTCATCTGCAAACAAAGGCAGTTTGACTTCCTCTCTTCCTATTTGAATACCTTATTTCTTTTTATTGCCAGATTGCCCTGGCCAGAACTTCCAATATTATGCTGAATAGGAGTGGTGAGAGAGGTCATCCTTGTTTTGTGATGGTTTTCAAGAGGAATGCTTCCAACTTTTGCACATTCAGTATGATACTGGCTGTGGATTTGTCATATATGGATCTTATTATTTTGAGATACGTTCTATCAATACCTAGCCTATTGAGAATTTTTAACATGAAGGGATGTTGCATTTTATTGAAGGCCTTTTCTGTGTCTATTGAGATAATCATGTGGTTTTTGTCTTTAGTTCTATTTATATGATTAATCACACTAATTGATTTGAATGTTGAATGAACCTTGCATCCCAGGGATGAAGCCAACTTTATCATAATGGATAACCTTTTTGATGTGCTGCTGGATTCAGGTTGCCAATATTTTATTGAGGTTTTTTTGCATCAATGTTCATCAGGAATATTGGCTTGAAGTTTTCTTTTTTGCTGTTGTTGTATCTTTGCCAGGTTTTGGTATCAGGATGATGTTAGCCTCATAAAATGAGTTACAGATAAGTCCCTCCTTTTCACTTGCTTGGAATAGTTTCAGAAGAAATTGTACCAGCTCCTCTTTGTACCTTTGGAAGAATTCAGCTGTAAATCCATCTGGTCCTGGGCTCTTTTTTGTTGTCAGGTTGTTTATTACTGCCTCAATTTTAGAACTCATTATTGGTCTATTCAGGGATTCAATTTCTTTTTGGTTCAGTGTTGAGAGGCTGTATAAATCCAAGAATTTATTCATTTCTCCTAGATTTTCTAGTTTATGTGCTTAGAGGTGTTTATATTATCTTTGATGGTTGTTTGTATTTCTGTGGGGTCAGTGGTGATATCACCTTTATCATTTCTGATTGTGTCTATTTGATTCTTCTCACTTTTCTTCTTTATTAGTCTAGCTAGTGGTCTATTTTATTAATTTTTTCAAAAAGCCAGCTCCTGGATTCATGGATTTTTTGAAGGTGTGTGTGTGTGTGTGTGTGTGTGTGTGTGTGTGTGTGTGTCTCCTTCAGTTCTGCTCTGATCTTGGTTATTTCTTGTTTTCTGCTAGCTTTGGGGTTTGTTTTCTCTTGATTCTCTACTTCTTTTAGTTGTGATGTTAGGGTGTTGATTTGAAATCTTTCTAGCTTTTTGATATGGGTATTTAGTGCTATAAATTTCCCTCTTAACACTGCTTTAGCTTTGTCCTAGAGATTCTGGTACGTTGTCCCTTTATTCCTATTAGTTTCAAATAACTTCTTGATTTCTTTTTTATTTTTATTATTCACCCAGTAGCCATTCAGGAGCAAGTTGTTCAATTTCCGTGTAGTTGTGTGGTTTTGAATGAGTTTTAAAATCTTGAGTTCTAATTTGATTGCAGGCTGATGAGAGAGACTATTATCATTTCAGTTATTTTGCATTTGCTGAGGAGTGTTTTACTTCTAATTGTGATCAAATTTAGAGTAAGTATGGGGTGATGACAATAATTTGTATTCTATTGTTTTTGGGTGGAGAGTTCTGTAGATCTATCAGGTCCACTTGATCAAAGCTGAGTTTAGGTTCTGATTATCTTTGTTAATTTTCTGCCTAAATGATCTGTCTAATATAGTCAATGGGGGTGTTAAAGCCTCCCACTAATATTGTGTGGGAGTCTAAGTCTCTTCGTAGGTTTCTAAGAACTTGTTTTATAAATCTGAGTACTCCTGTATTGGGTGCATACATATTGAAGATAGTTCACTCTTCTTGTTGAATTCAACCTTTATGTAATGCCCTTATGTAATGCCCTTATTTGTCCTTCTTGATCTTGGTTGGTGTAAAGTCTGTTTTGTCAGAAACTAGCATTGCAGGGCAGCCAAGATGGCCGAATAGGGACAGCTCTGGTCTACAGCTCCCAGCATGAGCGACGCATAAGATGGATGATTTCTGCATTTCCATCTGAGGTACTGGGTTCATCTCACTAGGGAGTGCCAGACAGTGGGTGAAGGACAGTGGGTGCAGTGCACCATGTACTAGCTGAAACAGGGTGATGCGTTGCCTCACTTGGGAAGTGCAAGGGGTCAGGAAGTTCCTGTTCCTACTCAAAGAAAGGGGTGACAGATGGCACCTGGAAAATTGGGTCATTCCCACCCTAATACTGTGCTTTTCCGACAGGCTTAAAAAACAGCGCACCAGGAGATTATATCCAGCACCTGGCTTGGAGGGTCCTATGCCCATGGAGTCTCACTGATTGCTAGCACAGCAGTCTGAGGTCAAACTGCAAGGCAGCAGTGAGGCTGGGGGTGGGGTGCCCACCATTGCTCAGGCTTGCTTAGGTAAACAAAGTAGCCAGAAAGCTCAAACTGGGTGGAGCCCACCACAGCTCAAGGAGGCCTGCCTGCCTCTGTAGGCTCCACCTCTGGGGGCAGGGCACAGACAAACAAAAAGACAGCAGTAACCTCTGCAGACTTAAACGTCCCTGTCTGACAGCTTTGAAGAGAGCAGTGGTTCTCCCAGCATGCAGCTGGAGATATGAGAATGGGCAGACTGCCTCCTCAAGTGGGTCCCTGACCCCTGAACCCCGAGCAGCCTAACTGGGAGGCACCGCCCGGTAGGGGCAGACTGACACCTCACATGGCCAGGTACTCCTCTGAGACAAAATTTCCAGAGGAACCATCAGACAGCAGCATTTGCAGTTCACAAAAATCCACTGTTCTGCAGCCACTGCTGCTGATAGCCAGGCAAACAGGGTCTGGAGTGGACCTCTAACAAACTCCAACAGACCTACAGCTGAGGGTCCTGTCTGTTAGAAGGAAAATTAACAAACGGAAAGGACATCCACACCTAAAACCCATCTGTACATCACCATCGTCAAAGACAAAAAGTAGATAAAACCACAAAGATGGGGAAAAAACAGAGCAGAAAAACTGGAAACTCTAAAAAGCAGAGCACCTCTCCTCCTCCAAAGGAATGCAGTTCCTCACCAGCAATGGAACAAAGCTGGCTGGAGAATGACTTTGACGAGCTGAGAGAAGAAGGCTTCAGACAATCAAACTACTCCAAGCTACAGGAGGAAATTCAAACCAAAGGCAAAGAAGTTAAAAACAGGCAAAGAAGTTAAAAACTTTGAAAAAAATTTAGACGAATGTATAACTAGAATAACCAATACAGAGAAGTGCTTAAAGGAGCTGCTGGAGCTGAAAGCCAAGGCTCGAGAACTACGTGAAGAATGCAGAAGCCTCAGGAGCCGATGTGATCAACTGGAAGAAAGGGTATCAGTGATGGAAGATGAAATGAATGAAATGAAGTGAGAAGGGAAGTTTAGAAAAAAAAAGAATAAAAAGAAATGAACAAAGCCTCCAAGAAATATGGGAATATGTGAAAAGACCAAATCTACGTCTCATTGGTGTACCTGAAAGTGACAGGGAGAATGGAACCAACTTGGAAAACACTCTGCAGGATATTATCTGGGAGAACTTCCCCAATCTAGCAAGGCAGGCCAACATTCAGATTCAGGAAATACAGAGAATGCCACAAAGATACTCCTCGAGAAGAGCAACTCCAAGACACATAATTGTCAGATTCACCAAAGTGGAAATGAAGGAAAAAATGTTAAGGGCAGCCAGAGAGAAAGGTCGGGTTACCCACAAAGGAAGCCCATCAGACTAACAGTGGATCTCTCGACACAAACTCTACAAGCCAGAAGAGAGTGGGGGCCAATATTCAACATTCTTAAAGAAAAGAATTTTCAACCCAGAATTTCATATCCAGCCAAACTAAGCTTCATAAATGAAGGAGAAATAAAATCCTTTACAGACAAGCAAATGCTGAGAGATTTTGTCACCACCAGGCCTGCCCTAAAAGAGCTCCTGAAGAAAGCACTAAACATGGAAAGGAACAACTGGTACCAGCCACTGCAAAATCATGCCAAACTGTAAAGACCATCAAGGCTAGGAAGAAACTGCATCAACAAACGAGCAAAATAACCAGCTAACATCATAATGACAGGATCAAATTCACACATAACAATATTATCGTTAAATGTAAATGGACTAAATGCTCCAATTAAAAGACACAGACTGGCAAATTGGATAAAGAGTCAAGACCCATCAGTGTGCTGTATTCAGGAAACCCATCTCACATGCACAGACACACATATGTTTAAAATAAAAGTATGGAGGATGATCTACCAAGCCAATGGAAAACAAAAAAAGGCAGGGGTTGCAATCCTAGTCTCTGATAAAACAGACTTTAAACCAACAAAGATCAAAAGAGACAAAGAAGGCCATTACATAATGGTAAAGGGATCAATTCAACAAGAAGAGCTAACTATCCCAAATAAATATGCACCCAATACAGGAGCACCCAGATTCATAAAGCAAGTCCTGAGTGACCTACAAAGAGACTTAGACTCCCACAGAATAATAATGGGAGACTTTAACACCCCACTGTCAACATTAGACAGATCAACGAGAAAGAAAGTTAACAAGGATACCCAGGAATTGAATTCAGCTCTGCACCAAGCGGACCTAATAGACATCTACAGAACTCTCCACCCCAAATCAACAGAATATACAGTTTTTTCAGCACCACATCACACCTATTCCAAAATTGACCACGTAGTTGGAAGTAAAGCTCTCCTCAGCAAATGTAAAAGAACAGAAATTATAACAAACTATCTCTCAGACCACAGTGCAATCAAACTAGAACTCAGGATTAAGAAACTCACTCAAAACTGCTCAACTACATGGAAACTGAACAATCTGCTCCTGAATGACTACTGGGTACATAACAAAATGAAGGCAGACATAAAGATGTTCTTTGAAACCAATGAGAACAAAGACACAACATACCAGAATCTCTGGGACACATTCAGAGCAGTGTGTAGAGGGAAATTTATAGCACTAAATGCCCACAAGAGAAAGCAGGAAAGATTTAAAATTGACACCGTAACATCACAATTAAAAGAACTAGAGAAGCAAGAGCAGACACATTCAAAAGCTAGCAGAAGGCAAGAAATAACTAAAATCAGAGCAGAACTGAAGGAAGTAGAGACACAAAAAACCCTTCAAAAAATTAATGAATCCAGGAGCTATCATCAGGGTGAACAGGCAACCTACAAAATGGGACAAAATTTTCGCAACCTACTCATCTGACAAAGGGCTAATATCCAGAATCTACAATGAACTCAAACACATTTACAAGAAAAAAACAAACAACCCCATCAAAAAGTGGGAGAAGGACATGAACAGACACATCTCAAAAGAAGACATTTATGTAACTAAAAAACACATGAAAAAATGCTCATCATCACTGGCCATCGGAGAAATGCAAATCAAAACCACAATGAGATACCATCTCACACCAGTTAGAATGGCAATCATTAAAAAGTCAGGAAACAACAGGTGCTGGAGAGGATGTGGAGAAATAGGAACACTTTTACACTGCTGGTGGGACTATAAACTAGTTCAACCATTGTGGAAGTCAGTGTGGTGATTCCTCAGGGATCTAGAACTAGAAATACCATTTGACCCAGCCATCCCATTACCGGGTATATACCCAAAGGACTATAAATCATGCTGCTATAAAGACACATGCACACGTATGTTTATTGTGGCACTATTCACAATAGCAAACAGTTGGAACCAACCCAAATGTCCAACAATGATAGACTGGATTAAGAAAATGTGGCACATTTACACCATGGAATACTATGCAGCCATAAAAAAGGATGAGTTCATGTCCTTTGTAGGGACATGGATGAAATTGGAAATCATTATTCTCAGTAAACTATCACAAGGACAAAAAACCAAACACCCCATGTTCTCACTCATAGGTGGGAATTGAACAATGAGAACACATGGACACAGGAAGGGGAACATCACACTCTGGGCACTGTTGTGGGGTCGGGGGAGAGGGGAGGGATAGCATTAGGAGATATACCTAATGCTAAATGACGAGTTAATGGGTGCAGCACACCAGCATGGCACATGTATATATATGTAACTAACCTGCACATTGTGCACATGTACCTTAAAACTTAAAGTATAATAATAATACAATAAAATAAAATAATAAAATAAAAATAAAAATAATATAAAAAAAATAAAATAGCATTGCAATCTCTGCTTTTTCCTCTTTTCCATTTGCTTGGTAAATACGCCCCCATCCCTGTATTTTGAGCCTACGTATGTCTTTGCACATGAGATTTGTCTCTTGAATACAGCATACTGCTGGTTCTTGACTCTTTATTCAGCCTGACATTCCATGTCTTTTAATTGGGGCATTTAGCCCATTGACATTTAAGGTTAATGTTGTTATGTGTGAATTTGATTCTGTCATTATGATGCTAGCTGATTATTTTGCAGACTTGTCTATGTGGTTGTTTCACATAGTCTGTGTACTGAGTGTATTTTCATAGTGGCTGGTAACAGTTTTTCCTTTTCATATTTACTGCTTCCCTCAGCAGATCTTGCAAGGCAGGCCTGGTGGTAATGAATTCCCTCAGCATTTGCTTGTCTGAAAAGGATCTTATTTCTCCTTTGCTTATGAAGTTTAGTTTGGCTGGATATGAAATTCTAGTTTGGAAATTCTTACCTTTAAGAATGTTGAATATTGGCCTCCAATTTCTTCTGGCTTAAAGTATTTTTGCTGAGGGGTCCACTGTTAGCCTGATGGGCTTCCCTTTGTAGGTGACCTGGCCTTTCTCTCTGGCGGCACTTAACATTTTTTCTTTCATTTCGACCTTGGAGAATCTGATGATTATGTATCTTGGGGTTGATCTTCTCATGGAGTGTCTTACTGGAGTTCTCTTCATTTCCTGAATTTGAATGCTGGTCTGTCTTGCTAGGTTAAGCAAGTTCTGGATGATATCCTGAAGTATCTTTTCCAACTTGGTTCCACTCTCCCTGTCTCCTTCAGGTACTCCAGTCAGTTGTAGGTTTGGTCTCTTTATATAATCCCATATTTCTTGGAGGTTTTTTTCATTCCTTTTCATTCTTTTTTCTCTGTTCTTGCCTGCCTGTCTTATTTTAGAAAGATAGCCTTCAAGCTCTGAGATTCTTTACTCCACTTGGTCTGTTTAGCTATTGATACTTGTGATTGCATTGTGAAGGTCTCGTCTTGTGTTTTTCAGCTCCATCAGGTCATGTATATTTCTCTCTAAACTGGCTATTCTGGTTATCAGCCCTTGTAATGTTTTATCATGATTCTTAGCTTCTTCGCATTGGGTTAGGACATGCTCCTTTAGCTCAACAAAGTTTGTTATTACCCACCATCTGAAGCCCACTTTTGTCAATTTGGCAATCTGAGCCTCTGCCCAGTTATGTGCCCTTGCTGGAGATGTGTTACAATCATTTGGAGGAGAAGAGGTACCCTGGCTTTTTGAGTTTTCAGTGTTTTTGCTTTGATTCTTTCTCATCTTTGTGGGCCTATCTACCTTTGATTTTTGAGGTTGCTCATCTTTGAATAGGGTTTTTGTGTGGTCTTTTTTGTTGATGTTGTTTTTGTTGCTTTGTTTGTTTGTTTTAATAGTCAGGATCCTCTTCCGCAGTGCGCTGTGGTAGGCTGGGGGTTCACTCCAGACCATAATCACCTGGGTCCCTCCCACACCTGGAGTTATCACCAGTGAAGGCTGCAAAACAGCAAAGGTGGCAGCCTGCTTCTTCCTCTGGGAGCTCTGTCCCAGAGGGTCACCAACCTGATGCCGGCCTGAATGCTCCTGTAGGAGTCTGGAGACCCCTGTTGGGAGGTCTCTCCCAGTCAGGAGGAATGGGATTAGGGATCCAAGTAAAGAAGACTTTGGCTGCCCCTTGGCAGAGTAGGTGTGCTGCACTGGGGTGGGCGAACCCCTCTTGTCCAGACCACATGGACTATCCAGATTCAGCTGGGAGGAAAGACTAAGTTGGCTGAACTGCAGAGACTGGCTTCCCCTTCCCCCAGGGGTTCCCTCTTAGGGAGATCAGAGTTCTGTCCACAAAACCCTGGCTGGAGTTGTTGAAATTCCCACAGGGAGGCCTTGCCTAGTGAGGAGGGATGGATCGGGATCCCTGTTAAAGAAGCAGCCTGTCCATGATCTGCCACAGAAGTTGTGCTGTGCTGTAAAGGAATTCCTTATAGACTGCCCAGACTCCCTGAAGCTGGCAGCCAGAAAGGTGGGCTTAAGCCACAGAAATGGTGGCCACTCCTTCCCCTGATCCTTGGGCTGCAAAGATCCATGGCAAAAGTGTGGTTTCCCAAACGGGGTCGCACAATTGCTCACCACATTCCTTGGCTGGGTGTGGGAGCCCCAATGGCATTGTGTCGCTCCCAGGTGGGCTGTTGCCCCATCCTGCTTTTCCTTGCTCTCCATGGGTCATGCCGATTGCCTCATCAGTCCCAGTGCAAGAACCTGGATATCACAGTTGAAGGTGTAGAATTTACTCCCTGTTTTTGTTCTCTGTGACAGCCACAGACTGCAGCTGCTTCTAATTGGCCGTCTTGGCCCACCCCCAAAACAATTTTCAACTTGACATTTACCATTTGTTTTTGTGTATCTTTCCTCTTTAGTTTTATAGAAGATAATCAATTAAAACAAAATTTGGCTATGTATTTAGATTGTGATTCTTCTGCCTACTTGAAAATTACATGATTTAACTTCTTTCACTTTATTGAACACCCTCGATAAAGTTGCAGAGATGAATACCTTTTGGGGGCAAAATCAGAATTAGCTTACCTTCTGAAATGCAATATGGTAATGATATTAAATTTTTACACTAACTAAAAATAGTATCTTTCCTTACTTTATTTGATTTGGGACACACACACTTGCAAGTGTGTGTTTAAAGATAATCCCGTCACAAGGATTGATACTATTTTTTTCTGCATCTCTACTATATTTAATTTCTTCTGTATTATAATAATGCTGTTGAGCTACACTTTCATATGTCCCACTATTGCGTAGGAATTTATTTTACATTGAAAACAAAAAGAAAGACCTTTAATTTGAGGTTATACATCTTTATTTTTGTAGCCTCTTTTGAATTAAGATTAAATTGGGAAGGAAGGGGGGTGTTTTTATTTATGTTGTTAAATAAATTTTTAAAACTTACTAATTAAAAATTTCCCCCCATTAGAATTCTTTCTACCACCATGTTATTTTCTTCTTTGTCTGATTTATTATATTTTAAGTAAGAAAGAAACATCTTTGGTTTTAGAAGACATTAATTTGCCAGGGTTGTTGTAAAAAAATACCACAAACTGGGTGTCTTCAACACAGAAATGTGTTACTTCTGGAGGCTACAAATATGAGATCAAGGTATTAGAAGGGTTGTTTTCTTCTGAGGGCTGATAGAGAGAATCTGTTCTATAATCCCTCATAATTTCTGGTGGTTTACCTACAATCTTTGGTATTTCTTGACTTTTAGAGGCATTGATGAACATGGCACCAGTCAAATTGGATCAGGCAGTATTTTAATGACCTTATTTTAACTTGATTACCTTATTTCCAATTAAGGTTACATTTTGAGAACCAGGGAGTAGTACTTCAACCTATGAATTTTTGGTAAACACATTTCAATCCACAGAAGAATAAATTTTAGAATATTGTTAATAACAATACAGGCCTTTTGCTGGGTAGCTTTTATTAATTATTTCAGATATCACTTTGTAGATAGGGACAACTTTTTAAATGTTATTTTCTGGGAAGGCCTATTGCCCCTTCCGAAAGCTAAGTATACAAGGGCAAGGATGATACCTGTTTTCTTCTCTGCTCTATTTCCAGGATTTAACAAAGTCTTACTAAATGCTCAATAAGGATTTGTTTAGTAACTAAATGAATTAATGTATTAAAAATATACAAGTGAGGTATAAGAATGGAGAAACTGTTATAAAATGTGAACTACCGTAGAATTATTTTAAAAATGGGCTGTTATACGGCATGGTTAAAATTATCTTACTCCACAAAGTCTTTTGACTAATTATAATTGCCAAAAACTTTGACTAAGTTTAATCTTTTAGAGAGAGAAATAAACTCTAACTGTTCAGTGAAACACTAAATACATTGTAGAATTTATTTGCACACCAATTTCAATGAGGAAGAAAGAGAGAGAAAAAGGGGAAACTGCTTCACAAATGTACACACACATGCATGGATACACAGAAACACACACACACACTTTCAGGTTGCACTGAATCTATTTGAGTGTATAGACCAATTCAAATGCTTGTATTATTGCCCTAATTGGAACACTCATTTCAGAAGGCTGTTTAGAAATGTGGCCATTCACCACCTAATCTGCTTTGTACTTTGATCTTTTTGCCCATGCTTCCAGACTGGGGGAGGGAAGTAATTTATGAGGGTCTCCTATCAGGCTCTGCATGATTGCAGCCTCCATGGTTGAAGTAGTAGAATGATTGGAGGAGGCCATGCCTGAGTTAGGGTTTGACAACCATGACAGGGGCCTAAGTTCCTAGGCACATGTGCTTGTGCCATGAGATGGCATTGGGAGGCCTGATCCCTAGTTGTGACACATTGTTCTTACACATTGTACTGCTCTATTTACTTGGACACATATGTATACACACTCTCTCTCTGGGTAAGGCTTAGAATATGCCTGCAAATTGGGCTTTTAAAACTAACAGCAACCTAAAATGAAACTTTGCATTTAGTTTTTGAAGAACAAACCTATGACCTCAACAAACTATTGGCAAAAAAAGAGATGATGCCATGAATGTGTGAATGCAGAAAAGATGGTCTCCGGTTAAAATATCCTAAGATACGTACCTGTCTTGACTGATGGGCTGTTGTGAATACTCTGGATATTTCTGGACTCTGGCTGTGTACCTTTAACTTTGTGATTCATAGGAAAGCCAGATGGGAATCTAGTAATGCTTCATGACAATGTGTTATTTTTCTGTTTCCTTTTACAGTAGCAGGCTCTAGCAGTAACCTACAAGCTGTTTGGTCTGTGGAATCCAGGCAACACAGAGAAAGCAGAATGATACATATAGATATTTGGAAGTTTAATACCAAACAGTGTTTATGGTTCTTATGTTTATGGGAAGTTAAAAAAAATAAGAAATCTCTTTTTTAAAAAAAGATTGGTGTTCAGGTTATAGGGATGTGAGTAGAGAGACTTTTTAGAAAGCAGCGCAATTTTAGAGTCTGTGCTCAAACTCACTTTGTAGAGTGGTTGAAAATGTAGCATGATTGTTCACTTACCTATGGATATTTGACATTTTAGAGGACTGGGTGACAGAAGATTATTTTTTCCTTATGTAAAAATTGTCTCTCATTAAATGTGAACATTTTGGTAAGTGGCTTATTATGAAATTTGCCAAGCCTCTGGAAAAGCAACAGTTCAAAATGAGGTTGAGAGAGTAATTCTGACGAGGATGTCCTATTTTGTTGGTTTGGCTGCTTTGATTAAAACCTTCTGTGAGGCAATGGTCATTGCGTGATAGGCCCAGACACAAATTAAGATGACAACAGTCTGTTGACCTACTAAACAAAAAGTACAACAGCTTGGTAACTATGACCAGATAGAGTTACTTTACTGCTTAGTTAAAACTACACCCCCCGCCCCCCACCCAAAAGAATAAAAGCCCTGTTTCAACAGTGGCTTCTTTTGGGCGTATGTAAATCCCTTCATGGAAAGTTGCAAAACCCCAGGAAATCCCACCTGTGAATGATTGTAGTATTTAACCCCGGGGTTAGTTTCTATAATGCTTATTTCATGAAAAGCCTCCCCCCATCACCATTTTTAGTGGTTGGTTTGTATAAGGCAAGCTCAAAACTGTAAGCCTGAAAACCACAATTTTCTCAAATAGGCAGTATTTCCAGTGATGTAATGTGAAGGTGACAGGGTTAACAGTTTAACCTCATAACTCAGAGAAGCAGAAAGTCTCCTCTAAATATGATGTTATAGGCCATGATAATCTGAGAGTCTTTTGAATGAGTTTTTGCATATGACATATATAATCACATATATAATCAGAGTAGTGATTAATCTGTTTCTGATATGGATATTTGATATTTATATTTATGTTTTAAAAGCCTCAATTCTGCCTTTGTCTCTGCATGAGACAGTTTAAGTGAGTTGCTAGTATAAAGACATTGTGGTGTTCTGAGGGTCACATTTTTGGCAACTTACTAAAAAAATGTTGGACAATGTTTTTTTCATTATCCCTATTTTTTTTAAACCATAGTTTTATATGAAACTATTTAATCTGTCTTCTGGTGGTACAGTATTTACAACAGAAAGGTTGTATGTTAAATGGTCGACTTTTCAAGCAACTCAAACACCTGGTCGGCATAAATCTTTTAATAAAATGTTACTCCATTAACTCCTTTCTTACCAGAACTTCTGAAAATTCCTTGCTAAAAGGCTGAAAAGTGACTAGTCATATAAGCCCCCAAATATTACACAGCCATGAGAATTAAGAAATATTGCTCACATTAGTATATGAAACTTTATAAAGAACAAAATCAAGTGGTTTCTGGGCTTCAGTTATTAATCTCATTGTCAAACAGTCTGTTTAGTTTATGACTTCGTTTTTCTCATTTCTAAATTCCATATTCTAGTGCACTAATCATTTCCACATTGAAAGTAATTTCTTGGATGAAGAAAAAGAGCTTTCCCAGTATGAAAAAATCCAAAATAATTAGGATGGAAACACAAGGAAGAGGTACACCTTGAAAAATCTTGCCTAGGAAAATAGTTACTCATACTTTTGTGTGTACAATGAAGTAAATGTATACAAAGTTAGGTTTGAACATGAATGTATTTTTGTATTGTCTGTTATAGAATGTTAATTAAGTGCAGTCAATGGTTGTTTTAATCTTTTAATGATGCTTATGTACTCCATTGTAAAGATAGTCATTTTTTATTATAAAAAGTTAAAAGGAGCGAATGTTAATTGCATTCTGCTAAAGGAGTTTAGTGTTTCTATTATTTTAGGCAGAATTCCATTATCCAAGTGTGTATGAAGTATACACTTTTATAAACACTATCAAATGTATAACAAAGGGACAGAGACTATGCTATGATAGGATCCAGAGTTTTGTACATTTCTTCATTAATTAGTACAAATGTTTATATAATTGATACAAATAATATAAACTACTATATAAGTAATTAATTATACAAACATTTATGAATGTCTATTTTGTTTCCAACAAAAAACTGATTCTCGGGATGCTAAATACCTATGAAAGAGAGGTGGTCTCGACACAACACAGGGAGTCTATTGGAAACTATGTAAGCCAAAAACCCTGACCAAGATGGTCAAGAAAATCGTCTCTTTGTTATTGATTCCCAATACATATCTTAACTCTGACATCACTCATGAGCTCAAAATTTCTCACATTTTAAATATCTGTATATATTTTGCAAAAGCTTATTAATTAATTTGAACAAGATATATTCAGAGCTTTCCCTATGCCACGTGTTACGGTGGTGTTACAATTCTTGGCCAAAGGAGGCACAAAATATAACTTGTTAAAATTAACTTCCTTTGTCAGAAGTGTGCAGTTCTTTAAAGTCTGCAGGTTCTTGGTTCTTAAAATTAATGTCCGTCGCTAGGGGTTTGTGGTATAATGACATACAATAATGTACATATGCAGTTAGTGGCAGCAGACATGCAAACACATAGTTACAATGTGATGTGAAAAAGGCTAAGACTACTCTGTGAGATTATATAATATACAGAGGATATGGTAAATAGCTTTGTCTTATGAGAGTATCAGGGAAGACTTTACACTGAGGATGATTTTATTATCTGGGCTTTGAACGATGAGAGATGGTGGAGGGCACTAGAAGCAGAAAGGTTAGCAATTCCAAAAGCTCAGAGGCATGAAAGTAAACATCCAGTTTGGGTAATTGTGAGTAGTCTAGAGTGGCCTTAGCAAAGGTGGTACCCAAGAAAGGAGGGTATGTGGCTATATGACTTCCTCTTGATAGTCAGGGGCTGTCTCCCCAAACCACAATCTATCTCAGTTTGTGCCACTTCCCCCAGGGCAATAAGAACCAGAGATGGTTAGATGATACTCTCAGCTTCAAATTCAGTGGAAATTTGTAGTGCTCCCTGTTGAAAGTATTGTTCTTCTAATATTAACATTTTTTTTCACTAGTAAGCCCTAGAGTCTCAAAGATGGAAAACCAAAATATTTCAAATGTGTCATTTGAAGTTGAGAAGCATCGCTCTAATATCTCTCCCTTTGTTCCAGACTCAAATATGCTTGTTATAAGAGAAATATATTGGTCATTGGTATAGAACATATATCTCATGTTTTGTGCCCATGTTCTTGGCTTGCAAGGCCTTTTGTTTTGAGACAGACCCTTGCTTTTTTGCCCAGGCTGAAGTGCAGTGGTGCAATCTCTGCTAACTGCAGCCCCTGCCTCCTGGATTCAAGTGCTTCTTGTGTTTCAACCTCTCAAGTAGCTGCGATTGCAAGCACCTGCCACCCTGCCCAGCCAAGGTTTGTATTTTTTGTAGAGACAGGGTTTCGCCATGTTGGTCAGGTTGGTCTCAAACTCCTGGCCTCAAGTGATCCACCCAATGCAAGGCCTTATTTCCGAGCTGCAACCATAACCAAATCTCCCTTTAACAGGAAATTCCATCATTAAGAGAAGTACTTCTATAAGATGGGGTTTATAAAAAACATAGTGATATCCATGGACAGTAGTCCCTTGACCTTCATGTATATTAAGTTCTTTGGTAGAAACAATGTTATAGGGATTCCACAATAGTACATGAAGTATAGAGTAGGACTATGGATACTAGGGCTGGCATAAGCACGGAGTTAAAAAAAAAAGAACTATAAATCTGATATTGGTATGTATTTTAGAGATGTCAAAATGCTAACCTTTTCATGATGGAAAGGATCCACTCATTTTTCAGGAGGTACTCAAATTCCCACTCACTGTATAGAACTGTGTTGGGAGCCTAGCGTTGGTTATTGATACTGGAAAATAGGCTACTTGATGATGACAAGAATCTCTTCAAGGAAAATCCACGTTGAGCTCATGTGTAGCCTCTATCCTTGCCAACACGTTTTTATGAGCATATTATTTATTGAATAGATATTTGGGAAGGAGGCAAATTGAAATCTATGAAGTAGTCATCTTGTTCCCCTGATTTTTAAGCACTTGCTCTTCAAGGGTCTTTTCGGTAAATATTCACCTAGCATACAGCATTTTAATGTTTATTTCAAAAAAAACCCCACCCATATAACACATCCAGAGACATTTTGTCAATAGTCCTCCAATATTGCTACTTTCATATCCTTGGCTATTCAATAAAATCTTTAGCGACCAGCCAGAATCCATGATCTGTTTCTCAAATCGTGCTGCTCTAAATTCTGTCTTCTTAACAGAGTCAGTTTTTTTCTTGTGCTATGCCTCCATAGCAAGCCACTTTTAGCAACTGTCACAGATGTCTAGAAATTAAGCTTAGGACTGTCCTACTCAGTCTACTAGTCATATGGTTCACCTCATAACGGCTGAATGTGAATTGAATAGTGGATGGCAGTGTTGTGGGGGTAAGCACATGGAGTGTATGAATGCCCTGCTCCTAAAATGTACATCTCTCTGATGTAGTATGTTGATTTGATAATGAAATGCTATAGCACTTGCCTGATTCAGGGCTGGGTTTTTCAGAAAACTATGTGGCAGACTTCTAATTGTCATGGGAAATCCATTCTTTCCTCTTTCCATATGAATAGCATTTTTTTGAGTATATGACAACTTCATCTAGAAAATAATATTTTCAGACTCCTTTGTAGCTAATATGGCCAATGTGTCTAACTTTTTGCTAATGGAATGTGAGTCGAAATAATATTTTATATCACTTTCCTCAAAGTAAATTGTCCTAGACTTTCTCTCCTTGCCACTTTTCACTGGTGGGCACGTAGACATGGAGCTGAGGCAACTTTGGTCATAAAGATGAGGATTGCACTAGGAGATGGTAGATAAACAAGACAGAGAGAACTTTCTAGAACAGAGCTATCTTTTAGATGTGGATCATTTCTAGATGCCTCTGGACATCTGAATAATTAAATGTGACAGAAAATGAGCTATTAAATTTTGAATTTCTTTGTTGTAGCAACTTGTTCTGTATTATACTGCATATATCCAATTTATTCTTGGAAGCTCTAATCTCCTGATCACTTAGCGCCTCATTCTGTTAGGGCCCAATGGTAAGCCAGAAGAAGTTCTCAAAATTATATTTACTTGCTGAAATAATTACATTCTGAATATGGCGTGACTTCTCTTCAAAACCTTAGAGGCATTGCTTTGCTTTGGGTCAGAATTTGCCATGGGTGGTATTTACCATTTTATCTTTACCACACTGTGAGCACCATTATATAAAACATCTCGGTCCTTTGTTGCAAACCAGAGAAACTAGCAGTGGCTAATCAGAAAATGAATTCACTTGAAAGATATTGCATGACTCACAGAATCAAAGAGATGGCAGAAGAATAAGGTTTGGTCATTAGAGAATATTTGTAGAATATTCATCTGACCATATTTTTAGTAAACAGAATATATGAGGATTTCAAACAACTCAGTAGCAAAGTAAACCAAATAATTCAATTAAACATTAGAAAAAAATTGGATATTTCTCAAAAGAAGGAATACAAATGGCAAACTGTTATATGAAAAAATACTCAACACCACTAATTATCGGAGAAATGCAAATCAAAATCACAATGAGATATCATTTTACCCCAGTTAAGATGGCTATTAGCAAAAGGATACAATATAACAAATGCTGTCAAGGATCCAGAAAAAGGGGAACCCTCATACTTTGTTGGTAGAAATGTAAATTAGTCACTGTGAAAACCAGTATGGAGGTTTCTCAAAAAATGGAACTACCATATAATCCAGCAACCCCACTGCTGGATATATATCCAAAAGAAAGGAAAACAGTGTATCGAAGTGATATATATGCTCTCTTGTTTATTGCAACAATATTCATAATAGCCAAGATCTGGACTAAACCTAAGTGTCCATCAACAGATAATTGGATAAAGAAAACGTGGTATGCATACAGAGTGGAGTATTATTCAACCATAAAAAGAATGAAATTCTGTCATTTGCAGCAACATGGATGGAACTAAAGAAATTATGTTAAGAGATTTAAGCCGGTAACAGAAGGACAAATATTACATGTTTTCACTCATTTGTGATAGCTAAAGGAAATTGATCGCAAGGGGGTGGTGAATAGACTGGTGGTTACCAGAGGCTGGGAAGGGTAGTGGAAAAGGTAGATGGAGGGGGGTTAACTGATAGGTACAAAAGTGTAGTTAGATATAAGGAATAGGATATAGTGTTCAATAGCACATTAGGGCAACTATGGTTAACAATAATTTATTGTACACTTCAACATAGCTAGAAGATATTTATTTTTATTGTTATGTTTTATTTCAATAGTTTTGGGGGAACAGGTGGTTTTGGGTTATGTGGATAAGTTCTTTAGTGGTGATTTCCAAGATCTTGGTGCACCCATCACCTTAGTAGTGTAAACTGTACCCAATGTGTAGTCTTTTATTCCTCACCCACCTCCCATCCTTTCGCCTGAGTCCCCAAAGTCCAGTATATCATTCTTATGCCTTTGCTTCCCCTTACCTCCGCTCCTATGTATAAGTGAGGACATAAGATACTTGGTTTTCCATTCCTGTGTTACTTCACTTAAAATAGTGGTCTCCAACTCCATCCAGGTTGCTGAAAATGCCATTATTTCGTTCTTTTTGTGGCTGAGTAGTATTCCATGGTGTATATATGTCATATTTTGCTAGAAGAGATTTAGAATGTTTCCAAAACAAAGAAATGATAAATGTTTGAGGTGGTGGGTATTTCAGTTACCCAGATTTGATCGTTATACATTGTATGCTTGTATCAAAATATCACATGTACCTCATAAATATGTACAACTATTATGTATCCATACACATTTTTTAAAACTGGCTATATTTACACAATGGAATACACTTCAGCCATAAAAAGAAGAAAATCCTGCTATTTATAACAAGGATGAATCTGAAGAACATCATATTAAATAAAATAAGCCAGGCATAGAAAGACAAACACTGCATGGAGTCACTCATGGAATTTATAAAAGTTAATCTCATGGAAGTAGAGAGTAGAAGGATGGCTATCTGAGACTAGGGTGGTTAGGGGGCAGGGGGCTGGACAGATACTGGTCAAAGAGTGGATATTTACTGTTAGGAGGAATAAGTTTAAGAGATCCATTGTACAGCATGACTGTAGTTAATGGCATTGTATTATTGAAAAATGCTAACAAAGTGGGTGTTGTTTTCACCATAAAAATGATGACTATATGAGGTAATGCCTATGTTAATTGCCTAGATTTAACCATTCCACAATGTATATACACAATCATTTGTTTCATAACTACATTTCAGTCAATGACAGACAGCATATATGACGGTGGGTCCCATAAGATTATAATGGAGTTGAAAAATGTTCATGTCCAGTCATGTTGTAGCTGTAGTAACATTATAGCACTATTACTTTATTTTTAAAAATTAACTTAGTGTAGCCTAAATGTACAGTTTTCATAAAATCAACAGCCGTGTACAGTAATATCCTAGGCTTTCCCATTCACGTACCACTCACTGACTCAGCCAGAGCAGTTTTCAGTTCTGCAAGACTCCATTCATAGTAAGTGCCTTATACAGGTGTACCGGTTTTGTCTTTTATACAATATTTTTACTGGGCATCTTTGATGTTTAGATACACAAATAATTACCATTGTGTTATAATTGTCTACAGTATTCAGTACAGTAATGTGATATAGAGGCTTGTAGCCTAGGTGTCTAGTAGGCTATACCATCTAGGTTTGTGTAAGTACACTGTATGACGTTTGCACAATGATGAAAGCATCAACGAGGCATGTCTCAGTAAGTATCCTTGTTATTAAGCTACATATGTTTGTATTTCCAAACATCATGCTGTACACAATAAATAGATACAATTTTATATGTCAATTCAAAACATAAATCAATTTGGAAAAAAAGTAAATAAAATCCCAAATCCATAAAACAAAATTCAAATCCTAGGTGAAAATATTTAATTGACTGAATCCAGGCCAAACTGGGGGTAAGGAGCATATAGACAAAAGGGAGTATTTGATACTTTTGACTTCTGTAACATAAGGTGGGTCTTTATCTCTTTCAGCAACTCATAAAATAGAGAAATTTTCAAAATGTAGAACTACTATTTCAAACTTTATTATTTTTATTGTTAAAAAGTTATCTAGAATATTGCAGTATCTTTCTGTTTTCCCCTTTCTTACAGTAGACAAAGAAGACAGAAAGGGAGGGTTGAAGGATAGAGAAAGAAGCCCTTCAAATTAAACAACTAATCACAACACTCCGTGTTAGCCATTTGACCAAACAATGCCTTACCACTCTATTATTTCAAATCAATCACTTTACTATAAGAAAGTCATTTCTTTGAGGAGTTAATTTCCAAAGTAAACATTAGACTACTAACATTTCTATACTCCATGTTTGCCAAACAGCAGATTTCACATCTTGGACAAATATGGCAAGTTTTTAAGAAAGTTAATTAGAATTTTACATGCTAACCAAGTCCTAGGAAATGCAGTGTTTGAATAGATAAATGTCAAATAAAAAGTGTGATTTATAAAACTCTAAAGTCCAATTTTTTTTTCTGAAGTGGGTAGATTTCAGCATGTCAGAACAAGCCTAATATTGTTTCTACAAAGTCACATATTAATTTATCTTTCTCTTTCATCATTTTTATTCTTTTCTTAAATTTTATATGACTTAAGACACTATCAACATGGTGTGACTATTTGCAACTGTGCAGCTGCACTGTATTCCCACCAGGGAAGGGGGGCACCTTATGACTGCTCCATTATTTCCTCATCCAGGTCATAAGAGATATTCTGTTCTCAATGCACCTCTTTCTTCCACTTTTCTGGGGGAAAAAATAAAGCCACCCTAGCTAATTCCTTAAGCCAGCACTAGATTAAGACGGGTGACTACATGGCATTCCAGGAAGCAGACTTTACCAATCCTTGTTGGAATTTTTCCCCTAAAAAATTGCTTGTGGAAGGTTCCTGAATGTGTAGAAACTTCTAGCACCTCAAAAAATCACCTTCAGAACTTTATTTAGGCACTGTATGTCAACTGGTGTTTATCTAAAGCCATTCCTTTCAGGAAAATCAAGTCATTAAGGTGAGGATGAGTGTGGGAAGAACATACAGAGTACCATATGTGGGATGCAGGTGTTTGGCATTCATTTTAAACCAGAAGGACTCAGGGGCTCTAGCAAGTCTTATTTGTTTTGATAATTCTGTCTCTAGGATGTTCATTCATTCTTTATTCACTTATTCATTCACTCACTCATGTATTGTGGATGTTTGCCATGGCTTAGTCACTGTGCTCATTACTAGAGATACAAATAACAATAATAATCATCAGGCCATCAGATTTCTATACTTTTCTGAAATTAGAAACAGCCATAGTGATAGGCAATAGTTTTCAAAGGTAGTTTTTAATTTTTACATGATAAAATAGAATAATCTTTTTTTACATTTTTAAACACCATTTGAACACCATCCAAGTTGACTAATAAATAATATATCTAACAGTAAAATTTAAGGTGAGGAAAAAGAAATTAGAATTCATTTCTCTCATTTCTCCAAGACCTCTGCAACATCTTCCAATCTTTTTTGGCTCACAACAGTAAGAAGAGAAGCAAAGGTAGAAAAGATGAAAGGAAAGGAGAAGGAGAAAGATCTTGGAAGAGGTATTTTGCTTAATGAGGACAGGGTAAAATATATTTGTTGAATAAGATTAGCAACACCGCTCTCATTTCTATATTGCCTCAAATAAAGGAAGGCATATATCAGGTCATACTTACATTACATAATTTTTGTAAAGCTTTGTATTTGTCTGGCGGGATTCAGCCACTTATCAATGCTGCTTAAATCCTTTTCCCACTGGCTTTCCTAAATGTCAAACCCATGACCAGTGCAAGTTAGTGAATGATTACTGTTAGACACGAGACCGAAGGCGCACATTCATGTCTACTCTCATTGGTTGAAAGCAGTAGATGGCTTACACTTATGTGTTTTGAGGATGGTTATACTTGCTTTGGTTGCTAATAATTCTCTTAATCTCCTTGTTTTTATTTATTATTTTGAAACAGCCAACCTCAGGTTGGCGTTGCAGAACTTATAGAAAAGCAGACTGCATGTGATTACTTAACCTTGGGCCATGTGATGGGCTCATTCATTTGGCCAGGTGGCTCTTGCCTATGAAACATGTAAAAGAGTTATGGAGGCATGTGCAAGAACAGTGCCATGGGGTCAGAATAATTTTTTTCTTTCATATAAAATGTCTTTTTGAGCTCTCAGAAATGCAGAAAGCTCAGGATTTATGGATTTTTATTTCTGTGTGGGGCTTAACTCCTCCTTGGAGTTTGTAGAAAATATAAGAAAAACTTGCCTTTATGTAGAGAAACCCATGTACAAAAAAAAAATCCATTTGTAAATGTGGTACTATATGGTTCCAAAACTTTTGACTCTGTGGTACCCTATGGTTCGTTCTCCGGTTTGGCACATCTTTCTCCTATCATGTCTGGTTTCTTAGGTACATAATAACATAAAATAAAAATGATCCCTCCCAATCTGACTTTAACGAAGAGAAAGGCACCTGCTTTGCATGTGTTGTGTGGTGGTAAGGGGTGGGTACAAATTCTCAACTATGACTGTGGTCTCCAGTTACATCACAGTTAATAAATAAAAACAATCTGCTTGCATTGTCCCTCCTATTGGATGGCTGGGCAGATTCAGTGCTGTTGCACAGTCATATTTTATTGGACAAACTAAGTTGTTCTAGGTTTTCAAATTGAGTTATGGGGAGAAATATTGGGAAAGAGTTTTGAACTTGGACAAACTAAAGCTTGATTTATTGTTTTGGGATTTTACTTCTGACTCCAGGTAATTGTATATTTTGATAAGTTTTTGAATGTGCCTTTGATTTCTTTTGATGAGGTACAATTTTCCCAAATATAATTTTATGATAATTATTTTATATTTTGCAATTGCTTTGTTCCTTTCCTTTTGTGAACTCTGTTGCCTTTTTTAAACTTGAAAAAAAATTGAATAGAAAGAATACATTTCTGGTTGAAGAATATGTGATTAATAGTAATTCAAATGTTCTAAGAAAAACAAATCTTGATTATTTACCCCACAAATTCCCTTGAATCACTCACATTGAGACTGATGTTATGTGTTTTATGTTATTTTTTAAAGAAGAGATTGAGAATGATCTTTTTGTAAAAATGTCAGCAAATATACCAAGTTGGGTAAATTTACTTTTTAAATCTTGGACATGTCTATCTGACCTAAATTCAAGTAATTGCTATTACTTCTTGAATGTTACATTTAGCATTATTTATGATGTTTGTTTTGATTTATAGTCTCATAAAGGATCCAGCCTTCCCTTCCCTAAGGAATTCAACTCATCTCTCCTGGTGGGCATTCCATATCATCAGCGGTTGAGTTTTAATAAATATGGATAGACAATTTAGAGAAAAATGAAAAATATTTCCTCAAGTCCTCTAAAATTCACAGATTCAAATCTAAATGAGAAAAAAATTGATCATTTATACATTATCCTGATTCCCAATCTCATTTATCTTTATAATAAAAAATATTTGATAGAAATTCATGCAGGGCTAAGCTTTGTTATTTATACAAGCGTAAGTTTATATTTAAGAGGCCAGGGAGAAATATAATGAGAATACATTGTTTAATATGATTGTAAATTTTTCTCTTTTTGCTAGATTTCGAGTCAAACTTTTTTTTTTATTATACTTTAAGTTCCAGGGTACATGTGCACAACATGAAAGTTTGTTACATATGTATACATGTGCCATGTTGGTGGGCTGCACCCATTAACTCGTCATTTACATTAGGTATATCTCCTGATGCTATGCCTCCCCACTCCCCCACCCCATGACAGGCCCCAGTGTGTGATGTTCCCCTTCCTGTGTCCAAGTGTTCTCATTGTTCAATTCCCACCTATGAGTGAGAACATGCAGTGTTTGTTCTTTTTTTGTCCTTGTGATAGTTTGCTGAGAATGATGGTTTCCAGCTTCATCCATGTCCCTACAAAGAACATGAACTCATCCTTTTTTATGGCCACATAGTATTCCATGGTGTATATGTGCCACATTTTCTTAATCCAGTCTATCATTGATGGACATTTGGGATGGTTCCAAGTCTTTGCTATTGTGAATAGTGCCACAATAAACATATGTGTGCATGTGTCTTTATAGCAGCATGATTTATAATCCTTTGGGTATATACCCAGTAACGGGATGGCTGGGTCAAATGGTATTTCTAGTTCTAGGTCCTTGAGGAATCGCCACACTGTCTTCCACAACGGTTGAACTAGTTTACAGTCCCACCAAAAGTGTAAAAGTGTTCCTATTTCTCCACATCCTCTCCAGCACCTGGTGTTTCCTGACTTTTTACTGATCGCCATTCTAACTGGTGTGAGATGGTATCTCATTGTGGTTTTGATTTGCATTTCTCTGATGGCCAGTGATGATGAGCATTTTTTCATGTGTCTGTTGGCTGCATAAATGTCTTCTTTTGAGAAGTGTCTGTTCATATCCTTTGCCCACTTTTTGATGGGGTTGTTTGTTTTTTTCTTGTAAATTTGTTTGAGTTCTTTGTAGATTCTGGATATTAGCCCTCTGTCAGATGAGTAGATTGCAAAAATTTTCTCCCATTCTGTAGGTTGCCTGTTCACTCTGATGGTAGTTTCTTTTGCTTTGCAGAAGCTCTTTAGTTTAATTAGATCCCATTTGTCAATTTTGGCTTTTGTTGCCATTGCTTTTGGGGTTTTAGACATGAAGTCCTTGCCTATGCCTATGTCCTGAATGGTATTGCCTCAGTTTTCTTCTAGGGTTTTTATGGTTTTAGGTCTAACATGTAAGTATTTAATCCATTTTGAATTAATTTTTGTTTAAGGTGTAAGGAAGTGATCCAGTTTCAGCTTTCTACATATGGCTAGCCAGTTTTCCCAGCACCATTTATTAAATAGGGAATCCTTTCCCCATTGCTTGTTTTTGTCAGCTTTGTCCAAGATGAGATAGTTGTAGATATGCGGCATTACTTCTGACAGCTCTGTTCTGTTCCATTGGTGTATATATCTATTTTGGTACTAGTACCATGCTGTTTTGGTTACTGTAGCCTTGTAGTATAGTTTGAAGTCAGGTAGCATGATGCCTCCAGCTTTGTTCTTTTGGGTTAGGATTGACTTGGCAATGCAGGCTCTTTTTTGGTTCCATATGAACTTTAAAGTGCTTTTTCCAAATCTGTGAAGAAACTCATTGGTAGCTTGATGGGGATGGCATTGAATCTATAAATTACCTTGGGCAGTATGGCCATTTTCATGATATTGATTCTTCCTACCCATGAGCATGGAATGTTCTTCCATTTGTTTGTGTCCTCTTTTATTTCGTTGAGCAGTGGTTTGTAGTTCTCCTTGAAGAGGTCCTTCACATCCCTTGTAAGTTGGATTCCTAGGTATTTCATTCTCTTTGAAGCAATTGTGAATGGGAGTTCACTCATGATTTGGCTCTCTGTTTGTCTGTTATTGGTGTATAAGAATGCTTGTGATTTTTGCACGCTGATTTTGTATCCTGAGACTTTGCTGAAGTTCCTTATCAGCTTAAGGAGATACTGGGCTGAGACGATGGGGTTTCTAAATATACAGTCGTGTCATCTGCAAACAGGGACAATTTGACTTCCTCTTTTCCTAATTGAATGCCCTTTATTTCCTTCTCCTGCCTGATTGCCCTGGCCAGAACTTCCAACACTATGTTGAATAGGAGTGGTGAGAGAGGGCATGCCTGTCTTATGCCAGTTTTCAAAGGGAATGCTTGCAGTTTTTGCCTATTCAGTATGATATTGGTTGTGGGTATGTCATAAATAGCTCTTATTATTTTGAGATACGTCCCATCAATACTTAATTTATTGAGAGTTTTTAGCATGAAAGGTTGTTGAATTTTGTCAAAGGCCTTTTCTGCATCTATTGAGGTAATCATGTGGTTTTTGTCTTTGATTCTGTTTATATGCTGGATTAGGTTTATTGATTTGCATATGTTGAACCAGCCTTGCATCTCAGGGATGAAGCCCACTTGATCATGGTGGATAAGCTTTTTGCTGTGCTGCTGGATTCGGTTTGCCAGTATTTTATTGAGGATTTTTGCATCAGTGTTCATCAGGGATATTGGTCTAAAATTCTCTTTTTTGTTGTTGTGTCTCTGCCAGGCTTTGGTATCAGGCTGATGCTGGCCTAATAAAATGAGTTAGGGAGGATTCCCTCTTTTTCTATTGATTGGAATAGTTTCAGAAGGAATGGTACCAGCTCCTTCTTGTACCTCTGGTAGAATTCAGCTGTGAATCTGTTTGGTCCTGGACTCTTTTTGGTTGGTAAGCTATTAATTACTGCCTCAACTTCAGAGCCTGTTATTGGTCTATGCAACTTCTTCCTGGTTTAGTCTTGGGAGGGTGTATGTGTCCAGGAATTTATCCATTTCTTCTAGATTTTCAAGTTTATTTGTGTAGAGGTGTTTATAGTATTATCTGATGGTAGTTTGTATTTCTGTGGGATTGGTGGTAATATCCCCTTTATCATTTTTTATTGCATCTCTTTGATTCTTCTCTCATGTCTTCTTTATTAGTCTTGCTAGCAGTCTATCAATTTTGTTGATCTTTTCAAAAAACCAGCTCCTGGATTCATTGATTTTTTTGAAGGGTTTTTTTGTGTCTCTATTTCCTTCAGTTCTACTCTGATCTTAGTCATTTCTTGCCTTCTGCTAGCTTTTGAATGTGTTTGGTCTTGCTTCTCTAGTTCTTTTAATTGTGATGTTAGGGTGTCAATTTTAGATCTTTCCTGCTTTCTCTTGTGGGTATTTAGTGTATAAATTTCCCTCTACACACTGCTTTGAATGTGTCCCAGAGATTCTGGCATGTTGTGTCTTTGTTCTCGTTGGTTTCAAAGAACATTTTTATTTCTGCCTTCATTTTGTTATGTACCCAGTAGTCATTCAGGAGCAGGTTGTTCAGTTTCCATGTAGTTGAGTGGTTTTGAGTGAATTTCTTAATCCTGAGTTCTAGTTTGATTGCACTGTGGTCTAAGAGACAGTGTGTTATAATTTCTGTTCTTTTACATTTGCTGAGGAGTGTTTTACTCCCAACCATGTGGTCAATTTTGGAATAGGTGTGGTGTGGTGCTGAAAAGAATGTATATTCTGTTGATTTAGGATGGAGAGTTCTGTGGATGTCTATAAGGTCTGCTTGGTGCAGAGCTGAGTTCAATTCCTGGGTATCCTTGTTAACTTTCTGTCTTGTTCATTTGTCCAATGTTGACAGTGGGGTGTTAAAGTCTCCCATTATTATTGTGTGGGAGTCTAAGTCTCTTTGTAGGTCTCTAAGGCCTTGCTTTATGAATCTGCGTGCTCCTGTATTGGGTGCATATATATTTAGGATAGTTAGCTCTTCTTGTTGAATTGATCCCTTTACCATTATGTAATGGCCTTCTTTATCCCTTTTGATCTTTGTTGGTTTAAAGTCTGTTTTATCAGAGACTAGGATTGCAACCCCTGCTTTTTTTTGTTTTCCATTTGCTTGGTAGATCTTCTTCCATCCCTTTATTTTGAGCCTATTTGTGTCTCTGCACGTGAGATGGGTCTCCTGAATACAGCACACTGATGGGTCTTGACTCTTTATCCAATTTGCCAGTCTGTGCCTTTTAATTGGAGCATTTAGCCCATTTACATTTAAGATTAATATTGTTATGTGTGAATGTGATCCTGTCATTATGATGTTAGCTGGTTATTTTGCTCATTAGTTGATGCAATTGCTTCCTAGCCTCGATGGTCTTTACAATTTAGCAGGTTTTTGCAGTGGCTGGTACCAGTTGTTCCTTTTCATGTTTAGTGCTTCCTTCAGGAGCTCTTGTAGGGCAGGCCTGGTAGTGATGAAATCTCTCAGCATTTGCTTGTCTGTAAAGGATTTTATTTCTCCTTCACTTATGAAGCTTAGTTTGGCTGGATATGAAATTCTGGGTTGAAAATTCTTTTCTTTGAGAATGTTGAATATTGACCCCCACTTTCTTCTGGCTTGTGGAGTTTCTGCTGAGAGATCAGCTGTTAGTCTGATGGGCTTCCCTTTGTGGGTAACCCGACCTTTCTCTCTGGCTGCCCTTAACATTTTTTCCTTCATTTCAACTTTGGTGAATCTGACAATTATGTGTCTTGGAGTTGCTCTTCTTGTGGAGTATCTTTGTGGCATTCTCGGTATTTCCTGAATTTGAATGTTGGCCTGCCTTGCTAGGTTGGGGAAGTTCTCCCAGATAATATCCTGCAGAGTGTTTTCCAAGTTGGTTCCATTCTCCCTGTCACTTTCAGGTACACCAATGAGATGTAGGTTTGGTCTTTTCACATAGTCTCATATTTCTTTGTGGCTTTGTTCGTTTGTTTTTACTCTTTTTTCTCTAAACTTCTCTTCTCACTTCATTTCATTATTTGATCTTCAATCACTGATACCCTTTCTTCCAGTTGATCGAATCAGCTACTGAAGCTTGTGCATGTGTCACGTAGTTCTCATGTCATGGTTTTCAGCTCCATCAGGTTATTTAAGGACTTCTTTATACTGGTTATTCTAGTTAGCCATTCGTCTAATCTTTTTTCAAGGTTTTCAGCTTCTTTGCCATGGGTTCCAACTTCCTCCTTTAACTCGGAGAAGTTGGATCATCTGAAGCCTTCTTCTCTCATCTTGTCAAAGTCATTCTACATCCAGCTTTGTTCCATTGCTGGTAAGGAGCTGCGTTCCTTTGGAGGGAGAGAGGCACTCTGATTTTTAGAATTTTCAGCTTTTCTGCTCTGTTTTTTCCCCATGTTTGTGGTTTTATCTACCTTTGGTCTTTGATGATGGTGATGTACAGATGGGGTTTTGGTGTGGATGCCCTTTCTGTTAGTTAGTTTTACTTCTAACAGTCAGGACCCTCAGCTGCAGGTCTGTTGGAGTTTGCTGGAGGTCCACTCCAGACCCTGTTTGCCTGGGTATCAGCAGCGGAGGCTGCAGAACTGCGAATATTGGTGAACAGCAAATGTTGCTGCCTGATCATTCCTCTGGAAGCTTCGTCTCAGAGGAGTACCCAGCTGTGTGAGGTGCCAGTCTGCCCCTACTGGGGGGTGCCTGCCAGTTGTGCTACTCGGGGGTCAGGGACCCACTTGAGGAGGCAGTCTAGTCAAACTTTCATAGTTTAAAGGAAATCATATAGTCAGAGAAAGAGATAGAAATGACCGTGGGTTCCGCTAAATGTTTTGGGTGTTGGCTATGCGCTAGGAACTGGGCAATTTGCTTTCCATATAATTTATCTTATTGCTCCAATATCCCAGTGAAGATGAGTGCCCCATTCTACAAATGATAAAACCAAGGCACGGTAAGGTCGGGTTTCTCACAGGATTCTTTTTCACTTCTCTGTAGAAGCAAGTGGTATGATTGAAGGTAGGGAAGTCCAGACAGTTAGAAACGGAACACTAGTTGATCAAAGTGAAAAATGCAAGAGTTGATACAAAACTAGTGAATCCTACATTAGGATTTCAATTAGAGTCCCAGTAAGAACTACTCACTGTCCCTTCTGCTTGACCTTGAGGCTCTCTGAAGGACCAGTAAGTGTTTGGATTCTCTTGATCCAGTGAAGCCTTCCAGAGTTCCTGGCCATAATCCCTAGAGCCCTTTTCTTGTACTGGCTGAAAACATCGAGCTATGGATTTTTATTCCAGAATAGGGAGCTCAAAGTCATATTTCAAGTTGCATGTGTGGATATGTGTCCTGTTGGGGAAATGTGAACTCAGATACCCAGGGCAGGTATCAGAGCAGCTTGGAACATTTTTGTCCTACTTTTTCAGCATAGCTTCTCCTTCCCAAGTATGTGTGTACAGCATCTGGCCCTTGTTTTCCTAACTATCCTTCCAACCTCGTGTTTTTTGGCTTCTCCTTGGGAAGTACAAGTTATTTGAATTCTGAAGAAAATCAGGAATAATTTCCTGGCTCTTGTGGGCCGCCAAATGATGTAGTTTTTGAGCATCTACTTCACAGCATATTTCTGGGACAGTCTGCAGAGAAAGGTCCCTTCTATATTGCCACATGACGATAACTACCTACATTCTTTTTCCTCAACAAAAGAAGCTTCATGATAGCTGGGTAAAATCTCCTTCCAAATAACATAAAAGAAATTTTGATACTGTAAAATATCTGAATAAATATTCAATACTATACATAGCTTCACTAAATTGTATACAAGGCAATGATTCTGACTTTTATCATTGTTCCTCTTTGTTTATGGCATCACTACATCTGACCAAAGAAGATGTGAACTCATCATACAAAACTCACTCAATGGTGCAATGTATATATTTTTTTCAAGATAACATAAGTCTTTTATTGTAAGTCCATTTATTTATGTTACAATGAGAGTATCATAAAAAACAAAATTATCTTATTAATTTAAAAACATATGGGGTGCTTCTTGAATTTGTGTGTAGTTCTTGTGCAAAGGCCACGCAACTCTTTTTCTGTATCATTCCAATTTCAGTATATGTGCTGCTGAAGCAAGCACAACATGTATATTCTTGTTTATGACATATATGGATTTTCTGCATAATCAGTTTTACCTCATCACTGAGGAGGAAAGCCCTATATATTTAAAAAGGGAGTACCATGTTTATACTGGGAAAGAGAAGAAAAGACACTGTAATTCATGGAATACTTAATGATATAAGTGCTGTGTGAAGTGTTTTATACAGATTTTCTCTTTTAGCCTTTATTTAAAGACTATGAGCACATTTTAGTCTTCCCATTTTATAGATTAAAACTTAACCTAGAGAGGTTACATATTTTCTCAAATCCAAGTTGAGAGAATGAATGAATGAACTAGAAAAGAAACCTAGCTCTATTTATGGAAAAATTTTATGATTTTCATACTAAACCATGCTACTGCTCCCCTATATAATTTATTTATTCATTTACTCACAAATATTTATTTACTACCTACTTTATGGCAGACACTATGCTAAATTATAAGGACAGAGAAATTATCAGTATATGTTTTTCAATGGTAGAAAAATGACAATTAAAATTAATTTTAAAATACTGTGATTATTCTTTGAAAGGAGGAAAGATCTCTTCTTATATATTAATATCCTAGATAAATGCAAGAAAATTTTGTTACACAGTAAAACTTTATTCATAGTAGTGATTTGTGATGTATCACAAACGCTTCTTGCTACACTATTGTATGATTTAAGAGTATGTGGTATGAACTGCTAGACAGCAAGATCTAGTTTATGTTTAGATATATTGATTTTTCCAGACTAGATATCGTTTTTTAAAAATGGAACTTTTAGGAGAGCTGTATTTGAACTTGTTACACATGAGTCTGAATTCTGGTTAAGCAGAGAAATCCATCTTAATGGAGGTAGGGTTGAGAATTGGAACTCTAGGTAGTGGCTCTCCACACCAGTGGTTCTCAAACTGAAACATGCATCAGAATATCATATGGGGGTTGTTGAAACACAGATTTCTGGCCTCTTGCCCTACTCCTGAAATTTCTGATTCAGTAAGTCTGAGATGGGGCAAAAAAATTTACATTTCTAATAAGTTATATTATATTTATATTTCTAATAAGTTCCTAGGTGATATTGATGCCATTAACCTGAAAAAATTTATATTTCTAATAAGATCCTAGGTGATATTGATGCCATTAACCTGAGGACCACACTTGGAGAATCATTGCTCTATAGGAAATATTTTCATAACTTCTTATACAGAATAGGCAAAAATGGGAATAGTTGATATATTCCCTGGGCCAATTTGTTCTGACCACTACCAACTTTTGCCTTGGCCTCACTCATGAGATCTGATGACCTTTCAGTTCATGCATTAGGAGCCAAAGAACTCACAAGATGAACATCAGTAATCTCCCTCTTTATAAAATAGTTTAATTTTATTTTTAAGTTTTTTGCAGATATGATTTAGTTTGTTCATTTATGCATTCATTAAAATTAAGGTAAACTTCAGAGGACTTTGTTAAATGAGAAAATGTAGAAAGTTATATAACACAATTTTCCCTGTTTTCTCAGGGAAGTAAAAGCCAGTTGCACTAAAAACATTTTGAGGAAACAGATATGTATGGGGTGATTTGGTGCACATCTGTGGTACAAAGGAAATTTTATTAACTTCAAACAGAATAAGTGAACTCCAAAAGGAGTGACACCTCTTCACATTGCAGAGGAGCAAACTGTGTTTTCTTGTACCTGGCACTTAATCCAACCATCAAACCCAATGGGCATGAGTTTTGCTAACTTGAGTGAAGTGATAACTAAACATTTCAAACTCAGACTTGAATGTTTTGGTATAAAATATAAAGTGCATTCAGCTGAAACCCTAATCTACACCATTTTGATTTTTTCCCCCTTGATTTATGTTTAGTACTTTGTTAGAAGGTTTGCTTTTCATTTGATTCCACATGGATGCAATGTTTCCTGTCTCATAGCCAAAGTCAACCTTTTAAGGTCTATAGGAGTGTTGTAGGCATATAAATTTTAAGAAGTAGAGAGAATGCTAAAATTCAGGACCACCTAAATTGCCAGAAGCAGCTTTAGAACCACACAGGTCAGTCAGTGTCCAAGTGGTCAAAACAAAGACTACTCAGGGCAGAGGCTAGGAAACCTGACAGTCGCAAAGCTTGTGGAGTAGCGTTCCTCATAATGGAAGGCGAAATGAGACATCAGTGTAATCAGTGAAGGTTAAACAGACCTGGGATATATTAGTCATGGATCTTAAAACAAAAAAAAAAGCGGAGGGGGGGATGCTTTACACTACTTAAAGAGATTTCTGCAACCTTATTTCTAAAGCTTGGCAGCCTTAGGAGGTAAAGAGTCTAGTTCATAAGGCCAGAAATTATATGCAAACTTTTAAAAAAGTTCTTACCTTGGCTAATTGAGATTGGAATGCTGAAACAGTACTATGGAAGAGAGCCATGTATGAATAAGATGGAATCAAGTGGCTCTTCTGGGTTCATGTAATTATTTTCTTCTTGTGGTTGTGAAGATGATTGATGATTGATAATGAAGTTAAATTATAAAAACTCACCTTGCCTTTTGATTATATTCTTTTTGAGATGGAGTCTCACTCTGTCACCCAGGCTGGAGTGCAGTGGCACAATCTCAGCTCACTGCAGCCTCCGCCTCCTGGGTTCAAATGATTCTCCTGCCTCAGCCTCCCGAGTAGCTGGGACTACAGGTGCGTGCCACCACACCCAGCTATTTTTTTTTAATTTTTTTTTTTGGTAGAGACAGGGTTTCATCATGTTTGCCAGACTGGTCTCGAACTCCTGACCTCAGGTGATTCACCTGCCTCAGCCTCCCAAAGTGCTGGAATTAAAGGCGTGAGTCACCACACACAGCCATTTTTTGATTATATTCTTATTAGATCTTTCCAACATTTCCAAAATTTCCAATGTGTACTATGTGTAATGGTTTATAAACAAAGTCTGTTATTGTTGATATAGAATTGGAGGCAGCAGATGCATTTGATAAACAATTTTAACACTTTTGAGAAAAGAACTTTGCAACATAATAAAAATTACAGCACCCAAAGAAGAAAATTTGTGGATCCCATTAAAGCTATGTAAAATCCACAAATAATTCTTTTGAATTATCCCCCTAAAGAGTCATTTAATTTAAAAGGAGAGAAAAATGCTTTTTATTAATTTTCATCACCACACCTTCCCTGCCCCCATTCAAGAATGTTGGAATCAAAATGGGAAAAAAAACTGGAATGTTTACTACAATATGTCCAAGTATTTGAAGGGTCTTACCAAAAGTAATGAAACTGTCAACATGGTTTCTTTTAAGTTTATTATGTGTCTATGAACTGGCAAATGTAGCACATTTGTTAGAAGTTTTCTAATATTCACCTTCAGAGTTCCTTTGCTGAAAATAATTCAGAAAGTCAGAGCTCCAGGAGCTAAACTGGAGTTTTTATTGATCATCAAGTGTCAAGTACTTAAAACTGACTTTGCTCCTTCAACTAGTCACATCCTTCAACTAGTCACACAGAATTAGGTTTAAACAATTTCCAGATCATTTGCCTTTATATTTTTCAGTTTCCTTGGAATTCTCAGCAATTTCTTGTAAGATTTCAAAACTTATGCTTAAGAATAAAAAATGTAACAGAATACAGGAAATTTTATTTTTTGAGCACTGACACTTTCGTTTTATAGCAGTTACTGGGGGTGTTGACCTCTTCCTCAGAAATAGCAGTAGTGGTTTAATGAAGATTGTGAATGTTTCTTAGTTTATGTCTCACCCCAGCCAAAATTAGAAAGTAAGTTATTGTTCTTCTATCCAGTCTTCATTTTATCCCCTCAGAAATATTCATACTATTTTATCACTAAGTATTTCTTTTTGTTTTCTAGGCTCATTACATAGGCTTGATCTCCCTGACCTAATACTCTTGCATGAAACAGGTCTTAGAGTATTCATTTGGCCAATTCTGTTGGCTTCATGATGTCCTGCTCTCCCAATGTTGTGCCACTCCTGGCCTAGTGCTTTTTTCAAAACCTGTAGGCATCTAGGGTGTCATTTTCTCTTCTGTTGATGTGCTACAGGCACATTTAGGAGGATGGGCCCCAGAATACTTAAAAAAAATACTTTCAATAGAGAGATAACAAGGTATAAGTATGTTGTGGTTGTTCAAAACATACTTGTTGTATAAAATTTCCTGTTTAATGCTGGAGATAATGCATCTTGCCTTTGCACCTAACTCAAGTGGGTATTTTAATCTATTCAGGTAGGTTAACTGCAGCCTGCTGATAATTCCCTAAAGATTATGGGAATATAAAGAGGTTATTTTGGATTAAGTTACTCGGTCCTTATTCTTAGAAAGTCATATTATACAATGTCAACAAAAACTAGAAGCAAAACAAAAGAGAACATATGGGATGCTATAGGAATGGATAGCAGAGTGATCTCATCTCTTTAAGGGGTCAAGGAAGGCTTCCCAGGGAAGAAACATCCATAGTGAAACCTGAAACATAAGTAGATATTAACAAATGAACTCAAAGGAATCCAATATTGCAGAATCATAAAGTCAAGGGGTCATGCATTTTAGATGAGACTGAAGAGAAAAGCAGGGACCAAGGATCACAAGGTCTGATAAGCTTTGTAAAGAAGTCTATTTATCTTAAGGGAGAGGGAGAACTATTGAAAAACTTTCAACTGGCAATGACATGAATAGATTTGCATTTTAAAGGCTATAGTATCCTCATGCTGTGCTGTTAATAATAAACACTTTAATGCCAATTAATTCATAATCCTCTTTTACTAACCCATACATTAAATTATTACATAGTAACTACCGGGTAATGAGAAGAAAAGACAGGCTGAATGGTGGAGTCTGGGGTGACAAGAAGCATCACAAGATATGAGATATAGGGAAAGAGGGAAGCATAGAATGATATACTTGGGTGAATGAAAGAAGGAAGGGAGAACAGAGAGACCTAGAGGAAGGTGAGCAGACAGGCAGTCAGACCAAACAAGGTGCTTTCGCATTCATGCACAAACTCTTTTAAGTCTCACAATCCATTTTGCAAAAGAGAAAACTGAAACTCAGAGCAGTTGACAGCTCAAGAGAGGTAAATTTGCCCAAGATCACATAGCAAATGGCAGGGCTGGAATTTTAATTTAGGTTCTTCCACTGTATATTCAATGCCTTTTCTGATAAGGAATCTTGTCTTTAAAGTTGGGAACATAACAAGAGTGAGTGGAGGTATAGTCTATATTCCAACATATAGCTAGAAGTTAGAAATTACCCATTGTCATAAATTTGCCTGTGATTACCCCTCATTGTGAGACAGATATTCAAAATCAAATGCTTGCAACCCAGTGGAAGAACTGTATGATGTTCTTTACTGAGTGAATCCTTGTGTGATTTTCAAGGTAGAAAATGATTAACATTTCAATGTTCTCCCCTTCCAAGGATCTATGTAATACTGTGTAGACTGTCAGCTGCTGAACCACATCCAAATTTCCTTTTTGTATTCAGCAAGGCTATGTCATTTCTTGTTTAGTCAGTTGTTATTTATTATTAATTTTATAAATATTTATTGAGCCTAATGTAATCCAGGTACTGTTCTATGTGCTGGAAAACATCAGTGAAAAAAACAGAACATCTTCTTTGTTCTCATTTATTTAGTGTACTTATATATTTTAGTCTTTAATTACTCTGTGTCAAACAATAACACATTTAAAATTGACTTAAACTTTCCATTTTTAAATTTCAAAGGCTTCCATTTTTTCCCCTGCCCCCACATCTAGTTCCAGAATATTGGGATTGGCAAAAATGTACATGCTATCCATCAATACACTTGACATTTTGGAGATTTTGATTCTTCCCTCCTAGATTTCATTGTTAAAAAGGAAAGAGAAGTGAAGTTCTTTTTATGATTAAACATGCTATGACTCTTAACAAGTATTTACCTTCTGATTCAATCCTTGCTTTTCCTTGTGTCATGATGTTCCTATATTCTTATTCTCCTTAGGCAATAGTGAAGACATTTTGCTGTCCTATTATGTCTTTATTATTATTATTATTATTATTATTTACTGAGACAGAGTCTCACTCTGTTGCCAGGCTGGAGTGCAGTGGTGTGATCTTGGCTCACTGCAACCTCCGCCTCCCAGGTTCAAGCAATTCTCCTGCCTCAGCCACCCCAGTAGCTGGGACTACAGGCATGTGCAACCACGCACAGCTAATATTTGTATTTTTGGTAGAGATGGGGTTTCACCATGTTGGCCAGGATGGTCTCCATCTCTTGACCTCGTGATCCGCCCGCCTCGGCCTCCCAAAGTGCTGGGATTACAGGCGTGAGCCACCGTGCCCGGCCTTATGTCTTTTTAATATGTGGTGTCTGCATTTGTAGCATGAGTGATAAGGAGCACAAACCAAATCTTGGAATTTGATAAAATACCTTCTTTCTAAACTATATGAGTTCATTTTCAGAGAGGTAATGTAACCATCCCAAATACCTGTCATTTAAACAACAAGTTAATTATTCTCTAAGGATACATATTATAGCCGATATATTTTATGGATAACCAGAGATGGCTTCTAAATTGTGATGATTTCAACCATATTCTGTCTTACTTAAGTTTCCAAACGGTGACATTTACCTCATTGTTATCCATCATCATCATCTATTTCTATAGATGTCCTATAGATATCTATTCCTATCTAGTCTGTCACCTTATTCCTATATTACTTCCAGAAAGGAGCATTCAGACATTGAGTTTATGTTGAATTGACATATTTATCTATAGTTCCTGACTCCAACTACGAAAAAAATAATCCTGTAGATTAGAATATAGTTTTTTGCAGAACTAAAAGGCATTAATCCAAAATAACTCCTGACCTTGTATTCATTGGTTGGTAAGGTTTGGAATACAATGACTTCTCCAAGAGCTAGTAAACAAGGGAGGGATCATAAGGCTAGTTATTGACTAGATTGATGGCTGTAGGAAAAATTCCAGATTGGTTGCTTTCATTACCCCACTGGTTGTCAATTGCCACATTTGTTGATATCACAAATGTGCAGAGTAGCAAGAAGATAAGATGCCCAGAAAATAGAGGAGAAGAATACTTCCTTGACCTTTAGTTTTGCTGAAAAATTGTGCTAATATCTTTCTGGATGGAGTATTGGGGCTATATTTCTGATTACAGATGAAGAGAGGAAGCATGATTAAAGGCATGTAAAATGGAGCATGTGTGGAGAGCATTCGTGACAGCCCTTATAGGCTTGAGCTCTGTGATGACCAGAGCTACACATGATAATCTTCAGTGGATCTGCATCATGATTTTATACAAAGGTAAGGAAGTGGTTTTTTTCTTTTGATTTCATTTCCAAATTGAACATAATCAACATTGTTATTATTTTTTTTTGCTTGTAGGGATACACTGGCCAGGTATCTCTGAGAACATCATGTCCTGGTGCCTAGGTCTTTTTCCTGACATTACAGAGTTCAATATGCTTTATGTACAGTTGGGATTTTCATTCCCAACTTTTAAGCATATTGTTACGGAAGTTTAACTGCTAGTTTTCGCTGATTTATGTAATTTCCTAAAATCCATTTGCAGTTATTCCCTGCTACATACTGAGGAAAAGGAAGAAGGAGGAATAGATAAATCTAGCGTCTCTCTTGAAAACCACAGTTTATGCAATGGCCATTGTTTGATTTGTCTACTCTTTTTTTTTTTTCTTTTCTTTTTTTTTGAGATGGAGTCTCACTCTGTCGCCCAGGCTGGAGTGCAGTGGCACGATCTCAGCTCACTGCAAGCTCCTCCTCCAGGATTCACGCCATTCTCCCACCTCAGCCTCCCGCGTAGCTGGGACTACAGGCACCCGTCACCACGCCCGGCTAATTTTTTGTATCTTTAGTAGAGACGGGGTTTCACCGTATTAGCCAGGATGGTCTCGATCTGCTGACCCCGTGATCCGCCCGCCTCGGCCTCCCAAAGTACTGGGATTACAGGCGTGAACCACTGCGCCCGGCAAATTTGCCTACTCTTAATCTGAAATATAAAATCATCTTCCAAGGGATAGGGATTCTACTTACTTATACTGAAACGTCGTCATGGTCTCTTTTTGTTATTACTATTGTTGTTTTATTTTGTCTTATGTAATCAAGAACAAGAGAAGTAATCATCCTTAGCTGGTTGCCTCAAAAAAATTTCAAGAAAATTGTGTTTTCTTAGCCGCGTGCAGTGGCTCACGCCTGTAATCCCAGCACTTTGGGAGGCTGAAGCGGGTGGATCACTTGAGGTCAGGAGTTAAAGACCAGCCCGGCCAGCATAATGAAACCCCATCTCTGCTAAAAAAAAAAAAAAAAATTAGCCAGGGATGGTGGCCTGCACCTGTAGTCCTAGCTACTCAGGAGGCTGAGGCTGGAGAATCACTTGAACCTGGGAGGCGGAGGTTGCAGTGAGCTGAGATCGTGCCGTTGCACTCCAGCTGGGTGACAGAGAAAGACTCCGCCTAAAAAATAACTAAATAAATGAAAAATAAATACATAAATAAATAGAAAAATTATGTTTTCTTTAAGAGGGGTGAGGCAAACTGGGGTGGGCACACAGAAGAGTGACCAGGATAGGCAGGAAACATGGTGTCTTCCCTCTTGAGAACAGTGGAGGAAACAGGGTTGATTAGTCTAGAGAAGCGACTTGCTGCAAACTTTCATTTATTTGAATGGTTCCTATGCAGGAGAGGCCTAAGGCTTAACCTTGGACCGCTTCAGAGGATAGGATTAGGACAAAAAAGTGACAATTATAGAAAATTTAATTTGAACACATTAAAAAATCGGTTTATTTCTATTGGTTTGAAATGTGAAAAATGGAAAAGGCTGTCTTGAGAGTACTCTCCTAAATGAGTACATAGCAGTAGTAGTATTTCCCACACAGAAGCTGGGAAGCTGGCTGACAACTTCGCTGGACTGTGCTGAGGAAATTCATACATCAACTTGAGGGTTAAATAGATAACCTTGATGGTCCTCTCCAACTCTGAGATTAAGTGTGCATTAATAATTCTTATGTAGCAACTGAAACAAGATATTAAGAGACTTAAAATATTTATTTTGTGAACTCTTAAAGGGCACTCGGTGCTCAATAAGATGTTCACTTACTGGAAGTGAAGCATTAGACAAAAGACTATTATAAGACTTCTTTGAAGAATATCATTGTCCTCTCTATTCAAAGGTAATTATTTTGGGCAATATTTGTGAAATAAAAGGTAAGTTTTTCAGGCAGTGTTCTTCATTCATGGTCAGGAACAGCTTGCTTTTTGTCTAATGATGCTAGCTCATTTCTCCATACTCATGTGTCTTGCATTGTGGTCAACAATGATCATAAAATGAGCTCTTCTGTCTTTAGAAACTTCACACTACACAGATCCATCTGTTCCTTTTTACCTAAGCCGCGTTGGTCCTATGGCTTCCAGCTGTGTCTCAATTGCTAATTCATTCTTAAAGGAGATGGGTTGGCTAGATAACTTTAATAGCCTTGTTGATCATTCTATACCCTATGTTGACTTAGAATTATACGGTTTTCTCCAATTTAACTTTTTTTTTTTTTTTCCGGTAAGCTTTTCAGCTAGCTGTATTTTCTTAATTTTCAGATAAATTAAAAATTACATTCTTTTCTTTCTTTGTAGATCCCTATATATGCTTTAGGTAATTGACAGCTTCTTACATTCTGTATGAAACAAGCTTCATTCTTTTTCTGATCCTCCAATGAAAACAATAAAGCCAAATATTTAAGCAATTAAAATATTAAACTTGCTCTGGTTTAGTTGTGACATTAAAAATTGCAAATATATGAAACAAAATAAACATGACTTATAATAAATTGAATTTTCCATCTCTGTGCAACTGGCATTAAAGGGAATACAACTTCAGCTATTATCTCTACTTACTGCTTTGTGAGCAGTTATCATAATAACTGGAAAATTACTCTTTCATCTCTTGATATTTTACAAGTTAATCATTTAAAAATTTGTCTAGACATATATGACATTTATTTTTCATGGTTCTCAAAGACGTTGTCAACAGAAAGTCTCAGTTATTGCACATTTTATTTAATTGTTTGCTTGATTATTTCTTCCCTTCAATTCTGTCTGTTATCTCCCTGGGCATTCCTACTAAATAGATGACGTCTAGATTTCAACATAATTGAGAAAATATGAGAAACTCTCATATTTTAATTACTCGTGCTTATAATGATCCATTCAGGGAAAAATCTAGATATGTATAATAAGTACATATGTGTGTGTTAATGCGTAGAAATGAGACTAGGATATACTGCAATATATTAACAGTAATTAACTTTGGACTTTTTAATAGGTCCTTTTTTATTTTATTTTATTCTTCTGTGTCTGATTTGTCATCAAGGAAAGCCTTTTTGGGCTTGTTATTTCTCCCCCAAATCATGTATGTGCTTCTCATTGACTTCCTGAACTGTGTCTATGGGTAGAGCTGACTACATGGCCTTGAGACCAGTACATAGCCTCCTACTCAGAAGTTTAGGGTTTAATGCTCTGCAGTTGGCAGCTTAAAATTTTTAGCAATTTTATCTTTGGATCTATATTTTGTTAAGTGGCATCAAATAAGACAGTGAAGAATACATGAAACCTGAGATCACACATAATCTTGCCTTCAAGTCTTGGCCTTCTGCTCTTGGCCATTTTGTGCACTTATTTCTCTCCTCCCTCACTTTATCTTCTATCCTGCTCTGTAACCACTGCCTCCTTTCCCCTTTAGTGGGTGCTTGGACATAGACATGAGGAAGGTCAAAGTCAGTTAAGGCTCAGGTGATGTGTGTTGTGTAGCCTCTGGGCATGGTTCATGGAAGTGCCCAAATCTGCCCAAGCTAGCAGCACCATGTTAGGAATGGCAGCCTGTGGGAAGCAGAGGTTTACTTCCCCATCATGGGCTGGGCAACGTGTGTTGGCTGGGTGACTGACAGTTGGAGAAATTCAGCTTCAGCAGTAAATGGATTGTGTGTGAAGCGTCATGGGACTAGGTCTCCCAGGGTGATTGTGAGGGTCTGAACTCATTTAGATACCATTCTCATACCCAAGCAAGCATGATATTGTATAATGAAAAAAAAATGATGCAGTTTGAGAGAGAAACCAGAAAAATATTTTCTATTTTAGTACCTTAAAATGCACCTTTTTCTGCTTTTTGAACATGGCCCCACATTTTCATTTTGCACTGGGCTCCATAAATCATGGACCTGGCTCTGCTTGTGATGCCCTTCAGATATCTCCCGTCAGAACCCAGTCTAGAGGGCTGATGGCATAGGTTTACATTGATCAGTATGGTCATCCATCTGCCTCAACTGTGAGGATCAGATAGGTAACCCCAGGGATCTTTCTTTCTGTAAAATTGATTCTTTCGAATCATTGAAACAACTGGTGTAAGCAAACTCAATTAAGTGTAAGGCATTTTACTAAGCAGTGGCTTAATAAGGAGACAGTGATTTCCTTGTTAGGGATGTGTGGTTTCTTCCCCTCTTTGAGATGAGTTTCTCATGGCAAACTCCAGTTAGGGAGAAGCCCACCACCCTCCTGCCTTAGAATGGTGAGACACAGGTGCCTTTCTTCTTGAATCTGCTTTTGATATTGTTGTATCAAATGTGTCAGTAGATCTAAGTGGAATGTTTCACGCCTCTTCCATCTTTTTCCTGGCCTCCACAAAGCACATTTTCAAATTAGAGTTGAGTTTCTTTCATGTTGGTATAGCCAAAACAACTATTCAGAAGATGTGTCTGAGAAATCCAAGGCACTAAGAGTCCTTGCCTTCCTTTCCTACTATGTTTGTGGTTTCTGCGATTATTTATCTGTACTGTAATCCTTTCTCTAAATTGGGGCATATAAATAAGATTTGATACATTTTCCTTTACATATTTTCTGTAATACTACATTAATGTACTGAGAATGTCAACTGGGTTATACTTGCGCTAGATATAGAAAAAATACTCAAACTTTAAAGTATGTGGTTGACATAATTTCTTCATTTCCCTTGTGATAAAGTTGTTTTTCTTTTCCTCATGGTTCCCTTGGTTTGGATTGTGAATTTCTGTTAGAGGGTGTTATAAGTCACTTAGTTTGTTGTCTTTCTCAGAAGTCCTATCTTGTCTCGAGTTATTTAAAACTCTGTAAACATTGAGCTAAACAGCCTGACAACATTCTAATTGTCTTAATATACTTAGGTCATCTCCTGTTACTGGACAATAGTTTGCTGATCATTTTTTCCATTCCAATTAATGTTTTAATATGTATTATATATAATGTATATTAATATACATTATATATGATATATATTATATACATTAATAATATATATTAATATACATTATATATAATATATAAATATACATTATATATTTTATATTTGTTTTAATAAACATATATTTTTATATATGTTTATATATATTTTATATATGTATATATAATATTTCAGAGTATTTCTTCAGGATTGGTCTCCCATATTGGAAAAATACAGGTATTTATGAAGGCCTTGATAATATATTGCAAATCAGCTCATTAGAAAGATTATACCCATTTAGATTTCTACCAGCATCCCAAAGTTTGACTGTCTGATCAGCTTTAGTTATTATCACTTAAGTGATGGAAAATGGAATCCTGTTTTGATTTGCATTTCTTTGACTAGTAAGATGAAGTTTGCTTAAATGTTTTTCAGCCACTTGTATTTTCTTTTTCAGGCATTTTATTTAATAAAAACGTAGTCTTCAGAGCACAATAGACTTTAGAAAATATATTAAATTGTTTATGATTTCCACCATGAGTCTTTTATATGTGTTAACTTGCACAAATGAAAAAACTGTATCTTAATAGGGATGTCTTTCATGGTTGTCTGCAACAGTCATAGCTTACTAATTCTATTGAGGGGAGATGGCTGAGGCTAGCCAGCTATCTAAAAGAGAGATTTGACCAAAGATAGACAAGAGTGCATAATGTAGCTTCATAGTTGTAACTTCGTCAACTCCTGCTATTGCCCATATGATTTCTTAGCAGTTGTTTAAGGGCTTATATTTTTCTAGAGGGGGAGGAATGTACTTTTCATCAAAGGTTTATTTGGTAATTCATATTTCCTTTATGGTCTACATTGATTGTCGGTTATAGCTCTTACCCAGTGTGTGTTTTTTGAAATGGAAATTTAATTGGGTGAGCATTTGTGATGAGATGTTTAAGTGACTTAGGAATATGCGTAACGACATGTACATGTTGTTTAATCAAAAGTGTAAAGTAAGTAGAATTAGAATTTAGAAACAGTAGTCTCATAGTGCTAAGACTGAACATTACTTATTTTCAGTTGAGCAAGGAAAATTAAACTACTTACAGTTATATTATTATTTACCCTGGTGATTTAACCTTACAAATATTTTACAAAATAATATAAATAGAAACATGTGAAGTGTAGGCAACTGGAAACGTCACATTTTCTAAGTAACCATGAATGGATGAATAGTAAATCTTATATATTTATGATCTCTGAAATATAATTCAAATACTGACTGTGTGTGTGTGTGTATATATAACATATATACATATAATTAACATTTGTTTAGCAGTTTATGGCTTTGTAATATACTTCTATGCACATAAATTTATTTGATTCAATAAAGAGAAATTACTATTACCAAAAGTCTTTTCAGTTTCTTGGTTTAAACCTAAATATATATATATATTTTAGCCTAAATATATATATACATTTTAAATAATATATAAACCTAAATATATATATTTTAACCTAAGTATGTATATATATTTTAACCTATATATACATATATATTTAAATGGTTTATATGGGCATATATATATTTAAATGGTTTATATCAGTGTATATATGTGTGTGTGCATATATATATGTGTGTATAATAGACATATTTAAATTTAAACCAAGAAACTAAAAAGTCTTTTGGTATTAGTAATTCCTTTTTAGTGAATCAAATAAGTTTATGTGCATTAAAGTGTATGAAATGTTTAATAAGAATTTCCAAAGAGGCAATAAGTATGATTCAGTAACACAAGCCCAGGGAGGAGTAGATTCAGAAGCTGGGGAATTCTCTTGAGAATAATACTTTTGTATATAGGAGCTTGAGTATCATCCCAAATTGAAAAAAAAAAAAAGGGAGTTTTTAATGATAATTACAAAATGTTAAAAAATTAAGCTAGTAAATGACCTTAAAACAATTTTTGGTGCAAAACAAAACTATTTAATGCTTGTGGATGCCTTCATTCACGGAACAAATAATAATTATCGATCTTTTCTATGGGTTAGACACTGTTCTAGGAACTTCGGATAGATCAGTTAATGAAAAGAGAAACATTCCTGCCCTCATTGTGCTTGCATTCTATCAAGGAGAGATACAAAATGAACAATAAACCTGATAAATAGGCCCATATTAATGCCTATGGAAAGCTAAGTGTTATGGACAGAAGAAACATTAGAAGCAGCAAGGGGAATTAGGAGTCAGTGTGGGAGAAGAGAATACATTCTCAGTATTAAATAAGATGATAGATAAGGGAAGGCCTTGTTGAGAAGGTAAGTTCTGAGTGAAGACATGAAAGAGATAAGAGGATTAGTCAAGAGGTTATCTGGGAAAAAAAATATTCCAAGTAGAAGTAACACCAAGAGCAAGTGCACAACCTGCGGACATGCTAGAAACATGTGGGAGGCCAGTGCCTAGAGGAATCAGGGATGATGCCGAAGCAGATGGGTTCAGAGAGCCAATGGGGATGGGGAGCAACCCCATAGAACCTTATTAGTTGTAATGATTTTAGATTTTATTCTGAGTGAGATGGAAATCCAATGCAGAGTTTTAAGCAGACGACTTGATCAGACTTGATTTTTTTTTCAGTTATACTTTAAGTTCTAGGGTACACGTGCACAGCGTGCAGGTTTGTTACATAAGTATACATATGCCATGTTGGTTTGCCGCACCCATCAACTCATCATTTACATTAGGTATTTCTCCTAATGCTATCCCTCCCCCAGCCCCCCACCTCCCGACAGGCCCCAGTGTGTGATATTCCCTGCTCTGTGTCCATGTGTTCTCATTGTTCAACTCCCACTTATGAGTGAGAACATGCGGTGTTTGTTTTTTTTGTCCTTGCGATAGTTTGCCGAGAATGATGGTTTCCAGCTTCATCCATGTGCCTGCAAAGGACATGAACTCATCCTTTTTAATGGCTGCATAGTATTCCATGGTGTACATGTGCCACATTTTCTTAATCCAGTCTATCATTGACAGACATTTGGGTTGGTTCCAAGTCTTTGCTATTGTGAATAGTGCTGCAATAAACATATGTGTGCATGTGTCATTATAGTAGCATAATTTGTAATCCTTTGGGTATATACCCAGTAATGGGATTGCTGGGTGAAATGGTATTTCTAGTTCTAGATCCTTGAGGAATCACCACAGTGTCTTCCACAATGGTTGAACTAATTTACACTCCCACCAACAGTGGAAGAGCATTCCTGTTTCTCCACATCCTCTCCAGCATCTGTTGTTTCCTGGTTTTTTAATGATTGCCATTCTAACTGGCGTGAGATGGTATCTCATTGTGATTTTGATTTGCATTTCTCTGGTAACTAGTGATGATGAGCATTTTTTCATATGTCTGTTGGCTACATAAAAAGATTTGAGAAGTGGATCAGACTTGAATTTTAAAAGACTACTTCTAGTTTCTGTGCTGAAATTACCTTGTAAAAGATTAGGTTAAAAATCCAGGCAAGATATGGTAGAGGCTTGAACTAGGGTGCATATGATAAATAGTGACCAGATTCTGAATATATTTTGAAGATTTTACCGATGGGATTTGCCAGCTTGTAACACAGGATGTGTCAGCAGTGGCTTTCCTGGTTGCTAGACAGTTCCTTGGACTCCATGCTGCTAACTATCCTTGGTGTTGAGGCTCCTGGTGTCCTCTTTGGTTTGAGTCTTTGTCTCTGGTCATCCCAGGTTTCAAACTAATGCTCGTCTGGTTGGTACTGATGTACAGCTTCTCTGTGTACCACTCAACTGGTTTTAGGTGTCCTGTTACAACATTTGAACCCTTACTATCTATTCAGCCCTCTATCATGTTCATTATTTGCCCTAATACCTGTTTATCTTCCAGCCATTTGGGCCTGAGATTTTTCCTGGAATCTGTTACTAGCTGCCAGCTATGATACAAGTGTGAACTAGAGCTGCAATTATTATTATTTTATCGGTGAAGCCATGATGAAGGGAACGGGCTAGGAGTTATTCAGGATTTTTTTAAAAGTAAGGAAATTTTGATTTCATTAATCCCTAGCTAAACAAGACTCTATGTTGTCATCACTTTAAGTTAAATAAAATGTTCCAGCAGAATAAATATATTCATGAAGGTTTCCATCTTTATGACATATTTTTTTCTGATATGACCAAAAAATCCATGTAGCTATAGAAAATATGTTTAGTTAAAATTCTTTAAAAGCATTTTGAAACTCAATTGTTTTGTAATTTGGTTAGTGATAATTGGGATATTTAAACAGTAACGATTAAAATAAAATTTATAGACTGTTTATGAAAAATACTTCTTGTGTAACCATGTTTTGTCACATCGAGGTAGAAATTTTGGGTTTGCTTCATTCATACATTTACTGGTACAAACTCATCTGAACTCCATTTGACCTCATCTTACTTGAAATGGACTCTCTAGGAAAGCAGAAAATACTTTCAAATAAACATCTCCTAAAATGCATTTTAACCTTGGATCTGGAAATCTATAAAAGAATACCTGTTTTTTTAGTACATTGATAACATAGAGAGAATTCCTTACAGCTGAAAATTATGGTATTTAAAGGTTTCAAGATGTCTTTCCAGGTTTTGAGTTGGCAGCAAGCCAGTTACTGAATGGCTATATTTTAGAAGCCCATCTTGCCTCCACTTCCTTAGGTTTTCTAATTTTTCATATCAGTGCTCGGCTCTGAGAAAATATTGTATATATTCTTTAAAGTCCATTCACTTTTCTGTTGCTCTAGATACAAGATTTGCCTCAAAAAAAAATCCTCAAAAATAAGTAAAAGATACAACAAATCCCTGCAAATCCTAGAGAACCTGACCGTCCTTAAGTGTATAAGCACAAACGTTTTGGATTAGTTCCTCATAAAACTTAAATAAATGTTGACATAAGAATCTTAGTATAGTGTCATTATTTTCATATCAACTTCTAAACTGGTTTGTAACAAACATATCTTTTTGTATGTGTGTGGCTTGCAAAGCAATCTTAATGGCTTAAAGCATCTGTGTTACATACAATTTAAATACCTTTGAATTCTCTTTCCATAAACCATTGATTGACTACATCATGGGGCATTTCCAAACCCCATTCTTTTGGATAGTGCTTCATGTTCCATTTTGTGGATAGAAATGTGGCAATATCCTATCCAGTAGAGGTTTTCATTGGGTAACCACAGGAAGGACTCAATGTAAAAGCTCTGAGACTTTTACCATAAAAGAAAGGGAGAGATATTTGTAACATTTTACAAAAATGTGTTTTTGTTATGTCTGAATATTGTTCTTCCAGAATCAGTGATTTTTTTTTAAGTTTTACTGCCGGATGATGGAAAGAAAAAAAAAACTTGACATTTGTTTCTTAGACTGCCCAAGAATTGTAATGACTGTAAATGAACTTGCCTCCTGTGGTCATTTGTAAATTAAATTTATTGCAGAGGATATGTGTATAATCCTTCCTGGGGACCATTTATATGAAAGTTAATAAAGTCTACTTATGGCCTTAAACGAGCAGAATCAAGAGTATCTAGAGAACTTTTAAAAAATAAGGAAAAATGGAATAGTAAGAAGAACAGAAATAAAATCAGGTGATTTTAGAAACATAGTTCACCTTGATAGATTGGAAAATTTACATACAAAATTAAGGAATGTACAACTAAGAATTGTTCACAGATGGCCACCACACTTATGGTAGGTTAATTACGTAGGATTTGACTTTATGTCTGGTTTTACGTGTCTCTTTCTTTGGTTAGAAAACCCCTTTCTCCTCATATATTGCCAATTCATACCCTCTTACAATTTGGCTTAGTTTTTTCCTTTTCTCAAAATATCCTCAAGCTATTAAGTTCTATACCAGCAAATGCTTTATTAATGTTACATCATTCTGCATTTGTTGCCCTGTCTGCTTTTCCAGCTACTGCATATTTGTATAATTTTGCTTGTAGTTTGAGCCTAATTTCCAGGCTTATTAGGGGTAAAAAAAATCTATCTTTTGTTTTCTTCTATTTCCTTTATATTTTCCAGTACAATAATCCTCTCATAGCAGGAATCTTTAACTGGGGAATTTACTGTATTAGATAATTCAACCAGGCATATGATTTCTCCGTGGGGCACTATCATCACTTTGGATTGGACAGATATTTGTCTTCTGGGACTTATCTCTCTGCCACCTTCCCTTTCTCCATATTGCAACATTTTTAACATCCTTGGCTCTGACAGTAAATGCAATTAGTCTTTTAAGTCATTTGACAACCCATGATGCCTCCTAAGAAGAAAGTATTATTGCCCCAATTGAGTCTCAGTTCCTTTCATAATACTAAAAACAATTTAGGATTATTTTATTTATTGGTTGCTTTATTTGTTCTTCTCCCACACTAAGATAAAACTTCAACAGTACATGTACTGATTTTTTTTTTCTGTGTCATTCATTGTATATGGTATAATACTTAGGACAATGCCTGGCACATGGTAGGTGCTTAATAATTTATAGAAAAAATGTGTGCCAAAGCCATTTCATAGGTCTTTGTAAACTATTTTAAGCAGCACAAAATTTTGGCAACAACTTACTAAATAGGTTGTAGATAGTCTGAGTTAAAGAGCATCTACTAGTTCCGAACACAGATTAGCTTAGATATTGGCAGAATGTGGCTTTCATTAATTTCTTTTTCCTCTAAACTTACTATAAAACTTTGGGAATGGCAGATACTCTTTTTTTTTTTCTGAGACGGAGCTTCACTCTTGTTGCCCAGGCCAGAGTACAATGGTATGATCTCGGCTCACTGCAACCCCCACCTCCTGGGTTCAAGTGATTCTCCTGCCTCAGCCTCCCTAGTAGCTGGGATTACAGGCACATGCCACTACACCCAGCTAATTTTTGTATTTTTAGTAAAGACGGGGTTTTACCGTGTTGGCCAGGCTGGTCTCAAACTCCTGACCTCAGGTGATCCGCCCGCCTCGGCCTCCCAAAGTGCTGGGATGACAGGCATGAGCCACCACACTCGGCCTAGATAGTCTTTTTATACCTGGTTTCTCTTACTAGGTAATAAGATAATTAGTAACACTTGGCTTTAATCTGTGATGGTTACTGTTAGGCCAACAGTAATAATTCCTATCAAGATACAAGAAAGAAAAACATTTTGTATGTAACAAAGAAAGCCTTAAATGGTCATTACTATTTAACAATGTTCAATATTGCCATCTTTTACTTTTGAAACAATGTAACATATCCACGTGGCCTTTAGTGGTCCCACTGATTGACTTCCCAGCTAGTCAAGGTTGGAGATTCCAGAGGAAATGTTATAAGCAGAATGTCTTGCAATTACCATTCAGGTATAATGTTAATAGTTATCAATCTTGCACGTATGTTATATTTAACCCTATTTTTTTTTGCTGTAACCAGTTTCTCAAATATCTAGGATCTGTGTTGAGGAGTTAAATAAACATTATCCTTTGTCTTTATCACCTCTGTCACTTTGAAGTATAAGAAAGTTCTTTTCTCTAGGCACTTTTCAAAGATTTATACAAGTATATATCTTCCTTTTGATTTTTCAGAATCAGGTCTCAAAAGCTTACCCAAGGTCAGAATTCATTCAAGATGCATTGGTGTCTTTTTGAGCATTAATTTCCACCAGTTGTGCACATTCTAGGACTAGTAGCGGTTTGAGTTTCCTGGTAGCTTGGCAGCATTATTTTCAGTGTTTTATTGGGCTATTTCGCTGAAGGCTTAACAGGCTTATTTTCAAATTCTTAATCAAGAACAAGTTTAATGATGAAAGGTAATTATCTCCAGATTAGAAGGGCTTTAAAAAATTTATCAGCATTCCAAAATTTAACAAATAACTCTTGATAATCTAATTAAAATCCTACTTTTGCTGCCAGACTATTTCAAGTCAGACACTCATTCAACCTCTTGTAGCAAATCATGATCAATTTAAGCAGTTTCTGACAATTCAGACATAGAAGTTGACCTGTGTAATATTTAGATTTTTCCCTGGAGGATGATCATCTGCGAGAATTAGTTTTGCCTTCTTACTTATTTTTAATGGGAGATAATGTTAGTTATCTCTAGTTATTAAGAAGTTAAAATCACCCTAAAGTAGAGGGTGCATTGGCTGTGTAATATACCTATGTGTATATAACAGACAAAATTGTTTCCAGCAGCAAATCAGAATCAGCTGCTTCACATCATAGTGAAAGGCCTTTCACTTTCCATTAGATTTGCACCTTAAATAGTAATTAAATTTAGAGGCCATATTGTAAAGGAATTCAGTCTAGTTTAGAACCATGGAATTTTGGTGGGTAATTAAACACACACAGAAAATCCTACACTATTCATGGGAGCTGTTTATATAAGCTGGGGGGCAAAATTTTTTTTATAGTTCTTAAAATAATTTGGACTTCTTGAATAAGCCTTATTTACCCAAAGATATACTTAACCTGTTAGTAACCAGCTGTTGTTTTAGAACCAACTTAAAGTTTGAATTCTAACAATGGGAGTTGTATGCCATCAAGCAACCAGAAAGGGTGCAATCATGGTTAACTGAAGACTCCAAGAGCACAATTTGTCTGTCAATCCATGTTATTTGTTTTAATTTCTATTGCTTCTAGAAAGCTTTTTGTTAGTCTTGTTTTCATTTTTAATTTTTGTGGGTACACAGTAGGTGTATATATTTATGGGGTACATGAGATTTTTTGATACAGGCATGCAGTGTGAAATAAGCACATCATGAAGAATGGGGTTTTCATCCCCTCAAGCATTTTTTCAGGGTTGCAAACAATTCAATTACACTCTTTAAGTTATTTAAAAATGTTCAGTTAAGTTATTAATGACTGTATTCACTCTGCTAGTCTTTTCTTGCCCTTCATACTCTTCTAGGAGATTTGGTGGCAGAATTGAAAGTGGATGAGGCCGAGAAACATGTAACCTAGGCATGGCAGCACTTCCAGACCTCATCTGTGTACATATTTATGTGCTTCCAATTATCAATGTGTGGGAGTTTTGTCAAAAAAAGCTGGGCTTGTAGTTCCTTTTGTTCTTCAGTGTCTATTGTGGTTTATGTTTTAAATGGGATGCAAATGTGATTTACAGTGCATGGCATGATGCAGTTAAGAGAAAATTGGACTTTACAAGGCAATGCAGACTTTAGCAGGGAAGGGCTGCGTGTGAGCAACATGTTCCTGCGGGTGACGAAGGAACAACCCAGCGTGACTTATGGTGAGACTGGAGAGTAAAGAACATGTGAAGGGTTGTTCTGCCCAAGGAACATGGCTTTCTTCCCTGTGGTCTGGGAGAGCAGAACTAAGTCTCTTAAAACTGTTTAGAGAGCTGTTAAGTAATGTTGCTGTATGGTTGAGAAAAGGACATACAGAGCAGGAATGTTTTCTCATTGGGCAGGGCTGATTCTAACAGATACCTAAGGAGCATATTTATCACCATTCCGGATAGCCACACAATCAGTGTCCACATTAGCACTTTTTGATAGAACATTCCCAAGAAATTTTAAAGTTCTGAACAAATGGCCATGCTCTCTGAACAGCAGTTATGCAGCCCAACCATCCTTAAAGAGCGGAGACTCTTTGGAATCAAGTTTACCAACTCAAAGTTCCTGCAGGAGTGGAATGACATTAAATCAAATTATTCAAACATAATTCATTTAATCATTCAACAAATCTATCCTGAGCATGTTCCATGAGCTGGAAAATAAATATGCATTGGTGACAAAAAAAAAAAAAAGCATCATGGTTCAGGAAAAAAAAGTGGGTTTTGATTTTAATCTTGGCTTTTATATTTGTGTAAATCTTATTTCAATAATGCAGATATATTATAGCTTCTAGTATTTGAGACATATCTCAACACATATTTAAAATGGCCTTGTTTCTTTTAACCCATTATTATACATTTAGGACCTTTAGTTTTTAACTGTGAGATGAAGCAGTTGAATTAGTATTGTCTTAGGGGAGAATAGCTGGGTTTCAAATCACATCACTGCCACTTAATCTTTGAGGGAGTCTTGGAAAAATTATTTAACTCCTCTAATTTTCTGTTTTTCTGTCTTCAAAATCATACTTACTTCAAGAGGCTATTGTAAGGATGCTAATACATGTGAATTTCTTAGAACAAGTGACTGCCATAAAGTTAGCTCACAGTAAATTCATACAGTTCTATAAATATTTCTGAGGCCAGCTGGGGTAGCCATTTGGGTTGTAAAGGGATTGGTGTGTATGGGTGGAGTATAAAGTTTTACTAGCAGCCTTCCTACTCAGGGTGTCAAGCAGGTCCATCTTCAGAGGGCTAGGAGGAAGATAAACCTTATCCCACTGACCTAAGTTAGGTTTCTACTGGGGACCCAGTGACTAAATGGTGCAATTTCCAACACACAGGGTCTGGATCTGGAGGTTTTAAGAATTTCCAAACTGTGAGAGGGCCTTGAAGAGAAAGTTTAATTTTTGGCTTGCTATTAGTCTAAGGACACTGGTGTCAGCTTCTTTGGATTCAGCTTTCAGCAAGCAAGCATCTATCTGGAAGCTTTCCTTCATCAGGAAGCAGCTGGAGCATGCCTATAGGGAAAGGGAAAACAGTAAGGGTAATTAGGAACAACAGGAGGAAAAATGATTTCCCAGAAAAGCACAAAAATCTAACATAAATCATTTTGCAGGCACTGAGAACTGAAGGGTCAAGACTTCCAGTTGATGTGAGTGGGGAAATGAGGCAAAAATTGGGCAAAAAAATCACTCTGCCAGAGTGGCAGGGACATAGGTCATGGGGGAGGAGGAGCATGCCACTGAGCGAGCACAAGTAGGGGAAGCTGCCCAAGAAAACTTTTTGTGCTTCCTAACTTTCCCTTGGTCTTCTTCTCCCCAGAGACTCTTTTTCAGCTTGGCTGTTTTTCCTTTTCCCTGCTTGGAGAAATGAGGCCAGAGAGCACAAGCTGTAGTGAGCTGATTCCACTGTGTTGTTGATGCAAAGAAGGGGCTAGTTTGGGGATTAGTGAGTTTTGTGTTTGCACCTGCAGTTAGCTCATTGGGCATGCTATTGCAGGTGGATGTTCCTTGCAGATGTCACTGTCCATCTGGCTTCTGCATCTGGATCTGCCACTTTACCTTGGTGTAACATGCAGTTATTTAATCCAGTTTTATTGAAAAGTTTCTCCCATATCAAGCACTGGATAGTTTCAGGAGAATTTTACTAATGTTTTATATGTGAGGGATGGAGTGTGGGGTGGACAGTGGAGGAAGCAGTGTGAATATGTGGGGTCAATTATAGGAAGGTTCACAGGGCAATACACAGAATGTCACCCTCTGCACTGGATTTTTTCCTCCCCCTCCCCACTATTCTTCTTCTTCCTTGTCACTTAGCATATGCGGTGATCTAGTATCATGTGTAGCAGTTTACCAACTATCTTCTAATATCTGCTGAATTCTATCTACCAAATAAATACTGAATTTATTGATTAGCTATTGTTACTTCTACCAAATAAATATTTAACTCTGTAAAAGGTAAAGTTTTTTAAGTAAAATTTGTTTTTCATCTAGTTACTTTTATAAAAAGACAGTGTCTTTTTTTAACATACATATTACACAGAACCTGTGTTGATATTTGTGAATATTTGGTTGTAATCATAAGTTAATCTCATTTTCTACAAAATCTACATTAAGCATATACTAAACGATAAAAGTTACACAATAATTTATTTTCTAATGGTATTTTCTTGAAAATATTCTATAATTAAATGTAAGAGAATTTTTTTAACAAAGGAAGATAATAGGTTAGTCATTTTCTGCCTAATGATTTTTGTAATGAGACTTTTAATGGTGACTTTAAACTTGTCTGTTACTGACACCAATACCACAGAGAGGAGCTATGATAAAACCAGTCGTTGGAATGAAACCAAAAAGAAAATATATAAATAACAGTTTAATAAAAACGCATTCCCAGAGCTGACCACACTGCTCTATGGGAAAGCTGATAACCGAGGAGGACTCATAAGAAATATAACTCATTTTTTCTAATTTTTCTTCAACCATTTTTAGTTGATCTGTTTGGATCTATTTTTTTGCTCAGTATAAATTAACATAATCTTCTGATTATAAACAAAGGTCACACTAATTATATTCTATTTCGAAAACTTTGAAGGCTTGAAAGGAAAAGATCAACGTCTGTAGTCATCTTACTATCTAGTTTTTGCTTTGTTACAAACCAAGCCCAAAACCTAGTGGCTTAAAAAACAACAACAACAAAAACAAACAACAACAACAACAAAAAATAGTCATTTAGCTCACAACTCTTTCAATCTACTGGCAAGTTGGCAGTGACTGGGCGCCCTTGGGTGGCCTCATTCCTATGCTAGGCACTGGCTTCTGGTTGTTCTAGGAGCAGCAGCTGGGATGGCTTGTCTCTGTTTCATAGAGCCTCCCACTTTCCTGAACATGATCTCAGGCTTCTTTACATGGTGGTCTCAAAGTTCCAAAGAGCAGTATGAGGGTGAATTTACACATGCCAGCCCTTATTAAGCCTTTGCTTTCTTCTCATGAGCTAATGCCTAGTTGGCCACAGCAAGTCTTATGGCCAAGTTCAGAGTCAGATGGGAAGATATGATTCAAATGTCATCAATGTGAAAGGCACTTATTGTGGCCATTTTTGCAAACACTACAAAAAAATAAACTTGGCAATAATCTATATACAGCTTTGTATCCTGCTTTTTTTTTTTTTTGAGACAGAGTCTCATTCTGTCACCCAGGCTGGAGTGCAGTTGTGCGATCTCAGCTCACTGCAACCTCCACCTCCTGGGTTGAAGTGAGTCTCCTGCCTCAGCCTCCTGAGCAGCTGACACTACAGGCGTGCGCTACCACACCCAGCTAATTTTTTTTTTTGTATTTTTAGTAGACATGGGGTTTCACCATGTTAGCCAGGCTAGTCTTGAACCCCAGACCTTAGGCAATCCACCTGCCTTGGCCTCCCAAAATGCTGGGATTACAGGTGTGAGCCACCATGCCCAGCCTGTATCCTGCATTTTTCACTTATAAAATTATAGTATGAGAACTTACCTATTAAATATTCTTTAGAAGTATGATCTTTGTTATATAATATTGAAATACCTGGTTATACCACAATTTGTTTATCCACTTTTCTAATAGAAATTAGAAAATTCCCCCCTGGAAAAACTAGAGCAATTATTTTTTAGCAGCAATATTTGAGAATATCAAATTTTCTACAATGTCAGCAATGCAGCTTAGCATACATTTTGAAAATCTTTGTCAATTTGATAGGCAGAAAACTATATTTTCAAATTTACAAATTTTTATTAAGTCTCAAGCATTACCTTTTTTATACGACAACATTTTTAATTGTTGTAAACCATTAGTTATCTTTTTAGGAAAATGTATTTCATTAAAATAAAAATAAATTTATATATTCATAAAATATATGATAGAAGAAGTATATAAGGGATGGAAGAAGCTTGAAAAATGACTTTATTTACATGATACCACATATTTAACTTCAGTGTTTTCATCCTATAATACTTAGAGCAGTTCTCAGAACTGTGAAAATGTTTTATGCTCCTTGAGGACAGGTCAAATAAAGCATATTGGAAAAAAAACAGACATTGAAATTAGGTGCTGGACATTACAGTAACATAAAATCTGCATTTTTGAAAATTTGTTTTCAAGGTAAGGGTAGGAGAAAAGTTTTTCTTTTTTTGGTATGAGACTCAAAACACCTATGATCTTTATTTAAAAAACAAAAACAAACCACAGCTTATAAAAATACCTACTCTTAGTCAAGCAAATATTCACGAACAACACTGGAATAGTATTTTGGAAAACAATTTTTTTCACTACCATTTTTGTGTTGGAAAAAGGGGTCATAGATATAGATGAACTAATTCTGCTAATCTTAAAATGTTGTTTTTAATTTGAATGTTGAAAGAACATAAAGACTAAATTTTAATAGAAACATTGGGTGTTACAGAATGTCAGAGAAACATTAGCTCTTCAACATTGAATGCATATAATATTTTTGATCACAGGTTAGGTGACAAAAATTCAAGCTTAATCTATACAATCTGTGCAATATGTGTGAGTTATGGATGTTGTGAGAACCTTAACTTTTGTACTTCCTGACTTTTATATTGGATAAAGTAGTTTTTCAAAATGTTTCTGAAGTGGAACTTTGGGAAAATATTTTAAGGACAGGACACATAGCAAAAGGAAAGTGCAGGAGAGAATTCATAAGTAGCCGGTTGGGGAGCTCACTACTGGATGTGCTTCTGGTTGGGGCATCTCCTGATGACAATGTGGGAAACAACTCAAACTCAAGTGACTTTGACCAGTTTTTAGACCTAATAAGATGGTCAAGATGCTTATCCCTCATTAGCAGTTGCCAATTTCGTAACACATGACTCTAAATAGGAAAGAGGAAGAAAGAAGAAAGAGAAAAATTTTGAATTTAATGCAGGAGAGAAGGTAATCTCTTCAAGCTGTTGAAATGCACTGATTGTGTCTTTTGTGGTGAGGAGGAGGATGTACATTATAGAAAATAAACCACTTGTGAGAACGGAGCAAGGGAAAAAAAACCCCAATGGCAAAAAACTCACCTCCTACATCAAATATTTCTGCTGTGGTCCAAAAAAAGGAAAACTTTTTTCTTCGGCCTTAGGATATGTATCTTTTTACAGTGTAGATTATATTGTTTCGTTCCCCAGTCTCTTTACTTATTCAAAGTTGTTTGCAAACATTTAATTCATGTAGTACAATTCAAAACATATGCCACTGGTGATCAAATGCTTTATTCCCCCTCTCTTATAAAATTTTCAGGTATTTGCAGTTTGTGGACATAATAATGTCACATTATTTCAGTGTTTACTTTGAGTACTAAAAGATGTTCGAGAAGTGTGTGTCATATTTGGACAACGAGAATCCAATTGAGTTCTTTGTTGACAAATATTACAGTTCCTTCAGAATTATGCTTTCTGAGTAAAATAATTATTTTTAGACATTGTAATTTTATGTTTTATAAAATTTGATAAGGTTGATTGCTCAATTATTTCTGAAACTAAACAGCAAGTAATCACCTACAACAATAAACACAAAACAAAATAAATAAAACACTTTCTTTTTAATTAAAAAAAATCTTTTCTTTCTTTTTTTTTTTTTTTGAGACAGTCTTGCTCTGTCACCTAGGCTGGAGTGTAGTGGTGTGATCTCGGCTCACTGCAACCTCCACATCCTGGTTCAAGTGATTATCCTGTCTCTGCCTCCCGAGTAGCTGGACCACAGGTGTGTGCCTCCACATCTGGCTAATTTTTTTACTTTTAGCAGAGACAGGGTTTTGCCATATTGGCCAGGTTGGTCTCGAACTCCTGACCTCAAGTGATCTGCCCACCTCGGCCTCCCAAAGTCCTGGAGTTACAGGCGGTGAGCCACCATGCCTGGCCTTAATATAAAACAATTTTTTATAAACATTTTCCTTGCCCATTTTTATCTTTTATTTGTGTAATAATGTTGAAAATTAGATATAATAATAATGCCTCTGAAGAGTGAGAATTATCTTTCAAAGAAGAAAAGATAAATTAGTGCTTGAGTAAGCTCGACAGTATATCACACAAGTAAAATCTGGAAAATATAACAAGTTACAATAATATGGGCCCTGGTAAACTTTTAAATAATTACCATTGGCTTTGTGGAATCTTTAATTTATTGGATTCCCTCCCCTCTGATCTCCCCTATAATAATCTAATGAAAAGAGTTTATATTGTATTAGGATTAAATTCCACACATTTAACAGTAACTTGGAAAAGTGACTTGAGCAATAATCTCTCAAGTCAGATAGGTGGAAGATAGTTCAGAACTGATATGACAGCTCATCAGGGTCTAAATTTGTCTCTCTTTCCATTCTGCCTTTCTCAACCTTAACATGTGGTTTCCATTCCTACAGTTGCCTAATGGTTTAATGTGGCTGCTAGAGGTCCGTCCATTACATCAGCTATCCAGTTAATTGGCAGGAAGGGGAGCCTAGCAAAAACGGGCATGCAATAATCATCTGTTGTTCTTTAAAGGAGCTATCTTAGAGCACCAAGGTAAAACTTTTAATTACGTCTTTTTGGCAAGAACTTAATCTTAAAGCCATTCTTAGTTGCAAATGAGGCTAGGAATGTTACCACTTCGGATATACATGGTTTCTGCTACCAATGAAAAAGTGAAGAAGGGATATTAGATAGGCAACTAGCTATCTCTGCCTAATACATCTGTTTTAAACCCCTTAAGGGAATAACTTTTTGGTTCCAACACATGATACACATTCTATAAGTATTTGTTCACTTGACAGATTACATGGACCATGCTAACACAATTTTTAATACCTACTTCTTCGCCTATGCATTCCCAGTACTTACCTCTTTGCTGCACATTCTCTTCCTGATTCCTGCCACTCAGTGGACAATGCTCACCTGTTCTTATGATAGAAAGTGTATCCAAAAGCTCTTGGAAATAAAGGAGCTTGAGAATCTGAAATCTTTCAGGTGTAAAGTGTCACTTAGCTGGATAAATGGGATGTACATCAGAAAGAAAAACAAAGTGGGTAATAAGTAGCTCTGCTATGAGAATGGCAGAATGGGTGATAGGTGAAGACAAGGAAAGCACTTCTGTGAATACTACTGACAATAAATATAAAAATGGTGAGTTTTTCAGTAGCATAAATGAGATGAGGTAAAAGGGACTTTTGCTACTTGAATTATAGTTATAAATGATACATTTACTTATATTTAAGTCCATAGCACATCTGCTTCAAGCAATGCTTTCATCAAAACCTGTTGAGATTACCTATTACCTAATTAATCGCATCTATACAAAATCTAAGTTCTTTCACCAAACAGCTCTCCTCCTTTTCAATTATATCCTCATTGCTTCTGAATATATTCCTTGACTAGAATTGAGATAATATCCTTGAGCATACATTGTTACTTCTAGTGCATATGTTCTTTGTTTCTGAAATTCCCTCTTAGGATGCATGTTGTAGCTTTATTTTCCTTATACCATATATTTCAGGCACATACTTTTAGATCTTAATGAAAGCAATTGGTTCCAGCAAGTCTTTGTAAATCAAATCCAAATTGATGATTAGTTAAGTCTGTGTTTAATGTCAAATTAATATTAAATTGCATTTGAGAACCTTAAGTACCTATGTGTTCTATAATGATCTACCTGGCAGAGCATTTTTTTTCATTGTTTTTGGAACAAATCGGCTTATGCAACTCTCCTAAATGTGCTCACTGTAGGACTTTCTGCCATGCAGCAATAACACTCTTGAAGGCAATGCAAAATCTACATTTGTTTGGACCATGAACTAGTCAGAGGGCATTTTAACAACTCTGCAGAATGCAAGAAGGTCTCTTTTATCTACAATTAAGTCCCTTGTTAGCTGTCATATCATTTGCCAGATGCTAAAGCCTCTCTCAAAACCCTCCCCAGATCTTCTTCCAACAAGGAGTTCACTTGTTAATCATCTTCTGCTTGCTGTAATCTATATGCTGAGTATAATATCTATATTCTGAGTATAATATCATTATAATATCATTACCACAAGAAGGGGAACATATTTGCTAGGTAACTGGGAATGGTGCTTGTGAAGGACAGCATTTACCCCATTTTTACTTGATACACACTCAATCAAGTTCTTGGTTCATGAAACTCTCATTTTACAAAGAAGTAGATACTATTTAGTCCCCTCTTTATTGCCATATTTTTTTTTTTTTTGCACATCATCTGGCTGATCCCCATGGGTTTCTCTAAATTATTGTACTTAACACATTCTGCATGTACTAATAAACTCTGATTATATTTCATTCCCGAATACATGGCCTACAATTAGAATTTTTTCTGTTGCAATTAGGTATGATCATGTTCTGGTTCTTGGACTATGAGCTGGAGTATAGCTGTGTTAAAAATAAAACACTTACAAATAAAGCAATTGTTAGTATCTCCTCTTTTCCGCTTCCTTATGACTGAGAAAATGAGACAATTGAAATCTTGAACGAAGAGTAGAAAATAGACTTTAAGGATGTAAGCAATCCTGCTATTCATGAACCATTCACCTCTGGATTGTTATATGAGAAAAGTAGATTTGATCTTCTTGGGGCAGGGAAAAGGATAAAAGGAAAAGTAAGCCTCCTTGTCTTTGTGACATTGCCTTTTTCCTAATACATTGGTTTAATTTAAGTTCTACTTAGTTAGAACTGGCTTCTTTTGTGCAAATTACCAATCTTCTGAATTCCTTTCTGAACTATAAAAAAAGATACCTTTGTTCAAAGGTTGTTGTGAGAATCAAATGAAATAACACATGTGAAGCTAAAGAATTTTGGAATATTTAATTTAAGCTCATGGAATAAGTATAACACAAGATCTTCTTTCTTATTTCCAAAGAGCTGGGTCTTTGATTGAGGAAACATGAATACCTCAGAGTTCTTGGAATAAAAAAATAGGCTTGGAAGGATTAGAATTTACTATATAGTTCCACAGTAATATGTTTTTAAAAGCACGCTTAATATAAAGTGCTTGAAAACATATAATGGGAAAAAATGTCTGGGTGAGCTAAATCCTGGAATGAGAATCTTAAACATAAAGCTCTGTATTGACATTGTAGAGACTTGATTCCGTATTTGATTTAGTAATGAATTCATGCTTTCCTGTCTTGCTTCTCTCTTCTCTAAATTGGGAAATCTCACAAGATTTTTGGCTCAATGAATAACAAACTAATGATTATGAGGAGTTTTAAGTATATAAATTTATTATCTGTAATAACAAACTTAGAACATATGTAAAACATATTAGGGTATTGTCTGTTCTCAAGATATTTATTTATATTACAGCTTCAGTGTATAAGAAAAATTTATAGGGCTAATCATCACTTCTTTGTATTAGTGCAGAAAGCTACCACCCCCTCATTGAAGATTGGGAGACACATTTTCATTTAGTGACATTTTTCCTTGTGTGGTCTCTTTTTCTGAGTGTTCTTCATTCCCATGTATTTATTACTACCAAGCATGAAATATTTTTCTCCCATTTGTATAACTTTTTTCATTATGTAAAGACTCTGCTCATGAAACCAATTCCTTGTTTGCTATCATGTAGAATTTTTAGTTATTTTTTCCTTTTGTATTCAAGACCTTCTTTTTCTTCTCTTCACCTGAATTATGCAATCTTAGTTCATTATGCATCCCCATACAAATTCCTTGCTGAGATGATTTTTTAAATATGCTTTTGGAAATCTGGTGTTAGCATGGATCACCAAGAATATTACCAAGAGACATTTGAGTCAATTATTAATATACACACATATACACCACACATTATAATTTAGAAATATCACACAGTCATATATAAAATCATACACAAAATTTTAACATTGTAGTGAACATTAATGTATATATTACATTTTGTATTCTGCAGACCTTGGAAAAAAGCTTTTATTGCCATCAGTGTCCATATGTTTGAACATCTTATAAAGTGTCATTAATTAGAAACATTTTAGCTTTGGGTCTTTTTTTCAGACTTATCTGTCGTTATGAATTGAATTGTGCTCCTCCAAATTCATGTATTGAAGACTGTCCTACTAGTATTAAGAATATGGCCTTATTCAAAGATAGGTTCATTCTAGAGGTAATCAAGTTACAATGAAGTCATTAGAATGGGCCCTAATACAATAGAACTGGTGTCCTTAACAGAAGGGGAAATTTGGACACAGAGACATGCATAGAGGGACGACAACGTGGAAAGGCATAGGGAGAAAATGGCCAAGCAGAGAGGCCAGGAACAGATTCTTGTCTCACAACCCTCAGAAAGAATGTCTTCAGAACTGTGAGACAATATATTTCTGTTGTTTAAGCCACCTGGTCTGTGATACTTTATTGCTGTCCTGGTAAACTAAGTATGTTCATAAAACACAGTTCTTATTTTATATAGAAATATGTACAACAGTATTTCAGTAGATGGCATCACCTTCCATTTAGTTGGCTAACAAAAACCTGAGAATCATTCTTGAGTTTTTCCTTTCCCTTATTTTCCACATAGAAACTATCAGCAAATTATTTCTCAACTATCATCATTTTTCCTCATTACCACTACTATTAGAAAGTCTAAGCCTGCCAAGCACGGTGGCTCATGCCTGTAATTCTGGCACTTTGGGAGGCTGAGGCAGGCAGAACACCTCAGGTCAGGAGTTTGAGACCAGCCTGGTTAACATGGTGAAACCCCTTCTCTACTAAAAATACAAAAATTAGCCAGGTATAGTAACAGTAATCCCAGCTACTCAGGAGGCTGAGGCAGAAGAATCGCTTAAACCCGGGAGGCAGAGGTTGCAGCGAGCCCAGATCGCACCACTGTACCCCAGCCTGGGTGGCAGAGTGAGACTCTGTCTCAAAAAAAAAAATAAAAAATAAAAAAAAGTCTAAGACTACAATATGTTGTCTGGAATACTGAAGTGGCCTTCTAACTGATCTACTTTCTTCCATGATTTCTCATCTGTAATCCATTCTTATTGTAACAGACTGATATTTTTAAAATATAGTAATTTCATGTCTCTTCCCTGCCTGGAGCGCTGGTTGGGGCTTCCCTGTTTTCATAGAGGAAATCCAGACTTTTCACCCAGTTTACCAGACTCTTTAGTTTTCTTACAACACAATTCAAGGGACTTTGGCTTTGGGCCTGAGGACATAACTACTACCCAACTATGCCCTTCCCTTAAGTAACTAGAAAACTTGACAACAAATTATGTTTTAAGATGTTGGGCAATAGGCAGTGAGGGACTGGAATTTCTGAGAGGAGAAAAACAGATGAGCTAAGCAACATGATCACCTGGCTTTTTACCTACAGAAAATTTCTGGGAGTGGGCATCAAACGGAATATAGTAATCTCACCAAGATGAAGCCAGATATCTGACTTCCAGGCCACAGCGGCAGCTAGAATTTGCAGGGCAAGGTAGTGAGGATAAAGGAGCTCTGATAAGAAGAAGCTTTATAAATCTACATAGGAGAACCCACTGAGTCTTTGGCTGAATATTAAGCTGTGCATACACGGTAAGACAGCATGAGGCCAGGGAAAGAGCCTACTATTGAGTAAAAAACATCCACTGAGGAGTGATGAAAGAACAATTTATAGAGCTCAAACAAGGCTGGATGAGTGAAGAATCATCATTAAAAATGCTTGGTGTTTAGTAGAGTCCCAGAGAGACAAAACCTAGGTAGTAGAGCTAATATAGCCCTAGAGTGAAACCTATACTAATTTTACATTAACAAAGTTAAAAACAAGTCTTGAAAGGATCGAGCTGATGGGTAAGTAAATTGTTAGCATGATGGAACAAAATAGAATACTCCATTAAGAAACACGAAAATCCAGACACTCAACAATATAGCACCCATAACATCCAATAACTACTAAAAAATTACAAGGCAGATGCAGAAAAGTATAAGTCTTAGTCAGGATTAAATCAGTCAATAAAGATGGATTCAGAAATAATGAAAGAAATGACAGAGTAAGAAGATCAGACTTTAAATTTGCCCATGGGTTTAGGGGAAAACATGAAAATAATAAGAGAGCACATAGGAAATCTCAGTACAGAACTGGAATTTATATATAATAAAAAAACTAAATGGGAATTCTAGAACTGTAAAACAATATCTGAACTGAAATTTTCACTAGATTAAACACTGCAGAAGAAAAGAATGTTGAACTTCCAGGTCGGCAACAGAAATGATCCAAATTTAATGACAGACAGAAAAGAGGCTGAAAAAAACTTAACAGTCTTAATGACCCATAAGGCAATGTCAAGCCATATATTGTATTTGTAATTGCAATGAGAAAATGAGGACAGAGATTGTGGCAGAATATTCTTTTGAAGAAATAAGGGCTAAAATTTTTCAGATTGGATGAAAACTATAAACTAACCTCACTAATTCAAGAATCTCAACAAACTCCAAGCTGCATAAACACAAAGCAAGCTAAAAAAATGTACGTTATAATTAAACTACTAAAAATCAGTGACAAAGATAAAAATCCTAAAAGCAGCCAGAGAAATAAGATATATTATGCAGAATAGAATAACAGTAAAAATAGCCACTGACATCTCATCAAGAACTATGCAAGCCAGAAGACAACAATACGTTTTTAAAGTCCTAAGGAAAAAAAATGTGTCAACATGGAAGTCTGTTTTCTGCAAAAATGATTTTCAAAAATGAGATTGAAATATAGTTAAATGCACAAGACCTGTGAAGATTTTTTTCTTATTGGGCTACACCAAAAGATACGTTAAAGGAGAAATTCTGGTCTGGAGTAAAGGCTCATGCCTGTAATCCCAGCATTTTGAGAGGCCAAGGTGGGAGGATTAATTGAACCCATGAGTTTAAGACTAGCCTGGGCAACATAAGAAGACCCCGTTTCTACAAAAAAAAATTTTTTTTAATTAGCCTGGTGTGGTGGTATATGCCATTAGACTCCAGCCTAAGTGACAGAGCAAGACCTTGTCTCAAACAAAACAAAACAAACAAACAGAAACAAAAATAAGAATGTTTTTCTGGCAGAATAAAAATGATACCAGATAGAAACTTGTACTATGTGAAGGAATAAATAATTCCAGACATAGTCAATATGAAGGCAATAAAATATTTTTATGAGTTGTTAATTTCTTTAATAGATAATTAGTGTAACAATGTAGTATGAGATTTATCTCATGTGTAAAAAAAATTATAAAAACATTACCAAAATGAATGGGGAGGGGATAAATGAAAGTGTATCATTATAAAGTTCTTACATGCAGAATTATATAATATTATTTGAAGCTAAATTATGACACATTTAAGATGCATATTGTGAAACAGCATAGTAACTAAAACAAAGAAAGACACAAAAAGGTACAGTTTAAAAATAAATAGGGAACATAAAATGGAATACACAAAAAATTCAATTAATTTTAAAAAGTCAGAAAATGAGAAAAAAGGAATAAAGAATAGCTGGGACAATTACAGTCAAATTTCAACATGGTGTTACTTAAATAAATGCCAATAATTGCATTATGTGTAAATGATGTAGCCATTCCTACTAAAAGAAAGACATTTTAATTTGAAAAAATGCCATATTATTTGTGGTTTACAAGATAAACCCACTAAACAGAAGAAAAACAGATTAAAAGTAAAAAGTAAAAATATACATGTACCATACAAACACTAATGTTAAAAAAATGAGACTGACTATACTAATTCATCCAGAAGATATAATAATTCTAAATGTATAATCCACAAAGGGAGAACTGAGGGCGTTGAAGGGAAAAATAAAACAATCCAAAATTGCAGTTGAAAATTTTAACATTCTTCTCTTAGTAATTAATAGAAGAAGTAGACAAAAAATTAGTAAGTATATAGAAGACTTGGACAACATAATCAACCTACTTAACCAAATTGCCATAAACCACTGCAGCCACACAACTGCAGAATATGTTTTTTTTTTCAAGTGAAACATTCACTAACAACATTAGTGAATTGAACATGCTCTATAAGATTGAAATCTCTTACTACAATGATATTAAGTTAGAAATTAATAGTAAAAGACATCTGAAAAATCCCCAAATAATTGAAAATCAAACAACACACTTCTAAATAAGCCATTTATCAAAGAAGAAAGTACTAGAGAACTCCTAGCTAGACAGATATAAACAAAAAGTAAGGAAATATAAATTAGTAATGCAGGAATAAAAGAAGAGATATCACTTTAGAGCTAATGACATAGAGGGTAATAAGGAACATTCTGAAAAATTTTATAATAAATTTGATAACTTAAAGTAAACAAATTTCTTAAAAGATACAAATTACCAAAACTTATATAATAGAATGTAGAAATATCCAAATAGCTCTTTAGTTCCTTTAGTTTTAAAAGAAATTAACTTTGTAATTAAAGATCTTCCCCCCCGAAAAAATTTCAAACCCAAGATGGCTTTACTTGGGGATTCTATCAAACATTTAAGGGATAGTTAGCATGAATCTTATGCATTTTTCCCCAGAAAATAGCTTCCACAATCTCCTATACTCACCACATCACAGAACTTATCAATCTATACTATTACCACATGTTTTTATTTCCATCTCATTTGTTATCCTGAAGTCAACCTTTTAACTTTGTATTCGCAATGACCAGGATGGTGTCTGGCATATAAGTTTTGCTAAATAAATATTTGTTAATTTGTTTTAAGTGAACATGTGTTAAGAAATGTTTATACTCCCACTAGAAATATACATGGGTTTTGGTGGTTCCACAGACTAGCCAGCATTTTATGATGTCAAATAAATGTTTTGATTTTAGCCATTTTTGAGGATGTGTTGGTATCCCGTGGTTCTAACTCGCATTTTTTCTCTGACTGATAATGTTGAGCATTTGCATGTGAGCATATGACATTTTGTATACCTTTTTTTGTAAGGCACCTATTAAGGCTTTTGCTCATTTTTTTAAAATTATACTTTAAGTTCTAGGATACATGTGCTCAATGTGCAGGTTTGTTACATAGGTATACATGTGCCATGGTGGTTTGCTGCACCCATCAACCAGTTATCTACATTAGATATTTCTCCTAATGCTATCCCTCCCCTTTCCCCCCACCCCCTAACAGGCCCCAGTGTGTGATGTTCCCCTTCCTGTGTCCGTGGGTTCTCATTGTTCAACTCCCACTAATGTGTGAGAGCATGTGGTGTTTAGTATTCTGTTCCCATGTTAGTTTGCTGAGAATGATGGTTTCCAGCTTAATCCATGTCCCTGCAAAGGACATGAACTCATCCCTTTTTATGGCTGCCTAGTATTCTATGGTATAAATGTGCCACATTTTCTTTATCCAATCTATCACTGATGGGCATTTGGGTTGGCTCCAAGTCTTTGCTATTGTGAATAGTGCTGCAATAAACATACATGTGCATGTGTCTTTATAGTAGAATGCTTTATAATCCTTTGGATATATACTCAGTAATGGGATTGCTGGGTCAAATGGTATTTCTAGTTCAACATTCTTGAGCAATCACCATATTGTCTTCAAGAATGGTTGAACTAACTTACACTCTCAACAACAGTGTAAAAGCATTACTATTCCTCCACAGCTTCACCAGCATCTGTTGTTTCCTGACTTCACATCCCTCGTAAGTTTTATTCCTAGGTATTTTATTCTGTTTGTAGCAATTGGCTACAAACAATTTGGCTCTCTGTATGTCTATTATTGGTGTATAGGAATGCTTGTGATTTTTCACATTGCTTTTGTATCCTGAGACTTTGCTGAAGTTGCTTATCAGCTTAAGGAGTTTTGGGGCTGAGACGATGGGGTTTTCTAAATATACAATCATGTCATCTGCAAACAGAGACAATTCGACTTCCTCTCTTCCTATTTGAATACACTTTATTTCTTTCTCTTGCCTGATTGTCCTGGCCAGAACTTCCAATACTATGTTGAATAGGAGTGGTGAGAGAGTGCATCCTTGTCTTGTGCTGGTTTTCAAAGGGGATGCTTTCAGTGTTTGCTTATTCAGTATGATATTGGCTGTGGGTTTTTCATAAATAGCTGTTATTATTTTGAGATATGTTCCATCAATAGCTAGTTCATTGGGTGTTTTTAGCATGAAGGGGTGTTGAATTTTATTGAAGGTCTTTTCTGCATCTATTGAGATAATCATGTGCTTTTTGTCATTGGTTCTGTTTATGTGATGGATTACATTTATTGATTTGTGTATGTTGAACCAGCCTTGCATCCCAGGGATGAAGCTGACTTGATTGCAGTGGATAAGCTTTTTGATGTGCTGCTAGATTCTGCTTGCCAGTATTTTATTGAGGATTTTCGCATCAATGTTCATCAGGGATATTGGCCTGAAATTTTCTTTTTTTTGTTGTCTCTCTGCCAAGTTTTGGTATCAGGATGACGCTGGCCTCATAAAATGAGTTAGGGAGGGGTCCCTCTTTTTCTATTGCTTGGAATACTTTCAGAAGGAATTGTACCAGCTCCTCTTTGTACCTCTGGTAGAATTCGGCCATGAATCCGCTTGGTCCTGGACTTTTTTTGGTTGCTAGGCTATTAATTATTGCCTCAATTTCAGAACTTGTTATTGCTCTATTCAGGGATTTGACTTCTTCCGGTTTAATGTTGGGAAGGTTTATGTGTCCAGGAATTTATCCATTTCTAGATTTTCTAGTTTATTTGCATAGAGAAGTTTATGGTATTCTCTGATGGTAGTTTGTATTTCTGTGGGATTGGCAGTGATATCCCCTTTTTCATTTTTTATTGTATCTATTTGATTCTTCTCTCTTTTCTTCTTTATTAGTCTGGCTACCAGTCTATCTCTTTTGTTAATCTTTCAAAAACCAGCTCCTGGATTCATTGATTTTTTTTTTTTGAATGGTTATTTATTCCTCTATCTCCTTCTGCTCTGATGTTAGTTATTTCTTCTCTTCTGCTAGCTTTTGAATTTGTTTGCTCTTGCTTCTCTAGTTCCTTTAATTGTGATGTTAGGGTGTTGATTTTAGATCTTTCCAGGTTTCTCATGTGGGTATTTAGTGCTATAAATTTCCCTCTACACACTGCTTTAGCTGTGTCCCAGAGATTCTGGTACATTGTGTCTTTGTCCTCATTGGTTTCAAATAACTTATTTACTTTTGCCTTAATTTTATTATTTACCCAGTAGTCATTCAGAAGCTGGTTGTTCAGTTTCCATATAGTTGTGCAGCTTTGAGTGAGTTTCTTAATCCTGAGTTCTAATTTGATTGCACTGTGGTCTGAGAAACTGTTTGTTATGATTTCTGTTCTTTTGCATTAGCTGCGGAGTGTTTTACTTTTAATTATGTGGTCAATTTTAGAATAACTATGATGTGGTGCTGAGAAAAATGTATATTTTGTTGATTTCGGGTGGACAGTTCTGTAGATGTCTATTAGGTCCCCTTGGTCCAGAGCTGAATTCAAGTCCTGAATATCCTTGTAATTTTCTGTCTCATTGATCTGTCTAATATTGACAGTGGGTGTTAAAGTCTCCCACTATTATTGTGTGGGAGTCTAAGTCCCTTTGTAGGTCTCTAAGAACTTGCTTTATGAATCTGGGTGCTTCTGTATTGGATGCATATATATTTAGGATAGTTAGCCCTTCTTGTTGCATTGATCCCTTTATCATTATATAATGGCCTTCTTTGCCTTTTTTGATCTTTGTTGGTATAAAATCTGTTTTTTCAGAGACCAGGATTGTAACCCATGCTTTTTTTTTTTTTTGCTTTCCATTTGCTTGGTAAATATTCCTCCATCCCTCTATTTTGAGCCTATGTGTGTCTTTGCACATGAGATGGGTCTCCTGAATACAGCACACTGATGGGTCTTGACTCTTTATTCAATTTGTCAGTCTGTGTCTTTTAATTGGGGCATTTAGCCCATTTACATGTAAGGTTAATATTGTTATGTGTGAATTTGATCTTGTCATTATGATTCTAGCTGTTTATTTTTCTCATTAGTTGATGCAGTTTCTTCATAGTGTTGATGTTCTTTACCTTTTGGTATGTTTTGGCAGTGACTGGTACTGGTTTTTCCTTTCCATATTTACTGCTTCCTTCAGGAGCTCTTGTAAGGCAGGCCTGGTGGTGACAAACATCTCTCAGCATTTGCTTGTCTGTAAAGGATTTTATTTCTCCTTCGCTTATGAAGCTTAGTTTGGCTGGATATGAAATTCTGCACTGAAAATTCTTTAAGAATGTTGAATATTGGCCCCCACTCTCTTCTGGCTTGAAAGGTTTCTGCAGAGAGATCTGCTGTTAGTCTGATGGCCTTCTTTTGTGGGTAACCTGACCTTTCTCTCTGGGTGCCCTTAACATTTTTTCCTCATCTCAACCTTGGTAAATCTGACAATTATGTCTTGGGGTTGCTCTTCTTGAGGGGTATCTTTGTGGTGTTCTCTGTATTTCCTGAATTTAAATGTTGGCCTGTCTTGCTAGGTTGGGGAAGTTCTGCTGGGTAATATCCTGAAGTGTGTTTTCCAATTTGGTTCCATTTTCCCTGTCACTTTCAGATACAACAATCAAATGTAAGTTTGTTTTTTTCACATAGTCCCATATTTCTTGGAGGCTTTGTTATTCTTTTTCATTCTTTTTTCTCTAAAGTTATCTTCATGCTTTATTTCATTAAGTTGATCTTCAATCCTGATATCCTTTCTTCCACTTGATCAATTTGGCTGTTGATACTTGTGTATGCTTCATGAAGTTCTCACGGTGTGTTTTTTAGCTCCATCAGGTCATTTATGTTCTTCTCTAAACTGGTTATTCTAGTTAGCAGTTCCTGTAACCTTTTATCAAGGTTCTTAGCTGCCTTCCATTGGGTTAGAACATGCTCCTTTAGCTCAAAGGAGTTGGTTATTACCCACCCTCTGAAGCCTACTTCTATCAATTTGTCAAACTCATTCTCCATCCAGTTTTGTTGCCTTGCTGGCGAGGAGTTGTGATCCTTTGGAGAAGAAGAGGCATTGTGGTTTTTAAAATTTTCAGCCTTTTTGTGCTGGTTTTTCCTCATCTTCGTGGATTTATCTATTTTTGGTCTTTGATGTTGGTGACCTTCAGATGGGGTTTTTGCATGGATGTCCTTTTTGTTGATGTTGATGTTGATGCTATTGCTTTCTGTTTGTCAGTTTTCCTTCCAACAGTCAGGCACCTCTGCTGCAGGTCTGCTGGAGTTTGCTGGAGGTCTGCTCCAGACCCTGTTTTCCTGGGTATCACCAGCAGAGGCTGCAGAACACCAAAAATTGTTGCCTGCTTTTTCATCTGGAAGCTTCCCAGAGGGGCACCCACCAGATGCCAGTTGGAGGTCTCCTGTATGATGTGTCTGTCAACCCTTGCTGGGAGGTGTCTCCCAGTTAGGAGGCAGGGGGGTCAGGGACCAACTTGAGGAGGCAGTCTATCCCTTAGCAGAGCTCAAGCACTGTGCTGGCAGATCCATTGCTCTCTTCAGAGCTGGCAGGCAGGAAGGTTTAATTGTGCTGAAGCTGCACTCACACCTGCCCCTTCCCTCAGGTGCTCTGTCCCAGGGCGATGGGGGTTTTATCTATAAGCCCCTGACTGGGGCTGCTACCTTTCTTTCTGAGATGCCTTGCCCAGAGAGGAGGAATCTAGAGGGAGTCTGGCTACACTGGCTTTGAGGTGCTGGGGTGGGCTCCACCCAGTTTGAACTTCCTGGTGGCTTTGTTTACACTGTGAGGGGAAAACTGCCTACTCAAGCCTCAGTAATGGCAGACACCCCTCCCCCCACCAAGCTCAAGCATTTCAGGTTGACTTCAGACTGCTGCGTGCTGGCAGCGAGAATTTCAAGCCAGTGGATCTTAGCTTGCTGGGCTCCATTGGGGTGGGATCCGTTGAGCTAGATGACTTGGCTCCCTGGCTTCAGCCCCTTTCCAGGGGAGTGAAGGGTTCTGTCTTCCTGGCATTCCAGGCACCACTGGGATATGAAAAAAACAAAAAACAAAAAACAAAAAAAACAAAACTCCTGTAGCTAGCTCAGCATCTGCCCAAATGGCCACCGAGTTTCGTGCTTAGAAACCTGGACCCTGGTGGTGTAGGCATCTGAGGGAATCTCCCGGTCTGCAGGTTGTGAAGACCATAGGAAAAGCATAGTATCTGGGCTGGATAGCACTGTTCCTCATGGCACAGTCCCTCGTGGCTTCCCTTGGCTAGGGTAGGGAGTTCCCCAACCCCTTGTGCTTCCTGGGTGAGGCAACAACCCACCCTGCTTCTGCTCACCTTCTGTGGGCTGCACCCACTGTCTAACCAGTCCCAGTGAGATGAGCCAGGTACCGCAGTTGGAAATGCAGAAATCAAGCACCTTCTGTGTTGATCTCGTTGGGAGCTGCAGACCGGAGCTGTTTCTATTTGGCCATCTTGCCAGCCACCCTTGCTCATTCTTTATTTGATTGTTTGTCTTTTAATCCTTTTTGGTTACACATTTTTTATTTTTGTCTCTTTTTGTTTATGCATGTTTATTTCAAGTGAGATAAAATACCTTTAAATTTATAAATGGAAAACTGATTAAGAAGAGGAACTTTGAAAAAAAATTAGAAAGTCGATGTGATAAGACTAATCAGCTCAAGATAACTGATTCTTCAATTAGTGTGGACCAGACTGACAGCCATGTAAGAAATAACGTCTCTGTGTCAAGACAAAACAAAACAAAACAAAACAACAGCAACAAGAAAATGGAATAAAATCAACCAACCAATCCACACTGCATTAAAAAAAATGTATCATGCAAAAGTCAAAGATAATTTACACTTGGTTTATGGGGTTCATTTTTGTAGGTCAATTATTATATAATCAAATAGCCAGTTATTTCATGTATTTCATGCAGCAAAATTTTGCAAAATAATTCTGAGGTCATTTGCTCCAAAACTATAATTTCAATTAGAAACAAAACAGAATGCATAATAACAGATTTCACAGCTTCTTTCTTTGTAAACTGAAGAGCTTACTATCATCAAGAATTTCTGTGAAAGATTTAAATATGGCAATGAAATTTTGTAAAAAATTCAAAGTAAGTCACAGATATAATAAAGGCAGTTATCTTAAACTGATCACTTTGCTACAAATATCTTAAACATGTAAGTGATACAGACAGGAGGCAGGGAAATACTGGGTGAAGAGGGTGGTTCCCTGGCAAAAGCCCCACCCACAAGCCTGGAAACCATGGTTCTAAATGAGAACATTTATCCCTGTTTTCCTGCCCAAGTGTTACATTTTTAGCCTGACCCTCCCCCCATCCTGTGCCCATATAAACCCCAGACCTCAGCTGGCAGAGAGACAAGCAGCTGAACATTGAGTGGAGAATAAGCAATTGAACATCAGAGACTATAGACACACATGACAACTTCAGACAGCACAACTTTGGAGAGGTGCCTGGGAGGAGACAGCTGAGCTTCAGGGAAACATCACTTTCTTCCCACACCCTCCCCTTTCCAGCTCCCCTTCAGCTGATAGCCACTTCCACTGATTAATAAAATCCTCCACATTCACCACCTTTCAAACCGTTCATGCAATGTGGTTCTTCTTGGACACTGAACAAGAACTGGGTACCAAGAGTGCAAGGTGTAAAAGGCTGTCACCTTGACTCTCCACTGAACTGGTTAACCTTTAGCCATCTATGGATGGTAACTGCTAAAAGACCATTGTTTGCAACACATGCCCAGTGGGGCTTCAGAAGTCAAGAGCAGGTGCTAGATGATGCTGTGGGCCATATGGGGTTTGTTCCTGCTGGCAGCTAAAGGCACTTGCCTGGGCTCCTGTATCCACTCACCTGCATGCTCACCATCCTGCAAAAGGTTTGAGCTCTGGCAGAGCGAAAGGAGCCACCACCCCCCACCCCCACTGTCACATGTGTCCATGTGAAGAGACACCAACAGGCTTCGTGTGAGCAATAAAGCTTTTTAATCACCTGGGTGCAGGTGGGCTGAGTCTGAAAAGAGAGTCAGTGAAGGGATATAGGGGTGGGGCAGTTTTATAGGATTTGTGTAGGTAGTGGAAAATTACAGTCAAAAGGGTTGTTCTCTGGTGGGCAGGGGCGGGGGTCACAAGGTGCTCCGTGGGGAGCTTCTGAGACTCATTGTCTAGGAGAAGGAATTTCACAAGATAATGTCATTAGTTAAGGCAGGAACTGACCATTTTCACTTCTTTTGTGATTCTTCAGTTGCTTCAGGCCATCTGGATGTATACGTACAGGATTGGGCTCAGAAGCCTGACATTCCTGTCTTCTTATATTAATAAGAAAAATAAAATAGTGAAGAGTTGGGGCAGTGATAATTCTTGGGGGTGGTATGGAGAGATAATGGGTGATGTTTCTCAGGGCTGCTTTAAGCAGGATTGGGGCAGTGTGGGAACCTAGAGTGGGAGAGATTAAACTGAAGAAAGATTTTGGGGTAAGGGGTGATATTGTGGGGTTGTTAGAAGGAGCATTTGTCATATACAATTGAGACACAGGACTAGCTGGATTTCCCAGGCTGACTAAGAATCCCTAAGCCTAGCTGGGAAGGTGACCTCATCCACCTTTAAACATGGGGCTTGCAACTTAGTTCACACCTGACCAATCAGAGAGCTCACTAAAATGCTAATCAGGCAAAAACAGGAGGTAAAGAAATAGCCAATCATCTATTGCCTGAGAGCACAGCGGGAGGGACAAGGATCGGGATATAAACCCAGGCATTTGAGCCGGCAATGGCAACCCCCTTTGGGTCCCCTCCCTTTGTATGGGAGCTCTGTTTTCACTCTATTTCACTCTATTAAATCTTGCAACTGCACTCTCCTGGTCCGTGTTTGTTAAGGCTCAAGCTGAGCTTTTGCTTGCTGTCCACCACTGCTGTTTGCCACCGTTGGAGACCCACTGCTCACTTCCATCCCTCCAGATCCAGCAAAGTGTCCACTGTGCTCCTGATCCAGCGAGGCACCCATTGCCACTCCCAATTGGGCTAAAGGCTTGCTATTGTTGCTGCACAGCTAAGTGCTTGGGTTCATCCTAATAGAGCGGAACACTAGTAACTGGGTTCCACGGTTCTCTTCCATGACCCACAGCTTCTAATAGAGCTATAACACTCACCACATGGCCCAAGATTCCATTCCTTGGAATCTGTGAGGCCAAGAACCCCAGGTCAGAGAACGTGAGGCTTGCCACCATCTTGGAAGTGGCCCACTGCCATTTTGGAAGTGGCCCATCACCATCTTGGGAGCTCTGGGAGCAAGGACCACCCAGTAACATTTTGGTGACCATGAAGGTACCTCCAAAGCAATGAGTAATATTGGACCACTTTTGCTTGCTATTCTGTCCTATCCTTCCTTAGAGTTGGAGGAAAATAGCAGTCACCTTTTGACCAGTTAAAAATGATTAGTGTGGCTGCTGGACTTAAGACTCAGGTGTGAGGCTATCTGGGGAAGGGCTTTCTAGCAACCCTCAACATTTCTGGGTTGGGGACGTTGGTCTGCCTGGAGCCAGCTTCCACTTTCAATTTTCTTGGGGAAGCTGAGGGCTGACTAGAGGCAGAAAGTTGTCATCCCAAACTCCCTGCAGTAGCTGGTTGAGATCATGGTGCAGCCAGAAGTCTCTACTCAACAGTCGCCCATGTGTGCACCCGTACCTTTCTTTCTGACCCATACCTAATGGGGTCTTGACCACGACTTTCTTGAAAGTGTAGCCCCCAAATTCTCCTTACCTCTGAATGTACTTCCTCTGATCCCTTCCTCTGAGGTACTAATGGTTCAGACTTTCATTTCCTCTGGCAAGTTGTATCTCCAAAAGGATTGAAGGAAGCTCTACGCTGCATCCTTAGGCACCTAGGCTATAACCCAGGGAGTCTTATCCCTGGTGTCCCTCCCGATTTAGGTATACAGCTCTCGACATGGGCAGTTATGTGGGACCTGTTCCCCACCACCCTTGCCAGGGCCCCAAGTTTGTAATGGCTAAGAGAGAGAGATGGAGAGAGAGAGAAAGAAATGGAGAGAGAGAGAGAGAGAGAGATGGAGAGAGAGAGACAGAGAGAGATGGAGAGGGAGACAAAGAAGGAGTCAAAGAGAAAAAGAAAGAAAAAGATAGAAATAGTAAAAAAAGAAGTGTGCCCTATTCCTCTAAAAGCCAGAGTAAATTTAAAACCTGTAATTGATAATTGAAGGTCTTGTCTGTGACCCTATAACAGTACAATACCACTTTGTTGTCAGTGTAAATAAGGGCATAGCCTGAAAGCGTCTGAGGCCACTGACAACCCATAGTTTTCCTATCAAAAATCCTTCACCCAATAACCCATAGATGGGCCAAATGCATTCAGTCAGTAGCGGCAACTGCTTTGCTAAATGTAGAAAAGTAACTTTTAGAGGAAACCTCATTGTGAGCACACCTCACCAGTTCAGAATTATTCTAAGTCAAAAAAGCAAAAACATAGCTTATTAACTCAAAAATCTTAAAGTATGGGGCTATTCTGTTAGAAAAGGGTAATGTAACTCCAACCACTGATAATTACCTTAACCCAGCAGATTACATGCTGTGCATGGATGTGCTTCCACCTGAACTTCAGGCCATGTGTTTCAATCCCTGTACCTGAACAATGGAACAACTTCAGCCCAGAAATAAACACTACTTCCATTCTAGTAGGACCTCTTGTTTCCAATCTGGAAATAACCCATACCTCAAACCTCACCTGTGTAAAATTTAGCAATACTATAGACAAAACCAACTCCCAAGGCATCAGGTGGGTAACTCCTCCCACACGAATAGTCTGCTACCTTCAGGAATATTTTTTGTCTGTGGTACCTCAGCCTATCATTGTTTGAATGACTCTTCAGAATCTATGTGCTTCCTCTCATTCTTAGTGCCCCCTACGACCATCTACACTGAACAAGATTTATACAATTATGTCATACCTAAGCCCTGCAACAAAAGAGTACCCATTCTTCCTCTTGTTATTGGAGCAGGAGTGCTAGGTAGACTAGGTACTGGCATTGGTGGTATCACAACCTCTACTCAGTTCTACTACAAACTATTTCAAGAACTAAATGGTGACATGGAGCCGGTCACCAACTCCCTGGTCACCTAGGAAGATCAACTTAACTCCCTAGCAGCAGTAGTCCTTTAAAATAGAAGAGCTTTAGACTTGTTAACCACCAAAAGAGGGGGAACCTGTTTATTTTTAGGGGAAGAATGCTGTTAGTATGTTAATCAATCTGGAATCATTACTGAGAAAGTTAAAGAAATTTGAGATCGAATATAATGTAGAGCAGAGGACCTTCAAAACACTGCACCCTGGGGCCTCCTCAGCCAATGGATGCCCTGGACTCTCCCCTTCTTAGGACCTCTAGCAGCTATAATATTTTTACTCCTCTTTGGACCCTGTATCTTTAACTTCCTTGTTAAGTTTCTCTCTTCCAGAATTGACGCTGTAAAGCTACAAATGGTTCTTCAAATGGAAACCCAGATGCAGTCCATGACTAAAATCTACCATGAACCCCTGGACTGGCCTGCTAGACTATGCTCTGATGTTAATGACATCGAAGTCACCCCTCCCAAGGAAATCTCAACTGCACAACCCCTACTACACTCCAATTCAGTAGGGAGCAGTTAGAGCAGTCGTCGGCCAACCTCCCCAACAGTACTTGGGTTTTCCTGTTGAGAGGGTGGACTGAGAGACAGGACTAGCTGGATTTCCTAGGCTGACTAAGAATCCCTAAGCCTAGCTGGGAAGGTGACCGCATCCATCTTTAAACATGGGGCTTGCAACTTAGCTCACACCCGACCAATCAGAGAGCTCACTAAAATGCTAATTAGGCAAAAACAGGAGGTAAAGCAATAGCCAATCATCTATTGCCTGAGAGCACAGCAGGAAGGACAAGGATTGGGATATAAACCCAGGCATTCAAGCCAGCAACAGCAACCCCCTTTGGGTCCCCTCCCATTGTATGGGAGCTCTCTTTTCACTCTATTTCACTTTATTAAATCTTGCAACTGCACTCTTCTGGTCCGTGTTTTTTATGGCTCAAGCTGAGCTTTTGTTCGCCATCCACCACTGCTGTTTGCCGCCGTCACAGACCCGCTGCTGACTTCCATCCCTCTGGATCCAGCAGGGTGTCCACTGTGCTCCTGATCCAGTGAGGTACCCATTGCCACTCCCGATCAGGCTAAAGGCTTGCCATTGTTCCTGCATGGCTAAGTGCCTGGGTTTGTCCTAATAGAACTGAACACTGGTCACTGGGTTCCACGGTTCTCTTCCATGACCCACGGCTTCTAATAGAGCTATAACACTCACCGCATGGCCCAAGATTCCATTCCTTGGAATCTGTGAGGCCAAGAACCCCAGGTCAGAGAACGTGAGGCTTGCCACCATCTGGGAAGTGGCCCACCGCCATTTTGGTAGCGGCCCACCACCATCTTGGGAGCTCTGGGAGCAAGGATCCCCCAGTAACAAAGTGATTGGCGATGGGCTGGATGCAGTTTTGTATGAATTGAGGAACTAAACAGAAGACACAAGGTCTGAATAAGAGATGGAGAAAAGCAGGTATTAAAGGACTAAGAATTGGGAGGACCCAGGACATTCAATTAGAGAGTGCCTAAGGGGGTTCAGCATAATTACTTGCTTGGTTGGTGAGTTTTTGGGCTCTATCCTTGAGTTTTTTTTTTTGTTTTTTTTTTATGTTGTCATATACCAGGCCAGATTGATTTAGGTAAAAACGGCACCCTTCATTTAAAAATATACAGAGTCCTCCTTTTTCAGCAGTGAGTAAGTCGAGGCCTATTCCTGTCTTTTTATGTTAATAAGAAAAATAAAACAAAATAGTGGTGAAGTGTTGGTGTCATGAGGGGAACAGGAAGCTGTTCGGTCCTATTTGCCAACTGAATTTTGGGAGAAGGAAAACTAATGTGCATGTGCCTGTCCAATTAGCAGGTAAACACAGGTAGGTGGAGGAGCCACAGAGGAAGAAGAGACCTTTTGTAAGGCAAAGCTGGAAATGTAAAGTGAAAAGATGAGAAGGAGAAAATCTGGCCATGAGGGACAGAAATTGGAAGGCTAGCTGCTTCTTTAGTTACCTTATTAGCATAAGCATAGCCTTGAGTGATGGGATCTGATACCTTCTGATGGCCCTTGCAGTGAATGACCCTACCTTCCTTGGAAGTAGAGCAGCTTTAAGAAGAGTTTTTATTAATGAGGCATTAATGATGGAGGACCCTTGTGTAGTGAGGAAATTTTCTTCTGCCTGTATAACAGCATGGTGGTGCAGGATATGTAAGGCATATTTAGAGTTAGTATAAATATTGACGCATAGTCCCTTTGCAAGAGTGAGGGCCTGAGTTAAGGCAACGAGTTTGGCTTGCCGAGAGGTAGTGGAGGGGGACAGAGCAGTAGCCTCAAGGATAGATGTGGAAGATACTATAGCATAGCCTGCCTTTGCTGGTGAGTGACAATTAGGCCTGGTGGAACTGCCATCAATAAACCAAGTGTGATCAGGGTGAGGAACAGGAAAGAAGGAAATATGGGAAAATGGAGTGAATGTCAGGTGGATCAAAGAGATACAGTCATGGGGGCCAGGTGTGGTATCAGGAATAATGTGGGAGGCCAGACTGAAGTCTGGGCCAGGAACAATGATAATTGTGGGAGACCCAACAAAGAGTGAGTATTGTCAAAGGAGCCAGGGGGCAGAAAGTATATGTGTCAGGTGTGAGGAAGAAAATAGATTTTGGAAGTTATGAGAACTGTAGAGTGAGTTGAATGTAGTTTGTGATTTTGAGGGCCTCTAAAAGTATTAAAACAGCAGCAGCCACCACATGCAGACATGAGGGCTAGGCTAAAACAGTAAGGTCAAGTTATTTGGACAGAAAGGCGACAGGGTGCAGTCTTGGCTGTTGTGTAAGAATTCTAACCACACAGCCCTGTACTCTGGCTGTGTATAATGAAAAGGGTTGGGATGAGTTAGGGAGAGCTAATGTGGGAGCAGCATTTAGGGCTGTTTTTTTAAGGAATGGAAAGGGGAGTGGAGAAAAGATTTAGGATTTATTGGGTCAGCTAGGTTTCCTTTTGTGAGTTTATGTAATGGTTTGGTCAGGATGGCAAAAACAGGTATTTAAAGGCAAAAGTACCCAACCATGCCTAGGAAGTAAAGGAGTTGTTGCTTTGTAGAAGGAGTTGGGGCTTGGGAGATTATCCAGACATGATCAGCTGGGAGAACACGTGTGTTTTTATGAAGAATTATGCCAAGATACATAACCAATGAAGAAGAAATTTGGGCTTTGGAGGAGTATATAAGATATCCTTTTAAGAATAGATGTTGGAGGAGTAGGAGGGTGTCCTGTTGGGAAGATTTGTAGGAGGGGCTATAAAGTAGAAGGTCATCAAAATATTTAATAAAGTGAGAAGTAGTTGGATGTAAAGAGAGTAAATCATGAGAAAGTACTTGACTGAAGTAATGGGGGCTGTCCCTGAAGCCTTGTGGCAGTACAGCCCAGGTAAGTTGCTGAGACTGATGGGTGTCAGGGTCAGTCCAAGTGAAAGTGAAGAGAGGCTGGGATGAAGGTGTAAAGGAATAGTAAAGAAAGCATCTTTGAGATCCAGAACAGAATAACGGGTTGTGGAGGGAGGTATTGAGGATAGGAGAGTATATGGGTTTGGCACCACAGAGTGGATAGGCAAGACAATTTTGTTGATAAGGTGCAGATCCTGAACTAACCTGTAAGACTTGTCCAGTTTTTGGACAGGTAAAATGGGGGAATTGTAAGGAGAGTTTATAGGCTTTAGAAGCCCATGCTGTAGCAGGTGAGTGATAACAGGCTTTAACCTTTTTAAAGCCTGCTGTGGGATGGGATATTGGCATTGAGTGGGGTAAGGGTGATCAGGTTTTAATGGGATGATAAGGGATGCATGATCAGTCACCAAGGTAGGAGTAGAGGTAGCTTATACTTGTGGATTAATGTACGAGACACAAGGGGAGAATGTGAAGGAGGCTTTGAACTGGGGAAAAGTGTGTCAATGAGGTGTGGTTGTAGCTCAGAAATATTCAGGGAAGCCGATAATTTAGTTAAAATGTCTCTACCTAATAAGGATGCTAGGCAGGTTGGGATAACTAAAAAGGAGTGCATAAAAGAATGTTGTCCAAGTTCGTACCAGAGTTGGGAAGTTTTAAGAGGTTTAGAAGCCTGGACATCAATACTCACAACAGTTATGGAGGCAAGGGAAACAGGCCCTTGAAAGAAGGTAATGTGGAGTGGGCAGCCTCTGTATTGATTAAGAAGGGGACAGATTTACCTTCCCCTTTAAGAGTTACCTTCCACCTTAAGAGTTACCCAAAATATCTATGATGGTCCAGGAGGCTTTTGAGGTGATCAGGCAGTGTCAGTCTTCAGCTGCTAAGCAGAGAAGATCTGGGAAGGAGTCAGTCAGAGGGCCTTGGGCCAGAGTTCCTGGGGTTTTGGGAGTGGCTGCCAGGCGAGTTGGACAGTCTGATTTCCAGTGGGGTCCTGCATAGCTGGGACATGGCTTAGGAGGAATCCCAGGCTGCAGGCATTCCTTGGCCCAGTGGCCAGATTTCCAGCACTTGAAGCAAGATCCTGGGGGAGGAGTTCCTGGAGGAATGCCTGGCTACTCTGGTTCAAGTGTTTTGAAGTTCTTGTGTGCTGGAGATGTGGCTGGGGTTTGTCTCACAGTGGAGGCAAGTAATTGCAACTCTTCTCTATTATCGTACACCTTGAAGGTGAGGTTAATTAAGTCCTGTTGTGGGGTTTGAGGACTGGAATCTAATTTTTGGAGCTTTTTGTAATGTCGGGAGCAGGTTGGACAATAAAATGTATATTGAGAATAAGACCAGCCTTCTGGTCTCTCTGGGTCTAGGGTGGTAAAGGGTTGTTGCCAAATGGGCCATGAACTGGGCTGGGTTTTTATATTTGATGAAGAAGAAGAGGCTAAATGATTTGGGAGAGGTCAGATAAAAAAAAAAAAAGGAGCATTAACCTTGACTATGCCTTCAGCTCCAGCCACCTCTTTAAGAGGAAATTGTTGGGCAGGTGGGGGAGGGCTAGTAGTGGAACGAAACTGTAAGCCGGACTGGGTGTGAGGAGGGGAGGTGATAAAAGGATTATACGGTGAGGGAGCAGAGGCTGAGAAAGAATTGGGACCTGGCTCAGCCTGGTGAGGAGCAGCCTGGGGAAGAGGGGAGAGGTCAGAAGGGTCCATAAAAGGAGGATTCAAAGGACTCAGAGCTTGGGGTGGAGACTGAAGGAACCAACAGGAGAGAAAGAAGAAAAATTAGAGATGAGTTGCATTGGGAGCAGAGACTAGGGAGGGACTGATGTAAAAAAGAATGCCTGGATGTCAGCCACCTCAAACCATTTGCCCATTTTATGACAAGAATGACCTAGATCTTATAGCATGGAGAAATCAAAAGTGCCATTTTCTGGCTATTTGGAACCATTGTCGAGTTTTTACTGGGGTCAAGCGGGATTGCAGAAGAAAATAAGGCATTTAGGTTTTAGGTCAGGTGCAAGTTGAAGAGGTTTTAACACGGGCTAAGGGAGAAGAAGGAGGAATGGAGGGTGGAAGTTTGCCCATAGTGAAGGAGGCAAGCCCAAAGAAAAGAGAGGGTAGAGGCACAGGAAAGAGGGGAGGTTGGTACTTGCCACCGGGGAGGTTGTGCTTTCCACCAAGGTGAAGCATCAAGGCAGGCATCTCTGAAATGTGGGTGAATAATCAGGCAGGCATCCCTGTAGTGATTAAACATCAAGGGAAGACTGTCTTCCCAAGTCTGCCACCAGTGCCAGAGTTTTGGTTTCACGGATAAAATGCATCTCCTCTGTCTCTACCAGAAAAGGAAAGGAACTGAAATTAAGGGAAGGGAGAGATTGGATGGTGGTGCCAAAATTGAAAGGAGAAAGAGGTTGAGGGATAGTGAGAGAGGTTGGAGAACAGAGTAAAAAGAGGCCACTTACCTGATTTAAAATTGGTGAGATGTTCATTGGGCTGGTTGGTCTGAGGACCCGAGGTCGTAGGTGGATCTTTCTCATGGAGCAAAGAGCAGGAGGACAGGGGATTGATCTCCCAAGGCAGGTCCCCCAATCTGAGTCATGGCACCAAATGTCAGGTGCGTCCCTGTGAAGAGACCACCAACAGGCTTTGTGTGAGCAATAAAGCTTTTTAATAACCTGGGTGCAGGTGGGCTGAGTCCAAAAAGAGTGTCAGCAAAGGGAGATAGGGGTGGCGCAGTTTTATAGGATTTGTGTAGGTAGTGGAAAATTACAGTCAAAGGGGTTGTTCTCTGGCAGGCAGGGGCAGGGGTCACAAGGTGCTCAGTGGGAAGCTTCTGAGACACATTGTCCAGAAGAAGAAATTTCACAAGATAATGCCATCAGTTAAGGCAGGAACCAGCCGTTTTCACTTCTTTTGTGATTCTTCAGTTGCTTCAGGCCATCTGGATGTATATGTGCAGGTTTGGGCTCGCAGGACTGACACCCACCCGTTGCAAATTCCATAGGGGAACAGGGAACCCTCCCATCTCATAAGCTACTATGAATTGTAATTAGTACCATTGCATAATACATAGGATAACACAGTCGAATGCAAGAACGAATACACATCCATGTATTTTATGCATTGAAGAATACGATTATTTGAAATTTTAATGTTTGGCAGCTGTATGCTTTAAAATTTTCATGGTGTAGAATTTTCATGAAAACAACTGTGAAGAAAAATAATTCTTTATGTAACATTTGAAACACATACAAATGAAAGGTAAAATTCTTAGTATTTAAATAAGTTGGTAATCATCTGTACTGATGGTACGATAAATGATGACGAGGAGAACCACAAATATTTTGAGTCATGGAAAACTTGACTGTGGGCCAGGTGTGGTGGCTCATGCCTGTAACCCCAGCACTTTGTGAGGATGAGGCAATTGGATCACTTGAGTCCAGGAGTTTGAGACCAGCCTGGGCAACATGGTGAAATCCCATCTCTACTAAAAATACAAAAAATTAGTCGGGCATGGTGGCTCACACCTATAATCCCAGACACTACTACTCAGGTGGCTGAGGCACAAAAATTGCTTGGACCTGGGAGGCAGTGGTGGCAGTGAGCCAAGATCATGCCACTGCACTCCAGCCTGGGCAACTAAGGACTCTGTCTCAAAAAAAAAAAAAAAAAAAAAAAAAAAAGGAAATAAAAGAAACTTGACCATAAGCTCCACCTCGTAACTGGCAGTACAAGGAAATCACAGACTCACTCACAAGAGAAACTGACTAAAACTATGAAAAATACAATCAATTAAGGTCTCTGGAATGGTCTTATGGGAATACAGCAAATGAAGTAATATTTATTCAAAAATATCAACTAAAACTGAGAAATAGCAAGCCTGTGGCATTTGAATCACAACCCACTCCTTCCTTCACCTCTTTAAGAGCAATGGGAGAGAAACTCCCCTCCAGATGGATGCAGCCAAGAACATAAGGCCCTGTGGAGTGTTACAGCATATTCCTAAAGAAAGGACAGAGCATCAGTATTTCTCTTCCCAATCCCAAGCTACTTATTGTAGAGGTTAGTTCCTGGATAGTGCCACTAAAAGATGTAGGCTTTCTTTTTTTCCCAGCCGTCATTCATATAATGCAGGCTGTAATTTGGGCACATGTGTGAAGAATAATGAGACCTGATTTCTCTCTCCTCAGCTTGTTTTTACGGTGGAGGTTTCATGCTGGGAGAAGTAAGCTGAAAAAACAGAGGACACAACTACTCTCCAATATTTAGTGCCCATTTCCTAAAGTAGGGTTGTCACTCAGAGCAATGTGCCATTTTCCTTGCTCCCAGCTCCAGATTTGTGAGCCAGACACTTTCACATAGGGGGAAGGCAGACAAGGAGCTCCAGCTGTTCCAAAGGAACGGACATTATTTGCAACAGAGTGTGAGAAAATTCAAGCCTAAGGATGCTCTCAAAAACAGTGGATTTTGTGGGAAAAAGCATTAAGATGAGACTGTTAACTTCATCAGAGATATGAGCTAAACCATGGACCAGAAAGTTTACCAAAGGAAACCAGGGCATTATGCAGCTAGAAAAAGCCTTCTTTAAATTATAAGAAACCTCAAACACTGACCTCAAAAACAATCCTTGTAAAGGAGGCCAAAATTAACTGGATCAAGATCCAACAATATGTTATCCATAGGAAACACATTTTAGATTCAAAAATACAAATAAATTGAAAGTAAAAGTATGGAAACAGATTTATCATGCAAACTGCAATGATAAAATGTTGGAGTGGCTACTCTAATGTTGAAAAATAGGGTTGACCTTAGCTTGTCTATTTGTGTTTTTTCAGACTTTTTAATATAATTATTTAAGGCTATGAACTTTCCTCTTAGCACTGTCTTTACTGTATCCCAGAGGTTCTGATAGGTTGTGTCACTATTATCATTCAGTTCAAAGAGTTTTCTAATTTCCATCTTGATTTCATTGTTGACCTAATGATCATTCAGGAGCAGGTTATTTAATTTTCCATGTATTTGCATGGTTGATTTTCAGTTTTATTCCACTGTGATCAGAGAAAATACTTGATATAATTTCAATTTTCTTAAATTTATTGAGACTTGTTTTGTGACCTATGATATGGTCTATCTTGGAGAATGTTACATGCGCTGGTGAATAGAATTTATATTCTGTGGTTGTTGGGTAGAATGTTCTGTAAATATCTGTTAAGTCCATTTGTTCTAGGGTACAGTTTAAATCTATTGTTTCTTTGTTGACTTTCTGTCTTGATGACCTGTCTAGTGCTGTCAGTGGAGTAGTGAAGTCCCCTACTATTATTGGGTTGCTGTCTATCTCATTTCTTAGGTCTAGTAATAAATGTTGTATAAATTTGGGAGCTCCAGTGTTAGGTATATACATATTTAGGATTGTGATACTTTCCTCTTGGTCAAGGCCTTTTATCACTATACAATGTCTCTCTTTGTCTTTTTTTAAACTGCCATTGCTTTAAAGTTTGTGTCGTCTGATATAAGAATAACTGCTCCTGCTTGCTTTTGGTGTCCATTTGCATGGAATATCTTTTTTTCACCTCTTTACCTTAAGTTTATATGAGCCCTTATGAATTAGGTGAGTCTTTTGAAGGCAGCAGATACTTGGTTAGTGAAGTCTTATTTATTCTGCTATTCTGTATCTTTTAAGTGGAGTATTTAGGCCATTTACATTCAACATTAGTACTGAGATGTGAGGTACTGCACTACTCATCATGCTATTTGTTGTCTGAATACCTTGCATTTTTTAAAAAAATTATTGTGTTGTTTGTTTTATAGGTCTTATGAGATTTATGCTTTAAAGGGCTTCCATTTCGATGTATTTTGAGGATTTGCTTCAAGATTTAGAGCTCCATTTAACAGTTCTTACAGTGCTGGCTTGGTAGTGGCACATTGTCTCAGCATATGTTTGTCTGAAAAAGACTGTATCTTTCCTTCATTTATGAGGCTTAGTTTTCCTGGATACAAAATTATTGGCTGATAATTGTTTTGTTTAACAAGGTTGAAGATAGGGTCCCAATCCCTCCTAGCTTATAGGGTTTCTGCTGAGAAATCTGCTATTAATCTCAGGTTTTCCATTATAGGTTACCCCATGCTTTTGCTTCACAGTTCTTAATATTCTTTCCTTCTTCAGTTTAAGTAATCTGATGACTATGTGCCTAGATGATGATCTTTTTGCAACAAATTACTTAGGAGTTCTTTGAGCTTCTTGTATTTGGATGTCTAGATCTCTAGCAAGAGGAGGGAAGTTTTTAAAAATTATTCCCCGAAATATGTATTCCAAACTTTTAGATTTCTCATTTTCCTCAGGAATGCCAATTATTCTTAGGTTTGGCCATTTAACATACTCCAAATATCTTGGAGGCTTTGTAGATTTATATATATATATATATATATATATATATATATATATATATATATATATATTTTTTTTTTTTTGAGATGGAGTCTTGCTCTTTCACCCAGACCAGACTGCAGCAGTGCTATCTCGGCTCCCTGCAAGCTCCGCCTGCCAGGTTCAGGCCATTCTCCTGCCTCAGCCTCCCAAGTAGCTGGGACAACAGGCATCTGCCACTGCGCCCGACTAATTTTTTGTATTTTTAGTAGAGACAGGGTTTCACCATGTTAGCCAAGATGGTCTTGATCTCCTGACCTCGTGATCCACCCGCTTCAGCCTCCCAAAGTGCTGGGATTATAGGCATGAGCCACCGCGCCTGGCCTATATTCTTTTTTCTTTGTCTTTGTCGGATTGGGTTATTTCAAAAGCCTTGTCTTCAAGCTCTGAAGTTCTTTCTTCAGCTTGTTAAATTCTATTGCTGAGACTTTCCAGTGCATTTTGCATTTCTATAAGTGTATTCTTGATTTCCCCAAGTTGTAATTGTTTTTTATTTATACTATTTCACTAAATATTTCTCCCCTCATTTGGACTTCACTTTTCTCAGATGCTGTCTTTATTAGCTTAATAATCAACCTTCTGAATTCATTTTCTGTTCGATCAGGCATTTCTTCTTGGTTTGGATTCATTGCTGGTGAGCTAGTGTGATTTTTTAAGGGTGTTAAAGGATCTTATTTTGTCATATTACCATAATTGTTTTTCTGGTTCCTTCTCATTTGAGTAGGCTATGTTAGAGGGAAGATCTGGGGCTCAAGTGCTGCTGTTCAGATTCTTTAGTCCCATGGGGGGCTCCCTTGATGTAGTACTCTCCCTTTTTTCCTAGGGGTGTGGCTACCTGAGAGCCAAACTGTAGGTCGCACCTCAAGGAACTAGAGAAACAAGAACAAACCCAACTAAAACCCAGAAGAAGAAAAGAAATAACCAAGATCAGAGCAGAATTAAATGAAATGGAAACAACAAAAAGAACAACAAAATACAAAAGATAAATCAAACAAAAAGCCAGTTCTTTGAAAAGATAAATAAAATTGATGATTATTTGTGAGATTAACTGAGAAAAGAAGAGAGAAGATCCAAATGAGTTCAATTAGAAACAAAATGGGAGATATACAACCAACACCACAGAAATGCAAAAGATCATTCAAGGCTACTATGAACACCTTTATGCACATAAACTAGAAAACCTAGAGGAGACAGATAAATTCTAGGAAATATACAACCCTCCTAGCTTAAACCAGGAAGAATTAGAAACCTGGAACAGACCAATAAGTAGCAGTGAGATTGAAATTGTAATTTAAAAATTGCCAAGAAAAAGAGTCCAGAACCCTAGAAAGATTCACAGCTGAATTCTATCAGACATTTAAAGAATTGGTACCAATCCTATTGATACCTTTCCACAAGATAAAAAAGTATCCTTTTTAAATCATTTTATGAAGCTAGCATTACCTTAATAACAAAATCAGGAAAGAACATAATAAAAAAAGAAGAGTACAGAAGAATATCCCTCATGAATATAAATGCAAAAATACTTAACAAAATACTAGCTAACTGAATCCAATAGCATATCAAAAAGATAATACACCATGATCAAGTGGGTTTCATACTAGTGGTGCAGGGATAGTTGAACATATGCAAGTCAATAAGTGTGATACACCACCTAAATAGAATTAAAAACAAAAACTACATGATCATCTCAAGAGACACAGAAAAAAGCACTTGACAAAATCCAGCATTGCTTTATGATTGAAACCTTCAGCAAAATCAGACTAGAAGGGAAATACCTTAAGGTAATAAAAACCATCTATGACAAACCCACAGCCAACATAATACTGAACAGGCAGAAGTTGAAAACATTTCCTCTGATAACTGGAACAACACAAGGATGCTCACTCTCATTACTTCTATTCAACATAGTACTGAAAGTCCTAGCCAGAGCAATCAGACAAGAGAAAGTAATAAAGGACATCCGAATTGATAAAGAGGAAGTCAAACTGTCACTGCTTGCTGATGATATTATTGTTTACATAGAAAACACTAAAGACTCCTCCAGAAAGCTTCTAGAACTGATAAAAGAATTCATCTAAGTTTCTGGATACAAAATTAATGTACACAAATCCGTAGCTCTTCTATACATCAACAGTGACCAAGCAGACAATGAAATCAAGAATTCAACCCCATTTGCAATAGCTGCAAAAAAACGAAATACTTAGGAATATACATAACCAAGGAGATGAAACACCTCTACAAGGAAAACTATAAAACACTCCTGAAAGAAATCATAGATGACACAAACAAATGGAAATATACCCCATGCTCATGAATGGGTAGAATCAATGTTGTGAAAATGACCATACTGCCAAAACAATCTACAAATTCAATGTAATTCCCATCAAACTACCATCATCCTTCTCCACAGAACTGGAAACAACAATCCCAAAATTAACACGGAACCAAAAAGGAGCCTGCATAGCCAAAGCAGGACTAAGCAAAAAGAACAAATCTGGAGGCATTATGTTACTTGATTTCAAACTATACTATAAGGCCACAGTCATCAAAACAGCATGGTACTGGGATAAAAATAGGCACATAGACCAATGGAGCAGAATAGAGAACCCAGAAATGAAGCCAAATACTTACAACTAACTGATCTTTGACAAAGCAAGCAAAAACGTAAAGTGTGGAAAGGACATCCTATTCAACAAATGGTGCTGGGATAATTGACAAGCCACCTGTAGAAGAGTGAAATTGGATTCTCATTTCTCATCTTATACAAAAATCAACTCAAGATGGGTCAAGGACTTAAATGACATACCTAAAACCATGAAAATTCTTGACAATAACATTGGAAAAACCCTTCTTAGGCAAAGATGTCATGACCAACAATCCAAAAGCAAAAGCAACAAAAACAATGATAAGTTGGTGGGACTTAATTAAACTAAAAAGTTTCTCCACAGCAAAAGAAACAATCAGCAGAGTAAACAGACAACTCACAGAGTGTGAGAAAATATCCACAATCTATATATCTAATAAAGGACTAATATCCAAGAATCTACAGGGAACTCAAGCACTTTAGCAGGAAAGAAACAATCCCATCAAAAATTGTGCTAAAGATATGAATAGACAATTCTCAAAAGAAGATATACAAATGGCCAACAAACATATGAAAAAATGCTCAACATCACTAATGATCAGGAAAATGCAAATCAGAACCACAATGCAATACCACCTTATTCCTGCAAGAATGGCCATAATCAAAAAAATAAAAAAATAATAGATATTGACAGGGATGAAGTGAAAAGGGAACACTTTTACACTGCTGGTGGGAATGTAAACTAGTACAGCCACTATGGAAAACAGTATGGAGATTCCATAAAGAACTAAAAGTAGAACTACCATTTGATCCAGGAATCCCAGTACCAGATATCTACCCAGAGGACAAGAAGTCATTATACAAAAAAAGATGCTTGTACAACCTGTTTATAGCATCAACAACTCACAATTGAAAAAATATGGAACCAGCCCAAATGACCATTAATCAATGAGTGGATAAAGAAATCGTGAGATTATATATATATATATATATATATATATATATATATATATATATATATATATATATAATGGAATACTATTCAGCCATAAAAAGGAGTAAAATAACAACATTTGCAGCAGCCTGGATAGAATTGGAGACCATTATTTCAAGTGAAGTAACTCAGGAATGGAAAACCAAACATCGTGTGTTCTCACTCATAAGTGGGAGCTAAGCTATGAGGATGAAAAGGCATAAGAATAATACCATGGACTTTGGGAACTTGGCGGAAAGGGTGGGATGGGGGTAGGATACAAGACTACACACTGGGTACAGTGTATACTGCTCAGGTAATAGGTGCACCAAAATCTCACAAATCACCACTAAAGAACTTACTCATGTAACCAAACACCACCTGTTCCCCAAAAACCTATGGAAATGAAAAAAGAAAAAGAAAAAGAAAAGAGAACAAACAACAAAAAAATAAAAACAGAGTTGAGTTATAAAAAATTCTAAAATTATGATGATGGTTACACAACTCTCTGAGTATACTAAAAACCACTGAATTGTGCACTTTATAAGTGGATGAATTATATGATTTGCTAATTATATCTTAAAGCTATTTTAAAAGTTCACTGCAATGTGTTCAAGTCACTAGAGTAGATCTCATCAATATAGGCATATTAAGATACTAGTACAATGCCAGAGCTATGGAGTTGCTTTTGAAAGATGAAATAGTCCCATCTCCATTATTTTTTTCTCAAGCAAATACATAATGCAAATAAAAACACACGTGATATATGAAAGCAAATTCAAGGAAAAAAATCCCTGGTTACCTTTTTCCAATGATATTCTACCTCCCCATTCCTCTACACACAATTCTACTTGTGTAGAAGTTCGGAGGCTACACTTGTTCTCAAATCCTTCAGCTCACTTTTGTTTAATGAACTGACAATTTTACTAAAGTATGACTTTAAATTGGAGACTTTCAGTTATTATTTAATGATATGAGCAGTGAGTAATTTTTTGTTGTTGTTGTTATTGAAGTTAATTAGCTTATCTTGAGGCAAGGTGCTGGTACAAACCCTTCAAATAATACTAAAAAAAACCCTTTTTCCTGATTAAAATTAAATATCTTTAAAATATAATATGGTTACACGACTTTGCTGAAAATTTAAATGAATGAGTTTAATTTGACAATATAAGATTACCAATTCCTGCATTTATGCTTACAACCTGAGCATCACTGATGATGTGGAAAATGCAAATCCATGCTAAACATAATGATATTGAGTGAATATCTGAAGTAAATGTCCTTATTGAACATTTCATAGTATTATAAAATGTATTTTTTGCCAAATGTTGTCAATTTAAACAGAAAGGCCTTTTCAATCGGAACTTCTAAATTGAACATTAACCAATTGAGAAACACATTCAGTTTTAAAGTATAGTTGGGTGATTTAATTTTATAGTATAAAATTTCTAGTACTTTTCTTTCAAATTTCTGGATTAGTTTGATAGAACTGTATCCTAGAATTTTAATATAAGTGCAAAATCTTTTTACTAGTTGCAAATAATAAAACTACTATTATATCAAAAACATTCAACCGGAACAAAATAAAAATATAATTATCAGCCTGAGACTAAAGAGACATCAACTGTTATCTTGTTTAAAATGCTGATGTACATCAAAACATCACTATTGTTTTACTCTTTATTTTTCAGTTGAAGACACTTAGCGATTGGCCATGGTCACTTGTTAGTGGAAGATTTAGGATGGGAACCTTAGACTCTTGGCTCTGCTTATTCATATTCTGTATTTTACAACTTTGAATTGAGTACCTACCATATGTCAATAATAATTCTCAAAATTGAGGATTCAATGAGAAACAAAACAAATAAATCCTGTCTTCTTGGGTCTTACAGTCTAGAGAGAATAGAGACATTACTCCAATAACCACAACTGTGATAAGTTCTACAAAGAAGACAGGGAGTAGTAAGAATTAAAGGCATTGGGCATATAAGGGAAGTCAGAGAAGGCTTTCTGGTGACAGGGATCTCAATTGAATTGAGATCTGAAGGAAGAGCAGGCACACGTAGGGAGGGGAAAGAAGAAAATTTCAAGGAGGAGTACAACAGCAGCTGTGCAGCTGGAAGGAAAAAAGTATACTTGAAAGTATTTTCAAAAGCCCATTTTGCTGGTTCATTCATATACATGACAACTCAGATCACAAGATTATATTAGAAACAAAACCTTTAGTTTCACTGGATTTGAATTTTCTGCCTAAGGTAGCATTTATTGTAAACTATATATTTCCCATGCCATTCTTCCTGCTTGTTATTTTTTAATAAATATCACTTTTTGACTTTAGGGCTTTGGGAATAAAATAAGTAATCATGGAGAGTGATAGCATACTTCTGTTAAATTCTATAGATTGAGAGTCTGAATAGGTTTTCATGAAATTCTCAAATATTTCCATGTGTTATATGGGAGATTATTATACAAAAAGCATCAATACGAAATAGGACATTCAAATTGTGAGAAAATTCTAGAGTTAGGCATTTTTATACTGCAAAACATAGCAGCCCAAATTTTCATTCAACCTTTGATGTTCTTACTAACATCTTATTTTAATATACTTTTTCTTTATCTTTAGCCAGCAAATACAGAGCAGTTAAAACACAGTGTTAAAGACTCAGTGGTGCATATCTGATTGAATATCCAATAAACAAGATACAGTATTTAATTTCCCCTGAAACTGCAGGCCTCATTTCGGCAAAGGCAGATCATGGAGGCAAAATTATATCTGTTTCTAAGAATTGTAGTGTTTTGTTTCTTTTTCCTGAATTTCTCTATTGTCCTGTAGGTTCCTGTCATGTTCTCTCCCAAAAGTTGCTCAAAAAGTCTGGTTGATTCTAAAGAACAAATTGTGAAAGTACCACTCTATGTATTCTACAAATGAGAAACTTATTTTAAAATGAGGGAAACTATAGAAAGTTTATAAATGAATTACTTTATGCAGTCTACGAGTAGAAGAATCTAGACCTTTGACTTTTGACATGTAACATCTAGACTACGGTAGCAATATCCATGACAGTACTGATTCCATAGACATATTTTATTGATCCCACAACAGTCTTTAGAATTTTTTGATGAGTTAACCAACATTTAAATTTTAGGTGCTACTCATAAAAACAAGAATTTAATTTCTCAAAAAAAAAATTAGACAACTCTGACAATATTGGTTTAAATGGTGTTATTGGCATTCCAATTGATTATTGTGGCAACTGGGCCACAATTTAAACAGGGAGTGAACTCTCTATATTGTAACTATCTCCACCTGACCTTCTTCATTTATTTCTATTACTTGCCAAGCACCTTTAGACAATTGACACATCTGTATTACTCTTGTTTGGTCTTTACTTTTTGTGAAAGAAAGGAGAACTGAATATGTCAAGAACTCTGAAAAGCCTGAGATATGTACTTGTATGATAGCAAGTTAGACTTGCCACAGTTTTATGCACACTGGCAGAAGACACCAGGCTCCTGAGTCAGAGACAAAGGACATTATTAATAGTAGTAGCCAGAGTATCAACATTTTTTTGGTACCAGATTCCTGTAACCAAATTCCTACCTGGTGATGTGTGGAAGGTCAGTGATATCTATACATGTATGGATTGTGTTACAGGGAGGAACCCTGAGTTTAAAAAACCTGAATCTTTAATGATGGGCAGTAAATCTCTCTGTCTATTGCTCCAAAAGGAGGCATTGTCTCTTATTTCCAGACTATAAGCAAAACTGACTTTTTATTCTGGGGATAGATACTATCATAATCCTTTAAGACTGTTCATTGTACAAACATTCTTGACAAAAAAAAATCTGGAACAAAGTCTGTTGATGCCTGATATGGTTTGGCTGTCTTCCCACCCAAATCTCAATTTGAATTGTAGTTCCCATAATCCCCGCATGTTGTGGGAGAGACTCGGTGGGAGGTAATTGAATAATGGGGGCTGTTACCTCCACGCTGTTCTTGTGATAGTGAGTGAGTTCTCATGAGAGCGGAAGGTTTTACAAGGGTCTTTCCCCATCCATTCACTCTGCCCTTCTCCTTGTTGCTTCCACTTCTTAATGTGAAGAAGGAAATGTCTGCTTCCCCTCCTACCATGATTGTATGTTTCCTGAGGCCTCCCCAGCCATGCCGAACTTTGAGTCAATTAAACCTCTTTCCTTTATAAATTATCCAGTCTCCGGTATGTCTTTATTAGCAGCATGAATATAGACTAATACAGTGCCTATTCTTGCAAGATATATGTACTAGGCCTTCCTTACATTGCTATAAATAAATACCTGAGACTGGGTAATTGATTTAAAAAAAGATGTAATTGGCTCATGGTTCTGCAGGCTGTACAGGAAGCATGATGCTAGCATCTGATCAGCTTCTGAGGCGGCCTCAGCAAGCTGTTACTCATGGCAGAAGGCAAAGTGGGAGCAAGCACTTCACACGATGAAAGCAGGAACAAGAGAGGGCAGGGAGGTGCTACACACTTTTAAGTGACCAAATCTAATGAGAACTCACTCACTATCATGAGGACAGTACAAAGGGGATGGTGCTAAACCATTCATGAAAAATCTGTCCCCATGATCAAATCACCTCCCACTAGGCCCTACCACTAACTTTGGGGATTACATTTCAACATGTGATTCCAGCGAGACATCCAAACCATATCAATGTGCATAAACACGAGACATCCCTGGAGAATTGTCTCCCAGTGGAAAGTCCTTGGACACTCAATTAGACCCATGGAGAATCTTCTCCTAATAGAAGAGTCCTTGGGAATTATCTATTTCAAATATTGTGTGTTATGTCTACTGAAATCTTTGAGCTTACTCTTGATTAAGTTCAAGTTGTCTGACTCTTGGTCCAGTGACAGTTGAGGACAATATGTTTATTCAACTGTCATGCTCTGTTTCTGTTCCTCCTACTTATCTTCCTCTTTCTCCTCCTTCTATTCTTTTTTCAAAGCCATAAGGTAGACATGCAGTAGGACTGAAATACTACTGTTCTTTTAAAATATTTTCAGAAGTTAGGCTCACTGTTGCAACATCTTTGGTTGTGTTAGCCAAGTCCAAGATATAAAAGAATATTCGTTTTTCCCTTGTAAGGCACATACACTTTATGTGATCTGAGATTCATACATTATTAACTTGAAGAAAATGATAACCTTATTTTGATGAATTAAGCATTCTGTGTCTCAAATGATGCCAGAAGTCAGAAGTAAATATACGTAAAAATTTAAAGAAAAAATGCAAAATCATTTATAATTGTGATGCAAATTTGTGTTCTTCCTTAGATTTTTAAGTTACTATGCAGATATTAAGTTATATTTATTTCTCATCTTAACTGCTTTTAAAAGTTGTTATTTTTGAGAGAAATAGTTTTAGATTCCACAGCAGAATATTTTAGAAAAAATACCCTCAAACCTTAGGCTTGGGCTTTGTAATTTTGTGGAAAAAAAATTTGATGATGATGCTCTCTATTTTAAAAATTTAAAATGAGAGATGCCAAATCAGCAAACTGAGAGAAATATATTTATAGCTACTGCTATGTTCTAGCACAAGACCTGACATTTCCTTCAGGTATCACTTAAAATATTTATTTTAGCCTCAAACTATAAAGTGATCATAGCAAGAATGGGGAGGAAGAGATGTAAATATTGATACTTTCTAGTATCATTTGCATATGTGATTGATACTTTAAAGTGTATGCATTCAATATCACATGCAAATGTTACTAATTCACATTCCCAACAACAGTGTAAAAGGTTTCCTTTTCCTTCATGTTTTGCCAACACTTGTTATCGTCTATATTTTAACAAGAGCTTTTTGAGCGGTGTGAGATGATATTTCTCACTGTTATTTTCCTTTGCATTTCTGTAATGATTAGCAATGTTGAGCATTTAAAAAATACATTTGTGTTAAAAAATATAATGTGTTGTTGAATTTGGTTGACTAGTTTTTTTTGTTAATTTTTGCGTCTATGTTCATTGAATATATTGGCCTGTCATTTTCTTTTCTTCTAATGTCCTTGTCTGGCTTTGGTCAGATGGTAATGCTGGCCAAAAAAAGTTTGGAAGTATTCTCTACTATTTAATTTTTTTAGAGAGTTTGAGAAGTATTGTTATTAGTTCATTAAATGTTTGGTAGAATTCTGAAATGAAGCCATCAGATCCTGAGCTTCTCTTTGATGGGAGATTTTTTATTACAGATCTGATTTTTTTTACTCACAATTGGTCTGTTTAGATTTTCTATTTCTTCATGATTCAGGCTTGGTAGGCTGTATGTTTTAGTAATTTATTCATATATTCTTGGTTGTTTAATTTGTTGGAGTATAAGTGATCATACTAATTTTTGTGATCCTTTGTATTTTTGTGGTATCAGGTGTAATGTCTCCTCTTTCACTTCTGATTTTATTTATTCATCTTTTTTTTTAGATTAGCTAAAGGTTTGTTGTTTCTTTATGTTTGAAAAAGCTGATTCAGTTTTACTGATTATTTGTATTGTTTTTCTAGTTTCTAGTTCATTTCTTTTTATTCTGATATTTATTATTTCATTTCTTCTGCTAACTTTGACTTTAATTTGTTCCTTTTCTAGATGTTTAAAGAATAACATTCAGTTGTTTACTTGAAAGCTTTATTTTTTTGATGTGGACATTTATTGCTATAAACTTTCCTCTTAAAACTACTTCTTCTATATCCCATAAGCTTTGATATGTTGTGTTTTTATTTTATTAGTAGTCTCAACAACATTTTAATTTTTCATTTAATTTGTTTATTGACCCATTAGTTGTTCAGGAGCATGTTGTTTAATTTCCATGTACTTTTGAATATTCTGAAATTTCTTTTATTTTTTATTTATAGTTTCATACCATCATAATCAGAAAAGATACATGTTATAATTTCAATCTTCTGAAATTTGCCAAGGCTTTTTTATTCCCTGAACATGGGGTCTATCCCAGAGAAAGTTCTGTGTATGTTTGAGAATAATTTGTATGTTGTTGCTATTGGTTGCAATGTTCTGCCTGTGTCTATTAGATCCATTTGGTCTAAAGTACTGTTCAAGTCTAATGTTTTCTTATTAAAGTTTTGTCTGGATAATCTGTCCATTGTTCAAAACAGAGTAGTGAAGTTGCCTACTATTATAGTGTTGTAGTCAATCTCTCCCCCAGATCATTTTAAATATGTTTTTTATATATATAGGTGCTCCTATGTTGGTGGAATAAATATTTAAAATTGTTACATCCTCTTGATAAATTGACCTCTTTATTGTTAAATAATGTCTAATTTGTATCAAACAATTTTAAAAGTAAAGTTTATTTTGTCCGAAATAAGTGTAGCTACCTCTGTTGTCTTTTGGTTTCCATTTCCATGGAATTTTTCTTTTCAGTCTTTCAGTTTCAGTCTACATGTATCCATAAAATGAGCTGAGTTTCTTGTAGGAAGCATATTGTTGGAACTGTTTTTCTTTACTTCTAATTCTTGTGGATACATAATAGGTGTATATTTTTATGGGGTACATGAGCTATTTTGATACAAACACAAAATGCGTAATAAATACAATGGTATTCATCACCTCAAGAATTTATCCTCTCCTTGTGTAACAAATAATCCAATTATACTCTTTTAGTTATTTAAAAATGTACAATAAATTATTGTTGACTGTAGTCACCCTGATGTGCTATCAAATATTAAATCTTATTTATTCTATTTTTTTATACCTATTAGCCATTCCCACTTTCCTCTACTACATTTCCCAGCCTCTGGTAACCATCATTCTGCTCTCTATCTTTATGAGTTCAATTGTTTTAATTTTTAGGTTCTACAAATAAGTGAGAACCTGTGCAGTTTGCCTTTCTGTACCTGAAATATTTCACTTAATGCAATGTCTTATCGTTTTATTCATGTCATTGCAAATGACTGCATCTCATTCTTTTTTATGACTAATAGTACTCCAATGTGTATATGTACCACATTTTCTTTATCCATTCATCTCTTGATGAAGACAGATTGCTTCCAAATCTTGGCTATTGTGCATAGTGCTGCAATAAACATGGGAGTGCATATGTCTGTTACCTATATACTGATTTCCTTTCTTTTGAGTACATACCTAGCAGTGGAATCGCTTAATCACATGGTAGTTTTTTGTTTGTTTAAAAAAAATTATTTCCATAGGTTTTTTGGAGAACAACTGGTATGTGGTTACATGAATAAGTTCTTTAGTGGTAATTTGTGAGAGTCTGATGCATCCATAATCCAAGTAGTATACACTGAACCCAATTTGTAGTCTATCTTTTATCCCTCACACCCCTCCCACTCTTTCCCCAGAGATCCCAAAGTCCATTGTATCATTCTTATGCCTTTGCATCTTCATAGCTTAGCTCCCACTTATGAGTGAGAACAAATGATGTTTAGTTTTACATTCCTAGTTACTTCACTTAGAATAATGGTCTCCATCCATGTTGCTGCAAATGCCATTAATTTGTTCCTTTTTATGGCTGAGTGGCATTCCATCACATATATATTTCCAACAGATGAATAGATAAAGAAAAAATATATATACCACAATTGAAAAAGTATATATACCACAATTTCTTTTTTTTTTTTTTTTAACATCACGTTTTCTTTATTTCCTCATTGGCTGGTGGGCATTTATGCTCATTCCATATTTTTACATTGCAAATTGTGCTGCTATAAACATATGTGTGTAAGTGTCTTTTTCATATAATGACTTTTTTTTCCTCTGGGTAGATACCCAGTAGTGGGATTGTTGGATCAAATGGTAGTTCTTTTTAGTTTAATCTCCATACTGTTTTTCATACTGATTATATTACTTTATATTCCCACCAACAGTGTAAAAGTATTCCGTTTTCACCATATCCATGCTAACATCTATTATTGTTTGATTTTTAAATTATGGCCATTCTTTTTTTTTTTAATTATACTTTAAGTTTTAGGGTACATGTGCACAACGTGCAGGTTAGTTACATATGCATACATGTGCCATGTTGGTGTGCTGCACCCATTAACTCGTTATTTAACATTAGGTATATTTCCTAATGCTATCCCTTCCCCCTCCCGCCTCCCCCACCCCACAACAGGCCCCGGTGTGTCATGTTCCCCTTCCTCTGTCCATGTGTTCTCATTGATCAATTCCCACCTATGAGTGAGAACATGCGGTGTTTGGTTTTTTGTCCTTGTGATAGTTTGCTGAGAATGATGATTTCCAGCTTCATCCACGTAGCTACAAAGGACATGAACACATTTGTTGATTGATGGGCATTTGGACAAGTTCCACATTTTTGCCAATGCGAATTCTGCTGCTAAAAACATGTATGTGCAAGTATCTTTTTTGTATAATGACTTCTTGTCCTCTGGGTAGACACCCAGTAATGAGATTACTGGATCTAATGGTAGTTCTGCTTTAGTTCTTTAAGGATTCTCCACACTGTTTTTCATTGTGGTTGTACTAGTTTACATTCTTACTAGCAGTGTATTTTTAGTTTTTTTGAGGAACATCCAAACTGTTCTTCACAGTGACTTTACTAATTTTCATTCCCATCAACAGTGTCTGAGGGTTCCCTTTTCTCCACATCCTCCCCATCATTTATTATTGCCTGACTTTTGGATAAAAGCCATTTTAACTGGGGTGAGGTGGTATCTCATTTTAGTTTTGATTAGCATTATCTGATGATCAGTAGTATTGAGCAACTTTTCATACACCTGTTTGCCATTCATACGTCTTCTTTTGAGAAATGTCTATTTAGATCTTTTTTGCATTTCTCTGATGGCCAGTGATGGTGAGCATTTTTTCATGTGTTTTTTGGCTGCATAAATGCCTTCTTTTGAGAAGTGTCTGTTCATATCCTTCGCCCACTTTTTGATGGGGTTGTTTGTTTTTTTCTTGTAAATTTGTTTGAGTTCATTGTAGATTCTGGATATTAGCCCTTTGTCAGATGAGTAGGTTGCGAAATTTTTCTCCCATTTTGTAGGTTGCCTGTTCACTCTGATGGTAGTTTCTTTTGCTGTGCAGAAGCTCTTTAGTTTAATTAGATCCCATTTGTCAATTTTGGCTTTTGTTGCCATTGCTTTTGGTGTTTTAGACATGAAGTCCTTGCCCATGCCTATGTCTTGAATGGTAATGCCTAGGTTTTCTTCTAGGGTTTTTATGGTTTTAGGTTGAACGTTTAAGTCTTTAATCCATCTTGAATTGATTTTTGTATAAGGTGTAAGGAAGGGATCCACTTTCAGCTTTCTACATATGGCTAGCCAGTTTTCCCAGCACCATTTATTAAATAGGGAATCCTTTCCCCATTGCTTGTTTTTCTCAGGTTTGTCAAAGATCAGATAGTTGTAGATATGCGGCATTATTTCTGAGGGCTCTGTTCTGTTCCATTGATCTATATCTCTGTTTAGGTACCAATACCATGCTGTTTTGGTTACTGTAGCCTTGTAGTATAGTTTAAAGTCAGGTAGTGTGATGCCTCCAGCTTTGTTCTTTTGGCTCAGGATTGACTTGGCGATGCTGGCTCTTTTTTGGTTCCATATGAACTTTAAAATAGTTTTTTCCAATTCTGTGAAGAAAGGCATTGGTAGCTTGATGGATGGCATTGAATCTGTAAATTATCTTGGGCAGTATGGCCATTTTCATGATATTGATTCTCCCTACCCATGAGCATGGAATGTTCTTCCATTTGTTTGTATCCTCTTTTATTTCCTTGAGCAGTGGTTTGTCATTCTCCTTGAAGAGGTCCTTCACATCCCTTGTAAGTTGGATTCCTAGGTATTTTATTCTCTTTGAAGCAATTGTGAATGGGAGTTCACTCATGATTTGACTCTCTGTCTGTTGTTGGTGTATAAGAATGCTTGTGATTTTTGCACATTGATTTTGTATCCTGAGACTTTGCTGAAGTTGCTTATCAGCTTAAGGAGATTTTGGGCTGAGACAATGGGGTTTTCCAGATATACAATCATGTCGTCTGCAAACAGGGACAATTTGACTTCCTCTTTTCCTAATTGAATACCCTTTATTTCCTTCTCCTGCCTAATTGCCCTGGCCAGAACTTCCAATACTAAGTTGAATAGGAGTGGTGAGAGAGGGCATACCTGTCTTGTGCCAGTTTTCAAAGGGAATGGATCTAGAACTAGAAATACCATTTGACCCAGCCATCCCATTACTGGGTATATACCCAAAGGACTATAAATCATGCTGCTGTAAAGACACATGCACACGTATGTTCATTGCGGCATTATTCACAATAGCAAAGACTTGGAACCAATCCAAATGTCCAACAATGATAGACTGGATTAAGAAAATGTGGCACATATACACCATGGAATACTATGCAGCCATAAAAAAGGATGAGTTCCTGTCCTTTGTAGGGACATGGATGAAATTGGAAATCATCATTCTTAGTAAACTATCACAAGAACAAAAAACCAAACACCGCATGTTCTCACTCGTAGGTGGGAATTGAACAATGAGAACACATGGACACAGGAAGGGGAACATCACACTCTGGGGACTGTTGTGGGTTGGGGAGAGGGGGAGGGATAGCATTGGGAGATATACCTAATGCTAGATGACGAGTTAGTGGGTGCAATGCACCAGCATGGCACATGTATACATATGTAACTAACATGCACATTGTGCACATGTACCCTAAAACTTAAAGTATAATAATAATAAATAAATAATTAAAAAATGAAAAAAAAGACAAAAACAAAAAACTTAAACTAAAAAAAAAAAGATCTTTTGCCCATTTTAAAAGATTATTAGATTTTTTTTCTATTGAGTTGTTTAAGCTGCTTGCATATTCTGTTTATTAATCCTTTGTCAAATGGGTAGTTTGCAAATATTTTCTTCCATTCTGTGGGTTGTGTCGTCACTTTGTTAATTGTTTTCTTTGCTGTGCAGAACCTTTTAACTTGATGTCATCCCATTTGTTTATTTTTGCTATCATTGCCTGTGCTTGTGGGGTATTACTCAAGAAATCTTTTCCGTGAACAATGTTCCAGAAAGTTTCCAGAATGTTTGCTTGTAGTAGTTTCACAGGTTGAGGTCTCAGATTGAAGCCTTTAATCTATTTTGATTTTTGTATATGATAAGAGATAGGGGCCTAGTTTCATTCTTCTGCATATGTATATCCAGGTTTCCCGGTACCATTTGTTGAATAGACTGCCTTACCCCAAAATGTGTTCTTGGCATCTTTGTCCAAAATGAGTTCACTGTAGATAAATGGGTTTATTTCTGGATTCTATACTCTGTTCTATTGGCCTGTCTGTTTTTATACCAGTACTATGCTGTTTTGGTTACTATAGTGCTGTAGTATAATTTGAAATCAGGTAATGTGATTCCTCCTGTTTTGTTCTTTTGGTCCAGATGACTTTGGCTATTCTGGTTCTTTTGTAGTTTCAAATAAATTTTAGGATTATTGTTGATATTTCTGTGAAGAATTTCATTGGCATTTTGGTAGTTTTTCATTGAATCTGTAGATTGCTTTGATAGTATTCTACCATTGCTTGCTAGATATTCCAGCAATAGTGATTCTTTCAACCCATAAACATGGAATTTTTTTCCATTTTTTGTTTCCTTTTTAATTTATTGCATCAGTGTTTTATAATTTTCATTGTAGAGATCTCTCGCTTCTTCATTTAAGTTTATTTTTAGGTAGTATATTTTATTTGTAGCTACAGTAAATTACATTACTTTCTTGATTTATATTTCAGATTGTTCATTTTTGACATACAGAAACACTGCTAATTTTTGTATGTTGACTTTGTATCCTGAAAATTTACTGAATTTATCAGTTTTAACAGTTTTTTGATGGAGTCTTTGTGTTTTTTCCAAATATAAGATCATATCATTTGCAAACAATGATAATTTGACTTCTTTCCAATTTCGATGGCCTTTATTTCTTTCTCTTATCTGATTGCTCTAGATAAGACTTCTAGTACTCTACTAAGTAACAGTATTGAAAGTGTGTGTCTTTGTCTTGTTCCAGATCTTATGGGAAATGGTTTCATTTTTTACCCATTTAGTATGATACTAGCTGTGCATCTGAAGTATATGTTTCTTCTCCACCCTTTTGAGTTATTTTTTTCTTCTGTCATGAAGGGATGTTGATTTTTATCAAATGCTTCTTCAGCATCAATTGAAATGATTATGGTTTTCTAACTTCATTTAGTTGATATATTGTATAACATTGATTGATTTGTGTATGTTGAACCATCCTTACATCCCTGGGATAAATCCCTCTTCATGATAAATGATCTTTTCAATGTATTGTTGAATTTGGTTTGCTAGTATTTTGTTGAACATTTTTGCATCAATATTCATCAAGAATATTGGCCTGTAGTTTTCTGTTTTTATGTATCCTGGTGTGGTTTTGGTATCAGGATAATGATGGCTTTGTAGGATGAGTTTGCAAGTATTCTCTTCTCCTTTATTTTTTGGAATACTTTGAGTAGAATTGGTATTCCTTTTTCTTTAAATGTTTTGTAAAATTTAGCAGTGAAGCCATCAGGTCCTGGATTTTTTATGATGAAAGACTTTATATTATGTCTTTGATCTCACTACTCGTTTTTGGTCGGTATAGGCTTTCAATTTCTTCAGGGTTCAATCTTGGCAGATTTCATTTTCCTAGGAATTTATCCATTTCTTCTAGGTTTTCCAATTTATTGAAATGTAGTTGCTCATAGTAGCTTGTAATAATCCTTTGAATTTCCATGGTATTAGTTTTAATGTCTCCTCTTTTATCTCTGATTTTATTTATTTGGATATTTTCTCCTTTTTCTTAGATTAGCTAAAGGTTTTGTTTTGAAGTTACCATGAGGCTTGCAAATAGTATTTTATAACTCATTATTTTTAAACTGATGACAACTGAACACTGATTCCATAAACAAAGAAAAAGGCAAAGAGAAAACTCTACACCTTACCCTCATGCTCCCTACATTTTAACTTTTCATTGTTTCTATTTATCTTATTATATTGTCAATGTCTCAAAAAATTACAGTTATTATTTCTGATAGGTTTATCTTTTAGTCTTTCTACTCAAGATATGAATATTCTACACAAAATTATAGTTTTATATTATTTTGTGTTTTTTTCTATGCACTACTATTACTCATAATTTTTGTACCGTAGAAGATTTGTGTCTTTAGAAGATTTCTTATTGCTCATTAACCATTAACCTCCTTTTCTGTCTGATTGAAGAACTCCCTTTTAGCATTTCTTTTAGGTCAGATCTGGTGTTGATGAAATCCCTCAACTTTAGTTGTCTGGGAAAGTCTTTATTTCTCCTTCATGTTAGAAGGATATTTTCAGTGAATATCCTCTTCTAGGATGAAACTTTTTGTTTCTTAAAAACTTCAAATGTTGGTCAGGCGTGGTGGCTCACGCCTGTAATTCCAGCACTTTGGGAGGCCGAGGAAGGTGGATCACAAGGTCAGAAGATCGAGACCATCCTGGCTAACAAGGTGAAACCCCGTCTCTACTAAAAGCAATACAAAAAATTAGTCAGGCTTGGTGGCGGGTGCTTGTGGTCCCAGCTACTCTGGAGGCTGAGGCAGGAGAATGGCGTGAACCCATTCTTGGGTTTGCAGTGAGCTGAGATTGCACCGCCACACTCCAGCCTGGGTGACAGAGCAAAACTCTGTATCAAAAACAAACAAACAAAAAAACAAAAAACTGTGAATGTCATGACACTCTCTCAGTCTGTAGAGTTTCCATTAAGACGCTAGTTTACAGATGTATTTGAGCTTCTTTACATGCTACTTGCTTCCTGTTTCTTGCTACTTTTATAATTCCTTATCCTTGACTTTTGGGAATTTGATTAATAAATGTCTTTAGGCAGTCTTCTTTGGATGAAGGCTTCTTGATGTTCTATAACCTTCTTGTACTTGAATATTGATATCTTTCTCTAGGTTTGGGAAGTTCTCTGTTATTGTCCGTTTGAATAAACTTTCTACCTAATCTCTCTCTCTCTCTGTACCTCCTCTTTAAGGCCAATAACTCTTAGATTTGCCCTTTTGAAATAATTTAAAAGATCAAGCAGAAATTCTGGAACTCAAAAATGCAATTGACATACTGAAAAATACATAAAAGTCTCATGACAGCAGAATTGATGAGGAAGAAGAAAGAATTCGTGAGCTATTTCTAGATATTGTAGGTGTGCTTTACTCTTTTTTGTTCTTTTTTTGTCTCCTCTGTGTATTTTAAAATAACCTATCTTCGAGCTCACTAATTCTTTCTTCTTCCTCATCAATTCTGTTGTCATGAGACTCTTATGTATTCTTCAGTATGTCAGTTGCATTTTTGAGTTCCAGAATTTCTGCTGGATCCTTTTAATTATTTCAATCTCTTTGTCAAATTTATCTGATAGTGTTTTTAATTCATTCTCTGCAATATCTTGAATATCTTTGGCTTTCCTCAAAACAGCTATTTTGAATTTTCTGTCTGAAAGGTCACATATCTCTTTCTCTCCAGTATTGGCAACTGGTGCCTTATAGCTAGTACAACTGGGAATGTTCTGGGTCACATCTGAAACCAGCACAGCTCTGAGTCTCACCCAAGGCCCACGGTAAGTATTGCCCAGCTACTAGTGCCGGACCAAGTGTTCTTTAGTCAGCAGATGATGAATCCTGCCAGAACCAGGTCCTTCATTTCAAAGCATGGCCCAGAGTATGTCTAGGTACGTCATTCTGGATCTGGGGTCTGGTCTGCCTGTTGCCCTATTCTATTGTGGTTGAACTGGTATTCAAATAGCCAGACAAAATCCTCTTTACTCTCCCCTTTACTCTTCTCAAGTGGAAGGAAGGAGACTCTCCCAGAGCTGTGAGCTGTGCTGTCTGGGGTTGGGGGAGGGGTGATGCAAGCACTCACTTGGCCTCCCTGGCAGGTGTCTCATTAGGTCACATACACCCCAAGTCCACTGGCTCTGAGCCCTGCACAACATAAGGACTTGCCAGAAATGGCTGTCCTCATGGCCTAGACTGCTTTTCAAGTTTATTTAGAACCCCAGAGCACTTTAGCCAGCTGTGGTGGGGCTTGCTAGAACTCAGATTCTGACCACTGTGATAAGACAATTCCACTGCTGGGGAGTGGGAGGAATAGTGGTGTTGGTGATTCGAGACTGTCTTTCCTACCCTCTTCAGTGCCTCTTTTTTAAATATGATGTTAGAATCAGGTACTCTAATCACTTACTTGATTTTTTGTTCTTATGAAGGTGCTTTTTGTGTAGGTAGTTTGGTTACCATGAGATTTACATAAAACATACTTATAACAGCATATTTTAAGCTAATAACTTAATATTAGTTGCATAGAGCAACTCCACTTTTTTACTCTATTCCAACATTTATAGTTTTGATATCATAATTTACATTATTTTGTAAAGTGTATTTCTTGACAATTTAATTTAGCTATAGTTGTTTTTAATAGTTTTGGCTTTTGACCCTCATACTAGATATAAAATTGCTTGTCATAAACATTACAAACCTAAAGTATTCTGAATATGGCTCTGTTTTACTTATTCCATTGAGCTTTGTACTTTCATATGTGGTCTTTTGTTTCAGCTTAAAGAACCCTTTTATCAAAAAGGGTCTCCTGATCAAAAAGGTGGGTCTCCTGATAATAAACTTTCTTAGCTTTTGTTTGTCTGGAAAATTTTTATTTCTCACTTTTGAAAGATATATTTGTTGGGTTAAATATTATTGGATGGCAGTATTTTTCCTTCAGCACTTTAAATATATCATCTCTTTTTGTCTGTAAGGTTTCTGCTGAGACATTCGTTGATAGTCAAATTGACACTCCTTTGTATGTGATGTGTTTCTTATATCTTGCTGATCTCAGAATTTTTTGTCTTTGATTTTTGGTAGTTTTATTATTATGTGTTATCGTGAACTCCTCTGTGAGTTGAATTTAATTAGAGTATTCTACACTTCCTTTATCTGTATTTTATCCTCTATCCCCAGATAGGAAAACCTTTTCAGACATTGCTTCTTTAAATATGCTTTCTGGCCCTTTTTCTCTTTCTTCATCTTCTTCTATAGGTCTTAATGTGCAAAGGTGGTCCCTTGATGGTGTCCCAAAATTCTTGCAGGCTTTCTTCATTCCTTTTCATTATTTTGTCTTTTCATTCCTCTGATTGGATAATTTTAAATGTCTGTCTTCCAGTTTACTAATCATTTCTTCTGCTTGATTGAGTCTGCTATTGAAGCTTTCTATCATATTGTTAAGCTCAGTCATTATATTTTTCATCTCTAGGGTATCTATTTTGTTCTTCTTCATATTATAATTGTCAGATTTCTCACTTTGTTCATGTATTAATTCCCAAATTTCATTTGATTTTCTATCTATATAGTCTAGTAGTTCACTGAACTTCTTTAAGGGAAGTATTCTAAATTCTTTGTCAGTCATTTTATAAATCTTGATTTTTAAGGTTTATTACTGGAACTTCATTAGTGTCTTTTAGAAGTGTCATTATTCCTTGGTTATTAACAATTCTTGTGTTATTACAGCTTTGCCTGTGCACTTGAGAAGACAGCCCTGTCTTCTTGTCTTTACAGGTATTCTTTGGCAGGGGTAGACCTTCATTATTTAGTCTAGCCTGTGATTCTGGAAGAGCTAGCCAGTGACGTCCCCTTGGAGGCAGAGCTTGTTGTAGGTTCTCTAGTTGGCTGGATCACTGCCTTTGTTTCAATGTTGAGTGGGGCTGCTGACTGTGCTCCACTGTCTAGAGAGACCAGTGGTTGAGTTCTGCTATTAGGCAGAACTATTGGCTGGGTATTGTGATTGCTTCTGGTAAGACTGGTCACAGGATGTGTTCCTTGGCTGAACAATTCTGCTATTTGGGGTTTTCCGTTGGGTAGGGCTGCTCACTGGGCTCCAGGATCACTCATATTAAGCTGAGTTACTGCTAATAAAAGGGGGGATCAGAAGCTATGCTTCTTAGAAACAAATGATTAAGGATTGCCTTCCTGCCAGAGTAGAGTCATGGGGTGAGCTTTTGGCTGAGTTGAGCAGCTGTTTGACCTTCTGGGCGAAGCAGGTCTAGCTTTTTTGTTTCTCTTAAATGGATGAAAGCAAGAGTACTCCTGCTTGGGTGGAATCACTGGTGTTGGTTCTGAGGATGGGACATAGAGACCAGCTCTCTAGGGATTCAAGCTGTGTTGAACTTTTCATTATGCAAAAAATATAAAGTGCCTGCTATCTTTGATTGGATGTCACAGCTGGCATGAAGACAGAGGTGTCAAGATTTCCATGCTGGCCATTATGACCTCTGCCTCCTTTCTTTGTTTCTAACTGGCCTTGAGTGGTCTAACTGTGCCATTACCCTCCAGTATTGCATATGAGGTGAGACCAGAGTGGGAATCCTGGGAAGTATCTCAGGATGCCAAGGAAGCTGGATGACTGCCTCCAGTTTCCTTTTTCCTTGTTGATTCTGGGCCTAGATAAATCTTCATATAACACTATACTTACTTGGGGGATGGGAAGTGGTGGTGTTACTGTAGTCAGACTTTCATTAAGTTCTTCAGACCACATAGATATCTGAAGCTTGTTTCCAAGCATTTGGATTTTCAAAAAGTTGTTCTGGTCTGTGGATAGTAGCTAGTTGAACTTCCTGGAGGAGGGAATGGGTGTGGAACCTGACACTTCCTATTTCATTATCTTGCTGACATACTGTATTTAATTTTCTTAATCTCTAATCCATGAGAGTTTCTCAGTCTTCCTTGTATTTCATGACCTTCACTCTTTTAAAGAGAACTGATCACTTATATTACAGAGTATCTCTAAGTTTAGGCCTGTCTGATGTTTTCTCAAGGTTAAATTAAGGTTATTTGGCATTGGGTATGATGTATCCTTGTAACTCACCTATGAAGAGGCACATGGTGTCAATGTATATGCCCAGGATTGTAACCCTTGATCACTTGGCTAAGGTGTTATTTGCCAAAATTCTCGATTGTAAAGCTACTCCTTTTTTTTCTTTGTAATTACTCAATATTTGGGGAAAGATACCTTCAAATTGTGCACATATCTCCTTTCTGCTTAAAGTTCTGTTCATTAATTTAAGCATCCATTAATGGATCTTGCCCACAGCAATGATTATTGTGATGCTCTACTGGTGATTTTCAAATTCTCTAATTTAATATACATTTATTAATTATCATTCTTCTATAAAGAAAAGTTTTCATTCCTCCATTTATTTATTTATGTCAGTATGATCTCATGTATTTTTAGAAGGTTTATAGCTCAGTACTATTGTTACTTATTTTGTTGTTCAACTTGTTTCAACTTTGGCCATTGGAGACTCTTTTAGGCTGACTTGTGTGTCCTTTATACTTGCTCTCATCCTTTTGTTTTCTGTTTTCAGCACTTTCTTACTTTCTGGCACCACAGAATCCTCCAGACTTATGTTTTTTCTTGTGCCAGGCTGTACAAGAAATTAACCAGAGCCCAAGTTCTGTTTTCATATTGTCTCTTTTGCTTTTCAAAGCAGCGTTAACAGTAGAAAATATAAAAGATACTTTCATGCTTTCTAACCACTTGTTCTCTGCCTTATAAATTAGGACCTGAGCACCCTTTTCTTTGCCATCAGCTCCTACCCCTGTCTTCACTTTGCCATAGTCTCTTTCCCTTGCTTCCCATTAACAACTAGGCACACAACTTTAAATCCTAGAGACTACTCAGAAGTAATGGAAACTGATGGTGGTTGCTATTGTCCAAATGTTTGTGTTCTCTGTGTCTTCCCCAAAATTCATATGTTAAAACCGAATCACCAATGTGGGCTTAGTGCCCTTAAAGGAGGGCCCATGGAGCTGCCTTTTCTCTTCTACCATGTGAGGACACAGCTAGAAGGTATTATCTGTGAATCAGAGAGTGGCCCCTCATCTGGCACTAAATCTGCCAGCACTTTGATACTGGATTTCCTAGCTTCTAGAATTATGACAAATAAATTTCTGTTGTTTATAACCTATTCAGCCTCTGGTATTTTGTTATAGCTGATTGAACAGACTAAGACTGTGATACATGCATCTGAAAACTTTATTTTGCATTAGAAAAGTGTTATAAAGGAGGTGCTGCTCTGGTACAAACTGTGATTACATTTTTTAATTTATTATAATTTGTTTAGGACTATCCAAACAGTAGGCAATAAACAATGCAGAAAAGCTACCACATTAGAGAGGAAAGTTCTCTTGTGATATTTTCCCCCTTTGGTTTAAAACTGATAAAAGTCAGAAAAACACCTAGGAGCTGAGCACTTTAACTAGTAAATCTAACTAATTACTTAAAAAAAAAAAAATGACCACCATCATGGTGAACAGAGGAAAGAGAAAAGGGCAATTCAATAGGCTTTGTACAGACAAACATCAGCCTTGCCAGATTTTGTCTTGTTTAAAGACAAGTAAAAAGAAAATAATGTGAATAATATAAAAAGTATAGTGGAATAAAATAAAGAACACAGAATCTTCTCCAAGATTGATTGTAGCATCTGTCAGGGTTTGAATAATTGTCCCCTCCTAAATTCATGTTGAAATTTAATCCCCAATGTAGTAGTACTGAGAGGTGAGGCCTTTAGGAGGTAATTGAGTCATGAGGACTCTGCCTTATAAGTGGACTAATAAATTCATGGAATAATTGATGAATGGGTTATCATGGGAGTATAATGGTTTTATAAGAAGAGGAAAAGAGACTTGACCTAGCATGCTTAACATCCTTACCATGTGATTCCCTGTGCTGCTTTGGGATGGACTAAGATGGCAACCAAAAGAACATTTCAGGAATTTAGGGGTGTATGAAGATACAAATCAAGAAATTAATGGAATAAAAACAAATTTTAAAAGTAAATAAATGGTTTAAAAAAAGGAAAATAACTGACAGAATTAATCTAGAAAAAAGAAACAAATAGAAAAATAAATCCAGAAAATATTTCTTTTATAAAAGTAACAGGTGTCCTGAAAATGAGAAAAGCCATCAATACAAATAATATTTGGAATAAGTATTGAGGCATAATAAATACTAATGAGATTTACATAGTAGAAAAATCATAATAGTAGAAAAACTTAATTGAAATGATTGATTTTTAGAAAAATATTGCCTACCAAATTAAATTAAGGAGAAAAAGAAAATCTAAATCAGATAATAAATGTAGCTGAAATAGAACATGTTGTCAAAAATAGCTTCCCCAAAAGGGGCTGGTCCAGGTGGTCTGACTGGTGAGTCCTTATAATCCTTGAGAGACTAGTTTGAATTATTGGACTACATGATGGTTAAAAAATTCCTCATCACCAAATACAAAAAAACAAAATATCTATACTAACAAAGTAAAAGAAAAACACTGCACTGGAAAAAAATGCTTGTAACCTATATGGTAGATATATTCTACTAAAATGAATGATTTCTCATAAATTAATGAAAAATAAAATCTTTAATAGCATTCTTGAAAAGGCAAATTTGTGAAAACACATTTCACAAATGGGAGATACAACTGTCCAATAACCATGAAATATGTTCAAATTACTAGAATTAACATTTACATTAGAGCCACTATAGTAAACCATTTTTTAATCCATTGAGTTATATCAGAAAACATTTTCCAAAGTTTCAAGGCACAACAATAGTAAGACTGCGTAGGAAAACCATTTTCACACACTCAGGTCGAATTTTGGCCCAAAATTTAGGTACATTTTGGCAAGTATCGAAAACTAAAACAGACTGACAAGTCAACTCCTAATATTTTTCGCCCAAGGAAACAATTTTACAAGTTTACAAAGTAGTAAAAACAAGTATGTTTATTACAGCATCATTTACAGCAAACAAAACAAAAAAGTGTGTGTGTAAACCACTTAACTATATACAGTATGAGGATTAGTAAAATAAATGTACTATCACAATAAAATAATATACTAGATAATCATTAAATGGCTTATTGATGGAAAGATATACACAACACATTTAGTGAAAATGGTATAAGCAGTTAGGCATGAGCAGGGCAGGAGAGGGCTCTCCCCCACTCATGAGGAGTGTCAGGTGATCATCAGGTGATGGTTCAACCATTATCACATCGCCTCTTTAAAAATGATAATTAAGTAGCTGGCACCAGGGAGAGATAATCTTCTGAAGGTCCACAGCTGTTATATTAAAGTGTAAATTGAATGCAGGCACCGGGGAGAAGCAAAATAAGCTTCCAGTAAAATCTCAGGTATTGGACGAGTGAGCTTAGGTATGCACATTAAGAGACAAAATAAGAGTATGACCTTCCAGAGGCACTCTGCCAGCAAAGGGAAGACAGCCTCAGATGGACATGCACACAACTTTCTAAATACATGTCAGATGGACATGCATACAACTTCGTAAATACACTACACTCCTTGTGCTCACTTCCTAAGCTCAAGGAGGGCACTGGGCATGCAGGCAGCCCATCCTAAGAGAAGTTCCATAGGTAAGGGGGCACAAGATGCTGGAAGTTGGGCAGCCTATAAACCCCTAGGACCTTGAGGTCAAATGCCACACTTGACCTTCCATGGTGTCCACTTGGGTCTCTTCCAAGTGTACTTTCCTTTCTTTCCTGCCCTAAAGCTTTTTAATAAACTTCCACTCTTTCTCTGAAACTTGCCTCAGTCTCTTTTTCTGCTTTATGCCCCTCAGTCGAATTTTTTCTTCTGAAGAGGCAAGAATTGAAGTTGCTGCAGACCCATGTGGATTTACCACCAGTAACTCAGATACCTTCCACCACTAACAAAAATATCAGCTTAAATAACTGTATTTTGTGTGTATATATTTATATATGTACACACACATATGTGTGTGTATGTGTGTATATATATATATATATATATATATATATATAGTCTTCTGTAAATTGGAACATCAAAATATTAGCAGTGGTTTTCTATGGCTGTTAGCATTATAAAGAATTTTCCATCTATTTTTTGTTTATCTCCATTTTAAATATTTTTACTATGGACATAATATAATATGATAAATAAAATCTAAAAATAATTTTAGTTTCTATCAACAGTTAAGCCTTCTAGAAAAGAGAATAATGCTTAGACTTCCTTCTTATTATTTTTATTTTAACGAGTACATCTATAGTTGATTCTCATTCACGGTAGCTGTGTTCTATACAGTCTTTGCAACACCAAGTTAGTGAATACTGAGACATTGCTTCATTTGGGAAATACAGAGTTAGATTTCTTCAGGCCTCTGGTCACAAGGTTTTTCTCAATCAACAAATACATATCCTTGTTTTATGTGTGTTTTTGTGTAAAGGCACTTTATTTAATATATATCGTTGATTCATTAACATTGAATTCATGGAGGACAGCACTATCACTCATGTCTCAACAGAGCTTATCGAACATGAATTTTTTCTGTAAGTTACATAATAGTATTATTGTACTTAGAAACATTGGGTAGTACTGCAGCACTATGCTGGAGAGCATTTAAAAGGCAAAATCACCAGCAAAAGCACAAAAATGCCTCCCAAAATGGCACTAAACATAGCAGGAAAAGGACACTTATTTGCATTTTGAGAGCTAATACAAGAAAGCAGAAGATGGTCTCATTGGATCTCAGCTAGGGCCATGAATACTTGGTACCCCAATTTTTTCACTGATCTGTGCATGTCCACAAAGGACCTTTAAAGCTTCTGCAATATTGAGGGCTTCAAGTACATTTTAGCTAGTAGGCAAATTTGCAAATATGAAATCCACAGATAATGAGAATAATCTGTACTATGAAAACTCCATGATACATCCTGATATTCAGGCTCTTTGGGAGGCCTCATCTACTAGCAAATTATAACTGGGGCCCTTGTTATACTATTAGTCTTACTTGTCCTAGGAATCCTAATAATTTGTGTTGTTTGTGTTACTCTTCTAGTGCCCTAGTTTTCTAGAAGTCATTGTATCAATCCTCTTACTAACCCTGACTCTATAGAGAATCTTAAAACATTCTTAGAGGAAAATTCAAGCCTCTTGGATCAAAGCTTGGAAGTTACACTATCCCTTCTACACATGCATATAATTGGAAGATAGTGTTAAGGATGCTTTTGAACCTCACTTAAATGCTGAAGTAACCTATAATAGATTTTTCTTCCATTTCCCATAACTTTCAGAATAGAGGAAAAACAACAAAACAGACTTTAAATAAATTTGCTTTGAATTAGTTCTTGCTTGAGTAACACTTTTAGATGCTTTCTGAACAAAGCAACATATATTTGAAAAGGCCTCTGAAGTTAGTTACACAAGAAAATCTCTAACAAGATACAAAAAGAACAAAACTTGAATGTACTTAAAAAGTTTATTTTCCTAGGGTAGTCTCCCAGTTACAGATTTCATACTGTGATATATGCAATTGGGATGTTTTATTTGGTGCAAATACACTCTTCTTTGAAGTTAATTATAAAGAGAACCCCCCCCGCCAGATCTTCTTTACATTAATAATTTCTATCTTTTAGTAACTGCACTTAAGTATAAATTAATTTAAGGTACAAGGAATGAACTAATTTACTTGGCATGCTCTGATCTATTTTGTTGCTTCTCCATCACTTTCTGTATCACACCATTGAAATATGATCAAATTGATAGATGGAAGAGGAAGATAAGCGGGAGGGTCCCCAGGGAACCTGTGACTGGCCTGCATACTGTGCATATTGGGAGAACAGGGTAGAGCCAGGGGAAGTTTGTGCCATTTGCGTGGGAGAGGAACCTGGCCTCTTCAGTTCCTCTGTGGTGGCCTGGGATTCTGTCTGTGAGGTGAGAGGCTTGTTAGCAGGACTCCATCTCACTTTGATGAGTTTTTTTTTTACTTTTTTTTGCCCTTTTGGCCCAATACAATCCTGCTCTACTCACCCTTCAATTTGTCTGTGTGCCTAAATTGTCCTGGTCATATGATAAGAGCCCTGTTTCAGCTGAACTAAGGAACAAAATTCCTCAACATTTTGGTGCCCAGACATGGGGTTTGAGAAAGGGTAAGATGAAAACCAAAAAATATTTTTTCCTTTTCCTTCTAAGCCTTTTTGTCCCCAGACTTCTTCTGAGGGCAGAGGAAACTGCACCCCACCCCACCCCAAAGGCTGCAGGCACACGTGGGATGGAATGATAAATGGCAACTCCCCTGTCCTTCTCCTTACCAGGGCTAGGAATCCATTTGTATAAGAATAACAGGTTCCACCCCCAGGCAACGTTCCAACCCTGCACTTTAAACTTTTTTCCTTTTCTCTACCCTGTCAGCAGTTAACTTTTAAGTGAGAGCTTTGTTTTGTTTTGTTTTTAGAAGACATTTAACTAGGCCAGGAATAATAAGAATCACTGTTTATATTCTCTGTAAAATTTTAATTATGAAAAAGGATTTGTGAGGTTGGTCTTAAGTTGGTGCCAACCTGGTGTGCTTTGCATGACTTTCTGTATGATTAGTTGCAGACTTTGCTTTAGGCTTCCATCTTGTTTTACATCCTTGGGAGCATGACCTCTAACCATATGGCAATGCTTTGTCTAGCTTCCACCATTTACAATGGCAGCCAGGGTTCAATCCTGGCTTAGGGAATGAGAACTTTTGGGTTCATATCTGCCTGCCTTTTGCCAATTTGCTGATTCTCTGCCCCACAGTGAACAACTTCTAGCATTTTTATTAAATCTTCCTTTCTCTGGGTTACCTTTAAAGGTTCTAAATTTTGTAAGAACTACCTTTGGAAATACTTCATGCACTCACAGTTAAATTATATCCCTAATTGAGGCTTGTTGGTTTCACCTATGAGGTTACTTTTAGTAAGGTTTGAAAGCCAGAAATAATGGCTACTTGGTGGGACTAAAGTTGGGTAATAAAGGAGTTGAAAGATTGTCTTAAAGAGTGCTCAGCTTAATTAAAAGTGGATATCCAAGTTACAGATATATTTAAAAGGCCTTTCTGTTTTTCTTTTCTCAGATCTTGTTTTGCTGGAAAAAGGGTTTTTCCTCAATTGACTGAATTCTTTTTCTCCATTTTGTCTTGCCACTATTAGTGCATGCCTAAGAAGCCAATAATTAGGAGATTGGCAAATGAAAAATCCACTGGATCCTCTTCTACCTGTCTGTGTAGTTACATATATGTTGCATGTGTGATGTTTTAAGGGAAGATAAAAGCTGTGGTTCCTTTTAAGATCGTGTGACTTTAATCTTTGAGAAATAAAAACAGCTTTAAAGGTTATTGGTGAAATGCAGATGTCATCAAAATGTAAATATGTAAACTAAACTCTGCAGGTCAGATATTAGGTTTGCTAAGTGCTTTAAGTTTATAAACTGCCTTTTTGGTTTTTGAGAACTGTTTGACTTGCCTGTGTCACAATTGGTAAGGCCTGGAGACCTATGGAATTAACCACACCCTTAATTGTGCTGAAAGGAGTCAAACCTTGGCTGCACCTAGCATATACTATAAAAACTTACCAGATTTTAAATTACAGTTAAAAATTGCTAGAAGTTACCATTATAACATGTAATTTAAACTACTGGAAATAGATTTATATGTAAGGTGTGTAAGAACAGTAAAATGTGTTTTTAGTCAAAGATTATAAGAAGACATAGAAATGTAAATTCTTGCTTAGGGTTGAAGGATTGTTTTGAATCAGATAATATATGGCTGAAGGTTTAAACAAATAATGAAATGACTGTAAAAATTAATCTTGCAAAAATTTCATGTGTGAACATATTGACTAAATGCAAAAGGATATTATATGTTTTTTCTGTAAATTGATCATTAAAATAAAAGCATAACAAGGCACTCTTAAGGCACTAATCTGCCCTTTAACAAAATTTATAAGGGGTTATAAAAGGTTTTGCTTTTTTAAATTTCTGAGTATTTTGGCAAAATAACTAACATCGTAATCTGGAATTCTATTTCATAACATCAAGAGTTTTAAACCTCTAACATATTTAACAGGCTTCCCAAAATCAAACTTCGGTTTCAAAATTGTCTTTCCTGATGCCTGGCTTTTAGATGCTACAGAGGGCCCCTGGAGTGTCCACAAGATAGGTAAACAGGATTATTTGACATGTTTCATTACATGGGATTGCCAAAATGGTGTTCAATCTTCTTAAGGTTATATTTTGGTGAATAGTACTAACATATCTTCCAAAATTGTATGGGATTTCTAAAACTCTAATGTCTAAAGTATATGCCATCAATCATAATTAAGGTTGTTATGTTAAGTTATTATAAACCACAATGACAACCAAACTTCTTTGTCAATTGTGTTTCTGACTGTAACTACCCTGGACTTTATGTTATTCACAATCATTGTCTTGTTTGATCCTTTTCAAAGGATGCTCTGTAATAAGCTGTAGGAGCCTGACAAGTGCTCTCAAATACAGGTTTCTCATTACCTTGGAAATTGTGACATTGGAATAAAGAAAAAATGTACAAGACTCATGAAGAACAGAAATGCTCACTAATATCAAGCAAAACAAGAGCTAACTGGATGGACTGAACTAACACAAAACTGAAGTAATCTTTTTGAGTTTTGCTTGGAACATTGCTAATCCTTGTTTTGTTTTTCAGTCAAGGAAACTTATTTTAAGCTACTTATGGCCTTTAATAATTGAGAAAGGTATACTCCTGTGTACAAAATTTGGAGCATATTTGTTTCTCTTTGCCTGGTTCCTCTAGAATTTGGAAACTATCTGTGAGTATTTTTAACTTATGGCAATACACTTGTTTGCATCAGTGCAATAAGAATCAATTTTCCTTTGCAACAGGATGCAAATGGAGAAGCTGGTTGTTTTACCAAGGTTTTGACTGGAAGAGTTTGCTTCCCTTTAAGGACTCAAGCTCAAATCTCAAAGCTGATAAAAACTCCTTGAGAAAACTGGCCTCATATTCTTGTCTACATAGTTCTTGTAGGTTTCTAACCTTTGATGAGTAAAGAATGCCATTTTCCAACAGGCCCAGGAACCACATGCTCTTGGGACCTCAAGAAGAGAAGAGTTTACCAAACTTACAAGTATTTGAGGATAGAAACCCATGTCTGGGCTCAGTTTTAAAAGGTCTTATTTGAGATTCCTTGTGGAACAGAGTTCCACCAAAGCCAATCTAAAAGGCCTGGATAGAAATAATTATTCTTTTAGCACTTTTTGCAAATAATTAGGTCAAGTATAAGACTAAAGTCTATTTTGCAAACAACATAGTCCTATCGTGATTTGTTTTTGTTTTTAAGAGAAATGAGAACAAGAGAGAGAGAAATTATGTTTCAAAATTTATCATCATTAAATTTTAGATTCATTAGTTGTTTTTAAGTTTTCGCCTACATTTTAGACTAACTGCTTGTTCCTGTGAACCAATCAGCAATCTCTGGCTTCAGCTCAGAAAGAACAAAAGGGATGAGTGATGTGAAAACCTGGATCAATATTCTAGTTTATGACAGTTATTCTGCAAATCCTGCCAGGAAGAGTATTTGATAGGAAGAGAAAGGAACCAGGGATGCCTACTTCCCTCTTTCTAGATGAGTAGCCATTCATCTTCAGTCTGTACTACTTTTGAATGCATCCTGAATCCCTGGGATTCCTCTTAAAAAAAAAAAAGCTTCCTTTTCCCTCCTCTGTCCTCTCTTCACTGCTAGGTAATTGTGTCTCTGTACTGTGAGACACTCCCCTCAAATGCATCCTCCAAACTGGGAAGAGTTAAATGGGATGCCCATCACCCAGAGGTTTTCTGTTTGGGAAAGCAAGACCAATGGAGCTAACCAAAGCCAAGTACTATGCACGCAAATCTCAGCAAGCATTACTATAGTCACCAGTTATCTGAGGATGTCACAAGACATCCTTTTCTCTCCCTTGTTGAAGGAGGACTCAACTTCACAGCTTCACTTTAGCATTTGGCCTCTGATAAGGAGTCCATGCAACCCCCTGTGACACATTTTTGCCCCAAACTCAAGTCCAAGCTTTGGTTCAAATCCTTAGTACAAAGTTCTAGTTCTGAGGGATCCAGAGGAAGATGATAACAGAAGTTAAAAGGCACAGCACAGGTGAGCATGACTAATTCCTGCCGATTAAGCCAAGCTTCCTGTTTCATAGATAAAGGTAATGCTGGTATTCATGACATAAATTAGGTCTAAGAAATTCAAAGGCTACTGACAGCAGGGGAGATAGGGCATATGTGGGTAAGAGAGTATATTCCCACCACCTAGGTCCCCCTGTTAACACAGATGAAAGCCACTTTGATGCCCATGGGTGGCACCCTGCTGTTGTCAGGGACTCAGGGATACAAGAAGAGAGGAAAGAAAGAGGAACATTTCACTCTTTCTTTCCAGGTATTTGCTAGGAAGAGAAAAGAACCAGGGATGCCTACTCCCCTCTTTCTAGATAAGTAGCCATTCATCTTCAGTCTGTACCACTTCTGAATGCATCCTGAATCCCTGGGATTCCTCTGAAAAAAATGCCTCCTTTTTCCTCCTCTGTCCTCTCTTCACTGACAGGTAATTGTGTCTCTGTACTATGAGACACTCCCCTCAAATGCATCCTCCAAACTGAGAAGAGTTAATTTCCCAAACCTTAGACTGGTTGGCTTAGGATTAGGCTCAGGGGAAGGGAATCCAGAAGCCTGACATTCTAGCAAAATAGTTTTATTTTCTTTTTTTTGTTGTTTTGTTTGTTTGTTTGTTTGTTTGTTTGTTTTGTTTGTTTTTTTTACCAGTTGCGCTTGTGGTCTCCCCCTCCTTGTGCAAACCAGTAAAACATCTCTGGATTTTTGTGCTGTCCTTACCCCATCCTTATTTTGATACATATTTTCTAATAACCTGGTTTGTCTCTTCTCACCTTCAGGCCATCAAACTCCAAATGGTCATGCAACTGGAGCCTTGAACGATGGCCCCTTCTGTTGGGGACATTCAGATAGTCTTCTGAAGGAGCTCTGTCTGCCATTTTCCCAAAACAGTACTCCCTGTCAGCAGGAAGCAGTTAAGATTGGTCTTCATCCTTTTCCTTATTCTTGTTCTAATGGCAGTTAGATGTACTTCTTTAGAGGGGGAATGACAGATGCAGGAGGAAGATAAGGGGGAGGGTCCCTGGAGAACCTCCAACTGGCCTGTGCACTGGGAGAACAGGGTGAAACCAAGGGAAGTTCACACTGTTGAACTTCCAGGCCAGCAGGGAGGAGCCTGGCCTTTTCAGTTCCTGTGTGGCATGCTAGGATTCAATCTCTCAGGTGTGAGGCCGGTTAGCAGGACTTCATTTTAGAGTTTTTTTCTTTTTTTCCCTTTTTGCCCAATAAAATTCTGCCCTACTCACCCTTCAATCTGTCCACATGCCTAAATTTTTCTGGTTGTGTGACAAGAGCCTGATTTTAGCTGAACTAAAGAACAAAATTCTGCAACAAAATGTTAAGTTTAAGTTTTTCCACTCTCCAATTGTTTCATGTATATTTGGAGTCATTTTTATTGGTGAGAAGTTAAACTATACTCCAGAAAATGAAAGCTAATTTCCCCTCAGAAACAAGTAAGTGAACAGATGGCCCTTGCAGAAAACGATATATATATATTTATCTATTAGACTTAGGATGCCTCCAGGATAAATATATGTGTCTAGAGGAAAAATTTGAAATCCAGTTCTTTCCCTTTATGATATCATTTTTGGATTTCCTTTAAATTTTTTTTTTTTAATTTATTAGTCCTGAACCATGAATGCCTTAGGAAGCAAAAGGTTCTGTTATTCCCTGGGCTGAAAGTGCTCTGGGAGATGAATGATAAATTATATAAGCTATCCAAGGACAGTCAATTACTATTGAAATGTGCTAAATAAGGCCCTGAGGACCGATTAAATTAGTGTCTTTTCTACAGAATTCAGTGTACTTTTGTATTGGTTCCATATAGCTTTGGAAGGTGGGCAAGCTGTTCCTTTCTCAATATGTAGAAGATGTTAGTATCTGGTAAAGAAAAGATGAAACATCTTCATATAGTCATTTAGTACACACTCATGTTCCATTAATATTATTGGAAATTAAACATTTTTAACCCGAATAATAGGAGTTTGTTTAATAGGCACTGCAACTTTTTAAGCCCACAGGAATGCTTTTATTTAGAACATTAGTTGTTTGTTTCTTCTTGAGTGTTTGGTCTGATGAGTTCAAAAGGTTTTCCAGAGGACTGGGAACAGAGCTCAACAACAGCTTCCAAATCTTTTTCGAATCTCTTAATAGTGCTGCATACAAAGAATTAGGTATCCCTGGATCCCATTCATAGCCTTGCTTTACTTCACCAGTAATTGGGAGGGGATCACATGAGATGATGTCAACACTAGCATGACCAATATATCATTGTAGAATAGGCTTATGACCTTGGTAAACTTTTCTTGGCAGCCCAACATTCTGAAATATCTGCCAGATTTCAGGTCTATTGACAGTGCCAAATGTTTTTATTAGGTCACCATAGAACTCTGGGTGCTGTTCCTTGTATGAAGCTGCAGAACTCACATTTGGAATTACACACAGAGTGTTGGAGCTCGAAGGGGCCTTAGAAATTTTCTAGTCTGGCCCTCATATTAATGATGAAGAAATGGAGGTACAGTTAATTGAAGTAAACTGCCCAAGATCACAAAATGAGTTAGTGGCAAAACCACAGCTCACTGATCAGTTCCTCTGAACTCCAATTACCTCTTACTAATGGTTGTTCCACTGTAAAAGTCATTCAACTTTGCTGAACAGATGGAAGCAAAAGAAATGGTGAATCAGTGGGAATGGGCCAAGCAGTGAGGCATATCTATTCTTTACTATTCTCACTCAGAACATAGCTTTAAAAGCATTTTATTGTTGGTTTAGTGTTCTTTTGTAATCCTTGCTTTACTTAAGGTCCACTCTTCAGTACTTTTTTCTGATTAATTTTTTTACTGAGGTATAATTTTCATATAGTAAAATGCACAGATGTTAAGATCCTATATTTTAAAAATCAATATATACACCAATGAATCCATCAGTCAAATCAAGATATAGAATATTCCCATTACTGCAGAAAATTCCCCTGTGTGTTTTTGCAGTCAATCCACACCCCTTGTCTCCACCAGAGGAAACTACTATTTTGATTTATATCATCATTGATTGTTTTTGCCTGTTTTAGAACTTTGCATAAATGAAATCGTATTGCATGTACTCTTTTGTGGCTGGCTTCTGCTTAACAAAATGTTTTTGAGATTCTTCAATTTGCAGTTGTACCAGTAGTTCATTCATTTTTACCACCATTTATTTATCAATTTTCTTGCTGATAAACATTTACGTTGTTTTCAGTTTGGGGTTATTATGAATAAATCTGCTGTGAACATTATAATACAAGCTTTTGATTGACATATATTTATTTATCTTGGAAACATACTGAGCAGTGAAATTGCTAAGTCATAAGGTAGATGATATTTAACCTTCTTAGACACTGCTGTACAATTTTCCAAAGTGATTGTACCCTTTCTACAACCGCCAACAATATATGTACCTTTCAGTTGCTCCAAACTTGACATTGTAGTCTTTATTTCAGGCATTCTGGTTGGTATATAGTGAGATCTCATGTGGTTTTGATTTGCATTTTCCCCATGACTAACAATGTTGAGCAGCTTTTCATATGCTTATTGGCCAATTATTTGTGAAAAATAAATTTCTTTTGTGAAATTTCTGTTTTTGCCCACTTAAAAAAAATTAAGTTTGTCTTTTTGTTATTAATTTATAACGCTTCTTTCACAGATGTATCTATTAAAAATATTTTTCTCAAGGTCTAGCTTGCCTTTTCAGTTAGTAATGGCATTTTTGATGAGTAGAAATTTTAAACTATGATAAAATTCAATTTTTTTTCCATTCATGGTTGGTGTTATTTTTCTTAACTCCAAGGTCATAAAAATTTTTCTTCTATGTTTTATAGTTTTAGCTTTTACATTTTACTCTTGAATCTATACAATCTGTATAGATGTAGATGTTGCCACTTTGTTCTGAGCCTATCACCAGTGAACTCAAAATAAAAAGTTTCAATTGCATCCTTAGGAAAATATAATACATTGTGATATTTAGTATCTGTCTTCAGACATGCTGCATATACATCTATACAGAAAGTAGTTTTATATCTCTCTAAAGCAATTAAACAACCAGTGAGATGGATCTATAGTCCTCCCAGCTAAGAGTGTCTCTGCCTTCATTCTCAAATGAGAATGGCAGCCTTCGTTCTCAAATGAGAATGGCAGCCTTCATTCTCAAATGAGAATGGCAGCCTTCATTCTCAAATGAGAATGGCAGCCTTCATTCTCAAATGAGAATGGCAGCCTTCATTCTCAAATGAGAATGGCAGCCTTCATTCTCAAATGAGAATGGCAGCCTTCATTCTCAAATGAGAATGGCAGCCTTCATTCTCAAAGTGAGAATGGCAGCCTTCATTCTAAAGTTCCTAGAGCTCTGTATTTTGATATGAAAACTCAAATTGCCATTCTTTTGATTGGTCATTTCAAACTGGTTTTTAATACATTGCTCCAGCTCATTTATGACATCGAATTGTTGCTATTTGTTTTGATAGCTTAATTTGGTGTTTCCCATTCCATGTTTACAATTATGAACTTAACCTATTGTTAATTAAGGGTAATATAGGAAAGAATTCCAGAATGTGAAAATATGAGAAGCAAGTAAGAAGAAAAAATAAGACTATAAGTAAAATAATACCTTTCTAAACTCACTTAAAATGATGATGTATAAATTAAAGCAGGAGGTAATGTAAATTGTGCGAAGCTGATTAGGGACAGGATAGGGAGAGGCATGGAAAGCATGCAGGGGACTCAGCCTTTTTACAATAAGAGTTTAGGAGACCAAGCTAATGGAAAGGTTTGAATGGAAGACAATGAGATGGCCTTAGAACTTAAGGCATGCAGAGACTGGAGCCAATGAGACAATAAACGGAACAATTGCAATTTACCAGCAGAGGGGTACTAAGGATTGTTGTTGGAAGAATAGTGGAGGAGGAAAGATACCAGAGTTATTTCAGATTACTGATGTAGGGGAAAGAATATTACACCAAGGATTTGAACATAATGGGTCAGGTAGCAGATAAAGGAAGCCAGCAACAACAGGAATGTTTAGGGAAAGAACATTTAGTTTAGAAATGTGCTGAGGACGACAGTGTTTGGACTTGGCAGATGTCAAGGCTTCAGTTCCACCTTCACAACTTACCAGTGGCATGGCACGAAGCACATTGCACAAGCTCACTGAATTTTTCTAAACTTACTTTTCTCATATGTAAAAATGATGTTATAGTACCCATCCCAAAAAATGTTTTGAGAAATCTGATTTAGAATATATAAAAATACTCAGTACTCTTGGGTTTGAGGTGCAGTGGAATATTAGACAGACCAACAGAAAGTTTTACACATTATTGGTATTTTATAAACAGTTAAAACTGAGTTATAGGCAGTTCATTGAGTTGTTACTGTTCCATGGTTAAATTATGTTACTTTGATGGACATTGAATACCCCCAACTCTAGCTATTGTAATGAAGTTAAAATGAGCATCTTTGTATACATACCATTTTCATTTTATTAATATATCCTCTTATTTTCTCCTAATACTTACTAGAGAAAAAAACCAAATATGGCAAATACCTGGTGAAATTTATGGGCTTTCATTTCCTGAAAAGCTAACATTTGATTTTCTTACACATTCCAGAATTGTGTGTAGGCTCTGGCTATACTAACTGGATGACATGGTAAAATCCTAAAATGTTCATCTTGCAACTTTTTCCAGCCTGGAGTCTGTCTTTGGATCAGCAATAATTGCCTGGACAGCTATAATGGCTTCATTAACTGTTGCTTGTGTTCTGTGTTTTTTATGCAGTGATAGAGAAAATGCATCTCCCGTGTCAAAATCTAAATGTGTTTATCTAAACCTAACTGCATCTGATGTAAACACTTGTGATCTAAAATTCAAATTGTATTAAACTGAAGTTTAATGCAATCTAAAATTCAAATTGCGTTAAACTGAAGTTTAATCAAAACCATTAAACTAGCTTCAAAATCGGGAGTATTTACTTTGAAATGCATTTATAAAGCTTCATAGTCCACATTGTTTTGTATTAATAGGCACCAAATATATATATATATTTAGTACTATATTCTTATGCAAAATTTCTACCTAAACCAAAGAGCCATTCAATGACTGTTTATTGATCTGTGATCTCAAAGAAACAGTTAATATCTTGGGTAAATTTTTTGAAGAACTTTTCCAGTCACTGCCATATATCTATTTTAAATTTTTTCGGTTTCAATCTTGTAGTGTCTTGAGATTCTAGTCTTTAAGATAAACAATATGATTTCTAGCTTCTGTTTTATCTTTGCAGTTAATTTCAGCAGTGTTCTGAAATATATAAAATGCTTCATGAGATTTAGTGTTATCGTTATGTTAGGCTATGCCAGTCCCCACTTGTAAAAATGCTGCCAAAGCCAGAGCCTGTCTACCTGATTTTTTTTCTCATTTATTACTTTTATTTTCAGCTTTTATTTTAGGTTCTGGGGTACATGTGCAGATTTGTTACATGGGTAAATTATGTCTCATGAGAGTTTGGTGTGAAGATTATTTTGTCACCCAGGTAATGAGCATACCACTTGACAGTTTTTCAATCTTCATCCTCCTTTCTACCTCCTCTTAAGTAGGCCCCAATGTCTGCTGTCCCCATCTTTGTATCTATGTGTATTCGATTTTTAGTCTCTACTTATAAGTGAAAACATGCAATATTTGGATTTCTGTTTCTGTGTTTATTTCCATAGGATAATGTCATCCAACTCCATCCACGTTGCTCTAAAGGACATGATTTTTTGCTTTTTATGACTGCATAGTATGCCATAGTGTATATGTACTATATTTTCTTTATCCAATCAACTGTTGGTGGGCAGTTAAGTTAATTCCATGTCTTTGCTATTGTGAATAGTGCTGTTATGAACATACATGTGCACACATGTGTCTTTGCTAGAATTATTTATATTCCTTTGACTGTATATCCAGTAATGAGGTTGCCATATTGAATGGTAGTTCTAAGTTCTTTGAGAAATCTTCAGACTACTTTCCACAGTAGCTGAACTAATTTATATTCTCACCGACAGTATATAGCCATTCCCTTTTCTCCAGAATCTTGCCACTATCTGTTATTTTTTGACTGTTTAATAAGAGTTATTCTGACAGGTGTGAGATTCCATCTCATTGTGGTTTTGGTTGACATTTCTCTTACAATTAGTGATGTTGAGCATTTTTTCATATGCTTGTTGGGTATGTGCATATCTTCTTCTGAGAAGTGCCTATTCACATCCTTTGCCCATTTTTAAATGGGATTATTTGATTTTGCTTGTTGATTTGTTCCTTATAGATTCTAGATATTTGGCCTTTGTTAGATGCATAGTTTGCAAATATTTTCTCCCTTTCTGTAGTTTGTCTCTTTCCTCTGTTGATAGTTTCTTTGTCTGTGCAGAAGTTTTGTTTATTAGGTCTCCCTTGTCAATTTTTGTATTTGTTTCAATTGCTTTTGGAACCTTTGTCATCAAATCTTTGACAAGGGCTATAAGAAAACCTATTTCCTAGGTTTTCTTGTAGGATTTTTATAGTTTTTGTTTTACATTTAAGTCTTCAATACATCTTGAAGTTGAGTTTTGTGTATTGTGGAAAGAACAGATCCAGGGTTCAATCTTCTGCATATGGCTAGCCAGTTATCCCAGCACCATTTATTGAATAAGAAGACCTTTCTCCATTCCTTGTTATTGTTGTCTTTTTTGAAGATCCATGATTCCAGGTGTGTGGCTTTATTTCTGGGCTTTCCAACATGTTCCATTGGTTTATCTGTTTATCTGTTTTTGTACCAATACCATGCTGTTTTGGTTACTGTAGTCTTATAGCATAGTTTAAAATCAGGTAATATGATACCTCCTGCTTTCTTCTTTTTGCTTAGGATTGCTTTGGCTATTCAGGATTTTTTCTGGTTCTATATGAATTTTAAAATTGTTTTTCCTAATTCTGTGAAAATTGGTGTTGGTAGTTTGATACAAATAGCATTGTATCTGTAAACTGCTTGGGGCACTATGGCCACTTTAACAATATTGGTTCTTTCTGTTCCTAGGCATGGAATGTTTTTCCATTTATTTATGTTATTCTGACTTCTTTCAGCAGTGTTTTGTAATTCTTTGTAGAAATCTTTCATCTCCCATGCTAAGCTGTATTTCTAGTTTTTTATTCTTTTTGTGGCTGTATTACTTCCTTCTTACACTGCTATAAAGAACTGCCTGAGACTGGGTAATTTATAAAGAAAAGAGGTTAAATTGACTCATAGTTCCACATGGCTGGGAAGGTCTCAGGTAACTTACAACCATGAGGAAGGGGAAGCAAGCATGTCCTTCACATGGTGACAGGAGAAAGAATTGCAGAGTGAAGTGGGAAAAGGCCCTTATAAAACCATCAGATGTCTTGAGAACTCATTCACTATCATGAGACCAGCATGGGGGAACAGCCCCCATGACCTAATTACCTCACATGAGGTCCCTTCCCCAACATATGGAGATTACAATTCAAGATGAGATTTGGGTGGTGGCACAGAGCCAGACCATATCAGTGGCTATTATAAATGAGATTGCATTCTTGATTTGACTCTAAGATTGGACATTATTGGTGTATATAAAAGGTATAAGTTTTTCTACACTTATTTTGTATCTTGAAACTTTGCTGAAGTTGTTTATTAGATCTGGGATTCTTTGGCAGGGACTATGTGATTTTCTAAGTATAGAATCATATCCCCTGTGAAGAGAGATAATTTGGCTTTCTCTCTTTTTATTTGGATGCCTTTTATGTCTTTCTTCTGCCTGATTGTTGTGGGTAGCACTTCCGGTAGTATGTTGAATAGGAGTGGTGAGAGTGGGCATTCTTGTCTTATTACAAATCTCAAGGGGAATGGTTCCAGCTTTCTCCATTCAGTATGATTTTGGCTGTGGATTTTTCATCAATTGCTCTTATTATTTTGAGGTATGTTCCTTATTTCTTAATTTGTTTAGGGTTTTTTAACTTTAAGGGGTATTGAATTTTATCAAAAGTCTTTTATGTGTCTGTTGAGATAATCATGTGGTTTTTCTTTTTAGTTCTGTTTATATGGTGAATTGCATTTATTGATTTGTGTATGTTGAACCAACCTTGCATCCCAGGAATAAAGCCTGCTTGATTGCAGTGGATTCACTGTTTTATGTGCTGCTGGATTCAGTTTGCTAGTTTTTGTTTTGTTTTGTTTTGTTTTGTTTTTGAGGATTTTGCATATATGTCTATTAGGGATACTGGCTTGAAGTTTTCTTTTTTCATTGTGTCTCTGCTAGGTTTTGTTATCAAACTCATAGAATAAGTTAGGGATCAATCCCTCTTCCTCCCTTCTTTGGAATAGTTTCAGTAGGACTTTTATCAGCTTTTCTCTGTATGTCTGGTAGAAGTCAGCTGTGAATTCATCTGCCAGAGCTTTTTCTGGTTGGTAGGCTTTTTATTACTGATTCAATTCAAGAACTTGTTACTGATCGGTTTGGGGTTTCAGTTTCTTTATGGTTCAATCCAACAGGTTCTTTGTTGCAAGGAATTTATCATTTTCTTCTAGCTTTTCAAGTTTGTGTGCATAGAGGTGTTCAAAATAGTCTCTGATGGCTTCTTGTATTTCTTTGGGGACTCTGATAAGAACTCCTTTGTTATTTCTGATTATGTTTACTGGGATCTTTTCCCTTTTTTCTTTATTAGTCTAGCTAGTAGAATATTAACCTTAAAAAAAACCCAACTATTGGTTTTGTTAATGTTTTGTATGATTTTTTGCATCTCAATTTTATTCAGTTCAGCTCTGATTTTGGTTATTTTCTCTTGCTATATTTGGTGTTGGTTTGCTCTTGTTTTTACCGTTCTTCTATGTTGTTAATTTGAGATCATTCTAACTGTCTGATGTCAATGTTTAGCACTATTACTTTCTCTTAACACTGCTTTAGTGTCCAAGAGACTCTGATATGCTGTATTTTTACTTTCATGAGTTTCAAAGAATTTCTTGGTCCTATCCTAATTTTATTGTTTATCCCAAAGTGATTCAGAAGCAGGTGTTAAATTGCTGTGTAATTCTGTGATTTAGAAAGATCTTGGTATGGTTTCTATTTTTATTCTGTGATCTGAGAGTGTAGTTGGTATAATTTCAGTTTTCTTGGGATTTGTTGAAAATTGCTTTATGGCCAACAGTGCGGTTAACTTTAGTGTATGTGCCATGTGCAGATGAGAAGAATGTGTATTCTGCTGTTGTTGAGGGGATTGTTCTATAGTTGTCTGTTAGGTCCATTTGGTCAAGTGTCAAGTTTAGATCCTGAATATCTTTGTTGATTTTCTGTCTCAATGATCTGTCTAATACTGTCAGTGGAGTGTTCAAGTCTCCTACTATTATTGTATGGTTATCTAGTCTCTTCATAAGTCTCTAAGAACTTGTTTTATGAATCTGGGTGCTCCAGTGTTGGGTGTGTATATATTTAGGATAGTTAAGTCTTCTTATTGAATTGAAGTCTTTATCACTATATAATGTTTCTCTGTCTTTTTTGATCATTGCTGGTTTAAAGTCTGTTTGTCTGAAGTAAGAATAGCACCCCCTGCTCTTTTTATTTTCCATTTGTTTGATGGATTTTTCTCCACCTTTTTACTCTGACCCTATTTGTGTCAGTGCATGTGACATGGGTCTCTTGAAGACAGCATACAGTCTTGAAGACAGCATAGAGTTGGGTCCTGCTTATTTATCCAACTTGCCACTCTTTGTCTTTTAATAACCATTTAGCCCATTTATAATCAAGGTTAATATTGATATGCATGGATTTGATCCTGTCATTTTGTTGTTATGAAGACTTGATTGTGTAGTTACTTTATAGTGTCAATGGATTATGTACTTAAGTATGTTTTTGTGGTGGCCAGTAATGATCTTTCATTTCCATGATTAGCACTCCCTTTAGGACCTCTTATAAGACAGGTTTAGTGGTAAAAAAAAAATCCCTTAGCATTTGCTTGTTTGAAAAGGATTTTATTTCTCCTTTGCTATGAAGCTTAGTTTGGTTGGATATGAAATTCTTAGTTGGAATATCTTTTCTTTAAAAATGCCACATTTAAAGGAGGTGGCTGAGATGGCCAACTACAAGCAGCTAGTGTGTGTTTCTCTCATGGAGAGGAACAGAAGGGGTAAGTAAATACAGCAACTTCAACCGAAACATCCAGCCACTTACATTGGGAATAATCAAGGAAACAACTTGACCCAAAGAGAATGGAGAAAAGTGAGGGAGGATGATGGCCCATCTGGAATGACAGAACCAGGGGAACATCCCTCACCCAGGGAAGTGGTGAATGAATGTGCAACCCTGGAAACCCATGCTTCTCTCATGGATTTTTGCAACTTTTAGGTCAGGAGATCCTCTCATTCATGAACCTACTTCACCAGGGCTTTAAGTCTGACACACAGAGCTATGTGGAGTCTCGGCAGAGCAGCCACTCAGCCATGTGCAGAGACCAAGGAGCTTTAGATACTCAGGGTTTATGGGCAACCTGGCAAAAGCAGCTGCAACTCCAGCAAAGCAGGAGGTTAGACTCCCATACATACCCCTAGGAAAAAGGCTAAATCCAGGAGGCCAAGCAGCAGCAGTCTGCAGACCCCACTTCTATGGCACCTTACAAGATAAGACCCACTGTCTTTGAATTCCAGCCAGCCACCAGTAGCAGCATTACATCTCCCTGAGATGGAGCTCCCAGAGGGATGGGTGGGCTGCCGTTTTTGCTGTTTAGGTGACTTAGCCATTCTAACCTTCAGGCTTAGGAGACTCCAAGCTGACTGGGGGCAGAGGTGATACCTCCACACAGCACAGCTGGGGCCTCCAGCCACCTGGATCAGTGTCCTCCTGCATACAGAGATATGAAACCTCTCTAGGACAGAGCTCCCTTGGTGTGGGCTGCCATCTTTGCTGTTTGGGCAACTTATCCATTCCAGCCCTTGGGCTTTGGAAAGTCCAAACTAATTGGAGACAGAGGCAGTACCCCAGTATAGCACAGCTGCTCTGTGAAAATGTGGCCTGACTGCTTTTTAAAGCAGTTCCCTGATCCCATTCATCATCACTGGGTAGAGCCTCCCAACAGAGGTCTCAAGCCACCTCCTACAGGTGCATTTGGGCTGGCAATAGGTCCATACCTCCCTGGGATTGAGCTCCCAAAGGGAGAGGCAGGCTGCCATCTTTGCTGTTTCACAGCCTTCACTGGTGACAACTCCAGGTACTTGAAAATGTGAGGCAACTAGAAACTAGACCAGACCCCCAGAATACCACAGCAGCCCTACAGAAAACTGGCTAGACTGTTACATGTGTGCCCATTCCCATATCTCCTCACCAGGCAGGTCTTCCATGCCTGGGCCTCTAGCCACCCCTGACCAGAGCTATCAAGCCAGTAGCAACTTGGCAATTCCCTGAACAGAGCCTCCAGGAGCAACTGAAAACCTCTCTTCCATTGTCTTTGAAGAGAAACTGTTTTTATTACCCTCAGACTAATGAAGGAGCAAAGACCTTAGGTGCCTCATCCACACCTCCAACAAGCTGCAGTTGACCCAAGCAGAGGAGGCCAATCCATCTCTCATGGGTCCCATACACCCTCTACTGATTGTCACCAGACAGGGAACTCTTGGCTAGAACCCTCCATCTTGGGTTGATTTCACTGAGTGATTGCTGACCCACATCTATCTGGGGTGGAGTCCCCAGGAGACAAGCGAAGTAGTGGGGCAGCAAGCCACCTGATGTGGACCCCAGAGGGTTTGGTGTGGAGCCGCACCTTTAGTGGAGTGTGGCCAGGAACGGCCATCCTTCTAGGTTCAACTTGCTCCCATAAGAGACGTTAGCCTTAGGGGAAGTGTTGGACTTGATCTCTGCTGGGTGGTCTGGCACATCAGATGAGGTTGGTCAGACCTGAGCACTCCATGGTCCACTGGTATCTAACAGGGCCCCAGCCTGGCCATGACCACTTACAGGGGAGTTCAAGGTGCCCTGGGGCAAACAACATAGCTTCTATGATAGCAGACCGTGCCTGACCAGTGGAGAGGTCCAGTGTGGAAACCCTTATGGCCATGCACCAGCTCACACCTTCCCTTCTTATACTACAGCTTCCCCTGAGCCCATGGCAAGTCCCCACATCATTTTGCTGGCATGTAACTGCACAAGCAGGTTTTGCTTTACTTGCCCTGCCAGCACGCAGAAGTGCAGTACACTGCCCCACCCCTGTTGACCACCATTGCAGATGTAGTCTTGGCACGCACAGAACCAGCAAGCCCTGCACCCACTAGTGCCCCACCCTTGTCCTAATGCTGGGCAGAAGACAGGGGATCCTCCCACATCCTGAGCAATCACTTCCACTTGCGGAGCACAGGGAGGCACCTAAATCTGCACCAGGCAGCACCATACTCCAAGCTAACACCACCTTGAGTGCAACAGCACACACAGTCTCCAGCAGGGGCCTTCCTGCTCCTGAATGCCCTTTCCCACTAGTGCAGTGGACTGTAAACCTTGAGAATCCAGAGAATAACGTTGGGGCCCAATACAAGTCCCCAAGAGTTAGAGCATACCGTCCAAGAGTTGGGAGTGGAACGTTAAAACCTCCCCCAAATGAAGCCAGTCTACTGAATCCACCTTATACCACAATCAAACCCTCAAGGTAATCAAATAGGATAAAAGAAAAAAAATCCAAGATCAGCAGCCTCAAAGATTGAAGATAGATAAGCCCACAAAGATGAGAAAGAATCAGTGCAAGAATGCCGAAAACTCAAAAAGTCAGAGTGCCTTCTTTCCTCCAAATGACTGCAACACCTCTTCACCAAGGTTTTGGAACAAGGCTGAGGCTGAAGATGGCTGAAATGACAGAAGTAGAATTCAGGATAGGGGTAGGTACAAAGTTCACTGAACTACAGGAATATGTGGTAATCCAATTCAAGGAAGCTAAAAATCATAATAAAACATTGCAGGAACTGACAGACAAAATAGCCAGTATAAAGAAGAACATAACTGACTCTATAGAGCTAAAAATCATACTACAAGAATTTCATAATGCAATCACAAATATTAATAGCAGAATAAACAAAGCAGAGGAAAGAATCTCAGAGCTTAAAGACTGGCTTTCTTAAATAAGACAGGGAGAAAAGAATAAAGAAAAAAGAATAAAAAGGAATGAACAAAACCTATGAAACTATGGGATTACGTAAGGAGACTGAATCTATGAATGACTTGTATACATGAAAGAGATGGGGAAAATGGAACCAACTTGTAAGACATACTTCAGTATATTTTCCAGGAGAGTTTCCCCAACTTAACTAGATAGGCTAACATTCAAATTCAGAAAATTCAGAGAAGCCCAGTAAGATACTTCACAAAAAGATCATCCCTAAGACACATAATCTTCAGATTCTCCAAGGTCAAAATGAAAGAATAAAATGTTAAAGGCAGCTAGAGAGAAAGGCCAGGTCATATACAAAGGGAAGCCCATCAGACTCATATACAAAGGGAAGCCCATCAGACTAACAGAAGACCTCTCAGCAGAAACCCTACAAGACAGAAGAGACTGTGGACCAATATTCAACATTCTTAAAAGAAATTCTAACCATGGAAATTGAACAACCTGCTACTGAATGACTCTTGGGTAAACAATGAAATTAAGGCAGAAATCAAGAAGTTCTTGAAACTAATGAGTACAAAGAGAAAATGTACAGAGTATCTAGGTCTCAAATAAGACAGTGGTAAGAGGCAAATTTATAGCAATAAATGCCCACATCAAAAAGTTAGAAAGATCTCAAGTTAACAACCTAACATCACAACTAAAAGACCTAAAGAACAGAACAAACAAATCCTAAAGCTAGCAGAAGACAAGAAAGAACCAAAATCAGAGCTAAACTGAAGAAGACTGAGACACCAGAAACCATTCAAAAGATCAACAAATCCAGGAGCTATTTTTTGAAAATATTAGTAAAATAGATAGACCACTAGGTATACTAATAAAGACGAAAAGAGAGAAATTCAAATAAACACAACCAGAAACACAAAGGGAGATATTACCACTGACACTCCAGAAATACAAACAACAATCAAAATATTATGAACATCTCTATGCATATAAACTAGAAAATCTAGAAGAAATGGATACATTCCTGCTCATATACACCCTCCCAAGACTGAACCAGGAAAAAAATTGAATCCCTGAACAGAACAATAACAAACAATGAAATTGAGGCAGTAATAAGTGGCCTACCAACCAAAAAAAAAAAAAAAAAAAAAAAAAAAAGCCCAGGACTAGATGGATTCACAGCTTAATTTTACCAGATGTACAAGGAAGAGTTGGTACTATTCCTACTGAAACTATTCCAAAAAATTGAGGAGGAAGGCCTCCTCCCTAACTCATTCTAGGAGGCCAGTATTATCCTGATACCCAAACCTGGCAAACATAGAAGAAAAAAAGAAAACATCGGGCCAATATCCTTGATGAACATCGATGCAAAAATCCTCAACAAAACACTGGCAAGCCAAATTCAGCAGCACATCAAAAAACTTATCCACCAGGATCAAGTAGGCTTTATCCCTGGGATGCAATGTTGGTTCAACATACACAAATCAGTAAATGTAATTCATTACATAAATAGAACTAAAGACAAAAAAACCACATGATCACTTCAATAGATGCAGAAAAGGCTTTTAATAAAATTCAACATTCATTCATATTAAAAACTCTCTATAAACTAGGTATTGAAGGAATATACCTCAAAATAGTAAGAGCCATATATGACAAACCCACACCCAACATCATACTGAATGGGCAATAGCCAGAACCACTCCCCTTGAAAATCGACACAAGACAAGGATGCCCTCTCTCACTATTCCCGTTCAACATAGTATTGGAAGTCCTGGCCAGGGCAATCCAGCAAGAGAAAGAAATAATGGACATCCAAATAGGAAGAGAGGGAGTCATACTATCTTTGTTTGCAGATGACAGAGTCCGATGTTAGAAAACCCTATTGTCTCAGCCAAAAAGCTTCTTAAGCTGATAAACAACTTCAGCAAAGTCTCAGGATACAAAATCAATGTGCAAAAATCGATAGCATTTCTACACATTAACAGCAGTCAAGCCAAGAGCCAAATTAGGAACAAATTCTAATACACAATTGCCACAAAAAGAATAAAATATCTAGAAATACAGTTAACTTTGGAGGTGAAAGATCTCTACAAAAGAACTACAAAACACTGCTCAAAGATATCAGACATAACACAAGCAAATGGAAAAACATTTTATTCTCATGGATAGGAGGAATGAGTGTCATTAAATTGGCCATATTACCCAAAGGAATTTATAAATTTAATGATATTTCTATTAAACTGCTATTCAATTTCTGCAAAGAACTATAAAAAAAACTATTTAAAAATTCCTATGGAACCAAAAAAGAGACAGAATATCAGGGCAATAAGCTAAGAAATAAGAACAAAGCTGGAGGCATTACATTCCCCGACTTGAAAATATACTACAGGGCTACAGTAACCAAAACAACATGGTACTGGCATAGGAGCAGACCTATAGACCAATGGAACAGAATAGAGAACCAGAAATATCTCTGAACACCTTCAGCTATCTGATCTTTGATTAATCTGACAAAAACAAGCAGTGGGAAAAGGGTTTTCTATTAAGTAAATGGCGATGGGATAACTGGATAGCCATATGTAGAAGATTAAAACTGGAGCTTATCCTTACACCATATACAAAAATTAATTCAAAATGAATTAAAGACTTAAATGTAAAGCCCAAAACTATGAAAACCCTGGAAGACAACCTAAGCAATACCATTCAGGACATAGGCACTGGCAAAGATTTCATGAAAAGGATGCTGAAAGCAATTGCAACAGAAGCAAAAATTGACACAAAGGGTATCATTAAACTAAAGAGCTTCTGCACAGTGAAAGAAAGTATTAACAGAGTAAACAGACAACCTACAGGAAGGGAGAAAATTTTGCAAACTATGCATCTGATAAAGGTCTAGTATCCAGCGTCTATATGGAAATTAAACAAACTTACAAGAAAAAAAACAATCTCATTAAAAAGTGGGCAAAGAACATGAACAGGCACTTTTCAAAATAAGACATACATGTGGTCAACAATCATATGAAAAAAAGCTCAATATCATTGATCTTTAGAGAAATACAAATCAAAACCACAATGAGATTCCATCTCACACCAGTTAGAATGACTATTATTAAAAAGAAAAAATAACAGATGCTGGGAGGTTGTGGAGAAAGAGGAATGCTTATACACTGTTGGTGGGAGTGTAAATTAGTTCAGTCATTGTGGAAGACAGTGTGGTGACTCCTCAAAGCCCTAAAGACAGAAATATCATTTGACCCAGCAACCCTATTACTGGGCATAAACCCAAAGGAATATAAATTATTCTATTATAAAGACACATGCATGCATGTGTTCATTGCAACACTCTTCACAATAGCAAAGACAGAATCAACTTAAATTCCCATCAATGATAGACTGGATAAAGAAATGTGGCACATATGCAACATGGAATACTATGCAGTCATAAAAAGAATGAGACTGTGGCCTTTGCAAGGACATGGATGGAGCTGAAGGGCATTATCCTTAACAAATTAATGGAGGAACAGAAAACCAAATACCCCATGTTCTCATTTATAAGTGGGAGCTAAATGATGAGAACACAGGGATGCATAGATGGGAACAACACCCTGGAGCCCTTTGGACGGTGTAGGGTGGGAGTAGGGAAAGGATCAGGAAAAATAACTATTGGCCTAATACCTGGGTGATGAAATAATCTGTACAACAAACCCCCATGACTCATGTTTACCTATGTAATAAACCTTCATATGTATCCCTGAACTTAAAATAAAAGTTAAAAAATATGCTGAAGATAGGCCCCTAATCTCTTCTGGCTTGTAGCATTTCTACTGAAAGGTCCTCATTAGCCTGATGGGGTTTCCTTTGTAGGTGTCCTGCCCCTACTCTCTTTCTGCAGCTAATATTTTTTCTTCTGCTTTGACCTTGGAGAACTTGATGACCATGTGTCTTGGGGATGTTTGTCTTGTATGTTATCTCACAGGGATTCTCTGAATTTCCTGAATTTGCATGTTAACCTCTCTAGCGAGGTTGGAGATATTTTTGTGGACAATATGCTCAAATAAGTTTTCCAAATTGCTTGCTCTCTCTTCCTTTTTTTCAGGGACCCCAGTGAGTCATAGGTTTGGTCTGTTTACATAATCCCATATTTGTTAGAGGTTTTGTTTTTTTTTTTGTTTGTCTCTCTGACTTGATTCAAAGAAGCCATAATCAAGTTCTGAGATTATTTCCTCAAGTTGGTCTATTTTGCTGGTAATACTTCCAATTGTATTATGAAATTCTTTTTTTTTTTAGTTCCTAAAGGCTTTTTAAAAAATTTTAAAAATATATTTTGTATATAAGTTATTTAGTGGTGATTTCTGTGATCTGGGGGCACCCATCACCCAGACTGTGTGCACTGTACCCAATGTGTAGTCTTTTATCCCTCACCCCCTCCCACCCTTTCCACTAAGTTCCAATGTCCATGATATCATTCTTATGCTTTTGCATCCTCATAGCTTAGCTCCCACTTATGAGTGAGAACATACGTTTGGTTTTCCATTCCTGAGTTACTTCACTAGAATAATGGTCTCCAATTCCATCCAGATTGCTGTGAATGCCATTATTTCATTCCTTTTTATGGCTGAGTAGTATTCCATGGTGTATATATACATTTTCTTTATTCACTCATTGATTGATGTGCATTTGGACTGGTTCCATGTTTTTGCAATTGCAAATCATGCTGCTATAAACATGCGTTTGCAAGTATCTTTTTCACATAATGACTTCTTTTCCTGTGGGTAGATACCAGGAGTAGGACTGCTCAATCAAATGGTAGATCTACTTTTAGTTAAGGAATCCTCATGCTGTTTTCCATAGTGGTTGTACTAGTTTACATTCGTACAAACAGTGTAAAAGTGTTCCATTTTCACCACATCCATGCCAACATCTATTATTTTGTGATTTCTTGATTATGGCTATTCTTGCAAAAGTAGGGTAGTATCACATTTTGGTTTTGATTTGCATTTCTCTGATCATTAGTAATGTTGAGCATTTTTTTCATATGCTTGTTGGCCATTTGTATATCTTCTTTTGAGAATTGTCTATTTATGTTTTTAGTACAATTTCTCATGGGATTGTTTGCTTTTTTCTTGCTGTTTTGTTTGAGTTCCATGTAGATTTTGGATATTAGTCCTTTGTCAGATGTATACATTGCAAAGATTTTATCCCGTTCTGTGAGTCATCTGTTTACTCTGCTGATTATTTCTTTTGCTGTGCCAAATCTTTTTAGTTTAATTTAATCCCATCTATTTATTTTTGTTTTCGTTGCATCTGCTTTTGGGTTCTTGGTCATGAAGTCTTTGCCTGAGCCAATGTCTAGAAGGGGTTTTTTTCAATGTTATCTTCTAGAATTTTTATGGTTCAAGTCTTAGATTTAACTATTTTAACCATCTTGAGTTGATTTTTGCATAAGGTGAGAGATGAGGATCCAGTTTCATTCTTCTACACGTGGCTTGCCAACTATCCCAGTACCATTTGCTGAATAGGGTGTTCTTTTCCCACATTATGTTTTTGTTGCTTTGTCAAAAATCAGTTGACTTAAAGTATTTGGCTTTATTTCTGGGTTCCCCGTTCTGTTCCATTGGTTTATATTCCTGTTTTTTTTTTTTACCAGTATCATCCTGTTTCGGTGACTATGACTTTATAGTGTAGTTTGAAGTCAGGTAATGTAATGCCTCAAGATTTGTTCTTTTTGCTTTGTTTTGCTTTGGCAATGTGGGCTCTTTTTTGGTTATATATGAATTTTAGGATTTTATTCCTAGTTACATGAAGAATGATAGTGGTATTTTGATGAGAATTGCATTGAATTTTTAGATTGCTTTTGGCAGTATGGTCATTTTCCCAATATTGATTCTACCCATCATGAGCATGGGATGTGTTTCCATTTGTTTGTGTCATCTATGATAATTTTTAGCAGTGTTTTATAGTTTTCCTTGTGAGATTTTTCACCTCCTTGGTTAAGTATATTCCTAAATATTTTATTTTACTTTTGCAGCTAATTGTAAAAGGATTTGAGTTCTTGATTTGATTCTAGCTTGGTTGCTGTTGGTGTATAGCAGGGCTACTGATTTTTGTACATTATTCTGTATCCTGAACTTTACTGAATTCATTTGCCACTTCTAGGAGCTTTTTGGATGAGTCATTAGGTTTTTCTAGGTATACGAACATATCTTGTGCAATCATCAACAGTTCGACTTCCTCTTTACAGATTTGGATACGCTTTATATATTTTTTCTCTTGTCTGATTGCTCTGGCTAGGACTTCCAGTACTATGTTGAATAGAAGTGGCAGAGGTGGGCATTCTTGTCTTGTTCCAGTTCTCAGAAGGAATGCTTTCAACTTTTCCCCATTCAGTATAATGTTTGTTGTGGGTTTGTTATAGATGGCTTTTATTACCTTAAGGTATGTTCCTTCTATGCTGATTTTGCTGAGGGTTTTAATTATAAAGTGATGCTGGATTTTGTCAAATGCTTTTTCTGCATCTATTGAGATGATCATGTACTTTTTGTTTTTAATTCTGTTTATGTGGTGTATCACATTTACTAACTTGTGTATGATAAACCATCCCTGCTTCCCTGGTATGAAACCCACTTCATCATGTTGTATTATCTTTTTGATATGTTGCTGGATTCAGTTATCTGGTATTTTGTTGAGAATTTTTGCATCTATGTTCATCAGGGATATTGGTCTGTAGTTTTCTTTATTTGTTATGTCCTTTCCTGGTTTTGGTATTAGGGTGATACTGGCTTCACAGAATAATTTAGGGAGGAGTCCCTCTTTATCTTTTGGAATAGTCTCAATAGGATTGGTACCAATTCTTTGAATGTCTGATAGAATTCTGCTGTGAATCCATCTGGTTCTGGACTTTTTTTGTTGTTGTTAACTTTTTAATTATCATTTCAATCTCACTGTTATTGGTCTGTTCAGAGTTTCTATTTCTTCCTGGTTTAATCTAGGAGGGCTGTATTCTTCCAGGAATCTATCCATTTCCTCTAGGTTTTCTAGTTTATGTACATAAAGGTGTCCATAGTAGCCTTAAATGATCTTTTGTATTTCTGTGGTATTGGTTGTAATACTTTCCATTTCATTTCCAGTTGAGCTTATTTGGATTTTCTCTCCCCTTTTCTTAGTAAATCTTGCTTATGGTTTCTTAATTTTATTTATCTTTTCAAAGAACCAAGTTTTTGTTTCATTTGTCTTTTGTATTTTTTTAAAAATTTCATTTAGTTCTATTCTGATCTGTCTTCTTCTGTGCTGGATTTGGGCTTGGTTTGTTCTTGCTACTCTTATTCCCTGAGGTTTGACCTTAGATTGTCTATTTGTGTTCTTTCAGACTTTCTGATGTTGGCATTCCATACTATAAACTTTCCTCATAGCACTGCTTTTGCTATATCCCAGAGGTTTTGATAGGTTTTGTCACTATTATCATTCAGTTCAAAGAATTTTTAAATTTTCATCATGAGTTTATTGTTGACCCAACGATCATTCAGGAGCAGGTTATTTTATTTCCATGTATTTGAATGGTTTTGAGGGTTCCTTTTGGAGTTGATTTCCAGTTTTATTCCACTGTGGTCTGAGACAGTACTTGATATAATTTCAATTTTCTTAAATTTGTTGAGACTTGTTCTGTGGCCTATCATATGGTCTATTTTAGAGAATGTTCCATGTGCTGGTGAATAGAATGTATATCCTGGAGTTGTTTGGTAGAATGTTCTGTAAATGTCTGTTAAGTCCATTTGTTGTAAGGTATAGTTAAGTCCACTGTTTCTTTGTTGACTTTCCATCTTGATGACCTGTCTAGTGCTGTTAGTGGAGTATTGAAGTCCCCCATTATTATTGTGTTGCCATCTATCTCATTTTTTAGGTCTAGTAGTAATTGTTTCATAAATTTGTGAACTCCAGTGTTAGGTGCATATATATTTAGGATTGTGATATTTTCCTGTTGGACTAGTCATTTTATCATTATATAATGTCTGTCTTTGTCTTCTTTAACTGCTGTTCTGTTAATGTTCGTTTTGTCTCATATAAGAATAGCTATTCCTGATCACTTTGGTGTCTATTTGCAAGTAATATCTTTTTTCACCCCTTTACCTTAAGTTTATGTGAGTCCTTATGTCTGTGTCAGGTGAGTATCTTGAAAAGATATATGGTTGGTGAATTCTTATTCACTCTGCAATACTGTATCTTTTTTTTTTTTTTTTTTTTTTTTTTTTTGAGACGAAGAGTCTCTCTCCATCACCAGGCTGGAGTGCAATGGCACGATCTCAGCTCACTGCAACCTCTGCCTCCTGGGTTCAAGCGATTCCCCTGCCTCAGCCTCCCGAGTAGCTGGGACTACAGGTCCATGTCACCACACCCAGCTAATTTTTGTATTTTTGGTAGATACGGGGTTTCACCATGTTGGCCAGGATAGTCTTGATCTCTTGACCTCGTGATCCATCTACCTCGGCCTCCCAAAGTGCTGGGATTACAGGCATGAGCCACTGTGCCTGGCCTATTCTACATCTTTTAAATGGAGTATTTAGGCTATTTATATTCAACATTAATATTGATATGTGAGGTACTGTTCTATTCATGTTATTTGTTGCCTGAATTTTTTTTCATTGTGTTATTGTTTTATAGGTCCTGTGAGATTTATGCTATAAGGAGATTCTATTTTGATTTATTTTGAGGATTTGTTTCAAGATTTGGAGCTTCTTTTTTTTTTTTTTTTTTTTTAGCAGTTTTTGTGCTGCCTTGGTAGTGGCAAATTCTCTCAGCATTTGTTTGTCTGAAAAAGACTATCTTTCCTTTCATTGGATACAAATTTCTTGGCTGATAATTGTTTTGTTTAAGGAGGCTAAATATAGGACCCCAATCTCTTCTAGCTTGTAGGGTTTCTGCTGAGAAATCTGTTGTTAATTTGATATTTTTTTTAACAGATTACCTGATGCTTTTGCCTCACAGCTCTTAAGATTCTTTCCTTCATCTTCACTTTAGATAACTTGACGACTATGTGCTGAAGTGATGATCTTTTTGCAATGAATTTCCCGGATGTTCTTTGTGCTTATTATATTTGGATGTCTAGATCTCTAGCAAGGCTGGGGAAATTTTTCTTGATTATTTCCTCAAATATGTTTTCCAAACTTTTATATTTCTCTGCTTTGGGAACACCAATTATTCCTAAGTTTGGTAGTTTAACATGATCCCAAACTTCTTGAAGTTTATGTTCATTTTCCAACAATTCTTTTTTCTTTGTCTTTGTTAGATTGGTTAATTCAAAAACCTTGTCTTTGAGCTCTGAAGTTCTTCTTTCTTCTTGTTTGATTCTGTTGCTCATACCTTCCAGTGCATTTCGCATTTCTCTAGGTGTATCCTTCACTTTCAGAAGTCGTGATTGTTATTTATTCATACAATCTGTTTCACTGGGGATTTTTTCATTCATATCTAGTATCATTTTTTTGATGTCTTTAAGTTGATCTTTACCTTTTGCTGGTGCTCCCTTGATTAGCTTAATAATTGACCTGAATTCTGTTTCTGGCAATTCAGAGATTTCATCTCGATTTGGATCCACCGCTGGTGAGCTAGTGCGATCTTTTGGGGGTGTTAAAGAAACTTGTTTTGTCATGTTACCACAGTTGTTTTTCTGATTCCTTCTCATTTGGGTAGACAATGTCAGAGGGAAGATCTGGAGCTCAAGGGCTGCTGTTCAGATTCTTTTGTCCCATAGAGTGATCACTTTATTTAATACTCTCTGCCTTCCCCTAGGGATGGGGCTTCCTGACAGCCAAACTGCAGTGAATTTTTTTTTTCTAATTATACTTTAAGTTTTAGGGTACATGTGCAAAACGTGCAGGTTAGTTACATACGTATACATGTGCCATGTTGGTGTGCTGCATCCATTAACTCGTCATTTAACATTAGGTATATCTCCTAATGCTATCCCTCCCCCCTCCCCACACCCCACAATGGGACCCAGTGTGTGATGTTCCCCTTCCTGGGTCCATATGTTCTCATTGTTCAATTCCCACCTATGAGTGAGAACATGTGGTGTTTGGTTTTTTTGTCTTTGTGATAGTTTGCTGAGAATGATGGTTTCCAGCTTCATCCATGTCCCTACGAAGGACATGAACTCATCATTGTTTATGGCTGCATAGTATTCCATGGTGTGTATATGCCACATTTTCTTAATCCAATCTATCATTGTTGGACATTTGGCTTGGTTCCAAGTCTTTGCTATTGTGAATAGTGCCGCAGTAAACATACATGTGCATGTGTCTTTATAGCAGCATGATTTATAATCCTTTGGGTATATACCCAGTAATGGGATGGCTGGGTCAAATGGTATTTCTAGTTCTAGATCCTTGAGGAATTGCCACACTGACTTCCACAGTGGTTGAACTAGTTTACAGTCCCACAAACAGTGTAAAAGTGTTCCTATTTCTCCACATCCTCTCCAGCACCTGTTGTTTCCTGACTTTTTAATGATTGCCATTCTTACTGGTGTGAGATGGTATCTCATTGTGGTTTTGATTTGCATTTCTCTGATGGCCAGTGATGATGAGCATTTTTTCATGTGTCTTTTGTCTGCATAAATGTCTTCTTTTGTGTCTGTTCATATCCTTTGTCCACTTTTTGATGGGGTTGTTTGTTTTTTTCTTGTAAATTTGTTTGAGTTCATTGTAGATTCTGGATATTAGCCCTTTGTCAGATGAGTAGGTTGTGAAAAGTTTCTCCCATTTTGTAGGTTGCCTGTTCACTCTGATGGTAGTTTCTTTTGCTGTGCAGAAGCTCTTTAGTTTAATGAGATCCCATTTGTCAATTTTGGCTTTTGTTGCCATTGCTTTTGGTGTTTTAGACATGAAGTCCTTGCCAATGCCTATGTCCTGAATGGTATCGCCTAGGTTTTCTTCTAGGATTTTTATGGTTTCAGGTCTAACATTTAAGTCTTTAATCCATCTTGAATTAATTTTTTGTAAGGTGTAAGGAAGGGATCCAGTACTTCTCTTCTGGATCCAGCCTCCCAGTGGTGCTACCAGGCTCCAGGCTGACACTGGGGAGTGGCTGCAAACAGTTCTGTCATGTGATCTATCTTCAGGTCTCTCAGCCATAGATACCAGCACCTGCTCTGGTAGAGGTGGCAGGAGAGTAAGGACTCTGTGAGAGTCTTTGGTTGTATTTTTGTTCAGTGTGATGGTTTTGTATTGGTTGGCTTCCAGCATGGAGTAACGCTTTTAAGAGCACTTCAGCTGCAGTAGTATAGGGAGGATACAAGCTTGCCCTAGGGTCAGGCAGTGGGTGGGGCCATAGAGCTCCGAAGAGATTATGTCCTTTGCCTTTGGCTACCAGGGCAGGTAGAAAAAGACCATCAGTTGGGGGCAGGATTAGACTTGGGCAGGGCTTGCTGCGGCTTCTGTGGGGGATGGGGGTGTGTTTCCCAGGCCAATGGAGTTATGTTCCCAGCAGGATTATGGTTGCCTCTGCTCTGTCACACAGGTTGCCAGGGAAGTGGGGGAAAACCAGCAGCCACAGGCCTTAATCAGCTCCCACACAGCCTGCAACCGAAAGGCAGGTCTCACTTTCACCATGCCCTCTTAACAGCACTGAGTTATTTCCAGGCAGCCGGTAGCAGGGCTGAGAACTTGCCCCAGGTTACAAGCCTCCCAGCTTAGAAAGAGAGCAGACTCACAGTTCCTTGGCTTGTCCCATGGAGCCTGCAGTGACAATCCATCCCTTCAAAGGGTCTGTGGATTCTCTCAGCTTCCCTGATATGTTCCTATGGTAGTTCTTCGAGCAAAAGTTCACGATGTGAGTCTCCACACGCTGCTGTGTCCATTTGAGTGGGAGCTGCAAGTTACTCCTGCCTCCTATCTGCCATTTTTTTTCCTTTTTCCTCTGTATTATGAAATTTTTATAGTGAGTTATTCAGCTCTATCAGATCAGTTTGTTTCTTTCTTAAAATGGCTATTTTGTCTTTCAGCTGTTGTATCAGTTTATGGGATTGCTTAGATTTCTCGAATTGGTTTTCAACTTTCTTTACGGCTACGCAAATTCTGAATTCTATGTTTGTCACTGCAGATATTTCAGTCTGGTTAAGGACCATTGCTGGGAAGCTAGTGTGGTTATTTCGAGGTAAGGAGACACCTAGCTTTTTGAGTTGCCACAGTTCTTGCACTGTGTTGATCTGATTTTTAAAACACTGATGGCATGAGCAAAATCCACTTCTTTTAACTTTCTACATCATGTTGTACTCTGCAATTTCTCAGTTGATTAATGATAATAATATTAATGTTACATTCATTAAGAAGTTAGTATTTTGTCAGGCACTCTACTAAGTACCTTAGTGATATCTTCCTCAGAACCTTATTCTCATCTTTATGTTAGAGGTGAGAAAACTGAGAAGTAAAAAATTAATGAGTTTGATTAATGTCACCTATTTAGTAAGTTGCAGATCTCGGACTGTAACCCAAACTGTTTGGTTCTAAACCCTTCTGAATAACAATCTTATTGTATTGCTTATTAAATAGTAGATTAGCAGAGCACTAAATTGTCTTTCAATACCTACGAAAACTTCGAATTTCCTATAGACATCTACTGCCCCTAGTAAACATTTTCATGCCCAAAGGCTAAGCAATAACATAACTTTGAAGACCTTTATGATATTTAGTTTCAATTTCTCAGGGTGCATCTTAATTGCTTTACGTTTGAACACTGGGTTTAATTAAACACACATGTAGACGTATACACACACCTCACAATATCTTTTATTCTTTGCTTAGTAAAACAGCGCATATTAACTTCAAATTAGAGATTATCCACGTTTATTAAAATGTAAAATAATTACCAAAGTGTGATGCTATTTTAAAAATAAATATTTGGTGTTATTTTATCAACATGTATAGTTTATTAACTGTTTACTTTCAGACCTTGCAATAAAACTGTTCCAAATCTGTCTCTTGGGAACTGTTTAGTTGGCTTATTATATATTCCTTAAATTTATAGCTTTCATCCAGGTCTGTTTTCAATGTTCACAACTTGAAAAAATTTAACTAGGATGTAACTGCTTTGCAGATGACTTCATCAATACAGTCTTCCCTCCATAGACTACTGTAATTTAGGATCTGTCAGAGGGTTATTTAATGAGCCCCTCCTATTTGCAGTATTTATAACCTACTAGGCTAGCTACATCAATTTCTGAGACGCTGAAGAAGATTGTAGAAATTTATTTTGTTGTAAATCTATGATGCTTTGCAGGTGTGCTTTGCAATATTTTTTTTCCTGGGTTAAAAGAAATTGTACTCAGTTATTTTTAAAAATCAGCTTTGAGATTAACAATTAGATATCAAAATTATTCTAAAAGTATATTTAGAACATACTTATATTTGTACATCAGATTTGCTTATACTCACTTTTATAGCCAGCAAATAGTTCCCCCAAAGACTAAACCAATTTAGGTCAATTTGGTAAAAAAAAAAAATTATGGATTTACTTTTGGCAAATTTCTCTAAAATTAGCTTGCTTCATAAATCATATGCCAAATGGATTTCAACATGTTTTTGTTTAAAGCATTTAATATTCTCTCAATGCAAAGAGAAAACCCCAAGCCTGTTAAAGTTTTTCAGTGAAATTTTATTGGGTTTCTTTGTTGTATCATTAAAATCAATTTTATCAAGAGTTTCTTCCCTCTCCAGTCATCTTAGATTTGTAGAAATTGGTGCTGAAGACTTGTATTACAAATAGCTTATCTTTTATAAACTAAATTATAGTGTTAGCATAATAACTAAAAAAATTCTTAGTTTTATGGGAGGTAAATAATTTAATGATTTTATAAAAATTTTGAAGGAATGAAGGTTAGCTACTTCCCCACCATTCCCTTCCAAGTATAACAAAAGAAAGTTTTAGACAAAAATCTGCAATATGTACAGACAGTAATTAAACTAACAATTATTAGTAAGCAGGCAAAAAATAGTTTGCTCAACCTGCTTTATAAGCTTGATGAAGTTCCAGCTTTCTATTCTTTCTGGAGATCTACTACCTTTTTAAAGCATCTTCAATCTTGCATGAAAGATCACTCAAGGGATATGCAACACATTTCAGAAGAAGAATTCTGCTACCCTGAGAGTATTAGGCAAAGAGAAATCCTACTAAACTAATGGTTGAATACAGGGTTATTTCAGGATTAAACCTCAACACTGTTACTAAGGAGAAAGGGGAAAGACTTTGTAGGATTCTTATATCCTGTTCATAAAAGTATAGGGAATTTTCTCTAAAATAGTTTTAGCCAATTCACTTTACTTGAATAGCTTCTGATTTAACTTGTGAAAGCTAATATCTAACAGGTATTCTGCTAATAAGAAAGTCATTAATTTTATCAATAGAAACATATTTTTGACATATGGTATTCAAATTACAAAGCTCTGTTATCAAGTAAGATGTGAATAAGAGAAGGTGGATTATTATTCAGCAAGAGGTGAAAAAGAGAATGCGTATTATTATCAAGCAAGATGTGAATTACGTACATATATAATGTATATCACATTGAACTGTCTATGGTGAGGTATTTGTGTAAATTACAGATATCACAAAAGCTCAGATTAGGAGGAAGCAAAGAAAATTGGAGGTATGTCTTCAAAATTCCTTACTCCAAATTCCATGTGTGGCTTTATATTTAATTAACAAAACTTCTTGTGTTTTAAAAATATAATCTTTGTTCCAATATAAAATATAGTTAAAGCTTTATTTATAGAGAAAGCCATCTACCTTTCAATTTTCAATTTTCCCTGTACCACTGTTAGGGCACTTTTGCTCTCATGACCAGAACTCATTTGTGGTTCTGACTTTTGGTGTCACAGGTCAGTATTCCCAGAATGAGACTCTGAGATAGATTTAGGGGTGTGAGGTTTCACTGGAGAGTAATCCCATAAAAGGAAAAGTATGAAAACAGAATTTCAATCTGACAGCCTGGGAAAGAGCTCTGGAGTAAAGAAGTCCTATTAGAGAAGTCAGTATTGAGTAGAAATAGCTAGGCAGTGGTACCATTGCCTATTCATTGACTTGAATGAATCGGCTACCCCAAGTAGTGTATGTCCTCATCTACTGCTATGTAATTGATCAGGAAGTATCCTGAGACTAGCATAACCTGGGCTAGAGAATGAGGTGGACTCTGCCAAATCTAACTGCTGGAAGCTGTCAGCCACATTCTTCACAGCTGGGCAGCAATTCCTTTGCTTCAAAAACATATTTTCTTTCAAAAACATATTGAAGTATGTTTTGAGTGTTACATCTCCGTGTTTGCCACAGTGCATGCTTTGTGCTGTGCTGATCCTCTTCTCTATTCTCATTTGGGGAGAAGCTTCTTCAGTGCTGTGGTGGGCCTCTCTTGCTAAGGGTAAACTTAAAAGAAGTTAGTGCTATATTGCACTTATAAAAGTTTAGTGCTATTAGGTTTGTGCAAAAGTAATTGCAGTTTTTGTCATATATTGCGTGGTATAGTAAGACCCTGATGGGTGGGAAAGGCAAATATATGTTGGTAATAGGTGCTTATTCTCATGAGCATGAACCCTTGTCCCTTTTAAGACAAAAGAGACCAAATGTAATTAATTTACCACTAGTGGCTAGTAGAATATCTTGAGGAATAATGATATACCAGGGGTGCACGTTGGTTACTAGAAAGTTGCACTTTCAGAGGTGGCAGAGCTAGATCAACCCTGCTAAGCAGGAGCCATAGTTACCAGGCACATGCATGGCCTTCATCACTACCATGGTGACCAGCTGGTTCATGTGCTCATTGTATCAGTACTGAGGCGGTTGTTGACAATGGCTGACTATTATCAGTTGGCCAAGACATTTTGTCTACTTGAGTGTTTAGTGCCTCTTCCATTATAAGTAATTTATGGTTACCATTAATGTGTGATACAAAGAACTGTCCCCTTTGTGCCCCCCTCTTATGCTCACCCACATGCCTCTACTCTAGAGCTTCTTGCCTCTGATATTACAAGCTTTCTTCCTCCAGGCCCCTGACAAGTTGGCCAGGTCGATTGCTGCTGCCCGTGTGCCTATGTATATTCTAAACATACTTTGTTCAATAACATAGCCACTAATCACATAAGGCAATTGAACACTTGAAATGTGATGTTCCAAATTGAAATGTATTGTAGTTGTAAAATACAAACCAGATACATAAAACCTATCATGAAACAATGTAAAATATTTTATTAATTTTAAGTAGCTATTATAGGTTAAATGATAATGTTTTAGGTATATTGAGTTAAATACTTCCTTTAAAATGTAGTTACTAGAAAAGTAAAGCTCATATATGGGGTTTGCATTTGTGGCTCACACAAGATTTTTTATTAGACAGCTTTGTTGTATACATACAAGGCAGATGGCCAGTTTCACTACCTTTGCCAATGTCTTTCAAGACAGCTTTTGAGTAGGGCTGTGATACAGCTTGTAACAGTTTTGGTTTTTATAGTTACTCAACATATCCATCCATAATGCAAACTCATACCTTTTTAAGCTCTTTAAGGTGATTGCATAGGATTTTCCATTTATCTATTACTGTGCAGTAAGAACGAGGCATTGATGCAAGTGTGATGGGTGACATGTGAGACTGAGCTTCTGCAGCTTCCTTATGCCTGCTTGGCCTGCTCATGCTTGGTCCTGGATGTATTATTTTCATGTTGAGATAGATTATGCTAGGCTTGCCTGACTTTATGACTTGGTGTAGGATAAACACATGTAAAAGCAATAACAAATACACCTTTGGAATTACCCTGAATGGCAGATACACCCGAATGTGTGTTCTGAGCTACGGAATCTGGGAATGGCCAATCCTGAAACAAATTCCTTGTCTATGAGTGACATCTGAGCCCCTATCCTATCTAATGGAACAAGGGTCATATAGGGGATTGAGGCCATGAGTTTTGGATTGGATGAAGGTTGCCAGGTGGAGGTCATTAAGGGGAGGGTGTTAAGTGAAAATGCTATATAAGCAGCATGCTGTTTGCAAGTGGTTGCGGTTTTCCTGCCTAGCCTCCCACCACTGGGCCATGTGGTTATCTTGTCCAGCCTGCTGCCACTGAACTGTATGTAGGGCAGATATGTTGTCCAGCCCACTGCCACTGGACAACATGTAAGGTGGATATGTTGTCCAGCACCCCCACCACAGGACTCTCCCCATGGTATGGAAGCCCTTAATAAAATTCTACATCTCATTTGCTGGCTGTGGGTCTTTTCTTCAGCCTCTTGAAATTGGTGCCTTCCCTATTGAGGGTAATAGGGATTCAGCACAACACTTAGTAGTCCAACAGCATTGTCCAGCTGCAGTTCCAGCTGCATTGTCACTTGGTCTCCATATGTTCTAGCATTCCATCATTACCAGGGCCAGTAGCATGCCAGAGGCTGTTTTCCTAATAGTGTATAACTCTCCACTGCAGATGTTATGGCCTTGCTCCAAAATCCCAGGAGCCTGCTTTGTGATTCTCTCAATGGTGCTTGCCATAAAACAGATATTGCATTTTTTTTTTCTAGTACTAATGCCTCCAGTACCATAGGGTCTGCTGGATAGAATGGTCCAAGTGGCAACACTACTTTCATTGCAGTGCAGGCCTTCTGCAGAGTCTTCTCCTGCTATAGGCTCCACTCAAAGCTAGTAGCCTTCCATGACAATCATATATGAGCTGGAATAGTATTTCTAAGCCTCCAGAACACAAAGAAGCCTTCCAGGCATTGTGCTTCCTTCTTCATGATAGGAAATGTAATATGAAGCAAGTATGTCTTCTGCTTTGGAGGGGACCACTGGCACCACTGACCAGTGGACCCTAAAAACTATTGGAATGATACAGACTTAAATCTTCATAGGGATTATCTTTACCCTCTGTAATACATGAATCTCACCAGGGTCTCCAACATGTGAATGACCTTTTGTCTGTACTTATTGACTAACATGATGTTATTGATATAATGGATCCATATGATGTTTTGTGGAATGTCTACCGGATCCAGATCTCTTTGGATAAAATTAGGACAGAGGATAAGATAGGCCACACTGTAAATAAAAATTCTTTTGTATTACCTATGTATACAATCAGTTTCTGATACTTTTTCTGATTTTGAGGAGGGAAATAAGGCATTCATTAGATTAGGGGCCATATACCATGTACCTGAGGCCAATTAATCTGCTGTAGCAACAAAACCATGTGTGCTTTTGTTGTGATCAGTTGTAATCAGGGTTAACTTTTATTTGGTTGAGCTTATGATACACAGTTATTCTCCATTATCCATATAGTTTCTGAAGGGTCTAGACAAGTGAATCAAATAGGAATATGACTACTACCCTGCATCGTTTAGATTTTTAAAGGTGGCACAAATGTTGCTTTTGTTTTACTGTTTAGATTCAAATGTGTGAGTGGACATTTTCAAAGGATTCTACTTGGAATTATACACAAGAATGACTGTTATCCTAAAGGCTAAGGACCCAATGGGCCCTTATATGTCAGTAATCATTATATATTAAAGGATTGGAGAAATGACCCCTGGGTGAGTCTGTGGATCCAGTGGACCCACTGTATGTCAGACTTTGGCCAGAATCTTATTTTTAATCTAGCTTCCAAATTCCCCCACTCTACCAGATGCATAATAGTGACATTTTTGGTCTTCAGGTATCATAGCCATCTTGGACTCTATACCAAAAGTTTTCCAGTATCAGGGTATTCCCTTTGACTCAGTATACAATCCCACAAATAATGACTGCAGGTCCCTTGAGGAAGAACTGGGAAAATTATTACAGTGTTTATATTTACTTGCCATGTTGTTACAGGGCTCTTTCCCCTGGGGAACTAGAAATTTTTAGTCAATAGATCATGGGCCTGAAAACTAGCTCAGATCCAGAAATGAAGCAAAAAGTTATAAATTTTAATTGGGGAAACTGCTCATTCATTCTTGGCTTCTTTAGATTGTATATGTAGTTCCTTTGTTGGATTTCCATTTATTTTGCTTCTAGAATGCTGTGATCTCTATTACTCTCTACAGGTGAGGCTCACTTAGCTGCCATTCAGATTTGTTGATCCTTACCATAATTATAATCCAGTAACATCTAGTGATTGAGGACACCATCTGCTATTATTTTGGGATTCTATCAACCTCATGCCTATCAATGAGCCAAGTTTTACACAGCCTTGCCCATTATTATTCTGGCTTACAGAGGACAGCCATCACTGAACTTCTTAGTGATGTTGTTGCCCCCTCTCCAATGCATTCCTGGTGGCCCCGGTGAGTGGCGTAACTTCTAAATTATGGTTCCTCCTGTGGAATGTAATACTCTGGTGGGTCTTTGGCCTTATGTAATACTTCTACTCCAGAATGCTCACCTCTCTGAGCCTTTTTATTCCTTCTGTCTTCATAGTAATTCTACAACTTAAACTTACGTAGCATGAGCTATTGCTTTTTACAGGCTAGCAGACACCCTGGCAGAGAGCTTGCACCACCCTCTGAGATTCTTATTAGGGTGGTAAATTCTCCAATCCGAGAGAAAACCAAGTCAATAAAGTCTCTTATACAGTCTAACATTCTAGCCTCCTTAATTTGACATTTTGAAAATCTAGTATGATGGAACATGCTTGCTAGAACTTGCAGCTGGTTTGGCGCATAGTCTTTTTCTTCCTTCATCAGACCTAGCACTTACCTGGATGGATTATGTTCCTATGTAACTCTCATTAAGGGCCTGTTAGCCAGAAGAGCCAGGCAGTCTTTAAAGGAGCACATTTTTCCCTGTGAGGGGAAAGTCTTCTGAATTGTCTTCTCAGATGGGGCACGAGCTGGCTCTTAATGGGGACTGGCGGCCCAATTGCACAAGTTGTGAAGGTTCAGATAAATCTTGGGAATCAAATCTTTGGGGATAGCCACCAAACATTCCCATTCCGTGTGTCAGATTCCTAGGTTTTCCAGACATACATTGATTAAGCATTCAACCATCTTCAGAATTTGGCGACTGTAATTCTCAAATCTTGGACTTGATTTTCAGTTTTTCTCTGCTGGCATACTTCATGAGATGAGGGCTTCTTTGCAAGCATCAGAAAATTCTATGTGTCTTCTTATGCTCTCAGCTTTGCAATATCAAATCTGTAACTTAGTAACAACCATCCAATCCCAATATTCGTGTATTTGTTATTTTCTTCATGTATTTCTAACCCTGGGTTATGACATCTTGATACTGAATTCCCTGCCATAGGCAGGACATCCAAGCTCACCATCAATAAACATTTAACAAGTGTATGACCATATTGTACAAGAGGTCAATTGAACATAACCTGCCATTGGACATAAGATCTTCACTGTTGTCTGCAATGTTATTGAGTCCACAAATTCCATTTTACCAGGTGATGTTTTGGATTACTCTTGGTGTCAAATGTCATAATTAGGGTTCTCCAAAAAGCAGACTCTGAGATGGAGCTGGAAATGGGAAAAAAAATACTGGGGAGTAACACCTGTGAAAGAAATAGGGCACAAATAACATTCCACAAGGGCATTCATCAGCCTGAATACCCACTTGAGAAACTGTCTGCCAGTCCGAAGTTATACGTTCTGATTAAGCCTAGTTTATCTATTTTTTCTTTTGTGAGTTGTGCATTTGCTGTCACATCTAAGAAGATATTTCCAAACCCAAGTTTATAAGTATTTCCTATGTTATCTTCCAAGAGTTTTGTAAATTAACTTTTACATTTAAATATATGACCCATTAGACATTACTTTTGCCTATGATGTTATTAATTATGTCCAAATTAATGTTTTTGCATTCTCAGTACATTTTGTAGTTATTCGTAAGAACTTTAGGCAAGAAAGAAGGAAGAATTGGGTTGGTCTAAGGCCACCTGAAAACTGTCCTGCAATATGTCTACTTTAATTTCTTTCAGCAATGCTTCATAGTTTTCAGAGTATAAGTTTTGTGCTTCTTATAAGTGTCTTAAGTATTTTTTCTTTTTGATAGTATTGCAAGTAAAAGTGTTTTCTTATTTCATTTTTGAATTGTTCAATTTTTGTTGTTCAGATTGCTAGTGTTTTTTCAGTCTGACGAATCCTTTTTGGTTGAAGTGTTACCATCTGATGGATCTCATTTCCTTACTCCAATAAGGTTTTCTCCTTTGCACTCCCCTTTTGCTGTTATTTTTAAATATGTTACATTTCTATGTTATAAATCAAAAAACACAGTTGTATCATATTGTTTTATTCAATTTATTTTAAGGTCAGTTAAAACAATAAAGAAAAAATATGTATTTATACTGTCTTATAATTTCATTCACTTACTTTCAGCATGTATAATTTTCTTTTGTACTTATAGTAAAGTTAGTCTCCTAGCAACAAATTCTCCATATTTTTGTTCATCTGGAAATGCCTTTATTTTGTCTTCCTTTATGAAAAGTAGTTTTGCTTGATAAAAGATTCTTGGTTGACAGTTTTGTTTTCTTTCAGCACTTTGAATACGTCATTACACTGCCTTCTGGCCTCCATCGCTTCTGATGAGAATTTAGCTGTTACTCTTACTTTGCTTTACTTGTATGCTACAAGCTATAATTTTATTGCTGCTTTCAATATTTTCTCCTTGTCTTTGGGTTGCAACATTTTTCTTATAGTGTATCTGAGTACGTATCTCTTTGCGTCTATCTTAGATTTTGTTGAGCTTCTTGAATGTGAAGATTAAGTTTTCACATGAAACTTGGAAAGTTTTCTGCCACTATTTCCTTGAGCATATTTTCTTCTCTATTCTTTCTTCCCTCTCCTTCTGGTACTCTGCTTACACATGTGTTGGTATACTTAAAGATGTCCCATATTTCTTGTCACTCTGTTTATTTTTCATCATTCTTTTTTTATCCCTGTCCTTCAAATTGCCAAATCTATTGATCTATCTTAAGTTCATGGACTTTCCTTTTTTCATTTCAAATCTGTGGATCCTGTCTACTGAATTTTTATTGGAGCTATTGCACATTTTTCCTACAGAATTACCACGTGATTCTTTTTAAACTTTCTTTTTGACATTCCATATTTAATGAGATATTTCCATGATATCTTTCTTTACTTCTTTAAAAATTATTTCCTTTAGTTCTTTGAATTTATTCATAATGGCTTCTTTAAAATCTTATTTGTTAATTAACTCAAGCTGGATTAAAGCATTAAATGTAAAACCCCAAACTTAAAGACCCTGGAAGACAACCTAGGCAATACCATTCAGGACATAGGCAGGGGCAAAGATTTCATAATGAACTCGCCAAAGGCAATTGCAACAAAAGCAAAACTTAACAAATGGGATCTCATTAAACTAAAGAGCTTCTGTACAGCAAAATAAACTATCAACAGAGTAAACAGGCAATCTACAGAATGGGAGAAAAATTTTGCAAACTATGCACCCGACAAAGGTCTAATATCCAGCATCTATAAGTACCTTAAACAAATTTAAAGAAATAACCCCATAAAAAAGTAGACAAAGGACATAAACAGACACTTCTCAAAAGAAGACATACGAGTGGCCAACAATCATGTGAAAAAAAAGCTCAACATCACTGATCTTTAGAGAAGTGCAGATCAAAAGCACAGTGAGATTCCATCTCACACCAGTCAGAACGGCTATTACTAAAAAGTGAAAAAATAACATTCTGGTGAGGTTGTGAAGAAAAAGGAACACTTATACACTATTGGTGGGAGTGTAAATTAGTTCAACCACTGGGGATGATAGTGTGGTGATTCCTCAAAGACCTAAAAACAGAAATACCATTCAACATAGGAATTCCATTACTGGGTATATACCCAAAGGAATATAAATCATCCTATTAAAAAGACATGTGCACATGTATGTTCATTGCAACACTCATCACAATAGCAAAGACATGGAATCAACCTAAATGCTCATCAATGATAGACTGGATCAGGAAAATGTGGTACATATTCACCACGGAATGCTATGCAGCCATAAAAAAAATGAGATTTGGTCCTTTGCAGGGACATGGATGGAGCTGGAGACCATTATCCTTAGCAAACTAATGGAGGAACAGAAAACCAAATACCACATGTTCTCACTTGTAAGTGGGAGCTAAATGATGAGAACACATGAACACATAGAGGGGACCAACACACACTGGGGCCTATTGAAGGGTGGAGGGTGGGAGGAGGGAAAGAATCACGAAAAATAACTAATGAGTACTAGGCTTAATACATGGGTGATGAAATAATCTGTACAACAAACCCCCATGACACAAGCTAACCTATGTAACAAACCTGCAAACAAACAAACTTGTATCTCTGAACTTAAAAGTTAAAAAACAGTCTTATTTGGCTGGGCACAGTGGCTCACGCCTGTAATCTCGCACTTTGGGAGTCTGAGGCGGGCAGATTGCCTGAGGTCAGGAGTTCGAGACCAGCCTGGCCAACATGGTGAAACCCCGTCTCTACTAAAAATACAAAAATTAGCCAGGCATGCTGGTGCATGCCTGTAATCCCAGCTACTTGGGAGGCTAGGGCAGGAGAATCGCTTGAACCTGAGAGGTGGAGGTTGCAGTAAGCTGAGATTGTGCCACTGCACTCCAGCCTGGGCAACACAGTGAGACTCTGTCTCAAAAAATAAAAATAAAAAGAATTAGAAAGAAAGAAAAAAAACCGTCTTATTTGTTAAACCAAACATCTGGTTGCTTTCAGGGGCAGTTTCTATTGCTCGAGTTTTTCTTCACTGTGTATGGTCATTCTAACCTCAGCTTTGTTTTTTGCATGTCTTGTAATTTTTGTTGGAAACTCAATATTTTAGAGAAGATATTATAATTAAAACAACTCTGTATGCTGATTCCCACCTTCCACTTCAGGTCTTCCTATTGTTATTCTTTATCTGTGCAGTTACTTGAATAAACGACTTCAGTGAAGCCTTCTCCTTCCCCTCACTCACCCACTAAGTGTGAAGTCTCTGATGTTACTCCACAGAGTGTGCAATTTTAGGCATGCACACAGTCACTCTTGAATGACAGTGGTTTTAGCAAGCCTGTCTTTGTCTCTTTCCTTGATCTCTCTGTCAGTCTCTGTCTCTGGATCACTCTCAGATGTTGACAGCTAATTACTTCATTTTTAATTTTTTTGGACAATATCTGGGGGAATAAATTGTACCCAAGTCTGATCAAATTAAGTTGGGTCCTTTTGCAGGAATAGTTTGAGAGGCCTGTGTTTGATATTATTTTCTTACGTTAGAGAACCTTTCTTCACTATCTCCTCTCTGGTTCTCACTAGTAAACCAGCTGACCTATGGTTTAGCCTATTGCTTTCATGGAGCTACCTTCCTAATCTTAATTGTGTACCACCTAAATGTCCATGTTTTTGAGAGCACTATTAGCTTGAACTTCCTCACATTCTGTATTAAATAATGTTAGTTCCTTTGGGAAGTGCATCAGACCTCTTTGTTTTTGTACCTTGCCTCTCCTCTTTGGCAAAGTCTCTTAACTGCTACTCTGGATTAGGGATGAAGATAATGGCCCACTTCTCTCAGTAACAACCCTTTTTGCAAGCAGGATGCTGGGTGGATGCAGTCACCTTTTTGTCTTCCTAGCTTGCCTCTTCTGGTGTAAAACCTCTGTCCTATTAGCTAGCTGGAATGAGTACAATCTGGAACAGAGTATTCTCTGTTTGCCATGACTGAGGTAGAGCCTCCACCCTATGAGTGAGACCTCTGTGGGAGACAGGATCCCTCAACCTCTTGGCCACACTTGCTTTGAAGTGTAGCATCTGAAGCACAAAGCTGCAGGCAGAAGGAGATAAGAAATTATGATGGTCTTCCCCTACTGGGACATCTTCTTTCCTGGGAGATGAAGAGAAAAGGAGCCCCATATTCTTGGCCAGATTTGCATTGAGCAGGAATTCTGTCTTGTTGAGCTGAGAGAGGCAGAAAGGAGTGAATCATGGCTCAAGTGCATAGACTATCACTGCACAGACTATCACTGTTCTCATGGAGACTTGTTAGATATTTTTGAATAAATGTTTCTTCATTTGTTCAATAGTTTTGGACAATTTCAATTTTAATAAACGCCTTAAATGGTTGTTGTTTTGTGATGGTTTTGCCAGGGAGAGGGTCTACAGAGCCCCTCATATCACTACTGAAGTGGATCATCCTTAGAACTTACCTAATGGAAACTTCATAAATACAACTTACATTTTCCATCTTTCTTGGTTCAAACATATGGTCTATAGTTTAAAAAATAAGAGTAAGGAAAAAATATATATCCTCTAACTCAAAAGGTAACATTTTCCCTTGACTCGATTATCATGATTTAATATTTGCCCTATGGCATAAATATTTTATCATTTTTTTAAATGTGAAAATATTGATGGTATTTTATGACCTGATAAATAACTACTTTTTAGTAGTAGACAAACTAAGTTTTGAGGGGCATCAGAAAAAGAAAACTTTTTTACATATTTTTAAATTTACACAAAACTAGATCTGTCACATATCTGGAAATTAACCTTAAACTGTTCTTTTGCTTTTGATAAAATCCATGTCACTGCTCAATTTTCTTATTATTATATGAATTCTTAAATATATTTAGTAATAACTTTGATAAGACTTTCTGATATTTAAGATAATGTTGTTATTCAACATATATCCTGCATAACTCATTTACTTTTCACCAGAAATGGGAAGTTAGGAAAAATTACAGTAAGATAATGCCAGTTTTCCTAAAACTCACCCTAGCCCTAAGAACATACACACATAAAAGTGCCATGGTTTATGAAAATAGAAAATTCAGGCAATTTTCTTCTAATGGTCTCATCAAAACACTATCTCTCTGTTGAAGTATTTGAACATAAAGCATCTTTTCATTTAAAATGTGTTTGAATGTACTTTGACTACAACTCACTGAAAAGCCAAAATTTAAACCATATGTTAATAAATATGAATACAGATCACACAGAGGATATTGCTCATAAGCCAAAATTTGGTGGCCATTTTTACTCCATTTGTTTGCTAAACATGACTTATGACTCCAAATTTGTTCTAATTGCTTAATATATTTTGCCAGCTGAAATGGCCCAAGGGGAAAAAGATGTATTATGTTTTGTGAACTATGCAATGATGCTATAACTGTAATTATTGTTGTTTCAAAATGGTTTCATTATGTCTTATAGGAAAATCCCATTTTTTCAGAGTTAGAATTATATAATTCTAATTAGCAATTTAAAATAATCAATGACTGGTCATGTAAATTCGAACAAGATATCTCTGAGCCACGGTTTCCTCACATATAAAACTGGGAAAATTCTACCTAACTGGCATGATTAAGTGTGAGAATATATGTGAAACTGGGCACAGTGTCTGGTACTTAGTAGGAACTCAATAAAGTTAATCTCTCATTTAAGCAAAACAAAAAGCTACTAGTGAAATAAATTTCGTTTAAAATCATTGGAAATTTTTTTCACATTAAAACTTTCAAAGTTTAGCAATTAAATCATAATTTTGACAGATGGAATTAATATATATGTATTTTTAATTTAATAGCAGAATATGTTGTCTTATTCTAGAGAGTTAGGGCAGGTATAAAACAAGAAAATCATAAGGTTGTGTACATTCTATAGATAATTCCAAGGAAAGAGTTTGAAAAATGTTTTGGACAACATTTTTGGAGCATTCTTGTAATGCTCGATAGCATTCTTGGAAGCATCACAAAATCTGTGTCAAAATGGAGACTTTTCAAAATGGAGTAAGTGCTTATGAGATCTGGTTGTTTGAAAGTGTGTATCACTTCCCTGTTTACTTTCTCTCTCTCTCCTGCTCCACCATGTGAAGACTATGCTTGCTTCCTCTTCACCTTCTGCCATAATTGGAAGTTTTCTGAGACCTTTCAAGAAGCAGAAGCCTGTATAGCCTGCAGAACCTTGAGCTGATTAAATTTCTTTTCTTTATAAATTACCCAGTCTTAGGTATATCTTCATAGCAGTGTGAGAACTGACTAGTACAGAAAATTTGTACCAGAGAAGTGGGGCATTGCTATAAATATACCTGAAAATGTGGAAGCAACTTTGGAACTGGGTAACAGGCAGAGGTTGGAACAGTTTAGAGGGCTTATAAGAGGAGGGGAAGATGAGGGAAAGTTCGGAACCTCATAGAGACTTGCTGAATGGTTTGGACCAAAATGCTGATAGTGCATTAAATGATGCATTATTAGTAGCCAAGCTGATGAAGTCTCAAATGGAGATGAGGAACTTATTGGGAAGTAGAATAAAGGTTACTCTTGCTAGGCTTTAGCAAAGAGACTGGCAGCCTTGTGCCCCTGCTTTATAGTTCTGTGGAACTCTGAATTTGAGAGAGATGATTTAGGGTATCTACTAGAAGAAATTTCTAAGCAGCAAACTGCTCAAGATGTGGCCCGGCTGCTTCTAAAATCCAACACTATTTTACATAAACAAAGAAATGACCTGAAGCTGGAAGTTATATTTAAAAGGGAAGCAGAGCATAAAAGTTTGGAAAATGTGCAGCCAGGACATTTGGTAGAAAAGAAAAACCCATTTCAGGGGAGTAATTCAAGCCAACTGCAAAAATTTGCATAAGTGAAGAGAAGCTGAATGTTAATAGCCAAGACAATGGGGAAAATGCCTCCAAGCCATTTCAGATACCTTCATGACAGCCCCTCCCATCACAGGCCCAGAAGTCCAGGAGGGAAACATAGTTTTATGGGCCAAACTCTGGGCCTTGCTGCTCTGTGCAGCCTCAGAACATGGCGCCCTGTGTCGTAACTGCTCCAGCTCCAGCTCCAGCCATGGCTAAAAGGGTCCAAGGTACAACTCAGGCCACTGCTCCAGAGGATGCAAGCCAGGAGCTTCCAAGACTTCCATGTGGTGGTAAACCCGTGGCTGTGCAGAAGGCAAGAGCTGAGGCTTGGGAGCCTCTGCCTAGATTTTAAAGGATCTATGGAAATGCTTTGATGTCCAGGCAGAAGTCTGCTCTAGGGGTGGAATCCTCATGGAGAATCTCTACTAAGACACTACAGAGGGGAAATGTGAGTTGGAGCCCCCACACAGAGTCCCCAGTGGGGCACTGCTTGGTGGAGCTGTTGGAAGAGGGCCACTGTTCTCTAGACCACAGAATGGTAGATCCGCCAACAGCTTGCACTGTTTGCCTGGAAAAGTGGCAGATACTCAACACCAGCCCTTGAAAGCAGCCAGAAAGGAAGCTGTACTCTGCAAAGCCACAGGGATGGAGCTTCCCAAGGCCATGAGAGCCACCTCTTGCATCACTGTCATCTGGATGTGAAACATGGAGTCAAAGAAGATCATTTTGGAACTTTAAGGTTTAATGACTGCCCTATTGGATTTCAGAATTACATGAGGCCTGTGGCCCTTTCATTTTGACCAATTTCTCCTATTTGGAACAGATGTATTTACCCAATGCCTGTACCCCCATTGTATCTAGAAAGTAGCTAACTTGCTTTAGATTTTACAGGCTCATAGGCAGACAGTACTTGCCTTATCTCTGATGAAACTTTGGACTTGGACTTTTGAGTTAATGCTGGAATGAGTTAAGACTTTGGGGGACTGTTGGGAAGGCATCATTGTGTTTTGAAATATGAGAAGGACATGCGATTTGGGAGTGGCCAGGGGTGGAATAATATGTTTGGCTGTGTGTCCCCACCCAAATCTCATGTTGAATTGCAATCCGCAACATTGAGTGAAGGACCTGGTGGGAAGTTATTGGATCATGGGGATGGATTTTCCCCTTACTGCTCTTGTGATAGTGGGTGAGTGTTCATGAGATTTAAAAGTGCTTAGCACTTACCCATTCACTCTCTCCTGTGCCACCATGTAAAGATTGTGCCTGCTTCCCCTTCACCTTTTGCTATGATTGTAAGTTTCCTAAGGCCTCCTCAGAACCAGAAGCCTGTACAGCCTGCAAAACTGTGAGCTGATTAAACCTCTTTTCTTTATGAATTACCTAGTCTCAAGTATGTTGTTATGGAAGTATGTGGACTGACTAATATAGTAGCTATTCATTCAAAACATATCTTTCATAATATAATAAAATTAGCATTAATTTTGAGTTAAATTATTTGTTTTTGTGGAATTCTACCAAGCTTTCCTTTTCACTCACATCCCAGGGACTTCAAACAAGAGAAATTATTTATTCCTCACTCTTCATGTTCATGTTGGGTAAACAGGAGATTCTCGTGCATGTATTTCTCCCTAGGATTCCAGGGAGCAGCATTATCTGGAAAGTTGTATCAGAGGAAAAGCTAGAGCACTGGTATTGTTATATCTTTACATCTACATAGTCAGTGTTGCTTACAGATAATTTTTTTAAAATTTTACTTTAAGTTCTGGGACACGTGCAGAATGTGCAGGTTTGATACATAGGTATACATGTGCTATGGTAGTTTGCTGCACCTATCAACCCATCATCTAGGTTTTAAGCCACACATGCATTAGGTATTTGTCCTAATGCTCTCCCTCCTCCACCACCCAACTGGTCCCGGTGTGTGATGTTCTCCTCCTTGTGTCCACATGTTCTCATTGTTCAACTCCCACTTATAAGTGAGAACATGTAATGTTTGGTTTTCTGTTCCTGTGTTAGTTTGCTGAGAATGATGGCTTCCAGCTTTATCTATGTCTCTGTAAATGACACGAACTAATTCTTTTTCATGGCTGCATAGGATTCCATGGCATATATGTGCCACATTTTCTTTATTCAGTCTATCATTGATGGGCATTTGGGTTGGTTCCAAGTCTTTGCTATTGTAAATACTGCTGCAATAAATATACATGTGCATGTGTCTCTATAGTAGAATGATTTATAATCTTTGGGTATGTGCCCAGTAATGGGATTGCTGGGTTAAATGGTATTTCAGGTTCTAAATCCTTGAGGAATTGCCACATTGTCTTCCACAATAGTTGAACCAATTTACACTCCCTCCAACAGTGTAAAAGTGTTCCTATTTCTCCACAGCCTCACCAGCATCTGTCGTTTCCTGATGATGAGCTTTTCCTCATATGTTTATTGGCCACATAAATGTCTTCTTTTGAGAAGTGTCTGTTGATATCCTTCATCCACTTTTTGATGGGGTTGTTTGTTTTTTTCTTCTAAATTTGTTTAAGTTCCTTATAGATTCTGGATATTAGACCTTTGTCAGATGGCTAGATTGCAAAAATTTTCTCCCATTCTGTAGGTTGCCTGTTCACTGTGATAACAGTTTATTTTGCTATGCAGAAACTCTTTAGTTTAATTAGATCCCATTTGTCAATTTTGGCTTTTGTTGCAATTGCTTTCGGTGTTTTAGTCATGAAGTCTATGCCCATGCCTATGTCCTGAATTGTATTCCTCAGGTTTTCTTCTAGGGTTTTTATGGTTTTAGGTTTTACATTTAAGTCTTTAATCCATCTAGATTTAATTTTTGTACAAGGTGTAAGGAAGGGATCCAGTTTCTGTTTTCTGCATATGGCTAGACTGTTTTCCCAATATCATTTATTAAATATCCCTATTTAATAAATAGGGATAAATAAATCCCTACTTTCCCCATTGCGTGTTTTTGTCAGGTTTGTTGAAAATCAGATGGTTGTAGATGTGTGGTGTTATTTCTGAAGTCTCTGTTCTGTTCCATTGGTCTATATATCTGTTTTGGTATCAGTACTACACTCTTTTGGTTAATGTAGACTTGTAGTATAGTTTGAAGTCAGGTGGCGTGATACCTCCAGCTTTGCTCTTTTTACTTAGGATTGTCTTGGCTATACGGGCTGTTTTTTGGTTCCATATGAAATTTAAATTAGGTTTTTCTAATTCTGTTAAAAAAGTCAGTGGTAGCTTGATGGGGATAGCATTGAATCTATAAATTACTTTGGGCGGTATGGCCATTTTCATGATATTGATTCTTCCTATCCATGAGCATGGAGTGTTTTTCCATTTGTTGGTGTCCTCCCTGATTTCCTTGTGGAGTGGTTTGTAGCTCTATTTGAAGAGGTTCTTCACTTCCCTTGTAAGTTGTATTCCTCGGTATTTTATTCTCTTTGTAGCAATTGTGAATGGGAGTTCACTCATGATTTGGCTCTCTGCTTTCTCTGTTGTTGGTGTATAGGAATGCTTGTGATTTTTGCACATTGATTTTGTATCCTGAGACTTTGCTGAAGTTGCTTATCAGCTTAAGGAGTTTTGGGGCTGAGATGATGGGGTTTTCTAAATGTACAATCATGTAATATGCAAACAGAGACAATTTGATTTCCTCTCTTCCTATTCAATACCCTTTATTTCTTTCTCTTGTCTGATTGCCCTGGCCAGGACTTCCAGTACTATATTGAACAGGAGTGGTGGGCATCTTGTCTTGTGCCAGTTTTCAAAGGGAATGCTTCCAGGTTTTGCCCATTCAGTATGATATTTGCTATGGGTTTGTCATAAATAGCTCTTATTATTTTGAGATATGTTCCATCAATACCTAGTTTACTTAGTGTTTTTAACTCGAGGGATGTAGAATTTTCTCAAATGCCTTTTCTGCATCTATTGAGATAATCGTGTGGTTTTTATCATTGGTTCTGTGTATGTGATGGAATACATTTATTGATTTGCATATGTTGAACTAGGCTTGCATCCCAGGGATGAAGCTGGCTTGATCGTGGTGGATAAGCTGTTTGATATGCTGCAGGCTTCTGTTTGCCAGTATTTTTTTGAGGATTTTTTCATTGATGTTCTTCAGGCTTATTGGACTGGAACTGTCTTTTTTGTTGTGTCTTTGCCAGGTTTTGGTATCAGGATGATGCTGGCCTCATAAAATGAGTTAGAGAGGAGTCCATCTTTTTCTGTTATTTGGGATAGTTTCAGAAGGAATGGTACCAGCTCCTCTTTGTACCTCTGGTAGAATTCGGCTGTGAATCCATCTGGTCTTGGGCTTTATTTTGGTTTCTAGCCTGTTAATTACACCTCAATTTCAGAACTTGTTATTGGTCTATTCAGGGATTCAACTTCTTCCTGATTTAGTCTTGGGAGGTAGTATGCATCCAGGAATTTATCCATTTCGTCTAGATTTTCTAGTTTATCTGCATAGAGATGTTTGTAGTATTCTCTGATGGTAATTTGTATTTCTGTGGGATCAGTGGTGATATCCCCTTTATCATTTTTATTGTGTCTATTTGATTCTTCTCTCTTTTCTTCTTTATTAGTCTAGGTAGTGGTCCATCTATTTTGCTAATCTTTTCAAAAAACCACTCCTGGATTCACTGATTTTTTGAAGGGTTTTTCATGTCTTTATCTCTTTCAGTTCTGCACTGATCTTAGTTATTTCTTGTCTCCTGCTAGCTTTTGAATTTGTTTGCTCTTGCTTCTCTAGTTCTTTTAACTTTGATGTTGGGGTGTCAATTTTAGATCTTTCCAGCTTTCTATTGTTGACATTTAGTGCCATAATATTCCCTCTAAACACTGCTTTAGGTGTGTACCAGAGATTCTGGTACATTGTTTCTTTGTTCACACTGCTTTCAAAGAACTTGTTTATTCCTGCCTTAATTTTGTTATTTACCCAGTAGTCATTCAGGAGCAAGTTGTTCAATTTCCATGTAGTTGTGCAGTTTTGAGTGAGTTTCTTAATCCTGAGTTTTAATTTTATTTCATTGTGGTCTGAGAGACTGTTATTCTTCTGCATTTGCTGAGGAGTGTTTTACTTCCAATTATGTGGTCAATTTTAGAGTACCTGGTATGTGGTGCTCTGCAGAATGTATATTCTGTTGATTTGGGGTGGAAAGTTCTCTAGATGTCTATTAGGTATGCTTGGTTCAGAGCTGAGTTCAAGTCCTGAATATCCTTGTTAATTTTCTGTCTCATGGATTTGTCTAATGTTGACAGTGGGTGTTAAAGTCTCCCACCATTATCGTGTAGGTATCTAAGTCTCTTTGAGGTCTCTGATAACTTGTTTTATATATCTGGGTGCTTCTGTATTGGATGCATATGTCTTTAGGAGAGTTAGCTCTTCTTGTTGCATTGATCCCTTTACCATTATGTAATGCCCTTCTTTGTCTTCTTAAATCTTTGTTGGTTTAAAATCTGTTTTATCAGAGACTAGGATTGTAACCCACGCTTTTTTTTTTTTTCTCGGTAAATATCCCTCCATCCCTTTATTTTGAGCCTATGTGTGTCTTTGCACATGAGATGGTTCTCCTGAATACAGCACACTGACAGGTCTTGGCTCTTTATTCAATTTGCCAGTCTTTGTCTTTTAATTGGGGCATTTAGCCCATTAACATGTAAGGTTAATATTGTTATGTGTGAATTTTGTCCTGTCATCACAATGCTAGCTGGTTATTTTGCACATTAGTTGATGCAGTTTCTTCATAGTGTCATTGGTCTTTATATTTTGGTGGGTTTTTGCAGTGGTTGATACCAGCTTTTCATTTCCATATTTAGTGCTACCTTCAGGAGCTCTTGTAAGGTAGGCCTGGTAGTGACAAAATCTTTCAGCATTTGCTTGTCTGTAAACGATTTTATTTCTCTTTCGCTTATGAAACTTAGTTTGACTGCATATGAAACTTTGGGTTGAAAATTCCTTTCTTTAGGAGTGTTGAATATTGTCCCCCACTCTTTTCTGGCTTATAGCGTTTCTGCAGAGAGATCTGCTATTAGTCTGATGTGTTTCCCTTTGTAGGTAACCTGACCTTTCTCTCTGGCTGCCTTTAACATTTTTTCCTTTGTTTCAAACTTGGAGGATCTGACAATTATGTGTCTTGGTGTTGCTATTCTCGAGGAGTATCTTAGTGGTGTTTTCTGTTATTTCCTGAATTTGAATGTTGGCCTGTCTTGCTAGGTTTGGGAAGTTCTCCTGGATAATATCCTGAAGTGTGTTTTCTAACATGATTCCATTCTCTCTTCACTTTCAGTTACTCCAGTCAATCGTAGGTTTTGTCTTTTCACATAGTCCCATATTTCTTGGAGGCTTTGTTCATTCCTTTTCATCCGTTTTTTCCTCTAATCTTGTTCACACCTTATTTCATTAAGTTGATCTTCAATCTCTGATATCCTTTCTTCCTCCTGATCAATTCGGCTATGGATACTTATGTATGCTTCATGAAGTTCTAATGCTGTGTTTTTCAGCTACATGAAGTCATTTGTGTTCCTCTCTAAACTGGTTATTCTAGTTAGCAGTTCCTGTAACCTTTTATCAAGATTCTTAGCTTCCTTGCATTGGGTTAGAACATGCTCTTTTAGCTTGGAGGAGTTTGTTATTACCCAACTTCTGAAGCCTACTTCTGGCAATTCATCAGTCTCATTCTCTGTCTAGTTTTGTGCTCCTGCTGGTGAAGATTTGCGATCACTTGGAGGAGAAGAGGCATTCTGGTTTTTGGAGTTTTCAGCGTTTTGGCACTGGTTTTTCTTCATCTTCATGGATTTATCTACCTGTGATCTTTGAGGCTTTCAGATTAGAGAGAAAGATAAAGGAAGTCTTCATGGCTTTTAATCTCTCTCTCTTTTTTTTTTTATCTGAACAAGGTGAACTAATGCCTTTGATTTTTCTCTCTAATCTGAAATTTGCAAGAGGCATTATGTATCAGGTTCCTACTACATCTCTTGTGAAAATGGAGAATTATGAGCTGTACTGAGGAAACAGCAAAACTTTGGTTAAGTGAATTATATAATTAAATTCTGCATTCTGACACTCCATGAACTTATAGGATGTTATGTGTAGTTTACAGAAGAAAGAGCACTGAATTTATTTATGACAGATATGCACTTAAAACAGGAAGATTATATTTACTTCTACATAGCTATTACAATGTAATGAAAACCATAAAACTACATTACCTGAATTTCAAAGCTAGGACATATTTTCTCTTTCCTTGGCCTTACTGACTGCAGTGCTCTCCACTGATCATGCAAGGATCATAGGTGAAGGCTGCAGTTTGGCTACTGTGAGCTTGACATATATTTTAGTAAGGTTTTATTTATTATTTTGTTCTACTTTTCAGTAGATTGATATAGAAAACAATAAAAATTTGTATGTTTGTTGGCAGAAACAAACCTAGGTTATGGCTGATGACAAAGGTCATTTTTGTTTCTGTGGTCTGGGAGTGGTTGGGAAGGATAAAGAGTTGTTTCAAATAGTAGGTGCTCAGAAGAGATCTGATCTTATGTACAGGTATTTAATACATCAACCATTGCTATCATTTTGCAGTGAAGAAGCAGGAATATAAATGACCCCTAATCTTCAGATTGCCTTTGTACATGACTGTATGTGGACCTTTAAAAATGTTGATATGGAGCATCCACAGTTACTTTTACCATGTAACTTTCCCAAGCGAAATAGTTTTAGACTGCTCATCTCCTATAGTAAATCTACCAGAGGGAAAGTTTTGGCAAGAAATGGACTTTCAGAAAACATGAACCATGTCTTTATTCAAGGCATGGGGAAATATGCCAGATGTCAAGTGTCCACTCCAATCAATTCAGCTTATTCCACCCATAATCATTTGCTTTTTATAGGGGATTTCTAACTCCTCCATAATGGCCCACTTGGATCAAGGCAATATTATTCAGGGATTTGACAACATGTGTAAACTCTTTTTGAATTAATTTTCAAAGTCTTTTGTGACTGGTGTCAATTTGGCAACAGCATTCTTTCATATATTTAGGCTCAAGGTCTGGATTTTGAGGGTTGTTAATGTTAAGAATTTCCGCTCCAACAATTTCCTTTCACTTTCCAGAAGACAGAGGTACTGTGAGTATCTAGAATATTAGAGTAAAAATAGGAAGAAACCTAAAAGTTTGGGGTTATGAGGTTAACTTTTCTACTCTGAAAAGAACTTTTAATAGCAATACAATTTGAAAGTAAGACTGAAGCTTAGAATCTGCCTCATTCAAGTCCTCAAAAACCTTACAGCAATAAAATGCTTTTCATATGTAAATGTGCTCTTATTATAGAATGTATCATTTATACTACAAAAAATCATCATATAGCTGCATTATACAAGAAAAATAAATTAGTTAAAATGAAAACAAAATATTGGCTCAGGTTTTAAAATTCCTTCTAAAAATAATTTTTTATAAAAATTGAACTAAAGAAGTCAAGAAACATTTCACAACTTAATTTTACTTAGTGCCACCCTGAAGAACTCATGAAACTCATGAAAGGACATCATCCTCATTTTCACTGCATTGGATTGAGCACGGTATGATAAAAGCTAGGAAAATACAGCCCTTTTCTTATCAAAGCCTTTGGGGTTGTATCTAGGGGCCTTGTGAAGTTCTGTGACCCAATGTCTCAGGGAATCTTTTTTTTACTGGAGCCTGTGAGTGATGTTAGAACTTTGTAGAACAGAGGCAATGGCCAGCAAGATAGTGCTTTAGACAGCATGGTGTCTTCTCTGTATTAGTAGTTCATGTTATAGGTACAGAGATCACTTATTTTTGTGGTAATCTGTAAATGATTCTTTTAAAATTCTCATTTTTTTTTAAAGTTAAGATTAAACATAAAAAGTCATGCATACTTTGTTGTACAATGTATCAAACCCATAACCAGATGCATTTGCAGGAGTCTATGATTGAAGCTTAGTTTTGAAAATTCAACTTCCTTTTTAGATATGCCTTTTATAAACTAATGCATTTAGTACAACATGTAATTTTTTTGTGTTAACAATATTGCCACCAGTTTTACATCTACAGGAAATCATTTCTTAGGGCCCTATTATTAAAGTCAAAAGTAACAAGTGTTAATGATAGTTAATTTTATTTGTAGTACTATTATAAATTTTCTTAAGTTCATTCTCTTAAGTTTTGTAGCACATTCTGGCTAACTACTTTGACTGTATATACAAAGGAAAATGAGGATTTGGTCAAGGGATCTTCCATTAACATAAAATAATTCTTTTTTTTTTTTTTTTTTTTTTTAGATGGAGTCTTGCCCTGTTGCCCAGGCTGGAGTGCAATGGCCCGATCTGGGCTCACTGGAAGCTCCACCTCCCAGGTTCATGCCATTCTCCTGACTCAGCCTCCCGAGTTCCTGGGACTACAGGCACCTGCTACCCTGCCCGGCTAAATTTTTGTATTTTTAGTAGAGACAGGGTTTCACCGTGTTAACCAGGATGTTCTCCATCTCCTGACTTCATGATCCGCCAGCCATGGCCTCCCAAAGTGCTGGGATTACAGGCGTGAGCCACTGCACCCAGCCAAGAATTCTTTTATTCAAAAGACAGATTTTAACAAAAATTTAATTGGTGGTGGTGGCCACAGTGATACCATTTTGCTATGATGTTAGTGTTACCTAAGCAAACATACACAACTGATTTTTGCCAAAATGTTTCTCTACAATCATGCAGATTTTATTACAATGTCTATTTAGTTTTTTATTTTATTTGACATAATAAGACTGAAGGTCAAACATAGCTCTATAAAATTAGGTGTTATTATCTTCGTGTTTGTTAAGTCAATTTTTTCCCTTAATATTACATAAAAACAATTAGGTTTTGAGGTTTAAATTTCTTTCTTTAATGGAAATGTTTATGGGGTTTATATATTTCCAAATAAAATATATAGTAATGGTGATGGTCCACATTTAAAAACATCCAAATTAACTATAGATATTGCTAGTTACCCCTAATATGTTTAATGGTAAACCTATATTTTAGTTATAAATATTAAGTTTTTAGATAAGAATATTTGTTACATGAAATGCAAGAGGACAACCCTAGTTTTAGATATGTTGATAGTATAAACTAATTAGAGACAAAATGCCTGGTTTTTACTACTGATATTCTGACTAGTTAGATTTCATGATTTCTCACCATCATCTGATTTCAATTACATATTTCAACTATATAAAAGATACTCAAAACAGATTTTAGTTAAGGTCAATCTTGATGTCTTAAAGGTGATTGCATGTATTAAAAGATGGTGCACTCACATTCCAAGACCATCAATTTTTTTAGAATTATTATCCTATTTTATTATTTTTTCTATTTAACTTTTATTTAAGGTTCAGGGGTACATGTGCAGGTTTGTTATATAGGTAAACTCATGTTACAGGAATTTGGGGTACAGTTTATTTCATCACAGTGCTTGATAGGTACTTTTTCTGATCCTTTCCTTCCTTTCACCCTCCACCCTCAAGTGGACACCAGTGTCTCTTGTTCCCCTCTTTGTGTTCAAGTGTTCTTATTGTTTAGCTCCAACTTATAAGTGAGAACATGTAGTATTTTGTTTTCTGTTCCTGCATTAGTTCACTTAGGAAAATGGCCTCCAGGTTCATCCATGTTCCTAAAAAGGACATGATCTTGTTTTGTTTGTTTGTTTTGGTCTGCATTGTATTTCATGGTGTATATATGCCACATTTTCTTGATCCAATCTATTATTGATGGGCATTTAGGTTGATTACATGTCTTTGCTCTTTTGAATAGTGCTGCAGTGAGCATGTGTGCATGTGTCTTTATGGTAGAATGATTTATATTCCTTTGGGTATGTACCCAATAATGGGGTTGCTGGGTTTTATGGAAATTCTGTTTGTAGTTCTTTCAGGAATTGCCACACTGCTTTCCACAATTGTTGAACTAATTTGCACCCCCACCAGCAGTGTATAAGCATTCTCTTTTCCCCACAACCTTACCAGCATCTATTATTTCTTGACTTTTTATTAATAACCATTTTGACTGGTGTGAGATGGTATCTCATTGTGGTTTTGATTTGCATTTCTGTAATGATTAGTGACATTGAGTATTTTTTAATATGCTTGTTGACTGCATGTATGGCTTCTTTCGAGAAGTGTCTCTTCATGTTCTTTGCCCACTTTTTAATGGGTTTTTTTTTTTTTTTTTTTTTGCTTGTTGATTTGTTTAAGTTCCTTACAAATTCTGGATATTAGCCCTTGTCAGATGCATAGTTTGCAAAAATTTTCTCCCATTCTGTAGGTTGTCTATTCACTCTGTTGATAGTTTCCTTTTCTTTGCAGAAGCTCTTTAGTTTAATTAGATTGCATTTGTCAATTTTTGCTTTGGTTTCAATCTTGTGGTAGTGAGTTCTCACAAGATCTGATGGTTTTCTGTGTTTGGCAGTTCCCCCTATATTCATTCTTCTTCCTGCCACCTTGTGAAAAAGGTACCTTGCTTCCCCTTCACCTTCTGCCATGATAGTAAGTTTCCTGAGGCCTCCAAAGCCATGCTAAACTTTGAGTCAATTAAACGTCTTTTCATTATAAATTACCCAGTGTCACGCAGTTCTTTATAGCAGTGTGAAAACAGACAACTACAGTAAATTGGTACCGAGGTAGTGGGGTGCTGGTATTTAGTTACCTGAAAATATGGTAGTGACTTTGGAAGTGGGTAACAGGCAGAAGTTGGAACAGTTTGGAGGGCTCAGAAGAAGGCAGGGAGATATGGACATGTTTGGAAATTCCTAGAGATTTTATGAATGGCTTTGACCAAAATGCTGATAGTAATGTGGACAATGAAGTCCAGGCTGAGGTGGTCTCAGATGGAGATAAGAAACTTGTTGGGAACTAGAATGAAGATGACCCTTGCTATGCCTTAGCAAAGAGACTGGGAGCATTTTGCCTATGCCCTAGAGATCTTTGGAATTTAGAACTTGAGAGAGATAATTTAGGGTATCTGGTGGAAGAAATTTCTAAGTGGCAAAACATCCAAGAGTTGACCTGGGTGATCTTAAAAACACTTAGTTTTATGCATTCTCGAATAGATGGTTTGGAATTGGAAGTTTTATTTAAAAGGGAAGCACAGCATGAAAGTTTGGAAATTTTGCAACCTGACAATGTGATAGAAAAGAAAAATCCATTTTTCTGAGGAGAAATTCAAGCCAGCAGCAGAAATTTGCATAAGTAACCAGGAGCCAATGTTAATCACTAAGACAATGGGAAAAATGTCTCTAGTACATGACAGAGGTCTTCACAACAGCCTCTCCCATCACAAGCCCAGAGGCATAGGAGGGAAAAATGGTTTCATAGGTGAGGGCCAGGCCCTTGCTGCTCTGTGCAGCTTCAAGACATGGTGCCCTGCACCCCAGTCATGGCTAAAAGGGGCCAACATACAGCTCAGTCCATTGCTTCAGAAGGTGACAGTCCCAAGCTTTGGTGGCTTACACATGGTGTTGGGCCTGCAGGTGCACAGAAGTCAAGAATTGATGTTTGGGAACCTCCATCTAGATTTCAGAGGATTCATGGAAATGCCTGGATGGCCAGGCAGAAGTTTGCTGCAAGGGTGGAGCCCTCACAAAGAATGCCTGCTAGGGCACTGCAGAAGAGAAATGTGGAACTGAAGTCCCCACACAGAGTTCCCAATGTGGCAATGCCTAGCAGAGCTGTGAGGAGAGGGCTATTGTCCTCCAGACCCTGGGGTAGTAGATCTACTAACATCTTGCCCCATGCACCTGAAAAAGTAACAAGACACTCAACTCCAGCTCATAAAACCAGTCAGAAGGGGGGCTGTACTCTCTAAAACCACAGACGTGGAGCTGCTCAAGTCTGTGGGAGCCCACCTTTCACATCAGTCTGACCTGGATTTGAGATTTGGAATCAAAAAGATCATTTTGGAAATTTAAAGTTTAATGACTGCCCAGCTGGATTTTGGACTTGCATGGGACCTGCAGCCCCTTTGTTTTGGTTAATTTCTCTCATTTGGAATGGAAACATTTACCCAATGCCTGTACTCACATTGTATCTTGGAAGTAACTAACTTTTTTCTTCCTTTTTTTTTTTTTTTTTCAGCCTGCTAAGCAGAAGGGACTTGCCTTGTCTCAGATGAGACTTTGGACTTTGACTTTGGGTTAATGCTGGAATGAATTAAGATTTTGGGAGACTGCTGAAGAGGCATGATTAGTTTTGAAATGTGAAACAGGCATGAGACTTGGAAGGGGCCAGTGGCAGAATAATATGGATAGGCTTTCTGTCCCCCCCCACCAATCTCATGTTGAATTATAATCCCCATAATCCTCATAAAAATCCTCATAGAAAGACCAGGTGGAGGTAATTGGATCATGGGGGTGGTTCCCCCATGCTGTTCTTGTGATAGTGAGGTCTCATGAGATATGATGGTTTTATAAGTGTTTGGTAGTTCCTCCTGCATTCACTCTTCTTCCTGACACCTTGTGAAGAAAGTGCCTTGCTTCCCCTTCACTTTCTGCCAAGATTTCTGCCAAGTTTCCTGAGGCCTGCCCAGCCATGCTGAACTGTGAGTCAATTAAACCTCTTTTCTTTATAAATCACCCAGTCTCAGGCAGTCCTTTATAGCAGTGTGTAAACAGACTAATACATTCATCTTGAGTTAATGTTTGTATGTGGTGTAAGGAAGTGGTCCAGTTTCAATAATCTGCACATGGCTAGTCAGTTATCTCAGCACCTTTTATTGAATAGGGAGTCCTTCCCTCAGTGCTTGTTTTTTGTCACCTTTGCCAAAGATCATATGGTTGCAGGTGTGCAGCGTTATTTCTAGGCTTTCTATTTGGTTCCACTGGTCTATGTGTCTGTTTTTGTACCAATATCATACTTTTTTGGTTACTGTAGTCCTGTATTTGAAGTTGGGTGAAGTAATGCCTCTAGGTTTGTTCTTTTTGCTTAGGCTTGCCTCAGCTATTTAGGCTCTTTTCCGGTTCCTTGGGAATTTTAAAATAGTTTTTCTAGTTCTGTGAATAATGTCATTGGTAGTTTGATAGGAATGGCATTGAATATATAAATTGCTTTGGGCAGTATGGCATTTTCATAACATTGATTCTTCCTATGCATGAGCATGGAATGTTTTTCCATTTGTTTGTGTCATCTCTGATTTACTTGAGCAGTGTTTTGTAGTTCTCCTTATAGAGATCTTTCAGCTCTCTAGTTAGCTGTATTCTTAGGCATTTTATTCTTTTTGTGGCAATTGTGAACAAGGTTGCATTCCTGATTTGGCTCTTGGCTGGGATGTTTTTGGTGTATAAGAATGCTACTGATTCTGTATCCTGAAACTGCTGAAGTTGTTAATCAGCTTAAGGAGCTTTTGGGCAGAGACAATATGATTTTCTAGATATGGAATGATGTCATCTGCAGAAGGTAATAGTTTGATTTCCTGTCTTCCTATTTGGATGTCTTTACTTCGTTCTCTTGCCTCATTGCTCTGGCCAGGATTTCCAATACTATGTTGAATAGGAGTGGTGAGACTTTCAAAAGCTTTCAACTTTTGTCTATTAGTATGAAATTGCCTGTGAATTGGTCATAGATGGCTCTTGTTATTTTGAAGTATGTTCTTTCAATGTCTAGTTTATTGAGAGTTTTTAATATGAAGTGATGTTGAATTTTATTAAAAGCCTTTTCTGCATCTTTTGAGATAATCACGTGTTTTTGTCTTTACTTCTGTTCATGTGATGAATCACATTTATTGATTGGCATATGTTGAACAAACCTTGCATCCCAGGGGTTAAAGCCAACTTGATCATGGTGGATCAGCTTTTTGATGTGCCACTAGATTCAGTTTGTTAGTATTTTGTTGAGGATTTTTACATAGATGTTCATCAAGGATATTGGCCAGAAGTTTTCATTTTTTGCTGTCTGTCAGGTTTTGATATCAGGATAAAGCTGGCCACATAGAATGAGTTGGGGAGGATTCCCTCCTTTTCAATTTTTTGGAATAGTTTCACTAGGAATGGTAGCAGCTTTTCTTTGTATATCTGGTAGAATTCAACTGTGAACCTATCTGGTCCTGGACTTGTTTTTTTCCCTTTTTTTGTCAGTAGGCTATTTATTACTGCCTCAATTTCACAGCTCATTATTGGTCTATTCATAGATTCAGTTCCTTTTGGCTCAGTCTTGGGAGGGTGTATGTGTCCATGAGATTATCCATTTCTTCTAGACTTTCTAGTTTGTGTGGATAAAGGTGTTCATAGTAGGCTCTGATGATTATTTGTATTCCTGTGGAGTCAATGGTCACATCTCCATTGTCACTGCTGTGTGCTTATTTGGATCTCTTCTCTTTTCTTCTTTATTAGTTTAGTTAACAGTTTAACTTATTATTTCTTTCCAAATAACCAACTCCTGGATTCGTTGATCTTTTGTGTAGATTTTTTGTGTGTCTGAATCTTCTTCAGTTCAGCTTTGATTTTGGTTATTTCTTGTCTTCTGCTATCATTAGAAGTGATTTTCTCTTGCTTCTTCAATTCTTCTAGGTGTGATGTTAGGTTGTTAATTTGAGATCTAACTTTTTGATTTGGATGTTTAGTACTATAAATTTCCCTCTTAACATTGTCTTAACTGTGTCCCAGAGATTCTGATATGTTATATCCTTGTTCTCATTAACTTCAAATAACTCCTTGATTTCTGCCTTATTTTACTATTTATCCAAAAGTCATTTAGGAGCAGGTCATTTTATTTCCATGTTATTGTATGGTTTTGAGTGTTTTGTGTGTGTGTGTGTGTGTGTGTGTGTGTGTGTGTTGATTTCTATTTTTATTGTTCTGTGGTTCAAGAATGTGGTTGGTAGGATTTCCTATCTTATTGAATTTGCTGAGGATTGTTTTATGTACAATTATATAACCAAATAATTTTTTTATACTTTTATTATGGGCTAGGCACTGGCTAGGTGCTAAAGGTTTATGAATAAATAAAATAAATTTTCTGATTTTGAAGAACTCACAGCCTAAGATGGACATGTAAAATACTAATTGTAATATCCAGCATAAGAGCTGTAATGGAGAAATAAAATTATCTTTTTTATTGTCAAATGATAATTGATATTGAGTATTGATAATTTCATATGAGCCATCCAAATAAAAAATGATAGAATATCAAAGAGGGTGATAAAAATTTGCTTATGTACAGTGACAAAGTTTAACAGAGAAGATATTGTTTAAGCAATTATCTGTGTGACATTTTCTCCACTGTTTTCTTTTTTTTTTTTTTTTTTTTTTTTTGAGACGGAATCTCACTCTGTCGCCCAGGCTGGAGTGCAGTGGCGTGATCTCGGCTCACTGCAAGCTCCGCCTCCCGGGTTCACGCCATTCTCCTGCCTCAGCCTCCCGAGTAGCTGGGACTACAGGTGCCTGCTACCACGCCCGGCTAATTTTTTGTATTTTTAGTAGAGACGGGGTTTCACCGTGTTAGCCAGGATGGTCTCGATCTCCTGACCTCGTGATCCGCCCACCTCGGCCTCCCAAAGTGCTGGGATTACAGGCGTGAGCCACCGCGCCCGGCCTTCTCCACTGTTTTCAACTAAGATCTGTCTATTCTTATAGAAGTACCACTCTACTTTATTACATGCAGCTCTATAATATGTTTTAAATCCTGGGAAGGCAAGTTTCTTTTATATTGTCATATTTTGCTTCTCTTTTACCCATCAAAAAAATCCCATTGAGATTTTAGTTGGAATATATTTTTGTAATTCAGTTTATTTATAAAAATGGCACCTCTTTTTTCAGTGCTCCACCTAGGAACATTGCATATTTCTCTACTTGCAAGTTTTATAGGCTTATTAACATTTTTCTAACTTATGTCTTATTAGGCATATGTCTAAGTATTTTATACCTTTGGTTTAAAGTATAAAATGACTCATTTCCCATATATTATCTATTGTCACTGTTGATAAATAAACTTGCATTATTTTCTAAGTATTTATCTTATATCCAGCTACTTTGTTAAATTTTCTTATGAATTGTAATAAATTTTGATCTGATATTCTTGGTCTTCCTAGGCATAGAAACATCCATTTCAGATAATTAAAAAATATATTTTTTGATTTTATTATTTATACTCTCTTTGTGTCTAGTGGTTTATTATATTGATTATATATCCCAAGATAATATTTAAAATTTATTTTGTTTATATTCTTAGGTTTAGAATCAGGAAGCTATAGTCTCTGGAAAGGTATACAATGCAGATACTCTGTATTTCCATTAAATGCTTGATTAAACTGAAACTAAGGATGTGTATTTTGAAAATATTATGTGAATATCTGATTATGTCTTACTTATTAGGCCGTGAGCTGAGGGATTACCAACAGGTAAGGGCCAATAACTCTTTATAGAAAAGCCCTGATTTAAAGATTTTCCTAAACACACAAGATTGACTTACAGCATTAAATATGAAGTAATAAACTCCTTTCACATCTCTCCAGCTTTTCCAAATTTAAAAGAGCTTTCCTACACACAGCTCATTTTATTGTCACAATAATTCTGACATATAAAAATGTTATTATATCTGCTATTATTGATAAAAGGTCTAAGATTCAGGGAGGTTAGGAATAGAACAGACTATATAATTCATCAGGGCCTTTCATTTTCAATTAAATCATTTCATAAATTGGCAAATGTCATGTGGCCAGAGGTGGTAGCCTTGGTCTAAAAATCGTGATTATTTTAAATCTTTCATCAATTTTTCTTTCATTCATTTTATTGACTAAATCTAATGTTTGCAATATATTGCAGATCTTTGAGACATATATGCATTCAGCCATTTAATGTTCATTGAGGACTTAATCATTGCTATGTCCCAGAGACACACAGAAGCATCAGACATGACCTCAGCCTCAAGGAACTCAAATCTAACGGAAAAATATTATGTAAACAAATGATTACAGTTTAGTCAGGTAAATGGAAAGTGAATTTGGGTAAGACTACACCTGGAGACTCAGAAAGACTTTAGAGAGGAGTTGATTTTTGAAAAGTCTTGAATGAGCAACAGGAGGTTTCTATATAGGCAAAAATGGAGGACGCATTATTGAAATGTGAATAGAATATGAGAAAGTGTAAAGTAGTGACTCTAGAACATAACCAGGGACAGCGACTACCAATGAAGAAAAAAGTGTAAAAAGTTCAGGGCCTTTTGTATGTACCCAATGCATTCTAATGTTGTCCAGTTATTAAGAGCAAGCCAACAAAGTTTTTTTTAGTTTTTAATTTTGATGGGTACATTGTAGCTGCATATATTCATCTAACATATGAGATATTTTGATATAGGCATACAATACATATTAATCACATCAGGGTAAATGGGGCATCCATCACCTTAAACATTTTTAATTTCTTTATGTTACAAATATTCCAATTATACTCTTAGTTATTTAAAAATGTACAATAAATTGTTGACTGTAGTCACCTAGCTGTGCTATTAAATATTAGGGCTTATTCTATCTAACTTTATTTGTGTACTGATCAACATTTTTTGAATAAGGAGAAGACAGTATCCATTTCATATGTATGAAAGATAATTCTGGTATGAGGCAAATGTTGGGAGAAGAGTTTGATGTGCAGAGAAGATATGGAGACAGATCTTTTAGAAGATTGCTGCACTACCACCTTAGGTAGAGATGATAAGATTTTGAACATAAACACACTAGGGAAGGCATATTCAGACTATATTTCTAAAGCAAAATTATGATTCACTGGATAAGAGAAGGTTGAAGATTAGGCTGATGTTTCCAGCCATTGAGTAGGGGATTTTGCCCTTATTCAACTACAAAAAAGGGATGAATTGGTGTTAGCAGAGTAATTGGTTTGTAGGGAAAAACAAAGCCTTCATTTTATGACAGAGTTTGACTTACCCATGTTCAGTCATATACAGAAATTCAATAAACAGTTGGAAATATATGCTTAGAGTTCAGTAAATCTGAGTTGGAGATAAAACTATAACAATAGTGAGTAAATAAAGTAAAAAACAAACCAAGGATGGACTCCTTGGTAATACCAGTATTGAAAAGGAAAATGCAGAATAAAAAGTAAGCAAAAGGTAGTAAGAATGAATGGATTAAAAAGTAAGAAGGAAATAGGAGAGAATGAGGTCATAGTAATCAAAGAAGGAGAGTTTAGAAAAGGGAGACATTCGGTGTAATTCAACATTTATTCCTGATAAAAACTTTTTAGTAAATTTGGAAGACTAGAATGAGGCTTCTTTAATGTGATAAAGATTTTTATATCAAACCAACAGTGAACAACGTTCACATTCCAGGAAATATTGAGTTACTCTCCCAACCTGAGAACCACAGAAGGATGCCTCATGTGCTGAATTATCTCATAACAACTTGACAGCTATCTCCACTAGGTACTGAGGTCTACTTTGCGTACTGCCTAGGAGAAGTCAGGAACTACAAATCCCAGAATCCCCTTCTTTATATGGGTCTGGGTTAGAGATTATAAATGAGAAGCATTCAAGTGAGATTTGCAGGGTGGAAAGGAATGAGAGACTCTTTGTCCCAGAAGAAATTGTGGTCGTAGGCATAGAAAAAGAGAAAATTTCAACAAAAATCTGTTTTTAGATGAAAAGGCAATAATAAAGACATAAAATCTTCAGAACAGAATTTCTGCAACAAAATATCTTAGGCATATGTAGGGGTAGGAGAAAAATAATTTCATAAAGTAACACTCACGTGGAAAAGTAAATTGGTAAATGTAGTCAATAAAGAATTCAAAGAAAAATGAGACAAACTTTTGTGAGATAACAAAGAATACTTAGGGAAATACTTCTATATACTGTTTTAAAACAGTAATACTTGCCAAAAAATAGAATATAATAAAATGCTCCCCAAGACAGACTCAGATACTTAATAAATTATAATGTTAAAGTGGTGGTATTTCAAACTAGTGGAACAAGAATAATTAATCTATAAATAATGTTGGGCATTTAGACAAATCTATAAAATGAGGTGAAATCTCTCTCTCATATCATACACTAAAATAATTGGACATAAATTTAACAGTTGAATATAAAATATAAAGCAATGCAATGATAAAAAGTCAATTAAAATAAGGTTTTCTTAAAGAAAATTGAGGTTAGATGGCCCTTTTAAGCAAAAGAACAAAAAAAAAAAATGACAGCTGTTCGCTCAGCAGTTTTTTTTTATTTCAAGCATTGTGTCAAGTATTTTATATGTAAAAACTTATTTAATCCTTACAATAAACCTGTAGAGTAGTAGGGGATTAGATTCATTTTCCAAAAGGTAGAAACCAAAGTGTTGAGAAATTAAACTTGTCCATGAACTCTCAGCAAGTAGTTATAGAACCTGAGGAGAACTAATGGAATCTTTCTTCAGAGTTGATACGTTTACATGACTTTGAAACCTTGGGGCTGAAAAGGGACTATAAACAAAATAAAAAACTACATGACAACCAGTAGGTAAATTGAAATATAGGTGGAAAGGGGATAATAACTATAATAAATAAATAGCACTTTCAAATTAGTGTGAAATTGATGAACACACCATTAGTAAAATGGGCAAAGAATATACATTGGTAATTCTAATATGTAGACATTCAAATGACCAATGAGCACATAGAAACATATTCAGTCTCCTATGGTGATAACTATTTTGGTTGTCTTCATACCTTTCATCGAACTCCCCTAAAAGTTCCCTCTATTATGCCCTTGTGGCATGTTTAAACAATATAGAGTCAAGTGGCCAGTGATGAACGGGCATCTGTCTTAAGTCAAACCAACCAAAGTCCTCCATCTACAAATTAAGATTTACTCTCACTACATGTATGGTCCCATAATCAAAACTCAGGAAATTTAAAAGACCATCTACCACCATGCAGATTGGACAGTGAGGAATCTACTTAGCAGAGGGAGAGGGACAGAGAGAGACAGAATAAGCGGATTCACACAAACATTGAGAATTGATAGGCTGTGAAGAACACTTTCAGAGTTACCGTGGACTTTCCAGGCCCTGGTTTGGCTCCAGTCTTTCCTGAGGCTCTGCTGTGCTTATGCCCTTGGTTCTGGGAGACACATCTGTCTCTTTTTTGGCTTCAGCAATCTACAGTGGTTCTCTGATACCTGCAACAAAAAGGTACTTTTTTGTAGTAAAGTGATGCACTTTACTAGTGATAAATATAACAAAAGAAATTACTAAAATAAATTGATAGAAAAATGCAAAACTATTTTTGACAAATTTTTAAAAATAATAATACCTAACTTTTGGAAGCTGATAGAATACAGGCTCTACTAGTGCCAATGTAAAACCAACAACATCTCTAGAGGCTATCCAGCAATGCTTACTTACAGCCTTCAAAATAGGCATACCAATAATTCTACAACTAAGATTTTTCTGCTAAGTGAATAATCAGTTATTCATAAGAATATGTTTAAAATTGAAAGACTGGAAAATAACCTCAATATTCAAAAATAGGTAATTGGTTAACAAAATTACTATCCATTTACATAACAGAATTCCATGGACATGAGGCACAGTGGCATGCTACTGTAGTCCTGGCTACTCAGGATGCTGACACAGAATGTTGGCTTGAACCCAGGAGTTGGAAGCTGTGATGTGTTATTATGGGGCCTGTGAAATAATTTTATGGAGTTTTAAAAATTAATATTTTGGATTAAGTACCAAAAATCCAATGCCTGTATGAATCAGGCAGGAAATGTATGTGAGTGGAATAATTTTAGTTCAAGCACATATGCATACAATATGTGAATTGTGGGGACTATGGTTGACTAGAATGCCCATATCCTATCTAAACAGGCAAAGAGATATTCATTCCCAGCAAGTTTTGTCCCCAATGAATGCAGACCTAACAATGCCTGATCATTTTTTATCAAAAGATAGAAATTTAATTTGATTTTAAATGTGAAAACTCCTAAATCCTAATTATTAGCTCAATTAAAAGTTGCAGGAAGCAAGTCCAAATAGTATGCTACATTGATTGGAGAGACCAATAGTTTTCAGTTTGTGTTTGAGAAAAATATTCAATTCAGTAGTTGTATATTCAGTATATTTAGTAGCAGTTCTTTTGAAATAGCTGGTTAAAAATAGCAGACATCAAGAATGATTTTTTTATAGTGTTAGGAGTAAGCCAACCATGTCTGTTTACTCCACTGTTACTCTGGAGATTTAGTCAAAACAACATCCAAGAAACAAAGCAATACATGAATAAAAATCTAGGCAATACCATTCAGGACATAGGCATGGGCACAGACTTCAAGACTAAAACACCAAAAGCAATTGCAACAAAAGCCAAAATAGACAAATGCAGTCTAATTAAACTAAAGAGCTTCTGTACAGCAAAAGAAGCTATCATCAGAGTTAAGAGGCCACCAACAGAATGGTAGAAAATTTTTGCAATCTACCCATCTGACAAAGGTCTAATATCCAGAATCTACAGGGAACTTAAACAAATTTACAAGAAAAAAAAAACAACCCCATCAAAAAGTGGATGAAGGATATGAACAGACACTTCTCAAAAGAAGACATTTATGCGACCAACAAACATGAAAAAAAAAAAAGCTCATCTCACTGGTCATTAGAGAAATGCAAATCAAAACCACAACGAGATACCATCTCATGCCAGTCAGAATGGCAATTATTAAAGTCAGTAAACAATAGATGCTGGTGAGGCTGTGGAGAAATAGGAACAACACTTTTACACTGTTGGTGGAAGTGTAAATTATTTCAACCATTGTGGAAGACAGTGTGGTGATTCCTCAAGGATATAGAACCAGAACTATTTGACCCAGCAATCCCATTACTGGGTATATACCCAAAAGATTATAAATCATTATGCTATAAAGACATAGGCATACATAATGTTTATTGCAACACTATTTACAATAGCAAAGACTTGGAACCAATCCCAATGCCCATCAATGATAAACTGGATAAAGAAAATGTGGCACATATACACCATGGAATACTATGCAGTCATAAAAAAAGAATGACTTCATGTCCTTTGCAGCAGCATGGATGAAGCCGGAAACCATCATTCTCAGCAACTGACACAGGAATAGAAAACCAAACACCACATGTTCTCACTCATAAGTGGGAGTTGAATAATGAGAACACATGGACACAGGGAGGGGAACAACACATACCAGGGACTGTCGGGGGTGGGGGGCAAGGGGACGGAGAACATTAGGATAAATATCTAATGCATGCAGGGCTTAAAACCTAGATGATGGATTGATAGGTGCAGCAAACCACCATGGCACACATATGCCTATATAACAAACCTGTACATTGTGCACATGTATCCTAGAACTTGAAGTAAAATAAGAAGAGAAAGAAAGAAAGAAAGAAAGAAAGAAAGAAAAAAGAAAGAAGAAAGAAAAAGAAAGAAAGAAGAAAGAAAAGAAAAGAAAGAAAGAAAGAGAAAAAGAAAGAAAGAAAGAGATAAAGAAAGAAAGAAATGAGGGGAGGGAGGGAGGGAGGAGGGAAGGAAGGAAGGAAAGAGTTTTTACAGATGTTAAAACCCAGCAATTCTACTTCTAAGGGTTATTCTTTAATATATAATGGGCTAATTGCATAAAAATATATCTTCAAGGAGGTTAATCAAGATGTATTAAACTAGAAAAATGGAAACAATCTAAATGCATGATAATGATGCATGGGTAAAACAAATTTGGTGCATTCCAACAATGAGATATTCTATAGTTATTTTAATATGATGTAGATGTGTGTGCATAAAATTTAATAAGAATAAATATAACATATTTTAAAGTAAAAAATTAGTGTAAAAATATTGTAGTGGAATCCTTTCTATTTAAAAATTTTGTTTGTATGTATGCAAAATACACATCCAGTTTTTGAACTGCCTATCTCGAGTGGTGGGATTTGAATTCTCTTCTTTATTTTTCTGATTTTTTTTTTTACAACAAGCATGAATCCCTATATAGTCAACCAATAACACTTTACATATTATTTTTAAATTGCAAGTTTTATTACTTCAATCATAAGAAATATATTAACAACATACATTTAATTTTACTGAAGAACCAGTCTCCCACCTATTTGTTAACCCATAATAAATTAAATCTCTATTAATTTTTTGAAGAAGGAGGTGCTCAGGAGTGTCAAATAACCCAGAGAAGTCAAGAAAGATAAGTACTGAGGAGTGTTTGTGGGATTTGGTAATTGGTAGGTCATTCATTGTGACCCTACAACTTCACATTAAAAAGGGAGAAAGTGTATTTTGTTCCTAAAATCAAAGAGAGGTCATTTTCCCTTGTCGAAAGCAATTTGTTCAGTTTTAATGCTGCTTAATAATGTGAAGAAAGGCTGGTGGGAATGGTTTTTGTTCCTCCACCTGCATTAAATACAATAAGTATCTAATCAAACTTTGAAAAACTTATTTTTACCAAGTTGTGTTATGGGAGATGTTGATTATTGTCCATAAATGAGTAATACGTGACAACGAAAATGCATGTTAAGATTAAATATCTTAAAATGTTCATTAATTTATTCTTTAATTCATTTATTTATTCAATGAATATTAAGTGCCTACTATGTGCCCGACATCATTCTAAGTGTTCTGGGATTACATTTGAGAGCAAAATAGACAGCATATACCTGGGGGCTTATATTCTAGTTGGGAAAAACAGAAAACAAAAAAATAAAACCAGTTGGGCTGATGTTGATAAGTGCTATCAAAAAAAATGAAACAAGAATTGGTATTCTGGGGTGGGATAGGATTAAAATATGAAATAGGGCAGTCATGGTGTCTCATACTGAAAAGGGACATTTGAGTAAAGACCTGCTAGAGGCAAGGAAATGAGTTATTCTGAATCTGCAGGAAGAATGCTCCCAGAGAACAGCACGGGCAAGCAGTGAGTCTGGAATGCTTGAGGAATAGAAGGTGACTGGTGGTGGTAGAGGGAAGGTGGTCGAAGGGGAGAAGTTAGAGAAGAAGGTGGAGTGCATGCCATGCAGGGCCTTGTAGATCTTTGTGAAGATTCTAGTCTTCCTCTTGATTAGGTGGGAAGCCACTGGAGGTCTTGAGTAGAAGAGAACTTGACACCTCTGACCTAGGTTTAACAAGACTCACTGTCACGGCTGTGTTGAGAATAAACTATGGGAGCCTGCAGGCCAGTCTTCAGTTGCCCCTCCAAATCCATTTTCTGCCCTTTTCTGCTCTGATGCCTGCCATGGCATCCTTGGGGCTGCCTTGACTTCCACTTCCAAATGGATGTGCGCAATGGGAGATAGTTGGAGGAGATCCAAGGGAGAGGAGAAAGAGATTTGAGAGTTCATCTCCTCTGCAGCCCCTCTTCCAACTCATGATTCTGCTAGTGTCTCTACTGTTAGCGGAACATCATGTCATTTAAAATCTTAAGCAACTAATACAGGTTTCTAAAGACAATAATGTTTAATATTTACATACATCTAGTTTTTCTTAGTACAATTTAATCAGATGTTTAAATGCACTTTTAAAAAGCTGTCCCTCATCTATGTTTTCTTTCTCAGAGCTGCATGGCAACGGCCATGTGACAGGTCCTCTTCTTGCTGGACTTTCTTTGGAAAAATATTCTTGTGTTGACCACATCCCTGATGGTGACAGGAAAGCCAGTGCTCTGCCCTTGTCATTTTGGGAGGTCTGCCCAGCAGTGCGCCATGGCATCTCACCCACGTTTTTACCCATAAGAAAAATACACACAAATAATAAGAACCAGCTGCTTATTTTCTACACTGCCCTAGTGCAGTATTTAGCCTGTAACTCTGGCTCATGGACCTTATGTTCCATAATAAAAATTGGGAAACGTCTTGGCTGGTGGATCCAATTGAGTATGTTCATTTGTCTTTTTACTATTTGGGGTGAAACATAGTATTTTCCCTATTTGGGCAAGTTTCTCTGTGGCTTAAATTTATTGGTGGCCTTTAAATAAGACTAGTTCCACAGTTAACCTTTCTTTTCCCCATCTGGGCTCAGTTATCATTCAGGTTCATTTTTTTTTTTTTTTTTCAAATTCATTTTCTCATTCTTGGTCTGTGGCTGACTTCCCTCTGGGAGGCTGGCGATACCGCCCAGTAACTGGAATGAGTGCCTGATTAAAGATTGCATCTAATGACATTTGGGATGGACACAATGTTGTTATGCTTTCATGTCTCTCTTTATTTCTTCTAATAGTTTCTTATTAGTTAAGACCTTAAGTAATGCATGTGAGTTTCTTGGAAACATTAAAACATTTCTTTTTATCTGCTATAATTTAATGCCAGATTGTTTGTAGGCTAGTGACCCAGAAAAGCCATTTACTGATATATGGTGTGTAATTTAGCCAAACAGGTTTGATTATATTACTGGGTATGATTTAGGCCCATGGACGAGTCAACTGGCAATTTGATTGAAGCCATACTCTGCCTTGTCATTCAAAGACCAGAACAGAAGCCTTAATTAGCCTGGTTGATGAAGCAAAAATCCAATTTTAGTCAGTTACCTGGAGAACTATATCACAGGAGTCAACATAAACTTGAACATCATTTTTTTAAAAAAGAGAATAACAATCACAGAAGTACCTACGTTGTTTTTCCTATGTTTTCAATTGGGTTTGTAATGTCACGGCATCCGTTTTTGATCAAATGATGGCAACTGCAACTGAATGATTTTAAAGATCAGAATGAATCTGATTTCATTTTACTTATGTTCTATTCACTTCTAGCTGGAAGGCACACACTTTGGAAAATGAATTCTATTTTTTATGCTTGGTGTTTGGGACATTGAGCAAATTTTGAAAGGCAGCTTTCAGAGATAAGAAAAGAAGGCTAGAATCAACTAGAATTCATTTTAGTGATATCTTTGGGAGAATAATCTTTCTGTTGATATTTATTTGACAAAGAGTTTAGATGATGATCTAGATTATGAAAATTTCTCATTGAAATAAAATAATTTGAAAAATTATATTCATTTTATAATTGGAAGATATGAAATAGAAACTTTTTATAGCAATTACTCTCTTGTATATTATTTCCTTTTTCTACTCTTAACTGGTTTGCCTTTTATCTCTATGGGCTATTTAGGAATAACTCCTGCCAGCTGGATACTGACAATTATGTTTGGATTTACCTATTCAGGTCTTTATTAGAGATATTGCTGAAGAGTGATCTTTTGTCAACCACTTATTTAAGAAAATAACCAGATTATTTTGTGTGTAATGTGAAATGGGAGAAATTAGATCAACTGTCACCTTTCAGTAGGTGCTTTACTCTGTAGTTTTACCTCAGTAGGTGCTTTACTCTGTAGTTTTACCTCTAAAATCTTTATTTTTGCTAAAAGAAAGATCTTTTCTACTTACAGGGACTTTTTGAGCTATGTTACTTGGGCTTTTTTGTTTGGTTTGGTTTTTGATTGAGAGAGAGAACAGGGAGTGTGAAAACATAATAATCTTTGTACTAATTTTTTTCTGACAATGCCTACATTTTGGCAAGTAAACTCTGGAATACTCTAAGAAATAAATATTTGATTTTTTTCTCTTATAGAAAGAAAAAAATGTCAGATTGCTAGAAGTGTATAGTCCGCAAACCTTTGTAGAAATATGCACATTAGATGTTTATTATCTTTAATTCCATAGTCTTAAATTAATGGGATGTGTTGAGATATAGCGTAAATAGCCCTGAGCTTGGAATCAGGAAACCTATATTGTGGCCCCAGTTCTGCTATTTTTTAGTCACAGAATTTAGGTTAATCATATCGTGTCTTTGCAAATGTTAATAAAATAGCGGCAGAAAAAAATGAGTTATTCTCCCAGAGATCACTAACATCAACTCCAGTTATTCTAGATTTGAACGTGATTGAATCCAGCACCTTCCATCTTACTTAATCAGGGAACCACACCAAACAAAATCCTATTGAATGAGATCTGCACAAAGATATTTAGGAAATGCTGCAATAGATGGTTATTCAGGCTCTGTTTAGATCTAACATTTACCATTTACGATGTTTTCTTACCATAGCTAAAGTCAGAAAAGATTTCATATTGTTTTAGTGTAGGTTCCTTTACTGTTTGCAGAACTTCTTTAAGTGGATTTAAGAAAGGGGTTTCAGGAATGGGCCTTGGTTTGCAAAGATGGGAAGAGTCGGTATCCTTCTGTTTACCTAGTTCTGTTTCCTGAGTATTAAAGATGTTAAATAATCTTATTCCCAATTACAGCTGACTTTCAAATCAGAAAGGAATTAAAGCTTACTATTACCTAATTTGACCAAACACTGATCTCTTTATGCAAGATGAGAACAAAAAAGCTTTAACTTATCTGAGAACTTTTCTTGGTTATTGTTCTAGAGGGTTTTATGTATCTTTCTTGATCACATGTTTATCCATTTCTCCATCCTTGTCTGCAACTTTTAACTAAACCCCAAACTACCAACAATTTTTAGGAATTCCAGAGTTTCCTCTCTGAACTTTTGCATATTCTGGGAATATAGGTAGTATATAGGACAATTTTTTAAAAAATCCATATGAAAGCTACTGTGAGAAGTGGGCCAGCATAAAAACCGTTGTCTAAAAGGAGAAGATGTGACTGATCTTATGAAGATGAGTGGGTGGAGAAAACAGCTAAGTAATATTGACAATAATTCAGTTAGGTTTGTAATTAAGACTAAATCAGAAAGAAGGAAATAGGAATTTAGTCTTCACACAAAGAAAACTGGACGAAACTGAGTAGGCTAAGGATAAGGGGTAAGGAACTGGTAGGAGTGGAGACAGATGGAAAAGGGAGGAATGCTGAGAAATAAATTACTGGCTCTCTGACGGATATACTTGTTCTCTAGTTTTAAATGAAACTTTAGAAAAAGTTAAGTAGTAATGAGTTCAGTAGTGCTCAAGAAATTTAGTAAAAGATTAAAACAGTTAAAAAAAAACCCAAATAGCTGAGTACTTGCAAATGCTACTTTTCTCTTACTTTTTACCTCTTCTTCTATAGCCTCCATCGTCATATATTGAACAAGTCTAAGTTCAACTTGGAATAATTGTGTCTTAATTGGACACATTATTAGTCAATTATTATTTTCCAAATAAAATTTTTAGTACTATTAATTTAATTTCATGGATAAATTAGTTACATAAATATGACAATGCCTTATCTTTATTTTTAAATTTTTTTATACAGACATTTGACTATGTTAAAAATTTCCAACAATTCTTAAGAATGTAGAGTGAAAAGGAGTTTACCCTAACACAGTACTTTGGTACCCCATTGTATTTTTCTCCAATAGCAAAATTAAAAGAATTTTACACTGAGCACATATATACTCTCTATGTAGAGTCTGCCACTAACATTTTACTATAATTTTTTAATCACATATTTATCCATTTTTCCATTCTTCTCTGCAACTCTTAATCCATTTTGTTTTAGATGCATTTCAAAGTAAATTGCAGATGTCAATATATACTTCCCTCTAAATATTTTAGAGTACTTAGCTAGATTTTGATACTTATTTGTTTTTTTCTTTTGATGTGCAATTTATATACAAGATAAACAATCATAAGCATACATTTGCTAGGTTTTGACAAATGCACATATATAGCACCTATGAATCCAAACCTGTTTCTAGACACAAAACATTTGTAGCAGCCAGAAAATTCCTTCATCACTTTCCAGTCAATCTTCACTCCTGCCCTCTTCCACAAACACACTTTTTCTGTCATTATAGTTTCGCAATTCTAAAATTTCATATAAATGGAATCATACGGAATATTCTTTTGTATATAGGTTTTTCTTTCCATCAGTATATTTTAATTAATTCACATCTGGTACCTCAGTAATTTGTTTCCTTTGAATGTGTAGTGGTATTTTGATTTTTATTTGCATTTTGCTGATAACCAATGATTTTTATTCCATAGGTTTGTCGGCCATTCTTTGATCTTATTCAGAGTTGTTTATTTATTATTGAGTTGTAATAGTTATTTAATTATACTGGATAACACTCCTTTGTCAGATATATGTTTTGCAAACACTTTCAATAATATTTGGAAGAGTAGTCATTTTAAAATATGATAAAATTAAATGTATTGATTTTTTAGTGGTTGTTCCTTTTTGTGACTTGTCTAACAAACTTGTAGATTAATCTCCAAGTTACTCAGAGATCCTCCTATGTCTCTTTCTAAATGCATTTTGGTTTTTGATTGTTGTGGTTTTAGCTTTTATGCTTGGGTCCAAAATCTGTCTTGAATTACTTCTTCTACGGCGAGACAGAAATCCCATTATATTTAACATATTGATATTTACATAGATTTACAATTGATATATTGTACTATATTGTATGGTAAAAGAGCTCATTATTTATTCCATTCTCAATTATATACAGGGTTTTCTCAACAGTTATTATTTCCTTTCTGTATGTACATTGCAATCAATCTCTTATGACCTGTGAGACCAAATGATCATGCTTGGGAAAATTTTTCTATCCCACAAATATTTATTGAGTAGCTACACTGTGAACTGTATTGTGACAAATGCTATAGATAAGAAAAAAAATGAGATCCCCTGACTTGCCTCAGCAGGGCAATGTTTACTGAGGACACAGATAAGTAAATGGATAATTGCAGCAGATATTTTTAAAAGGTGATAAGAACATGCACAGAGCTGTGAGAGCACAAACAAGGAACATCTAACACAGGATTTTAGAATCAGATAAAGAGAAATACAATGAGTGATCACATGAATAGAAGAGGAACTAGAATGGCTAGTGTCCAGAAGGAATTGTTGGTCGATAGTCCATGAAGTCACCGAGAGGTTGAGAAAGATGGAAACGGAAGCAAAACAACACAGAACAGCATTAGAGTTGGAAGTCCGTCTGTACTTAAAGACCTTTGAAAGGGCAGTTTCAGAAAAGTGATGAAGGCTGAAGTCAGATTTCAAGGAATTAACAATGGTTTAAGAGTGGAAACTAAACATCACAAGTACAGTTTATTTGGAAACAATTGAATGGTAAAAATAAAAGTAAAGAGGAAAATATGATAGTAACTTGAAAGGATAGTAGAAATGAGCTTAGGATTTTTGGCATGCCAGTATTTTTAGACTGCGTCAGGGGAGAGAGATAAATTGTATTGCAAGTAGAGGAAAGATTTTCTAGAAAAAAGCCTCCTAAAGGAGTCCTGAAAAAAAGAATAAAGGCGTAAGTTAAGAGTTCCTAATGGAGAGACAATTTGTTCTCTATGACAGAAAGATGGAAACAAATACAAGTGAAGAGAAAATAATATTAATAAATGTTCATGGAGAGAAAAGAATTTCAAGAAATTCAAAGAATATACAACTTACCATAAAGTGGGAGGCAAGGCCACCCAGAGGGCAAAATTAGATAGATATAACCCAGAGCTGAAGACATGGGAATGGCTTTGAAATAAATTCTGTGGTAAATGTGTTAGGGAGGTTTATTAGTTTTCTATTGCTGAGTAACAATTACCACAAACTTAGTGGTTTAAAACAACACCGTTTATTGACATACAGTTAGCATGGATCAGGAGTCCAGACATGGCTTAAGTGGGTCCTCTGCTCAGGGGCTCACAAGGCTGTTATAAAGGTGTCACCAGCCTACATTTTCAACTGGAGGCTTCACTAGGGAAGAACCCACTTCCAAGTTCATTCAGGTTGTTGGCAGAATTCCTTTCTTTGTGGTTGTGTGACTGAAGGCCTTATTGCTTGCCAGCTACTTAAAAAAGGTAGCTGGTAGCTTTTAAGGTAGCTTTATCACAATTTTAAGGCCTGAGAGCATAGGGGTTGCCTGCGGTTCTGTGGTCATGTGACCTTGTCCACAGACAGTTCACAAGACAGTGTTTCTCAAAGGATCCAGAAGAATCTCTTAAATTCTTGTCTGCTAAGACACAGTTTTATACAATGCAACATAATTATACAAGTAACATCCGCCGAGTGCGGTGGCTCACACCTGTAATCCCAACACTTTGGGAGGCTGAGGCGGGTGGATCACCTGAGGTCAGGAGTTTGAGACAAGGCTGGCCAACCTGGGAAGACCCCTTCTCTACCAAAAACACAAAAAATTAGCCAGGCGTGGTGGAGCATGCCTGTAATTCCAGCTACTCGGGAGGCTGAAGCAGAAGAATCACTTGAACTTGGGAGGCAGAGGTTTCAGTGAGCCGAGATTGTGCCACTGCATTCCAGCCTGGGCAACAGAGTGAAACTCCATCTCAAAAAAAAGAAAAGAAGTGACATCCATCGACTTTGCCATAAATAAAACCTACTCAAGGGAGTGACATCCTTTCACTTTTGCCATATTTCATTGGTTGGAAGCAAGTCACAGGTTGTGTCTACACTGGAGGTGAGTGGATTACACACAGGTGTGACTCACTGGGCAGTGGCGGTGGGGGTGGGGGTCCCTTTAGTGCCTATCTACTACAGGAGGCACTTTAGAGCAGTTTGGAACACTTTAGAACTCCTTTAGAGAGGGCTCAGTGTGGCTGGGCCCAGCGAGTTGCTGTTACACACATGTACAACATTCAAAGTTCTAGAATAGAAGCAGAGAAATCGGAAAATATGGTCCTCTCCTCATGGTGGAGTTGGCTATGAAAGTTCAGCAAAAAGACAAGAGTGCAGAAATATCAGAACTGTGATGAAGAACATCTTTGAATATTTTAGCATGTGACTCAGACTGTTAGGGAGGCAAAAGAGGTCAGAAGGAAATTGGTTGACTTAGATGATGAAAATTTATTAAAGTACTGAAGGTACCAAAGAGCTACAAGATTTTATTCATTTACTCAGTAGGAATTTATTCTTGGGCATACAGAAATGTGGCAGAAAGACATGGTGATGGTAACATCCATCAACTTTGGCACCAGATAGTCTGAGTTTAAATCCTTTTTATCTATTTACTAGCCATGTAGCAATGGCTAAGTTACATAATCTAGGTGACTCAGTTTATGTAACTGAGTTATGTAAAACGGTGGAAATAATATCTTACAATTTGGTTAATGTGAAGAATGGGTTCCTGGCACATCGTAAGAAGCATGATAGCACTATGTTTATATGTTAACAGTTACATTGATGAAATAAACAAGATTAACAAGATAACAGTCTGTATATCTAAGTTGCATATTGCCTTCTGGGAGAAAAAGATATAGAAAAAGTAATTATAATACCATGTGGCAAAGAAAGCAAATGCATCAGTGTGGATATGCTATGATTTATTGCTGTCGAAAACAACCCCCAGATCATAGTGGGTTATAATTTATTTCTTATTTAAGTGACAAGTCCACTGAGGATTAGATAGGGGCTCTGTTGATTATAGTCATTCAGAGATTCAGGTTAATTGTCTGCCTCGACAGATGCTTTCTCAAACATTGAGATAGAGGAAGAGAATGTGGCAAATCACATACAAACTCCTAAAATGTCTACTTAGAAATAACATGTCACCTTTGCTCATTTATTAAGCCACAAGTCATATGGCTGCTCTAACTTTAAGTGGGAAGAGGAAGTGCAAGTTTAGAATGTGACCCTCTGAAAGACTAGAAATATTTGGTGGACTGAACTGATGTCGACCACAGTCTTTCCTCTAGCTCTCCATATTGGGAAAAGCCTCCTTCCTACATATACAAAACCCTCCCTTCTCAAAGAAGATAATTTAAAAATTGTACCTAATAACTGCACCTAATAACTGCATCAAAGGCCAGGATGTCTGAGTGGTGCCTGACTAGGATGCAGCTCCCGTTTCTCCAGATACCTTAACACTAAAATGATCACTTACGTGCTTCTTTGAAACTCCCAGTGTGTACAATGGTGTCTAGAGATAGCATAACCATAATAAACTCACTCTACTATTCAGAAACAAAAAACAGGAGACATACAGCAGGTGGACATACACAGGTAGCATTTGTGAAATCCTACTGGATACTTGTTGGGTGGGAGCTCCCTACCCTGATGATGGAAAACATTTCATAATTAGGCCCAGATTCTGCCTCTTGAAGGGAGTTTCCTATTACATTGTTCTCTGTGGTTTTTAGGTGATCCCTCTGAAAGTTTCTTTATTTTATCCTCTTTTGCCACATCTAAAGTGGGCATTAGAAAATATGCCGTCCTTATGGGCTGAATTGTTTTCTCAGCTTAGTTATTGCCTGTAGACTACTGGGAGACAATGAGTGCTTTGTTTCTAATAGTTGCATTCTCTCAGGATGATGGTTCTTTTTGGCAGTGCAACTCTCAAAAACTTAGTTGCCTATTTGCTTCTAGTTAGCTCCATGTGTCAATTGCCACACTCAAAATTCCTTTCTAGGTAGAATTCTCACATGCTGAATTTCTTTGCTTCATTCACAAGCCTCTTTCTAGATTTCAATGCAAGTACTCTGAGCCTAGCCAGCTTTGGTAGGATAGTCACAAATAAGCTAATTTTTTTTCTTGTTAAAAAGACCCTTACTCTCAGACTATTTGATCCACCCAGAGATTTGAACAGTGGGTAGGATGAAAATGTTTTTGAGTTGACCCTTGGGAAATAGGGCTTAAATATTGTCTCAGTTTAGCTTTATACGTTACAGGTTGGAATTGAAAAGCAGTTGTTTCTGAATTTCTGTACTATATTCCTCTTCCATGTTGCTTCCCATTAGGCAGCAGAGGGTCACAGGCTGACTTCCTATCATCTAGAACATTCTTCTCCACATTTTCTTTCTTCTTATCTTGGCAGGAATAACTATTCTTTTTCCAAATACAGGAGCCAAATGTTTAAAATAAAAAAAGGAAATAAATTAAGCTGATCTGCCTTTGTAGAAGTAGAGGAGGAAATGTTCAATTCCCAGGTGGAAAGAAGAAGTCTCCAATGGAGAGTTTAAAAACCACCGATCTGGAAGACTTAAGTCCAAGTGCTTAAGAGAGCATATAAAGCCCTCAAGAATATGTCACCTACCTTATCCTTTATGGACTTGTATATGATTATTTTGTGCCCCTAAATTTATAAGCTGACAACTGGAAGCTGTTTTTAGAGGTTCACATTATGATTTCTCTCACATTGCTTATTCAGTGTACCTGTCTGGAAATCTTCTCACAGTTGCCCTTTAACTCCAACTCAGTCTAAGGACCTCATAGGCTTCCTCGTCTCCTGAAGGTTGGGAAAAGGTCCACTTTTCCGTATTTCTATAGTCTGCTGTGCATATCAGTATCACACTTTCTCTCAAAGGTTGTCAGCAAAGTGATTGTGTATTATTTTGGTATAATACACACTAATTTTGTATTATTTTGATAATATTTTGCATTTTTTGTATTATTTTGGTATTTTGTAATTTTTTGTATTATTTTGATAACAAATAATTTTGTATTATTTGATACAGTACACAACCGCATAATTTTATTATATTTGATATAAGTATGATAAAATAAGTATGTTTAAAAGATTAAACATATAAAAGAGTTAATTAAAACTATAAGCAAAGAACAAGACACTATAAAAATGAAATTACCATAGTTGAAAAAACTAGACACAGTTAAAAAAAAGAATCAGTAAGTTGACAAAATTCCAAAAGATGCAGCACAATGAAATAAAAAGTTCAAAAATATGGTTAAAACATATTAAGAATAGAACTAAAAGATCCAACAGTCAACTAACAAAAGCACCTGAAGAAAAGAAAAAAGGCTTTGGTGAGAAGCAGTGAGTGAAAATACAATGACTATAATCAGATATAATTTCTCAGATTAAGGAAATACAAGTCTGAACCAGAATGAATATAAATAAATCCCTAATAGCAATTCTAAACTTGCTATGAAACTATGTAACATCCAAGAAACTGGTAAAGAGTCAAGTAAATTTCAACACACATTAATTAAACAAAACAAAACAATGAATAATAATAAAAATGGACAATTTGATGGTGTAAAAAGAAAGTTCGTAAAATTGTGGATAGCAGTAATGTGTCACATGGGAAGAAGTGAATGAAGGCAGATCTCCGAATCTTTATTAAAAGAATAGCAGTGTTGACTGACTTTGACCATTATAAGTCAGTATGCGTGATATGATTGTAAGAGAAACAATTTAAAAATTGGTCATTGTAATTTCCAAATTAGTAGAGGATATAAAAATGAAAAAGGGAAATTCAATTCAACAGAAGGAAGAAAAGAAATAAAAAACAAGCAAAAAAAAAAAATCATGGTAAGAGAGCGAAACAAAATAGTGGCAGAAAGTTCAGGTTATAAATAATTTCAATAAACATAAAAGTACTGAATTTCTTCAGCTAAAAGTGTTTAGATTGGATTTTTTTTTTTAAAGCCTTTCCTTCTTTCTTTATAATTAAATCCTAAAGTCACCAGATTGTCAATTAATACTGGTGTCAAAAAAAAAAAAAAATCAACCAGCTAAGTTCAAAAAAGAGAGGCATATGCACTGTGTATGTATGTGTATGTGTGTGTGTTTATGGGGGGAAATGGTTAGTATTAGACCCCAAACAGAATAAGTAGGACATCTGCAAAGAGGGGCAGAGCAGACGGCCTGGTGTGGGGCCTCAGAGCTTGAGTAGGGGAAAGACTACCTGCATCAGGTGGCAGAGATGATGGCAAGAGTAGCAGCCTTGCATGGAGTGGTGAAACCTGTTGGGTCATGTTGGTGACCGCATAGTGGAAGCAGTGGTGGTGGTCTGACATGGTCATCAGGGACTGAGCAAGTGAAAAAGAGTGTTGAGTGTCTACATAGGTGTCAGGCCTCTGAGCCCAAGCCAAGCCATCGCATCCCCTGTGACCTGCACGTATATGCCCAGATGGCCTGAAGTAACTAAAGAATCACAAAAGAAGTGAATATGCCCTGCCCCACCTTAACTGATGACATTCCACCACAAAAGAAGTGTAAATGGCCGGTCCTTGCCTTAACTGATGACATTACCTTGTGAAAGTCCTTTTCCTGGCTCATCCTGGCTCAAAAAGCACCCCCACTGAGCACCTTGTGACCCCCCACTCCTACCCGCCAGAGAACAAACCCCCTTTGACTGTAATTTTCCTTTACCTACCCAAATCCTATAAAACGGCCCCACCCTTATCTCCCTTCGCTGACTCTCTTTTCGGACTCAGCCCGCATGCACCCAGGTGAAATAAACAGCCATGTTGCTCACACAAAGCCTGTTTGGTGGTCTCTTTACATGGACGCGCATGAAAATAGGGGGAGGTGTGTTTGCAGCAGCAGCAATTGGAATTTGTTTTCATACAAGGAAACTTGATCTGGTGAAAGATCATATCAAGGATAATGGGTGTCATGAACTAACTGTTTGCATCTCCCTCAAATTCACGTATTGAGTCCTAACCTCCAATGCGATGGTATTTGGAGACAGGGACTTTGGGAAGAAAACTAGGATTAGATGGGGTATGGAGATCAAGGCCCTCATGATGGGATTATTGTAGTTATAAGAAGAGACACTAGAGCGTTCTCTCTCTCTCTCTCTCTGCAAGCCAGGAAGAAAGATCTCATCAGGAATCGAATAGGCTGGCAGCTTGATCTTAGATTTTCCAGCATCTAGAATTGTGAGAAAATAAATTTATGTTGTTTATGCAACCCAGGATATGGTATTTTGTTATGGCAGTCCAAGCAGACAAACACAATGGGAGTCATATTTCTCACTGTAGTAAAAGGGGGTTACAAATATGGAAATAAAAAAAACTGGAATTAATCCTATGGTATTGCACTGAAATCAGAGACATTGGTATTAACTCATTTTTTAAAAACATATACATAGATAGTTGAGTAAAACATACACATAGATGTAAACGTGTATTTACATATATGCTTTGGTTATGTCCATTGAGAGACCCGAGTAATCACAATACCAATGTGCACACTGATCTTCATTTCTAAATATAATTCTCAGCCATAAGGAACTAGGGCTCCTTGGAGAAATGGCTGGTTCCAATGCTTGGGCAGGCAAAGTACAAGATGAGCATGGAAAATGTTATTGTACCAGAAAGTGAGGAAGTGTTCAGAAAATGATGTACAAAATTGGCTTGAAGAGGCCCACATTAGACAAACATTGGAATCATTTGTACATCAAAATAATGACAGTAATAGATTATAACCTGGTGATTAAATTGTTATTTCTTCATACAGATATAAATAAACAAATGCATAAATAAATGGAGACAAAAGAAAGCTTTTTGTTACAACAGAAAGCCAATTAATAAGTGTAGATGGAATGATGGAATGAAAAATTATTATTTGGCAACCATCTTACCAATAATTCAGTCATAAAGACATCAATGGATGGGAAAACTAGTGACAGAAAATTTGACAAGGAATGGAGTATTTACTTAGTCTCAAAGATTTGTTAATTGCAAAGGGAAAAACAACTTTATAGGAAAGAAACTTAGAGGACATCACATTTATCAAGTGATAAAAGTTAACACAACTAGTAGTAGGCCAAATTGAAATTGCATACCATCTGGTAAAACAATGAGAGCACAGCATCACTTCTGTGGTATTCCTCCAATAAATATATATAACCCGAATTTAATAGTGAAGGAATATCAGACAAATAAAAGCTTAATAACATTCTACAAAATAGTGTTATTTTGGAAAGTGTCAACGTCATGAATGTCAAGGAGAGTCTGAGGAACTATTTCAGATTGAAGGAGAAAAGCAGAGGTTAATATAAAATATAGCTGAGGACAGGATAATTTTGCTATAGAAAACATTATTGAAAAAAACTGAAATTTTAATGGTGGTCTGTGGATTATATCATAGCCATCTGTCTATTCTAATTTCCTGATTTTAATGGCAGTATTATGTTTATGTAGGTAAATATTCTAGGAATTACACATAAATATTCTGGGGTGATGGGGCATGATCTCTCCAATTTACTCTTTAATCATTCAGAAAAAAATTCTGAGTATAGTTCTAAATTTTCCATTAAAATATTAAAATATTTCAAGATAAAAAATTTAAAAATCCAGCTATATGATGATTACAGGAGACATACTTAAAACATAATAAAAGACTGTGTGGAGTGGGGGTAGAGAAAGATATAGAAGGAAGATGTTAATCAAAAGAAATCTGATGTAGCAACGTAGCATAAAACACAATTGTAAACAGTTCATTCTTCAACAGTGAATCAAAATGGATATTTACAAGGGAACAATAATATCAAAACCTATAGGATGCAAATAAAAGAGTGCTTACAGAGTAATCTGTAGTCTGCAAAACCATATGTTAAGAAAAAAAATTTTAATGGCTCTTCTTAAACTAAAAAACTAAGGAAATATCTAATAAATAAAATAAAGCTGAATAAAGAAAATTATAGGAATATTTTACGAAATAAAAAGTACCCAAGTATAAGAATAAAGAAAATCAACCAAAAGACAGTTCTTTAAATATATTGGTAGAATATATTTACTATAGTAAGAACAACGAACTAAAAAAAACTCCTAAATTGTTGCGGGAAGTCAGGGACCCCAAACGGAGGGACCAGCTGAAGCCATGAGAGAAGAATGTGGATTGTGAAGAATTTATGGACATTTATTAGTTCCCCAAATTAATACTTTTGTAATTTCTTATGCCTGTCTTTACTGCAATCTCTAAACATAAGTTGTAAAGATTTCATGGACACTTATCACTTCCCCAATCAATATCCTTGTGATTTCCTATGCCTGTCTTTGCTTTAATCTCTTAATCCTGTCAGCCGAGAAGGATGTATATCATCTCAGGACCCTGTAATAATTGCGTTAAGTACACAAATTGTACAGCATGTGTGTTTGAGCAATATGAAATGTGGGCACCCTGAAAAAAAGAACGGGATAACAGCAATTGTTCAGGGAATAAGAGAGATAACCTTAAACTCTGACCGCCGGTGAGCCGGGCAGAACAGAGCCATATTTCTCTTCTTTCAAAAGCAAATGGGAGAAATATCGCTGAATTCCGTCCCTGAGAAAGAGAATGCGCACCTAGGGGTAGGTCTCTGAACTGGCCCCCCCGGGGCGTACCTGTCTGTTATGGTCGAGATTGCAGAGGTGAAATAAACTCCAGTCTCCCATAGCGCTCCCAGGCTTATTAGGAAGAGGAAATTCCCGCTTAATAAACTTTGGTCAGACCGGTTGATCTCAAAACCCTGTCTCCTGATAAGATGTTATCAATGACAATGGTGCCAAAACTTCATTAGCAATTTTAATTTCACCTCGGTCCTGTGGTCCTGTGATCTCGCCCTGTCTCCACTTGCCTTGTGATATTCTATTACCCTGTTAAGTACTTGATGTCTGTCACCCACAACTATTTGTATACTCCCTCCCCTTTTGAAACTCCCTAATAAAAACTTGCTGGTTTTTGTGGCTTGTGGGGCATCACGGATCCTACCAATGTGTGATGTCTCCCCAGGACGCCCAGCTTTAAAATTTCTCTTTTGTACTCTGTCCTTTTATTTCTCAAGCCAGTCGAAGCTTAGGAAAATAGAAAAGAACCTACGTGATTATCGGGGCAGGTCCCCCGATATCCCAGCATTGTTAGGAACTGTATTAGTCAGGGTTCTTTAGAGGGACAGAACTAATGGAATATATATGTAATATTTAAAGGGGAAGTTTATTAAGTATTAACTCACATGATCACAATGTCCCACAATGGGCCATCTGCAGGCTGAGGAGCAAGAAGAACCAGTCCAGGTTCCAAAACTGGAAAACTTTGGAGTCCGATGTTTGAGGGCAGGAAACATCCACAAGGGAGAACAATGTAGGCTGGAGGCTAAGCAGTGCCTCTCTTTTCACTTTTCTCTTCCTGCTTATATTCTAGCCATGCTGGCAGGTGATTAGCTTTGGCCTACCCACATTGAGGGTGGGTGTTCCTTTCCCAGCCCACTAACTCAAATGTTAATCTCCTTTGGCAACACCCTCACAGACACACCCAGGATCAATACTTTGCCTCCTTCAATCCAATCACGTTGACACACAGTATTAACCATCACAGGAATGAAAAAGGGAAAACTACACACACATAGAAACTGAACAAATCATAAGTTAATTCTATGGAAAACTTTAGAGACTAGTTTGCTAAAATGGACAATTTTCTAGACAAATATAACTTAACAAACGTAATCTATCTATAAATCAATTGAAGTAATCAAACCAGTAGTTTTTAAACCTTCCATCAAGAAGGTATCATACTCTGAGAATTTTAGAGGAATAGCTAGGTCAGATAATTTCCACCTTCTATGAATTTTCCACGTACTAGAAAAGGCCGGGAGGCTCCCTAGCTCACTGTATGTGGCTGTATTGGAAGCTTGCTCTAAAGCTACCCTATGTCCTCTCTCCCCTCCACCTCACCTTTAATTTCTAATTGATCTCATATCACCATGAATTCCCCTATTAATATGACCTGACAGTTGCAATTTTTACTTCAACTCAACAATACTTATTGAGTAGCCTATTACATTCAAGGTCCTATGATAGTTTTGGGAATAAAAGAGATATCTACATAGCAGATTGGCTGCTAGGTTGATGCAGTTAAAGCCTCAGTCTTAGGTGAAAACAGTTGGGAATTTTACAAATCCCTAAATCACCAACTCATTTTTATTTTACTCCTTCTTGCCTTTTCCCAAATATTTTGAACTTTTTTGTAGATAGTGTTTTAAGTGCAAAACAAATGACAAAGACCCACACAAGAGATAAAAATGGCAAACTAATTGCAGCTGTATGGCATGAAACAACACAATCCTGAGGAAAAAAGCATCATTGAAAGTTAAATGACCACGTTTATGCATGTAGCTCCTGAGTTACTTAAGGCAAATCACTTGGTCCTTCTGTGCCTCAATGCAAACAGAACTACAGCTACCTCTCCAGTTGGTTTTGCAGTGTTGCTGAGAAGTAAATGTAATAAAATTAAATAACAGAGCTGAAATCCCTTGAAGGGTATAATATAAATAAAAGTGAGTTATTATCATCTTCATCACCATCATTTATATGTAGTACATAATAGGCATTTCCATTTAAAAATGAATTGTGAGAGATTTTTGAAAACAAGTTGGGTGTAAGTTCATAGGGAAAATGATTTTTCAGGGAAGTATTATTATATCTTTTCCAATTTGCATATTCCATAGTGTACAATTCCACAATGCTATGGCCTTCTAAATTCTGACTACAATTCACATATATTTTGATTCAATATACAAAATACACACACGCACAACCATATGTATCATATGATATATGAATAAAAGGTCTCACAAAACAGTATTTACCTTTTCAATATTAAGTCAAGTTTGATATTTTCTATTTCACTCTGCTATATTCCATATAATTCTATTTTATCTCATTTTTAAAAAATGTATTTATTCTACGACTCCAGTTTGAAAACTGGTATTTCAGTATATATCTCACATCCATTGTTTTTTAAAACAACTCCATGAAAACAACTTATTAAAGCTAGTGGGATAAGGCCAAGCAAGCCAATTTTTTTTCTGTTGGATTCCAGAACAAGAAGTACTAAAAGTTTATGTTCTGCAGTTGAGGAGTGTTGCGTCCAGACTTTTCAAATTGTAGCATAAAAAGTTGGTTAACAAAAAAGTCTCCAGACTTTCCAGTTTTCTTCCAATGACCTTTGAAAGGAAGAATGATTGAAGGGAATTCTTAAGGATGAGCTCACAAGTAAGATGGGAGGAGGTTGTACCCTGCTATATTTTAGAGTGTGAACTTATTAAATCCAGCTGAATGTTTTGGACTATCATTTCTGTGTTTTGTTAAAAGGGTAATTATCTACAAAAATTATAATTTGACAATTGAAACCTGAGATATCTCCACATATTTTCTCAATCAACTTAACCTTTGGTATATACAAATGATGAAAATCATAATAGTTTATGATAGTACAAAATACTAACTTTTTATAAAGAGAGGGTTTCATTTGCTGAGATATAATTAATTTTTAAATTTGTATATTGAATTTCAAGAGTAATTATTATATATACTGAACCAGAAAGCAGGGTAATCTATTTTTAAAAACCTTGATGAATCATAATGTTAAGTATATATTTATATTTAAATATGTCAAATAATTAAATTATAAAACAATTGAATTTGGAGGTACTTATTTCAATTATTTAAACAATCCTTTATAAAATAATATATTAGTATTGGTTAGAGTTCTTCTGAGGAACAGAACCAATAGTATATATAAGGAGATTTATTATAGGAATTGATTCACATGGTAATGAAGGCTGAGAAATCCCACAATCTGCCATCTGCAAGCTGGAGAACCTGGAAAGCTGGTAGCGTAATGCAGTCCAAATTCAATGACCTGATAAGCAAGAGGGGCCAAGTGTGTAAGTCCTGGTCTGACTTCAAAGGCCAAAAAGCTAGAAGTACAGATGTCTTAGGGCAGGAAAAGATGGATGTTTCAGCTCAACAGAGAGAGTGAATTAACGTTTTCTTATCTTTTTGTTCTATATAGTCTGTCAAGCGGTTTGGATGATACCTGCCCACATTGGTGAGGGTAATCTTCTTTTCTCAGTCTATTGATTCAAATGCTAATTTCTTTCAGAAACACTCTCACAGATACACCCCAAAGTAATATTTACTAGCTATCTGGGTACCCTTTAGCTCAGTCAAGTTGACATATAAAATTAATCATCACTAACATTTTAAACGTTTTAAATTATAAAATTAACCATCACTAACATTTGCTTTGAGCATTTTTAAAAGATAATGACAGGCCAGGCACGGTGGCTCACGCCTGTAATCTCAGCACTTCGGGAGGCCGAGGCGGGTGGATCACAAGGTCAGGAGATCAAGACCATCCTGGCTAACATGGTGAAACCCCGTCTCCACTAAAAAATACAAAAAATTAGCCGGGCGTGGTGGCGGGCGCCTGTCGTCCCAGCTACTTGGGAGGCTGAGGCAGGAGAATGTCATGAACTCGGGAGGCGGAGCTTGCAGTGAGCCGAGATCGTGCCACTGCACTCCAGCCTGGGCAACAGAGCAAGACTCCATCTCGAAAAAAAAAAAAAAGATAATGATAATGTACAATTATTATGTTCCTTTTATATGTTAAGCATCCTGCTTGTTGTTTTACACATTTTAAAATCTGTTATTGAAGAAGTCATACATGACAGATAATAAGAGATGGGAAAGCTGAGTTTTTGATAATTAAACAGTTAGAAGTAAATCCATTTTGCAAACTCTGGCTGGGGTCTCTCTCTAAAACCTGAGCTGTTAACTTCAGAGTTCACATAGTTTTCAGAAACCCAAATATTATTATGGCAAAGAACTCCCCAATATTACTACCACAGACATTTTACCAGTGTTGACTGTCCATACATACACAGACGGCTCTACCTTAATGTGTCCCAAAATGAACACCTCATCTTCTCACCTCCTCTCACCCCTGCTCACCTTCACCCTCCCCAAAACACCTCACAATCTGACCTCTTGACAATCTCCTTGTTTCTCCTTTCAAAAGCCGCTCTCAGTTACCAAAGCCAGCAACCTGGAAGACCTCCTTAACATATTTTGCTCCATTACCACATCCACTCCACTTACATCCAATTGTCCGCTAAATCTTATTGGCCATCTTGATAACTCTTAGGTCCATCCACTTTTCTCAAGACCAGCTTTAACTACTAGGTCAAACACCTTCTTACCAGTTTGTTCTTGGTTATTGTTATGGTCTTATTTATTCCTGTCTAAAGTTTTCCTCTGCTCTTATCTATTCTCTACACAGCAGCTACACTGATTCTCATAAAATGCAAACCTGATCACATCTTTCTTGCTTAAAATCCTTCCATGGCCCCTTATTTTTGGCATAAAACTTACGATCCTTAGCCTGACATGCAAAGCCACTCATCTGTAATCTCATCTCTCTCCAGTGTGGTAACTCTCAACTCTCTCTGTACCTAGGCTTTCTAAATTGCTACCAATTTTCTGAACTGCTATGCCCTCCAAACCTTTGGTATTTGCTTCTAACTCACCCTAAAATGCTCCCCTCTAATGCTCTAGTTTAGGAATTCCTCAAAAGTTTTTTCATAAAGTCCTGGAAATACATATATAATAGTAATTTTCATACTATATTATAATTATCCATCTTCCTACCTACATTAGACCATGAGCCCCAAGGCTCAGCATAATACATGGCACATAAAAAAAGGCCAAAAATATATTGTGTGAAACACTATAATGCAGAATATATTTCATGAGTAAGCTTCTTCAGTACACTAAATGGTAATAAATGGCTTGAAAATTAAATGAAACACCAAAATGTGCTTGATTTACTTATAGGACCCTAGGAAAAACACTTATTTTCAAAAGGGTACCTTCTATCCTGAGAGAGGATATTTGGCTTAAAATGAGAATGACTACTATTATTTACCATGTGCTGAGAAATAAGTGAGAACTGAGTAAAAGCCAAAGAAAAATAAATACATTGGAGATTAACTTTACTATTATGAAATAATGGAATATTTATAGAATTAGTCTGATAAGACCCTCACCTAGGGAGGTATAAAGTAGTAGAAAGAGGACAAAAGCAGGAGTTCAGAGGACATGAATTAAAACTCTCCAGGCCTCTGGTGTAATTGGGAGTAACTCTCATCAGTAACATGGGAATAAAAAAGCTGCCCCATCTAGCTGTACTAGCCTGGGGTGAAACTTGGATGAGAAAAACTACATGAGAAATATACAATTTGTTATAAAATGAAATATACAATTTGTTATAACTAAGTTAAAATATAGCCTACTTCAGGGAGTGTTCGTGCATACTTACCAGAAGAAGAGCATCACTGGAATGGAGTTCATTGTGGGTCATCTTCATTTTCCCCCACTGCAGCTAGCTCTCCAAGCATCATGTTACAACTTGACATCCCCAATGCTCAGTATAATACATGGGATACAGCAAATGCTCCATATATATTTCCTGAATGATTAACCAAAACAATGTCACTATAAGGTGTTCCTAAGGTGACTGAAGAACATTTGTTACAAGCCAGTGTTACAGAAAGACTCAGGCATACTTTTTTGTATTTGGTATCACTACAGATGTTTTGACTGTTTTAATAAATTAACAACATTTCAGGGACCTTTAAGAAGAGGAAAAGAAATATTTAAGGGCTAATAAAGTTTGAAAATAACCCATAAAGTTACTCTAAAGGATTTCCTACCTTCCTCTACTTTCAGAATCTTATTATTTTTTTTAACTTTAGCCATCACCTTATTCCTCCTAAAAATGAGCTATATCAGACTTTTTTAATTCAACTTTTTGTTTTAATATTTACCTAAAAGTTGCAAAGAGAGTACACAGGTTTTTGTACATTCTTCAACGTGCTTTATGTTTCCCTATGTTAAAATCTCACATAACCCACTTATTTTTTAAAAACTAAAATAGAAGGCAATTTGAGCAACTCTTTTGTGGAAGTGTCTGAGAGAATTATGCAATATCCATTGGAATGGAATAGAATATTTTAGTTACAATACCCAAGTCATGAATCACTGGAGTCAATCATGATCAGTAACAGGCATGTAGAAATACCTGAATGTAGAATTTGGGCTTCATAGAAAAATAACGTTTAAGTCTGAGAATAACCTCTGTGGATATGTTGCTTTACTTGAAGCAATTCTTGTAATAATGAACACAAAATATATGACTCTCTGAAAAATGCTGAAAGAAAAGACTGAGAAATTTTATTCAATGTACATTAGAAAAGATCCGAAGTGATTCTGTATACTATGTACAATTGACTAAAGAAGATGTCATAATTAAAATGAAAAAAATTGAAATAAACATGCTTATTGATAGAAAACCATATATGTTCACACATAAATTATAATTATAAAAAATATAAATTATATATAATTATATATAAATATATAATTATAAAAATGTTAATTATAAAAGTATTCATTTTATTTCAGCTGCATATATGTAGATCTGTACTTATGGTAGAATTATTTCCTTGAAATATAGTTGTTTGGATTTACTATGAACTTAATTTTTAAATATTATTTGAGGTTCTTTATGAAGGGCAGCATACTTTATCTAGTAAAGACAAGAAATTATCCAAGCAAAAATTAGCACTTATAAATTCTTTTATAGTATATAAATATAGTAGAATATATGATATATGAAATAAATGAATATGGCTACACAGAAACAGGTTTCTGCTAATTTTTTAACCACTGAATATACTCCATATAAACTCCCTTCACTACATTCTTGCTATATTATGCAATGTATATAATATCTGTGGTTCTAATAATCAAATATTTTAAGTTAGACTGCTTCTGAAGTTAAGACATATAATTTAATAAAGGAGATCTGGTGAACATATTCAAATTACAAAACACTTTTCCCTTCCTTCTGCTACATTTAAAAATATTAGGATACCAAGTGATTCACTCAATGAACTGTGGTTTTCCAGTGGATGTTAAGTGTGCATTACAGGCCTGACAATGACATCAGTGGAGTTCCATACCAAGATATCCATCTACTACTCAAGGGAGAGAGGCTGCTTGCCCTAGATTCACTGTATGTTCTTGATCGAGTCACCTCACATTCTTGAACCTCGGTCAACCCATTTGGAGAATTAGGTGAAAGCTAAGCCTTAGTGAGAAACAGATGCTACATCTGAGATGAGTTTTCTTGTGTAAACAAGTAATTCCAAAGTTTAATTCCAAAGAAAGTTGCTATGTGGATGGCCATGATACATGACCTATATGAAATAGACAACTGGGTTAAAGCTTTAGAATAAATGTTTCTTAATACAAATTATAGCATCATATTACATCTGGGTTTCTTAAAATATTTTTATCTAATTTTTATTTCTTCCACCTTGTTTATTAGATATATACTATAGTGATTTTTATGTGAAATTTATTTAATGCTTTTGGAGCATATTATTATTTTTATCTGGTAACTTATACTTCTAACAGGTCAATTAAGTTGTCAAGGTAGGGGGAAATAGAACTTAAAATAGGCCACTTATTATCTAGTGCAAGTCAGTAAAAGTTAATTCTTCTTTTGGGATAAAAGTGAACAATCAACGGATTTAAAGACATGTGGTTTTAAAAACAACAGCTAAGTTTGCATTTTGGTTTAATTCCCAGTAGATTACTTGTCATTTTAGTAAGGTCTTACATTGGAAAACACATTGCTACTAAAGATGCAGTTAATTTAATAAGTTGAAAAGAATTCCTCAAAGGAAAGAAGAGCCCTCTTGAGAAATGCTAGTTCAAGTTGTCTGACTGCTTTCTCTCCTCTATCTGTCTGATTGAAATAGCTAGAAACATCAAAGTAAGAGCTGTGGTTCCTGAAATTCTCCGAGCTTGCTGTAGCTCTAAACTTATATTTCCTGTGTTGACTCCATGTCTTGCTATCAACGGTGCACATTTCAAAGCTTCAGGTTTAACGTACTGTGCTTTCCATTACACAACTTTTTGTATTTTAAACTGGGAATAAGTAACATGTGAATCAGCAAGCTATTGGATAATGTTGACAATTCTGTGTTAGCTAGTTTGTGATTCTCTGGTTTGTTTTTTGGTGTTCCCACATTTGACATTAGCTAAAGGAGCCATAGCTTGGCCTTTGAGTGGAAAACAATCCAGGAATTTCAGAGAAGAACTAAGCAACAAAAGGCCTAGAGCTATTATCTTCTGAAGAGAGATGAAAGCACTCCTGTCCTTGTGCTTTCCTCGGTTGCCTGCACAGAGCCTTTTGACTTTAGTGTGAAAAGAACATAATCTGTGGTACAATTTGGCCCTAGGTTTCTTTAGAAACTAAGCGAAGTCAAATTGAGTGAGATGCAAAATAACCGTTGGCTAAGGTACGATTATCCTTGGGAGACCAAAAATGTGATGGGCATAGATCTAAAAACTTGTTGGGGAGGTGGTGGTGGATGATGAAAGTCTAAGTTTAGACAGTATCGAGAGAAAATATCCAATCAAAAAATTTACTGACCATCTTGGGAAGCAGGCTGGATGAAAGCAGAAAATGGTTCATCATTTTGACATTTTGAAACTAGACTTGCATCGTAAAGAATCTTATACTAGTTTCATTTGGAGCAGTTGAATTGTAAATATTTTTCCCTCTAAAATTCTCATGTGAATGGTGTGAACTCTAGAAGAAAAAAAAAAATTATTCATATAGTATGTTCTTCATATGTAATATGTATATATTCTTCATATATATATTCAATTATTCATATATATGTGTTTATATATAATATGTATATATGATACCCTCAAATGTACACATAATATCTCTCCAGGCTCTTGCCAAAGAATATTATTTTGAAGTGTACAAAAGAGGAGAAGCTTTTCATCCCATGAAAGTCCTGTTTTCTTCTAGTGCACTCTGAATCACTTACTTACTTTGGAACTCTGACCTCCTTACGATTCCCTGGATCTGGAAGTGAGATTGATGAACACAAAGTGGGACATACATGTGGGAGCTCTTATGAATTGGAGCTATATTAAAATAATTAGTCTAAGTTTTATCTGGCATAGAGTTCAGATTCTACCATTACTCTGTGATGTAAGCATATTTAAAGAATAAGGGAGTTATAATCGCAAGGAAAGTTGGGAAGAATGAATTCATAAGTTAGTCTGTGGTCCTGAAAGCTTACAATAGGGGAATCAATGGTATTAAATGTCCTTTTTTCTTTTTTTTCTTTTTTTTGAGATGGAGTCTTACTCTGTCGCCAAGTCTGGAGTGCAGTGGCACAATCTTGGCTCACTGCAACCTCCGCTTCCCAGGTTCAAACAATTCTCCTGCCTCAGCGTACATAGTAGCTGGGATTACAGGCTTGCACCACCATGCCCAGCTAATTTTTGTATTTTTAGTAGAGACAGGGTTTCGCCACGTTAGCCAGGCTGGTCTCAAACTCCTGACCTCAGGTGATCCTCCCTCCTCAGTCTCCCAAAGTGCTTGGATAACAGGTGTGAGCCACTAGACCTGGCAAAATATCCCTTTTTCAACTTCAGTGAATAAAATTGCTCTTCTGAAGCCACCTTCAATGGAATTAATTTTTATACTTGAATAAGATGAAACTTGAAAGACCCAAAAGTTTTGCAGAGTAGATGATTCACGACGGTTTTTCATGAAAAGTTTACAGAAAAAAACCTTTAGATGTTTGTTCAGCTCTCTCTTAAGAGAGACTGCAAACAAGAAAATAAAACAAAACAATAAAACTCCAAATAAAATAAAAGAAAACAGGAACTTAAGTTTCTACTGCAATTCTTGGCAGAAGGTTAAGGTAGTTTTATATAAGATTCTGAAACATGGCTTTTTAGTTATGTATCTATTTTTGAGGAAAACGTTTTTCTGCCTATAGACATCACTGAAGTCAACATTTGGTATATATATTATTTATGCTCTGATGTTCCGAGTATATATAACAGTGAGTGTGTAAAGTAGAATAAATTTTAATTTGATAAAATGCCAATCACAAAAGGGTTTTTTTTTTTTTTACATCAAGGAGCTTAATCTGTTAAATATGACTGAAAAATTATTTTTCATTTTCTTGTGGTGTAAATATCTAAATAACTGCATTTCTAAGTGTTAATATTTTTACCCATGGATTTTGTTCTATTTAGAGACTTTTCTTTGAAGAACTCAAAGCTCTTTGATTAGCATCTCATCCAACAATTTTTAAGTCAGGGAATTTCAAGAAAAACATATGGGGGATAGGCAAAGAGACTTCTTTAAGAAAAATGTAATCTCATAAAACCAACAACTTATTCCCATTTTTCTTCTTCCCCAACATTAACCGTGATCACCTCTATGCGCCTTGGAATTAAGACGTGGGGAAAGTGTTTCTATTAATAACTGCTCTACCTCTGCATTGAATTGAGATAGATTCTTAAGTTTCCATTCTGTGGTTCAAGAAATACTTTGTGTGCCTTAGAAGGGAGTTAGGAATATGAGGTGATTGTTGGTTTAACTAGTATGATTTCATAATGCCATCTGTTTCCCTTCTATTTTTTTTACTCAAAAATTTTTTTCAGGACATCAAATAATTATGAAAAGCATTAATGGATGTTCCACATCACTGTGCCTACTCACTAATCCTGAGCATGCCCTGCTCTTTCCTTCTTTATCTTTTTTTTTGTAAAGTACATTAGTTGTGTTTGCATGTACAGAATCTAACCACTTCTCTTTTGGGAACAAATCTCTGATTTTCATTTGAGGAGTCACCATTCTTCCTTTCTCAGCCCATGTGGTTTAGATGGAGTTACTTTTTCCACTTGGATCTATGGGTTGCTATATGCCTGAGGCTCTTTCATTGGAACATTTCATTTCTCTGACTGCAGTGAGATCCATCTCAGGTTAACAGTACTTGATTCTGGGACTTCTGATGGAAGCAATGATTTACAAAAAGTTATTTTCATCAGACTGATAAGTTTTGGTAAGATGTTATTACAAGGGGGAAAAATTACCTAAAAAGGGGGGCAAACCAGAGGAAAGCAGAGCTGCAATATGTAGAGGGACAACTGCTGATAATATCATTTGAGTACCTTCATCCAACTAGGTAATCTGACACATCTGAAGATAACCAGTCCTGGACTTTTTATTATAAATACTTGCCTTTCAACTTTTATTTATTTAGCTTAATTTAGTTTGAATTGAGTTTCTGTCATTTGGGTCAAAGGAATTCTTCTATTCACATTACATTCCCAAAGCACTAGTGTTTAGTATCATAAAAACAAAATAGCAATATGATGCTTATGAGACTTATCTGTGAACTAATTAAAAACTTTCTGCAATCTCTAATGTGTAGATACTGAAGAATGTCATCTTCATAATCAATTTTCACTATCATTTTATTTTGAATTTAAAATATAAACTGTCATAGAATTATAGAATTTTCAAGCTAATTTTCAAGATCATTTCCTCCAATTCCTTCATATTATTTGACAGTGCAGTACAACTTAGAAAGCGTTAGGGTATAATGAGAGGCTGTACAGCAGACTAGGAAGAGCACAAATCTACACACCCACATTGTTGTTTGGTAGATGAGTAATTTAGAACACATTACTTAAGCACTCTGAGTGGCAGTTTACTTAACTATTGTTCTGAAGATATCTGGCTCACAATTGTCACTAAATGTGGTAATTTTAATTTTACTATTATTGTCAAGGAACATAGCTAGTTAATAACATTCTTGCTTTGAACACAAGGCATAAACCAATGTCAGTGTTGCCTTTCTTGCTCTTCTGCTACTTTAAATTAGAAAGGGGAGTAACATATGTGTATTTGAATCTATTTATTTATTTTTTTAAAAAATTGCAGGATAAACCAAATCTAAAATAATAGTTATCTGTTGGGGTGAGAGAAAATAGTGTGGAAAGGACAGGGATATAAGCTATGTGTGTCTGAATATATAATGTTTTATAGATTACCTTACATTATTATGAAATGAAAATTAATCCTTGAAGGCATAATGAGATTCGTGAGCTTTGTATCAATCAGGTGCATAACCACACAAAGCGGAACCACTCATGTATCTTCAAAACACATAATTTGACCGCACATATCTAGTGGAGTACATGAGCAAAATGATTTGCAAGATACTCTTAAAATCTTTTCAGTAATCATGTTGCTTTGTTTGTAGAAGCTATCTTTCACTACAAACTGTTTAGTAACAAACACAAACATAAATAAATAGTTTTCCAACTTTATTGGGGTATAATTTGCAAGTAAAATTGTATATCCTTAAGGTATACAATTTGATTATTTGAAATACGTATACATGTGAAGTGATTACCACAACCAAATCAGTTAACACTGTTAAAAGACCAACAGGTTTTATGCCTGCTGCACCATAACAGACTAATACAGCAAGACAGCAGGGTTTGTTAGAGAGAAATAGTTTAATTGCAGGGCTTCAAGTAAGGAGATGGGGAGAGCCCCTAAAATCCATCTCCCGGAGGAGTTCTGGGCTAGGGTTTTTAAGGGGATCATTGAGGGTGAGGGAATGAAAAATTGGGTTGTTGATTGGTTGGGTAAGGGGAATGAAATCATCAGGATGTGGAAACTGCATTTTTTGGTGAGTCAGCTCCTTGAAGGATCCTTCAAAGCTACCTGGCATCAGCAGTTTTGCTGATACACAAGGCCTCAAAGAATATCTCACATGGAAAACTTAAGTTGCACAGCTGGACTAGACTGCTAGCTGGGAGCCTCAACCATGGAGAACAGCTGACTGTGCTCCTTGGCAAGATGGGATCACCAACTTGGCTCCACATATGAGTGGGGCCTCGGATTGGCTTTCTAATGGGGTAAGGCCCCTGGCATAGATGTGGTACCACCATCAAGATACACATGCTGGTCGCTGTGAGCCCTGTTCCCTTTCTTTGTTTCTACCTGACTTCAGGTAGTGTATTCCTGCAAATTTCCCCATTGTTTTGTAGGAGAAAAAACAAGAGATTCTCCTTGGTGTGGTGCTGTGCACCCTGGGGAGACCTGATGTAGTTAAAATCAAACTATTTATCTTACTCTTCTAATGTGGCTTTTCTTGGTTTTTGAGCTCCAAGCGGGGCACCTCCACCTCACCCTCAAGTTATAAAATTTTCATAAAGGTGTTTTTGTATATGTATAGTTATTTGCCAGTCAGAATTTTTGTGAGGGGTTCTAAAGGCAGAGACCTTTTAGTCTTCCATCTTACTGAATCACTCTTGATAATAAATATTTACTTAGCTTACAATCCTGCAGAGTCTAGCTGATATGGTCTGGTCTTGCTAATGAGTATGTAGTCAGTTTTAGGTTGGCTACATAGATCTGCTCATCTTGGTGGGCTCAACCTAGGAGTTAGTTGGCTATCAGCTAATCTAGAGTTATTTGGCTGAGAGACACAGCAGAGCCAGTATGGTTGTATTTTTATATCTTTAATGTCTTTTGGCCCCAGGTAGCTCCAGCAAAGTAGCCCAAGCATGTTCCTGTGGTAATTGTAGAAGTGGAAGACAGCAAGTAGAAACAGGCAAGGTTTTTTTGTTTTGTTTTGTTTCGTTTTTTTAAATCCTCTTCTTGTTTCATGGTTGCTGAAATCCTGTGGGCCATGGCAAGCCACTGGGCAGAGCCAGAATAAGAATGAAAAAACACTACAAGTTTACAAAGCAAGGTGTGTAGATGTGAGTACTGGTGAAAAACTGGGGCAATAGATAACAGTAATTTACCACAGTATTTTTCTAAGATCGTCATGTACATGGCGTAGAATAAAACAAAGGAGTTATGCTAATGTTTATGAAATCTAGAGTTTTTGGGATGGGAAAAAGGAGATATAATATCAAAAAGATTAAGCAAAAAACTATTATCTTGTATTTGAATTGGATGTATCATTATAAACTTGTAATGTATTTTAGCTTCAAAACAAGTATGACACATAGCTCTGTCTACTGAAAAAGCCTAGACATCATGACCATCCCAGTGGCAATAAGCACACTAGCATACATAATCTAGTCTAAATTTCTCAGTAAAATAAACCATGAATCTTTGAAAAAAATGTCTAACTTCAGGAAATGTAAAAGTTGAGCCTAGAATATCTTATCGCATCACCTTGTCACATCAAACAGCAAGAAAATTATCAACAATGTCTGAGATAAATTGTCAAAAGAAGACAATTTGAGGATATGTCGCTGGTCAAAGTTGGAAATTTGAGCATGAATTAAAAAATGATTGCTGTGGTTTTCAAATATCAAAGATGCTTAAATCTATAAGCTCATGGTAATACCAAATGATACTCAACCCTGAACTTAGTCATGCCAGGAAACCAATTCATTATTTAGAAAACTGGTGGTAAATAAAATGAAGGAATTAAAATTTTATCCTGCCTTTAATATAGAAACTGCTACAGGGTAATAAACTAGTTATTGAGAAAATATTCTCTCCAGAAAAGTTTCAAGTAACAGATGCAGAATAAATTATAAAATTATAATACCAGCATTTTCTAATCCTTGGTAAAGTAATGGCTAGAGGATGTATATCAATGGCTGCTAACTTAAAAACAAAGTGACAATCAGAAATTATGTGCCTCCTGGTAGAAGTCCACAACAATACTTGTGATATCTTCTTGACTAAAAAATCAAGTAAAAAATAAATGTAATCAAGACTTTAGACCTAACTACCACTTAGAGAAAATAAAAAGAATAGTAATAAAATGAAACAGCACCTCAAGAATGCAATAATCAAAATCTACCCTGGGAAATACTACAAGACCAGGAAGGTTGTCTCTTTAACAAATGCACTGAAGAGAAATCGAAAAGAAGAGGAAGGAGTAATTTGTGGATTAAAGAGATACTTAAACTATATGGATATTATTGAGATAAAGATTTAAACAATCTGTCAAAAAATAGAGAAAAGTCAGAGAAATCTGAACACCTATTAACACCTATTAAGTATATGATGATATAAAGGGATTATTGTTAATTTTATAAGTGGGATAATGGTGTCATGGTTACAGTGCGGTGGCTCATGCCTGTAATCCCAACACTTTGGGAGTCTGAGGAGGGTGGATTACTTGAGGTCAGGAGTTCAAGACCAGCCTAGCCAACATGGTGAAACCCCGTTTTTACTAAAAATACAAAAATTAGCCAGGCGTGGTGGTGTGTGCCTGTAATCCTCGCTACTCAGGAGGCTGAGGCAGGAGAATCGCTTGAACCTGGGAGGCAGAGGTTGCAGTGAGCTGAGATCTTCCCACTGCACTCCAGCCTGGGCAACAGAGTGAGACTCCGTCTCAAATAATAATAATAATAATAATAATAACCTTATCTGTTAGAGATACACACTGAATTATACATGTATGATGCTATGGTTTGAAACTGTCCCCAAATTTCATGTGTGGAAAATTTAATTCTCAAATTAATATGTTGATTGGAGATGGAGATCTTGGGATCGTAATTATATTAGATAAGGTTATCACAGTGGAGCCCCATGATGGGACTGGTGGCTTTATTAGAAGAGGAAGAGAGAGCTGAGCTGACATACATTCCCTTGTGCTATTTCCCTGCAATGCCTTTTGCCATGTTATGCAGGAAGAAGGCCCTCATGGATACCACCACCATGCTCTCGAACTTCCCAACCTCCAGAATGATAAGAAATATATTTCTAGTTTTTTGCAAACTACCTAGTCTCAAGTATTCTGTTATAACAACAGAATTGAACTAAGACATATGGAATAATATCATGTCTAAGAACTTCCTTCAAAAGAATCCAGAGTTGAGAGAGTGAAGCAGGGTATGGCTGAAGCATGATTGAGCCATTTCAACAATTGTTGAAATTGGGCATTGAATATGTAGGGGTTCATTTTACTATTTTGCTTGTTCTTGTTATATGTTTTAACATTTCCTTATTAAACATTTTTGAGAAGCTATTTCAATATAATTTTTATCATAGATATAGGAAACTGTTGTAGTTAAAAAATAGTCTGCTCATGATTAGGAACTTGAGGTCAGCATCAGACTATTTGAATTCTGTTTACTTACTACTGAAGGGACCTTGGACAAGGTACATAAATTTTCAGCACCTCAATTTAGTTAGGTGTAACATGAGAGTATTAATAGGATGTACTTCACAGAGTTGTTATGTGAATTATAAGTTAAAATATGTAACGTGATGATTAGCACAGTGTAACACACATAGTGATCACTCAGTACTTTTTATTATGCTTATTGATGCTATCACATATATGTCCAGCTGAATACATAGATAAAGGGCTGAAGGATATATGTAAACTCGTAATATTGGCTACCGCTGAGGCAAGAAGTAGGAATAGAGAGAGAAGAAAGAGAAGACATTTTGAAATTCTATATATTTAGTCATGATAATGCAAATATTATTAGAGTGTGCGATAATTTTAAGACTACTAAATATTCTCAATATAAAAACAATTTTCTAGAAAATTACATTTAAAATCTTTAGTTGGGCACCTTGTCTGATACCCAGCACTGTCCAAGGTTGAGCAATGAATAAAACATTGTGCCCACCACCTCCAAAGAGCCTAAAATCTAATAGAGAAATAAGAAGAGTACTAAAGATAACTAGATAAAAGAATGTGATATAGGTTCTAAAACAATTTATAAACATAGCAATGCAATAATTTAGAATGTGACACTGGACCAAGTTCTACCTTAAAAACTACCAATTTAAGTGATTTAAGTTTATGCAGAAAGCTTATGTTAAGGTAGAGAAACATCTAGATTATAAAGGAGAGAGTATGACAGATAATAGGAAATCACTTTGTGAGTGATAGGACCATTGCCACCACCTTATCGTTACAGAGATTGCCATTATCTGATTATTAATATGAATTCATTTGTGTAAAAGTCAGAGTAATGTCAGGTTGTTTTGGATCTCTCTAAGGGATACTATTTGTTAAACATGTTCTATGAGAATTGTCTTTGAGAGGATGCCCTGGCATAAGCCCTAATAGCAGCACTGAGTAAGGCTTCAACATATTTATATTACTACATTTTACTGAGAGGAAGGGAAGATTTAAAAGCCAATGATAGCTGTTGGTGTTATCACATTTAATTAAAAATGACAAGGGTCTATTTTTACTATTAAACATTTCATTCTGTGGACCTAATATAGTGTATCAAATTCTTGCAAGCTGCGTACCCAGCTGAGGAGGCAGCATATCCTCCTGGTTTGCTGTTCCTGCCCAGTGGACTCTGGAAAGGCTCATTCATCCCTGGAAGCCTGATCCATATCTTAGAAAGTGGTGATAATACCTATCTCATTGAGGTTCACATGCGGATTACAGGACGTAATGCATGTGAAAAGTTAAGCCTAGTGGAAATCACACATCAGTGTTTAATAATTGCCAGAAACTGTGTTTAATTACTGGCTCTGCCTGCCTTGAATAGGAGGTCCTTGGGGACAAGGACAGTGTCACATGTACTGCCATGTCCTTGGTACCCAACTTCATGAGGATATAAACTGAGTATTTATTTCTATTTACTGTTTTTAGAGGTATTTGTGTTGCAAGAAGTCCCCCAAGGAGGAATTCCATATGTAAAACCTCTACTGTGGGAAGATTTGGCCCTGAGAACCATGCTGTTTCCTTCTCAGATTGGTGGGTTCAGCTGAAAAGCATAATCCTGTCCTCACTGGAGACTTTTTTGAAAGGGTTTCTGCTGCATTTATATGGGGGATTGAAAATAAGGGAAATCGAACATATGCCAAGGGACCACATTTTCCCTTAAGGGTAATAAATGTAAAGTAAGTAAAAGAACTGTGTTAAATACATGCTTGTCTTTCTCATAAAATTCTTGGTCTTTTGTCTGAGGAATATTCAAAAGGTAATGTATCACTGTGGGCAGATCAGCCTGGCCTTTATTTATTTTCTCAGCAACTGTCTTATTTTGGATAAAAGGCAGGAGAAATAAAACGTCAGGCACTAACAGGGATTTTATTATTTATTTTCTGAGCTCTGTTATGGTTGATGTTGTTTCATTTTTTCCATTATAAATCCCTTTTTCTCAAGGGGCCGTAACTCTCCCAATAAAAAGAATGGCTTCAGGCAAACACTTGAAGCATTTGTTCTCAGCTTAAGAGGACTTTTGTTTTTCCAGGTCTTGAAAATAAAATCCATTACATTCTTTTTAAATTACAGGAGTGTTAAAGTGAAAAAGCCCAGGAACTGCTGCTTTTATATGTGCGCTGTTACCACCTCGGCTCAGAATTTCTTTAAGCAGCAATTCTGCAGCTCCTCTCACCACCGATTATATGAGAAGCCTCTCTATCTATCACTATTGATCATCTGTACTGAGTCCATCGGCTTCCTCAGAGATGTTTACAAGTGCTGTTTGTTGGTTAGTTTGTGCTGGGTCATTTCTTTTTCCCTGATAGATGTAATGTCTCCCAGAAGAAACAAGTCCATTCAGTACATGGTCACCTTTCTTCAGTGAAACACTTCAGTGGTCTGCTATCCAGAGGGCAATGAAGTGATACTGGACCTTGTCATCCTGAAGGTGGAGACATACTGATAACTTCAAAATATCCCTTTCTAATTTACTCCCAGAAAAGTGCTGAGCTGAATCCTCGGTTATAGGCTAAAGAAAAATTCAGGCTGAAGATGAGATCTTAGAGACACATTTCAGAGGCTCGCTACAAGTCTGAGGTCTCTGCATGGCAGGAGTTGGAGACTCTGGTCAGGCCAGAGTAGTCCTAGGTTTCCGGATGTGGCTGGGGATGACATCTATAGCCTAGTAACATCAAAAGTGCCCATGTATCTTTAATATTCTTTTCTTCCCCCTTTGCTTGCTAGTTGAGACCACTGCATAGTGAATATTTTAAAAGCAAGATTTCCAGGAGTTTAACGCCTCTGGAATACAAACACACACACACACACACACACACACATACACACATGCTATACATTACGTTTCCTGTAGCTACTTTTGTCCAAAAAGATAGCTTAAAGGAGAGAATATTCCATTTAGAATGTGCTGCTATTATCTAGACAGACTATTTTTAAGAATAGATTAGGCTGGGTGCTGTGGCTCACTCCTGTAATCCCAGCACTTTTGGAGGCCGAGGTGGGCAGATCACCTGAAGTCAGGAGTTCAGGACTAGCCTGGACAACATGGTGAAACCCTATCTCTACTAAAAATACAAAAATTATCCAAGTGTGGTGGCAGGCACCTGTAATCCCAGCTGCTCTGGAGGCTGAGGCAGAAGAATTGCTTGAACCTGGGAGACAGAGGTTGCAGTGAGCCGAGACTGTGCCACTGCACCCCAGCCTGGGCAACACAGTGAGACCCCGTCTCAAAAAAAAAATAGATAAATAAAAGAATAGATTAGAGACAGAATTATAAAGCAACGACAATAAATAATTATGTGAAGAATCAGTTGTTTAGAATAAAAGAAATTAGATTCTTATGTCACACTATGCAAAGAAAAACACAGGGGGATTTTAGAATCAAATATAGGAGACGGTCTCAGAGAAGACACAAGACTTTTAAACTATAAAATAAAATATTGGAAATTTGACTATATCAAAGTAAAAATATTCTAAACAACCATGGACCCCATAAAGTTAAAAGATAAACAATAGTTATTTAAAATTCATATGGCCAGCACAATATTACCTAGGATACATAAAGAATATCTACTAATCAACATAAAACAGTAAGTAAAATAGTTGAAAATATATGTAAAGCATATAATATGCCATTCGTAGGAGAAGAGCAACCAATAAAGTTAAGAAATATGCTACTTCACAAATAATCAGGAACTATAAACAGAAATAAAGGAGAGATACAATTTTACAGATGTTAGATTGTCAAAGAAAAATTCTTATGTCATCAAACATTACTAAGATATGGAGACATGGGGAACTTCATATGCTACTTAATGGAAGTAGAATTTAGTAAAAACCAGTTGGAGAAATTTTGACAATAGATAGCAATGTTGAATATTTCATGTCCTTTAAAATTCACAAATTTCAGTTCTAAGTATATGCTTTTGAAAAACTCTTGCATATGTATTTTAAGAGATGTATGCATGAATATTTATTGTAACAATGTTTGTCTAAAGGTGAACACCTGGAATCAACCTAAATGTTCATTCATCGAAAAATGAGTAAATTAATTGAAGTATAGTCATAATGTGAAATACTCTACAGTAGTTCTGCTTTTCATTTCTTTTATATTCCAGTTTCATCATACTTTTCACAAAGTACTGTAACCATTAAGCACCAAAAATGATGTACTAGGTGAGGAGAGAAAATCAATTTTGAGTAGCGAAGGCTTGAGCAGTAAGAATGCAAAGCACTAGAACAAGAAAAACCTGAGTCAGGCGTGATCTCATAGAACTGGGAAAAGGGGTTGTCCCAATTCAATGTATGAATAAGAAGAGTCCTGCAATGGAACTATGAAGTGAGGCTTATATTAGTGTAGGAGAATCAGAAGAAAACATGGAAGGTGGACTTTATCTAATATCAATCATCTCGGCATTTTCACCATTCATTCAGCTCTGGATTAATCATTTAGCAAAATAAACAGATGCACCAAGAGGAAAGGGTACTAAAGAGTTTCCCTGAACTGACCTCAGTTATCATGGCCAAAAGTATTTCACTACCTCCCTTAACTTTAGTCTATTTTTTTTTATCTTTATCTGTCATGTTTGACTTCAATTTTCATTATTAAATGGTTTTTTTTTTTTTGGCATGGTGAGTGATCAAGTTTAGAAGTTTGACTTGAAAGTTTTGTCAGATACTGCATTTGTTTGAGAGATACTGCATGGCTTGAGGGTTTTGCTTCCATCACAGCACAGTTGTTGGACTGTGCTGAAGGCATCAGTTGGCCTGAATCCAGCCTGGAACTTATTGATTAATTCATCTCATGTGTTTTTAAAACCTCCCATGTGGCAGGCACTGTGATGTCACTGAAAAGACATTGGCATAATGAAAAGGACTTAATCCTACTTCCCTTCAAGTTTATAATAGTTGATGTGTCAAGCTGATAAGTAAAGAGGCAATCACAATGCAATGTATTAAATATTGTGATAATCTGTTTAATCAGTACTCTTAGTCATGGGTCAGACGATGTGTGGTAGTGACATTGACCCAAATGTCTTCTTTCCACCAGACCGAGTTGATTTTACAGGAAATCAGAAAATGAAACTGAATTTTTTTTTGAGAAAAAACAAAAAAATCACACTAGGCCATAATTATTTATAAACATATATATTTCTACCTTTCTATTTGGAGCAGCAATTCTCAAACCATAATTGTTTAATTCCAACTTCTATTGTATGTATGCATCCTCCTTGCAACCAAAGGTAATTATCTCAAAGCACATGTATCTAAAATTTGGATTGGGACTGCTAAAACCACTCTGGAAGTGCTGAAACCACAATACAAGAAAGAATGAGTACAATACCAGTGTGGGTTGTTAGGCATAAACAACAAGACCTGAATAGAAACAACATGAATCAGTAGCTATAACTAAGATCGTTATAACTTTGCTACAACTGATATAAATTTATGAATCCTCATTTAATCTTACAATTGTTTGAAGGAACAGTTTAAAATTTTCTATCTTCAAAGTTAGATTTAGGTTATGGGTGGGAGAAGGAGGCATTTTTTTTGCATCCCTGAGAAACTAACACTTTATCTGTATCTGTATATCTATATCATTTATATCTATATTTCTTAACTATATCTACCTTCTAGTTCATCCAGATTCACAGAGACTTGGGCTATAAATAAAAGATCTGTGTAATACTTTAAATTGTCCAAACATTTTTTCATTTATTATGATAGGTAAAGGTGAGTCTGACCCTTAAAAAGTGAGGAAAGTGAGGCTTGGAGATATTCTATGACTCTCCCAAGATCATACAGCTATTTAGTGACAGGATGAGGAATGAGCCTTAATGGTTTTTCAAATGTGCCTGAGGAACCCCATGTCCGGAAACCTGGGGTCCAGAGGCAGGGCTCTAGGCTATTCGCAACTTAGTATCAGTCATGGTACGATCACAAAAATAAAACCAACTGCCAGAAATTCATTGTGGAAAATTTAACATACAAAATTAGCTATAGGTTAGAAGAGTTTGAAAGAGCAACCTGGAGATGTTGAGGCAACTACAACATAAACAACCACAGGAAATCACCATTACCCATAGGACTGCAGGGAAAAATGGAGAAGAAGCTGAGGAAATGGATATCTCATAGGAGGGGAACTTTCATGGGAGACTAAAAACAGAACTACTGAGGAGCATCTGAGAGGCAGAGTTAGGGAATACCCTGGACTCTCCCTGCAATAGCCTACAAGATGAGCCCAGTGAAAAGCCAATTTGCAAGGTATCCTGGGAAACACAGTAGGAGTTCACCCCCTTGGAAAACAGAGCAGAGCATGAAAAGGGCAAGGAATGGGCCTGGGGGAAATGACCAGCCTGCGTTTTCCAGCTGGAATATCTCTACGTTAAGTCTCACATATATGTATTTTTGCTCTTGGTGATACTTCACTTAAAGAAGGAATTCTACATTCAAAAGGCAAAAGTCTGAAATTCACTATACTGGACCAACTCAGTTTTTTTTCTTTTTCTGTGTGTGTGTGTGAGACAGAGTTTTGCTCTTGTTGCCCAGGCTGGAGTGCAATGGTGCCATCTTGGCTCACAGCAACCTCCGCCTCCCGGGTTCAGGCGATTCTCCTGCCTCAGCCTCCCGAGTAGCTGGGATTACAATCATGTGCTACCATGCCCGGCTAATTTTGCATTTTTAGTAGAGACGGGGTTCCTCCATGTTGGTCAGGCTGGTCTGGAACTCCCGACCTCAGGTGATCCACCCACCTCGGCCTCCCAAAGTGCTGGGATTACAGGCGTGAGTCACCTCGCCGGGCCCCAATTCAGTGTTTTGTTTTTGTTTTTGTTTTTATTTTTTTTGAGAGTCTCCCTCTGCGCTCTGTCATCACCCAGGCTGGAGTGCAGTGCCTCCTTCTCGGCTCACTGCAACTGCCACCTCCTAGGTTCACGCAATTCTTCTGCCTTAGCCTCCCGAGTAGCTGGGACTACAAGTGCCCACCACCACACCTGGCTAATTTTTTTTTTTTGTATTTTAGTAGAGACAGGGTTTCACTCTGTTGCCCAGGCTGGTCCCCAACTCCTGAGCTCAGGCAATCCGCCCACCTCGTCCTCTCAAAGTGCTAGGATTACAGGCGTGAGCCACAGCGTCCAGCCCCAACTCAGTTTTAAGAGGACATTCTACAGCTTTCGTTAGTATAGTATTTTGTACTTAAGCAGTAGTATTGATATGGTAGTATTGATATGATATGGCCGCTTCCCCCATGCTGCTCTTGTGATAGTGAGTTACTTCTCACGAAATATGATGGTTTTATAAGAAGCTCTTCCTCTTTCGCTCCTCACTCTTCTCTCTCCTGCCGCCTTATGCAGGAGGTGCGTGCTTCGCCTTCTGCCATGATTGTAAGTTTCCCGAGGCCTCTGCAGCCATGCAGAACTGTGAGTCAATTAAACCTCTTTCCTTTATAAATTGTCCAGTCTAGGTTATTTCTTTATAGCAGTGTGAAAATGGACTAACATAAGTATGTTCCCTCTTAGAAAGCTGAAAACTATCATTTCTATTTTTAAAATGAGGAAATTGAAGCTTAGAATAATTAAGAGACTTCCTGCACAAGACATGGCTAGAAGGTTCAGCTGCCAGGACCAGAAGTCTGGGTCTTAGGCTTCTAATTTAGGTGCTAAAGCAATGGTTCTCCTGGGACTGAGGCATTGTGGGGTGCCTCAGTGGATGTCGGGGGACATCACTAAATATTGTAAATTTTCAAAGGAACTAAAGTAACATATTTTGGATGTACATGAACTACTAATGCTTTCAACCTTAGGTTTTTTAATGTTCTATTTGGTTGCATTATATCTTTATGAAGCTGGGTTTTGTAATGATAAAAAGTGGGGAGCACATGAAAATCATTGAAAATCATTTAGGAATAGGAAATGAAGATAGCAGTGTCCCATCAGATTCTAAAGTCTAAGAAGTTGTACTGTGTTCAGCAGGCACTGAAGTGTGAGGATTTAAGTACTTATTTAACTACTTAATAAATTGTTTGGTTCAGTGTGTTGTGAAAAAATTTCTGTGAGATTAAGAGCATTGTAAACTGAGAAAGCATGTCTTCTCTGGGGACATTACCCCACTAGGATTAAAGTCCTAAAGAAATTGAAATTGCTGGATGGGAAGGCTATACAGGAGGGAAGAACTAACAATTTATTGGATTGGTCTTGCAGAATTCTGGCCACCTTGTGGGCACCACCTTTTTTTGCTTTTTTATCTGAGAAGTAAACATTGGCTACAGTGGAAATAAAATGACACCTAGTTTAGCAATTTGAAAGCCAAGGTCATCTTTACAAAGAAAAAACTGTGGATATCCTCATACTGCTTTTAACCTGTCCTTCACATCAGGGAGTGCAAAATCTGATAGATATCTTGCTGGATTATCAAACTTCCAAAAACCACTGCAAAACCAGTATGGCACATCATCCCTAACACCTGTCAGTGCTTGTTGTTACCTCAGTCTTTGTCATGTGCTCACTGAGAAGCTTAACCGTGGCAATAAGGTTTCCATTTCTTTAATTGTCATTCAGGGATTAGGTTTTTTCTCCTTCCAAAATCTAATTCTTGAAATGATTTTTATATCTTGAACACTTCCTCCTCATTGCTGTACAGACCTCTAAAATGTGCCTTTTTATGAAAACTACACCTGACAATAAATTTACCAAGAAGCATAGACATTTTAAAAGATCAAAGAAAATAGGGATTGAAATTTGTAAGTGATGTTATCTTAAACAAAAATGAGTGAAACTGACATCCTGTGACATTATGGAGTGCTACGATACTTTTTACTCTAGGAACTAGAGAAATAAAAGTCAAAAGATGAGGGACAGAAATCTGAAAGAAATCAGTTTCAATATTCTATAAACAGTTGCCTTATTGTGAGTTAGGATGGAACTAGAGTCAGTATAATTTCAACAAAAAAACCTCTCACTTTAAGTTTATAAATATGTACATTACAGGTGCTATAACTTCTTAATGTGCAAAAGTTCTCAGTCCTGAATATGAATCAAATCACTTCTGGAAATTAAAAAAATACACACATGCCAGGGACCTATACCAGACTTAACTGAATCCTAGGGGTTAGGACTTTTGAATCTATGTGTAAAACACAATTGATAGACAGTCATTGAAATCAGGAGATTATTGAATTAGATGTTGTCTGGCTTAGAACTTTAGACCAGCAGCATTGGTATTGCTTGGGGGCTTGTTAGAAAGGCAGAATTTCAGGAACTTCCCTAGACCTACTGCCTTAGAATCTGCAGTTCAACGAGATTCCCAGGGATTAGTGTGAAAGTTCTAGGAGCACTGAACTAGGAGAGACAAACACGAAACTGGGATTCTGGGCATTTGTATGCCATTGCTCTGTCACTTCTACAAGTCGTATATCCTTTGTGAGTCTATTTCTACAACTAAACTAACAGACATAATTATACCTTTCCAACTGACTCCAAGACTGTTCTAAGGATATAAAATGGAATATGGAAAATATGTGGAAGTACTTAAAAAGATTTAAACTGCACTGTTTATGTAAACTGTTACTCTAATGTGGGCAATAGAACCACAAATGTAGAGCTACTTTGCTCTTCAATTTATTCCACCTCTATATTTTGAGCCACATCCTTGATTGCTACATAGTTTGCCACCCCCCACCCCCAACACACACACACTTATTTAGCCTCCCACTACAAGCGCCCAAGGTAGCATTACATTACTGTTTTCTCATTACTTTCAAGTCATAAGGAAGTAAGAATACAAGCAAAAGGATAGCTCAGTTACTATCTGGAATATGCTATATACATTAATGTAACTCTGTATTTGGAACTTTGGGAATGAAGCATTTTAGTAAAGCCACTTTGTCATTATGAATCCCATAGTTTCTCTCTTTGTGGTGAATTAAAGTTTGACACATGTTTTCTTGATTAATGGATGATCTTGTCATGAGTTTCTTTGTGACAGTAAGGTGAATTTGGTACTGGAACTCTGTCATTCATTTCTTGGGAAATAAAAACTGGAAGAACGTAATCATTAGAGCTTGCCTGGGCCCTGTTCCCCCATCTTCTTTGCTCCATTTCGACCACCTGATGCTATTTGGGGGTTCCTGGCTTTTTGAGCCACCCTTTACCCCCAGGCCCTTCCTTTCCTACCAACCTCCTTCTACCAGACCCCCATCCTAACTGGTGGCCTAGAGCTTCCTCAGTACAAGCTTGGATTCACCTCTAATTCCACTCTTCACTTTAGATGGCTAAGCCAGCTATAACCTCAAGGTTCTGTTCTGCCTCTGCTATTTTGAAAGTATTTTTCTGCATGCATTTGGCGTTCTGTAATATCTCTCAGTATTCTGTTGTGCTGGAGGCAAATTCTAATAAAGTTTAAAAAAAAACTTTTGCCTCTTCTCCCACACACCGCCCCCCCCACCTTTTTTTTTTTTTTTTTTTTTTTTTTGCATTTCTTCCACCTGATATTGTGGGAGAAATGCAAAAAAAAAAAATGAATAATACATTCATTGCTCCACATGACCCTAGCTTTTCCATGCTAAAGTCTTTTCTTTGAATTCTACTGGGCTCAGTTACCATCTTTTGTGCTCAGATTCATTGTATTTCCCTTCAATCTGATGTCTGTCTCTAATTTAAAGCTGTGTATTCCTCAGCCATCTGTTGCTAAGGGCAGACCTTAGGATAATAAAGTATTTGACTTCACTATTCACATGTTTCTTACTCTCATTTCCTGGATGGTGGGGGGCACTATTTAATTCTGTCAAGAGACATTGTCATTCTGGAGGTATAATATCTTAGAGTGCAACTAGAAAGTCAGCCCTGAGGAAACAAAACCAACCCAGGCTCCACATTTCCTCTGATACTTTCTTGTCAAAAAAGAGGTAGCACAAATTAGTCAGTCAGTCATCCAACACGATTTTGAGAAATTGTACAAATGTCTTCTCTTTATACCTCTTTGTGGTGTCTATTACATGTATGGTACACATATGGCATTTCCAGCAGAGGTTTTTTTGTTGTTGTTGTTGTTGAGATGGAGTCTTGCTCTGTCGCCCAGGCTGAAGTGCAGTGGCGCAATCTCGGCTCACTGCAAGCTCTGCCTCCCAGGTTCATGCCATTCTCCTGCCTCAGCCTCCCAAGTAACTGGGACTACAGGCGCCCGCCACAACGCCTGGCTAATTTGTTGTATTTTTAATAGAGACGGGGTTTCACCTTCTTAGCCATGATGGTCTCGATCTCCTGACCAGAGGTTTTATTTTTATATAAGTAAATTCAGACAATGTATCACACGTCTTACTATTTAGCTACATAGCCACAGGCTAACAGCAACTAGCAATCAGATTAGAATTCAAATGATAACAACTTATTATTTGTATCATTTGAATTTAATTTGTTTGCAAATTTCATGAGATCGCTCCTACACATTATTCTGTTTTTCTTAGTGTTTAGAGAGAGTACGAAATCCAATCAGTAATCATGAGGTATCCATTACTTTCAATGTCAAAAATCACAATTACTTTTGCATTAAACTAATATTATTGAAAGATTTAAGAGAAATATTAAAATAAATGAATCAAAGGAAGGTGGATGTCCTAGGATCTCACATCAATTTGGTCACTTGCATTTGGGTTTCATTTTAAAGTATGAGTAGTTTTTGACAGAAACTCTGTGCAGTATTCCCAGACATGTGTCAACTATTCATGCTCTGAAATTCTTACTGTCAATTACCTTGAAGTCTGTTGTTTGCGATTATCTTTTTGTCACTGTGTTTTTTCCTCCCCCTGCCAGACTAGATTGTTTTAGCTCATTTCAAGGATCTCTGTTATCTGATAGTCACACCATGGTAGAGTTTCCTCTCATGTTGCATAGGGATCATTTGTGTAAGCTATAGGATATTGTGGAAGTAATGGAATGTAACTTCTGAAACTAGGTGATACAAGACATTGTAGCTTCCTTTTGCTTTTTTGACTTACTGGATTTTGGGAAAGCCAGCTGACATTTCGTGAGGAAAACCAAGAAGCCCTGTGGAAAAGCCTGTGTGGCTTCCTGCCAGTGAGGAACTCAGGCTTCTTGAGAATAGATGTGAGAATAAGCTATTCTGGAAGCAAATCCCCCAACTCCAGCCAAACCCTCTGATGACTGCAGCCCTGGCTGACATCTTAAATGTCATCCCATGAAAGAACCTGAGTCAGAACTTTTCAGCAAAACCATTCCTGAATTTCTGACCCACAGAAATTATAACACAATAATTGTTGTTTTAAGCAGCCAGGCTTTGGAATAATTTATCATATAGCAGTAGGTAACTAATGCATAGACTCAATATCATCAAAATGAAGATCTCTGAACTGAATGATAGTAGACAAATACAAGCCCCATATTAAACTGCTAAAGAAATTAGGATTACCCATGTCTAGTTGATTTATATTTTTGTATGTCTCAAAGTTACTATCCATTAATTTTATGGTTAAATACAATTTAAGTTAAAAATAAAAAATAGTATAAAATCAAATAAAGAAGGAATTATAAAATCATAAATAGATTATTAGAAGACTTTAAATAATTATAGAAATAATTATTCTATCTCTAAATAACTGCAGAAATTAGCAATCTCTATTCAGATTGTCAATTTTTGAGATATATTAAAGAAAGTAGGGTAACATAACTAAGTGCTATTTACCAATACTTTCCAGTTCTGTGTAAAGTTAACTGAACATATAAAACATATTTTCTCCTGCTATTGACTTTTTATTGTCCTGTGCCTGTAGTAAATGTAAAGCTGCTATGCTTAAGGGTATAATTTTGTCCAGGAAACCACAATATGGTCTGGAAATAATTGCCACAAAGACCAAGATGAAAAGATAAAGTTAACAAAAATCATTTGACATGCCTATCAAATCTGTTCTCTGAAAGAAAAATTTCAATTATTTAATGATGAAATCAATATTAGAGGAAATGCTATAGATTTCATTTCGTCCTATAGCCAAGCAACAATTATACCTCTATATCTGTTCTTACTTTAGGCAGAACAAATTAAAATAGACTCTTAAATCTTTCTTTGAGTCAAGCTATAGAAAATTTATAAATTTTTAGTTTTTCTTGGCTTTACATATTTCTATTATTTCCATCTCCCCATTTACAAAATCAATCACTGCAGATATTCTCATTCCATTTTTCTTTATGACGTTATAAAAAGTAAAACAAATTTGGGCCAAAGAGTGTACTATTATTATGGGAAGATGCAGACGGTCCCCTGGGGTGCCACACAGAAACCCTGGAGGAGGTCTTGGCATGCTTTTCCTGATCCCAGCTCTCTCTAAATTGAGGCCCATGGGGTGTTCAGAGGCAGCATGCCTAGCCCAAGAGTTCCTGTATCTTTTTGCACTTTATTTGGAATGCTTAGGTTACTGTAAGGCTTTCTTCAATGTACCTGAAAGGGGTCTATAGTTTTCCATTTTAACTCATCTGTGCAAGAGATCTTTGAGGAAATATGCCAAGTCCTTTGTTTCATCTGCATCTTTACAAAAGGGTCTCCCTGAGCCAAAGTAGGGGAATGTTCTCTGTCCACATCCACACTGTTGCAAAGAGTTTGCTCCTCATATCCTACAAGCCCTGCCTTGGGATAGTTCACTAGAGCACCATCAACATTTACTTGGAGGATTTAATGGAGAGATCCCAAAAAAGTAAGACCCAAAGATGGTTCTGGTGGTTAATTCTTTGTCAGGAACCCCTCCTGAATGTAGAAAAACATATGAATGTGAAAGAAATGGGGATAAAAAGTCTAATTTCACAATGAAATCCTCAAATATTTATTGGGCATATTACAGACAGACAGCTCATGTCATATGCAGAGAAGAAATTTTAAGACTTGTTTTAAGTAGAACCTTAAACCCTTTAACTAATACAGACATAGATTTGCCAATAAGAATGCAGAATATTAAGGCATCTTTTGTTTGTTTTTTTCAGAGGAGCCCTCAGCTTTTGTTGTGAAATTGTACATGCTATCAACAGATAAAGTCAATGATAGGGCTCCAAATTATTAAAAAGTGTTAATCCCCAGCTCTCTATTCAATATATTAATCTACATAGGTTCAACATATGAATCCATCATTATTTGAATAGGACTTCCATTAAGTGATGACTTGGTCAACATCTTGACAATTCACTTTTCTTGTTATGATTTTGTGCACAAAAAATTGTTGCTGAATAGAGAAACAATGAACAGTAACTTCAGCTGGTAGAAATCCAAAGCCCTGTTTGCCACAGACACATAAAATTAGTTGAGGGTAGCCAATATTCTAACCTGTACAGCAGTCTGGATGTGCTCTGTGGGCTTCTGTTACTACATCCCGTCTGCAAACCAGGTGCACAAAACCTTGCAAGGAAGTGAAGTCTGGTTGGTGGTAATTAATGGAGTTGTTTGGTGAATAAAGTCAAAGTAGTAGCAATATATTATTCTGAAGAGTGTAAGAAAAGTTATCCTGAAGCTAAAACAAGACCTTGCAAATGAAAGCTTCCAATCTCAGTCAACAAGGATATTCTTACACTGAATTAAAATTCAATGTCTAATTATCAACCCCTGCTTAAAGAAGAGGGGAGGGAAAAAGATTTTTATGGGGCGGATAAAATGTTCCCTATAAAGCAAATAAGGCAAAGCTACTTGTGCTGATGAACTGTGAAAATAATGGCCCACTAAACAACTTACTGTGCTTAAGGGCTAAAATTAAGGTTATGTCTCATTTCCGCTCTCCAACTGTATGTCCTCTAGATAAGCCTGGCTCATGATTGGTGCCGGAATCTACACTTTATGTTCTCCTATATTTGAAATTATTTTCTGTAAATTGAATCATAATTTGAATCTTGTTTAAACATTAAGATGTTAGTGCTTGTTAAGAAAAAATGGAAAGAAGTATTAGAAGGCATTAGTTACAGATAAATTAATTATTTATGCTGAATAATTATTAATAAATAATTTTTCTTTCATAAAATGGAAATGTGTTAAAAAGTAATGAGAGTTTTTGGAGGGTTTATGGATTATATATTCATATATTAACTCTAAGCCTCTTTATAATAATCGTGTCAAGGACAGTTGAAGGATAATGATTCTATGGCTACATTTGGATTGAGATTCAAACAACTGTAGTCAACAATAACTTAATTGGACATTTAAAAATAACTAAAAGAATGTAATTAGATTGTTTATAACACAAAGGATAAATGCTTGAGGGGATGGATACGCCATTCTCCATGATGTGATAATTTCATATTGCTTGCCTGTATCAAAATATTTCATGTACCCCATAAATATATATACCTACTATGTACCTACAGAAACTAAAAATTAAAAAAATTTAAAAACAAATTCCTAAACAGGAAGTGAAACAAAAACAAAAAAATACAAGAATAAAAAGAAGAAAAAACCTCCAACTTTCTTACAAATTGGAAAACTGTCACTCTTATATATTAAATATTTAGACAAATTTCCTGCTGTTTTGGATAGGAATCACTTTCTCAGTTAACAAGTGCATATCAGTACATACTAGATCTTTAACACTGGCCCAGACTGAGATAATCTGATTTGTAACAGAAATATCTGGGCAGTTTGTAAATGCAGATGGCAGGGCTAAGGCACCAGAACCTGTTGTTAGCCCAATTTGAGCCTATTATTCTGAGGGAGTTATAAGGAAGTGAAACACCTAAGTGAGACACTTTAGTCTTTCCATACGGTGTGGAGTCGGATAGGAGAAATTACTATATAATTTAGAAGGCTAGATCTTTACACAGATACAACAGTGGGTAATTGACAATTTGTAATTCTCCTTTGACTATAAATGGTACCTCCTAATTTTTCCCCATTGGAACAGTAAACTGATGATTAAAATTTATTCAGTCAGTAAGAGGTGATATATTACTTGCCTAGACCAGTGATGCTTGATATTTTCTTGATGTTAGTCCCCTTTTGAATCTGATGCAGATTTGAAACTTTTACAAAAAAAACCTTTTAATTATTGTATTTTTTAATCAAAAAGAAAAAATTAAGAATCAACTACGTACATTCAAATTATGGCACATATACTGTATATATATACATGTATATGTATATTATGTGTGTAAGTGTATTATATATATAACAAAAGTAGTAAAAACTTCTACTTTTAAACAAAGAAGAAGACCAGTTATTTGGTTTCACTGATGGGTGAATTTATATTTATTCAAAAATGTAAATGAAAATTTCCATGGGAAGTGTTTAGAACACAAACAGAAATGGAATAAGATGAATACTGGAAGACATAAACAATTACAGAGAAAAGAAAAAGAGAAGTCCATGAAGTAGAATAACAAGCAATAGCCAGAGAGAAAGAAAAGATACCAGAGAGTATTATGACAGTGATGGGAGAGTTTATCATCAAGGACTAGCTGAGCATTAGCAGAAAGTGTTATTAAAGTCAGTTAAGATAAAGAGGTCAACCATGAGGTTGTCTGAGAAGTAAAGTTTCTAGGACTTGAGGACGTCAAAGATCTATATGAATAGAGCTTAAGTTGTTTTTATGGATTTTGAAGTCCTCTGACATAATAGCAGGGCTTGATGTGAAAATGGTGACTGATCTAGGACTTCTTCATCCCATGTGAGTTAGATTCTGGGAAGTGGTGAATGATAGCAATAAGTAAAAAGGCAGATTCATCCTGACATGCAGGTTCAAGCCAAAATTGATGACAGACACCAAACAACAGATCAAGGAAGCTCACAGAACACCAAGAAGGATAAATACCAAAAAATCTACATGTAAGTATATTCTATTCAAACTGCAGAAAACCAAAGACAAAGAGAATGTCTTGAAAGAAGCCAGAGGGAATAAAACACCTTACCTATAAGTAACAGGATAAAAATTATGCAGACTTCTCTATAGAAAGCATGCCAGCAAGAAGACAGTAGAATCAAATATATAAAGTGTTGAAAGAAAAACTCATTAACCTAGAATTCTATATCCCATGAAATGATCTTTCAGTAGTGAAGGAGAAATAAAAATTTCTTAGGCATTTCAAATTGACAGCGGAGTTTGAGAACCACTGGTTTAGGGAAAGGTGGCTTATATTGCAAGAATGTATGCAATTATTCTCATAAGTAACTTTGGTCAGAAAATTTTAACTTAAATTTGTCCACAGCTCTTCCTCTTCCACTGACCACTAAAAAGAATTTTGGCTTTGTGAGCTGTTTCTCTCCCTCTTAGTTTTTTGGAGTATCTTACCTAACACAAAAATCAATAAAAGATTGGGTAGAGAAAAAGATTAACCCTGACTTAGAAAAACATTTTATTTTTTCTCTTGTATGTGTGTATTTTGAGAGATAGCAACATAATAGCAATATATGAACTAAATGAGGAAAACTTACAAGCTAGAAAGGGAGTTTTCAAATAAGTGTTGTTGTAGAGTTTATTTCTTTAATGGTGTTTGAATGATATAAGTACATAGGTTGTGTTACCTTTTACTTATTGCTCTGTGTTCTGTCTCTGGTGTAACACTGGATGAGTGGGTTATGAGTTGAATAAGTTTATCGTAAAGATATATTCCACAAGTATCTGATAAGATTTTCCCTAAGCTTGTTGAAATCACCATATGTGTATTAAGATTTCCATTATCATATAGTTGATAGGGATAGAAATTTTGTTTTGAGTGTGAATTGCCACATGTTCAGGGAGGCTTCTACTTGTTTTGGCAAGACATGGCACAAACATCTCACGGGAAAGGCTGTCTCATACCACTTGATATATGATTTGCAGCATATTCATTACTAGGATAATTTGACCACAGAGATATCAATAGGTTACTTATTTTCAGAAAAATTGGACAATTAAAAAAATTATTTCACAAAAGGGAATATATTATTGTCATTTTGATGAAATTCAGTTGTTGCACAAGTTTGTCTGAAAACTAAAAATGTGCCTTGAGCTTCCTGGGGTCAAAAATAAAATAATGTTAGACATTAATCAAGCGTTATTTCTTCCCCTTACCTTCTATCCATTTTTCTTTGATTTTATTTTCTCCAAGTGAGGATATAGCAGATAGATTCTAGGATTATGAAAGGCATTGGACTTATGTACCTTAAGAGTTTGAAACTGTTTTTTGTTTGTTTGTTTGTTTGTTTGTTTTGTCTGTTTGTTTGTTTTGCTGCTTCTTTTGGGAGATGAGTTGGGGAGATGAAAAGACTGAATTTATGCTGTGTTATAAAACTTTCACTTTGACTGTTTCTTTTTAACTAAAACAAGCCATGAACAGGCTACTAACCTAGAGATAGGCCAAGCGGTTTGGATCTCTTAGCAGGAGTGGTGCAGGTCTAGAGTAAACACTACTGTGTTCATTGATCTCTTAATACAGATGGAACTTCTTTATCCCAGCAATCAAATACTCCATCCAGTGTAAAGGGTTGGAGGAAACTGGGAAATTTGGGCATTTGCTTATTCCTTCTGCATAGAATTAAATTGTGTATTATGACAACAACTAAGCATATTAAAAGGACACACACAGATACATAATATAAACACATATATAAACCATATATATACATATATAACCTTATTTAATTAAAAAAACCTGCTAAATTGTATAATACATCTGGGTCAATGGATATACATGCCAAACAGGTAAGTTACATTGTATAATAATAAAATGCTTAGGTATGAAACCCAAGTCTCTGAAGCCTCATGTGCTCCTCTTTCATCCTAATACCTTGCTCTCCCTATATCCACTATCCTTAATGTTGTTTATCATTAGCTTGCTATTAAAAATAGTTTTTCTACTATGTATTAATTCTTAAACAATCGAGCTTTATAAAAATGCTGTCATGTTATATATAGCTTTCTGGGTCTTGTTTATTTTACCAGTATGTGTTATATGTATCTGTAACTTATCCATGTTTTTGCATTTCCTGTTGATGCTGAAGAACATTTCAGTTTCCATTGTTTTGCAGTTATAAATAATGTTGCTGCTCTGAATACTTTTATACATGTTTTCTGTTGTACATTTCTTCTGGTGCACATATGTTAAAATTTCTCTGGGAGTTTAATTGCTGTGTTTTAAGGCATAAACATGTTTAACTTTATAAGATAGTGCCTAATTATTTTTAAAATGGTTACAAAAATTCACTTTCCCAAAAATAATGTATATGGGTTCCTGTTGATAGATATTGCCCTCTAATATTAGCACTATCAAACTTCTTAATTTTTGCTAAAGTAGTTGGAAAACACACATTCTTCAGAATGTAGAAGAGAGGGAAACACTGCTTGATTCATTTTATGAAGTCAGAATTATTCTTTTGATGAAACCAAAGACATTACAAGAAAGGAAAACAATAAGCTGATATTTGTCATGAATACAAGTGTGGAAGTCCTCAACAAAATGTCATCAAATTAAATTCAGCAATATTTAAATATATTATGATGCCAAAATTGAGTGGATTTACTCCAAGAAGGAAAGGCTGGTTCCACATTCAAAATCAATTTGGTCATTCAGAAAGTCAATAAACAAGAAAAGCCAAATGATTGTATTTATACGAAAGAAGCATTTGACAAAATTCAAAAACCACTCATGATTAAAACAGCTGACAAACTAGCAATAAAAGAGAATTTTCTCAACCCAATAAAAGGATCTGCAAAAAAAGACACTAACATAATACTTAAGTTATGTGAAAGACTCAATTCTTTCCATTTAAGATTTGGAAAGAGAAAAATGCACTTTCTCACAACCACTCCTATTTAACATCGTACTGGGGATCCTAACCAATGCAATAAGGCAAGTAAATTAATAGTTATATAAATAAATACTATAAATATTGGAGAGAAAGGAATAAAACTCTGTTCAATGATGACATTTCTCATTGTCTCTGAGGTATCTACAAAAAAGATAAGAATTAAAAAGTGAGTTTAGCAAGATGACAGAATACAAGGTCAAAATATAAAAATTAATCATATTGGTATATACTACTTAAGAATAATTTAAAATTGAACTGAAAACCTGAAAAGGAGTATAACTCATGGCTAGCTACTCATTAATTCAATTAACAAGTTTTTCCTGTGCAGTTTGTGATTAAAACACTTGGTCAGGACTTGACTTGGATTTTCAGATCTCTTCAAATAAAATAATTTGTTTATTGGGTTAGACTTCTCATGGGTCAACGTTCTCCTAGTCTCATTCTAAGTATTTGATGATGCAATCACAACTCAGCAGTTGTTATATTTAATACAGATTGACAAGAGCCTTTATTTCCAAAAATTGGTCTGAAATAACTGTGATCAAGTTAAAATAATCTGATAAATAAAACAGAAAATGCATCTGATCTGCATCATGGCATCTCATCACTCAAGAGCATATGCTTAATAAGTTACAAAAAGAAGAGAGAAAAAGAAAGATGTCCTGAATAGGGTGGTCAAAGATGACAGTTAAAAAGACCTCCAGATCTCTTTGGAATCCAACATATCACTATAGATTTCATAAAACAATAATTGTCTTTCTGAATTGCTTACAGGGTAAACGAATTATTAAATAATAACTTGAAAGTGAAGCACAGATGTGGTCTGGCTGTGGTTCACCTATTGTTTACTTTTAATGGAAATGTTTTTTCTTCAAATCACTGACTTGAAACATGGTGGATTTCTATTTGTAATATAGACTTTTTTCAGTCTATGTTTTACAAGTTACATTATACACTATGCCATTTCCACATTCATAGACTACCAAAGTGCTTCTTCCAAGTTGCCTTGATGATAGATGTACCTTATATGTGTCTTCACTAAAGCTATAAAGCATTGAAATCTTTTCTCAAGGCCTTCAAAAGAGGAAGTAATTATTTTCAAGCCTCCACGATGTCCTAAGTAAAAACATCTGGTATTTCTGCACTCACTATTACAGTAAAAAGGAAGCCACACTAGAAGCTACCCAATTTCTGGGTACATAGTTACTTAGAGACTGTTATATATTCCATAATGACATAATTTGGGTTTTTTTCCCTTATGGATTTTTCTATATACATTACTTTGTTTATTTGCTCATTTGTTCCTCAAATATTTGAGAACTTAGTATGTGTCAGGCAGTGAACCAAGTTACATGAGTAATTGTGTAGGAAACAAAGTGAAAAAGATTATATGGAATTACTCCCTAAGAACTAATCAATCCAGAAGAAGCAAGATCTTTAAATCTATAGGTAGTAAAATACTCAGATTAGTTCTGTATAACAATCTGTATAACAATTAGTTCTGTTTAACAATTATATAGAGTAATGTTACTTTTCCATTCTGCTCTCTAGAACAGAAATGATAGAAAAGATAGTTGTCATGGGGCCTAAGACTATCACTATTTTATGGCTTGAATATCATGGCCAATTTTATTTATTACTTGTTTGTTTCAGAGAAGAATGCCAGAGTAAATGTATTAGACATTAAAAATATGTTGCGAGAAAGGTAGAGGTCTATCTAGACTCTTGTTGCTCTGTCAGAATAACTCAACAATATACTTGAGTTGGAAGAAAAAGAGGTTGCCCCTGAAGGCTTGTATTGGATTGTTGCTTTATCCTGTGGATGGGTAGCATCAGTTCAGAGATGGAAAAAGAAAGGATTCAGCAAGTGAAGTCTAAGAAGCTTATGTCAGAAATGCTTGGTATTCGTGTCCTTGAATTCCGTATACCCAAAGGAAAAACAAGGTAAAAAGGCATGGAAAATTTTTTTAGGCAGTTTTTGTAGTTCAAAACCAGCTTGTTTGCTTTGGTGGCTAACTCTTTTTAAGCAAAAATCCCAGTTTTTCCAGCCACAGTACCCACATCATTCTTCAGAGGAGTATACTCTCTGTAATATATTAATAACCAGGAGTGAATAGTTGCCACAAATGTGGAGAAGAGAAGAAATAAAACTTAAAACAAACATATTTCTTTTGTATGAATGATGCCATCGGAAAAAGAATTTTATTAAAAGTAGAGGCAAGACTTAGTACACATAAATGGCATCTATTAGTTTGTACAAGGTTGTTTTGAACTCACAATTTAAGTCTGACGTTCTAGTTAGCAGAGTGCATTATTAGAAGTCTGCAATCTGGTGATCTCAATTTAGATAAAGCCAATAAGAATATATGAAAATTCTTAATAGGATTTTTAGATGAATTTAAGTATTTGCACCATCCTAGTAGATAAGAAGGAAAAACATCACTTTGGTAATAGTTCTTCAAACCAAAGGCTCTTGTGTGGCCAGACAGGATATATTTAAACTCCAAGAAGTATCGTAATATCTATGGAAACATATTTCTGTTGAGGTAATTATACCTCCAGTAAAAGACTATTTGAATCAGCTTGAGTTCTGCCCTAGCTCTCTAAGAACACAATACACATTCTGCATTTGTTAAGTACAGAATATGAGGTCACATATCAAATAGTAAGGATTCATTGACCATGAGAAGAAATTTTAGGACATTAAAAACTTCTTACCAAAGAGTATCTAAGTTCAGGTAATTATGCATTTCTTTTTACTTCATTTCAGGAGGTAAGCCAGACTATAAGAAGAGGAGAAATAGCAAAGAGATCGAAGAAGAGGCCTTGCAATATGGTGTAATCATATAATAGAATTTGGGTGAGAAGTACAATATGTGGTAATATATAGTCAGCACAATGAAGAGTGGATTCCAGAAATACAAGTTCTTCCTTTAGGAAGCAGTTCTGCCTATGTCAATACAGAATTCTCAGACGTAAAGTTGGCGATTATGTAGCTTGCAAGATTATGAAAAGCAGTAGCATATTGCTTGCTTCTAAGCTTGAAACACAGTAGGTCTCTAATAATATCTGGCTTCCCCTTCTTACTACATAAAGCATTTATTGTTCAGTATGGCAATTATATTTTAAGCATGCTGCATTATGAGGTCATTGAGGAATGAACCATTTCTCATTTATATTTATAACTTCAATATCACATATCTGGTGATTATAGAGCTTAAAAATATCAAATGGAAGTAGCAGAATTGTTGTTGTATAGAAAGACCATGAAGGGAAATATCTCAAAAATAAAATATTAAAAGTATTCTAAGCATTATTGGTAGTATTACAATGGTAGTAATGTTGGCAGAAAAAGAGTCAGAAATGGTTTTAAAATGTGTTGAAGGATTTGAAAGACAATGAAGTACGGTTCAGGAGAGTTGTTTATCAAGCACTAAAAATGTTCATTGCTTCTCAGCAACTCTGTAAGTATCAATAATGTACTTGATTATTCGAATCCCAATTGCTCCAAGAAGTCTTTCCAAGCTCACTGGATCAAATTAACTCTCCCTCTTTGGCTTGCTGCCACATTCACAGTCCAGGATATGGTCAGCGACTGTTCAGTAGCAACAGAGTTTGTTGCTATTGTTGCTACTGTGTTCCAGCCACTGTCCTAAGCCCTGAAGATGGAGCTGAATAAGACAGTCTGTCAAGGATCCTGCTGCTATGGAGCTTACATCCTTGCTGGGTTACTAACATTAGACTGAAACCTGATTCACACATAGTTCCTTATTTCAACTGTATAAATCTTGTCTCTGTTTTTTGAATTCCCAACAAAACAAATAGTTCCATGAAAACAGAAAATTGTCATATCCTTCTTCCACAGCATGAACCCTTTTTAGGAATAAATGTCTAAAAAACAAGCAAAATAAACAAAAAGCCGAGCAGCTGGAAAGAGACAGTAAGTTCTCAATTTGCTGCTATCAGTCTCGCCATTCTACCTTGGTGTCAATTGGATAGATTGAGGTTAGGAGATAGAGATGGGTTACTTAGGCATATTTCTAAATAGGAATGGTTGAAGAAACTTTGAAGAGAGACGTGGTTAATAATCAAAAGAAAATACTTTGTGTATCATGTCCACAGTGGGTACTCAATTGACATATTTTCCAAAATAGTGGGTCGTCTTAATTATTTGTCATACTTTTTACCATGTATCACAATGTGAGAGAAGTTACAAAAATTTTTTTTTAATTCTGAGTTGTCAATGAAATTGATCCAGTGAAATTCCAAAACCTACATGTTCCTAATTATTCTGCAAGCTATTGAGATGCAGCTGAATTCTTTTTATCCCCTTGGATCCACTGGGCATAGTTATGATGTGACGTAGCTGAGAGATTTTCAAATTCATTTTACAGGGTACTCATCTGTGGTATGAGTATTATCCAGTACAAAAACAAAAACACAAAATTATTTAACTATAAAAGCTATTCAACAACTTGAAACAAAAAAAAAAAAATCATAGAATTCCCCTTTTCTCGTTTAGGAAAAAAAAAAGTGCAGCTCACTGAAAGCACTCATTTAATTTTACATAAACATGCTCTTTAAGGCTAAAGCAAATATGACTGATATTCAATGCAAAAATACAATATAAAAACTGTTCTTGGAGTTATTTCTAAACAGAACTAACATCAGAATTGTCTGTTTGGGAAAAATCAGATTCCTCAAATGAATCTTCAGTCAACACCTGTTCAAGAGTGATGATGTTTAACATGCATAAGAATGCTGTGTTTTTTAGGATTTGACATTTTCAGCAATCGAGAGTTACTATATTTTGTAAATGGAAATACCACTACTAAAAATAGAATGTTATAGATAGAATAATGTCTTTTGTTTCCAAATTTGGCATACTAGAGCAATGCGAAAGTCATAATAAAAGTGAGATATTTCATGGCAAATTTAACTTGGGGTAGAAGCTGCAACCGCAAGTGCTGCTGGGGAGTATTCTTGGGACAAACAGGAAGGTAGTTAATGAAATAGAAAAATGATAGCAGAATAAAATCTTTTTTTTTGTTTGTTTTTTGTTTTTTGTTTTTGAGACAGAGTCTCGAACTCTCGCCCAGGCTGGAGTGCAGTGGCTCCATCTTGGCTCACTGCAAGCTCTGCCTCCCAGGTTCACGCCATTCTCCTGCCTCACCCTCCCGAGTAGCTGGGACTACAGGAGGCCGCCACCACGCCTGGCTAATTTTTTGTAAGCAAAATGAAATCTTAAAACTCCAAGAAATAATTACAAAGTAATTAAATTACTCAAAAAAATTATATTATCATTTAACATGGAGAAATTAGGTTTTGCTCAAGCAGTAGTATCTATAAGCAGTAATTTACACACACACAAAAGGTCAAATGAAGTGACAGAACACTTTTACTAACAAAATGTATTGACATAATTAAGATGAAAAATTATGGAAAAGATTGTTCCTTCCTCAATATCTATCTCTGTATTTCCAAACATAAAATAAAATCAATGAATAATTCCAAATCTAGCTTTAATTGGTAGTGCCTAATAATTTAAGGTGAAACACAAAGCATCAAGAAAAATTTTTAAATGGAATCTATTAAAGTATGCTAAAATTAGACTAAAAGTTTTACTTCACTAGATTAAACCCAAGGAAGATATCAAATGGGTTTAAATTGTGAAAGCGAATATGAGGATGGTAAACAAATCATCAATGCAATAAAGCAGCACCTCATGTTAAGAACGCTGGGCAAGGCAAAGTTATATTTCTCATCTCCGTTTCCTTTTAACTGTTCTTTATGGTGAACTAATACAATGTGTTTTGAAAATACCTGAGTTACCTATTATGGAAGAAACTTGGGGTGAGGGTGAACCTTGGTATTTGTGAAACAGAGTTGAAGCCCTAGTTGCAACTTCTTACATGGAATAGCTAGTGTCTTAGAGGGCGCAGTCATTCTTGAAGTGATGGTAAACATCTTGTTCTAAATTAGGCAGATGATGAACATACTAAGAGGTTTTCCAGCCTTCTATATGGTGTAGACGAAGAATTTGAAGGTTGAGAGCAAAAGGATGAGAGTAAGACATATTTCTGTCTCCAGTGTGAAGAACTGATCTTTCTATTATGCCTAGAAATGTGCTCAGAGAGTAAAGTTGAAAATAATATATAAATATGAGCAACTTCAAAACATCATTATATTGAACATTAAAATTTATAGATACTATGCATAAACATTTCTAAAACATGGAAACAGTACGATTTCAAAGGTAAGTTAAGGGAAACCAAAACAAATAGAGAGGTTCTAAGAAACACTCTCACACTCTTGGGTTTTATGAATGGGAATGGCTAATTTCCCAAGAAAACCTCTTTGATCTCAGAAGAGAAGTTTCATTTGCTTGTAAAGAATGACATGCTCATACTTGGATTAGTAAAAATATTTAATTTGGTGCCAGCATAATTCTATTGATCCCTTAATAGAAGCTATTTTTTCAAAATTTTTAATGTTTTGTGTTTTATCCTAAATTATTAAGTACTACTATTAAAGCTAGATGTTTGAATTATCTATTGATTTTATTTCATATTTAGAAATATAGGCCGGGCGCAGTGGCTCACGCCTATAATCCCAGCACTTTGGGAGTCCGAGGCTGGCGGATCATGAGGTCAGCAGATCGAGACCATCCTGGCTAACATGGTGAAACCCCATCTCGACTAAAAAAACACAAAAAATTAGCCGGGCGTGGTGGCGGGCACTTGTAGTTCCAGCTACTCAGGAGGCTGAGGCAGGAGAATGGGGTGAACTTGGGAGGCAGAGCTTGCAGTGGGCCAAGATCGAGCCACTGCACTCTAGCCTGGGCGACAGAGAGAGACTCCATCTCAAAAAAAAAAAAAAAAAAAAAAAAAAGAAAAGGAAAAAAAAGAAAAAGAAAGAAATATAGAGATAGTTATTGAGGAAAAAACAATCCGTTTTATAATTTTTCATCTGACTTATGTCAATGCATATTGTTAGAAAAAGTGTGTTACTTCATCTTTAGTGTGAGTGTAAATTACTCCTCATAAATGCTGTTGCTTGAGCAAAACCTAATCTCTGCCTGTTAAAGAATATTACAATTCTTTCTTTTTGGAGTAATTTAATTACTTTGTAATTATTTCTTATTTTATTTATTTTCTGTAAATTAACATTTACTATCCTCATTGAAATAATGAGACTAAACATATTTCTTTTTTTAAATTTAAATTATGTGCATTTAGTATGGTAGGAAAACCCAAGTATGACTAATTTTAACAGTGAATATATATTCATGAAAATAGGCATCCTAAAAATATAAAATTTGTAGCAGCAAATATATAACTGTTCCCAAATATTAATGAAGTAAAGAATAACCAAAGATTCTGAGAACTACACGGTAATTTGGTTTTAAAATAGGTCTTTAATAAGAAAAATATCCATTGGCCTTTTGGACTCTGTGGATAATAGTAAACATATGAAGATTATTTGAGAAATATAAAGGCAAAATAATAGTTTTCTACATGATTTTTATCTGTTCAAAGAAAAATGAAGAAAAAGTGATAAAATAAAATATGATTGAAAAAGGGAAGGAAAAAGTAATTGCAACGATCTACTACAGTGGTTTAGCGTCAATATTGAAGTAATAATTTTTTGATATGTAGAATCTAAGGAAATCGTAGGCTCAAAATCTGGAAGATATATTGGGGTAGAGGAATTAATAAGAGAAAGAGTTGCACATTTAAAGACCTGGAGGCAACAAAGGTCATGGCACATTCAGAAACCTGAAATAAATTCAGTATGGCTGGACTTATGTTTGATTCAACAAAACACTAGGGGCATTTCTCTAGTGGGTATTGAGCAGGTGATCACAATGAATCTGTAGTCATGATTTGTGAATATTCATGTGCTCTTTAACTACATATATGCTAAATAATGTTAGTAAATCAATTCTTAAATTGCCTATTGAATAGTTTACAAAATTTAAGAGCAAGCTAATTCTATCTTAGCATTGCTGTAATTGGAAGCAAACATTCTTACATATCCAGAGCAAATGATAAGAAAGATAGCAGTTTAATAAGAAACATACCAATCTACTTTATTTTTACTGAATCAATTACAGCCTTAAAAGTTAATATACACCAACATTTTCCAAATAAGCATGGTTCTCAAAATTCTTTGCACTCTAAGATTGGTAGGATCTTGTTATAACACTATTCATGATTCAACAGAATTCGTATAATACTGTTTGATAATTCATTTATTAATTCAGGAAATAGTTATGAAAACATACCTTGTGCCACAAATGACCCATAAGTATATGAAATGCTCATCTTTATTAATACTCATGGAAATAAAAGTTAAAACATGAAGACAGGTTGATGAATAGATACAAATATACAGCTAATATAAAGAAGAAATAAGACCTAGTGTTTCATAGATCAGTAGGGTGACTATAGTTAACAATAATCTATTGTAAATTTCAAAAAAAGCTAAAAGAAAGTAATTCAAATATTCTTAGCATAAAGAAAAAAATAAGCATTTAAAGTAATAAATATCCCAGTTACCCTGATTTGATCTTTATACATTATATTAATCAAATTATCACATGTATCCCAAAATAATATATATCATGTTTCAATTTTAAAAACCTGGGAAGAAAATACTATCAATTGTAAAGCAAAATAGTTAAAGTAAAAACGAGTTATCTTTTCACATCATTATGTTACTAAAAATATTTTTTTAAAGTTCTGAAAATACATTGTTGGTGAAGATGTGTTCTAATAAGAACACCATGGGAGTATAACTATTACCACTATGAAAACTCATTTTATATCATCTTGTAAAGTAGTAAATGCATACACCCCCCAACAATTCTACTCCTAAATGTGTGGGTACTAGATGTTTTCACAATAGTGAAAATGAAAAAATAAAAATAAAAATAAGCAAGCAAACAAAATTTAGATCCTTAATTATAGAATGAATAAGTAATTAATATTTTTATAAAAACATGCAACAATGGAAATGAATTAACGACAGCCAAACTTACCAATATGGATGAGCCTCAAATCCAATCTTGGGGAAAAAGTCATAGAAAATACGTGTAGTCTGATTCCTTTGTACATAAAGGTCAAAAGCAAGTTGAACTTGCTTTTGCTCTTGCTTTTGAAGCTGTAAGTTGTCTAGTGATGCATCCGTATAACTATTATGAAAAATAAGTTGTTGATAATCACAACATTCCCTTTTGTTATTATCCTGTCCTGTCTTCCTTTGATAGCACTATTTATTCTGCTTTTTGCTTCTCCTGTCCTCTACTTCATCTAATATTCACCTGTTTCAATCTTACCTTTTTTTTTTTTTTAGACAGAGTCTTGCTCTGTTGCCAGGCTGGAGTGCAGTGGCACAATATTGGCTCACTGCAGCCTCCGCCTCCCGGATTCAAGCAATTCTCCTACCTCAGCCTCCTGAGTAGCTGGGACTACAGGCGCGCGCTGCCACAACCGGCTAATTTTACCATTTTTAATATACAAATTTGAATGTCTTTTCCTCTGTGATTTGTTTTCTTTTGTAATGCAAATTTATCATATTACTTATCACATTATATCTTTACAAGATTACTTGTTTGTGGTTAATTTTATATTGCAACCACCTCAAAGACAGAGATTACAGGTCTTTATTTTTATAATCTTAGAGCCTTTAGCAAAGTGTCTAGCATATACTATAAACACATACATGTTTCTTTGAATTGTATTTCGACTTACTTAAAGTCAGTTTGTTGTAAAAACCTTTAGCAAGCCTCATAATGAGGTCTTAGCATGGAGGAACACTTTGCTGGATATTTTTAAGGTTTAAATAAAATGTAAAGTGAGAAATTGTTTTAGAGGCAAAGCTATGAAAGTAAATATAGTGAAAATGGAATTAGGAAAAAGGATTCACTCTATGGATGTATGTGTGCATAAGTAATAAATGTGCATCACTTTCAACATATAATCATGTAACAATAGAAACGTTTCCAAACACTTTATTGTCAAATTATACTCACCAAAAAATTAGTATATACATTTTAAAAGCTTTACTTTCAAGCTTATTGATAAAACTTTACTATGAAGAAATAGTGTTATTTTTTCAAATACTGTTGTAAAATTATTTTTGTTGTTTTTAACCTTATAGTACAGCCAAGAGCTTGTTCCAGGAGTAAAAGTGCCAGTTCTACAACTTTTTGGTTATTTTCTTTTGCTTCTATTAGTAATGTTATTTTTATTATGGCTATTTATAGAAATCTTTTAAAGCCATCTTGTTAGGATTAGTTTAATTAAAAATAAATAATATAACTTATAAGTCTACTTAATTGGCCATATGTAAACTCCACCATATGCTAATATGCTAAAAGCAAAGAAATCTGGAGGGAGTCACCCTCCTCTTCCTTCACGGTGCCTCACCTACTATGATTTCTCTCGGCCATCAGACGAAAGGTCGACAGTATCTGTGTGTTTATTAGATATTAGGAAAACTTTGTTTCTGTCTTGCGTTTTCGTTAAATTATATAACAAAATTTTTCTTGTGGCACACAAATTATGTGGCTTTGCACACCCCACATTTGAGCGCTTATGAATTAATCTCATAACTGTCAATGGAGGGTGGGGAGATGAATGATCAACAAGAAATTTTTTCAAAATTGTCACATTCAGATTATTGCCTCTTCACTACCCCAGTTAAGGACCATCATATTAGGTTATAGTGGTCTTTTACTCTAATATAAAGAAAAAGAAAATTCCAATTGAATGAGCATAAGTTTGAAGATAGATGAGTGGCCAGTTTAATACTATCAAACAACAGTAGTTCCCCAAACAGGATTTTTTAAATGTGTTTTTTTCAACTCCATCTCTCCTCCCCCCACTTCTTAATTCATAGAGTTAAAAAAGAAATGTCATAAAATTATGTATAGGCTATAATCCCAACACATGGGAAAAAATGTCAAGTGAGAATAGATGGGAGGAAAACACCAGGAAAATAAAAGCTATAGATCATAGAACTATGAATTTCATTTTTATGAACTTCGGATTATTATTGTTTTTTTTCTCTCTTTTTTTATTATTATACTTTAAGTTTTAGGGTACATGTGCACATTGTGCAGGTTAGTTACATATGTATACATGTGCCATGCTGGTGTGCTGCACCCATTAACTCGTCATTTAGCATTAGGTATATCTCCTAATGCTATCCCTCCCCTCTCCCCCCACCCCACAACAGTCCCCAGAGTGTGATGTTCCCCTTCCTGTGTCCATGTGTTCTCATTGTTCAGTTCCCACCTATGAGTGAGAATATGCGGTGTTTAGTTTTTTGTCCTTGCGATAGTTTACTGAGAATGATGATTTCCAATTTCATCCATGTCCCTACAAAGGACATGAACTCATCATTTCTTATGGCTGCGTAGTAGTCCATGGTGTATATGTGCCACATTTTCTTAATCCAGTCTATCATTGTTGGACATTTGGGTTGGTTCCAAGTCTTTGCTATTGTGAATAGTGCCGCAAAAAACATACGTGTGCATGTGTCTTTATAGCAGCATGATTTATAGTCCTTTGGTTATATACCCAGTAATGGGATTGCTGGGTTAAGGGCAGCCAGAGAGAAAGGTCGGGTTACCCACAAAGGGAAGCCCATCAGACTAACAGCGGATCTCTCGGCAGAAACTCTACAAGCCAGAAGAGAGTGGGGGCCAATATTCAACACTGTTAAAGAAAAGAATTTTCAACCCAGAATTTCATATCCAGCCAAACTAAGCTTCATAAGTGAAGGAGAAATAAAATAGTTTACAGACAAGCAAATGCTGAGAGATTTTGTCACCACCAGGCCTGCCCTAAAAGAGCTCCTGAAGGAAGCACTCAACATGGAAAGGAACAACTGGTACCAGCCGCTGCAAAATCATGCCAAAATGTATTATTGTTAATTTAAAAAATTGGAAAACCACAGTGTCTGAAATTAATCATGAGTTTATGCTTAAATCCCTGTAGGAAACAGAAAAATTCATAAGAAACTTCCATAAAAATCAATTTCATCAAATTTTATATTAAAACAGAAGAGTAAATATACACATGCAGGTGTATACAACACACCAGTGGATGAGAAACCAGTTTCTGGGGCTTTCTGGAAGAGTGGCACATTTGAAGCCAGGCTGCCCAAGATATATTCTTTCTGTCACTTAATTTCTCAGGACCTCTGTTTCATTGTCTCTAAAACGAGTGAGTTGAACTAGTTAATCTCTAAAATCCCTTCCAATGCTAACATTATATAAGGTATATGTGTCTGGAAAATTTGCAGGGCAAATCAATTTTTTATTTGAAACAAATATCAGAAGGAAACCTTCTAGATTTTTCTTCTTCAAGTGCAATTGGTTTCACACTTATTGAACATTTTCCATAGGCCAGAAACTGATAGGAACTTTACATGTATCGTTTCAAATTTTTATAAAAACCTTCAGGGATGAATTATAATCTCTATTTTATCATAAGTAAATTGACCATCAACGCAACTAACAAATGACTGATTTGAATGTAGGTATGTCTGACCCCAGTGTTTCTATTCTCTCTACCACAGTGAGATTGTTTATTGAAATAAATTATGAAAAAATGTATTGTTTTACCTTGGAGGTGAGGGCAATAATTAAAAGATGTGAGGACTAATAATGATTTTCATTATTGTTGGTTATACTCTTATATTACTGGAAGGAATGGAGGACAGCCCTTTTTCTCAAACTCAGCCACAAAGTTTGGTTTGGTTTATAAAATATTTTCTACGTGTTTATTTTTTATTTTCCTGAATGTTTGAAAACTATCTTGTGTGTAGATGCACCATCATGTGTATTTATTCTTGAATCTGAAATTCCATCTAGGTGGCAACAAATCTGTTGCATATTTTATGCTCAATTAAAAAGAAGTCTTACAAGATTTTTATGTATTACGGAAAGATCACCATCTGTCCCCTATTTAATTAGGTCCATCCTGATTATGTTACATGTGTTCTGGCTCCCTTTAAGAAAATTTTCTACATATACATGAAGGAGAGGCTTGCTAAAAATGAATTGTCAGCAAGAAACAGGAGAGATTGAAACAAAGAAACTCCAAGAAAACCTTAACAAAGAGAAATATCTCAAACCTGAATCCTTAGATTCAGTAAAATAATAACCCTTCCCCTTCACCTCTCATGACTTCTATACCAAAATACAAATGCAACTTGAATCTAATCATTTTAGAAGCTTCAGGAGTTAATTTTTCTTTCCTGTTACTTTTCACTTTGGAACACCTTTATGCTTTCGGAACAATTTTAGCCGGGAGGGGAAATGCCAAAATACTATAGAGAAGGCTCTTTCTTGGGTAATTTAGACTAGATTTGAGGAAGCAAAATGTTGCTATAAATTTTATGTTTAAAAAATAACTCTGCCTGTGAAATTTCCAGTGGGTTTAACAGATGCAAGAATTTCAGATAACAATAAAAAATCAGATTATCATGCAAAAGTAAGGAATTGTTAGAGGCTTCAAGGGGATAAAGGATAACATATTGAGCTCTGGGTTCTGAGACTTGGGTTCTCTCCTTTGCTTTGCCATTAATTCTCTGATGTTTCAAACATTTACCAGAATTTTCCTACCTTAAAAATATGTAGCAACAAAATCTCCCCCTGCCCAGTCACTAGAAATATATAAGCATTGTAAGGATGTGAAAATTCCCTTTTTCATTCATTTACTGTTTGCCAACTACATTTCAGGAATCTAAGTTCTGGAGATATAACAATAAATAAAAAGTATCTACTCTTATGGATCTTAAATTCCAGGAGTAAATAAACCAATAAACATATAGTATGTTAGAATTTATTAAGTAACATGCAGAGAAATGAATCCATGTAAGAAATATGTAAGAAATATTTTCATAGAATGTTTACGAAAAGCTTTTCTGAAAAGTGTCACTGAAGCAGGTACCTGATGAGTGAATGAGCCATACAGATATCCTGGGGAAGAGCTCCCTAAAGTAGGATCAGCATGTACGAAAGTCCTGAGGTGCCCTGCACATGTGGATTTTGGAAGCAGTCAGCCAGTGTACTGGAAAGGAGTGAGCATGGTAAAGTGAATGGGAAAAGACCTATTCAGAGTATTAGCAAGAAACAAACACAATTCCTAAGTCTAGAGTACGTGTTTATCTGTGAAAGAAATGGTAAACAGTAAATTCACTAAAAACTTGCTATTCTACCACAACATAGGAGCATAGCTGAAAGGGCTTTGATACTTTAGAGTTGCAGAATTTACTCCACACCAAATTGGTCAAGGCAATTGTTAGGAATGTAATTAAAAAGGAGGGAACATGACCAGGCAACTGGCAAAAATTTTCCGTAATTACACTATGCATTTTGAATAATTCAATCATAATTCCAAAATGGCGCTTCTTATTCCTCTTCTCTTTCTTTTTCAAGCCTCGTATTGCCTCCCTTTCCTTTCCATTCTCTTTTCCTGCCTTTCCTTCCTAACCCTCCTCTTGCTTTTCTTTGCGTCCCCTTGCTTCCCCTCCGAAAAGATAGCATACTGTATGATTTCATTTTTATAACAATCTTGTCATGACAAAATTATAGAAAAGGAGAACAGATTACTGGTTGCAGGTGTTAAGGAGAGGGAAGGAGTCAGCAAGAAACAAGTGCTATAAAAGGGCAAAGTGGAGGATTCTATAGCAATGAAAATGTTCCCCTATCTTTATTAATTTTAATACCCTGTTTCTGATGTCGTACTGTAGTTTTTCAAGATGTTACCACTGGGGAGAATTAGATAAATTCTTTATTATTTCTCTTGTGAATCTACAAATATCTTGGAATAATAGTTTAATTTTAAATAATGAGCATCATGATACTAGAAGACATTTTGAGTCAATTAAACTCCCTCACTCACAACATACTTCCCCTATCATCTTCTGCTAATGCTGCCTTGGCACCAAATATTTTCTGATATGTTTATCCCTAGTGTAGTAAACGATCATTACCAATAATTTAAATTCATCTACTCTCCTAAGCAAGCAAGCTGTGAACTGTGATGGATGAGCTTTATATATTGAGGCTTATGAGTATAGCCAGTTGAGAACAGAAAAAACACTTGGATGAACAAAGACGTTTTTAAAGGAACACAATAAGCTGATCTAAAGCTCATATAGGATAGAAAAGGGTCAGGAAACATTTGGAACATTTTGATGAAGAAGAAGAAATTAAGTTGACTGCCCTCCTCCTTGCCACTTTCTATCAAGACAATGGTGGTGCATGAATTTTTCCATTTCAACAAATCTTCTCCAATACTTGATGTTATTAGAATTTCTATTTTTTCTAAACTGATGAGTATGAAGTGGTGTCTTGTGTTGTTTTATTTTCTAGGAATTTGTAGGACTTCTTGGTATATTCTGAATACTAATCTTTCTCAATAAAATATGCTGCAAATATAATTTCCCATTCTAAAATGTATATGAGTTCCTGTACTATATGGTTTTGTCTTTCTTAGAAAATGTTTTGCTAAAACTTAACTGCAGCCATTAAAACCTTTAGTCACTCAAAACTGTGTGTGCACAGCAGTAGAAATAGACAAAAGTTTTAATAGGAGAGGTTAAAGTTTCAAAAAGTAGACCCACATATATATATATATTGGAATCTGGTTTACAAGTAAAATGGCTATATGTCCTAGCTTGCTGGTGATACTTCCCACTTATGCCTGCTGTCCAACCATAATAATTAATAATGTCCCCATTCAATTTCAAAAGCTTTTCAGTATATATGGTCATTCTTTTTTTTTTTTTTTTTTTTTTTGTAGAGAGTCTTGCTCTGTCACCAGGCTGGAGTGCAGTGGTGCGATCTCAGCTCACTACAACCTCTGCCTCCCAGGATCAAGTGATTCCCCTGCCTCAGCCTCCCAAGTACCTGGGACTACAAGTGCGTGCCACCACGCCAAACTAATTTTTTGTATTTTACTAGAGACAGGATTTTACCATGTTGGCAAGGATGGTCTCGATCTCCTGACCTTGTGATCCACCCTCCTTGGCTTCCTAAAGTCCTGGGATTACAGGCATGAGCCACTGCGCCCAGCCATATGGTCATTCTATGTATGACAGGAGTAGACTTTAACATAAATAAGGGTACCATTGGCTATCCTTATCAAAAAGAATAAAACTTTATCCATAGCTTAACCTGTAACAAAAATAAATTGGACATGAATTGAAAATATAAATGTGAAAATATATATTCAAACTTTCAGAAATAATTATGAGAAAACATTTACAACTTTAAGTTGGGGAAGAATATTTTTAATGATAGGAAAACACAAACCATGTTAAAATTTAACATTTAAATCTTTCCTTTTGGAGAGCAACGTGACAACCTGTGTACAAACTCAAAGATACTCAAACCCTTGAGTCCACCTTTTGTTACACACTGAAGAGGTTTTTTGCCCTTGTACATAAAAGGACTTGTAGAAGACAATTTACTGCATCAATGTTTATAAGTATTTAGAAATGACCTATGTATCAGTTTGAAGAAAGATAAATACATTATGGTAGCTCAAAAAATGGAATGCATTGCATCAGTTAAAACAAAAGAACCAAATAAAAATTTTTACAAAATCACAGGGAGGCAGATCTTGACCCTTTTCTCTCCAAATTGACTGGGTCACCTGTTTGCTGTGTTCTGCATACAGGGAGTGCTGAAGGCAACTGTACATTTCATCAAATACTATTTCTGTAAAAGTGGGGAAAAACGGGACAGTAGATATTTTTCATAGCTTAAGATTTCTTAGCAAATAGAATTTTTTTAAAAGCTTGTCTATAGAATATTGTGTGTTAGCCACCAAGTGATGTCTTAGATGTAATGAAAAGTGTGATCTTAGAAAAAAGTTCAAGGATACATTTTAAAACTTAAAACACTTCCAAAATTGCTATCCTATCCTATATTAAACTCATAAATATCTCATATTAGTTCATACGAAACTTTGGAGCTCCCAGAAAAAAAAACACATGGAACCAGAATTTAAATATATATTGTTTTCACTTTTCTTGGGTCAATCTGTTATTTACATATGATTACCTCTAACACTTGTATTAATCTAAGATTATTTTTACTTTAAAAGGCTTTTTAATTTTTATCTATATTTCTGACTTTTGACTGTTGAAATGTTTTCTCTAATCCATTAAACTAATATTTGCCCTTGCCTCATGGAGGTTTGGTTATCTCCATTGGGCTTGAAGAGTATTTCTGTTTTTCATCTTTGGTTTCACTACTGACCATCAGTTTAGCATGGTGTTAAAACTGAATATCAGGAAGCAATAGAGATATCAGTCCTGAAAAAGTAATCTGCTCTCTGAGATTGGCAATTTGGCATTGACGATGAGGAACACCACCATGAACTAAGACTCTGATCTGTGTCATAAATAGTATTGAAGGTGCGGGGTGGTGGCGGTCAGTTTTAATTTTGCTTCATCATCTTTAAGCTGAAAATCCCTCATATTTCTCATTTCTCTTATAAAAAGCCTCGTCAGACGTCTCAGAGATGACAAAGTAGTTAATGTGAGTGTTTGGGGTGGGAACGATGACAAGGAGGTTTCAGTAGAATAATCAAAAACCTATTTTTCTCTACTTTGCATCTTGATTAGAAGTTGGATTGTGTTGTTGATAATATGAATTGCCCTATTTGGGGACTATTAAAGTATACTTTAAAAATATATTTCACAAAATAATCGTACTTTGCATTTTATTCTGTGTTTCTTCAGAGACATCCAGGGTGTGCTCATCAGAACATAAACTGGCAAATACCAACATGCTTAATGACAATGTGGCATGCCATTTGACTTGTGAGAAGTGCTGTATTTCATTTCTTTGACTGGCTTTGGCTGTTTGGTAATTGTCAGGGAAACATCTGGTTACTGTCACATACTTTAGCATCCGATCTTATTGCATGACATTTTGTTCTGTGATATTTGGTTCCCACTTGGGACTAGGAATTGGAAACCTGAAATTAAGTTCCATTTCCAACATAATAATAGGGAATTGTCCGGAATAATGATGTTCGAGGTTCCCAGTAATGGAATTTCAACACAGCACTTTGGAAACATTGGAAAAAAAATAGCAAATTGTTATCAGTAATTTTCTTTACAAAAATACAAATACATAATTAGGCCTCAAACTGTTTGAAGAGGCTACTCTGGAACTTTTCTTAGTTTTGAAAATATTACTCTTTAGTTTTTGGACTCAAGACAAATTCTGATGAACTCTCTTACGGTGAAGTCATATACCTACATACCTTCCATTTTCCCTTTCAATAACTTTTTATTTTGTGTAAAAAAAATTTAGAAATGTTCCTTTTGGAATTTCTGGGTATATTTCTGTAACCTTTAGGTTTTCTGCACCATAATTTGTATGTTCATAGGTTCTCTTCACTGGTTCTCCAATAAAATAAAGTAGGAAGAACTTAGATAATTACCATTTTGCCTCTGCCTGAAATTGGCACATAGCTCAGTGCTCATGAGACTGTAATTCATATTCTGGAACCAGATTGGTAAATGCACTCTTACCATTCAATACTGTTGCATCTCTCCAAACTAGTCCTAAAACTTGCTGCTTTCCTCATCTATTTGCTCCTAGAAAGTGTTGTGTGATTTCAGGTTTCTCTAGGAGACTTATTAAACTCACATGCTATTAAGCTAAAACTGAAGCAATCATCATTCAGAGAAAGGGATAAGCTATGTGTTAGTTTTCTCAAATAACTCCTTTCCTAAAACAAAATACACAAATAGAATATCTTAGAACTAATTCTAGAAGAAGTCGATTTTGTGGAGATTTTCACGTAGGAAGTTTATTGGGGAGTGCTCTTGGGAGTCTCTGAGAGGGAGCGAAGAAATAGGATTGAGAAAAGGAAAGAGCTGATATGAGACTAACACACAATAAATGTATCAGCTGATTGCTCAGGGGATGACCCTATAGAATCATCCGCAATTGAGCAAGGAGGCATGATTTATGAGCCTTCACTGGATGTCACTGCCCTGCGGGGGCCACGCAACTTGCTTTTAGCTGTTGGGGAATAATGCCTTGTGTCTAGGATCCAGGCAGTCCTCCAGCCATGTACCACCCAGGATTCTAAAATCTGAATTGTTTTCTTAGAAATAGAGATGATAGGTGTGTTTGTCCTCATTTCCCAATTTATTTATGCAAGGATTAAGAATTTAACAGAACAGGTGGTTATACAGAATAGAATATTCAAGATAGATTTGTCCATTTTCTTATGCCCCCTATTCCCTGTGGGTTAAAGAATTGTCACTTTCACTTTCAATAAAAGTGATGATTTGTATTGGTTGGGGTAAAAAACTAAATTATTGTTAAACCATTGTTTTACTAAGACATGTAACTTTTCTAGAAGCCCTCACGCTAGTAGGGCTGACCCTTCCTTTCAAAAGAACATTATGAAATATCAGTTTCTCTTGGTCTTTAAACCAATCATCTAACAGACATTGTCACCCCCTTACCACCTCCTGTGGTAAGAAAGCCCTGTCCATGCTTTGGTTCTTTTCACATTATCTTCGCCTCTTGTATTCTGATGCTTGAGAAAGCCCATCTTCCCAAGAGCAAAAATTGTGGTTCAGGAACAAACTACTACCTCATGAGCTGGCCCCATGCCCAGGAATCCACAGTGCTGAGAGAGGCATGACTTTAATATAAAATGATGATCTAGTCAATAGTCAGAAAAAGATTTTCTGGAAAAGAAAGAAATACTACACAAATCAAACTTGAAATCTGTGTAACGAAGTAATCACTTGAGCACATGTGGAGAGTTTGAGGGTGACCCAGTCATTACTTTAGCACATAAGGAAACTTTTAATAAATGTTCACAATTGACCAGAAAGGGGAGGAAACCAACACGTGCTGAGCACTTAATTCTGGCCAGGCATTATAGAAAACAGTGAACAAATACGATAACATTCAATGCTAATGACTGTCCCAAGTGTTAGGAATGATTATCCAAGATTTTTGTTCATTCTTTTTTTACCTTAAATGAGGTAACTTTTCTAAGTTTACTTCTAGAAATTGGCAGAGTTGGGATTAAAAGTTATGTTTCTCTGATTGAAAAGTACATGCTATTCCTCCCAAAAAGTATCCACAATGTGAGATGTGTCATTAAAGTGAAAAACTTTCATTATTCTTAGAATTGCATTTCTGAAAAATTGAACATTGGGCTATAAAGAATATCATTCTGATTTGTTTTATTTTTTGGAAAGTACACATATAATGGGAAGAAGAGTGATTTTAGTCAGGATACCAGCTTCATTATCTAGCAATAAGCTCTGGGAAGTAAAATGAACTTCAATTTTCTCACTTATAAGATTAAGATATTAAAGTAGAAGGATAGGCTGGGCTCGGTGGCTCACGCCTGTAATCCCAGCACTTTGGGAGGCCGAGGCAGACAGATTACAAGGTCAGGAGTTCGAGATCAGCCTGGCCAACATAGTGAAACCCTGTCTCTACTAAAAATACAAAAATTACCCAGGAATGGTGGCACACGCCGGTAATCCCAGCTACTCTGGAGTCTGAGGCAGGAGAATTGCTTGAAACCTAGGAAGACGAGGTTGCAGTGAGCTGAGCTGTCCCACTGCACTCCAGCCTTGGAGACAGAGCAAAACTCAGTCTCAAAACAATAAATAAATAAAATAAAATAAAATAAAATAAAAATAAAATAAAATAAATAAAGTAGAAGGATAGAGATAAACATTTCAAGTAATGTGCTGCATTTGATATAGCACCCAAATTTTAAACAAGTTTTCTGGTAATAGGACTGTGTTGTGTCTTAAAGTCTATTTATGGTATTTTGAATGTTGAGTGCTTCTATAATCACCTAGCATTGGGTTATCCCACCATAATTGTATTTCCTTTGCAGAGGTCTATTTTGTTGTAGGTCTGATAGCTCCTTGCTTGTTTAACTACTAACAGCACAATGGAGATAGAATTTCACATGGTGAAGACAGGAGGATAAGATACAAAGCACTGTCAACCTTTTAGATATGATTGGCTTCACCAGTAAATTATCAGCGAAGGATGGATTTTTCCCCCAAGTACCCACTAGACAATACATCTTCCCATGTGAACTTAAAATTACATAAACTCATGGTTAGTCTAAATATATAATGAACGGAGATCACACAACCAAAACAAAAATCAAAATGGAAAAGATTATAAAATACGTAGCAATAAACCTAATGAGAAATGTGCAGACCATATAACAAGGCTTCAGGAAAAGAAAAATTAAGTACGTGGTTGGAGAAAATTCAATATTATAAAAATGTTTATTTACCCCAAATTAATGACATTTTTGGCTGTCACAACTGATAGAGCATTACCGGCATCTAATTAGTAGAGGCCAGGGATGCTGCTAAGGATCCCTGCTACAAGGTACAGGGCAGTCCAGTGTAAAATATCAATAGCGGAGAGGTTGTGAAATCCTTGCCCTGAACTGTCTTTAACAGAGAAAATCATGAATATAGACTCTCTTATGGGTCAAGTATAATTTGAAAACAAACGTTCTTGGCCCAAAGGTTTAGATTTTCAGTCAAGATCTTAAATTTATTTTTACTTTCCTATAACATTAAAGGACAGTTTGAGATTTTTGTGTTTATCAAAGAGGAATGATAGATTAGAAAGTCTGTGAAACATTAGGTGGTGATTAAAGAATTATGGTGCTTAAACCTGGGTAGATGTTAATGGTTCAATAACATTTTTAAGAAATAAGATAATTAAGAGAGAAGATTTGGCAAATGTGACTGTATTTACAAAAGATCCTTGTAGCTTTTGGCTACATAACACAAGCATTCCTTTGTTTTATTCATTGTTTGTTCCAGATGGATTTACTAAATTGTTCAGAGAAGGGGACCCTTATTATTTACCTGTCTTATAGTTGCATACAGTAGGAACATAGGAAAGGAACCAATTTAGTAATGCATTTGGACTCAAAAGTTAATTCTGCAATTATATTGGGAAAAGGAAGACTAAAAAAGACAGAAGCTAGGACTGTAAATGATTGTGGGACCCTGGGTATAAACTTCCATGGATAGGATACAAAGTCACTGGGATCAAACACATGCATTGGCAGGGCGTAAGAGTTAAGAGAGCATCTGATTTCTAAGATGAAGACTAGTAATATAAATAGTCTTCTAATGTTCTAATCTGAAGTGGGAAATATTTATTTGAATATATAAATTTTGATATGTTGGCCAATTCAATTACTTTGTAGTCATGTCTCCTTGATCGTGTAATTTCAAACATTTTTGTGTAAAAAATCATTAAGAGCGGTGTTACTCCATATAAACTGTTGTAAATTATCAGAAGTTAGTGGAGGCTGCCATGAATAGATTTATATTGTATGTAATGGTCTGATTATGTTTTTTTATTATTTCTCTAGTAAACAGAGAAGGTCAAGTATTTTTAAAAATCACAACCCTCAATAGCATGTCTATTTCACACTGCATTTTCTGGCCTACACCAAACTCACCTAATTTGCATATTGAGATATAAGTCAAATGTAGTTATTCGAACCTATTATGTGTAGGGCCATTCGGACAACCATACAAAAACTTTAAGGGAAAAGTGTACCATAGTCAGATGGCATCCCCATGACTATGGGAATATTCCAAAAAAAAAATCTATGGGTTGATTAAGTAAAGATTTACTGGGCAAAACTGTACATGCATGCCTTAGGAGCTGGTTAAGGATTTTTTGTTAATATGAAGGTTGGAGCAAACAATTCTTTTATTGACTTATGATTCCAGGTGTGAAAGACCAATTCCTAACTATAAGTTCTGTGGTCTTAAGTTACGTGCCCTGTATTAGTTTCCTAGGATTTCCATAACAAAGTGTCACAGACTGGATGGATTGAACAACAGAAATTTATTACCTCACAGTTTTGAGGGCTAGAAGTCTGAAATCAAGGTGTTGGCACAGTTGGTTCTTCCTGAGGGAGAATCTGTGCCACACCTCTCTCCCAGTTTCTGGTGGTTTACTGGCAAGCTTTGGTGTTCCTGGGCTTGAAGACTCACCCTAATCTCTGCCTTCATGTTCACCTGGTGTTCTTGCTACAGACTGAATGTTTGTCTCCCCAAAATTTCTATGTTGAAACCGAATCCCCAATGCCATGGTAGTAAGAGGTGGAGGGGGCCTTCGGAGGTGATTAGGTGATGAGAGGAGAGCCTTCTTAAATTAGATTAGTGCCTTTATAATGGAGATCCTGGAAGCCTCCTCCTCCCTTCTGTCATCTGAGGATACAGTGAGAAGGCAGTCATCTATGAACCAGGAAGCAGGTTCTTACCAGAATTCAGCCAAGCTGGCACCCTGGTCTCAGACTTCCAGAATTATAAGAAATAAATTTCTATTGTTTATAAAAACCACTATATTTATAATAATATTGTTATAGCAGCTTGAATGGACTAAGACAGTTCTACCTGTGTGCAAGCGTCTAAATTTCCCCTTTTCATAAAGATTACAGGTCAGATTAGAGTCACATTAGAGGTCCACCCTATTCTAGCCTGATCTCATATTAACTAATTGCATCTGCATCGACCCTGTTTCTAAATAAAGCCGCTTTGGAAGGTACTGGGAATTAGGACTTCAACCCATAATAGTCCTTATGTTTAGTTTTTTTCCAATACTAGGTTTAATTAATTTAAATGATTAGGGATAATTAATTTTATCATGAGAGAATACTTATATGTGTGGAGAGAAACAGAAATGTTTAAAAATGTGGAGAATGTAACAATACTTCCAGGTTCTGAATACTAATTGCCTCCAACAATCTCTACGAACATTACTATGGAGTCTACTCACTTGAAGCAGCTGAAGTAGATGATTTGTCTAAATAAAGTCTATCATTTTCTTGTGAGTCTAATAAGGGAATACATATCACATAGCTGTTTAATATAACCTGGCATTGAAAATGAGGAGAAAGAGAAAGATAAGCTAATTGTTGCAGTTGAAATGTACTGATTTGACTATTTCTTAGGAGATACTGGAGGATGAAATGCAGAACTTTATAAGATGAGGAGAAATGATTGCTTACACTGACTTGAAAATAGCATTTAGTTTCATGTTTTGCTGCATGAGTATAAACACCAATTGTAAAATGCATTTCATGCCCAGTATCTGATTTGTCAGGAAAGCAAATAAGATATTGTTTGTATCTTTACTTACATGCATACCATCTTTCAGTGTTTCTCTTTTGTTTTCCTCAGTGGGAAAGCCCCCTAAAACAGATATTTTTCTTGTAACATTTTATAGGTATTGACTTAAACACCATTGATATCTGAACATATTGATTATGTCACTGAAAAAAATGGCTATCAAGACATTTAGTGTTTATACACCTGATGTTAAAATCTTTTTAATGCTGAGTTGATTCGACTAGTGACCCCAACCCTAATACTTCTTGTAACCATAAAAAGCAGTCTTTTAAAAATTGTAATACCTCATGAAACACTGGTTTTAATTTACTTCTCCTTGAAAGACCTCGCTGGGAATATTTGCATTGTCAGCAGCTTAAATTGACCACAGAGATAATAACTAAATAATTTAGAAAACCGTAAGATGATTTAGGCATTTAAGATGTGTATAAGGTAATTAAAACCAAACTTTCGGAGGGGTAAGACCTCACTGTAGTTGGTTATTCTATAGCTGGGGTCACTGCCTAAGTTGTATGAAGGCATATGTTCAATTTACAGTTGTAATGAGGAACATGGGGTGTTTTGATCCTTCATTTGCTGTGCTGATCTCTAGAGGATGCAATTGCCTGTATTAAACAATGAACATGGACTCTTTTGTGGCAGATAATAAAAATGTGTAAGATAATACATGCCACGTGCATGTATGTTTGGCATGTGGCTTTTCTCTGTTTATGGAATTGTTGCCCTTTGTTGCTATCATGGAACAGGCTCATGGAAATGTTCATTATTAGCCACTTAGGAACAAGACCAATTCGTTTGACCTCATTAGTTTGATCATGATTATTCCATTTTAACAAATACATGGTATTTATGAAGGTGTTTTCCAAAGATTATTCACTTGCAAGGGCATTTTGTGTTTTATTTTACTATTCTGCAAAAAGATAAATAGATAAAGTTTAGGTGATAAAGTTTTCTTTTGTCACATGTTGAATGTAGTAAAAGACAAAGCAGGTTTTTTCTATTTTCTTTTTTTATTTTACACTTAAACAATGAATGACATCAGGGTTTCAGATTTTTTCTATATGTCGATACACTTGAAAATACTAGCACATACTCCTGGGATAAACTGAAAGAAACATTTATAACATCATATTGTGATACAGGTTGAAGTAGAAGGACCAGCTTTTTATTCAGTGAAAACTTGCATTCATCCCAATATAAAGTTTGCAAAACCACAGTGAGCCTAGCTATATCCAGGGCCCTACTCTTGGCTTAAAACAAAACAATGCAAAAGTAATCTTTCAATAGTAAAGAACATATGAAAGAGAATGATCTTAAAACCTCTCTAATTTGGACAAACAGGTGAAGAATAATTGGAATTGGTGGGAAATATAGGAATAGAAAATGCTTTTATGTCACAGCTTCATTTAATAAGATGTAGCAAACAACCATTTGGTTTTTGCACCTGCAGCACTGCTGTCTCCTTGGTGTACTCTTCTTCACTAGTTGCGGTTGTGTGGGCTGCCAAAATCTTCACCTTGCCTCTCTGTGGTCATGTCACTGAAGATTGGTCAATCACAATTCCCAAATCTCTTATACTGATTGGTCTAGAGGTTGGTATGTTATCCAAACCTGGCCAATAAGAGTTATATCTAGGATGTTTACCTTTTTGGATCTTGTAGTAAAGGAGTTTGGGGTTTTGGGTTTTGGAGTAGGAAAGAAGTAGACTAGAAGCAATCTGGCCTAACCAAATAAAACCAATGAAGGGTAAGAGAAAATGAATGTCTGAGAAGAAGCAGATCTTCATTACTTCATTTCTAAGTACTCATAGAACTCAGAGTTCCTTTTTCTCCTGAGCATCCTTCAAAGATATTCCTCTTCCTTTTTATTTTTTTTTTCAGTTTAAGTTGGAAAAGTCCTGCTTCATGAAATAAACAAGAACTCTTAATCAATATGTTATCTGTTTGCATGTATATGTCCCACTTCTTATGTACTAGACATCTTCTCTTAAATATTTTAAGCTACATATATAACTTTATTTAGACAAAGTCTGGACCAGCTGAACCCTTCAGTAATATGAAAAAGGTAAATTTTACTTCACTGAATAATCACAAACCTTGAATTGGCAGCATCCAAATTATTAGAACTGTGCAGCATTAATGCTGATCTATATAAATTGGGTTCATAAACTTGCTTGGGCCCTGGAAGCAACTTGCATTATTATGTATTTTTTCTCTCTAATTTTCAAATCAAATTCATTGGTCATTCATCCCCTTGAAATCAGATTCTGCAGCCACCTGGCTTTCCTCCAAAAGTCTTCCATTGTTTCATAAGCCATCCTCGTTTCCAATTCATTTTTCTTTATCCACTGTGTAAATTAGGTGGACCTGAATATTTAGAAAAGATTGAAAGCATTTGGTTGTTATTAGAGTAAAGATAGCTAACTCACACATGTGAAACATTAGAGAAAACTTACAAATGTTTGAGTAATTTTTTTTTCTGTTGTTGTTGTTTGGGGCTGTGGGGCATTTAACCACATCCTGCCATGCACACACTTGAGCTTCTCTCTTTATTACCAGGTAGAGTTTCTGACTAATAAAACAAACAAGGACAATATTTTAATTTTCTTTTCCCAACATTTTTATTGTTTTTATTTAAATGTAACATACTATACACTGTTCAGCCTTTTGCGAGTTAGGAGGAGGGAGTGATTCTATATCTTTATGAGGAGTATTCTCAGAACCAAAACTCAAATGGACACATATTTGTGGCTGATGCACTTTAACTTTGTGGGCCTGGGACCATACTCCTACAGAGGCAGATCTCTCAATATCTCCATTTTTTTTTTTTTTTTCAAATCTACAACATTCAGGGCTGAAACTGCTTTTTTTTTTTCTTCAGTAGTTACAAAAGGGACCAGAATTCTATTTCCATTTCAAGCAAATATGCCACTTTTAAATGCAAGAGAATGTCATTACTCCTTACCAAACAATCTTTCTTTCTCTCTCCTTCCTTCCCTCCCTTCTTTCCTTCCTTCCTTCTTTCCTTGCTTCCTTCCTTCCTTCCTTCCTTCCTGTCTTTCTGTCTTTTCTCTCTTTCTTTTCTCTTTTCTCTCTTTCCTTTCTTTCTGGCTCTTTTTCACCCAGGCTGGAGTGCAATGGCAAGATTATAGCTCACTGCAGCCTCAAACTCCTGGGCCCAAGAGATCCTTCCGTTTCAGCCTCCTGAGTAGTTGGGACCACAGGTATATGCCACCACGCATGGCTACATTTGTTTTGTTTTGTTTTGTTTAAGAGAAGGATGTCTCACTAGGTTTCTCAGGCCTGTCTAGAACTCCTGGACTCAAGCCATCTTCCCACAGTCTCCCAAACTGCTGAGATTACAGGTGTGAGCTACTGCACCAGGCAGGTTTTTTGTCTTTCTGTGAGGGAAATGTGGGAGAGACAGGGAGATGTTTTCTATTTTTGGCCTCTGCAAGTTTTAATATATTTCGCTAGAAGCCGTTTTAGTGTCTTGAGTACTATAATGATGACTGTTTACACATAGTCTCTTTAGTAATCTAAATGTCTATGTGAAATAAGAATCCAGTTTGTGCCTTGTTTGCTGTTACTGTGGTCATCCAATGTGTATTTGTCTTACCAAACATTTAATTTTGGTTGTGGGTGGTCTATGTTTATGTGTCAGGTGCAATTATTATTTTCAAATAAAGGAAAAATAGATACCTAGTTTTGATAGGAATGCATTACATTATAGCTCACAGACTGAGTTACCAATTAAATTTTAACATCCAGATTCCAACCACAAAAATTAAACATTTTTATAATCTCATTTGCCAAAAAGCAAGTTGGAAGCAAAGTATGATGAAATGCAATTTAAACTATAAGCCAAAAGACAGTGCCTTAAATGTGTTTCTTCTGTAATACAATTTTTTTGAAGAATGGGAAAAATATGACCTTTTATGGGATTATACAAAAAATTTCTTAATAAAGCAATTTTTAAAAATAACAGATTAACTGGAAGTGCTGGTTAAGTATTGACACAAATAAGTTTGTTGGAGAATCACAGAACGCCAGCATTTCCAAAGGTTAAACTTCAGTAAGACACATTTAGTGAGTCTTTTTTTTTGTACCAAAATACTGTGTCCAAACAATAAAACGCTTTTTCAAAACAAGAAATATGAAGATAAAACTGCAGCATCAATATACTATTATAGTTATTGCTTAAAAGTATTTAGAACAAATAGTATTTTTCTACATTTTTAAAATCACTACAGACACTGCAAATAAGGCTTATGTATTTATTTAGTGGAATACAATGTGATGATGATTGGTAAACTCTTATGTACTCTTTTCTATACCTGCTCTAACAAAATGAATTTTGATATGGTTACATTATGGAACCTTGTAAAGCTCTTTAAATTTACAGAAAACAAGTTTTATTTGGTTTTGTAAAGACTAGATCATACAGCTAGAACAGGTTTTTGTATATGGTTACACATATACCAGTATATATTTGATTTGCTCAGTTTAAGCCCCTGGGAGAGTTGCGCTTCATACCAAATTCTTTGATAGTTCCTTTGGGAAAGATGCATTATGTGGAATTTACAGAGGGTTTTTAGAGATGTGGACAGCCTCTTTACCGCCATGACATTTGGCAAGAAATCATGAGTAAATAATGAGGCTAGGCTATTTAAATGTATTTAGCAATTAATTTTCCTTTTTTTAGTATATTCTTGGAGGCAAACTGATGTATTGAAAGAGAAGAATTTGGCCTTCTGGTCTATTTCTTGAGACAGGAAGCCTCGAGAGTAATATATGTTTTCAAATGATAGCAGACATCTCTCACTCAAGCCATGGCACAGCATTGCCATATTTATTGTTGATGGTTATTAATGCAGAAGTGCAAATTAAGTCAACTGATAGCACACGGGCACTCATACTGCTTCCCTAATCCCAACTCCTATTTTTGAAGTGTTCGCCAAGTTTTAAAAACACTTTGTCATGAACATGCATGTGGTGTGCTGAATAAAAAGAAAAGATAAATCAGAAGACAGCTGCTGAGATACTCTTTAAAACCCCAAAAGATATTTAACATCCTATTAAATAAATAACTTAGAAAGAAATAGAAAGGGATGAAGGCAGAATGCACAAGCATACCATACTATTTGTATTGTTAGAACAGTTTCACACTAACATGTTTATATTTTTAAATTCTATTCAATTATTCCATGAGACCACATCCAGAACTCCTTTGGTTGTGCATATGATATGACCCAAGTGCTTTCCAGTAAATGCTTGCATGTATTACTGTTCATTGATTCATTAGGCTTGAATGAGCAATGAAGTCTTTGATATGAGTTCGTATTCCATAAATAACTTTCCCGAAGATCGTTCTTTCAACAGATTGTTCTATGTCCTTTAAGTTCTATCTCAGAGGTTTAAAAACAAAAACTTGACAACAACAACAAAAAACCCAGCCACAATGTTTTTCACTTGGGAATAACTTCTATCCCATTCGATCTGCCTATATCTTGATTATAAGACATGACACAGAACTAATTAAAAGAACATCATATGTCAGCAGTGAATACAAAAACCTTCAAAGGCTGGCTTTCTTTTAAGCAAGCAGACATCTGCAACGTGTCTTTGCCTTTCAATCTACTGTCTTCATGAAGAATATCCACTATTCTTGGCAAAAGAGCCATTGGTTCTACTGCATCCACAAACATTGCCTTCCTCTATGAGTGTACCACCATTGGAAGAAAGTGAGCAGAGGTGTTTTTCCTTCGTGTTTTCTGTCCTCTCCTTGGAGCTCCTTTTCCATTCAATGCCACATACATTTGCCTCCCATTATGCTGCCAGTTAAATGATGCATAGGTATTGTATCCATTTTCCTCTATCCTCTCCTTCAGCTTACAGTCATTGTTAAATTCTTTCTGCAAAGGAAAAACAGAATCTTTTATTCCTATGGTGATTGTACTTGATTTCATTTGATACAAGCCATCCAGAGAACTCCAGTCCAAGGATTCTGTTTGTAGTTGCCATTTGTACCTAAGTTGTGCACTTAATACATAACGTCAACAATAGAAAAGTAAATCTCAGAACCACAAAACACATTCTGTTTGAAAGCACATGATACATTTTAATTGATCATCATAGCCACTTTTTGAAAGCCCTTTTAAAAAGCTGATGTGCTTTGAATATTATATGGTTTAAGTGCCTAGAGTGATTGTCAAGAAGTAGACATCCCACTAACAATATTTGTGATGAGTCAGTAATAAAGAATAGTGTTATAATGCTTCTTTTACAGTAATAACCAGGGGCCCCATGGGAAAAAATAGAACTGAAGGAAAGATATGGGCTTGTCAAGTTTGCAAACTTTACCTACAAATCCATAATAAATACACACACACATTCATAAGAAAGCAGAGCTTATAGCAAAACCACAATAGTTCTGCATAACCAAAAGGAGGGGATGTCTTTCTTCCAAATATCAAATTTCTTAATTTAATGAAATTATTTTCAATATTCTATAGCTTGGAATTTTGACAGATTTTGCTCGTGAACTCTAGGGATTGAAAACTAGGACATGGAATTCCTCGTTTTGTGAACTACTATGTTGAAGAAATTATGAGCATGGTGAATAGCAATGCCTACATTGTATCTTAAGGACTTGGATCCTGGGAAGTTCCATCCCATAGCCATAAAGCTTTGGTTTTGTTCAGGAGGCCAATTGGATTTAAGGAGACATTCCTGGACAAGGCTTCGCTCTCACACACTCCACAAATCCAGGTTCTTACTCTGGAGTTAATAACAAAGAGGAAGTAGCTCAATGATCTCAAGACTCTGGCTTTAGAAGTAGCCTCCGCAGTGCCTCACGCCTATAATCCCAGCACTTTGGGAGGATGAGGCAGGCGAATCACAAGGTCAGGAGTTCAAGACCAGCCTGGCCAACATGGTGAAACCCCGTCTACACTAAAAATAGAAAAAATTAGCCGGGCTTATTGGCGGGCGCCTGTAATCTCAGCTACTCGGCAGGCTGAGGCAGGAGAGTAGTTTGAAGCTGGGATGCAGAGGTTGCAGTGAGCCGAGATCATTCCACTGCACTGCAGCCTGGGCAACAGAACGAGACTCCGTCTCAAAACAAAACAAAACAAAAACAAACAGAAAAAGAGAAGTAGCTTCTTTTCTTATACTCAAACTAAAGTAGTTAAGAAGCTAAGGAATTGGAGCACTTGCCCTCTGGTTCTATCTTCTTCATCCAAAGCAAGGGCCCCGTGGGCATAGTTCAGTTGAGGACTGTACTTGGCAGTTTCTCTCACCTTGAGACTTTTTGAAATTTCTACAAAATTCCAAATTCCTGAAAATGTATATGTTTATATACCTAGGTGTCTGTAGGATTTATCACAGTTTAGAACATTATCAGAACCATAAGAAGCAGATGTATTCTATGTTAATGCTACCAGCTCAAGTTATCTGTCCTGAAATTTTTTAGTCTTAAATGCTTCTCTTCTATAAAGTAATATTTAAATATAACATTCAAATGATGATTTAACTGGCTGAAAGTAAGAAGGAAAGGTAAATTATTTAAGGTAAGGATTTTGATAAAACAAAAATAATTCTGTATTTGAAAGGAATATAACTCCTTAGTGTGGATTTACTTTTATTCTCTTTATCTCAGTCTGTCTAAAACTATATACTTTTCAAAGCAGAGTAATTTTTAAAATATGGATAATTATGTTCATTTCAATCAATAAATGGGGTACAGTTTAGAGACTAATGAAGGACTGAGATTGTTTGAGGTGATTTCATATTTCAGATGAAGCTAGGTATAGAAAAGTGGGAGCCTATGCTTAATGTTAAATTTCCTCCCCAAAATTAATTTATAGAGTAATGTTTCTTAAATTGAAGTGCACATGTATCAGCCTTTTTATTTCAGATGTTTTAAATATTTGGGCCAAAGTTACCAAATCTCTAGAGAAGGGGCCTCGAAATATATGTTGTTGACAGGATCTAAGCAAATCATAAGCAGTTATGTATAAAAAGAAAATTCAGGCTACAGCAAGGTCTCAAAAGCAGGGTTCGGGAAGTTTTTTTAAAAGAAGTTTGGATTTTTTCCAGCTACCTGAAAATTTTCTTTGGTCCTTAAATCATGCTCTATGAAGACCTATTCTATTTAATTCAGTTTTATACTTTATTTACTGAATCCCATCAGTCAGGTGAAAACTCAAAATACAATAGATAAATTGCTTAGAGAATGGATAATGAAAATATAAGAAAGGTATACAGTTTCCAAAAAGGAATAGAGGAAGATAATTCAAGAGAATAGATATAAAACTGGTTTAATCAGTCAGTCTGAATCTTTGCCCAAGTCAGATTTTTAGGAGGGCTTACGGAATCGATGGATACTGTATGAAACAAAAAATGAAGGTAGGAATTACAAGAGTTGTCACCTAATATACAGAATTATATTAGATATGCACTTATAAATTTTGATGTTAGTTCTATTCCACTCTGAGCAGAATATTGAACTTGAATAAATTTTTCGTTTAAAATTTGAACAAACCATAATTTTTCATTATTCCTAGTAGAAATGTAAAGTTACACAAAAAAGAATGTTATGGTTAGAGAATGAGTTTCTTTCTGAGACATGCTGGAAGTGGAAAGTATGTTCTGTAATTGGCTGAGCTTCTACGAGAGGTTAGGTTTATGCAGTGTATAACTGTGCTCTGTACGGTTCTAAGTGCTGAACAAATAGTGGGGGACAAGACTGACCTCACTCTCTCCAAGGTCACAATCTATTGGGAGAAGACAGTGAACAACAAACACATTAATGAGAGAAATCTCAGATAAGTGCCACTGCAGATAATAGAAAGCCACCGGACTCTACTTTAAATAAATAATTTGAATGAAATAATTCACAGAGCTTAGAGCTCAAGATGAAGCATAAGCACAGTCCATGAGCTGTGTTGGGGCAGAAGAAAAAAAGAGGAGAAATGTGAAGAAAAGTATTAAATATTTTTATGTCAGAGTTTATTTGAAAGTTATCCATTTCTCCTTGATGTCATGTTTTTAAATAAGTATATTTTATCAATTAAAAGTATTTAAAATCTTTTATATTCATTAAAATTATTTACATTTTCTTCCTTAATCTAAATTAGTGTTAGCTGGCTCTAGGACGTTGGGTCTAGACTAAGTATGTGTGTTGTTATCTCTTCAAAGAATATGTACCTGGTTCTCTTCCCCAATAATTCTGATATAGTAGATCAAGGAAGAACCTGGACATGTTTAATGAAAACATTAAACATGCCTCAAAAGAGATTATGATGTGAACCCCTAAATGGAACCACTTTTTATAATGGTCTGTTATTCCTCTGGGTTCATTAGGGGAGCAATGGTAATGGAGAAATTTTACTAAAATTCCTCTGACCCCCATGCAAAAAAAAAGCATTTGCCCTAGTCCCAGGGACCAACTCAAAGCATGCCTGACTCCCCAGTTAAAAGTGGACCTGATATTAGTAAAATATAAGGCTACTCTACATCCAGACCAGCGGTTCTCAAATTGTGGTTACTGCACCAGCAGCATCAGGAACACCTGGGACCATGTGAGAAATGGAAATTGAACCGCACCACAGACTTATTGAATCAGAAAATATGGCTGTGGATCCCATTATTCTGTCTTTTAATAAGCCCTTCCACTGATTCTGATGCATACTCAAGTTTAAGAGCTGCTGGTTCTAAATGGTCACTAAATGGTTCTAAATGGTTCTCTCAGCCTTATGCTAATCAACAAAGTAAGTTTATTTACAAATTTAAAGTGAAATTCCTTTTTGATTACATAAAAATGTAAAAATGACACAGGATCTGTTTACAAAAGTAAAAATTATTTAAAAGATTTGTGTCACAGGTTTTATTTCTGGCCATATATAATATTACATGTCCTCCAAAAAATTAAATTAAAATTCTTCCAAGTTTATAGTTGCCTTCAATACACTCCCCTTCAGTAGAATCCAGAGAAAAAAATGAAATTCAGTTAGCATCCCCTTGATCTATCTCTGGGAGGGACACAATAAGATGGATCCACATGCACAAACTAATATACTCCTGTCATCATTCAAATGACAGCTAAGAGATTGAAACCTAGTTCCCAACTTTATTATAGGGCTGCTTTGCTATAGCTGATCCTTTCATACATGTAACAACCAATCATGCTGTAATTATTTCATATTTGTTAACATTTCCCCTAAATATATTATAAATTATTTGAAGTCAAGGCCCATTTCTATACTTCTTTCTTATGCATCTTTGATATGTCAAACAATATCTGGCATATAGTAGATGTTGATATGATTGATTGATGCGTTTTTTTCTAAGGACTTGAGCAGGATAAATTGTCTCACTGCTTGTAATTTAATTATTATTACAATTGCAATTATAAAACAACTATTTGGCATTTTAAGTGAGATCTTAAATTTCTAAGAAATTGGTTTAAAAGAGTTTGATCCAAGATTGCAGAAGTGGTATTCCAAATACTTAACACCTGGTATGGAATATAGGCATGGATGTGCCCAAAGCACTGCAGGGATACCTGCTCTACAAGGACCCTATTGCAAATATTTCCCACATATATATATGATTTTGAGGCATAATTTGAATTAAAGGTTATTGTCTAGGTAAATAAAATTCTAGAGTTGATTGAACAACAAGCAAAATGGTGTTTCTTGACACATTTCCCCATTTCAGATTTTAACAAAATGCAAAACATCTGAGCCCTTATTTCATCTTCAGCCGTAACACATATATAATACATGGGTTTCTACTCAATTCAAGATCTTTGTTTTTAGTGTTTTTTCTCCAAGTTGTCTTCATTTTCCGTGCCAATCTGACCGGATGCTTCCGTGAGAGCCTGACTTGGTTAGCAGTTTAGAACATTCACAGACAAATGCCAGCAGCAGCCTGTGTGGTAGACTAATGGGTGAACAACAGAGGAGATTACAGAATTGGAAGAGCTGCTTTGCCAACCCTTGAAACAGTGGTGACTAACCCACTGTGGCTCTATTTACTAGCAATAGAAGGATAACAAAGCTATTCGGTGTCTGGAGGAAACATTCCAAAACTATGGTGATGGTTTACTGGAGTGGATTTGAAAACAAAAGCAGAATACTTACTGAGCCATAGAGTTTCCCCTTCTTGTTCATGGCTAAGTAATAGTTGCTGTTAATGGCTTTGACGGCAACAACTCCGATTTCTACTGATGTTATCTCCAGGATGCCTAAAACATACAATTTTAAAAGGCTAAATAAAGAATCCTAAATATATTTGGAAGAAAAGTAAAATCAAAAGAAACTATTGAGTTGTTTTTTGTGTGGTTCTAAAAACAAAAGGCACAAAACATTGGTAAACAAACAAGCAAACAAGCAAATCTTTTTCATTGTGTCTTAAAGCCCGGCAAGTATTTCCAGCAAATATATAGAAAAAAGTAATAAGGCTTTAAAAGAATTCCCCTTCATTTTACTCTGAGCATACATATAAAATATTGTTTTAATTAAAATGCTTCCTTTGCTAACTCTGCATTTTCAACCCTATAAATATTGAAACAACTCCACTCATCTTAGCCTAGATTTCAAAATAACTTATCAGAGCCCATATCTGTACTATGGTATTAAATTAAATCTGTAGCACATGTCAATAATATGCCAGATTACCTCAATCTCTGAAAACAGTGATAAACTATTTCTTCTTGGTAGGATATAGATAATCTAAATCTCTTGGCTACATTTAACTGATAGATTCATTTTTAGCAAATGTGTTGACATTCTGAGATACAGGGAGACTAATCCCAACATCTGCACTGTCCCTGAAATAGCAGAATTACTGCTCTGTGTTGGGGGAAAATCCATAAACATGGATTTTTAAGGTTTTTTTTTTTTCCTAGGAAAAATGGAAAATCGAGGGAAGTAGTAAGAGGTAGACAAGAGCTCCTTTTCCCCTTATACACAAGTTTCGATTGCTGCATCTAAAGATAATTTTCTCGGAAAAGTTTGTAGATCACAATAGGGAAGTCAGTTTATCGTCTACTCAAAGTGCCCACCCATTTTAGTTTAAGAAGACCTAGAGAACTAAAACTACTTATTTCATAACTCTCAGCAGTTTGTTCAGGGTAGACAAGTAGCATCGTGATTAGCATGTGGCCTCTGGAGCCAAAATGTCTGGGTTCAACTCCTGGCTCTGCATTTATTAGTGAATTACCATAGGAGAAGTCACTGAAGTGTCCCATGACTCAATTTTATTTGCAAAATGGGCAACATAATAGTACCTCCCTCATAATTTTGTTGTGAATATTAAATGAGATAGTACCTATAAAATTATTAGAATTTGCCTGGAGCTTAGTATCTTCTTAATTATCATTAGAGGGTAGTTTTTCTCCAACAGTGCTAGATTTTGGAAATTCTTCAATGGGCTATGTAAATCCTGAACACTACATACAAATTCCCATTGGCTTAATACATGAAATCTGAAAGTTGAGCATATTATCACTTGTCATGTATCATGAGAAACACCATCCCCAATGCAGTCTACAGATTATATGTTTTCACTCTTCCCATAGAGGTAGAGTGGCTTAGCTTATTCTCGAGAGATGAATACCTTCTTTCCTATTCCTTCACAGGTTAGCCTTATGGAGGCCAATAGAAATGCTTGAGTTTCCCCTGTTGCCAAGTTGACATAACCAGAGACTTTGCCAAGACTACATGTCAGAGACCCTTCTGTCCATGTATCTGTAGGAAGTCTCTGACCTAACACAGCACTCCTTTTCATCAAAAGAGATATATCTCACTCTATTTGCAAGCCAAAACCAAGGAAAGATTGTGAAGGATGAAGGAGACATTATTTGTGTTTTTTTACATCCATTTCCCTTATGCTGGTAGTTTCCCTAAGGTACACACACACACACACACACGCATATTTATTTGCATATTCTGAAAAATATTTTCTTAATTCACACAATAGCCCTCTAAGGATACTGTTTTTAGTCTCGATTACAAATATAAAAACGGAAGATACTTAGGTTATTTAACTCACACACACACAGGTGGTAAGGTGATAAAGGTCGGTAATAATGGATGTTAACACTTAAGCCTCTGACTTTTAGACTCTATTGCTCCCCATCTCTGACTACTTTGCCTCTCCATCACATCTTCCTCCTCTTTCCCATTCCTACAAGGGAACCCTGTTGCAAACCATCTGACAAAATGACTCATCAAGATAATTTTCTTTAATGACTTAATGTGCTGTTCCTCCCAAGGATGATGGCATGCCATAGAGGATAACGTCTGAATCTTAGAGAACAAAATCTAACATACTTTATTTATGTCATAAGCAGAAGATACAGAGCAGAGCAGGAGGTAGAATTCAGGGGCAAAAGATTAGGCAGCTGCTTACATTGTCTGGCCAAAAGACAAGAAAGTACTGTCAGTAAACTGCAAGATATTCTCTTATGTATACTTTTGAAACTGAAAATTAATAGAACAAAGAGGAATGAAGGATGATTTTAAGCAAAAAATAAACCAATATTTGTGAAGGTGCATGCAACGTCCTGGGATTAAACTATACTAACAGACTGAGCTATAGTAATAGTATAAGATATAACTGAATTTTTGACCTGTTATTTCTGAGGATGAACTGCAAGTGGTATTGTAGATTATATTTAGCTTAGATACCCCTTTGTTTCTTTCTGCTTTACCTGAAATGGGAGCGCAATATTCAAAGACTGAATCAACCATTTTTTTTTCCACTTTGCAACTACTTTAGGCAAGCTTAAAAAGGTTTAGCTATCATTTTTTATATTATTACTTAGTTATTGTTTCAAAATAGAGGGAAGACATAGGTGATTTAAAATCCTTTTGAATTTTGAAAATAATTTTTGGACGCAGCGTATGGTCAGGTAAGTTATAATTTGATCACCTTGTGAGTAATGGACAATGACTGCACCTATTATAAACATCTGTGAATGTGAAAGGGGAGTTCTGAAGGACTGAAGCCTAGAGGACTTCTTTACTTTTTGTAAGGAATCACTCCAGTTTTTCTGTTCTTTGGTGAGGATGATCAAGTTTGCCTATCAAATTATTTTTGGAAAGGAGCTCCAGAATTTCGTTTGAGGATTGTTGGATCAGTAGCTTATAGTTCTATATGTGTATATTTTGAAGCAAAACTAAATGCCAGTTAAAAGAGCCTCCTGGAGGAAAGTGAGTTAAGGGCATACTGGATCTCCCCGTGTTTCTTACAAGTTTATGACTCTACAATTACCTTAACATTAAAAGCTATAAAAAAAGGTTTTTTTTTTTTACTCAAAGAAACACCTGAAAATTATATTATTAATGAAAGGACACATGAATTATATTTCCCATTCATGTAAAACAGATATTTTGTAAATTTATAGGCATATTCTTGTAGTGAAATTCTATTATTTATATTAAGTTGTAACTATATTAGTTTTTATGTCCCTTAAAACATGAATAGCCCAGGTAGTATTGTGAATCTATTTAAGGGTCTTTGGACAATTTAGTTCAATCACTTAGGAAGACCTAGGAGGAGAAGGGTACGCTTTTAGAAAATGAAAATATAAAGTCAAATACGTAATGGCTTTTCTATTGATAAGTCTATGTACTATTGGGAATAAAAGACAAACACAGATAATTACAATAAAACATGTTACATGGCAGTAAGTGATGACTTAAGATGATGACAAGGGGACTATGGGGCAAAGGTAAAGGCAGGTCATACTGGCTGGGGTTCCACAATCAAATTATTGTTGGAGATGAGACCTGAACTGAGTCATGAAGGTTAAGAAGTGTCCAGGGGAAGGCTGGGAAGGGTGGGAAGGCAAGAGCAAATTATTAAGGTAAAACAGTATGGTGTTTTCAAATATCATAAGAGGTTTGATTTACCAACTGGAGTACAAGGAACAAGTCAGGAAGCTGGGAAAAGTGAAGTTGGGAGATAATGAGACTCAGTTTAGTAAACATCTTGTGCAGATTCTAAGAATTTTGGCAACTAGGAAGGATTTTGTCTACAAATATAAAATTGTTTAAAGAATACATTAGAAATAAAGTAATATTTAGCAAATTTCTTCAGTAAATAGTAGCAATCTATAAAGCTTATTTTAGATTATATTTAAAATCTTAAAAAATAAAGTTTGATAGTCAACATTACAAAAGCGATTATGACAAAAATCAGTTCATATTACTTTGCGAATGTTCCCTCATGATGCATCATCACCTTAGTAATGGAGAAAATTTTGTGACTTGATAATCTCTGAGTGGAAATAACTTAGAAGTCACAATTTTCGTGTAAATGCATTTTTTCTTTTAATACTCATATATATAATTGTTTGGGCTGGTAATGTTTTGATGAGTGACTAAATAGTTAATCTGAGAAGGTGGCCATTCACAAGCATCTTTCCCAGCTGCTGCTTCTCATTCTTCTCCAGAAGAGGAGCATCTGACCTATTGTCCCCCTAGCAATCATGTTGGACAAAGGCTTCTTCTGTTTTGGTGCTATTAGAATGAAAAAGCTATTGGTCTGGAGGGTAAGTTTCTCACTAAATATTTTTCCATAAACACAACAGGAGAAAGTATATGGCAAATAAAACTTGTATTTAATAGAATGGATATAGACAAGGAAAACTAGATGTGAAAAATAAGTGCAAAATCCTTCTATCCACTCCTAGATAAATAGAACATAAATATACAATGGAATTCTATAGACCGAGTAAATTAATTCAGCTAATGTGTATTAAGCACCAGTGTGCAGGGTAGGTGTTAGCTCTCATTCTGAAGGTTACAAAGGCAAACAAGATGTGGTCCTTGCCTCAAGGAGTTTTAAAGCTCAATAAAATAAAGACCCAAATAAGTAATGACAATACAAAAAAAAAAACAGAAAGAAAATATATTGTGTGGTATGAGAGATAACATATGTTATACATTACTTTAAATAGTGAAGCCATCCTGAAGAAGACAGCTGGTGTTTGAGGTGACTTTTCAAGAGCAGGATTTTAATAGGGGGGATTTGGGAAGTTGAGAAGGAACATTCCAGGGAGAGAAAGTGCATGCATAAAAACAGGCTTGGAGAGAGAAAGAGCTCAAGTGCTTGAGCCACATTTCTCCCCACCTCCCCCAACGGCACTTTGAGGTGGCCACTAGCTAAAACTAAAGGTTCTGCTTCATTGAGTGGTAGTGGTGCTTTTCTGGGTGAGGAATGTACTTTCCAAAAAAAAATTATTGTGAAACGTGGAAAGTCTCATTAATTCAGAATCAGTCACATCTATTTTTCTGTAAACATTTTAACTTGAAATTGATTATAATGCTATATAGTTTCATAGTTTTAATCAAGATGCTGAAACATATCATAGTTAGCACAACGTAAGACACAAATACTAACCTCTCTAAATGAAACCTCTCTCTCTCCCAAGAATTGTTGTCAGTGTCCTAAGTTCATCTATTATATCCTAGCACAGAAGGACTTAGGGAGCTCCTTGGGGTTGTTATCACATTTTCACTAATACCTCTGGGATTATGTGGCCATACCATAGTGTGAGTCTAAATGGCTCTAAATGTGGTTTTACCTCTCTTTAAAAATGAAACAAAGTTAAATGAAGTGAAGCCTCAAAACATTATGGGAACTGTAATGTCCCATGGACCAATATTGGAACTGGGCCACACAGCGGGAGGCAAGCCATAGGCAAGCGAGAGCGAGGTTTCAACTGTATTTAGCCACTCTCCATCACTAGCATTACTGCCTGAGCACTGCCTCTTATCAGATCAGTGGCAGCATTAGATTCTCACAGGAGTGCGAACCCTACTGTGAACAATGCAAGCAAGGGATCTAGGTTGCACACTCCATATGAGAATCTAACTAATACCTGATAATCTGGGGTGGAACAGTTTCATCTACAAACCATCTCCTCATTCCCTTTCGTGTAAAAAATTGTCTTCCACGAAACCAGTCTCTGATGCCAAAAAGGTTGGGGACCACTGGCCTATAGCTCATAGGGTTGCAAAGAATCTCAGAGAGTGGGTGCTAAATATATATTTACTGTCTGCTCAATCAGAATAGTGGCAAGTTAACCAACCTTCTATACCAATAGTTCTCAAATATGAACATGCATCAGAATCATCTGGAAGACTTGCTTAAAGACAGATTGCTGGGATTTTTGACTTAGTAATTCTAGATTGGAGTAGAGAATTAGAATTCCTGGCATATTTCCAAACAGTGCTGATTCTGCTTGTCCAAGGACCACACACTGTTCTATACAATACGATTCAGAGACAAAGCACAGCTTTGATGCAAAAAAGCATTGACAGAACGTGTGCATAGAAGCAGAACCACAGACAGGAATATACACAAGTAATAGCGGCAGCTTAACAACAAGAAAAATTTTAAACAATGTGGAAAATTAGTAACCTCATTTTTGAACAGGTATGGGATTTTTAACATCTACATAACTATGGTATTGTGAATTTGGGATTTGTGTACAGATATACTGCATTGTTGTTGATAGTCATCAGAATCTTTATTTTCTTCTCCATTTTAAAAGTGTGGAAATGTTGGTGGAAACTTAAGTGCCTTCAACTACTCATAAGAATTTTATGGGCTTTTTCAAAAGGCTAATTGTGTTAACACCAAGAATTAAAGGACTATATGGCCCCCTTAAATATATGCACATGGTCAAGAAATTGTCTCAAAGCAATAGGGCTCCACTTTATCCTTCACCCTACACCCAGTGTTGAAAGCATATATTAATACTTGCTCTAGAATGATCTCATTGTCATTAAAAGGAGGGTACTAGACTGGGCTAATCAGTAATCTAGGTCTAGTCCACCTCCTACCATTATACACTCTGGTTGCCTTTTTAGTATAATGTATTTGAGTTATTTACTTTCTCTATCTTCCACAGTTCTGTCAATACACTTGACATGCATTTGGAATTACAGATAGAAATGAGATCTGAATTTGCAGAAAATCCTTTCTATCTCTGGATAAGATGATATATCTTTCACAGTATGCTAAATACCAAAATGACATTTTACATTCTCACCTGATAATTCAAGTCATAGGATAAATACAGTGCCTAGCTTAGCCTTATTGATGAGTACAGTGGCAGATCCCAAAACACTTGTCAATTTAAGACTATATTTAACCAATATTGTCATTGAGCCATTGTCACTGATCTAACATTAAAAGTATCAGAAACTTACAATGCAATATAGGGACAATATTCTTAAGTGGTAAATTAATTGTTAAAGTGTGTTAAAGATCAATTTCTTACTGCATTTTTATTACAAATGAAATATGACTCCAGATCTTTCACAGTGATCATAAGTGAACAAATATTTGCAGATGACCATCTAATAGGTTTCTTCACAACACTGTGCTAGATCAATAGATTTGGTAAACTTGACTTTTTTTTTCTAATTTTTTCCTCACTGGTAGAGATTTTTAAAATGTATTTAACATTATGGAAATATTTCAGGAAATAATCACTTATCAATATTGTAATAATGTCATGTTTTCAAACATTATCCTCTCTGTTCTTAGGATACATTCACAGTGAGACACAAATGACACGTGTCTAGGACAGAAATGGATTTGTAATTCTTGAGAACTGTTCATAATAAGTGCTGATATAAATTGTATTCACAAAGTGTGAAATGATTCTATCGCTAGTTTTGGGTAAAATAAAGATCTAGAAAAGCTTGTGTTCCCCTGGAGATAGAAACTCTACCCTTATTCCCAACTACCAGCAATCCAGCAAACAAACAAAAAAACAACAACTACTGGAAACACTTACATGTTTGAGTCATTTGCTGTGACCCAAGATAACTGACTTTTGATCCCATTTTGCAATGGGATAAATTGCGGGAAATGGTACAAGACAGAAAAGTTAAGAAAGGAAGCCTGAACGATTACCTTAGAAAAGTTCTGCACAATTCATTTGAATGGTAACAAAGCCATGAGCAAGGCAGAGAGTAATTCTTCCCGAGAGGTAAACATTTCTGTATCAGAAAACATATTTCTATATAAAGTTTTATGTAGCAATTTATTGGTTTTTCTTTCCCCTCATTTCCTTTAGTAGATAACCCTTCAAAAATTCTGAAAAGTTAGAAATCCTGGCTTTTTGCCAGGGCATCATGGCCACATCCCACTTTTGTCTCTATTCTTATCTAATGCATTTCATATTTTAAGGAAAATCCCAAGGGAATCTTTGTGTGGTTTGTGTCTTCTCGCGAACATTGGAAGGACAGAAAGTCTGCCAGTCTGGACAGAAAGTTTCATATACTGACCATGCAAAAATAAGGGACAATCATTGCAATGTTATCACTTCTGGGAAAATATATCCAGAATGCAAAATAATGTTAGAAACATGTTATGCATCAGTAGAAGCCAACTTACTACCTAGATTAGATCTATTATGATACAGAAGCTTTGGCAAGCAAGTCAACTGTCATATTTTTCCCCAAAGTACTAAGTTATTTTACATTATTTTGAGATATCTTCTATGTTCAATCAAAACCTCTGATCAATCTAATTTGAGCTAAAATTACTAAATTTAAAAAATACTTGTTATTTTAGTGAGAAAAGTTCAGATCATTTAAGGCTTGGTCTTAGCAAATTGTAGAGTCAGAGAAGATTTCGAAGAAATCTAGAGATTGTCTGTTTCATATCCAATTCTCTTTCGTATAGATGACACTGGGAAATCCAGAGAGATTGAGGGACTTATCTGTAAAGGTTACTTAGAGCCTTAAGTAAATACTTAGTCTACCTCACCATGAGGCTCCTGCTAACATTTACAAACAGTTGGCAGCCAGGCAAAGATTTTATATCTTGTTCATTACACAGAAACAATTCATTCTATTTGGGCTTGGCCACTGCATTTTATTTATAAAGAGAGAAAAAAATTTAAGCCACATAAAGGGTTAGAGGAATTACTGCATGGCATATTTTAATAAATGATCAACATGTTAATATAGACATTTACCCTAAAGACATTGCTATAAACTGTCTACCACATTTACTCAGGTTTTTATGAATTTCTTTAATATAACTAATTATAATATAGAGTATCTTTTCTCCTCAATTTAAGGAAAATAATAAAATGGGTCAGTAGAGCACATCTTGATATTGGGTTTCCTGTAAGAAAAAGTCTTACTTGATGCATTAAAGTGTTCACAAATTAGCTAATCATGAACAGCCCTGAGTAGTTTTAAATACTTAATATGGAATAAGTTTGAGGGGTTCAAGCTGTAGGCTCACTTTGAACATGTGTATTGTAAATTTGACAAGCTTCCAACATGGTATAGAATAATACATAATTGGCCTCTTAATTCCTTCAAAGATTATTTCCATGATTACTTAGTGGGTAATCATAATACTTATAAGAAATATATATTCCACTGTGTGGTATGTGAATTTTGATTTGATTGTGCAGAAAGACAATTTATCTATTTATGTATACTTGACAAATGGCAACATTGATTCATTTGCCATAACTATATATTTATGTAACTCAGGGGTCTCCAACCACTGGGCCATGGACTGGTACTGGTCCATGGCCTGGTAGGAACCAGGCCGCACAGCAGGAAGTGGCCGGTGGTGAGTGAGTGAAGCTCCATCTGTATTTGCAGCCACTCCACAGCTACTGCCCATCAGTCGTTACTGCCTGATCTCTGCCTCCCGTCAGATCAGCAACAGCATTAGATTCTCATAGGAGCTCGAACACTATTGGGAACTGCATATGTGAGGGACTGGGTTGCATGTTTCTTATGAGAATCTAATGCCTGATGATCTGAGGCGAAGCTGAGGTGGCGATGCTAGCACTGAGGAGCAGCTGCAAATATAGATGAACGTTAGCGGACAGATTTGACTGCACAGAGACCATCATAAATCAGTTGCTTACAGACTCATATCAAAACCCTATCTGTGCTGCATCTGGTGTCAGGCTTTAAGTCAGAATCTAGCACTTAATTTAGTTCATGTATGGCCCATCCATTATTGTATTTACCACTTCCACCCATGCTTCTTTCCTGCACTGTGCACTTGTTTCAGTCACAGTTTTGGTAAGCCCTCAAGCTAACCCAGCCAAAATGAGTAAAAAAACAAACATCACTGGAGTGCTTCTTTGAAGGAGGGAAAGACCCAGTGATGAAACAGCGGAAGACTTCTAAGACTGCCTACAAAAATTCAGCATTTAAAAGAAAATAACAAGAGTCCTACTTAAATTATGGGTTCACTGCAACAGGTGATTCACATTCATTCTGCAAGCCTGCTTTGTATAATATGTGATGACTGGCTATCCAAAAAAGCCATAAAACCTTTAAAACTTCTTCACCACATGCAGATTAAGCACCCTGCGTCAAAAGTCAAATTCAAGTCTTTGGAGGTTTTCTTTTTTTTTCTTTTTCTCTACTTTTTTTTTCTTTTTGAGGTAGGGTCTCACTCTGTTACCCAGGCTGGAGTGCAGTGGCACAACCTCTGCCTCCCGGACTCAAGTGATCCTTCCATCTCAGTATCCCTAGTAGCTGGAACCACAGGCATGTGCCGCCATGCCTGATTTTTGTATTTTTTGTATATATGGGGTTTCACCATGTTGCTCAGGCTGGTCTCAAACTCCTGGCCTCAAGCAATCCACCCACCTAGGCCTCCCAAAGTGCCAGTCCCTTTTGAAGTTTTTCAAAAGAAAAAAAAAAGATGAACATGAAGAACAGAAGCAAACATTGAAGGACACCACTTCATCAAATGTGTCTAAACTGAGAGCATCATTCTTAGTGGCTAACCACATTGCTACAGCTAAGAGACCCTTTACTATTGGTGAAGAGTTGATCCTTCCTGCTGCTAAGGACATTTGTCATGAACTTACAGAAGAGGCTGCAGTTCAAAAGTTGGCACATGTTCCTCTTTCAGCTAGCACCATAACTAGACCAATTGATGAAATAGCAGGGGATATCAGGGCACAATTGTCAGAGAGGACTAATGAGTCACCATGGTATGTAGTCTAGGTTGATGTGTCTATTGATGTTGACAAGGCAACAATGCTTGTTTTAGTGCAATATATTTTTCAGGAAGATGTGCATGAGGATTTGTTATGTGCACTTTTGTTGGCAATCAACACCACAGCTGCATAAACATTCAAGTCTTTGAATGAATATATATCAAGAAAACTGAATTGGTCATTTTGTGTCAGTATATGCATAGACAGAGTAGCTGCCGTGACTAAAATGGCTTTCTGATTTCACTGCTCGGGTCAAAGAGGTCGCTTCTGAATGTGAGTCTATGCACTGTGTCATCTACAGAGAAATGCTGGCTAGACAAAAAATGTCACTTGAACTTAACAACATTTTGCAGGATGTGATTAAAATTATCAACCACATTAAAGTACACGCTCTTAACTCATGTCTGTTTGCACAGTTCTGTGAGGAGACAGACAGAGAGCACACACATCTTCTCTTTTTTTTGAGACAGAATCTCACTCTGTTGCCCAGGCCAGAGTGCAGTGGCAAGATCTCAGTTCACCACAACCTCTGCCTCCTGGGTTCCAGCGATTCTCCTGCCTCAGCCTCCCAAGTAGCTGAGATTATAGGGTGCCCATCAGCATGCCCGGCTAATTTTTGTGGTTTTAGTAGAGACAGGGTTTCTCCATGTTGGCCAGGCTGGCATTGAACTCCTGACCTCAAGTGATCTGCCCGCCTTAGCCTCCCAAAGTGCTGGGATTACAGGTGTGAGCCACTGCGCCCAGCTACATCTTCCCTTATACACAGAAGTGAGATGGCTTTTTAAAGGTAGATCCCTGGCCAGAGTTTTTGAGTTATGAGAACTACTCCAGAGATTTTTAGAACAACAATCACCACTGGCAGCACATTTCAGTGACACAGAATGGGTCCCAAAACTTGCCTATTTGTGTGACATATTCAACCTAGTCAACAAACTCAATCTGTCACTTCAGGGGAGAATGAGAACTGTGTTCAAGTCAGCAAAAGGGTCTGCATTAAAAGCCAAAGTAGAATTATGGGGGTGATGAGTGAACATTGGGATTTCTGATATGTTTTAAACATTAGCTGTGATTTATAAAGAGACTGAGCCAGGGCCTTCTTTCTCACAGCTGGTGCATGGTCACTTACCTCAGCTTTCAAAAGCATTTGAGTATTACTCAAAAGACCCCAAACTGGGAAGAAATGGATCCATGACCCATTTATGAATAAGCCAGGTGAATGGACTTTGTCCATGTTAGAAGAGGATCAACTGCTTGAGATCACAAATGACAGTGGACTTTAAAATATATTTGAGACAACTTCAAATCTCCATATGTTCTGGATTAAAGTCAAGGCAGAATATCTTGCAACTGCCACAAAAGCACCAAAGAGCCTGCTTCAATTTCCAACATTCTATCTTTGTGAAGCAGGGTTTTCTGCAGTGACAGCAACCAAAATGAGATTATGGAGTAGATGGGACGATCTAGTTGCAGGAAAACAAGCTCAGGGCTCCCACTGATTCTACATTATGGTGAGTTGTATAATTATGTTATTATATATTACAATGTAATAATAATAATAGAAATAAAGTACGCAATAAAAGTAATGTGACTGAATCCCCCTGACACCATCTCCTTCACTGGTCCATGGAAACATTGTCTTCCACAAAATCAGTCCCTGGTGCCAAAAAAGTTGGGGACCACTGCTATAACTTATAATATTGGCAATAAAGATTTTTGGCTTCTGCTGTAAAGGAGATGTTTAATCAATATGTTTTGGAAGGTCCTGGCTTTCTGGACTACAGATTACCCCCTTTGGGATGATTACCAAGACTGAAGTGGTTCTTTATCCCTAAAGTCCATGGAAATGTCCTATTTTTGCCACAACTCACACTTGGCAAAGAAAACAGAACCCATAGGTTGGAAATACAAGAAGACAGCATCACACATCATTTCTGACTACTAAATACAATGTGACTACTAGTAAAGCATGCAGCCAGGATTTTGTAGGAAATGTTAGAGAAAGTACTTTCATAGAAATTAGTTTAAAGGGTTTTCCTGGTGCTTAAAAATTGTATTTTAAGAAAGTAATTAAACAAATATTAGAACTCAGCATGAAAATCTGACATTCTAGTACAGATAACATGGGAAAAGCAACATTGGGCTAGAGATGGTCTAAGAACAGGTACTATTACCTTAACCACATGTGGGGAGGGAGCATTACTCATTCTTTAGTAAGATGCAACTAAGGATTGATATTAGAATCCAACATATATGCATTATTGTTTTTTGTAATTAAATGTGGGAAATGGATTGTTAGGTAAGATGTTTTTCTAAAGCTCACGAAACACTTTTATTAAGTCTTGAGTTAACAAACTATCTATAAAGAAATTCCTAGAGAGGATGAGTGCAATCTGGCACATTATGATCTGTTTCCTCTTGATAGAAAAGACCAGAAATTATCCCATTATCCTGTTTTACTTTTTAAAAATGCTTACATTGTTTTAAAGTAGTATGTTCTTGAGAAAGTGCTCATGCCCTTTAAGAAAAAACATGATATATCTGATCCAATTTGAAAATGAAAACTGATGGGTAAGGGAAACATTTTATGTGGGAATTGGTGCTACAAAATCAACAGGAAACATTGAGAGTTTTAAAAATGCAAAGAGAATAGTAAGTGGATAAAAATAATGTATATCCTTATCTATCTACCTATCTATCTACACACAAATAAGTGTTATTTCATACTCCTCTTGGTGTCTTAGTAAATGATTCTAAATGGAATATGTTGAAATTTCATTATTTAACAATAGATGATAGATTAAAACTACTATGTACTTGAGTTCTCATGCACATAAAATATTGCTGGGATCCAGATTAAAGGACAAGGGACATAAAGGGAAAGGCAAAAGCTAAAAGTTAAAAGAGAAGAAACACTGAAAAAAAAGAAAATTATTGAACTGACTTGACTTTGTGTATATTACATTATTAAATGCATTATTAAAATATATATCCAAGCCATGTTAACTGTAAATGTCTAACTTTCCTCGTCAAATTTTATCTGAAACTGTTAATACTTTTAAAACTTAGAAGAAGAATATTGAGAAAAACATTACCTTAAACTTCTTTTTAATGTACCTGGGTTCAGCTAGATAAACCGCACAATATCATATCTTGAAGAAATGTTTTTATTTACATTTATTCGTCAAAATCTGAAGGCATTCCTTCCAGAAGAAAGACTCTCTTAATATTATTTATTGCATATAATGAATTGCAAGAAGGACTTTAAATTGATTTTCTCAAATCTGACTAGCTTATAAAGTGTTGTCAGATAATTATTAAATTCAACTGAAATAAAATAATTTATAATAATGCATGATGATTAAAATGTTGGTACATAAATATGAGACAGGGAAAAACAAGGGCTGGAAAAGACTGGACAAATTTGAAAACAACTTTTCAACTTGCCACCAAAATGGCAAAACCTAATTCTAGGTAAAGTGGTTGACTTTTTCAAGTCAGATTAATAAATTAATGTAAACATCTATAAGGAAAAAGCAACATCGAACAGTTTCATACTATTCAATTTCTTTTGCAAATGTTTCCTCTTTTTTTGCTAATTCTTAAAGATCAGGAAAAAAACTGTGTGTAACATAATTTCAATGTAGATTATTCTTTGGTAAAATTCAAAGTAAACCCTGTTTATTTGTTTTTATATAAGGATCTTATAAATGATATCCAAATAGACATCAAATTTAGTGTCATAATAAGTGGGCGAAGCATATGAACAGACACAAAAGAAGACATTTATGCAGCCAAAAGACACATGAAAAATGCTCATCATCACTGGCCATCAGAGAAATGCAAATCAAAACCACAATGAGATACCATCTCACACCAGTTAGAATGGCAATCATTAAAAAGTCAGGAAACAACAGGTGCTGGAGAGGATGTGGAGAAATAGGAACACTTTTACATTGTTGGTGGGACTGTAAACTAGTTCAACCATTGTGGAAGTCAGTGTGGCGATTCCTCAGGGATCTAGAACTAGAAATACCATTTGACCTAGCCATCCCATTACTGGGTATATACCCAAAGGATTATAAATCATGCTGCTATAAAGACACATGCACATGTATGTTTATTGCGGCACTATTCACAATAGCAAAGACTTGGAACCAACGCAAATGTCCAACAATGATAGACTGGATTAAAAAACTGTGGCACATATACACCATGGAATACTATGCAGCCATAAAAAATGATGAGTTCATGTCCTTTGCATGGACATGGATGAAGCTGGAAACCATCATTCTCAGCAAACTATCACAAGGACAAAAAACCAAACACTGCATGTTCTCACTCATAGGTGGGAATTGAACAATGAGAACATTTGGACACAGGAAAGGAACATCACACACCAGGGCCTGGGGAGGGGGGAGGGATAGCATTAGGACATATACCTAATGTTAAATGACGAGTTAATGGGTGCAGCACACCAACATGGCACATGTATACATATGTTACAAACCTGCACGTTGTGCACATGTACCCTAAAACTTAAAGTATAATACAAAATTTTAAAAAAAGAAAAGATATATTTGAAGTCTCTATATTTTAACAAAATAGACTCAAATTCAGTACCCATCATACAGCATATATTTCACAGTCACTATTATTCAATAGGTATGTATATGAATAGATACACATCTATCTTATACAAAAACAGGTCAAAGAGCATTTAAAAATAAAAATAAAACAACCAAAACAGAAATAAATAAAAATAGACATGCCCTTAAAAAGCTTGAGAAACTTAATTAAACTCTGGCAAACCATGGAAATGGAACTCAGGAATAGAACTCTATTAAGCAATTTTTCCTTATGTATAGATTATAGCTACTGTGTAGCTGAGCCTATTTCTTAATGCACTGATACAAGAACTAGGTATCTTTTAGTTTAGAGGAGAAATGTTTAGTGTGCAGATTTCAAACTCTTTAAAAATTCTGATCTCTGATCATGTAGTACAATTGAGAAGTATGATGAAGAGGATGGCATACTTAGCTTGAAGTTAAAAGAGATCCAACTTGCCCTTAGTTTATTACGTATTTATTGTTGAGACAGGGTCTCACTCTGTCACCCATGCTGGAGTGCAGTTCCATGATCATGGCTCATTACAGCTTCAACCTCCCAGGCTCAAGCGATCCTCCCAACTCTGCCTCCCAAGTAGCTGGGACTACAGGCACAAACCACCATGCCCAGCTAATTTTTTTTTTTTTAATATTGTTTGTACAGACAGAGGTCTCACTATGTTGCCTAAGCTGTTCTCAATCTCCCAGGATCAAGCAATCCTCCCATCTCAGCCTCCCAAAGTGTTGAGACCGCCCTTAGTTTATTGAAAGCATACTTCTTTCTTCATATGGACCTCATCTGCCTCTCTTACCTGATGCTGTACTACCAGCACCGGGATCATATTTCATATGTATATATGTAAACAAATTAATAAATTTATCTGAAGAAACTCATGTGAAAAGTACTTATTTCAACTTGGCAAACTCATTTTATCCTAGAAAAAGGAAAGAAGAAAGAAGTGCTCGGTGTTCTTTCTGTTCAATTCTCAAGTTGAAAGGGGACGCTACAGGAAAAGGGAAGCTGTTCCTCTGTTGGCAGGTATTCCCTATTTAATTGTGTCTCAACTCTGCCCAGGGTACTCAGTGGGGTAAAATCAGAAGCCCTTCCAGGGTAGGCAGGACTATAGAGCAGCACTCCCCACCCACTGCCCCAAGTTTTCTTCAGTCTTCAGCGTGGTTTCCAGCCTGAGGCTGAATCCTCCCATTATTTAACATATGCATATTCAACTCAAAATAATAAACGTGTACCATGAGGGACTGACTGCTAAATGTATCCCTGTGAAAAATCACACTGACAATATTTGGTGTTTACTGGGTATAAAAGCCATCTACAAAACATAAAAAGAATTTCTTGTGACTTGTATGCTATAGGAAGAGAACTAATAAAAGAGTCCCAAGCCTAAACCAGAATTATTCTGCTCAGTCTTTTTCTTCTAAATTCACTTGCTTCAACCACAACAAAAGCCAAGGACCACTTTGGCTCCCTTTTCTTACCCAAGTTTGCAGTCATAATAACCTTTTAAAAAAGGTTTTTAAAAAGAGTCCCTTAACCACAAAGTCCAATATCTCAGTCCACACCCTGGATATTCTTTGTCTCACAAACTTGGTCAAGGATGTTAAGGTAATAAGGTCCACTGCAAACATCCAAATATAAACAACTGCTTGTTGATTCTAAAACCCTGATGAGTGTTTTCATCTTGAGTGTTTAACAGCTTTCTGACATGGTAGGATATCCTATCTTTCTTCCTCTAGACAACAAACAGCTTTCTCATCCCTCTTTGCCTTCTCAGTCATTCAACACTTTAGCTACAGGGAGGAGCACAAATTCTTTTCTGTATGTGGAGACTTAAAGACTACTAGGAAGCACACAACCATTTCACACCCTTCCTCTTTCATCATCACCAGCTCCTCTTTTTATTGTTTCTCCAACTTGCCTGTTGACAAAGACAGCTGCTAACAATTGCATTTGTGGTACTAGGATATGCAGTCTAATTGCATAGGCTTGTGGCCAGGGGTCTTGTCCAGTTAAGATTGATTTTCAAAAGGAGAGCTACAGAGACATTTCCTTAGATGTCTTCCCACTCACAAACTTCAAGGGACATTCATACTATACTCTTAAATGGCTGCACTTGAAAATTGTTTTCATGTTTTGTTTTGTTTTTTTCCTTTCACCTTTATGTAACCCCTCCAAAAATCCTGGCATAGATGTTGAGTGAGGAGAGTACTGCTCATTAGAATCAACAGTTTTCTTTTGTTCAGTTGCCCTTGCTGGCTAACTACTAAACAACGTAATCGCATTGGAAAGTCAGAGATATTTTTGCCTTTGAAACTGAAGCAAAATGGTGACAAATTCTTTAGGTAGCAAATTTGCTGGCAAATTTATTACAGACATAAAAACATATAACCAGTTGTTTTCTTTACAAGATACTTATTTATCAGATTCTGTACATTTCCCTTAACCCTTACAATTATCTTATCTATGAGATCTTAACCCATACTGACAATCTCATGTATATTCATAAAATACTTTTAAAAAGTCTAATGGTCGGGCATGGTGGCTCACTCTTGTAATCCCAGCACTTTGGGAAGCCGATGCAGGAGGATTGCTTGAGCCTAGGAATTTGAGACCAGCCTGGGCACCATAGTGAGACCGCATCACTACAAAACACACACAGAAAAATTAGCTGGGCATGGTGATGCATGCCTGTGGTCCCAGATGCTCAGAAGGCTGAGGTAGGAAAATCACTTGAGCCAAGGAGGTAGAGGCTGCAGTGAGCTGTGATTGCATTACTGCACTCCATCTGAGTGTCTTTTGCAGCAACGTGGATGGAACAGGAAGCTGTTATTTTAAGTGAAACAAGTCAGACACAAAAAGACAAATATGTATTCTCACTGTTAAGTGGAGAGGATACAAAATTATCTGGGTATGGCAGCGCACACCTGTAGTTGCAGCTACTGAGGAGGCTGAGTTGGGAGGATGTTTGAGCCCAGGAGTTTGAAGCTGCAGTGAGCCACGATTGCACCATTACAATCCAGCCTAGGTGACAGAGTGAGACTCTGTCTCTGAATAAATAAATAGCCTAAGAAGAGGAAAACCTTATAAGAAAAATTATTTCAAGTGGATTCCAACCCAGAATAACTAGTTGACGTATTTGAAGAATTAATAATGTAGATTGTGCTCTTACTGTTAGTAAATAGGTGCATTTCATTGATTCCTTTTGGTTTTACCAAGTACAGTCTTTTGTTTTGTTTTGAAGTGGAGTCTCACTCTGTCTCCCAGGCTGGCCTGGCTGGAGTGCGCTAGTGCAATCTCAGATCACTGCAACCTCTGCCTCCCGAGTTCAAGCGATTCTTCTGCCTCAGCCTCCTGAGTAGCTGGGATTACAGGTGCATGCCACCACACCTGGCTAATTTTTGTATTTTTAGTAGACGCGGGGTTTCACCATGTTTGTCAGGCTGGTCTCAAACTTCTGACCTCTTGATCCTCCCACCTTGGCACCCCAAAGTGCTGGGATTACAGGTGTGAGCCACCGTGCCTGGCCTAGTCTTTTCTATATTTGTAGAAGTAGATCTTTCTCATTGGCTGGCATAGATTGGTGATAGTTTCTTAACTTGGCATCACTATCTGCTACTTCATCAACACCTCCAACCTAAACTAGAACTCATATTCACATGAAAATTTAAATGAAAAAAATCACAAAAATGAGCATGTACCCAATATAAGAAACATTTGCTTTGAAATTGATGGCTTGGACCTTTTAAGTGGTTTTGGCAAAATTACCATCTAGTCTCCAACACAAAACAGCTGTTTTAGGTGGCAAAATCTTGTCAAGCTAAAGCTCCCAACCCTTAAGCATGGGTAATTGGCAAGACCTTATTCCAGTTCATCTTTAGTCCCTACTGAATCTGGGCAAACAACTGTGAATTTGCGCTAAATTCCTCTTCCTATAATAGGCAGCCTGGCTTCCCATGGAGACACAGAGTTTTCAGATCCTTAGTGTCCTCAGGGTTTCTGCCAGTACAAAGCTGGTCTAGGATAAGCCACATTAATAGCAGTTTCCTCTTTTCATTCATAAGCTATCCTTTTATATTTATGAGCTCATTCTTGTGAGTTAAATATTTTGGATGTATATCTGCAACTTTAATATTTACCCAATACTTACTCAAAAACTGTAAGTTGTCTAATCCTTTAGTAGTTTTTCAACATTTTCAAAAGTATTGCATTTTCAAAAGAAAGTTAAAGGAGCATTATAAACAAGGTGCAAGGAGACAGTGGCAGTCGAGACTTTGCTTTCTCAACATATGGCTTATGTTACAACTGAGCAAGCCCCCAGCTTTTATCTCTGGGAGCTGTGAAGTTGACTGCTCATAAGATCTCAATGTCTAATTAATCCTTACTTAAAATTCACCTAAGTAAGTATAACAGGGATAGGAAGTTGGTTTCTGTTAGCAGTTCCACCTTTCACCCTACCAAACATCTGGGAAATATTCAGTTTAAGATCAGATCCAAGCCTTTTGGCATTAACTACCTTAAAACATTAAGATATCACCAGCAATTTGCCTCTGTTTCAGAAAATTAAAAGCATATTTGAGATATAAACATGAGTGTGTCACTAATATTACTGGCAATAATTGAGAGCTATTCTTTTATTATAATGAGGGGAAAACAGAGGATATTCTCAGGTGAAATAGGTAGAGTAAGTCCAAATGGTAACATTACTTTCCTAAAATAACTGTGTATGTAATGAATGCTGAAGGTAAAGCATATTAAATGCTAGTGTTTTCTTTCATGGCTATTGCACTATTTGTTAGGATAGAGAGCATACATAGCTTATATAAGCAACATAAAGCCTCATCTGTCTCTTAGAAAAATGTCAAAATTACAATTTAAACTGTTCAAAATATAAACTAAGAATTATCAACTTCATTGATCAGACGTCATTTTTTGTGAGATTATTGACTGTTTGCTTAAAATTAAAAAAAATGGACGTTTTCTTCAGACTTTGTCTCACAAACAGTATTTTGCATTCATATTCTTAATAACTAATGGTGAGATCATGGGGAAAAGACATCATAAGTAACGACTCCTGGTTAAATTATGACAGTTGGTTACGACTTCATTTATATACTAAAGCTAATGGTAAAAGGAGAGATAGACAAATGAGAAGTGCTTTTCTGTGGTTTGAAGACATAGTTCTGAAAAATTTCTTTGGGAGCTAAATTTAAATTTCTGACAAGCCTCTTCCTTTTGTCCAGATACAAATTAAGCCAGACTAGATAGTGCTTAAAATTTTTGTGCACTTATTTTAGGAGCTCCTTTGTTTCTGGGGCCACTCCACCAAGACTTTGCTTATTACATTTTTCACTTTGGAGCTTTGCTTAACAATTCAGTCTCTTTCTTAGAAACTGTTTGTAAACATCTATCAGTATCCAAATTCTTACATCCATAAACTTCATGTGATTTTAGGCTTTATTAAATAATTCCATTGATAATAAGAGAAAGAGGAAAAGGAAACTGGAAATGTGACTGTGCCTTTAATTGGAGATTGCAAAATTTTTCTCAAGCAATTTTCATGTTTGATTCAATGTTTTCTAAAAGACCATTGACATTTAAAACATTCTTTAAAAGGTCATTTTAAAGACATGTGAGCAAGTTGTACTGAGGGTGTTGTATGTGCAATTAGGGTTCTTTTCTCTGTAAAGCCTTGCCAATTCCTTAGATGAATGAGAATCCATCAGCTCAGTTTTCATCACCTTTTGTGTCTCTGAGTCTGACACAATGTTGTTGATCCCATTTTGCATGCAAAATACATGTGGGATTGAAAATTAAAAGCAGTTACCAGCCCGGCTGTTAATAACACATAACCAAAGATCATCGAGAGCAGAAATCATGCTAGCATCATGCTAAAAAGAATGTCTAACAGTGCCATGAATATTGTGGTTACTCAATACTTAGTGATTGGTTGATATTTACATGTGGACACTTTTGGGCTTGAGATGGAGACATGCAAGCTGTGTTCTGATGGCAGTGCAGCAGAATATAAATAACTTGAAGGAAAAAAAAACCTACCAATTCCTCCCTATCTCCCCACCTCTTCAGAAACAACGAATACTATTAAACCCAATAGATGTGTAAAGCACAAGTATGAACCCCAGTTTTCCATTTAAATAATACAAAGAGGTGTTTAGCGTCGTGTTAAAGTCTCTCTCTCTCTTAATCTTTGGGTAGGGATTTTGTTGGTAGAAGTTTCAGCTTTGGATTGGCAAGTTGGAAGCTGTATGAATTTCAAACAGCCAGTTAATGTCTAGGAGTTTCCTTCCTCATCTGTAAAATAAGTTGGTTGCCCCAGTGAGTATCAAAGACTTTTCCAGCTTTATAATACTATGATCTATGAACAAGAGCCAAAATCACAATTTAGGATTTGGCACCTGATTTTATACTATGCTAGTGCCATGGAACTGCTTATTTCATTAATCTCACATGTTGAATTTCTCTATGTAACCTGGTTTGACTTTGTTGTTTTTTCCTTTAAAGGAACCAAGCATACTATCCATTTGGCAACTGAGAGTGGTTCTTAAAAGAGCTTTTAATTGGGAAATAAATGCAATGCCAGTGGTACATATGTCCTACTGCCCTCTAGTGGATAAAACCATATCTTCCCTAGAGTAGTTAACAAGTTTGGTTAAAATAGCGCTTCTCAAGCTATACACATCACCTGGGGTGACACCTTAACTTCTGCATTACAAACTCCCAGGTGATTTCAGTGCTGCTGGTCCTAGGACCACACTTTGAGTAGCATGAGTTTAAGTGATTTTCTTTGGTATATAATTACTTTAAGTAAGGAAGGAAACATATTTGGCACATGATATGAAAGAAGTTTCTAGTTAGCAGAAGATGCAGAGGAAGAAAAAGAAACAGAAGGAGGGGAAGGAGGAGGAGGAGAGAAAAGGGCAAGAGAATGAGAAGGAGACGGGGAAGAATATGAAGAAGGAATTAAATCCACCAGATTGAAAGGGCTCATGTGGCAAAACTACATAGTTCTTGATCACTAGCAATCTCTAGAAAGTTTCTATATCTAGGCTTAATAGGACAGTATATGCATTAGGACTTACATTGTGTTCCTCTTATCTTTTATTATATTTTAGTGAATTTTAATTAAAAAGAAGTCCTGACCCCCCCAAAAAAAATTACAACTTGTTGAATCAAAGTTAAGATTTTACAATTCTATAATTATGTAAACATACATATTAAAATCAGTCTAGAGAGAAAATACTCACTACTTTTGTGTATTTTATTACAGAAGTAAGCTGTGTTGGTGGAACACTGAGTATATATAGCTAGATGCACTTAACTCTTGCATAGTGAGATTTCTTCCCAGACAGTAGAATAGTCAAAGTTTAGCAACAAAAACCTGTATGTTCAAAGCACTGTTCTGAGTACTGAGAATATAGACCTAAGCAAGGAAGCCAACCCAGCAGTGGCATTTTGTCATGAGTTAATTCCAGAGAAGAAGAGAAGAAACAACTATGTTAAAGTATAACAAAATTTATAGAAGATTAATAGTCATCCCGTTTATGGAGCATCACTATGTCCTTGACCCTATGCTAAGCAAACATCGGCCATTATTTTGATGGCCCCATTATATTCTCCATTATATACATAAGGAAGCTGAAACTGAAAGAGGTTAGAGTCAAGGTCCAAACTCATGTATGACATCAAACCTTAACCACTGGATTGTGTTGCATTTCATTGATTTTCAAAATGTTAACTCTAGCTAATCAACAGATGAAGGGGAATCCTTCCCCTCTGTGTTCCATATTTTCAACAGCTGCCTCTTTAGTGCAATGGAAGGAGATAATGTGAGGCTGACAGTTTGAGTAATAAATAATGTGTGTTGGTGTCTCAGCATCTCTTCATTTTTATTCGATCTGTGAGGAGTGTGGCTGTAGGAAGAGGCAGGGGGAGGGAAAGCAGAACCTGAGACTTGTATCTCTGTTTTAAGTTTGGTTCCCTACTCTACCCCTTCAGCGTAGCTTTCATCCTCTTCAGTAGATTAAATCTTCTGGCCCACACCCTCTTTATTTTCAGAAACAAATAGTCACGTGGGCCAAAAGGTGATTCTCTTTTGCTGCTACAACTAGGAGGGGCATCATTTCCTTATAATAATGGTAAATATTACTTCAAATTTACCTTCCCAGTTTTCCGCTTCCAGGCAAGCGTCAGTTACTTGTCTTGAAACTTTGTTATGCCCCATTTTTTTATTTTGAATGAGGATATAGTGCCCTATCCTTATGTCCACAACCTTAGGCCTTGTATCCGTTCCTGTTTTGCCACATCATCTCTGTACTCCAGAGTAAGAATCCATTTTAAAATACTGCTTCTTCTCATTCTTTCATAGAATATTCTAAGTTTGTTTCTGGAATAGTCTCAGGCATTGTCTACAAAGAAATCTTGAAATCCAAAGCCAACATAAAGGCTCTCCCAGGTCACTTAAAAAAAGAAATGCAAGCCACCTTCTTATCCCAACTACATAGGGGAATATGGTTACTTCCCACAGGGAAATTTTTTTTTTATTATACTTTAAGTTCTAGGGCACAGGTGCACAACGTTAGAAGCTTACCAATGGAAATGTCTTTAGAGGTCATATTAAAGAATGTCAGTAATTTGGATTGGACACAATAAATGTCCTAATGGTTGAATGAATTACCTAGCTTAACACAACTGGTGGTTAAGCCAGCTGAAATTCAAACTCGTGTTTTTTTCAATATCAGCCAAATGCTCTTTTCACTAGCTCTAAAAAAATGATACTATTGCAGAGTAGTTACCACCTGATATGGTAATGCCTAGCGAAAGCTGGTGCCTGACATTGTTTAGTCAGCTGACAAATAAAGATACTTGCATAAACAAGCCCAGGAAAGGCTCAGTGGAAATTGATCATGAATGTTGGGAGGAAATCATGAGTAAGCATAAGATAAATCCCTGTATCACAGAAGAACTTTTCCCTTTCTTTGTCTCCCTTAATCATTCTCACTTGAACATTTTCCCCTACTAATGTTAGGATTTTAAAAAGATATAATATTGTATTTGATTTAATTTAATCTTTTCCAAGTACTTCCAGACTCAAAATTTAACTTCATCATGAAAGAGTGATAAATAACAGCAAGATAGGAACATATAAATCTGAAGTCTTTTTCTAATCATCAGTTATAAATGAAATTTGGTTTTCAAACTAGGCTTACAGGTAGGAATATGTGGCTCATAACATAACAATAATCACTCATAACAATGATCACTCACCAAGAGGCATTCATGCATCTTTTCTTAATGGTGAGAAGAAATGACCTACTCTCCCTTCCCTTCCCTCAAGCATGCCCAAGTAGACTGGAGATCTTCAGATTTTCCTTTTTGTATCAAGTTAAACTCTAGTGGCTGTATTTTCCATTCTATTTATAGCTAGTGTTCTACTTAGTATGTATCTTAGTATATAACAAAAAACATACTTTCATATTAAGGGTACTTTATCAAAATAAAATTTAAACAAAAGTTCTCTTGGGAATTCTACTGGTAACAATCATTTAGATTTTATGTTCCCAATTCTATGTGACAAATATAATTTTTGGCATGTTAAACATATTCATTGATTTACAACCTGAGTGTTATTAAGAAAGGCCAATTACATTCTATTTATTTAGGTTAAATTATTTTTTAGCACATGGAAGCTAATTATGGAAAACACATCCTTTGTACCAATTCATATAGGAGTCAAGCCATGATTAGAGTTGCCTGTCTAGCTTTAATATACTGCTTTCCACTTTATTGACTATAGACTATACAGATTGGGAAAGTACATATTGAAAATGAAAGACAATCTGTAAACAAATGTTATAGAATATGCTACTTTACCTAGGCATACCCATTTTAGTAACTCATATAAGCATTCATATTATTGAATATTTAAAATATCAGAATATAATTGGTAAATATTAATAACAGTAATAACTTCAACAGAGGTCTAACAAATAGGACAATTCTATGGATTCAAATGTTTGACCGACTAGAAAGTAAAAGGGAAGAAAACTGAAATAAGATAACATAAAACATGTACCATTTGAACCACAAATTTGCAGATGAATAAGGTAGAATTGTTTTATCTTTATCATTGTATATTAATGAACTTGCATGTTTTTCATCATATTTTAAAACCAAATTTTCATCAGCATTTCATTAATGTTTTTGGAGAGCTGTGCTTTTTATAACTGCTAATTATTAAGTTCTTTGTATGTAAGTTTGATTCTCTTTCCTTTTTTCTAATTCATTTTATCTCTTTAATGAGAGTTACTCAAAATATATAATTTTTGTCTGAAAATGATTTAAATAGTCTAAGAAATACTGGTGTTTTTCAAAATTTCTTTCATGGTATTTAAATGCATAATTTTGTGCTAGTTTATATATTTTATTCTCGTCTTTTTGTGGTTTGATTTCATAATATTCAGAGATAATCAGTTTCAAATACTTACTGTGATCAAAATTACTGATTGTCAGATTCTATGTTTGTCTTCTTTGTTTTGTTGTAATCATATCACTTCATTTCCCCACACCCTCCTCCTCCGGGAGAGGTGGAGAAGAACTGTCTCATGGAAAGATTTCTCTAATGAGTACCCTAAGTGACAGAAAGACCATATAGAGCAATGCTTATACATTTGGACTTTGGAAAGCTGGAGTTCAAATCCTGGGTCCACAAATTATTTAAGCTTGCTAAGCCCAGTTTTTTCATCTGTAATATGAAATAAAAATAGAATTTAGAACTGTGGTGAGAATTAAATGAGATGATGCCTTAAAAGTATATAGAAGAATGATAAAAGAATATGGTAAAATGACAGTTACTTTTATTAATCTCCTTGTTTTGCATATTTCAGAAGTCAGCAACTTTTCATCTTAGTTATGTTCCATCTAAGGTGAAGTCTAGATAGAGGAAGTGACATGGAAGACAAAGAGCGCTTACTAACCAATTTGGGGAAGTGGCAAGGCAGAATGGTAAACCTGAAAATAACCAAAGATGAGCCTCAAATTTTCTTAGATCCTATATTCCCTGACAGCTGACTCAAACTGAGAAAGAGGCTATCTTAAATAAGATAGAGTACCACTATTTCTGCCACTACTATTATAACAAATTTTAATCCCAAAAATAGGCTTTAACATCTAGTGGTTTCACCTGTGAATGTTATTACATTTTTCTAGAATAGGTAAGCTTATGTTATATTAGTGATCCCAATTTATTTTGCAAAAAAGTAGCATAACTCTGATACTGAAATATTAAGATAACACAAAAAGAAAGATACTATTGAATCCTAGATAAAACATTAATTAATTGAATTCCACAGTCTATTATAGAAGATCTCATTATGATCAATTGAGGTATATCCCAGGAATTCAAATGAAGTTCACTCTTAGTAAACTACACCGACTGACACAACTAGTATTTAACATTAACTCACTAGTCCAGGTTAATGCAATGTAACATTAAACAAAAATTAGAAAGATAAGTATTAAAAAGAGGAAACCATACCATCATTACCTTTTGATGATAGAACTGCCTAGCTAAAACACAAAAATAATCTACTGAAAACCTTTATTTCAGTTTGTTGAATTAAAAGTACTTTAAATCAATATTTTTCTATGCGTGAAGCACTATTAGAAAATAAAATGGTCAGAGATGCCAAAAACAGATTTGGACATTAAAAAGCATATTAGGGCCCAGCGTGGTGGCTCACGCCTGTAATCCCAGCACTTTGGGAGGCTGAGACAGGTGGATCACGAGGTCAGGAGATCGAGACCATCCTGGCTAACACAGTGAAAACCCGTCTCTACTAAAAATACAAAAAATTAGCCAGGCGTAGTGGCATGCGCCTGTAGTCCCAGCTACATGGGAGGCTGACGCAGGAGAATCACTTGAACCCGGGAGGTGGAGGTTGCAGTGAGTTGAATTGTGCCACTGCACTCCAGCCTGGGCGACACAGCGAGACTCTGTCTCAGAAAAAAAAATGCATATTACAATTATTATGTGTAATGATGACAAAGTGAAAACAATCTAAATGTTCAAATAAATGTATGTATTAAATAAATTATTATTCTAACATGTAATTATTATGTTTCCAGCAACAATCATATAACATGTTAGAAAAAGGTTAAAAATAGCATTAATGAGTTGAGGAATTGCTAATAATGTAAGCTTTAAATTTGATATTTTATGCTCACAATTCTATAAAAGCTACCATTTAATATATTATCTTAAATAACACATATAGTTTTTACATATCTGAAAGAAGGAAGATAATCTAAAATAATGATTGCTTCTATGTGATGACATTATTAGTTATTTTTATTTTCTTTGTACTCTTCTGTATTTTCTACAACCAGTATTTAGTACTTGTTTTTCAGAGTACAAAATTGATTTTCAGAAAATATGACAATAATCAAATTTGAGGGATACCAAAAGAAATTATGAAGCTCTGTGTAGACCTCCTGGTTTAGAGTCCCTGCAGTGACCGGAGGTCTTCTGCCATTTAGAGGAGATAAATGCCATATCTACATTGAAAGATGCGGCACAGATACTATTCAGGTTGACAAAAGCATCCGTCCAGCATGTTTAGCTTCCTAAGGCTTTGATGTGTTTAAAAGATCAGCAAAGCTTTTCCCTTGTCTTCCCTCATCACAACACAAGTTCAAAGAAACATTTATTATGAAAAGGCTAAATTCTAAGAAATGTATCTCCCCAGATTTGAATTATAATTTAAGTTTCTCTATAACTTTATCAGAATTTCCCCAACAGCTGAGTTAAAGTACTCTATTAATTTTCATTAGCTGTTTGTGATTAATTTGTTGTGTTTTAAATATCAAAGTCAAAAGAATGAGACGTTATTGTTATTGAGCGAGGAATGTAAGAAGATAACAGAGAATTAATGTAGAAAAGCAAACTGTATCTAGATTGAGATTGTCTAACTAGCTACTTAGTAATGAATTTAAGGCATATTAGGAACATCAGTTAGAATGTGGGTAAATGGTCATGTAAAGCCAAATCAGTGAATCTGATTTCCTGTTCATTTAAGACCAACAATATTTAATTTTAAACAGCTTCTTTCCTTTTACTATTTTTTCTAAAAGCGATCAAAGCACACAATGAATATGATTTAAAGAGGGTATTTTATGAAAATTTCCAAAATATCTAATCTGTCTTTAAATAGAGACTAAAATCCAAACACAAAGAACATTTTAAGCTTTATTTAATTATTTTTATTTGAAGTCTTTACATCTCAGGTTCTAAATGTTGTACAGATATGACCAGAATAGTTAAATTATTTTAGAGTTCAGTAGTACCAGTAAGTATAAACTAACCCACTACTCAAAAAATGTTACACATATTATAATTTAATTGGCTTTTAACTTTTGAATGTAGAAATTATGATAATTGTTCTCACAGTATATTAAAGACATTTAGAGTTGAGGACAAGAGAAAAACCCCACAAATTAAAAAAACTTTTAGCATAAGGCGTTCTATAGGGGATAAGAGCTTTCTTTATATAAGTGGGTTTTGTTCTGGTATAGCAAGACAATTTTCCTTGCGTATTTGCAAATTATCTAAAATGCAGTGATAACCTTCTATCAACACTCTATTTGTGAAACAGTAACCTACGAGGCCCATACTGAGAAATTTCCACTTCTTTTTCCACTTTGCAATTCTTTGAATGATGTCTTCTTATCTTCAAGGTTTCCTCTGGCCATTTGACCCCTATCTTTAATGTCATGCTTTCTGTTCTGTGCTGTTCAGCTCCTCACCTTCCCACTTTTGGTTAAATTCTTCCCTTCTTTCAGAGTCCTTATTATCTCAGACAAAGGACTGGCACTTCAGGCTATATGCCCCCATTCTTTTCATGTTCCTATCAACGTCCATCTCTTGCATCATTCTTATACATTGCTTTAAATTAAGGTAGAACTTTGCTCATTTCTCTTGATTTGAACTTTCTTTCTCCACTATTTGGTTAGTTAATAGGACAGGAAAACGGTAAGAAATCAAGATAATCAAGATTTATGAGAGGCTGGGAGTGAAGAACTTTAGAAAGTAGCCTCATCTTTGTCCCAGTGACCACTTGCCACTACTAAGCCAAAGTGGCCATGAAATTTTCCATTTCGCACACATCTACCACTTTGGACAGTTAAGGAGAAATGGAGTTAAAGAAGAAAGGAGTGTATAAAAATGATGGGAGCAGATGAGACTGAAATAGCAGTGGAGGGGAAAAGCAGGAGTTGGCATCAACACAGAATTTGGAAGGTGAATGAAATGAAAGTAGCCCAAAGAATAGGAATAACACTCCTTTCCCTGTCCCTTCAAGAATTGCCCAAAAGTTATACACTTTAGTGAGGGTTATAAGCCTTTGAAATCTACCCTTGTATCCATAAAGTGCCAACATTTTAGCTTCTTGGTGTACTTTCCTTAGCTTTTTAAAAAAGATACAGCACCAACCTAATAGAAAAATATTATGAGATATAATAAAAATTTGAAAGTTCAATGACATTATATGCAGCATGAAAAGAAGTGTTTAATAATAGGACACAGATAAATGTTTCTTTGTTGTGATGGCTACAGGTATTGTCTTTTATCAGTATAATTTTAATTTTCATTATTCTGACAATACTGACATAAATGATTGATAGTTGTTGGTTTTCACTTTAGGACAGCAGAGTGTTACTTAACATGAAATTCTGAAAGAAAATGCTTTTGAGAATTTAGACTCCGGTGGAATAACTTTCTTGATACACAGCTAACCTTTTTTTCTAGGAATTTAAAATCTAAACTCAGAAATGTTGAGAAGAAAAGAGAATTAGGAATGTATGTGTTGTCCTTTGCCCAAAAGAAAAAAAAAAGAAAAAAGAATTGACAGTCAAAGAAAGAATCAATCCAAGGTGGAAGGGGAGAGACAAAACAATAGAAAGAAAGAAAGAAAAACCATGTCCATGTATAAACTTTAGAAATTAACATGAGAACCACCCCCAAGTTAAGGATTGGTTTACATGATGACTTGAAATATACTTTCCATTTAATATGAGAAAAATATATTCTAATCAAGTCTTCCTTTGTCCTTATTTTTTAGCATTTCTAGAGTCTATCTGATTTCTCAATTCTAGCGTAAAAGTTTGCATACGAGTTCTAGGTGAAATAAATGGCAGTAAATGCTTGTTAATCTAATAACTATTATAGCATAATGTTTTACAATGGAAAACATTATGCTTGCTTCTTTCCTACAGATATTATGCAGATTCATTGAACATGTCTTTTTGAAAATGTGGTATACATAAGGAATGCTGCATTGGATAAAAATTGGTAAAATTTCACTTGTAGGGAATACTTAGGAGCAAGAATGTAAAAAAACTACACCACTCAGTTCTACTTCATTAGGTCATGTATCTGGTTTACTGAATACAATGAAGAAGAAATATGATATGGTTTATTATTTTATATATTCAGATAGATAATAGATAGTCTGAGCTATTTCCATAATTCACTGCCTTGTTATTTAAAAAAAAACATAAACCTGATGAGTGTTTTCAAGTAGGTAAGTTATTTTAGTCTATTCTTTGAAGCAGAGCAATGAAAGCTCTATAATGTCCACATAATAGACCAACTTACTGTAATGTAATAATCTTGGAGGAGATTTAACACCCATTATCTGAAGACCTAAAACCTCTAGGGAACTGTTATGGTTGCTCAGCACTGCTATAGGACCTAAATGTAAGAAGAGACACATTTCTGAATAAGATCCAAAGTGACTGGGAAGAAATCATGGGACAGTGGGTTCATCATAGAATTTAAAATCAGACAGAGCTGAACCAGGTCTGCCTTATACTCTTTTGATTGATATTGAACAACCCTACTTCATAGAATTTATGTAAGTAATACATTATTTAAGGTATGGAAAGTATTCAACAAATAGTGGTTATTTTATTTCTAAATTCCAACTAATCTTGTATGCTTTGCAGAAATACCATTTGGTGATGATTGAAGGTAGAGAGGGGAAAGCAATATTGTCTTTTCTATAATATTCTTTAAAAAGAATGTATGCATATCTTAATAACCTCACTCTAGCAATAACATTTGTGAATTTAAAACTATCTGGAAGTTAGTAAATTTTTATTCTCAGTCCATGCTACCACGTATTCCTTAATTAGCTGTCTCCTTTATAAAATTATATTATTTTAGTCTTAAATTTGATCTTCATGAGTATCACAAACAAATCAATGCACACTTATGAAGTAGCCCTTATGTATTATTAACTATAGGATACAAAGAAGTAGAAGTCACACTCCAGCATCTAGACCTTACTTTTACTTCAGTCATTGAAATTCAGTGTACATTGTGTTAGGCACATTCTGTCAAAGGACAAAACAATTTGTGAAAGTTAATAAATATTAGGTATAGATGTCACAAATTCTTTTATAACATATAAGTTTCTGAATAAATTGTATCAAAAATAACTTCAATTGGAGTTCAAGGGAACAAGGATTTTGGATTAAGAAATTTATAGAAAGTTTTAGGAAAAAAAAACTAACCAGAATTCATTTTTCAAAGTGCTGTGTTTACTGACTGCCACGTATAGGTTAAGCACTCTAGCAAACCACAGGCAAGGGGAAGACAGAGTACCCTTACATAAAGGGAATGAAAATATTTAGGAAGTTCATTACCTTGCCCACACTAAAGTTCATCTACATTAAAAAAAATAAGTTGCTTGCTTTGAGATATTTCAGTAATTTAAGTTGGAGAATGTTGCCGTCTAAAGGAAATCCATGATGTCTCCAAATTTGGGGATGTCAGTCTCTCTGTTTTACATGAGTAAACAGAATCTAGAACAGTAAGCCAATTCTAGTGGAGTAAAGTGAGTCTCTAGATTTTATTGCATTGTCTACTAGTTCCAAAGCATTAATCCTCTTCCCCAAATGCATCACATAGTTTGGTAGGATCTCATTAGTTTTATAATAATTTCCTCACCATTCCATCAAAGTTCCGAACTTCAGGAAAGAAGCATTTCCAGAGATGGGTGCAGATTCAAATAGAGGTGGGTGGGTGTGTGGTTCCCTTACATGAACAAATAAAAATAACTCGTCTAGAGCTTATAGTTCATGACAGGCATTTTGTTTACAAAAATAATTTTTCATTTAAAAGCTCTACTTAAAAAATTTTTTTGAATTTAAATTTCCACTTTATGTACAAGTTAGGTACAAGTACTTATTCCCCACTGAAATCTATGCTATGAATCCTAAAGTCTTATCAAATGACAAGAAAACGAAGAATCATTACAATCATAACTTATCTTGGATCCCTTAAGTCTAAAGATCCTTAAAGCCTATTGCTAATATTATAGCTCAACCATAGGAAATACGACTGAAGATCATGCATTACCTGATTGTATTATCCAGTTTTATTCATGTTTAGCACAAACTCTCTGATAGCTAATTTTACATTAAAATTCTGTCTTCTAAAATGTGGGACACATAACATTCTAGATGTTTCATGCTATGTTGAGGGTATATGAGATGCTTCTGAGGTGGCACATACAAGTAGTATGAAATAACATTAAATCATAAAATGAAACACTTCCTGTTTTTCAGTTCTTCTGGTTATGTCAAGGAAAATCTCAGTTTATTACTAATATGTCCTTAACACCTCTGGAAAACTTGCTTATCTCCCTTTCCAACAAATGAAATCTGAGGCCTCAGACTTAGATTCTTTTGCCAAAACATAGCATATAGCCATAATTTAACCATGGTATCTTGTTTTTATTATATTTAATTATGTGATCACCTTCTATTTATGGCAACAGATATTGGCTTTCCCTTTATTAGAGTGATATAATAATTTGTCTTTAAAAATAAATTAATTTTAGTATACAAAGTGAGTCAATTTGCAGGAAAAGAATTAAGGAAATAATAGGATAGGGCCTGACAAATATGGCAACATTTGTCGTAGTGGTATGTGAATGACTGGTGTTGAGAAAATACTGCTAATGATGGTTTAACAACCCAGGAAAGTAAAAGCTCTTGCTGAATGCAGACAGATCAAAGCACAACTCTGATTAAAGAACTAGAGGTGAACAAATGTGAATCCAGACATAGGGGCCAACAGTACAAGCCAGGTTGGATGGCCAGAGATCTGGTCAGAGTGCAAGCAAAGAGACGTCCATAGAGAACAGAGAGACAGGTGAGACTGAAAACACAGAAAAGCTGTCAGCTCCAAGTCTGAGGCAAGCTGCTAGTCCAGCCCAAGTACTTTAATGCATCCCATTGCCACAGTCCAATTTTATGGATTCATGCTTGAATGGGGATAAATTCAGGTAGATGATAATACCATGTCTGAATAAAGACAAACTGTTAGGAAAATAGCATTTTAAGCAATTGTATTTGTTACTAGGGTACTACAAAAACCACAAGATGTGTCATTTGAAAGTTGTTAAAAAGATTAAATAAATTTTTTTATTACAAAATTTCAAGCAAACAGTAAAAATATCAGATTTGAGATGAGTTATAGTTGGGGCAAAAGTTAACCTTTTTTTTTCCTTTACCAAAATTAGGGTTTTACTGTTTTGTTTTCTCTGTGTGTGTGTGTGTGTGTGTGTGTGTGTGTGTGTGTGTGTTAAACCAACTCTCTGACCCACTTCTGCTTCCCGGGTCAAATATTTTGCATTTCCAATACTCAGGATTGAGAGAGTACAAGTTTTCCTTCATGATGATTTTCTGTGGAACATTTGCTAATAATAACTAAGTTTCAGCATTGTTCTGATTTTATGGTATGTACTGGGTCAGTGGTTTCTAGGGGTCAGTAAAAGAAAGGAAGTTTTGGAACTTTCAAAGGATTTCATTTGAAAAAATAACTTTTTGAATTTGGATAATAGCACTTGTATATTCCTTGTAATTTCCCTGATTCAGGCAACAAGCAGTATATACAATTACTTGTTAGCTCCCTTCTTTTCATGTTGATAGGGACCACCCATCTGTGGCCTTGGGTGCCTAAAAAACTTTAGTTATTACAATCGAGAGTCACATTAGAGATTGTCTATAACTTAAATCAGCATATATTATGTATATACACTATTTTCAAATATATTTGGATATTTTTAGTGACAAAATAATAAAATTTATTTTAAAGCATCCACACTAGCTTTTCATCATAATGTAGGTATAATTCATCATAATTTCATCATAATGTAGACTCCATGTGGGAGTCTGCAAAATATCTTGACCTTAAAAATAGTCTTCAAATTCCAAAACAAACAATATACTGCTGGAAAATAATGAATATAGAATGAGAAAATGGGAAGACTTTATTTGAAGATACCTTGAGGAAAAAAATCAGTAAAATAAAACTGAACAAATAGAATTTAACCAAGAATATAATACTTCAGCTAGGTTTTATATTTTCTGTTTACAAGACTATTAATGCATTACAATTTTCCATTATTATTGAACTTCCATTCATCTTAACCAAAATGAATGACCATTACCATCATCAATATCTGACAATGTACAGGATCATTCTCTGCAACATGCTTGGGGATCTCTTCACAAAAACAACCTTATTTTGATCTCAAGCTTTCCTCAAAATTTCTCTCCTTTTTTTTCTTTGCTTCCCTTCTCAGAAATAGAAAGTTTTTCCCCATTGTTTCACTGTTCATTCCCTTTCTCAGCTCAAAAAAAAAAAAAAATCGAACTTCTACTTGCCTTTCATCAGGCACCAACAATGCTGCTCAATTTCAACTGTCTTTTCTCATCTTACCCCTCCTTGCATGGCATTCAACATAGCTGACCTTCTATACTTGGAAAGTTTTCTCATCCATCTTCTGAGATATCACTCTCTTGATTTTTCTCCCATCCCTTTAGTACTTCTAAGTCATTTTTCTGTTTTCTTCTCTTGCTCTACTCAGTATGAAAATATTGGGTTGACGTTGGACTCAGGCCTAAGTGTTCTATGCTGCCTCCACAGGCACTTCTGTTTCATGACTTTAAATTCAATACATATGTTGATGATGCCCAAACATACATCTCCAGCCTTGACCTATTCTCTAACCTCATAAACCTCTAATCACTTAACGGCTGCCCTTGAAATTCTAATAGTGATCTTATCTCCAAAATTAACTGATTTGTCCTCCTGAAGCTGTTCCTTGTCCCACAGCCTTAATCTCAGCACAAAACAACACCACTTACTCTTTTCCTCTTATCTATGTACCTCCCACCCCCATTTACAGTCAAACATGAACACTTACTTGTTCTGCCTCCAAAATGTCTTGACTCTTTCGCTTCTCTACAGCTCCACTGTCAGTGCTAGTCAAAGCCATCATTTTTTTCTCATTTGTATATTTCCTTCATTTTTCCCAGTCCCCAAAATAAAGTGAATTAAAAAAACAAATATAAAATTATATCATGTTTTTCACTTACATCGATCCATTCACTAGCTTCCCAAATTAACATGTCAATTAATTTTGGAGATAACATCACTGCTTAGTTAGAATAAATGTCAGATTTCCTAGCATGGCCTACATGACCACGATCTACTTTCCAAACTTCTCCCACTACTCTCTACTTCACACAACATTCTCCAGCCCACTTGGCCTTCTTTCTTTTTCACACATTGATTTCATTCTTCAGAACTCATGCACTCTGCCTGAGCTTTATTTCCTTGATTTTTGTATAGCTTACTCTACACTTTGTCATTCAGGTCTCAGTACATCTCCTCATAAGTAAATAATCTGATACAAATAATCGGTCTCAAAGTAGCTCCATCTTGAACTTTTTGCAATAAATGTTTGATAATTTATGCTATCCAATATGTGAGTGTTGAGCATTTAAAATATGACTAATAATATTGAGAAACAGACTAATTTTATTTAGTTTTCTTTTACTGTGTCAACTAATTTAAATTAAAATAGCTACACTTGGCTAGTGACTACTGAATTGAATAATGCAGTTCTAGCACAGCATCTTATTTTGTTTCTTAAAAAATAAAATTATAAATTATAAATTTCAAAAAATGAATTAATATACTTTTGAAAAATTTATTTCTCTTCTCTACAGCATAATCACCATGAGGGTGGGGATGTCTGTTGGTTTGCTTTCATATAATCAGTACCTAGAGGAAGGCCCAGAACATAGTAAATACTCAATAAATATTTGTAGAAAAAAATAGATAATTGAATGAATGGATGAATCTATCCCTCATGAAGTTAAGCATGAGTCATAATATCTCCCGTTCATACTAGTATAACTGCATCCTCCCTATGCTCCCTGGGATGACTCCTGCCTCACTCGACTCTCTCCTTCACGTCACTGTCAAAAGTGATCACTCTGAGTTACATATGGGATCAAGTCACACTCTCCTGCCTAAAACACTTTGGTTTTTATGTCACCATCATGAAGAAATGCGAGCAACCCTTTATAATATGGTAACTTTTGCCTAGTCTGGCTCTGCCCACCTCATATTTTACTCAAGCAATATTGATGTACTTGCCATTTTTCACACATCTTAGGGCAGTATGAATAGAACTTCTTTTTGTTTAGCAAAACTATATCCATCCTTCAAAATCTCTGAGGGCTGTTCTTTGTGATGCTTTGTCCCTGGCAAATCTTTCTTCTCTTGCTAAGAATCACTCTTTTTTGGGGGGCACCTTTTATACTTTGCCCAAATATTGATTGCCACATGAATAAATCATACAGGACAGCATGGACTGACCTACTTTGCAATTTTAGCACAGAGCAAAAGGTCTAGCTATAGCACAAAATAAGTGCTCAATCAATACTTGCTAATTAAACTCATCTCATGCCCTTATAGTAGGATTCCATTGTGCTGGTGGAGGGGACCCAATGGCTCTGTCTCAAGGTTTTTATTGTTCCTATAGAAAAACTATTATTTTCTTTTTTACCATTTGTCTTATATAGAACAACTGTTTTTAGTGTCTATAATATGATTTTCTTTATGTTGGGAACATGCTATATTTTTATTTAATTTAGAAGGTCAGTATAGGAGTCTTCCACACAATCCTTCTGGAATATGTCTTTTCCTAAGACTGCCACGATTTGGTATAAAATGTAAATAGAATGTGTCTGGGCAAAAATGTTTGACAAATATGTGGATGGTTAACAGAAGCTCCTGAGGATTCTACCTGCCATCTCTCTATACCATGAATGAAGTAGTTAATAAGGCACAAGTAGACTTGCAACTTTTTTTTAAAAGAAATGTCTCATATGTTCTGAAAAGTTGTGCATATAAAGGTGGGTTAACAGTGAGTTATTAAAAATATAATTTGCTTTTATGAAACCACTGGCAATAGTAGGATGAAATATTCCATAAGTATTAAACAAAGTTAACACTAATAAAACTTACTAATGGGATAGTCTTGCCATAGTAACACAACTTACTAATGGAGTAGTCTTACCTAGTTCTGAAAACAGAACTAGGGACAGAAGAAAGGGCACTTAACATGGGATCTGGATTTTATAATCATTTTGACACTAATTGTGCATATTTGTGTTCACCAGACCTTCTGAGTTGTAAAGAAAGTTCAGTGCAAGTTTCTATCACTCCCATCCCAGATAAGGTGGAACTTCCAGCCTTCCCATTATCTCTAGAGGTTCTTAGGAGCAGGTTCCCAGACTTAGCAAATAAAAATACAGATTTCCCAATTAAATTTGAATTTAAGATATATAATGAATGGCTTTTTATTTTAAGTGTGTTTATATTACATGCAATATTTTGGACATATTTATAGAAAGAAAATCTGTTATTTATCTGAAGTCCATATTTAATTGGAAGCCATTTAATAGAAATCCATATTTAATTTTTATCTGGCAGCTCTACATGGGGAGAATTCTGGGAAGTGGTGACTTATGTTTCCCCTCATCACCTCTGATTCTAAATTCTGGCTTACCCTAAATGCTCAATCTTATGTGTCCACTACAATTCTGATTTCATTTTCTATGACTCTTCTTCCTTATGCTCTGCACTAGTTGCATGGTGAACCAGGGTTTCTCTTCTGTAATGTTTCCTTCCAAAACTCGTTCAAGAAATTTATGAACACAGCAGACTTTGCTTAACATTTGCAGCTAAAAAGGGACTATAGATCTGTCCAGCTTAAATAATTTAAGATTAAATTAAAGATGTGCTTATTTCCTAGGATACTTTGGTTACACTCCCTGCCCCTCTCCCACTTTCTACTTTGAGCAAATTTCTCATAGGCACTTGTCTCTATAATCTTTTGCCTCATTCTGTTTTGTTTCACCTCCTATTTCTTCAGCCATCTCATCTGTCTTTCTGCCTACCCCAGCAGCCAGATCATTATTAAGTTCATATGGAAAGCAATTTAGCTATCTTTTCTTTTTTACCACCACTTTACAAATTAAGGTCTTTGTGGTCTTAATACTTTTAACAATGATAATTCTTGCCTAAGAAAATGGGAAAGCATTTTCTTTATATATATATATATATATATATATATATCAGAATATATATGTGTGTGTGTATATATCTCTATATATGCCATTTTATTTGCTCTGCTAGGCTTTAGTCTCTTATTTTGAAATCACTAAGTTAGATATGGCCAAAGTGTACATGACATATCAGTTTGACTCATACTTCATTTTGAAAATAGCTTGATATTCTACTTTTGCTAAGGCTAAATATATTTATAGAAAACTAAAAAACTCTTTGGGAATATCTATCAATAACTTAAAAATTTTGAATACTCTTAGACCTAAACAGTTGGCTTCTAGACAAGTATTTGAAAGCAATAAAGTTGAGTAGTTAAGGTCATAGTCTTTGGATTCCTACAGACCTGGGCTCAAATCCTAGTTTTGCCATCTAAAGTTATGAAAAGTCTAAGTCTCATTTGTTCAGTAGTTTGTTATTTGGATGTACTGTATTGAATCATGTGAGTGTCTATTTTTCTAGAATATATTTGGAAAAGTATACTCAATGGTGTATGGCTCAGTGTAATAATTTATGACAAAAGATGAACAACATGTTCATTCCTTTTTTAAAATTAAACAAACACACACACATGCACACACACATACACATCTAGAGTTGAAATTGTCCATGTCAAAAGCTGAGATAATAAGAATATCAATCAAACAGGATTATTGTGAATATTTTAACTATTGATATGTATATCTTCTAAATATATATAATAAATGTATATTATCTATTATATACATAAATGGTTAAGTAAACTAAGATATAACTAGAAGTCAGAATATAAGAATCTTAAACTAATACATATGAATATTTTAATGATATGAAAAAGTATCCATGAGAAAAGCCTAAACCCAGGATAAAATGTACTGTATACAGTATGATGTCTCCTCAGATTATCCATTCAATGTATAATTATATAATCATAGATACAGGGAAAAAAAATAAAAAGAAATTCACCAAAATAGAACAACAGGTACTTCTAGGTAGTAGAATTATGAGTAGCTATTTTAATACCTCTTTATCTACGTATTTCTCACAATGGGCATGCAATACTATTAGCAATAAAAAAGTAATGTTTACATGTATAAACATATGTATGCATAACATATGCATACATACAACACATAGGTGTGTGTATATATATAATATACATATATGTCCTTAAGTTTTGTATATTATTCCTGTGTATTATTTTAAAGAAATGTATCCAATTTAAAATGATGTATAAAATTTTTTTAAATAAAAGTGTTTTATTCTATCCATGATTCATTTCATGAAAAAAAAAATCAGTATCTAGGTTTAGCAAAGAGATTATTAAATTACTATGGCTCATTCTTGGTTTTGTTCCATGTATTAGATAGCACTTTGGTTATTTCTTTAAAAGAATGTGATTTTGGTAACTTCCAGGTTGAAAGTTTCCAAGTTCAGAAAACTTGTTTTTATTTGTATCATTTGGTAGCTTAGTAAATAATGCCCGCTGATAATTATTATATTTCACATGGCTAAGAATTTTAAAAGTACTTAAAGTAGGTAAATATCTATTAATTAAAATTAACCTTCTTGGGTAAGACTGCTTACTCTGGCATTGTTAAATGAAGAAAAGTGAGCTAATTAAGTTTAGCCTGCATTAAAATTTGAATTTTATTGTGTCTAAAAATAATCTTATTCTCTTATCCTTTTTCTTTAGGAAGAAGATGCTAATCTATGGTAGAATTTCTTATTTTTCTCATTCAAAATACACTAATCAGATACAAAAGACATGCTTTAAACACATGACAGTATGTGTCAATTTTCTTATATAAATAAGTGGTTTGATTTCTCACCCAACAATAAACAGATAATAAGATAGACAGACACATAATTGGCAAAATGAGTCAGCAGTTCATTCTCATATTTTTGATAGAGATTATATTGAGATGTCCTATATCAATAACAGATGCCACCTTCTCTGATTTATCCCATTTGATAGAATCTTTTTTTTAACAGTTAAGTGGTTTTCCAAAGATTTAAAAATAGAAATATCTCTGACGATTTGAGAACTATAAGTAAAACTAAAGTTAAATGTTAGATCAAAAATACCGTTTAATTAAACAAAGAAACATGCTACTCTGTAAACTTTTCCTCTGAAAACCAGAAATCAATGCTTTCCAAGTCAGCCCCGTCATCGGAATCTTATCTGTAAGGAAGAAGACTTCCAGATTACCTGTGACTACTTCCTATACTAACATTTCTATTAATATTTTACTACCATTATTAGTTTGAACCCTATGAATTTCCATTCTTGCAGGATAAATTTGGAGAGATGGAGTCAATAGTTTATGATTCAGTGTAATAATTTTTGCCAAAAGATAAACAACAGTTACATTCCTTTTTTAAATTACACACACACGCGCACACACATCTAGAGTTAAATATTTACTGATTTATATCTTGATTTTTACGTTTAAGGTCTGGATTTTCCAAGTGTGAAATTCTAATACTACTAATTTTTGAGATCAACAGTCTAAAGCTCAAAAACATCCATGAAAGTATCTTAAAACCCACCCCTGTGCTAGTTTAGATTGGCAGGAGTACATGATTTGGACATTCTCCTGGGGAAATGTCTAAGTTTTATAATTATGTTTAACCAGGCTTCTTATGCTGAGAAAACATTTTCCAGGTACATTTGATTCTACCAAGAGAAACTTCAAATTTAGAAGATACCTGAGAAGCTCTCATTACGGTATTTGAAAGTGCTCTCAGGATTCCCTCTGTGACTCTTTTTCCTCATCAGAAAATCTTATTTGTACCTAACAGAAGGATTTTTCTGAGATTTGAATGAGTTAATTATAGTATGTCCTCAATAAATGCTAACAGAAGTTGTTTTTGACACTATTAAAAATAAAAACTTTCAGTCTTCCTAATATTATATGCTAGGCTTCTCACAAGAATTGTTGAGATACTTTCTTAGAGAAAATGTTTTGTAATTTAAAAAAGATTTCTTAGAATGACACAATGCCATCTGTAGGTGCAATGAAACCAAATAGTCTCTGTGTTCTCATTTTTCTTACAGAGATGCAATTGATTTCATAGCAATCTTATGATGATTATGAATGAGATTATGCAGGTAAATTTCCTAGAACAGTGTCTTGTGAACACTTTCTTCTTAGTTAATATTAGCTTCCCAACGCATAGTCCATAGTCCCTCTTCAATATCCATGTAAGAATCCAGTGCCAGGATATATTTGTTTATCGTCTAAATGACCTGTTTGTTATTGTTGTTGTTAGTTTTCATGCTTTGCTTGCTGTGCTTTGTTTTTTTTGTTGAGAACTATATGGTTTGTTCTGCGTTTTCTTTTTTCTTTACATTTCAATAAGCTTGGAGCTAAATGTTATGATTTATAGCAATCTCCAGTACAGTTTCCAATAAAACTGTTGTAACTAAACCCTCATTATTTAGCTTTTATTCTCATTTTCTCACTTCATTAGTTTTGTTTTGTGTTTGTATTTTTAAATTGCGTCAAGCCCCTTGGTAATTATGTAGAAATAATAAATTTTAAAAAGTAAATCCTGAGGGTACATTTCAAATATTATGAGAGCTCAGGTACCTTCTAATTTAAAAGATTCTCTTAACAAAATTAGAATGTATCTAGAAACTTTTTCCTCAGCAAAAATAGCTGGTAAGTAAGGAAAGTGGTAGAAGTTCTACCATCTCTCCCTATTTGCTTTAAGATTAAGTGAACTATCTACTAAGCCATCAATGGGAAGAGAAAACTCAATAATTTAATATGAAAAAAGCGGGGGGTGGGGGCTCTTCTTTTCTCTGCTAGAATACAGCCAGACTTGAAAGAGTAGTTCTGGTTTATCCAGCCAGCTAACATGCTTCCATTTCTGAAATAAAATAAATTTGCAAAAAGTACACTTATTATGTCATAAGTAATTTGAGGATTTTTTCCTCTATTTTTTCTTTCATATTGGTAGCAATACAACCAAGTAATAATATAAAGATAGAGTAAGATAGTGAATAATAAGCTATAACTCTCTCTGGAGTTCTTAGTTTAGGTGAATTAAAATATGATGGATCTACCTTGCCTTTGAATATTAAAATGTTCCCTTTTCTTAAGAGAATACAAACAGACTCCTTAACAAAGAATATACTAGATCCTTAAGTTGCATCTCTAGTAACACCTTTGTAAGTAAAACTCTTAAATAGAAAGTAGAGAGTGGATGGCATGTTGAACACTCATGTGTTCTTACTAAAATGCTTTTGTCTAGCATATATGTTGCCTTAATATTATAATTAACGGCATTTCTCACATGGACTAAGAGGAAGACATATTTTTAATTAAAAGTGCTTATTAAATCATTAAAATAATATAATCAGTAGTATATTATACAGATATACTCTGTTATATCTTCCCTGTCTCTACAACTATCTCATACTAAAGGACAGTTATGTGGGCTTTTTTAGGTCAAATAATCAATTTACTCTTACATCTAATTGCATCTGAAAATCTTCAGAGCCACTAATTTTGTTCATTGTTACAGCAGAGCCATAAGCATCACCCCGCAGATGTAAGTGAACTTTCTATCCTGCTCAGAAAGTATCCAAATAGAACCTGTCCTCATATCAGGGTTAAAAATCTCTAAAAGCAGTGGTAGGTGTGTTTGGCTGTTGCAGCAAGTCATGTGTTGGAATTTGCTCCATTAGGAAAGTTATAACGCAGCTGAAGTTTTAATACTAAATTTGTGATGGATAAAACCCAGTGCTACTGATTCAGCTGCTGCCTACCCTGAGTCACACTATCTCCTCTCCAAGACGCATGTAATATAATAACAATCCAACAATTAGTGCACAGTCCTGCCTGCTTCTTAAAACCTCACTCCCAGATGCAGCTTCGATCAGATCTTGGTTTTATTAGCTGTCCTAATTAACTACCATTATAATACCAGTTCCCTTTTTCATTCATCAGGCTATCTAGCTAGACAGTGTTGATGTAAACACAGAGCTTTAAAAGGCAGTGACTTTATCCTCTTCGCATGTACCTACTCTCTAAATTATGTGTGCACATAGTGTATAGAACTATGGTCTAAAAGGCATAAAAAGAAAGTAAAATTTACAAGAACATTCATTTCACTTGTATTTAGAGTTGGAAAAATGGGGTAGGAAAGAAGACAATTTGATTCACCAAGTATAACCATTCTCTCCTGGACTTTTCAAGACGTGTAAAATCTCATCTTACCAAACCACTCTGATGTATGTGGCTTCAAACTAGTATTAAAAATGGTCTTCAAAAGGGAGTATATAAAGTCAAATTATATTCCCTTTGTACATAGGTTAAACATCTTTGTTGTAGACATGATAAAAGAACAGATCAAACACAAAGAGAAAACACAGTATAAGGATCTGATATGAAAAGTCTCAAGTAGAACAGAGAGCTTATAGAGGACTCTGAGTATGCATATATATTTCTATATATTTATAATATATATTTAAATATCTATGCAATATATATTTACAATCTATTTTAAATGGTACCATTTACTAAGAAAGTAGAGAACTAACAAACATTTCAGACTCATAGTGCAAAACAAAGGAAGACTAATTGTTAGTGCACAGAAGGTAAAATAAAAACAGAGAGAATATAATGGCCCATATTTTTCTGCAATACTTAAACAAAACTAAAATGATAAAAGTAAAGTACAATGCAGCGTGGAAGAGAGGACCTCTTTCATATGACTCCGCAGGAATATGCTGACAACAGAGTGTATTTATATTTAAAGCGTCATGATTCAGTTTCCTATTCTGCGTCTTATAAATAAAATAAATTCAGATAAATTATCCTAAGTGGTACTTTGGGTCAAATGTTCAAAGTACATTGCAGCTTTTCCCAAAAGACTTGATCCACTAATACTTTAACAAGAGAGTGCTGGTCATACAATTCTTAGTGTCAGGAAAAAGAGCGAGGTGAAATTGTTACAATTTCCCTTAGGAAATAAACGATGGGAATCTAAGCATTTAATTCCAGCTCCATTCCTAAACTTTCACCAACTCTATTCCAGCTCATAGTCCATAGGTCAGCCAACAGGGGCAATAAAAAATATTCTTTGCCAACTGCATTTTAACAAATTTGAGAATCAAAATCAATTAAATAGATGACCATTAGCAATTCAGTTGAGAATGGCAGGCTTTTCCCACTGAAAGGGAGTGGTTCCCGTGGGTAATATCTAAAGGCTCTTACTCTCTGTTATCAACAAAAAGTTGGGTATGTTTCAGTTTATCAGAAAATCAACTCACTTTGTCCCCATTGGGTAGTGAATTAAACCTAAATTCAACTTATCTAAGTCTAAAATAAGTAATTTTATTAGCTGATCTACCTAACACTTTATTACACAATGCATTCAGTGTTGTAAACATGGTTTTTGGCAATCTCTTACTTTAGCTCAGGATCTTAGTTGGAAAACACTAGACAACATTTGGATAATGACAATTTCATCTTGTCTTCTTTGGAGAGTAATAATGTAAACAAAATGAGCTCTTTACTGGCAGCCAAATGCAATGGAGTTTGCGTCTGTTCCTTTTCTAATATCGGTGTCCCAGGGCTATTTTCTGACTATGTTTCTCAAGGCAGAAAGACTCCACGCCTTTATTCAATATAAGAATATTGTACAGCATTATCAACTTTGTTGCTCAGTCAGACTCTTCTAGTGAAAAGTGTTACTCAAGAACATCATTAATTTATCTGCTATTTTTAAAAGCAGTTCTAAAGTTCTGGTGCTTTAATGGAGGGAGTGTCCCTGAAAAGGTGTCTAGGATGGTTTTAGTTGTTAGGAAGGGCAAGGCAGCCTTATCAAACTGATGCAGTATTACCCAACTGCCATTCTGAAGAAGCCAGAATGAGGTGAGAGAGAAAAGAATTACACACTTCAAACTAACCAGGTGACCTTACATCCCTTTCCCCCAGTACACTTGGCTTTCAAAAATCTAATGTTTCACTTCTTTCTGCTTCAACTGCCAAAACTGTTTGAAAAAAAGATTATTACAAAAAAAAATATGTATGTGTAGGTAAGAGATGCCATTTAGATCACCGACACTACCTCCAATTTCCTAAGATTTTCATAAAAAAAAAACCAACATTCTAATGCAATTTGGAAACATGATGAGTTATTTTTGCTTAGCAACAACAAAACCCTAAAGTTGGAAAAACTGAATGTTAGACCTGAAAGGGGCCATACCAGTGATCTACTTCAACCTTTCTTTTACAGAGGAGGAATCTTAAACCCTGAAAGATCATGTTTTTGCACAAAGTCACAGCTTCCCAGTGTTGGGCTAAGAGCAAGAAGTTACCTTGTAGTTTTGCCAGGTTTTTTTCTTATTAGTTTATAGATATAAAAGTTGATCTATACATAAATGACTAATAATGAACTTTCTATCAGAGAAATGGATGGAATTGAGAATTCACAGTTGAAACTGTTTAACACCTACCAAGTGACAAATATCAAGTAATTTAACCATCATGATAGCCTTGAGTGAGGTACAATTAGTATCCCTGTTTTACGTTTTACTGAGAGGTAATAGGCACATGAGGCTCAATAACTTGTCTACGGTCACATACCTCTTAAGTGGTGAAGCCAGGATTCAAACTCAGCATCTGATCCAGTGTCCTTGCTCTTAACCATTATGCTATTTTGCCTCTCTTTGTGAGGTGCTTAGGTAGTTTAGAGACAAAGATGCCAATTGGGGGCAAAATTCTCCTGCTTTTCAACATCTTGGTGAATACGGATTTCTCCTTATAGTTAAATATAGCCAAATAAGTGCTTTTTCACTTAAAAGGCCATCAGGACCCTCGAGCTTCCTAGTCTTTTCTGCCATGAAGGTTCTTAGGAAGACCTGTTGGAATAATGCATTCCCCTCTGTCTCCTCCAGAACTTACCAAACCCACCACATTATAAGATGATGCAGAGTTCATGCCAGGTAAAGTAGAAATCGTGTACCCAAGAGGCTGAGTGACTTTAAAGTCAGGAGTCTTGAGGGGGGCAAAGGCATTTCTGGATTAGCTTAGACTAATGTTCTTCCACCCTTCTTTTGTTTAGGAACAGAAAGAATATTATACATAAGAACATTATGGTTAATTGACAATTAGGAAGATTCTACATGGCAGAAGTTCCAACAGATAAGATACGACATACACAAGGGAGAAGATCTTTAACGTATGTTCATTGGCTAATTTCTTCATAGCACTTCTGCAGGTTAGGATGGCTTCCAGTGCCACAATGTATGTTGAAATTCTGGGTAAACATTGGCATGCTTTCCCCCAGATTCAGTGGGCTGCTGTCCTGGGGCACATAATCTTAAATTAAAAATTGTTCTTAGACATAGGGAATTTATGTTCAAGATTTGAACCTCTTGACTCTTCATTATTTGGCTTAATAAGCACATATTTGATTAAGAATACATTAAATAAAACAGAAGGGCTACATGAGTCAGAAGCTCTAAAAAACAAAGGACATTATAGAACACAGACAGCTAGCTGCTTTCTTGCTCTGCTAATAAAGGTCTCCCTCCAGACTGTTTATGTAGTATGCACAGAGTGTCAACTGATGTGGATTGTACTGAAAACTTTCAGACATAATTAACCCCAGTAGCCTCGTAATGCAGTTTCACCAATAATCCAAAGCCCAGGCTGTACCCCAGAAGAATCTAACAGCTAGCTCACCCCAGGATTGCAACATTTCATGAAGAATCTGTGATTAAAGCCAGACATATAGACAGTAAGAAACCATGTGGTGCATATTATCTCCGCACATCAGTTTTAATGGTACATGCTCTACTCATGACAACATAAAAAGTCAGTACATCGTATCTAAAATTGATACATCTACTTTAGAAGCCAAGAGAAAAATGGAAATTAGATAATTAATAGGATTACCCTCCTAAAATAAAAATCTCAGAATAACATTCTCCAATAAAGACTCTCTGCTTTTGTGGTACATTTGTTCTCTATGTGATGCAATACATATACGCTTATCCTTGGCATACACAATGGCTCAAGCCTTTTAGCAGTTGATTATGTGCAGTGTTATACCCCAACGAGAGACTCCTAACAAGATCTGAAGTCAGCAAAGTCAAATTATCATCTTGTACTTCTTTTGCACCATCTAAGCACCTTTGGAGAGTGCTTATATTTAATTTATGTGCCAGTAAAGTTTTGAGGATTGCTACTAGGTAATGCTATTAACTTGCATATTTTTGCATAAAAGATTTTGGAAGAAAAAGTTATATTGGCACACATGGAATGGGATAGCATTGCAAAAATCACATGCATATTCAAAGATAATGATATATGATATTCTGAATCCTATAGGGAAATCAATTCTTAATTACTCTTCCTGACATTTGTCATTGCATAGCATTCCAGGAAAATCACTGAATCACAAAAACTTCCACATTACCTGGAAGAAGGAAAATGTGAATTAGATAAATCTTTTCTAGACCAATCCTGCAGATTGAATCTGAGGGAGGGTGTTGTACAGTGGACTTTTCAGTCTAATAGACTGGGCTAAAGTCTTAAATTATTAGTGGGGTAACTTCAGTAAATTGGCTTAATGTCTCAAAATCTTATTTTTCCTCATTATAAAATGGTGATAATGCCACTTTCTTCAGTGGCTTACTGTAGGGACCTTACTGGACTGGAAAATCTCTTTTTGAAAAATTCATATAAATTTATGGGATACAAGTGGAATTTTGTTACATGTGTAATGGTCAAGTGAGGGCTTTGATGGTACCTATCATCTGAATAACATACATCATACCCATTATGTAATTTCTCATCATCCACTCCAACTTTCACCCCCTAACCCTTCCAAGTCTCATGGTCTATCATTCTACTTTCTACTGGACTAGAAAATCTAATTCCGTCTTGAAAATATGTGATCCAGGGTTAGTCCTGTGATTGTTTAGAAAATGCCACCTTCCTGAACTGAATCACCTTGGAATACCTATATCCTTTTAAGAACCCTAAGAGTTGCCCTTCAAATCATCCCAATCCTGACAGCACTGAAAAACAGAAACAAATTTGCATTGACCAGTATTCATTCAATGCTTTGGTTCTTGATGACAGATTATGACTTCATGGAATAGCTTTTGCCTAAATGCACTTGGAGAATTTTGAAGTCCAAGTGTTACAATTCATCACGCCACTGTAAAATGACAGCTTAATCACATCAGGAGAATCTTTAATTAAAACAGGTTTCACTTAATTGTTTAAAATATACTCCATCAAGAAAAGTAGTTTTAAAGGGCAAAACATTTAATGTGTTAATGAGTTTTCCTACTTATCCTGACATTTGATATCTTCTGATGGCTTTTGATATGCCCATTTAGCTTTCCCTGCTAATCTTTAACACTCCCTTCCCTAGGGCAATCATTCATTCAACCATAAGCATCTGATCCTTGATCCCTGAACATAACAGCAACATTTGTAATTTAAGTCAAGGCCAACACTTTGAATTCCCTGCAGCCACTCTCTAGACTACAGGCTTCCTTCAAAGAATACCTCTTGTCTACCTCATGGCTTCTCATACCTACCTCTGTATTAATTTTATATGTCATTTCTTTTGCATCAACAATTAGGAATTTTTATAGGTACTTATCAGAATACTAGCTGTCTTGTTTTCTAAATTTAATTGCAAGACTTTAAAGCATGGGAGCTGAAATCTTAATGTCTCTTTATATGATGCCTGCAAGGATGTAATTAATATTTGCAAGGCATGATGACAATCATTAACAATACCACTAAAAAGAAGCAAGTCACCTGTAGCAACACAATCACCAAGTGAATAATTGTGAAAGAATATTAATGGCCTGACTACTTTATCGACCAAATATTCTGTCCTAATGATATTTCAAAATTTGGATCTTTTAAAGAGGCCTGCTGCTGCAGAAAGCATAGGTAACTTCTCTAATTTTCCTAACTTCAACTTCTAACTTTTCTGAATGAATGTCATCCTTGTTATCTCATTGACGCAATAAAGAATTCAAACCAAAGTTCCCAGAAATGTCTTTGTTAAAAGGTACTCTGTATACTTAAAAGGAATAGTAAACATTTTATATGATAAGAGTTGCCTTGCAGCAGCAACTCTCAAGGTTATTCTTCAGTGCTGAAATCTTGACTGGAATGATGACAATCAGAGGGTTTGCTAGTTCAGCTAAAAGCAGCTTCTGCTGCCCCACAGAAGCTCCTTGGGTCTTCTTAGCTTGTAGTTTATTGCTTTCTGAGTTCAAACATTTTTAAGCTGGAGAAATAACAGCTGAGATTTTTCAGGCACTCATAAGAGCTTTCTATTTTAATGCTGAGGCATTTGAAGGCCACTCAAGGGGTCCACCCATCCTTCTCCTCCCCAGAGGCAATGTCATAGATATGAGAGCCTGACAGTCCAGTCTCTAAGAACTACTGGGTGCATGGGGATGACCCACAGTGTTAATTAGGAGAGCAAAGTTTGGTGCATCACTCTGAAACCTCAATGGGGAGTAAGAGTTCCACTCCAGATGACTGATCATCAAATAAGAATTTGGAAGGGGTCAGAGCATCTGGAATTATCTCTGCAGATAATAGCTCTGTTTAGGAGCTGAGCCAGGGAGGAGAGAGAAGTCTGTCTTGCATAGTCTGGCAAGATTCGGAAACATTGGGCTTCTACAGATTCTTTATGCCTTTCAAACTCATTATTATATTTCACTTAATAAATCTGCATTTGCTATTTTCTGCAAGTTTGCTTGAAAATTTTCCCTGATTTCGGTTTGCCTATTCAGCAGTTTTGTAGTCTCTACTTCCTAAGCACCTATATACCATTCTCATTTCCTTTCATCTGCATCTGCAAAAGGTCTCTTTCTCAAATCCATATGGACACAAAGTCACCTCCTATCACTCTCTCAACTGCTCCCTTTACCAGAAAGGTGATCTGTATTTATTTTTCCCAAACAAATCTCATGTCTGTATGCCTCCTGCTTCTATTCCCTGAAGATCCCTTAAAGAGACTATACTCTCTAAAAAGCCATGCCAAACCAGATAAAACACATAGAAGAGAGATGATATTTCATGAAAATCGGAGTCAAGCAGACCTAGCTTGGCATCATGGCTCTGCTACTTACCATCTTTGTGAACTTGGACTAGTTACTCCTTAATTCTTCTGAAAAATGAAAATAACATCATCTGCTCCATGATGTGTGCTACTTTCCGTCCTCTATTCACAATGTCCCCAATGTCTTGGAGATAGTCCATATATCTTTTATCCTTTGCTAAAGAGATTCCTTCTTGAAACTTGAATTGACACCATTCCTTTCCTAGTGTTCTTGCTCCAAGCACTCAGACCTAGGCAGGGTTAACTCTTCTCTCTTTTTTTTGTACCTCTGCTGCCCTGTTATTCTAGCACTCACTGTAATGTTACAATTTTTGGTAAAATTAACTAGGACATAGGGAGAACTCCTATAACCCAGCAAACAGCACAAAGCAACTTACTATATTTCCTCATATTTGACAACGCAAGTGTTATTCACAGGAGCTAGTCCTGTATTCCTTTTGTCCTCTTATCCCATATAGAGATATCATAGAGTATCAATGGATACTATATGTTAGAGAACAAATACTCCCTCAGCATGACAAATTGTTGTAATCTTATCTGCCCTTATAGATGCTGCTTCCCTCCTCTACTCACAATGTCCCTAATGTCTTGGAGATATCCTATATATCCTTTACCCTCTGCTAAAGAAATTCCCTCTTGGAGAAATTTGAACTGACACTATTCAGCTCTGAGTGTTCCTACCCCAAACACTCAGACCTAGGCAGGGTTATCTCTTCCCTTCTCTTTTTGTGCCTCCACTGCCCTGTTATTCCAGCACTTACTGTACTGTATGATTATGTGTTTATGCGTCTGTCTCTGGTTTTAGTGGGAGACAGCAATTATTAATTATGTTGTCCCCAAAATATTTCACAGGGCCTGGCATGTAATAAGTACTGAAAGTAGTTGTTGAATAATGAATGTACTTCTAAATAGTGTCCTCTGTAACTTTTCCAATATTCTACAACAATATCAATTTTCCTGGAGTTAGTTTTTGTGAAAAACAACAGATGAATATGATTTCCTAGGTATTGCATGTCATTAAAAAGTTTTCATTAGCCTCAGATCTCTAAATTTCCTTCACTGAATTCACCGTTAATACAGTTTTCAACTTGCAATATAAAACATAATTGCTCTTTAAGTGAAAACTTGTATTAAAGCCACTCGTAAATCTCAATTAAACACAATCATTTTTAATGGCTAATTGTGAATGTCACCTGGAAACTTAGATACATGGAAGAAATGAAATGGGAATTTTAACCTTCATAAGGAAATACAATTATACTTACAGTGAAGCAACAGGACTCAGCCATTAGGCATTCTTGAACTCAACAGTAATTTTAAAAACATAGATTGGAAAATTTAAAGACATTTCAAAGCTTTATGCTCTAAATTTTCTGTTATTTGTACAAGCAAATTTCACAGAGTTTGAAACTTCCCATGAAATGTCTTATACACTCAAGAAGCACCAAAAAAGATATGTTTGTTGAAGGGCAAAAATAGAGCATGAAGGATTCATCCACTTTAAATGTGACTTTCCAATAAGGTCATTGATAATATCTTTCTTCATTGAAACAGCCTCTTTACAATATGGAAGAAGTAACTTTTAGCAACCTGGTATTTGTCCTATGTCATTAAGAAATCTATTTTTAACTTAGAGGGTGGGCAATCACTAACTACATATTCACCTGAAATTATTCATTATTTCATATACACTTTTGGTCTCCACATACATTTTGCTTCATAGTTTATATCTCTCCTATAACCTCAATTACACAAATAAGATAGCCCTGGATCACATGGTAATGAAGCAACAAATTTGCACCTGGTAATAAACAAGACTTCCTTATATTTGAATTGCATTGTAGAATTCACTATATATTTCAGAAACTCACAACCTCAGGGAGCACCATAAAAAAAGAAAGAAAATATCAGGGCTGAGACCCTGGCTATCCACCAAGGCTGAGGTGGCTGAGACTTTCAAAACTCATCTGAGTTACATTTTCTTCTTTTGAAAATTAAATCTCTAAGAAAAAAAGAAATAGCATTTCTTACTGTGACTCTTTTTAAAGCAAAAGTGGAAAATTACTTTTTGATGGAGAACCAAAGCCCTTAGACGTATTAAGAAAATGTATTGGATTATATCCTCTGTGAGGTGACAGGCATTGTCATAATCAAAAAAATGATAACTCAGCAATCTTATGTATATTAATAGGAAGATGCACATCTTATATTTAGAGAATCTCATGACACTCAATATTAATTGAATGCAATTATTCTCCAAATATAGTCAGATTTTCAATTCCTCAGCCTACAACAGTTTTTGACTGTCACAACTGGGAGGGAGGTGTTACTGGCATTCAGTAGGTGGAGACCAGGGATGCTGCTAAATGTGCTACAAAACCCAGGGCAGGCTCCTACCACAAAGAATTACCTGGTTCGAAATAGTGCTGTGGCTAACAAATCTTTATTTAAGATTAATATGATAGTGCAGTGGAAAGATTACTAATTACAAATCAAAGAAAGAGAATTCTAGTTTAAGTGAAATATGATGAGGTTTCTCACATACATAATGAAGATACTACCACATATGCTACCTAATTGATGACGTTATGTTGAAAACTAAATAACATCATACATGTAAAATGATCCTGTAAACCAAATAAAGTATCAAAATGAATTGAAACACAGTGTGAATCCTTTGAGTTTAAGGAAACCAAGATAGAAATCTGATAATATTATCTGTGTAGGTGGTTTTTACATAGAATATGTAAAGATTTTAAGTAAGTTATTTAAACCCAATTATTTCTCATGCTTACTGAGGAGAAACCAAGGCAAAATGAGCTAAAATGAGAGAATAAGAGATATGAGTTTAAAAATATATAGATAAAAATAGGTATAGCCAAACACTAGAATTGGAAATTAATGGATACTGTCAAGTTTCCAATTATAGTTATTACTGTAAAATGTCGGCATGGTTGGGAGGTGTCTAAAATAACAAAGAGTGTGATTTGTGGAGAGAGATTGAAGTGACCTAAATGACCTCTGAAAGCTCCTTCCATACCTAAGACCTCCACTCAGACTTTATACCCCAAGATGAGCTGTCAACAGGCTTTGGCAGGTTGTCTTGTAGGATTCCAGACTTTGCCACATTCAGGAGCTCACTCTTTAATCAGTCAGCTCCTTTTGGTCTCCTCATGTCTCTTTTCTGGTGGTCAATTTCATCCTCAAATAATTTGCAAAAAAAAAAAAAAAAGAGAGAGAGAGAGAGATAAAAAGCTCCTTTTTGTTATTGTTTCTTTCTTTATAAATCCTGATGCTGTAATGCTATTTAAAAATACATTTAGTAGGAAACTCAAAACCTTCTTCGTGCACCTCCCCTTTCTTGCTCCATAAAATTCCTATTGCAGTCTGAGCCATGACTAACATGTACAGTATGCTTGCAATGAAAATGGTTTTTTCCCCTACATGCCCTAACTCCAGATTTTCAATCTTATGACTCTACGCTTTGATTAAGACTTAGGTTGAAAGTAAGACTCTGTTGTCATCCCAGTCTCAGGTCCTTTGCCACTGAAGTCCTTGATTGGAAGATCTAACCTTACTGCATATTACAGTTCATTTCAGCGTGGAGAACCACAAATAGCTAATGCTACTAAAAGGGGAAAATGCACATGGTTAGAAGGGGGAGAACTAAATACAAATATAGTTAGCCACAAATGTGATTGTGTGTATCTGGGCAATAAGAGTCAGAGAACATTTGGCTCTTCCTTCAAAGTACAAAAATACATGTAAAAATGAGAAGTGTTAAAAATAATATAGTTGGGGCACCACTGACCACAGTTGAAAAATTTCTGGGCGCATAAAATTAAGATAAATTATTTCCTCCCCGTTTATTGGTGTTATATGAATCACCTTTGATGTGATCTTTTGAAATTGCTCTTCTATTATTCTGATTATAATATTCCCAGATTTTAGCCAATCCAATGTTAAAAGTTCACTCTCTCACCTCTATATCAATTATTTCCTTTTTTTTTTTTTTTTTTTTTTTTTGCTATTTTACTTTTCCCTCCCTCCTCCTAATGGAAACCAATTAGAATAATGAGGGCAAAAGGTTATATATACATCTGGTCCCTGCATTTAACATCCTGCTTTATCTTTTATGCTTTGTTGAGAACAATGGTGAAAGGTGGGCAAGGATACCCCTTTGCATATATTGTCAATGAAAATTTTTTTTAAAGGCATCCTGCATTTTCACAATTTTCACATATGTGACATCTGAAATAACTCAGACATGGCAACATTAAGGAAAGCATTGCTTCTTAGTTTCATGTTTAATTGTCAGAGCCAGGAAAGAAGGAGGTGAAGAAAGAAGGCAGGACTTGTATGGGCTGACGCTTTAAGGGACTAAGCTGGGGCAGGCATGGCTTTCATTATATTTAAGTGAATTAGTCTGTTTCCTTTAAACAGGAGAGATTAACAAGCTACCAAGGGCCTGCTGTGGGATTCTGACACTTTTAGTGGCTTGTGACATATGATTTGTGAATATCAATTTGCCTTCAAAAGCAAAAAAGCAAATCTTCCATTAGTACAAGGTACGCCAAAAGCTGATTCTAGGTTAGTTTGGTTGAAATTCATTGGGAAAAGCATTTGCTAAGATGGGGATTTTATTTGATAGTGTCTGGATAATTTTTAATTTATACTTTAGACTTAAAAATGGCTACATATAGATGTGGGAGTTTAATATAAATACTTTCTTTAATAAAGATAATATTTCAAGTTCTGAACTTGGGAACTATGGGAAGATTAAATAAAGAAGAAAATAAATGTCAGCAACCCTAAGTTAACTTCTCTTAAAATTTTGCTTTCTTTGTAAAAGAGTATGTCTTCAGGCAGTTTGGCATCAAGACAAATATTTCTCAAACTGCAAGAAAATAAAATAAATAGTGTTCCTCATATGTGAGAAGGTTAAAAATCTTTGATATTAAACAAATAAAAAAAGAAATTTCAAACTGAAAGAACTGATAGAAAATGAATTCATACTATAAAAGTATTTTTTAAATGTTTCCATTTATCATCCTTTGAAAAGTAACTACTGAAAAATATCCATTTTTTTTCATCTATTTCTTTTTTAGCCATCAGGAGTTTCAAAATAAAAGTGGTCAGGAGCCAGACTTTTTTAACTGCAGGTAAACATTTGTAGATGGCAAGAAGAGATCTTTTTTTGTCCTTTATGTAGGCAAACTTTGTCAAGAAAGCACAGAATACTCTATGGAAGTTTCCTCTAGCTATAAAGTTTAATTTGCTGATGTAGCATAGTGACTAATTTTCCTCTGTCTAATTGAAGGATTTCAAATTAGACTAGTTGCATCTTATCAAAGGGCACAATAGCTTAGTGATTAAGTGCACAGGAACTGAAGCCATACTACCTGGGTTCAAATCCTAGTCTCATCACTTATTAACTACTCAGTGAAGTTACTCGGCTTTTCAGTAGCTTCAAATTTTCCCATCAGTACAATAGGATAACCTAGTATCCACACTCTAGGATTGTTTTGAGCATTAAATGAGTATACATATAAAGTACATAGGCCTAAGCATTCAATATCATTAGTTATTATTTTCTCCTATTCTAAAAACAGAACTGAAACAATATCTAAAACCAGGAGCTAGATATCAGTAGTTAAGACCATTCACCCAGTTTGCATTAATCATTCAATGCTGCCTAAGAAAACTTTGTATGCTGTTTTTTTTTAAAAGTCTATCTGTTTTTTAAATGTAATGTGCTAATACACAAAGTAATTTAATAAAAACACAGTGGCACATAAAGAACACATATGTTGATTAAAACTGAATTGCCTCAAAACCTTGCCCAAGATCAACATAGGGAAACAAGGATTTTTTTATAGTTAACGTAACAGACTATAAAAATATGACTTTAATAACAACCTATTCCAAATTCTAATTTTTCCCTTTCTAGTCCCCAGTCTGCTTCTTCACAAAATGTCAATGTTACTAATTTAAAATTTTACTAATTCAATCAGAGTGCCAGTCACTGAATAAGGACATGAGAGGGTAGGATGGTCTAGGACTAAGGCAATATATTTCTATTCTATCTATAATCATAGTCACTAATAGGGGAAAATATATAATAAGACAATTGATGGATGGCATTTTTCAATGAGTAAAATTGGAAGTATGCAATTCAGATTCTTTAATAATAATTTGATGCCTTCTTTGGAGCACAAAACATTAGGACAAAGATGTCTTTGGCTAAGTGCCTCATACAACATAGCACAGCACATAACAAATAATTTCAAACCTCCACACCTCCATGAAGTCTTTTGGGACTGTGAAAAACCCAACCACACTACTTTAGGTTGTTCAGTACAATAATCATCTCAGACTAATTAGTTATGGCCATTGTCAGTGGTTACATACTGCTAAATTCAGCTGAAACTATAGGTCAAGCTTATTAAATGACTTTGAAGCCTTTGATATGAAGAAAAAATATTTTTAAAAATCTGTACGGAAGAAAAATGCGTCAGTGTGTATTGTGTTGTCAATTTTTTTGTTGTTTTGTTTTTTTGAGACAGGGTCTCACTCTTGCCCAGGCTAGGGTTCAGTGGCACCATCAGGGCTCACTGCAGCCTCATCCTAAGTGAAAGGGATCCTCCCACCTCAGACTTTCGAGTAGCTAGGACTACCAGCAAGCACCATCATGATTGGCTAATTTTTTTTTATTTTTTGTAGAGATGAGGTCTCCTTATGTTGTCCAGACTGATCTCAAATTCCTGGGCTGAAGCAATCCTCCTGCTTTGGTCTTCCAAAGTGTTGAGATTACAGGTATGGGCCACTGCTTCCAGCCCATGTGGTCAATTCTTTATTAATATTTTCATATTCATGTTTCCCATGACTTTACAGGAGATATTCCATGAATTATATGGAATATGAATCTGGTATTATGTGTATTTTGTAGGTATAAAGAAATGTCACTTACATAGACATGAGCCTATAATTTGTATACTCATGAAACACCCAAGGTGGACAGAGTCACAGCTTTGACTGTAGTTCCAGTTCACTCGTCTGAGAAAAGGTCATCTACAGGAACTGAAACTCAAATAATCTCCACAGCTGAAGGAAATAATTTCTCACAATAGAGGACTTTTTTCTCAATAAACCATAAGACATTAAAGAACTCTTTGAGTTCAAAAGATGGTTCCTGAGGAAACTATAGAATCTCGTCAATATTCCTTCTTCATGTTTCCAGTTTTGGAGGCTGGGCTGCAAATTCAAGTGATCACTTTGAGGGCTAGGTTCCCGCCAACACTCTTGGGGTTAGACGCACATACGCATAAATTCCTGTGGCTTAAAAAAGAAGAAGGGAAGAGCTCTCAATCCCTAAAAGTTTGTTTACACGACTGTCATTTGGTGTAGCATCCCCAGCTCTTCCTCATAAATAGCAGTGGCGGAGCACTCTGACATGGTGAGAAAACAGCCAGCTTTTGATGAATATCATATCTTCTCTTCCCTCCCTCCAGCTTTAGCACACACGCACTCAGACACTTACAAGAGTGAGCTGAAAACTGACCTAATCTCAGATTTATCAGAAAATCTCTTTCACCAAACAGGGAGCATTTAAACTTAAGCATGTGTTTTAACTTACTTTAAAAATTACCCCCTTTTTATAGAATATACTGGAACTTTCTCCCTTTCCAGAATATGTGCAAAAACACAAAATGTGCAAACCTGGAATATGTGTATGAAATTCATTCTGCCAAATTTTTCAGATTATCTCAAGCTCAAAAGACCTTTGGCCTTTCCTCCCATCACCTCTACACTTAATTTAGTGTTACTCTTAATTTTATTGCTTTTTAGAGATTATTAAAGTTCAGATTTCTATGTGTGAACATATTTGCCCCCCTCCTCCACCGCCAACTTTGTGCAGTGCATCTAGAATGAGACTTTTATAATTTTCATTTTGAGCAAGCACACTAGTTCATTCTGAGCATGTGGTCCATAGACCCAAGTTTGAGAAATATCTATTACTGCCTGTTATTACTACCTATTTCCAATCTGGCTTTCCTCTCCTTCTCCAAGCCTGTTTTCTAAATGCTCATTAGAAAGAATCTTCTTATAAAGAGAAATAGGTAGGGTATGGATCTCAAATCAGAATGCACAACTCTTATCTGTGGGCATTCTATCTCTAAGAAAGTTTCAGAAACCTCCTGGGGATTGGAATGAACATATGCATTTATTTGCCTAGTCTCAGATAATATAAGTAAAAATCCTTGAATGGCACTGGGGTTGGTAGAATTGATCCTCATGTGCTCTCTGTGCTCAAGGTAATCCTGGGTCACATTTCTTATCTCGTTCCCTTGCACTGGAGCCCCATTCCTAATTGCACCACCTTTCCCAATATCACAACCATCATCTCTCTTCTCAAATTACTATAGTCCCAGCACTCAGTAGACAAAGAGTGTTGAGGAGAAAAAGAAGTAAGCTCCATAACACTCTAAATTAGCAGCTGTTTCAGTCAGCCTCAGCTCCATAAAAGCTCCATTACCCTAAGACTTGACAACAAAACATTTGTCTGCTGTCTCTAACTTCATAGCCCCTATTACTATGAGAGAAACAAATTTTCTGTAAGAGGAAATGCCAGTTTTAGAATCTTATTTTTTTCCAAGCCATAAAAATTCAAGTGATGTAAACAAAGATGTTAATAAATTTTAGGAGAGTTGTACTATGTATTATGGAAACATTTTGAGATGTGAGAGGCTTAAAGGTAGGATGTTAAAGGAAATCTACACATAGTGAGAGAAGATAGATGATAAAAGATGTTAGTTTCAAAGAGTAAATACACAGTAACGTCAACATAAATGTTGAAAAATCCTTCAGAATGTACCAGTTACTGAAATTTAATTACATTTGCTATGGTTTGAATATTTGTCCCCTCCAAAATTCATTTTGAAATTTAATCCCCAGTATGGCAACAGGAACCAAAAGGTGATTGGTTCATGAATGCTCTGCCCTCATGATTGGATTAATTCATTAATGGATTAATTGATTAATGGATTATAATGGGAGTAGAACTGGCGGCTTTATAAGAAGAGAAAGAGGAACCTGAACTACCACACTCAGCCCCTTTGATGTGTGATGTTCTCTGCTGCCACGGTGCCCTGCAGAAAGTCCACAGTAGCAAGAATACCCTCAACAGATGTGGCTCCATGACTTTGGACTTCTCAGACTTCAGAAATATAAGAAACAAACTTTGTTTCTTATAAATTGCCCAGTTTCAGGTAGTCTCTTACAAGCAACAGAAAATGAACTAAGGCAACACTAATTACCCATTTTTAAAAATTGGTCTTCTCTCACCTTTAAATATAAAGGGGCTTCTTTAAATAGGAAAGGTTCCCATTGGTTTAGCGCCTATCTTCAGAAAAGGGGCTTTTGGGCCAGGTTAATGGAAACGCTTTAATCAAGTCAGATTGAATGTATCGCCCAAAGGAAAAACAGGCTACTTTTATGGATAGGTTCTGTATCAAACAACCAAAGCCCTTTGCTTTTGTAGTGCCTAGCAGTCAAGGTATTGTAAGCAAATAAACTATATTTTAAAATAACGTTTTAAAAGCATATAGTCAACTAAATTTGTTATCCCTTTAGATTCAACTAAAATTTGAGGTTCCATTATAAGCCTGATACTTTCCTAGATACTTTTCATAGATTATTTCATTTAATCCTCATAGACGGAATTAGAAAACAAAAGTTTAGAGACATTTCTCACTCACACCATTCGTTAAGAGGTTAGAACTTACATCTATTTGAGTCCATGCTTAGTACTATCTACCACAAGATAGTGCTTTGTTTTTGTCAAATTATCCTTAATTTGGGCTGCACAAAGTTGTCTTAGATTCCTGTATTACTTTTCTAGGGCCGATATAACAAATTACTACAAAGTTGATGGCTTAAAGCAACGGAAATTTATTCTCTCACAGTTCTGGAGGCCAGAACTCTAATATCTGTTTCCCTTGGCTGAAATTAAGGTGTTGGCAGGGCTGTATTCCATCTAGAAGCTCTCCAGGGGAGCATCCATTGCCTGCCTCTTTCAGCTTCTGGTGCCACATTCCTTGGCCACATTCCTTGGCTCATGGCCTTACCACTATGTTGAAAGCCAACTGTGTAGCATCTTCAAATCTCTGCTTCCATCCTCAAATCATCTTCTGCCTTCTGTGTGTACATCTAATCTCCCTCTGCTTCTCTCTTATAAGGACATTTGTCATGGTATATGAGGCCCACTTGAATAATCCAGGATAATCTCCTCATCTCAAAATCCTTAATTTAATCACATCTGCAAAACTTTACCATATAAGGTAATAGTCACACATTCCAGGGATTACAGCTTGATATTTTTGGGTGGCCATTATTCAGCCTTCTATATCCTACCTAAATTAAAGCCCAAAATCTCATTTAAGTAACAGCAGCTCAAAAATCTCAAATTGTATAATGTAAATAATGGAATTCAGATATGGATAAGACTCTGGGTATGATCTATCCTGGGCAAAATTATTCTCCATTACTGAGTCCATAAAACTAGAAAAAAAGTTATCAGTTCCTAAAATGCAATGGTAGAACAAGCATAGTATAACAGTTATAAACATTCCTATTCCAAAAGGAGAAAAATGTAAAGAAGAAAGAAGTCACTGGTCCCAAGCAATTTCAAAATCCAGCAGGGTAAACTCCACTAGGTTTCAAGGCCTGGGAATCAACCTCTGTGACTTGAGGGTCCTGCCTCAGGGCACATGGCTAGAGTCTCTACTTCTATGCCTCTGCACTTCCTTTGTACCCAAGGCTCTGCACTCATGGTGATCCTTTTTCTTTAAAGCTATCATGTGTTTGCAGCTGAATAGTTTTATCAACTTGCCTGTAGAATTTTGGGAGTCTGACAGCCTTCCTTCAACTTGCTCTGTCTTTGTCTATTTTAGTTCCAGCTGGCAGTGTTTCTGCTGATACAACATTCTCAAAAACTCTGTGGTCCTCCCGTGTATGTCACAGGGATTCATGCCATAAGAGGGTTCTCTACAAATCTTTCCTAGGTAACCTCATCTCTATTCCTGACTTCTGCTGAGGTGGCTGAGGGAATCCATCCATCACATGTTTCATTTCTTCAGCACTATCATAAGGTTGTCTAGTCGTACCCTTAGCCTTCTCTTCAGAGCATGCTTTCCTAACAGTGAATCTCCCAACTTAGCATCTTTTGCAATCTGGATAGGCTGAGAATTTCCCAAATCATCAAGTGCTATTTTGATTCTGCTTAGCAGTTCTTTTTTCACTTTATCTCCTTCTTTTTGCATTTTACTATAAACAGGAAGAAGAAACCAGGCTGATCCTTCAACACTTTGCTTGGAAATTTCCTCAGCTAAATATCCAAATTCATCACTTACACGTTCTGTTTTTCACACAACGTAGAACACAGTTCAGCTACATTTCTGTAGCTGAAAGGATTGCCTTTCTTCTAGTTTTCAATAACATATTCTTAATTTCCTTCTGAGCCCTCAAAAAAAGCACTGTTAATGTTAATATGTCCACCAGCTTTCTGTTTATGATGTTATATGTATTCTCTAAATGAGGTAGGCATTCTCTACTGTGCCTCACACCTCCTCCTAAATCCTCACCTTAGCACCTTTTATCCTCATATTTCTAACAGAAGTCTGTTTAAAGAAATCCAGGTTTCTTTATCATGTGCTTCAAAATCCATCCAGCTTATGTCCACTGTCCACGTCCCAAGCCACTTTCACATTTTTAGGTTGAGTTACAGCAGGACCCTGCTCTAAGTACCATATCTGTATTGGTTTCTTATGGCTTCTGCAACAAATTACCACAAAGTTGGTGTCTTAGACTAATATAAATCTATTCTCTCAATGTTCTGGGGACTAGAAATCCAATATCAATTTTTCTGGGCCTAGAGCAAGGTGTCAGCAGGGCCAAACTCCTCTGTAGGTTCTAGGGAGACAATCTGTTCCTTTCCTCTTCCAGTCTCCTTGGCTCATGACTCCTTTGTCCATCTTCAAAGACAACAACATTGTATCTTTAAATCTTTCTGTTTCCATTTTCAAAATGCCTTCTGCCTTCTGTGCTTCTACGTATGTCTAATCTCCTTGTGTCTCTCTTATAAGGGCACTTGTGATGGCATTAAGGGCCTACCTGGACAATGACAATAATCTCCTCATTTCAAGATCCTTAACTTGATCACATTTGCAAAACTTTACAAATACAGTAACATTCACAGGTTCCAGGATTAGAACCTGATGTCTTTGGGTGCTCATTATTCAGCATAATATAGCTTTATTTCCTAATATAGGTACACTCCAGGAATCTGGTCCTTAGTCTGTGAAATAAATATACTAAACTAAAATATTTTAATAATAATGTAGTTTAATACACTCATATTATAGATTAAGTCTCTGAGGCCAAGATAAAGTAAATGACCTGCTTAAGATCCACAGTAAATGTTTTGACACAGACAAGACCACTCCCTTTACTCCCACTCTTTACAGCACTTTATTCTTCCTCTCTAAAATAATTACTAAGAATTGCTCATTTTTTAATAACCACCAAATTATCCAAGAATCCATAAACACAACTCTGAAACTAGAAATAACTGTCTCATAGTCAGCAGGAATTTTAAAGGGGATAAAGTAATTTTTAATCCCCACTGAATGTTATCAGTAGTAACCTTAGGAAAAGTAGAGGAACATGAAAAATGATTCACTTCATGATTACACATTTTTTTAATTCAGAAATTTTAATGAATTTAAGTACTTAACAGTCTCTTAAATAATGATAGCCCTACTAACTTATTTTTCAGGTTCTCAGAATTGTAGAACTTAGAACTAAGTGAAATTTTAAGAGCTAATTTACTTCAACCATCATTTTAGGTAGGTAGCATATTAATCACCTTTCCAGACCAGGTGACTGAACTTTGAGAGTCTAAGTAAGTTGACCAAGATCATATGGTTAAAAGCAGTTATTTACCTAATAATATATAGAAAGAGGACTTATTATATGCCAAATACTATCTTAAGTGCATGCATGTAAAAATCAGTGAGGTATGGTTCTCACTCTCAACAAGTTTTCTGTTTATGAGGAAACTAGATGGGTAAACAGTCAACTAATCAAGTGTGGTATTGCATTATAATGCTAGGTATATGGTTTTTGGAAGCACAGGTTTTGAGAGGACAGCAGGAAGGTTTCCCAGAGATGACATCTAAGTGAAATTTGAAAAGAAGAAGAGCTGGGAAAGAGGGCAGGAACATCATTCCAGGCCGACCTAGCAGTGTCTGGCAAGGCTGAACAGGAAGGGACAAGGCAGGTTCTAGAACTGAAATCAACATAAAATAGCTATAATGGGCACTGTAGTAACAAACGAGGCCAGGGAGTTGGTAGGGAGTAAATCATGAGGGTCTTATATGACATGTGAAGGAATATAGAGATTACATGATATTATATGACATATGACATGGGATGTGATGGAATGTAGTAGTATCTAAGAGGGAACTAGCTTGTGTGGATTTGTGCCTTACATAGACCACACTGATTAAGACTAGGATGGTCTTGTGATAGTACACTGAGACTGAACAGGTGTTAATAATAAAATGCCAGAACAAGAGACATTTACTGGGACTGTCCCAGGCAAGCAAAGATAGAAGATCACCATCACTAAGACTGGCCTAGGTTTTATCCTCAATTATGTTAACTCTATAATGTCAGTCTGGCACAATAACTTTTAGGCCTAATTTTCTCATCTAAACATAGTATGGGTATAACAACGATGATCTTACCTATATTACAAAATTTTTTTGAGAATCAATTGATAAAAGCATTAATCTGCTGAAGTTTTTATTATTCAATGATTTAGGGAATTTTTCACATAATGGAATAATTAGTAACAACACAAGCAGTCATGGCATAAAAGAGTAATGAGAACTAACATTGTTGAACTCTTACATGGTGTTAGGTCCTATATTTAATACAACTTTACATTTATAGTATCATTTGTAAATTTATGACTCATTCTTCCAACAGTGGTGAGGTTGGTTTATCTAAACTTAAAAGATGCAGAGACCAAGACCCAGGGAGTAACTTGGCTACGATCACACAACTATGAAGTTTTATAAATAACCCAGATTCTACACCAAGAAGTCTGACTCGAGAGCTCATAGTGTCAGTAGGGGGGTGTAGTTGTATATATGCTGTCTGTATGTTTCTCCTAGTTTGTTTAAAAAACACTTACATGTACTCCTTTTCCAGAAAAAGAAGTTTAGCATATTTTGCTTCTTTTTCTGATTATCTAAACCAAGTAAATCTAAGACAAGTTAGAATACAAATGCCAAAAACAAAAAACAAAAAAAAAACCCACAACTAGAGCAAGAAATACTGATGCGTCAGGTGTTCCTTTTGGGGATTTGCTGGAAATTACAAAACCTCTTCACAGTGAAATATACATATTAAGAACTTTTGAAGTTCCAAGTATTTTAAATTGTAAAATAATGATCATTTGGCAAATCAGAAATATGAAGAATAATGTCATTTTAGTGAAGAGCAGAAGAACTCTTCTTTTCCATGTCCCTAGTATAAAATTAGTTCTTTTTTCTTTTGATTAAGCTACAATTTCTTGCTACTTACTATATTTAGATTGTCAATTATAATATAGATAATACTCCTTTGAAATATTCTTCCACTTTCTTTCTTTTTTTACTTCAAAAAGTAAAAATGAAAAAAAAAGTAAAGGGCAAGTTTAAATAAAAATCATGTCAATGTAATATTTTGCCAGAAAGTTTAGATCCTCAGATGTAGGGATACATTTACATACTTCCCTCTCACATGATACCACCTTCTACTGTACTTTGCTTTGTCTGTCAGAAGATGCCCACCTGCATGTAAACTTTGTTTCCTCCCTGTGATTTCCTGAAAACTTCATGTTTGACTCTGCACCCACACACTTCTGTGCCTTCGTTTAGAATATTCTTCCTTCTCTTGTTTTATCTCTGTCTAGCTGGAGTCCCTTATCCTCAGTGTGACCCCCTGATGTCATGCATCTCTCCCTCAGTTAGAGACTGCTGTTTACTTAAATTCTGCCCTGCTTCTTGGCATTGAGTAGAAACTGCCTTATATGCTCTTCCAACTCCCTGTGACGATCTCCTCTTTCTACTTCTAGACTACAAATGCTTTAAGGGTATGAGCCAAAAAGGTCACAGTAATAGGATGAGAAACAAAAAACAACTACCAAGTTTAATAAGAACTAAGTATCTGTGATAATGCTGTCTCAAAACTGTAAGTTGAAATATAAGACTTATTCTGAAATATTTAAAAATTAAGAATTACTTTTCTTTGTTGCCTTTTATTCTATAGTCATCAAATCTCCACGGTTACCTATTTTGCGATTCTTTTTTTCTTTCTTTTAACCTTTTACAGCTTGTGTCCTTGAAAATATTCATCTTCTATTCTTTATTTTAAGCACCTTGTTCTCTCCTCAAGTTACCTTCAGTTTTCAAATACAGGTTGAGTATCCTTTATCTGAAATGCTTGGGATCAGAAAGGTTTCAGATTTTGGAATTTTCAGTTTTTGAAATATTTGCATATACATAATGTGATATCTTGGGGATGGGACCCAAGTCTAAACACAAAACTAATTTGTGGTTTACATACACACAGCCTGGAAGTAATTTTTAAAAATATTTTAAATCATTTTGTTCATGAAACAAAGTCCATATACATTGAACCATCAGAAAGCAAAGATGTCACTATCTTAGCCGTTGATGTAGGTAATCTGTGGTTGTTTGGCATCACCATCATTCCTGACTCTGAATTTAAATGCTACTGATAAGCAATCATTTTCTTACACTTATTCATACATAAGTACTTAAGAGTAAACAACATGACATACCACTATTACAGTGAAAAAATCATGTGTTGGGGGTAACTAGGCAGCACAGTAGCATCACCAGAATACCTGTATCAGCTGTTAAGCAACAGCAGCTGAAGGGGGATGGGAGGGTCTTTTTTCCCCTTGGGGATGCTGAATAAACTGTGCCCCTGTGTTTGGACTGTGATCTGTTATATGAGGACAGGTTTGGAATTTTCTACTTGTGGCATCATGTTGGCACTCAAAAAGTTTTGGACTTTGGAGCATTTTGGATTTGAGATTTTTGGATTAGAAGTGCTCAATCTGTTTCTTCTACCAATTTCTTAAAGAACCAGGCCTCTAACTTTTTCCCCAAAACTTCAGAACAGTGTGAATATTACAATTCCAAATCAAATTTCAGGTAGTTCTATTTTGAGACAGAGTCTCGCTCTGTCGCCCAGGCTGGAGTGCTGTGGCACAATCTCGGCTCACTGCAAGCTCTGCCTCCTGGGTTCACACCATTCTCCTGCCTCAGCCTCCCCAGTAGCTGGGACCACAGGCACCCGCCACCGTGCCCGGCTAATTTTTTGTATTTTTAGTAGAGACGGGGTTTCACCGTGTTAGCCAGGATGGTCTTGATCTCCTGACCTCATGATCTGCCCGCCTCGGCCTCCAAAAGTGCTGGGATTACAGGGTCAGCCACTGCGCCTGGCCGATATTTCCCTTTTTAAACAAAAACCAAGTATATTTCTCCTTCCTGCCTCTTTCCTCAATTCCAGCATTGTTAATTTCCACTTCATCGAATAATATAATTGTTGCTTTCCTGATGTTTCCCCCTGAAATAAGAGGAAGCATCATATTTACTTTTTCTTCATATAGTATCCTTTTGATTAAGGCTTATGATGTGACAGGCACCATTAAGCTGTGTGTGTGTCATTTCAGATTTCAAACTTCTGCCACATCCAGCCTCAATGTGCCTTCTCTGTACTTCTTGAATGAGGCACCAAACTCTCCCTTTGCAGTTCCCTTCTCACCTCTTCAAAAGGCTTCTCTAGCAGTGCTCTTTGGGGTAGTTCCCTTCTCACCTCTTCAAAAGGCTTCTCTAGCAGTGCTCTTTGGGGTAGTTCCCAGTTGTTTTCTATTAAAACACTGTACTTGTGTCATTGATAACACTCACTTCAATTTTTCATCATATCACCTCTTGGTTAACGTTTTTGACATTATCTGTGGAGAGTGTAAGCTCTATGAGAGCAGAAAGACCAACTTTTTTCAACAATGCATTTATTCGTGCCTCACACACTATCTGACACAAAGCAAGCACTCAAATTTCAGATGAATGAATCAATGAATAAATATACGATCTCATTTCATCTTTACCATGTAGTAAAAAGGTAGGTATTGTTAATATCCTTGTTTTACTGATGACAACTTGCCCAAAGTTATCAACTCTTACCTCGCAGTTTGCCTACAGGTCTGCGGCTTCAAAGCCTGCTTTCACTCCGGGACTATACTTTTTATCCCTTTGAATCAAAGCCCATACTTTTAATCACTCTATCATACCTCCTCTTTAGCAGGAACTGGGACTTAGCTTTCCTTACTTTGATAGCCTGGCTGCGATGTCTTCTGTGGGACTTCTCTTAGATCATAGGTTCTCATTTCAGTTAATTTAACATCCAGTTGAATGCCAGGGCTTGGGTTATATTTCCCTCACACCTTTCTTGTCATGTCAGCCCTTTTGCAGTGCTACTCATTAGCTTGATCTCTTTCCTGAGAGTTCAAAACCCTTGTCTTCATCACTCCAGCAAAGCATCTCCTCCTCCTTTCACAGTATGTGTCTAAACACTCTAGGGCCTCTTCTCTTTTTCTACTTTTCCCTCTGGCTTCTAAAAAATTTCATTATGTGATCTTTACCGTCTCTCTTGCTTCCTGGATGTCAGCATATTTGAGCTCTAAAACACTATTTTTGTTCATCAAGTTTTATACTATAATGTGATTAACATCACTAGCACTTTTCTTTAATACTTGTGGAATGATATCCTTCTGCAGAGATATTCCCAAAAAATGACACCCAAAATCTGGTAATTACTGCTATGAATACCATTATAAAGGTATCTTACTTTAGACTATCAATAGTATGTAAATCAGTGTCCATATGTTACCATTTACCCCATGTTACAGAATATTAATTCTTCTTTTAATAATTCTATCAGTAAATTAAAGTTACTTAAAATTTGGAAACAATTGTAAAAACAAGCTTGACTTTTATTATTATTAAAACATAAATTTAACATATGTCAATAGTCAGATTCTGCATATGATAAACTTAAATCTAATTCATCAATCAGTGCCAAAAAATTCTTAGAAGTATATGAAAACACTTATGGAATTAATTCAGATTCTAACTCCTGTTGGTGTTTCAAAAATTCCTGGTAAAGGCATACGTATTTCTATATTTGTTTCACCTGACATACATATACCTATTTTACATTGTTTCCTGATTTAAAAAGTTTTATTGAGAACCTAGGTTTTATTTTTAAAAGCCACATATATTTGACAGGGGTACACAGAGAAGCTTGATAATCTAAGTGCCATTCTGGAAGTTGGGAATATCGAAGACCTCCAAATCAGCATTCATCTTTTTTAAAATAAATGAAAACTAAAGTAGAAAAATATAAGTGTTCAGGCTGGGTATGGTGGCTCACACCCGTAATCCCAGCCCTTTGGGTGGCCAAGGCTGGAGGATTGCTTGAGCCCAGGAATTTGAGACAAGCCTGGGCAACATAGTGAGACCCTGTCTCTACAAAACGAACAAACAAAAATCAGCAAATTATCCAGGCAGTGTGGTACATGCCTGCAGTTCCAACTGCTTGGGAGGATCGCCTAAGCCCAGCAGGTTGAGGCTGCAGTAAGCTGTGATCATGAGTGAGACCCTGTCTTCAAAATCATCTTCACTTTCTTTCTTTCATGGTAGTCCAGACACAGGCAAAAATGTGAGAAAAATGGCAAAGTAGCTAGTAAGTGTTATGTATGCAAATAATTTAAAAGAAAATAGGAAAAGCAGGAAGAGTTATTGGGAGCAAAAATTTAACTTGGAGGAAAAATGCAGAATGATGATCTAGTAATGGGATAATCAGCACTCTGAAGGGGGCTTATCTGTGGTTTGTCCACTTCACTTACAGCAGAGCTTAAAAGAAATTGACCTGGAATGCTGGGATAAGAAGGAATTCACTGCAGAATCGAAATGAGAAGACGGTCCTGATGGAGTATATTGAATTTACACCATTGAAGATTTTTATGCAAAATAAAAACAAAACTATCAGCTTTAGATGCTACGCATCTGAAAATGTCTAGGCCTCTGGCCCTGAATGTCACCTTGGGTGCCAAGTAATACTAATGAATGACTTTCCCTGGGCTTAAAGGTATGTAGCCAGTTCAGAAACCAGATAAAAGTAATAAAAAAAAAAAACACACAAAACCAAGAAGGTGAAAATAATGGAGTGAGGAAGGGATGATAAACTATTAGGGATTTACAATGGCTCAGAAGCAGGGTTGTCACAGACTAACTCAAAACAAAGCTATTAGAAAGAAGTCAATGAGTCTTGAATTGTAAAGACTCTATGAACATGTCAAGTTGTCCTCAACACAGGAGCAAAAAAGGTTAAGGATGAAATAACATGTCTGCTTATCAGTAAAGCATGTTAACACAAGGTCCTTGAAGAAAAGTAATAATAATTACAGAAAAACATTAAAAATACCTTTTTAAAAAAGTTCTAAATCTTGCAGCAATCCCACACTATTCAGAATTAGATGGAATTTAACCCACCCTATTGAGAATTAGGTTCTAGTTGTGGTGCAATTATTAGGTTTAGTTGACAATTCTTTGAAATTTGGGGTATATCAAGTTAATCAATATTTTACCTTCTATTAGGGTTAGATGATTCATTAAGAGCTCAATGACATCATTCTTTGCAGGAAGCATGCCAAAACTTTGAAAATTATTCATTAATAATGTACATACTGACAGAATGGGTATAGGTAAAGGTGGACAGGTTTAGGAAGAATTATTAGGTGAACTATAAAATAAGGCAATGCTTTACTGCCAGCACTATGAATCTATCAGATAGTAATTGGATGCACGTGTTAGCAGCAGTAAAAAGTCACTGTCCAGTTGTCCACCTTACATGGGAATCTACTCTGAGTGTCTTCTTTGATTTATTGTGCCAATTAGAACATAGCGTTCAAAGAAAGAACACAATTGATCTGATTTAAAAGGAATGGAGCCTTTAAGGTCATTATTTTGTGGGTGACCTGGCTCCCTTTTAGATGTCTTGAAACTTTCTATTTGTGTAAAATCTATACAAATTAAGTACTGGGTTTTAAACTGATTCTGTAAAACATCAACATTTTGTATTCATTAATTCAGTATCAGAGTGTCACTAGTGGCTTTCCAAGATGCAGGTATATTTCCTTTCGCAAATTTTAAAAGTACATTTCTAAGCTATTCTTTGTTGTACTGACTGACTGACACAGATAAAGGTAACATGCACTGAGAAGAAAGAGTGCCGATTACAAAATAATGTTTTAAATCTGTGAAACAAAGTAATAAACACCCTTGGTCAAATGTCAAATGTAAATTATCTTAAATCATTGCAATATACCATGAAAGATTTAAATACTTCTGCATAAATGACTTGAGACAAAATGAAGTTGATTCCTTGTCTATATTGTGATAAAACTGTATTAAAATTACATAAACATGAATTGTATATTCCATCTTACTGTAAAATAAAATAGATTTATAATTTCTGGAAGGAAAATTCTAATATTTTACTTATATTAAGCAAACATCAACTATAAATGTTGACAGATGTTGGAACAGTAATACTAAAAATGTCATCTGAATTACTCTTCATCGCAAAGTTCACAGAATTAATGTTAAGATAGATTAAAATCACTTTGAACTAATACACATATATTACTCTTCTTTCTGAAGCATAATAAAGAAATATCATTTGCACTACAATGTCAGATAAGCATACAGACATTAAGGCTTAGGAAAGATGTAGTTATTCACAGGCAGCTCATAAATGGGAGGAACATTAGTTCCATTTCAAATGAGCTGTCAACTTTTTTTCAACATTTTGGCTTGTGGAAAGTTAGACATTTGGATAATAAATGGGGTTTGCTTCTGGACATTAAAGTAATTGTATAGAAATTTAAAGTGTTCATTCATGTTCTACTATCAGTTCTTTAAATTCTAAAGAAATGCACTGGAATAAAGCTTTTCACTCTAAACTGGATAGTATAAATGTAGAAGAAACTATGAAGACAGTGGAGTTTATTTGATCCTATAAGACACGCTTCTTCTACTTCTTTTTCTTTTGTTAAAATTCTGTGCCTAAACATCATTTTGAAAACACCTGCTTTTAAAGAGTCATTCACACCTTTAGGTAATAGGTTACTGAAATATCCAAGACCTAGAATTTGGTGTCTCTGAATTCTCATGCTCCAATACGGGCATCTGATTCCTGACAACTGTTTCCTTAGGTTTCTCCTCGTAGGTGGTTATAAATCAGGTTTATGAAGAGGAAACTCTCTTGAATTGTGCATTTTTAATAGATTTATGATAAAGCCATCAAAGTGGAGGGTCCATATGGTAGGAATGCAGTAAAGGTAACAGGACAATGTCATGTAAACATTAAATACAGTGTCTTCCACCTTCATAAATCCTCAATGCTCGTGATTAAATGCTGCCGGTTATAAATTATGCAACCAAATTCTAGAAACAACCACAACTGAAATAAGATACCAGTGGAAGCCATAAATTGTTTTTCTTCACAGAAAACTCTTGTGTCGTTATTAGAAGATCACTTCTGAGTTCCTATTTTCCTCAACAATTATTTTTTTCTCACTTCATTTAGCTTCCTACAATAAGCTCTAGTCCTGGTTAAAAAGTAATAATCCCAGATAATAATCTGTCATTTTATATGGTAAAGTGTCTTTTTGATTTGCAGGTTTATTTTAAATTTTTCTTAATATGTATGGCTTAAGTCTCTAAGACGTCGCCCTTTTTAGAGTCATATATCAGAAGTTTCTGCAACAGTCCAATTTATCACAGGTATTTACAATCAAATTATTTTATTACACATGGGAACAATTAAACATTTGGCCCTCAGCTGTAAACAATTACTATATAAAATGACATTCATGGATTTTTCTTAAATAGTCATGTATTCCTAATGACCTCTGTTAACATGAGTGAGATTGATGTATGTGTATTTTGTGTGTATCCATAAGCAATTATATTCCCAAATATCAAAAGAGAGAGTTTACCTAGAGAATACACTAACCTTGTCTGATATCATGTGGCCACCTGCAATGACACGTTTAATGTATTTGTTTTTCTGCAATTGTCATTTTATTTCTGTTCCAATTTAATTCTAAAGAACTGTGGGTGTTCACAGCAAGAAGCCAGTAAAGATTTGGATAATTTGTTTTTTAGAGATTTGAGGTGTCAAATTCTAATAAATTGATATTAATGTTGGAAGTAGCAGAAAGGTACAATAAGAAAGGAGAGATACAACCAATAGGCTGGGGCTTGAATCCTGGTTCTGCCCATGTCTAGTTGAATGACCTTGGACAATTTACTTTTTTCAGTATGAGTTTTCAAATTTGAAAAATGTTGATAGCTGTAGGACTATTATGATTATTAAATGAAGTGTGTATTTAAAGAGATAAAGCATATACTACATACTCTTTACATATTGATTTCTCTATTGCCTCCCATTCTTCTTTCCCAGAAAGGCCCAGGAGCCTTTTTTGTGAGTTTCCCTTTTTGGAATATCTATTCTTAATTGTCTCAAGTTTAGGGTACATTTTCCTTTCACTAGATCCCTCTTTTCTACAAATGACAACCATGGGAGAAGCTCACAGCTGTTTTACTCACATCCAGAAATAAGTCAACTGGTCCCAGTTGCAAGGATACCTAACAGCTGTATCCAGCCTTTCTAAGAGGTCAGAACTAAAGCCGAGTGGTAAGGTTTCAAGGGCAAAGCTCTAGATGTAAAGAATGATAAAACAAAACCTAAATGAGCCTACACATATCTAGTGACAGATACACCACAGCTATTCTAAATTATTCAAGCTTTCTCAGACTTCTAGCAGGAGAAACATAATTCATCTCTGCTCTCTTTATTCTACTCTCATATCATGGCAAAGAAGCAAACAAAAAGTATAGCCCCCCACCCTCAAAAATTATAATAATCACCCATATAGAGAAGAGCTTTGTTAACGCATGTGGTCTTTTTAGAACGATCGAATTTCTGGGAACTAGCTTTGAAAGTAGAAGTTAAAAATGATTTTGCAATACTTATGAATGATTGTCTTACTTCCCTTTTGTTAGCATTCTGCTGGCAAAAAGCCAGAAAACAGTTGTTTAATTACCCAGGACATCAAAAACATATAACCTCTTAGATAAGCTGTTACTGTATTTTAGCAGCAATAATACTAGGGTCAAAAGTAACAAAGAAAATTAATCTTCAAATAAGCAAACCTCAAAAGAACAGCTTTGTGTATTGAGAATAATTAATAACTTGTTTAGGAAAATGTTACTGAAATGTGGTTTTTGGAAAAGGAACTGACACTCTTCAGAGGTTAGAGATCCTAGTATTTGACAAGCTACCATTTGGTGGACGGCTGGCTGGCTACCCTGTAGGCATGGTAAAAGTTTGTTCACATGTAATTATGCAACATTTAGACAATATCTTAATGATACCATGTAGTTCAGCTGAATCAGTCCAGCTGGAAATCGTAGCAGCATTTAGATTACCTGGCCACATGTGAAATTAAGGCTTTTTCAATCTCTAATTTTCACTTGCTATGTTTTGACACAGATGTTCTTGGAAAGCCTAAATTATTTATGGTTTGACAATATTTAGCAGAGTGAACCCCTCCCCTTTCACTGTTAACCATTGATTAAGATTGCATTACCATATAAGATATTTAGCTTGTCATTATAACAAGTAATGTATGTTATCACAGAGAAAATAAAATATTAGTATATTTTGGACAGTTAGGATGGAACTTTTCTACACCCCTTTTATACAATATATATTGTGTACTTTTCTTCCTTGCAGATAGTTCTTATTGTAAAGATGAAATTCAGTGTGTACTGTGGAAATCATTTTACTCTGCAGCTAATCACACGTGATTATTATTCTAGAAAATAGCAATTTAAGTTGTGTAAACTAAAACAGAGCAGATTTGACCTTAAGTCATATCATAAAGACATTTAAAGTATAGCACAAACATTTTTTAAAAAGAAAAAAGTTTGCTCAAGGATAACACTCTGAAACTTTATCATATTCTTTTGAGTTTTCTCCATGAAAAATAAGAAATGAGTCCATCGGAATTTTTTGTTGTTGTTGTTAATTCCCAGCTCACTCTGTCCAGCCCAATGTTTGGATAGCTTCTTCCCCATCCTGCTAACTGAATGACACCACAACTATTTTATTTTAGAAGTAAATAAAGTTTTTAAATTTTTAATCGAAAAACCTTAAAGGTTATATACATAGGATCTAATGAATTCAGGTAACAAATGATTTTTAAGCAAAAATAATTGTCATAATTATGACATTATTTCAGCTACTTTCTTTGAATCAGATAATGTGGTACTTAATATCTTTAGTATGAAACATAAAATGAAACACTTTAAAAGCACCTCTACACATATTTTTATTACTTATAAACATATTGTGAATTTTAGTAAATAGAACCAGTGGCTGAGGAGAAACAGAAGTTAATGTTGAATGTGTGTACATCCCCACAGAAGAAAACTAAATTCTTAATTCTTGTAAATTTGTATTCAAAAATAAAATACCAAATTCTGGTCAACTGTCATTCCCATTAGTACCTGGTACTTTCTAAACCAAGGAATCTTGAAATGTTTGACTGACGTATTTAAGTTAACTGACAATCTATGCTTAGAATTCCTGAACAACTAACACAAAAATGTCCCCTTTAAAGGTGACTTGGAATTTACCATTGAGATAATGCCAAATGGTCACTAAAGATGTTTAAACATCATTGTCTACTGTCTTCAGTGTGCCATTACAGAGCCTTGGGTTCCTTTCACATAACAATCAATAGTGGATGAATAAGTCTCACCACTTGAAAGTATCTGAGAAAGGAAGTCAACAGAGTAATCTGGGTTTGCTGGGTTGATTCAAGAAGAGACACAATATCCACCCCTCTTCTTCTAGTTCTCTTCCCCCAACCAGCCCACACCCCTGCAAGAAAGAAAGAAGGGAAAGAGAGAAAGAAGGAAAGAGAGAGGGAAAAGGCAAGACCAAAATGTAGGGATCCCAGGCATAATTTACGCTGAGGAGAAAATGTCACACTGTGGGATAAACTATAGCCATGGAAACAGACTTATGACTTTTACTTTGAAAATAAAAGAATGACAATGAAATTTGTGTGAGGTCTGTGTGAATCCAGTCCCAGATGTTTACAATGCTGTAGTAGTATGGCTCTGCAATATGAGAGGTTTCAGAAGAAACAGTACAACAGGACACCACAAAGCAGTGCATACGCTATTGACAATGCAGACATGAGCATCATGTTACCAAGAGGGAAGGCAGGCAGAAGACAAATAGCAGCGGTGGTGCCTGAAAAGCTAACTTCATGGACTGCAATCACTCAAACTAACATAAGGGACCCAAAACAAAACAAAACAAAAATCAAAACCAGAAAAATGCTTTTCGCTCATATCTAGAGGTAGTGGGGTAAAGGGATGGGGGTGGGGAGAGAGTGGAATTGACTTTTCTTTCTTAAATAAAGTTCCCACAAAGCCCCTATAATTGACAGCGGATAATTATTTTCAGCTTGAGGAGCCTGTCCCAAAACTCTTAACAAGATTGCCAGGGAAAAGAAACAAAATGTGTTTACTTGAGCCATTTCCAGAAGGAAGGAAAAAGAGCTCTTTGGATGAGGTGGGAAAGGCGGTGGAGAGAGAAAGGGGCATCTTTGCACTGCAACAACTCTCTTGAGCGCCCTGCGTGGTCCGGCTAGTGACAGGCTGGAGGGAAGGGGTGGGTAGAGCGGCAAGGGGTGGGGGATGTGAAGGGAGCGCGCTTAGGGGAGGGGATGCGGCAGCACAATGTATACACGGGGGTTGGGGGGTGAATTAGTGTGAAAGTATTCCACTTAATCATTTTACAGGGGTTGGGGACGTAAATATTTAGCTGGCCACATCTGGAACAGATTTTTCCCCCCCGTGTGGGCTGGGGGTGGATAATTGGAAGGAGGGGAGCACGCATTTGTTACTTACTGTACGGGCAGTTCTCCTTCTTGGTACCGCTGACCTTCCCGTTCTTCTCAATCTTGAGAAAGTACTTGGTGAAAGAGAATAGCTTTCTCCAGCGGACATCTCCTTGAAGGTGATTGTAGCTCCGCACATGCCTTCCCGCGCTGGAAGGAGAGGAGAAGGAGGAGGAAGAAGAGTTGGTGGCCTCTGGTGACACCATGTCCTGACCAAGGGCTTGGCAGGTGACAGGGACGGAAGACACCAAGAACAGCAACAAAAAGCAGCAGCAGCAGCAGCCGGGCAGGTGGGGAAAGGCTGAGGCACAATGTGTCAGTATCCATTTCCACATTGTACTGAAACTCTCGGCACTGGAAATTGTCTCATCAGAAGGAACATACTGGAAGGGTAAGACCCGATGCAAGGCAAGGAGAGAGCTCGAGGTGGTGGCTGCTGGTTAGCTCCCTCTGGGCGCGGATCTGGCCAGAAGTGAATGCACCAACATCCATAACTCCTCGGAAAAGCCGGCTGACTCCCCTCGCTCCTTTCTCGGATCCGCTGCCTACGCCTCTGGAGCCTCCCGGTGAATGGTGGACGTGGGTGGCCGCAGCAGCAGGAGCTGGTGGTGGCGTTGGTGGTGTTGGTCACCAGCGCTCTTCGCTCCCCCAGGAGTTACTTTGTTCTCTTCTTTACTCCTTTCTTCACCATGTTAGATGCCAAAAAGGTCTGAAAAACAGATGACAGCACGGTGAACAAAACCCAAGGGAGGTGGGGTGGGGAATAGGGGGAGATATCTGCACCCCTCTGCGGTTGGCACCTTCTGGTCTCTCTCTGCGGAGCCCCAGCCTGCGAGCCACTTCTACAAGTATATCCCTTTGGAGTTGTCAGAAGTGGAGGCAGCTGCCCAGTCGCCGTTGTTTTCTTCCCTCTCTTCCTTTCTGTTTTTAGTGGTGCCTGCCGATTTGAAGGCTGCCGAAAGTCACTTTTTGTTTTGGGGAACGGCGGCTGGTGTTTTGTATGGCCCTATCTCCCACCCCCTTCCTTTGGAAAGTCCGCTTGTAAACAGGTTGAAGCCTGGAGTCTAAATGTCAGTGATTCTAAGCCAGAGGTGGGCTCTGCCTCTGCTGGTCAAACCTCATTTGCAGGGGTGGAGAAGAGGGGGGAGGGGGTCAACCGGCGGTGGGACATCTGAAACCCTAGGCTGCTGGGAACGCCAGGGAGAGGGAGGGTGAAAGGGGCAGAGAAGGGGGTGGGGGAGCAGGGGAGCGAGGAGAGAGCGCGATGCCTTTGCACCGAGCTCGGGGGCTGCCAGGTCCCTTCCTCGCCGCGGCTGTTGCGGCCGCAGCCTCCGCCGGCGCCTCTAGCTCTGGCTAATTCGCTGCTAAAGCGTCCTATGCTTGCAGCGCGGGCCACGGCGCTGACGGTATCTTCCCGCTTTCCGAATTTTGCTGTCTTCCAGCCTGAACCAATCCCTTCTGGGGAGCCCCTTTCTCACTTGTTTTCCAGCGTAGGGTCTCCTCCCCCCACCCCCATTTCTTTTGGCAGTGAAGTACTTGAGAGCCACCTGGAGCCTGGTGCTTGGCTGACTTTTCCCCCCTTCTCACTCCCAGAAGAGGAGAGGGCTGGGAGAAAGCAGAAGATGCTGAGGATTTTAAACCGTCCAAAGCAGCAGGTTATAAACTGGTCGGAGCGAGCACAGAAAAGGAAGACATAATTAGTGTCCTTTCCTCCTCTGCTGCCAGCTTCCAAGGAGGTCTCCTCTTTAATGAATCACTGATTTCTCGCTTCCGTTGCTGAAGTAAAAAGTTCACACTTTGGCCCTCTCTGCCTTTTAAGCTCAGGGAGATTTATCGTCACCCTTAAAAGTTGCCTCTCTCGGCGCAAATGAAATCAGGGACCCAAATAACCGATTTCTAATTGCTAACATGAGCCCTTCACTGAATCATGCGTGCACTTCAAAGCAAACGCACTTTATGGCGATCGCAAAGATTTTACCATATAATTTGGCTGAATACCCTGCTGTCTGTTTTCTTTTTTATGCAATTTCCTTTGCACTTTGTCATAAAGGGGAGGTTTTTTTTTTTCTATCTTCACATTTAATGTTTAAAGGGCTCTGTTTTACAATATCACTGCACTACTAGTCTTCCTCTCCTTTTCACACTCTTTCAAGCCACCCCAACTCCTCCCTTGCTCGCAGAAACTAGCTCACAGCCCAGGTATTGACAGAACTAAGTCCAAGGCTAAGAAGCCTTTGCCAAGAGTTAAGAGGCACAAAAAAGGAAATACTGTGATAATCCATTCCAATCTGAATAAGAAACAGCTCCTAGAGGACCACTTCTTTAAGAATGACTCTAAACTAGGGAACGTTTAACTAGAAGGAATGCCTAAACATGTACTGGAATGAACTATCTATGTCACATAGGACAGTTAGACATTTGTGTTTTGTTGAAGCCCACAAAATTGCCAACATTTTAAGGTTTTGTACCTACAAAAGTGGTAATTTCATATGTTTCAACCTAAAATTAGGCTGCCAATGTAAGACAGAGAAACACTTCAAGGTGAACTGGGAGTTTAACAACAGCAACTGTAATTTGGAGGGAACTAATTAGAAGAGTCTGTGTTCACACAAGCTAGGATCCCTATGATGTGCGTTTGACCTCCATATTGGTTGTGAACCAGAGGAAATGCGAAGAAAAAAGAATTAGCGTTAGAGATGAGCATTAGGAATGATTGCTCAATTAAGTATTTAGTGACTTGAAAAATGAGTTTACATGAATGTTCTTATATTTTTCTGTGTATTCAAATCCTTTGAAATAGAATCATTTAATACTAGAATCAGGATTTTAATTGCATTAGTTATAACTCATGCAGTGCTTATTTAGAAGAGTTCAACAATGTGGTGAACATTACAATAGGTTTTTAAAGTTTAATATAATTAGCTCTAATTTCGGTAGATATTAATTGGAAAGTTAAGCAAATAAAGAGCACACATCAAGCGAGTCTTTTTCTTTAGGATACTGAAAAATGAACCAACAGTGCTAATTTCAATGTTTTAGTTCACAGTTTTATACCTGAGAGGACAAATGCCTGAAAGACAGTGTAGTGTTTCCCATGGATTTGGGTTTCAGCCCAATGGTCCAGAAGAATCCAAATGTTTGAATTTACAACTAATTAAAACTACATTTTTTTAAAATTATGTTTGATGAAACCATACAATAAAGATTCTGCTGTGAAAAGTTACAAAACACAGGAAGTTATTATTTTGGGGTTTCTGTACAATAGGAACCAACACTATTGATGCCACTTTGGGGTTTAAAAATTTTTGTTAAACTCACCCTAGACATGTGCCCCTCCAATCCAAAGCTAGTCTCTCTTTCTCCCTCTCTCTCTCATGCACACATCTACCAACTTTATGTTCCAGTAGAAGAAGCCATTCAGATCTTTTAGCTAGGAGTTTCTTTTTTTTTTCTGTCTAAAATGAGGGAAAAGATGTCTTTAAACTTTCATATTAAAATCTGGTTGCAGCAGGTGCAGTGTTTGAAAGTTCTAGAGCCCCTTCGCTGCTCTTCTGTACAGCGTGATGACAAGAGGGCATTTACAAAACAGCCCAAAGGAAAAGCTGACATAGCTTTTTAGATTATATCTCATTCTTCTTTTTCTTTTCTGTGCAGCCTTTCTTTTACAGCACAGTCGAATCCCTAAATACCCGACTACTTTGCATTGTTAGGTCACCTCTTAGGTTAGCCCGAGAAAGCCTGAGAAAAGTTCCACAGGAAAGATGCACTATTTAACGGAATTCAATCTCTCCCAATAGATTTGAATCACTAACATAAATGTATGAATGTAGATTATATCTCTGTAATGAGGCCTGAATCATTCTCAGTTACTTCAAAGGACTGAAATTCTACCTTCCTTTTTTAGCTGCAATAATCAGGTCTTAATGGGTTCCTTTATTAATTGTTTCTTTGCTAGGATTGAAAAGGACAGTACAAGCTTCAGATTAGAGTGGTACCTACTAATTCTCAAAGGCTGTTTTTCTCTTTTATCCAACTTCTGGAAGGCATACTTTATTTCTATGCCCTTAAACATATCTGCTACTATCAGGCTAGCTCTGTATTGAGAGAAATAGATGCAGCCTTTTGTTACGTGTGATGTCTTGAGAAATGATTGAGGCTTTTTAAAACAAGACCATGGCAGCAGCCATTGAAGAATCCTAAAACCTGGCTCTTGAACCTCAGAGAAGCAATCAGTGTATGTACTAGCAGATCCTTCAGTAGCTATTGTGTTTGAGCAGTTTACATTTTACATATGTATTGCCTGGATTCTTTATGTTGCTCAGCACTACCTGTGGTTCAGTTACAAGATGTGTGCCCTATTATGTATGATGTTATTGGCAGCGTCAGTAAGCTGCTTCAAGTAATGCTAAGTAAGGTCAAAAGTCAGCCACACTGTTCAAAAATTTAGACATATGCAGGCCTCATTTTTTCACCCTGTGGTGCAGACCTTATGAGTATGTGTCGCAGCCCATTTTTCCCTTTTGGACACAGAACATGCCAGTTTTAAGTCATCGTTAGGACTTGTGCACTTCCCAGGCTGCAGCTAGAAATGATGCTAATAATCACTCACATTTGGGTGAATGAAGGAGTGATATCTTATTGTTTTTAAACCAGGAGCTTCAAGTGAACAGAAAAGAAGTGTTATCCCACAGATAGTGGTGTGCAGTGCTTCAGAGCCAGTGGGAATCTTAGCTATAACTGAATCCAACACATGTATTTTATAGATGAATAAGCTGATTCCCAGGTCACTCCATGGTAGACCAGACTTTGGAACTCCTGTGATAGACCTTAGGCTATTACCCTAATTTTTGCAACACCTGTCCTGTTTATATTCTTTTTCTTCCTCCCTACTCCCTTTCTTACCATTGACCATTCATCATTCTAATATGTCTAAGATGGCAGAGTAGAAATGATAAAAAGAGTTAGGGGTTTAGTTATGGAAAAGCAATTATATCTTTGCTGCAATAGATTAACCAGAGAAAAGTAATAAAATAGTGTTGAATTATTAAGTATCAGCTGGTTAGCTAAAATAAATATTGATATATGCTTGGCAAAGGGGGATATTTTATCAATGCTTCCGAGATGAATACAATCAAAAAGTAATGAATATCCCATATTTTCAGAATACCCCAATTTTTTTAATAGAATCTGAATTTATAAGTTCACCTCTAGAAAACTGATGAGACTTTCTAGAAAAGTAGATTTATAATTTGATCCGGGTTTCTGCGTTCTAATATTAATTTTCCATAAAGTATTGTGATATTTCAAAGCATAGGTTGCTTAAACAATTTTTTTTCAAAGTTTGAAACTAAGGTTAATTTTCTGTTCCCTCACTTTCAAACAGACTCAATGATCTGTTATTAGGAAGGAAATATGGCCAAGATGATAAAACGGATCTTTTGTAACAAGAAAAGAATTCTATATAAGATTGTTTAAAACATACAATAAATCACCACAAATTCCTGGAAACTGAACTTTGCATCTTGGCACTAAACACAACAAACATATTTTCACAAAGCTGCTGTTTGTCCCCTCCCAGCTGATGGTAAACAGAACCTTCCCTTGACAAAGTTGTGAAGTCTCTGAAAAGTTTTGTTTGTTTTCTGTGTTCCCAGCTGTCCTTTTGTAGATCTGTGCCTCTTCCTACTTCAAGCTCTCTAGGCATCTTAGTCCTGCTATCTATGGCAAAATTGTAAACATTCTGATATTAGTCATTTATGTTTGTGAATTAACTGACAGATTATAATATTTTCTTTAAAGTTGTAATGTCATGCCAACAGACATTTAACTGGTTTTTATTCAATTAATGTTTATTGAGTGCCTACTATATGCTAGGTAGGCATTGTGAATGGTGCAAGGTTTTTCCAATAAATTAGACAGAGAAACTTACCCCATAAAGAATGTGCATACATGATTGAATGCATGAATTTAGGCAGTTTATCATTAATGATGGGCAAAATATGGTTATCTTAGGACTCAGAAACCAGATATTGGAAAGAGAGATATTGAAAAAGAAAGAAGAGCCCCTGAAAATTCTTTTTGATTTTCCTTTTCTCTACAACAAGAGCTAAGGAAAACTGTGACTTCTATTTATGGCTTCACGAATGATTAAGACTTGATTTCTCCCTATTTTATGTCCCTGGCACAATCCTTTTTTCTAGATTTTCTCTACAGTGTGGAGATTTTGGTTGCATCCTTTCTGTCAACCCAACCTGACCTCCTCTCTTTTACTCCTGCTCCCAGACTCCTGGAAGCATATTTCTTGCTTTCTAGTTTATTATTTTAATTACTTCCCAATAAAAGTTCCCTAATCCATTTGCTGTCCTCTGTGCCTCTTATTATGAAATATAATTTGACCTGATATCCATTCTATTTGAAAAATTGTGCCTCTGTTAAGCAAATTTTGACAAAAAGAATGTATTTTCTATGAATTAAACATTATTGTGTTGGGGGCAATGCAATATCTGCTGTACTGGATTTCCTTCAATTGGCCCCCAGATCCATTCTTTCCCCTCCTCTGTTCAGCTCTGTGCTGACATGTGTGAATCACCGGTCCTTTTTAAACAGAAGACTTTGAGTTTGTTTTGTCAATGGGAGAATGGAATCCTTAGATCAGCACACAGAAGGCGAGAGAACTCTGGATATTTCCTCCTCTCCTCCTTTATGTTTCAGTGACACTTTTCTGGCAGTGTCTGTATCCCTTCCCACTGGGTGACCCCTCCTCTAGGACTCTGGCTATCACTGGCAACCCTAAAATAATATTTCCTCCCCATCTTCTTAAGCTCAAGAACTGGTAGCAGTTCCTGTCTATTACTTGCCTATCATCATTATCCCTTGTTTCTTTCACAGTGCCTGCACCTTTGTAACTGGTTATTTTATTAAAGTCTCTTCACTTAAATCAACTGGGAAGAATTCTGTCCTACTCAGGACACTAACTTCAAACTGCAGTATATACCATCACAGTAAGTAACCAGTTCATAAAATGTGGTTTTTTGGATATCTGAGATAACAGGGAAGTGCAAATTACTACAAAGCAGGTTGTGAAGCATCTAATGCTTGCTTGGTGATGTACAGGATTCCTTGAACCATACGAAACGTAATGCCGCATGACATTTGCCCTCTAGAAATGTATAATCTAATATTGAATTTTGATTGATCATTGCAGAGTTTTTTATTTAGCTAATGATTTTGAGGTCTAAAATCAAAGAGTAATTTATTTTGATTGCTGACTGTTCAATAAAATACATTTATATAAATGACTTCAGAAAAGGAATCCAATAAAGTAGAAATTATGTTCATAAATGACATACATTTATGGAAAACTGTAAAGTTCTAAATTAAAATCAGCTTTTTTCTTTTTAGTTTAAATATTTCCTAATATTAATCTTTACTAATTTTTAAAATCATTAATGTTTTTATAAGGAAACATGTTATACTGATGTTTGTTAATAGTTTGGTGTATAAAAGAATGGGGGAAATTAATATTATTTTCTAGCCCACTGAGAGGTATTGTTTGAACATTTTCGTTTCAACTAAAGACAGATCTTTAAAAATAAAGAAATATGCAGCCCTCAATTGTACAGCTAGGTGCTAAAGCTAGGTAGAGCACCAAAAACCCCAAGATGAAATACATTTGCAGATAATTTTGTGTATTGCTCACTGTCTAGACAGTTTCACAAATTTCATAAACAAATGACTTCTTATAGAAATCAATATAGCCTAGAGTCTATGAAGCCCAGATCAGGGCTTAGTCTTTCATCTTCTAATCTTATAACCCTGAGAATTTATAGAATTTTGTATCTTTATAGCTAGAAAATACTTTAACTCTCTTATTTCTACTGCCCTTACTTTACAGGTGGAAAAAAAAAAAAAAAAAATGAGAGATCTGGGATCACGAAGTGAGCTGCCCAGGATGACAGGGCCGATAGTGACAAGCTGCTTCCTGTGCACTAAACTAGTGAATGGCAAGCACTTCAGCCTTTCATACTTACAGATATAATGCACTTCCAAGAATAACAGTGGTCCCTTCTGAGGCTGTGGGGCAAGAAGGAAGAGAGGGAACATTTCAGAATCTCTGGGGCATTTGGCACGTGATGTTTGGAAAATTCTCAAGGTGTATTGCAATGTTTGCCTTCGGAAGGTTCTGACCTTGTGGTTGAAAACTTCTGGGCTATCGCTAAGTTAGGACAGCATTTTGATATATCTCTTGAATCTTAGCTAGGGGTGAAGGAGACTGCTTTTAGGTTAATGGTTCAACAGTAGGCCCTTTTGAAATTCATTTCTCCTTAAAAATCTATAATGTCTCCTTCTTTCCTATATGTTAAGTATAAATTCTGGCTTTCATATTCCTATTGCAGTGATATGGTTTGGCTGTGTCCCCACCGAAATCTCATCTTGAATTCCCACATGTGGGAGGGACCCAGTGGGAGGTAATTGAGTCATGGTGGCAAGTCTTTCCTGTGCCGTTCTCATGATAGTGAATAAGTCTCACAAGATCTGATAGTCTTAAAAAGAGGAATTCCCCTGCACAAACTCTCTTTCTTTGCCTGCTGCCATCCATGTAAGATGTGACTTGCTCCTCCTTGCCCTCTGCCATGATTGTGAGGCCTCCCCAGCCATGTGAAACTGTAAGTCCAATTGAACCTCTTTCTTCTGTAAATTGCCCAGTCTAGGTTATGTCTTTATCAGCAGCATGAAAACAGACTAATACATTCAGTTATCAGCAGAAGTTTGGCTATTTTAATTTGACATTTGAATTATATTGGCAGAGGGAGAAAGAACTTAGAAATATTTCTTTGGCCAACTTGTGAGAAAGAAACATTCTTTTGCTTTACACCATTGTAGCCATGTTCATCTGTGGGTGAATTAAGGTAGAGTCTTCCTACCTTACAGCACTAGATAGTAATGTTTATTGATTTAGCTGGTATGTTTTCAGTGTTTCGCCTATACTTGCTGTTTTATATATTTTTTCCCTAAAAATAGGAAAATATATATAAATATATAATTTCCTAAAATATATATGAGAAATATTTTAATCATGTATTTTCTACAATTTGAAACTTAGTTGTGGGAAATCACCCAACTCATTCCTGTCATTTTATAAACACACACACACACACACACACACACACACACACACACACACCCCTTCAAGGACCTCTTATTAGACATCTAGTCTTGTTTTGAATTTGAAAAATAAAGCTTATCAGATCATTAGGAATAGATTGAAAAAATAATAAGAAGCTTAAAGACTTACATATACAATTTTGGCACTGTTCAATATCTATCTATAACAGATAAATGTTATTTCTATTAATTATTGCTAGATTCTGTTTTAGAGGTCAACTTCTAGACTGACAGAAATAATGCTAGTAAAAGAATTGCACAGTAGAACAATAAAAGTAGCCCACTGTAACTGGAAGGCAATTAAGAGCATTTGATTTATCAAAGAAATTTAAGTGTTATATGATTAGATGCATAAGTTATTTGCCCTCCAGTCTGACAAGATAGGGGAAAAAGTAGAAAGGAACATGGACCTTAGATATGAAAGTCCACGTCCAGGCAGGTGAAGTTACTTGCCCAAGTGGCAAAGCCAGCATTTATTTCCATTTTCTGACACAATCCTCTGCCTAGAAAAGCCCTGGGCACCCAGATTCAGTACTCTGAACCTCAGAAATGCCAGTTGGCAAAGTCTGGGGGACTCCATGTTGAGAGAGCCTAAGGAGTAAGGACAGTGGTACTTCACATTATGTCTTTTTATATTTTTCTCTTTCACGTGCCTGATTTTATTGTTTATTCTAGAAAATTCTGGGTTCTGAAGGCATACTTAAATGAAAGCAATACCTCTGCTTCTCTGTTTCATTCCCAAATGTAGAGGTTTGTTCTGCAGAACCACCTGCTCTGTTTGAGTATTGATACTACAACAGTAGCAGTAAAGAGAGCCCTTGTCCTTGACTTGGGACCCCGCTCTGTGTCAAGTTAACCCTTCTTCTTTCCTTTGGGGGCAGATACCTAACTTCTGGGCTACTTTTCCACCAAGATGAAAAAGAAATTGATTATTTTGCCTAGAAATCTAAGGCTGGATAGTGCACATCCATTCTACATAATTAGTGGAGGAAAAAAACTTTGCAAGCTAGCTGAGGATGTTCCCTGAGAGCATTTGAAGCTTACTTTAGTGAAGATTCTTAAAATGACCTCAAGGGGGGCTCTGAGGAAAAAAAATCCCTATTTACTCATTACTTAAGAGTTAGAATTTAGCTAACAAACTCTGCTGCCATTCTCACCTCTGTTTTGGTATTTTGAGTGTGTCAGTTGAATTTTAGCTACTGCATTTTTAAAATAAGTAAAACTTTAAAGTAGTAAAATGAGTCTTAACCTAAAGACAGGATCTCCTATTATCAAAGTCCAAAATGAAATTGTTTGTAGGGTTAAAAAAATTATAACTAAGCAAAGCCAGGGGAAAAAGTGACTAGTTTATCTTTTGGTAAAGAAGCAAGGGAAATGAAATACAGCAAGGAAACCACATCTTTGGTAAAGTTAGAAACCTCAGCCTCAGAGTTTTTTTTTTCTTTTTTAAATAAAGAAACTTTTAGATTTAGCAATATAAAGTATAATTCGTTTTGGTACTTAGGAACATTTTACTGATAAACACTATCCTTTCAGGCCTACTGAAAATACACACAGTTGTATCCACATGACAGCATATAAAGGTTTTATGAAGAAATTAATTGCTGTATAAAGTTTGGGGAGCCAATTTCATTTTCATCATTTTTCTGTCTCAAACGTATTTGCTTCTGTCATTTGGAGGAAAGCTTGTCTCCTGGTTGAATTGTCTTTCTTACAAAATGAATTTTTGAAAGCTACCCAACTGAGGAAGGGTGAATGACCATTAGGAAAAATTAAACATTTATGGCCAACATTTATGATGTTGGTGGAAAGGAAAGAGAAAGCTGTGTACTCCAATTTCCATCAGGAAAGTGCAGAAGCTGGAAACAGAACGTTATGTTCAGATAGGAGGAGGGGAAGGTGGAATGTTTTGTCACAGTGCTGCTCCCTACAAGGGACTAGTAAAGGGAGGGATGCAGAGAGCCCTCCTGCAGCATGCAAATGGAAGGGGCTCTGATCCAGATCCCTGCCTTTGGTCAAAGCATCTCAAGACTAAGAGCCAGGGCCCAAGCACTTCCCTCTGTGGTGAAGAGAAGTGGATGAGGCATTGTCCTCAATTTCAGGAGTGTGTGATGTTCCTGTAAAGAAGCTGTATGTTTAAGAGCCTGATGGAAGGGAGTGTGTACCTTGAGCACATTTTCCAAAGTGACACTATTTAAGACCCTGATATGGTTTGCCTGTGTCCCCACCCAAATCTTGAATTGTACCATAATTCTCATTGTCATGGGAGGGACCTGGTAGGGGGTGATTGAATCACGAGGGCAGGTTTTTTCTGTGCTGTTCTTGTAATAGTGAATTAGTCTCATGAGATCTGATGGTTTTATAAAGAGGAGATCCCCTGCACATGCTCTCTCTTGCCTGCCACCATGCAAGACGTGACTTTGCTCCTCCTTTGTCATCTGCAATGATTGTGAGGCCTCCCCAGCCATGTGGAACTGTGAGCCATTAAACCTCTTTCCTTTATAAATTACTCAGTCTCAGGTATGTCTTTACAAGCAGTGTGAGAACAGACTAATACAGACCCCTTACCTAAGTTAACCTCTTTTTATATGTTTTATTTCTAGCACTATTGTATAGGTATTAAAGTTAGTACAAGTAACATGATTTTATTTGGGAATGAGTCTTCAACTAATAGATTTTTAAATGATTTTTCATGATAAAATGACCTAAAATACATAGAGTATGGAAGTAATGTGTTTTTAATTGGACAATATTTTGAAACAGATCAGTGTTTTCTTCAGTAGATGTGTGTGCTGTGTGTTGTTGAATATTATTCTGGATTTATTCTCCAACAAAGTGTATTTCCTGGAACTGTTTCTTGTAGAAAAATATACAGTTTCTTAGTTTTCACTTAGTAGACTTTCACATTGCTGGAGAATGCCAAGTCTATTGAGGATGAAAGGGAGATAGGGAATGATGATATAATATGGAATGAGATATGGAATAATGCCTGATAACCTGTGCTTTAATAAATTCTATTAATAGTATCTTCTGTCACATGGGGAGGAAAGAATAATTCAGAATACTTGTCAGGCTTACATAGTTTATTATATTTTCAGATGAATGGGAAAAGAGGTAAAGGTTGCTAAACCAAAAATTAGGAAATCTACATTATATTTCTGGTTCTGACACTCATAATTTTGTGTCTTAGGGATAATACTTAGGCAAAGGGATAGAGACCATTTGGCTCTAAAATTTTCTAACCTATGAGACCCAGAATAATGATGTATGTATTGTATTAGCACCACTTAATGGCAATAGTAAAAATAGGTGGTCATTAACATGGAAAACCCAATCTAGTTACTTGGTTATTTCATGGAATCATGGAATTATGGAACTGAAAGTCCTGTCTAAAATCAAGCTCTGTTTTCATTTTTTTGCACAATTGCACATGAAACAACTATGGTCCATAGAGGAAAAATTACGTTCCTGATATTAGCCAGTTAATTAATGACAGAATCTTTAGGAGCCACATGCCCCAAATTTCTAATATTCTTTTTACAATACCAATATTTTACAGCAAACAGTAAAATTTTGTTGTTTTTTGGAAAAAAGATAATGAGTAATATAGTGAGAAAATGCAAATGTTGATAAAAGGGAACTCTGACTAAATGGATTTTTTAAGTCTTATGCAAGTGTCTATAAAAAGGTGTTGCATAAATGTAGGTATTTTATGATGGGAAGGGTTTGAAAGTCAAACCCATGGTACTTGCATAAAGATAAGAAATTGAGTAATAGGAGTTAACCATGATGAGATGATACTACTCTGTTTACATTTTTAATATTTGACAGTCCTTAATTGCACTGGTGTTTTAGGCAGTTTTAGCTAAAATAGGAATTAATTGCCAAAAAACTATCCAAAACTGCATTAATGAACAGAAAAATGATATAATTTCTAGGAATTTATCCAAAGGAAAAAGTCCTTGGCCTTCTCTTCATCTGAAAAGATGACTTAATTTTGAATATGAATCACACTCTTGAACTAACTGGATCTAATTACTCCCTATTTTGGTCCTTTCTTCTTCTAGGAATACTTCTGTAAACAGAGAAGTTTATCATTAAATAATTGCTTTTATCATCACCCAATGAAATACTTTTGTGATGGTTAATTTCAAGTGTCAAGTTGACTAGGCCATGAAGTGCCCAGATATTTTGGTCAAACATTATTCTGAGTGTGCCTTCGAGGGCGTTTGCAGATCAGATTAATATTTAAATCAGTAGACTGAGTAAAGCAGATTGCCCTCTCTAACATGGGTGGGCCTCATCCAATCAGTTGAAGGCCTGAATAGAATGAAAAAGCTCACCCTCCCATAAATAAGAAGGAAGTCCTCCTTCCTAACTGGGTAAACTGGGACATCAATCTTTTTCTGGCCAGGCACGGTGACTCACACCTGTAATCCTAGCACTTTGGGAGGCTGAGGTCAGGAAATCGAGATCAGCCTCTCTACCCCATCTCTACTAAAAATACAAAAACTAGCCAGGTGTGGTGGTGCCCACCTGTAATTCCAGTTTCTCAGGAGGCTGAGGCATGAGAATCACTTGAACCCAGGAGGCAGAGGCTGCAGTGAGCAGAGATCACAGCCACTGCACCCCAGCCTGGGTGACGAAGTGAGAGTCTGTCTGAAAAAAAAAAAAAAAAAAAAAAAAATTCTTGCCTTCAGACTCAAGCTGGAAAAGCAATTCTTCTTAGGTGTCAAGCCACGGCCATTCAGAATGAAACTTATACCATCAGCTCTATGAGCTCTCAGGACTTCAAACTCTGATTGAAACTACACCATTGGCTCTCCTGGGTCTTGAGCTTTCTGACTATAGATCTTGGAACTTCTCAGCCTCCATAATTCTGTGAGCCAATATATAGATGTATTATAAGATAATAAATAAATTTATAGCTATATATATATATATATATGAATAGGATATATATATCCTATTCATGCTATTTCTCTGGAGAACTCTGACTAACACAACTTTATTTGCTTTTTTCCCCCTGAGAAAACTTACTGTAGACTTTTTACAAAATCTTAGTCTAATAATTTCTTTTTCCGTATTTTTGTCAACAATGATTATATGCTAATCTATATACCTTAGAATATCCTCCTTGTTCCTTTTAAACTATGCTTAGAGTGTCTATATCATGAATTTTAACCAATACTGATCTCATTCCTGTTGAAATGGCTTTGCAGTTAGATGAAAATAAAACTGGTTTTCATTTTTTGAATTTCCCAATTCTATTTTTAAAAAATTGTCTAGTAATTAATTTTAACAGCACCAAATTGTACAATTCTGGGGCCCATGATTCTTGTGTTAATCTATATGAAAATTGTCTTTTGGAGTTTTGCAATGCAGAGCTTTATGTAGAAGAGACTGCTGGCTGCCTATCCAAGAAGTACAACCAGCTTTTTCCTTTGTGACAGAGTCTCTAATTTATTTGTTGAACCAACTCTCCTCTTGAAGACCATATAACTCACTAAACCAAAAGTAGTATACCATTGTTTTTGCTGGCAATTGGACCTAGGATGGATATGTGACATAGTTCTGGCATAGGGGAAGTCTTCTGGCAACCTTACTGATAAATAAAAAGAGATGTCCCTTTTATTCTGCCAGGCATTGTCATATGTAGACACAGTTCCTGGAAGTATGACAGAATTTGTGACTATGAAGGGAGAAGTGGAACTGGGCATAGGTCAATGCAATTAGGTATCTGAAGAATAGGGTGAAAAAGATTTTTAAAACACAAAGAAACTCTGGGACCTATAGCACAATGGTGTCCCAAAAGAGAGAAGGGAGAGCATGTGGCACACAAACAAAAGAGAATAAATAGTGGCCAAAATTTCCGCAAGTAGGTGAAAGATACAAATTTATAGATTTAGAGAAGTTCAGTGACTCCCAACTTATATGATAACTGCCCCATATGTCTTAAAGAAATTGGACTTATGTAAAAATTTGCAGGTAACATTTTATAGTGGTAAAATGTTTAATATTTCCCCCACATATCAGGAATAATGCAAAGATGCACACAGTCACCACCATTTGTATTCAACATTGTATTGAAGGTCCTGATTATTGAAATAATAAACTTTAATTTTCTTTTTTCTTAATTGATCTAACAGATCATAGTTTGTTCAAAATAATAATAGTATTGTATTCAGCTATATCAATAATCATCTTAAACATCAAGGTCTAAATAAACAAATTTAAAAAAAGAGATTTTCTGAGTAGATAAAAAAATAAGACCCAACTATATGTTGTTTGAGAAGAAACTCACTTTATATATAAAGACACAAACAGATTAATAGCAAAGGGATGGAGAAAGATACGCCATGCTAAAACTGTTTTTCAAAAAGCAGTAGTAGGCTGGGTGTCGTGGCTCATGCCAGTAATCCCAACGCTTTGGGAGGCCGAGGTGGGTGGATCACCTGAGGCCAGGAGTTCAAGACCAGCCTGGCCAACATGGTGAAACCCGGTCTCTACCAAAAAAAAAAAAAATACAAAAATTAGCCAAGTGTGGTGGCATGCACCTGTAATCCCAGCTACTCAGGAGGCTGAGGCAGGAGAATTGCTTGAACCCAGGAGGTGGAGGTTGCAGTGAGCCAAGATCGTGCCATTGCACTCCAGCCTGGGTGACAGAGAGACTCTGTCTCAAAAAAAAAAAAAAAAAAAAACCAAAAAAAACTGGAGTAGCTATTTTAACTTCAGACAGAGCAGACTTATTATCATGGATAAACACAGGCATTACGTAATGATAAAGAGATAGTTCTTCAAGACGACATAACAATCCTTAATGTATATGCACCTAACACCACAACATCAAAATACTTGAGGCAAAAAACTCATAGACTTTTAGGAAAAATAGATTAATTCATGATTACTGTTGGGGACTTTCACACCCCTCTGTCAGAAATGGACAGATTTAGGAGACAGAAAATCATTAAGTACATAGTTGAACTCAACAACACCATCAGTCAATTGGATGTAATGCACATCTGTAGAGTACTTCATCCAAACACAACAAAATACAAAATCTTCTCAATCTCTCATGGAGCATTCAACAATATTGACCACATTCTGGGCCATAAATTCCATGTTCACAAATCTAAAGTAAAAATTGTACAATGTCTGCTTTCAGAATACAATGGAATTAAAGCAGAAATTAATAACAGAAAGATAGCTGGAAAATTCCAAAATACTTAGAGATTAAACAACAGACTTCTAAATAACACGTAGGTCAAAAAAGAAATCTCAAGTGAATTCAAAAAATATTTTGAACTAAATAAAAATGAAAACACAACTTATCAAAATTTGTAGAATACTATAAAACTAGTGCATAGAGGAACATTTATGACACTGAATGCAGATATTTAAAAAAGAAAGTGCTAAAATAAAGTTTCTAAGCATCTGCCTTAGGAAACTATAGTTTTAAAAAGTGCAAATGAAATTCAAAGTAAGCAGAAAAAAAGAAATAATAAGAATTAGAGCATAACTCAATGATATTGAAAGCTGGAAATTAATAGAGAAAAGTCAATGAAACCAACAACTAGTTCTATGGAAAGATCAATAAAATTGATAAAACTCTGGCAGGCTAAGAGAAGAGAGAGAAAATATAAATGATTAGTATAAGAATGAAAGAGGGAACATCACTATAGATCCCATGCATATCAAAAGGATAATAAAAATATTATGAAAAGTTTCTCCTCACAAATTTGACAGCCTAGGTAAAATGGACCAATTTCTTGAAAGACACCACCTGCCAATCATTATGCAACAAGAAATAGATGATTGGAATTAGGCCTATGTCTATTAAGGAAATTGAATCGATAATTAACAACCTTCCAAAATAGAGAGCTCAGATGGGTTCATTGATGAAGTCGACAACAACACTTAAGCAATAAATTATAGCAATCATCTACAATCTCTTACAGAATATAGAGGCACAGGAAATTCTTCCTAATTCATTATATGAGGTCAGCATTACCTAACCAAAACCAGATAAAGCCATTACAATGGCCGGGCATGGTGGCTTATGCCAGTAATCTCAACAATTTGGGAGGCCGAGGCGGGTGGATAACTTGAAGTCAAGAGTTCGAAACCAGTCTGGTCAACATAGTGAAATCCCATCTCCGCTAAAAATACAAAAATTAGCTGGGCGTGGGGGAAGGCATCTGTAATCCGGCTACTCAGGAGACTGAGTCAGGAGAATCACTTGAACCTGGGAGGCGGAAGTCTCAGTGAGCTGAGATCATGCCACTGCAAGCCTGGGCAACAGGGCAAGACCCCATCTCAAAAAAAAAAGACAATTCAAAAAAGGAAACTACAGACCAATGTCACTCAGGAACATAGAAACAAAAATCCTCAAAAAATATTCAATTAAAAAAAAGAATCCAACAATATATAAAAAGAATTATAAACAATGACCAAGTGGGATTTATCTCGGGTATTCAAGGCTGATTGACATTCTAAACCAATGTAATCCATCACATCAACAGGCTCAAGAATAAAAATCACACAATCATATCAAATTCAACACCTATTTATTAAAAAAACTATCAGGAAATTAGGAATATAAACTTTTTCAACCTGATAAAGAACACACACACACATATACACACACAAATCCACAGTAACATAATAATTATGAGAAACTTGAAGTTTTCCCACTAAGATTAGATACTACTGCTTTTAAACATCATATTGAAAGTCCTAACTAATGCATAAAGACAAGAAAAGGAGATAAAGTGTATACAAATTGGGCAAGAAGATATAAAACTGTCTTTGTAGATGACATGATCACTTATGTAGACAATATGAACAAAATAAACAAAAATGCTCCTAAAACTAGTAAGTGATTATAGAAAGGTTGAAGGACACAAACTTAATATACAAAAGTCAATCACTTTTTAATATACCAGCAATGAACAAATGGAATTCGAAATTAAAACAGAATTTTATTTACATTAGCACCCCAAAAATGAAATACCTAGATGTAAATTTAACAGAATATGTATAAGATCTGTATGAGAAAAACTATACAACAGTAATGAAAAATAGCAGATAAGAAATAAATTGAGAGAGAGTCTATGTTCATAGATAGGAATACTCAATATTGTCAAGATAGTAGTTATTTCCAACTTGATCTATATACTCAAGGCAATCCCAATAAAAATCTTACGCAGATAATTTGTGGATATTCACAAACTGATTACCATGTTTATATGGAGAAGCAAAAGACCAAGAATAGCCAACAAATTATTAAAGGAGAAGAATATAGATGACTGATATTACCGAAATTCAATACTTACTATAAAGTTACAGTAATTAAGATAGTTTGGTGTTGGTGAAGGAACAGACAAATATGTCAATGAAACAGAAGAGTAAGTACAGAAATAAACTCATAAAAATATAGTCAACTGTACTTTGACAGAGGAGTAAAGGCAGTACAGTGGAGAAAAGATAGTCTTTCACTTGCTGGTGGGAAAAGGAAATGGTACAGTCACTTTGGAAGACAGTTTGGCAGTTTTTTACAAAACTAAACATACCATTAGCATTCAATCCAGCAATCATGCTCATTGGTATTTACCCAGATGAATTGAAAAGTTGTGCCTCTACATGAATGTTTATAGCAGCTTTATTCATCATTGCCAAAACTTGGAAGCAACCAAGATATACTTCAGTAGATGAATGGATAAATAAACTATGCTACAGTCAGATGAAGAATTATTATTCAGGGCTAAAAAGAAATGAGCTATCAAGCCATGAAAAAACATGGAGGAAATTTAAATGGCTATTACTAATTAAGTGAAAACAATCTGAAAGAGCTACAGTTACTATATGATTCCAACTCTATGACATTCCAGAGAAGGCAAAACTGGAAACAGTAAAAAATTAGTGGTTGCTGAGAGTTCAAGAGAAGGAAATGATGAATAGGCAGAGGATAGAGGATTTTTAGGACAACGAAACTATCCTATACAATAGTACAATGCGCCTGTAATCCTAGCACTTTGGGAGGCCGAGGTGGGTGGATCACGAGGTCAGGAGATCGAGACCATCCTGGCTAACACAGTGAAACCCCGTCTCTACCAAAAATACAAAAAATTAGCCTGGCAGGGTGACACACGCCTGTAGTCCGTTACTCGGGAGGCTGAGGCAGGAGAATCGCTTGAAACCCGGGAGGCGGAGCTTGCAGTGAGCTGAGACTGCGCCACTGCACTCCAGCCTGGGCAACAGAGCAAGACTCTGTCTCAAAAAAAAAAAAAAAGTACAATGATGGTTACATGTCAATATACATTCATCCAAACCTATAGAATGTACAACTCCAAGAGTGAGCCACTATGTAAACTATGGACTTTAAGTGATAATGATGTGTCAATATACATTCTTAGATTGTAACAAATGTACTACTCCGGTGCAGGATGTTGATAGTGGGGGCGGTAGTTGTTGAGGGGCGGTGGGCAGAGTGTGTATGGGAACTCTCTGTACTTTCTGCTTAATTTTGCCATGAACCTAAAACTCTTCCAATAGATAAAATTTATTAATTAAAAATTCCCTGACACCATACACAAAAATTAACTCAAAATGGACTATTGACATAAATATAAATGCTGAAATCATCAAACTTTTAGATAAAATGTAATTTTCATGATGTTCATGTAAGCAAATGTTTCTTAGTTTACAGAAACAATACCTATAACAATTGAGAAATTATACTTTATCAAAAATTAAAATACGCTTATCAAAGTACACAGTTAAGAAAATGAATAGGCAAACCATAGGTGGGAAGAAAATTGTATACATACCGCTGGCAAAGAGCAGGTATATGGGATATACAAAGATACCCTATAATTCAATAAGCAAAAGACAACTCAATTAAAATGCGCAAAAACTGTACAGACGTTTTACAACACAAGATATATAAAAGGACAGTAAGCATGTAAAAAAGTGTTCAGCATTATCTGGCATCAGGAAAATGTGAATTAAACCTGATGTGTGCAATTCATTTAGAAACACATATAAAGTGAAGTGGCTGGATTGCTAAACAGGATGATGGTGACATAGAGATGTATGCAATAAAGCAAGTACAGTAAAATGTATATGGTCAAATATAGGTGATGAGTATTAGGATGTTTATTACAAAATTTGTTCCACTAAGTTGTATGTTAAACTTTTTCCATAAGGAAATCTTGGACAATATAAAGACAAGTGAATACAATAATATTTAAACACTAATAAAAATGATTTACAATTATGAAATATCTAAACTGATCTAGAATGTGGAAATTATACATTTTATTTAAGAGCAGTAAGTGCTGCATAGCAATAACACAGAGAGGACTAGATGGATTGGGATATGGGAGGTGCCTAAAATTTTAAATAGGGTTGTTACAGTCTTCACTCTGAAAATTATGCCCAAGTTCAGAATTAAAGAAGGTGAGGAAATTAAGTAAGCAGCAATTTGGAGGAAGCTTGTTATAGTTAAGGGTGACAAGTGCAAAGACCCTGAGGTGGACCATATCTAGCACATTCAAGAGAGAACATGGAGGTCAGTTAGCTGGAACAGAAGGAGCAAGGTGTAGAGTAACAGGAGATCAGGTCAAAGATCTGGTAAAGAGCTGCAGGTGGACCTGTGGGTTCATGCGTGTAAAGACTTTGGTTTTTATTCTGACAGAAGTAAAGAACTATTGAGATTTTTTAGGAAAATAATGGCATCATTGGTCTTAGGGTGAAAAGAATTACTCTGACCACTGAGTTAAGAGTAGATTGTAAAAGAACAAAGGTAGAAGCAAAGAGACCATTTTGACAACTAGAGCAGTAATCCAGGACTTTAGCTGGACTAAAGGTTATAACATTAAAAGTGGTGAAATGTGATTGTATCCTGGTTACATCTTAGAGTATAATCAAACTGATTTGCTGATGTGTTGTATGTTCAGCATGAGAGAAAGAATAGTGGAGGATAGCACCAAGATTTTTTGTCTTGATAAAGTGGAAATACTGAGTTTGTGTAAGAGACAGAAGAAAAGGGGAGAAGTGTTGGAGTGAAACTATCTTTGAGTAGGCAAGAGAGAATGAAATACGGTGTATAGATGAAGGGATTAGATTTAGGGGAATAAACAGTTAATTTTACCATGGGTGAGAGAACATGGTATATGATATAGATCCTGTCAAGTGGCAAATTTGTCTCAGGTAGCTTGTGAGAGTTCCCTTTTGATTGCTTCTTATGTTCTTAGTGAAATAAAAATACTTGGTCATCAACTGAATTTTATTTTTATCTTTACATTTAAAAATGTACATACTCTTTGACCCAGACTTTCCACTTCTGGGAATCTGTCCTTTGGAAATAAAACACTGGCATACAAGGACATAGGTACAAAATTTATTAGTGTATCAATGTTTATAGTGACATAGAAAAAGCTTCATATTTAATATTCATCATTCATAGAGAAATAATTTTATACATTTTGTGTCATTCCTATTATTGAAAATTTTTCTCTCCTTTGAAAATCCAGTAAATGTATGTATATTTATCTGGACGGATGGTCATGTAATATTGTTAAGTGGGCAAGGGAAAGTAAAAAGTATTGTGTATACTGTTACTGTTTTAAATGAACAAAAATAAATCTTATATACATTTCGCATATGGATAAATATGTTAAGAATAAACAACTAACAATTTAAAATTGGTTAATTGAGGGAATAGAAATGGAGGATTTGTGCTTTAGATTTAGTTTTTTTTCTTTATGTATACTTGCATTGCTTCAGTTATGGTAGGAAACACATATTGCTTTTGAATAAATACTTACCAGAGAAAATTTATTTTTTAATAAAAGCATATTCAATTTATTTGTAAAAAAAGTTACCTACATATCTGATAATTTTGTGTTGGGAGTATCATTCGATATCATTATGTTCGTATTTAGATTTTGTTTAACCGTTAACAGATACAGCTGAGTTTAACTCCCACTCTATAACACATCTGTCAAATGCTTTCTGAATGTCGTAAAGATTTTGCATCACATTTTAAAAGTTTTATTTCAAATATCAAATCATATTTATGCCATATTTTTATTAATAACACATTTTATCATAATGCAATTACCTTTCCAGTATACCTTATATATTTTCTAATTTACCTTTCAATGTAATTCATGTTATTATGTCTTATGGTGATGCATGAATTTACACTCTGTTCAGCCATTATAAAATTATGTTACTAGGTCATTATAAAATTATGTTACTAGGTTACCATCATCCCAGATCACTTTTATTACACTTCCTATTTGTATTTTTATTATATCTCTCAGTTTATGGGTTTATTTTGCTTATGATTGAGAAGTAAACTGATTTTCACTTTTTGTTGTAGTTGATTTAAATATTCTCTTATAACAGTTTTAATAAAATACTATTTTCCTATAAAAGAACACTTAATCATATGATTATGTAAAATGTATTTTTAATGGAACAGAGTTTATATACTGCTATGGTCTGAATATTGGTGTCCCCCAAAATTCATATGTTAGAGCTTAATACCCAATGTGATAGTAGTAAGAAGGTGAGCCTTCAGGAAGTGATTAAGGCCTGAGGGCTTCATCTTCGTGAATGGGTTACTACCCCAACTAAAAAGAGGTTCAAGGGTACTCCCTGTGCCTTCTGCTATGTAAGGACTTAGCAACAATGCACCATCTATTAAGTAATGAGTGAGCCCTTACTAAACACCAGATCTATTGGCATCTTGATTTTGGACTTCCCAGCCTCCAGAAATGTGAGTAATACATTTCTGCTGTTTGTAAGTTACTCGGCCTAAAGTATTTTGTTATAGCAGCCCAAAAGGAGTGAGACACATATGCATATTAAAATTACTTCTAACACCACCACAGTTATCAATCTTCTGTCCGGCTTCCCTCTGATGCCTTTTACTATTTCACGGAGCTCTGACCCTAAGTTTCCCGCATTTTTGCTTCCAGCAACCTGTACCTATGATTGCTCAAAAGAGGACCTCCACACAGGGTAACTCTTCACTAAAGAAGGTCTAGTGCAATGCAAAAATATGAAAGCCAGCTCTCTTGCACTGGGGCAGAATAACTCTGACATACATCCTAGACTGCAGAGAACCCTGGTGGAATCAAGTTGCAGCTATCCTCTAGGGCAGGAGGCTTTGCCTAAAATTGCATTGTTGTTTGCGTTGTTCCCCTCCCTTTCCTGCTTGTCTCACTCCCTTACCCTGGGAGTTCTTTCTTCAGAAATCACTTGCACATGGATTCTTGTGTCTGAATTTGTTTCAGGGACACGCAATCTAAGTTACACTCAAACTACATGGCTATTAAATTCCTGTCTAATCAAACCGTCACCTTTAGGCCTCTGCTTTTTATTTCTTTTCTGGAAGATAAGCAATTAAGTTGTTTCAAGAGGAGATTACTGAAAAAGTGCATTCTTTTAGGGTTCTAATATTTTATACAAATCTTCTGGCAATAATTTCTTATTCTACACCAATTACTTTATTGGTCAAAACTGAAAATTCTATTTGAAAGTTGAGTCAATAAAGAATATGTTTAGGAAGAGCCAAGATCTATCAGTTTTTTTCAACTCAAGTTACATTTGTTACCACTTATTTCACATTCCTAGAAATCTGTGTTAGAATTAATTTCTATCCTAGCTATTTTTTAGAAACCATTTTTCTTACTCTCTGCCCTGTTCTATGTTCTTTATATATACTGGCTTATTTTACCTTATACCCCACCTAGAACAATGATTGTCCAAGTCATTTGATCCTGGTTATTGCCCAGTTCTGACCCGTTGTTTCTTGGTGTTGACTTCCCTGGATTATTGGCTGTCTTGGCTTTGACTTTTAGGCTTCTTTGGTTTGACAGAACATTTGGACACATTTCTGCAAACGGACACTTGGCATCTCTTCTTGGAACAAAATTTTGTATTTGGACTCTGGCACCATGCACCACAGATGCAAGCAAGAAGCACTTCTACCTTCTGAGGCGGCCCCTCAAACTCAAGCCAGCTAGGCTAGGCCTGTCCAGCTTTCCTTCACAAAGAAGGATTGGAGAGTTGCCGCTTACTGACTTTCTCAAATGTCATTACTTAGCCAGTCTTCTGAAGATTGAGATTCATGAACATTGGACTCTTGCCTGTAATTACAATTCTTAAGTATATTAACCTTATTTTCAGCTGTATTTTTAGTTGCTTTCTGACTTCATCTTGAAAATACCTATACTCTTTCTGCATTTATTCTAATCTTACTTCTGATCTTGATTTTAAAAAGATCTTTATCAATGAAATCACCTCCAAGAACTATTTTTGAACTTTAAGATGTATTCTTAAATTTTTAGTGAAATAGGATTTAGAATCAACTTTGTGAAGATTACTAACAGAAAAATGAATAGCTCCTACCATAAGGCGGTTTATAGTTAATGTAAAGAATATTATACTTGTTTATACATGAAAAAGCCATTTTCTTTCTCTAAACCTCAGAGAGCTATATATATTTAATGAATAAATGAATGTATGATGAATGAATTCCTGTCAGTCTTTAGCGAAGTCTTATCTCTTATTTTGAATTCTTTCTTTAGCCCCTATGTCTTCATAAATTCCAACCAATATCCAGGATTAATTCAAATTCCTTACAAGGATCTGAGAAGGGTTGGAGCTGTGGTATGGGTATGACTGGTAGATAGTTTTGAGCAACACTATCACCAGAAAATCTCTATTTTTCTCCCAGTGACTTTTTGTTGAGGGTTGAAGAGTTTCCTTGAAGGTAAAAAAAAAAACTGTACTCATCCAAAATGTTACAGATGTAACTTATGGTTCAATAGAAGCCTCTGCAAGCCAGGATACAGAAAGAAACTTGAACCTTTGCAGAAGCTTGCAGATTCAGCAACAGAGACTGAGATAAGAATGAAATGGTAATTCTGGGTATGGTGTGGTGCCAAGTCCTGAAACCAGTCCCAATATACCTACCCTAGAAGCATGTGGACATCCTGAGGACATGAAGGGCTCTGCGTGTGATCCAGAACAGGTGTTCCACTATATTCTAAAGTATTTATGGGCTGTGGTAGGCAGAGAAATTTATCCAGCAAAAATTCATGAATTGTTACTGAAAAGTGACTTCTCAGATAAGTATTACATTTCTCAGCTCTCGTCGTCATTAAGCATTACCATGGTGACTCAGATCTATCCAGTGGAATATTGTAAGAAGTGATGTTACTATTCAAGATCTGGCTCATGGAAGTGCTCCTCTGTGATCTTCTCTCTTTTTTTTCTGCTGCCTATAATAAAAACTTCTCCCAGGGAACTTTGGAAGTCTCATGCAGAAGACAGCAGAAACTTCACCAATCTGGGTCTCTGTGTGACTGAAAGTATAAGAGATGGCAGACCCATCTACCTGTTCTCTCACCTTTTAGTGTCACATGATCAAGAAATACACTTCTATTGTCGAGAGCCATATATGCTTTTGAGTCTACTTGTACTGTGAGTCTACTCTAGTTCAGATCCTTAAGCTCTCCTGCTATGGAACCCTACCCATTGAGCTTAATATAGTGGGATGGAACATTGCAAAGACTCCTGACATACTGTTTGAGCACTGAGAACATTAATGTTGCAAATAAAAAGGTAGGAATATGCACCTTAATGAAATGAGGGGCCTGTGTGAGGCAAGGAATGATGGTGAAGATAGAGCTTGGAGTAGCAGAGGATGGTGGGTAATTACAGTTCAAACTGATATTGAAGGGCATATAAGATCCTTTTTGTTGCTGAAGGGGTGGGAAGTGTTAAGGCATTGGAGTTTCTGAATGAGAAAATGAGAAGTTGGAAATAGCAATATTCAAGTACTACTAATAGTGTGACCTTAGATGTGTCAGATTGGTGAGGCATGTATGCATTGTATTATGCTATTCTACAATGGGGCACAATGACAAATGCTTAAATCAAAGATGAATGAGAACTGTGCTGATGACAACTGAAAGCATTTATTGAGAGAGTACTCAAATAGATCAGCACTTTGCCATATAACCTATCCTCTTAGCCAAATTTAGGCATTCGGATCACTCAATTATTTATAGATGTATTAAAATGTCAAAATTGAAGTACTGGTTCAATCACTTGGACATTCAGAAATATTCACTGGGCATCTGTTATGTCTGTGGCATGGTCCTAGGCAATGGTGATGAAATGGTGGATTAGGACAGACAAGGTCTCTGATTCTTCCTGGGGATTATTTGCTGGTAGAGAAAATATACAGCATAAAATGAATAAATAAGATGGTAAGTCTTGAAATTGTTATTGTGAGTAAAATAAAAAGTGTTTTTTAATAGAGTATATTAAGAAACGTGAAAAGTGAGAAGGAGCCAGACTTGTGAGGAGTGTTCTAGACAGTGAGCGCAGTAAGCACAAAAACACTGGCAGGAAAGAGTTTGGGAAGTTCAAGGCACTTGGAAAAGACCAGTGTGGCTGGAACATGGTATGTAAACAGTGAAGCTGCTAGATATAAGATTGCAGATGCTGATAGAGGCTAAATCATTCACGACCTAATAGGTCCTGGTGAGGACATTGAGTTTTCAACCTAAAGGTAATGGGAAAAAAGGAAGAGTTTTTGTTTTTGTTCTGGGGTTTTATTTATTTATTTTTAGTAGCGACAAGGTTTCACTATGTTACCCAGGCTGGTCTCAAATTCCTCAGTTCAAGTGATCCTCCTGCCTCAGCCTCCCAAAGTGCTGGGCTTACAGACGTGAGCCACCATACCTGGCAAAAGGAAGGTTTTAAGCAGAGCAGTGAAATGAAAGAGAAGTAACCAGTTAGGAGGCTATTACCAGAAACCAAACAAGGAATAATAGTGACCTGGGAAGGCAATGGTAGAGATGCAGAGTAATAAATGAATTTGAGGAATATTTTGAAGGTAGACTCAACAGGATTTACTGCGCTGATTAATCTGAATTTCTTTCTTTCTTTTTTCTTTTTTTAAAGACACAGGATTTCACTATGTTGTCCAGGTTGGGGTGCAGTTTGACTAATCACAGACACAGTCATTGTGCACTATAGCCTGGAATTTCTAGTCTCAAGTGATCTTTCCTCCTCAGCATCTTGAGTGCTCTGTATTTCTTGCATTACAAATGAGTGAATACAGGATTACTGGAGATTAATCAGGTTTAAGATTTAAAGTCAAGAAGTCTTCAATATACATATTTTTGAAGTACCTTCATTATATCACAGCTATTAAGTAGGCATCAGAACACAATGATAGTATCATCAGCCTTGTGCTAGCCTTTCCAGAGAAGATTTAGCTTTCTGACAGTCTGCATTGTGTATCAGCTTCACTCATGTTTGCATTAACTCAAGAGAAAAGATAGATGGATGTCTCAGCTCTCAGTTTCTAGTCCTCTGTCATGACTGCTAGTTCTCCAATTTTATTTCTGTGTGACAACTATCCCCATACTGAGTGGCTTAAAACAACAACCATCTTTTTATATTGTCTTAATTCTGTGGCTGAGGAATTTAGGTAGAACTCGAATCTGTTCCTTGTGGTATCAAATGAGGGCAATCATAATATTCAATCAATAGGCTGGTCTGTAGAGTCTAAGAAAACTTTATTTGCTTGTTTAGTGCCTTGGCAAGAATGGCTGGAATGGCTGGGCTCAGCTGGGACTGCCTCCTTCAATGCCTTCAGGTAGCTACTCTGGCATGGCAATCTCAGAATAGTCACACTTCTTATATGGAGGTTAGCCTCCCTCAGATCATCTCAAGAAAACTCGACAGAGACTGCAAGACCTTTTGTAGCCTAGTCTTGGAAGTCATAGAACATCACTTCTTTTGCCTCTACTGGTTGAAAGAGCACAAGGATTCTCAGACTCAGAAAAAGGGACATAGACTCTACTTCTAGATGCAAGAAGATACAAAAAAATTGTAACCATTTTTAAAAACTGCCACACTATTATAAACACATTTCTTACTTGACTCTGTGCTGCTGTAACAGAATATGTGAGACTGGGTAATTTCTAAAGAACACAGATTTATTTCTTACAGTTCTAGAGACTGAGAAGTCCAAGGTTGAGGGGCTGCATCTGGCTAGGGCTTTCTTGCTACATCATTCAATGGCAGAAGGTAGAAGAACAAGTGATCATAGGCAAGAGAGAGTGCAAGAGATCAAGCATACAGTCTCAATCCCTTCTATAATAAACATTAATCTATTTATCTAGACACCTCCCATTAGGACCCATCTCCCAAAACGGTTGCATTGGGGATTAAGTTTCCAACACATGCTTTCTGGGACACCTTCAAACTATAACACTTCCAAATCTTATATGTTCTAGTACAATAGTTATTTAAGTTGTTTTTAGTTTCTGAGCTCCTTAGAAAAAGGCAAGTTCATCACTTTGAAGTGTACATTAACTCAGTAAGTATAAAGATGATGAGGCAAAGAATAAAATCAAGTAAGTTTTCTAGTGCTAAGGATCTTAGCTAGGGATGATTCTCTTGATAATGTCACGTCTTCTAAAGGAAGAAAATTATAAAGGAAGAAACGTAGGCCTGAAAATAAGAAAAACTGGTTGTTATTCAGGCCTTTAGTTTGGCCGGTTAGAACACATCGGTAACCAAGAGGTTCAATTTGTAAGTAAGAGAATGCAATTGTGTTTAATGAAAAGCAAGTTGTTCCATTTCTCATTTGTGGGGTGGTTTGCATAGCATGCTGGTTAATTTTATGTATTAACTTGGCATCCAAATACTTGGTCAATCACTAGTCTAAATGTTGCTGTGAGTATTTTTTTAGATGAGATTAACATTTAAATCAGTAGACTTTGAGTAAAGCAGATTACTCTCCATAATGTGGTAAACTCAACCACAATGAGCCAAAGACCTTAAGAGTAAAAAGGAGGAAGTCTCCTGGGGAAGAAAGAATTCTGCCTCCATACTATCTTTAGACTAAAGCTGAAACGTCAACTTTTCCTTGGGTTTCTAGCCTGCTGGCCTACCTTGCAGATTTTGCACTTGCCAGCCTTTATAATCATGTAAGCCAAATCTTTAAAATAATTCCCTCCCCTCATCTACAAACACACATGCACACACACATACACCATACCTCTCTTTCTACACACACACACACACACACACACATGTAGACACATGTATACATCCTCTTGGTTCTGTTTTTCTGCATAACTTTAATACACAGTTACAGTTGTTCTGTATGTCTGACTGTATCCCTAACCTCAACTAACTCCCTAATGAATAAATGTGTGACCAAAGACAGTGTAGGGAAACTTCCCACTGGCATTTGAAAAACAGCTTAGTAAATTGGCTTCATTGTAAATATGAAAGTCAGCAGCCTCTTTCTGTCCCATAGGGATTAATATCTAAGCAGAAAAATATAAATTCATGTAATTCAATAAAATCTTTTTTTTTTTTAGACTGATGGTTCTCAACTTTGGTATTAGTATCAGCTAGGGAATTGTTAAAAGATTCCAGTGCTTTGAGCCCCACCCCAGACCATTTGCCCACCATTTCTGGAGGAAAGTGGTGGGCATGTATAGTTGTGTTTCATTTCCATTGCTGCCATGACTGTAATTTGCAGCTTGTCTTGAGAACCACTGATCTAGGCTAAATGTTGCAACATGGCAGCTGTTGGGCTGAGGCTATCTCATTAATCTATCTTGCTGGGCTAGTTTTGTGTTTTTTTGTTTGTTGTCTCTATGTTTGCTTTTTCAATAATTTGAATTTGAACACTCTGGGGTAGGTACCTACTGTGCAGTTCTTGGTAGGTCATGCTCCTTTCTGTGACCTTTCACCTGGCTGTTTTACAAAATAGCATTGCCTTCCATGTCTCTAATGGCTTTCAAGGGCATGATCCTTGAATTTCAGACTGTAAAATATTATCGTCAAATATATATTATGACTCTAGGTAGAGGGACTGAGAATAAGGACATGAAATTTGGGAAATGCATTTGGCAGTTCATGAGGAGCACATTCAAATCCAGGCAGGGTGGAATTTAGGAAAACATTGCTTCTGATTATGATCATTCCAAAAGGCAGACTTCAAGAAGAATCTGAATGATGAATAGAAATGTTGTGTCTTCAGGCATTAGAAGAGCCGATAGATGATACCGTAATTATTTAGGTGTTTCCAAATGTGTGTCTAGTTGATTTTTCTTGTTAATACTTAAGTATCTTAGTAGTTAATTAATTTCCTAATTTTTTATTTGATGCTTCTAAGTTATGATAAGGATCTGTAATCCAGCTCCCTTCCCCCAAAGTATGTCTGCGTTCACTGTTTTTAACATTTTGGGAGAAAGAACATTTTTAGCTTTAGAGTCACAACTTTTGTTGTTGTTGTTGTTGTTGTTGTTTCACTTAAATGCTCTAGTTACAACGTCCAGAGAACTTTGGTAATTGTTGATTTGGGCCATGATGTCATTGACATTTTATAGCTGAAGTTCTTTTTTTAAATAATAGCTAACTCTAGACTTTAAGTATTATTTTTGTTGGGGTAATAGAGCTATAAAAGAGGCAAAACACATCTCTAATTTCAGTACACTAACATTAAAAGAAGAATTGCCAGAATAAGGATTTTAAAAATCAAACATTTTAGGAGTAGTCCAGACTGTATTGGACAATTGTCACAGATGTTTTCTAGGATTAAGTTGGTCCAAGCAATAAAATTTAGCTGGTAAGTGACCTATTTTTGAGTTTTTCCTTCCATCTCATAAGCAAGCTATTGCCATTCTACTATTGTTTCCATGGAAGAATGCTTTCTAGGAGGTAGTATAGCATTGTATCGTTCACAAGTAAATATCTTGGGTGAAATTAACTAAAGTATAAGAGACTGCAAGATAGTTTAAAGTAACTTTTTAGCGTACATAAATCAGTGCCGTGAAGGCTTTGGTTTTCTGATAATGAAGGTGTCGAATATCCCAAAACAGGATTGTGTCAGCTATTATTTTATTCCCCATTCATTATGTAAATCAAGTCTAATGCAATTGTATTGCAATAATGAACGTGTCGATTCGGTTGTCTAAAAGAGAATACATTTTCCATAGGCATATGTGGTTACAAATCCTTCTTAATGTATAATGGAACACAGGGAACATAGATAAAATGGCTTAATGAAAAAACGTGTAAAATCTTGGGTAGTTACAAATCTCACAGCTTCTTCATTTGATCACTTGTTGCCATTCTGGCAGTAAAATCTATCCAAAAACCTTCTGACACTCAAAAGAACTGAATTAGTGATAGCTTTTAGCTGAACATTGTTCACAGAAGTCTTAGGCATACAGAATTTACCTGAGTCACATCAATACTTGTCGTTAATAGCATTTACCCTTAGCACTGCCTTATTCTATTGCTTATGCTCCAATTTAATCCATGGGGAAAAGCCAAATAAAATACTCTTTGTTTGGAAAAACTTAAATCATCCCAGAATTCAGTGAGCTCAGGGCAGCCAAACACAATCAATGGCAGTCAGAACTTTGGTTTGGGTTGCTAGTAGTATCAAATAAATATCATGGCTACAGTTCTTGATGTCAGCCCCTTTCCTAGATCTACTGTTGGCAAAAATCCTATCTGCTGTATTTCATTACAAACTAAAATCTCATGGGAATTCTTGGAGGGTTCACTTTACGTTGTTGTTCAATAATCCATATGGAAAGAGTCTTAGAAATACTGAAGCATTTTGCTTTGACTCTTCCTTAATTTAAAAGTTATTCGGTTTTGTAACTAATGCCTCTTTTCCACGTTTAAATATCTTATAAACACTGTCATCAGGTTCTGGAGCTTTACTATTCTCTTGCGCCTGACAGCTATAATAACCTCTTCAAAACAAAAGAAATAAATAATTCATAACCTGGAAAATGGACCTCTGAGTAATTGAGTTATTCATGTATATTTGAATAGATATTAGGAATTATTAGACCACATTCTATTTTAAGGGATCATTATGATATATAGAAATAAATGTACATTATATGACTCAGAGACCAAGTAACAGTTACTTAAACTTAGGAGTACAACCTTTCCATGAAAGGCTATTTCTCCTTAACTGAGAGTTTTATGAAAATTTGGCTACAAAACGACTTGGGAATTTATCTGTTTAATCATGATGCATATTGATTAGCAAATTTTCTGAATTTTATTAATATTATAATATATAATTGAAGCACCATGATATGGTATCTTCTGTCTAGCATTATTTAAAATGTATACAATATGTTTGGGATTAAGAAAAAGTTTCTAAACTGCACTTATATATTCTATTTTCCTTAAGCCACAAGTTATTTTGGAAGTGTATGAATAAAAACTGATTATTAAAATTCAAACGAATACATCTTTTCATTACATTGCAAATTATTGCTAATAATTAACTCAACTTCATTTACATAATGTGACTGTACTTTGGGTTTGCCCTTTTCAACATGAAGAATTAATAGGCAAAAAACAAAAAAGGAAGAAAAAAAGCATTTGAATAGTGAAGGACTCTAATGTCACTCATATAGAGCATATTTTAAAGAGTACCCCAGGTAATTTTTTTTAACATTACCATTCCACTGTTCCTCTCTAGAGACCAAGACTTTCCAAGAAAGAGGTGTTCCCAATTACAAAATAATTTGCCAAGATCCAAAGAAGTAAGACTAATATACAACTCTTTCTCATCTTTGGATATTGAATGTCTTCTTTATTATCCATGCAGGTACATTTTAAGAAGTATTTTCAGCTTGTAATAAAGCAATAATAATATTACTAGCTTGATTAATTATTTCTCAATTAGGATGCAATTGGAAGAATCTCACAGCTGAGCATCAGAATGTCTTATAAAGTTTATTTTAAAATATAATGCTTGGCTCCACCCCTAACATTTCCATTCACTTTTCTGGAAGTAAGGAGGGACATCTGTGTTTTTAACACACTGAAGAGCCAAGGTTGACAGCCACTGGGTTAGATTATCTAGGATATGAATAAGTAAAGAGGTAAGAGATGCATTGAATTACACATTTTTATAAAAAGAATAGTTTTATTAGCAATAAATAATTTAAATATTTATTTTAATATTTTAAAAATTAATTATATATATTCATTATACATACATATTCACTACAAGAGAAAATACTTTGTGAAACAGATTAAAGGTGAAGTGAATTAAGTACATTTTGCAAATCGAGGGTGGCTCACCATCCCTGGATTCCACGACGCAGCAAGGAGGGAAAGGAACAGGGGTTTCTAGCATATTTGGAACATGATCTCATCAGAAAGTGTTGCTGAAGCAAGAAAGCCCAATGGAAATAGTCTCCTATCTTCAACCATTATGCAAGATGATTCAGGACGGTGAATTTGGCAGTACAGAAGAGGGAAATTTTAACAACTTTATATAATAATCACAAATTAATGTTGCTAAACATTGTTTATGTTCATTATAATTGTTAATATAATTCTGGTCTAAAACAATTGGAGAGAGATTGTATATAAGGAAAGAACATTAACTAGCTCAGTATTCTAGATATTCCAGGCTATAACCTACTTAATCTGAATCTTAATCTGAGTCTATTCAAGCAATAGATGGTAGGGAGTTCTAATAAAACTAGTAAACAGACAACCTAGTATAAAACATGTTATTCTGTGTTGAACAGATCTGTGTTTTAAAAGCCAGTTTGTAGGGTCACTCTCCATTATCCATTGAAGTAGTTTAATTAAAAACAGCTGAGACAATGACATCACAATAGGCTTATTAGAATAAAAGGGAAATATTGAGGCATCCAAGAACACAGTTAAACAGAGTTCAGCTATGACAATCAACGTTCAGGATTGAATTATAAGGAAGCAGGGAGGGGGAAGAAAAATAAACGATCAAGTAAACATGAAGGGGACACATCATTTTTCAAGGAACATTTGAGCCTAGGTTCATCCAGAAGGGGTGACACTTCTTTTAAAACCTCAAAAAAGGGCCTATCCAGCCCAAGGCCAGGTTTCTAACTGGAGGGGCGACTATTAGGACAAAAGAAGTCCAGTCTGAAACTCTCATTGGAAAAAGATCTAACTATAAAAAATGCTGCCACTTCTGCTGATGATGATAGATAAAATTTACCATGCGCCAATCACTATTCCAAGCACTTTACCCATATTAACTTACTTAATCTTCATAACAATGCCATTGGATAGGTACATTATTATATTACACATAAAGAAACGGAGGCACCAGAATTTCATTCATTTACTCATTTAAACATACCGATGAGAACAGAAAAACATACTAAGAAGTTAACTAAAAAAGATAGAAAAGATGCTGACACTCCTATTTATATTTCTTTCATTCGTCCTAAAATTTTCTTCAATCCATAATTGAGTACCTATTATTTACCAGAATCCACGCTAAACTCCAGATACACAAAAGATAGATGCTTCATATATGGTTCTTAGTATTCCTGAAGTTTATGATATTATTAGGGAGACATGTCTACTCACAAATAATTAATATCTCTTTCACTTTTTCTAATTGTTAAATTGAGCACTGAAGGATCAGTAAGAGGGCAGCCCAGCAGGATTGTCAAGTACCTACTTCTCTGTGTCAGTGAATAAAATAATTCCTGTTTGATGTTTCGGCACTGTGAATCGATGTGTTATTTTACTTTTAATGTAATAATTCTTTTGAGACTACACTGTATAACTCAAAGTAGAAGGCCATGTTTGCCACCATCAGCAGCAACTCATCCCTGATGACCTCCAAGTAGGGAATAACAAAGTATTAAAAAACACTTAAAAGCTGTTTTAGGGTTTATCCCAAAACACACCCACATACACACATGATGGAACAGGTCATAACATCCCTGAATCTAGCAAGATTTTATAAACCAAACTGTGTTTTTAAAGAAACTTTTAACCCTTTCGATACTTTTTAAGTTTTGTTTTGTTTTTTAAACACATATAATTTGATTTCCTTACATGTATCAAAATAGTCTTGGAAGAAATTTCTTTCTTTCCCTATTATATGTAAATATTGATGGCACTTTTGTCGTAATATTTTTTCTTTTTTCTTTTCTAAATGTGCACTTGCCAGATGAAATACGGAATGCTCAGTTAAATTTGAACTTTAGATAAGCAATGATTTTATTTTTACTATAAGAAGTTCCTTTTTGTTTGATAAATCTGGTAAAATTAAAGTAGCTTCCATGAACTATTCTTCTCCCTGTTCTATCTCCCTGTTCTATCTACCACTTGTCAATTTGTTCAATTTTTAATTTATGTAATCAAGTAATACTTATCAAGTGACAATTATATGTCAAATATTATTCTAAGCACATGACAGTGTATCAGTGAATAAAACATATACTTTGCTGTAATAGGCATATATTCTGAGAAAGGAAAGACAAAGGAGAGAACTCATAATCTCGAACATTTTGAGAAATTAGAGAACAAGGATAATCTTGAAAACATTCCTATCTTTCCCACAGTGAAACAAAATATCTTCTGACTATAAAACTTACTTGGAATATATAATATAGTTTATTGCCCAGTCAAGATTTGTTTATTACTTTATCTGTAATAAACTTCAATGATCTAATGTTTTATCATTCAGCCCATTAATCTATCTTTTATTCTTCATATGATCAATGCTTTAAAAAGGGAATAAATTCTCCTATGAACCAAATGGGTTTTGTGCAAAGGAAATTTCTCTTCCCTTTTTCACTCAGTTTTGTTATTATTGTTAAAGACATTTAAAATTGGATGATGTCTCATGAGATATTTGAGCATAGACTCACCGACCTCTTGGTAGAAAAATGAAAGAGGGGATTTGATTTTAATTATTTTATTCATTGAACTGAAACCTAGAATACATTTATCCCAGATGAATAGTTGAGACACATGGAGCAAAATTAGCAAATACATTCTCAGGTTTATATAATCTATACTCATAAAACTTTACATTTCATTAGGCCAGGAGCGGTGGCTCACGCCTATAATCCCAGCATTTTGGGAGGCCGAGGCAGGTGCATCATCTGAGGTCAGGAGTTCAAGACTAGCCTGGCCAACATGGTGAAACCCCATCTCTACTAAAAATACAAAAATTAGCCAGGCGTGGTGGCGCATGCCTGTAATCCCAGCTACCCAGGAGGCTGAGGCAGGAGAATCACTTCAACCCGGGAGACAGAGGTTGCGGTGAGCCAAGATCACGCCATTGCACTCCACCCTGGGCAACAAAAGTGAAACTCCATCTCAAAAAACTAAATAACTAGATAACTAACTAAATAAATAAAACATAATGCTCTGTGATCATGTATACATACAAATAAAACCATGTCTGATAATAGAATACAAAAAGTCACCAGAGAAACCCTAGGGATTACATATCCAGGACTCAATGACTTTATTCTACATGGCTTGCTCTACTCACTTTTTCTCACATACTTCCCTCTGCCTCACTTGTACATTTGCTTCACATTGTTACTTGGAAATACAACCCCACTGGTTCTGGAAAGTGCTTTATTTTTGCTAACAAGAGGACTTCCTAGAAAAGAGCCCTAGAGTGGGAATCTGATAAACTGGGTTCTAGGCCAGGATCTGCCACTAATTTGTTCTCTCTGTGTGTAAGCCTCAAGTTATTTTGTATTTCTAGTCCTCAGTTCCTCATCTGTAAAATGAATAGGATAGAGTTCAAGTCACAGATGAACCAGCTAGCCTAGCCCTCCTAACATTCAATGATTCAACCTCATGTTTACCATCCCTAACAATGAGGTCTTAAAGTCCTGCTTAAGTACATCTAGAGATGTTCCATTAGATTTACTCTGTATGAGAAAAGTTTTCCATTATTTGAGCCTAAATCTTCCTCCATGTGGTTTCCAATTTTGGTCCAATTTTGTCCTCTTGAGTGTCCTAACTCAAAGTTATTCATTGCCTTTTTGTTTAGGATAGCTATCCTAATTCTTGTCCCTTCCACCCTTCTCCATCTCAGTTCCAGCCTAACAGCTTGAGATAGTTTAACTTTCCTTATGAAATGATTTCAAGTGCTTTGCTCTCTTGGTCACTTCTCCCTGGATTGGGCTGCTTGTCACTGGTGCTTAAAGGGCAGTACCTAGAATAATTAATAATCACTAATAATTATAGTAGCAATAACAATAACAAGCTTGTTATGTGCTAGCCACTGCTTTAAGTGTTTTACGTATATAATTGTATGTAATCATTCCAGCGGCTTTATGCAGTAGTAGTGTTATTATTCACATGGAAACCGTAAGCAACAGAGGTTAAACAACTTCCCTAAGTTGTTTAACATGACAGTGCAGGCATTTGAATCCAGGGTAGTCTGGACTGGAATGTATAGCCTATGCTCTTAATGACTGGGCTATCCTGCATTTTCTAAAATGTATACTTTTGACATAGTTTGTGTACCACTCAGTTGGCTGGGACTTACATCCTCCTTACTCTGGACACTATATTTTGATGAATGTAATCGAAGACTGAATTATGTTCCATGTATGCATATGCTCTATGTGTGTAGACTCCAATTTTTATATTTAAAATTTTGATTTTAAATATCATGTACTTTGCTGAACACAAAGATTATAATGATAAAAATAAGCCACTCCCTATCAAGTTAGAAAATACATGTGTGAATGAGAAACCAAAATACATTGTAAGTACAGTGACTGAAATTCACTCTAAGATTAATGGGAACATATAAAATGTAACTAATTTTATCTAAGATAATAATTAATTACTTTACCAACGAAGTTACATTTGGATATGTTCTTTAAAGATGAACAGGATCATTGGTTAAAGAAAAAAATATTGGCAAAATATTTTGTCTGTATTAATTATCTTTTGAAAACAATGTCTCAAATCTAATCAGGAATTAATTCACATCATGTTCATTAAACATTGCTTCTAATGAACATGATACTAAATGGAAATGTTCATTAGGAAATGGAAACTACTATTAAATAAAATGTTTGGTCATTTAGGGTCTTTTAGAACTTTTAGGTTCATCATGATTTTACAAAGATTCTGTCAGTGATCTCTAATTAGTAGGAAATATAGTCTATTTAAATAGAAACATTTGAACCCATTTAGAGGAATTATATGCTATAATACAGTATTTCCATCTCTAATAAAATGGCTTTTAAAAGGAATTTTAGGTGCCTTAATGAACCTTAATATATTTTAAGATTTATCAACTTGCTAATATTGTTCTTTCAGGCTTAGGTCACTTTTTTCTCCTTCCTTAGTTATTTCCTTTTATTTAACTTTCTGTACTTATTCTTATGTTATTTAATTGATTGGTGTGGGTATATGGAAATTCCCTTCAGGTTTACTTCTGAAAACTGTGACTTATGTCATTGGTTTTGGATTTGAGCCATCTTCTTTTCAGGCCTTGATCCAATAAATCTTACCAATCTTTCTGCGGCCTCTAAAATTTGCTTTCTTGAAACCCATGTTACATATCTGACTTCCTGCCATGTTTTCTTTACTCAATTTTGGGTATTCTATGGCCTTTTTACTCAAAGTGTAGTCCATGGACCAGTAGGATGAAATCTCCTGGGTTCTTGTTATAAATGTAGAATCTCAGGCCCCCACGCTAGTCCAACTGAGTCAGAAGGAGCACACTTAAAAGAACTTCAGATACTTTGTTAGCACATTGAATCAGAGAAGCCTACTTTAAGATGACACAGCAGAATCACTTTCTCAAGAGGTCCTCTCATTTCCACCCCTCAACAAAGTCTTCCTTGACAGTCAGTTTGATGGACTTTTAGGGGAAAACAATTTACTTCAAGACAAATGAAGAATCTATCAGACTTTGAGAGGCTAAGGCAGGAGGACCACCTGAGCTGAATTGAGACCAGCTTGGGCAACATGGTGAAAACTCATCTCTACAAAAATGCAAAAAAATTAGCTGTGCAGTGGTAGTGTGCACCTGTAGTCCCAGCTACCCAGGAGGCAGAGATGGGAGAATTACCTGAGCCTGGGAGGTCAAGGCTGCAGTGAGCCATGATGGCACCACTACACTTCATCCTGGGTGACAGAGTGAGGGGAAAAAAAAAAAAAAAAGGATGTATCAGATAATTTACTTTTAGCTGAATATTAATAAGAGTAGACTAACATTTATATAGGGATTTCTATGTGCAAGGTACACTCTTTGAATTGGCCATCTTATTAAAGTCTTACTTAACCTTCCTGACATTATAGCGATTACTATTAGAATTCTCATTTTACAGATGAAGAATTTGAGGTCAATGTGGAGATTTTTTTTTTGCCCAAGTTCACAGAGCCCTCCGGAGTCAGGTTTCATATTAAGCCTATTTTATTCTAAAATCTGTGCTTGATATGATTATATCAAACCACCTTTTCCCAGGAGAGAATTTAACAGAATACAAGGAAGCTAAACATTTCCAAAACCATGATATTTGTCTTTCTTTTCGGGTCTGTGCTCTGATTCCTTTACGCTGCTGTTACTGTCACCTGTTAATATTTCTACCCCCACCTCTCGTGCACTAAACATCCCCTAGGAAAGTAATCCAAACACTCTCTTGCTCTCTGTCAATTGCTTTAATTATGAATTGCTTGCCACAAACTTTTCCATAACATACTAGCTCACCCTTAATCCTTCCGGCTTTGACCACTCCTATTTTCTGTCATGTCTTGATCTTTAAATCTCTCATTCAGTGCTGTTTACCTTTCAACTAAGATCCAGGTTCCCTCTCCAACTAGAAGGACTACCTTCTTAGGTGAATGCTGTTCTAATAATACCTAGCCCTGGACCCCTATGTTGAGGCATCTCTTGACACTGTTTCAGGGTCCAAGCTCACTCTCATTCTAAGAGCAGAAACAAGACCTTCTTTCAGAAGCTCAGTTATGGAACATTCTTTCTACCATTTCACTTCATTCTCTTTTCTTTTATCTTCATGGAGGTATTTTCTTTCATGATAGCGAAAGCAAAATTGAAGAGTTCCACTAAAGCTTGTATCTTCATGACATGTGGACTCCATCTACCTCTTCTTCCAAGTCTTTATTTAAACAAACTACATATTTCATTGTTATGATTGTGCATTTCCAATGACAAATCTTAGTGTTTTACTATGTTGAATTACACTCCAAATGTTGCTGATACTCTGTGCTTTGTGTACATAATAGTAATTTTGACTTTATTTTTAGTGATTTTTATTAGGAATTTTTTAAAAAATCTGTATCACTTACATAACTTGTTCTATTGTAATGGCTGATACCCTTCATTATATCTAGTTTTACAGTTTTAACTGACAATGTTTCCCTTTTCCTAGATTTTGATTTTATAGTATAAATTTGGCAGGCTTCCAAATGATTCTGTGCAATATACTCCAGGTGTTCATCAGTCTAGCAGAATAAACCCTAGTTCAGCAACCAGATCCTGTTCTTTATTTATTTTAACTAGCCATTATTTTACTAATCTTATATCTACAAAATCTCTTATCCTAAAATAGAAACATAGATAAGACCATGCTACCAGCAAATATTTTAGTTTCCTGCTTAGGACTTCATAATTTCTTCATAATTCCTAGAAGAAATTCAGATTTCTTCTGTTTATATCATTTATCCCCATTCAACATGGTTATTAAGTGGTGATGAGCCAGAGAATTCATTAATTTATTTGCTCATCTTAAGCTACATTTGTTGACTGACTATTTTGTTCCAGGTACAGTAATGGGCCAGTAAATTTATAAGCCCCAGACAACTCTCTATCAAGATTAAGCTATTCATTTCAGGAAGGGAGAACTACTACTGATTGTCCATGTAAGCTCTACAAATGGCTATCTCCACTCTATTTCATTTTTGTAGTTCCTGTAACTAAGTTCTTCACATTTCTTAGCTCTAGAAGACTCTTTCACCTTTTCAAAGAAATAGGACATACTGCTTCCTTTCCAGAAACTATACATCTCTTCCCAAAGATCCCTCCAATGGATCAAACTTTCTTCTTTCCATTTTTGTTTGTGTAATATTCTGTCACTAATTGTACTTGATTTGGTTTGATTTCCCTCTGCCTTCTCAAAACCTCTTCCCTTCAATTTCTTGCTTAGGTTGCTTTTCTGTGTTATACAAGAACCCAGTTTCTCCTTCAATGTGGCAAAGAATAAAAATCAATTAATTCTGGTCTTTCAATTTCTCTGAAGGGTTTATCACCTTGCAGCTCCCAAGATAATTTGTAATTACTTCTGGAAAGAAAAGTAACACAGATTTTATACCAATTACTCCCCCTCCCCTGCAGGAAAGCTGTATGAGCAAGCTAGAAGGATATGGAGCTCTCTTTAGGTTGTCCTACCTAGTGCTTTCTCACCTCTAGACTCTCCATGGGAATTTGGTCATTTTTTACCCCTAGTATGACAGTTTTTAGATTATCAAATACTAGAGTTAGATATCAGATGCAACTGGAAACTAGAGTGAGGTACCTAACGTTAAAAAAAACCCCAATATTGTCCTCTTACTTTATTCTTCCTACTTTTCTAGTACCTGTTGCATAAACTTTTAGCTGACCATTAAAAATTCCTTTCAACTCTCAAGTGCTATTTTCTAGTGTATGGTGCCTGTTTATAAACAAATAACTATGTGATTGAAAATTACATATTCCCAACTGAGAACCGATACCTTAAAAGGAAATTTCACATAGTACAGTATGTGCCATGGGACATGTCAAAATTATTAAATCTTTAAATACTGAGACACCAGTTTACTGCAATATTTTGTTTTAAAAGTAGAAAATAACCCCTATAAAATCTGAAATAAGATTAACAATGTGTGAAACTAAAATTTTTATGTGCAAGTCTAGTGGAAATTTGATTCTTCTTTTTGTTTTATGTGGCCTTTTTAACAGAAAAGCTATGCATTCCTTTAGCTTATGTGCTATACACACAACGTGATAAGTCCAGAGTGTTCACAGCACATCAGGTACATCTCGGACTGTTCGCAAAGGGCGTGCATGATAAACAAACCAGCTTCCACAGGATACATGTACTTCATGAAGCCTTATCTCCATAATCCCCTGAGACAGCTCATGTTTTTTAAATGAAAGGAAGCGGAAATTACAAAATATCTACATTTGAATAAAATTAAGAATATAAAATCAACTGAGGCCAGCAAAGCCTTTTTTTTTTTTTTTTCATCAGTTGCAGTTTCAAAGAATAACTGGGCTGAACTTAGAGTTCTCTGGACCTTTTTTGTCTTAATTTAAAACATTTTCTTTATTTCAATGAAATAGATTTCCTATGACGTGAAAGAAATAGTTGGGGACGGAAAATTCTGAAGTGTACAAAATAGGAAGTGTTTTAAAATTGGCCTAATGGGGACCTACATGTTTGATTGCTACAATTGGAATTGTGTTTTATTTAATCAGAAAAGCAACCTAAAATGAAGGCAAATGTTTAATGGTTCAAAATATGTTTTGTGCTTTTAAAAAAAAAGTACCAAATTTTACCCTTAGTTATTAGTGTAGAAATAAGTCCAGGATCAAAGTGTCCCTCCCACCTCCTGTTCAAAGTATCTCCCCACTTGTCGTAGTGGTTTTAGTAATATTTGGTTAGAGTTCTCTAGAGTAAATAATGTTTCTTCCCACATGAGAAGGCTGAGTCCTGTGTAGGCTAATTGACTTGTCCATGATTACATAAAAAGGGTATCAAAGAAGACTGTGTGTGTGTGTGCGTGTGTGTGTGTGTGTGTGTGTCTGTCTCAATGTCAGCTAAATTCCCAAAGTTATGGGTAATAGCCATGAGGAACTTCCGTATTTTACAGAGTTTCAAGGAGATACCAGACATCATTGCCAGAGCTTAAGAAGAGATGGCCAACCTGATTCTTCAACTCTCAATCCTCATAATGACTCCTAGACTATATAAACAGAAAAGTAGAGCTTAACGAAGAGTGCATTTATATATTTCATGAGCTTTTAGCCTAGAAAGAAGTATACTAGCATTTCATCATCTTTCCTTTCTAATGAAAGGAGAAGTGCCTGCTCCTCTGCTCAGACAAGAAAGGAACAAGGAATTCCTCAAAGAAACTGAAGGTTTCCTCAGGAATGAAAGACTGGCATCTCATTCCCCAGTCTGACATTTACTGAACATAAGAAACTTCTTGGCCTACCTAATGGTGCATCACAGTAGATCATGATAAGGAAGCTTTTGGGATAAATAGATTATCTTGAGTTAAAGAGCAGATAGAACATACATCCTAGTTCCTGTTAATTCTGGAAAATGTTAACTACGCAAATCAGGTTAAAGCAGCTCCCAATAACAAGATGAGAAGAGATGGCAGCCGAAGAACAGTATGCCTTCCTATTATTGAACATGAAAATCGTACATGACTCTAGGGCCATGGACACTGTGATCAGATATCGGCAGTAAGTAGATGTATTATAATGTATATTGGAGCCATCTTAAAAAGACTCCACCCAGGAGAAAGGCTTGCTAGTATGAATGTCTCTCAATTAAAATAGAGGGTATGAAGTATATATCCAGGGGTAGAAGCTAAAGACGGATAGGGCCAGAGTGCAAGCGATCATGGTGGAAGATTGTTTTATTTGTTAAAAATATTTATTTCCCTACCTGTGGTAAAATTATACGTTCTGCCATATCAACTTCAGCCTTTTCTGTGTGACTTGCTTTGCCAATGGGATATAAGCAGAAGTGGCATATAACACTTTCAATTAAAATTTTCTTTAAGTTTTAACCACCTTGTGGTTTCCTCTGTAATGACAGCAGCAGGTCTCAGATAAAGGCTGGTTTCTTCTTTCAAACCCCAGAATAAAGAAGTGGGAGAAAAGATAAGGCCAACCTGCAGAGGACATGTAATATAAATTAAATCTAAACCTTTGTTATTGTAAGCCACTAAGGCATGGGTTTGTTTGTTGTCACTGCAGAATTTAGGAAAATACAACTGATACCATCTAGAAAGGGCATTTGGTGGGTGAATAGTATGGACATTTTCTATGTAGGCCTCTAAAGAATTTACAAGTGTATCTCATAAAAAAGCTTATATTTGAGTGCCTGCCTATAAAAGTCATACATGGCTGCCTGTCAAGAACGTAGACATATAAGACTGTTGGCCTTTTTCCTCTAACATTCTTTTCTTTCCTCAACATTCAACTGAAAAAAGAGATCTAGAGGCAGAGGAGTGAGCCAGAAACAAAGAATGAAAGTTGTAGAAAGTCAGAAACAAAGAATAAAAGTTGGAAAGAGCACAAGATCACACCATTCTCCTCTCTTTAGCAGGGTGGTCCAGGCCTGAAGTTGGAAAGCAGAGAAATATGTTATTTGGATTTGAAATAAGAATTGACATTTGAATTGGATTGGACTAAACTTTGTAAAAGAAAATTGAGTCTTGGTAACAAAAATGAAACTCTTCATATAATATAAAATCTAGACAGCAAAGAGTTCTCTTCAAAATATGATTGATCAGTGTAGAATAGAGATCCGGGTAGAGGTTGGAAAAAGCATTAAAGCATTTTTTAATCTTACCCTACAGGGTAAACCCATTATAGTTAGACAGCTTGTTGGTGACAGAAGCTACAAATCCTAACTCTAAGTACAATACTATTTAGAACATTTATTTCTTAAAGGATAATTTCTATGGAAATTCTATCAATAACAAAAGGCAACTCAACTTTCTACGGTGAATTATTTGGTAGGCCACAGCGGGAAGCACAATAGTGGGCAAAACTGTAGCACAATTTTCTTAGAACTGAAACCCCAAATATAATATTTTGTGTACGTTATTACTCTAGGGAGCCAAAGCATACAATCATCGACAGAGAGCTCTATAGTAATGCCAAAACCTTTTATTTAATAATGTGTTTAGAATTTGTTTCTTGCCTGAGTCTAAAAAGGATCTAAAGTGTTTTCTTCGGCATACATACACCTTTTTAACCACACATCTATTTATTGAACATGGACTGTGTGTGAAGTACTCTTCCATGTTCCTGTACTCAACACAATACTGAAAGTAAAGAACTTCATATTTGATACATAAAAACAATAGAGAAATAGAAAATTCCAGCAACTTTTGATCTCACAGTAATGCCAGATCTTTGAATCCTGATACATAAAATTTTATTAATATCTTCACATATTTGTATTCTACAATGACTGTTTTATAAAAAGGTAGTCAATGAAATGGTTTGAGGCAGGGCTTTGCTTTCTGGATGGATGTTAATTGAAAAGAAAAAACTATAGTTCAAACTACTGTAAGAAGCATTTTAAATAGACATGAGTCAACCAAAGCATAGTTCCCAAACTCATACTCACTGTTTATTATGGCTAATACAATTTTAGATTAGTAAAATGTGCAATCTTGGACTTACATTTTTAAGTAAAATAAATAATTTATGATACACTGGTGTTCTTTGTGAAATCGAAGGATAGAGTATATTTACTCTTTACATTTTTGTTACTGGATTTTCCTTCCAACAGAAGTAAATATACTAAGAAGGAAAGAACACTTCATAAGAAGTTAGATCTGAGTTATAGTCTATTTTTACTTACCAGACAACTGCATGAACTTAGACAAGTTATTTAGCCTACTCAGACCTTAGTAAATTACTCTAAAAATGATTTTAACTAGATAACCTATGCTGTGCTTTCTGACTTGAAATTTTGTGATCCCAACTGAACATTAAGTGGAATATTAAAATACAATACAATCAGTTGAGAGTCACAGTGCAAAAAATTCAGCAAGTGGAGTTCACAATTTCCTGAAATTAGTATTGTATTTAAATTTCTTTCTAAGGAAATATTATCATGAACTATGACCAGAATTGTGTCTACTAACTGTCACAAATATTTGCTAAAATAAATATTACTAAACAAATATTAAATGCAATGCTGTATTGAGTAATTTGTCTCTCCTCTTCCACTTGACAATATTGTCTTCTATAGCAGTGCATTTCTAGCCAAGGACCTTGTGCAATTATTGAATTTCATTTTAAACTTTAGTGTCGCCCACTGCTGTGAGGTACAGTTTCGTATTAAGCTCTAAACCATAGGTCTGAATTGGAAAGACATTTGATAGGCTAAAACCATTTCACTTTATTCCCTTGCCCAATGATTTCCTGCACTGAATGTTCAAAATTTGTGAATCCTGGCCAACAGGACTTTAAAATATGTTTATAACATGTTCTTTCCCCAGCTTGTAAATAAATATCAACTTTGAAGGAAACATATAATCTGATTAACATCTGATTAAAATAATAACAAACAAATTTAGACTTTTAACTATAAAGTAGAACTATAAAAGGATGCATAGGTTATCTAGGCACCCTGCTGAAAAAGAGAAAGGGTTTGTGAAGGAGTAAAGAGAGGGTGGAAGACTGTCTGGCCTCATTTATCTATTCAAAATATTTAACTTCCATTGGTGCCAGATGAACAAGTCAAAATCCTTTCCCTTAAAGAATTCAATGCATGAGAAACTAGTGGGTGGTCAGGGAAAGTCAGTGACATTTGACAGTGTCCTGGTAAACATGGCAAAAGAGTGGAAAAAGGATTCCAAGAGAACAGAGGGATGAAAATCTAACTCCGCCTTGAAATAATTTGCAGAGAATGCGATGCCATTGATGCACCACAATGAACAGGTTGAAATCACCCAGTCAATGATGGCAGAAAAGCCATTTCAGGTAGAAGGTCACTAAACACACAAACAAAATAAGAGAAATATATAGAAGTATAGTAGAGAAAAAAGCAATGAGAAACAAAAGTGAAGAGGTAAATATGGCCAAGATCATATTATGTCTTATATACTGTATTATGGTAAGACATTTGTGTTTGAAACAATAAATAATGGATGCCATTGGAAAATTTAAAAATCTAGAGTACAAAAATATTATATAATAATTATTGTGTTAGTTTGCCAAAGCTACCATGACAAAGTACTACAAACTGTGTGGATTAAACAACAGAAATTTGTTGTCTTACAGTTCTGGAGGCTAGAAATATGAAATCAATGTATTGGCAGGGTTAATTTATAAAGGGTGTGAGAAAAAAATAAGTTTTATGCCTTTCCCCTAGTTTCTAGTGGTTACCTATAAATCTCTGGTGTTCCTTGACTGTAGATGTGTCACCCCATCTCTGCTTTCATGCTCACATAGTGTTTTCCCTGTGTGCATGTATGCGTCCATATTTCCCCATTTTGTAAGGATACCAGTCATAATGAATTAGGGACTCGCCCTACTCCAATATGCCCTCATCTTAATTAATTAGATCTGTAGTGACCCTATTTCCAAATATGTTCACATTCTGAGGTACTAGGAGTTAGGACATCAACATATGATTTTTGAAGAGACACAATTTAATTCATAATAATTGAGTTGTAGTAAACATTTTCAAAAGATTATCCTGGTAATATTATTGCAGCTGACATACTGGAAACAAAGCTGCTATGGGGAAGACCAGCAAGGAATCTCTTGTCATAACCTAAGAAAGAAAAACATGTTGGCTTGAACTACAATAGCAGCCATAGAGAGAACAAATTTTAGAGATATTTAAGATGTGGCACTGACAGAATATAATGAGTAATTTTACATAGGATTTTATGGCAAAAAAAGAAGCTGAAATGACTGAGTTTCCTGGAAAACTGAACAGGTTGTAGAATTATTAATAAAAAAAGGAATGTTGTAGAAGAAAGTTTGAATAAAGATCATGTGCTTAGCTTTAATATACCTGTGAGACATCCCAGTCAACACGGTAAATGGACCAGAAAACATGAATCAAAATCTCAGGTTAGAGATTGTACATTTGGAACTCGGGAAAATCAAGATGGTAAGTGACACTGTGAGCAACTAAAAGAAGTAAAGGGAAAAAGAATTTTGGAAATAGTAATATTTAAAAGTTGGTTTAAGAAAAAAATAAAACCCGTAATAACTCAGAATAAGTAAAGACAGAAGTAACAGATAATGGGATTCTAGAAACCAACGAAGGATAGTGTTAATAAAAAGAAGGAAAAAGTGGTCAGTAGTGTCAACAGTAACAGAGTTCTAGTAACAGAAAATTATCCTGTGGAAATCATTGGTGACTTTAGCATGGGCAATTTGGTGAAGTATAGCAAAGATGCATTATGTGTGCATCACACCTACTTGAATTCAGTTATTTGGTCTCTGCCAAAACAATAATAGTGATAATAACAATAATTTAAATAGTGTGGACAATTCTGCCTGACATTTCAATCAATGAGAATATGTATATGTTTTCAGTAATAAATATCAGGAGAGATAAGGCTTTGCTGATCTCCCAATCAGTTTTGGTTTTATATTGGTTCTAAAAATTGAGAATCTTGCCATGCTATGTAATTCTTGTGTTATAAGATATTTTTATACTTTTGTACATAATGGCCCTTCACCTCCAAGAATACATCATCTATATATCAGATGTTCAGCCAGAACAAAACAAAATGAGCCATCCTTTCAACTTTGAGAGAAAAATGATGAGATAGATTTATAGAGAGACAGCAGAAGAATCTTCTTATAACAGGTTTGTAGTAAATTTGACTCTGACATCTTTATCTTCTGTGTTGACTTTAGAAATTAATCTCTCTATATAACTCCATTTTATCTACAAATGGTGCTATTTATCAAATGGTGGCATCAGAGGAGACACAAACAAAATGAAACAGAAAATGTGATAAAACAAGTAAAATGATTAGTTTGTATATATCAATTTGGTTGGTTGATTAACTTATTAAAACTACTGTGCTTTTGACTATGATTGACAATGTTACTTACAGAAGTGAAGTGTTATTATCACCAATTGCATTCACCTTTAGAAAACCTAGAAGACTTTATTTTGTTAGAATCATGGCTATACCATCCAGTGTTCTGATGTCAGTACCCCAACACCAGAAGCTGTATAATGATACAGAGTACTCCTCATTGCCACACCCTTCCAGAGTCTTAGAACTAGAAAACCAAATAATAATTGAAAATAGATTTATTTCTTTCTCTGAAATTAAAAGCACTTGAGACTTACTCACTCTGGGATAGCTTAATTCCCAAGTAAGAACATGGACTAATAATCTCAGAGGAGTCCTTTATGTCCTTGTTATTCTTCTGAGGTGTTAGAATTTTCTAAAAAGAATAAACAATAATGACTACTGAATGTTCATGAGTAGAATATACTATAATGTTGAAAGAGTGCTTTGAATTTATTTCCTTAGAAGAAGTGATGGTTGGTGACAATGGGACAAGAAATAGAGGTCATATTATTGCCTTTGTACTTCTTATGAAATAAGGAGTAAAGAGTAAGAATGAATAGCTAATTCTGAGTATCGATTATGGAAAGATCTTCTAGTAGTGTTCCTACGGGGTTAACTGGGGTGAGATAAGCTAAATATATTAAAAACATGAGTAGCAAGGGGAAAGAATTTGTTCATGACAAACTAGCCTAACAGAGTAAAGGAAAAAAATACCAGAGGACTACAAAAAGTTATAATTGATCAACAGAATAGCAGCTAATTTCAACACAGACAAGGGCCAGGAGAAAATAATCGCAGAAATAAAATCTTATTTTAAAAAGTTTATATATGCCGATAGTTTTTTAATGTTCTGCAACCTTTCAGCACAAATATTTATACCTTTTTGTGGTCAATTCAATAAAAGCACCTAGTCTATTAGGAAGCTAACAAGAGGATTGGATGAAATATTTGTTTATAAAACAAGCGTGAAAGGAGCTATAGTAGGCTTTGGTAATATGCCAATAAAGTATTTGTTGATTCCTACTTTAAGAAAAAATGTACAGAAAATATTTCACTAATTCATAGAATTTACAAACTTAATGATTGCTCCTATTAGTCTTTTACTTATTGCTGAGGAGACATCCACAGCAAGAAAGGATCAGGGAAGAAACAGAGAAAAACAGGTTAGCACTGAAGTTTCTCAGAGAAAGGTTTATACAAAGGAAGAAGAAGAGATTATGGAAAAGAGTGTTTTGTTTTCATTTTTCCTTGGTAATACCACCTTTTTTTAAAGTTTGAGATGCACTGAAGGTGTGAATACAAACACATGCTTACACATACAACAACATTCTTACTCCTATTCTTCATGCTTGTAAAAGATATCTCCATAGATAGCCTCACAGAATCATGGGTATTCATATGCACATGCTTTAATTATAGTTATGGGAAAATAAAGAAGAGTTCTAAATGTAACTTGTACATATGGAAAGTAAAAGAAAGGCTACAGGCTAAAAGCTTGGAAATATAGTTGCAGGAGGAGATTAGAAGATTCAATTCTTCATTCAAAGTAACCACTAAGGTTACTAATATGGTTACATTATAAAATAGGGGACCTAAACAATTGAAACATTTTCTCTTTATCTTGATACATTGCTGATGACAATATATTCTAATTCAGTTCTTACACCACCTGTCATTTTGCATGTGGATAAAGTGGCAGATATTGTGGGTTGGTTGACTAATGTCCATCTCAATCTCCTTATTCTTTGTTGCCTCTAGTTTTAAATATTTTAAACAAAAGCATAACTAGAATTCCCGACCATTTTTGCAGCTACGAGTGAGCATGTGCATAGTTCAGACAATAGGAAGTAAATGGAAGTCTGCTGGGGTTGCCTCTTCCCTTGGACATTGACACTGTTTTGAGACTAAGGGCCACTTTTACTAGCCCTGCACTTCCCATCACTGGACTTCTTAGCATAGCATAAAAATACCTGAAACTCTCTAGTCAAGTTTTCACTTGACCATCACTCATCTCTGAATGCAATTTATAATTGATATAGGATGATAGGAGGAGCACAAAATAAAGAGCAGAGAAAAGAGAAGGAAGATCATGAGACGAGAAGGTGAAAAGGGTCCTCGGGAGTGATATACATTCAAAAATAGAAATAATCACTCATTTCCAACTCATGTATCAAATGCAGTATGCCAAGGTCAGATTCATAAATTTGAACTGAAATTATATCAGTGCAGAAATGTAGAGCAAATAATACAACATTCTTTATCTAAAACTCTTGGGGCCAGATGCATTTCACATATATATATATATATATATATATATATATACACACATGCATATATATGCATAGAAATGTAGCATGTTTTATATATTGAATTTAACATTGCATCCCCCAGTAAGGTCCTTAAAATACTTCAATGTTTCTGTATGGTAATGTAAGTGTAGTCACATTAAAAGAAATAAGAAAGACCATAAATAGTTTTGTCGTAGTTAACTTCAGTGCTTTCGAATTAATCATAGAAGTAATTTTGTTTTCAGAGTTCTTTGGAGTTTGAAGTTGGGACTCTCAAGCTGTGATAACTAAAACGTGTGCAGTTTTTATATTGGGTCCTCTACATATGTTAATCTGTTTAATCTTCACAACAATCTTATGAAGTGGGTGCTTATAATCATCCCCATTTTGCAGACTGAAAAACTAAGTAGAAGAGAAGTAAAGTAACTCAGCCAGAGTCATCCAGGATGTATCCATGTTGAGATTTGATCACAACGTGGATATGGCACCACAGTCTATGGTTACACTATATCATAGTATAACCAAAATGCTATATTATTCACCTTGATATAAACACACATGCATCTATATAATGAAAACCGTGAAACAGATCAGTGGAAGCTCTTTTTTCTATATTGCTTCTGAATAATTTCTGACCAACCTTCATGTGCAGTATTATCAATTTTATATCCGCTAATAAAAATGAATTCTTAGTTGGTCAAGTATTTTTAAAGAACTACCAGTTTGGGGAATAAAATAAGACAGTATAGAAAGGAAGGAAAAGAATGGGAATGAAAGAAAGAGAAAGAAAGAAAGAAAAGAAAGAAAGAAAGAAAGAAAAACAAAGCAAGAGAGAAAGAGAGAAAGGAAAGAAAGAAAGAAAGAAAGAAAAGAAAAAAGAAAAAAGAAAAGGAAAGAAAGGAAGGAGGGGAGGAAGAAAGGGAAGGAGAAAGAAAGAAAAAAGAGGGAAGAAAAAAGAAAGTATAACTCATGCATAAGCTTAAAGTATGAAAGAATATACAGAAGTAAAATATATTTAACACATATTTATAACAATGATTTAAAAATCAAAATTCACAACTTGCATTTTAAATTGAGGAATATAAAGCAATACTCAGCTCAAGTAGAGCTCATAAAAATGACTTTTAGGTGTGAGTTTTAACCCAAGATTTAAAGGAGGTGATAAAAATAGAGTAGCAGTGAAAAGCCTTGGAGAAAACCTTGGGAGTGGTAAAAAGGGAATTTTGGTGAGTAAAAAACATGTATGTGTTACCAGACAGGTTTGGCCCTGGTGTGCCTCCCTACCCACCCTCAACTTTCCCACCCTCTGCTGGAACTGATAGAAGGTAAGAATATTATTATGTACCAGAACAAAAAATGTAGAGTCTATGAAAGAAAAAATAATCATGCAGCCTGGGGAATCTGGGGTTAGTAAGAGAAGAAAATTGCTGAGATACTTAGCTTAGTCCCTATTACGATGCTCCATAAATTTTGATGTTATAGAATAACAGAAAAAGGTAAAGGAATTCTAAGAAGGGGTAGACATCTCTATAGAAAATGCCTGTTTCTTTTCCTCAAGATTTCAAAACTTTATGAGAATTACACAAACATGTCTCAATGGATCTAGAGAATGACAGTGAAAAATGTCAGGAGATCAGAAGTTATTTTCATGGCATAAAGAATTTAGAGAAGTTAACTCTGGGATTAGAAGGCTCAATTTATTCAGGGTCGGCATCTAAAGAACAATAGGGTTTGGTGATTGGAATTTTTAAGCACGGAAAGATGCTCACACGATTTCTCAATATTTCGCTTTTTAAATCACAAAACCAAAAGACTATAACTTAAAGTCAGCTTAAGTTTTCAAATTAACATTTGCTACCAATTAGTTCATAATGACTGTTTGTCTGAAATGTTTAATGACCATAAGAAAGCTTTTAAAATTGAAAAACTTTTATGTTCAGTACTTATGTTGTTACCCTGCCTGGCTTATTATTGCAACAAGTTTGATCACCCAAGAGTTCATAAGATTTTAAACAGGAGGACTTGGCCCTCAAGCAGGATGACAGGGCCTTTGCCTCTCTTTAACATCCTGCATAGGAAATCTTTTAAACAAAGAGTAGATCCCAGTTGCTTGTTTTGTACTTAAACCTCACACTAATCCCATTGCCATCAATAGAAAGTTTGTATGTGGATTGAGTATGGGCTGCCCATTCACAGAGCCACTGAGAAAAGGAAATGCCCTTTTATTTCATTGTTAAGTCCAGTTTCCTTAATTTTATTTATTTCAGTCTAATTAGTACTACAAAGAATTTTTCCTAACTTTATTGGGAATACTTCTAAAGTTTCACCATTAAAAGCAATGTGTACTCTTAAGTTTTTTTGTTCTTGGTTACAATAGTTTTAAATCATAAATGGGTAATTTTATTAAATGCTAGATAGCAAACTTTTACAAGGTCATAGTATTTTTCCATCTTAATCCATTCATGTTTCTTATATTAATGAATATACTAATTTAGAATAATATTTGCGTTACTTAGAAAACCCACTTGGTCATGATTTTTATTAACATTTCTGAATTTGATGTGACATTAATTTATTTAATTCTGCTTTGAATATCAGGTTTATACTAGTCTCAAAGGTAAATTGAATACCCTTTTTAATTTTTTTTTGTCCAAAACTTTAAAATTATTGACATGAAGTATTCTCATGTATTTTTTAACCATGGCTTTATCTGTAGCTACATTCTTTTTGATTTGTAATATTTATTTGCTCTTATCACTTTTTCCTTTAATGAAGCTTTCCAAAGATTTATTTTATGAGTTTTTCAAAAGTTAAGCACAAAAAAACTCTAATGTTACTTTATACTCCATTAATTTCCATTCTCTTATTTTCTAGCTATCACTTTTGTGATTTTACTGTTTTTCATCTAGCCTCTTGAATTTAATGTTGGCTCACTACTTTTCTCTTGTTCTCTAATATATTAATTTAAGGCTATATATTTCCTGTTAAACCATAATTTAGCTATATCGCATGAGTTTTAATTTGAATTATTTCCAGTATTTTCAGTCTCTAGATATTCAATAATTTCTAACTTTATTTTTAACATTAATTTAAAAAATTTTTAAGATGATATAAGCAACTTTACCCTTTTTGTTCTTACATATTAATATATGATCTGCATGATATTATCTCTAAACTTTGTTAATAACCTTATTTTTATGCTGGCACTTCATCAAGTTTTTATAAATATTCAATTCTAGAAAAGAAGGCATATTCTTTATTTTTTAGGGTATAAAAATCCCACATACAACTATAAGATTGATCGAGGAATATGTTATTATTCTGTGTGCTTATTTTTTACATTTTCCTCTACAACTTTCTGAAAAAGCTTGACTGGAATTCTTTATTTTTCCAATTGTCCTTGTAATGCTATTAATTTTATTTGATGTTTTTCAATATCACATTTATGTTAATTGCATAAAAGTTCATGATTAATGCATCTTCTTAGTAGTTTGTTCCATTTATCACTCTATTATGTCCATCTTTAATCCTCATTAATGCTTTTTACTCAAAATTCTATTTTCTACTATTTATACTAACCCATTTTCTTTTGATTAAAAAATGCCTGCTTTATCTTTGTGAGCTGCTGGTTTGAATTTCCAGCACTGAATGGGGAAGATCAGCGGGGAATAAGAATAAGAGGATGGGGCAGTTCTTTTTTAGCTGAGTGCCATTGCGTTCTTTGTATCTGGCAGATAGTTAAAGCTGACAAAGTGTGGAATCTGAGTCTCTAGATATCTTACCTGTAACTCTCATGCATCAGATAATGCATTCCTTTCCCCAGACTTATAAGTCCTCCCACAGCCTCTTCTTCTCTGGTAGTCTGGACCACACAGCTCATGCATTCTTTCTCCCTTAAGGCAGTTATCTAGGGTAGGATTTTAAATGGCCATAGCTCTGCTCTCTGTCCACATGGTCCATATTCAGTACAGGGGAAATACTTATAAAATCTATACTTGTACAAACCCTGAGATGGCAGTCCAGTCCCAGGACAACTGCACACTCCTGGCTATACCATCACCACTACTCAGGCCAAACTGCAACTTTGTGAAGTCCCAGGCAGCAGTCATGTCTCATTCCATGGGCAAAGAGACACTCTTGGTGTCTTGTTGAAGCCAAATCTCTCAAGACTTAAAATAATGAAGGTAAGAATTCCCCATATTACCTCTTCCTCCCATACACACACACTTTGGGAGGAGGAATTGGGATTCTTAGCTCTACTCTTCCAAGAATCCTCCTCAAATATACCTATCGATGCACAACAGGCCCATTTTTATTTATTGTGAGTACTGATATATTCGTGCTTATTTGGGTTATTTTATTTTCATCTTTTTATTGGCTCTTTTTTTCCTCAGAATGTATTGCATTAATGGAGTTTTATTCACATCCTTTGTCTCCTCTTCAAAGTTATACATAGTATTTCCTTTGTTTTAATGGCTTTCCGTAAATTTGTAAAAATATATAAATGTGCACAATTTTTTTATTTTTCACAAAGCCTAACATTGACCGATATTTCTATTTTTTCCTTAACAAGTAAACTGGGATACTTTAATTCCCCCCCAAACTTGTCATCTTTCATGTTACTGTTATTACATGTTGTTTCTAAAAATAAAATTTATTTTTATTTTTTAGTTAGTTATGAAATTCAATGCTTATTTTGTTAAATTTAGCAAGTATTTATAGTATCTCATATAAGCCCTCTTCTTTGTTCTGGTGTCACACTGGCAAAGAAGAAAATTTCCTGCCTTCATCTAACTTTCATTTATCTTTTTTTAATTTTTCTTTGCTCACTTGTGTTTCTTGCTATGCTTTCCTTTGGCTTCTATTTCTTTCTTGTTGGAGGACATCCTGTAGTAGTTTCAACAAGAGTCTTTAGAAGCAAAGCTTTAAAGTGTTTGTACATCTGAAAATTACTTTCTTTTATCCTATTATTGAATTGGAAAATATATACATAGTCATGCACTATGCAATGAGGTTTTAATTGATGAAAGACCACATATATGACAGGGATCCCATAAGATTATAATACTACATTTTTACTGTATTTTTTCTCTGTTTAGATATACAAATACTTACCATTGTATTACAATTGCCTACCATATTCAGCATAGTAACATGCTGTATAGGTTTGTAGCCTAGGAGGAATAGGCTAAACCATATAGCCTAGGTATATTGTAGGTGATCCCATCTAGGTTTTTGTAAATATTCTCTATGATGTTTACATAATGACAAAAATCACCTAGTGATGTATTTCTCAGAACAAAGTCTTATCAAGCAGCATGACTATATAGTTGACCCTTGAACAACACTGGAGTTAGGGGTGTATACATCTCACATAGGCAAAAATCCAAGCATAACTTCTTAAAATCCCCAAAACTTAACTACTAATAGCCTACTATTGAAGGGAGGCCTTACTAATAGCATAAATAGTTGACTAAAACATATTTTTTATTTTATATGCATTATATACTGTGTTTTTACAATAAAGTAAGAGAAAAGCAAATGTTTTTAAGACAATTATAAGGAAGAGAAAATATATTTATTATTCATTAAGTGAAAGTAGATCATCATAAAGGTCTTCATCCTCATCAACTTCATGTTGTTTAGGCTGATGAGGAAGAGGAGGAGTTAGTCTTGTTTTCCCAGGGGTAGTAGAGGCAGAATAAAATCTGTGTATAAGTGGACCCACATGGTTCAAACTTGTGTTGTTCAAGGGTCAATTGTATATGTAGGTATGTATGCACACACAAACACACACACCACATATTAACTGAATTGTAAAAAACATTCAATATTTCAGTCAAAGGGTTACCTACATACTTTGCATAATTAGTCAAAGATAAAATGGAGACTATCACTTAAAATAGAGTTTATGAAGGAAAATTTAAAACATATTCTATATAAGACTATCTCCAGTGTATGTCTAATAGAATTTGCAGGAGATGAGAAGACTAAGAATGGCAAACAGATAATGGCAAAGTTATTTTCTAGGATTCAAGAAAATTATATAACTTGATATGTCTATGAATACGCATATCCAGACAGATTGCCACTGTGGAGAGAGGAGTACTTAGGTTTGGTCTAAATTCCTGAGTTGGTGGAAGAGCATTTCTGGTCTGTTAATTTGAGAGCCAAGGGTATTTCTGATTACTGTTAATGGGACAACCACTCCCTCCTTCTCAGCAGTGTTCAGAAGACCAGTTCCAAGTCTCCTGCCCTGCACAATGACTGTGGCCTAGATCTCTTTAAAGTTTTATTAATCATCCCAGCTCCTAAGCCTTAAGTATGGTACAATTACCAACTTACTACATATTTGACATTCCTCTTCATTTCTAGCACCTAGAAATTGTCATTTTTTTGTTTAAAAGTTCAGCTTTATTAAAAATAATTTTGCTGCATTTTTGGCTTTCTATTGTATGTGCTTGGAGTAGTCGGCATACTTTGCATCTTCAGCTTTCTATATTGATCTAAAGTCCCCCAATAACTTATTTCTCCATCGCAGTGGAAACCATTATTTATGTGTAATTGACCTTTGAAACTCCCTAGTACATGCCATTGTGCTTTCTTCTGTGCCTTTGTCCATTTCATTTCTCAGAATGTCTTCTCTGTGCTTTCCACTTTTCCACAAACTATCATTATTTAACGTGAATCCAGATTTCCTCTCCCTTCCAGCTTGAAGTAATCTCTCCTTCCATGAAATCCCCATGTCATTAATTCTCTAAAGATATTATTCTCCACTTATTTAATATTGCAAAGAAGTTTAAATTTTTTCCATGGAAGGTTCAATAATTTGAGTCTATAAAACAAACTGATAACAGACCAGGTTAACAGGAAAAGAAGGCATACAAACTTATTAACATGAATACATGTGCATGGGGTAATACAAAATATGAAAACTCAAAGGGGCCAGATAGTTTACACTTTTATATCATCTTGAGATTACAGGAAACTTAGGGGCTTGGATCATGGTAAGACAGGTTATGTGAGGGAGAGAAAAGGCATGGCTAGCGAAGGCTGTCTTGTTATGCAGATGAAGCCTCTAAGGTAGCAGCACTCAGAAAGAGTAGATGGCAGCCTGTTCTAACGGTTTCTCTGCCAGAACTTCAAAGGTCATACTCTCAGTCTCTCTCTCTCCTCTGAGATAATCTTTCTAGATCTAGACAAGGAAGGTCTCAGAGAAAGTCTGTCTCCTTATTTTGCTAATGTAGACTTTACAGATAAAAATCTGCTCCAGAAAAAAGCAGCTTTGCAGGGCTATTTCACTCAGCAGATCCTCTGAATAGCCATCTACAAAGATGTCAGAATGTATCTTGGGTTGAGATATTTTTGGTTTCCTTTAGTCTCCCATTTAAAGCTCATTTTTAGAAAGTTCAACATATTAAAATAGGATCGGTACTGTGAAGTGATTTGGGTTATAGGTTGTCAGATAAGAGATTGGCAGAGGGAAGAAAAAGAACATAGATTTAAACAAGGGGTCCATATTTTCTTGAATCAGTCTTCTAGTCTTGAGAATAGGTCAGTTAGACAGCTGTGTCACATTCCAGGAGGTGAAATTGCGATAGGTTTTCAAAGCAAGGCCTCTCTATATAATACAGGCAAACAGATGTTTAATAAGAAGCATTTCTATGGAAACAGAAGAAAAAATAAAGATTCATGTCTGGGGAAGTCTGTAAGTTAGTTTTTCTACAGACTCTGAAGCATATTCAGTTGGAATAGGCAGGCAGTGGCAAAGTAACTGATTTTTCTGAGTTGTAGTTTGAATCAGATGTTTCAGTGAACTTTCTGAGTATCCATACACCCTCCAGGCATGAAAGTTGTTCATATACAAGTTACTGTAGTGATTTCCCCCAAAGTTTATATCAGGTTTTACAGCTCCAGTTTGTAGAAAATTTCAGCTTCAAGAAAAGCATAGTTTTAATTTCTAGTGATTTTAAGTCAGAAGGGTAGGAGAAAAACTGGAAACATTAGTCTGGAGAGTCATAGCCAGATATTGGAGGAAACTGAAAGTTTAGAATTTAGTCCTAATTACAGATAATAAAATTTCGAAGTCAGAAGGGTAGGAAAAAAACTGGAAACATTAGTCTGGAGAGTTATAGCCAGATATCAGAGGAAACTAAAAGTTTAGAATTTAGTTCTAATTACAGATAATAAAATTTCAGAGGAAAAAACAAAAAATGAATGAACTAGAATCTAATAATGGGTGCTCTATGAATTTTCTTCTGAAACAATTTTTCTTTCTACATTTACCCTCATCTTTACCAAAAATATTTATTGTAAGACTAATTTACTTGCAAAATTAGTTTAATCTTTGGCCTGATTATTTACATAAGATAAACAAGAATGGTGATTGGCCATGTGGGCTTTTTTGAAGTTGGCTTTGCTGGCAGTTTTTATAAGACATTTTGCATTCAACTTTTAAAAAGCCTCTCAAGGCTTAGAAGCCAACCCAAGGATTTGATTCACCCTCAGATAGTGTCCATAAGACTTGTACAAATTGAGTAAATACATCTCTTTTTGAAGTCCCAAAAATATCTTAAGGTTCTTGGGACTATGAGAAAGTGACATTCTCTACTTACCACAAGTCAGGAACCTTATAAGGAAACCGTGGAGACAAGATACTGACCAGTCTTTTTCCAAGTCTACTTGCTTTATAAAGTCAATCTCTCAAAACTGTCTGGTCAAATCTGAAAAGATGACGTTCGTGTCAAAGTCTTGATAACCAGTGCCTCTAACTGTGTCCTGTTACAAAACAGATTCTTATTGGACTTATACAAATATCTATATTGCTATAAAATAAGAATACTCATGACCGTTTCTGAATTCTTGAGGAACTAGATAAAAAGGTAAATGTTTCATTTTTCTCTCACAAAAGTATGTTACTCAATTGCTGTCACCTATAGATAGAAAGAAAAAAGCTTTATTGACTAAGAAAACAAAACATTAAAAAATCAGCAATGTCTCAAACAACAAAAGTCATAAAACATAATTTTAGTCCTCCATCGGTTCAGTCCCATGTAATTAATTTTTGTTCAACTTGATGTTAAGCTAGCAGTCTTATGGGTCTAGTTGTTTTTTTTTCAGTTTTTGAAATTTTTATCCAGTGCAATTGTATAATCTCAAAGTTGTCAGAAACATGAGTACCTGGTGTAGCCTTTTCCATGAACCTCTTTAAGAAACAACACTTTAGAATTTGCAAAGAGATTTTAGAAAAAAGCATCCAAATAAAGCAATTTACTACTGACAATAAGACTTAAAATGGTCATGGTTAAAGATGCAATTAACAAAATAATCTGGTCATTTCCTCTGATCTACAGCAGTTTAGCATCTCAGATTTTTAGAAATCTCATACACTTTTGAAATATATATTAATAATGTACCTATATAAATACAACTTTTTTTTTGAGACAAAGTCTTGCTCTGTTGCCCAGGCTGGAGTGCAGTGGTGCCAATCTCGGTTGACTGCAACCTCCACCTTCCAGGTTCAAGTGATTCTCCTGCCTCAGCCTCCCGAGTAGCTGAGATTACAGGTGTGTGCCACCATGCCCAGCTAATTTTTGTATTTTTAGTAGAGATGGGGTTTCTCCATGTTGGCCAGGCTGGTCTCGGACTCCTGACCTCAAATGATCTGCCCGCCTCAGCCTCCCAAAGTGCTTGGATTAAAGATGTGAGCCACCACACCCAGCCACAAATATAACTTTTAAAGAAGGTTCAACATATTCTATTTCACAATGCTACCCATATAATTTTGCATATCAAATAAATTTAATATGTCTCTCACATACTTCCAAAGACCCTTCCAAAATGACTAAAAGTTTGAGGTAAAACAGAATTAATTTATAATTTAAGATTTTATTTTGGGAAGCCTGACAATATTTCTAAGATTGAAAACACTTAATCAAAATAGGATCACAGCTTACTGTAAAATTACAGTCATTCCTTTAGTGAAAGTCAAAATTAAAAGATTTCAAAAAACAAAAATATTTACTCTTTGATAGAGAGGAGACTGAGTTTTCCAAATAATCAAAAGACCTAATAAAGACAGCATGAGGTACACATTATCTATTTCTCCCTCCTCTCTTTTTTTGGAATTTACTCAAAAGATGAACAAAATATTTTACTAACTCTTGTTAAGACTACATGAAAATGTGTTTAAAAGAGAAAACTGAATTTTAATTTTGTATTAGTGTATTTTTAATACTAAAACTAATTTTGATAAAATCTTATAAACACATTCAAACTCAGTCAGCTTGGACCACATAAGATTTCCATAAACTTCTTATAACGTTTTACATTTCTTTCTGTTTTCTCTCTTTTTTTTTTTTTTGACTTTTCATACCTTCACTCTCGTTTAGTCTTATCTATATTTTTTATTCTTTGAATTTGAAACAACTCTAAATTCTCCAGACAAAATTACTTTTTCTTTAACAAAATCACATCTTCATGTATTCTATATAAAATTTGTTTTAAAGAAAAACACATTCTACTTTTCTTACACACCTTGTATACAGAATTATTACTCTTATATCTACTAGTTTTATTTGCATATATTAAGTACAGTTTTACCTTTAAGTAACCTTAACTTCTTGTGAAAACCTATGGGGTAAATAATTTTGAACTGGTATGTATCAAAACATTTTATGAACACATATTTTATAATTTCTAGAAACATGGGTTTTTTATAGAACAATTTTTTAAAGTGAAACAGGACATATTCACTAACAAACACAACTATCTTTTGTTTCTCTGAAATAAGAAGCCAAAAGCATATAAGCTTACAGTTGTATTTAGTAATTAATATTTTAGCATTATACCTTATTTGAAGATGATTTAGATATTTAATTAATATCTGTCATTTAATTTAACTTAAAACTTTCAGAGTATAGTTACAAAAGGCATTTGGAAACTTTTAATTAAATATGTTTTAAAACACAGTTATTATTAAAAGTTTATTTATAATCTTTATTTCAATTTTCATTTACCTAATTTATTCATTTAAACAATTAGATTTGAATTGCTTTGAAAAAAAAGTACTCAGTCTTTTTTCTTTTAAAAAAGCAAAACTAGGCTATTTCTACATCAGTCAGTCTCATCTTAACCAAGACCTTTAAGATACTTGACATGGAACCCTCCACAATGTCTCCCCACAGTTGTCCTGGACCACAAATACTCATGTGGCTTCTAGGGAAGCTATGAGGGGCAGGGTCCATCTGGGTCCTGGGTTTACACACCAAGTATAGAGCACACACATTTCACAGTAAAAATGATGCCTGGAGGATTCAATCCCTTCCAATATGGCTAGAAGGCAGAGCTGGGCCAGAGAGGATGGGGTTAGAATGGGCTTGACTCTGGCTTGAAGCTGATGGCCCAGGCACCATGTTTCCAGGCCTCATAATGGCTACCTGTCCAGACACCAGAATCCAGAGGCACAAATCAAAGATGTAAGCTAACAGACAAATCAATCAAGTATCAAAAATATCAGAGAAGCAACAATTTTATGACTTTAACATATCTAACAGAGAAAGCATAATCCTGTTTCAACAGACCCAGGCAAAAATGTCTAAATTAACTTTTGAAGAAATTTTTATTTTATTTTACCAACAGTTTTAAAACCAGCTTTATTTACCAAAGACCACTAAAGTTACATGATCTTGAAAGCATTTTAGCTAGCCATTTAGTTTATGGGCACTCATTTATTTATAAGTCAGTTTAGTACCTGTAGACAATGTAGACATACATGCATAGACACATACATACTTAGACATAACATACAGCACACACATACACACACACACACACACACACACTTGTCCAAAGATTATTATTTAATGTTAGACCTGAGAGAAACCTGCCCATGACTCTTGGGGTCTCTGTGAGAAAGACAGGAAGTCCCAAAAGATGGGGTCAGTGGTGTCTTTGTGTGTGTGTGTGTGTGTGTGTGTGTGTGTGTGTGTGTGTTCCTAAAGGGATCTCAGAGTCATTAGAAGTCCCCTCTCTCCCTTCATGTGGTATCAAAGATGGCAAAAGGAAGGAGGAGCTGAAGTAGAAGGAAATGGAAGAGCAAGTCTTAGAGCCAATTTAGGAGAGATTTTTAAGTTTCACACACACGAAAATGAAGTTTTAGCTAGCAAGAATTTGAGAAAAAAGATGTGGTTGAATAAGTCCACATGAAAGATACAGGATTTAAAAGAGAACAGAGAAGGATATCAGCTTTTAATTAAGCTGACTTGACCATATAGTTCTTTTTAAATAATTATTTTAACTATAAAAGCAGCAAACTTTTTGTCCCTTGAGCAGCTGGACTTTCATGGAGCAAGAGGACAGTGGTAGCAGCAGCAGTGGCCTTTCCCCACTGACTCTGCTGCCTGGGAGGAGCTTGCCTCGCCTACTTATTGGTTTGGTTCTGAGCTGTCTCTCTAGCCCACTAGAAGGAAGATAAAATTTTAAAAAGCTAATAGTTGCTATTACACTCTAAAAATAAACTAAAGTTTTAAATCAAAGATATACCTAAGCAAATGATTCAATACCAAAACAAATACACACATATGCAACTAAAACCAAGAACCCCTTTATGATTTTAACCAAGGCCTCCAAAGAGGGAGCAAAAGCTAGAAGCCTTACAAAATTAAGACCATTATCACTGACAACTTAAAGAAAGTTTTGCTAGCTGCAAATGGCATACAATGCCTATTTCTGTCTGGTCATATTCTGCAGTGCTTAAGACAAAGGAAAACCAAAGCTGTTTATAGGAGAAGAAAGAATTACAAAACAAATGGGCACCCCAAAGGCTAAGTCATATACATATAAATTTAAAACAAATAATTCAAAGTAATTTTTATAATTTTTCTCCTCCTTAGTTAAAAGGTTTACATTTCCGAGAGACTTGTTCCTTGACCTGGAATCAAACATGAGCTGCAGAGATAAAAGTATGAAATCATATCCCCTAGGCTACAAGGTGGAGTGTCTTTTTTGGGAAAATCTCTCAGGGAAGTCAAAGCAGGCAGTTTGAATATATGAAGAATTTCAATGTTTAAATCTGATTTCTGCTTTCTTAATCTTGCCAAGGGAATTTTCTAAGGTTATGTTTCTTTTGCATCTTTTATAGATACCAATAATAAAGCAGTTTAAGACAAAGAGCTCTCTAAGAAGTTTTTTTTTAAATGTAGCCAATTTATGTTTTTCAAATGTGATTCAAATCCCCTTTTCCCCTTGCTAGTTCAAATTCAGAATGAGAAAGGACAGAGACTCTTACCACTCTCATTTGACTAGGCACTATAGGCAGGGACCTGGAAAATCCGGCTTTGCAAAAAAAAAAAAAAAAAAAAATTACCTTTCTTGGCTGGCTTTTTGTCAGTTGCCCCAGGATCCCATTCATTGTCTCCAAAGCGGTGATGTTATCCTGCACACAACACCAAAACTATGGAGAAGTTAAAATTTTTCCACTGAGATTATCATAACTTGAATCTATAAAACAAACTGATAATAGATTAACGGGAAAAGAAGGCATACAAATGTATTAATGTGAATATGTGTGCAAGAGAGTCATACAAAATATCAGAACTGAAAGAAAGGGCAGGGGATTGATGCTTTATGCCATCTTGAAGTTACAGAAAGCATAAGGTCTTGGAGCATGGCAAAATAGTTTGTGTGAGGGAGAGAAGAGAAAAGGCATGGCTCGCAAAGGCCCTCTTGTTATTGAGATAAAACATCGCAGACAGCAGCTCTCAGAAAGAATAGATAGTAGCCTGTGACAACAGTTTGTCAGATCTTCAAAGTTGTCAGACTCAATCTATCTCTCCTGTGAGTTAATCTGTCCCAAATCTGGGCAAGAAAGGCCTCAGAGAAAGCCTATCTGCTCATTTTGCTAATGTAAATTTTTCTCTACCAATGAAAATGTCCTTCATAAAAAAATCTTTGCAGGGATATTCTAGTCTGCATGCCCTCTGAGTAGCCATCTCAAAATATTTCAGTCAAAGTATATTTTGGAGTGAAATATCTTTGTTTTCCTTTAGTATCAAACATCTGTTTTCTTTACATGCATGCATATTTGAGCTCACCATTTACTTTATGATAAAGATGAGATGCAGGACATTGTACCTCCAAACATGGCACCTTGGAAATTGAGAAAGCAGCAGTAGCAGTGTTGTAGAAAAAAGAAAAACAAAAACAGGTTTTTGTTACATGACCAGGAAAATTTAGGCACAGGGACACATTTGTGAGTAGGGCAGGGTTTACCGGGTGAAAAGAACAAAAAAAGAGGAGCTCTCAGCAAAGTGACAAAGAGTTCTGCTATCAGGTCTCCCACCTCACAGATTGAATCCCACGCCACCACACAGTAACTGAAGAGACCAGGCTCCTCCTTGTTGCAAATGGTGCAAACTTCCCCTGGGTCCACCCTCTTCCCCCAGTGCACAGGTGGGCATTATTCAGAGAGAATCAGTTGGGAAAGGGCAGGTTTCATCCAGGACCAGCAGTCCGTTTTTTCAGCCTTCATGCTGTTTTAGGCTTGAAGTTGTGGTTTCGCTAGAGACCCTTGGCTGTCTCCTGTCTCTATCATTTCCCGCTGTAAAGAAGTATACTTAACTGCCATTAGGATAAGGATAAGGATGAAGACTGATCTTAGCTGCATCCTGGTGACAGGGGGTGCTGTTTTAGGAAAAAGGCAGTCAGAGCTCCCTCAGAGGCCTGTGTAAGGATTGCCAGCAAAAGGGGCCATCATCTGAGCTCCTGTTGCATGACCACTGGAAGTTTGATGGCCTGAAGAGACAAATCGGATTATTAGAAAACATATATTAAAATAAAACAAGGGATGGGTAAGGACAGCTCAAAAATCTCAAGGCCTTTTACCAGTTTTAGCAGAGAGAGGGAGGCCAAAAGCCCAGCCGGCAAAAAACACTTTTACCCTATGGCCAGCATGTCAGGCTTCTGAGCTTCCTTGCTTTGAGTTCAATCCTAAACCAACTAATTTAAGGCTTAGGAAGTTAACTTTTCCCATTTTGGAGGATGCGTCTGAGGGAAGTGACCCATAGTACGAAGATGCAATTGCCTATCAGTGAAGAGAGGACACAGGAAGAGAAAGGAAAAATGAAGGCTTTTTTTTTTCAAAGGCATTCCAGGGATTCAGGATGCTTTTGAAAGGGGTACAGACTGAAGATGAATGACTACTCATCTAGAAAGAGTGGGGAAGACATCCCTGGGTCCTTTCTCTTCCTAGCAAATACCCAAGGTATATCAAGGAAGGAAAGTGAGGCATTCCTCTTTTTTTCCTCCGTCCTTGTATCCCTGATTACAGGTGACTGCAACAGGGTACTGCCCATGAGTGTCAAAGTGGCTTTCACCCATGTTAACAGGGGGGCCTCTGGGGTGGGAGTATCTGCTCTTACCCACGTATGCCGTATCTCCCTGCTGTTAGTAGCCTTTGAGTTCCCTAGACCTCATTTATGCCATGGATACTAGCATGAAATTTGTCCATGAAATGGGAAACTTGGCTTAATCAGCAATAATCAGTCATGCTAACCTGCACTGTGCCTTTTAACCTCCGTTATTTTCTGTCTCTGGATCCCTCAGATCCAATTTTCTTGCCTAGGGCTTTTACCTGAAGCTTGGAATTGAGTTTGGGACAAAAATATGTCTTGTGTGGGCATTGCATGGACTTTTTATCATAGGCTGAATGCTAAGGTGAAGCTGTGGAATTGAGTCCCCCTCCAACAAGGGAAAGAAAAGAATGTCTTGTGACATGCCCAGATAACTGGTAGCTACAGTTATGCTTGCTAAGATTTGGGTGCATGGAGCTTGGCTTTGGGTAACTTCCTTGGTCTTACTTTTGCAAAAAGGAAACCTCTGGGTGATGGGCACCCTATTTATTCCCATCACCTGGCAGGATTTGCAGGATAAATTCTCAAAACTAGAATATTAATCCAGATTTTTACATCACCTGTCCTTTTTGTTCTTTCTGAGCTGCAGGTGGAGACTGTTGGTTGGTTCACAGGAATAAGTAGGGTTAGTCTAAAATGTAGGCAAAAACTTGGAAACAACTAATGAGTCTAGAATTAAATGAAAATGTATGATAAGTTTTGAAACATAATTTTTGTCTCTCTAGTCCTCATTTTTGTTAAAAACCAAGTCATGATAAGACTGAGTTGTTTGCAAAGTAGACTTTAGTCTTATACTTGGCCTGATTATTTGCATAAAGTGCAGCCAGAATAATTATTTCTACATAGGCCTGTTAGATTAGCTTTGTTGGAACTCTGTTCCACAAGGAATCTCAGATAAGACCTTTTAAAGCCAAACCTGGCCATGGGTTTGTATCCTCAAATATCTGTGAGTTGGGTAATCCTTTCCTCTTAAAGTCCCAAGATAAACTTGGAGCTCCTGGGCCTGTCAGAAAGTGACATACTTTACTTACCATAGATCAGGAACTCTGTACACATACTGCATAGACAAGGGTGTGAGGCCAGTTTCCCCAGGGGTTTTTTAAATCAGCTCTGCAAGTCAAGCTTGACTACTTAAAGGGAATCATAGCCTTCTAGTCAAAGCCTTGGTAAAACAACCAATTTATCCAGTTGCATCCTGTTGCAAAAGAAAATGGATTCTTATTGCACTGATGCAAACAGCTATATTGCCATAAGTTAAGAACATTCACAACTAGTTTCCAAATTAAGGAGAAGCCAGGCAGAGAGAGAAAAACAAATTTGCTCCAAATTTTGTTCACAGGAGTATAACTTACTCAATTATTAGAGGCCATAAGTAGTTCAAAATAAGTTTCCTTGATTCTGAAAAGCGAAACAAGGATCAGCAATATTCCAAGCAATAGTCAAAAAGATTGCTTCAGTTTTCTATGAGTTCAGTCCGTTTAGTTAGTTGTTTCGCTTGATATTTGTGAACCTTTCAACTCTTCATGAGTTCTGTACCTTTTTTCCTTTATTCCAATATCACAATCTCCATAGTTATCAGAAACCTGTGTTTGAGAGCACCTGTCAGAGTTCTATAGCTGAGTATAAGCCATCTTTTGAAAATGTCGAAACAAGATAATAATTGTCTGTGAATAACAAAATGTCCAGGGTAGTTAGAGTTAGGAATGCAATTGACAAAGAAGTTTGGTTATCTCTGTGGTTTACAATAACTTAACAATCTTAATTATGATTCATAGCATATACTTTAGACATTAGAATTTTTTGAAGTATCTTACAATTTTGGAACATATACTAATATCATTCACCAGAATGTAACCTAAAGAAGATTGAACACCATTTTGGCAATCCCACGTACCTAAACATGTCAAATAATCTTGTTTACCTCTCTTTTGGGTACTCCAGGAGCCTCTGTAGCACCCAAAAGCCAGGCATCAGGAAAGACAATTTTGAAACTGAAGTTTGATTTTGGAAAGCATGTCAAATGTTAGAGGTTTAAAACACTTGATGTTATGAAATAGAATTCCAGAGTACCATAAATTATTTATTTTGCCAAAACAATGACTCAGAAATTTTAAAAAACAAAACCATTTTATAAACCTTTACAAATTTTTCTAAAAAGAAGATTAGTGCCTTAAGAGCACCTTGTTGTGCTTTTATTTCAATGCTCAATTTACACAAAATACATATAATATCCTTTTGAATTTAGATAACGTGAACACACATGGAATTTTTGCAAGATTAATTAGTATAAACATTCCACTGTTTATTTAAACCTTCAGCTTTATCTTATCTAATTCAAAACAATTCTTTAATCCTGGGCAAAAATTTAGATTTCAATGACACCTGCATTCTACCAATAATCTTTAAGTCTGCTTTTATGTCTCAAAGATTAAAGTCCAATGAACTGAATGGTACCACAGCTTTTATCTTCCCTTTAAAACTATCTGATCCAAGTGCTTATTTTCCTTTAGGCCAATTAATTAGAGCCCTTTTTAATAGACATTACACACAACACATATAAACTACACAGACAAGCAGACAAAAACTCAGCAGTCATAAGATTTTTCATTTGTCAATCCCTAATTAGATTATTGGCCTCTCATGCATGTATTAAGAGTTGCAAAACAAGAAAGCTACTCAGAGAAAGGAAGATTTAAAACAAAGGCTAGAATTTGTTCATGGAGGGGAAGAGAATCAGCAAATGGCAAAAGTACTCATTCCCTAAGCCAGGGTTGAACCTGGGCACCATTGTAAAATGGTGGATGCTAGAACCAAACATTGCCACATGGTTACAGGTCATGCTCACAAGGTTGTAAAACAAGATGGAGGCCTCTAGCAAAATTTGCTACTGACCATACAGAAAATCATGCAAAGTACACCTGACTGGCTACAGCTTAAGACCAGCCTCACAAATGCTTTTTCATAATTAAAAGTTTACAGAGAATATAAACAGTGATCCTGGCCTAGTCAAATGTCTTCTGAAAGGAAAAAGGGTAAAGAAAAGGAAAAAAAAAGTTAAAAAGCAGGATTGGAAAGATGTTTTGTGGAAGAAACTCTTATTCGTATGCAAATGGATTCCTTTCCCCTGTCTCAGACTGAGCAGGAGCCTGGACAGCTAGCTGCACAGGGCCCGGGCCTCAGAGGCCATCTTGGGGCCTAGGCAGTGGCATTGGCTCATTCCCATCCTGTGCAGCTGTTGGACACAGCACACACATGCAGCAGACACTGCACCCCCACCAGGATGGAAAGGGAGTAGGGAGTCACCACTTGCACAACAGTCCTGTGAGCTTGCCTTCAGCAGTTGGTTGGGGTGGGTGTGGACCACCTTCTATATTGTAAAATAAAAAAAGATGGATGCTATTACTGTCCAAAGGAAAGAATAAAAATGCCAGAGGACCAAAAAGCCCAGAAACGAAAGTGAGAGGTTTGGGGTCCACATTTTGCTTACCCTTTCTCAGGTCTCATGTTCTGGGCGCCAAAAATGTTATAGAAAAGAAACGGGTTTTTGTCACATGACCAGGAAAATTTAGACACAGGGACATATTGTAGGGTGAGTAGGGAAGGTTTATTGGGTAAAAAGAAAAGAGGAAATCTCAGAAAAGCGCAAGAAAGTCCTACTAGCAGATTTCCCATCTCACAGATTGAATCCCAGGCCACCACACAGGAACTGAAGAGGCCCGGCTCCTCCCCACTGCAAATGGGGCAAACTTCCCCTGGCTCGACCCACTTCCCCCAGTGCACAGATGGGCATTATTCAGAGAGAATCAGTTGGGAAAGGGTGGGTTTCATCTGGAACTAGCAGTCTGGTTTTTCAACCTTCGGGCTGTTTTAGGCTGAAGGCAGGGTTTCATCGGGGACCCTTGGCTGTCTCCTGTCTCTATCAGCAAAAATGTCAATCTGATCTTTTTCTGCGTTCTATGTGAGAGCTGGCTAGGAAAAAATTCTCCCATCAATTTCCCCTGAAAGTACATCATAAAACCTAGTTGCTTTTCCCTATAACTGGAGGAAAAGAATGAAGAAGACACAGAGATGCCAAGAAAAATCTCAGCAAACTTGCCCTCCTAAATTTTCCCCAGATTATTAACATTATATCATACCCAATTTTGTCTGATAATATGTCTACGTGACTGTCCTCTCTTTTTCCAAACCTAAGCTTTGGATCTTCATTTCTGAAGGCTCCCAAGTCATGTAAAACTTTTATTAAATAAATTTATTTTTTTATCTTGCTAATATATCTTTTGTTATGGGGATGTCAGCCATGAACCTTGCAATGAGTGAGAAAAACATATTACTTTTTCTCCGCTACACTATTTTTGATTTTTTTTATCCCTTATACTTTATGTGAACTTCGACAAGTCATTTACACTTTCAGGACCTTAGGGTTATGTATAAATTGAAGTGGTGGGAGCATACTTCCATTTAGGAGATGTTTTAGCTGTGTCCTTAGTTTCCTGAGTTAGTGTTCGAAAGACATTTGTACTGTGGACAGCATGCACTATTAATACTACATGAGTGACATTGTAAGTTAGGGGGACTTTGTTAGCCTGAGAATTTGCACACTGCTTCCTTGGAAAATTGCTTAAAATTCCAAATGAAATTCTGGAACCTTGCCTTCCCACCTCAACCACATGGATTATATGATCCTGAAAGTCGTCATGGCAAGATAATTTGTAGCTAAAATGCATAAACCAATTATTAGAAAAATGGGTTTTAACAGACCTTTATAAGTACAATTTTCTTTACACAAAAATTAAATAAGCAATAAAACAATGAAAATAAACTGTCATTGGCATTTCAAGTCCTAAAATAACAATAATTGGTGTTGCACCAGTAGTTCCAATTTACCATCTCTTGCTGACTGGAAATGATCCACAATCAGAGCTTTGTATATGGCTGAGCAGGTTGTATATCACACAATACCAGTGGATGCCATTCACAACATAATCCATGAGGCACAAGATTAATGGTCTACAAGGCAGCTTTGTTCAAAATATTTCTTCCTCATCTTTTAATAAAAATAATTGGTCTTCAATTTGTGGTAGGTAACATGCATAAAGTTTTATCTGGAATTTGCTCTAAATATTCAATGCCTTTGAATTTTATGACTCCCAAGGCTGTCCCAGGAGTAAAGTAATTTGAATGCTTAAAATTAAAAAATAGAAGTTTTGTTCTTCTTAAACACTGTTTTATTGAAATATAATTGATACACCCAAACTGTACATATTTAATGTATACATTTTGATGAGTTATGCATACACCTGTATAACCATCACCACTATCAAGGTAATAAACACATTTATCTTCTCCAAAAGATCCTTGTGCCACTTTATTTGTTTGTGGTAACAAACTTAACATGATTTCTACTCTTTTAAAATTTAAGTGCAAAATACCCTATTGTTTACTGTAAGCACTATGTTGTACAACAGGTCTCTAGAATTTATTCATCTTGCAGAACCAAAACTTAATACCTATTGATCAACGACTCCTCATTTTCCCCTCTAAGCACGTGGCAACTACCATTCTACTCTCTGCTTCTGTAAGTTTGACTATTTCAGATTCCTCATGTGAGTGGAATCATGCAGTATTTATTCTTCTGTGAAGGGCTTATTTCACTTAGCACAATATCCTCCAGATTCATTCATTTAGTCATATATGGCAGGAGTGCCTTATTTTTTAAGGTGAAATAATATTCCATTGTATTTATATTTGTCATTCTGTAGGTACTAAGTCTTTATGCATGTATTTCCTCAAGCCACTTTAATTCTTCCATGAGAGCTTTATGCCAAAGCACATGGTTAAGCTGACTTAAGTGTCTTGATTCTGCTTACACAAGTCTTAGCTCATTTTTTCCCTCACAGACAGGCCCAGTAAACAGAGCCCAAGTTTCCAACTTACTTTGCTTCAGATTACTTTCTCTCTCCAAAGCTGCTGAATTGGAAAAAAGCAAACATAATCTGACATCTGTTTCACCTCTCTGTTTTTAACTCCAGATAGGTTGTCAAATTATTCATCATAGAAATGATGTAGAGTTAGCAACTATTTGATTTTCTTTCTTTAATCACAGTGTTAGAAATACTATGCATTATGTAGGAAACAGTTAACTGTACCATAATCGTGAGGCTGACTTGCAGAATGTTAAAGCTGTACTTTGAGGACAGATAGACTTGAAACCTAAGTTTAAATCCCACATATACTGTTCTACTTGCCAGCTATGTATCCTTGACAGCTATGTATTCTTAACTTGTGAAGGACTCAACAATCTGACCTGTAAAATGGGGATGATTATAATAGTTTTCACTGTAGTTAATCATTTTGAGAATTAAATTTAAAAATGCATGAAAAAACCTTAGTACTATATTTTGTTCACATTAAAATTAAAATATTACTTATTATAAATTTGAGATCCTTATAAAACCTAAGATTCTTGCTGAAGCATCCATCATTCTCCCTCATGATCTTTTTAAAACTTAGCTTTTTAATCTTATCTATAAAGGTTTTCCACTATCAATCAATCAACCGGATTGATTTACTAATCAACCTGGGCTTCTTTTTGTTTCCCAGGTACACATTATACTTAAATCTTTGTTTTTGCCCTTCACCTAACTCCATTGCTTAAAACAACTTTAAATATTTTACAAATATAGACTTAATAGGTTATTTTATTGTTTGAAAGAAATTATCTACACTTTTTAAATAAAACTTTTCTGAAATTGACTGAGGTATTAGAGTCTACATACCCAAACATCCAACCCTTCTAAATGTATTAGGTAATTTTTAATAAATTTATACAATTGCATCCTAGCACCTCAACTCAGTCTTAGAACTACCTTCACCCCCTAAAATTCCCTTTGTCTATTTGCAGTTAATCCCTGCTCCCACTCTCAGCTCCATGCAAATACAATTTGGTGCATTATATTTGCTTATTCACATTTACATGCAGCTTGTTTACACTTACTATATCTTCCTGTGGCATTGAGCCTTTTATCATTACGAAATGTTCCTAGTAATATTTCTTGTCTAATCTGTGTTGACTGATTTTAATATAGCCACTGCAGCTTTCTTATGGCTATTGGCTGTGTGGGATAGCTTTTCTCTATTTTTTAGCTTTGTTTATTTTGTCTCTAAGTATGTTTCTTATAGACAACAAACAGCTGCATGTTGTTTTTTATTTTTATTTTTTAACTTTTATTTTAGCTTTAGGGGTACATGTGCAGGTTTGTTACATAGGCAAATTGCATGTTGCAGGGTTTGGTGCATAGATTACTTTGTCACACAGGTACAAATTATTACCTTTGTCACACAGGTAATAAGCATGGTACCTGATAAGTAGTTTTTTGATCCCAACCTTCACCCTCAAGTAGTCCCTGATGTCTATTCTTCCCTTCTTTGTGTCCATGTGTATTCAGTGTTTAGTACCTACTTGTAAGAGAATATGGAGTATTTGGTTTTTTATTCCTTCATTAGTTTGCTTAGGATAGTGTCCTCCAGCTCCATCCATGTTGCTGTAAAGGACATGATGCAATTCTATTTTATGGCTGCCTAGCGTTCTGTGGTGTATATGTACCACATTTTCTTTATCCAGTCTTACTGTTGCTGAGTATTTAGGTTGATTTTATGTCTTTGCTATGGTGAGTAGTGCTGCAATGAACATATGCATGCATGTGTCTTTTTGATAGAACGATTTATTTTTCTCTGGGTATATACCCAGGGATGGGATTACCGGGTCAAATGGTAGTTCTGTTTTAAATTATTTGAGAAATCTCCAAACTGCTTTCCACAGTGGCAGAACTAATGTACATCCCCATGAACAATTTATAAGTGTTCTCTTTTCTCCACAGCCTCATCAGCATCTGTTGCTTTTTTTTCTTTTTAATAATAGCCATTCTGACTGGTGTGAGATAGATGGTATCTCATTGTGTTTTCCATTTGCATTTCTCTGGTTATTAGTGATATTGAGCATTTTTTCATATGTTTGTTGGCTGCTTGTACATCTTCTTTTGAGAAGTGTCTGTTCGTATTCTTTGCCTATTTTTAAATGGGGTTGTTTTTTGCTTGTAGAATTGTTTAAATTCCTTATAGATTCTGGATAATAGATCTTTGTTAAATGCATAGTTTGTGACTATTTTCTCCTATTATGTAGTTTGTCTGTTTACTTTGTTGATAGTTTCTATTGCTGTGCAGAAGCTCTTTAGTTTAATTAGGCCCAATTTGTCAATTTTTGTATTTGTTGAAATTGCTTTTGGAGTCTTTGTCATAAAATCTTTGCCAAGGCCTATGTCCAGAATCTTATCTCCTAGGAGAAATAAGGAGTCTCTTCCTCATTGCTTGTTTTGTCTAAGATCAGATGGTTATAGGTGTGCATCTTTATCTCTGGGATCTATAACCTGTTTAATTGTTCTATGTGTCTGTTTTTGTACCAATACCATGCTGTTTTGGTTACTGTGGCTTTTTAGTATAGTTGGAAGTCCAGTAACATGATGCCTCCAGCATTCCTTTTGCTTGGGATTCATTTGGCTATTTGGGCAATTTTTTTGGTTCTATATAAATTTTAAAATAGTTTTTTTCTAATTTTGTGATAAATGTCATGGGTAGTTTGACAGGAATAGCATTGAATTTATAAATTGCTTTGAGTAGTATGGTCATTGTAACAACATTGATGCTTTCTATCCATGAGCATGGAATGTCTTTCCATTTATTTCTGTCATTTTATTTCTTTCAGCAGTGTTTTATAATTTTCATTGTAGAGAAATTTCACCTCCTTGATTAGCTCAATACCCAAAATTTTATTTTATTTTTCTGGCTATTGTGAATGGGTTTGTATTCCTGAGTTCGCACTCAGCCTGAATATGTTGTTGGTGAATAGAAACATTATTTATTTTTGTGTATTGATTTTGTATCCTGAAACTTTGCTGAAGTTGTATATTAGATCTAGGAGTTTTGGGGAAGACACTATGGGGTTTTCTAAGTATAAAATTATATTGTCGGCTGGGCGTGGGAGTCACGCCTGTAATCCCAGCACTTTGGGAGGCCAAGGCAGGTGAATCACCTGTGGCCAGGAGTTTGAGAGCAGCCTGGCCAACATGGTGAAACCCTGTCTCTACTAAAAATATACAAAATTAGCCAGGTGGGGTGGCAGATGCCTGTAATTCCAGCTACTTGGGACGCTGAGGCAGGAGAATCACTTGAACCCAGGAGGCAGAGGTCGAGCGAGCTGAGATTGTGCTACTGCACTCCAGTCTGGGCAACAGAGTAAGACTCCATCTTAAAAATAAATAAATAAATAAATAAAATCATAATGTCTGCAAACAGAGATAGTTTGACTTCCTTTCTTTTTATCTGGATACCTTTTATTTCCTTCTCTTACCTGATTGCTCAGGCTGGGACTTTCAGTACTATGTTTAATAGAGTGGTGACAGTGAGTATCCTTGTTTTGTTCTGGTTCTCAAGGTGAATGACTTCATCCTTTGCCCATTCATTACGTTGTTGAGTGTATGTTAGTCACAAATGGCTCTTATTATTTTGAGGTATGTTCCTTCAATGCATACTTTGTTGAGGAATTTTACCATGAAGGGATGTTGAAATTTAGCAGAAGACTTTTCTATATCTATTGAGATGATCATGTGGCTTTTGTTTTTAGTTCTGTTTATGTGATGAATCACATTAACTGATTTGCATATGTTGAACCAACCTTGCATCACAGGGATAAAGCCTACTTGATCATGGTGGATTAGGTTTCTGATGTGCTGCTGGATGTGGTTTGCTAGTATTATGTTGAGAATATTTGCATCTACATTCATCAAGGATACTAGCCAGTAGTTTTCTTTTTGTTGTTGTATCTATGCCAGGTTTTGGTATCATAATGATGCGAGCCTCATAGAATGAGTTAGGAAAGTATCTTGCCTATTCATTTTTGGGAAATAGTTTCAGTAGGAATGGTACCAGCTCTTAATTACACATGTGATAAAACTTGGCTTTGAGTCTGTCTAATCTAGGGCTTTTTCTGATTGGTAGGCTTTTTGTTACTGAATCAATTTTGGAACTTGTTATTGATCTGTTCAGGGTTTCAATTTATTCCTGGTTAAATCATAGGAGGTGGTATATTTCCAGAGATTTATCCATTTTTTGTAGGTTTTTTAGTTTGTGTACATAGAGGTGTTCCTAGCAGTCTGTGAGAATCATTTTTATTTCTGTGAGGTCAGTGGTAATGCCCCCTTTGTCAATTCTGATTGTATTTATTTGGATCTTCTCTCTTTTTTTATTAGTCTAGGTAGTAGTCTATCAATCTTACTTATTCTTTCAAAGAATAAACCTCTGTTTTCATTTATCTTTTGTATGGTTTTTCACCTCTCAATTTCATTCAGTTCAGCTCTGATTTGGGTTATATCTTGTCTTCTGCTAGCTTTGTGGTTGATTTGCATTTGTTTTTCTAGTTCTGCGTGATATCAGGTTGTTAACTGAAGATTTTTCTATTTGATGTGGTTGTTTAGTGTTTTAAACATGCCTTTTAACATTGTTTTATCTGTACCCCATAGATTTCAATATATTGTGTCTTTGTACTCATTAGTTTAAAAAAATTTATTAATTTCTGTCTTAATTTTATTGTTTACCCCAAAGTCATTCAGAAGCAGATTGTTTAAGTTTTATGTAATTATATGGTTTTGGGCAATCTACTTAGTATTGATTTCTATTTTTACTGCCCTGTGGTCCAAGAGTGTGTTTGGTATGATTTAAGTTTTTTTTGCCAAAATTGTTTTATGGCCAATTGTGTGGTTGATTTTAGAGTATGTGCCATGTGCAGATGACAAGAATTTATATTCTGTTGGTTTTGGGTGCAGCATTCTATAAATGTCTGTTAGGTCCATTTGATCAAGTCTCCAGTTCAGGTCTCAAATATCTTTGTTAGTTATCCACCTTGAGGATCTAATACTGTCAGTGAAGTAGTGAATTATCCCACTATTATTGTGTGGTTATCTAAGTCTCTTTGTAGGTCTCTAAGAACTTGTTTTATGAATATGGATGCTCCTGTGTTGTGTGCATATTGAGGATAGTTAAGTCTTCATGTGGAATGAATTGAACCCTTTGCCATAATGTAATGCCCTTCTTCTTTTCTTTTTTTAAATTGTTGGTTTAAAGTCTGTTTTATCTGAAATTAGGATCATAACCCAGCTTTTTTCTGTTTTCTGTTTGCTTGGGAGATTTTTTCCATTCCTTTACTTTGAGCCTGTGGGTGTCATTGGATGTGAGATGGGTTTCTTGAAGACAGCACATAGTTGGGTCGTGCTTCTTTATCCCACTTGCCACTCTGTGCCTTTAAATTGAGGGATTTAGACTGTTTACATTCAAGGTTAGTATTGACATGGGAAGATTTGATCCTGTCATCATGCTGTTAGCTGGATATTATGCAGACTTGATTGTGTAGTAACTTTATAGTGTCAATGATTTACATACTCAAGTGTGTTTTTATGGTGATCAGTGACAATCTTTGGTCTCCATATTTAGCACTCCCTTAAGGACCTCTGGTAACGCAGGTATGGTGTTAACAAATTCCCTTGATACTTGCTTATCTTAGGATAATCTCATTTCTCCTTCACTTATAAAGCTTACTTTGGGTAGATATAGAATTCTTGGTTGGAATTTATTTTAAGAATACTGCATATAGGCACCCAATCTCTTCTGGCTTGCAGAGTTTCTGCAAGAAACGTCTGCTGTTAGCCTGATGGGGTCCCATTTGTAGATAACCTGCCCCTACTCTTTAGTTGCCTTTCATATTTTTTCTTTCATGTTGACTTTGCAGAATCTGATGACTATGTATCTTGGGGATGGTCGTCTTATACAATATCTCACAAGGGTTCACTGCATTTCCTGAATTTCAATGTTGGCCTCTCTAGTGAGGTTGGGGAAATTTTCATGGATAGTGTCCTGAAATATGTTTTCCAAGTTGCTTGTTTTCTCTCCCTCTCTTTCAGGGATGTTAATGAGTTATAGATTTGGTGTCCTTGCATAATCTGACATTTCCCAGAGGTTTCATTCATTCTTTTTTGTTCTTTTCTCTTCATTTTTATTTGACTAAGTTAATTAAGAAAAACAGTCTTCAAGCTCAGAGATTTATTTCTCAGCTTGGTCTATTCTGCTGTTAAAACTTGGAAATGGGCTGGGCGAGGTGGCTCATGTCTGTAATCCCAGCACTTTGGGAGGCTGAGGCGGGCGGGTCACCTGAGATCGGGAGTTTGAGACCAGCCTGACCAACGTGGAGAAACCCCATCTCTACTAAAAATAAAAAATTAGCTGGGCATGGTGGCACATGCCTGTAATCCCAGCTAGTCGGGAGGCTGAGGCAGGAGACTCACTTGAACTCAGGAGAATCGCTTGAACCCAGGAGGTGGAGGTTGCGGTGAGCTGAGATCATGCCATTGCACTCCAGCCTGGGAAACAAGAGCAAAACTCCATCTCCAAAAAAACAAAACAAAACTTGGAAACGTATCGTGAAATTCTTGTAGTGAGTTTTTCAGCTCTGTTAGATCAGTTTGATTCTTTCTTTAAATAGCTGTTTCATCTTTCAGCTGTCCTTTGGATGGGATTTTTTGCTTTGATTTTCTTTTATGCCCTGATGGTTTTACTGTGGTATAGTTGAGTTCACTTAACTGGATTCACTTATGAAAATTTTTAAGGAGCCAAGAGTCAGCTCCAAAATCCTGGGCTGTGTGCTCTAACCCTGAGGGCTGGTACCACGCCTCCATCTTTCTTCTCTGGCCTCTCAAGGTTAGGAACCTGCTGCATTGGGGGGGCTGAGATGTTCTCAGTCTGCTTGCAATAACACTCCTATGGGGAGTGCAGGCCAAAGTGCTTTCTCGCCTCAGTAGCAAAAGGATCCATACTCACTCACATATGCCAGCAGCAGCAGCAGCAGCAGCAGCATCACAGCAGAGTGCATACACATCAGCTGGGAAGGGGTGTTGACTGGGCTGGGGCAGCAGTATCTATGTGTGTGCTTGTGCTGGTGGCAGTGCCAAAATGGAGTGCCCACACGTTGGTGGGGGCAGGGTACTGATGGGGGCAGGGTGACAGAGTCCATGCACACATTTGTAACAGCAGTGGCAGTGTGGAGGGGTGAGCACATGCCCTCATACATGGTACAGAATGGTCTGTGTCTTCATGTATGCTCACACTAGTGGCAGTTTCACAGCTAGCTGCATGGGAGAGGAGGCAGGTCCACCCCCAGGTGCATGTCAGAGCAGTTGGGGTAAGTCATGGGCAAGCTTGCACTGGCAAAGTGGTGGGGGAACTGTCCTGGGGGAGGCTGTGGGTGGGTCGGTGCACATCAGCTGAGGCCATCTGCTAGAATTGTCAGATGGCTAGGCACAGTCTGCCAGTAAAGAATCCATGATGATGGCCCCAAGAGGCACCTTGTTGGGCATCTGAGGATGTGCTGCAAGTGGACACAGCCACCTGGGCCCCCAGGAGAGGCTGTCAAACAAGGGAGTGCTCAGACCAAACTGGGCCAGCCCAATACTGCCCTAATCTGTCCAGGTCTAACAGTCAATGAAGATGAAAGTCACCTAGAGGAGCACAGTGAGCCTTGGGTATGAGTGTCTTTTGCCATGCTCCACTGCAGCCATTCCCACACCAAATCCCCTGGACTACACACAGGTTGGAGTTCCTGCCCCTGCCACCTCTCCATGCAGCTCTCCCTGCCAGCTCAGATATTTGTGGGGGGTGAAGGGGTTTTCCTGCATCTAGGACTCCAGCAGTCTCTTGCACGAGCAGGCCACTCCTCACCTGTTCAACTCATCCCTTCCAAAGGAGCTACTGGGAGCAAGGTATGAGTCCTGGTGCTTGGCAGCCTTGTGCAGGGTCTCCAGATTCCTCTTCCTTCAGCCCGGGGTCTGCATCTTCCTTCTGTTTACTCTTAATGCTTACCCTCCAAAGATCTGCTTGGAGTATGCCAGTCTTCCCAATGTCCTAATCTGTTTTTTGTTTTTTTTTTTTTTGAGACGGAGTCTCGCTCTGTCGCCCAGGCTGGAGTGCAGTGGCGCGATCTCGGCTCACTGCAAGCTCCGCCTCCCGGGTTCACGCCATTCTCCTGCCTCAGCCTCCCGAGTAGCTGGGACTACAGGCGCCCGCTACCACGCCCGGCTAATTTTTTGTATTTTTAGTAGAGACGGGGTTTCACCGTGTTAGCCAGGATGGTCTCGATCTCCTGACCTCGTGATCCACCCGCCTCGGCCTCCCAAAGTGCTGGGATTACAGGCGTGAGCCACCACGCCCGGCCTGTCCTAATCTGTTTGTGGGAGACTTTCTTAATGGCTGTGTATAGGCAGCTATCTTGGCTCCTTAATTCCTGCATCTTGCTTTTTATTTAGTACAGCAATACCTGCCTTTTTGTTGACTAGTATAACATATGACATGGTTAGTGTTACATCTATTTTGCTACTTGGTTTCTGTATGTTTCATTCATATCTTGGCTCCTTAATTCCTGCATCGTGCTTTTTATTTAGTATAGAAATACCTGCCTTTTTGTTGTCTAGTGTAACATATTACATGATTAGTGTTACATCAGTTTTGCTACTTGGTTTCTGTATGTTTCATTTGTGTTAATTATTCTGTTTTTCTCTTACTGCCTTTTTTGTGTTAAACAAGTATTTTTTAGTATATTGCTTTAATTTTTTGATTTTCGTCTATATTTTAAAATTATTTTATCATTGGCTGTTCTAGGTGTTTCAATATATATTTTAACTTATGAGAATTAACTTCTTAGTAATGTCAATTTAATTTGTTAAACTATAGTAACTGTGCTTCAATGTAGCTTCATTTACTCCTCCTTATTTGTGCTATTATTATCAATATATTACATATATTGTTGTTTAAAACTCAGCAATGTAGTGCTATAACTATTACATTAAATAAAATAATCTTGTTTTTAAAAGAAAATAAGTGTGTGTGGCACATTCCTTTATATTTACAAACATATTTATAATTTCCAGGGCTATTTATCCTTCCCTCTGCATTTGAGTGTTGCTGTCTGTACTATCTTTCAGAATTTCATTAATTTGCATTTATTTTTGAAAATAGCTTTTCGCTGGATATATAATTTTTGGTTTCCAGTTCTCTTCTACCAATTCCTTTCAATATTTCATTCCACTATCCCTTACATGTATTGTTTTTGATGTAAAATCAGCTATTAATTGTGCTATTGATAACTTCTACTTTATGAGCTCTTTCTCCTCTTTCCATTTTCAGTATTTCATCTTCCTGTTTGGCTTTTAAGTATTTGATTATGTATCTAGGTGTATATCTTTGTGTTAATTCTAACTGATGCTACTTGAACTTCTTAAATATGTAGGTTAATATTTTTCAATGAATTTGGAAAGATTTTGTCTTCCATTTGTAGCTTCTTTTTCTCCTCCTTGATATATAAGACTCACATTAAACATATGTTGGTACATTTGGTAATACTTTGCAGTTTCTGAGGCTCTGTTTATTTTTCTTCAGTTATTTTTGTTCTCTCTAGTCTATAGATTGGATAATTCCGGTGATCTATTTTAAGGTTCATTTATTCTTTCTTCCACTATCTCAAACATGTTCTTGATCCCATATAGTGAATTATTTTTATTATTATATCTTTCACTTCTAGAAATTTCATATTTATAACTTTTTTTTTGTACTTAGATACCATATCTGTTGAATCATTGTCATCACATTTTTCTTAAATTCTTCAAATATAGTTTTTAAAATTATTTAAATGTTTTTATAATAAATGTATTGAATTTTTTGCCTGCTAAATTCAGCATCTGGGCCTACTAAGAGTTAATGTCTATTGACTGTTTTATTTCTATAATTCATGCTTTTCTGCTCCTGTACATGGTTTTTAATATTTTGGTTGAATACTGGACATTTTAGACAATGTTTTATAGTAATTATGACTTCTGATTTTGTTTCTGAGTACTTTTGGTTTCATGAACTTTTCTGGATTTTTTAAAGTGCGGCATCTGTTTGCCCTGTAGTGTGTGGTTGTGAATGTGTCTTCTCAGTTTTTATTATTATTATTATTATTATTATTATTATTATTATTATTTGAGATGGAGTCTCCCTCTGTCGCCAAGGCTGGAGTGCAGTGGCACAATCTTGGCTCACTGCAAGCTCCACCTTCCAGGTTCATGCCATTCTCCTGCCTCAGCCTCCCAAGTAGCTGAGACTACAGGCACCCACCACCACGCCCGGCTAATTTTTTGTATTTTTAGTAGAGATGGCGTTTCACTGTGTTAGCCAGGATGGTTTCGATCTCCTGACCTCGTGATCTGCCTGCCTCGGCCTCCCAAGATGCAGGGATTACAGGCTTGAGCCACCGCGCTTGGCCTTTATTATTATTTTTAACTTACCTTCCAAGGGGTCTCCCTTGGGTCTGCAAAATCCAATGTTTTTGTTCAAGACTCTGCTCAAACACCCCAACTCCATAAGACTTCTATCCCCTGCTGATAGATCAGTGAGTTTGAAGAGCACATTTAATGTTCAGCAAATTCTGAAGTTTGATTTGTCTTTTACTTCTGCAAGACTACTGTGAATCTTCCTACATATGTGTACACCTTTCTGCTCAGCCAAGGCTTACTTCGTCTTTCTATGGCTTTCTCATTTACATGATCACTTGTTACATTTCTGGCTTGTACGCTACTGACCACTAACTAGACTGCAACTTCTGGCTAGCAAAGCATTGGACTTCCTCGTTTGTTATATGAAGCTTACCCAATCACCCTGTCATCCTAAAAGGAAGAAATTGAGGCAAAATTAATATAAGTGGAGATTTTAGGAGCTAAGCTTGAGGACTGCTACCCAGGAGCATAGATTCAAATTACTCTTAATATACATTCTTATTAAAAGCAGTTACAAGTGAATTTTCAAAGAGAAAGAAGAGGCAGTTCCTGAGGTCTTTACCAAGAATTTACATTACATTTATATAAGCTATTCATTGGCTATACATTGTTAAGTTATAAGGTGTAGGTTGTAGTATCAGGTGTGGCATTATTGGTTAATTTATAGCTACTTCTGGCAACTGCAAGCAGTTTGCAAGAGATGAATACATGGCTCAAAGAGGGGAAACCAGGACAGAATTGTTCTCTCATTTTAACATCTCTCTGAACCTGGTAATTTAGAAGGACTCGCATTACTTAGATAAAAGTTCTTTTCTCATTTCCCCACTTTGGATCAAAAATCTTTCTTCTTGAAAGCATTGATGAACAAAATCTGAGTGTCAAGGTATCCCTCATCACTGGGAAGGCTCGATCCTCGATCGTCCTGTCAAAGTGGTTGATCTATAGCTGCTGTCATCTCTACATGTTGTAGTAGCATGAATTTACTTTTCTCAGAAGTAAAACAGATGCATAGTAGAAGTATGCTATACATAAGAATTTTGGTAAAAAGCAAATTTGTATTTCAGAAGTAAAAAAAAAATTCCCTTGGGGCAGTCAACTAAAAACATCATGAATAAAATTAAAAAGCTGGTCCTTTTTTAGAGATTTGTTGTAGCCAGGATACAATTCAGGTTTTAACCCAAATTGCTGAAAAATAATAAAAACTAAAAAACAATGTACAATGCTAGAATCCAATAATTGATCTACTATAGCTTTCTTCTGAAAAATAATTTTTTCTCTCTCCAGCCCCCATTTTTACCAAAGATTAATTTCAGTAGGATCAATTTACTTGCATAATACATCTTATTATTATATTTAGCCTGATTATTTACATAATTAAGTGGAGCAAGATAGTGATTGATCATATCAGCTGTTTTTATTTGGCTTTGCTGTAACTCCTATAAGAAATTGCATATTTGACTTTTAAAAGTCTCAAGGATAGAAATCCAAACTGAAGATTCACCGTTAGATTGTACCTGTAATACCTGGATAAATTGGGTGAATTCCTTTCTTCTCAAGGTCCCTGTATTAGTCTGTTTTCACACTACTAATAAAGACATATCTTAGACTGGGTAATTTATAAAGAGGTTTGATTGAGTCACAGTTCCACATGGCTGGGGAGGCCTCAGGAAACTTAAATCATGGCAGAAGGCACCTCTTCACAGGGCATCAGGAGAGAGAATGAGTGCCCAGCAAAGGGGGAAGTCCCTTATAAAACCATCAGGTAAAATGAGAACTAACCCACTATCATGAGAACAGGATGAGGGAAACTGCCCCCATGATTCAATTATCTCCACCTGATCCTTCCTGCAACATGTGGGGATTATGGCAACCACAATTCAAGATGAGATTTGGGTGGGGACCCAGCCAAACCGTATCAGTTCCTCAAATATTCTGGGGCTCCCACACCTGTTGGAAAGTGATATTTTTTTATTTTCTGCATGGGCTGAACCTTTGAAAGGCAATTATGTAGACAACGTACAAAGCCATTCTCTCCAATATGCTTTTTATCAGCTCCATGAAGTCAACCACAATTCCTCAAAACTATCTGGTCATATCTGAAAATACGCCATTCCAGTAATGCCTTGGTAAAATAGGCAAAGTCTTTAATTGTGTCTTGTTACAGAAAGTAGCTTCTTTTTGAACTTATGCAAATAACTTCAAGACTGTGATAACATAAGAATACTTGAGAATAGTTTGCACATTTTGGAGAGATCAGGTAGAAAGAATGATAGATGTTTCAATTTCACTCACTAATGTATACATTTCCCAATTGTTATAAGCTATAATTGGTATAGCTCAAAAGAAAAATGTTTTCTCGACTCTGGAAAACAAAATATAAAAATAATCAGCAATGTTGCAAATAAAAAGTCATGAAAATCAATTTAGTACTCTATCAGTTCTGTCCCATATAATTAACTCTTGTTCTGCTTGATGGTGGGATCATCCTCATTATGAAAAAATGTATTTATTAGATCTCTGAAGGTTTTTACTGAGTCTGATAATATAATCTCCAAAGTTATCTGAAACCTGTGTTTAAGAGTATTTGTCAGGATTCTTTTCCTTACATTTCCTTGAAGAAAAGGCCAATTTTGGACTGTAGCTGATTGTAAACTGATTTTGAGAAGAATCCAAAGTAAAACAATTATTTTTTGCGGATGAAAAAATACTTGGAATAGCCAAGTTTAAAGATGGAATTGACAAGAAAAATTTGATTATTCCTGTCACATACATCAGTTTCGTTATAACTAAGAAAATAAACAAAAACATATCAGAATTTTAGGAATCTCATATAATTTTGGAACACATATTAATAAAATATCCATACAAGTATAAATCAAATATAGTTAAACACCATTTCTTATTTAACAATGCTTTCCATATGATTTTAACATCCCGAATAAGCCAAAACAGCCGTCTTGGACTTGCAGGGTTTTTTGGTTTGTTTTTGAAAAGAAAATTTTAGAATTAGAATTTGATTTTGGGAAATGTGTTAAATATTAAAGGTTTAAAACAGTTGATCAAAATAGGATCACAGGCCACTGTAAAAACAAAAACAAAAAAAAAGTCATTTATTTATCCAAAGTGATAATTCAAAGATTTCAAAAAGCAAAAAATGTTTACTTTTTGACAGAGAACATACTGTTTTCCAAAGAGTCAGAAGACCTAATAAAGATAGCATGAGACCAACAGAATCTTTTCTTCTTTGTTTTTACTCAAAAGGTGAATAATTTTTTACTATCCCTATTAATACTTCAAAAAGTTTTGTTCTAAAGAGAAAACAAAATTTTACATTTTCATCCATATATTATTAATGCTAAAGCTAATTTTAATAAAACTTTGTAAACATATATGTCCAATCTCAGTTTTGAGTGCACAAAATAATACTTTTATAAACCTTTTATAACCTTTGACAATTTTCTATTAAAGAGCAAATCAAGAAAACCCTGTTATTTTGACATAGGAGCACTGACTGTGGCCCTGCCTTAGTGTAATTTTGATATTAATGTTCAACTTTTAAAAAAACTAAATAATCTCCTTCTAATTTTAGCCAAGTTGATCACTCACAAAATTTTTTAGTAGATTAATTTCTCACAATTTTTATACAAGTTGCTTAATACTTGAGTTTTGTCCTGTACTTTCTTTTTCATATTGGCATTCTACTTAAGACAAAATTTATGTTTCTTCTTCCTTATCATTTTGACCACCACACAACATTCTCTTTCATTTAAAAAGAAAAAAAAAATTCCTCTCTCAACTTTCACATTTTCTTTTTTCTTTCTTTCCTTTATTTATTTATTTTTTTTTCAGAGGTAAAGTCTGGAGTGCAATAGTGTTATAACTCACCGTGACCTTGAACTCCTGGGTTCAAGTGATCCTCCTGCCTCAGTCTACCAAGTATTCAGGATTGCTGATATGCACTGTCATGTCCAACTCATTTTTACAATTTTTCTGAAGATGTGGTCTCACTATATTGCCCAGGCTTGTCTCAAGTTCCTTGACTCAAGCGATCCTCCTGCCTTGGCCTTCCAAAGCATAGGGATTATAAGCATGAACCACCATGCCTAGCTCTCCATCTTACTTTCTCTATATATCCTTTATATAAAATTGTATCTCATATCTAGTAGTTTTAATCATATATATATATATATTAATTACGATGTTAACTCTTAGTTATCCTAATTTCCAGTGGAAACCCTAGAAAGTTAGAAATTTTAATTATGCATGAGATGCAGAGCCTAGGACAAAGGACAAAGCTTTGGAGACAATGCATGGAGCATCTGACCCATCCCAGCATGCCCAAGTGGCAAAGTTTGTCCAGGGAGAATGGAGCTCAGGCACTGCCCGAGGCCTCACCATGGCCACTTGTCTAGGCCTCAGAATTTAACGGCTCAAATAAAAAGACATAAACTCACAGACAAATTAAGCAAGTATCTACAAATGTCAAAAAAGCAACAACTTTACAACCTTAAAACTTTTAGCAGAGACTGTATAAACTTTTCCAACCAATAGACCCAGGCAAAAATGTCTAAATAAAATTCTGAAGCAATTTCTATTTCACTTTACCAACAATTTTACAACTTTATTTACCAAAAGTTGTTAAAGTCATAAATTTGACTTAAAAGTTTTGAAAAGCATTTGAGGTGGTTTTTAAATTTATGAGTGCTTATGTATTATAAATCAATGGTGCAGTATAGCAATATATAAACAGATATTTACACATGCACTCATAATACAAAAACACATGAAGACTTTATAGCTTTGATTTTAAAATTTTAGCCATGAGACCAGCAACTCACTAATTTAAAAGGATAGTTGTATTCACACTGTGCCTTTCTAAGTAGAAATGTTTAAAGTTTACCTGTCACACATGGGCAAAGTTCTTACAGATGTTTAGAGAAAATAGGGTAGCAAATTTACACCTCAAAGCACTGACAGAATTTAAGCTTTTTCAAGAAGGAGTTTATATGTGATAGATAGAAGAAGATTAAAAATGAATACCAGGCCGGGTGCAGTGGCTCATGTCTGTAATCCCAGCACTTTAGGAGGCCAATACAGGAAGATCAGCTGAGGTCAGGAGTTCGAGACCAGCCTGTCCAACATGGTGAAACCCCATGTCTACGAAAAATACAAAAAATTAGCCTAACATGGTGGCACACACCTGTAATCCCAGCTGCACAGGAGGCTGAGGCAAGAGGATTGCTTGAATCCAGGAGGTGGAGGTTTCAATGAGCTGAGATTGCACCATTGGACTCTAGCCTGGGTGACAGGAGCAAAACCATCTCAGAAAAAAAAAAAAAAAAATAGAACACCAAGGTAGTACAAAATCATAGGAATTTACAAAAAGATTTCATAAGAAGACCAATTTTATTGAGGTTAGTAGCTTTTAATTTAGTCTGTTTTGCAACTGGACCACTGAGCTCAGGGTGGAGCCCATTAGGGAAGAAGGCCAGCAAAGCATTTGCACTTTTTAGAGCCTGATAATTTATATATGTGCAGTCTTTACGGCCTAGTAATATAAATATGTGAAAAGCAGCCACCATTAGAAGGCAAAGCATCTAGATCTTTAAAAATCAAGAATTCCACTTTTACATTGAAAAGAGAATCCCCACAAAGAGTGAAATGCAATGGGACTGGGCCATGCAATGCTGTCACAGTATGCTTCACTACAAAGACATTTATCTAAGTGTTTAAACTATGCCTTTATCTAAACATGCGGAAAAAAAAAAACCCACAGAGTAACCCCCTGTGGTAATAATCATTTATAATAAACAACTACCATTAGCCATCTCCAAGACTGCAACTCTCACCTATAACTCACCAGCCATCACATACACAAAGGTCAAGTATTCTCTCACAGTACAACGTAAACTCTGCTACCTCAAAAGCCAAAGAGATCAGGCAATGCAATACAAAAAGCAGCAGGATTTTAGAGCTGAAAGGAACCTGTCCATGATTCTTCAGACTCCAAGGAGGAAAAAAGACCTTAAAAAAGTGGTGGGTAGTTCCTTTTTCTGTGTCCTGCAAGGAGTCTGAGTCATTAGAATTCTCACGTAGCTCTTTTCATGTGGTACCAAAGATAGCAAAGACAAAAGAAGAGCTTGAATATCAGCTTTTAATTAAGGTGACTTTTGACCGCAGCACTCTTTAAACAAAAAAAAGTTTTTGTTTCAAAACTCTTATCAGATTTTAGCCAGGACAAACAGCTGATATTCCTGGCTTTTGAACATTCTTTTTTTTAATCAATGATCCCCTTTCGAGCAACTCATCAAAACCAATACGACTTAACCAAAGATATAACTTAACCCAGGATGCATGAGGCATCTTCAAAGAAGTGAAAAGCCGTTCTCACAACATCCAAAACCACTCCCAAAACAGCTCAAGGAAAGGTAGCTTCACTAGCTGCAAATGGAATCCAACCCACATTAATGTCCAGCCATGTTTTCTATAATCTCAGCTTCTCATCTGAGCACCTATGCATGAAGGCTCAAAAGCCCCATATGCCTCATAAATGGAAAAAAGACAGGCAGTCAAACGTTCATGGAAGGGAAGAGGATCCATAACAAATAGGTACTTCTAAAAGTGAATAATTATACAAACAATTTCAAACAAATGGGATTTATTCCCTTACCAGTAATTGAACCCAGGCTGCAGTAGTAAAAGTGCTGAATCCCAGCCACTAGATCACAGCGGGAAGTGTTGCTGTTGTCGTTTTATTTTGTTTTTTAAAAATAAGTTCTATAGGGGATCCAAAGTAGGCAGTTTCAGCATCTTAAGGATTTTAACTTGTTTCAGACCTGATCTCAGTTGGAATGCTGCTTAGCTAATTTCCTGGACATTAGCATTTCAATGACATTATACGATTTAAATAGTATTGTCTGATATTGGGTCAATAAATTAGTGTCATTCATTTGTTCTGGTTTAGAAAAAAAGTTATTGAATTGGCATTTATATAATCACAGTGTGAAAGGAAAATAAAACTTGGGTCCCCCAAATCACTAAGCTAAAGAGAAAAGTCAAGCTGGGAACTGCTTAGGGCAAACCTGCCTCCCATTCTATTCAAAGTCACCCCTCTGCTAACTGAAATAAATGCATATCTGATTGCTTCCTTTGGAGAGGCTAATCAGAAACTCCAAATAATGCAACCATTTGCCTCTTTTCTACCTATTACCTGGAAGCCCCCTCCCCACTTCAAGTTGTCTTGGCCTTTGCTTTGAGTTGTCCCACCTTTCCAGACCAAACCAATGTTCATGTTATGTATGTTGTTTGATGTCTCTTGTCCCCCTAAAATGTATAAAACCAAACTGTGCTCTGACCACCTTGGGCACATGTCACCAGGACCTCCTGAGGCTGTGTCATGGGCATGCGTCCTCAATCTTCGCAAAATAAACTTCGTAAATTAACTGAGACATTTCTCAGATATTTGGTGCTCACAACAGGAATATTATTCCTATTCTGACATTGTTCCACTTTTCTTCTATTCTAGATTTAAATTTATTTCCCTTTTCTGAAAAGAAGAAACATGTGCATTGTGAATTTCCTAAAACCTCTCTGCCTAAGAGATGCATGTGAGCCAAGGGAACAAGTAGAGAGGGATGAGTTGAGCTCACACGGGTAGAAGGAGAAGGAGCAGTTGAAGGAGTAAGGGAGAAAGCCTCTGAAGTCTTTTTTAATATTTCAAATATCCTTTTGTTTACCTCTTGAATGGAGGCATTTTTTTTCATGATTTCTTTCAGAAGTTTTTAAAGCCAAGTGCTGGTCAGTGCTTCTGCTTCCCAATAAATAAAAAAAAAGTTATTTCTTTAAAAAGACATTTTTAGGTGCCATTGGAAGTCTCCAATTTGTCTGGTTCTAAAACCAGCTATTTACAATGGTGTACACAAACAAATTATTTTAGGTATTTTAAAAATCCCCATTTTTCATCATTGTTGCCTATGACTATCCTGGGTTAGGTAGATCTAATTTCCTAGATATCTACAAGAGGGTGCTTCATATGTATTATACATAAATCCACCTGATGTTTCTAAAAAGAGTGCTCAGATTTTGAAGACTGGTTTTTTCCATAATTTGGGAACTTCTCAGAAGTGACAAAAGTTGAGGATGTGTTGTTGAGAGAGGGGAAAGGAAGAAACTGGTCAGGCAGGCAGTTAGGGTGGGTCCTCAGTTAAATTATTTCAAACAAAAGAACAGCCTGCAGACAGAGATAAGGGAAATTGCACAGGTGGGCTTAGTACCTAAGACATGCCCACAGCTGCAAAGATAAGAAAGGCTACAGAGATGACTTGCCCAGATATGCCTGCAATGGAAAACTCTGTCCCCTGACACATGTGCAGTAAAGGGAACAAAGCAATATGTAGTAAGTCAAGCTAAGGGCCCACATGTGCACTATGAGGATGAGGTGGAGCTACCAGAAATTCATGCTTTATGCAAATAAAATACCCAGCCCTCATCAGTTACTTATAAAAGCCTTTGCATTCACTGTAAAAACTGCAACCCTCTTCCAGGCCCCCTGTCTGCGGTGGAGAGATTTCTTTTTCCCTTATTATACTTCCACTCCAACCTCACCCTTTGTGTCCACGCTCCTTAATTCTCTTGGTTATGAGACAAAGAACTCTGGGTGATACCTCACAATGAGAGGCTGCTACATTGTAGTACATTGGTGAGACTGTAATATTTTGAGGTTGAAGTTTAATGTATCTTGGACTATCTCTAACCACTAGGTGATAGCAGAGTGCTCAAGATATGGGGGACCCAGACTCTCATATTATACCTTTCTGAAAGAGCAAAAGGTGGTAAACTTCAGTTAGAAACTAACAAAGATTGGTCACAAATAAAGTCTAAGTCTGAATTTTCAAGTCATAGAAAACAGTTGCAATCTTAAAAGTATGCTGTGCAACTGCTATTGTAGTCCCTAACTGCCAGTCCTTTGATACCAACTTCTACTATGAGATAGAGGTGGAAAAACCTTGATCAGACTTGACTAGAACCTCCGCTGTGAGAGAAAGGTAGGAAAAAAAGGCAGTCGTCTGTAGAGCTCTTTCCCTGAATATCATATCCAGAGAAAGAAATCAAAGCCTTCACTCTTAAAGGAAAGACGGGGTTTGAAAACAGCCCAAATAAAAAGTCTAGAGTCAGAATTCCGAATTCAGGAGAACTTACCCCTAACACCCAATGGGACTTTTGAAGACAGAGTTTATGAGGTTACTGAGTAATACTTTCAGAGGCAAACACCAGGGGGCTAAAGGGAGTCACTCTGAATCCTGTCAATGTATGCCAGATGTGTTGACCTGAAAAAAAGAAGCTGAGGCAGAATCAATGTAAGTAGAGAGTTTTTGTGCCAGTCTTGAGGATTGCAACCCAGGAAAACAGATTCAAGTTTCTCTGAATATAGACTCTGATTAGCAGCAGTTACATGTGTTTTTTTAAAGAGAAAGAAGAAGTACTTCCTGAGTTGTTTATTAAGAATTTACATTAAAATTACATGAGCAATTGATTGGCTATACATTGTTAAGCCATAGGTTGTGGGTTGTAGTATCAGGTGTGGCATTATTGGTTAATTTATAGCTACTTCTGGCAATAGTAAGCAGTTTCAAGAGATGAATACATAGCTCAAAAGACAGAAAGCAGGACATGATTGCTTTCTCATTTTAATGTCTCTCTCTGAGCCTGATAATTTAAAAGGACTTGGCATTCCTCAGATAAAACTTCTTTTCTTTTCTCAACTTCCTCCTGACCCCTGAGTCTGTCTATCTGGTAGCTTTCTATGTTCATGGTCAGACACACTATGGTAAAATTACCAGTTTTGCAGGACTGAACTGGGCTGGGAAGTGGCAGCAACAGAGGCAAGGATTCAGATTTCTGCTCTTATTAGCCAAAGCCCTAGAAGACTTTGCAGACAGAATTTGCTGATCTCTTCATGAAGGCTCTCTTAAACCTTTACAAAAGCTGGAATACTTTAATAATAACAAAGTATTAAAAATAAAAATCAGAAAGGCTGAGAAAGTCATCTATTTTTCTACACTAGAGTAGATCCTGAATCCTCCCTTATAACTAGATCCTAAACCTTAAGAGCTTTTTCTTCAAAGTTTTTCAGTATTTAAAAAAAAAAATTGGCTGGGTGCGGTGGCTCACGCCTGTAATCCCAGCACTTTGGGAGGCCGAGGTGAGCAGATCACAAGGTCAGGAGATCGAGACCATCCTGGCCAACATGGTGAAAACCCATCTCTACTAAAATACAAAAAAATCAGCCACGTGTGGTGGCATGCACCTGTACTGTAGTCTCAGCTAACTTGGGAGGCTGAGGCAGGGGAATTGCTTGAACCCGGGAAACGGAGGTTGCATTGAGCCAAGATTGCACCACTGCACTCCAGCCTGGTGACAGAGCAAGACTCTCTAAAAATAAAAATAAATTTTAAAAAAAATTGCCAGAAATGGTGTGTTGTTTCCTGATTTGCTCTGTGACTTTGGAAAAGCCAACTATTGTTGCTGTATCTTTTTTTTTTTTCTTCTACAAAGGGAAAACAATAACATCCACTCTTAGAGAACACTGTATGAGTTCATTATTTCTTGTTAGAGAGTTCTAAAGAAACAGTGTTGGGATTTAGACTTAAATAAAACATTAGCCCTAATTTATTCTTAAAAAGATGACAAAAGAGTACAACTAATCTGGGGCATTGCAGACACTTGTGAAGGAATGGAAAACATCAGAAATTGTATGTAACGGTTGTCAGAGATTCCTGAGAACCGTCAGGTTTTTTGGAGGACTTTTAAACTTGGAGATTTAAGTGACCTAAATTGAATCTTAATTGTTCTTCCTCTGGAGAAAAATAGTGACACCCAGGTGGGTGGTTGCTCTTTATGATGAGAAAATAAGGTAAGCCAGTCACTCCTTTTAGAAAAACATCCTGTTTTGGTTTTTAGTAGCCCCAGGCATTAGGCAAAGCTCAAATGGGTAAATTTGTCTCTAAAGAGCATTTAATTTGAAATTTCATTGTCTTTTGCATTTGAAAACACACACATATTTACTGGGCGTGGGGGTGTCTGTGGGAGGTGGTGGGGAGGAGGAGAGAAGAAAAAAGAAAACACATATACCCGCATTTTTTTTTTTACTTTCTGTAAGCACACAGTGATGAGGGAAAGGAGTGAGCTAACAGATGGTATAAATCTAGTCACTTCAGACTGATAGGTCTTATCTATTGGCAGTTTTCATCTGTGAGAAGGAGAAATCACTAGTTTTCACTCAGGCAAGGGTGAGCAGGTAGAAATATCCCAAACGTCTTTAAGTGACTTTCTGATGAAAGAGGAATGTCTGTTGGGTAGTTGCACCATTAGAAAAATTTGTTCTTCAGTAAAATATTACTAACTTTAGGAAAGCAACATCTGGATTAATGAAGTCTGAGGAGTCTTCATAAAGCCCTCCAGATTTTTTTTTTTTTTTTTTCACGTTCACAGTGTAGGGCCTATTAGCTAACTATTACCAATCATAGATTAGACCTGCTTCAGGGAATAGATAATATTGTATATTTGCTTATAATTAGTGTGTTTATGGTTTCTAAACTAACTGATTCTTTAGAACTATTTGGGGAGTCTTTGTAATGCTGTATATGGTGTTAACTTAATTTGCATTACAAAAAATCAGAGGTCATATGTAACCTGGGTTGAATGGCTTTTCAGAATACTTTAGAGTTGCCAGGAATCTTTCAGGACATGTGACCCCATCTCCTTTCCTAAGCGATTTCTGTCACATGGTGGTCCACTTTCTGGGGATGCAGCCCAGCAAGTCCCAGCCTCATTTTTCCTAGCTCTCACTCAAGATGGAGTCACTCTGGTTCAAATGCCTCTGACACAGGCATCACATCAAGGTTCGTGTGAAGAGGAGGTTCACCACACATAGAGGCGATCAGTTCCACTCTTAACACCACTGTACAGTTGGCAGTGTGTCATTGGCATCATATAAATAATTAGGATAAAGAAATTGTGTCAAATATGGAGGAACTGTCCTGTCCTATCCCCAGTCACACCTGTCAAATAACCTATCAGGGTGGTTTGCGTGTTTTGCCTACATAAAGCTCAGGTTGATTTTGAGAGACAGGACTAGCTGGATTTCCTAGGCGACTAAGAATCCCTAAGCCTAGCTGGGAAGGTGACCGCATCCACCTTTAAACAGGGGGCTTACAACTTAGCTCACACCCAACCAATCAGGTAGTAAAGAGAGCTCATTAAAATGCTAATTAGGCAAAAAATGGGAGGTAAAGTCATAGCCAATCATCTATCGTCTGAGAGCACAGGGGGAGGAACACTGATTAAGATATAAACCCAGGCATTCCAGCTGGCAAGTGCTACACACTTTGGGTCTCCTCCCTTTGTATGGCAGTTCTGTTTTCACTCTATTAAATCTTGCAACTGCACACTCTTCTGGTCCCTGTTTGTTATGTCTCAAGCTGAGGTTTCGCTAGCCGTCCACCACTGCTATTTGCTGCCGTGGCAGACCTGCTGCTGACTTCCACCCCTCTGGATCCGGAAGGGAGTCCGCTGTACTCCTGATCCAGCAAGGTGCCCATTGCCTCTCCTGATCAGACTAAAGGCTTGCCATTGTTCCTGCACATCTAAGTGCCCGGGTTCATCCTAATTGAGCTGAACACTAGTCACTGGGTTCCACCGTTCTCTTCCATGACCTGTGGCTTCTAATAGAGCTATAACACTCACCACATGGCCCAAGATTCCATTCCTTGGAATCCATGAGGCCAAGAACCCCAGGTCAGAGAACAAGAGGCTTGCTGCCATCTTGGAAGCGGCCTGCCACCATCTTGGGAGCTCTGGGAGCAAAGACCTCCGGTAACAATTTTCCTGTTATCTCTAGTTTCAGGGAGGCTGAATTATGTAATGGTTATGAGCAAAGAATCCGGAATCACTGCTTTTGTTAGCTTTGTGACAATCTTCTGACTTTTCATCTCAAAATTTCAATTTGAGGTTAAAGATTAAATAATAATATCAACAACATTTACTGCTTATTATGTTTCAGATATTGTTTTAAGCTGTTTGTTTCAACTCTTAAACTTTAAAATATTGTAACCACTTTATTTAAACTTACAGTTTCCTTATCAGTTGGGTATTGTAATTATTCCTTTGTGGAGATAAAAACAAGTCAAATGAAGAGAAGTCCTTTCACTTGCCAAGATCATAGAGCCAGGAAAAGTCTGATTCGGGACATGGAATTAGCTCACCTAGTTGCCTACGTCTTTCCGCCAGGATTTACATTTTCAAAAGCTTCAGGAATCAGCTGCACTTTTTTAGGGGAGTGGCTTATTTTGTTCTTATGGTCATATAAAAAAATGAAATAAAATAAACCTTTTATTATTTCATGATTTTATTTTTTAATAAATGATGCTTGTTTAGATGTTCATCTAATTACAATATTGATTTATAAAATTATAAGGTCAGAAATTTTTTCTTCATAATTTTCTCCCTTCCTTTTAGCCCTACTTTTCTGCTTGCTTTCTTTCCTCCTCCTCTTGTTCACCTTCCATAATATTTTTTTCATATTCTACTTATGTGCCTTAATCTTTTTCATAAAACTATATCTCAAAATGAAATCACATTTTCATCCCTTTAGCACAATTTCCATTAATTTAAAATTTTTGGAAGTTAAGCATCTCACTAATTAGCTATTTCTTATTATTTTTAAAGTAATAAATCATTTCATATCTTAAGTATTTATGAGTAGGTAGAAATTCCTACCACTGAATAAAGTGTTATACTAGAAAACAAAAGAACAAACAAAAACATACAAAGCATAATAGCAAAATAGTTTTCCTAATGACAGTTTGTATGTAGAATGCCAAGTGTTAACAGCAGTTTTTAATATTCGTATCTAAAACTTAAAAGTTACAATAATAATTATAAATTATAATTTATATTATTTAACATGTTTATCATATTTCATTGTTCTACCTTTATTATAGAAGATTTATAGTACAATAGACTTTTGAGATAATTTTCACATTTAAGTAAGTTTTAGAGTTTTTAAATCATTTTCAAAAACATTGTTTTCAATATACTGTAATGTCTTCCTCATTAAAAAAAGAGAAAGAGATATTGCCTGAAACTGGATGTTTTTCTGATGATTCACATTTGTTATAATTAAGAATAAACATACAGTGTTGCTTTAAGGATTCAGTGGTGTTACCTAAAGGAAGAAATGTTTCTGTAGATATGTATTTATTTTCTTTATCTTTTCAGCAAATATTTGCTAACTACTTGGTATATGGCAGACACTATCCTAAACACAACAGATGCAAGGAACAACAAACTAATAGAAAAGCTTTTGTGTGGATTTTCTTAAGTCTTTCATCAGAATATTTTAATTTTTCTGTTCTTTTCACAGTTATATGGAGTACATGAGTGAAAGAATGTGCTGCACACCTTCTGTATGGCTTTGTGAAAGTCACATAACTTCTTTGGAACTTAGCTTCTTTATCTGTAAAGGGTAGGTAGGTGTTGGACCTAATCAACATCTCCCAACGACAATCCAGACCCAGGAGGGAACAATATCCAGGGCTTTGACTTTATTTCTTCCCATTCATTAGCAAGGAGCTGGGGCTCAGCTCATTTGTTTCTATCTCTCCTTCTCTCCTATACTTCTGATGTCCGCAATAAAAATTTTAGATATCATTCAGATATTTGCTGGAAAAAATCTAGGTGGTTTCTATGGTCCCTTTCGTTATGTAGTATTCCAAAATCTATGGTTTTATATATGTATTTATACATTGATACTTGTGTCATCTGGTAGATTTTATTTTATTATTAACAAAAAATAATTTGTTAAAAAATAACACATTAGGAAAAATAGAAGCAACTTCCGGTAGATAAAGTGTAAGGCTGGGTGCGGTGGCTCATGACTGTATTGCAAGGCCAAGGTAAGAGGATTGCTTGAGGTCAGGTGTTTGAGACCAGCATGGGCGACACAGTAAGACCCTGTCTCTACAAAAACGAGAGACAGAGAGAGAGAGAGAGAGAGAGTAAGGGAGGTGAAATCTGTGGAGGGTAAAGAAATTTGATGTAATTAACCTAATTTTAAAAGCTCTCAAGAATAAGGCTTTATAACTTCATTTTTAAAAATGCTTTAATTTCTTATAAATACCTCTTAGGTTTTCAAAGGGTGGAGAGAATATTGAGAAATAAACTATGTTAGAAAGAATGAATAAAACCTAGTATTTGACAGCACAGCAGGGGAACTATAGTCAATAATAATTTAATTGTACATTTTAAAATAACTAAAAGTATAATTGTACTGTTTGTAACACAAACAATACATGCTTAAGGATTGGATACCCAATTTTCCATGATGTGATTATTATGCATTGCATCTCTGTACCAAAATATCTCATGTACCCCATAAATATGTATACCTACTATGTACCCACAAAAATAAAAAGTACAATTTAAAAAAAAAACTTTGTAATCATCCTACACAGTGACAAGTACATGACATAAAACTAGAAAACATTATGCCTTTATATATTTTTGAGATATGGTAATATTGGGTGAAAAAAATAACTTTTAACCTTTTTCAGCCTAAAGAACTGAAGTACACACACATACCACACACACACACAAACACACACACGGAAGTAGAATCTAAATTTAGCAGCAATATTGTTAATAGAAGCCAGTATATATGCATGAGAAAGTCTATATAAAAATCTGGCAATTTAAAAAGTTTTAATTGACAACAGAATAGAACATATATTATTTCTTTTAGATATTTATTCAAAACATCACCATTAAATTTACCAAAGCTTTTATTGCTATTGTCATTCTGCATTTTATAATTGTCTTCATGAAAGTGCTTGTTTAAATTATTTATTAATGTTTTTAAATTTTCTTTCTGAAATGTTTATTCTTGTTTTTCTTATTAAATGCCTGGTGTATCTTTGTATTTAACATTTCCTCTAGGCGTGACTAAATTGCTTTCGAAATCTTCCTTATATCTTTACAGTATCCCCAAAGGGCATTACAATGGGGTATTCTAGTTTGGGAAAATAAACCCAATAAAATTTAAGTCATAATTATGAGTACTAGTGACACTGACTGAGAAACAAGATAATTTTTCTCTCTAGGACCCAATGCAAAATAAGGTTTTTATGAAGCACTGATTTTTTTTTAATTTAGTTACATTCCAGTCTGAAATACTTGAATTTTCTATAGGTAAAGAGCTAATACACCAAAAACAAAACTCCAGAAGATGTCCACATATTGATGATTACCAATAGATTTTTGAGATAAGCCATAAGTGAAAAATTGGTTTGTATTAATGATTTTGATATTTGTTATCTGGTTATAGTAGGAAAAAATTGTGGACTTAAAATTACAACTCTTATTTTCAGAAAAAAATTATTATTCTCTATCTTGTTTGAAATATGAGTATTAGAAAAAAATTATAATGGATCAAATAACATTTTCTTTGAGCTGTTAGAGTGCATCTAATTTTGAACGTCTAATGTTTCAGTGTATCCTTATGCCTCCATTTTTAGAGTTAAAGATGGATACCAGATGGACACCATCTGTATCTATCATTAATGGACTAATATTTCTCTACAATTAGCTTAAAAATGGGAAATTGGAAAGATAAACCAGAATTTTCAATATAATGTATAATAAATGAACTATTTCTCACTATTTGGAACCAAAATAAAATATATAGCTTGAAAGTTGAACTAGATGCTACACTGTGTACTACTATAAAAACATAACTAGCAAACATTTCAAGAAAATAAGAATTCATCAGAGAATATAATTTGATGTCATCTTTTGTTACTCAGAAGCTCAAAATCAATCATTTAAAAATATAATTGAAATGGCAAGTAAAGTAACATGATTTTATTCCAAGATGTATGAATAACATTTGTGCTAAGACTATCTCTGTAAAAGCATCCAATAATGGGAAGGGAGAGTCACAAATCTTTCTTAGATATTTTTTCCCTGTGATGATTTGTGTATGACCTCATTGCTCTAAGGAAGATAAAGATAACTGAAATGGCTTCCTCCAAACAAAAATCTACTTACATAATAGAAAACATGTGTTATATAAATACATATAAACTGTTTTCAAAAAAGTATGATTAAGGAAAAAATGTTTTCAAAACTTGTGGACACTCATCTGATGCCTACATTTCTTCCCTGATAGCCCAATCAAATAGTCATCTATGCAATATTTGAATACTTTCATTGATGTAAGTCCGGGAACTCACATTTGCATAGAAGACTTCTAACCTTTAAAGGTCTATACATAAATTATTGCTTATAGCTTTACCCATTAATTCTTGCTTGGTTTTAGTGGTTACAATAGTAATACAACTAAGCATTTTAAAAGTACCTTTTGAAAGTTTTTCAAAATCCTTTCATCTATGTTCCTTTTATAGTATTTGATCTGAACATGAGCCTTATAGGATAATTTAGTTATTATTATATCTATTTTTAGACAAAGAAATTGAGATTCAGAGAGACAGTAGTTGGTTCAAAGTCATGTAGCTAGCAAGTAACAGATACTAATCATAAACTTAGATTTTCTGTACCAAATTATTCTACATTATTTTCTACAATACAGTATCATATGTATTATATGTAATTTGGTATTCTATACTCTTTATTCTATATTCCATAACAATTGAGTATCATAATACATGTGATACTCTATTATAGAAAAATTCTAATCTTTTTTATGAATATTAGTTTCTCAGTCAGTAACACCTGCTAATGACAATATCAGGCAGTATCATGTTTAATAACTCGAGTTCTGGAGTTATACAGACCTAGGTTTGAAGCGTCAACTCATAATTTAGTGACCTTGGACAAATTACTATACAAGACAAACCTCATTTCTTCATTTACAAAATAAAAATTTTTTAAAAAGCAACCAATCACTGAGTATAGAATTATATAATTTTAACATAATGGAATGCCTGGTACATAGGTAATATTCAATTAGGGTTAATTATTTTTATTTCCTTATATTATCGTTACCATTATTATTATTTTTTTAGCATCTCATCCAGTTTTCACTTCTGTAAACAACATAGCGATTCTTCCTATGATATTATTTAAGTTCTCCTCATAATCCTGATTGTACTTTTCTGGATTGACTTTATCTGTATTATTCTTTAAGTGAGGTGTACAAATACATTACTCAAGTTCTTATCATATTTTTCTTAATGTAAGCAATGAATAAATTTGATTAAGAAATTATATTAATTTTTTTCTAATTGTTTGCTTTCAAGACTAAAAGCCCCTTGAGCACTGGGTCATGTTGTATTCTACCTTTTACCTCAAAGCCTAGTAGAAATGCAGGCTGATAATTAGCTGTCAACTAAACTTTATTCACCTGTGTACTACTAGCTCTGGCACACTCTATATTTTGTACATGTTTGTTTGTGGACCTATCAGTAGTGTTTTACATTCATTACTCTTCGATAATATACACTGCTTCAAAATCCTTCAAGTTAATATTTATCTTTTAATCATCCATTATGGTCACTAAGTTTTTTCTGTTTTCCAGCATCTGCAGTTTGCAATGACATCTTTCAAGTAACTGTTTCAAATAGAAAGAGTTATCAGTGAAGTCTTGCGGCATATTACTAGAAATTTTCCTCTAGTCTGATATAGACCATTTAATTAATGATATGATTTAAGAAGATATTCACCTACTGTTCTCAAATCTATACTGTTTCACTTTGAAATATTTTCAACTGCCATTAGAAAACTTTATTGAAAAGGAAGAGGTAGAACCTGAGGCTGGAACGTTAGATAGAATATATAATATCTTTTTTTTTTGTTAACAAAGTCAAATATTTTTAACTTTATTGCATAGGTATTGGAAAGATTCTTTTAAAATTTACACCTGAAAGTGACTTGTTCATATTATTATTTTAGAAATACAACTCTGTTGGGAACATGGAACACAGAGCATTATGAGACTGCAGGCTCAAAGAATATCTGGGAGATTAAAGTAGTCATTCAGAAAAGAAGATATGAGAATTAGAACAAAGGAAGCGAGATTTCTGCATTGTTTCTAATTATTCACAAGATCTCCTATAAGATATATGTCTACAATTTAAAGATTTAATGAAGCACATAAAAATATGAATATGCAAAATTCAGCACATTTAAAAATAAGATACTAGGTGATCTAGTGTAAATATGTTTACAATAAAAGTTTCAATGAATGAAGTTTAGAATGAAGACTATAAGTTTTTGAAAATTTATGAGATGGTGAAAGTAAATCACATAAGGCTCGTACCAAATATAAACTAAATTGTGATTACCTGCTATGTTTTTCTTAGGAAATGCACTGGTTTCTTACTTGCTTTAAGTTTCTTAATTTTTCTTAAAAATTAAGTATTTGAGTAAATTCCTTATCTGATATTTAATTGCCTTTCTTGTAATCATCAAATTGTTCATACATCAAATTGTTACTCAAATTACATACATCAAATTGTTACTCGAATTTTATAAATCTAAGATTGATTTAATTCATGTTAAAAACTATAATGAATCTCTTAGTAACATCTCACATATACATGTAGTACCCACTGATGACAGCTTGTTAGGAAAAAACATGCATGTTTAACTGAAAAAAATATATTTCATACATCAAGGCAATATTGATACTGATAATAATTATAACATGATTGTAAGCATTGCCTAATTTGTCTGGGTAATACCGATAGTACATTTTTATAATGTTAATATATCTATTAAACAAACAAAAGCAAAATCTTAATAAATTATTGGCTTGACTTAAATTATTTTAAAAGATTACAATGTTGAATCTTAAACATGAGAGAAGTGGAGAGAAATTAAAGGAGACATAAAGAGGGCTTAAAGGTTTAGAGAATGGAAACTGTCAGAAAAGGTAAATCAGTTAATGCCACATGCAAGCCACTCCAAAATTCTATGACATAAAATAGCAAGCCTTTTTTCCTCCCATATCTGTAAGTCAGCTGAGGTTAAGCTAATTAGTCTTGGTTTAGTGAGAGTTGGTCTAAAGTCACTGGGTGTGTTCAGGTTTCCTCCATGTGCTGCTCATTCTTTGCGTATTGGTGGCCTACCATAAGTATGTTCTTGTCATGGTGACAGCAGAAGTTTAACATATATTTAAAAATGGTTATTTTCAGCCACATTCCACTGGTCAACACAAGTCATATGACTGAGCTCAAAGCCAAGCCATGCAGTATGAAAAGACAGCACTTCTAGGGGGAGGAATTGCAAAATTACATGTCAAAGTGTACAGATAAGGGAAGGAGGAAATATTGGGGTCAGTTATTCAATCTACCATAAAAAAAGTTAATTGAAAGTCTGATGATAAAATTTGGAGAAGAAAGAGTCATGGATGAATTCAAATTCAGCTGTTCCTCAATCCAAAACCAATTTCTGAAAAAAATTACTAAGAATTATGTCACATCTAAGAATTCTTTGGATACTCACCTAAGCTATGTGATCCTGTTTCATGTCTGCCCCCAGAAACCTCTTCTAAGGCCTCTGCAAGCCTCCAGTGCTGCCAACAGAGGTGCAAGGTCATTAACAAATAAATGAAAAGAGCCTTCAAACTTGAGCTAATATCCGAGTTTACTTTATTCATAGTGACTCTTCATAGTGGGAAAATAACCAAGTTATATTTGATTTTGTAGCTCTCCACCACAGACTTACATCCTCAAGCTTTCCTGCTGTTAGATGAAAGATATCTAAAATTTCCAAAATACGATCCAAGCAGGCCACTCACCTGGAAATGAGTCTATTAGCTTTCTTTTTATATCTTATCAGCAGAGGAGTAGGAAAAGGGAGAATAAGATTAGAAAGCAAGAGGAACTTTGTGAAGCTAAGTACATCAGCTTTCAAGGATCTCACTTCTAAATTTAAGTGCTTGCTCTCATGCCTGCCCTACAATGCCTAGAAAAAAGTTCTGTATTTCAAATGACTTCCTGTGATTAAGGTAAAATGTATCCTTTTTTTTTTTTTTTGAGATGGAATCTCGCTCTGTCGTTCAGGCTGGAGTGCAGTGGCATGATCTCAGCTCACTGCAAGCTCCACCTCCTCCTGAGTTCATGCTATTCTCCTGCCTCAGCCTCCCGAGTAGCTGGGACTACAGGCGCCTACCACCAAGCCTGGCTAATTTTTGTATTTTTAGTAGAGACAGGGTTTCACCATCTTGGCCAGGATGTTCTCAATCTCGTGACCTCGCTATCTGCCTGCCTCGGCCTCCCAAAGTGCTGGGATTACAGGCATGAGCCACCACGCCCAGCTGGTAAAATGTATTCTTATGTTGTTTATTTCCATTCAGGCGATTAAGATCATGGAATGGTAGGGTTGGGACTAGGGATTCTCATATTCTTGAATCTCTACTAGTGATATTTAATTCAATGCCTCTCCTTCCCATTCTCAGGGTCCCATGACTTGTATTGGTCACTCTCCTTTAGTCTAAATCTGGAGCCCAGAAAAAAAAATTTTTCTACAGTCTCCAAAATTTCTTATTTTGGCCACTTAAAATCATAATTAGGGGTATGTGTAATAAACCAGGACTAATACGGGTTGCAAATAAAGTGCTTTTATTAATATTATCAGATGCTTACACATCTTGAGAAATGGCCAAAGACAACCAACCACAGAAGCAAAAGAAATAAGCTAAAGTCCTGGCACTGTCCTCTGGGACAGAATATTTTCCCTTCTGTGATGCTGTGTTACTTATTTTTCACTGGGAAGTTGAAAAATGAAACTTCTTCCCCTATGTAACTTCACCAAGCTTCTTTGTAGTTATCCATAATTCAGAATCTGAGTAAACTTTAAAAGGAGGAAGAGTAATAGTTGTCATAACAGGAGTGGTTCTTGTTTAAGACTATATCATGCTTGTATTACAGATTTGAGAGATATTTCATTTTGCGGACACCAAAACTTGTATCCTGGGGGAAAAAATAATGAGTGACAAATATTATTGATATCAGCTAATTATATCTTGTGCTAAACTATAACCTAAAGTTTAGAAAAAGGATTAAATAGATTGATCACATATTAAATTTGTTAATACAGATGAATATATTTGTTAATATATATGAATTAACATTGAATATATTTGTTAATATTTATATAAATATATGAATGTTGCATAGAAAAATATGTTAGAATATTGTAATTTTATCTTTTGGTGACAAATATTCCATATTTATTAAATCAGTGCTATTTCCTCAGTTCCATTAGGCCAGAAACTATGTGTTTGCATATTAGTGGTGAGTGGCTAGCTTCCCAGTCATGTTTAGCTGAAGCTCTTTTAAGGCTGTCTACCTAAAGACCCAGAATCATGTAGTTCCTGAGACAAACTGATAGCAGCAGAAGACAGACAAATTCCTAGACAGACAAGGATGGGTCCCTTGTGAAACCTGGCCTTTAAGCCAAAGACAGCCCGAAGACTGAAAACCGAACTGCTGGTTCTGGATAGAGTCCAGTGTGAGAACTTCTGTTCTTGTTTGCCCACTGTTTCCTGATTGGTTCTTTCTGAATAATGCTCTTTAACCAATGGAATGTTGCCTTTTCCAAAGGCTACCTATAGCCTGCACCTCCTCATTCCTGGACTCAGCTACATAGATGGCTACCTGCTTTCAGGCCCCCCTCACACAGAGGGCTACCCACTTCAGGTACCCTGTCATTGTCAGGAGCTTCTCTGTCACTCAATAAAATTCTTCCCTGCCTCGCTCACTCTCTGGTGTCCATGCAACCTCATTCTTCTTGGTCATGGGACAAGAACCCAGAACCCACCAAATGGGAGGTGCAAAAAGAGCTATAACACTGTAACCCTCCCTCTCACTCACCAAGCGACAGGGGAGAAAAAGCTGCTGGGTGCCCCATGCCCCCATTTGCTGAGCTGCAGGCAGCAGGACAGAAAGAGCTGTGACACACCCCTGTTCGCTGAAGCTGTAGGCAGTGGGAATGAACGAGAGCTGTAATACTTCCTGGGTTCTCAGATCTTGGGACTCCCCAAGCAGAAGCTGTAACACCTCTTGGGGCTCTGCGGTTGCTGGCGTCTCCAAGTTTTCAGGCGCCACCACATCCCCCTTTGTCTGAATGCCAGCACTCAGCTACAGAAGCCACTTACAGCATGCCTGGTCCCGCCGTGAGCTGAGCATGGGTCCCATGGTGATTGTGGGATTTGGACTGGGGAGTGAACAGAGCTCAGCCTGCTGGGCCAAGTGGGCAGAGCAAGCCCAGCAGACAAAAGTGAAGCCGAGGCAGAGGTGCCACCAGCCACAGAGGTTTCCAACTGGTGAAATGGCATTGAAAGAATTCTGTGTCAAAACCTAACCTGAGAAGAGAGGAGCAATAATAAAATAATAATAACATATTTTTAGTGGATGTTTACAGCAATGCTGAGTGTTTTCATTTCATTCAGTCATATCCTTGTTGTCCATTTCACAAGAAACCGGGTTGCAGACAACTGATCTAACTTGTCCAATATCACATAGCTAGCAATTGGTGAGGCAGGAAGCTTGCAAAATCATACTCCTCACCATTATGCCATCTTGCTTCCTAACAGGTGAGTTGAAGAGTACTTTTGCTAAAGCCTGGTATGTTTGGGATATTATATGTCACTTGTCTTTAGACATACTGATGCCTAGTGCACATTGCTGGATTCACCCTTTTGCTTTATGAAAGGTATTGCAGTTCCATTCTAGTTCTAAACCTAACCTAATTGAAATCTTGAAAATCTTCCTATTTCTGCCAAGGTTATTTGCCTTGGGAGTCCCACTCACTAGACATGGCACACCTGGGCACTGGTTTGAAAGAAGCTCAAGTTAGCCTTTCTGTTGGCATATTTTAATTTGAGTAGCTGACTACTCCCAGAGGAGTGTGTCCCAGAGTGTGACCTGTCTTCAATGGTTTTCTCCCTTTTCTAAGATAACCACTTAAGTTTTATTACAGTAAGTCCTCACTTAATGTCATCAGTAGGTTTTTGGGGACATCAACTTTAAGCAAGTTGTTGGAAATCAAGGGTGTCCAATCTTCTGTCTTCCCTGAGTCACATTGGAAGAATAATTGTCTTGGGCCAAACATAAAAACTAACACTAATGATAGCTGATGAGCTAAAAAATAAAATCACACAAAAATTTCATAATGTTTCAAGAAAGGTAGCAAATTTGTGTTGGGCTGCATTCAAAGCAGTCCTGGGCCACATGTGACCCATGAGCTGTGGGTTGGACAAGCTTGAATGAAACCCGCTTTACCACAGGCTAATTGATACAAACAAGAGTGAAGTTCCAATGTTATATTTCTGGTCACAAAAACATATTAAACTTCTAAATAAAGACCCAAAACACTTTTAATATTAAACATTGAAATAATTGTGATACATCCATACATTTAAGAAATGTTAATGAAAACGATAAATATTTACCCAATTTTTGGTGAATCAGTGAGCAATAGTAGTTGTAGTGATGGTGTGTTAAATCAAGGAAGAAATGTTAGCAAAGCAAAAACTGTCAGGAGCATCTCCTTCAGAAACGACAAATACAGTGGGCTTCCTGAGCACTTTCTTACTGCATTTTTTGTCATGCATTTATAAGATTACCATAGATTTTATGAAATTTTATTTTATAATAATTTGTATTCGTTCATTTTCCAGCCTGCTTATTCCAGTTTAGGGTCACCAGTGGTCAGATCCTCTCCCAGCAGCTCAGGGTGCAAGGTGGGAACTGCCCTGGACAGGAAGCTATCTCACTGCAGGGGGCACCCACACACACCCCAACACTCACTCACATTGGAACCATTTAGACACACCAGTGAACCTCATGTGAACTTCCTTGGGATGTGGAAGGAAACCAAACTACCCAGAGAAAACCCACGTACACATGCAGAGAACATGTAGACTCCACACAGACAGTGGCCATGACCAAGAATTAGTGATTTTCTTCTCATCAAAGTGATTATAAAATGACTTTGAATGAAATGGTGTTATTTGAGGACTTGCCCTATCTCACAGCTAAGTCTATTTGAATTGTGAGAGAAATAGGTCTGGTATGAGCCATCTACTCTCTTATTATTCACTTATCACCAATAAGAAGCATCTTAACTGAGATGGTTGGAATAGCTGTCCTCAGTTCCATCCAGGATTGAGCCTGTGATATCTTTGTTAGCATTATATTATATTCCAAAGTTTCTAAATTCATTACTCAAAACACTAACAAATCTCAATCAGTTGTTGGTTGCCACATTATTCAAAATACTGATAATTGTGAATGACTTACTTTTTATTCTATAAATTAGGTCATAGCCAATATTTCAGTACACAAACATTATTTTTATTCATTTGAATCCCAATATGTTTTCTTAAATTATAGGAAAAACCGGTAGCATATCAGTCAGCAAACCAGAAATTATATCTTACTGCTACATCTCATAACTACATCTTACTAAAACACAAACATTCATAATATGTAGTATACTATCTCTAAAATTACATAGGTCTTGTGTACATTTCTTCTAATTGATCATGTCTGCTTATTTTCCTCTGGATTAAGGATCAAGAAGATAGTATATTAGATGATTTGATAAATTTCCAATGCTTTGCAAAGTAGTTGAACAACTTTTTCTTTGTGATGCTAGGTGGCACTACTAGTCAAGACTTGGTATTTCATAGCTGGCTTTCTTATTCTGAAGGTTGTAAAAAGACATATGAAGTAATATTTAACATTGAAAACATGATAATCAATTTGATTATCTATGAATTGTCCTAAACGTTCAGAGTAAAGTTTCCTTTAAAGTTAAAATCTTTCAAGTGAAGGAAATTATAAAGTGACATGTAAACACCAAAATAAGAGGAATAGAGCAATAGGATATTTTTGGCTTTATAATTCAATTTAAAAATTAAGGTGCATTTATTTTTTTGGCAGCTGGCCATAAAGCTTCAATGTCCAGTAAGCAGTTGCTCTGAAAAAGAAAACAAAAAGGAAATATCAATCTGTAGATTTCAATGCTCCCATGTACAAGTGTTTTTACAACACCTAAAATACTTCTTCAGAGTATTGTCACATACCCTTTCTCTTAAATCCTATAATCATTATTTTAAAAAAAGCTGTAACTTTCTCTTATTTTATCAAGATTTCACTGCATGAAAGCATTATCCCATTTTCAGGCAATTTATATTGTTACATGTCTATGGAAATGAGTATTTTTTTTTGGTAAATGGCAATAGGTAATAGTTTACACTCAAGGAGAATTAAAAATCTGTGATACAGAAATGTAGGATCCTGAAATTCTTTCAATGCCACATAAAGATTTGCATCTTGAATATATTCGTCCAGTGTTATTGTCTGTTCCTTCTCCATGTTTGGTTAGTATCAAATATGTCTTTTGTTTATTGTATAGTAAGCTTACAAAGAAAAAGCAAATTATCAGCCATTTATGCAGACATCGAAGTCCCATGTTTTAACATTTGGATCATCCAAACGGAACCTACAGCATTCTGACCATTAGCTGGGTCACTAGCTAGGCACTGAGGGCCTCACCTGGGTAACTCGAGAATCTCCTCAATCTGGCTCTTTGATTTGGCTTTCACAGGCCAGTACTTTTTATTTCTTCTCATCTGTCTGCTATCATGTTAACAAGCTAAGTCATCTCTCAGCAGCTCATTGACTACATATAAAACGAGATTAGAATTTCACCAGCTAAAGAATGGCTTACTTTCGGGGCTTTAGGCTTGAGATGAATATTTGTGTGTGCCTTGGTGATCAAATAAGGAAAAAAGAAGACCCAAATACAAATCAAACACACAAGTAAAACCCATAATTGTTGCCCACAAGAACTACTTGCTCAAGTTGGCTAAGCCTAATTGAAAATCCAGATAAATTCCAAACCAAAAAACCTAGCATTTTTCATGTTACTGACATATTATGGCTAGACTCATCTAAGTGTTGTTGCAGCACTAATAACCGTTATCTAATTTATATTTTGTTAATATGAACCTTGGTTCAAGAAAAGTCAATTAATGATGTTTGTAGCTGCTGGAAGACTGCCTTTTAAAAAATTAAAAAGAGAATTTAGAACAAATAGGTGAAATACGTGATCACTGAGTTACTGAGGTGGATATTGTATTAAATATGGCATGGTTCCTGGAGATTTGGGGAAGTTCTGGAGGCTTTTTTTTCCAATATAAATAAAACTTTCAAAAAAACTGAAAGACAATGTTGTTTATTGTGCAAGAACAGTCAAGACTACTTAAATGGGATATTGTGACAAAGTGCTGCCAATTAATGCTGTATCTAATCTCAAATACATGCAAGACTTTTATCCTTCTTAGTAGGCTGACCAAAAAGACTAAAAGAAGTTGTCTTAATTATGTTTATATTTTCAAGCCACATTTTCCATATACAATTAAGCTATTTAAAATTCTGCAATTGAAGTACTTGTCTTTAATGATAAGGTCTGGGTTTATTTGATTAAAATGTGATTTGGCATAGTTGCATGACTGACATTTTAATTAAGAAAATTACATTTGTTTTTTTGATATTTGTCTGTATTCTAACTAGTTGTTTTATCAGTTACGCATGACACATAAACACATTCTGAAAATTAGTTCACTGGATATTTCTTATCCTGCAAAATTTAAATAGCAGAAAGACATCGACTATGTGTAAATAATATATGTGTGTATTGGCTTGCATGTGATAGGAAGTTAGATAAATAAAGCGACTTTAATGTACTCTATTTATTATTAATTAGTGCAACACAAGAACTTAAATAGCCCAGGCCATTTTAGGAGGAATAAAGATGTTTTTAAAAGACTAGCAGACCTGTAACAAATCCTATTTCTCTGTTATACTAACTGCTTTTATTGCATTTAAATCCTTGCTAGTGCTGAAAGGTAAAAGCAAGCTAGGAAGCTGCATGACTGAGAAAGCCAAACAACTCTTAATTTTTTTTTTTCATTTTCCAGTCCTATGCCTTGAGAATTTGCCATCTGGATTGCATACTGTAGTCAGTGTTTTAGTTCTTGATGTTTTAAAACAATAGCACTGTAGCATTTTAACATGTAGTTTCATGATAAAATAAATGTGTCATGCATTAAATTATGCAGGCATATATTTACAACTCCTCATGTGCCCAAAGAACATAGTGAGGACAGGAGGACAGTCACTTGCTGGTTTGGTATGATACACCACAGTGTAGGGTTGATAATGTATATTGCATATATTATCAACCCAGCATATATTAGTATTTAGGGGAAAATATTTCAGAAAAGATACACCATATTTTGCTTTGATTTGGGCTTTCTCAAGGTTAATTATCATCCAGGTGACTAAGATGCTTTATTTCTCTTCAATACGTTAATCTCAGGGGTACTTGCCTGAGGTTGAACTGTTTTTGATTAACTCTATGTGATAATGAGAACCAAGAAAATAGCCTTGTATAGGGAGTTCCTTCTTTCTGATGTTACATATAAAACTGCGGAAGTCTTACAATATTTAACACTGAACTTTTTACTTTTTTCCCTTTCTGCACCCAGACCTCAAACTAATCATGAAAGTGTGAGGAATGATTTTATCTAAAATCATTGCTCTTTTGTAAGGTGTGCCTAATTGAAGAGTTCAACTAGTTTTACTGGGATTAAAAAAAAAAACACATTCTAATGAGAGTTCAAGGAGATTTTTTTGTGCTCTCCAAGGACAGACATGGAGTCAGGTCAGCAATTGTGGACCTACACTTCCTTTCTTATCATAATCTGCATGTTTTTAGCTAATCACTAATGACTACTGGTGTTTCCTCCAAGTTCTGCATTTATAATAGAGAGACAACTGACTGGATAAAATTGTCAAAGTTGTTTGAGGATGGCTCTAAAAATATACATTTTTTCCTTCACAAACTACATAATAAGATTGTAGATAAAGGGAATTCTTGTCTTCTATTTGATTTTACTTCTGTTTTGATGAGCTCATCTTGATGCCGACTTTTATCAAATGAAATGGTTAATGAGCTCATTGTCCACATTAATCTGTGAACATAATCACAAAGAGGCCTGAACATATCTAGAGCCGCCTACAACCTTTCCACCTCTTAATTTATTCTTTGCAAAGTTATATCTGAATCCAAATGGGAAAGATAATTTATAAACAAATTTGTAAGATTATTGCACTTTCAAGAAGCTAGCACTTTATATTACATATTCTCTTCAATTCAGTTTTCTTCACCATTGATTGGAGCAATTTTATTAATAAAAAATGTTTATATCCAATGGACTTGGACATAATAACCTATGTGTTGTTTGATGTTTTTCAGGTTGTAAGAATAAATTCACTTTCCACAAATGGTTTGTTGGAAAGGTAGCAAGAGAGGACAAGGAAAATATCTCAAATGTCTTAATGAGGCATCACAGATACCTGTAACATCTTTCATTGCCATTTAGTTAAAAAAATTAGGATTTATAGTTCAAGAGCACGTCTGTTGACTCAACAGCAATTCTATTAGCTATTGCAAAAGCATTGAGCCACTTCTCTACCTTTATTCAACCAGTTTACTCAATTGCCAGCTAACTCTATCTTTTTTTCTCTTTCTCTCTCTTAAGTGGGGAAAAAGAGATTCTAACTGGTTTGGCTGGTCACCAGAGTAGACAGACACATTGGTCCGAGTCTCCCTCATACTCTCCCTGCCATATGGTTGCTTTGACTTATTTCCCATGTCTATTCCAATTAGCTGTAGTCTGGGCAGACCACACATGGTAAATTTAAGAAAAAAAAAAGCAATTCAGGCATAACAAACACATCAGACAGGCTATGAGCATGCAAAAATGCCCATGAGTCTGAGATTTCTCACAAGACTGCTGTATAACTGGCAGATGATTTGTGTGGCCTTACCATGCATTTGGATCCAGAGAAATAAATGTTTGTTTCATGTTATTATAAATTTTACTATTTTTGTTGCCCAAAGTATAAGAAATAACTATTTGAAAAAATACTATTCAGTTAATGTGAATACATATTATAAGAAATGCAAAACTCATTTCAGATTTAAAGGTACTTGAAATGCATAATCACTTCCCCTCATCAGTTGAGTGCCATAAAGTACTAGTATTCATAAAATTCAATTGCTGAGACCTTCTAATGAAAATTGACATAAGCCTGCATAATTGGATCCTTTAATTTCCTTGAAGAAATACATTTAAAAGAAATTGAATCATAATTGAATAAGCTAATTCTAGCAATTAAGAGGTTATTTAATGGACTATTTCCTATATAACACAACAAATGAAACATTTTTCAAAAGGAAGAAAAGTCATGAAAATGCTTGCAGACACAAAAGAATAATAAAGTTTTTAACTACAAAGCTAATAAGCTAGATAAACTGATGTCATGCTAAGGAAACCCATCCTAGTTCACTAAAGTCTAACATCTGAAACCATTAAGTGATCCATCCCTTTCCACTACCACAGTACAAAAGTGCTAAGTTATAGGCATCAGATTAACTCCTCACACATTTAGGCTAAACTTTGCTTGAAACGTCACCATACATGTCTAAAGACAGAATATTTTCTTTCAAGAGTGTTTGTGAAAACTCTGATTATATTTATATGCACATACCATACATGTATACATAATTTTATTTACTTTTTTAAATAAGTGAGTATCTTAAAAGGAAAATCAGATCCAATAGCTTTTTGACAAATAAAAGTTGTACTTACATCTATCATTCATGAGATCATGGGATTCCAACACCACTGCTGATATTACTGTCAGTAATATTAAAACCGGTTAACTCTTGGAGATCAAATTAACTAGTTTATATTTTGCTTCTGTGTAAAAAAAATTGTAAGAATTAATATTTTGAAATATTTAATACCAATTTAGCACTGATTTCTTTTTTAAAAAACCATTGAAATACACAAACTGATGATTTAGTGAATATTTAATGTTTCCATAATATCAATCCTGGACTAATAAACAGCTGCTTCTATTTTTATGTACACGGCATATTTAGGTCTAGTCTCTGATTATTGTGAAAACATTGTGATTTAGAATAACCTGGCTACAAAGTCTTAATTTTTGTTGCATCTTTGAAATTAAATGTTATTTTAAAGCTTTATTGGATTTGTTATTTTAATGAATTAATTACTTTAAATTTTACTTTTTGGGCAATAAGCACATAAAATGGAGAAGCTGCAGAGATAAGACATGGTATACAATTTTAGTACAGAAAATATACTCTTTTAGAAATATTTACCATTTAGAAAAATTTTTGAAAATAATGACAAGAACAAGAAATGTGTTTTTGTAGTTATTGAAATTGTATCATTTCTACAAATATAATCGTCTGAACAGTTTTGACTTACTATACAGCACTGTCCTATATAACTTTTTGCAATGATAAAAATGCTGTATGTCTGCATGTCCCAAAACACTAGCCACTAGTCAAATTTGACTTAAAATATGGCTAGTTCAACTGAGGAACTGAGATTTTAATTTTATTTTAAAAATTAACTTAAATTTGAATAGCATATGGCTAGTGACTACTCTATTGGACAACATAACATAGAATATTGGCTCAATAAAACTGATATTTCCTTAGCATTGACCTTGATTATTACTAGGAAGAGTGAGATGCTACTGTATTTTCTAAATATATTTTTGGAAAGCAAAAAATTAAATATGAGGAAACACTTGTGCTTAGGTAATGTAAGAGACACTTCAACCACACTATTGTGGACATTTTTTGTCAGTAGACAAAATTTGTAACTACTGATGTACAAAACGATGTCTGTAATTCTTGTGGAGTTTCCTCTAAGGCTATTACCAGGTGCACTCTAATTTGCTCTTTAAACGCCCAGTCAAGCCTTTAGAAACAGTAAATATGCAAAATATGTTACTGTGAACTGACTATGCAACATGAAATCCAATACCCTGAAAAGATTTTTCAGTAACTCATGCAGTTCTAAACAACAAACTACATTTTAAAGCAAAACCCAGAAATCAACCTGTATCTGTATACAGTCCTGCAAAATTAACGTAGGCAAGTGTTTCTAAATACCACAGTTCTTTATTCCAGTGTGTTAATTCATTAACTTCAGAATAATAATTCAGTGTCAATACTTCACAGCCAAATTCAAATTGCTGTATTAATTCTAACTCCTTCTATACCTGATTACCTCCCTTTTTCCTCTCTTTTCTTTCCAGAACGCTGATTTTCTGTGCAGGCCCCATTAGCCTTTCTCTTTGAATACATTATTGCTCCCTGGTTTCCAGTAAAGGCTCCTGGTTTCTGTGTTTCTAATCAAGGTCTCCATCAAACAGTCACAGAGGTTATTGTTTGGTTATGTTTGTAGTTAGTAGCTCTTAGCTTTATCTACTTAGTGGTGGTTTACAAATTCCTGCTAATGCTAAATTAGAACAGTAATTTCTGGTGGATTCTACTCTTATTTTCCCTTTCCCCTTCCCCTATTGCAGATCAGAGATAGGGGCGGAGGGAAGGAAAGCCACTGAGAGGAGATGAAAACCTTTAACAAACTCATCCTGTGGGACAGTGGATAAGGAAGATCACAGTTGTTTGGCCTGGGGATCTGGATCTTATTAATGTCACCAGTCTTCCCCGATTCTCAGTGGCAGAAATCTGAATTCTTTCTGCTGTCAATAGGCCTTAACATTAACTGAAGTTCACTAAACTTTCTGTAACTAAATGAATTGAAGGTTGCTGAAATTGTCCTCTTTCTTTTAAAAGTACAGTGAATGGAGTAGTGTTAGTATCACCACCATGTTGCTGTTGATGTCCAAAAACTGACAGACGCCAAAGCATGTCATTTGGGTACCCCTTCTATCAGTCATAACCTGCTTTTCTAAATTTGAGGTTTAAACATGTAGTTTTGTAAAGCAATAGAAGAGATGTGCTATAATATATTTTCTGCATTGTTGTTTGCTCTTGCAGTCTGACTTAGAGCAAACTTCTGCTTTTGCGATTTAGTTGATTCCACAGATATTTCAAAAATAAATAATGAATCAGAGTGAAAGGTAAAGGGTGTTAAATATTATATATGAGGAATGAGCTTTTAATTATTCTCTCATAAAACATTTAGTGTATTAATAAAAATAAATTTTCTTTTTTTCCTTTTTTTCTGGGATATTTTCCTTTTTCAAAAATTATAGCAATCGACAGAGAATAATATATGAATACAAATGAAATAATTCAATTTAATTATTTTCATGTATAAAGGTGAACCTCAAACTTAGTCAAATGCAACTGGTTAATGGGGTATCAATATAGCAGCTAATACTTACAAAGTACTGACTTCATGCCCCCACTTTACATATATTAGCTTATTTAATACTCTTTCCAACTTCATGAGGTAGGTACTAGTATTAGTTCCATTTTTTAAATAAATAAATCAAAATGTCAAGATGCTAAGTGATTTGTTCATGATCACACAGCTGGTAAAATCTGCAAGCTGATTTAACCCAGGCAATCTAGCTCCAGTATCTGTTGTAGTCTTTTTAATTATGACACAACATTCTGTCTCTTTCAATTAAAAAAAGATTTATCTCTTGTTACTTTCAACTCTGCTCTATTACATCCCAATCCCCTTTACTATATATTGATATGTTGAATAATTTTATAACTCTCTGGTGACTTTTGATTGTTAAAATTAGACTACACCTTCCCAAGTACGACAGAGGTTATGACTAAGAGGGCTCAGAAGAGAGGAGCTATGGCCTGGCTCAGAGATATTTTTTCTCTTTCTTTTTTTTTAAGGCTTGTATTCTCTATTGAGGGAGGTGAAGATGAGGAAGAGGGAGATAGAAATCTCTACTTTAATTTGGTATGCACTTGTGGTGTCCCTATAGGTGGTGTTGATATGGACAGGAGACAGGGAAATACTGGGTAGAAGAGGGCTGATCTCCTACAAAGGCCCCACCCTCAAGCCTGGAAACCTGCCACCTTAAGTAAGAACAGGCATTCCTGTTTTCATGACCAAAAGTTGTCTTTTGGCCTGCCACGCCCCTCTATCCTGTACCCATAAAAACCCCAAACCCCTGGCTCCATGAGGAGATGAACAGAAGAACAGAAAAATGGCAGAATGGCACGGCCTAGAGGAGTTCAGCTGGGGAGGTTGGAGAGGAGATTGGCCTCTGGATGGCCAAACTCCAGGAAAAGATTATCTTCTCACTCCCATCCCCCTTCCAGCTCCCCAACCATCCCACTGAGAGCCACTTCCACCACTCAATAAAACACTTGCAGTTATCCTTCAAGTCCATGTGTGACCTGATTCTTCCAGGACACCAGACAAGGACCTGGGTACCAAGAGGTCACTGAGCTAGTTAACGCTTAAGCCGTCTGCAGATGGCAAGGCTAAAACAGCGCACTGTAACACATGCCCACTTGGGCTTCAGGAGTCGCAGGCTCCCACCCCTGGATGCTGCTGTGTGGCCAAAGCCCAGGGGTACTCACCCCAGTTCCTGCACCTTCTGTCTGCATACTCCTTGTCTCATAAGGGGGGTTTGAGTATGCACTCTAGCCGAACAGATGAGCCACACCCCTGTCACATATCCTGCAAGGGGGTCAAGGAACTCTCCCATTTCAGCATGTGTGATTTTCCAATGGTGGTGTTCAGAAGTGTGTCTCCCAATGGCCTATAATAGTAAAATGTGAAAAGGGAGAAATAAATTAAAGATGGAATTTATAACCAAAAGAGAACCAGAACTTAAAGAGTTGGAAAATTATCAGCCTGGTCATGTAAGGAATGAAAAGGCAAAGCATGTTGGAGAGAAAAAATCCAGGATGTGGCCAAGCAACCACTTAAGCAGATTGGTATGGATTAAAAATAAAAAAAGGAAGCCAGATGCTATTCATGAAAACAATGGAAGCATGACCCCAAAGATACTTCAGAGATCTTCAGGGCTGACACTCCCATCAAAGGCCCAAAGTGCCAGGGCTTTGAGGGCAGAATGGATTTTGAGTGTGGGGCGGGGGCATCCCAGGGCACCTATAGGACCTCAGGGCTTATTACCCAGGGCTGTCTAAAGTCCCTATTCCCCAAATTCTGGTGCAGCTCTCCTCAGCTGCCCCAGCTGTGGTTCAAGCAGGTGCATGTGTGGCTTAGGCTGCTGCTCCAGAAGGCACAAGTCATAAACCTTGGCAGTGTCCTGTTGGTGCTAATTCTGCAGGTTCGCAGAGTGCAAGAACTGTGGGGGCATCTTTACTTCCACCTAGATTTCACAGGATATTTCAGATAGCCTCGGGGGCTTGGCAGAGACTTGCTGCAGGGGTGGGGCTGCCACAGAGTGTCTCCACTAGGGCAATGCCCAGAAGAACTGAGGGGTGAAGGCCACCAAAGATAGTTCCCACTAGGGCAATATTTACTAGAGTCATGAGGCAGGGCTGCTCCTGAGATTTCAGATCTGTAGAGCCATTTACATGCAATGCTAGTCTGAAAGAGCCACAGACACCTGACTCTAACCCATGAGAACAGCAGCAAGGGCTATGCCCAGCAAAGCCATGGGGGTGGGGTCCCTCAGATCCTTGGAGACTCAATCTCCTCCCAGTATGCCTGGAAGTTGGGACATGGAGTCAAAGAAGATTATTCTCAACCCGTGATATTTAATGATTTTTGCCCTGTTGCGGTTTAGACTTACTTGTAACCTGTTACCTTTTTTTCATCTTGCTTATTTTTTTTTCCTTTTTGTAATGAGAATGCCTATCCAATGCCCATTCCACCATTGTATTTTGAAAGTACATAACTTGTTTGATTTCACAGGTTCATAGCTGGAAAGCAGTTTGCCTCAGGATGATATCTAGGTGAGACTCTGGACTTTAGACTTTAAATTTCATGCTGGAATGGGTTAAGATCTTTGAGGCTTTGGGATATAATGAATATATTTTTTACATGAGAAGGACACGAATTTTGAAGGGCCAGAAATGGATTAATATAGTTTCAATATGTACCCTCCAAAATTCAGGTGTTGCTTACATGATAGCATTAACAGCTGTTCAGAAATGCAGATGATTTTGTATGTTGATTTTATATTCTGCAACTTTGCTGAATTCATTAGTTCTAACCTTTTTTTGTATGTGTAGCATCTTTAGGATTTTCTACATATAAAATTACATCACCCCTTGATAGAGATAAATTTACCTCTTCCTTTTCAACTTGGATGCCTTTTATTTATTTTTCTTGCCTAATATCTCAAGTTAGAACTTCCAGTACCATGTTAAATAGAAGTGTTGAAAGCAGGAATTCTTGCCTTGTTCCTGATATTAGAGGAAAAGTTTTCAGTCTTTTATCATTACATGATGTTAGTTGTGGATTCTAGCTATTTTTAAGTATTATTACACCATGTCTCAATCTCCTTCTAGTTTGAAATCATGGTACAGTAAGTCTATTTCACTTAAGACATTTTTCTATTGAAAAAGCAATTTACTGGAATGCATCCTCTCCCTTTTTGCAGACGTTTAACTAGTATGGGACTAGAAAAGCATTAGAGTGTGTTTGCTTCAATTATACCCCTGTCTTATTGTTGATGTTCCACACCTCACCTTCCCAAGGCTAATTAACTACTAGATGCCCTTCGTTCACCACCACTTCCTTCCTTTGGGTCCAAATGGGAGTATCATTTTCCTCCTTTGGATTATTTTATGTTTTATTTGGCCATACTTCAGACACACATACTTGGCTTACGTGGCATTAATTTGTCCCCACTGATATACAGTAAAATAAGTTAGCACCTACATTTTGCATCCTTAGTTAATTAAGTTTTGTGAGTGTGGGGAATTCAGTACTTTGCAAACAGTAGGCTTCAGTAAATGTTGACTGAAGACTGGCTGAAGCCTGTGAAGTAATTTTATTATCACAGCAATTACATCTCAACAGTCATCAACAAATGCTGCTACTTAGGACAGTAGCATTTCACAGCTGCTAATAAGATCTGTGAGACAGCACAGCTGTTGACTATCACTGGGGATAACAAAAACATTCCAGTAAGAGCAGGAGGCAGGAAAGAGAGCAAGTGCAGCGAAAAGAAAATATAGATCTGCTTCTAATTTTAGAAGTATTTTAAAGAAGATATAATAGGAGAGCACTCAACGTTTTTAAAAGCAGCAACTACAACAAAATTAAGCTAAAAATAAAAATTGAATTTACTTATTTTAATGTCTGAAATGCCTTCCTTTATTTTAAAAATCTAAATTATGAAAACTTCATAAAATAATTTGTTAGAACTAAAATAAAACAAATTTAAGTAAACTAAAGTTATATATTATCTAAAGCTATAGGACCAGAATATCACAACCTCCAAATATTTTCTAAAAAAAGTCAAATTTTTTTCAAGTCACCATAGAGAAGTAACTCACAACAGTATGTAAGAACAGCAGCCTGGTTTTCCTTTTGGTAGTACAGTCACTGATATAATGAATATTTAATTTCTTAAAAAAGAAAAGAAATAGCACCAGCTTTGAGCCAAATCATTCTATTTAGAAGTCAAGGATCAGTAACTGTAAAAAATGGCGGTTACTCTCTAATCTTGTTATTAATTTCAATGAAGCCTTCAAACACATGTTTCTAAGGAAAATAAAAGAGGAATCAGTTTGAGAATAACAGGTTGGGAGTGATGCAGATGACCTGAACATTTTCATTTACATTGCATTATTCCAAAGCAATGATTTTTAAATGTATTTATGGAAATATCTGAGAATGAGTTTAATAATGTATTAAGCTATTGGACATTCTAAGAGCTTTTTATCTTGCTAAAGAGAAGAATTAGTAAGTGTAATTCATTTTTATAGTAACAGATGTCATGGATTGTAGCATTTTTAGCACTTGTTAAATGGAGCCATGTTATTACCTTTACCTAGTTTTAGAAAGGATTTGCCCCATAAGTGGCCTCTTGATAGGGGGAGAGTCTATGAAGAAGACAGAGTGCTTTCATTCAATCACATTTCACAGAAAATTCCAAAATGGCCACAATAATTTTCTCTTTTCTTTTCAGAAGGTAATTGAACAAATAAAGTTAAACTTCATGAGTTGTCACAAAGATGGAAGTTGTGCACTGATATCTCAATGACTGTGTTTCCTGGAAAGATGACTTTTGTGGAATAGGATTAAATCTTTCACAGTCTAAAATAGGTTACATGCAAGATAGTCTTCACAGCATCCTATGCATAAACAAGTAAATGATGCTTTATTAAAATTTTAGCACTTTTATCAATAAGCATTTCAGTTGTTCAGAGGCAATTCTTCTAGTTTCTGTTCACTTTCTGAGAATCAAAGTGACATATAAATGACCACATGGAGTTATATTTTTCTGTATTGGTTTCTTGGAAAGTTTTTTTTTTTTTTGCTGTTTACTTTATTAAAGGGAGAAAAATGAGGTAGCATAGAATTGTGTGAGGAGGCCGGGTACGGTGGCTCACGCCTGTAATCCCAACACTTTGAGAGGCCAAGGCGGGTGGATCACGAGGTCAAGAGACTGAGACCACCCTGGCCAACACGGTGAAGCCCCGTCTCTACTAAAAATACAAAAAATTAGCTGGGCATGGTGGCGTGTGCCTGTAGTCCCAGCTACTCGGGAGGCTGAGGCAGGAGAATCACTTGAACCCCAGAGGTGGAGGTTGCAGTGAGCTGAGATCGTGCCACTGCACTCCAGCCTGGCGACAGAGCAAGATTCTGTCTAAAAAAAAAAAAAAAAAAAAAAGAAAATTGTGTGAGGAACCATGGGCTTTTGTATGGGCTCTACCACTCTCCTGCAGGGTTTCCTCGGACAAATTACTGTCCTATCTCAGATTTTCCATATAAAAAATGAAGATAATATTACTTACTCAGCTTTTTGAAAGCCAACAAAATTCAATTGCTATGCAACATTGAAAATTAGTATATAAATATATAATTTTTCAAGTAGAATGACATTTGAACAACACTAACTCTGAGTTAGACACTCTACTACACAGAATGTCAACAACATAGATTGGAACTGTTATCCCCATCTTACAGGGGCAAAGTTAGGACACAAAAGGATTAAGAAACTTGCTAACTGCCTCCTATTACAACATGATGACAGTTCTTAATACGGTACCGTGGGGTCTGAGGCATTCTCTTTGGATGAGATGGCAAATATCACCCATCATAGTTGAAGACTTGGCTAAAACAGGCCATAACATTTCAAATATCTGGTTAGTGAGGGTTTTACTGTGTCACTAAAGTGGCAAAACTGATAATACAACTTCTTTTCTCCATGAAGATAAACTACAACAGGCTGTGACAACCTAATGGTCCAGCTCTACTCTTGTCTATTCACTATTTGCTGCATTTCTTTCTTTCTAGCTCCCAAGAATATGTGAACAACTGCATGGCACCTTAACAGTAGACCTGAACTTTTCATTCTGCTTCAAGTGCCTTTCTTTTTGGTTCATTGTGGTTTTCCTCTTGCTATTGGACCTTTTGCAGGACAACTCTGGACTGCTATAGCATGTTTTGAAAGGTCCATGGAAATTTCTGGTCTTTTTAGTCCTGGAAGAAGGAATTTTTTGCATTTTTTGGGGTAGGGAAGAGTTTATTTTAGATTGTCAACTCTATATTTAAGCAAATCTAGATATTTTTGGACAAAAATGTAAATATATTGACAAAGATTATCAAGGAAAATAGGGTTACCCAGCATGATTTAGGCTGTAGAATCTATACAGTGGCCCTAAGGCATGCCCTGCAGAGGCCAGGGAAATGCAACTGCTGCCTTGGTCCTTGCTTAGCAGCCTGTTAAGCCACTCATTACTCCAGTTAGATTTTAAAAGTATACCTAAGTACATTCCCACTAAATGTCCACTCTTTCTTCCTCACTAGGACTTCAGTCCTAAATTCCTAGCTGCTTTCAGTGAGCTGGACTAAATGGTCATACAAAGGTAACAGACTTTGAAGTTTCTCTGTCAAAGCATAGATTAGAACTAACTACTCTTTTTACTGGTTCACATATTTAACTCTTTAGAACATGAAGTGCTTAGAAAATCCTAAGTAGCTTCATGTATCTATTCTAAAAAGGGATTAGAATGCAGGAAAAAAAAAAAGGAAAGCAAGATGCCTTTTACTATTTTTTTTTCTGCAAAGCTTTCTCTCATTGATTACTTACTTCTCAGCCTGTTGCAGGTGTTCTCTGGATGGGTCTGCCTTCATGGTTCCTCTACTCTCCCAGGAGACTGGAGAAAATGAAGCCTTTTCCAGAGTTTTTGAGGTTGCTAATGCCAAATTCTGCAAGGTCATAGCCAATGCATGTGCTGGGTATAAGTACATCTGAAAGCACTGAGTGAGTTGATGAAGACCTTCGTGATTGAGGTCAAGTTTAAAGGAAGCAGCAGCAACTGTTCAGCTCCAGCAGATTTGTGTTAAGGAAATGCAGGCTCAGTTATAGCAAATCTTTAAGATTTTCCCAGAGAAAACCAGGATGCTAGATTTATTTTTCAAATATAAAATCTTCTACGTTTAAAAAGTTGCCCTATATGTTATGTAAAACTCTGACATGGGCAAAAGAAAACATTTGTGGCCTTGATTTGCCCAATGGGACACAAATACGTGCCGTCTGCAATAAGACATGACATTTATTATCTGTTTGATGATAGATTAGACAATGTGCTCAGTGCCTTATAGCATTTATCCCAAAAAAGTTCTTTTCAGTGTGTTTGTGTGTGTACTTGTGTGTAGGATGTAACTATGTATATCCTTAAAAACTTTTCCTTTGGCTTAAGCAATGATTCTTTCTCATTTGCATCAATTTGAGCAATTTATATTAGCTTGGCTTAATTGTGGACTGCTCCACACAGACTTCTACAACAGTGATGTCTCCTAGCTCTGAAATTAATTTCCATATATTTTCTATACCATTAATTTGCTATTTAACAAACACTATTTTATGATATATGTTATAACTGTTACTCTTTTATTGCTCAGCTTTTCTTGAATATTATGTCTTGTTTCCCAAGGTAGATTACAAGCTTTTTTAGTGAAAGGATTACATAGACATTTTTCTTAGTCTCTTCTAGTGAAGTGTGTATGTGCAAGGTGGGTTTTTGACTATTTGGGTAAATATGTTTAAAGTCAGTAACTCTACGCCAAGACATCAATATATACTTAATTTCTTAATTAAAATGTTATAATAATAGCTATCTATTGCATTCTTGGTAGGCACTGTGATAAAGTCTTAAAAAACCTTATTAGTTTGGTATTATTGGCTCTGTTTTATGGAGGCAAAAAAAAAAAAACCTGAGGCTTGAAAAGATTTTTGGCCAAGTCACACATAAGTTGCAAAGTGAGTGTGGACTTTAACATTAAAAACACCAATAATAGGCATTAATAATTGTGTGGAAAGTATAACTGAAAAGATAAAATAATTCCTAACCAGGAGGGTAAGTCATCCAGAACACAACAAATAGTATCATGAAGAGGATTTAAATACAGGTGTTGTAAGTCTCCATCCTCAGATAAATGTGAATACTAATAGACTCATTATTCTGAGTGCCGACAACAGTGCTTTAGCTATTCTCAACTTTTTAAATATAACATTTCCTCTTCTACAATTACCTATCTTGAAAGGATTAATTAATTCTTTCAAAAACCTAGCGACCAGAGTCATAAAAAAAGAATGTTGGAATTAGAAGAGATTTAAAAAATTACTTGGCCTAACCTATGCATTATCAAATGGAGATATACACACAGAACGAGATTTGCTCAAGTACATACTACCCAAAAATATTAGAATCAGTACAAGCTTTTCCATATAATAAAATAAAATAATAACACCATTTTATTCTTAGGAAATTACTACAGTTTATTTTAGATAGCCTGATATGGTTTAGCTCCCAAATCTCATCTGAAATTGTAATCCCCACATGCTGGGGGAAGAATCTAGTGGGAGGTGATTGGATCATTGGGGGCAGATTTCCCCCTTGCTGTTCTTGTGATAGTGAGGGTGTCCTCACAAGATATGATCGTTTAAAAATGCGTGACACTTCCCTGCCTCCTTCTGCTCTGCTACAGTAAGACGTGCTTGCTTCCCCTTCACCTTCCACCATGACTCTAAGTTTCCTGAGGCTTCCTAGTCACGCTTCCTGTACAGCCTATGGAAATATGAGTCAATTAAACTTCTTTTCTTCATAAATTACCCAGCCTCAGGAAGTTCCTTATAGCAGTGTGAGAACAGAACGAGCTAAGCATGCTGGGACCTCATCTCTTGATTGAGAGAGAACAAATGCAAATAGTTGTCAGCAGAGAATTCTTGATCCTGATTGACAATGGTAGTTCTCTACATTGATCTGAGCTAGCTGGATGGAGGAAGATATGGTAGATGATGCTCATAATAATAAAATGATGCAGGAAATATATAGTTCCTAGATTCTAGTAAATATAACTGAACTCTTCAAGAAAAGGAATTGTATTTTGCCGGGTTTGATTTTCCAGCAAACAGCTAAGTGCATGACACTTGTTGTTGATAGGAATAGTGGAGGTTTTCCTTCTGCTTCTGATCCAATTGTCATTTGATGATTATTTTCTACCTGTCATGCCCTGTGCCTTGACTCTCATCTATATTAATCTCATTTAATTCCCACTAAAAGAGAACAAAACAAAATCACGAACACAAAATCCCCAAAAAACCTTTTGAGATAAGTATCATTCTCATTTCACAGATAAGGATGTAGATGTAGAGATGGTAATTTTCAGTACCCGCAATTAGTAAAACAGATGCTAAAATACATGATTCAAATTCCAGAACCTTTTATGTTACACTGCTTCCTCTCTCACACTGTCTGTTAAAAGTACTTGTATTTGAAGCTGTTTGAGCAAACATCATGTCATTGATCCTAATATTGTATGTTTGTTACAGTGAATACAATGTTATGACCATCTTAGCAGGAGGTAGCTATTGAAGATGATAACAATGTTAGGAGCTAATTTTTGAACAGACATACTAGACCTAAGCAAAAAAACAAATATTGCCCCTCTCTGGGAGGTGGTACTATTCAGTCATGGAAAAGCCACAGAGTCATTAAAATATCAACAAAATGAAACACTGCTTATCCCTTTACAAAACAGTCATAGACATTGATAAAGCCCAGTGCTATGCCAGGAGAACCGAGCTACATAATAAAAGATCAATGCTGAAGGAAATGTATGGTGCTGAAAGGATAAACAGTATTCCAGTATTGACTCTGACCGAGTTTCCTTTATCTCTATGAAACCAGATATATGACAGATGCTCAACATGCTGGGAGATGAAACCTGTATCTAATTATAAAAACAGCAAAAATTAATAACCAAATTTCCTATGTTCTCTTCCTGTTTCACAGGCTAGGCAGCAAGGACACCTGAAGAGGACAAGATTTTTTTTCAAACTTTTAATCTTGGACTGCAATTATCAGATTAAATGATTATTATGAATTTTCTCTATTTTAAAAAAAGACTCAAATATAGCTTTATTTAAGAGTATCAGAAATGTGTATAGAAAAAAATTCTAAGAGGTTTGTAGAAAGCAATTCAATATTCATTACCAACTAATATTCTGAAGAGTTTGTAGAAAGCCATCCAATATTCATTAAAGCCTGTGGCTGATTTCACTGTTCTTTGACATAGCCGTGTTTTCAGTGATTAACTTTAGTCTTTTCCTTAAATTAATTAGCTATCTTAGTAAATGTTAATGAAAAAATGAAAATAACTTGATTAGACAGCTATAGAGATCTATGTAACATACTATGCATCCTGACTTTTGAGAGTAGATACAAAAGCAGCACAAATTGGGTTAATTTAAACTCAAACAAAAGGTCAGTTCGCAGAAAGTAAAGACCTGTGTGACCTCTTGTTCAAATCCTGGAAGCTATAAATCCTACTAAATTACTTAGGGCTTTGTTAAGCAGGCCCAACAAAAGATAACCAACATTGTAATTATTGTTCAATGATGGACTGAATAATAAGCCTGGTTTCTATTTGTCAAAGCAACAGACCTTAAGTCATTTGTAAAGCTATTCTAATGAATAGTGGAAGGCTGTGGGTTACATAAGCAATTAAAGAAAAATCATAAAAACCAAACACCTAGAATTGCTAAAACCTTAAAAGTATCCATTAAGCGTTGTGAAAGTCAAGCTTGCAAGGGTAAATAAAATGCAAAATACAAGAACAAAATCTATTTAGGTTTCACAATCTCCAGTGTCTCATTTTTATCAAAAGTTCAGCCAAATAAAGAAGAAATTTAAAAACCTGTAGGACTCCAAACCACAAGTTAAGTGACCTTGGGTTTTTGTTGTGAAGTATCTCAAAAAAGACAGCAGGATGTTCTGTAAACCAAAAGTTTTAAAATCTTGGTAACATTTTATGGCGTTTTAAAAGTACTTTTTAAAAAAAATAACAATTAACAAATGACTGGAAGAAAATCCTATCCTTAACTATTTTAAGACGTATTTTGTGTTTTATTTCTCATGCAACATATAATGCAAAGTGTTTTATAAATGCCCTTAAAATTGACTATTATTTTGAAGTGCTATATTTCTTGAAAGAGTGCTGATTACTTCTAATCATTAATAGAAATAATTTTGAAAACACATTTTTATTGAATTCTAACATTTAATACTGCCCAATTATTGACAATATGTATTTCCTTTGTAAATGAAAATTAGAGAAGCCTTCAGCTAACAATTATTATTTTCTAAATCTATTTGTTATTGATTTAAAAATTACAAATGAGAAGATAAAATGACACCTTTTGAAAAGAATTGGAGTCCCTCTTGAAATGTAAACTGCTTATTTTTTGGTCTGCAGGTCTATGTTTGAATGTCAAAACTCTGTGTTTTTGGCTTTGTATGATAATTTATATGAATAGTTTTGAGTGGGCAGTCTCCAAGGTTATAGAGATCTTGTATAATTATTCTATTGGAAAAATTTTATAAACACAGAGCAAAATGTCAAACCCTCCAGTATATTCCTACAACATGAATTCAAGAGAAAAGAGTGTCATTGTGAAGTAAAAATACTGTCAGCTGACCTGTGGGGTTTGGTTTGGTTTTATGTGAATTTAAAGAAAAAAGAAGCTTTCTATCGTAAATGTGGAAGCCACTGAAACCTCCTGGTTTTGGCATTTTCACCAGGACTCAAATGTCTGGCAAACGCAACATTCTTTTTCTAAGAAAAGGGGTTTACAAAGTTCAGAAAACCTTGGACATCAAATAGCTCTTACGAAACAACATTTTGATGATTTAAGTATAAATGAATGAGAAACATATGATTAAATTTCTCTTAAAATACACATGGGTTTAAAAATTAAGGGCAAAAGTCCTTAGCAAAATGAGTTTTTAGTTTTACAGAATCTATTTGAAAAATAGTGCAAGTTGTTTGACAAATCCAAGGTACGGCTGGATTCTTCACTATTTTGTTGGTAGCACCAATCAGTTCTGACATCAGATACTGTGGGTTTCTGTCTCGTTCAAGAGGTGAGTCAGATGTATTCTTGACATTGTAGTATAATCATCAGCAATGTGGGTGCACCAATCACTAAGGTCTAATAGTTCAGATTCTATGTTAAATCATCGAATGCTCTGTTTATATCTGCATTTTACAATCGTTCATTCCAGGAAACCAGAAAGAGCTCCCAAATATTTGAAGACAGATCTAATCTCCCCCTACTTTTGCAAAATTCAGAAGTGCTAGTTAGATAAAATGCTAATGTTTTCCAAAGTGTGGAATGCAGACTATCTATGTCAACAATACTAAAAATGCAGACTCCTAGTCCTTTTCTCAGATTTGCCATACCTAAATCTCTAGAGGCAGGGCTGAGAATCTCCATATTATACAATCTCTGATTCGTATGCCCTCTACAACATTGAGAATCACATTTCTAATATATGAGGTGAGTACTATTAGATTTCACCAGGAAAGGGCCAAGATCATTTTCTGTGGATGACTTGAATGTCACTTTGGTTCAATTTCTAGATTGAAAGATCCCCATGGGCAGGAACTGTCTCCGCTCATGCTTACCAATGCATCTCCAGCCCTGGATCAGTCATACAGTAGGCTCTTGATAGTTGATCAAATTAAAAAAAAAAGAGGTACACATTTTTCTTTAAAACTTTTGCATGCAATAACATATTTTAAAATATTTCAGGTCTAAAACAGACCTGACAGATACTAAATATTCCTCTATTCAACACTTTATTTTCTATCTGATTTTACTATTGGCTCTGAACATGTAAATGAAGGAACATTTAAATAACTTTGTATACCAGAATTACAAAGAAATAACAACATATTATGGACTTTGTCTAAGTAATATCAATCCACCTAAATTGAAACCCCTTTTCTAAATCTCATGAATAATTCTGTCAGGAGAGTAAATGGTAAATCCAGGATACAGTATCTTTACACAGTTACTTGCTTAATGACTCCCTGTCTGTATCTGGTATCACAGGAACAAGCAGAAAGTTTATCCCTGGAAGGTGATACTATGAAAGAAAAATAAGTGATGAATCACAATCAGTTAAAAATTTATGCCAAAAGATACAAAGAAATGTAATGACAGGAGAAAAAAATACCTTAACATATGTAATTATTATTAAAAGTATTCTTCTAAGTATAAAAGTTGCACATGTACTCTTTTTCTGTTTATAAAAGAAACTTCATGTTTGCTTAGTTTGGTGACCATCCCCATCATAACACCTCGAGTTGTCAATTTGTTTCTATGTTTACACATAGAAACAGGTATACATACTATACAGATGTATTTTTTAATTATATTAAAACTTGAATATATAACTATAACTTTATTTTTTCAAGTTAATCCAATAGTGATATTTTCCTGTTAGTAAGTATTTCTTTTTTTAATGATTACAAAATAGCTCATCTAAATTACTTAACTGTCCCCATGTTTTTAGACATCTAGGTCACTTAGTAGTTTTACCATTATAAAAAAGGTTCTCTCTTAATTATTGGCATGTATTTTTAAGTACATCCCTAATTATTATCTTAGGAAGGACTCAGTATAGAACTGATAATGAGAGCGAATATATATTGAGCATTTTCTATTGGTCTGACCCTGAGCTAAACCCTTTGTAAGTATTAGCTCATTTATCTCTCACAAAATACCTATGAAGTAGGTATAAGTTACTAGCTTACATTCTCAGGGTCAAAAAGCTAGTAAGGGGTAAAGTCAGAGTTTGAACCCAGGATTGTCCCTTTCCAAGGCTTGTGCTCTTCATCTCAATGAAATTAGTGTGCCAAAGAATGTTTGAACTATTTTAAGGTTTAATACTGAGTGGCTGTGCCAAAAAGTTATGCCAATTTGAACATCTTGTAAGAATCAATAGTGTTAATTGGTTTGACAGAAAAATAAAAATGTAAATGTTTATAACATACATGAAAATATTTTAACTTCTATATCTTTCTCATTAAGGCAGCTGAATATTGCTGTTTATATATTTATTTCCATTTCCATTTCTGTAAAATCTTTTTTGGCTTTTGCTTTTTAGAAAAACTCACAGTCCTTTTCTTTATTGATTTAAAAAAACTTCATTTTTTCCATTTTGGCATTTGTCTTTAATTTTGCATATATTTTTGATTTACAGAAGAATTCATTTTTATGAAAAAAAGAAATATTGTTGTCCTGTGCGCTATTTGGGGGGTGGGGTTATGTTTAATAAGCAAATCCCTTTTCATGTGCACCTAAAGTTATAATTTTATTTTGTTTTCATTCTTCATATTTAACTCTCTACTTCATCTGGATTTTGTTTTGCTGTCTGAGAACCATTTGCTAAATATTAATTTATTCCTCATTATTTTGGATTAATTAATATGCATTTTATAGACTTTCTGTGTATAAAAGAGTATATAATCAGCAAACAGCATTTTATTTCTCCTTTCCAAGTTTTGTTTCAATTTTTCTTTCTTTTCTGCTTGCACTAAGACTTCAGATGCAACAGGCAACTGAAGTAACAGTAGCGAGTGTCTTCATCTTGTTCCTTAGTTTGATGCTTCTTACTGGAGAATACTTCTAACAGCAGCACGTTTCTAACATTTTTGAATTTATTTGTTTATTCTTATAATAAATATTTATTGAGCAACAATTACTTGTTCGCTCTTATTTTAAATACTTGAGATATACTTAATGAACAAAATTCCCAGCCTTGAGGAACTTATAGTATGATTATTGTAGATTATTTTTAGCATTTCCAAGGTAAACACAACTGGGTCACAACATATTTCTTATTTACACAAAATTAATTATTGATAATATTTTGATAATTATGAGTGAGACAGGTCTGTAATTTTCTTTCATATTTTAATTTCAATATCTAATTTTGTTATTATATTGGCTTTATAGAATGGAATAAGGAGGATTCCTTTTTATTTTTTCTGTAAGAAGTTATATCAGAAAAATGTGTTCCTTGAAAGTTTGGTAGAACTCACTTATAAAGCAATTTGGGCAGGATATTTTCTTTGTGGGAAGACTTAAAATTATGGATTCACTTTTATGGTTATCAGACTACTCAGCATTTCCATTTTTAAAAAATCAGTTTTATTCCCTTCATTTATTTCAAATCTATTGCTGTAGATTTACTGATAGTATTCATCTTTATTTTTGTAAAAAAGTTTAGTGTTTGTTTACTCTTTCATTCTTAACATTGATACCTCTGTTTTTTGTTTCTTTTTTTGATTAATCACAAAAGAGGTTTATCTAAATTGCAAATTTAAAAAACAAACCATTTGATTAAATTTATTATTACAAGTACTTCTTTTCTTTTCTTTTCTTTTTTCTTTTCTCTTCTCTTTTCTTTTCTTTTGAGATGAGGTCTCACTCTGACATCCAGACTGGAGTGAAGTAATGCTATCACAGTTCACTGCGACCTCCACCTCCTGGGTTCAAGCGATCCTCCTACCTCAGCCTCCTGAGAAACTGGGACTACAAGCACATGCTACCACACCCAGCTAATTTTCTTATGTTTTGTAGAGATGGAGTTTCACCATGTTGCCCAGGCTGGTCTCAAACTTCTGCGCTCAAGTGATCCACCCACCTCGGCCTCCCAAAGTGCTGGGATTATAGATGTGAGCCACCACACCTGGCTATATTTTCTTTTATATTAATTTTACTGCTGATATCTATTTTCTCTCCCAATCTTTTGGAGTTTCATTTTCTTCTAATATTCTGAGGTTTCTTATGTTGTTCTTACTCTATTCTAGCTCCTTAGCCCATTAATTTTTGGAGTTTTAATTTATTATTTTATAATAAGTATATAAGGCCACACATTATTCTTGAAGTACTGCTTTTAGACATCCCATTATTTTGATATGAAAGTTTTCATTACTTTTTAATTCTACATAGTATTCTAAAATTTCTATGTAATTTTTTCTTTGAACCATAGCTATTTATGTTTTTAAATATAAAATGTTTTATAGTATCAACCTTATTATGTTGCAGGTAGAAAAAATCTCTGTAGACTACCTCTTCACTGAAATTAGTTAAAATTTTTTTAGTGTCCAGGATGTGATACATTTTTATAAATACTCCATGTATGCTTGAAAATAATGTTTATTTTCTAATTGTTAGGTGTAGAATTTTCTATGTGACCAACAGATCAACCTTTTTGAGTTGTTCAAATATTCTCTATTTTTGTTGAATTATTTTTTAACATATCATTAATTTAGAAGTTTCATAGTTCTGTAATTATTAATATATCTTTTTTCTCATTATAATCTCATTAATTTTGTTTATATATTTAGCGTATATGTTATTATGCAGGTATGTATTTATAATTATTTTATCTTTCTAGTAATTCATTCTTTAATTGTTTGGAAAGATCCTCCTTAACTTGCCTTTGTAACTCTCTCAAATTCTGCCCTATATATCTCTTCCTTGGCTGACTTTAATGTATCCTTTCCCCATAATAGCCCATGACTCTGAGTATACGTTCTCAGTGAGTTCTGAGTCCTTGGTGTATGGATGCATAACTCTAATCTCCGACTCTGTCTTCATATCCCTTTCTTCCTTGTGACTCTGTGTCTCAAATCTCCTGCTTTTTTCTTATAAGGCAAAATATTAGTGCCCACCCTAAATCCAGGATGATCTCATCTTGCGATACTTAGTTTAATTACATTTGCAAAGCAAGTAGTTGGAATTTGGATATATCTTTTGGGGGCTTGCTATTGGATCCATTACAGCATTTCAGTTTGGGACATTTCTATTGACCTATCTCTATGCACACTGATTCTTTCTTTGGATGTGTTCTCTATATAATGATCCCATTGAAGGTATTCTTCCTTTCTGTATTTTGATAAACCTCATTGTGTTTTAATTTTTTATTAGAGTTTATCTCTCTGATTATATTACTCTCTGTTCCTGCATATTGCCTTCTTTTTTCATTAAAGCCTTCAAATATTACCATATTAACTAACATATTAATCATAGTGATTTTATGTTCTTTTCTGATAATTTATAATCTGTATGATATAGGAGTTTGGTTCTAATGCTTGCCTTCTATTCTCTATTCAGAATGTGTTTTTTCTTGCCTTTTAGTACGCCTTGTAAACAGGCCCTTAATGAGGTTTTATTTTAATCTGGCTAAGAGTTAAGCTGTGTTTAATATTTGCTGTAGCTGTGGGTGCCAGATGCTCCAAATTCTTCTAGCATACTTGTTTTTGTGTCTCCTGTTGTCTTTGGACTTCCCTAAGTACTCCTCCTGATAGAGTCTGCATTTTGAAGTTCCTTCAGCTGTAACCCTCTGTTTTTACTAGAGTTCTGTTGGTTAGTGATATGGTGTGGTGAAGGAGCAGCATTTTATAATCATCTGATTAAAGCTGCGTTTTAGTGGGCCTGGTCTTTGATTTTCAATGTTTCTTAAATTTCTCCTTTCTCCTTTTTTTAGGTGAGGCAGAAAAACTAGAGAAGGCTAGAGTTGGAAAAATTTCCTCCCCATGAGTGGATAAGGCTCTGGTAAATTATTTGCCTAGCAAATGTCACTTTATTAAGGAGAAGGCTCTGGACATATTTCACAGTGGTTACTCTTCTCCTCCCCACTGTCAGAGCCACAGGAGATCTTTCTCAGCTTTTTCACTATGAAAAACTGGTGAATAAAACTCTACAAAGTGGAAACAAAACCCACAATAGAGTGAGCACTCCCCTAAGACTGTGTTCTGCAGGAATTTCTTCTCCTCAAGTTAGTCCACATTTCATCTCCAGCAATTCATCAAAATTACCACTTAAGTGTCCGTATGAGTTTTATGGCCCTACTGGCTTATTTGCTAAATGAACAGATCTTAGATGTGATTCTGAATTTGCCTGTCTCTCCAGATTTGGGGAAGATTGTTTGCCTTTAAAATTCAGTTCTCTTATGGGTCCAAGAAAAGCTGATTATTTAATTTGTTCAGCTTTTTCTAGTTGTAAGGACAGGCATGATGGCATTAAAGCTCTTTACATGTTAGAGCTGAAACGGAAGTCCAGTTTTTTTTTCTTTTAAATATGTGCGTATTTATTTTTTGGTCCTTAATATGGTGTATTTATGTGAGTGTCCTGTACTCACTTGAAAATAATATGTGTTTTGCTACTCTTGGGTGGAAGCCTCTATAAATGTCAATGAGGTCACCTTGGTTGGTAATATTCTGTGGGTCTTTTATATCCTTAATAGATTTTTCTCAACATGTTTTTCATTAGTGAGAGAAACCCAACTATAACTGTGGATTTAGGTTACCATATTGCTATTTATTTTCTATTTCTTCTAATTTCTTTCTTTTGTGCCTTTTTCTACTATCTTTTGGATTAATTGATAATCTTGATGATATATTTTTATCATTCTTGGCTTTTTAGTGGTACCTCTTTTTAAATTTTAGAGTGGTTGCTCTATTGTTTACAATATACACCTTTTAGTCAACACAGTCTACCTTCAACAATATTATTTTACCTTTAATGTAAGAACTGTATATGCATATATTTCCATTTCCCTCATTCTGTGTACTTTTGATGTCATTTATTTTACTCGTACATATATTATAATTCAATAATAATTTGTTCCTATTTTTGCTTTAGGTAGTTTATCTTCTAAAGTAATTAAAAATAAAGAACTCACTTTATATTTACTCTAATTTTAACCATTTTCAGGGCTCTTTGTTTCTTTGTGTAAATCCAAATTTGAAATCTCTCCTTTTTATGTACTTAAGAGAGATTTGTTGTTGTTGCTGAGACAGGCCCTCACTCTGTTGCCGGGCTGGAGCGCAGTGGCGCGATCTTGACTCACTGCAGCCTCCGCCTCCAGGTTCAAGCGATTCTCCTGCCTCAGCCTCATGAGTAGCTGGGACTACAGTCGTGAGCCACCACGCCCAGCTAATTTTTGTATTTTTAGTAGAGATGGGGATTCACCATGTTGGCCAGGATGGCCTCGATCTCTTGACCTCATGATCTGCCCACCTCGGCCTCCCAAAGTGCTGGGATTACAGGCATGAGCTACAGCACCTGGCCAAGAGAGCTTTTATTTTACCATCATTATTGAAAGATCTTTTTCTGGGTACTGATTTCTAGTTAGCTAAGTTTTTATTTTTTCCTTTTAGTGCTTTATTGTTTTCTGGCTTATACAGTTTCTCATGAGAAATGTACTTCAATTAAAAAAAATTAAGCTATTTGCCCTCAATGTGTTTAGTTGTTTTTGTTTTAAAATTTAAACTCTGGTTGGAGGTTTTAGAGCCATTTTGATCTGTGGCTTGTTTTCTATCATTAATACTGAAAATTATTGGCCTGGGCAACATAGTGAGACCCTGTCTCTACAGAATTTTTTTAAAAATTAGCTGGGCATGGTAGCATGCACCTGTAGTCTCAGCTACTCAGGAGGCTGAGGTGGGGCTTGAGCCAGGAGGTCGAGGCTGCAGTGATCCATGATTGCACCTCTGCCCTCTCGCCTGGGTGACAAAGTGAGACCCTGTCTTAAAAAAGAGAATTCCTGGCCATTATCTCCTCAAATATTTTTTGCCTTGTTATCTCGTCTCCTTCATAGATTCCAATTACACATATATTAGACCATTTTATATTGTCTCACAGTTCAAATGCTCTTTTTCTTCACCCCTTTCTCCTTGTGTTTCAGTTTACATACTTTATACTGACTTATCAAGCTCGCTAATTCTTTGCTGGGCCATGACCAGTCTTCTGAGTAGACTGTCAAAGAGATTATCTCTGAGGCCACGTTTTTGCTTTTAGCATTTCCATCCACCTGTTTTATAGTTACACTGTTCTGCTAAAATTCGTGCATGTTTTACACATTTACTCTAAATCTTTTATTATATTTCAAGTTATGATAAATTCCATGCCTTATATTTCCAACATTCATTATCTCAGGTTGGGTTCTGTTGATTATTTTATCTCTTGACAAATTTTTTCTTTTTTTAAAAAATTTATTATTATTATACTTTAAGTTTCAGGGTACATGTGCACAATGTGCAGGTTAGTTACATATGTATACATGTGCCATGCTGGTGCGCTGCACCCACTAACTCGTCATCTAGCATTAGGTATATCTCCCAATGCTATCCCTCCCCCCTCCCCTGACCCCACAACAGTCCCCAGAGTGTGATGTTCCCCTTCCTGTGTCCATGTGTTCTCATTGTTCAATTCCCACCTACGAGTGAGAATATGCGGTGTTTGGTTTTTTGTTCTTGCGATAGTTTACTGAGAATGATGATTTCCAATTTCATCCATGTCCCTGCAAAGGACGTGAACTTATCATTTTTTATGGCTGCATAGTATTCCATGGTGTATATGTGCCACATTTTCTTAATCCAGTCTATTATTGTTGGACATTTGGCTTGGTTCCAAGTCTTTGCTATTGTGAATAATGCCACAATAAACATACATGTGCATGTGTCTTTATAGCAGCATGATTTATAGTCCTTTGGGTATATATTCAGTAATGGGATGGCTGGGTCAAATGGTATTTCTAGTTCTAGATCCCTGAGGAATCGCCACACCGACTTCCACAATGGTTGAACTAGTTTACAGTCCCACCAACAGTGTAAAAGTGTTGGTCCTCTCCAGCACCTGTTGTTTCCTGACTTTTTAATGATTGCCATTCTAACTGGTGTGAGATGGTATCACATTGTGGTTTTGATTTGCATTTCTCTGATGGCCAGTGATGGTGAGCATTTTTTCATGTGTTTTTTGGCTGCATAAATGTCTTCTTTTGAGAAGTGTCTGTTCATGTCCTTCACCCACTTTTTGATGGGGTTGTTTGTTTTTTTTTTGTAAATTTGTTTGAGTTCATTGTAGATTCTGGATATTAGCCCTTTGTCAGATGAGTAGGTTGCAAAAATTTTCTCCCATTTTGTAGCTTGCCTGTTCAATCTGATGGTAGTTTCTTTTGCTGTGCAGAAGCTCTTTAGTTTAATTAGATCCCCTTTGTCAATTTTGGCTTTGGTTGCCATTGCTTTTGGTGTTTTAGACATGAAGTCCTTGCCCATGCCTATGTCCTGAATGGTAATGCCTAGGTTTTCTTCTAGGGTTCTTATGGTTTTAGGTCTAACATTTAAGTCTTTAATCCATCTTGAATTGATTTTTGTATAAGGTGTAAGGAAGGGATCCAGTTTCAGCTTTCTACATATGGCTAGCCAGTTTTCCCAGCACCATTTATTAAACAGGGAATCCTTTCCCCATTGCTTGTTTTTGTCAGGTTTGTCAAAGATCAGATAGTTGTAGACATGTGGCGTTATTTCTGAGGGCTCTGTTCTGTTCCATTGATCTATATCTCTGTTTTGGTACCAAACTGATAAGCAATTTCAGCAAAGTCTCAGGATACAAAATCAATGTACAAAAATCACAAGCATTCTTATACACCAACAACAGACAAACAGAGAGCCAAATCATGAGTGAATTCCCATTCACAATTGCTTCAAAGAGAATAAAATACCTAGGAATCCAACTTACCAGGGATGTGAAGGACCTCTTCAAGAACTACAAACCACTGCTCAAGGAAATAAAAGAGGATACAAACAAATGGAAGAACATTCCATGCTCATGGGTAGGAAGAATCAATATCGTGAAAATGGCCATACTGCCCAAGGTAATTTACAGATTCAATGCCATCCCCATCAAGCTACCAATGACTTTCTTCACAGAACTGGAAAAAACTACTTTAAAGTTCATATGGAACCGAAAAAGAGCCTGCATCGCCAAGTCAATCCTAAGCCAAAAGAACAAAGCTGGAGGCATCACACTACCTGACTTCATACTATACTACATGACAACTTTTTTCTTGCTTTTTAAATATCTCATACTTCTGGTTGAATGTCAACATTATCTGTAGAAGAATAGTACAAATGGAGGTAAGCCATATCTATACCAAATAATTGGCATGCTATTTCTTCCATCAAAGTATGAGTCAATCTAGTCAGTTTTTGGTCATGTTTGTGTTTGTTGTTGTTGCTGTAGTTATTTTCTATGTACTACAGGCTTCAAATTCCCCCAGGAGTGGTTTGTATTCACATGGGGCCTGAAATACTAAAAGGTTTTCTAGTATTCCTATTTTACCCTCAGCTTTCAAAAATCCCTGCTTGCCTGTACGATAGAAGGTATCTCTCATAGTTTTGTCCCTTTCACAAAGAGTTCTTTCATTAGTTGCTAAATGCTTGTCTTGTGGTGGGGAAAGAGGGATTGTTAGTTCTCTTGTTCCAGCCTCAGTATTAGGCAGGCCCTGTGCACCTGGGGATGAGGTTTTTGTAGCACCCCTGCCTCCCAATCCATAGTATCCAAATTCTGCCTTGAATCTGTGAGAGACTTGGGTGGTAAATAATTTCCTGCCCCTCTGCCAGCAGTCATAGATCAGTTTTGTATCAGCACCGAATCTTGTATAGGAGAAACTTTCTTTTCCCCGTCTCAGAGGCAGTCAGCTTTTACTTCTGCCCCTTCCTGGGAATTAGTAGATCTTTGCCTGACTTCTAGGAGTGGTTTGTTTTCGGTTTGTTTTTGTCCTTCCTCCATAAGCAGAAGGGTTTTGCTTCTATCCTATTATCAAAAACAATGAATTTTTGCCTGGTCCCTGGAGGTGAAAGGGTTTCCTGCCCATCACTCCTAGTGTCCTAAGGCTTTTGTTTTGTAGAAGAGAGAGGTCCTTGTAAGTTTTATGGTTTTATGCCAAAATATCACTGACAGTATTTTCCCTCTGTTCTCCTGCCTTGCCCTGAATTTTTCTCATGAGTACCCAGTAGAAACCCACAGGAATGAGTCTGTAAATTGGTGTAAACTCTCCTTGTATCTGGGGCTTCCAGTTACTCTATAGTGTCTTGCTAAATCATGATTGGCCTTTAAGAAATTTTTTTAAAACTTAGTTATTTTTTCTTAGCCATCATTATCATGGTTCCTGCAGCCTCTCATGGTCTGTCAAAGGGGAAACAAAGGGGAATTTATTTACTTGATATCTCCTTGGAGGGACTTGTCATTATTTTGAATTTAATTAATCTGGTCACTTCCTGATAATTTAAAGAACAATTATGACGTTGTATCTGGCTTTTTCTCAATATTAAGGTGAGTACAAAGTTGTTTTGTGGCTTTTTATAAGCAGAAATACAACTCTAACACCACACATATTGAAAGCCTAAAATCGCACCCTATCTTGATGCTCCATTCTCATCTCAAATAATAAAAGGATTGTTGAGGCCGGGTGCGGTGGCTCACGCCTGTAATCCCAGCGCTTTGGGAGGCTGAGGCGGGTGGATCACGAGGTCAGGAGATGGAAACCATTCTGGCTAACAGGGTGAAACCCCGTCTCTACTAAAAATACAAAAAATTAGCCGGGCGTGGTGGCGGGCGCCTGTATTCCCAGCTACTGGGGAGGCTGAGGCAGGAGAATTGCTTGAAACCAGAAGACGGACGTTGCAGTGAGCCGTAGATCGCGCCACTACACTCCAGCCTGGGCGACAGAGGGAGACTCCATCTCAAAAAAAAAAAAAAAGGATTGTTGAACAGTTTAACTCTCATCTTCCACTTTCCAATTCATATACTATTATTGTTTAATACTTAAGTTTTGTATTTATTCACCCCACAAATTGAAAACCATTTTTAGAAGTATCATATTTGTAAAGACACTTTCTCTCATCTTTTACTTCTATGTTTACGTTTGTGTTCACCACTCAAACTGAATCTCTTAATGTTCCTTGGTGTTATTTTTTTTCCTTCAGAATTTAATTTAGATGAAGCATTTTTGATGTTGTTTATCCCTTCATGTATTTAGTTGACTCTTGTTTTTGAGAGATAAATTAGTTAAAAACAAAATTCTAGGTTGGTAGTTATTTTCTCTTTTTGAAATTTTGAAAAACTTTAAACTATGTTTTAGTTGCCACTGTTGTAATTGAGAACACTGCCAATCTTGGTAATTAATCCATCTTTCTATCTGGATCATTTAAAGCTTTTCTCTTTATCTTTGGTGGTTTTAATCCCTGGTTTTCCTGTAATGTGTCCAGATATGAATTTCTTTTTATTTGTATGTCTTGCTATATATTGTGCTTCCTGTATCTGGGCTTCAGTACTCCAAATAGACATATATTAGACCTTCTTATTTGACCCTGCCTATATCTTAAGCTCTTTTTTTTTTAGGAAATAACATTTTGCATTTTCCTAACTTTGCTACATTTTGCATGAGTTCCCAATGTAGTTTTTCTGTTTATGGATTCTTTCTTCAACTATGGCTAAATTGTTAATGAACCAAATTATTGAGTGTTTGCTTTTACCTATTGCATTTTTTCATTTATTGAAATTCTTTTTTAATATGACAATTTCTGAAGTTTTATATCAGTTTTTAATTGAATACTTACTTTTCTAAAATATGTATACTAACTATATCCATATTCTGTCACTCTAATTTTCAACATTTACATAATATGGGTGTTGTATCAGTCTTTTTAGGCTGCCACAATGAAATATCATAGACTTAGTGGCTTAAAAAGCAGACCTTCATTTTCTTAAAATTCTAAAGGATGGAAGTCCAAGATTAGGGTGTCACATGGTGAGGTTCTGATGAGCACTCCCCTCCTGGTTTGCAGATGGTGACTTTCTCACTGTGTCTTCACATGGTATAGACAGAGAGATATGGTGCCCCTTTCTCTTCTTATAATGGCAATAACCCATAATAAGGGCCTCATTCTCATGCTGTCATCAAAAACCAATTACCTCCTAAAAGCCCTGTCTCCAAATACCATCACACTGGAGTTTAGAGATTCGACATATGAATTTGACGGGGATAAAATTTATTCCATAGCAATGGTCTAAATAACTTGCATTTTATTTCTGTCCGTTCTTACAGTGACTTGCCTTGAGGAAACTGAAGTCCAGAGATGTATGCTCGTAGTCAGAAATCTTCCTTATCCATGACTGCTTCAACTCTCTTCAAAACAAGATCAGCTTTCTACTTCCCTGTCATTCTTAGTTTCACTCTCCCCACAACAGTGTTGATGTAATAGAAATTTGGTTGGTTCTGGCTACCTTCTCGTCCAAGTAAGCGTCCTGCTGCTCCAATTCCCTGTACACCAACCCCTTGCTCAGGTCTAGGATCCCAGTCTCTAAAGGCCTGAACTGAGCTCCTCCAGCATATGAGGGAGATATTCTCATACAAATCAACAACAAAATCCATTATAAAGTTACTTAAACTGTACATGCTCAATTAGAAATTATGTGTACAGTTTATTTTTAAAAGTGATCTGGATGATCTAGATCCTTTATCATTACATTATTTTCTAGGTCATTCTTTTTTAATATAATGATAAAATAGAAGAATTAATCATAATAGATTGTTCTTTTAGAATCTTTTTTATTCCAGGCTGCTGTTGAAGTAAAAGGAGGAAAAACTGTCAAGTAATTCTTATTGTATAATAGAAGAAATTAAGTTTCAGAATAAAAGATACTTTTACTGTGCCTTTCAGGACTGTAATGCAGCCAGAGAATTACAGTTCTGATATTTCTTTTAACTAGATAGTATCTTCCATTTTTAAAATATAAGCATTCATGTTTAGTCTGAAGTTTGCTTAAAAATGTGTTCACGACTTGGCACATATGGCTAAAAGAGAGAGAATCCAATGTTATATAGAAAATACAGACATGGTGCAATGGTTAATTTACAGCTACTTTTAGCACCTTTTCTCTTTACTGAGCTGAAATTAAACAGGATCTTTTGGTGTTTTTGTGTCATAGATAGATGTATGTTTTCATCTGGACATTTTTTACCCTATTAAAATAGAATTTTAACAACAGAGAAAACACTGGTGACATCCATAAATGAGTATAAAAGAATAAAAAATGTAAAACTCTATAAGATCCTAGCACATTTTCTATTAAATCTTCCCCAAATGCATTATTCTAAAAAAAATTAAAGAATACAGAAGAATTGAAAGAATAGTATCATAAACACCAATGCACATTTCACCTGAATTCAACAATTGTTATCAACGTCACATTTGCTTTCTCTCTCTAAACACACACACACACACACACACACAATTTATTAATGTGGTACTATTTGAAAGTAACTATCAGAGATCATGCCATTTCATTCCTAAACAGTTTAATACGTACCTTCTGAAGATAAGGACATTCTCCTATGAAAATAAATAATTCCTCAATAAAATAAGGTATCCAGTATATATTCAAAGTTCAATTGTCCCCAAATGTCCTTTATTGATTTATATTTTCTATCCAGGATCTAATCAAAGATCCTGCATTCCATTTGGCAGTTATGTCTCTTTAGCGCTTTTACACTTAGAACAATCCTTCTACCTTCTTTTCCTATGTCATTGATTTTTGGAAGTTCCCAGGACAATTTTCTTTCATCATTATCCACTTTCTGAGTTTGTCTGATTGTTTCTCATGTTACTGTTTAATTTGGTTCTTTATTGCCTATAAACTGGAGGTTCAGAGACTTCAGATTCAGCTTAAATTTTTCTGGCAGTGATACGTCATGGGCAATACAGTTCACTTCATATTTCATTGCATCAAGTGACACATGCTAGGTTGTCTCTCATGAACAATGCTAAATTTGGTCACGTAGTAAAGGTGGGGATTTCCAGATATCTCCACGGTAAAGGTACATTTTCTTTTCTTATAAATTGTGTTTGGGGTGGTTACACTTTCACACCAAGTTTACTTTTCCCCAACTGTCTTCCCCAGAATTATTATAAATTACATTCATGATATCTGCTTATATCATGAACCAGCTCCTCGTCTTGCATAGGACCAAGGCCAAATCTCATGTTCTCTTGTGGCTGAAAAACTTCAGCTTCTGGTCATTAGTATATATGCTTGACCACCCCAGTGTGATTCTCAGCCTTGTATAACATCTTGCACATTTAAGATACTTTGTGGTATCTTGTACACCAAAAACTCTAGATTTGAATATCCTTATCACTTTTCCCAATTTTTCATTATTTCTTTTGAGCTTGGCTATGTTGTTTTATTTTATTTGTTATTATTTCAATAGTTTTTGGGTAACAGATGGTGTTTGGTTACATGGATAACTTCTTTAGTGGTAGTTATCCTGAGATTTTGGTGGACCATCACCTGAGCAGTGTACACTGTTTTCAATGTTAGTCTTTTGTCTTTCACTCCACTCCCAACCTTCCCCACTGAGTCCCCAGAGTCCATTATATCATTTTTATACCTTTGCATGCTCATAACTTGGCTCCCACTTATAATTGAGAATATACAATGCTTGGTTTTCCATTTCTGAGTTACTTCACTCAGAGTAATGGTCTCCAATTCCATCCAGATTGCTGCAAATGCCATTATTTTGTTCCTTTTTTATGACTGAGTAGTATTCCATGGTATATATATATGTAACATCTTCTTTATTCACTTGTTGGTTGATGGGCATTTAGGCTGGTTCCATTTTGTTACAATTGCAAATTTTGCTGCTATAAATATCCATGTACAGGTGTCTTTTTCATATAATTGTTTCTTTTCCTCTGGGTAGATATCCAGTAGTGGTGAGAGGTGAATCCAGCTGAGTTTCTGGGTCGGGTGGGGACTTGGAGAACTTTTATGTCTAGCTAAAGGATTGTAAATGCACCAATCAGCATTCTGTGTCTAGCTAAAGGATTGTAAAAGCACCAATCAGAGCTCTGTGAAATGGACCAATCAGCAGGATGTGGGCGGGGCCAAATAAGGGAATAAATGCCGGCCACCCTAGCCAGCAGCGGCAACCAGCTCAGGTTCCCTTCCATGCTGTTGAAGCTTTGTTCTTTGGTTGTTTACAATAAATCTGGCTGCTGCTCACTTTGGGTCCATACTACTTTTATGAGCTGTACTCACTGTGAGGGTCTGCGGCTTCATTCCTGAAGTCAGCGAGACCACGAACCCACTGGAAGGAAGAAACTCCAGACACATCTGAATATCTGAAGGAACAAACTCCAGACCCACCATCTTTAAGAGCTGTAACACTTGCTGCGAACATCTGCAGATTCACTCCTGAAGTCTGAGAAGGAAGAAACTCCGGACACATCTGAATATCTGAAGGAACAAGTTCCAGACACACCATCTTTAAGAACTGTAACACTCACCACAAGGATCCACAGCTTCATTCTTGAAGTCAGCGAGACCAAGAACCCACTGGAAGGAACCAATTCCGGACACAGTGGGATTGCTGGATCAAATGGCAGTTCTACTTTTAGTTCTTTAAGGAGTCTACATACTGTTTCCCATAGTGGTTGTACTAGTTTACATTCCCACCAGCAGTGTAAAAGTGTTCCCTTTTCACCACACCCATGCCAACATCTTTTGTTTTTTGATTTTTTAATTATGGCCATTCTTGCAGGAGTGAGGTGGTATTGCACTGTGATTTTGATTTGCATTTCCCTGGTAATTAGTGATGCTGAGCATTTTTTCATGTTTGCTGGTCATTTGTATATCTTCTTTTGAGAATTGTCTAATCATGTCCTTAGCCTACTTTTTGATGGGATTATTTCATTTTTTTCTTGCTTATTTGTTTAAGTGCCTTGTAGATTCTGGATATTAGTCCTTCGTCAGATGCTTAGTTTGTGAATATTTTCTCTCACTCTGTGGGTTGCCTGTTTACTCTGTTGATTATTTCTTTTGCTGTGCAGAAGCTTTTTTAGTTTAATTAGGGCCCGTCTGTTTATTTTTGTTTTGTTGCATTTGCTATGCAACAAAAGTTAGTCATGAATTCTTTGCCTAAGCCAATGTCTAGAAGAGTTTTAATGATGTAATCTTCTAGAATTTTTATGGTTTCAGATCTTAGATTTAAGTCTTTGATCCATCTTGAGTTGATTTTTGTATAAGGTGAGAAGTGAGGATCCAGTTTCATTCTTCCACAAATGCTGCCAATTATCCTAGCAGCATTTGTTGAATAGGGTGTCCTTTCCCTACTCTGTTCTCTGTTTTTGTTTGCTTTGCTGAATATCAGTTGGCTGTAAGTATTTGTCTTTATTTTTGGGTTCTCTATTCTGTTCCATTGGTCTACGTGCCGATTTTTATACCAGTACCTGCTATTTTGGTGACTATGGCCTTGTGGTATAGTTTGAAGTCAGGTAATATGATGCCTCCAGATTTATTATTTTGCTTAGCCTTGCTTTGGTTCTGTGGGCTCTTTTTTGGTTCCATATGAATTTTAGGAATTTTTTTTTTAGTTCTGTGAAGAATGATGATGGCATTTTGATGTACTGTATATGTTTATTTTAAACCAGTATTTGTGTATGTTTTGGTGCTAGGAGGTCTATTTAAGCTCATTTCGGACCTGAGATTGTCCCAGCAGGTACATGAGTCCAGGAGAGAAATCCAAGCAGGGAGAAGAAGAAAGGAGGAGAAGGGAAGGAAGGGAGGAGAAGCAGAGGAGCAGGAAAGGAGGAAAGGAAGGAGGAGGAGGAGAAGGAGGAAGAAGAAGAAGAAAAAAAGAAAATGCCTATTAGAAAGGATTCTTAGATAAAAGCAAGTTTTCTTTGCAGTATTTGTATGCCTTCTGTTGCTTTTGGCCATAAGGACAGTGCTCTGCTGGTGAATTCATTTTCTAGATGCAGAAAGAGCAGGTATGCTATGCTTATGTCAGAGCAGGTGATTGGGTGAGAAGGATAAGCAGAAAGATTTTGAAACTGACTCTCAGGTTTCTCTGTCTTTGCTAGCTGGAGCTAACTCATCTTGGAAAAATTAGTTCTTTTAATAAAAGTAATGACTATAAAAATAGAATTTATTTTAATTTAATAAATGTAATAGATATTATTTATGTAAATGGGTTTTGATGTCTCTACTGTTTTCAACTTCTTCAATGTTGAAACATTTTCATTTCCTGAAGATGAACTTGATTTCTGCAAACAGTTGGAATTTGTGAACTAAGCCTGGTGACTAAGAACTGTGAAATAAACAAAGTAATACCAACTTGGTAACATCAAAAATATTTTCACTGAAAGTACACGAAATACCGAAATGAATTATGAGCCAATCATTATGCCATAGTTTGCACCTATTTATGAATATCATATGTTTATGATCCATAAATAACATTTATTGATTTACTGTTTAATAATCATACAAACACAAGAATTATATTTTCATTGTAACTGTGTGAAACTTCGAAAAAGCTTTTCTTAGTTATTATGTTGCAATTGAGAGCTAAATAGAGAGCTGCTTCACTTCATTCTTTCCCTTCTCTCTTTCCTTCCTGTATCACCTTTCTCTCTCTTATCATGTCATTCCTGCCCAAAAATACTTTGTGTGTTGGTATGGCCTTTGGCTTAAGCGCAATATCCATTACTCAGAACACTATAATCTAGCCCCATCTCACTTAACATATTTCTTCTTTTTTAATTTTTTTGAGACAGGGTCTCACTCTGTCACCCAGGTTGGAGTGCAGCTGCATGATCATAGCTCACTGCAGCCTCGACCTCCTGGGCTCAGATGATCCTCCTGTCTCAGCCACCTGAGTAACTGGGACAAGTGGTGTGTGCCATCACACTTGGATAATTTTTAAAATGCTTTTGTAGAGATGAGGGTCTCACTATATTGCCTAGGCTGATATTGAACTCTTGGCCTCAAGCAATTTTTCCACCTCTGCCTCCCAAAGTGCTGAGATTACAGGCATGAGCCTCTGTGCCTGGCCTTAATTTAACATATTTCTTATATTGTCTCTTCCATGTATCTAGACAGTCTTCTTACTTTTCCTTTTTGTACATACTAGTTATTAATTTATTAATAATGCATTTATTAAATACTATGTTTATTAAACACCTATGTGGGACTGTGCTAAAATCTAGCAATGGAAAGATAAATAAGACATCTTTCTTAGCCTCAAGGAGCTCACACTATAGTGGAGTTGCCAGGTAATAAACAATAATTTAACACAAGAAGTGCAAATGTATCCTGGTTCTCAGACAAGACTGTGACAGATTATTATTCCATTCATTTTTGTTTCCCAGTACTATCTGTTTTTTTCCAGCCTAAAATAAAATAAAAGATAAAGAATGAGCAGAGCCCCAGTGGCACTTTATGGAACATAAAATCCAACCTCCTAATTTTTCAGTGAGCAAAACTAAGTCTCACAGAGGACACACAATAAATTAACAGGATTAGAATTCAACCTCTAAACTCACAGCCCAGTGCCTATTAAGCTAGATTAATTGGCAGCACATGAGAAGGTAACACAGGGAATATTAGACAGACACCTGGAATGTTGTAGCTGATATTCCTCCAAAAGCAGATACTGTGACAAGAACTTGAATGCAGGTAGCTTTTCTTTTTAGACAGGCCTCACTCTGTTGCCCAGGCTGGAGTACGGTGGCATGATCACAGCTCACTGCAGCTTCAATCTTCTGGACTCAAGCGATCCTCCTGCCTCAGACTCTTCAGTAGCTAGGACAACAGGTGTGTGCCACCATTCCCAGCTAATTTTTTATTGTATGTTTTGTAGAGACAGGGTCTTGCTATATTGCCCAGGCTGGTCTCAAACTCATGAGCTTAAACAATCCTCCCACCTTGTTGAGATTACAGGCTTGAGCCACCAAGTCCAGCTGCAGGTAACTTTTTGAGGAGCTTCTCACGGTAAGTTTGAGTAGAAAGGGAAGACAGAAAAGTGAGCAGAATCCATAGGATGTGAATGTGAGTGAGTTCCCAATGTTAGCACCTGCGGCTCAAGCCTACTGGGAGCCCTCTGAACCACTGTGCAGAATATGCCTCAGAATTATACCACAGAAGGACAAGGCACCTGAGGTATTTACCATTGACTCATTTTCCTCGTCATTTTGAATGTTACTGTTGGTGCTATTAAATTCCCAGATTTAATCTCCACTCAAGCTGTGGACAGTCTGAAAAAGTTCTCCTGGAGCCAAAGAAAGGCCTCAGGCAGTAAAGCAGAAAGATTCGCTGTCAATGGTTACAGGAAATGTCCATCTTAGCTACAGGTGAACTCAGAGGTAACCTGGGGGTATGGCACAGGGCATTCATGACATCTGCTATCTGGATGGATGGTGATTTTTTGAGAATTGAAAAAGTGATATATGTCATTTTGTTTTTATCATCCTGCCCAGTGCCAGATCTAACCATGACTACCCTTGTCATTTCATAGGTCATCATTGGATGTTACTGCTGTTCTTGAAAATTACTTCATTGTGATGATTTTGCTCTATCAAAAAGAAACATTCAGTGCATTTGCTAAATGGCATTGCAAAGAGTTATTATCATTATCCTTACCCAGAATTTTCTCATCTATGAGTTATTTTTATATTGCTCTACATTTTTCTGTTATTTATTATAAAGAATTATGTATCTGGGACTTCTTAACTACCCAGGCAATAGTAATATTTTTCAAATTGAGAAGGGAGTAGTCATTTTCATTTTGGTCTAGCAGTGAGAAGACAGACGAAAGATGTTGCTTATATGGTTAAGTTTATGAGAGTTTAGTCACTTGCTGTTCAAGGAAGTATCCAAGCATTCAGAAATGAATCTAAATTTCCTTACTCTGGAAGTTGGCCCTAAGCCCATTCTTTATTTTGGGATATGATTTGAGTTAGAAGTCTTGGGAGAATTGTTTTGTTTCTGTCTTTGTTTGCCTAGATTTTGTTTGTTTGTTTGTTTTGCTTGTTTTTTGCTTGTTTTGATACTTCTAACTTGTGGTTTGGGTCGATTTCATAAAATTAGAGGGTATGTGCACTTTTAAAAAACTTTTTCGTAAAAAGTCAACCAGAGTATTTAAAACATCGGAAACAAGATTTGTGTTTAAAACTTTTGAAACTTGGTCTGATTCTTGTATTGTGCTAATGTGGAATGGGCTTGGATCTATCTGCCCTCCATTTTTTTTTTTTTTTTTTGATATGTGTTAAAAGGATTTTTTGGTGATGAGTTTATTTTCCAAACCTACCTCATTCAGAGAAATGTGAAAATCACTCAAGTAAAACAAAATTTTAGCCAGATCTTTATTCTTACTCTACTCTGTATAACTGTATATAAAGGGAAGTGAACCTTTCTAGGCCTCAGTTTCTTTATCTGCTAAACACATAGAAGTAAAAAGTTAGCACTGTATCATCTCGTAGATAATTTTATTCCTCAAAATTGTGGATTTTATAGGTGTTGATAACTTTTGCCATTTCATGTTCTTCATCAGTTTTTCAAACTGATTATCAAGGTACACATCCAACTCAATATTATGATGAGAAAGAGAATGCTAGGCAATCTTTAATACTCTTGTCATTTCCATTGTAGTCATCTAAATTTTAAGACTAAAGAATGTTACGATAGTGCAAAGGGATTGGAGATCGTTTCCTATCCTCTAACCAGCCCTCTGCAATCATTTTCTTAAGGTGGCCAAAAGGCAAGAAAAGAAGAGTGAAGAAAAAAATAGGGCAGGAACTGCAGGAAACCATGTTGCCAGCACTCTCCTAGTCCAAAAAAATTACATCTAGGAAGCAGGGGCCATTAACCTACTGGAATCATTGACTATGTCATAGAAGTCCAGTCACCCCACAGGAACCAGAATCTTCCCCATGGATATTTAAACCCAATTAGAAATGGCCACCAGGTGGTGCCAAACTGCAGCTAAGGTCCAGGTGAATTTGAACCGTGCAATCTCTTGGATCTTTTGGCTCTCCTGGTGATTTTTAGAGAGTTTTTTTCATCATTAATCCATTTATGAATAAATGCTGTCAGTTTTGATAACTCTTTCTTATTGTCTATAGGTAAAACAGAAAACCTTTAGCATTGCATAAAAGTCTTCCTTATTTTTTACTGTGACCTCTTTCTTTCTTTTGATCTCTAATATTTAGTCACATGGGAACACCAACTGTTAACTGAATTTCCATTTTTCCATGCCTTTGCAAATGATCTTCTGTCTGGAGGGCCTTTCCTGCCACAGGCCTTGCACTTTAGATTTAATTAAAAGCTTTTGCTGAAAAAGAGGTCAAACCTGTAATGATCTACCTCAAAGGTGTTGTTGTCTGTGAAATTTCTTGGATTACTTCCCTCTAAAAAAAAAAGCGGGATTATTAATCCTGACATCTCTGGTCTGCCAAAGCACTTTGTTCATATTTGTTAAAGTTATGATTTCTCACATTAAATATCTTTATTGTCTTACTCAGTTTGCCACTTAGAATGTAACGCAGTCAGTATAGAAACAAACCAAACTTTTCATCTTTATGTCATCATTGACTAAAGACACATATATCATATACCTTCAGGAACTGTATTTTCAGTAAATAAAAAAGTATTTTAATAAAAATATGTATATTTTATGTACATACATTTTCTAAGTTGGATTAAGTTTAATCAAATTAGGATGGCTGAGCATCTAAATGAAGTGGTGATTTTTTTAGATGAGGAAAAATAATCATTTTCTAATGTGGATGAGCACTGTATTTTTCCTTTCTTTTGCCTGCTTGCAGTTGTCTTACAGCAAAATATTCATGAGTGTTATGTCCTATTAGTAGTGTATCAGTGGTCCAGAAATATATGTGTATTGCCCTTCCCAGAATTAGTAGTTTTATATGACACAGCAAATGTTCTTGGTAATGGACAACATCCCTTTAATTGTGGTCTTGGTCTTCTAGAAAGACTAGCATGCCATAGGTTCCCTATTTTTGGCTTTTTCCTAATTCAATTCTTAGCGATACTGATTACTATTGAATAGTCATTTGCATAAGGCTTTTTACTGATACCTAAAATGCTACAGCTAAGATCAAGATCAGAAGATAGTTAATTTCGGCTGGACGCGGTGGCTCACGCCTATAATCCCAGCCCTTTGGGAGGCCGAGGCGGGCAGGTCACGAGGTCAGGAGATCGAGACCATCCTGGCTAACACGGTGAAACCCTGTCTCTACTAAAAAATACAAAAAATTAGCTGGGCATGGTGGCGGGCGCCTGTAGTCCCAGCTACTCGGGGGGCTGAGGCAGGAGAATGGCGTGAACCTGAGAGGCGGAGCTTGCAGTGACTCAGGATCGCGCCACTGCACGACAGAGTGAGACTCTGTCTCAAAAAAAAAGAAGATAGTTAATTTCAAGAATTATAAAAGACCTTAGTCCATATCTCTCATTTTTACAGATAAAGGAACTATGACATAACAAAGTTAGATGAATTGCACACAGCTTATTAATGGCAGAATTGCAGCCAGACCCCTACTTACTCTCACTCCATTTTGCTGCTTTCTTCTGACCCACAGATTAATAGATCACTATGATTTACTTAGTTTTTGAAGAATATTAACAAGCAAATCTGAACAGTGATAGAATAAAAGCCTAAAATGGTACATTTAATTATAAACCATATGCTGAAGTCCTTCTCTCAATATCCTTCTACTAGAAACTGATCTTGATACTCAACTCTATTCCAGTGCTTTGGTTTTAAATCACACTGCTGCTTCTGAGAAGCACTCATAGATACTCCAGAATCCTTTCTGCTTTTGATCTAGTATGGCATCTTATTTTGGCAGTTAAAGAACTTAAAGTGTCCCATGAGGGACTGTTTGCTTTCTTATCTAATCTTTAGTACATCTAGCAGCAAAACAGGCCATTTCATGGTATTATTCTGCAGGGAGAAGGTTGTTCAAGGATACACAACTCCCGTTGCTTTTATTGTGTGGTCAAATAAATAACTTGAGGCATCTCCAGCTCCTGACTACGTCATATATTTGTAAGTTTCTTTTTGCAGCTCCAGTTTGCATCCCTCCTATAGGGATAGGTTCCAACTCAAGATCCGGCAAATATTTTCTGAATAGGAGTGGCCTTTCTCTGCTTAGGCAACACATAATGAAGCCTCGCAAAAGCGATTTGATGTTGTTTTCTGAATTCTGTGCTACCTCCTGAGTTGTGAAAGACTTACTTGGCCCGAACTTTTCTCTTGCTTCCTCTTTTCTCATCTCTAGCATGACTTGTAAAAGTAACTTTTAAAGGATCCTGTTGCCATGCTGTATCCTTGCTGGATCACACACGAGGTGTTTAGATGAAGCTTTATGCCCTACGGGCCTGTCTGCCCTGTACAAACATTACAGTGCTCATGAGGCTCTGTAATATTAGAAGGGCTGATACCAATTTTGGAACCTGGTTAAACCCTGGGGGAGATCCAAGACCATGAGTTCTTTTTGGCAGGCCAGGCCACCTGCTCACAAACAAGAAACATGCAGGGGGTTTGCAACCAACTATTCAGAAAGAAAATAAAGTTATGGATGCCAGAAGCTTCATAAATTACTACACAATCTCAGGAAAGGGGGAGTTAAGAGGCTAGGAAGCGGACAACTGCAAGAACACCTGAATCTAATAACATTCTGAAACAGTTTCAACTGGCAGAGAACGTGGGCATGGAAAAAGAAGAACAATTCTGTTTGCCTTTGGTCTGCGGATAAATGCTACTTTATGATGCAGCTAATCAGTGTGATCCTGACCTCTCCTGAGTGTAGGTTATGCTCCTTGACTTCTCCTGCTGACAGGGCACCAGCTGACCCAGGAAGTGCTGCGGTCCTGTCTTTGAGCCTTCTTGTCATCATTTAAAGGTGATTCTTGGATGCAGCTCCTTGGCAGGTGCTAGGTTGTTATCAATCAGTGGTAAAATGAGAAACCCAATAAGATCTCCATAACATTAAATTTATTCAATTTAAAGGACCATCCATTCTTCTAAGAAACTGTTTTTTTCTACTTTTATTTGGTATTATAATGCCCATTTATTTATGAAATGATGAAGAAAGTAGAGAGTAGATGGTAAAATTTTCATTTAAATGTCCTTTATTGGCAAAATTATGAGGTGGCAAGCCTAAGTTCTTCTTTAATATTAGTTTTCCAGAAAAAAAATGAGCCAAGAAATAGCTGAAATTCATTTTAGCAGATTCAGTTATTCTAGTTCTTCATTGACTAAGGACTTCGGAGATTATGGTTTCTTCTGCAGCAGATGTGGTTTAATCTAATAATCTCCAAGGAAGAGAAGTGAATATTGGATCCAATGCTGGATTATATCCTACCTGGATGATTGTTGAGATCATGGACATTCCTGTATGTCTGTTTCTCTCTTCTTGGATGTCCAAATATCTAAAATTAACCATATTTTAAAACTATGCTCAACAGATTTCCCATGTCTATGCTTCAGGTTCACTTTCCTGTCACATTCATTAGTGCTGGTGCCAGCTTCAGACAGATGCTGAATTCAGCTGAGGGATGCTTCCAGAGTGCTGTGCCTCTTTCTCTTTGCCTTCTCTCTCCCTACTTTGCTTTCCTCCTCTAACTCCCTCCCCTCTACACCCTACGGCCATTTTTTCTCCTTATATCCTGAGCCTTAATCCTGAGTCTGTGTGCTTAAAGTCCTCTATTGTGAAAAATCTCAGAGATCTGTCTTAACGTACCTCACCATGAACCAACCTACTCCTCATTAAACTTTTCATCCTGTGTTTTATCCCTGAAAGCCCAAAATCAGGCTTCCCTATGACAACTAATAACCTAAAGCTTATTAGTGACTGATTATAATTTAATATGTAATAATCATTGGGGATATTTGCATGCAAAGAGATAACGGCACCTTAACCTGAAGGAATGATTATAAGAGCACAATTTTGCCGGAGTGGATTTAAATTTCCTGTACTTTATTTAAATGTAAGTGGATATGCTATTCTCATAGTGTCTAGGGTTAGTAATATTGGATGTTTTTTAAAAAAAAGTCTTCTTTCACTCTTTTTCAACTACACCAATAATTTCTGCTAATTATTTTCTGTTGACATCTTTCTCCATAATGTTCATGTCCGTCTTCAGCTGAAGCACTACAATGACTTTTTAACCAGTTCCTTGTTTATAGTTTAGCATGCTACCCGCTCCTTACCCCTAATTCTTCTGGTCCCCAGCTAGCTAACTATTTCTTAATACAACTATTAGAGTGCTTTTTTTTAAGAAAAATATAATTGTGTAGCTATATAACATGAAAGCCCTCATTAATTCCCTGTGGCCTATCATGGTTATCCTCTTGTCTCCACTAGCCTTATGGCCAGAGAGAATTTCAAAAGATGCAGGTCATTTAGTAATAATCTACATTACTGAGTGCTGTCCCCTATTTCTGGAACACTCTTATTCTCAACCTGTACCCATCCAAGATGCAGTTAAGCATTACTCCTTGCTGTGTTATATACACCTTGCAGAACAGAGCAGTCTGCATTGTAATCATAAATTTATCTATCTCCTTCTCTAGGCAGTGATCTCTCTGAGGCTGGGATCTCTCATTATGTCCCTTTATATTTGCAGTGTCTCAATCCCTGGCATCAAGAAGTTTCTGGAGAAGTATGTGTTTAAAATACCCAAGACTTCTCCCCTAGCAACAGAACTTTCCCAATGTGACTTTCAGTTAAGTAATTTATTGACTGTGTATTACATTCTATCTATATTAAAATCTAGGCTTTTAGATACTGGGTGCTGGGTAGAGTCTTAGAAGAATTACCTCCACTTTTCTCATTTAAATATGGAACCCAGAGCTCTGATGTGCCACTTTTCTTATACACCTGTTCCATCTTCCGGGTTCTGTATTTCTCTTCCCTCACTTTTAAGTCCCCCAGATTAGGAGGTAGTGGAAATGGCAATTAATAACTGATTTTGGATAAGGAGTATTTCTTGCCCCTCTTCCCTCATATAGAATACAGAAGGCATGAGAATAAGATTCTATAGGGTCATAAAAGTAATAAAAACTGTATTAGAATTTGGAAAAACACTGGAGTTTGCAACCCAGTGTCTGGTTCCAACCATGTCACTATTTATGTAACAAGTCACTAAATTTCTCTGGGTCTTGGTTCTTTATCTGTTAAATATTAGAATTAGACTATATGATTGCTGGAAACCTTCTGACTCTAAAATTCTATGATTACAACTTCACTTATTCATGTAAATAACATGTTTATGAATCAGTGAGGCGTAAGTGGAAATGCTACAGAGATGAATCCAACGATAAGGAGTATTAGAAGACATTTAAAGAAGAGGAAGGAGTCTTAAGATCATGTACTGAACTACTAACATTAAACATGGGAGAAAATGAAGCTCAGAGAGTCTAATTATCCATCAAAAACATAGGTGTCCCTATTCCGTGTCCAATGACTTTAATGTTTTACTATGCTGTGGTTGATAGACACCCAATACATGATCAAGATAAAAGGTACTCAAGATTTATAAAAATGTTAAAAATCACTTAAAGTGAAAAGGTGAGCAAAATACTAACCCTTTATCAGATGACAAGAAAAGCACTTAAGAAATGACAGTGACAGGAAGGACCTTTTAATCTCTTTTTTCCCTCACAGATGTCAGCCATGATGTCATCATGGATGCAGACAATGATGTGATGGGAAGCAGAGAGCCTCTCTAAAGTGGAGATAGATGAAACTGACTGATTCAGCTGGATAAGTTTAATGCATCGGCCTTGATAACTTTCATACTAAAGAACTTAAATTGACCACAGTCTTTGCTGAGTCACAAACAATTATCTTCAAGAACTCACAGAGGACTTAAATGACATAAACTAGAATATATTATGTCTGTTCTTTCAGAAGAAGATTATGGGCCATCCAGGACATTACTGACTTACCAAAGTGGAGAAATAGGTGAACTCAAATGTTGGCTTTTCAATGCCTAGAAAATAATGGGGTTGGAATTGGCTGGACTTGTATGAATGAAATCATAATATTTGGGGCTGGAAGTGATCTTAGGGATCATGCAATATGTTGCCTTAATTTATACAGAAGTAAACTGAGCCTTTGAAAAGTCAAATCTTAAATTCTTAGGAGTTTTTTTCCTAACTGAAGTACAGTGTGGCTAGTCTGAACAGCTGAGGTGATGAATAAAGGCAATTTTTAATGGCTTTCTTTTTGCCTCCTCTAAATGATTTTCTTCTTATGGGCAGATGTTCCCTATTCCTGGAACATTTGTATCCATGAGGAAAGGAGGCTATCCCTACTATCCATGTCATAGCTAGGAATTGTAGCATCACACTAATATGAGAAAGAACCTCTTAGTTACAAATTTCAAAGTAATCAGGTTCTTGATACCCTTAGACAACTTCTTAAACCTTTAACGCTGAGAGAGCTGAGTAACTGAACAACAGAGCTTGCCCAACATCTGAGAATTTACCTGAAGTGAACATTGAATATAAAAATATGGCTTTATAAGAAATTTCTGCCAGATTTGAAACAGTCCTTGTTGAATAACAGGGATTTCAAATAATTAAGAGAATGGCACTGAATTCCCACCTTTGACTTCTATTTGTTTTAGTTGAACTTCTATCAAGCTTTGGAACCCACTTCTCCCAAATTTTTCTGAGGTTCTTGTTGAAAATTATTGACAGGGCCATGCCTCAGGGAGAAAAAATACCCACAAAAAAAAACAACAAATCACAGATAAGGTCTGTAGTTTAAATAATCTGTTGCTACCCTGAAGATAGCACTAGAGTGATTAACCAAGTCTTTCCTCTATGGGCAGCACTTCTTCACCTTTTTGTCCCTCCAAATTTTCTTCCTTCATCAAAACTCTATTGTTCTGAATTTTATCTCTTTAGGACCCTACTACGGTTTGAATATTTGTCACCTTCACAGCTCATGTTGAAATTTAATCCCCAATGTGGCAGTGTTAAAATGTGGGGCCTTTAAGAGGTGATTGGTCATGTGGGTTCTGCCTTCATGAGTGGATTAAAGGTTTAATTAGTTAATTAATAGGTTATCATGGGAGTGGGACTGCTGGGTTTACAAGAAGACGAAGACATACCTCAGCTTACACACTCAGCTCCTTCACCCTGTGATGCTCTGCACCATCTTAGGACTTTGCAGAGAGTCCTCACCAGCAAGAAGGCCCTCACCAGGTGCAGCTCCTTGACCTAAGATTTTTCAGCTTCCATAACTATAAGAAGTGACTTCCTTTTCTTTATAAATTACCTAGTTTTCAGGTATTTTATTATAAGCAACAGAAAACAGACTAAGACAGACCTTTCTTAGCAATGTTATATAATAAATGAATTCTGGCTAAGTAAGTTAATTCATATTTATACTATATTATATTTAATGTATTTATAAGTACTCTTTAAATACAATTCTTTGGAAGATAATGCCTTAAATTAAGGCTGTTCCTCTCTCTATTTCTGGTAAAACTAGCACTGTATTGCTGGCCAGTGGAGGAGATATAAATTACTATAGGAGAAAGGCAAGAGATCAGGCAACCCAAGAGGATATGAAAGGTAAACATGGGATGGAGTAAGTCATGAAAGTGGCTATTTTTTTTCATTGAATAAATACCTATTAATTCTCTGCTGGAATCTAAGACAGTCATGTTTGTAGAAAACAGATATTTTGAGATTAACTCCTCATATAATTCCTTGTATTTCTGCTTAGAAGACAGCCATTCTTTTTTTCTGAGAGCTCTAAAGCTTAATAGCCTGTTGAAAAATTATATTGTGTCAAAAATATGTATACTCATATTTTTTACCCATTGCCACTACTTTTATCTTCCATAGTCATTATAGCACCAATTTGCTGTTTCTTGCATATATCATTTATTCCAGTAGATTTTAGTACATCTTTTGTATTCTCTCACGCCCACTTTCTAGGGGTTTCATATATATTTGATACGTTTTTGTTTTGGAAGTGTTTCTGGGACATAGGCATGGGCAAAGATTTCATGATGAATACACCAAAAGATTTCACAATTCAAACACCAAAAGCAATTGCATCAAAAGAAAAAATTGACAAATGGGACCTAATTAAACTAAAGAGCTTCTGCAAAGCAAATGAAGCTATCATCAGAGTAAACAGACAACCTACGGAATGGGAGAAAAGTTTTGCAATCTATCCATTTGACAAAGATCTAATATCCAGAGTCACCAAGCAACTTAAACAAATTTACAAGAAAAAAACAAACAACCCCATTAAAAAGTTTGCAAAGGACATGAACAGACACTTTTCAAAAGAAGGAATTCATGCGGCCAACAAAAATATAGAAAAAGCTCAATATCACTGATCATTAGAGAAATACACATCAAAACCACAATGAGATACCATCTCACACCAGTCAGAATGGCAATTATTAAAAAGTTCAGAAACAACAGATGCTGGTGAGGTTGTGGAGAAAAGTGAACACTTTTACACTCTTGGTGGGAATGTAAATTAGTCCAGCCATTGTGGAAGACAGCGTGGCAATTCCTCAAAGATCTAGAATCAGAAATACCATTTGACCCAAAAATCCCATTACTGGGTATGTACCTTGTGGAATATAGATCATTCTGTTATAAAGATACATGCACTAGTATGTTCACTGCAGTACTATTTACAATAGCAAAGGCATGGAATCAACCAAAACACCCATCAATGATAAACTGGATAAAGAAAATGTGGTACATATATACCATGGAATACTATGTAGCCATAAAAGGAATGAGATCGTGTTCTTTGCAGGTACATGGATGGAGCTGGAAGCTGTTATCCTCAGCAAACTAATGCAGGAAAAGAAAGCCAAACACCACATGTTCTCAGTTATAAGTGGGAGCCGAACGATGAGAACACATGGACACAGGGATAGGAACAACACACACTGGGACTTGTTGTGGGGTCTGGGGGAGGAAGAGCATCAGCAAGAATAACTAATGGATGCTGGGCTTAATACCTAGGTGTTGATTTGTGCAGCAAACCACCATGGCACACATTTACCTATGTAATAAACCTGCACATCCTGCACATGTACCCCAGAACTTAAAATAAATGTTGATTTAAAAAAAGAAAATTTCTTTTTAGGTACATAAATTTTTATGTACATACATACAATTTCTATTTTATGTATGTTTCTGTATTATGAAAAGCCTTCTTGCTAATACTAAGCAGCTATACTCTGATAAGAATAAAAAATTATGCAGTATTGCAAAGGGTTTAAATTTTCTGTGGATGTCATATGAATGTAAGAAGATAACTTTGGAAGTTTTCTGGTAGACATGTTGATTCTTCTAACTCAATTTGTGGAAGTCTTCACTTATATACACCTGCTTAGATAGATTGCCGGAAGACCACAGACAAGTGATTAAACTTGAGCTGTTTTAGGCACAGCATTGCTATTTCATCTTACTGTAAAAAATAAGGAACATTTCTGAGTCATTGCAGTCTTGGAATGTAATACCAAAAAATGAGAACCAGATCACAAACAGTGAGGCCAAGTACATCATTACTGAGTGAGTAATGTGAACAACTTACATAAACTGTGGCTAAAACTGAGTTTTTAGCAGACGACCATAACCTTTTGATTGCATCACGAACAGTTAAAAGCTCTTTAATCTGCATGTTGTCCTTCAGGAAAGAAAAACTCATCAATCCAATTCATAATCTTTAAGACCTGCATTTTTTTCATTAAGAGTTAACCCTATTTTTCCCCTGATTATTTTTTCCCTGTAGCCAGCAGTGGGTGCAACTTAAGAGAATAAGCTGGGGTCCAAGTATGTTTCTTCTATTGACTGTATAGGGAAAGCATGTTATAGGTAATGGAGCCTTCCTTGCTTTATAGCACAGTGGAGTGTCCCACTCCAAAACTTTAGCTAATGAAACAGTTCGTGTCTTTCTTTTAAAAACCTGTGTTATATACTGAGTTTCTCATCATTTAGGAAATAGGTTTTCATTTGTATCAAGATCATTTTTTCTTAATTGGAATGAACCCCACCTACCCACAATCCTAGTTCCAAAATGCAACTTTTCACCAGGACTCCCTTTTAAATGGAAGCAAAGGACATCAGTAGTTTCTTCTGGGAAAGAGATGAACATTTTTTTTGATTTTGGTTTAACTATCTAAATAAAATGTTAATATTCAAAGCAACACATTTTTAGACATGTATTCAAAACACCTGGCTATGTGTCAGGTATCAATAATAACTATTCCATAGCTGGGTTGGTTTTAGAATTTGGAAACTTTCTTTTCCTCTATTCATATTTGAATGATAGTTTAATTTGGTCTTCTGTACTTGGGAAGAAAACAAGAAATGCAAAAAGGAAAAAACAAATTAAGAGTCTCCAGAGTGTATTTGGTATTCTCTAAACATAAATCTTGTTCCAAACACTTTCTCTCTCTCCTCTCCCTCCCTCCCTCTCTCTCTTTCTGTGTGTGTGTGTGTGTGTGTGTGTGTGTGTGTGTCTTTCTTTCATGTTCCTTTAACTTTCTATACTATAGTTGCAGAATCCAAGCTTCTACCCCAGACCAATTAAATCAGAATCTTGATTTTTAATAAGCTCCCCTGATGGCCCACAACACATAAAATTTAATGAATGGTATCCACTGAATATCTAAAATTATAATCAAGGTCAAATATTTTTACCTGGAAACTCTTATTGTCCTACCTCACTTACCCTTCTCTCTCTTTTTTTTTTTTTTTTTTGAGATAGAATTTTGTTCTTGTTGCCCAGGCTGGAGTGTAGTGGTGTGATCTCGGCTCACTGCACCTCTGCCTCCCGGGTTCAAGCGATTCTCCTGCCTCTGCCTTCTGAGTAGCTGGGATTACAGGTGCCCAACACCACGCCCAGCAAATTTTTTTGTATTTTTAATAGAGATGGGGTTTTGCCATGTTGGCCAGGATGGTCTTGATCTCCTAACCTCGGGTGATCCGCCTCAGCCTCCCAAAGTGCTGAGACTATAGGCTGAGCCACTGTGCCCGGCCACCTTTCTCTTTTTTTTGCCCACACCTTCCCAGTATTAATTTTTTCCATTCTCAACTCTTGAAAAAAACTCTACGTAATTTTGATATCCATGAACAGAATCTTTTTAATATCCTGGCTTTTCAGCTCTTTGAATTTCTTTCTTTCATTTATTTTATCCTCTTCTCTTCTCATCATATGGTCTCATGGTTATATCTGAAACCCTGACATTATTAAAAACTGCTAATATAATAATATCAGTTTTGCTCATCCTCCTCATCAGTATCATCTACTACTTTGCAATTTCACTCCTTATGGTATTCAATCTTTAATGAATTTTTGATACCACTAAGGACCTACAATCCATTTGATTCTCCTACTATTTTTATTTTGCATTACTGTTATCACATTTGACTTCTTTACTTATCTGTCCTGAATTCCATGGCCCATAAATAATCACTCAAAGGAATTTTTCCATGGCCCATAAATAATCACTCAAAAGAATCTATCTTCAGTATCCTTACATTTTGTCTTGGTTTGGTATACTCATCTCACAAAACTCATCAGTATCTAAATTAAACTCTTTACCTACTTCTTTCAAGCCTCAGCTCAGCTCAATTTGGCTGAGTGTCCCCCACCTCAAAATCATGCTAATGGTCTTACTTTAAATTAGATATCATTGACCCCAAATAGGACCTTGGGATTGCCTGACAAATATACCACATTTTTCTGTCCCTTTACACACTCTTCTCTACTGAAATCTTCAAACGACATCTCCAACATGTCATCTCTTCCAATGACCATGTATTCCTCTATCCTCAATTTTAGTTGATGACCTTGCTTCTTATTTCACAAATAAAATACAGAAGCATTGAGAAGAGATCTCTCCCTCATACACTTATATCCATATACCTACATGTGGGTGAATTCTTTCCTATTAACAAATGTGAACTGTCCTTACTGCTAGTAAATTCAACCTTGGGCAATAGATGCCAATTACAGCCTAACTGAAGACTTAGCTCTGGAAATTCTTGGGTGTCTCTTACATGATTATTTTTTCTCTGTGTATTGAATTCATCAACATATATCTACCATTATAAATTAGCCTCTCGATGCTCATGTCTTGAAAGCTATCATCCTATTTTTATACTATCTTTTACTGTAACTCCTTAAAAGAATTATCTATATTTGTCTTCAATTTTTCTTTTCCTCTTTATTAAATTCACTCCCCTAAGATTTTGCCTCTAGCTCTCCACTAACACTTTTTTTTTTCAAAGTTAACAATGATCTTCATGCTTCTAAGTGTAATAGTCAATATTAGGTTCTCATTTTGCTTGATCTATCAGCAGTATTTGATACAATTGACCTGCTCTTTCTTTATTGAAACAATTTCTGCACTAGGATTTCAAGATACCACACTCTACTGGCTTCCTTATGTCATTGACCGTTCTACTCAATCTGCCTTACTGGCTTTTCATTGTTTCCCTGACCTCTTACTATTGTGTGTTCCAGAGCTCAGTACTTGGCCTCATCTTTATTTGTGCTCTTTCCCTTAGTGACAACATTCATTCCTAATTTTCTATCTACAGCCCTGAACAGTTTCCTGACTTCTAAACTCTTTTATGCAACTGCCTACTCCATATCTCCAGTTGGATGCTGAACATGCATTTTGAACTTAACCTGCCCCAAAATGAACTTCCAATCTTTCTCCTAAAACCTACTTCCACCTACAGTCTTCCACATTTCATTAGATGGCAATTTCATTTGTCCAGTTGCTCAAGCCAAAGACGAAGTCATCTTTGGTTTCTCCACCGAAATAATCCTGTCAGCCCTATCATCAAAATGTATCCTAAGTCTGACCACTTTTTCACAATTACTTCCTTCATCCAAGCCTCCACCATTCCTCATTTGTATTATTGCACAAGTCTTCTGGCTAGTTTCTCTACTTACGTCCTTGTCAACTGACCTTCTAGTCCCTTTCTAATACAGTTGCCACAGTTATTTTTTAAAATCATGTGAGACCTTACCTCTTAAAACCCTTCGACATGTCCATCACACTCAAAGTAAAAGCTGAACTCATTACAATGGTCCTACGTAATCTATACCTTGCTATTTTTTAAGCTTATTTCTACTGTTCCTTCTTTTATGTATTTTAACCTGGCCACAGATGTTTTTGCCTCAGGGCCTTTATATCTGTGATATCTTCTACCTAAAACATTTTTCTCTCACATTCTCCCAACATTTTGGAAGCCTCTATTCCAAGAATGAATTCTACTTACTGCGGTTCCAGCCTCCTAATTTATACTTTCCATGATTTATCTTCAGATATCTATGTCTATATCTAATCTTACTTATTTGTATAAGATCTGTCTCCCCTTGACTGAATTCAACTTCCACAAGAGCAAGCATTTGAGAAAATTTTGTTCCATCCTGTATCCTTATGCTTTTCAGTGCCACACACATATTTGTGCTCAATATAAATTTTCTAACTGACTGCATAAATACACGAATTTTCTATTACCCCAGTTCTGAGGTCCTAGAATTGCTTGTGGCCCAGACTTTGTGCATTATTGCAAGATTTCTACTTAATCATAGACGTATGTATTTTTAAAACTTTGTAATTTATCTATTTCAATATCCTCTCCAATGATGGAATGTTTAAAGGTCTACTTTTCTTGATTGGACACTGAGCACAATTATTTAATGGCTGATCAGATCACTGCTGTCTGTTATGTTTTGTATGGACTCAGCATTGATGAACTACAGGGAGCACTGGTTTTTTTCATATTCTAATACCAATTACAGATTACTGTGGTGGAAAAAATCTGTCATAATATCTTTATGGATTTTTACAAGAACCTAGTAAAGTATGATGGACCCTGTGGGTGCTTAAAAGATAGTTTAGTAGTGACTGACTACAGTAATTGAATCAATTTGAAATTAATTATTTGTATCATGATTTTTTTTCAGTTTCACAGCAAAGCAATCCTGTTGCAATTTGTTTTTGGTGTTATATACAAGCATAGTGCCCCCATGGAGATCCCAAATATATGTGAATTGATAATAAAGTGGATATTGCTCTTTCTGGCACCTGTTATAGATTTTCAAAGAAATATCACTAGTATATTATCATAGAATTTATTAAACCTGGAAGCATTTCCAAAATATATGTTTATAGTTTTATATTTTAAACTCTTCCAAGAAAGAACTCTACTCATTCGTATTCAAACCTCCTGACTGTTTCCCCTCCAATTCATTCTTGTAGTACTGTTGAGTTACATTCCCTCATTGTGGCTCCAATCAAGCCATTTTTCTGCTGGAACCATATTGATGGTTCCCTACTGAATGCCAAATAAAGTCCACATTCATCAATATATGTGTGAAGTGATGAGCTCAATAGCTATTCCATAGTTTATATTCAATATTGCTCAAACTATGTTTTGTCAAATACTTGAGTCACACTGGAGGTTAATCATGTTTTAGTGGAAAAACTATTAGAATCCGAGTATGTACGGGAGATGTTGAGTTAACATAAAACCAGCTTCTTGACTTCAGGACTGTTCACAGCCTTTAAAATTCTTCATGGGGTCTCTGAAAGGGAGATAATCTTGACTGTGGGACTACATTTTCTCAAGAGAACCTGCTATTTCTACAGGAGTTTAGTCTTCTCCTGCAACAAGGTGGGAGATGATAACTATAACTTAATCTTTAGCTTATTTTCATGCAATACAAGATTTTGTTCACCTCCTAACTGGCTGGTTGCAGTCCTTGGTACTCAGGACAGCCCTTTAGTATTTCTAAAAGTGTATAGAATAGTACTTTACACCTCTGACAGAAATGCCTTAATGACAATTCTCTGTTTGAAAATTCACATAGCTCTGTTTCTCCAGAATTGGTCCCTGGTGACTTTGGTGATATCATGCTTTCCTGGGTGGTGTTGATGCTAGTAGATGTTCTTTGGTGTCTGGGCGTTGCAGAGTTAGACATTTATAGTAATTTTCAATGTCTGGGCTTGTTTGTACCCATATTTCTTGGAGAGTCTTTACACATATTTGAAGACTTAGGTGTTGTGATCTAAGCTGTATCTGCTTTAAGGGGAACCCCAAGCCCAATAATGCTGTGGTTCTTGCAGACCCATAGAAGTACCACCTTGATGGCCTTAGACAAGATCTGGGAGAATTCTCTGGATTACCAGGTAGAGACTCTTGCTCTCTTCCCTTACTTTCTCCCAATCAAGTGGATTCTCTCTTTTGGAGCCACCTAAAACTGGAGGTGGAGTGACACAAGCACCCCTGTGGCCACCGCCACTATGATTGCGCTGGGTCAGACATGAAGCAAGTGCAGCACTGGGTCTCACCCAAGGCCTGCTGTAACCACTCCCTGGCTACTGTGTATGTTTGCTTAAGGCCCTGGGGCTCTGCAATCAGCTGGTGGCAAAGCCAGCCAGGCCTGTGTCCTTCCCTTCAGAGCAGCAAGTTCCCCCAGGCCCTGGATGGGTCCATAGGTGCTATCTGGGGGTCAGGGTCTAGAGTCAAAAACTTCAGAAGTCCACTTGATGTTTGTGATGGTTAATACTGAGTGTCAACTTGATTGGATTGAAGGATTCAAAGTATTATTCTCGGGTGTGTCTGCGAGAGTGTTGCCAAAAGAGATTAACATTTGAGTCAGTGGGCTGGGGAAGGCAGATCCACCCTTAATCTGGTGGGCACCATCTAATCAGCTGCCAGTGAATATAAAGCAGGAAGAAAAACATTAAGAGGCAAGACAGGCCTAGCCTCCCAGCCTACATCTTTCTCCCGTGCTGGATGCTTTTTACCCTTGAACATGGGACTCCAAGTTCTTCAGTTTTGGGACTTGGACTGGCTCTCCTTGCTCCTCAGCTTTCAGACAGCCTATTGTGGGACCTTGTGATCATGTAAGTCAATAGTTAATAAACTCCCCTACGTGTATATATATATATATATATACACACATATATATACACACATACACACACATATTATGTATACATTCTAAAGAACTATACATATTAAATAAAATATGTTTATTATGTAATAAACATATATACATATTAAATTTAAAAATATATGTTTATTATGTAATAAATGTGTGTGTTTATATATTATAAACACACACATATATGTCTTATTAGTTCTGTCCCTCTAATATATGTTTATCATGTAATAAATGTGTGTGTGTGTGTTTATATATGTATATATATGTCCTATTAGTTCTGTCCCTCTAAGAGAACCCTGATGAATACAGTGGTCTATTGCACTTCAGCTGAGCTGACATTCAAACCACAAGACATTGTCCTTCCTACTCTTCTCTCCCTTTTCCAAAGGCGGAGGAACCTCACTCAGTAGCCACCACAACCACTGGCCATGAAGAGTAATGCCGGACTACCACCAATGTTCCCTTAAGGCCCAAGCGTTCTTCAGTCATCTTGTGGTGAATGCTGCCTGACCTGGGACTCACCCTTCAGAGAAGTGGGCTCACCTGTAGCCCAAGACAGGTCCAGAAATGCTGTCTAAAAGTCAAGTCCTGGAAGTGGGGACCCTAAGAGCCCACTTGGTGCTCTACTTGCCCGTGGCTGGGCTGGTACCTAAGGTGCAAGACAAAGTTCCCTTTACTTTTTGCTCTGCTTTTCTCAAGCAGAAGGAGTTTCACACTGTAGCCACATAGCTGGTAATGTACTGGGTCTCACCTGAAGCCAGCAAGTCTCAGAGGCTCACCTAAGACCCTCCACATATTACCTGGGTATTTTTGCTGGTTATTCAGGGCCCAAAGATTCTTCAGTTATCAGGTAATGAATGCTGCTGGGACTGGGTTCATCTCTTCATGGCAGTAGGTTCTCTTCTTGCCCAGGGTGTGTCTAGAAATGCTGTCTGAGAGCTAAGTCCTGGAATGGAGGCCTCACAACTCTGACCAGTGCCCTAGCCTATGCAAGACAGAGTCCTCCCTACTATTCCCTCTCCTCTCCTCAAATGAAAGAAAGGGATCTCTTTTGAAGCAGCAAGTTCTTCAGCCTGGAGTTAGGGGAGGGGTGATGCCAGCACCTGAGACCAGGTATCTCACTAGGCTGTGTGTCCTCCCTCACCCACCCTGGCCAGTTCATTGTCTCTGGGCCCAGTTCAGCGCTAGGACTCACCTAAGAGTTACTGTTTCTATGGCTTAGATTGCCTTTCAAGTTTACTTAAAGACCAGAGCACTTTAGCCGTCAGTGTTAAGGCTCGTGAGAACTCAAGTTCCAGCCACTGGGATCAGCCATTCCCCTCCAGCTAGGGCTGGTTTAAATGCTCCTTCCATGGATGGGCTTCTACTGAGCGTGGCTCAGTTTTCCCTTCTGCTCCAAAAGGACAACACTGAGTTCAAGGCCTCACAATTGCTCTGCTCTCCCTCCTATTGAACCTAGAGATGCTCTCTGCATCACATCGCTGTCAGGGGGTTGGCAAGTGGTGGCGTCAGCGATTCAATACTTTTTTTTTTCTATCTTTTTAGTGCCTCCTCTTTCAGCTATACAAAGATAAAACCAGGTGCTATGAGGGTTAACCTGATTTTTGGTTCTTATGAAGGTGTTATTTTTTGTGTAGATAGTTGTTAAGCTGGTGTCCTTGTGGGTGTTGTAGGGGGTGACAGGTGGAGCACTGTACTCCACCATCTTGCTTTGCCTCTCCTCCTTAATGACAATTCTCTGGTTAACTCATAATCACCTGCAAGAATATGACCAGAGGTGAGCTCATCATGGAAGCCTTTCCTGAAATCCCAATATGTGCAGTAATATCCCTTTTCAGAGATCCTACCACATTATATTGACATTGTCTCTTTAGTTGTTTATTTCCTCCACTGCCTCCAGTGCACTGAGAATAGAGAGTGTGTTTATTTATCTTCATATACTTGATGACTTATGTCGTACCTAGAAAATAGCAGGAACTTGATAATTATGTCGAAATAAACTAAAGGTACCAGATGATATATATTTGAAAAGTGGACTATGGACACTATTTTCACATTATGATTTACATACACGAGCATATTCTTTAGTTTATATAGTAATGCATGTCTGTGAAAACAGAGGGAATTAGGATAAAATAAATCGTTGCTAAAAATATATTATTTTCATCCTGTATGTGATAGGCACTCTCTAATTCAGTAATCTGTTAGATTTCCTTCCTTTTTAAAGCATGTATTTCGGATATTAACAAAGAGACACTAATGTTATTTAAAACTGTTTTGAAATGCTTAAGAAACCATATGCACAGACTAGTGTTGCTAATGAGTTTAGTGATTTCATTAGCTCTTTTGCAGTAGTGCCCTGTGATGATTTAGCAAATGGCAGTAAAGAAAGAGGCAATGACGGTAGCTAAAAAGTTTACTTCTTTTGTTGCTTCTTGGACTTTGGCTGATGCTATGAATACAGAGCGTGGATGGAGGAGACCACAAGCTGTGTCTCTTTTCTCCCTATCAGCTGATGGTTGGAAGGAGTCCCAATATACCCAAACAAAGAGAATCCACTGCATGCAGAGAATATCTCTCTTGTCTTAAAAAGGCATGAAGATCTTCTTTTAGGAAATACAAAAGTAATTGTTTAACTCTATGTCAGTTGATTTCAACAGGTATATTCCTGGAAATTATTAATTTTCCTAATGCTTTCTGAATAATCCTTTGTTTAGTGATATAGAATATTAAAAAGTGGCTTAAATAATTTCTTCCCTCAAAGAACATACCATATAATTGGGGAAAGAGAGTAAACTCTCAAATAACTACAAGCAATTCAACATTAGGATACCTGCATTTTGAATAATACAAAATGCTTAAGAGTGTATAGGATTGTTTCCATATGAGCTTCCCAAGGAGGTATTTGTGGAAGAAGGAACATTTGAACCAGACCATGGTTCAAGTTAGTAATAGAAAATTGAAGACTAAGGAGGGAATTCAAGGCAGAAATAGCAAATGGACACAGACATAGAGATGGCTAATGATGGCATATGTCCAGGAAGTGTCCTGTAATCCAGTTCAGCTGAAGTGTGTGCTTTAGGTAGGGAAACAGTGGTGAATCAGACTAGACTACTTGTCTTGGATTAACATTGATCAGAGTCTTAAATATTAAACTCTTCATACTTAAAAAAAACAAAAATCAGAAGTCATTGAAGGTGTAAGGGCAGAAAATTTTATATTAACAGTAGGTACCAGAGTTTCTGTTAGGGCAAAAATTGTCTGTCATTGGAAAAAATATCTGGACTTTTAAATCAGGATGGCAGAATTAACATATGGTTAAAAATTGTACCTTTCATGGAAAAGATAGAAGATGCTGGAAAATGGGACAGAGTGGAACATGCTAAGAAGTAAAATAGTGCAAAATTCTCCATATGTTTTTTAAAAAAATTAGAAACACTGATTTTTTAAAAAATAAATGTATTAGTTTATATTTTGTATTAAGAATATAAAGAGTGACAATTTGCATTTTTAGAGATAGATTGGTAGAGTAAAATGTGGTTAATTCAATAGGTGCTAGGGAAATAGTAAAATGCTGAGAAAGGCAAATGAAAAATATATGAAAAACAGCAAAAAAAAAGGAAATATATGTTGAAATATATCAGTAATCACAATGTATTGTAATATAATTTATTAAAGGTATGAAATAAGAGACTGAACTTTTTTAAAAATTAAAATATATGCATGCTCTTTATGAGTCAATTAAATACTCAACATATTAATAGAAATGTTGCAAATACATATTTTAAAATTAAAGTAATGGTTCTTGACTGCTTTCGTTTCAGCAGCTTTTGAATTCTTAAAAAATACTAAGAACCCGAAAGAGTTTCTGTTCATATGGTTTATATTCACTGGTATTTACCTTACTAAATTCAAAACAGAGATATTAAAAGAAACTGTTTTAGTGCCTTTAAAAATAACAATAAACCCCTTATATATCAATATAAATAACTTTTTTGAAGAATAACTTTTTTAAAACAAAAATAAATTAGTTTGAAGAATCGCATTGATTTACAATATTAATCATTTTTAATATCTTAGTTAATAGAGAGTGGTTAGATCCTCAGAGCTGTGCCTACATTCAATCTGTTGCCATACCACGTCATGTAATATTTGGGAAACTCCACCATCACTCATAAGATATGGAGAATAATAAAAAAAAGACATCTTAGCATTATCAAGAAAATAGTTTTGCTGTCACAGAATCTCTGAAAGGGTCTCAGTGGCCTCCAGGAATCCCTGGACAACACTTTGTGGACTGCTACTATTAAGAAAGCTGGAGGGCAATATTATTGTCAGGCAAAATTAACTTAATGTGAAAAACATTTAGAAAAAACAAAGGGGAGAAGTTTGTGCAAAAAAGAAGCAATATCAGGAAGATATAATTATTACAGACTTTCATGGACTTAACATCAGAATTTTGAAATATATCAAGAAAAATTTGATAGAACCACAGCAAATTACTTAGAACTTCATAATCATTCCAGGAGATTATACTCTCACATAATCATCAGAAGAGAAATAATTATTGACATAAATGATTTAGTAATACAGTTGGTAAGTTTGAGCTAATAGGTATACAAAGAACTTTATAGAGCCAAAATAGAGAACACATTCTTTTAAAACAATGAAATTATTGAAAAACTTTATGTATTTGAAAGCCTAGAAGAAATTGATAGTTTTCTAGAAACATATACATTACTAAAATTCAACAAGATGTTTTAAAAATATATAAATCTTGATGGTATATTAGGCCATGAAAAGAATCTCAACAAATTCAAATTATTAGCTTTTTATAGATCATATTTTCTGAGCATGATGCTTGAAATTAAATACCAACAACTATGAGATAGTGACAAAAATCTCCATACATTTGAAACTTTAAAAATGGACTTCTCAATAATTCATGATTTAAATAGAAAATCATAGGAAAAATTAGGTGGTCCTTATATTACTTTGGAGTAAAACTATTATCTTAAATTTATTTCTTCAGAGACAGACACTGATGGTAACTAAGCTAATTAATTAACTCAAAAGTTGGGTGGGATTGAAAAGAAATATAACTAAATACAAAGAAGAAAATAAAAAATAAAAAATTTAAATTTAATGAATTTAAAAACAGACTAACAATTGGAAAAACAAATGTGGAGAAAACCAAAGTACTTATCTTTTTCTTAAATAATGATAAATGAAACTCTGGCAAAGTTTCAGAAAGGAAAAAATTGATTTATAATATTAGAAATAAAATGGACTCCATAGGCAAGTAGGCATAGTTTTTAAAAAATGTTATAAACAATCTGAAAAAAGTTATAAACAATGTGAAAAACTAGGTGAAATGAAAAATTTTTTAGAAACATGGAAATCACCAAAATTAATAACTATGTTTTTTTTTTAAAAACCTGACCAGATAAAACAGTGTACAAGAATACAATCAGTAGCAAAAATTTCCTCCACTATGTGCTGCCAAATCCAAATGTTGTTATGGGTTTTAGTAAAATTTGAAGAATAGAATTTTTCTATCACATGCAACCTGTTATTTATGTTGGAAAAGAGAGCTACAAAAAATTTAGCAGGACAGGATAACATTGATATCTAAACTAGACAAACAAAACTATTAGCTAATTTCATTTAACAAAAATTCTAAATAAAATGTTAAATTAAATCCAACCATATGTTAACACATACTCACAGATTCATACAAACACATGTACAAATACATTACCTGACAGACTATGTCTTGGGAGTTTATGGATAATTCACTATATAAAAAAGACTTGATGACCAAGAACCCAAAACCAAATGCAACAAAAACAAAGATAGATATGTGGGACCTAATTAAACTAAAGAGCTTCTGCACAGCAAAAGGAATAGTCAGCAAGTAAACAGACATCCTACAAAGTGGGAGAAAATCTTCACAATCTATATATCTGACAAGGGACTAATATCCGGAATCTACAAGAAACTCAAACAAATTAGCAAGCAAAAAACAAACAATCCATCAAAAAGTCAGCTAAGGGCATGAATAAGCAATTCCCAAAAGACATACAAATGCCAACAAACACATGATAAGGTGCTCAACATCACTAATTATCTGGGAAATACAAATCAAAACCATAATGTGATACCACCTTACTTCTGCAAGAATGTCCATAATCAAAAAATAATAGATGTTGGCATGGACGCGGTGAAAAAGGAACACTTCTACACTGCTGGTGGGAAGGTAAACCAGTAAGACCGTTATGAAAGCCAGAGTGGAGAGTCCTTAAAGAACTAAAAGTAGAACTACCATTTGATCCAGCAGTACCATTACTGGGTATCTACCCAGAGGAAAATAAATCATTACACAAAAAAGATACTTGCACACACATGTTTATAGCAGCATAATTCGCAATTGCAAAAATATGAAACCAGCCCAAATTCCCATCAATCAATGAGTGGATAAAGAAATTGTGGTACATATATATATGATGGAATATTATTCAGCCATAAAAAGCTGCATTCGCTGCAACCTTGATGGAGCTGGAGACTATTATTCTTAGTGAAGTAACTCAGGAATGGAAAACCAAACATTGTATGTTCTTACTTATAGGCAGGAGCATATGAGGATGCAAAGGCATAAAAATGATACAATGGACTTTGGGGACTCAGAGAGAGGGTGGAAGGGGGGTGATGGATAAAAGACTATAGATTGGGTTCAGTGTACACTGCTTGGTGATGAGTGCACCAAAATCTCAACAGTCATCACTAAAGAATTTACTCATGTAACCAGATACCACCTGTTTCTCCAAAAAACTATGGAAAAAAAATCTATCAATATAATTCAACACATTCAAGGATTAAAGGAGGAAAACCTGATCAGATCAGTAGATACAAAACCAACACTAAAAGTTCAATAATTACTCATTATAAAAGAACTCTGAAGTTAGAATTATGAGGGATCTGGCTTGGCCTTATAGAAGGTAGCAACTAATAACCTTCTGTAAAAGCCATACTTTGCAGTGAAAACTTAGAAGCATTTCTGTGTGACTCAGGAATAAGATAAGATTACACCTTTCCTGCAGACAGATCAATATGTAAACGGGAAACAAGAGATATATAGTATGAAAGAAATAGACTAAATTTACATCATTTTATAGATAATATAATCTGCATAGAATATCCAAGATTATTAATAAGCAAAACTTCAGAAATTACAAAAGAATTTAGAAAAGTGTAAATTCTTCAAAATTAACATAAAATTAAAAGTAATAGCACTTCTTTATAGACATTACTCTTGCTCACTGCTTTTTCTTTTCTTCCTAGATAACATAGAGAACTATATTTCCCCAGTTTTTTCAGAGCCAAACAGAGACACATGGCTAGATCTTTCAGGGGTTATTTCTCCAGAATGCTTCTCAGATGGACTTGTTTTATTTTTGAATGACAATTGCATGTTGAACTCAATATGCCTACCCTTCCTTAAAGATGAAGGTCATTTCACATACCTGGCTCATTCCTGTAAGAGCAATTCTTTCCTGGGAGGCTCCTTAGCCCATGCAAAATAAATTTTGCAAGGCTTTTGTGTTTCCCACTAATTAATGTCCAGTCATATCTAAACCTTATGAGTGGATATAGTTTAAGTATCATCTGGCAAACCTGATATTGATCCATTTCAATATCAGAGTTAAACAGAGTTAAAGATTCTAAATAAAAGCAAAAAATTGATAGCTAAATTGTTTCCATTGAGAGTTTCTTCAATAAAAGCACTTTTAAATTAGAACTAAAAATATCTATTGTGAGGTCAGGCATTTAGCATATACCCTTAAATGATAAACACTTATTCACCTTTAGTGGATATAAATGGCTGTGACATGATGCAGCCCACATCCAAAATTTTATTTTAAAATCTCAGCATTATGAAAGATCAAAATACATTTGGTGTTGGTGTGTTTTGTTTCTCTCATAATTCCACTTCTAATTTTAGCCTGCCTTCTTTCCATATCCTGTAGCTTTTCAAGATGTTTGGTTGTACAACTTAGTTGAGATTCCTCAAGAGAGGAATCTCATTGCTCAAGAGAGGAAAATCATTGCACGAAAGACAACTACTGGTTTTTAAAGATATTTACTATGGCTATATTTGAGCCACTTGTGATGTCAGTATTGGTCAGTGTGTGGGCAGAAGGCTAAAGATGTCCCCCTAAGATTCCTGTCCTCTGGTTATTTAATCAAATGCTAATCTAGACACTGCTGGGAAGGTTTTTTGCAGATAACTTAAGGGTACTAATTAGTTGACTTTTAGGGGAATGCTCTTGGATTATCTGGTTAGGTTCAATGTCTCATTGAGTCTTTAAAAGCAGGAGAGGAAGTCAGAGAGATTTCAAATATGAGAAAGATTAAATGCACTGTTGCAGGCTCTGACATGGAGGAACCCCCGTGAAATAATTGGAGAGAAGCCTCTAGGAGCTGAGGGTTGCCCCCAGCTGACAGCCAGCAAAGAAATAAGACCTCAGCCTTACAATTCCAAGAAACTGGATTCTGCCAACAACCTGATTGAGCTTGGAAGAGGGTCCTTCTTGGGGACTCTCAATAAGAGACCAGTGAGCTGATAATTTGATTATGTCCTTGTGGTTTCTAGAGCAGTAAAACTAGTGGAGTCAATCTATATATCTGACCTACAGAACCATGGGATAGTGGATGTTTGTTGTTGTTGTTGTTGTTGTTGTTGTTGTTTTATTTTTTTTAATAGTTTTGGGTTCACAGCAAAATTATGAGGAAGGTACAGAGATTTTCAATACATCTCCTGCCCCTTCACATGCACAGCCTTTCCCATTATCAATACCCACGACCTAAGTGCTACATTTGTTACAATTAATGACCCTACATTGACATATTATAATCACCCAAAGTCCATAGTTTACATTAGAGTTCACTCTTGGTGTTGTACATTCTATGGGTTTGAACAAATATAATGACACATATCCACCATTATCGTATGATAAAGAGTGTTTTCACATCCCTAAAAGTCCTCTGTATTAATCTCTCACTTCTCCCAGCCTCTGACTACTGATCTTTTTACTCTCTCCATAGCTTTGCTTTTTCCAGAATGCCATATTGTTGGAATCATATGGTATGTAGCTGTCTCAGATTGGCTACTTGCACTTAATAATACACATTTAAGTTCCCTTTATATCTTTACATGGCTTGACAACTCATTTCTTTTTAGTACTGAATATTCCATTATCTGGATGTACCACAGTTTACCCATTCAAGTACTGAAGGACATCGTGGTTGTTTCCAAGTTTTGGTGATTATTAATAAAGCTGGTATAAACATTCATGTGCAGGTTTTTGTACAAACATGCTTTTTTCAAATCCTTCGGATAAATACCAAGGAGTGGGATTGCTGGATCATAAGGTAAGTGTATATTTATTTTGTAAGAAAATGCCAAACTGTGTTCCAAAGTGACTACATTTTGCATTCCTACCAGCAGTGAATTAGAGTTCCCTGTTGCTCCACATCTTTACCAGCACTTGTGTTGTCAGTGGCCTAGGTTTCAGCTATTCTGAAGGTGTGTATCTGTATCTCATTGTTGTTTTAACTTGTACTCCCCTGATGACAATGATTGTGGAGTATCTTTTTATATGCTTATTTGCTGTCTCTATATCTTCTTTGGTGAGGTGGCTGTTAAGTACATTTGTACATTTTTCAATTTTTGGTACATTTTTGGTACATTTAGTACATTTTTCAATTGGGTTGTTGGTTTTCTTACTGCATTATTGGGTAGAATATTTTAAGCATTCTTTGTATATTTTGGATAACAGTCCTTTATCAAATATGTCTTTTGCAAATAGTTTCCCCAACTCTTTGGGTTGTCTTCTCATTCTCTTGACATTTTTTTTTTTTTTACAGAGCAGATGTTTTTAATTTTAATAAAGTCCAACTTATTAATTATTCCATGGATCATGCCTTTGGTGTTATATCTAAAAGTCATTGCTGAATCCAAGGTAGATTTTCTCCTATATTATTTTTGAATATTTTACCATTTTGTTTTTTACATTAGGCTATGATCTATTTTGTGGTAGTTCTTGTGAAGGGTGTGAGGTCTGTGTCTAGATTCATTTTCTTGCATATGAATGTCCACTTGTTTCAGCATTATTTGTTGAAAAAAAAAACTATCTTTTGTCCATTGTATAGTCTGTGCTCCTTTGTCAAAAGTTGATTGATTAGATTTACGTGGGTCTATTTCTGGGCTCTTCTTTCTGTTCTATGAATCTGTCTATTCTTTCACCGATACCACACTACCTTGATTACTATAGCTTTACAGTAAGCCTTGAGGTCAGGTAGTGTGAGTTCTCCAACTTTATTCTTTTAAAATATTTTGTTGTCTATTCTGGGTCTTTTGCCTCTCTGTATAAACTTTAGAATCAGTTTGCCAATATCGACAAAATAACTTTCTGGGATTTTGATTGGGATTGCATGGAATCTATAAATTAAGTTGGGAAGAATGGGCATTGTGACATTATTGAGTATTCCTACCCATGAATATAGCATATTTCTCTATTTAGTTCTTCTTTGCTATCTTCCATTAGAGTTTTGCAGTTTTCCTCATACACATGTTGTACATATTTTGTTAGATTTATTCCTAAGTATTTCATTTTTGGTGGTGTTAAGGTAAATGATATTATGTTTTTAATTTCAAATTCCACTTGTTCATTACTGGTACTATTATATCCCTTTATCATTATGCAAAGCTTTTCTTTATCCATAATAACTTTCCTTGATTTGATGCCTGTTCTGTCTGAAATTAATTCCTTGTTTATTTTCTATTCTTTATGTCTTTTGATTAGTTATTTCTTTTCTATTTGATTCCTTATTTCTTTTGATTATTTCTTTTCTGTTTGATTCCTTATTCTTTATTCCTTTTTCCTATTTTTGATTCCTTATTTCTTTTGATTGGTGTTAGCATGGTGTATTTTTCTCTATCCTTTTACTTTTGGTTTACATGTGTTTTTATATTTAAAGTTGGTTGCTTTAGAAAACATGTATCTGGGTATTTGGGACTTATTTTTTGATCCACTCTGACAATTTCTATCTTTTAATTGATGTAGTTATATCACTGACATTTAAAGTGATTATTGATATAATTGGATTAATATCTACCATATGTTACTATTTTACATTTGTTGTCCTTGTCTTTATTTTGAATTTGTTTTTCACTCTTTTTCTACTTTTATTGTTCTAATTGAGCATTTTATGATTTCACTTTCTCACCTTTGTTAACATGTTATACATTTAAAAAAATTTTTAGTGGTTGTGCTAGAGTTTGCAGTATATATTTACAACTAATCAAAATCCACTTTCAAATAACACTATACCACTTCAGCAGTTGTGAGTACCCCAAATAATCCTACTTCATTTTGTTCCTTGTATCATTACTGTTATATATTTTACTCATATGTACATATTTATAAATACAGACATATATAAGCAAATATAAATGAATACATTGTTGCTGTTATTATGAACAAATTGTTACATGCTAAATCAATTAAGTAAAAAAATAAAAATTTTCATTTTACCCTCACTTATTTCTTCTTCAATGGTCTTTTTTTAAATGTAGATCTGAGTTTGTGACCTATATAATTTTCCTATATAATTTTCCTTCTCTCTAAAGAACTTATTTTAACATTTCTTGCAAAGCAGATTTACTGGCAACAGATTCCCTCAATTTTTATTTTCATTTTTTGGTTTTCACTGTTGAAGGATAATTTCATAAACTGCAGAATTCTAGGTTGGTATCTTAACTCTCTCAACACTTTAAATATTTCATTCCATTCTCTTCTTGCTTGCATGGTGTCTAAGGAGATGTCAGATATAATTCTCATCTTTGTCCCTTCATAGGTAAGGTATTTTTGTCTTCATACTTCTTCTGAAATGTTTTCCTTATCTTTGATTTTCTGTAGTTTAAAAATGTCATGTCTAGGTGTAATAATGGTATAGGTGTTTTTTATTTTATTTTTTATTTTTGCATTTATCCAGTTTAACGTTCTCTGTGTTTCCTGGGTTTGTGGTTTGGTATCTGATATTAATTTGGAGAAATTCCAAATTATTATTGTTTTAAATATTTCTTCTTCTTTTCGTTTCTTGCTTCTCCTTCCAACATTCCCATTATATGTATTTACACATTTTGTAGTTGTGCCACAATCCTTAAATATTCTGGTTTTTTTTTTTCAGTTTTTGTTATACTCACTTTTCAGTTTTGGAAGTTTCTACTGAGATATGCTCAAGATCATAGATTTTTTCCTCAGCTGTGTCCAGTCTACTAATAAGCTCCTTGAATGCATTCTTCATTTCTGTCACAATGGTTCTGATCTCTAGTGTTTCTTTTTGGTTCTTTCATAGGATTTCCATATATCTGCTTACACTGTTCATCTGTTCTTGAATGCTGTCCAGTATCTATTAGAGCCCTGAGCATATTAATCATAGTTGTTTTATATTCCTTGTCTGACAAGTCCAACATTTCTGCCATATCTGTTTCTGATGCTTACTCTGTCTCTCCAAATTGTATTTTTGCCTCTTGGTATGTCTTGTGATTTTTTCTTAACAGCCGGACATAATGTACCTGGTAAGAGGAACTGCTATAAATAGGCCTTTAGCAATGTGGTAGTGAGGTGTGTGGGGAGGAGAAATTTACTGTATAGTCCTATCATTACATTTCAGTCTTTTAATGGGCTAATGCTACTGAACTGTGAATGTCACAGGTCTTTCTAGGTTTTTTTCTTCCCCCTTAGGTGGAACAGGTTGGCTGACATGAGCTGGAATTGGATATTTCCCTTCCCTCAATCAGTTCTGCTCTGATAAAATCCCAGCAGATCAGGATCTGGTGAAATCATATCTCTTGAGGTAAAGCTTGTTAAGAAGAACAGAGTACTCTGGTGAATTGCAAAATGGTTCCTTTTCCCTTTCCCTTACTAGAAGCATGAAGGAACTTTTCTCTCATATTTACTGTGGGAACCTGGTGGAGTTCCTGGAGGTAAATCTCACAGTATTGTGGCAGTCTCCCTATGATTGGGTCTCCCGGAGTTTTTAACTCTCAGACTTGTCCACACTGAGCCGCTAGCAATTCATCAATAACAGCTCAGGTTTTCCTACCCTGGCACTGGTTCCCCTAGCAGTGTCTCCTCATGAGTCACTGCTCAGTGAAGCCAAGACTCCCTGTATTTGTCTATCTGTCTCTCCAATCTTGGGGCTAATGGTTTGCCCTATGTCCTTATCTTTATTACAGATTCAAGAAGAGTTGTTGCTTTCTCAGTCTGTTCAGCTTTTTACTTGTTTGAAAGAATGTTGACTTTAACCCTTTTGCCATTTAGAAAAAAGAAGTGCAGCTCACTGCCAGTGCTCACTTAATTTTACATAAACATGCTCTTTGAGGCTGAAGCAAATATGACTGATTTTCAACATGAAAATGAAATATAAAAACTGGTATTGACATTATTTCTAAACAGAACTAACATCAGAATAGTCTGAATCATCAGAATCATCTGTTTCGGAAATATCGTATTCATCCAATGAATCTTCAGCCAACAACTGTTCGAGAATGATGTTAACATCATGTGTAGGAAAGCTACCATTTCTAGGATTTCACATTTTTAGCTATCAAGAATTACTGTATTTTGTAAATGGAAATACCACCACTAAAACTAGAATGCTATAAATAGAATGATGTCTTTTGTTTCCAAAGTTGATATACTAGAGTGATACAAAAATAATAATAAATGCAAGATATTTTGTGGCAAAGTTATTTTGGGGTAAATGCCGCAACCAAAAGCACTGCCAGCAAGTATTCTCAGGGCAAATGGGAGAAGGGTTTTAAGCTTATTTAAATATGAAACTGGAACACAGAAGTCCCCACAGGTATTGCTTTAAGCTGCTATGTTTGTGGTAATTTGTTGTAGTAGCAATAGGAAACTAATATAACCAGCATGAAATCACTTCAAGGCAGAGTGTAAGAAAAGTTCCTAAGTCAATGTGATGTCACTTCAGGAGAGACTATGGTAAGACTTTCTTTTCCTGAATAAAATTACTACTGGGAAGATAGTTAACATCATTAGACTAAATACATGAGTATTGCAGAATTTTTGCTTAAATATTTGAGACCGAGATACAAAAAAAAATTTGGAGAAGTGTTTTCTTTTTTTTGGTAGGCATGTTTATATGAAAGCTCTATTAGCTTTCTCTAAGGATCATCTTGGAGTATTTTTACCTCTGAAAACCATTAATGTATTTGATATGATTCTTTTTTAAAAATTTAAATTTGTGCACAACTTTTTGAAACATATCTATTGAATATAAGTGGTGAGTTTATAGGCCATATCACTGTACTACTTTATTATTTTTCAAATTAATTGACTTTTGAAAATTGGTTTTTATTAGCACCAATTCCAGAAAATAAATTATCAAAGAGGAAAAGGAAAAATCCTCTAACTGTACCCATTGTTGAATGTTGCAACCCTATACCTGCAATTATTGGTTGAAATAAAATTCAAATATCCATGCTTTTATTTGAATCTAAATAAAAATATTTACTTTACCTACATTTTAAAAATGTATTAACTATTTGTGAATTGTTTGATTAGATTAAATACCCTAACTGAATCCTGTTTGATAAAAATGCAAAAAAGGGGGCTTATTTGCCCATATAGTTTACTATTTCAGGTGGGAAGTTATATCAAGTTGGCCAAAGCAAATGCTTGTGTCACTAATAATTATGTGTGTGGACTCTCGCAGTTGTGGTGGACTACCCTAGGGAGTAATTGACATAGTTGTTTGTTGGCCTGTTGGCTAACCTGTACTTTCTGACTTTTCTCTATGTCCTGTACCTCCAAAGGAAATATGACCTGACATGCTTGGAAACTCCATCTACTGAGTATGACCTTGTATAATGTGAGTTTGCTGGGCCTGCTTTGAAGAGGTGACCTGACTCTGAGCAGATCACCCAAGTTAAAAAAAGAAAACTAATTAGGCACTAAGAAAAGTCCCATTCTTTTGAGACTGAAAGCATTCCATTTGGTTTTGTGCACATTCAAATGGTCTGAAAGAGTTAATAGTTTCTGAAAATAATGTCTTGTTGAAAAATAATGATGACTGCATTTATTTGGGTTATCAGTGGAAGAAATAAATATAAATTCTATTTTCCTAGTACATACATTCTGAGGTAATCTATTTTATCTAGGACAGTAATTTTGAAATTATTTTCTTGATAAGTTCATAATTTTCTACAGTTTAAACTAAAATGTGAATTAATCATTGATTACATTATAATGTATAGCTTTGTTTTGTTTTGCATCCTAACACATTACTTAGGAAAGTCATTACTTAGCTAAAATTATCTGCTTAAAGGCATGGAGTTGAGGGAGATTTTCAGAAGCTACATTATAAAGCGATCGACATCAACTAGTCTTTTAATGTTAATAATAGATTCTGTTTTCCTCTGTTTTTCCTCAAAGAAACTTAACAGATATTATGGGAAATATCTTATTAAAATGTCCCTATAACAGTCATAAAGGAAGAGGATTATTTATTTTAAAGCTAGAGAAACTCAGATATTAGGAAGTATATCTTATATAAAATATATATTAAATAACGTTTTTTGCTCACCTGTAGGAGAGAAACTCTTTGTCCAATAGTAGATTTTAGCCTGATTCTCCATGAGATGACCTAATGAAATCTGATCAAAGATTCTCATTTGACCAGTCACCCTGCCCTTCCTCTACAACTCTCTGTTTATTTCCAATTTAAACTGGTGTCAAGCTCTCCTCAGCTGATGACCCAGATATTTCTGCACTTAATCATCTTGCCTGAAATGAGTAAGGATGAAGTTTCTATTTTGTCCTTCTTAGCCTATTTCCTTGATCCGCCATGGACCCTGGTTGTAATGATCACGCAGGTCCTCTATCTATGCATGCCAGAGATTCTGGACAGACAAGTATGGGGACATCCCTTTCTTTGATTCTTTTGTCAATTTTTTATAAAAGTTTTATTGCTTTCAGTCCTTTGGAGAAATGGAAGCTGAATGCTAACCCCAAGGACTTCTGTGGCCTATCATGAACTGGGCGTGAAATAAGAGTTTCTTGGAGAAGTAGATTCCTTGCAGTTTCTGAGACAAAAACTGGACTTCTTGTGATGAAAAGAAAGCACAGTCAGAATACAAACTGATAATGGATTGGGTCCAAGTGGCCAGCATCTTAGACTATGGAAATTTGCTGTTGGACATTAAAGCATGACACAAGTTACCGAAGAAGAGAGAAGCTGCTACAGTCCGTAACAAAAAAGGCTGTACTGTTAGCTAGCCAAACACATACACAGAAACCTGGAAAAGAGTTAGTTTTCTTTCTTTTCATGTTCAAATGACATAGTCTACCTGATGCAGAAACTCTCACATGGCAAAGGTTAATTAGAGGTTTCCATGGACTATATCCCTTGCTCCTGGGCTACAACAGGACATGAGGCTTAGCCTAACTCTCTCCACATGCAACAAATTGCCACCCTTGTTTGGCAAAAAGCTTTGCTTCTTTTGGACCTTCTCGCCTTCATCCTCTCTATAGTTCCAGCGGTTCAACTTCCTTTCATTCAGCTTCTAGTGTATGCATTCTCTACTCCATATGAAGGCAACCACTGAAGTGAGGCAGTGGGAGATGAGAGGAGGAGAATCTAAAAGGCTCAGATTCTGAAGGGCAAAGAAGAGAAGACTTAGGGATGGTCTAACCTCAGGACAGAATAGCTAAAAGCCACCTGAGCGTTAACCCTGAGGAAATTAACATCAAGCTCAAGCTTATTATTAAAAAAAATCTATGTCTGTGGAGCAGCTTTTCTGGATTTAAGTTAAATAATAAAAAAAAGATAGGACTGGATTTGAGAATCCAGTAGGCAGTACGAGAGAAAAGAAAAAGGGTGACATCACATTTGCAGTGGTGTGCACAAAATTGCATTGCCTGTATTACACAGTAATGTAAATATTTTGAAATAGGCTGTGTATTTGTAAGCATACTCTCTACCTTCTAAATTATTAAGAGCCAAGTGATATACTAGTATGATTTTAAAATAAAGCAAAAGGAAGGGCTGAGGCCTCTGTATTAGTCTGTTAGGGCTGCCATGGCAAAATATCATAGCAGTTGTGGCTTAAACAGAGATTTATTTTCTCACAGTTCTGCAGCATGAAAGTCCAATATGAAGGTGACAGCAGATTTGGTTTCTCCTGAAGACTCTCTCCTTGGCTTGCCAATTGCCATCTTCTTGCTGTGTCCTCACGTAGTCTTTTCTCTGTGCATATCTTTAATGCCCCTTTCTGTTATAAGGACACCAGTCATATTAAATTACACCTGCACCTTCATTACCTCTTTTAACCTTAATTACTTCCTTAAAGGGCCATCTCCAAATACAGTCATATGGGGGATGAGGGCTTCAATTTGTGAATTTTGGGGGACGCAATTCAGTCTCTAACAACCTCCCTCACTGTCTGACTCTATGCCATCATGCTACTGTTTCTGTGAAGCTCAGACTCTGGTTCATACCTATACCTTGTTTTTTGAGTCTTGCCATCTGATATCTAAGGAATCCTCTGATTCCTACTGATGACAGCAGTAACCACAATTGGACACAAATTCTGTATGATCTTTTGATTAACCTGGAAGGAATTTTGATCTTTGATCAGAGCTGACTTAGATCACACTGTGACAAAGGAATATCTCCACTCATGAAATTTGTGGGCCTCTAAAACGATCAAAATGACTTGAACGCCCATTCATAATGACACATTTCAACAGCCAAAAGGGATCTTTTTCTTGGGATTCCTTCCATTGTTCTGTGGAAAAGCATTATAGAGGGAGTGCTTGCATGTGACTTTCTGGGCTAAAGTGACTACTAACAAGAATATATTCTTGCAGAAAATGCTGTCATAGTATCACCATATATTACCACTATGAACATCACTTCCAGAGATTATAAAAGTCTCTCTGGATATAATAAAATAGATTAGGCTGGAGATCAGTACAAAGCCATATTTTATTATTGCAAATGTGCTGAAAGCTGAGATTTGTGCCTGGCTACTGTAGAGAAGAGTAGGTCAGTTGGTTCAAGTCATAACTCATTGTTCTTTTTCAGTAGTGCCTCAAATAGATAAAGCCTCGATGTGTGTATGACAAAAAGCACTTAATGACATTTTTCATTTGTAAATGGTGAAATAGATAGGGTTATGTAAACAGAAATTAAGGTCAGATTTTGGCTTTTGATAGAAATTGGGGTCTGGGTAAAGCTTTTGTTGATTTCAGTAAAAATTGCTTTTATATTCATATAACAGAGAGTAGATTTTGGCACCTGACTCCGCATGTCAGCAGCTGTCTGCTACCAATCTTGATGAAAATTTGACGTAGCAATATTCACAAATAAGGCCAACTTCCAACATGCAAAATGCTTCTTGTTTCACAAATTCTAAAAATAAATTAAGTAAGAAAACTTAAAAGAGATTAAAGTTCTGGATACTAAACCAGTTTATATTAGAAGCAGAGAATATTATAAAATTCTGTGCCAGCCCTTAATAACAGGAAATCACACACACAAAAACACACACACAAACACAGACACACACACCCCCCACACACAGGCACAAGCAAAAAGATGTCTCATCTTTTAAGTTCTGAACATCACATGCATTCTCATGTTTGATTAAGAAGCATACAAATTATACATCCAAATAGTCGATAAACATAAGAAAAGAAATCTTAAATAATACTATAATTAGAATATACCATTTTATATATCCGTTTCCATATCCATATGCATTTACACATCAACATCTACAGCTGCAACTTCAGCTCTATCTACAGCTACTTCTATGCCTATCTATCTATATTTATCTGTATACTTAAAAATCAAGTTTATTGATGCAGCTCTTGATGACTCTATTGATGAGACATAAAGATGGGTTTGTGAAATATTATCCCAACTTTACCCTTAACCTCCCTTGTGAGACTATGTACAAACCCTGTTTTCACAACCCGGGAATATAACCCCTAGCCACTTATAAGTTTTGGCTGTGTCCCCACCCAAATCTCATCTTGAATTGTGGCTCCCATAATCCCCACCTGTCATGGGAGGGACCCAGTGAGGGATAATTGAATTATGAGGGCAGTCTCCCCCATACTGTTCTCATGGTAGTAAATCAGTCCCACAAGATCTAATGGTTTTAATAATGGAAGTTTCCCTGCACAAGCTCTCTTGCCTGCCACCATGTAAGACATGACTTTACTCCTCATTTGCCTTCCACTATGATTGTAAGGACTCCCCAGCCATGTGAAACTGTGAGTCCATTAAACCCCTCTCCTTTATAAATTACTTAGTATTGGGTATGTATATATTAGCAGCATGAGAACAGACTAATACACCCACTAAAAAACTGAACTCATTGTCCCTTCTTTGTCTAACCAAGAAAAACACCTAGAGGAGCATAAAATTGTAATAGGTACCAGTTTTATTTACACAGTACATCTGGGAAAGCAAGTCAGATCGAGTCACTCCCCTGATCAAATCCTCTAAGGGTTTCTTATCTCACTAAGAGTAAAAGCCATGCCCCTATAATGACTTGAGGCCTTACATAATTTGCCCCCCATCTATTGCATCTCACCTAAACTACTCTTCTTCCTTGACCATTTGCCTACTCCAGCCATACTTGCTTCCTTGTTGTTCCTGGAATAGATCATGTATACTCCTGCCTTAGGTCTTTTGTCTCTGCTATTCCTTTATCCTTAAAAGTGTTTGTTCTCCGTGGCTGCTCCCTCATCTCTCTTGGGTCTTTACTTCAATGACATTGCCTCAGAGAAGCATTTCTGGGTTCGCTTATCAAAATGTACGTAGCTCTTCTTATTCCTCTTTCATGCTGTTTTTCACCTTAGAGCTTATAACTAACATCCAATGCATTTTACATATGTGCCATGTTTTCTATTTATCCCACCAAAGAACAATACTGCAACGGTTTGGCTGCTGCTGTATCCTCTGTGCCTAGACCAGTGCCAACCATAGAGCAAGTGATCAATAGAGAATCAAATCCTTCTCCCTGCTGCTCTTATTCTGTGTTTCTCATCAGGTATTTCCTGCCGTGCTAGTAGAGTAACATAACATTTATAATGTCTTTATTTCAAATTTTGCTAACTTGTTCATCATTGATTTTTTGCATTAATTTTGGTTTTTAAAAATATCATATCAAAATATTATCTATGTTGACTACTGAGACTTTTGGTGTTTCCTTAAATTTTAAGCCTCAGGCAAGTGTCTCACTCACTTCATTCCTCTTACTATAGTCCTGGCTTTTGATGAAAAAATTATTCCTGGGTCCAATATTGGGTTAGACTAAGTGAACCAGTCTTCTTTATGAAGGTTGCCTCCGCTTTTTCAAAATACAATTTTGCATTCTGACTTCCAAAAAGGAGGAGAGAGTATGCATCATTTTCAAAACTTGTTTGAACTTGAAATCTACCACCATGGAGCATTTTATGAAGCTGGAGCACATTGATCTTTCAAACCAACTGTCTTTTTTTTTCTACTGAAATTCTAGGTCTTTTATAATATCTGTAAGGAAATTTTTAAAATAACAAGTAGTTCTGAAAAAAGGAATGAAGCATAAAGTTAAAGAACAACAGATTCAGGAAATATAAAAATGGCACAAATTTATTAATAATAGTTGTGAAACATGATTTCTATTATTTCCTTGATATACACATGTAGTAATAACTAAGGAGAGCCTTCCCAGCTTGCAACCAGCACCTATGTCATCTTGATTCTTCACATACCATAAGCACAGCTCCAAATCCTCCCACACTCTTCCAGTCCAGAAATTATTTTGGTATCTACAGGGAAAGGAGTTTCTTGTACTCAAATGTAAACAGACTTATAACATACATTTGAAAAACAATTCAAGTTTACAAGAGTGTAATAATAACCAGAGGTAAAATAGACATTTGAAAAGAGCTTAGGTATACACTGGAAATCAACAGAGTCAAAGTAAACAAGGTAATGTATATATCTAAAAGAATATTCAGATATATATCTGAAATGAAAGCGAATTACAGTGTATGCTCAGAAGAAAAAAAGGAGCTTTGCATTGAGGTTTATTGATTGAGGTTTTAACTTTTGGAATTCTCAGAATAAAGTTTTCTTGATTATGGAGGGGCTGGTTTGCCCCATCATTGTCCCCTTGGTGGATGGACAGATCATTAGACACTTTAGGGAGAGGTGAAGGGGACTGGCTGGGAAGGAGGCCCTACCTTCTAGGCAGCTGGAAACTGCAGTCATAAGCAATATGAATATTTATAAATTACACAATCAGCATTACTACTAATTTTCCTGGCCATATCACTAGTCCTTAGACTCTATTGATGGGACATAAATAGGGTCCCATATCTTCCCAGTTCTTGGCATCTTCATTTTGGTCTAGTCTTCAATCCTACAGATTAACCTCCTTTTTTTTTTTTTTTTTTTCCCTTCTGGTCTATGGAAGCCCTTGGCTTCTTGTAGGACAACCTTTGGACATAGAGAGAATATCCATGATGCAACAAAACATGGGGATAGCCTGCTGCATATGTAGAGTCAATAAAATTAATAGGCAGCAAGTTAATGACCCAGTGTTACAAGAAGCACAAGTAGGTAGGGCACACATGAGAAGTGACTTCACTGGAAAACCCAGGAGAAAACCCAGTATTTTTAAGCACGGTGTGACTCTTCCTTTTGAGTGCAATGTCTGGATTAAGAATTTAGAGGCAATGACTGTTAGCTGGAGGCCGGAGTTTGTGACCACAGGGCCCCTGTGTATCCTGACAGCACAGCAGCTAATGTCGTTCAGAGTGAGTGACACAATGTAAGAAGGAAGTCATGGTGCCTTTTACAAGCTAATTTCTGAAGTCTCACATGATCACTTTCCCTTTATTGTTTTCGCTAGAAGTGAGTGAGTCACTAGGTCCAGTCCACCCTCAAGGGAGGGGAATTATAAAAGATTCTGCCTCTGGAAGGGAGGAGTACCAAAACATGTGGAGACATTTTGTAAAACTACCACATGTGGGAACCTCCTTTCCTTTTCTTCGTATTTCACTGGAGGAACACGCCTGCTCTGTCCCCATTCCTCTGCCCCATCCTCCATCTCTCTGTCATTTCCAGGGTGGGGAGTGATGTATTTATTTGACTGATGACTTAGAAAGAAGGAACTGGCAAAGTGGTCTCATCCCCTTTCTCTCCTCATATCTGCTTGCTTGCAAGGAACGTGGGTTTCCACTGCTCCTGGCCAAGTGGTGAGCTTTTCAGATAAGCTCTGTTCCTATGACAGCTCAGGCTACCTACAATTGGGTGGTACCTCTACTTGAGGGCTGAAACAATAAAAAGCCCACCTGGTACACAGGCCTAGGACATATTCTCTTACATCATTTTTATCCACTGCAGGAGTGATATTTTGTCCTCTGTCTGCTTGACTTCTCTGTTTTCCAATTGGTTTTGACAGACAGGGAAAAGGGGTGCCATTTATTGACCTTAGTGATCATTGACTTGCGCTCTCACGTGCAGTGTACAGAAGAAAGATATACATAGATACATGTAACATAATACAGTGTAAACCAGCAGCATGTAAAATACATAAGGAGGTATAAATGAGGGTGGAGGTAACACCTAGTGAAAGTAAGAAACGATTTTACAGACGAAGTAAAATTTGACTCTAGAATAATGACTAGGAATTCTTCAAACAGAGAAAAGGACAACAGAAATCTAGGAGGAAGGAACCAAATATGAAATTGCGACACGCACACACACAGCCATGCATCCTCAGAGATCATGCACATATTTATTGTGACTGAAACTCAGGTAAGATAGAATTGGCATGGAGCAGGAAGAAGTAGGAAAGGTGGGAAGAAAAAACTTTGAAGCATTTTAAAATAGAAATGAGGTTGATTTATATTGCAGATAGAAAACTCAGGCAACAATGAACTATAGAACAGGACACAGGAAGGGGTCAGTTTGGGACATGCCATAGAGCATTTACTGTTGATAATGTTCTCTAAAGTAGTGACAGTGAATGATGTCAAGGATAGTCACACATCAGGCAGGCGTTCGCACTTTGCAGGGTTTTATTTTATTTTTCTTTTATTATACTTTAAGTTTTAGGGTACATGTGCACAACATGCAGGTTTGTTACATATGTATACATGTGCCATGTTGGTGTGCTGCACCCATTAACTCATCATTTAACGTTAGGTATATCTCCTAATGCTATCCATCCCCCCTCCCCCCACCCCACAACAGGCCCCGGTGGGTGTGTGATGTTACCCTTCCTATGTCCATGTGTTCTTATTGTTCAATTCCCACCTATGAGTGAGAACATGCAGTGTTTGGTTTTTTGTCCTTGCGATAGTTTACTGAGAATGATGGTTTCCAGCTTCATCCATGTCCCTACAAAGGACATGAACTCAACATTTTTAATGGCTGCATAGTATTCCATGGTGTGTATGTGCCACATTTTCTTAATCCAGTCTATCATTGTTGGACATTTGGCTTGGTTCCAAGTCTTTGCTATTGTGAATAGTGCCACAATAAACATACGTGTGCATGTGTCTTTATAGCAGCATGATTTATAATCCTTTGGGTATATACCCAGTTCTAGATCCCTGAGGAATCACCACACTGACTTCCACAATGGTTGAACTAGTTTACAGTCCCACCAACAGTGTAAAAGTGTTCCTATTTCTCCACATCCTCTCCAGCACCTGTTGTTTCCTGACTTTTTAATGATCACCATTCTAACTGGCATGAGATGGTATCTCATTGTGGTTCTGATTTGCATTTCTCTGATGGCCAGTGATGATGAGCATTTTTTCATGTGTCTTTTTGGCTGCATAAATGTCTTCTTTTGAGAAGTGTCTGTTCATATCCTTCACCCAATTTTTGATGGGGTTGTTTTTTTCTTGTAAATGTGTTTGAGTTCATTGTAGATTCTGGATATTAGCCCTTTGTCAGATGAGTAGATTGCAAAAATTTTCTCCCATTCTGTAGGTTGCCTGTTCACTTTGATGGTAGTTTCTTTTGCTGTGCAGAAGCTCTTTAGTTTAATTAGATCCCATTTGTCAATTTTGGCTTTTGTTACCATTGCTTTTGGTGTTTTAGACATGAAGTCCTTGCCCATGCCTATGTCCTGAATGGTATTGCCTAGGTTTTCTTCTAGGGTTTTTATGGTTTTAGGTCTAATATTTAAATCTTTAATCCATCTTGAATTAATTTTTGTGTAAGGTGTAAGGAAGGGATCCAGTTTCAGCTTTCTACATATGGCTAGCCAGTTTTCCCAGCACCATTTATTAAATAGGGAATCCTTTCCCCATTGCTTGTTTTTCTCAGGTTTGTCAAAGATCAGATAGCTGTAGATATGCGGCATTATTTCTGAGGGCTCTGTTCTGTTGCATTGGTCTATTTCTCTGTTTTGGTGCCAGTACCATGCTATTTTGGTGACTGTAGCCTCGTAGTATAGTTTGAAGTCAGGTAGTGTGAAGCCTCCAGCTTTGTTCTTTTGGCTTAGGATTGACTTGGTGATGTAGGCTCTTTTTTGGTTCCATATGAACTTCAAAGTAGTTTTTTCCAATTCTGTGAAGAAAGTGATTGGTAGCTTCATGGGGATGGCATTGAATCTATAAATTACCTTGGGCAGTATCGCCATTTTCATGATATTGATTCTTCCTACCCATGAGCATGGAATGTTCTTTCATTTGTTTGTACCCTCTTTTATTTCGTGGAGCAGTGTTTTGTAGTTCTCCTTGAAGAGGTCCTTCACATCCCTTGTAAGTTGGATTCCTAGGTATTTTATTCTCTTAGAAGCAATTGTGAATGGGAGTTCAGCCATGATTTGGCTCTCTGTTTGTCTGTTATTGGTGTATAAGAATGCTTGTGATTTTTACACATTGATTTTGTATCCTGAGACAAGTCCAGGACCAGATGGATTCACAGCCGAATTCTACCAGAGGTACAAGGAGGAACTGGTACCATTCCTTCTGAAACTATTCCAATCAATAGAAAAAGAAGGAATTCTCCCTAACTCATTTTATGAGGCCAGCATCATCTTGATACCAAAGCCTGGCAGAGACACAACAACAAAAAAGAGAATTTTAGACCAATATACCTGATGAACATCGATGCAAAAATCCTCAATAAAATACTGGCAAACCGAATCCAGCAGCACATCAAAAATCCAACCCAACATGATCCAGCCCACCATGATCAAGTGGGCTTCATCCCTGGGATACAAGCCTGGTTCAACATACACAAATCAATAAAAGTAATCCAGCATATAAACAGAACCAATGACAAAAACCACATGATTATCTCAATAGATGCAGAAAAGGCCTTTGACAAAATTCAACAACCTTCATGCTAAAAACTCTCAATAAATTAGGTATTGATGGGACGTATCTCAAAACAATAATAGCTATCTATGACAAACCCACAGCCAATATCATACAGAATGGGCAAAAACTGGAAGCATTCCCTTTGAAAACTGGCACAAGACAGGGATGCCCTCTCTCACCACTCCTATTCAACATAGTGTTGGAAGTTCTGGCCAGGGCAATTAGGCAGGAGAAGGAAATCAAGGATATTCAATTAGAAAAAGAGGAAGTCAAATTGTCCCTGTTTGCAGATGACATGATTGTATATCTAGAAAACCCCATTGTCTCAGCCCAAAATCTCCTTATGCTATAAGCAACTTTGCTTGGTTTTATTCCTTTCAAACTAATGAACAGACAAAGCAGGCAGAGATAAATTTTAATGGAAAAATCTTTTTTATTTTATTTGTGAAGCTTTTTACCTATGAAAGTCTGTTGGCTGAAGATCATTAGAGTTTGGCTAGAGATAGAAATACGTGTCCAGGTATCACAACAAATATGCTGTTCTTGTTCTAATAAACATGATTAAACCAAAATAAAAAAAAAAATTCTCACCCTGGGAGGAGCCAAGATGGCCGAATAGGAACAGCTCCGGTCTACAGCTCCCAGCGTGAGCGACGCAGAAGACGGGTGATTTCTGCATTTCCATCTGAGGTACCGGGTTCATCTCACTAGGGAGTGCCAGACAGTGGGCGCATGTCAGTGGGTGCGCGCACCGTGGGCAAGCCGAAGCAGGGCGAGGCATTGCCTCACTCGGGAAGCGCAAGGGGTCAGGGAGTTCCCTTTCCTAGTCAAAGAAAGGGGTGACAGAGAGCACCTGGAAAATCGGGTCATTCCCACCAGAATACTGCGCTTTTCAGATGGGCTTAAAAAACGGCACACCACGAGATTATATCCCGCACCTGGCTCGGAGGGTCCTACGCGCATGGAGTCTCACTGATTGCTAGCACAGCATTCTGTGATCAAACTGCAAGGCTGCAGCGAGGCTGGGGGAGGGGCGCCCGCCATTGCCCAGGCTTGCTTAGGTAAACAAAGTAGCCGGGAAGCTAGAACTGGGTGGAGCCCACCACAGCTCAAGCAGGCCTGCCTGCCTCTGTAGGCTCCACCTCTGGGGGCAGGGCACAGACAAAAAAAAGACAGCAGTAACCTCTGCAGACTTAAATGTCCCTGTCTGACAGCTTTGAAGAGAGCAGTGGTTCTCCCAGTACACAGCTGGAGATCTGAGAAGGGGCAGACTGCCTCCTCAAGTGGGTGCCCGACCCCTGACCCCCAAGCAGCCTAACTGGGAGGCACCCCCCAACAGGGGCACATTGACACCTCACAAGGCAGGGTACTCCAGCAGACCTGCAGCTGAGGGTCCTGTCTGTTAGAAGGAAAACTAACAAACACAAAGAATATCCACACCAAAAACCCATCTGTACATCACCATCAAAGACCAAAAGTAGATAAAACCACAAAGATGGGGAAAAAACAGAAAAGAAAAACTGGAAACTCTAAAAAGCAGAGCACCTCTCCTCCTCCAAAGGAACGCAGTTCCTCACCAGCAACGGAACAAAGCTGGACGGAGAATGACTTTGACGAGCTGAGAGAAGAAGGCTTCAGACGATCAAATTACTCTGAGCTACAGGAGGACATTCAAACCAAAGGCAAAGAAGTTGAAAACTTTGAAAAACAGTTAGAAGAATGTATAACTAGAATAACCAATACAGAGAAGTGCTTAAAGGAGCTGATGGAGCTGAAAACCAAGGCTCGAGAACTACGTGAAGAATGCAGAAGCCTCAGGAGCTGATGCAATCAACTAGAAGAAAGGGTATCAGCGATGGAAGATGAAATGAATGAAATGAAGCAAGAAGGGAAGTTTAGAGAAAAAAGAACAAAAAGGAATGAGCAAAGCCTCCAAGAAATATGGGACTATGTGAAAAGACCAAATCTACGTCTGATTGGTGTACCTGAAAGTGATGGGGAGAATGGAACCAAGTTGGAAAACACTCTGCAGGATATTCTCCAGGAGAACTTCCCCAATCTAGCAAGGCAGGCCAATATTCAGATTCACGAAATACAGAGAACGCCACAAAGATACTCCTTGAGAAGAGCAACTCCAAGACACATAATTGTCAGATTCATCAAAGTTGAAATGAAGGAAAAATTGTTAAGGGCAGCCAGAGAGAAAGGTCAGGTTACCCTCAAAGGGAAGCCCATCAGACTAACAGCAGATCTCTCGGCAGAAACCCTACAAGCCAAAAGAGAGTGGGGGCCAATATTCAACATTCTTAAAGAAAAGAATTTTCAACACAGAATTTCATATCCAGCCAAACTAAGCTTCATAAGTGAAGCAGAAAGAAAATACTTTACAGACAAGCAAATGCCGAGAGATTTTGTCACCACCAGGCCTGCCCTAAAAGAGGTCCTGAAGGAAGTGCTAAACATGGAAAGGAACAACCAGTACCAGCCGCTGCAAAATCATGCCAAAATGTAAACACCGTTGAGACGAGGAAGAAACTGCATTAACTAACGAGCAAAATAACCAGCTACCATCATAATGACAGGATCAAATTCACACATAACACTATTAACTTTAAATGTAAATGGACTAAATGCTCCAATTAAAAGACACAGACTGGCAAATTGGATAAAGAGTCAAGACCCATCAGTGTGCTGTATTCAGGAAACCCATCTCATGTGCAGAGACACACATAGACTCAAAATAAAAGGATGGAGGAAAATCTACCAAGCAAATTGAAAACAAAAAAAGGCAGGGGTTACAATCCTAGTCTCTGATAAAACAGACTTTAAACCAACAAAGATCAAAAGAGACAAAGAAGGCCATTACATAATGGTAAAGGGATCAATTCAACAAGAAGAGCTAACTATCCTAAATATATATGCACCCAACACAGGAGCACCCAGATTCATAAAGCAAGTCCTGAGTGACCTACAAAGAGACTTAGACTCCCACACATTAATAATGGGAGACTTTAACACCCCACTGTCAACATTAGACAGATCAACGAGACAGAAAGTCAACAAGGATACCCAGGAATTGAACTCAGCTCTGCACCAAGCGGACCTAATAGACATCTACAGAACTCTCCACCCCAAATCAACAGAATATATATTTTTTTCAGCACCACACCACACCTATTCCAAAACTGACCACATACTTGGAAGTAAAGCTCTCCTCAGCAAATGTAAAAGAACAGAAATTATAACAAACTGTCTCTCAGACCACAGTGCAATCAAACTAGAACTCAGGATTAAGAATCTCACTCAAAACCGCTCAGCTACATGGAAACTGAACAACCTGCTCCTGAATGACTACTGGGTACATAAAGAAATGAAGGCGGCCGGGCGCGGTGGCTCACGCCTGTAATCCCAGCACTTTGGGAGGCCAAGGCGGGCGGATCACGAGGTCAGGAGATCGAGACCATCCTGGCTAACACGGTGAAACCCCATCTCTACTAAAAATACAAAAAATTAGCCGGGCGTGGTAGCGGGTGCCTGTAGTCCCAGCTACTTGGGAGGCTGAGGCAGGAGAATGGCGTGAACCCGGGAGGCGGAGCTTGCAGTGAGCCGAGATCGCGCCACTGCACTCCAGCCTGGGCGACAGAGCGAGACTCCGTCTCAAAAAAAAAAAAAAAAAAAAAAAAAAAAAAAGAAATGAAGGCAGAAATAAAGATGTTCTTTGAAACCAACGAGAACAAAGACACAGCATACCAGAATCTCTGGGATGCATTCAAAGCAGTGTGTAGAGGGAAATTGATAGCACTAAATGCCCACAAGAGAAAGCAGGAAAGATCCAAAATTGACACCCTAACATCACCATTAAAAGAACTAGAAAAGCAAGAGCAAACACATTCAAAAGCTAGCAGAAGGCAAGAAATAACTAAAATCCGAGCAGAACTGAAGGAAATAGAGACACAAAAAACCCTTCAATAAATTAATGAATCCAGGAGCTGGTTTTTTGAAAGGATCAACAAAATAGATAGACTGCTAGCAAGACTAATAAAGAAAAAAAGAGAGAAGAATCAAATATATGCAATAAAAAATGATAAAGGGGATATCACTACCGATCACACAGAAATATAAACTACCATCAGAGAATACTACAAACACCTCTATGCAAATAAACTAGAAAATCTGGAAGAAATGGATAAATTCCTTGACACATACACTCTCCCAAGACTAAACCAGGAAGAAGTTGAATCTCTGAATAGACCAATAACAGGATCTGAAATTGTGGCAATAATCAATAGCTTACCAACCAAAAAGAGTCCAGGACCAGACGGATTCACAGCCAAATTCTACCAGAGGTACAAGGAGGAACTGGTACCATTCCTTCTGAAACTATTCCAATCAATAGAAAAAGGGGGAATCCTCCCTAACTCATTTTATGAGGCCAGCATCATTCTAATACCAAAGCCGGGCAGAGACACAACCAAAAAAGAGAATTTTAGACCAATATCCTTGAAGAACATTGATGCAAAAATCCTCAATAAAATACTGGCAAACCGAATCCAGCAGCACATCAAAAAGCTCATCCACCACGATCAAGTGGGCTTCATCCCTGGGATGCAAGGCTGGTTCAATATACGCAAATCAATAAATGTAATCCAGCATATAAACAGAACCAAAGACAAAAACCACATGATTATCTCAATAGATGCAGAAAAGGCCTTTGACAAAATTCAACAACTCTTCATGCTAAAAACTCTCAATAAATTAGGTATTGATGGGATGTATCTCAAAATAATAAGAGCTATCTATGACAAACCCACAGCCAATATCATACTCAATAGGCAAAAACTGGAAGCATTCCTTTGGAAACTGGCACAAGACAGGGATGCCCTCTCTCACCACTCCTATTCAACATAATGTTGGAAGTTCTAGCCAGGGCAATTAGGCAAGAGAAGGAAATAAAGGGTATTCAATTAGGAAAAGAGGAAGTCAAATTTTCCCTGTTTGCAGACGACATGATTGTATATCTACAAAACCCCACTGTCTCAGCCCAAAATCTCCTTAAGCTGATAAGCAACTTCAGCAAAGTCTCAGGATACAAAATCAATGTACAAAAATCACAAGCATTCTTATACACCAATAACAGACAAACAGAGAGCCAAATCATGAGTGAACTCCCATTCACAATTGCTTCAAAGAGAATAAAATACCTAGGAATCCAACTTACAAGGTATGTGAAGGACCTCTTCAAGGAGAACTACAAACCACTGCTCAAGGAAATAAAAGAGGATACAAACAAATGGAAGAACATTCCATGCTCATGGATAGGAAGAATCAATATCGTGAAAATGGCCATACTGCCCAAGGTAATTTACAGATTCAATGCCATCCCCATCAAGCTACCAATGCCTTTCTTCACAGAACTGGAAAAAACTACTTTAAAGTTCATATGGAACCAAAAAAGAGCCCGCGTCGCTAAGTCAATCCTAAGCCAAAAGAACAAAGCTGGAGGCATCACACTAACTGACTTCAAACTATACTACCAGGCTACAGTCACCAAAACAGCATGGTACTGGTACCAAAACAGAGATATAGATCAATGGAACAGAACTGAGCCCTCAGAAATAACGCCGCATATCTACAATTATCTGATCTTTGACAAACCTGAGAAAAACAAGCAATGGGGAAAGGATTCCCTATTTAATAAATGGTGCTGGGAAAACTGGCTAGCCATATGTAGAAAGCTGAAACTGGATCCCTTCCTTATACCTTATACAAAAATCAATTCAAGATGGATTAAGACTTAAACGTTAGACCTAAAACCATAAAAACCCTAGAAGAAAACCTAGGCATTACCATTCAGGACATAGGCATGGGCAAGGACTTCATGTCTAAAACACCAAAAGCAATGGTAACAAAAGCCAAAATTGACAAATGGGATCTAATTAAACTAAAGAGCTTCTGCACAGCAAAAGAAACTACCATCAGAGTGAACAGGCAACCTACAAAATGGGAGAAAATTTTCGCAACCTACTCATCTGACAAAGGGCTAATATCCAGAATCTACAATGAACTCAAACACATTTACAAGATAAAAACAAACAACCCCATCAGAAAGTGGGCGAAGGACATGAACAGACACTTCTCAAAAGAAGACATTTATGCAGCCAAAAAACACATGAAAAAATGCTCATCATCACTGGCCATCAGAGAAATGCAAATCAAAACCACAATGGGATACCATCTCACACCAGTTAGAATGGCAATCATTCAAAAGTCAGGAAACAACAGGTGCTGGAGAGGATGTGGAGAAATAGGATCACTTTTACACTGTTGGTGGGAGGGTAAACTAGATCAACCATTGTGGACATCAGTGTAGCAATTCCTCAGGGATCTAGAACTAGAAATACCATTTGACCCAGCCATCCCATTACTGGGTATATACCCAAAGGACTATAAATCATGCTGCTATAAAGACACATGCACACATATGTTTATTGTGGCATTATTCACAATAGCAAAGACTTGGAACCAACCCAGATGTCCAACAATGATAGATTGGATTAAGAAAATGTGGCACATATACACCATGGAATACTATGCAGCCATAAAAAATGATGAGTTCATGTCCTTTGTAGGGACATGGATGAAATTGGAAATCATCATTCTCAGTAAACTCTCGCAAGAACAAAAAAACAAACACCGCATATTCTCACTCATAGGTGGGAATTGAACAATGAGATCACATGGACACAGGAAGGGGAACATCACACTCTGGGGCCTGTTGTGGGGTGGGGGAGGGGGGAGGGATAGCATTGGGAGATATACCTAATGCTAGATGACAAGTTAGTGGGTGCAGCGCACCAGCATGGCACATGTATACAGATGTAACTAACCTGCACAATGTGCACATGTACCCTAAAACTTAAAGTATAATAATAAAAGAAAAAAAAACTTAAAAAAAATTCTCTGTGATGAAACTGACCCTCCTAGTTAGAGAGACTTTTCCTCAAGAAAAAAAAAAAAAAAGTTTGTATCTTCCTAGATTTGCATTTGAAGATGGTGGATGGTGGTGAAAAGGCAGAGTTAGATGGAAGGAATGCTTTTTATCTAAGAAAATTAGCATGATTCTAGACATGCTTGGAGATCACAATCCCTACATATAAAAGACCAGAGGAAGAAAAAGAAAAGGAAAGCTTCTCGAGTTACATGAAATTTCATGTACAGAGTATCATGAGGTAATTTAAAAGCAAATACTCAAGGGAACATACCTTCACCAGGTAAAGCCCATACCCCAAAACAATGGGAGAGAAATTAACTGTGAAAATCTCCGCTGGAAGAGAGCAGGTGTTGGTGAAAAGAGACATGGGAAATATGTTTGGCATTTGAGAGGGAAAGGAAATGAAATTGGGTTAAGGAAAGTATGGGGAGAGGAAATTCAAATTCACACTGTAGTCTGCCCGTGTTTTATTGGTAAAATTTAAAAGCTGGGAAACTGGCCATCACATTGCAAAGTCAGAAAATCATTTATGCGCCTTATGGGATCCAATGACTCCTTGCCAAAATAATAACAAATCTATTTTTATCTTCTCTCGGGGACTGTCAACCACTTGCTGTTTAATCACCTTCTAACTAATGTTAGTATTCTAAAAGGGGTAGTGCTGTTTGCTAGATAGCAATATTAATATCATCACATGTACCCTAAAACTTAATAATAAAATTTTTAAAAAAAGAATAGGCTAGTGTTTTCACTGATCATTGCTCTTTGACTTTTCAGGTATTTTTCCTTTCTTTTATATGCAATTTCCCCAAAGTAATAAATTTAATAAATTTAAATATTTCATGATTTATAAGAATTACTTGTGTATAATACATAAAAGCTGTTTCCGAAAATGAAAATTTTAGCTACCTTTCAATGCCTGAGACTATTTTAACATCAAACATTTTATCTGTTAATTAATAAATTTTTCAGAAAAAAATCACAGTTTCACTTATATATGATTCCAATTGTTTCATCTGATATGTCTAGGGGAAACAAATATGTTGTACGTTATGCCCACGTTTAAATTTATATTGGAATTACTCCAGTGAGTTGTAATTACTTCTAATTATTTATTATATGAATATAATCACACTATCCCTTATCTCAGTATTTTAAAGGAATGATAGCTGCTTATGGAAAAAATATTATAATTTAGTCATTAGAAGAATCTCTAGAAGTAAGATCCTAAGTAACTTTAGAAAATCCTCTTTTTTAAAATAATGAGATGAATTCTAACATTTATTTGTAGGAGCTTTTTATGATAGCTCACAATACAACTTGTACATTAAAATTTTTGGATTAAATATACGTGAGAATCAGAGAGTATTATATACCTGGAGACCTACAATGTTCATTTGTATATTAAAGGCTATAAAAAGTTCTATCATAAATTACATTTAATTTCTTAAAATACAGTGTTTCTCAAGCCTACTGGAACACTGAAAGCTTTTCTTATGCTACATGCACTAATATCTTATAGGACATAATTTGGGAAAAGCGAAGTTGTTTCATAATAATATAATTAAGGAACCTAATATGATCCCCAGGAAGGTTAAGCAGCTGGCTCATTGTGGTGCCACTGGTTTATGCCAAGATCCAGAATAATCCATACATCTCCCAACTACCAATTATTGACAATGTGTTTTACTGTTGGCATAGTGACATTATGATTCTTCATTTTTAGAAGTGTTTTGTAACTTACTTTTAAATCTCCTGATAGCTGATGAATTAAGGTGATATCATACATTTCTCTTTCTACTTTTTCCATGTCATAAATGATATGATAATATGGCTAAGAGACAAAAAATAATGGAAGATTTAACACTAAGCCCTGGTTTATCTGATCTAATTTAAAATGCCCCCTTCTCATCCACATACCACACTTACTCAGATCCAACAGACACAACGGCTTACATAGATTCCCCCTTCTCTCCCCCTCATCCATCCCTGCACACATATCTGAGAAACACCTTAGCATTGGTTTCAGGATTTCCTAGTGGGCTGTGGAGCAGCTGTAAATAACACAGTGATATTCTAGCCAATTGCTCTGAACCGGGTGATATGATCATATTCGTTTTAACGACTTTCCCTGAGGTATGAGTTGAGATTTTTCTCCTTCATCCTCATGCTGTATAATCTGGATTTATGTTCAACGTGACCGTTGAGCCTTCACAATGAATTTGTCCTGTGAAAAGATCAGTTGATACGGAGCCTGGATCCCAGATTCTCACCACAGAGTGGGCGTTCATTATTTGCACGTCAGCATCTAAGTCATCAATCTCTAGCAGCCACACTCACCCAGATGAAGCTCCAAACCCAGGTCTTGTGGATCACATATAACCCATTTCTTTTTTTAATGAGTCAATAAGCCTCAATTCCTGGACATCTATTTTAAGCAAATTGAAAGTGGTACTCTCTTTCCTGCAGGGCATGAATCTGAATGCATATTGAGCTGAAACAGCTACAGTCATTTTTTAACTGTGAGGGGAGAATCTGAGAATCTGAGAAGATGAGAATGGAGCCAAGATAGCATAAAGTGGATCCAAGAAATGGAGAGAAAGAAAGTGGGTTTTGCTAACATTGTCTGATCGAGTGGTACTTGAGGCTAGTTGTTGCTTAACTTTTTTTTTTCTTCTCGAGACAGAGTCGTGCTCTGTCGCCCAGGCTGGAGGGCAAATGGCGCGATCTGGGCTCACTGCAACCTCCACCTCCTGGGTTCAAGCGATTCGCCTGCCTCAGCCTCCCAAGTAGCTGGGATTACAGGCGGGCGACACCATGCCCAGCTAATTCTTGTATTTTTAGTAGAGACGGATTTTCGCCATGTTGGCCAGGCTGGTCTCTATCTCCTGATCTCAGGTAATCCGCCCGCTTTGGTCTCCCAAAGTGCTGGGATCACAGACGTGGGATCACAGACGTGAGCCACCACACTCGTCCCCCTTCCTAACTTTTTAATTACATGAACCAAGATATCTTTTTTCTCCCCTTTAGGGTATTAGGGTGGGTTTTGTACTATTAGTAATGGAAAGTCCTAACTAAAACATATTGCTTGCTGCTCTATCACTACATATCTTTTTGCCATATTATGGTCGTTAGCTTAGATTATGCCACCTTCAAAATAAAGGGAATAGGGTAATGCCTGAATGATCTATAATTCTCTTTTATTTGTAACGTTCTTTGATCCCTCCATGGTTAGTAGTAGTGCAGGCACTCTGCAAAATAATGGCTTTTGACTTTGGGGTCTGAGCTCAGAATGTAATCCTTAAAAATCATTTTACCATGGTAAGAGTTATGAAAGACTTCTGCTTTACAAAGTTTACACAGTTCTACTCATTGATCCTTATATTAGAGAACCGGGGTTAACAAATTTTGATATTTTTATCATAAACAAAATGTAGTTATTATAAAAGTGTGATTTAAGGATTGCTTAGCCAGACCTCAGTCACGTATGAAACTTGAGAAAATAAGAAGCCAAGGAAATTATTTCTTTTTAATAATGTTTAATATATATTCTGATGTTATGACACCAGTGGATCCACTTAAAGTAAACATATCCATGTTTAAGCATCTACCTGACAGCAGAAGAAGACAGTATAATAACTTCTGGGCAAGTGAGGTGATTCCTTCCCAGCCTGTCTCCCTTTCTTCTTTCCTTCCTTCTATCCCTTGAATTTAGGGTGGTAGGTACTCTGCAAGGTATCAAAAATAATAGTGAAATATACTTACTTAATGATATTTTTGTGGAAACATAGTCTAAAAATGGAACCAGTTATAAATCAAATAACATAAGATATGATTATTACACATAATGATAATTTCTTTGAAGGAAGTGTACAGAGTGCCATCCTAGTGTGAAACAGGAGGCTCTGACCTGCTGAGGAGGAAGATATCCCTAAAAGAGTGCTCATCGAACTCAGATCCATAGCAAAATTTGGAACTAAGCCATAAAGGAGAGAATGCTGCTAATGTACTTGCAGAGAGTAGAGCATGTGTGTGGCTCTGAGATAGGAAAGCACACAGCATGTTTAAAGGATTAAAGTAGGACAGTCCAATGGGTTTGGAGTATAGACAATACAAGAGAGGCCAAAGCTGAGGCTGGAGAGAGTCAGGGGCAGGTGGTCATGCAGAATGGTGTGTTCTATGTTAATGGGTTAGGTCTTTATACTAAGGATAATGAGAAGTCATTCAAATTGGAAACTAGGCCGGGCACGGTGGCTCATGCCTGTAATCCCAGCACTTTGGGAGGCTGAGGCGGGCAGATCACGAGGTCAGGAGATTGAAACCATCCTGGCTAACATGGTGAAACCCCGTTTCCACTAAAAATACAAAAAAAAAAAAAAAAAATTAGCCGGACGTGGTTGTGGGTGCCTGTAGTCCCAGCTACTTGGGAGGCTGAAGCAGGAGAATGGCATGAACCCGGGAGGCAGAGCTTGCAGTTAGCCAAGATGGGGCCACTGCACTCTAGCCTGGGCGACAGAGCGAGACTCCGTCTCAAAAAAAAAAAAAAATTGGAAACTAGAAGGAATATCATCAAATTGAGATTATAAAATATTACTTAGTAGTATGAAAAATGACTTCAGGGCATATGTTGAGAACCATGAGAATATCCTAGCAATAGTTCAGACCAGAGATAATGGGGGTTCATGCTTGGGGATTGTGGGGTGGGTGGGAAGGAAATAAATTGATCTACACTGAGGGATACATGCAGATGACTTCGCGGGGTTATATAGATCACTTACCTTTGGCCCTCAGCATCTAGCACAATACCCAATTTTAAATAGCGAACAAAATAATTTTATTTAATATATTAACTTATGCACTATTTGATTTAAAGATAATTGACTCTATAGAAATAATTATTTAAATAAATATTGACAAAGTCAACCCATTCCTTCTCTCTCCTTTAGGAAATATTGATATAAGCCTAGTAAAACATAGAATTGAGTAATCATTATGTGTAAGCAGCCAATGTAGCTTATTTAGACTCAAGTCCCGGCATTTTACTTTGAGCTGTGTAGACAGTCACTGGCTGTGGTTTTTACTTAAGAACACACGATTTTCTAGCTTAGATGATGACCCCTGGAAACTATTCTAAATTCATTTACTTTAAACATCAGAAACCATTTGCAGGAAATAACAGTCTTTTTGACAGAAATTTATATCACCAGAAACTCAGACATTTTACAGAATGTAACAAATAAGTAATACAATTATTGCATACTCAAAGGGAATTTTAATTTTAATTAAAGTCCACCCCCCATTTTTAAACATATCTTGTTAAAAGTATTTCCTCTCCCTAAGATGTTTGTAATTTTAGGGTAATATTCTCTAACAAGAGCCAGAAGTGTCTGTGATTCCACGTAAATGTAACATCTTAAGTGCAAAAAAGAAGGCAAAAGTTATTGAATAATAATATTTTATGGCTGAAAATGATCTGAAGTATTTTAATGAATAGATGTATTACATTTATTTCTCTGAGAAATTCATTGAAAAGGAACCTTTCTTTTCCAATATTTATGAGATTTATCTCTAGTAAGAGACAACATTTAACATAAAATTATATTAAGGTGTTAGATTAACTCCAAAGGCTAAATATAATATCAAGCCTTTCATGCATATCTTACATGAAGACTTTAATAATTTCAGATCACCTTTGGTATACAAATTATCTCCTCTTACTTACAATCACTGGCACATCATTCCTTTTCCAGAATGTCATGTGAAATTTAGTCATAAAATATGCTGATTTTTGTCTATTCCCAAATTCATACAGAATGTGCCTTCACTGGGTTAAAAAGCTTCACCAAGACTATCTACTTGCACACTGGATACCTAAGAAAACCCTCCTGATCCACCCTTGAAGATCTATTAGTTCTACTATTTAGGCTCTGCTTCCAGTTGGGAGACATGCCACCTGATATGGTTTGGATATTTGTCCACTCCAAATCTCATGTTATAATGTAATCCCCAGTGTTGCATGCAGGTGGGGCCTGGTAGGAGGTGTTTTGGTCATGGGGGCAAATCCCTCATGAATGACTTAGCACCATCCCCTGGGTGATGAGTGAGTTCACAAGATATCTTGTTTAAAACTGTGTGACACCTCCCCAATCTCTGTCTTGATCCCACGCTTACCATGTGATGTGCCTGCTCCCACTTTACCTTCCACCACAATTGTAAGCTTCCTGAGGCCCTCACCAGAAACAGATGCTGGAGCCATGCTGGTACAGCCTGAAGAACTGTAAGCCAATTAAATCTCTCTTCTTTATAAATTCCCAGTCTCAGGTATTCCTTTACAGCAATGCAAGAACAGCCTAATACACCACCTCTTCATATTTTGCATCCTGAACCTCAACTGCGAGTGACCAATGGTAGTGCTGTCAAGGCAACCCTTTTGGGCATTAGTACACAGTATGAAATCTAATAACAGTTGCTGGCAAGCGCCCTCATATTTCCTCTTCATCCTCTTTGATACCTTATAGTTCTCCAACTTTGTCAACTAGAAAGGATGTACTGTCTTTTCCCAATATTTTTTCTACAATGTATCTATAGAATTTATCAATTGAGCAACTCTCAAAATGCATGGCATTAAAAAAAAATTTATACAGTTTATGGCTAAAATCTTTCACATATTTTAATTCAATCTCTTCCATTTTTTTTTCAGTGAGGAACCATAGACATGAAGAATGTAGATGACACATTCCAAGTCACAGAGTAAATTAATGACAGGACTAGAACTGCAAAACATTTTAACGTCCTACAAAAGTAAAATTTTGCGCTCTACATACATAAGTAGGGGAGGGTTTTAAAGCCATAGTGCTAATAAAAAAAAGTTGAGAAACAGATTGATATGCATAACCCTATTTACATAAACTAAATTTCAGGCATCAAAGGAATGTTCACATTAAATAAGTTAGGGCATTTTCTTTTAGAGTGGAGGGAAGGGAATAAAAGTGGAACATAGGGGAAAAGTATAATAATTAATTAAAAGCACAGTAGAGACTTTGCATGGATGAAATACAATAATGTGCCATGAACTGAAATGTGATTCTCTTAACGATTTCTTCCTTGGGTGGCCTTTTATTGCCAAGACTAGAACTAGCTAGCTTTCTGTCACTTGTAACCAAAACAATTCTACCAAATGCAACTTATACCTAGAACTTTTGTACAAGTTTATAAAATTAATTGGTCATCAAAACCAAATGAAGTGTATAGATCTCGACTTGTTAACAGAGAAAAAGAATAGAAAGGTGCCAGTGAATACAGAGAGGAGGAAAATATCAAAAGCCTGAGTGGCCATCTTTTAGAGCAGAAAAAACATACTGTTATTATAGCCAATTGGTGTAGTCATGACACGTGAACACAGAATCTAATTGTGAATTACATAATAATTTTGCTTAAAATGACATACCTTGGACCAATCTAGTTACAAATAGTTGTATGTGTTTTTATGAAGAGAAAAAAATCAGACCATTTAATCAAAGAAAAAAGATTAATTATGTTTGAAGATAGGCTTTTGAAGAACTTTTTGTAAACTAATATTTTTTGCTTTTGTGTGTCAGCACAGAATTCTTTGCTTCTACTTGGGAAATAAAGAAATAGATATAAAAATATGTTTAGAAGAAAAATAAATATAAAAATACCTTAATTAACATTGATTTTTTAATTAAAATGACTTACATTGATATTTCACATTTAAAAGTAGGCAGTTAACAGACACTGCACATGATATACCTCAATAACACTATTTTTACTTTACAGTTGATCAAATTAACAGAGATTATTAACTACCTACGGTTTTATAGAAAATGTAATTCAAAATAAATTCTCAAGATTATTTCTACAATATCATGTAGAAGTCCATGATATGATAGGAAATTAGTTCTCTATTAAAAAGATAAGGCCGGGCGCGGTGGCTCACGCCTGTAATCCTAGCACTTTGGGAGGCCGAGACGGGCGGATCACGAGGTCAGGAGATCGAGACCATCCTGGCTAACACGGTGAAACCCCGTTTCTACTAAAAATACAAAAAATTCGCCGGGCGTGTTGGCGGGCGCCTGTAGTCCCAGCTACTCGGGAGGCTGAGGCAGGAGAATGGCGTGAACCCGGGAGGCGGAGCTTGCAGTGAGCCGAGATCGCGCCACTGCACTCCAACCTGGGAGACACAGCGAGACTCCGTCTCAAAAAAAAAAAAAAAAAAAAAAAAAAAGATAAGATATTTCTAGCTCCTTTAAGTTAGTGACTAGTTAGTCCCTTCTTGTGTGCTTTAAAATAATTTATAAATCATATTATTGACATTGTAGATGCTGTATCAAAAGACTCACTATTATAGAGCTTGTCTCCCAAACACGTTTCTACTTTATATTACCTCTACTTAAAGTAACACTTTTTCCTGGAAAATGCTGCTTCCAAATTTTACATTTTACATTTTAAATCCCTTCAAATTTATGTATTTAATGACTTTTAGTAAAGCCTTGGCATCAGCAATGTTGTCTGTTGGGCAAAGACACATCTATAACCCAAAGTATCTTTTATCAAAGGTGATCAAGATGCAGAAAAGAAAAACAAGTTTCACTGGCAATCAAGACAGGAACACTGGAGGGTCCATTGTGCCATTGGAACCAGCCTAAAACCATAACAGTTACATTTTTATTAAAAGCCCCTTATGCCAATATGTGTGCATGTTGTTTCTTTTACTTATGCTACTTCCAGAGTCCTTTAGGTTTCCCTTCAGGCCCAATGTGCTTTATTTTGTTTGAAGTGAGATTGTATGAAATCCTTCTGCAGACTCACTTATATATTCCCTAATCGCCTTTGGTTAAGTTTTGTTAAAATGATCACATATTACATGACATTGTAATATGAAACAGAAAAGAGACCAAATGATACTTTTGCTAGAGAATGTAGAGATTTTGGCATACTTTTATATTCCCAAATGTTATTTATTTGTTTAGAGATTATTACCTTTTAATGGTTTGTAGGGCAAGTCTGAAATTCCACTGAGTTTTATACTTAAGTGCACTATTTTGAATCTGGAAAATTGTAAATAAGAACATTCTGTATATGGAGTAACCTAATGAAAATCACTTATCATCTCTAAACTTCAGTCACCTCATTTGCCAAGTAAGGCAAATCTCTCTAATTGGATACTGTGCATATTAGTTTTTAAAACCATTCATGTAATTTGTATTTATGCAAAAATAGTAAATTTGGGGTTTGAAAGTTCCTTTCAAGATTATCTATTTCAGAAACCCTTGTCTCAAATGAGAAAATTGTCATCTAATTGCTAATAATGTATGTTTTTACACATAGAAGAAACTCAAATGATTTCAAGAATATTTGATTCAATAAGACGTTTATTGTTAAGCAAGCCCCCTTTTCTTCTGCTTGTATCTTATTTCATAATCAGTACAATTTTCCTTCTCCTTCCCCACTCTACTTCATTGCTGTTTTAAAGAATATCAACGTTTTTTTCCAGTTGCCAAATGGGTGATGGTGTTTTGTTGGGGAAAGAACACAGGTCTTCTGAGATTCAGTTCTGCTTTGTCCCACTGTAGTTTTTTTTAACAAGTTGCCTATCTGTCTGTGCAACTTGTTTTTCTTCTCTACAAAATAAAGTTTCTCCAAAGGCTTTACACACACACACACGCATGCATGCACACACACACACAGTCTTGTTTTCCCCTCTACCCTTGCTCACCTTCACTTATGGGAAGTATTTGGTGTTCTTTTCAATCTTTTGCTTTCTTGACTCTACAGTTCTGTGTTATTCTGGGTTATCTCATACCTTTCTGTTTCTGTCCTGGCTCTACCTCTCAAAGTCATAGTGTTTTTGAAGTTCTGTACTACTTTTTTACTCTTTTTATCAAAATAGAATCTCAGCAAACAGTGGGAAGTCAGAAAGGAAGACTTGGACTGGGATTCTGGAAAAGCTGCAGGGGTGAGAAAATACCAAACATTCATTATTCTAGGCAAGATGAACGTGGATGTCCGAAAGCAGGTGCTAAATCACAGGCCCATGGGAGAATAGTCATGTCCAGACTGAAGGTACCTATCTGAACTTGGGTTTGGATCTTGGAATATAGACATTGGACTTTACAGAAATATGTTTGCAATGAGCTAAATGCAGAAAGCTATTTCCCAGAAATCTGGATTACAGAGAACCAGTGAAAGTGAATAAAGTCAGATAAAGATCAACATCATACTGATATTTACAGATCTCAATAATTACTGGCCAGGGTGTGTGGCTTTTTCCAGTAATATTTACCTCTACCTTACCTCAACCACTACAGCTGTGTTCTCACTCATGACATTGTCAATACCAATGACCATCTCCAAAATATTGGCTCTGTTTTGCAGTCTGTCCTACTGACTTCTAAATCTTTAGCTCACGTAGTATGCTACTTCAACTCTTTGTGACCTCATTCAATCTTCCATCCAGTGATAGTTTTACATTATTAAAATTATTTTAATGTATGTCATCTGCTCTCTTTCTACCAACTTAAGAATCGGTGGACCTTTATTGAAATTGCTCCTTTGTATACCCCATTAAATCCCTTAACCACTCTTCTCTTGTTAGATTCACCTGGAAATGCCTGAATTCTATTTAAATCTAACTATCTGTCTACCCTATGCCTACACACAAACACTGAACATTGTTATGTATATTCACGGTGCATGCAAGCATGTGCACACACACTCTCTCTGTCTTTCTTTCTCTCTCTCATGCTGACTTATCTTACTCTAAGGTCATGACACAAATCATCAAAGTGGAAATACAACATGGCAGACAATCCTATTGTACTCCCTTTGTATATTTTCTTTTATACAAAAATGATCAGTTTAAACCTCTTCTCTCCATAGACGCTGATGATTAGCATCTATCTCCCTTTTATGGCCTTCATTTACTCTTCCAAATTCCTGTCCCTTAGCTTGTCTTATATTTATTGGAGAATAAAAACAACCTAACAGGAACTCCTTCATGTTCTGACCACCCATTAACCAACTCACCTATAACTGCAACCATTCTGTTTCTGTGGATGAAGTATCCTATCCCTTCTCCTATCAACACCAAGCCATCCATCTATACTTTCATTTTTCTCCAGACTGAAATTCAAACCATTCATTTATTGTACAGTACTTTATGAAAGCATGTTTTCAATTGTGTCTGAGCTAGTAAATCAAAACTTCTCACTAAATGTGAAGCAAATAAATGTCACCTTGAGCTTTATCTAACTCTGATTGGAAACTCATAAAATATTTAGAATTTATTAATACTACTATTTATTTGTTCTATATTGAATTTCCATTTTGAGTAAGATGTAATCTCCATGGTACTATAAAAGATCATATAGATTTTTGTTGTTTCTATTTTTGTGGTGGAAAAACAGATATTTTTGGCAGCGTGTTCTAGTTCACATAGTTTATCACAAACTAAACTCAGGTTTCTTTTATTGCCTGGGCAAATTCCAGATAACTTATTCTTCACTTTTATTCAGTCACCAAAACAATAACCTTGAACAACAGAATGGGCTGTTCTAGAACAGTTCTGAAAGAACCACTCTATTAGTCTGTTCTTATGCTGCTAAAAAAGACATGCCTGAAATTGGGTAATTTATAAAGGAAAGAGGCTTAATCGACTCAAAGTTCATCATGGCTGAGGAGGTCTCAGGAAACTTATAACCATGGTGGAAGGGTAAGCAAACATGTTCTTCACATGTTGGCGTCAAGGAGAAGTTAAGAGCAAAAGGGGGAGAAGCTCCTTATAAAATGATTACATCTTGTGAGAATTCAGTCACTATCATGAGAACAGCAGCATGGGGGTAACTGCCCCCTTGATTCAATTACCTTTCACTGGGTTCCTCCCATGACATGTCAGGATTATGGGAAAAACAGTTCAAGATGAGATTTGGGTGGGGACACAGCCAAACCATATCAATCTGGCCCTGGCCCTTTTCACATCCCATTTCCTCACATTTCAAAACATAATCATGTCCTTCCAACAGTCCCCCAAAGTCCTTACTCATTCCAGCATTAACTGAAAAGTCCATGTCCAAAGTCTCATCTGAGACAAGGCAAGTACCTTTTGCCTATGAGCTTGTAAAATCAAAAGCAAGTTAGTTACTTCCTAGACACAATCAGAGTGCAGGCATTGAGTAAATACACCTGCTTCACATTGAAAAAATTGGCCAAAACAAAGGGACTACAGGCCCCAGGTGAGTCCAAAACTGAACAGGACAGTCACTAAACCTTAAAGTTCCAAAATGATCTTTTTTGACTCCATGTCTTATAACCAGGTCACACTGATGCAAAAGGTGGGCTCCCATGGCCTTGGGAAGTTCCACCCCTGTGGCTTTGTAGGGTACAGACTCCTGGCTGGCTACTTTCATGACTGGTGTTGAGTGTCTGGGGCTTTTCCAGGTGCACAGTGCAAGGTGTCAGTGGATCTACCATTCTGGGGTCTGGAGGATGGTGGCACTCTTCCCACAGCTCCACTAGGCAGTGCCCCAGTGGGGACTCTGTGTGGGGGCTCCAAACCCACATTTCCCTTCTTCACTGCCCTAGCAGAGTTTCTCCATGAGGGCTCCACCCCTGCAGCCCACCTCTTCCTGGACATCCAGGTGTTTCCATACATCCTCTGAAATCTAGATGGAGATTCCTAAACCTCAATTCTTGACTTCTGTGCACCTGCAGGCTCAACACCACAAGGAAGCTGCCAAGACTTGGTGCTTGCACCCTCTGCAGCCACAACCCAAGCTGTACCTTGGCCCCTTTTATCCATGGCTGGAGCATCTGGGATGCAGCAAGTCAAGTCCCAAGGCTGCACACAGCAGGGAGGCCCTGTAACTAGCCCAGGAAACCATTTTTCCTTCCTAGGCCTCTGGGCCTGTGAAGGGAGGGTAGCCATGAAAGTGTCTTTACATGCCTTGGAGTTATTTCTCCCATTGTCTTGGTGATTAGCATTTGGTTCCTCATTACTTATGCAAATTTCTGCTACCAGCTTGAATTTGCCCCCAGAAAACTGGTTTCTCTTTTCTACTGCACCTTCAGGCTGCAAATTTTTCAAACTTTTATGCTCTGCTTTCTCTTGAATGCTTTGCCACTTAGAAATTTCTTCTGCCAGATACCCTAAATCATTTATCTCAAGTTCAAAGTTCCACAGATCTCTAGGGCAGGGTAAAAATGCTGCCAGTCTCTTTGCATAGCAAGAATGACCTTTACCCAAGTTCCCAACAAGTTCCTGATCTCCATCTGAGACCACCTCAACCTGGACTTTATTGTCCATATCACTATCTGCATTTTGGTCAAAGCCATTCAACAAGTCTCTAGGGAGTTCCAAACTTTACCATATTTTCCCATCTCCTTCTGAGCTCTCCAAACTGTTCCAAAATCTGCCTGTTACCCAGTTCCAAAGTCACTTACACATTTCCAGGTACATTTACAATAGCGCCCCACTCCCGGTATCAATTTACTGTATTAGTCTGTTCTCAAACTGCTAATAACTACATACCTGAGACTGGGTAATTTATAAAGGAAAGAGGCTTAATTGACTCAAAGTTCAGCATGGCTGGGGAAGCCTCAGGAAACTTACAATCATGGTGGAAGGGGAAGCAAACATGTCCTTCACATGGTGGTATCAACGAGAAGTAAAGAGCAAAAGGGGGAAAAGCCCCTTATAAAACCATAAGATATCATAAGAACTCAGTAACTATCACAAGAAGAGCAGCATGAGGGTAACAGCCCCCATGATTCAATTACCTCCCATTGGGTACTTCCCATGACACATGGAGATTATAGGAACTACATTTCAAGATGAGATTTGGGTGGTGACCCAGCCAAACCATATCAACCACTTTGTATTAAGGAGACCTGGCAAAAGCCCAAGAAAATCTAGTTGAGATGGCTAGTTAATGGCTCATAAATAAACTTAATAATATGAATTCTAAATGGCTCTTATGGTAGAGGGGAGTAAAGAATCATAAGACACTGTCCATTAATGCTCCTTTTCTTATTTTTTATGTTCTTCTTTTGTCTACACTTTTAAAAAATGAATTATGGTGGGCTACTTAGGCAGACTTTTCTTAACATTTATTTTAAGTTCAGGGACACATGCAGGTTTATTACATAGGTAAACTTGTATCATGGGGGTTTGTCATACAGATTATTTCATATTTCAGGCATTAAGCCTAGTACCTATTGCTATTTGTCCTAATCCTCTCCCTCCTCCCACCCTCCACCCTCTGATTGGCCCCAGTGTGTTTTGTTTCCCTCTCTATGTCCATGTGTTCTCATCATTTAGCTCCCACTTATAAATGAAAACATGTGGTATTTGGTTTTCTGTTCCCGCATTAGTTTGTTAAGGATAATGGCCTGCATTTCCATCCACGTCCCTGCAAAGGACATGATCTCATTCTTTTTATGGCTGCATATAGTATTCCATGGTGTATATATACCACATTTTTCTTTATTCAGTCTACCACTGATAGGCATTTAGGTTGATTCCATGTCTTTTCGATTGTGAATAGTGCTGCAATGAACATATGCATGCATGTGTCTTTATAATAGAAATTTTTATATTTCATAGGGTATATACCCAGTAATGGAATTGCTGGGTCTATTTCTGTCTTTAGGTCTTTGAGGAATTGCTACACTGCTTTCCACAATGACTGAACTAATTTACACACCCACCATCAGTGTATAAGTGTTCCTTTTTCTCCACAACCACATCAGAATCTTATTTTTTGACTTTTTTTTTTTTTTTTGAGATGGAGCCTCGCTCTGTTGCCAGGCTGGAATGCAGTGGTGCGATCTCGGCTCACTGCAACCTCCCAGGTTCAAGTGATTCCCCTGCCTCAGCCTCCCAAGTAGCTGGGACTACAGGTGTGCACCACCACACCTGGCTAATATTTTGTATTTTAGTAGAGTCGGGATTTCACCATGTTGGCCAGGATGGTCTTGAACTCCTGACCTCATGATCCACCCAAAGTGCTGGGATTACAGGCATGAGCCACTGCACATGGCCCTTATGTTTTGACTTTTTAATTATAGCTATTCTGACTGGTGTGAGATGGTATCTCATTGTGGTTTTCATTTGCATTGCTCTAGTGATCAGTGATGTTGAGGTTTTTTTCATATAATTGTTAGCCACATGTATATCTTCTTTTGAAAACTGTCTGTTCGTGTCCTTTGCACACTTTTTCATGGGGTTGTTTGATTTTTTTCTTGTAAATTTAAGTTCCTTATAGATATTGGATATTAGACCTTTGTCAGATGCATAGTGTGAAAAATTTTCTCCCTTTCTGTAGGTTGTCTGTTTATTCTATTGATAGTTTCTTATGCAGAAGCCCTTTAGTTTAATTAGATCCCATTTGTCAATTTTTGCTTTTTTTGCAATTGCTTTTGGTGTCTTCATCCTGAAAACTTTGCCCATGCCTATGTCCTAAATGGTATTGCCTAGATTGTCTTCCAGGGTTTTTATAGTTTTGGGTTTTACATTTAAGTCTTTAATCTATCCTGAGTTAATTTTATTATATGGTGTAAGAAAGGGGTCCAGTTTAAATTTTCTGCATATGGGCAGCCAGTTACCCCAGAACTATTTGTTGAATAGGGAATCTTCTCCCTGATGTTCCATCAGGTTTGTGGAAGATCAGATAGTTTTAGGTGTGTGGTATTATTCTGGCCTCTGTATTCAGTACCACTGGTCAGTGTGCCTGTTTTTGTACCAGTACCATGCTGTTTTGGTTACTGTTGCCCTTTAGTATTGTTTGAAGTCGAGTAGCGTGATGCCTCCAGCTTTGTTCCTTTTGCTTAGGATTGCCCTGGCTATTCAGGCTCATTTTGGTTCCATATAGATTTTAAAATAGTTTTTCCAGTTCTCTGAAGAATCTCAATGGCAGTTTAACAGGAATAGCATTCAATATATAGATTGCTTTATGCAGTATGGCCATTTTAATGATACTGATTTTTTCTATCCATGAGTATGGAATGTTTTTCCATTTGTTTGTGTCATTTCTGATTTCTTTGAACAGTCGTTTGTAGTCCTCCTTGTAGAGCTCTTTCACCTCCCTAGTTAGTTGTATTCTTAGGCATTTTATTCTTTTTGTGGCCATGTGAATGGGAGTTCATTCCTGATTTGGCTTTCAGCTTGACTGTTGTTGATGTTTAGGAATGCTAGCGATGTTTGCATATTGGTTTTATATCTTGAGACTTGCATGATAGTTTTAATTTTACTTTTTCAACAAATATTTATTAAACACTTAACTACAATTAATCCAGGGATTATGTGACATGGCAACCTCTTTTATTCTCACTCCTCTTTGCTTTTGTTCTTAGTCAAGCAGACATTTTTGAGTCATTTTAACTCTGTATTATCTCTTACTCCAACTGAAGACCAAATCAGTTTTTTCTACCTTTAAAATTTCTTAAACTGATTTTTTCTTTTTCATTCCTGGTATCAATATCTTATTATTATCTTTTGCCTGAATTATTGGAAGTACTTTCTAACTAATCACCTTGTCTTTTTTCTTGTACCTCTGAAATAAATTTTTGTACTTCTTGTCAGAATGGTTTTCCTAAAAATCAAATTATTTCACAATCACTTCCTTTTTCAAGATCCTGCAATGACAATTGCCTTTAGAAAAGCACAACCTCCTGAGCACTGCATATAAGATCTGCAGTGCCTATCATTCCACTTCTAGTCTCTGAGATATGTTCTGGAAATTTTTGACATCCTGAAAGTGCTAAGAACTCTCAAATTTGTGCCTTTTTCATTGCCCTCCCTTTGCTTGGAATTGCCTTCTTCACTTTTTCCTAAAATCCCTCTTCATTCTTCGAAGGCCAGCTCAAAGGTCCACCTTCATAAAGCCACACAGTCCCTGTTCCCTTTAGAAACTGTTATTCTCCTCCTCCTTTTTGCTTCTGCAAATATTTTCAAACACACACATAACTGCATTAAATTATGTCATATAGATCTTTTTCCATGTAAGCTGCTTGACATGACATGGCTCCCAGAATCTTGATCATTCTAGCTTTCTTTGGATGTTCCTTAAGAGTGTGTGCTTCAGAAAGACACCACCTTGGTACAAATCCTGGCTTCGCCATTCACTATGCCTGTGATCCTAGGGTGTGTATTTAATCTCTCTATCTTCAATTTTCTCCTCTGAAAATGGGAATATTAATGATAATACATTTGGGACCCCTGATTATTGAATTAGATAATGCATTGAAAATGCATAGAATAGTACCTGGTACTTATTAAGTGTTCAATAATTTAATAATTATTAGCTATTTTATTATTGTTATAATTTTCATATTAAAATATGGTCCCAATAATTGATCAAAGCAAAGAGTAATAACAATGACTATCATCATCATGATTAAGAGTATGATTATTGTTACTTCTACTACAAGCACTATTTTTTGAACATGTACCATGTGCCAGTCCTGGTGATAAGCATTTACAGGAGTTTCAATTAATCCTAAAATACATGGTGAGTGTGACTATTATCCTCTTTAGAAGAAAAAACAAACACTTTGAGAGCTTAGACAGTTTTTCTAAGGACACATAGGTAATTAGTATGTCAGCCAAGACTGAAGTTTCGGGTGGTCTCAGACAATCTTCTCTCATAACTACTCTGTTATAATATCTCCCCAAGGGGCTAATACATCACTTCACCCAAATCTTAAGCTTCTGTGAATGCACTGAGAGCATCCTGTGACAAGTAGCAAAATATATTAAAAATTTAGGTGGGGCCATTTTATGTGAGTCCTCTTTGACTAAATTTAAACCTAGTGACTCCAAAAATTATACTATTATATGTTCTTCCAGGGCCTAATGAGAGAGCCAGGCTAAAAGGATTCTTCACTGTTACATGGAAATATGAAAAAGAGAATTACAAATAATGTAATGAATCATAAATATAAAGTCAAATATTTTTCATTCATGGCACTAGTTATTATTTCATTAAACTTTCATGTATTTGCATACCTAATACCAAAATATAGCTATTGACCAATATATGAACAGCATGAGGAAGAATAAGGCCAAATATGTTGAAATAAACCCTTAAATAATTGAGACTGTTACTACTATTTTTTAATAGACAGTTATTTCTTCCATGTTTATCTCTGGAAAGCCAGAACATTTGCTACGAGGTATGGACAGTCATTTTTAAATGATTTTCCAGCAGCCAGAGAACAGTTTGAAATGACCATTTTCTTGATGACCGACAGCTGACCAGGAATGATGACCCATGCTTAGAGCACTGGCCACTTTCTCATTTTTCACTTTGATATGAATGAAGGTCAGAGAAGTGTAATCTTATAAACCAGAAACTCCTATAATTTAAAAATACATTGAGACACATACAAAGTACAAGTACACAGTTTACTGCAGATAAATGCCAATTCGACAAAACATCAGGAAACTTCTCAGTTCTACCTTTCGAAATCAGTAAACTATTTTTAAAACACAGTAATTTATATGTCCTGAGTAGTCTATTGCTATTGGAGATGTTGTCAAGGAGACAATGATATTAAAAGATGTTATATGAGACTGAGACTACTTCTGCTATTTCTTATTATATTGCTGATACCTTAATATATGGGACTATTGCTCACATATGCTTTACTGGAAGCGTTTCTCTCCCCAACATGTACATATGCTTGTAGTTTAGCATTTCATAATAGCATAATAGCGCCCTTAAAAATTTAGCTTTAAACAATACTGCAGAAGAGATGGAAAAAAATGGAGGATAGGAGGCAGGACTATTTTGCAGCTCCCATTCAGATGGACAGAGCAGAGTGTGGAGATTGACATCATGAACTTTTCCTCCAAGGAACATAACAGGAAGGCTGAGAGAATCCACAGACCCTTTGAAGGAGGCTCTGTGGGGCAGCTGAAGAACTTCTGTTTGCTGTCTCATCTGGGAGGCTTGTAGCCTGGGGCAAGTTCTCAGCTCTGCTCACAAGCTGCCGAGAAATAAACCTGGTGCCGTTGGGGGTGCATGCTGGGAGTGAGACTGGCCTTTCGGGCTGCAAGCTGTATAGGAGCTGAATGAGGCCTGTTGCTGCCAGCTTTTACCCACTTCCCTGGTGACCTGTGTGACACAGCAGAGACAGCCATAATCCTCCTGGGAACATAACTCCATTAGCCTGGGAATCACACCTGCATCCCCCACAGCAGCCACAGCAAGCCTTGCCCAAGGAGAGTCTGAGCTCAGACATGCCTAACCCTGCCCCCACCTGATGGTCTTTCTCTACCCACCCTACCCACCCTGGTAGCCAAAGACAAAGGTCATAATCTACCACAGCTGATGTGCTCTTGAAAGCGCCACCTACTGGCCAGAGGCCAACCAACACAAAACCAGTGCACTTAACAAAAATACAACCAAGGACCCTCACCGACTCTACTTCTCTCCCCTGCTACCTCCACTGGAGCAGGTACTGGTATCTACAGCTAAGAGACCTGAAGAAGGATCACATCACAGCACTCTTTGCAGACACTCCCCAGTACTAGCCCAGAGCCCCGTACCTCTGCTGGCTAGCTAGATCCAGAAGATAAATAACAATTGCTGCAGTTTGACTCTCAGGAAGCCCCATCCCTAGGGGAAGGGAGAGAGCACCACATCAAGGGAGCACCCTGTGGGACAAAAGAATCTGAACAACAGTCCTTGAGTCCCAGATCTTCCCTCTGAAATAGTCTTCCCAAATGAGAAGGAACCAGAAAATCAATTTGGGTAATATGAAAAAACGAGGTTCTTTAACACCCCCAAAAGACCACAGTGGCTCACCAGCAATGGATCCAAACAAGACGAAATCTCTGAATTGCCAGAAAAAGAATTCAGAAGGTCAATTATTAAGCTAATCAAGGAGACACCAGGGAAAGGTCAAGTACAACTTAAATTTTTTTTTTAAAAAGATATAGGATATGAATGGAAAAATCGCCAGTGAAATAGATAGCATAAATTAAAAATGACAAATTTTGGATATCAAAGACACACTTAAAGAAATGGAAAATGCACTGGAAATTCTCAGCAATAGAATCAAACAAGTACCGGAAAGAACTTCAGAGCTAGAAGACAAGGCTTTTGAATTAACCAAATCCAACAAAGGCAAAATAATAATAATAAGTAAATAAACAAATAAATAAGGAACAAAACTTCCAAAAAGTTTGGCATTATGTTAAATGATCAAATTTAAGAATAATTAGTGTTCCCAAGGAAGAAGATAAATCTAAAACTTTAGAAAATATATTTGATGGAATAATTGAGGAAAACTTCTCTGGCCTTGCTAGATATCTAGACATCCAAATACAAGAAGCTCAAAGAAAACCTGGGAAATTCATTGCAAAAAGATCACCCCCTTGGCACATAGTCATCAGAAGTCGAGCTGAAGCAAAGAATCTTAAGAGCTGTGAGGTAAAAGCATCAAGTGACCTAGAAAGGAAAACCTATCAAATTAACGGCAGATTTCTCAGCAGAAATCCTACAAGCTAGAAAGAATTGGGGTGCTATTTAGTATCCAGTCTAACTAAGATTCATAAATGAAGGAAAGATACCGTCTTTTTCTGACAAATACTGAATTTGCCGCTACCAAGCCAGCACTACAAGAACTGCTTTTAAAAAGTTCTAAATCTTGTAACAAATCCTCAAAGTACACCAAAATAGAATCTCCTTACAGCATAAATCTCACAAGACCTATAAAATGACAACACAATGAAAAGAAACCAAGGCATTCAGGCAAAAAATAGCAGGATGAATAGAATAGTATCTCACATCTCAATACTAACATTGAATGTAAATGGCCTAAATGCTCCACTTAACGGACACAGCATTGAGGAATGGATAAGAATTCACCAAACAAGTATCTGCTCTCTTCAAGAGACTCACCTGACACATAAGGACTCAAATAAACTTAAGGTAAAGAGGTAGAAAAAGATATTTCATGCAAATGTACACCAAAAGTAAGCAGGAGTAGCTATTTTTATATCAGACAAAACAGACTTTAAAGCAACAGCAGTTAAAGACAGAGGAGGACATTATATAATGATAAAAGGACTAGTCCAACAGGAAAATATCACAATCCTAAATATACATGCACCTAACACTGGAGCTCACAAATTTATAAAATAATTGCCACTAGACCTAAGAAATGAGGTAGACAGCGACACAATAATAGTGGAGGACTTTAATACTCCACTGACAGTGTAGCAGGATGAGCTGCAGACAAAACTCCTCAGACACTGGGTTAAAGAAGGAAGGAGCTTTATTCACCTGGGAACTTTGGCAGACTTGCGTCTCAGAAGCTGAGCTCCCCCAGTGAGCAATTCTTGTCCCTTTCAAGGGCTTACAACTCTAAGGGGGAAAGTCCACGTGAGAGGGTTGTGATCGATTGAGCAAGCAGGGGGTATGTGACTAGGGGTTGCATGCACCAGTAATCAGAATGGAAGAGAACAGGACAGGGATTTTCACAATGCTTTTCCATACAATGTCTGGAATCTACAGATAACATAACCGGTCAGGTCAGGAGTTGATCTTTAACCAGGCCCAGGGTGCGGTGCCGGGCTGTCTGCCTGTGGATTTCATTTCTGCCTTTTAGTTTTTATTTTTTCTTTCTTTGAAGGCAGAAATTGGGCATAAGACAATATAAGGGGTGATCTCCACCCTTAACAGCGCTAGATAGGTAATCTAGACAGAAAGTCAACAAAGAAACAATGGACTTAAACTCTACCCTAGAATAAATGGACTTAGCAGATATTTACAGAACAGTCTACCCAATTAACTGCAGAATATACATTCTGTTCTACGCAGAATATGCATAATATACATGGAACAGTCTTCAAGTTTTTTTTTGTGATAGGCCACAAAATAAGTCTCAACTAATTTAAGAAAATTGAAATTATATCAAGTACTCTCTCAGATCACAAGGGTATAAAATTGGAAAAAAACTCCCAAAGGAATCCCCAAAACCATGCAAATATATGGAAATTAAATAACTTGCTCCTGAATGATCATTGGGTCAACAATGAAATCAAGATGAAAATTTAAAAATTCTTTGAACTGAATGATAATAGTGACACAACTTATCAAATCCTTTGGGATACAGCAAAAGTGGCAATAAGAAGAAAGTTCATAGCATTAAATGCCTACATCAAAAAGTTTGAACGAGCACAGATAGACAATCTAAGGTCACACCTCAAAGAACTAGAGAAACAAGAACAAACCAAATCCAAAGCCAGCGTAAGAAAAGACATAACCACAATCAGAGCTGAATTAAATGAAATTGAAACAACAACAAAAAACAATACAGAAGAAAAATTAACAAAAAGCTGGTGCTTTGAAAAGATAAATAAAATTGATAGACCATTAGTGAGATTAACCAAGAAAACAAGGGAGAGGATCAAAAAAGCTCAATTAGAAATAAAACAAGTGATATTACAACCAATACCACAGAAATACAAAAGATCATTCAATGCTAATATGAACACCTTTATATGCATAAACTAGAAAACCTATAGGAGATAGATACATTCCTGGAAATATACCACTCTCCTAGATTAAAACAAAACAAATAGAAACTCTGAGCAGATCAAGCAGATCAATAACAAGCAGCGAGATTGAAATGATAATTTAAAAGTTATCAACAACAACAACAAAGTCCAGGATCAGACAGATTCACAGCTGAATTCTATCAAGCATTCAAAGAAGAATTGGTACCAATCATATTGACACTATTCCAAAGATAGAGGAGAGGGAATCATCCCTAAATCATTCTGTGAAGCCAGTATCTCCCTATTACCAAAACTAGGAAAAGACATAACAAAAAAAGAAAACTACAGACAAATATCCCTAATTAACATAAATGCAAAAGTCATCAATAAAATACTAGTTACAGAATCCAATAGCATAGCAAAAAATAATACACCATGATCAAGTGGGTTTCACACCAGATATGCAGATATGGTTTTACATATGCAAGTCAATAAATATGATACATCAGATACAGAATTTAAAATAGAAACCACGTGATCATCTCAATAGATGTAGAAAAAGCATTTGATAAGATCCAGCATTCTTTTATCATTAAAACCCTCAGCAATATAGGCATAAAAGAGACATAACTTAAGGCAATAAAAGCCATCTATGACAAACTGACAGTCAACATTGTACTGAACAGGGAAAAGTTGAAAGCATTCTCCCTGAGAACTGGAACAAGACAAAGATGCCCACTTTCACCACTTCTATTCAATCATAGTACTGGAAGTCCTAGCCGGAGCAATCAGACAAGAGAAAGAAATAAAGGGCATCCAAATCAGTGAAGAGGAAGTCAAACTGTTGCTGTTTGCTGATGACATAATTGTATACCTAGAAAATCCTAAAGACTTATCCAAAAAGCTCCTAGAACTAGTAAATGAATTTAGCAAAGTTTGAGGATACAAAATTAATGTGCACAAATCAGTAGCACTGCTATACACCAACAATGATAAAGCTGAGAGATCAAGAACTCAACCCATTTTACAATAACTGCAAAAATTAAAATACTTAAAAATACAGCTAACCAAGGATGTGAACAGCCTCTACAAGTAAAACTACAAAACACTGTTGAAAGAAATCATAAATGACACAAACAAACACATCCCATGCTTATGGATGGGTAGACTCAATATTGTGAAAATGACCGTACTTCCAAAACCAATCCACAAATTCAACGCAATTCCCATCAAAATGTCACCATCATTCTTCACAGAACTGGAAAAAAAATTCTAAAATTCATATGGAACGAAAAAAGAGCCCACATCACCAAAGCAAGGCTAAGGAAAAAGAACAAATCTGGAGGCATCACATTACCCGACTTCAAATTATATATAAGGTAATTGTCACTGAAACAGCATAGTACTCGTATAAAAATAGGCATATAGACCAATGGAACAGAATAGAGAACCAAGAAATAAAGCCAAATACTTATAGTCAACAGATCTTTCAAACAGCAAACAAAAACATAAAGTGGAGAAATTACGCCCTATTCAACAAATGGTGCTGGGATAATTGGCAAGCCACAGGAACAAGAATGTACCTGGATCCTCACCTCTCACCCTATAAAAAAATCAACTCAAGATGGAACAAAGATTTAAATCTAAGACCTGAAACCATAAAAATTCTAGTAGATGACATTGAAAAAACCCTTCTAGACATTGGCTTAGGCAAAGACTTTATAAAAAAGAATGCAAAAGCAAATGCAACAGAAACAAAGATAAATAGATGGGACTTAATTAAACTAAAAAGCTTCTGGGCAGTAAAAGAAATAATCAGCAGAGTAAACAGAACCCACAGAGTTGGAGAAAATATTCGCGACCTATACTTTCCAAGAAAGGACTAGTTTCCAGCATCTACAAGGAACTCAAACAAATCAGCAAGAGAAAAACAATCCTATCAAAAAGTGGGCCAAGGACATGAATAGACAGTTCTCCAAAGAAGATATTCAAATGGCCAACAAACATATGAAAAAGTGTGCAACATCACGTACTATCAGAGAAATGCAAATCAAAACCACAATGCGATAACACCTTATTCCTGCAAGAATGGCCATAATCAAAAAATCCAAAAACAATAGATGTTGGCATGGATGTGTTGAAAAGGAAAAACTTTTACAGAGTTGGAGAGAATGTAAACTAATGCAACCACTATGAAAAACAGTGTGGAGATTCCTTAAAGAACTAAAAGTAGGCTACAATTTGATCCAGCAATCCCATTCCTGGGTATTTACCCAGAGGAAAAGAAGTCATTATACAAAAAAGATACTTGCACACACATATTTATAGGAGCATAATTTGCAATTGCAAAAACAAAAAAAATGGAACAAGCCCCAATGCCCATCAATCAATGAGTGGATTAAAAAAGTATATATTTTATATACCATAGAAAAGGAATGAAATGACATTTGCCACAACCTGGATGGAATTGGAGACCATTATTCTAAGTGAAGTAACTCAGGGATGGAAAACCCAACATCGTATTTTCTCACTCATAAGTGAGAACTAAGCTATGAGGTCGCAAAGGCATAAGAATAATACAATGAGCTTTGCAGACTCCAGGGAAAGTGTGGGAGGAGAGTAAGGGATAAAAGACTATACAGTGGGTCGAGTGCACACTGCTCGGGTGATGGGTGCATCAAAATCTCAAAAATCACCACTAAAGAATTTATTCATATAACCAAACACGACCTGTTCCCCAAAACTTATTGAAATTTTAAAAAAATTAAAAATAAATCTATTTGGCCAGACTTCATGCTAGAAAGAAATGGACAGTTGCATTTTTTTCCAAGCTCAGACAGCTAAATTATAATCACATGATTTTATCATTTGAGAATTTTCAATATTAAAATTAATAAATTAGAATTAAAGATTTATGAAAGTTAAGGAAATAACGTTAATTAGCTTTAGCCATTGGTAACAACAATATGAATAACTTTATTGGCATAGTAGGGGGTGGAATTCTGTTATAAGTGAGTTGAAGAATGGATGAGAGATACCCTAAATGAAAGTGAATTTCAAGAATTTAAACCTTAACTGAGTAGAAGAAAAATTTAAGGAGGCGCTTCAAGAGGGAAGGAGGGAAGGAAGCTATAGGAAAGGAGACAAACATAAATATAGAAGTTGTAAATTCAGAAAAGTAGGAAAAGCAAGTATAAAATAGCCTTAGATAGCAGGGGTACCACTTTCAGATCAGAATAAAAGAGGTAAAAAGTGTGTAGATGTAGGTAAGTGTGTATGATGTGGTGAATTGTGAGGAAGAGGGAAGCTGAGCATATTAATTCCTGTAGGCCATTCTTTTTTAAGTGGAAAATGCTAATAGTGTATGTGACTTGGGCAGGGCATGGTGCTTAAGAGAGATACTTTCTACCAGTAACCCCAGATTCACCGTTTCCCATTCACTACTCTTACCTGTATATTTCTCTTTGTATTTCTACATTTGTTATTGTTCTGCACTTCTACATGTGTAATTGAATAATACCTGTTGATATGCTGCACTAGAAAACCATTTTTGATGGGAAACGTTCTAAAGGGTTTCATAACATTGGTCACATGTGTTGGTAATTTGGGGGATGTATTTTTCTATCTGAGTTCCTTCATTCTTTTCTGAATTTCCTGATAAAAACTACTGTGAAATGCCAGGTGTTCAGACGGCTGAGCATACTAGCCGTTTTAGGACTTTGGTGAAGCTGATACATTAAATAACAAGATAGAAACACAACATTTTGTCTATACATAAAATTAAGCCATTTATTTATAATGAATGGGAATAGATAACTAAAGAATGGCTCTAATATGAAATGCCCATATGGCAAAAGTTTTGTTCCCCAAATCTTACAAGTCATTGTTATTTCCATTGAAGTATCTTTTTGCAGCATAAGATGGGGATGTTCTTAGAAATCTTCTCACTGGCTATCTGCTGAAACTTTTCCTGTCATCTTTCCAAAAAGATTCCTGATAGAATTTTGAATTGTGGTTTTCAAAATTAAAGTGCTTAAGAATCATTTGGAAGGCTTGTCAACAATTAAAACAACTGGGCCCTACTCCCAGAAGTTCAATATCAGAAAACTGCTCTTGTTAACAAATTTTCCTAGTAATTTGGCTACATGCAGTCCTTGGAACACACATCTAAATGATGAATATTTTCTATTTCTCTCTGTCAGCTTACCCAGAAGCAGGCTAAATATATTTCTTATAGTAACTGTACATCTGTAGTCAGGTTTTCTAAACTAGTTGAAAGATTTGCTCATGGACTCCTTTGAGATTATCTTCTGTGAAGACCTAGCCCATATTCCAGGGCTACGCTGTTTTACAAAATCATGCACTCTACACTTATTTGTGTTATTTCATTTATATACACATTATAATGCCTTATGCATAGCATTTGTACAGTTGTCTCCAAATGATTAAAAAAACACACTAAATTCAAGTTGATTGAAAATGTATTAACACATCCTTACCCTTTTAGACAAAATATACTGAACATAATTTTGAAATGACTTCTCTCGACATCCATTGTTACACTGTTAGACAACATACTTTTTGTCTTTTTTTTACATTTTTCTGTGTCCTCCCTTAAAGCAAAACTGTTAGAAGTTACTGTTTCTGCTGACACTACGCTTGCTTTATGGGCTCAACTCTCTTTTGAGAACCCATAGGACATTTTCTATAGTGATTTTATATCACTTTTCAATTTAATAATAGCTTTTTATACATGTTTTAATTCAGCCACTATAGGATAAACTTTTTGAGTACAAACAATTCTGAATAAATATTTATAATTTTCTTGTACCCAACGTTATTTTGCTCCTAGTAGGTGCTCACTAAAAACCTGTGGAATAATTGAGTGAATTTGTATGATAAATAAGAATCCAAAAGACTATAAATGAAGGGCTAGAATTAAAGTGCATATCCTTAGTAAATGAGTTTTATGACATTTCTTTAGGCTGCTGAGAACATCTTTGGTGATATTGAGTTCCAGAAATTAAGGTTGATGGAAGAGTAAATTATTGCAAAGTGTGTGGTTGTATGTTTTGGCTTTAAAAATATATGTATGCTCCATATAGTAGATAAGCTGAAAAATTAGCCATTTAAATGTGTGTTCCAAGGACTGCATGTAGCCAAATTACTAAGAGAAATTGTTAAGAAGAACAGTTTTCTGATATTGAAAATATTTTAGGTAAACATTATTTATGTTATAAATAAATTATCTCTCAACTCATTATTTGAAAGAAACATTATTCATTTGTAATCTACCAGTTAGGTAAGCAAATAGACTAAGCCAATTTCTAAAAACCTAACTTCTTTGAATACATATGTGTAAAAATATGTCTTTATATACCCTTACTAATTTCTTATCACATTGCAGAAAATAACCTATCATAACTCCATAAAATAATAAACTTTTTTCTTGTGTAAAGCACTTTCTAATAGTCAAGGTTGACATGGTAAACTATCATTCAAATATATTGTTTCAAGAAAATATTTTACATTTACATTTTATTTGTTACAAAAATTCACATTTAAGTTGCAGTTTAGATGCGATCTTTAGCATACTATCTTAATTGAAGACGTTAGCTAGATTTTATAATATGAATATTTTGGGCTGTAATTTGAAATCCCATGAGCTCCATCATGGGAATCTATTTACTTTCATGTGAGTCAATGATTTGTGTCTCTCCCTGTTTATTTGTCTATTGGAAGAGAAGAAGGAAGATGACATATAAGTATTTTTTTCTCCACATTTGTGTACTTACAAGGAAAGAATTCGTCATAAATTCAAGTGGAAGACAATTCAGGTACTAACGGCAGTTCCTTAAATCGGGAATGAATGGTTGCTTTTTACTATACTGTTGTACTCAGATAATGACCAGTTCATACATTCTGTCCATTTCTTGTGTAGACAGAAAAGTTAAGTTAGAAATAGAAAATAAAATTTTATAATATTGATTATTGTGCATGTTGGTTCTTTTCAAAACAGAGTCTTCTTTAGCACATTTTTGTTAGTTTTAGAAGTAAAAATAATTGATAAATTTCTCATTCTATTTCTATTCAACTGAATAGTTACTGAGGTTAATGATGATGTCTGTATGCATCCTTGATATACCCTAGGTGGCAAAGCTCATGATTTCTCTTCTTTGCTGAGTACGTAGAAACTGCTATACAGTAAGTATGTAGAACCACACCCTTCATATAAAACACACATTTTATAGTCTTTAAATAGAGATTATAAAAAGCACATAGCACAAATTCAATTTAGTCGAGGTAAGGCATTCTCAAGTTATCTAATAGTTTAGGATGACCATGATAAAACCTGAACTAGATTTATGCACCTAAAATCTGCCTCTGCCTGTCCTTTGCTATTACCACAGGGAATTAAGGATGGGTGAACCCAGCCATGTTTTGGGTTCGTCAAACATCTTGAACTACTTTTCCACTGTTCTGGGTTAGGCAAAACCCAAAATGTGTTTCGCCAAGCACATTTTCCCTTAATTCTTAAACCCAGGAGTATTTTAAGGTAAATTTAATCCATATGCTTCTGATTCATTTACACTAAACTCATCAAAATGTTCTGTCTTAAGAGCTATTTGATGTGCAAGGACCTTTTTGAATATTTTATAAGCCTTTTAAGTCCTATGCATTGGGTTTTCACATTCAACCAAAGATCAAGTGAACTCAAATCTTAAAATGATGAGGTTTGGTTGCAAAGTCTAAAACATCAAGGTTTGTGAAGGTTCTAAACTTGGTTATGTATAGTTCAATCCTTGGTGAGAATATATATTAACATTTTTTTTGCAGAATGTAGATTGCATAACAGAATGAGTAGTGAACAAAATGCAAAATAGGGCATGGAAATATAAAGAAGCCAAGTGACAAATAATTCAAAGCAGATTGAATGTCTGTTCTTTAGCAAGAACCATGCATGAGCTAACATAATGGAGGATGACATTGCAGCTGTTTTCATTTTTCTTTCTTTTGGGAGGACTTTCTTCTTTTTGGACTGTATTTGGACTTTTCTGCAAGTTCTCTCTATCTTTTGGGCAGTTACAGAACTCATAGCTAGCATTCTAGCACTAACACAAAATAGAAGAAAATAATGTTTAATATCATAAAGAGTTAGCTTTTGTTATGATAAAAGCTATAAAAATTACTAACTTCATTTCTTAAGATATAATCATACTATTACAACTTTTCAGTTTGCAAAGAAATAGTCATTAGATTGATATTAATTATTAAATTCACCATCAAATTCACAAATTGAATTTACTGTCATGTGCCAACTCCTGTAAATTTAAACTGGAGGATACTTACTAAAATTTGTAATAAACAATGTTATATTTGATTACAAATACATAAATTCATTTTTATCTCTCGTCATTTTTTCTATCTGATTCAGAAGGCCAGATTGTACTTAAGATAAATTAGTATATAACAGTAGTTGGGGACTTAGCTAAGTAAATAAGAAAACTCAGTGGTAAGACAGAACAAGAGAAAGTAGAATAAAAAACTGTCATGGACAAATCATTTATCACAAGCTAAAAAATTGAAATCTTGTTCTTATCAGTTACAGAAATTTCTAAGAACGAGACCCAGACATTGAATAAAGTTAAATAAAAAGCAATAATAATTTTAACATAAGCTTTGACAGTTGCACATGAGAAAATTTGTTTTTCCTACTGTTGTTGGCTTAAAAAGCATTTTAGTGGCTTTCAAAATAGTCGTTGTAGTAAGACGCAAATGGTAGTAAGTATCTTTATAATCATTATCTCAATCATTGTGTCTTCTCTTTCAGCACTTTGTCAGGAATATTGAGTGACATAGATGAGCACATTAATGGAGAGGGAGAGGTAAGAACAATGTATTACAATGAGATGAATTTCTTGACTAAAATGACATATCTGAATATTTCTATTATTTTTCGATTTTTATGCCAATTTCTATTGGACAATGTCGTACTAGCATTATAGTTTTGAAGAGTCAGGGCTTTGAAATTAATATATTTTAGTTTTTAATCCACACTAGCTGGTTCACATTAAAAGTGATTAAGCCTTTTTTTAGCCTCAAGTTTCTCTTCTGTAAAATAAGGACAAAAACACAGCATTCTTAAAATTATTGAAAATCATAAGGTAAATGAACAGCTTAAAATCAAACAGACTTTAGAGCCAAATAAGCGCTAAGTAAACGGAACTTGTAAGATAGACAGTCTACCTCTGTTCAAATTCTTGGTGATGAATTATCCACCACCAGAAAAGGCAGTGCACATCCCATTTTTTCAGGTCTTTTTGCTGTGTTGACTTGACTGTGCTGACTTGACTGTGCTACAGCCCATAGCTTTTCAATCAAACACTGATCTATGTGTTTCTAGGAGGTTATTTTGCAGATGCTATTATGGCCCATAATCAGCTGCTTTCAGATAAATTATCCTATGTAACCTAGGTGGGCCTGTTTCAATCCAGGGAAAGGCCTTAAAAGCAGAGCTGATTGAGACTTTCCTCATGAAGAAATTCCTGTAGACAGCAGGCAACATCAGCTCCTAACCAGGGGTTCCAGCCTGCCCTTCCCGACTGCCTGTCATATGGATTTTGATTGCCTAACCAATCCCCACAGTTGCATAGGCCAATTCTTTACAATGAATCTTTGAATATATATCTCCTACTGATTCTGTATCTTTGCCTGTACCTTGACTAATACAAGGCCCAAGCATGAATTCATTCAGCAAATAGGAAAAGTTTTCTGTATACTAAGAATTGTTCTAGTTACCAAGGATGCTATAGAGAACAAACTAGATATTGCCCTGATCATCATTTGAACTAATAGAGGATACTTCCTTATACAAATTTTTATAAACATAATCATTTAGTTAAAATAATTAATAATGCTTTGAAGTAGAATTACAAATAGATGGAACTTTATTTCCATATTAGCTTTTTTAGTTTTCATATAGAGACAGTTAAATTATTTTCTCTTGAATTTCAGTTAGACTTATACTTTAATTCAATGATGATTTTGCTTCTGTGAATCTAGATTTTCTGTTACAAAAATACAAGTATAGATTTTCCTCTATGTGGAAAAACATAAATATTACATTTTCTGAGTTTTATGTATTCATTGAACAAATATTAACTGAGTGCTTCTAAGTACAGGAAACCAAGGTGAATAAGACAGAGAAGGTCCATTTTACCTGCTTTAGAACCTATTACTGTTGCCTCAGTGATCATCATTGCCATTATATTTTTTAAATTGTATTGTCATGTAGATAACATGGAATACTCATTTATGTGACTGTAACATAGGCCTCTTGAAACTTTTGGTGGGAAATATTTAATTGTGAAATATGTTTACCAGAACAATAAAAAGAGGCTTTGGAAAAACAGAGTTATCATTAAATGTTGAAAATAAATATTAACATTTTGAGATTTGAGGACACCCTTTTGCATATGTTTTTCATTTAAATCTTGAAGAAAATAAGCAAACGTTATCAGTAAGCAAATATCAAGGGAATGCAATCCTTGAAATAGAAAGTGTTACAACTAATTTTTCTATTAAAAACATTATTTTCAGTTGCTTCTTCACTGTTCCAATATTATAGTCTAGTTAGCCTTTAAATCACAAGTATTTAAGCTCACAAAAGTTCATTACTGTTTCTCATTTATAATTTCATAAAAGTCTTCAGAAATTAGCTATTTTATTGGAAAATAATCAAATGAATGTTCCCCTTTCTTTGATTGTCCTCTCACTCCCACCTCTTGCCCCAAAAGTAATTAACAGGGCCATTTTACATGTCTCCTTAAATTTCATATTGCCAAGTCCTTTAGTAGCCAAGTCCTAGCCTAGAATTTCTCAGATGTTATTCAGATTGAAAAAATAATAGTTTTCTTCACTTATAAATGAAAATGCTTTCTTACTGAATTGGATGGGGAAAAACAAAGTATATACATGTTTTTACTTAGAAACAATAGCTTTGGTGACTGAGAAAGCAAGATGTTTGCAAAAGCATTTTAAACATGGACGACCAATTTGCAAATCATTTTTTTAAATTTAAATTTCCACAGACATGTTTTTTAAAACAATTTTATTATGGATTTAAGGGGTACATGTGCAGGCTTGTTACATGAGTATATTGCATAATACTGCAGTTTGGGCTTCTAGTGAACCCACCACCAAATAGTGAACATAGTGCTCAATGGGTACCTTTTCAACCCTTGCCTCTCCCCAACCCTCCCCACTTTTGGAGTTCCCAGTGTCTGTTATACCCATCGTTATACCTGTGTGTACCCATTCCCAAACATGTTTTTAATTACCCTGAACTGAAAGGAAATATAATAGGAGAATCTCTGATTTCTCAGACTTTCATAATTTTGAAGGTTGTAAACAAGTTCTCTGTTGTAATTTTTTTTGAAAAACACATTTTCGTACATTGATTTTGTATCCTGAGACTTTGCTGAAGTTGCTTATCAGCTTAAGGAGATTTTGGGCTGAGACGATGGGGTTTTCTAGATATACAATCATGTCATCTGCAAACACGGACAATTTGACTTCCTCTTTTCCTAATTGAATACCCTTGATTTCCTTCTCCTGCCTAATTGCCCTGGCCAGAACTTCCAACACTATGTTGAATAGGAGTGGTGAGAGAGGGCATCCCTGTCTTGTGCCAGTTTTCAAAGGGAATGCTTCCAGTTTTTGCCCATTCAGTATGATACTGGCTGTGGGTTTGTCATAGATAGCTCTTATTATTTTGAGATACGTCCCATCAATACCTAATTTATTGAGAGCTTTTAGCATGAAACGTTGTTGAATTTTGTCAAAGGCCTTTTCTGCATCTATTGAGATAATCATGTGGTTTTTGTCTTTGGTTCTGTTTATATGCTGGATTACATTTCTTGATTTGCGTATATTGAACCAGCCTTGCATCCCTGGGATGAAGCCCACTTGATCATGGTGGATAAGCTTTTTGATGTGCTGCTGGATTCGGTTTGCCAGTATTTTATTGAGGATTTTTGCATCGATGTTCATCAGGGATATTGGTCTAAAATTCTCTTTTTTGTTGTTGTGTCTCTGCCAGGCTTTGGTATCAGGCTGATGCTGGCCCCATAAAATGAGTTAGGGAGGATTCCCTCTTATTCTACTGATTGTAATAGTTTCAGAAGGAATGGTACCAGTTCCTCCTTGTACCTCTGGTAGAATTCGGCTGTGAATCCATCTGGTCCTGGACTCTTTTTTGTTGGTAAGCTATTGATTATTGCCACAATTTCAGAGCCTGTTATTGGTCTATTCAGAGATTCAGGACATAGGCATGGGCATGGACTTCATGTCCAAAACACCAAAAGCAATGGCAACAAAAGCCAAAATTGACAAATGGGATCTCATTAAACTAAGGAGCTTCTGCACAGCAAAAGAAACTACCATCAGAATGAACAGGCAACCTACAAAATGGGAGAAAATTTTCACAACCTACTCATCTGACAAAGGGCTAATATCCAGAATCTACAATGAACTCAAACACATTTACAAGAAAAAAACAAACAACCCCACCATCACAAAGTGGGCGAAGGACATGAACAGACACTTCTCAAAAGAAGACATTTATGCAGCCAAAAAACACATGAAAAAATGCTCACCATCACTGCCCATCAGAGAAATGCAAATCAAAACCACAATGAGATACCATCTCACACCAGTTAGAATGGCAATCATTAAAAAGTCAGGAAACAACAGGTGCTGGAGAGGATGTGGAGAAATAGGAACACTTTTACACTGTTGGTGGGACTGTAAACTAGTTCAACTATTGTGGAAGTCAGTGTGGCAATTCCTCAGGGCTCTGGAACTAGAAATACCATTTGACCCAGCCATCCCATTACTGAGTATATACCCAAAGGACTATAAATCATACTGCTATAAAGTCACATGCACACGTATGTTTATTGCGGCATTATTCACAATAGCAAAGACTTGGAATCAAGCCAAATGTCCAACAATGATAGACTGGATTAAGAAAATGTGGCACATATACACCATGGAATACTATGCAGCCATAAAAAATGATGAGTTCATATCTTTTGTAGGGACCTGGATGAAATTGGAAATCATCATTCTCAGTAAACTATTGCAAGGACAAAAAACCAAACACCGCATGTTCTCACTCATAGGTGGGAATTGAACAATGAGAACACATGGACACAGGAAGGAGAACATCATACTCTGGGGACTGTTGTGGGGTGGGGGGAGGGGGGAGGGATAGCATTAAGAGATATACCTAATGCTAAATTATGAGTTAATGGGTGCAGCGCACCAGCATGGCACATGTATACATATGTAACAAACCTGCACATTGTGCACATGTACCCTAAAACTTAAAGTATGATAATAATAAAATAAAAAATAAAAATTAAAAAAAAGAAAAATACGTTTTCTATACAATTGTCAAGTGTCAACAGACTTCCAGGAGGATCACTAAAGGTACAAATTTTTTACATTACAAGATTATTCATATATAATCAAACAATGTAACTATTATAGAAATGAGAACAGTACACTTGGTAATTGATATTCAGGCTATTACTTATTGTAGATCTTACCAATAATTGACACGAATGGGCTGCCTGTGCACCATGAAATCCTGTGGTTGTAACTTTTTACCTTTGCAATAAGTTTCATATTACAGTCATTTACTTGTTTATAACAATTTAATTATTTGTACTTAATATGTGATACAAATAAATGTTATAAATTAATTTTACCATGCCTCATATAGACATCCTTAGATCCTATCAATTTATTCCACCATGCCCTACAATTAGATTATTTTCTATGAGTCATGATGAGATTCATCACCTTATTGTGTAAACTTTCTGAGGCAACATCCTTTCTTTAGTTAGTCTAGTTTTATCATTTCTTGAAAATGCAAGTACCCACAAATTAATAATCCTAAAATCCTTATTAATTCTTACAGAAAAGGTTTTGTGTTAAAATAAAGAAATATAAAGAAAATAATAAAGATCCCAAAGCACCTCATTTAAATATGTGGCATACGAAAAGAAAAAAATAATAAAATAAAGTGATTTTACAAGTTACTGTCTTTCAGGTTTTATTTTTCACTGACATGCCCAAACAAGAAAAATGTTTCCATGCAACCAAACAATACATTAATATGGAGTTTAGTAAGGGAGAAAATATTGAAGGCCAATCTGTGAGCAGTTAGAAGACAATAGAATCTTGAGCCTTCAGCAGCTTGGTCCATAATGAACAAATCATGCCAGACCATAATAATAGTCTTGTTTGATAGAGTTGCAAAACTAATTAAAGAGGATACAACTGACATCATGTATTTGGGCTCCAGTGAAGCATTTGAGGCAGTGAATTATGTACTTTTACTTACAAATTAATTATAATTGCTTTGGATGAAAATAGAGTCACATGGATTGGGAACTGGCTGAAAGATTATAAACAAAAATAGTAGATTGTAATGAATGCCGTTGGAGGATAACTACAATGGGTTTTCACAATGGTCAAAAAGTTTTGTAAATCTCTATTTACTGGTTGTTGAAGAACATTTTTCCCCAATAATGTTGAGGTAGAAATGTTTTGGGGTTACCCAGTATAATAACCAAATAAAGAAATTAGACATAAGTATAACATTTCATATGAATTAGTAACTAATTTAGAATTTATGAGTTTGGCTTACATCAACCTTTGAAAATGTTTGTCATGTGAAAAGTATGCATTATAATATTCAGGTAACAGCTGGTGCCTTAAGAGAACAGAGTATTTCAGAGTACCACTTGCTATTTAGGTACTATTAATTATATATATTATCTGCTTATTAAAGTAGGTTAATTAGGTTAAAGTAGGTTTAATAGCATCTTATTAGAAACATATCACAGAAATAAAATGACATTTTCTAATTTTTACAAATTTGTGCTTATATTTTTCACCATATTTGTTCAAATTAAATAAATTTTACAGTAACAACAGAACAGTGTTAAGTATAAAAGATTGAAAATATAATATCTATAGACATTTTTAATTTGCAGGAAACTATCAGAAAATAGCTCTGAAAGTCTTCTTCATGAAAAAAGAAGGAAATTATCTATGGATTTATAATAAAGTATAGTAGAACAGTTTTTCCAAAATGTGAACCATAAGGTATTTTAGGAGTTATGTAATAGTGTTTTAAATTATATGTATTTGTGTATTTGTGTAAAGATCCCAAAGCACCTCATTTAAATACGTGGCATACAAAAAGAAAAAAATAATAAAATAAAGTGATTTTCAAGTTACTGTCTTTCAGGTTTTATTTTTCACTGACATGCCCAAACAAGAAAAATGTTTCTTGTATATGAGTAGGAAAAATAAGCAATTTAATCCATGACATAAATATTTCTTTTAAATATATTTAAGCTAAAATAAGTCATCTCAAGAAAATATTAAGCAAAAATTGTTCACTTAATATTTACCAATATAAAGTATAAAATGATATAAAATATGGCCAACTTCAAGTAATTGGTAAACAAGACTAATATTTGTGAAATATTGCAGATGAAAGGTCATTATTGCCTTAAATTGAGCCAGAACGATTTTTAATGACATGAATGGGTAACATTGAAATGGTACAGGTAAGATCCCAATAAAAAATAAAATTAAAATGATAACCAAACAAAAATAACCTGCATAACATTCGAAATAGTGCAAAAATTTTACAGCTTCAGCAGATAATTCATTTATTTAAGCAATATTCTATTAATTGTTTCTGCATCACAGCAAAAGAACCTAAAGAGTCTCTTGATGTTTACTAATATTTAACTTACTGGAGTGACATATTCTGACTCTCTCTCCCTTCCAATTTTTAAAGTTGATGGAATAAAGTAAAAGCATATCAAACATACAATAGAAGGAATTATTGTCTTGATTAGGTATAGCTTTAAATGGAAAGAGTAAACTCAATTCAGCTGAATTCAGTTGAATAAAAACTATTGCTTCAAGATTTTATTATCATTTATGTATTATTTTATATAACCTAAGAAGACAGGGACTTGATGTAGTAGAGTAAAATGCACACATTAAGTAAAGAGCATATTTAAAAATATTTTATACAAGCAGAAGCAAAAAAAAAAAAACAAACAAAAAACTTTTGGTTTGCACAACAGCCTCCCAAGGGTAAAGATGAGATTTACATCACTGGTTGTACTCAAAATTCACCCTGATGAGCATTGACGCCAACATTTAAGAGAGTAGTCTCATAGGAGAGATTAGATGACCTGTCATGATTTTTCCATTTCTTATTTACATGATTTTGTTGTCCTAATAATCATTCTTCATAAAAACAATTTGCTGGCAACCTGAGTGTGTTTTAGTTATGTCCTTGGGAGTTGCCTGGCTGTGTTCAGCTAGAGCCCAGCTGTCATCTCCAAACATGACGAAATTAGGAAATGGCACACCATCTAATCCTATCCTTTTCTTGAACATTCTACTTGCAGAAACAGCTTTAATAATTCTCAGCTTTTGGAGCTGAAAAACAAGCACTATAACTTACCTTACAAATATAATAGCAATAATGATACAAACTCTATTTATAAATTTCTGCTTCACCATAATTCTTTGTTTGAATTAGGTTATGACCCTTGCCTTACCATAATTTTGCCTGAAATATTAGCATATATTCATCAATCCATTAATTTTTTTCACTTAGGACAAGTTTCCTAAGTGTCTACCCTGCTAGCTGTGCTAGATATTGAAGACACAGTGATGAAAAGATACACATTTTTCATGGCACTGGAGGGCATAATTAGGTAAATGAATACTATGGTTGATGTTTGTGTACTCCCAAAATGTATTTGTTGAAATCCTAATTCCGAATGTGATGGTATTAGGAGGTGGGACTTTTGGCTGCTGATTAGGTCATGATGGTGAAGCTTTCATAAATGGGATTAGTGCCCTTATAAAAGAGGTTCAAGAGAGACCTCTTTCCCCTTTCACCATGTGAGTAAGCCAGTGCCATCTATAGAGAAAGTGGAGTCCTCACAAGATGCTGAATCTGTCAGCACCTTGATCTTTGACTTGCCAGCATCTGGAATTGTGAGAAATAAATTTCTATTGTTTAAGCCACCTAATTTATTGTATTTGTTATAGCAGCCCAAACAGGCCAAGACAATGAATAATTAACAATAAAAATAATATTTATAAGATTAGAAAGTAAAATGTTTTGGAGTTAGATTGAAGAGATATCCAACCCAGCCTTGTTGATCATAGAGGTGATGATGAATTGTATCTCAGAACAAATTATGAGTATATGTGTTTGTGTGTATGCATAAAACATATATGTACATGCATATATATATGCCATAAAAGCTAGACAAAGAGTACAGCTCTCTGAAAGGTCCAAGGAAAGAGAGTATGAAATATTTAAGGTGTCAAAAGATGTCGAATTCTACCAGAGGTACAAGGAGGAACTGGTACCATTCCTTCTGAAACTATTACAATCAGTAGAATAAGAGGGAATCCTCCCTAACTCATTTTATGGGGCCAGCATCAGCCTGATACCAAAGCCTGGCAGAGACACAACAACAAAAAAGAGAATTCTAGACCAATATCCCTGATGAACATCGATGCAAAAATCCTCAATAAAATACTGGCAAACCGAATCCAGCAGCACATCAAAAAGCTTATCCACCATGATCAAGTGGGCTTCATCCCAGGGATGCAAGGCTGGTTCAATATACGCAAATCAAGAAATGTAATCCAGCATATAAACAGAACCAAAGACAAAAACCACATGATTATCTCAATAGATGCAGAAAAGGCCTTTGACAAAATTCAACAACTCTTCATGCTAAAAACTCTCAATAAATTAGGTATTGATGGGACGTATCTCCAAATAATAAGAGCTATCTATGACAAACCCACAGCCAGTATCATACTGAATGGGCAAAAACTGGAAGCATTCCCTTTGAAAACTGGCACAAGACAGGGATGCCCTCTCTCACCACTCCTATTCAACATAGTGTTGGAAGTTCTGGCCAGGGCAATTAGGCAGGAGAAAGAAATCAAGGGTATTCAATTAGGAAAAGAGGAAGTCAAATTGTCCGTGTTTGCAGATGACATGATTGTATATCTAGAAAACCCCATCGTCTCAGCCCAAAATCTCCTTAAGCTGATAAGCAACTTCAGCAAAGTCTCAGGATACAAAATCAATGTGCAAAAATCACAAGCATTCTTATACACCAATAACAGACAAACAGAGAGTCAAATCATGAGTGAACTCCCATTCACAATTGCTTCAAAGAGAATAAAATGCCTAGGAATCCAACTCACAAGGGATGTGAAGGAACTCTTCAAGGAGAACTACAAACCACTGCTCAATGAAATAAAAGAGGACACAAACAAGTGGAAGAACATTCCATGCTCATGGATAGGAAGAATCAATATCGTGAAAATGGCCATGCTGTGCAAGGTAATTTATAGATTTAATGTCATCCCCATCAAGCTACCAATGACTTTCTTCACATAATTGGAAAAAACTACTTTAAAGTTCATATGAAACCAAAAAAGAGCCCGCATTGCCAAGCAAAAAGAACAAAGCTGGAGGCATCACACTACCTGACTTCAAAGTATACTACCAGGCTACAGTCACCAAAACAGCATGGTCCTGGTACCAAAACAGAGATATAGATCAATGGAACAGAACAGAGCCCTCCAAAATAATACCACATATCTACAACCATCTGATCTTTGAGAAACCTGAGAAAAACAAGAAATGGGGAAAAGATTCCCTATTTAATAAATGGTGCTGGGAAAACTGGCTAGCCATATGTAGAAAGCTGAAACTGGATCCCTTCCTTACACCTTATACAAAAATTAATTCAAGATGGATTAAAGACTTAAATGTCAGACCTAAAACCATAAAAACCCTAGAAGAAAGCCTAGGCAATACCATTCAGGACATAGGCATGGGCAAGGACTTCATGTCTAAAACACCAAAAGCAATGGCAACAAAAGCCAAAATTGACAAATGGGATCTCATTAAACTAAAGAGCTTCTGCACAGCAAAAGACACTACCATCAGAGTGAACAAGCCACCTACAGAATGAGAGAAAATTTTTGCAATCTACTCATCTGACAAAGGGCTAATATCCAGAATCTACAAAGAACTCAAACAAATTTACAAGAAAAAAACAACCCCATCAAAAAGTGGATGAAGGATATGAACAGACACTTCTCAAAAGAAGACATTTATGCAGCCAAAAGACACATGAAAAAATGCTCATCATCACTGCCCATCAGAGAAATGCAAATCAAAACCACAATGAGATACCATCTCACACCAGTTAGAATGGCGATCATTAAAAAGTCAGGAAACAACAGGTGCTGGAGAAGATGTGGAGAAATAGGAACACTTTTACACTGTTGGTGGGACTGTAAACTGGTTCAACTATTGTGGAAGATGGTGTGGTGATTCCTCAAGGATCTACAACTAGAAATACCATTTGACCCGGCCATCCTATTACTGGGTATATACCCAAAGGATTATAAATCATGCTGCTATAAAGACACATGATCACGTATGTTTATTGCAGCACTATTCACAATAGCAAAGACGTGGAACCAACCCAAATGTCCAACAATGATAGACTGGATTAAGAAAATGTGGCACATATACACCATGGAATACTATGCAGCCATAAAAAATGATGAGTTCACGTCCTTTGTAGGGACATGGATGAAGCTGGAAACCATCATTCTCGGCAAACTATCGCAGGGACAAAAAAAAATACCACATGTTCTCACTCATAGGTGGGAATTGAACGAGGAGAACACTTGGACACAGGAAGGGGAACATCACACACTGGGGCCTCTCGTGGGGTGGGGGAAGAGGGGAGGGATAGCATTAGGAGATATACCTAATGTAAATGACAAGTTAATGGGTGCAGCACACGAACATGGCACATGTATACATATGTAACAAACCTGCACGTTGTGCACATGTACCCTAGAACTTAAAGTATAATAATAATAAAAAAAAAGCTGTCGAATATACTGGAGAGCAGAGTTTGAGTGGAGGATAATGAGACAAGGCTGGAGGGGCTCTGTCTTGGTCTGTGTTGTGTTTTTAATAACAATATCTGAGACAAAGTAATTTATCAAAAACAGAAATTTATTGGCTGATGATTTTGAAGACTGGGAAGTCCAATATCAGGGTGCTGTCATCTCATGAAGGCTTTCTTATGGCGTGATCACATGGTGGTAAGCAAGAGGTCAAAAGAGGGGCAAGAGGGGGCTGAACTTACTCTTTCATAATGGTGCTAATTCCACTTGTGAGGATGGGGTTCTACAGGCCTAATAACCTCTTAAAACTCCCAACACTGAATACTGTTACAATGGCAATTACATTTCAACATGAGTTTTAGAGAGGACAAACGTTCAAGCCATAGCAGGCTCCAAGTGTTGTGTACTCTACAATTCCGGAAGCACTATTTATATACACTATGCCACCAGGTGAAAGAAGTCAGGATCTAATTTAGAATAGAAACAGTGAGGATGGAAAGAACTATCTAGGAGGTAAATTAAATAGAAGTTGGTGATTGGATAGCGGCGTGAAAGAGAAAAAGAGATTTTTGCTTGAACAATTGCATGGGTGGATAGTGCTAAACATAGAAGGAGGAGTCAGTTTCTGGTTGACTTGAGGTAGTTTGAACTTGTTGAGGTGTTCTTGAGATAGTTTGAACTTGTTGACTTTGAGGTATACATGGGAACTCTGGTGGCTGGTTCTAAGTTATATATGAAGTTTTGCAATTCAAGAGGAGAATCTGGATTAAGATATGTATTTTGAAAGGATAGTCATTGAAGCCATGGGAGTTGAAGGATAATGGCAAGAAAGAACATGTAGACTGAGATCATTAAAGGGCTTAGCATACCCTGAAGATCAGCAATAATTGAAAGATGAACACAAGAGGAGGAGAATACAAACTGGTATGAGACACAGCTACTAGACAGAGTGAACTTTTAGAAAACTGGTTGATATACTGAAAGGTTAGAAAGCAGTATTAGACACAGCAATAGCTCCTGAAATAATTTTTATAATCCCAAATTTGAAAAACAGAAAGAAAAATTAGTCATTTTTCTGGTTTTATGTAGTGCTATAGCTGTATAGCTGTATAATCCTAGAACTATAATAATTATTAAAGAATATCTATAAGTCGATTTTATAAATTACTTTCAATAATCCAGGTTTTAGCTTAACATACATGGAATTAAGATCCCATTTTCCAAAATAATACAGAAATGTGTAAATCACAGGTAAGCGGAGGAAAGCCAGCCAGTTTTTTTCTTACACGCACACACCACACACATAACACACACCTCACACACCAAATGGATGCAGAATACTTTTTCTAAAAAGAGACAAGAAAATGCTAGTAAATATACTTCTAAACTTTCTATATAAGGAAATAGATAACAATCGGTTCTTGTTTATGGTTAAAACTTAGTATTAATTTTCAAGAAAGTAAATGAAAACATGGAGGAATAGAAAAGATATAGAGAGCCCTAATTTCTTTAATCAAAATATTAGTATTGCCCCCATTCGTAAACACAGATGAAAAATGCCAATATGAGTTTCTTTTTTTTCTCAGCCAAGCATATTATGAAAATAAGAATGAATAATAAAATGTCACGCTATTGACAGAAGAAAGAAAACAAAAATACAAAATTATGAATGAAATGTTATTTGTATTCTGTGTAAAATATCATTATTTGCTCTTAATTACTGTTGTTTTCTTGGTACTTTAGGAAGATGGGAACAAATGAGAGAGGCTTTAGTGGGCACATTGTTCTTCTAACATAGATCATTATTAAAAACTCTGTGCATTGTTCTGAATTTGAAGATGATGCTTTTTTTAATCACTGGCATATGATTGTGTATATAGAAATCCAAAATGTGAAGCAATCCATCCATCAATTGGTTATTTTGTTTACACAAAATCAGAAGAGTTCATTTGACTGATTCCCCTATCCCTGGATGTTTGGGCATTAAATATGTAACCCAGATGTCAGTTAGGACCACCTTGTCCTCCTTGAGATATAGATAAGATTGGCTTGAATCATGATACCACTTTGTGGAAGGCTGAAACCCTTACAAAATATGTGAGATTCAGAGAGATTGAATTCCAATGCCTCCTCCTCCGTCAGCCTTCTCTTTCTGTGTTTGTTTCCTGTCTCTTTTATCCACTACATGATTTCAGATTTAGACTCTGAACTTTTAAAAAAAAGTTCACAAAACAAAAATGTAGCTCACTCACATGAAGCATTTGTAAGCATAGAAATCCTTTTAGAAGGTTGTGACAAGGGGAGATTAAGAGGAAAGAATACTTACACTGTTGCAAGAAAAGTAACTTCAAAGTTAGTAAAAGTCACTCTGATTTCTTCAGCCATCCTTCTGGATGGGAATTTGCACTGACCCTTTAGCCCTTCTGGAATTGTGCTATGGGATAAATTGATGTGTTTTTATATATAGGTATACCTCATTTTATTGTGCTCCACAGGTACTGCACTTTTGACCAATTGAAAGTTTGTGGCAACCGTTGTCAGCAAGCCTCTATTGGCACCATTTTTCCAACAGCATGTGCTCACTTCACGTATCTGCATTATATTTTGAAAATTAACACAACATTTCAAACTTTTACATTATTATTACATTTGCTAGGGTGATCTGTGATCAGTGATATTAGTTGTTACTATTGTAATTATTTTGGAGCACCACAAACCTCACTCACATAAGAGGGTGAAGTTAGTTGATAAATGTTGTGTGCCTTCTTACTGCTCCACCCACTGGCCATTTCCCTGTCTCTCTTCCTCTCCTTGGGTCTCCCTATTCCCTGACACACAACAATATTGAGTTTAGGCCAATTTGCAATACTATAATGGCCTCTAAGTGTTCAAGTGAAAGAAGAGTTGTATGTGTCTCACTTTAAATCTAAAGCAAGAAATGATCAAGCTTAGTGAGGAAAGCACCTCAAAAACTGAAACTGGTCAAAAGCTAGGCCTCTCTTGCCAAACAGCCAAGTGATGAATGCAAAGGAAAGGTTCTTAAGTTAAAAGTCCTACTTCAGTGAACATACAAATGATAGGGAAGCAAAATAGCTTATTGTTGACATGGAGAAAGTTTGAGTGGTCTAGATAGGAGATCAAACGAGCTACAACATTCCCTTAATCCAAAACCTAATCCAGAGTAAGGCTGTAACTCTCTTCAATTCTATGAAGGCTGAGAGAGGGGAGGAAGCTGCAGAAGAAAAGTTGGAAGCTAGCAGTGGTTGGTTCATAAGGTATAAGGAAAGAAGCCATCTCCATAACACAAAAGTACAAGGCAAAGCAGCAGGTGCTAATATAGCAAGTTATCCAGAAGGTCTAGCTAAGATAACTGATGAAGATGGTACACTAAACAACAGATTTTCAATGTAGAAGAAACAGCCATATATTAGAAGAAGATATTACCTAGGATTTTTGTAGCTAGAGAGGAGAACTCAATGCCTGGCTTCAAACGTTCAAGGGACAGGTTGACCCTCTTGTTAACAGCTAACGCCGCTGGTGACTTCAAGTTGAAGCCAGTGCTCACTGACCACTCCAAAAATCCTAGGGCCTTTAAGAATTATGCCAAGTGCACTTTGCCTGTGTTCTCTAAATGGAACAACAAAGCCTGGATGACAGCATATCTGTTTACAGCATAGTTTACTGAATATTTTAAGCCTACGATTGAGCCCTAACGCTGAGAATAAAAAGATTTCTTTCAAAATATTACTTCTTATTGACAATGCAACTGGTCACCAAAAAGCTCTGATGTAGATATACAAGGAGATCAATGTTTTCATGCCCACTGGCACAACATCCATTCTGCAGCCCACAGATCAAGGAGTAATTTCAAATTTCAAGTCTTATTATTTAAGAAATACATTTCATAAAGCTATGGCTGCCATATATAGTCATTCCTCTGATGGATTTGGGCAAAATCAATTGAAAACCTTCTGGAAAGCATTAATCATTCTCAATGCCATTAAGAACATTCATGATTCATGGGAGGAGGTCAAAATACTAACATTAACAGGAGTTTGTAGGAAGTTGATTCAACTCCTATGGATGACTTTGAGGGGTTCAAAACTTCCAATGGAGGAAGAAACTGCAGATAGTCTAGAAGTATCAAGAATACTAGAATTAGAAATGGGGAAGATGTGACTTAATTGCTACACTCTCAGGATAAAATTCAAAACGGTGAGAAGTTGCTTATTATGGATGAGCAAAGGAATTGTTTGTTGAGATAGAATATCCTGGTGAAGCAGCTGTGAATATTGTTGAAATGACAACAAAGGCTTTAGAATATTACATACACTTAGTTGATAAAGCAGTGGCAGGGTTTGAGAGGACTGACTTCAATTTTGAAAGAAGTTCTACCATTTGTAAAATGCTATCAAACAACATTACATGCTACAGAGAAATCTTTTGTGAATAAAGAGTCAATTGATGTCGGAGATTTTGTTGTCTTATTTTAAGAAATTGCTACACCACCCCAACCTTCAACAAACACAACCCTGATCAGTCAGCAGCCATCAGGGAAGATCCTCCACCAGCAACAGAATTAGGATGCCCTGAAGACCTAGACAATTGTTAATGTTTTTAAGTAATAAAATATTTTTAAAGTATGTATAATTTTAGACATAATGTTACTGCACACTGAGCAGAGTACAGCATAATATAAACATACCTTTCATGTGGACTGAAAACAGCCCCAAAAAATGAGACTCACTTTATTGTGATACTTCCTTTACTGCTGTGGTTTGGAACCAAACTTGTGATATTTCCAAGCTATGCCGCTATATACACTGATATTTAAATGACAACATTGTTTGTAAGGGTTAAAATAAGAAATGATTGTTTCCTTATACAATAGTATGATCAAATCAATCAAGATAATCCATACAGTATAATTTTGAGCAGTCATTTAAAAAGAATGAAAATCTACACATTCTTAAAGTCTCCAAAATGTATTATGAAGTGAAAAAAAATCAAGGTGCAAAATGATGAATGTGGTATGTTCCCATTTGTGGAAATATATAAACATGTTTGGAACTGGAAGGATACCAAAATGTATTACCACAGTTCCTTTTAAGGGGAGGTTCTGGGTTAGATGGAATGGGCTTTCTTTTCTGTTTCATAATTTAGTATTGTTTAATAAAATTTAATTTATATTATTTTAAGTTAATACTTGATTTAATTTAGATAAAATTGTCTTATTATCTCATTCAGAATAGCTTAACCACTCTTTTATGATTATTAGAAAAAGAGTTTCTACTACAATAAAATCCCAAGAACTTAACATACTCCTCTCCACTTCACATTCTAAGCTCTGGCCACTCTGGCTTTCTCCCTTCCTTGTCAACTTGCCAAGTCTTTTCTCAAACTAGAGTATTTACACTTGCTCTTTCCTCTGCTTAGCTTGGAATTCTCTTCTCCAGCTGCCTTACTTCATTTGAGTCTCTATTTAAATGTCACCTCTTCAAAAGATACCTTCTGTGACCATCCTGTTTACCCTAAGTTCCCTAACCCACCTAGTCACCCTAAGTTCCCTAACCCACCTAGTCATCATTCTCTAACCCTGTTTCACCTGCTTCAATTGTTATTCCTTTAAATTACTTATTGTGTTTGCCTCTGTGGGTGTGTTTCCCCTACTAGAACATTAACTTTATAAGATCAATGTTTTATCTATTACTATAATTTCAATGCCCAATAGTAAGCACTTAGTTAATGAATGCATGAGCAAATGAATGAAAATGAATAAATTAAGGAGTTCACACGTGCCCTTTGGGTCTCATCTTTTATAATCTAGGAGCTTACAAAAACAATTTTCTTTTTAGGAGGAATTCATGTGTCAAATCTTAAACATTACATTTATTTTGAGTATTTATTTACTCCACATAACTTACAGGAGTCAAGACTTGAAGTAGGTTTTGATAAAATTATTAGAATAATAGACATCATCTAGGATTTCGGGAGGCTAATATAATTCTCAGGAGGCTGAGGCAGGAGAACCGCTTGAACCCAGGAGGTGGTGGTTGCAGTGAGCCGAGATCACACCACTGCACTCCAGCCTGAGTGACAGAGTGAGACTCTGTTTCAGTAATAATAATAATAATAATTCTAAAAATTTGAACCATTACTGTGTGCTGACACTTGCATTTTAAAAGGTAATCTTCCCAGTAATCTTATGAGCTGAGCCCTATTAGGATATTCATCTTCCAGGAAGGAAAGGGATTGCTCAAGATCATGCAAGCACTTACTAACCTCAAATTCCCAGAGGACTCAGGATACTCTGATAAATTTTGCCATCAATTGACTTGCTTAAACAAGGTATCTTGTGTTTTTCCCATAGTAGGGAAGGGGATGGCAGCATCTGCTAAATGTTTTTAACAGAAATAGTAACGTGGTAAATTAAACCATAGTTGCATGCTAAGAAGAAAAGGTTCTGTTTTTCTCAACACATTCATATTCATTTCATAGAATCATCAAGGTAAACAAATTTTCATTTTTTATTTATAACAATTACTAGTGTTAGAGAATAGTCTATAGACATGGAACAGATGAAAAAAAAAACATATTTTAGGGAAGACGTATGGATTGTGTGCTCCAGGTAAGACTGCCAGCCTTACCATTTTCCCCTAACCCTTGACATTTCCAGTCTCCTCACTAAAAACTGAATAAGGGACAAAATCCAATAAATAATCTATAATTAGAATTAAATAGTCACCTTTTCCTCAGAATAAATCCCATTGTGTCTTACATTTCCTTTTCCTCTCAGGTAACATGAGAAACGGCAGCCTCCAAGGTCTTCCATCACTCTGCAAATTCTTACCACACATGGCTCTGCGTATCCCCTGACCTGACGCAATCCTCACTCCTCCCTAATCTCTAAATTCCTCCACTGTATCTACTGGATATCAAAATCTAAAGTCAGCAAAATCTCCTATTTTATCAAGCCCTTTTGTAAACATTTCTCTCTCTCTCTCTTTTTTTTTTTCACTAACTAGATTCTCTCTGGGACACTCAAGTGTGGCTTACCCCTCTTTTATACCATACTTCACTAGGCCTGGAGTTATTCTGGTAAGCAGAATAACTCCTCCCCTTGTCCCCAAAGATGTCCACATTTAAACCTTAGAATCTGTGAATATGTCCCCTTACATGGCAAAATGGACTTTGTAGATGTGATTAAGTTAAGGAACTTGAAATGGGAAGATTATTTTGAGTTACCTAGGTAAGTCCATTGTAATCATTTTGGATTCTTATTAAGAGGGAGGCAGAAGTGTTGGAGTCAGGGAGAGATTTGAAGATGCTAACTGCTAGCTTTGAAGATGGAAGAGGTCAGGAGCCAAGAAATGCAAGCAGCCTCTACGAAGCTGGAAAATGCGAGGAAACAGATTTTTTTCCCTGAAGCCTCCAGAAGGAATGCAGCCCTGCTGACACCTTGATTTTGGCCGGTGAAAAATGCTGCAGACTTTTGACCTTGAGAACTGTAAAATAATAAATATATGTTGTTTTAAGACACTAAATTTATGGTAATCTGTTACAGCAACAATAAGAAACCAACACAGATGTCTTTCTTGCTTATCTTTGTTATTTCCAGACCATACTCCTCAACCCTCTTAAAGACCCCTAGCTCCTTTGAGGTATGTGCCATCAGGCTAAACCATCTGCCACTCCTCCTTATTGCTGTCATCTGCCAACCCTCTCATTATTCCATTTCATTCATTAAAAGTATCTGATCTCTTCTCACTGTCTTTCCACCATATTTTTATCATCCTTTATGCTGACATCTGCATCAGGATACACATGATGCATCTGATACAACTTCCACTTGGACATTGCAATTTCTTAACCTGCTTACATTCAAAGATCTTTTCTTCTGCCTCCTCCATCTCCAATCTTAGAGTCATACTATAAATCTTTTCAGAAATAATGACAGAAGTACTTCCAGATTCTCAATTTAAGGCTTTTTACTCTCAAACATTTTTCACATATCATTCCATTTTACTTTCTCCAGTGCTTTTATTCTAATAACCTCCTGAGCTGCCTCAGATTCGGTTTATTGACCTACATTTTACCATCGGTCACCTCATCATGCCCTCACTTTGGGTTTACCATCCTAGATTGAAAGAATGTTCCATCATTACGTCATTTCATTTTATAAATCCTCAACTCCCTCACTTGTTTCTCCCTCCACAATACTACCATGACAAAACTCAAGTCCACATAAAGTCTTAGCCATTTGACTTATTCTCATAACTGGATAATAACACATCATCCAGCTGACTGGATTCACTTGAACTACATGACCATAAATATCTATTGGTTCTTAAGCATCACCACTAATTCTGTTACATTTTTTAAAATTACATTTTTTCTGTCCTCAATGTATCAATTCTCCAACCTCTCATTTTTCAAGTTAAGAAAGCAATTAAGTAAGAACTTTATGTAACTAGCACTTTATGTAACTTTATGTAACAAACTAACCACTGGGGAAACCAAGTGAAAAAGTGTTCTAGAAATAAAGGAGAGAATATTTGCTGTCAAGATAAAGAGATGGAGAAAGTGCATATATACAATTATTTGAGAAGTTTTATTAAAAAGGGAGAATTGAGAAATAGTAAAGAGGAATAGTAGGATAATGTTTATTTTTTTTTTAGTTGAGAGACATTATAGTGTGTTTGTGTGCTGAAATATCTCAGTAGGGGAGGAAACATTAAGGATTTGGAATTACTGGTGCTATTAATTTTAATAAGATTTATAACATAAAAGAGCAGGAGAGATGGTGAATGATTACATGAGCAAAGAACTTGGGTAATATACAGGAAGAAAGATTGGCCTCATATAAGAACAAAGCCACCGTTACATACAAGCAGATGCAAGCAGTAGGTAGATTTACTGAGTGCCTCAGCACCCAACATGCAGAGTCTTTCTCTTTTCCATGTGCTCTACACTTTGTGTATGTGACAGCCTTTAAACATTCTCAATGTAATCCTCACAAAAATCTTATGAAATCTTCTTTTACAGTTGAAGAAACTGGGGCATCAGAGATAAAGTAATCCAAGGCCACAGTGGTACAAATGGCAGGGCAGGACTCAAAGGCAGGCCAGTCTAACTATACAGCTTTCCCTTTCCAGCCACTTCCCTGGTTCTTATGTCATTGTCATATCTGGGGTTTGTAGTGCCTGCAATGAAAACTCCCCACTTGGAGTAGAGGCAAAGCGAAAATACACTAAGCTTAAATACAGGTTAGTTTTCAATGTCTGTGCCTCATGCCTTCTTTCTCATTTTTGCTACCCCTTTTCTCCCTTGGCATAGTGACATCGATAGTTCTTTCTAATGACACTAATTGCTTCCTTTACAACCCTTACCAGAAACTTTGAAAGTTGGATGTTTTCCTGAGGCAGAGATTTGAGTACGGTGGCAGGATACAAACCAGCAGCAGTTGCAGAAGGGCGCTTTGCTCTTTTAGTGAGCACCTGACTGTTTCTCTTATTGGCCAAAACAAATATGGCCTAGCAAGTGCTTGACTTCTTAATAGCTGTGAGATTATTCATGAATAAGTCCCCTAATTAATTTATAATTATGTGCAGTTTATTGCTTTATGAGATTAAGAACACGTTAAAGACTTTTGAGTTGAGGCAACCTGAGGTGGGTCATCCTCCAGCATATCAGAGCTCATTCTTTCATAAAGCAAAGCCTTTTTGCAGATCAAGGAGAATTCTACTTCTCTACCTATTGCTTTTAAATTAGTTCTGCACAAATTTTTTTGTAAGTATTCAAGATTCTTACTTTTTTAATATATACCTTTTGGAAACCATTTAAAAAATGAGCAACTATTCATTCTGTCTGGCTCTCAGTGTGTGTGTGTGAGTGTGAGTATGCATGCATATGCACCCTTGATTTTTCTTATCTCCTGATTATTGGTGGTAAATGGTATAAAGATTTAACAATAGTTTATTGCTTATGAGGCATTTCCATTCTAGAATATTATACCTTAAAAGAATTAAAGTTTGTGTGATTGGTGAGTTCATCTGTTCCTAATAGTCCTTTGTATACCACTAGTAATTTTTTTTTTTTTTTTTTTTTTGAGACAGAGTTTTGCTCTGTCACCCAGGCTGGAATGTAGTGGTGAGATCTCAGCTCACTGCAACCTCCCCCTCCCAGGTTCAAGCAATTCTCCTGCCTCAGCCTCCCAAGTAGCTGGGACTACAGGCATGCGCCACCATGCCCGTCTAATTTTTGTATTTTTAGTAGAGATGGGGTTTCACTATGCTGGCCAGGCTGTTCTTGAACTCCCGACCTCAGGCCTCCCAAAGTGCTGGGATCACAGTCGTGAGCCACCCCCCACCCCAGCCATATACCACTAGTATTAATATTATAAAAATTGGCAATTATCGGCCGGGCGCGGTGGCTCACGCCTATAATCCCAGCACTTTGGGAGGCCGAGGCGGGCGGATCACGAGGTCAGGAGATCGAGACCATCCTGGCTAACACGGTGAAACCCCGTTTTTACTAAAAACACAAAAAATTAGCCAGGCGTGGTCGCGGGCGCCTGTAGTTCCAGCTACTCGGGAGACTGAGGCAGGAGAATGGCATGAACCCGGGAGGCGGAGCTTGCAGTGAGCCGAGATTGCGCCACTGCACTCCAGCCTGGGCGACAGAGCGAAACTCCGTCTCAAAAAAAAAAAAAATTGGCAATTATCGTAAAAGGAGTTCACATTTAGTGGAGGTCTACTCTTTGTATGTTACACACATCTTATTTAACCTGGGCTTGTTTCTGTGTCTACTTCATCCCAAATCAATTTCTGGGTAGAAGGTGAAAATTTTTTTTCCGCAGAAGAAAGTCAGCCTATCTAATTTACTTGTAGTGAATATATAGTATTATTTAACTTTTTAATAATTTCAAGCTATTTCCTTACTTTGGCGTATAGAAAGTTCAAAAGTCTTATAATTTTTGTCTTTTCTTTAATTTTTGTATGTGCTGGTTATAAACTGTTTCATCAAACTAGTAGATACCTAATTAGCAAATTGCCTTGTTGATTAATCTGGCCCATTAAAATTAATACAAAGAAGATCTTCATGAGATAAATTTAGTAAATTTAATATTTTTTGATACCATGCACTGTTGCAAAGGGTAAAATCAATCAATATTTATTAATTCACAGTGAATAAAGAGATCCCCCACATAATTACATAATATTTAAAATTATGTAATATTAACAATTACATTAATCAAGGCACATAAGGAAAAGTCAAAATGTCTCCACACGAACATTCTTTAAAATTCAATGTAGAGTTAAGAAATCGTGTTATTAATATGATTGTAAATATAAAACATATCAATTGTTTTCATAATGTTGATTTCCTTTGAGGAGTAGCTCACATGTTAAGCAATATTTTGCTGCTGGAATTAATTACTTAAATGTCCGTCCTATCAGTGAAACAACTAAAAAGTAAAATTGACAGAAATTTGTATCATGCGCTATGAATCTCTGACCATGAATTTGGTCATATGCTGGAATGAAAGATTCCATGCCCTAATTGTCTCACTGAGAAATATTTATTTACTAAGTAGCTTTAACTTATTAAACAGTTATCATGTATGAGAATTAATTAAGTCTATGGCCATACCACTATGAATGAGCCCGATCTCATCTGATCTCGGGAGAATTAATTGAATATAATCTGTGACTTTGGACGAGTTTCAGAACACCTGAGGCTTAACATTTACTTTTTTTTTCTATCTGCAGAAATGGAGTTGTCATAGCTACTTCATTTATTTATTGTGATGAAATGTAATTATGTATATAGAACAGAGGGTGCAAGCTGAAATGCTCCATTGAATCTGGTCCACAGAACACTTTGTTTGGCATGTATGCTGATTTAAAGATAATCTCAGTCAATATTTGAAATTGAGAACATTTTATATAAAAATGAAGATTTCTGATTTTTCTTAAAAATTCAGAAGATGTGGCAGCAGTGAGCCTACATTCCTGGAGGCAACAACTGTTTGTATATTGAAAGGCCTAAAATGTTAAGTGCTTTCTTGACAAGCTTGAGCTGCTCAGCCTATCTGTAGATTCCTTTCATCTCACCAGATAGGCGCCCAACGGAGCAGCAAAGAATCCCCAACCCGCAAGCCCTTCTATCAGCTGGTCTAGCTACGCCTCACCCAGCTCTTCATTTACCAGGCTTCATCTACCTACCAGCCTGCTAAATAGCTCAATGAAGTCAATCACATCCACCTGTGGGAACCAGGTGGTTCCTTCTGTGACTGCGAAGCCTGTCTCTCACAGTCTCTGCTGGCTCACTGATACAAGTGCAACCCTGTGTAGCACTCCTCCCCCAGGCTATCAGTATTGCAACTAATAGACTGCTGTCAATCACATCTACCCAGTGTCAGGTGTCATGTATTTGGCCGCATCATCCTATAGAGGGCAGGAAATCCTGTCCTCACAAATGAATGAGTAGGAGATTGTCAAAATGAATGGAGCTTAGTAGTAGCTGTGTCTTTAGAGAGGGAACTTGCTTGTCAGTTCTTCACACTCATGTTCAGTCTCCTTCACTGGTTGATTTTGCTTTCCTGGCTGTCATAGACAGCTGCATTGTTGTATAGTGTATAGCTCAATTCTATATACATAAAGCTCTTAATATGTGTAGTTAATTTATTATATTATGAGAGAAGGTAACATTTGAGGTAGACCTTCAGGGCAGAGAATGTGAGGTGGAGATAGGAAGAAGGTTGGGTGGGGGGATTCATTACAGATAATTACTTCCTTGTAATGTGTTGACTTAGATCTCCTTCCCAAGAACATGAGAGTCTTTTGCGTCAGTTGTGTTAGATCCTAAAACTCCTAACCTTAAGTTCTATTATCATCCCTGCTGTATTCTCATTCAACCAATGCTGAGAATAATCAAGGCACAACATATTAAGCAGATGCTTGTGAGATAAGAATCCATTATGAGAGATCTGCTAAGGTGAGAATAGAATTTCTTGCAGAGAATAGAAGACTATAGTGTTGGAGAGATAGGGTAGGACCATATTAAACATCAATTTCCTCTGAGCAGTTTGTGCTGTATTTCCAAGCCAACATTTTAAGAAAGGGTGTCTGATTTATGGTCAGGTCATCCTCTAGCCATGTGGAGGATGGGTGGGAGCCAAGTTTTCAAAAGTGTTCAGTGGAGCCAAAGAGTTTATTGGAGGTGCTATAGGCATTCTTCAAGCACATAATTCCAATGCAGTTTTTAAAAGATAATTTAACATTTTCAAACAGATTAAAAGTCATGCACAGAATAAGAAATTTTGAATATTGGAGACTTCATGGTATTGAAAGGTACTGCTGGCTTAACTCCTTTGTTGAATGTCCTGAACTTGGGGTAAATCTCCCCTGGCTGCTTTTGCACATTTATTTGAGGCACTTATAAAAATATATTTGATTAGGGAGGTTACTGCTCCACATTGGTTTTGATTTTGTGCTCTTTGTTTATGTAGATGTTTGTGTTTTTAACCCATTTTGCCCTGTGAGAATATTCAAATAAAAATATTGTTTCCAGATCCATGGTTTGAAATCACACATCTGGCAAAAGCAGGCACATCAGCTGGGTACAGGTTCTCACCACACTTTGTCAGTTGCACAGTAATAAACAAATGCTTAATGCCTAGAATGGAGGTAATATTATATTGTACTATCTTTTGCACTTACATTAAGCTCTATTTAATATTTGCCCATTTTATATTTTACAATCTCACTGGACATTTCAGTGGCCTCTTTTTTGCCTAACATTTATCAACAATATATCTATTTATGTTTTATTGGAGAGGTAACATAATTACCCTTGAAACTAGAAGTGAATTTTTAGTTAAAAATAAGTTTAAAACTAGCATTTAAAAATTGATGGCTATAATGAAAATCATTTGGCTGAAAATAATACGTAAGTTGTAGCACCAACTAATTTCACAACTAGTGGTAAATACCATGAAAACAGAATAGAACATAAAGGTGAGAGTTCATGGTTTTGATTTTTTGTTGCTTGGGGGTTTGTTTGGACAACCTACTGTATTATATATATTACCCCAAGTTGTGATATGAATCACACTGCTTTTAGACCTAGGCATGGGGAGCCTCTGCTCTGGGTCCCATGCTTTAGAGGGTTCTATTTTTTTGTTCTTTATAGCTACATCCCTTTTCATAAAGCAAATGAGTTCATTAAATTAAAGAATAATCTCAACTGTTTTCCAGACCATGTTCTTGGTGTTCTGTATTTCAGAATTCTCTGCCCACAAGTCTACTTACAAGGTCTACATGGAGTTCTTACCTAGGTCAATCCCCCTGAAACATCTATGCTGCTGGTTTGTATACCCCTAGGACTGAGGAGTGGCGAAGGGGTGTCTTTTTATTGATTGTTTCTGGAGCTTTGACTTGTGGTCAAGATGACCACTTACATGCATGAAAAGCACCTCAAGGTGTGAAATGAGGCCAGAGACAAGGAGAGAGGCTGATCAGACTGCAGACTGGGGGCCAATTGATAGGACGCCACCATATACCACAGCAGGACTCGGTGGAGTCCAGAATCCTAAATTCAAATCTGGTCGTCCACATCCTTATGGAGGTATATTTCTCAAGGTAGTGTCACGGAATCCTTGGGGTGTCCCTTCACCAGCTGGAAATATCTGTAGCTGGTGGTGCCTTCTGCCTGAGTATTGCTTGCACCCAATAAGCTTGTTCTACCCACTTTGCTTGGCAGGCTGCATTCACCTCACACTACCAGCTCAGATCCAACACCTGCCAAGGGTGAGTGAGGCACGGAGTGGCAAGGGGTGTGTGGGTAAGCAAGCATGGGGTCTTGCCACTGTGCACAGCCAGGCATACTGGCTGCTGCAGCAGGGCAGGCAGCTCCAAGTGCCAGCACAGGTGCCAGCTCTATGCAAGGCTGCAGGTGGACCAGATGTACCACACGTGGCTTCCACTACGGGCACCTGTGTTTAGACAAGGGGATCACAGTGGGATCTGGAAGCTTGGAGATGCGAGGAACCGCAGAGCCCCAAAGAAGGTGTCACAGCCCTGGCTTGGGGAACCCCTAGGTCAGGGCTCCCCAAAGGCCCACAGCTCCTCTCTCCTTCCTGTCACCCACAACATGGCAAGAGGGGCTGGGGCGCATTTCAGTCCAGCCATTCAGTGGGTCCTGAGTTCTTGTCCCACCTCCAGGAAGAATGAGGTACATGACAACTGGAGGGTGAGCAAGGTGGAGAGGAGCTTCGTTGAGTGACAGAACAGCTCTCAGGAGACCCAAAGTGGGTAGCTCCTTTCTGCAGCAGGTCTTCCTGACGAGTGTCCTGCTCTCAGTGGAGAGAAGGCCTAGAGTGGGTAACTCTTTTCCACAGGCAGGCTGTTCCAATGTCTGTTGGGGTCTAGCTGAGTCCAGGGTTTTTATGGTCTCAGAAGGGAGGAAGTGTGTGCTGATGGGTCCATGGGCAGCCATGGGTGGGCCTGAGAAAAGCACCATAAATTCTCACTCTGGGCCATAAACTCCATCCAAAACTGGCAGCCCGGCCTCCAGGGTTCAGGCTCTCCTTGGCTTAAAAGTGAGGTTTCACCAGGGACCCACCCCTTTCAGCCCAAGAACCTGTCTGCTTCCTGCCATCAACATGCCATCCACTATGCCCAGGCTGTTCATGCAGAGGAACACCTGCAGTCCAATGCCAAGCCACCCTTCAGCCCTGCTTCTGGCCTCCCTCCCTGAGCTCCTCAGTGCCCATAGCTTCAGAGGGGGGCCAAAGGAGAGTAGGGATGGGCTGGCATGTCAGCGCTGCCCCAAGTGTGCACATACCTGGCTAGATGGCAACAGTGCCTATGTTCAACTTCAACTTTGCTCCAAAATCAAAGTGGGTGCCAGGAGCAGAGAGAGACCAGGGAGCAGGAGCAGGCACTTTCAAGCCTGCAGGGGTAGGGGCTGCTTTCTGAGCCCCTGAGAGTGCAAGGATGCCCAGATCTAGAGCTGCAGCTGGGCAGCTGCAGCTGTGCTTGGGAGTGCAGGACTCCTGCCCCTTTAACTTGATAGGGGACAGGGCTCCTGCCTGTTCCTGGTATCTACCAGCTCTACCACCCCTGCTGGAGCTGGTGTCCCTGCAGTGGCTGCTCCAGAAAGGCTACCACTATCAGTAAGAGATAGAACATTTTCAATATGGTATGGGAGTTTTCATTTATATTCTTGTTCTAGGTCCTGCAAATATCAAAGGTTTTTCTGCATGAGATAAAATTCATATTATCCTTACAATAATCCTATAGGTGGACACGACTCTTTTCCGTACTTTAGAAGAGGGAACCAAGGCACAAGATAACTGCATAGCTATCTGTGGCCACACAGCAGTGAGCAAGGTTTTGAAGAAGGCTGGTATTGCCATCCTAAGGTATCTTAACTACCGTACTGTGCTGCTTCACAAAACACTGCACCAAAACTTCTCACAGAAAATTCCTGGACAACAAGAAAGCTGATGCCAGTAATTTATTGGATTCACCTTTTAAGGTAATAAAAATTACCTCAGTCCATAATATATTTTATGCTGTAAAATTGATGTTTTTATAGCCCCTGCTGTTATAATGTCATTTTGTAAGAAAACATTCAGCACATAAAAACAAGGCTCTTCTCTTTCATCATTTACTGAACAGCTTAACGTTTTCAACACACACACACACACAAACACACACACACACACAAACAAAATTCAAACGTCTCAATAAAAATTTGTATTCAAAATAAATTATATTTATTTGTATTCAATAAAAATTTCTATTCAAAATAAATTGCATTGCAATGAAGTAGGCATTATTCTATACACAGATTTATGAAATCTACTTTTGACATTATAATGAGTCTTTTGCATACATAAATTGCTAAAGAAAGCATTGCCTAATAATTCTGTTTCAGAGAAGAATCAAACAATGTGCAACATACTAGATGCATCTCTTTAAAGGAAAGAATTATGTGGAATCTTTATAATTTACCTCTATGAGAGCATAGGATTGCTGGTTTTTCTATTTTGATTGATTTTTTTAAAAACATAGCCATGCGATAGACCAAAGTGTGATTTTTTTTTTTTTTTGTAAATCACACAGTAATTTACAACAGAAGAAGAAAAACTTAGTTTAACACAGTATCCAGTAGACTGGCAAAAGTGTAGTGATGCCCTACTCATGATGTGAATACACTGTGAGCAAGAAGCATACCCGCACAGGTGTAACAACACTTTAAAAATGTATGTAAGTCTTGGAGATGAGCTAACTGTTAAGAAGATGACAGTGTCTTCAAAACAGTATCAGATAATTCCACATAAATTCTTGATTTAGTGGGTACAATTTTAAGTTTCAGATTTTTTAGTTACCTGTAATCATATTGGCAGTGAGTTCCAGAAATTTTCCTTTTTATGCTAATTAGATAAATGTCTTTGGGCGAAGTACTGAAACAAGTATTTAAAATGAGATGGGAAAATGCTACCTTTTAAAGACAAGAAGTAAATTCTTTAGCCAACTACCTCTTAAGCGAAGTTGTGTCATTTTGAACACCTGAATGTGTTAGAGTTGAATGAATTTGACTTAGAGCTGCAGATAAAGTGCCAGAAATGAAATTAAAACATCTGAACCTAACGTTAAAACAAAATAAATGTGGCTGCTTTGAGACATTGAATGGATAGCTGATAAATATCCATGGATAAATGGTAAAGTTTTTAATATTTAAAAATATGTACCATTGACTACTTCATACTGCTACAAAATGCATTTGAAATTTTTTTTCTGGCCAAGGAACCTATTCATCCACTCTCTCCAAATTAAATACCTACTAGAGAAATGTTGGCACTTATTAACCTTGTAATATGAATTAGAAACAAACTTGACCTTCATATATTCTTTTACGCTTATGAATCTATTTAATTGCATGATTTATCTGCATGATTCAGAATTTTCTTGATACCATGTAACTGAAGTAAGATTTAGAAATATATTTTCTTGATACCCTGTAACTGAAGTAAGATTTAGAAAGCTGAGGTGACAGTTGTCACCCATAATGCTGATAAATATAGGAATGAGTCGATTATAAATTTAAACCTTTTGTGGCATTATGTTACCAAAATATCTCTTTTTTAAAAAAATTTGTGGGTGCTGCATAGAGCTTTATTAAAATTACGGCTCAGCTGTTCAAATACTTGATGAGAAGACAGAAACCAGCAGAGGACATGCAGGAGTTTGAGCAAGAGCTGCTGAGGGCCAGAACCAGGGTGCAGTGTGGGGAGAGAGAAAAAAAGGAACCTGGGCTTAAGAGTTTAACAGTCATCGCATAATTGTCCCTATCTAAAAAAGTGTGCCCAATGTAACTTTGTCCTAGCAGCAGCTGCTGATTTGTTTTGATTTACCCAAAGAAGATTGGACAATCTCTAAAGAGAATTATGATGTTCATTCTAAGACCCGGTGCTGTATACAGTACATAAAAGTCCTTTCTTCCAGGCAGGCTGACCATTTGAACATGTGTAATTATAGAAAGAGAAAATCAGGCCCGTTGATTCCACTTAGATGACTGAAAGTTACCTGATCATGGGAGTATCCTCATGTCCTCATGTCTCTTTATTCTTAACTAACACATATTCATCTATTTTTTACTGGCAAGTGCCTCATAAAGCTAATATCCTATATTGCTTCATATAAAGGAAAAGGAAAACTTTTATTACCTCAATACATCCAGCAAGCAATTTATTCTTTAAAAAAAACTTTACTAGTGAATGAAATTTTAGTTTAATATAAAAAAACACAAAAACAAGTAAGACAAAAAACTTTCTTATCTATTCCCCTATTTTTTTTTTCAGTTGTTTCCCAAAAGCGGGGTACTGTGTCTTTGTATTCAAAAAATGGGTCATGGTAAAAAAAAAAAAAAAAAAAAAAAGAAAAGAAAAAGGGAAAGAAAATGTGTAGTTCTGGGAGATCACTACTGCAAACCAATATCTTTAACTTAGTATCTTCCTCCTCCTCCCACGTGCACTGATGAATGACATCTCGCCCAAAACACCCAACCCCACTCCCCAGCAGCATAGCTGTGGGCTATGTTGATCTGTTCACTGAAGAAATTTTACTGCTGAAATTCTATTTGGTGTAACGTTATCAATTGGCTTTTAATTTTAGAATAGTATTGCAAATGAACTCAGTGATTACCTATCAAATTATTAATACTTTGCTGTTCTGCTCTTTAAGTCAGAAAAGAGGATATGAGGTATTGAGCAAAGGGACTGCTCTGAAGGTTAAAAACCAAAACAACAGCAACAACAAAAACATTGTTAATGTGGCCTCGTACCTTTCAATTACACCCATTGCCTGCGTACAAAGATTTCTCCATTTGGCAGGCCACAAGTGCTGAAATAAATGAGTGTCTTAAGTATTCCACTTTTGATAAGAAATAAAGATTATTTGTAATTTCACTGAAGGGACTGCTTTTTTTCTTTCACTGTGACTTCACAGAATGTGAAGTTGAACATTGAAATAGTATCTTGATAATATTACTTTAAAATCTCACTTTGCCTGACTGTATCAAATAACCATTGGTGGCTGAAGAGAAATTTGAGCAAGCCGAATAACTAATGCTTTCAATCTTTACATAGTCTCTGTGAGATCAAATATAAATTATATGTACTTTTATTCTTATAAATAGGTTTATTGAACTCCTTGCTGAGTGTATTTTTTTCTGACCTAGTAAGTGAGGTATTATCTGAGGCAAAACAGCATGGAGAGTGTTTATTTACCAGATGGGGAGGATAAGGAAACCAGGATCTCGTAACGGACTTGACATGAATGGTGTGTACTGTGCCCTTTCCTTTGGAGCTTCAGCAGCTACTAAATCCTGCTGGGCTTCCTATTGCTGGCTGACAAGAAACAGAAGCCTCTTCCCACAAGTGACTGGTGGCAGATGGATCAAGCCACTGAAATGCTATGCCCCAGACTTTAATCTGTCCAGCTGAACTGGGTCATTACAGAGTGTGCTTTCGCACACTGCTGCTCTTAGGCTGCAATTTATGTGTAGTGTGGGCAATAGTTAGTTTAATTTAGCACATTTATTTTAAACACCTACTATATGCCTGGCAAGGTGCTGTGTGCAAAGGTTAAAAAAAAAAAAGACATGGACACAATGTATTAGCTTGTTGTGTTTCATTTTTAAAGGGAGTAATGAACGTAAATCTAAGAAGACATGTAATTGAAATAAATCAGCATACCTTGGTCCTCAATTGTCCTTTAGATTAGCAAATTCATTCATGAGTAATTAATGACCAGAGCAGTTAGGGAAATGAACAGGATAAATATGAATAGGTATTTAGGGTAAGAGAATAATATATTTTAAAAATCTCAAAAATTTTAATTGCACATATGGAATTTTAAGTAATGGCTATTATTATTTACTTTTTGGATTTAGATTTAGAATTACAGAGAACAATATAATAACAATTTTATATTGTTCTAATCTCCTATCTACTTATTTATCTATCTATCCATTTATCCTTTCATCCACCATATATCCATCCATCTGGTTATTTCTATTTATCTAAAGTTTTCTTTGGTGAAAACTGAGTTTCCTAATCATTTCTCATATACACTACTATAATTTTTTCATTTATACCTAATAATTAAAATAATTGAGCTCTGGATCAGGCACATTGCCTAGGATTTTTATCCTGAGAAAGCTGGCTCCTGGGTAATACTGCCTGAAAATGATGCTGGCAAAAGCATCCAAAATACCAAAGGAAAATCTTATTCTAGAGGTTTCATGAGCCCAGAAAGTCCTTCCTCTAAACAACTTGCCCACTTTTGCATGTGTTGCCATCTTTTCATTCTTAAGCACTTTGAGAAACATAAACTGGAAAACACGATCTGTTTTTAGACTTATCCTTTAGCCCAAGTTTTAGGGAGAAAAAGTGGGGAAGACTTGTGGGCCTATTTTATAGATGTGAGTGTATGAGAACATCCTGTGGCATCCAAGCTGGAATCAGCTAAAAGTATTTTTTTGAAAAAACCCAACAGGTAGACTAATTTGGTGGATGAGTTAAATAAAACTCAAATTATGTTTGCTATTTCACCATTTGCTATTCAAGTGTCCAGCAATAAAATAAAAGGTCTGGCCTCTGTTTTAGACAATTCCATGAGTCTAAAGACTAGCAAGACAATTTTATCTGAGATTTAAGGCAAATTATATGTCAGTGACATTTTTTTAAGATAGGCTTTCACTTTAATTAACATATAAAATATGCCTCTTCAAAACCCCAATACATTAGCACAATGATTTTATTTCAAACCAGAATGGAGGTAGGCATATTTTGATTGAATTGTACATATTCTTTCCAAAAGAGTGCTTTAAAAACGTGACAAATGCTTCCTTACTGAAGGAAGAGCACTTCTTTCAAACAGAAATGCAGCACCAATCTGAATATGAAGTTTGGAAGGCAAGCTACACAACGTATTATTTCTTTATTAGAGAATTTACTGCTTTAAAATGTGTTAACAGTCATAGGCTGATTCTCAAAGTTTTTGTGGTGACACGGACCTAAGGAATTTTACTGCAGTTTGAAATACCTGGGTTCAATTCCTTGACTTATAGACATTAAGAGCATTATTTGAATTATTTGAAATCACAGATTTTACCCAGAGAATCAGACTCAGTAGGTCTGGAGGAGCCTGGAAATCTATATAAGGGCCAGAGTTATAACTGGGAAACCTGCCAATCAAACCTTTGCCAGGGTGTAATATGTGTTTAGTGGATTCATTTATGAACTGAAACATGATTGATTTAATGTGCAGTTCTAGTTTCCTAATGGTTTTGACTCTTCCATTTCATTCAAGTGTTAGTTTTGGTTTAAAAAATACTCTCTAAAAGTAATTTCCATCTTCCCCACACTACCTACCTCTAGAAAGCTGCTTATTCTTTTACATTGATGCAAATATCACCACCTTCAAGTGGCCATTCATCATTATTATAGCTGAACGTAATCCCTTTTTACACAGAAATTATTCTTCCACAGACTTGATTTTACTAATTTGCATTTTGGTGGGATATGTGTGTCTATTTGAGAAATGTGCCTTTAAAATTATTGTGGAGTCTATTGTAAGATTTTCTTGATAACATTACTACCTGGCATTTTAAAATTACTGTACTAGATATTTGCTATTATTATTATTATTTGCTATTATTATTAGGTGTGGTTAGTTTTAATACTATGAATTCTGAAAATCAGTTCATCAGCTTTCTCTCTTCACCTTGAATGAAAGTAGATTTGAAGGCAAGTTTGTGGTTGAGCTATAATAAGGAAGGGAACACCTTTAGGTTTGTCACTGGCCCAACTTTTTGTCTCTTCCATTGCATTGCTTGTCTCCCATTTAATTTATGTAATTTTTTGTCACTTAATGAATTGATGGAAGCTGCATGATCTTCCTTCTGGAGAAGGGTAAAGTACGTAAAAATAAGTAAGTACACATGTTTTTCTTTATCCTACTAATCGAACTGCACACAAATATGAAGGAATTAAAGAATAGCTTAATTTTAGGACACAGCAAATTATAGAAAGTTGGCATTTAAACAGAAGAGTTTGAGAGGGGGAAAGTATGTATAGAAGACACAGTGGAGGTCACTGTGTGGTAGTAAACAATTTTCTTCTCAATTTGCTTTGCTGTCATTTGAAGAAACATACACATTTTTGTGCATCTGTCCTTTGCGATCTTCCGTACCATTTTCAGTGGGGTAGATGTTCTTTTTGTGATAGAGGCAGGTGGGGTGAGATTTCAGGATCACTGCATGGCCTTATAGTAAAACTAGCCTGATAATTTGGAAGCCCAGTGTCACATAATATCAAACAGCCCCTGGGCGTGTTCATTATTGCTTTTCCCGGGAAGTTTTTTTCTAAAAATGTTAAATTTCTTAAGTGGTGTTTTTAAACTGCTGTCTTATACTGAAATTTTTAACCATAAGAACAACAAAAAACAATCCCCCTTTTATAAATAGTACTGGATGACTAGAAATAGATTTCCAACCATGAAATCTCTCAAAAGCTCAGAATGTTTTTGCAAACCACAAGAGCATTACTTCTCCACAAGAGCATTATGGCTGTGGTTTATAATGTCATCTGGATTTCTTGATTGATTTATAGTGTAGTTATCCAGCCATCTCAATTTATTAGCTTAAGCATTTTTTCTAGACTTAACTTACATGTCTGGTCAAATCAAGGCTTCTCTTTAGTTCCCAATAATGCCAAATTGCTTGAATCCTGCAAATTCCACATTAGTGAAAGGTCTCTCAGCTCCCTCAAGATTTATGTCTCCAACTTTCATTGAACAGAACTATTCAATCAAAAGACTTACACTATGTGAAAATTGGTGACAACCTGTTTTGGTTGGGAGGGCAAAGCTACCAGAGATGGCAAAGATCTATTGACTGAACACCAGAACTCCTTCCAAATTATACCAAGCCCCACTTGGAGGGGAATTCTGTGTCTGGAACTTAGGCAGTGAAATGTGAGCACCATATATAAATTTAATTGTCTCCTATTTAGCTCTATTGGTATTTTTTTCTCATGTGCTAATCCTATATTTTCTGGCTATTAGTAAGTAGAGAAACCAAATAAATCTGCCATTTTAAAATGTGTTACCGTTATACAGTAATTACTAGCAATAGAAACAATTCCAGAACTTATATCCTAGTACACAAATAAGTAGGGTAAGAAAACTGTACAGAATAAACTATTAAAATAGTTACTGCGCATAATTGCTCAGTAAAATAACGATTTTAGAGTAAAAATGATAATTGGATAAAACTGTAACAGTATATTTTGATATTCATGGTAGGCATTTAGATAACAACTGTGTAAAACAAAAGGAATCTGGAGATATATTTTAAGAAATTCTCTAAATATATCAAAATCTTTGTTATTAAGACTCTTCACCTCTTATTTATCATGTTCTTACAAATGTTTTAATTTTAGGTCAGTACTTTTATGTAATCCATTTGGAGTTTGAATCCATTTGGTATTTGAATTCTCAGCACACTTGTGTTACTGAGCAAGAGTGATAAATGTTTGGGTGTAGAATCTTACTTTTGGAGTTCTGACTCAAAGAACAATTTAACCAAAGAGTAAAATTGGGAATATAATATAGGAAATACTTTTGAACACTTACTTTCAGAAATTTAATGTAACTTGCACCACCTTTCCCCAAGTTGCTGACTGAAGTGAAAATTTACGTTTTCTTCATTTCTGATGATAGCAATTATGTCTGTGCTTTTGATGACTTCTCTTAATGTTCTTTATTTTAAGCAGTAGATATTTCTTCATTTTGTAATTTTTAGGAAAAGAATTGGGGAGGGCAAAACAGTGAGTCAAATATGGATTTCAAAAGGCAGATATGTATCTTTTTGAGATCTTCAAATGCAAATAATCTTTCTGGTCTAAAATCTTAAGTTGTTTAACAGTAAAAAAAAAGTCAAATCTTTTTATGTCTTTCTTAATCAAATCTGAGATGTTGATATTTCACCGAGACACAGTTTTTAATGGAAGACATGTGCCTATGTTGATTGTAATTTTATATATTTACTAATATTTATGAAAATAGATACAGAAAAGGACTTTAACTTTGCAATTTCAAGAGACAAGATAGTTTGTATCAAATTATTTGTATCATAACCACTTATGTAAATTATGTTGACAAGCATGCATCAACTTTACAGATATACTGTTATTCTCAGAAGACTGCCTAGTGAAAAGTAAAAATTATGATATAGAAAAAAAGAGAATACATATGGATCAGAAAGCCAATGCCTGTCCTTAGAGTTAGGGGATTCTCCTTTTGGCTATAACCTTTGAGCATCCAGTCTCAGCATTTTATACCAAGGGGATATTTTCACAGACTTTGTGTCACTGAATCTGATCATAGCCTACTTGCTGACTGTTAAACATCTTATGCTGGGAATGAGATCTTATTATTCTTCACACTCTTACTTTTCTATAGTATCTGTACCTTGCATCTTTTCTTAAATTTCTGGACATAAGAAGGGCCTCATTAATACATGGCTCTGTAGATCTTATTGGCTTCATTATACATGTCATTTAGCATTTCTTTTCTAATGGGCGAGAAAACCCATAAGGAAGCAGGATTAGCATTTCGTATGGTTAAATGTCTTCACAATGTCAATACCAATAAATATCTGTTGAAATCTAGGACTGGATAGAATCTAGTATTGTAAATTCTAAGCATGAGCCTTGGGCCAGTATCTTAACCTCTCTAAGCTTCAGCTTCCTTGTCTTGCTACATGGGCATAATGCTGACCTCATATATTGCTATATTAAATATGACAAAAGTTCTAACCATATCTGCCACATAGAAATTTCTCAATGGTTGTCTTCCCTACTTCCACAGCCAGCCAGATACATGACATTTATGACTATTACCACTTTTTGTGCTTGATATTAAAAGTTTAGTAATCTCTGCTTTATGTGTTTGTATTTTATTTATTTATGAATACAATTGTTGAAGGTAGAAGTTTATATTTCTTTGTGCTTACCATGTCATATTAACAGAGTGTTGAGTAGTGTTGGGTGCATGGTAAATGTTGAACACAGCTGCTTACTGATTGGTTGACATAAGCCAAAACTTCTTAAAACTAACACTTTTGATATAAAACCCTGCCCAGGTGTGTGCTCATTAACATGGGTAATTAAGAGTTGCCCATGAAAATCACATCTCTAATAGTAACTACATTGGGGTAGAGAGGATAAAAGTTATGACTACAGAGGAAGAAATAACTAATTAAGTAGTTGTTAAACCGGAAAATGTTTTAAGCTGCATTATTGCATATCCTCTAAGCAAGTTAGAAATATTGCCATTTCTAGTAATGGGCTTTCCTCTGCTTGTGTGGGTAATTATGTCACACAGAATTGGAGATGCTGCCAGGGATGTTGGGATGAAATTGTCACTGGGGATTTATCTAACAGGAATCATCTAGAGGAAATTTAAAATTTTTTAATTCACTGAAACAATCATATCAGTTACACATATTTTTCTCTTGGTTTTATACCATAGGGTTTTTAAGATGATAACTTCTAATTCATATAATAAAGCATGCAATTTATGATTTTCCAAATGTATTGAGAATATTTATTTATTTTGTAATGGTATTTATTTCTTAACAAGCTCTCTGCCTCATAATCGAAGTCCTATTATAAATAACCCATAAGTTGCTTTCACATAGAATATAACTTAAACATCATTTTATTTACTCAGAAATAAGTCTTTAATATTTTCTCTTCACAGGCTAGAAATATAGTGTATATATGTCTTAACAAAGACAAGAAAGGTAAATTCATAATACAATACAGACACTAAAAATACAAAAATTCATAGACCACCTTTTTTGGTAAATTGTCCTTATGTCTGCCAATAATATTATTAAAGGTTAATGTAAACTCTGGGGTGAGATGTTAGGCTTACCTATGACAGATTGGAAAGAGGATTCTGGAACATTTCAAAGGTAAAAGAAAATAGGACTTGACAGATTAAAGAGCTCTGAGCTGTGCTCACCTTTCTCAAACTGCCCTTTATCAGATGGATTAATGCGTTCTTACCATTGAAAAAGACAGGCTGCTACCCAAGACAGTAACCAAAGAGATTGCTGACTGTGACCTGGCATTAGTAGAAGAAGAACGGGAAATGTTTATTTCCCTGTCACTATACTGAAAGAAATAGACAGCTTGAGGCCTGTGGCTTATCTTAAAATAGCTTCTTTAACACAAAGAAACACGTTGGAAAATAACAATACAGGAAATGTAAAGGCTACATGCCTAAAACTTGAGGCATCTGTCCAAAGAGCATATTTACTTGGTAAATTCAAGTTACTCTGCAATTTAGACTTATTTTTAATATGAATGGAGTAGGTCAGACTCCTTTCTGGTTTAGTAAAACTTGAAAAAGTCTTTCTGTTTGATTATCTTCTTAATTTATCGATTAGAATATTTTAAAACTTCTTATATGAACATTATTAAGGTATACATTTCATAAAATTAAATGCATGTATTTTAAGTGTACGGCTTCCTGAGTTTTCAAAACACATATATCCCTATATAAACAACATCCTGGTAAGTATATAGTGCAAGTCTGTCATCCCCTCAAATTATCTTATGCCTTTTGAACTCAATCTTACTCCTTTATCCCTGGCCGCAGGTAAATACTGATCAGCTTGGTTTCACTAAATTATTAAATTTGCCTCCTCTAGATTTCACATAAATAAAAGTATCCAATGTGTTCTCTTTTGTGTCTGACTTGTTTTTCTCAGTATGTTTTCTAACATTATCCATGTTGTGTAATTAGTAGTTTGTTTCATTTGGATTGCTGAGCATTAATCCCATTATATGAGGGTTGCACAACTTGTTTACAGATTCACTCTGGTACACACTGGTTGTTTCCAGCTTCTTACTATTATGAATAAAACTGCTGTAAGTGTACACATCTTTTTGTGGACATATCTTTTTATTTTTAGGGTAATTCACTAGGAGAGGATTTGCTGGGTCAAATGTATATATGTATTTCAGCTATGTGTAGAAGTAACCACACTCCTATCTTCTATACATACTCTGAAATCTGGGTGTTTTTCAAACCCCAATTCTTGACTTCTGTGCATTTGCAGGCTCAAAAACACATGGAAGCTGCCAAGGCTTGGGGCTTGCACCCTCTGAAGCCATGGCCTGAGCTCTACATTGGCCCCTTTCAGCAAGGGCAAGAGCAGCTGGGATGCAGGGCACCAAGTCGCTAGGGTGCACATAGCACAGGGACTCTCTGAGCCTGGCCCATGAAACCATTTTCCCTCCAAGACCTCCAGGCCTATGATGGGAGGGGCTGCCTTGAAGACCTCTGACATGCCCTGGAGACATTTTCCCCATTGTGTTGGGGAATAACATTCAGCTCCTTGGTTGCTTATGCAAATTTCAGCAGCTGGCTTGAATTTCTCCTTAGAAAATGGGATTTTCTTTTCTATCACATTGTCAGGCTGCAAATTTTCCAAATTTTTATGCTCTGCTTCCCTTATAAAACTGAATGCCTTAACAGCATCCAAGTCACATCTTGAATGTTTTGCTGCTTAGAAATTCCTTCCACCAGTTACCCTAAATCATCTCCCTCAAATTTAAAGTTCCACAAATCTCTAGTGCAGGGGCAAAATGCCACCAGTCTCTTTACTAAAACATAACAAGAGTCACCTTTGCTCCACTTTCCAACAAGTTTCTAATTTCCATCAGAGACCACCACAGCCTGGACTTTATTGTCCATATCACTATCAGCATTTGGGCACAGCCATTCGACAAGTCTTTAGGAGGTTCCGAACTTTCCCACATATTCCTGTCTTCTTCTGAGCCCTCTAAACTGTTCCAACTGCTGCCTGTTACCCAGTTCCAAAGTCACTTCCACATTTTCAGTTATGTTTACAGCAGCACTCCTCACTCTACTGGTACCAATTTACTGTATTAGTCCATTTTCATGCTGCTAATAAAGCATACCAAGACTGGGTAATTTATACAAGAAAGAGGTTCAATGGACTCACAGTTCCACATGGTTGGGGAGGCCTCACAATCAGGGCAGAAGGCAAGGAAGAGCAAGTCACATCTTACATGGATGGTAGCAGGCAAAAAAAGAGCTTGTGCAGGGAAACTCCCCCTTATAAAACCATCAAATCTTGTGAAATTTAATCACGATCATGAGAACAGCACAGGAAAGACCTGCCCCCATAATTCAATTACCCCCCAACTGGGTTCCTCACACAACATGTGGGAATTGTGGGAACTAAAATCATAGGTGATATGGTTTGACCATATCCCCACCCAAATCTCACCTTGAGTTATAATAATCCCCAACATCAAAGACAGAGCCAGGTGGAGATAATGGAATCTTGAGGGCAGTTTTCCCCATACTGTTCTCAGGGTAGTGAATAAGTCTCATGAAATCTGATGGTTTTATGAATGAGAGTTCTCCTGAACAAGCTCTCTTTCCTGCACGACATAAGATGTGACTTTGCTCCTCATTCACCTTCTGCCATGATTGTGAGGTCTCCCCAGCCATGGGGAACTGTGAGTCAATTAAGCCTCTTTCCCCTATAAATTACCCAGTCTCAGGTATGTCTCTATCAGCAGCATGAAACTGGACTAATACAGTGAAATGGTATCAGTAGAGTGGGGCACTACTGTAAAGATAACCAAAAATGTGAAAGCAACTTTGAAACTAGGTAACAGGCAGGGGTGGAACAGTTTGGAGGGCTCAGAAGAAGAAAGGAAGGTGTGGGGAAGTTTGGAACTCCCTAGAGACTTCTTGAATGGTTTTGACCAAAATGCTGATAGTGATACAGACAATAAAGTCCAGGCTGAGGTGGTCTCAGATGGAGATAAGAAACTTGTTGGGAACTGGAGCAAAGGTGACTCTTGCTATGTTTCAGCAGACACTGGCAGTATGTTGCCCTTGCCTAAGAAATTTGTGGAATTTTGAACTTGAGAGAGATGATTTAGGACATCTGGCAGAAGACATTTTTAAGTAGCAAAGCATTCAAGAAGTGTCTTGGGTGCTGTTAAAAGCATTCATTTTTATGCATTCACAAAAATATAGTTTGGAATTGGAACTTATGTTTAAAAGGGAAGCAGAGCATAAAAGTTTGGAAAATGTGCAACCTGATGATGTGATAAAAAAAGGAAAAACCTATTTTCTGAGGAGAAATTCAAGTCAGCTGCAGAAATTTGCATAAGTAACAAAGAGCCAAATATTAATCATCAAGACAGTGAGAAAAATGTCTCCAGGGCATGTCAGAGGTCTTCATGGTCAGCCCTTCTATCACATGCCTGGAGGCCTAGGAGGGAAAATGCTTTCGTAGGTCAGAACCAGTGGCCTTGCTGCTTTGTGCAGTCTTGGACTTTGTGACCTGCATCCCAGCTGTGGTTAAAGGGGCCAACATAGAGCTCAGGCTATTGCTTCAGAGGTTGCAAGCCCCAAGGCTATGTGGCTTCCACATGGTGTTGGGTCTGTGGGTGCACAGAATTCAAGAGTTGAAGCTTGGGAACCTCCACCTAGATTTCAGAGAATGTATGGAAATGCCTGAATGTCCAGGCAGAAGTCTGCTGCAGAGGTGGAGCCCCCATGGAGAACATCTGCTGGGGCAGTGCAAAAGAGAAATGTGGGGTTGAAGCCCTCATACAGAGTCCCCACTGGGGCACTGCCTCGTGGAGCTGTGAGAAGAGGGCCACTGTCTTCCAGACCCCAGAATGGTAGCTACACTGAGAGCTTGCACCATCCACCTGGAAAAGCTGCAGACACTCAGTGCCAGCCCATGAAAGCAGCCAGGAGGGAGGCTGTACTCTGCAAAGCCACAGGGTCAGAGCTTTCCAAGGCCATAGAAGCCCACCAGTTGCATCACCATGACCTGGATATGAAACATGCAGTCAAAGGTGATCATTTTGGAACTTTAAGATCTGAGTGCCCTGTTGGATTTCAGACATGCACAGGGGTTGTATCCCCCTTCATTTTGGCCAATTTCTCCCATTTGGAACAGGTGTATTTACCCAGTGCCTGTACCTTCATTGTATCTTGGAAATAACTAACTGCCTTTTGATTTTACAGGCTCATAGGCAGAAGGGACTTGCCTTGTCTCAGATAAGACTTTGGATGGTGGACTTTGAGTTAATGCTAAAATGAGTTAAGACTTTGGGGGACTGTTGGGAAGACATAACTAGTTTTGAAATGTGAGGACATGAGATTTGGGAGGGGCCAGCGTGGAGTGATATGGTTTGGCTGTCCCCCATCCAAATCTCACCTTGAATAGTAATAATCCCCACATCTCAAGGGTGGGAACAGGTGGAGATAACTGAATCACAGGGGCAGTTTCCCTTATACTGTTCTCATGATAGTGAAGATGTCTCATGAGATATGATGATTTTATAAATGAGAGTTCCCCTGAAGAAGCTCTCCTGACTGCTGCATGTAAGACATGCCTTTCCTCCTCATTTGCCTTCCACCATGATTGTGAGGCCTCCCCAGCCATGTGGAACTGTGAATCAATTAAACTTCTTTTCTTTTTAAATTACCCAGTCTCAGGTATGTGTTTATTATCAGCATGAGAACAGACTAATACAATAGGTAAAAACTTACTAGTGCCATTTTGTTCATTGTTTTCTGGTTGGTTTGTATCATGTTTACACACAACAACTGAGGAGCTTGGAGAGCCTAAGTAACTTGCTCACTAACCACAAAGCCAATAAATTGTAGTGTGAGGATTTGAAACCAGGCAGGGAGCTCTGTAACTGGTATGCTGGCCTGTTCTACTTTTCTCGCTTGTTACCTTTTGGTGTTCAGATTGTTGTGGGTGAGCAAGAAGCAGAACTGATTCTAGCAGCAGCACTAGATTTCATGTTTGTCTCTTTTCCTAAATTTTGACCTATTTCATTTGTGTTGTTGTCATGAAACTGCAGCTTCTTATCTTCACCTGCCACAAACCTGCTCATAGCCACAGACTTCAAATGCATTGTACTTTTTGACCTTATTTTTCTATTGCTTCTCAGACTTCATGGTCTCTTGCTTTCTCATCTATTTTGGAGTTGTTTTGGAAAGCAAAATTTTCCAAAATTATTTTAAGGCAACTTTATTATGTCATTTATTCACAGGAAACAAAAATAACATTTAGGATTTCTGACACACTTTTAGATAAGTTTTTTTACAAATTTTGACAGAAAAGAACTTACTGTTTAAATATATTCCTACTTCAATTCTAAAGAAATATTCACTACTTCAAAATGAAATTTAAGACCTTTAAGATTTTTAAATGTTAGAATCATTATTTTTTATATACTAAGAAACATCTAGATAAGCAGAAAGCTAATATGAAAGTGTTTAGTGGCTCTCTAGTAACCCCTAAAATATAGTTGACCCTTGAGAAACATGAGGTTAGAGGGACTGACCCCCACCATAACCCCTCAAAAACTTACCTATTAATAGCTTACTGTTGACCAGATGTCTTACTGATGTATAGAGTTGATTAACACAAATATTGTATGTTATATGCATTAAGTATTCTGTTCTTACAATGAAGTAAGCTGGGAAAAATAAAATGTTACTAAGAAAATCACAAGAAACAGAAAATATACTTACTATTCATTATGTGGGAAAAGGTCATTACAAAGGTCTTCATCCTCATTATATTCACATTGAGTAGGCTGAGAGGAGGAAGGGCAAAGTCTGGTCTTGCTGTCTCAGGAGTGGCAGAGGTGGAAAAGATGGAGGAGGTGGAAGAGGAAGCAGGAGAAAGAGACAGTCAGTAGAAATTTATGGAAATACATCATAACTTCCATCTTACTTTTTGCTTTTAAATTTCTCTAAAAATATTTCTACATGATATCAGTCCTACTTCCCTGCTGGGTTGGTTTCAGTGCCTGTGTCATAGAAGGGTCCTTGAAATAAAATAAAAAAAACTCAAAAGCAGTCTTGAATAATTAGAACACTTTTGCCAGATTATCTAATGCCAATTTGTTTCTGGCAGATTCTTCTATGTCTTCTTTCTCATTGTCTGGCACTGGTTTGGAAGCACTCATCTCCATCAAATCATCTTCTGTTAAATCCTCTGGTGTGGTGTCTATTAGCTCTTGAATTTCTCCAAGATCCATAATTTGAAACGTTTACCCCCTACCTTTTTGCTATATCCACAATCTCTTTTATGATATCCTTGATTGGCTCTGTCATAAATCCTGTGAAGTCATGCACAACATCTGGACACAGTTTTCTCCAGCAGGAATTTATTGTTTCAGGCATGATGGCTTTCACGGCTTTTTCTATAAAAAGAATGCCATCTTCAATGGTGTAATCCTTCCAGACTTTCATGATGCTCTCACTATTGAGGTTCTCTTGCATAGAACTGACAATTCTTTCCATTCAGTGCTGTGTGTAATGAGCCTTTAAAGTCCTTGTGACCCCTTCATGCAGAGGCTGAATTAAACATTGTGTTTAGGGGCAGGTAGACCACTTCCACATCTTTGATGTTGAACTCATGGGATTCTGGATGGACAGGGGCATTGTCTAATATTCAAAGAACTTTAAAAGGCATTCCTTACCGGTAAGGTACTTCCTGACCCTAAGAACAAAGCATCGATGAAACCAATCCAGAAAAACTGTTCTCTCATTATCCAAGCCTTCTTGTTGTACGACCAAAAGTTTGGCAGCTGGTGTTCATCTTTCCCTTCAAGGCTCCAGGGTTAGCAGCTTTATAGACAAGGGCAGTCCTGATTATAAACCGGACTGCATTTCCAGAAAATAGTAAAGTTAGCCTATCCCTTTCTACCTTAAATCCTGGTGCTCTCTTCCCTTCTTTATTAATAAATGCCTTTTGTGGTATTTTTTTCCAGCATGAGACACGTTCATCTGCATTAAGTACCCTGCCAGCAGATATTCTCTCTTCTCAATGATTTTTTAAATGGCATCTGGGAACTTGCCTGCTGCCTCTTATTTGACAGAAGCTGCTTCTCCTGTTATCTTGAGTTTTTTTTTAAACCAAACCTCTTCCTAAAATTATCAAACTATCTTTTGCTGGCATTAAATTTCCTAGCTTTAGATCATTCACCTTCTTTTTGCTTTAAAGTGTCAGATAATGATCTTGTTTTTCCTTGACCTATATTAGCATCTATTCTCATGCCTTTCTTAGACCAATTCTGCATCCACATAAAAGTTGCATTTTCAATACAAGATTAAAAGGTATTTTACAAAAAGTACAAGGGTTGTTTACCTGCTGAAATAGCTGCAGCAATGGCTACATGCATTTCCTTTTCTTTTTTAACAATGGACCTAATGATGGATTTATTTATCTCAAAATGGTGGGTAATCATAGCTGCAGATCTCAACCTATGGTACATATCAAGCAATTCAACTGTTTCTTGTAATGTTATGACTTTTCTCTGCTTCTTGGGAGCACTTCCAGCATCACTAGTCATATAGGTCCCATGGTGTTAGTCAAGGTTTACAGTGTTACACTTAACATTATAAAAAATATGTAAGAATTGAGAGTCATCACTTTTATTGCAATATGCAATTTACTGGAAAGACAAAATTCTCATGTGGATATGATTTTTTATGTGTTAACTCCTGTCTCTAAAATACACACACACACACACACATCCCATTCATTATGACCACATTGAACTCTGCAGTTTATTCCTGAATGTGTCATCTTTTTCAGGCAGGCATATGTTTGAAAACACTTAGTCCTCAGCCTTTTCTTATATTCTCAGAGATCCTGTCCATGTTGTAAGACCCAGTTCAAATGTCACCATCTACATATTTTGATGTCAGTTTCTGCTTGCTATTGATTCCCATGAATAGCCATTCTCACTCTATATTGAATTAAACAAAAGAGAGGTTTCTGACCAGAAATATATAATTTTGGGGGGAGTTCATTTGAGTTAACTATTTGTCATGAAATCTTTTGTTGCTTTCAAGGCACAACAATGAAATTGGCTTCTACTTATGCCTATGTTCCATGCTACAGATGGGAAGAAGCACAGTTCATTAAGGTAGGATGTCTGATCTAATATCAGATGAGTAAAAAAATCTGCATTAGAGTGAAAAACGAGCCTGTACTATGACTCGAACATTTGATGAACTTATAGGATTACTGACTGTGCAATTCGTACTGGCACCATCACTGGCTGTTCAGAGATTTATATTTCCTGAAAGGAATTAATAGGTTTAGGAGGGCATTACTGATGAAATTGCAGATACCCAATTCCAAGCCTACATAATGGGCATGGAATTAGTGTATATTAAATCACCTCTCACGGTGATTTAATATAAGAGGAGGTGATTGAGTATAAGAGGAATAATGATAATATTAGGATGTTTGAGGATTCTAAAGTACATCAGTGAAGGCAAGATTATGTTATAGTTGTTTTCATTTGGAAAATGAAAAGGAGTAAAAATAAAATATAAACCTTGGAGTCTAAACCCTGATGAAATTTAAGTCTCCCCTGTTCTGGAAAAGAAGAGGAGAAATTTAACATCTATAAGGAGAAATTTAACATGTATAACAAAATACATTTTCAAATTGATTCCAACTGATGTGCTTGTCTCACCATTGCATAACTCTGTAACATGTAATAATGTTTTTCTAGACAGTCTCTCACTCTGTCACCCAGGCTGGAGTACAATGGCACAATCATAGCTCACTGTGACCTTGAACTCCTGGGCTCAAGTGATCCTCCTGTCTCAGACTTGAGTAGCTAGGACTAAAGGCATGAGCCACCATATTCAGCTAATTTTTTTTTTTTTTAATTTCAGAGGCAGCATCTTACAATGTTCCCCAGGCTAGTCTAGAACTTTTGGCCTCAAACGAATCTCCCACCTTGGCCTCCCAAAGCATTGGGATTACAGGCATAAACCACTGCACCTGGCTCCTGTAATATAAAATTGATGCACCCAAAGATCTTAGGATATATGGAACTATAAGAAGTAATAATAACCAGGTCCTCATAGCATCATAGACTACCTTTTGTTGATTTCTCTCCATTTCCTGAGAGTCTACAGGAACTAATGCCACCATAAGTCACATTTTTATTTTTCCTGTGGCAGCACAAGAAATTCAAGCTTTGCAGTGTATGGTTTGATTTGAGATGTCTTAATCTAATCATCATCCATCATCCTCTAATCTGACACATCCTATATGCCTTCCCTCTCAGACCCTTTTTCTTTGCTCCTTGAAACACTCATATGTGATCAACACGGTCTCATTTATCCTTGTTATCTTTACCTTGACTAAAACCAGGTTATGCTACTTCCCTGGAGGACCTCTCAAAAGGAAGCTGTTTGTTCTATTTCTTTCTCATCTGTCCCAGGACTAGGTATTGCATTAGGAGATCCCTTGCTTCCCACTGCTGCTTTTAAATCATTTCATTTCCTTCTTCCCTTCATTCTTCCCAAATGCAAGGTCTTTCAACTTTCATTTCATGCTACACTCTGCCCTTTATTGCTGCTCTCTGGAATTTGTGGTCACTGTCCCTCATACACTGAAAACTCACATACCTCTACCTCTAGCCCTGTTGTATTCCTGATGACTTGAGCATCCAAGGGAGTGATACATACAGCACTGGTCAATCATTTCTTTACCTGCCACACATACAGCAATCTTTAATTTCAATAGCCTTAGCCACTCATTCCCAAATAATGCTTGGATCATGCACATTATCATGAGTAAATACACCCATGTCTGAAATCCTGATTTCAAGTACTTCCCAATTTTTCTGTCTTTTCTTTACTTTCAGCTCACAGAAACAATTCTTCCACCATATTAAAAACTCTAATCCAATTCACTTGTTCCACCACTTTTTTAATTCATTATTCTCTCCTGTCTTTACTTTCTTCCTCCTATTTCTTGATGCACTATTTCAATCACTCACTTCTAAACACACTAGGTTACTTTACCTAATACACTCAAACCCTCTTGGGATCCAGTTTTCCACCTTCTTTATGCCTATGAATTTTATGGAATAAAATGATATAAATGGGTCGACTGGTTTTATTTTAAATTACCAATTGTACATTTAAAAACATACTTTCTGAGAATGATAGTTTCCAGCTTCATCCATGTCCCTACAAAGGACATGAACTCATCATTTTTTATGGCTGCATAGTATTCCATGGTGTATATGTGCCACATTTTCTTAATCCAATCTATCATTGGACATTTGGGTTGGTTCCAAGTCTTTGCTATTGTGAATAGTGCCGCAATGAACATACGTGTGCATGTGTCTTTATAGCAGCATGATTTATAATCCTTTCTCAGCAAACTATCGCAAGGACAAAAAACCAAGCACCGCATGTTCTCACTCATAGGTGGGAATTGAACAATGAGAACACATGGACACAGGAAGGGGAACATCACATACCGGGGACTGTTGTGGGGTGGGGGGAGGGGGGAGGGATAGCATTAGGAGATATACCTAATGCTAAATGACGAGTTAATGAGTGCAGCACACCAACATGGCACATGTATACACATGTAACAAACCTGCACGTTGTGCACATGTACCCTAAAACTTAAAGTATAATGATAATAAAAAATAAAATAAAATAAAATGAAAGTTAAATTAAGAAAATAAGTAGCCAGTACAGACACGAAGAAGAGAATTCCACATAAAATAAACAATATATATTCAATCCCTGAGTAAAAGAAAGAACTATGTATTGAGAACTGGAGGGCCAGTATGGGCAGAGAGAAAAAGAGAACTGGTCTGAGATAGGTCAAAGGGAGAGGGCAAAGGAAAAAAAAAATAGCATACTTTCTAATGTTGTGTGGTTTTGCTCTCTTTTCATAGTAAATTGCATCTACCTTTCCAAGGAAACAATTTTAAACCTTCTTTCTTTTTCAAACCCTTCACAACTCCCCTCACCACACAAACACACACATACATGCATATCACACCTAATAATCTTCATACTGTCATATTTCATTGAAAAACTAGAAATTGTTATTTATTTTAAATTAACTCAACACATTTTATTGGAAGGAAACTGTCTTATTTTCACACTACCAAATTGTCCTGCTTGCAGGTATATGGATCTGGTGCTGCTCCTAGTCAATAAAAAAACTATCCCTGCTACAGTCAACCAGGACAGTACTCTCCACTGGTGCTCCAGATCTCATTCTCCCTTGTCCTCACAAGGATTTTGCCTGTATAATCATCTTATATCTTCTTTATCAATATTGCTTTCCTTTTTATTGTATTATCCTCACTAGCCTCTAAAGTGTGTTTACTATGCCCTATTTTTAAAAAGATAAATCTCCATTTCTCACTAGATAGGGCTCATTACTCTGCTTAGTGTCATAGTGATGGCAGCAGAGGCCCATCTGGAGCAGCTGCTGTGGAGATGTCACCTGCAGTGGGGGAGGTGTGGCTGGGGCTGGGTGCTCTGCGGAGCCCATGAGGGCTGGGAATAGGAGAGAGCCCTGCTCCCTATTGAGGTGGCAGTGTGAGAGCCCCATGCTCCCAGGTGCAACTGCAGCTGCGCAGCCACCGCTCAGGATCCAGGCATCCCTGCGCTCTAGGGAGCACATGAAGCCTCCTGCCCCTGCATGCTTGGAAGTGCCTGCTCCCTTTCCCTGGGCCTCTCCTGTTCCTGGCACCTGCTCCAGCACAAAGCAAAGTTGTAGCTGAGCCCAGGTGTTGTTGTGACCTGGCCAGGTGTGCCTGCACTCAGGGCAGTGCTGACACACCAGCCCCCTGCTGCCTCAGTCCCCTCTGAAGCTTTGGGTACCAACAAGCCCAGGGAGGGAGCTTGGGTGGGGCCTGAGGGCGGCTTGGCGTGGACCTGCAGGCGTCTCTCAGCATGGACAGCCTGGGTGTGTGGACAGCATGTTGATGGCAGTGGGAGGCAAACAGGTTCCTAGGCAGGAAGGAGCAGGTACCCAGTGAAACCCCACCTTCAAGCCAAGCCAGGGATGGCCTGAAGCCTGGGAGCTGGGCTGCCAGTTCTGGGTGGAGTCGTGACCTAGAATGAGAATTTGTGGTTCCTTTTCCAGGCCTGCCCATGGCCACCCATGGACCAATCAGCACCCACTTCCTCCCTTCTGAGCCCATAAAAACGCCAGACTCAGCTAGACTCACTCTTCAGGATGACCTGCCTGTGGAGAGGAGTTGCCCCCTTTGGGTGTCCAGGGAGCTGTTCTGTTGTTCAATAAAGCTTCTCTCTGCCTTACTCACTCTCCAGTTGTCTGCATAACTTTATTCTTCCCAGAAGCGGGACAAGAACTCAGGACCCATTGAAGAGTGAAAAAAGCTGGAACATGTTACTGAGTGGCTCACCAACCTGTGGGTGATGACATGTTTTCTGACTTAGGGAGTAAAGAATAGCAGTCCTTCTGGGAGCCCAGACCTTGAGGTTCATTGAGTCAGGGCTGTGACTCACTGTAATACCCTCTTTGGGGCTCTAAGGTTCCTGGTGTTTCCCAGCTCTCAAGCACCAACACCTCCAGAGGCTGGTGCCTGCAGCAGAGGCTGCATGAAATATGTCTAGTCCAGCCACAGCCTCACATGGAGCTGACACCTGTGCCAGAGCCTGGAGCTGCCCTCCCCACCACAGCAGCCAGTGTGCCTCGCTGTGGACAGTGGCCAGACCCCGTACTGGATCACCCACACAACCCTCACCGCTCTGGGCCTGGCTTGCCCTTGGCAGGCATAGGATCCAGGCTGGTAGCATGAGCCAGCCGCAGCCTGCCAAACTGAGTGGGTGGAATGACCTCAGCATGCATAAGCAAAAACCCAAGCAGATGCACTGCCGGCCACAGAAGTTTCTGGCTTGCAAAGTGACACCCTAAGGATCATGTGACAATAGCAAAGTCTCTTAAATAAGTAATCAAGAATTGTCATATCCACATCCTCACCTCCCATTCAGATTCTGATCCATTCAAATCTCACTTTCATCCCCACCACACTACTGAAACTTTTATTCTCAAGGTCACCAAAATCATCCCGCTACCAATTCCATTGGACTATATCTCTGTCTTCTTCTCCCTTGATTTCTCAATGATGTTACACACAGCAGCTCTTCCCTATTTCTTAAAACACTCTCCTTTCTTGTCACTCTTGACACTACTGACTCCTGTTTTCTTTTTTAAAAAATGTCTCAAGCTTCTCCCTTCCATTTCTTACACAATTTGTCTTACTCCTCCAATACCTTCTTCAACTCTTTATGCTGGAATTCCTAAACTGCCTTTCCTGAAATCTATTCTTTTTTACATCTATACTCTGTTCCTAGGTGTTTTCACTCTTTTGACTTTAAATACAATCAAATGCTGATAATTTTTATGTTTTATGTTGATATTGCTAGGCCAGATCATTCATTGAGCTCCATATTTATATACACAACTGTCTATATGATGGATGCCTCAAAGTTATGTCCAAAATGTACAAACCTACAATATCTGCTTCTCATACAATTTTCCTCATTTCAGTTAATGCCATCACCATTGATCCAAGCAAGCAAGCCAAATCCATCAGACTATCTTCTTCCAGTTCATTGTAGGTTATTTAATTTTTATCTTTTGTGTCTTATTTCAAATGTTATCTTTTCAGAGTCTTCTCTGACTATCCCATCTAAAATAAACTCCTTATCTCCTTTCATATCTTTTTGTGTATGTGCTTCACATTTTTGCAGTCTATATTATTTTCTATTTTCAGCACTAGAATCATTGCCAGTTGTGAGCAGATTTCTTTCTTTTCACTATACCTGTATCAGATAGTGTAAGACCTGACATATAGTAGGCACTTAAATCTTTGTAAATTAAATAGAAAAAAATAAAATTTCAAAACATATCTCATAATAATTTCACATAATTATACATTATAATTAACCAGATTAATGGGTTAAATTTATTATATGTAGGTCTAGCAAGGACATTACGATAGAGAACAAGGTGTATTACTAGTCCCATCCCCACCCAATGAACACATCATGCTTGTAATAGAATTGTTGAAATACCATTAAAAATATCCAAACTCTATTTCTAAAATGAATTATGGCTTTCTTTCATTTGTCTCTTCCATTACTTCTTATTCCTTTTCTAAATCTTTAGTTATGTAGACATAGTTTTGCTGTATAATTTAAATTCTGGTTTCAGTTACTTGAATTAATGCTCCAGTTTTACTTCTTGGATTTGGCTTAGGCATTTCTATAGAACACAATACACCTGGGCATGGTTTGCCATAGAAGTTCACTTTTGGCTTTATAATCATGCACTTGCTATCATTTCTACATCCCATAAACGTAGATAACAGAGTCACACAATCTCTCTAGATCTGGGAAATTCCCAGCAAGACCTCTCTTCAGCCAGCCTTCGCTAGGAAGTTTTTTTTAAGAATTAAATTTAATTGTTACAGACACAAGCACAATCATATTAATTAAAAATAATGGTGAATATAAATTACTTTAACTGAAATGATTTGTTTAAGTAAAGGTGCACAGTGAAATTTCAATTCAGAATTGGCCTTTGTTAAGGTGTAATAATTTTACAAAGACTAGCTATTAATCTTTTGTGGAAAGCTGAAACTTTTTTTATCCTAACTTAAAATGCAGTAATGATTTTTAGACTGAAGGATTTGTAAAACCTTGAATTCACACTAGAAAAAAAATTTAGAAATTCATTAATGTTGATATCCACATATATTTAACACTTTCTAGTTGTACATGAAACATATCCGAGTGCTTTTCAGGATAATCTAAAGTCTAGGACTATTTGTAAAAGCTGGTTTTCGCTTTTAAAATTATATTTTAAGCAGGTTCTAAGGGAGAATTGTAGAGTGTAGGAAAAAGTGACTAAGAAAGACGATATATCCTCCCCTCTGAGTTATGGTGAGTGTGGCATTTGTCGTATTGATACAATAAAAATAATAAAGCAATAATCTTTCAAAGATGTTTCACTGTTCCATGGAAAGAAGTTGAATCTATTGAAAGAGCTAGAACTGGCTAGTCCAACAGGAACTCTAAAGTTTTATTTTTGGTAGCACCAAGGAGGCCTGGGAAATTCTCTGTTAGGTACAGAGGAGGTGATTGACAGAAAACACATGATCTCTTCAATAGACATTACCAGTGTTTGAAAATCCTTCATGAAATGAGTGCTGGTGGCATCCAACCCATCAATGGCAGGGCATGTGAATGTGTGAAGGTGGGCAGGGGAAAACTGGTAATGGTACCATTATGAGAAATCAACAATTGCCTGATAAATTGCTAACAGAGGAGGAGGGCAGTGTAGTTAGCAACAGATTTTTGACTGATATTAAAAGTAAACTTGGGAACTTAAATGAAATCTTAGGTCTGTTCCTTTGTTGACATTAGATAGTATTGCTTATTATTATCGGAAATTTTGTATTTTAGAGTAGCAATGAACTATTGTTTGGATGAGTTTTTGTTAGCTTTTGAGATGGGGGCTCAACTAACTATATCCTTCTATATCAGGGGTTCTCCTGACATAAGATTTACCTAGATGTGTGGATGACTTCCAAGTTGGCACAAGTAAGGAAACAAAGTAAGTTGAATTATGAAGTTTAACTTTTTGAAACATTGCAATTCATTGTCATTCAGAAAAATGAAAAAATTTTTGAAAGTCTGTTTGAAATCAAAGTCTATCTTAGAGTTGTTAAAACTAAAATGAATGGGAGGAGCCAAGATGGCCAAATAGGAACAGCTCCCGTCTACAGCTCCCAGTGTGAGCTACGCAGAAGATGGGTGATTTCTGCATTTCCATCTGAGGTACGGGGTTCATCTCACTAGGGAGTGCCAGACAGTGGGCGCAGGTCAGTGGGTGCGCACACCACGCTCGAGCCAAAGCAGGGCGAGGCATTGCCTCACTCGGGAAGCGCAACGGGTCAGGGAGTTCCCTTTCCTAGTCAAAGAAAAGGGTGGCAGACGGCACCTGGAAAATTGGGTCACTCCCACCCGAATACTGCGCTTTTCCGATGGGCTTAAAAAACAGCGCATCAGTAGATTATATCCTGCACCTGGCTCAGAGGGTCCTACGCCCACGGAGTCTCACTGATTGCTAGCACAGTAGTCTGAGATCAAACTGCAAGGCGGCAGCGAGGCTGGGGGAGGGGCACCCGACATTGCCCAGGCTTGCTTAGGTAAACAAAGCAGCGGGAAGCTCCAACTGGGTGGAGCCCACCACAGCTCAAGGAGGCCTGCCTGCCTCTGTAGGCTCCACCTCTGGGGGCAGGGCACAGACAAACAAAAAGACAGCAGTAACCTCTGCAGACTTAAATGTCCCTGCCTGACTGCTTCGAAGAGAGCAGTGGTTCTCTCAGCACGCAGCTGGAGATCTGGGAACGGGCAGACTGCCTCCTCAAGTGGGTCCCTGACCCCTGACCCCAGAGCAGCCTAACTGGGAGGCACCCCCCGGCAGGCACAGACTGACACCTCACACGGCCAGGTACTCCAACAGACCTGCAGCTGAAGGTCCTGTCTGTTAGAAGGAAAACTAACGAACACAAAGGACATCCACACCAAAAACCCATCTGTACATCACCATCATCAAAGACCAAAAGTAGATAAAACCACAAAGACGGGGAAAAAACAGAGCAGAAAAACTGGAAACTCTAAAAAGCAGAGCGACTCTCCTCCTCCAAAGGAACGCAGTTCCTCACCAGCAACGGAACAAAGCTGGATGGAGAATGACTTTGACGAGCTGAGAGAAGAAGGCTTCAGACGATCAAACTACTCCGAGGTATGGGAGGACATTCAAACCAAAGGCAAAGAAGTTGAAAGCTTTGAAAAAAATTTAGAAGAATGTATAACTAGAATAACCAATACAGAGAAGTGCTTAAAGGAGCTGATGGAGCTGAAAACCAAGGCTCGAGAACTACGTGAAGAATGCAGAAGCCTCAGGAGCCGATGCGATCAACTGGAAGAAAGGGTATCAGCGATGGAAGATGAAATGAATGAAATGAAGCGAGAAGGGAAGTTTAGAGAAAAAAAGAATAAAAAGAAATGAGCAAAGACTCCAAGAAATATGGGAATATGTGAAAAGACCAAATCTATGTCTGATTGGTGTACCTGAAAGTGACGGGGAGAATGGAACCAAGTTGGAAAATACTCTGCAGGATATTATCCAGGAGAACTTCTCCAATCTAGCAAGGCAGGTGAACATTCAGATTCAGGAAATACAGAGAACACCACAAAGATACTCCTCAAGAAGAGCAACTCCAAGACACATAATTGTCAGATTCACCAAAGTTGAAATGAAGGGTAAAATGTTCAGGGCAGCCAGAGAGAAAGGTCGGGTTACCCTCAAAGGGAATCCCATCAGACTAACAGCAGATCTCTTGGCAGAAACTCTACAAGCCAGAAGAGAGTGGGGGCCAATATTCAACATTCTTAAAGAAAAGAATTTTCAAACCAGAATTTCATATCCAGCCAAACTAAACTTCATCAGTGAAGGAGAAATAAAATACTTTACAGACAAGCAAATGCTGAGAGATTTTGTCACCAGCAGGCCTGCCCTAAACGAGGTCCTGAAGGAAGCACTAAACATGGAAAGGAACAACTGGTACCAGCCACTCCAAAATCATGCCAAAATGTAAAGACCGTCGAGACTAGGAAGAAACTGCATCAACTAACGAGCAAAATAACCAGCTAACATCATAATGACAGGATCAAATTCACACATAACAATATTAACTTTAAATATAAATGGACTAAATGCTCCAATTAAAAGACACAGACTGGCAAATTGGATAAAGAGTCAAGACCCATCAGTGTGCTGTATTCAGGAAACCCATCTCACATGCAGAGACACACATAGGCTCAAAATAAAAGGATGGAGGAAGATCTACCAAGCAAATGGAAAACAAAAAAAGGCAGGGTTGCAATCCTAGTCTCTGATAAAACAGACTTTAAACCAACAAAGATCAAAAGAGACAAAGAAGACCATTACATAATGGTAAAGGGATCAATTCAAGAAGAAGAGCTAACTATCCTAAATATATATGCACCCAATACAGGAGCACCCAGACTCATAATGCAAGTCCTGCATGACCTACAAAGAGACTTAGACTCCCACACATTAATAATGGGAGACTTTAACACCCCACTGTCCACATTAGACAGATCAACGAGACAGAAAGTCAACAAGGTACCCAGGAATTGAACTCAGCTCTGCACCAAGCAGACCTGATAGACATCTGCAGAACTCTCCACCCCAAATCAACAGAATATACATTTTTTTCAGCACCACACCACACCTCTTCCAAAATTCACCACATACTTGGAAGTAAAGCTCTCCTCAGCAAATGTAAAAGAACAGAAATTATAACAAACTATCTCTCAGACCACAGTGCAATCAAACTAGAACTCAGGATTAAGAATCTCACTCAAAACCGCTCAACTACATGGAAACTGAACAACCAGCTCCTGAATGAATACTGGGTACATAACGAAATGAAGGCAGAAATAAAGATGTTCTTTGAAACCAACAAGAACAAAGACACAACATACCAGAATCTCTGGGACACATTCAAAGCAGTGTGTAGAGGGAAATTTATAGCACTAAATGCCCACAAGAGAAAGCAGGAAAGATCCAAAATTGACACCCTAACATCACAATTAAAGGAACTAGAAAAGCAAGAGCAAACACATTCAAAAGCTAGCAGAAGGCAAGAAATAACTAAAATCAGAGCAGAACTGAAGGAAATACAGACACAAAAAACCCTTCAATAAATTAATGAATCCAGGAGCTGGTTTTTTGAAAGGATCAACAAAATTGATAGACCGCTAGCAAGACTAATAAAGAAAAAAAGAGAGAAGAATCAAATAGATGCAAAAAAAATGATAAAGGGGATACCACCACCGATCCCACAGAAATACAAACTACCAACAGAGAATACTACAAACACCTCTATGCAAATAAACTAGAAAATCTAGAAGAAATGGATAAATTTCTGGAAACATACACTCTCCCAAGACTAAACCAGGAAGAAGTTGAATCTCTGAATAGACCAATAACAGGATCTGAAATTGTGGCAGTAATCAATAGCTTACCAACCAAAAAGAGTCCAGGACCAGATGGATTCACAGCCGAATTCTACCAGAGGTACAAGGAGGAACTGGTACCATTCCTTCTGAAACTATTCCAATCAACAGAAAAAGAGGAAATCCTCCCTAACTCATTTTATGAGGCTAGCATCATCTTGATACCAAAGCCAGGCAGAGACACAAACAAAAAAGAGAATTTTAGACCAATATCCTTGATGAACATTGATGCAAAAATTCTCAATAAAATACTGGCAAAACGAATCCAGCAGCACATCAAAAAGCTTATCCACCATGATCAAGTGGGCTTCATCCCTGGGATGCAAGGCTGGTTCAATATACGCAAATCAATAAATGTAATCCAGCATATAAACAGAACCAAAGACAAAAACCACATGATTATCTCAATAGATGCAGAAAAGGCCTTTGACAAAATTCAACAACCTTCATGCTAAAAGCTCTCAATAAATTAGGTATTGATGGGACATATCTCAAAATAATAAGAGCTATCTATGACAAACCCACAGCCAATATCATACTGAATGGGCAAAAACTGGAAGCATTACCTTTGAAAAGTGGCACAAGACAGGGATGCCCTCTCTCACCACTCCTATTCAACATAGTGTTGGAAGTTCTGGCCAGGGCAATTAGGCAGGAGAAGGAAATAAAGGGTATTCAATTAGGAAAAGAGGAAGTCAAATTGTCCCTGTTTGCAGACGACATGATTGTATATCTAGAAAACCCCATTGTCTCAGCCCAAAATCTCCTTAAGCTGATAAGCAACTTCAGCAAATTCTCAGGATACGAAATCAACGTACAAAAATCACAAGCATTCTTATACACCAACAACAGACAAACATAGAGCCAAATCATGAGTGAACTCCCATTCACAATTGCTTCAAAGAGAATAAAATACCTAGGAATCCAACTTACAAGGGATGTGAAGGAACTCTTCAAGGAGAACTACAAACCACTGCTCAAGGAAATAAAAGAGGATACAAACAAATGGAAGAACATTCCATGCTCATGGGTAGGAAGAATCAATATCATGAAAATGGCCATACTGCCCAAGGTAATTTACAGAATCAATGCCATCCATCAAGCTACCAATGACTTTCTTCACAGAATTGGAAAAAACTACTTTAAAGTTCATATGGAACCAAAAAGAGCCCACATTGCCAAGTGAATCCTGAGCCAAAAGAACAAAGCTGGAGGCATCACACTACCTGACTTCAAACTACACTACAAGGCTACAGTAATCAAAACAGCATGGTACTGGTACCAAAACAGAGATATAGATCAATGGAACAGAACAGAGCCCTCAGAAATAACGCCGCATATCTACAACTATCTGATCTTTGACAAACCTGACAAAAACAAGCAATGGGGAAAGGATTCCCTATTTAATAAATGGTGCTGGGAAAACTGGCTAGCCATATGTAGAAAGCTGAAACTGGATCCCTTCCTTACACCTTATACAAAAATCAATTCAAGATGGATTAAAGACTTAAACGTTAGACCTAAAACCATAAAAACCCTAGAAGAAAACCTAGGCATTATCATTCAGGACATACACATGGGCAAGGACTTCATGTCTAAAACACCAAAAGCAATGGCAACAAAAGCCAAAATTGACAAATGGGATCTCATTAAACTAAAGAGCTTCTGCACAGCAAAAGAAACTACCATCAGAGTGAACAGGCAACCTACAACATGGGAGAAAATTTTCGCAACCTACTCATCTGACAAAGGGCTAATATCCAGAATCTACAATGAACCCAAACAAATTTACAAGAAAAAAACAAACAACCCCATCAAAAAGTGGGTGAAGGATATGAACAGACTCTGCTCAAAAGAAGACATTTATGCAGCCAAAAACCACGTGAAAAAATGCTCACCATCACTGGCCATCAGAGAACTGCAAATCAAAACCACAATGAGATACCATCTCACACCAGTTAGAATGGCAATCATTCAAAAGTCAGGAAACAACAGGTGCTGGAGAGGATGTGGAGAAATAGGAACACTTTTACACTGTTGGTGGGACTGTAAACTAGTTCAACCATTGTGGAAGTCAGTGTGGCGATTCCTCAGGGATCTAGAACTAGAAATACCATTTGACCCAGCCATCTCATTACTGGGTATATACCCAAAGGACTATAAATCATGCTGCTATAAAGACACATGCACACGTATGTTTATTGCGGCATTATTCACAATAGCAAAGACTTGGAACCAACCCAAATGTCCAACAATGATAGACTGGATTAAGAAAATGTGGCACATATACATGATGGAATACTATACAGCCATAAAAAATGATGAGTTCATGTCCTTTGTAGGGACATGGATGAAATTGGAAATCATCATTCTCAGTAAACTATCACAAGAACAAAAAACCAGACACCACATATTCTCACTCATAGATGGGAATTGAACAATGAGAACACATGGACACAGGAAGGGGAACATCACACTCTGGGGACTGCTGTGGGGTGGGGGGAGGGGAGAGGGGTAGCACTGGGAGACATACCTAATGCTAGATGACGAGTTCGTGGGTGCAGCGCACCAGCATGGCACATGTATACATATGTAACTAACCTGCACATTGTGCACATGTACCCTCAAACTTAAAGTATAATAATAATAAATAAATAAATTTAAAAATAAACAAAACTAAAATGAACTACACAAAGGTCTGTTTATGTTGAATTTAGAGTATTTTAAGTTTCCAGGGAAACAGAACATATAGAAATGAAAAGCAGATGTTCCTAAATTGACACTCTGGAAAACTCCCAAGAGGTTTAATCCTCTGCTAGGTAAGATTGCTTGCCCCAAAACTTTATGTGCCAATTATTTTTGCAGTGTGAGTTTTGACAACTACACTGTTCCCAGAACAAACTTATATATTATTATGATATCCTAATGCTTTTGTTATTACCGTCTCTTACAGTGCCCACTATTGCTTTGCTGCCAAGTAAGAGCAGCATATATATCTATTCTTTCTTCCAGAAAAAAAAAATGAGTCCAAATTTAATACTGGAAAATTCACATGAAAATATGTAGCCCAATTTGCCATTAAATTCACATTGTTTAGGTTTAATTGAAACATAGCATCTTATATTTTTACCCCATAGTCACTTCCCTTTACTTTAAAATATTTTCAGCAGAAACAGGAGTAGAAAACAGAGTCAGGTCAATAAATCATTCGGATTCTGAATTCTGTAGTAAATTTTGAATTATACAGATATTAACTAATCAATTCTAACAGTTTTTCTGAGACTGCTGAGCATAATATTCCACAGTGCGTGAATTGCTCCATGGTGAGACAGTCTTAGAGGTTTGTTTGTTCTTTCCCACCACGGAGACACTGTTTCACATATAATAAACACCTTAAAACCATCAACGTCTGTGTTCAAAGACATTGCTATAGGAAGCCTAATTGGTGTGCGGATGCAAAGTTAAGACCATCATTTTTTTCTGCTCTTTGCCCATGTGAAATCTGTTCGTTCTGTCCTATGTACTTTCAGTGCCTATTTGCAGCATGGCCTCCTGTTCTGCACAAAATTTTCCTGAGGTCTGAGGCCAATGCAGCAGCTCTGTTTTTTACAGCCTAGCAGATGGGCAGCAAGCCAGATGTAGTTGGGTTTTGGCAGCCATATTTTCCACATTGCTTGGTGGTATACTTTATACACATGGAGGTTGATAGTTGGCATATATGTTCAGTTACTGTAGAGTAGCATTTTTCAATCTTGCACTATTGACGTTTTGGACTTGGTAATTATTTATTCTGGGCGGATGTCCTCTGCATTGCAGGATATTTAGCAACATTCTGGATCTCTGTGCACTAAATGCTAGTACCACCACTCATCCAAGTTGTGACAACCAATGTCTTCAGGTATTTCTAAGTGTCCCCTGGGAGCAAAAGCATCCCCACTTGAGAAGTACTGCTGGAGACAAAGGGAAAATGAAGAGGCTTTGTGGCAGACAAGTGTTGTTTAGGAGAATATAGCTGGTGGCACTGGGTAAGATATGAGGGAGAGGGGAGATAAACCAAAGAAGAGGTTTGGAAGGAAAAGAGCCCACATTACAGTGACCAATTAGGAAACAAAATGAGTTGTCTTTGACTTTGCTTCAGTAAATGTTTATTAAGTTGTTACTATGAACTAAGCACAGTGTTTATTGCTGTAGATATTTAGACCAGTGATGCATATATATTGCTTGCAATCTGGTAGGGGAATTAGAAAAAAAAACTTAATTACAGTCATGTATGAGCTGCAGAAGTGAAACTTAACCCAGTTGATTCAAAAGGGAAGAGAGGCTGGGTGCGGTGGCTCACGCCTATAATCCTAGCACTTTGGGAGGCAGAGACAGGCAGATCCCTTGAGCTCAGAAGTTTGAAACCAGCCTGGGCAACATAGAAAATCCCCTTATCTATAAAAAATACAAAAACTTAGCTGGGCATGCTGTCATGCACCTGTAGTCCCAGCACTTGGGGGGCTGAGGCGGGGGGATCACTTGAGCCAGGGAGGTTGAGGCACAGTGAGCCAAAATTGCACCACTTTGTTCCAGCCTGGGTGACAAAGTGAGACCCTGTCTAAAAAATAAAATAAAAAAATAAAAACCCAAAAATCAAACGAACAAAAAACGGTGGGGGGAAGAGAGAGAGGTGACAAGAAAGGCTACCCAGAAGATTGCCCTACATGTTGAAGGTCAAAGAAGAGTTCATCACATTTAGAAAGGTGTGGGAAGAATATTGTACTTAAAGAGAGACAGTCTGATAACAGGTAAACAGGCAGAGAGAGGGACAATACAAGAAAATGATGCATTTAGTGGACTATAAGTAACACGACCATGCTGAGCAAAGATGTTTAATAACAAAGAGAGAAGCTAGAGAAGAGGTCAGAGACGAATTAAGATGAGCCTTGGGAAGTAAATTAAGTTTTACCTATAGAACATATGTAGAATTTTGAGCTAAAGAATGATACAATAAAATTGATGTTTTAGAAAATAACTCAGGAAGTCATGAAGAGAAAATACTGGAGTTGAGAATAGACAAGAGGCAGAAAACTTGGAGGTTAGTATAGATATCCACATAAAGTAAAAATAAAGAAAATGTGAGAAACAGGATAAAAGTAGAGAAACACCAGGGAGTAATTGCAACAATCCAGCACCATCTCTCCCAAAATAATACCTCAGCTAAGGTGTAAGTGGAGAGAAAGAAGAGGAGATATCTTGTGTAGATGAGTATAGACAGAATCCAGAGAAAAGGGCTGTGGTAAGTGATAAAGAAGGAAAACTACTTGGATAATTCAGGTTTCCTACTTAAATGATTAACTGTATGGTAGACTCATATATCAAGTGAAAAGGAAAAAAGAAAAATCAGTTTGTTAGGAATCATGATAAAATCAGTTTTGGATATGTTAAACAAGTCATCTAGAGGGTATTCAAGGGGAAAAGTGCAATGGGTAGTCGAATATTTGGTTGAAAATTCAGCAAAGACATCTTGTTTGGAGATGTGTATTTGTAAACCATTTGTCAATAAATGATCACTGAAGCCAGAGTTATAAAGAATATTACTTTGAAAGAATGAGAATAGAGCAAAGATGGAAAGACATCACCCAGCTAGAAAGCAGAGCAGAGCCAAGAGTTGAATCAAAGCATGTGAATCCATATTTGGGGCTCTGAGCCACCGTATGGTCTTGACTCTGATTTTAAACACCTATCCATAATTCCTTCTTATAAATTACTCCACCATCATGCTATGTGGGGCCTTTCCTCCATCCCCTTAGGAGGAACAATAATACTCCTTAGGGCATCACTATCCCCTGTACATACTTTTATTGTAGCACTCAATAGGCTTCATTGCATTTTATTTTACATTAGATATTGCTTTCTGAATAGAAAAATCATTCTGTAATCAGCTTGTATTTCCAGTACTTAACAGAATGGTTGTATGTACTAGGTGCAATAAAGCTAACTTTTGTTGATTTCAAAGCACCTAGTATATACAACCATGCTATTATTCTACATTTGTCGAAAGAAATGTAAATAATACAAGTGGATCTGCAAGAAATAAGTTAGATTAAGAGTAATACGTTTTTTATAAGCTCATTCTGTTTGCCATGACTTAAAATGTTAACTAGTCTTAAAATATTTTATACTTATGCTTATTTTAAAGTTAAATCATATACCCAGCCACAAACTTATTATTCACCCCATATTCTCATTTTTCATTGTATGTTGCTAACACTGCCACCATTAAAGCCAAACTACAAAATTCAGAACACAGACAACTTTGGAAAGCAGGCGTAAGAACAAACAGGCTGTCTAATTGGATCTCCTCATCTTTTACAAATAAAATTCTAGAAAACAGCAAAAGAAATAAGATCTAACTTCGTTTAAAGTTAATGTTTATAACAATAATATCATCTCTTAATTTATAATTTGGGGTAATAATAATTCAGTCTATTTTTTTGTTGGTGGTGATACGTATTTTATTGTGAAAATTTGCAAAAGTAGACTGATAGGCTCACCTGTAAAGAAGCATAAAGAATGTAATTTTCACTCATTTTAAGAATATTATCAAAATCACTATAGATATTAGTTCTTAAATTATCATATACATATGTGTGTGCATATTATAGTTCTTTAGAAATCAGCTGTGAGTTATAGCTGATAGTAATGTCTTAAAATTTCCTGTTAATTTTTCTCTTCTGGAGGCATAAACCAAATTATATTCCCCCAGGGCACTGATTATATAAATTATAAAACATGAAAGTGTTAATGCAAATCGGGCATTACAGTAATGCCAATAACCCAATATAAATAAATACTGTCAGTACTAGCAAATCACTCACTGATATGTAACTTGGTTTGTGAGATTTTGTCTCATTATATTAGAGTTGAGTTGCTCCTAAAGAAGATAATTAAATTCAACACAATGTTAACATGCCAAAGTGGAACAGAGTCCTGTAAAAAGCGTACAGAGGACTCAAGACCAGATGGCCAACTAGAAGCAGCCAGGAAGAACATCTCTCATGGAGAGACCAGGAATTTGGGAAGACTGGCACACTCTGAGCAGATCTTCAGAAGGAAAACATTGAGGGTGGATGAAGGGAGGATGCAGAGCATGGGCTGAGGGGGCAGGAATCTCAGAAGCCTGCACAGGGCTTCCAAGCACTAGCATTCCTTACTAGCCCCCATTAACTCCTGGGGAAGGGGTGAGTTGAATAAGTGGGGAGTGGCTCGCTCTCACCATGAAACTCCAGAATCCTAGCAGCAAGAGACCCCATGACCCCTGTGGACACGAGCTGTCAGGGAGAGCTGCTTAGAGAGGTGGCAGGGGCAGGCCTCCAGCCTTTGTGGAGCACAGAGGGTATGATATGGAAATGTCTCCAGTAGAGCACAGCCAGGGACACCCATCCCCCAAGGCTTGCCATGCTCCTCTAGGAGACATTAGCCTTAGGGTGACTGTCAGATCTGGACACAGCAGGATGGTCTTGTCTGTGGGATGGGCCAGTCTAATCTAAATTCCTCACTGTCTGCTGGCCTCTACTGGGCCCCAGCCTGGCTGTGCCTCATTGCAGTGCAGACTCAGCCCAACCAGAATGCTTCCCAGGGACTATATTCATAGCTCATTCACCAGCAGACCGCACCTGGCTGTCACAGTATTCCAGCAGAACAGCCCCTGCAGACACACACCAGTCCACATGCAGCCTCCCTCCACCATGGGTTCCCCCCTTCACCATTTTGCCAGCATGCACTCACCTATGGTGCCCCCTAACACACTGCTTTGCCAATAGGTGGACCTCACCTCCCCTACCTTACCAGTGCACATGTGTGTGAACTGCCAGTGTGGTAGTGTGATCACATTCCCTTAAAACACATACACGCAGGCACCCTGCTGCACCACCATCTCTGGTGCAAAAGATCACTAGCTAGACTGCTAACTAGACTAGAAAAAGAGAGAAGATCCAAATAAACTCAATCAAAAATGACAAATGGCACACTACTACCAACCCCACAGAAATACAAAAAAGCTTCTCAGAGACTACCATGAACACCTACCTTTATGCAAACAAACTAGAAAATCTAGAAGAAATGGATAAATTCCTGGAAACATACCACCTCCTAAGAATGAACCGGAAAGAAATTGAATTTCCCAACAGACAAATAACAAGTTCTGAAGTTGATCAGTAATAAAAAGACTACCAACCAGAAAAAGCCCAGGACCAGACGGACTCACAGCCAAATTCTACTAGGTTTGTAAAGAAGAGCTGATACGATTCCTGCTGAAACTATTCCAAAAAATTGAGGAGGAGGGACTCCTCACTAACTTATTCTATGAGGCCATCATCATCCTGACACCAGAACCTGGAAGAGACACAAGAAAACTTCAGACCAATATCCCTGATGAACATAGATGCAAAAACCCTGAACAAAATGCTAGCAAATCACATCCAGCAGTACATCAAAAAGCTAATCTGCCACCATAAAGTAGGCTTTATCCATAGGATGCAAGGTTGGTTCAACATATACATATCAATAAATGTGATTCATCACATAAACAGAAACTAAAACAAAAACCATATGATCATCTCAACAGATGCAGGAAAGGCTTTTGATAAAATTCAACATCTTTTCATGTTAAAAACTCTCCACAAACTAGGCATTGAAGGAACACGCCTCAAAATAATAAGAACCATCTATGACAAACCCAGAGTCAACATCATGCTGAAAAGGCAAATACCAGAAGCCTTCCTTTTGAGAAATGGAACAAGACAAAGATGCCCACTCTCACCACTCCCATTCAACATAGTACTGGAAGTCCTAGCCAGAGCAATCAGGCAAGAGAAAGTAAAAGACATCCAAATAAAAAGAGAAGAAGTCAAACCACCTCTTTCTGTAGATGATATGATTCTATACCTAGAAAACCCCATAGTCTCTGCATAATAGCTCCTAGATATAATAAATAACTTCAGCAATTTTTCAGGCTACAAAGTCAATGTACAAAAATCAGTAACATTTCTATACACCAACAACATCCAAGCTGAGAGCCAAATCAAGAATGCAATCCCATTCACAATAGCCACAAAAAGAATAAAACATCTAGGAATACAGCCAATCAAGGAAGTGAAAGATCTCTACAACAAGAACTGCAAAACATTGTTGAAAGAAATCAGAGACGACACAAATGAATAGAAAATCATTCCATGCTCATGGATAAGAAGAATCAATATCATTGAAAAGTCTATACTACCCAAAGCATTTTACAGATTCAATGCTATTCCTATCAGACTACCAATGACATTCTACACTGAACTAGAAAAAAACTATTTCAAAGTTCACATGGAATCAAAAAAGAGCCCAAATAGCCAAAGCTATCCTAAGCAAAAAGAACAAAACGAGGAGCATCACATTACCAGACTTCAAACTATACTACAAGGCTGCAGTAACCAAAATAGCATGCTACTGGTAGAAAAACAGACACATTGACAAATGAATCAATATAGACAGCCCAGAAATAAAGCAGCACCCACACCTACAACCACATGATCTTCGACAAAGTTGACAAAAAGAAGCAATGGGAAAAGGACATTTTATTCAATAAATGGCACTGGTATAACTGGCTAGCCATATGCAGAAAACTGAAACCAGAACCCTTCCTTACACCATATACAAAAATCAACTCAAGATGGATCAAAGACCTCAATGTGAAACCATAAAAACCCTTGAAGAAAACCTAGGAAATACAAATCTGGACAAACGCCCTGGCAAAGATTTCATGATGAAGATGTCAAAAGCAATTGCAACAAAAACAAAAATTGACAAATGGCAACTAATTAAACTAAAGAGCTTCTGCACTGCAAAAGAAACTGTCAATAGAGCCACAGGCAACCTAATGAATGGGAGAAAATATTTGCAAACTTACACATCCAAAAAAGGCCTAATATCCCGTATCTGTAAGGAACTTAAACAAATTTACAAGAGAAAAACAACCCCATTAAAAGGTGGGCAAAGGACATGAACACACACTTTTCAAAAGAAGATATACACACAGCCAAAAAGCATATGGAAAAATGCACAACATCACTAAGCATTAGAGAAATGCAAACAAAAACCGTAATGCGATCCCATCTCACGCTTGTCAGAATAGTTATTATTAAGAGTCAAAAATAACAGATGCTGTCATGGTTGCAGAGGAAAGGGAATGCTTATATATAGCTGGTGAAAATGTAAATTAGTTCAATCACTTTGAAAAGCAATTTGACAATTTCTCAAAGCACTTAAAACAGAATTACCATTTACCTCACCAATCCCATTATTGAGTATATACCCCAAGGAATATATCTCATTCTACCATAAAGACACGTGCATGCATATGTTCATTGCAGCACTATTCACAATAGCAAAGACATGAAATCAACCTAAATAGCCATCAACAGTAGACTGCATAAAGAAAATGTGGTACATATACACCATGGAATACTATGTAGCTGTAAAAAAGAATGAGATCATGTCTTTTGTGGGAGCCTGGATGGAGCTAAAGGCTGTTATCTTTAGCAAATTAATGCAGAAACAGAAAACCAAATACTGCATGTTCTCAATTATGAGTGGAAACTAAATGATGAGAACTCATGAACACAAAGAAGGGAACATCAAACTCTGGGGCCTACTTAAGGTTGGAGGGTGAGGACTGAAAAAGTACCTACTGGGTACTATGTTTATTACCTGGGTTACTAATAATTAAAAAAAAAAACACTGGAAGTAGATACTGCAAGTTTTAGATAGTGCAATAGTGCAAGTTGTAGATAGTGCAAGTACCAGTAGTAGTGCAAGACTCATTTTGGAAGGTAGTCTTGGAACCACTTAATCTCTGAATCCTAATAAAAAAATCAAGTAAGAGCAAATGTTATCCCTCTGTTTTTATAAAATATGTTTTCTGTGAGCTTTACTAAATAATTATATTGACTATGCATAATCATATTCTAAAAATATATATCCACTACATAGACACATAAAATTCCTACGGACACCCAGTGTAGCAAGTGTGACCTTATTCTCTCAAGGTACTGAAGTGGCTTCCAATAAAATCAGAACTGGATCAAGTATGAAGTCTGGGCATCATTCATGAAGATGATGCAATGCACCTATAGTCAGCTGGGCATGTGCTTTGAGTTGTTTTTCTAGTTGTGATGATAGATTTGAACTGATTCCTCAGCACTTTCTCATCCACTCTGTTTTGTGACCAAAGACACATATTTTAGGGACAGCTCGCTGAAGCTAGTAGTGAAGTCTGTGGCAATAAAAGAGAGAATTCAAACTGGCCAAACCCACAGCCTTGGCTTCATATTAATACTATGCTCCTACCAACAGAGCTAACTGGTGGCAGACACTGCACACATTTTGAGAGATTTCTATAGTGGCCCATCAGATACCAACGGAGCACTAGAAAATCCTCATTTATTTGCATTGAGGCCAAAGAAGGCTGTACATAGTAGCTTGTCTTTTCTTAAACATCTATCAGAATGGCCTGTCACTTCTCATGTTTATGGCTAAACAAGGCTCAAGTCATCGGGCCCCACTTCTGATATGAGCTTATTATCAGTGGAAGAATGAAAGCAGATGATCCCATCATCTTTTAAAGTAGTGACATGAGGTGATACTGACATCATGTAAGATCTGGGTTTAAACCACCTTACCCTCCAACAATTATTTATTGAAAAAAATTAATGCTCTTAGAAATTTACATAAGTTTTTCTGAAGGAGCTAAAAAAACAAATGTTATACCCACGTGCTTATCGTAAAACAAGTCTCAGGTGAAAACAGGGACTAAATTATCTTAACCCAGAGATTCTCAGCATTGTATATAAATTGCAATCAGCTGGGAGGCTTTAACGATCACTGATGCCTCTTCCAAGTGTTTTGGGTGTGGTCTGGGCCTGGGGAAATTTCAAAAACTCCCCAGGTGATTCTAATGTTCAATCACAGTGTAGACTGCTGCTTTGAAATTTAGGGGAGAGAGTAACAAGCTGCACTATTACTCAATATTTTGCATTTGGCAGAGAGTTGCTGATTTCCCATTAATTTAATTAATTAACACTATATCTATATGTACATCCCACATGAAATTATATCAGTGGTAGAATCTATTTGGGATTTCTCTAAACATTCTTTCTTTTTTTTTTTTTTTTGAGAGAGAAAATGACAGGCATTCACTAAATAAATGCAAACTGCTGTGAAATCTGTTAGGATTTAAATTTCAGGACTAAAATCTCAAGTTAGATCCAAATATTAGAAGCATGATATTTAAGTATTATATATAGGTTAATCCATTGTCAATGGCTTCCTGCCACTTATTTCCTAATGCTTTTTTAGAGGGAATAAGTTAACCGAATTTTTCAGCTGAAAACCTGATATTTCATTGCCAGCATTTTCCACTAGGCAGCTTGTTGGTTATGAATTCTCATCATCTTCTGTTTCAGGAAGCTAAGAGTTTACCGCACCATTTTTAATAGGTTTGCTAATTTTAATAAGAAAATAAAAAGTAATTAAGATGCAGTGATGATACCTTAAATAGGGCATTTTTATGTAATGATGATGTCAAGCTCCGTATCAAAAATATGTTCCTATTACTTATTTATATTTTTTATTTAAAATATAATTTTTTTAAAATAAAAAATATAAATAAATATATTTTATTTATGGCATTTTTATGTAATGATGATGTCAAGCTCTGTACCAAAATATATTCCTATTAATTACTTATTTTATTTAAATTTCTAACTATCCATGAGAATTAAATGTTCTTGTTCTTATCTGCTAGATGAATACATTGGTGATTGAGAAGATTAAGTCAAAAATCCAGTAATTTTCCTCCCTAAAGTATGCAATATAAAAAAAATCTGATAGCTTAATTTTAACATTGAAGCTCTAGTGCATCATACTGCTTTATTCTTTTTAAACGAGAAGTCCATTAAAAAATTTATTGGCTTAAAAAGTGGTACATTTTCATATCAACTTAAGGAGTTTAAAGGCCTTGAAGAATATCTATTTTAATTGTTTGGCCCAGAGCTTAAGTATCTTGTATGATATCATTAAAAGGCACTGACTGTTTAAAATGATAGGGAACTGACTACCTCTTTAAATATCCCATTTCGCCTTTAGAATTGCTTGAAAATTCCTCTTTCTATTGAGCCAAATTTATTTCCTAGTACTTTCCATCTGTATCTGTACTTGTTATGTCTTTATGGGCCTGCAGACCTAGAGTCTTAGTGCTTTCCAAGTGACGGTTTTTCAAATATTTTAAAACAAAACTATGCCCTTTTTAATTCTCTTTATTGGAACTAACATGGATTGTGTTGGTAATTATACAACTATTCACAAAATTTATTGGTTTACCATATATTCACCACTCTAGAAGATAACTCCTGAAGTCTTATGCCCGTAACTCCTATGTCTCTTTAGATCACAATTAAATTCCCAAATCTTAAGACAGTGGATATACTCAAAACATATTGTTAAATAAAATAAATGAAGTGAGGTGGACTATATTTTTGTTTCCATATACTTAATCCTCCTTGCTGTGAGAAGGTTGCACATCCCTTTGTTGCCACTTGACTTCAGTGCCTTCTGTGACAGAATTCATGCCTGACCATTGATGTAGTGCATGTGCCATGTCTCAGCAGAGTTTCCAGAGGCCTTGCCTGGTTCCATCAGCTCTCTTGCTCTTTCTCCCAGCCACATGTCTGGCATATCCCAGTAGAGGCTGCTCTTGTGCTTGGATCCTGGAATGAAAAAGACCTGCAACCTATCCTAGCCAGGAGCTGCACCAGATCCCAGACTGCTGTTATAATAGATGTAAGATTTTATACATATATGTGTGTGTATATATATATATACACATATATATACACACACACACACAGACAGCACACCTATATATACATACACACATATATATGTAAATGTATATGTGTATATATACAGTGTATAATGCAGCAAAACTAACTTATGAGTTAATTGTTAAAGCATGTCTGCTTAATTACCAAATTACTTGATTTCCAATTAAAAAGTTATAATGTCTCACTTTTTGACAATAAAGATATTTACTTTATTTCCTGTCTTCGATTATCTTTCCACAAGTTTTCCAGTCTAACCGATAGTTATTTAGCAATCTATTTTGCAATGCTCTAAGTATCTTGAGAACTTGGCCTCTCTTAAAGGATAGATAATTATCACCAGAACTACTAAAATGGTAGTGCTCTCTTACCAATGTTTGTTTTATGTTTTTCAGCATGAAGAAAATTTTACTCAAGAGGGAAATTACAGCAATTAAAAAAGAGAGTCAATTTACTTTCTTTTTATTATTCTTTATCATTAGACTATCCAGATATATCCAAAAACCATAAAAGTAATTATGTGCTTTGCATCCATAATCCCTGTCCTAGAGATTTACTCTACAACAGTATATACATGAAAAAATATTCTATGGAGAATGATGCAATTCACACTATACATAATAAAATGTAAGAAAAATACAATATAGAAATTAATGTAACTCTCTTTATAAGAAAATGGTTAAGAAAATTGTGGAGTTTTAACTTCGTACAGACCTAATTTGATGTTTACACTGTAACCACTTATTAAACTGCCATGAATGCATCTTAAAATTCTATTAAAATCCACCTATAATGAAATAATCACACTATAATATTGACTTTCTAGCCTTAAGATTGTTGCTTGTAGCATTGCCCAAGCTATTTTTTTCCTATAGATGTGCTTTATGAAACCTCTAGGTCTCAAGGAGAGTCCTGGTATCTTACTCATTTATGCGTCCTCACTTCATGACACAAGAAAACTAAATAAACTAAATGGAAATAGGAGATCCCTGTGGATTTGGAGATGAGTGTCCAGTGTATCCATGGTGTTTTGCCCTTGGAGGAAGCCTGCTACTGTCATGGTAATTGCTTCTGTGGGTTGAGGGGGACTCTCACTGAAGCTCCCATCCTTCCCAGTCCCTTCCCACCCACAGTGAACCCCCTCCCTAACACCTATTTGCATGGTTAGAAAACATGCCTTTTCAGTAAATGATATGTGACTTCCATGCACATGTCTCATAATGAATGTGGATAAGACCTATGACTGTAATCAATTTTTTGAAAAATCTTATTTATCTGTTGTCTTGCCTGGATTGTATACTTACTCATTTGAGTCAGACTCTTGATATTTACCGTGAAGTCAGCTGGGACCTTACTGAAATCAAATGAGCTCTTGCTTCTCATTGCAATGTCTAAAATCATCCTGTCTTCACTCCAACTCTGAGCTGCATGTATGAGACTGAAAAACCATTCCTAGTTCAGATTCTCCTGAACACATTTCAGAGTGAAAAAAAGAATTTTGCTTGAATCCGGACTACAGGATGTGAAAGAAGTGTTCCGGAAAGAAAGTTCTCTTCCTTCTTTTCTTGGTTCAATGAATCCTGTGCTTTAAATCATGCCTCTGGTTCTAGAATTTGGTGCTGCTTCTCACAGTGTTAAGCATCTGGGCTTTTAGGCTTTTCAGAATGCTGTATACTTTAGGAAGGTCAGCACTTTGTAACAATTTTCCAAAGAAAACAGTCTTTGTTGCCATAACCTTCTTGTATAACCAAGTTCACAGAGCCTGGAAGCATTTTGTAATTGTATTGAAACAGCAAAAACTGCCCTTGGGGACCACCCGAAGGACAAGGATAAATTGGTTGCCTCCATTAAGTGATCTCTAAGCATCAAATTTTAGTAGAAATGTTGGGGAGTAAGTGATCACTTAAAAAAAGAGGTTGCCTAAGGTCTAAGAGTGCAAGTTGGCCTATATTTAATAACTGCAAGGTCATTGCATGAAATCAGTAAGAGAAAGCAGAGAGAAGTGGGTATCTTATTTCTATACTGTGTTCTGATTGTTTGTGAAGTCAGCTGACCTTCAAAATGGAATGATTGCCTTAAAAATATCATATCACCTTGTTAACAAAAAAGGAGATCAAAGATTTACTCCAATATCCAGTCATAACACTGTAATTTAAAAGTACTTTGCAATGATTTCTATCCCAGGACCTCACATTCTTTTTCTTAATTAATTCTGTTCATTGAAACTGCTCTAAGGGCCAGATACGTTTATGGCTCTTTTGCAGAGAAGTCAGGTTACATGCAGGGAATTCCCAATTACACACGCTAATAATAGAAGAAATCAGGAATGAAGATTATTCCAAATAGTAGATAATCCCCAAATTCTCTCTGTTGGCCCTTGGAAGGTGTGGAATTATTTGTTGTTGCTGCTTCTTTCTTGTTGCTATTTTTGCCATGAGATACTCAGCAGAAGAGCAACAGAATGGATCACAATGCCAAATTGACCAAATGCTAGTTGGAAGTTGGCTCAGGAATATTCTGAATAGGAAAAAGAAAAAGAAAGAAGAAAAGAAAGAAAGAAAGAAAGAAAGAAAGAAAGAAAGAAAGAAAGAGAGAAAGAAAGAGAGAGAGAAAGAAAGAGAAAGAAAGAAGAGAAAGAAAGAAAGAAAGAAAGAAAGAAAGAAAGAAAGAAAGAAAGAAAGAAAGAAAGAAAGAAAAAGGCAGGAAGGAAGGAAAGAAGGAAGGAAGGAAGGGAGGAAGGAAGGGGAAAAAGAAACAACCTGATATAATGCATGCAATCAATTGAAGGAAAAAAACCCACATATAAATCTTAAGTTTGTGTTGTAAGCAAGGAAAGCACAGATCTTCCCATTCTTTCTTTACTATATCAGTAACCTGGCTATGAATCTATTTTAGGTAAAATAAAAAGACAATTGAATACGAACTTGCATTGCAAATTTGAAATGCTGAATTTTTAAAAAATCTCTATAAGGTGTATAAAAGTAGGCAGGACACGGTGACTCATGCCTGTAATCCCAGAACTTTGGAAGGCCAAGGCTGGCAGATCACTTGAGGTCAAGAATTCAAAACCAGCCTGGCCAACATGGTGAAACCCCGTCTCTACTAAAAATACAAAAATTAGCCAGGTGTGGTGGCAGGCACCTGTAGTCCCAGTTACTGGGGAGCCTGAGGCAGGAGACTGACTCACTTGGACCCTGGAGGCGGAGGTTGCAGTGAGCCAAGATCAGCCCACTGCACTCCAACCAGGGCGACAAAGCAAGACTCTGTCTCAAAAAAAAAAAAAAAAAAGTTGATATTTTTTAATCTGATTGAGATTATTACTTAGGAAATTGTTTTTGCTGATGTTTTTAAGTGGGGCCAGTAACTAATTAACTGGAAATAGACTGTGAAGTAAGAGAGTTAAGATATATATTATAGATTTAGTTCAAAATATCCCAAAACTTCCCAGGTATTCATATGCCCTGTCGTCCCCACAGGAAACATCTTTATTTTGTCTATGTATGTTCTAAACACAGTTAGTTCATCTCTATATTACTATTCTCAAAATGGATGCATCCACAAGTGTACAGTGTGTCTTCCAAAACCAAATCACTGTTAAGACAGAGATCAAGAGCAAGAAAATTCCATTCATTCATCCCTCCATCCATCCACTCATTCATTTACCTCCTATTTACAAAACACTTTGTTGGATAGGAGAAGGCTACTGAATATGGGTACAGCACAGATTCACTCTGACCATGCAATCAACTTGGCATTATAGGATATTTATAAAAGATGAAACTAAGCTTTTTGGCAAGGAAAATTACAATAATATGTAAGTTCTGCACATCAGTATGAAGAGTGATTTTTTTCTTTTTTTGGTCAGTCTTCTGTATTCTATCCGTGAGCTATATACTTACTTTAACTTTTTAAATTCTCACAACACTCCTATAGAGGAAGGTTTTCTTGGTTCCTTCCTGTTGCCATAACAAAATAACAGAGTAATTATAAAAACAGACATTTATTTCCTCACAGTTCTGGGGGCTGGAAACTTTAAGATCAAGGCACAGGAAGATTCTTGTCTGTTGAGGGCTGCTCTCTGCTTTCACGATGAAGCCACTTGCTGTGTCCTCACATGGAGGAAGGACAAAAAGGTATTACTGTGCTCCTTCAACCTCTTTTATTTGAGCACTAACTCATTCATGAGGGTGCAGCCCTTAGGATTTAATCATTTACCAAAAGCTCCTTTTTTTCTTTTTTTGAGATAGGGTCTCACTCCGTTTCCCAGGCTGGAGTGCAGTGGCATGGTCACAGGTCAATCTCCTGGGCTCAAGTGGTCCTCCCACATCAGCTTCCCTAGTAGCTGGGACTATAGGCATGCACTGCCATGCCTGGCTAATTTTTGTATTTTTTGTAGAAATTGGGTTTCACAGTGTTGGCCAGGCTGGACTTGAACTCCTGGGCTCAAGTGATCTGCCTGCCTGGCCTCCCAAAGTGCTGGGATTACAGGCATCAGCCACTGGGCTAGGCCTAAGGCCCCACCTCTTAATACTATCACTTTGGCGCTTAAGTTCCAACATATGAATTTTTGGAGGGACACATACATTCAAACCATAGAAAGGTATTAACCACATCCTCCAAGTACAGAAAGTGATGCTCGGTGAGGGGCTATTTTCAGACTAAAGTTCTAGACCAGGGCTCTGGAGCTTCAAGAGGGTGTTCCAGGCCCCAGTGAGAAAAAGTACAGTGGGTAAAGGAAGGGACATGGATAGAAATGTAAGAGAAAGAAGTTGCCTTTGTTGGGGAGAAAAATGTATAGTTTTAATATGAGGCAAAATATTGAGAGAGAATTTTCAATCACAATAACTTGAGGGAAAATAAACAACAAATACTGTGTGGACATTAAATTAGACTGGAAGAGTGTAGGCTGCCTTATCTTTGTTTCTAGGCTCATAATCTAAAACCTTGCAACTCTGAGCCAAGGTTTCTTCATCCGTTGTTCAGGTGACCTCACGGTTGGCTGAATAGTGGTTCACACTGGCTTCTGTTTTATAGCTGGCAGGGTAAACTTAATGTCTTAAATAATTAGGCAAGTACTTTTATTGAGCATATTCTTATAGCCATACTGAAATTCACTAAGCCAGACATCTTTAAATTAGAATAAGCCACAATTGTTCCATAATGTAGTTATACAGCTGGCATTGAGAAACTTTAGTCCATCAATGACAGCATTAAAACGACTTTTGTTAAACCCATTGTCCCACATTATATGATGCAGCTGTTGAAGAGTTACAGTTGCATATTCCTATTTTGTATCATAAGATATATGACCCAGATAGGGTCCAAAATCCTCTACTAGTCCATAGGCAATGGATTGAACCTATTGAATTTAACTGATAAATGAAGACAGAAGAGCTAATCTACTTACTATTCTTTCAATACTAAAGAAATAGGAGATTTCACTTAAAAATATGAACAAGAGTTGCAAAATGATTACATTGCTTTTCTAGGTTTAAAGATCTTAGTACAAAATTTTGAGTCAGTTTGTTTTTTGAAGTTGCAAAAATGTTAAGAACTGTCTTCATGTATTTAACCTTGCTAGCCACCCTCTGCATGATGCAACATCAAAGAAATTCCTTTGGGAAAAACTGGATAATCAGGTTTGTCAGGAAAGAACTTTCATATGCTATCATCATTACTCACCAAACTATAATAGAGTATAATTTTGTAAGCAAGGACGGATCAAAAAAGATGACAGAAATTCGTTTTAGCCAGGTTTTAAAAACTGATCCAAACAACGTCAGATTTTTTATCTCCATGACAAATCAGGTGTCAAGGTGAATTTTGTTACTTCCATTGAATAAGCTTCTCAATTAGATGACAACTGAACGATATGCTCAAGCTGCTATAATTTAACAATATAGAAATAAAGGGCTTTAATCTCTCTGATTTCCCTCAACAGTCCCTCTGTTCATTTCAGCATTAGAGAAAGGAGGAAACTTGTCATGAATGCTTTTGAGAACAAAGCATTAACCTTTTTTTGTTAGACTGTGAGTTGACCTTATTTATGCATGCCTCAGTCTCAGGTAAACCAATGTCTGGGTTTTTTTTTCTTTCATTCCTATAATACTTTGATGCTTACAGCAAAATGTCACCATCAAATATAAAGACTACCATGGCTGCCAAACTAGTTGGAATAGAATTTGATCCCTGCTGGGTGAAGATGCTTATGGAGAAGGTGATATCTTTTGTCTTTTCAGACCTGATGGTGACTATCTTACAAACTTTAAAAGCATCTACAAACACATACCCTACCTTGTTTTAACTGCTTATAGTTCATCTGAAATTGTGAGATTTTTAATTAACTTCTATATATTATTTTTAATAACCTGTTTTTCCTTTTTGTAGTTTTCAAAGAAACTTTAACTGCATTATCTCTCTTTTAATTACTACAATAGTTCTATGGGATTGTTAGGTATATGCTATAAATCAAAATGAAAGCAAAAAGAAGAAACAGACCATGAATGTCTTAGAGACGCTTTCTGAATCTTATATGCAGTAAACATGGCAACATCAGAAACAGAATTTGGAGTGTCTGTTAATTTGTCCAGAATATTTACTACCTATACTTTCATTTCTTGAATAACAACAATTTATGTATTTGTTTATTATAAAAATCAACAGCTATAGAAATGGAAAAGGTTGGAATATAGTTTAATTGCATTGATTAATAATATTCTATATTTTAACAGACATCATTTTTAACATTCATGTTATTTTTCAGTGGTCATCACTGGTGACATATACAGAGCACAGATGATTTAATTCTCATTCATCTTACTATTAGAAGGCCACAAAAATGCCTACATACTTATTAGAACTTTGGCAGAAATGAGGAAATAGAATAATAACAAATGCATGAATGCTGACCAGATCTCAGGGACACTGGGTAAGAGATTCATGAACATAAATAAAATAAACACCATGAAAGTTACTTTGAAAAAGGGTAGGGTGCAATTGGGTGGAGAAAGGAAGATGGTGTTGGAGATAGCAAGGAACTTATCTGGATGTAAAAGATAATCAGAAGCTATTGGCTTCTTTGCATTTAAGAAGGTAAAAAAAAATTATTAATGGCACCAGGTGATCTCCCTCCCCTTTTCTCATTTCCCAATTTCTGGGGGAACTTGTTATAAGTTAGTCAAAACTTGAAATGAGGCATTTCAAACGTTGAAATGGCATTGTCAGGGTCCAGCTCTATTTGGATCCCAAGCAGAGCTGTGCTCACAAAGGGCAGACCATTCTAGTGAGCTGTAGCTACTTAAGGCATGGTCAGCCGAGATATAATATCATGAGAGGAAAAGGATAAGAATTATACTCTAGGTATCATGAGGACCCCAGAGAACAATAATAAAAGTAGTAAAGTGGGATTGATACTGACAGGAGATAGGTAAACACTGGGTAGAAGAGGGTGATTCCTAGGCAAAGTCCCCACCCTCAAGCCTGGATACCCATGGCCCTAAATGAGGACATTCCTGCTTTTGTGCCCAAAAAGTTGCCTTTTGTCCTGCCACACCCCTATCCTGTACCCATATAAACCCCAGACCCCAGGCTTCAGAAGCAGACAAGGAGATGAGGAGACAAGGAGATGAGCAGATGAATGGCATAATAGTACAGCAGAGAAGGAAAGAAGAGAAGGACCATCTGAATGCTGAGAGGAGTTCATCTGGGGATGACTGGAGAGGAGATCAGCCGCTGGACAGCCAAACTTCCCACTCTATCCCCTTTTCAGCTCCCCATCCATCCCACTAAAAGCCACCTCCACCACTCAATAAAACCTCTGCATTCATCCTTCAAATCTGTGTGTGACCTGATTCTTCTGGGATGCTGGACAAAAGCTCCGGACACAGAAAGCTGTCACACTGGCCCCCTGCCCTTGCCAAAAGGCAAAGGGTCCACTGGGCTGGTTAACAATGAAGTCATCTGCAGATGGCAAGGCTAAAAGAGCACACTGTCACACATGCCCATTTGGGTTTGGGAGTTGCAGGATCCCACCCCTGGATGCCACTGTAGGGTTGGAGCCCAGGAGTGCTCACTCTGCCTTCTGCACCTGTCTGCATGCTCCCCCTCCTGTAAGGGATTTGAGCAGCAGTGGCAACCGAACAGACAAGCCACACCCCTGTTGCACATTTTGCAAGGGGGTCAGGGAGCTCTCCCATTTCAGGACACTGGGAGACAAGCAGTGCCAAGATATGTTATCAAAAGTAACAGCTACTTAAAAGCAATACCTGTAGCACTCAAGATACAGAAAAAGAGAAACTTCTGGGGAGCTTAGAAACCAAATGATTATCATAAAATACAGTTTTTTTTTCAGTGTCTGATTTACTAAAAAACTAAAATGCTAAAAATTGTTATTATGTGTTGTTTGTTTGAGATTGAAATGCCATAAAATATTCTAGGATTTTTGTGTATGATTAACTCACTTAGAGTTATTTTATGTATGATTAACTCACTTAGAAATTCACATACAGTGTTTAAGCACATGAAATGAAGACAGGTAGATAAGTTTCCTTCTGCTCTAACATGTATTAACTGGGTAAAGATGGGTAAATTTTTAATTTTTTTTACCTCATTCTTCTCATCTGTTAATCAGATTGTAATACCTTCTTTGTAGGACTGTTGGAAAGATTCTGTTACATGATAAATGTAACTTTTAGCACGATATTCAATGCTAGACTGAGCTTAGTATATAATGGCACTAAAGATAATGCAAATTAAAAAGTAAAAATATTAACATCACAAAATAATTAAACTTTTAGCAGCATTGTACCCAAGTGACCAATGTTTTTAATCTTGAAATGATTTCTTCTCTTGACTTTTGTAACATGTGGGTCTCTATTTCCTTTTCCTCTACTGTTACCAGTGGAGGGTGTCCAGGTTCTGGGCGTCTTGAACAAAGAATTGGACAAAATGCACAAACAAAGCAAGGAAAGAATGAAGCAACAAAAGCAGAGATTTATTGAAAATGAAAGTACACTCCGCAGGGTGGGAGTGGGCTGTAGCATAGGGCCTCAAGAGCTCCGTTAAAGAATGTCCTGGGGTTTAAATATACCCTCTAGAGGTTTCCATTGGTTATGTGGTGTATGCTCTATGTAAATGAAGAGGATGAAGTAAAGTTACAAAGTCATTTACTTGGTGTATGCCCTACGTAAATGGAGAGGATATTTCCTGTCATACTTGTAGTATTTCCATTTGATTTAGTTCTAGGAAGTCAGCATGAATCGGTCTTATGTTCCCTGCCTCCAGACCCTTTTCTCATGCCTCACAAACAGTAGCCAACTTGATGTTGTAAAAATGCAAAAATAGATCATGCTATTCCTCAAAGTGAGGCTCTCCCATGTCTTCCCATTGCACTCACAATATATCTAAATCCCTTAAAATGGCCTACAGTTTGTGTACTGACATCCTCTCTCACCTTTTCTTTTACTTGCTCAAGATAGGTTTCTTCCCATTCCTCAAGCCCATTAAATATGTTCTTGTTTGAGAATATTTGCAATGGCCGTTTCCACTGCCTGGAATGCTCTTCCAGCAGGCAATTCAAGGTTGGTTAATTTCTGCCATATTGATTGTAGCTTAATGCAGAGTTTCTCAACCTCTACACTATTAACATCTTGTGCTGAGCAATTCTTTGTTGGCAAAGGTGGGGGTGGTGGGGAATCTTGTGTGTTATAGACTGTTCAGCAGCATCCTTGGACTCCACCCATTAGATGACAGGAGGACCCTTCCCTATCACACTCTCCCAAATTGTAACAAGTAAAATGTTTCCAGACATTGCCAGATGTATCTTAGGGGACACAATCACTTCTCTCCTTCCATTGCCCACCAACGTATACACCCCATTGAGAACCACTGACTTCCTGTCACTTTTCAGAGGGTATTTTGTCATTTCTCCATCAGAGGTAACTACCAAGTCACTGTATGTCACAAAGTACTTTGATTACCTAATATTTTCTTAATGATTTATCTAATTATTGTTTATATCTCTCAATATAGTATAAGTGTTCTGAGAGCAGAAACTATGATTGAGTTAAATATAGTAAGGATGTGATGAATATATACATGTATATGAAATTCATATTAGTTGAACAAATGGATTGATGGAGAAATTAGTGCAGTGCCTGAATTTCAGCTTACTTTTGTAAACCTTGCCCCTAAACATAAATTAATGTTAGTCATTTACAGAGCAAATATGATATTACAGCCGTTCCACCAATATTGACGGAGCCATTCCTATGTCAGAAATTTTCGTAGTTGCATGATAATACAATAATCAATAGGACAGAAAAGGTTTTCATTGGTTCTCAGGAATTTTAAGGTTGTAGGGTAGAAAGACAAAAAGAATACTTTTTATTAAAGTGTACTTGTTGCAGGTATCATGTAGTAGGAACAGATATTGTCTGTTCATCTTATATTCCTTCTACATCCCAGTCTTCCAAACCTGGAATATTTCTAGCACTTTTCCATATTCAGTCCCAAAGAATTGGATTTGCCTTTCCAAATCCATTTGAAACAGCATTATTTGTGATTATTGGTAAGTAATGAAGTACCCCCACTTTTCTAAGAGATAGTTTATTTTTCTCTTTCTTCTTTTCTCTTTCCTCCTTTTTCCCACTTCCTACTTAGCCCTTCAGAAAAGCAAATATAGCCTTTTACCTCCTCTTCACCAGACACTCCTTACAGGGCAAGTTCATCTAATTATGTGCATCTAGCTACCTGCTCCAGAAAGGAACTCTCACCCACAAGGAGGTTGCCTTGAGAGATAACAGTCAATTTACAACCCAAAGTATGCCTGCCTGTGAAGAAGGCAGCAGTCACCAGCTTGACCACCCAGTAGATAAGGCACCTAGCTAACACAGACTCCCCACCTGCTTACTTCCCCCCACTCTGTGTGCTCACCTCCTGCTCCAAAAGCGAAGCAGTGCCCTTAAAGTACAAAGCTTGTACTTCTTCCCTTAAGCTAGCTTTGAAATAAAGAGTTACCTTCTTTACACCAGACCTCGCTTTTGTTAACTGGACACTGCAAGTGGCAAGCAACTGAACCAATGTTTTGGTTACAGATATATATGTATGTACATATATGTATCTATACATGGAAATGATTAGAATAACTCCTGGAATATACCTGCATGATATAAATATGTAATTTTTTTACATATGTGCCTTATGTAAGTAGAATCATATTCTAAATACTGTTTTATAATTTGCTTTGGTAGCGTGATAGTATATGTCACAGAGTTTCTGTATTAGTTTACATAAATGTACATTGCTCTTTTAAAGTTTTTAATATAATTTGATATTATGGATGTGTAATGTATACTTAGTTTTTGCATAATTTAATTTTTTTACTTGTTTTTATTTTTACAAGGTTGCAGGCCATATATTCAACTGTGCTATGTGCTACTGTATAACAAAAGCAGCCATAGAAAATATAGAAACAAATGAGAGTAACTGTATTCCAACAAAACTTTATCTACAAAAATGTGTGGCTGGTCCCTAGGCTGTCGTTTGCCAACCTCTGTGATAGACATAAAAGTGCATATGAACATAATAGCAGTAACCTGGAGAATATCTTCTGAAAGATGATAAATAAGAAAAGCCAGGATAAAAGTATATCTACTCTGTGATTATACTTATGAACAAATTGTAGATGTAAAGAATGAATAAAGAACTGTAAAAAATATAAAACTTTTCAGGGATAAGGTTGTTGATTTATGGATTGTGTGATTTTAATTTTAAGTATTTACTTACTCTCTGTGCCGAACAATGTTGTTCAATAAAAGCAAATATTTGGTTCTGTAATATCTTCCTCTCAATCTCCTTAATCTTGCTTCATTTGGAATAGTCAGTACTCTTTCCAAAATGTGTTATACAACTTATAATGAAATTATTTGTCACTCTTTACTTTTTATATATGTTGAGTGATTTCTTTGGAAATATACTCTTACATAATTTAAGAAATAATATTTGCTTATCTGTTTCTGGGTGGTCACAGCATAGTGTTTGTGAATGCAAAGTGTCTTCCACCTGTTTATAGTAGAGATACTAAGGAGTAATTTCTGAATGGGAAAGCTTATTGTTTATAACAAATATCCTCTTCTCATCCTTAAGATGTGAGGTCAAGATCAGGTATAAATTATACCCCTGGTTCATTCTAAGTAACTTCTCAGAGTCCAAGGTCAGTTGGCATTGTTCTGGGTGAGTTGGGTCACAGCTGCTTGCTCCCCACATCTTTTACCCATTTCTGACATAAACAGGACACTCATTGAGAAAAGGCACTTCCAGACTTCAACCTAAGAAACATAAATGGCAGCAAGTTACAGAGAAGTCAGAAAATATTACTTTGTTATTGAGAACTGCTTGATCTAAAACCAAAGCAACAGAGATGTAGAGTCAAAGAGAAACAAGCAAGCATGTGGGATGCTCAGTGGCCACCTCAGGCACATTTTCATTGAGTCTTTCAAATAATGGTCATCCCAATTGGCTAACCTAGAACAGTTTGCCCAGACTACAGGTGCTGCAAAAAATGTAATTCCACTGGAAGGCGCCATTGTAGTATTTGAAATAATTTTTAAAAGGCTATATGGATCATGCTCTATCATCTTCCTTCAATCTCTCATCCCACATGATCCCCTCAAAACACAATTTTAATGACAAAAGTCAGAAGAAATGGACACCATACACACACCTAAATCCCTAATACATTTTTTGCCTCTGGTTCTATAAAAATGTGTGTTACCAAACATAAATAACAAGAGAAAATACATTTTATAAATGCTAATTTATGAGGGGAATATGAAAATGTGCATCTAACTTGAAGAAAACATATAATAACTTTAACAAAACAAATCTAAATTATAAGAATTTAAATTATGACAGAATACTTTGAAAAAAGACTATGTTGTTATAAAAGTTTCAAAGATGTTCAATTTAAATATAATTTTGTTATGTAATAAAGATCTTTAAGGCTTTTGATTGGGTGACTAATTTTTCAAAGCTTAACATATAAATGAATGTTTTTAGATGCATAAAATATCTTCAATTAAAAATTATTTTTGCTAAAATCTCTTGTAAATAACACTATGCTTTATTCAAGATCAAAAAACTTAATCACAAACTATGTCTGGGTTAAGAATAAGTTCTCCATCAGCTAGACCCCAAATGATATTTTATAATTTATAATTATAATTTATATCTTAGTTATGATATGATGATTGCTATCATCATTATTACACCTTTAATGACTCTTCATTATATCTACCTGCATCTTGAGAATAAGTTAAATTAACGTAGTCTTAAGATGTTTAGGTTTAGTCTTGCACACCCCTCTACATCCTACGATATACATATGTAGATATGTGGACTAAGTATTACTCTTCAAATTTGTTTGTGATGACCATCTTAAAGTATCAGTAGTGGGGCTAAAAGAACTGGTAACCCATAGGTACCTGTAATTATCTATCCATACTAGACTTTATGTAATAATGTTAAAATGTAAGAAAATATGAAAAAGTAAGAAAAAGTAAGAAGGGGCAGAGTCAAGAAAGAGTATCAGAACTATGTTAAATGTATAAGCCATAAAGTTAGAATAGAATTGAAATTTAAGTGGACAGGAAAATCTGTGAAGTTTTCTGGAAAGCAGAATCACAAATCTAGAAAGCAAGTGAAATTAGAAGATCAAGTGCATGAAAAGAAGACAAAAGCATTCCACTTAGGATGGAATAAATAAAGCTGAAAAAAATTGTCTTTACAACATAAATAAAGTCAATCTAAAGACATGAAAAGAAGAAACAAGTTGTGTTGTAGGAGTGGAGCAAAATAAAATTAAGAGCATAAACTTTTAGAACTAAGATGGTTTGATCCACTAAATAGCCATGTAATAAAACATAGTCTCTACATCTACCTCATACAATACAAAAAAATATTTTGAAATTAATCCCAGGCCTCAATGTAAAAAAAAGCTGATTCTATAAAACTCAGAAGAAAGCATAGAATACAATCTCTATAATCTTTGGGTAGGCAGAGATTACATACACAGGATCATAAAAAACCAATTCCCTTATTCCCCAAAACAGAAAAAAATGATAAATTCTATATCACCAAAATTAAAACTTGTACTCTTCAAGTACACCAATAAGAAAATGGAAAGGCAATCAACAGACTGGGAGAAATTGTCATATATATTTCCAAAAATTTTTATATCCGGAATATGTGGAGAACCCTTACAGTTCAATAATAAGATGTCAAGCAATCCAAACACCATCTCACAGTCTTCCAATAAAAGAAGCTAGAGTTCCTTGACATGGTGGTTGTACCAGGACTGGTGCCAGAAAAATTCAAGATGACCTTGAAATATTTTGTTTTGTCAGAAAGTAAGAAAATGCTCAATAATAGAAATGTGGCAGATTGAAGGAGTTTCCTCTGGTCATATCTAGGACAAAATAAATAATGAGAGTATGAGAATACAGCCCATCATATACAATGGAAATCCATGACTATGCACTGATATAAATAATTGGGTAAATATATAAATGAGGGAAAAGGAAGGATCTTTCTTACAGCAAAATGCCAATTTCCAGTATGTAGAAGTTATGATGGAAATGGATATTTACTCTTGGGCAACTATCACAGAGTCAGTTAATACAAGCAGTGACAAACAGTCAATGGATGCTATGGATGTAGATTGAATGCTAAAGCTGTAGGCTGAAGGTATGATGAAGAACAGGATGTTAGCGAAATGTCTGAATATCTTCCCACAAAACTGCAATCCAAAACACAGGGGAAAGAAAATTATGACTTTACATTGCAGAGATCTGTCAGGCATCAACTTGATTAGGTGATCAAGGTTACTACCACTACTGGGGGGATGTGTTGGAACGTTCTTAGATATGATGCTTCACAAAGAGCAGCATCTTTTCTGTGGTATTTCTTTTTTAAAAAATTTTATCATTTCCATAGGTTATTGGGGAACAGGTGGTGTTTGGTTACATGAGTAAGTTCTTTAGTGGTGATTTGTAAGATTTTGGTGCACCTGTCACCCAAGCAATATACACGGCACCCAATTTGTAGTCTTTTATCTCTTGCCCCCTTCCCACCCTTACCCTTGAGTCTCCAAAGTCAATTGTGTCATTCTTATGCCTTTGTATCTTCATAGCTTAGCTCCCACTTACGAGTGAGAACATAAAATGTTTGGTTTTCCATTCCTGAGTTACTTCACTTAGAATGATAGTCTCCAATATCATCCAGATCTCTGTGAATGCCATTAATTCATTCTTTTTTATGTCTGAGTAGTATTCCATTGTATATATATATATATATACATCACAGTTTCTTTATCCACTCATTGATTGATGGGTATTTGAGTTTGTTCCACATTTTTGCAATTGCAAATTGTGCTGCTATAAATATGTGTGTGCAATATATGTGTGTATAATGACTTATTTTCTTCTGGATAGATACTCAGTAGTGGGATTGCTGGATCAAATGCTAGTTCTACTTTTAGTTCTTCAAGTAATCTCCACACTGTTTTCCATAATGGTTGTACTAGTTTACATTCCCACTGCAGTGTAGAAGTGTTCCCTGTTCACCGAATCCATGCCAACATCTATGATTTTTAAATTTTTTTTATTATGGCCATTCTTGCAAGAGTAAGGTGGTACTGCACTGTGGTTTTGATTTTCCCTGGTCATTAGTGATGTCGAGCATTTTTTCATATGTTTGTTGGCCATTTGTGTATCTTCTTTTGAGAATTGTCTATTCATTTCCTTAGCTCACTTTTGATGAAATTGTTTTTTTCTTTCTAGTTTGTTTGAGTTCATTGTAGATTTTGGATATTAGTCCTGTCAGATGCATAGGTTGTGAAGATTTATATCAAAAGTGTAGAGCCTGAGTTTGCTCATGAGGAAATATTAGAGAGACCCTGGTTAATGTTAGCCTAAAAAGTGAAATGCCTAAATACTTAGGATTGTTAAGGAAATTATAAACCAAAAAACATTGAAAAACAGAGAGCAGCTGCACTAGTGCTGAGAATTGAATGAATATATCAGAGTTCTTTTAGTGCCGTGAGATGCTAACCTTTTGACCTAGGCAGAGTAGAGATATTCCACAGAGCTCATTGGACATTCAGTTTAGACCTCAGAAAGGGCATACTGTAGGAGTAAGGACCATACTCTAATGTAAGAACTTAACCCTTTGACAGTGGACAAAATTGAAACAGACCTAATAGAGCAAATGATAAAATCAACCGGGTGAAAGAAAATTCAGTACCCTTTACAGGAGTACAACATAATGCAACCTTTCTACAATTTAATATCCACGAAGTTTACCATACATTCAAACATACGAGGCATTTGAAGGAGAATGGACATGTGATCTAAAATCAAGAAAAAAAATTCAATCAATATAAACAAATCCTGATATAATCCAGATATTGAAATTAATAGCTACTATGAATATGTACATGGACTAAACGTAAAGGAAATATAACAAGTGAACATATGAGGAATCTCAGCAGAGAATAATGCAAATTGCATAAAAGAACCAAAGGGAAATTCTAGAGCTAATAGGTACAATTTATGAAATGGGAAATTTTTACCACATAGGCTTAGCAACAAATGGGAAAGGATAGAAAGATCAATAAGCTTGTAGATGAATCAATAAACATCTTCCAAACTGAAGAAAAGATGAAAAAAAACATTGAAAATGATGACAAATTTTTAATGACCTCTGGCAAATTATCAAGGTAATTGGGAAAAGTGAATTGGGCAGACAAAAGTATTTCAAACACAATGGCCAAATTTTAAAAATTCAGTAGAATTTATCAACAGGTCCAATAAAATCAGGAAAAAAACCCTGCAAATTAATACAAATAAAAAGAAACTCAAAGTCACAACACAGTCACACTGCTTAAAACCAAAGATAAAAAGAAAAACCTTAAAAGTAACAAGAGAAAACATATTTCACACAGAGGAACAGTAATAATGAAATACTGGTTGACTTCTTATCAGTAATAGTTAAGGTCATAAAAAAACAAGGCCATCTTCAAAATGATGAAAGAAAATCTGCCAATTCAGAATTCTATATTACATTTAAAATCTTTCAAAATTAAGAAAGAAATATAGAATATTTCAGATTTTTTCCTTTTCAGAAATTTAATTTGCACTTATAAACCTTCCCATGAAAAAGGCTCCAAGCTTAAATGTTTCTTTGGTGAATTTTATCAAACACATAAGGAAGAAATAACATTAATCCTATACAAATTCTTTCAGGAAACAGAGAAGTAAGGAAAACATATCAACTCATTTGACGGGTTCAAAATAACCCTGGCATCAAATCCTAAAATTTCAAGGAACAAAATCTTACTGATACCCCTAATAAATATTAGTGTTAAAAATGTTTAACAAAATATTAGCTAATCAAAGCCTAAATATATGTAAGTATATATAAATACCTCAAGATCAAATAAAGTTTATCCCAGGAATGGAAGTTTGATTGAACATTCAAATTAAATTACATTCTATTTAATATAATTCATTATATTAACATAATAAAGGAGAAAACCATAGAAGCACCTCAATAAGTGTAGAAAAACACATTTAACAAAATTTAACTAACTTTCATGAAAAAACTCAGCAAAATAAGAAAATAGGAATACAAGAGAAATTTCTTAATTTAATGGCACTTATGTAAAGTCTACAATTAATTTAATGGCACTTATGTAAAGCCTACAATTAATTTAATGGCACTTATGTAAAGCCTACAATTATCATCATTGAAAGTATCATCATTGAATACTTTCATTGAATACATCATTGAATACACTGAATATTCAATGAACATTGAATACTTTCCCCTAAGATAGAAAAAAAACCCAGGATACCCCAATATCGCCTTTTCTATATGACCATCTCCATTGTTCTCAGTTCTAGCCAGTTTACTAAAGCAAGAAATAGACATGAAAGGCATGCAGATTGGAAAAGAAGAAATAAACTGTCTTTATTTCACAGACAACATGATTGTTTGTATAGATAATTTCAAATAATCTACATAAAACTTGTGGAACTAATAAGTGAATTTAGCAATGACACAGTGTATGAGTAAATACAGAGAAAAAAATCACATTTATATACCACTTCACAAAACAAAAGGTAACATCAAAATATTTCTGTATTAGCATAAAAATATACAAAAGGCATATGGGGTTTCTAACTAAAAACTATAAACATTAAGAGAGAAATAAAACCTAAACAAGTGGAGAGATACACCATGTTTGTGGATTGGAAAGATCAATATTATTAAGGTATCAATTGTCTCCACACAGATCTACTGCAATTCTAACCAATATCCCAACTGGCTTTTAAAAAAAATTAAAAACTGACCTTAAATGTATATGAGAATGCATAGTACTTAAATACCAAAACAATGTTGAAAATGAAGAATAATTTTACCTTTAAAATGTATTTGCCTGTACCAAGCTGTTGCCTCAAAGTAACTAAGCGCATGACTTTCTATAAGTACAAGTACTAAGATCTGTGCTAATGAAGACATACACATCATTGGTCTAGGAAGAGTCTGAAATTAGTGAAATTATTAGATAGCTCAAAAATCAAACAGGCTATAAAGCCTGAACAATGAATGTGCAAACAGAGCAGTATCAGATGGTGACACTAACATCTTACACAGTGAGATGTGGCAAATGAACAGTTAACCACTGATATTGCCAGGATTTCTACAACCTACACATAATTTTCAATGAGAATATTTTGGGATAATTAAATCTATAACTGTAATATAGTGCATGCCAGGAAAGCAAGCGGTGAACAGTTCAGTGTTGTATGTGTTAGCAGGTGCAACACGTGCAAACAAAGTAGGAGGTTTATAAGACACATACTCGAAAAGTTAGTGTTTCTTGAATTTTAATATCTCTATAAATCATCTGGAAATCTCATTAAAATGCAAGTTTTGATTTAGGAATACTGGCGATACCTGAGACTCTCTATCTTCACGCATTTCCAGGTGATACTGATGCTGATTTGAAGAGCAAACTTAGAATAGCAACAGTCGATATTTAGGGTAGCTGAATTAAGCACAAAATTACCTTATTCAAAGACTTTCTGAAACAAGTAAAAAGATAAACTCTTTAAATAATGTTTCTTGCTATGGAATAATATATGTCTATGCCCTATATATCCTAAATATACATTGTCTTGTTTCATATTGCCACACCGAATTTGTAGGTAAATACTTAGAATTTATATTGAAGTAATTTTTAGTCATCCAAATGCAAGAAAGCCAAGTAATTCAGTTTATTAAAACAGAAACCACCATTGCTTACTTTGTTATACGTATTGTTCATCCTATCTTGATTTACTATAATATATACATCTATTCTAAATATTATATCATTATTGGACATTTGAAGATTACATAAGGAGGTAAAGATTTCATGTGCAAAGCAGTGAGAATGAAACAGTATATTGTGGACAGGGAAATATAAAGAGTTTGACATGTTGAAATACTTGATCTGAGGAAACAGCATGTGAAAAGAGGCTGGAGAACAAGGCACAGGCCAGGTCAGGAATTACCGTTAGCATGTCCAGTGGAGTTTGGGCTTTATAACATAGGTAGGGTGCCACTAAAGGAAGAAACAAACTCAGATTTGTTATTTCTGAAAGAGGACTCCACGTAAAAGGAGGAGAAAGGATTAAAAGGGAAATATACTGTAAGCAAGTATATCAGTTTGGGGATTTATTTTAGTGAAGGTATGAAAGAAGTGTGTGAATGAAGGCGGTTTCCATTGAGGGAAAAAAATATTTAGGAGCACTCTTATTGTGATTTTGTGAACCAATGGGGTAAGAGAAGTAATAGAATTAGATTCATATTTGAAACATCAGATGTTTAGTGTTTCCATGATCAAAATTAGATTATTTTAGACATGTTGACATAGAAATGCCAGTAAAATGTGGGATGCTTTTTATTGACTATGGAAAGAACACAGCATAAAAAAAGCAAATATTTTTATCTTACAGCTCAACCGATCATTGCTCAAAGAAGTTATAAGCTAAAAATGCTATTTTGCTGCATTCAGGTTTATCAAAAAATAGATACATGTAGATTTTTTGTTTGTTTTCTATGGAATTTCTATTACCCTTTTTTAAAAAAAATTATCTTCCAGGGAATAAAAAATGAGATATTAAGGTAGAGTTAAGATTGAAGTAAATGCAAAATCAATAACCCAAATAGACAAAAACGCTATATTTTATGGTCTTCATGAACTCATCTTTTTTGTAAACTGATGTATGTATTCATGAATTATTTTTCTATGAAGTAGTTCTTTATCTTTATGAGACTTGTTCATATACAATGAAAATATTTCTAGTTTATCATCTAGCCATAACTGCAAAAACTTTATGAACAATAGCTGAATGGGAAAGCTGTGAAGAAAGCTCATGGAAAGATGTTTAAATCTTCAGAAAAGCATTTTGGTAATAGTGTGAAAATGTTTAATATTGAATATGCCTTTCACACAGAAATTCAATTCCTAGAACTGTAACTGAAAAAACAATGACAGACATAATATGCAGATTTAGCTACAATAAAGTTTACTATAGAATAACCTGATTTTAAAACTTTATATTGAAGTAATATGTGCAGTTTTTAACTAAAAATACCAAATGGCTCTTAAGAATATAAAAAATATGTCTTTGCCCATATTTCTGGTCTCTAAAACCTATTGCTGTTTTTACAACCAATGGTTGCATTTTTTTCTAAATAATTAGTTCATATTGCTATTTTTAATTTAAAATACTAATTCATTATTTACTTGAGATTATTAAGTTTTAGGTTGAAGAAATAATAGTATTTAGCTGCATTAAATAATACAAGGGAAGACTCCCTTTCTTTCTTTCTTGTTTCTTTAATTGGTTATATTTGTACCTCTGTAATTTTAAAAGATGAATTTTAACATCTTTCTTTTTTCTAGCAATAATAAGCAGAATTTCCTTATGCTTTTCTAAGTGTATAAGTATCCTATAATTGCTTCTGTTATATTTTATTAAAGTATTTAATCAATTCAACAAACTAGAAATTAAGTTATAGTATAAACATTTTTAAAAGAATCAGTTGAACTGCATCTTATACATATCAAGTTCAATTGCCAACTTGAAGCCAAAGGAATGAACAAAAGACATTTATAACACAGAAAAGATAGGTAAAGGAAGAAAAGCATAAAAGAATAAAGCAAAAGAAATATTTGAAGTAATAATGGTTAAGAATTTTCTAAAATTGATTACAGACATCGAACCAGATCCAGGAAGACTAGAGGACAGCAAACAAGACAAATACCAAGAAATCTACACATAGGCATATATATTCAAACTGCAGAAAGACAAAGACAAAGAGAAAACCTTGAAATAAGCCAAAGAGAACCTTACCTATAGAGCAATGGTCTCCAACTCCCAGGCCGCGGGCAAGTGAGGGCATTACCACCTGAGCTCCGCCTCCTGTCAGATCAGTGGCGGCATTAGATTCTCGTAAGAGCACAAACCCTGAACATGCAAGGGATCTAGGCTGTGTGCTTCTTATGAGAATCTAATGCCTGATGATCTGAGGTGGAACAGTTTCACCCCCAAGCCATCCCCTGCCCTGCCTCCCTGTCTATGGAAACATTTTCTTCCACAAAACCTCTCTGGTGCCAAAAAGTCTGGGGACCACTACTATAGAGGAACAAGCATGAGAATTATAATGAGTTTCCCATAAGAAACTATGCAAGCAAAAAAAGAATGGAGTGAAATATTCAAAGTGTTGGAAAGAAGAAAAAAATAAATATTTGACTAAAATTTTATATTCAGTGAAATTAACCTTCAGAAAGAAGGAAATAAGGACTCTACCAAACAAACAAAAACTCATGGAATTTATTACCTTACCAACAGGCCTGATCTAAAAGAAATTTAAAAAGAAATTTTTCAGAGTCAAAAAAGATTATATAGGTTAGAAATTCAGATCTATGGTAAAAAAAGGCAGTGTCAGAAAAAGAATGAATGAAGGTAAGGTTAATTGTTTTATTTTTAATTAATCTAAAAATTATGGATTATTTTTAAAATAACAATGTATCGAATGATTATAACATATAGGTAAGTAAAATAAATGACAATACTCTAAGAGATGGGAAGGAGGAATTGGGAATATTCTGTTATAAGGCACAGGTACTACACATGAAAATAGTGTTATCTGAGGGTATATTTAGATTCATTAAAAATATAAATTGCAGAATCTAGGACAACCAGCAAAAAAATTTTTATAGAGGTATTATTAGCCACTGATTGAAACTGATAGCATTTGCCCGGGCGAATCAGAGTGACTCCTGCGAGTTGGCACTGAGACTTTCAATCAGTTGGGCTCTCTGCAGCAGGAGATCTGAGTGGTGTGTTCCCATGGCTGCCACATAATGTGTATGTGTCTGTGTGTGCATGCGTGCACGTTTGCACATGGGTGTGTGTGTATGCGATAAATGTTGCTTTTCAAATTAGTGAAGAAAGGAAGACAAGTTCAATAAATGGCACTGAAAAATATTGGCTAGTATAAATGCTTCCTGACAGCAGCAACTGGATCATATTTTTACCTGTATTTTCACCACCTAGAACTATGGCTAGTATATTACAGTAGAAAGTAATGGGAACAGGGTAATGTCCTAATATTGGTTGTGGCGATAGACTCACAATTCCATAAATATACTAAAAACTATTCAATTTTACACTTTAAATGGGTGAATTGTGTGATATGAATTATACCCTAATAACGCTATTAAAAATATAATCTAAAACAATGTTATGTATTTTCTGTAATGGCATATAGATGCACATAAATTAACTGAAAAAGCTTACACATCAAGTTTATAATGATGTATCTGAGGAAAAAGAGGGGACAGAATTAACAATATTCTTAAAATGGACTTTAGCTGTATACTTATTTCAATTTTTTAGGTATTGTGTATTTGAGTACTATTAGTGTAATTGATAACTAATTCTCAAGTTATTTGCCTAATAGAGGGTTTTTCTGCATCAGACCTATTGAAGGACTTCAGTAAAGTGAGGTTCAGATTTCTCCATCCCTCTTCCCACTCAAATGTCTCACCACCAAATCTTGCAGAAAAACTGGGTATGTTGGAATGGTATTCTTGTCAAGTGCAAAGTAGAAATCTTTTCTGGAGGGGATGGCAGGGAGGGAATCTCTCTTTGTCACCCAGGCTGGAGTGCAGTGGCACAATCTTGGCTCACTGCAACTTCCACCTCCTGGGTTCAAGAGATTCTCCTGCCTCAGCCTCCTGAGTAGCTGGGATTACAGGTGCCCACTACCATGCCCGGCTAATTTTTGTATTTTAGTAAAGATGGGGTTTCACCGTGTTGGTCAGGCGGTCTTGAACTCCTGATCTCAAATGATCCACCCGCCTCAGTCTCCCAAAGTGTTGGGATTACAGGCATGAGCCACTGCTCCCAGCCTAAAGTAGAAATCTTGAGAAGTGCATTAAAGTGCTGCCCAAAATGCTACCCTTCCACTGAGCAGCAACTTGATCTTCCAGTAATGTAAGGTGGCAGCCCACAGCCCATGTCACACTCACTCCACTCATATTCAGCTGTGCATTCTATGAGGAGTGCTGTTCTAGTTTATGAGCAAGCTAAGAAAGTTGCTTCCATCATGCCTGGCTTACTTATTTTATCTTCACCTATTCTAGCTCCTTCCACCTTCCCCACACAAAACCCTGAAATAATGGGCAGGTTCAAATTAATAATAACTAAACAAAAATACCAACTTGAACTCATTTTGCCATATAAAAGATATGCTACTTAATGTCTGACAGGCCTGAAATATGTAAGAGATTAAATAAAACAATTTTAATATCAAAAATCTGAAAGAACAAACTACTCAGCTAGTAAGCCACACAGTAAAAATTTACTACTGTAAATCCGCATAAGAAGTTTCAGCTTAATGAACATATTAAGATTACAATGGGCAGTTTTTCCGCAGTTTATGGAAAAACCAGAAAAGCACTTCAAATATTTTCCTTCTCTTCTAAGATCTGTAGAATTTAATTTACAACATCTTGAATTTCCAAATTAAAATCACCTTTAATGATAGAACTTCAGCCAGCCATAGAAACAAAGAATGTTACATTGTCTAGGTATAAGTAATTACATTTATCAAAGCTATATCTATATTTAAATGGTAGATCTAAAAACAAACGGGGTTTCTGTAAGCCAGAAAGTAATTAGTCTCAGGTGCTTTCTGTTAATAAACTAGGATAAACTTAGGGGCAGACTTGCAAAATAATTTTGCTTAATTGAAAAAATCAAGGGTTTAATGTTTACTCTCTTTTCCCAAAGGTGATGTGGAAAACTGTGTTCTCTACTAAAGAGGAGAATGTAATTTCATTTATCCTTCAAGCTTTGAAGTATCACTTTATTTTTCCAAATAACCAGGTGGATATTGAAATAATGTAAATTAGGAAACTGATAAACCAGAGCTTTCAATCAACTATTAATTATTGACCATCTATTTTGTATATATGACTCTAGGAGCCAGGGTCCAACACACTATTTACTAAACATGTATCTTGCCTCAGGAGATTTCTAATCTAAACTAAAATATATGAAACAACATGTGTCAGTGGTATTTTGTGGGATACACCCTCTATGTCTGATTAAATGGTGAGTAAGTGTAGTAATCATATTTATGGGGGACTACTGTCATAAGGAAATGAGAATGGAACTGGAACTTGGAAGATGCCTGGGAGATTCAGAGGTGAAGAGGATAAAGAAGGATGCCAGGCAAGTCAACCATCAAGCCAATAACAGAGGGTTCAGACTGAGGAGTGTGATATGCTCAGTGATTTAAAAAAGTATTTTCTGATATAAGAGAAAGGTGTTCATAAAAGAACAGAGGAAAGTAGGTAGGACAAGTAGAGTAGGATCCGGTTAATAGAAGCCTTAAATCCAGGCTGAGGAGCCTAAACGTACCTTGATAAGAAATAGGGTATATGGAAGCTTTCAGAGTAGAAGACAGACCTCATCAAAGTGGTAGGTCAAGATCAGGTTGGCTCTGATTTTGCAAGAGAGAAATCCTCTAAATAATTTTATTATAGCATTATTATCTAGATGGAAGTAAAATTGGATTTAAATTTTTAATTAATGTTAATTTTCTTTAACTACTTACTATTGCAAGTGTCAAAGAAACATATGAATAAAAGATAACTTCTGATATTCAATCCCAGGTAAGCATAACTGATGGAGAGATGCAAGATGGAGAACATTATGAGTTCACATGCAAACACATTCACTTGGTGGTTACAGCAGGGAGCTCATGTTAAAATCTCAGGAAACATATATGTATGTATAGAACCAGAACTTAGATGAGAATTATCTGGAAATGGATATTTGAAACTCATCAGCATAGTTGAAAAGGAAGTATACAAAAAAAAAAAAAAACAGGACTGAGGTCCCAAAACTGGAACTCAGTAGTATCAGTGATTAAAGAAGAGGAGCCAGCTAAGGAAACAAAAAAGCACTAATCAGAGAAGCAGGAAGCCAAACAGGACATTAGGACATTATTTCATGGAAGCCAATGGAGTAAGACAGTTCAGGAAGGGTGGAGTCACCAATTTCGGATGCTACAGAATCATCAAAGAGAATGAGAACAAAGAAAAGGGCCGTGGGATTTGCAATTATACACACACACACAAAAACGTAAACATGTACGTCATTGGTGACCTAGAAAGAATACACGTGGTGAAGTTTTTTAAACTGCATACTAAAAAGCACAAAATTTGATTTACACTAGCATTTAAAATGCTGTTTCTATTTCTCCCTGAAAGACAAAAAGCTAGTTTATCTGGCATTTGCAGTATTACTCAATACCTCAACACAACTGCAGCTCTATAAAAAGGGATTTATAACAAGAGGCCTAAGATATTTAAAGTGATTTTATATGATAAAAACGTTAGTGGAATATAGCACTATACACAATTACCTCGTATGTTATCAGTGTAGATTATATAAAGGGGTACCTAATGTAACGACAAATTCCACGTCATAAATCTTCAAGCTCACTCCCAACAAATAGTCAAAAGTAAGTATCAAAAATCTGCAAATGCCAAGATCAAGTATGCTGTTTTAGCTTTAATGTAACTCACTACATTATCATTCATTTTGTCAAATATGCACTTCATATTAAAAAGGCTATATGATTCACCAAACACAGTACCCTAAAGAGTTAACTGTGGTTGGAAAAATGTGAAGAGTAAGTGAGAAATCTATGACTATTAACTTAATTACAGAATGGCTTTCACAGGCCTGTAATTTTTTTCCTACTTTTTCTAACAAAGCTAAATTGCTTTATCTCCAACACCACAATAACATCATTAAAGTTAGAAATGAAATTAATAATATTCCAGGAAAATGGCTCTCTTGACCATAATAATATTTTATCCTCTTTTGAGCAAGAAAATGTAGTCCCGTGACAAAAAGCACTATTTTGGCAGCAAACTTGGCTTCTCCCAGTAGCATTGCTATACCACCTCAGCTAAGTCCCTTAACTTCAGTCATTAATTTTCCTGTCTCTCAAATACAAATAATGATTCTAGTACTATTTACCTCATAGAGTTTTTATGAAAAAATGAGAAATTAATGTAAAAATATTAGCCTTTATAGATTCAATCCATTTTTTCCAGGCTAAAAGTAATGATTACTTACAAATATTAAAATGTTAAGTGTTGGTTTTGTGAAAACAGGCAGCTCTGCTGCCAATTTTTGCACAATGGAAGCTTTAGGCCAATTAATTATTAAAAGAATAATATAGGTTTGATTTTTTTGTAGCAGAAAATGCATGGTCATTGCATTCTAATTTACTCTTGTCACATGAATTGTAGCATCTAGAAGGCTGAAAGAAAATATACCATTTTTTTCCCTGTTTTAGGCTTGATCATCTTTATAGCAAGCTTATCTTCTGAATTTTCTTTCTTTCCATAACTGCATTAGAATGTTTATGTTAGCTGTCAGAGGGGGAGTAAACCCTAAAGCCATAAGCAGCCTGGCTAGCTCAAGGGAACGATGGCAGAGCTCCCATTAGAGGGTTCTTATTGTTGGCGAGAGTAACTGTTCACAATCATACTTTAAGACTCCCTGTAACTAAAGGTTTTGTTTTGTATTTGTATGCACTCTAAGCATCCTCCTTACATGAAACATTACTCATCAATGCATATGGTCCATTAACATTTGACCGCTGTCCACATGGCAAAGGCTGTATACTCCCTAGGAGCAGGCAAGGGGTTACACAAAGGCTGTAGTGAGTTCTAGGGTCAATAGATCTTCCTAACTGACTTAATTAGGTACTAATTAACCATTAAGAATAAAAGCCTCATTCTGATCAACATTTACTAAACAATTAGTTAAGTCAGTTTGATTTTTGCATTAAGCAACTACTGCTGTTATCCCCCTCACCTTTTTAAATAATCCTGGGATGTTTCAGAGAATTACTCAATTATTTTCATTCTTCCTGGGTATTCTCCTCTCAAGAATCCTTCAAAATGTTCATGCAGTTATCACCATATATATTAATTGCATGCATTTAAATGTTATGGGTTATAACATATTATGCTTTACTTATGCCCTAAGTCAGGTCAAACTTTTTTTCAAATGTTTAGTTGACCTCTACCAACTCCTCATTCCTTTTTCAATCAATGTTTCATCCATTCCAAGCAGTTATTAGAGATAGCAATTGCTAAAAACCTAAGCAGAAACCTCAGAATCCACTGCTGTTCTGTTTTAATTTTCAAAATCTGGAAGCATCTAAGGTATTTTATTATTGTCACATATCATTAAATCTACAGATGTATTTCAAGAAAATATTATTTTAAAATTCCAAACATAACTACTTAACAATCATTGAATCTTCTGTTAGCCTATTGTTTATAATCTATATCAGGTTTTGATTAGTAAGGTATCTAAATAAATTTGGAAACAAGCTTTTATTCGCTTATATAGAACTGAGCACAGAATTGCTGTTTAGTTATAATTTTAATTTAAATACTCTTATATTCATTTTCTGCTACTCTGTAACAAATTACCATAAAACAACACCCATTTATTATCCGAGAGTTCTGTAAGCTAAAAATCTGGCCCCAGCTCAACTGGGTTCTCTGTTCAAGGTCTTATAAAGCTGAAATCAATGGATGAGCTATGTTCTCACTTAGAATCTTGATGAGGGAATAATCCATTTCCATTTCCTTTCAAGGTGTTGGCAGAATCCAGCTACTTGTGGATGTAGGACTCGGGTCCCAGTTTTCTTGCTGGCTGTTGACTAGAGTTGCTCTCATCTCCTATGGGCCACCTTTATGTCCAAAATAGCACTCTTCACAACACAGCAAATTGCTCCTTGAAAGCAGAAGACAGTGAGAAATAAAAATGCAGTTCTAAGCTCCCCAACCAACTCAACAGACCCCTTCTTGGCAAAGAACCCCTGAAAAAACTTAAAATCTGAGTTCCTGGTCCTGACAGGATGGAAGGTGGAACAGGCCTCCTTATACCTCCTCCCTTACTAACTGCCATTCACAGCTGATTTCGCCCAACAATCCGACTGCTGCCCCTCTTTTTTGTGGTTTGGACACAGCCACTGACCAGCATTCCTCCCTGATAAAAACCACTGACCAGGGAGTGGCTCTGTTCAGTCTATGAAAGCTGCACACAGAGGGCCTTCTGGGCCTCTGCTCTACCGTTTGATGTATAAAGCCTGATTGCAATACATTTAAATGTTAAATCTCTACCCAAAGTGAACATGGGGCGCATGTTGCATACATGTTAGCCTACTACGCATGTGTGCACCTCCTCTTCATGAATATTCAGAGATCCTCCTATAATCTGTTGAATATGTATGTTAGCCAACCCATTCAGCATAAATTCCTGTCTCATTCTTCCCTCCCTCAAAGTGCTCCTCTCTGCTTTCACCAGAGGCTGTGCTTCCTAGCCTGGGAGAGAGCCAGACTGCAGGCTACAACCCTTTATGAGAAATAGTACTCTTTTTTCTAAATTTATGAACCACCTCATTCTTCAGCTGACAAAAGTATCTGCAGCTGCTACTTCAAGTCTTACAAAAAAAGCTCACTTGATCAGGTGAAGCCTACCCAGGATAGTCTTTCTTCTGATTATATTAACATTACCTGATTACATTTGCATATTCTTTCACCTTTAACGAACATAATGTAATCACGGGAATAATATTTGCCAAATTCATGTGTTTTGTCCCGAGTCAAGTGAAGGAGATAACTCAAGGGCATGGGTGATATAGGGCAGGAATCACATGGCCATCTTAGAATTCTAATATACTCTAATTTTAAAAAAATTAATAATTAAGACAATGCTGATATTGTTGTTGATGTTACTGTTTTTATTTTACTGGCATCTACTTGAAAAATGACCTCAACTCTTTAGGGAATTGCAAGAAATATAACGGGAAACTTTTGCTGCAAACATCTAACAGTCATGATGGTAAGCCATATTTATGAAGATTGCCTGATTCCTCTTGATATTCTAAACATTATCTTGAAACAAGATTGTTTGGGAGATGAGACACATGCAGCACATTGCTTGGTCCCTCAAAGTTTTGAATTTATTATTTTTCACTTTCCTATTACCTCTCAGTCTACATTGCTTAGAATAAACACCCCTGAGAATGGCATCATAATGTTTGTGATATGGTTGATGCTCACTATATAATATGGTAACATCTTTATGAAAGAGATTTGCACCAGGCACAGTGGTGCATGCCTGTGGCCCTAGCTACTTGGGAGACTGAGGCAGGAGAATCGCTTAAGCCCAGGAGTTCTGGGCCATAGTGCCCTATGCCAATTGGATGTCCACACTAAGTTCAGCATCAATATGATAACCTCCTGGGAGTAGGGGACCACTGGTTGCCTAAGGAGGGGTGAACTGGCCCAGGTCAGAAATGGAGCAAGTCAAAACTCTCATTCTGATCAGTAGTAGGATCACACCTGTGAATAGCTACTGCACTCTAGTCTGGGCAACATAGTAAGACTCTGTCTTGAAAGAAACAAAGAAAGGGAGAGAGAGAGAAACAAAGAGAGAAAGGAAAGGAAGAAAGGAAGAAAAAAGAAGAAAGGAAAGAAAGAAAAAAAGGAAAGGAAAGAAAGAAAAGAAAAAGAAAGAAAGAAGAAGAAAAAGGAGAAGGAGGAGGAGAGGAAAAAGGGAAGGAAGGAAGCAAGAAGGAAGGAAGGAAGGAAAGAAGGGAGAAAAGGAAGAAATATTTGCCTTAGGTTTCAGTAGAAGGAATAAGTGTATGTCTTCTGGAAAATTAATTTGTATTATATGGATGTTGACTCATATAACAGATCAAGATTCCAGTTTTGTCTTAGCTACCAGGAAGCATAAAAGTAAATTTATAACATACACCTAGGTAATACGAAGACATTTTGGGTACAATCTTTATTCTAATTTTAATTTATTTTGTTACCTGTGTTTTCTTTTTCCTTTGAACTTCTCTGCTTATTTTTTTAATCTCATGGTTCAACAGGTATCTTTATAAATTCCCTTAATTTTTTTCTGAAATAATCAATTAATATTTATCAAGCATTGTAAATTGAGCAATTTTAAGCACTGCCGCAGTGCTTAAACACTAAAACACACTTTTTAATTTCTCCTTGAAAGAAGAGATTAACTAATGGGTTTGTGAAATAATTAAGAATGCACATAAAAGAAAATTAGAAACGTGTTAAAAGTAACATAGAAATTAGCATGTGTATTAACCATTATAGCATACAACAGTATAACACTTTATAGTATAAATGCTCCTTTTGAATAAACCAAATGCCATCAGGCCTTACTTGTAGTACAGATGAAATAATATGAATTCTAACAAGCACAAATTCCTCATCTTGCTTCTATCTGCTCATGTAATTTCCTAATTCTATTGACAATGTCCACTCCAACTATTTTGAGGAGTTCCCCAAAGGTTGCCTCACCCTCAACCTAGTCTGTCAGCCACAGTCACCATTTGATACATGTTTTTGTGATCTTCTATTTCTGATCTGGCTCCTATTTTTCAACTCTTGTGGGTTACATAGTATCTTAAGGTGTTTCTTGTGATGCTTGGGGTATCCAGACAAGCAATGATTTCTTCTAGTCCTCCTAATCTGCCTTTTTAAATATGATCAAATTGGTTCTGAGGTCATGAAAAGAAATGAAAATTACTCTTTCTAAAACCCTGGGCCATGCTTTCTCACCTGGACAACAAACCAGCACAGCTTTTACTTAGAGTTTACAATCTTAAATTTTCTACTCTACCTTCTGGCCCTCTCTCTCTAAATATTATGGCTAAAATCCTTTTGATAAGATTATGTAGGAGGATTATTCTTATTTATGCTCCTTCATCCTTACCTTCTTGCCCCTTGCCTTTTTGTAAACCCCTGGCCCAACAAAAATACACATCCTTCTTTCTCCAGAAAAAGAAAATCTAGCAAGGCATGTCAGCTCCTGCCTATAGTCCCAGCTATTCAGGAGGCCAAGGTGGGATGATTGCTTGAGCCCAGGAGTTCGAGGCTGCAGTGAGCTATGATCAGGCCACTCTACTCCAGCCTGGGCAACAGAGCAAGACCTCATCTCTTTAAAAATAAATTAATATATATGTATAATCTACTATCATCATTATCTTCATTATTGAGGGTGCACTAAATGGTAAACACACCAAAAACAGTGATTTACAGAAATAGTGAATGCACAGGGAATTAAAAACTTACCCACATTCATTCTGCTAGTAAGTGGAGAGAGGAGCTGAAACTCAAACCTAGGTAGTCAAACTCCACAGCCCACATTCTTTTTCTGATAGACTATATCAATTTTTTAATGTAAGTCAGTAGGTGCAAGTGGGGTGGTGTAGTCAACCCTTAGTTCCTCTTCAGTCTTTCTAAATATCCAGTTAAATTCACAATCTCTTGGCAGTGATAACCCCATAAATCATCCTTTTTTAATGAAAAAGAAAATAAGATTCAGAGAAACAAAATGATTTTTCTAAGGTTTAATGCTTAATACCTGGTAAAGGTAGGATTCATTGCCCTATTGGACCAGAACCTTAAAGTCAGATACTCATCTTCACATCTCCCACACTTGCGAAAGTGGCAGCATTTAGAATGCCCTCAAAAGAATGTTGGTTGGATTAACGAGTGAGTAGTGAATAAAATTAAGAACATCTGATTCTTAATTCAATGCTGTTTCTTTATACCCCAGTAGACCCCACGATGGCAGTGGTCCAAAAGAGAAGTGTCTCTAGTTAAAGTAGTACTCATCTAGAAAAATATGTTTTTGATTCAGGTTTTGAAATCAATGAAGAATGTATTTTTTAAAGTGGAAAATAAATAAATCTTATATGGGTGCAATGGCATGTAAGAAGGTGTGTGGGAAACGTGTATCTGTAAGCGATGTTAAACGTATTTGATTGGCTAAGATCTCGATTGGGTTTAAGTAAGGAAGAACCAGTTGAAGGAAGCCCAGTTTTTTCTAGTTCTGCTTGCATTTATTTATTTATTTATTTATTTATTTATTTGTGTTTTTAGTAGAGACGGGGTTTCACTATGTTAGCCAGGCTGGTCTCAAATGCCTGACCTCATGATCCACCTGCCTCGGCCTCCCAAAGTGTTGGGATTAAGACATGAGCCACCGCATCCGGCCTCTAGTTCTGCTTTTAAACATTAAAATGTGTTGGGAAATTCTGAAGACAATATTATTTTTATTAAGTACTTTTAAAAATATGTGCATAAAACATCATGAAACTAAACAAAGAACAATGACATGTTAAAGTCATGCAGATATTTCAGTAGAGAGTCACTGTGTGTTTCTAAGTAGGAAAGGCACGTGATTTAAAAACATAAAAAATAAAAGCCAAACCTCTGTTTTATGTGTGTAAGGAAGGGTTTAGATTTTATTTAAGGGGATTAGCAGTCTACCACTGTTGATTTCACCTTATAAAAGTAATTGTTCATAATCTTATGAGAAATATTTAGTTTAGAGTCACACGCAGTTTCAAATCTATCAGCTGATTAATCTTTTCAACAGTACCAGTTTTTTCAGAGTTCTTTTCCACCAAAAATACATACTAGAGTGCTGTAAGCCTCCTCTTTCTTCCAGCATATACTCAATATGAAGTATTTTAATAATATAGCATGTGATCCGTTGTTACTCTCAGTTCCAAGCAAAAGAAACCAGCACTGGACCTATTAAGCAGAAAATGACTTGTGATCAAAGCATTGGATAGTTCATAGGCTCTCCAGGATGACCAAAGAGAGGACACACAGCCAGAAAAAAAATCCCAAAATAATGCTGTGTAATTAATCAAAGAGAAAACTCCTCTGCTGTTGCTGCCAGTGTGACTAGGAGTCAGCTTTACCCAAAACAGTGACATCACATACTTGACCCTGAATAATGCTGCGTGATTACTGTTGCCTGTGGAGATGGGACAGAATTGCCATCATCATATCTGCTCTTATCTTTGGGTGTCATTAACTTCAGATTCAAATCTGTGGTGTCTTTGGCAGAGGCTAGAACATGTCTTCCCTAGGGAATCTCCACTGCAATTCCCTTATCAGAGCTTGCTTCTGGCTGCATGTGCATCCTGCAAACATTTCATGAACCACTGGCTCCACTGGATCTTAAGGGCCACATGACAGAGTTTCCTTCCTTTGGGCCTTACTCAAAGTGGCTAGCCTTTTGGGTCATACAGAAAACAGATTTGTTTGTTGCCCCTAAATTCAAACTCACTCATCAAATACTATATCCCTACCTAGTGCTGGGGAATGCAAAGTGCAGCTATTGCTCTGCCATTTTGCAGAGACTATCTTGATTATCTTAAAAATCCCTGGGTCTTCACAAAGCACACTTAACTAAAGTGACAGAATTCTGTATTTTCCTGCATTTATCTACTGTCTTCTGGCAAATACTAACAAGCTTATACTTTCCTGGTACTATCAATGTCATTTTGTGAAGATAGTGGGCCCACATGATATTTTGAGAGATAGTGAAAAGATCAAGTCCTCTGCAAACTATATTGTAGTGTATATAATCAGATACAGCATATCTCTTTGGCAAGATATTGAAGGTATTCTTTCTATGCCAGATAAAAACTATATGAGTGTGTGTGTGTAAATATAGACATAGATATAAAATTTCCATATTATACATGTTGCTAGAATTATGTTGATATGACCCAGGATAGGAATCACATCTGGAACTGCAGCCACAGTTGGAATTACTTATTACTAAAACTAAAGGACAAGTCAACTGTTATTTTCTGTACCAGACAAGTAGATGAGTTTAATGTGGACACAATGGCAGTCACCAATGCCTAAACTTTTAGGTTTGCAATAGCAGGTTCAATTTCTACTATTTTATCTGAGCTTCTGTATTGCTTTTGTTTTACTGTTTGGGTATGGAATGGGAGAGGTTCAGGGTTTTTCATTAGCATTTTCTATTATAATAATTCTTATTGTATGAGTACAGATGGAAAGTCTGCCAGTTGCTTACAATATTAACACCATTTGAAAAGTGGAGAATAAAAACTAGGTTAGGTTGGGGGTTTTGCTGAGCCTAATATAAGATAAACATGGGTGAGATTTTCATTTATCTCCTGACTCCCCTGAGTCCCTTTATGGCAGATACAGTGATAAATCTTTCCAGGATCCAGCTTGGACCCAGTGTCTAAAAGTCTCTGAAAGTTAGAAATCATTGCCTTTCCCAAATACATTACTATTCTGATAAATAGACACAGTTCTCTTAGGGAAAGCATTAAGAGGGAGGGCGACAGTACACAGTGATGATACTATTAGAGTTCAAACTCAGATTATGTATTCTTCTCTTGGTTCAAGGACCACTAGATATTTGAACTGACCTAGGTCTAGAAATTGAGCGAGGAAATATAAATTTTGGTTGCTTGACTAAGCCCTCCACTTACTACATCTAGAATTTATTCATTTCTATGTTCACATCAGGGATCCTATGATCAATATACCCACCATTAAATATCCTCATAGGTCCTATCATTCTGATCTCTTTGCTGGTCTTGCTGCTTATTGTAGTTTCCATGACCCTAGTCGTCTAGCAGCTATCTGCCATTCCTCATGTTCTGGCACCCTGGGATCTAGTATAATGCTGAAATAAGGGAGGCCTTTTTAGCTGCATTATCAGGTACAGACATCTCTTTTCTTCAGGGTACACCCCATGTGGCACGTTTTGGAGATGCTGGGACTCACCTCACTGCGGTATTTCTCAATGCCTGAGATGATATATACTGGGCACTCTAGAGAATATAATAGGGATAGTTGCACAGCCCAGTGTGTTAAATCCTCTTCAGGATTTTTTTCTTCTACATTATACCAAAAAATTTGAGTTCAAGGTAAAGTTAATCAAACTGAAAAAAAAGAAAGAAAGAAAAACTACATCAAATTGCTCAAGCTACCTCAGTGGCACAATAAACCAAGCACCAATTTGGTAAGACAGTGAGAGAGAACGAGATATGTAAATACACAAACCTTACGGAAAAAAGTAAATTACTAAATTAGTCATATTGAAGCAAGTTTCTTTCCAGATTTAATTATTTCAAAATAACCTGTCTGATAAGTGAACCATTGTTCCTTTCATGGTATCATTGACTTTTTGTTTCATAGGTAATTTATATGATGTCAGAATATTTTAAAAGTTAAAAGCATTTTCAAATTCCTACACTGTGTGTGTGTGTGTGTGTGTGTGTTAGAGAGAGAGAGGAGAGTGTGTGTGTATGTGTGTGTGTATTCGTCTTTAGGAACTCAAAATGCACATGTACATAAAGCAAATTGTTTAAAAATAATTGAAACTTGTTTTGTTGCAACACTTCAGCCTGATAGGAAATAAAGTTAGACAGGGCACTTGGAGTGAAAGACCTGACATGAGAAGAATAAGACTGTAGTTTATTTTAATTCTAAAGTTTTGTGATGTGAAACTTTCTTTTCTTTTTTGTTAAATTAGTGTTATCCACTAACAGTTATATCATTTTTCACATTCTTTTCTTGTGAATTTATTATCTCATGCAGATAATCTTACGTATATGTATATGCATGTATGTATACATGTATATGTTTATATATGTATAGAAATTCATTGATTTATGAGAATCCAGTAACATTTCCATAAAAATTTTGTCTAAGCTGAGCATGGTGGCTCACACCTGTAATCCCAGCACTTTAGGAGCCCAAGCCAGAAGGATCTCTTAAGCCCAGGAGTTTGGCTTGGGCAACATGGTGAGACCCTGCCTCTAAAAAAATTTAAAAATAAAAATTAGCCAGGCACGGTAGCACTCGGAGGCTGAAGTGGGAAAATCACTTGAGCCCAGGTGTTCAAGACTGCAGTCAGCTGTGATTGCACCACTGCACCCCCGCCTGGGTACTGGGTGACAGAGCAAGACCCTGTCTGCAAAAACAAAAAAACAAAAAACTCAATTTAATCAGTAGTTGTGTACAATATTATATGCTCTATAGTTTACTAGATGCTATAAAAAGAAAGGAAGGAAGATACAAAAGAAATATTCCTTGTGGGGTATGTGAGGGTCTGATATCAGGAGTTAGGCACATTAAGTTATTAGGAAAAACATATTAAATAATAGTAAGTGACTAGGTGCAAAACGTACTACAGACAGGAGAGATAAATGTAAGCCAAAAAAGTTAAGCAGCATTGTGGGGGGACATCAGGATTTGAGATGGAATTTAAAGGGAGAAGGAGTAGGACTATTCAGAGACTACAGAAGAAAGCCTTTAATTCAGAAAATGAATTTATAAAAGAAATCCAAATATGTAGACAACCATTAACCTAATAATGATTAAAAAACAAATTAAAAACAGTTTATGTCAGTGCTAATGTTTAGTTTGTTAACACCTGTGACTAATTTAAGTGGCCTTAGGGCTTGTAGATAATTTTTTTGGCTACAATTGAGTAACAACTTAGTCTCTGATGTACATAAACAGAACAACCCCAGGGAAAACTTGGCATCATCCTTAGTGCACAGTAGGCATTAATAAATGTCTAATCAATTAGACTAAAGATGAATAGTAGTTATAAAGCATATTTGAATAAAATAATGCTTGGTTTTAGAATTCTTTTAAATATTGTATTATTAGAATGTGAAAGGCAATTACTAGACTGTCACTGGAGAATTTTTATATAATCCCAAAATAACAATACTTTAAGAAAAATAAAACATTTTTGTTCATTAGCTACAGGATTCTAGAGTTGATATTACATTAAAGCGATGTTATAACAATTTTGATGTCCAATGATCATGGCTCTGTAACTTACACAGTTCATAGATAACGTTCAGCTTATTTCAAATTGCTTTCAGGTGAGGCATTGGAATTACAATGCCTAGTTAATCCTATTTAGTGGTCTTCAGATACGCCTTTATGTGCATGGACTCTAGAAAGGTAATAAGTGTAGGACTATGACAGACAGTACAGCTGTGTAGGTTGTGATGAGTGTATCAGTGGAATGTCTTTGAAAGTATAAACTCTCTAAGAGAGTCTCGAAATTTTTGTCAGTGTGCTCTCTATAGATAATTCACATACAGCTTCACTGAAAACCTTTACTTCAAATATGCTAGGATTAAATTCACACAGGGAAATGGAAAACATTAAAAAGTATGCATGCCCTTGAAGTAAGGTTTTCACAGATGTAATGTCCCCTAAGTAATGACCTATGGTAGTAACACTCATGACTCAATGAAGTACCTCCTTATAACAGGTTTGAAAATCTTTCCCTCTTTAGGAGAAGTAACTGTATTCTTTTACTTTTGTAGCCACATTTTAATAGGTAGTAGTATGTTTCTCTTTCTGCTTTGATGTAAGATACTTCAAAGTCATCTATGTCCAGAAACTGAAAGAAAAAATGTGACAATCAGCTCTGGCCTTCATGTTTATCAAGAGAAAACAAAATAGACCACAATACAACAAATGACATGTTCTACAGAGTAATAAATGAAGTTTTGTCTTAAAGCCAGTTGGTGGGACAGTGTAGACATGTGAACAAAACAATAATAATTTTGAAAAATGAAAAGCTATTTAAGTAATGAGTCTCAATGGGCCTGTCTCCCTTAGCAAGGTTAGTAGATCACCAACTACTAATTAAAATTAGAATAACTGAAAGAAAGAAGATTTACCTAGTTTAAAATCTAACTCTTTTAAATTAGGCCATTCTAATAAAGTAGATCAGGTGATACGTAAAGGGAGCCACAGTTAGGAATAGATGGGAAGATTACCATATTTGAACAACTATTTAGGCATCAATATCTAAAGAAAAAACCTAAGCAAAAAATCTCAACTTAATGAAACCTCATACTCATAGATTTTTCCTCCCAGAGGTGCAGTAGGATCATTCAAAATTTTGTAGTTTCTTCTATGCTAAATTGAGTTTGTCTTTTTCATGTCAAGACTGACTACACACCAAAACATAGGTAATCATTTCCATAGATTCTTAGGAAACAAACATCTGGCCCATATTTTCTAATGATCATCATGTTTATATGTTACCTCCAGACTGGGCCTGGCATGCAGGTATAGTAATTTGGGGTATTTTGATGGCTGCTACCACCTAATGGAATATATGATGTTCCAGATCAATTGTTAAGACACTTGAAAACATCAGATGGTACAATCTGTGATGCTTGAGATATTCACTAATAACAATTTGCTTCAGTCTGCATTTAGAAACATCTTACATGGGGTTTCTCATGAATAATCCTCAAATATCTAAAGTAGATTAACCTAATAGAATGAAGTTAGAAAAATTTTCTTGTTCTTGCTGGTGGGTGTTAATTTGGGTATATTAAAAAGACCAACACGTTGCTCTAAATACTCTGAAGCTGACTATTAGACTAAAAGATAGATAAATTGACCCACAAGAAGAAAGGGAGATCTGCCTTGTTTTCCTGACAACTTTACCCAAGTGAAATGTTCTTCCTGGTATGAAAGGATTAATCCTTGAGGGAAATTATTTCCCAGGATCCAAAGCATATCAGATAACAGAGCATAACTTTCATTAACTTAATGCATTACTATGTGTCAGATTTTACACAGCATCTGCCATCATGCATGAGAATTACTTCCCAACTAATGGAAGATTGACTTTAAGCAATAAAGGGCACAACTTCAAAATAGTTGTGTCATTCATTGTATAGAAAATGGCAAATGAGGCCAGGTGCAGTGGCTCACGCCTGTAATCCCAGCACTTTGGGAGGCCGAGGCGGGTCACCTGAAATCAGGAGTTCGAGACCAGCCTGACCAACATAGTGAAACCCCCTTTTTACTAAAAATACACAAAAATTGCCTGGGCGTGGTGGTGCACACCTGTAATTCCAGCTACTCGGAAGGCTGAGGCAGGAGAATTGCTTGAACCTGGGAGGCAGAGGTTGCAGTGAGCTGAGATTGTACCATTGCACTCCAGCTTAGGCGATGAGAGTAAAACTCCGTCCCCCCAAAAAAGAAAGAAAATGGAAAATGTTCTAATAACACACATTGTTCAATGTCTAATTTCTATAAGCAATTATATAATAAAATATAAATCTTAAAATGAGACCCAAATAATTTTGGAGAAAATTTTAAGCTATTTAAAATAAAAATGAGGGTAAGCTCTCTTGCATAAGCAACAAACACTGACAAGGAAGAGTGAAAAAAAAGTTCAAAACAGAACAAAACCAAAATTGAATAAGTGACAAAAGAATTAGTGTAAACTCCTACAACAAAACCTGAACCTTCATTTATGTTGGAAATAAATGAAAAGGAAGCTTAGAATTAAAACCTGAAGGAAAGACTGGCAAAATAAGGTTAGAATTTATGGAACATAATACCACAAATACTTGAAAGAAGAAAAGTGTGATGAATATAAGTAAGAATTATCCCATTTAGCTGACATTTATTAAGTACTCTTATGCATCTGGTATTGATTTTAAGAAAATCACAGATTTGACGTAGAAACAGTGGACACATATTTTTATGTTTAAAGCCTCTAAGATTTTCTCCATTGCTTTATATGTTTGTCACACTACAAATGAGGAAATATCTGCTCAGTAAAACCTTTAAAGTATTACTATATTATGCACAAACACTATTCAGCATTTTACAGAAATGTGTTTAAGGATGCTCCACAACACCTCCCCTCTGAGAGCCCCAAGTGGCCACAGATCACCCAGGGTTGGTAACTCCCCTTTGTGCTTGTTGTATGAATTCCTGTGAACTCCTCAATTCCTCTCTCACAATTAATGGGATAATATGCCTAAATAAACAAGAAAGGGAAGACCTTTAAAAGCTCTACTACTTCAATAAAAGGACTTCATTTTGTGTTATTGAACCTCAGAGTTGACAATTTACTATGACTGACAGAGTAGACATTTCCCTCCCCACTTACTTCCCCCTGTAATGACACTCACTTCACCATGCTTTGAGAGTTTTCATACATTTGCAGCTAAAGTCATTTGGCCTTTGGCCTTGTGCCTTCAGGGAGGCATTGACTTAGGAGGAAAGATTAAATTAACCATAGCTAGACCAAAGAATAACTAAATAAAACAAAAAAGCAAAAAGATAAAGGAATGAGAAAGCACATTAGATGATCAAATGAGGAAGTCATTAAACAAATGAAACCTTAGATTGAATAATTGGCAGAATTTTCTGAAACAAAAGGGCTCTTAAACTCTCAAGTACTGTTGTCCTGTGAGCAAAGTGATTGAGTGGCCACTAGGGTCAGGTAACACTAGATTGTCATCCCATGGCAAGCTGAGTTGGATTAACAACAGAAAACAGACCAGGAAAATTCTTTTGGTCATTAATACTCAGCTGTGTTTATGGGAACAAGTCAATGTTACTTCTTTCTCACCCTTGAAAAGTGCAAAGAGGTCCAGGTAACTGTACCCATGATCAATCCTCATTGTCCTCTGGGTAGAAATTTTGCTTTTACATTTCAGAATCACCCAGACCAATGAAGAGTTTCTTCTATCCTCAATGTCTGGAATAGTGCCTTATCCTTAATATTTGGAATATTGCCTGGCTCTGTAAATGTGAATGGTATATGAATACATTTGATTAAAAAAATGCCAGGACAAATTACTTTAAAATAACCTCTGGATATTTTCTAATTTCTGATTCCAGATCTTTCTGATTTCACTGCCTGTGTTTTGGAAGAATGATTCAAAGGACTGTGGTCATTCATAAATGTTTATTGCTCATTAGATACTTAAGTTTCACTGTGTCTCACCAAGCATAACGTTTTCCATGTTGTGCAAAATTTAATAAGTTACATATATTTAGTCTATGTTTGTTTCATCTCCAAGCCCATCGAGGTGCCACTTCTCGAGTTCTGTGTTGAGCACTAAAGTGCCCTTAATAAATGAGTCCAGATGGAGTGTGTGTGTGTGAAATAAGGTTGGGTGAGTTCGTGAGATACAGGCCACAAAGTGTTATACTCAGTCACTCCATAATATTCCACATAGCCTGGAGTAATTTTCCATAGCAAAATCTGAATAATGCTATTCATTTGCTAGTGGTCTAAATGTCATAATTAGGACATGTTGCTGCTATAGAACTCTAATTACTAATAAAAAGCAACTTTCATCATGACTTTCTCCCGTTTAAGGCAAATGATCATTATATATAACTCTAGCCTTTCAACTCCTTGATCATTCCAATAAAGTATTTCTGAAAATGCCAAACACATTGCTTAGTTTGGGATTGTTGTTCTAAATGGAGACTAATGATTTATGTCTTTTTCAAATCTCATTCATTTGGAATTGTTACCAGGTGAGAAGCAAAACAGTGAAAAGTGGATATCTCAGCAGCCATTACCCATGCTGCACTACTATTGCTGACAAGACAGGACATGTTTTCCTTCTCTTTTACTGTGTTACATGAGTGCCTTTGCCAAGCAAGTCAAAGGAACATAATCTAGTCAGGTTCAACTGCAGCATCTATTGGACCCACAGGATCTCTCTGCAAATATATGTATCTGTACATAGAGATGTACATAACATCAGGTTAGGCTAGCTTTTAAAGCGATAAAGTGGGCTGGGCAGCAGCTCACGCCTGTAATCAAAGCACTTTGGGAGGCTGAGGCGGGCAGATCATGAGGTCAGGAGTTCGAGACCAGTCTAGCCAATATGGTGAAACCCCGTTTCTACCAAAAATAAAAAAATTAGCCGGGCATGGTGGCGCACATCTGTAATCCCAGCTACTCAGGAGGGTGAGGCAGGAGAATCACTTGAACCTGAGAGGTGAAGGTTGCAGTGAGCCGAGATCATGCCACTGCACTCCAGATTGAGACACTGTCTCAAAAAAAAAAAAAAAAAAGAAGTGGTAAAGTGGGATGCCTCCATGATATAATACAGAGAACAGCCCTGTTTTTTTTTTAAGAAAAAAAAAAAAAAACCTCCCTGTTGTCTATTACAATTCCTGAAAGTCCATTATCAGAATTGCTTTAAACTCTGATGTGTTCCCAATGAAAATCAAAATACTTTGAAAATAAAACATGATAACACACACCAGCTAAAATCTTGATTAGCTGAGAGGAAGCTACAAGCAGATCATCTGAGTAAATTACCTAACCGAACCTGGGTCCACTTGTCCAGTACATCCACACAGAGGTTTGCAGCAAGACAAAAGAGGGTATTTATTTGCAGAGTGTCAAGCAAGGAGAATCAAACAGCTCATGCCTAAGATCTGACCTCTCTAGAAGTTCACAGGCAATAGTTTTTAGAGGAAAGGGTAAGTTTCAGGAAAACACAAGCTACAGGCAAAATCATAAATCAATACATGGAGGCTATACATTGGTTTGCCTCAAAAAAGTGAGATATTTTGAAATGGGGGCTTATGAGTCATAGGTGGATTCAAACTTTGATTTGTGATTGGTTAAAGAGGAAATGCTTTGTCTAAAAACTTGGGTTTAGCAGAAAGGAATGATAATGCCTGGGCTGTGGATATGTCTCTCTCTAGGCCTCCAGGAAGAAATTTAGAATAAAGAATGGCAGTCAGAGTTCATTCCTCAGTTCTCTCTTATCTGAGGTCTACAAGCCAGCAGATAGCATTTTCCATTTGGTGAAGGCTTGGGCTTTTGAAAAACAACTCTGAGACACATATTAAAATGTTATCTGTAGTTTCTAAAGGAAACAAAGCATCTTGTGGTTCTTACTTCCTTGACTATTATCGTAAGCTTTTATTACCTTCTTGCTTATCAAGTTGCTTATTTACTTCTGAAGGTTCCTTAGATGCCTGGAATTTCTGTTGAAGGAACTCAAGATTCTTTTTTATTTCCATGCTTGGAGGATGGGAGAGCAGCAGGCTAAGAGAGATCCCTACTCTGTCTTAGGTATGCAATAGTAATAGCGTCTTAGAACAGTGAATAGTCATTCACTCATTCATTTGGAAAACAACCACTGACAGGGCACCTATTTTATTCTAGACAATAATACCATTTGGGGACATAAAGATGGGTGTGATTCCTGTAGTCCAACAGATTAAAGTTCACTGTAGGAGACAAGCTAGAAATATGGCAATCAGTGTAGGGAAAGAACCATGACTGCAAAAGACAGAACTGCAGAAGTGCCTGGGAGGGGTACTAATCCCAGAATGGGTTTGAGATGCAGCAGGAAAGCTTCCCAGAGGAGACCAAATATGAGTGAAATCTTAAAGAAGTCAGCCTGGAACATAGCCTTACAGAGTTTCATAGTCACATGTTATACTAATAAAAAAAAAATACTACAGTTAGCCTGCTTGACTCCCAGAAAGTCAAGAATAATTTTTGTGGCTGTTCAAAAAGTGACATCCTATAGGAAACTGGTTTTATTATAAGTTGCAACATGACCCAAATTAACAATCAGCAGACATATACCATTTTTCTTTCTTTCTTTTTATGTATTTTTTAATTTTCTTTAAGTCTGGGGATACATGTGCAGAACATGCAGGTTTGTTACATAGGTATACATGTGCCATGGTGGTTTGAGGCAGCTATCAACCCTTCATTTAGGTTTTAAGCCCCACATGCATTAGCTATTTCTCCTAATGCTCTCCCTCCCCTTGCCCCCCACACCCCAAAAGGCCCCAGTATGTGATGTTGCCCTCCCTGTGTCCACGTGTTCTCATTGTTCAGTTCCCACTTATGAGTGAAAACATGCAGTGTTTAGTTTTCTGTTTCTGTGTTAGTTTGCTGAGAATGATGGCTTCCAGCTTTATCCATGTCCCCGCAAAGGACATGGTCTGATTCTTTTTTATGGCTGCATAGTATTCCACTGTGTATATGTGCCACATTTTCTTTATCCCATGTATCATTCATGGGCATTTGGATTGGTTCCAAGTCTTTGCTATTGTAAATAGTGCTGCAGTAAACATATATATGTATGTGTCTTTATAGTAGGATGATTTATAATCCTTTGGGTATATACCAAGTAATGGGATTGCTAGGTCAAATGGTATTTCTGGTTCTAGATTCTTGAGGAATTGCCACACTGTCTTCCACAATGGTTGAGCTAATTTACACTCCCACCAACAGTGTAAAAGCATTCCTATTTCTCCACAGCCTCACCAGCATCTGTTGTTTCCTGATGTTTTAATAATCACCATTCTGACTGGCGTGAGATGGTATCGCATTGTGGTTTTGATTTGCATTTCTCTAATGACCAGTGATGATGAGTTTTTTTTCATATGTTTGTTGGCCGCATAAATGTCTTCTTTTGAGAAGGGTCTGTTCATATCCTTCGCCCACTTTTTGATGGGGCTATTTGTTTTTTTCTTGTACATTTGTTTAAGTTCCTTGTAGGTTCTCGATATTAGACCTTTGTCAGATGGGTAGATTGCAAAAATTTTCTCCCATTCTGTGCATTGCCTTTTCACTCTGATGATAGTTTATTTTGCTGTGCAGAAGCTCTTTAGTTTAATTAGATCCCATTTCATCATGCTACCTGACTTCAAACTATATTACAAGGCTACAGTAACCAAAACAGCATGGTACTGGTACCCAAACAAATATATAGACCAATGGAGCAGAACAGAGACCTCAGAAATAATACCACATATCTACAACCATCTGACCTTCAACACACCTGACAAAAACAAGCAATGGGGAAAGGATTCCCTATTTAATAAATGGTGTTGAGAAAATCATCTAGCCATACGCAGAAAATAGAAACTGGACCCCTTCTTTACACCTTACACAAAAACTAACTCAAGATGGATTAAAGACTTAAATGTAAAACCCAAAACCATAAAAACCCTAGAAGAAAACCGAGGCAATACCATTCAGGACATAGGCATGGGCAAAGATTTCATGACTAAAACACCAAAAGCAATTGCAACAAAAGCCAAAATTGACATATACAATTTTTCTAACTTGGCCCTGTTTATGGAAATACTAGCAAGTACTGTGTCCTTTTTGTGACTTAGTTTCCTCATTGATGAAATGTGTAGTTGGCATCTCCAGTCCTAATTTGTTCAGGGTATCTTCCCCAGGTCGAGGTTGGGACTGGTACATTGTCCACATTTGCTGGGATAGACAGGGTCCTGTCCTTGCCACCTTCAAAAGAATAAGGGCTTGAACACAGATGTTCATGACAAATTTTATTATACTTACTTCAGCATTTTGTATAGTGTCAACCAAATCTTTTTGTCCTTAGGAAGTAATTCATTATATTTACCAGCACATTTTTAAAGTTTTCTTTAGAAACCTACTTTTTAAAGAACATTATCTAAAGGAAAAAAAATACATTAAATACTACAGTTACTAGAACTCAATTTAGTTAAAAATGTGAAATATAGAATGTAATTATAAAACGTCTTTAAACTTTCTTTTAGCAGGCTCTAACGTACAGCATATCTTTAAGAAGACCTAAAGAAAAAAATAAGCTATTAATGTTAGATTATATATATGTACCTTACTAAAAGTATTTCTTTTTCAGAATTATACTCTCTGAATAATGAGTCAAATTTCCAAAGGAAAAAATCTATATTAATAAAAATAGTATTGTCGGCCAGGCACAGTGGCCCATGCCTGTAATCCCAGCACTTTGGGAGGCCGAAGTAGGTGGATCACCTGTGGTCAGGAGTTCAATACCAGCTTGGCCAACATGGTAAAACCCTGTCTCTACTAAAAAAATACAAAAATTAGCTGGGTGTGGTGGCAGGTGCCTGTAATCTCAGCTACTTGGGAGGCTGAGGCAGGAGAATTGCTGGAACCTGGGAGGCGGAGGTTGCAGTGAGCCGAGATCGTGCCATTGCACTCCAGTCTGGGCTGACAACAGCGAGACTTCATCTCAAAAAAAAAAAAAAAATAGCATTGTCAAAAGCCCATTCAAAATATATATATTTTTTCATATATGTAGCCTTTGTGTAAGAATAGGAGTTTAAAAATGTTATTTTTCCTTTATAATTGTCTTCGTTTATCTTATGAGGGTGAAATTATAAATCTGAAGAAAATACACACTAATAAAAGCATGTGTTCCCAAGGGCATTCTTCATATGAATTTTTAGGCTAAGTCAATCTTCAAAATACATAAGCAATATTGAGAGCCATGAATCTGGGTAAGAGATGTAACTAAGAACAGGACATCAAAAAAATTGTTAAATTATCATGGATAAAGTAAATTACTTCTTAAGATAAAATACATCAAGTGGTAGAAACAAACATGATCAAGTTGTTTATTTGAAATAGACTAGGAATGTATGACCTTCCTGGAGCAGTTAGTTTCCTTTGGAATAATATAAATGTGTTTGATGCACAAATATTTGTAGCAGGGAGTCTGTTGTGATCAGTAAGAGTAAGGGTGTGTTTATGTGAAAGCTTAAGTATTGCTCTGAATACTTGTTTAGCTAGTACCATAACTGAGAGAAATGGGCTGTTTCATAAATGTGTTTGTATATCACAAGCAGTATTGAATATAGCAGTCCTTCAATATAACTAAGGTCATGGTA